>NC_137846.1:20498647-25298647 GCF_948465745.1 Chenopodium album | reverse complement strand
CTTAAATATAAAAAAGTGTAAAGTTATTCCCTCCAACCATATTATCTAAAAATCGTACATAAAATAATTTATAAATAAATAACCCGCACATAAACTTTAATACATACACATATGATATTTCTCATTCATTTTATACATTCTTTATCGATTACATACTCTAACTACTATAATTATCAATAGAAAAACCACTTGAAAATTTTGTACTTTAAAAAGTCTAAAAAACAAATATATAATTCTTTCATATATTTTACATTTGATCCATTTTACATAACTTTAACCTTTAGTATTGCATTTCCTTATTACTACTCATTATCACAATCATTTTAAAACGAAGCTATTCGAAAAGTATTTAGATACTCAATAAGAAATCATATTGCGTTCTAAAATAATATCTAAAACAATAGTATAATTTTTATAAAAATCTTTAAATTATAACAAATTCTAGATAACTTCACTTATAACAATTGTTTTTCTATAGATATATCCCTATAGAAATTTTATCACTACTCCTTTTTAGTACTTAAAATTTCATGTATCCTTGTTATTACAAAACCCGAACACAACCACGAATATCAAAATAACCGAACACAACCCGAACTTTACTTATCTTACCTTCGGGGGGGCACGCACATCGCAAGTGCTCCAACGACTAGTTTATTAAAAGGTTGATTTTGAAAGCATGTTGAATTGAATAAAAAGGAGTTCTGATTTAACCTATTATAAAGATTGATTTTATTTGAAGACGATATATTGAATTATTATTATTAAAGCTTTACAAGCATGTTGATAGTAATCCCACTATGCGGATTTGGATGGTAAGACTATGGACTTTGTATGACCTAGTCTTTCCTCAAGAATAGCCTTGCAATATAAGGAGACTAGCTTGGGGGGTGTGCACACTTGAGTGAGGAATTGGTTTTAAAAAGAGGAATTGATTTCATTAATCATTATTATTGAATTATTGAGTTATTGGAATTATTTTCAGAATATTGGAATTGGTTTTGAATAATGAATTTTGGAATTATTGGATTAATTATTGGAATTGGTTTTAAAAGCATATTTGCAAATAAATTGAATTTACATTAACTTAAACTTATCGTACTTGGCATATTTTGCTAATTCATCTTTCATATTTGTTTTGGTTTCCCTATTTACCGTAATAGTAAGCAGTGTTGACTACTTTCAAGTGGAGTCATGAATGAGCATATGGGAGTCCCGTGATTTGCTTCACCAAGTTTCGGAATGTTGGTTTTGTCTTTATATTGAGTACTCATAGCAATGTTACTATTTTTATAAGCATTAATAAAAAACAGTTGAGTTTTCCGCTGTAAATTTTGTTATTGAGTTACGTATTTTGAGTAGCCTTGCGTAATTACGCGACAATAACACGCCTAAGTCTATCTTTACGGTATAATTATAGGTATTGTATTTGTAGAGGGAGATTTGGGGGTGTTACAACCAAAGGTGGGTTAAAAGTGCAAGATGCTGAAACTTGGAATGTTGCAACTCTAGGAAAGCATGTATGGGTCGTAGGTCACGGAAAAGAAAACCTTTGGGTGAAATGGATAAATGTGGTTTGTCTGAAAGGGCAGAATTGGTATAATTACCAGCCAGGTATGGACTCTAGCTGGTACTGGAGGAAGATATGTAGTGTGAATGATAAGCTTACAAGAATTTATTCTGTCAGTTCCTTTGGGCAGGGTAATTTTCAGATTAGGAAAGCTTATAAAGAGATGAAGCAGGATGTTGGAAGATGTAGGTGGGATAGTCTGGTTTGGGATGGACTGGCTATTCCAATGCACCAATTAATTCCTTGGCTAGCTATACAGGGAAGATCATTGACCAGGGATAGGCTTTACTAGTTTGGTATGGCTAGTTCCTCTACATGTCTTCTCTGTGGAATTCAGAATGAGTCTCATGCTCAACTATTTTTTGAGTGTCTGTATAGCATATAGGTCTGGGAACAGTTAATTACTTGGATAAATGTTCCTGGGAGAGATTACAGTCTGCAAAATGATGTAAGAAAGACTAGAAGCTACGAGCCTGCTTTCAGACAAAGTTTGATGAAAGTGTGTACTCTAGTAGCTATTTACTGGATTTTGAAGGCTCAGAATACTACTCTTTGGGAGGCTAAAGTTTTGTGTATTTAAATAGTTGTAACACATGTAAAGATTTTGAAGGCTCGGAATACTGCTCTTTGGGAGGCTAAAGTTTTGTGTATTTAAATAGTTGTAACACACATGTAAAGATTGAAGTTAGGAATAAAATTCTAGGTGTATTTTCAAAGAAAATAAGAAGTATAGATAGAGATTGGTTACAGGAGCAAATTGTATAGTGTTTGTCGTCTTGTAGTTTTGGCAGGCTGCTTCTGCCAGTTTGTTCTACTCCCTCTCTAGGGACTGGTTTGTAAAAGTTTTATTGGAGCAATAAAAACTACTTACTTACCAAAAAAAAGATTAGATGATCGTATTGATGAACATCAAGTCAAAAAGTTTATCCTAAAATTTTATCATCAACAATCCGGGCACCGGGCACCAAATTAGTAACTAATAAATAAAGATGGTCTCGTAGCCAAACCACGAGACAACGATACTTGAATTAAAAATTTCACTCGCCACCTAAGCAAAAGTAACGAATGAGATTTAAGAAATTATTTACGTAAGTTAAAATAACAAATAAAGATTTATTAGGATTTAAATTATTTAAAAACACTAAAAATCATCTTTTTTTTTAAGAGCTAAAAATAATCTATGGATATTAAAATTCAAATTATCTTAAAACTTATCTTGAAATTTTTTACATATTATTATTATTTTAAAACTTTAAATATTATTATCTTAAAACTTTAAATATTGAAATTATATTAAATTCAAATTAATAAAAATGCTTAATTAGATTTGATTTAGGTAAAAATACCCATGCTACGTGGCCAAATCAGAATGGGACACATGTCACCCCAAGACATGTCCAATAAGGACCACTTACCTGTTGACATGTGGCACTCCCAATCACCAAGGAAAAAGATGGCCTTAAGGGCCCAATTCTCGAGAAAGTCGTAAAATGGCACGGCCCACCAAATCTAAGTCAAAATGACCTAAGAGAAGACACATTTTCCAATGACCCTATAAATAAGGAGATTTTCCCCATTTTGGGGGCACATTCTACATTTAGTTTCCCACACACTTTACTTTTCTCTGTACGCATTCTAACTTGATCGTTGGAAGCGAAACTCCACCTAACCGGAGTCTTCGTTGTTTTGCAGTTACAGGCACCGGAATCTAGTCTTGATGACGTAACTCTCCCTAGTGACACAGAAAACCCAGAAACATTTTGCACCGTCTGTGGGGAGAGTACTTCTAAGATGGTTTCTCAAGGATCTGTACTGCCTCCTAATGAGAAATGGCCTGTGGCTGAAGTAGAGGTCAGTACGGACCATGGTACGAATGAAGACTTTGAAGTCGAATCATATGTGACCACAGACGGGTCACTTGGAATAAGATGCGCCCGTCCAAAGGATAAGAGGGAATGGGACAATGATAAATGACGTAGGGAAAAGTAGGTCGTTTTCTACCCTTTCCTAGAGCCAAAGAAAATTTATAAACACTCGACCAACCTAATACGAGTATATGGTAAGTCACGGGTCGAACCCAAGGGAATGAGTAGGTGCAAGCTATAGCCTAGGTCAAGCTACTTCGAAGATTGAGGGAAGATGCGGTTGGTAACTAGGTATCAAGAAAACTAGATTAATCAAGAAATTCAATATATACTAAACACTAGGGATATTGGTTCCACATGCAAGCTTAATGATTATGCTAATTGAACGATCAATCAATCAATTCAAACGTTGCAAAGGACAAACAATAGTTGCAATCAAAGGAATTCAAGAGCTATCTCCTATAAGCCAAATTAGGGTTCACTATGAATGGCTAGCTAGGAAAATCACAATCAAAATCAATCAATTAAAGCAATTCTCAAATCAAGGGTTCATGTCATTGAAATTTGCAATGCAATCTAGATTAATCTTATAAGTTGATCACTCCTAGTCTAATTAATCACATGCACAACCATGTCAACCAGTTTAATTGCAACAATTCAATCAATCAAGGATCATCAACTAGAAAAAATCATCAATCTAGCATGCTTCCCCTTCTCCCTAGCAACTAATTTACTCACTAATCATGGTGAAATTGAAAAACAAAACAAATTCAATCAAAATCATATTCATTTCAAGTTCAACCAAGAAGGAATTCAATCTCTCAACAAATTCCAAAGCAAGGAAAGAAATTAAATCAAACATTCAAAAATTAAAGGAAATTGCAAAAGGAGTAAATTCAAGGGAAAGAAATCTCACAAACTTTCATTGATGAGAAGAAGAAATCCAAGATCAAAATGAAATCCAAGATCAAATTCAAGTACAATCAAATATCTTAAGCTTCTCTCTCTACTTTCTCTCTCTACTAAATCTGGAAAAATATATGTCAAGTACAAATTAAGTCGTTCCCCCAAAAAGGAAGAGATTAAGGGTATTAATAGAAAAAACGAGCGAAGGGGGCGGTGAAAGGAATAGTGTCATTCGAACAAGTGTATTACTCCGATAGGGGGTTCGGAATTATTAGAAAGCTAATTTTTCAATGAGGTCAAGTGATCGGAATGCCTGGGTGGAGGCCGCTTCCGATCAGTAATATTAATGCATAATTAATATTACAGCTTAATCTTGACTGAACCCTTCGGGTCACACCCAAGCAACTAACGAGCCGAAGCGACGAATTAATTAGGAATTAATTAATAAGTCGACCGAGTAATTAATATTTAGACGTCGGAAATTCGAGCTTGGAGCGTCGAAACCGAGTGTCGGAAGTCGAGTCGAAAATAGTAAAAGACGAGATGTGAAAATAATAATAAATCAACAAAGACCAAAATACCCCTAGCATCGGAATGCCCCAAGCAATCCGAGTGCTAGGGGCATAATGCACAAGCCTGGTGGCTAGCATGCGCACCAAGCGAGCCAAGGCTGGCTGGTGTGTGCTAGCGCACCGTTGCTAGCAGCCAAGGTGTCCAAGGGCAGCGTGCAGTAGCAGCCCGCACTTGGAGTGCGTGGCTTGCTAGCCGCAAGCAGCAGCCCACATCTCCAAGTGGGGGTAGCTGGGCTGTGGCGCGGGCTATGGCATAGCTTTCTAGGCCGTGGCATACTAGCAAGCTGCAGATAGCAGCCCGCACGTAAGTGCAAGGGCCTGCTGGGCGAGGAAGCTAGCAGCAGCCCGCACCTTGTGTGCGAGGCCTACTAGGCCGAGGCATGGACAGCAACACTGGCAGCCCACAAGGAGTGCCTTGGTCCCCAAGTGAGCTGCCACGTGGCGAAAAATAAATGGGAGTTAGGGCATTGAGGTGGCTGGTTTTGGGAGAGGGAGTGGGGAGCAAGTTTGGTCCCCCCTCTTCCAAATGGTCCTCACCCAACCTCTCATATGAGCTTGCCACTTGTTGATTTATTACTAGTTTGATTATTAATTTTATTTTAGCCTTAAAATAAAATGGGAAAATCAAATTCTCCCATATTGATGGGTGAGCTTTTCACACTCATGATTTTCCCTATAAATACCCAAGTTGGGGTATTGGAAAAATCACTTAAGTAAGAGTTAAAAAAGGCATCACTAGTAGTGAAAACCTTTGAACTCAAGAGTTGAAAAAGGCATCACCTTTGTGAAAACCTTTGAACTCAATTACTCGGGTTTCGGTTGGGCCTTGCTAACTCCAGGCATAGGACCTAGTCGGTGTTCGAGTTGTGGGTGGACTTCCGTTGGAGGTCATCGTATTTTTGAGGCTAGCTTTCGAAGTAAGAGCCCCTCGAGGTCGGGCGAAGCACGCGTCAAAGGTATAATTATTATCTTAATCTTGTCATTAAGTTAATTATGTTTATGGTTTTATTTATTGCGAGTGCGGTCTTGGTTTTGGGTTTGTTTCCGCGGTGAATCGGACTAACCAAACCTCAACCGGCGGGGCGCCTGGTGCGCACGCACCATCAGGTCGCGCGCGCGCACATGTGGGTCTGCGCGCACGCACCCCCTGTGCCGCGCGCGCACCCCTGCTTGGTGCTCGTGGCCTTGCCTCCTTCGCTTGCTCGATCAATCTCCGCGCTCCCGAGCATCCTTATCATTGGTGCACTCGAGGCGATGCTCGTGAGAAGGGCAGCTCCTTTATCTTCCAAGCATTAGAATGCCTCGAGCCAAAGCATAACTTCCAAGGCCCTCGAGCTCGCGGAGCTAACTTGAATTGCGTTCTCGGAATCCCGAACTTTGCTCAATTAAATTTCTTGAATGCGCTTGAGCTTTCACCTTGGTGATCATACCTCGGGAAACTCAACATACCTACAAAACAAATCAAGGAAACAAAGAATCGAGAGAAGTAGTCGAGAAATAAACAAAATGACAAGAAAACCAATAAAAACATGCATTTCTCTAAACTTACACACAAACACGCAAAGCAAGCATTATTATGTAAAAACACGACAAAAAGGACTAAAAATGGGAATAAAACTATAAAGAAAACCTAGCCTAAGAGTGCCATAAATGACACTCATCAAATTCCCCCAAGCTAAACTTTTGCTCGTCCTCGAGCAAAACAAAATCAGGCCTAAAGGAAAATGATGACATTAATTAAGCAAGCAAGAAATGAGAGGGACTAGAGGATAAGAGAATATACACTAACTCACTTTCGTAGGAATCACGGTCAATTTTAGCAGCAATTGACAAGCCATTTAAACCTCTAGATCGCCCTAGAGGACGAGTAATGCTCTCGTAAGGGTTTCCTAAGAGGTTAACCCATAACTCTTTATTAAAAGGAGGCAAAACATAAAAGGAGAAAAGGGAGAATTGAAACCTTGAAAAGAAAAAGAGAGCTTATACAATGAACTTTTGCACATGATCAAAACACGAGAGGATATTAAACTTTCTAAAACAACAATGGTGAGCACGTTCTAAGATATCGAGGGTTGATTGAAACATAGGACATGCTAAGTATAGAGAACTACCAAAACGCAATTCACCTTCATCTAAAACCAATTTTAGCACATTTTCCCAATTGGCTTCAAATCTTCTTTTAGCAAGCGTCTCAATAGTTCCTCAAAGGAACTGGAAAAGCAATACATTTGAGGTTTTCTCGACATCTTGACTTTGCATCCCCTCTCCTTAGGCTCTAACTCATAATGCCCTCCCTCGGTATATGACTCAACCACTAGATCAAAAGGGCTTTCCCAAAAGTTGTAACGTAAAGGCAAAAGGTTGAGGGTAGGCTAAAAATTTAGAATTTGGTGGTACACCTAAGTTGTGAAGCAAAGATTGGCCAAATCTCAACACCAAAACAAAGAGATCACCAAACAAAAACAAACTAACACCCCCAAGCTTATTCAAACCTATAACCACAATCATATATACAAAAAGCGTAAGACGCTTCCCCCCAAGCTTGAACAAAGCATTGTCCTCAATGCTTATAATAGGGAGAAACATTTACATCAAAATGCTTTTGAACTTTTTCATTTTTTACTCTTTTTTTTTTCAATTTTTGCCAAAGCTTTTTGAATTTGCTGTGCTTTTTCTCATTGATTCAAATTTTCATTACACTATATTCAATGTCCTTGCCTCTTTTAACTATGGACGGATTTTGATTTCATTTATTCAATTGCCATTTTTCACAAGATATACAAAACACAAGCTTGCTTACAAATAAAAACCAAAATCCAAACTCATATACCACAATCTCCAAGAACAAGATCATTTGCTTCACAAAAACCAAAAATGGAATAAAAAGAAACAAAAGGCCCAAAGTTCTAAAGATGTGGCTTGAAAAGAAGGGAAAAAGGCTCAAATGGTTAGCAAGCAGGCAAATGCGAACCCAAGAACTAAAAATAAAGAAAATTAACCTAGAAAAGAAAAATTACCACCCCGAAAAGATGCCTTTGTCCTCCCTAGATGGTTCGGTCTCGTGTTTGAGAATTATGAGTCAAGATTCAAGATTAGGTCCGCAATAGTCAAGGATCCATGCCGCTCATGCAAGTAAATGTAGAAGGCGTGAAAAACAATGAAACCTCACAAGGATGTGGCAAAAACTCACTAAAAGCTTCAAATTCACCAAAGGGGAACGATTTCGAGTATTCAAATAGAAAAGAATCCAACGTCAAGGTCCCAATAGTTCTTAAAGGACTACCTTAGCATACTCTATCCTAGAATCAACCAAAGATACTCTCAAACCGTGCAAACCACTGTTTTTAGGAAGAATAATAGCAAAAGTGCAAGCTCAAGTGGTACTAAGTCCAAAGCAAAAGCAAAATTTTAAGAAAGAAAAGCAATGCCTCAAAAACATTTTATTCATATTTACAAAATCCTTTTTGGTTTTTAATGTTTTATTTTTTTACTCTTCTTTTTTTTTTCATTACATAAGAAAATAGAAAAGGAGGAAAAAGAAATAAAACAAGAAATAGAAAAGCAAAGGAGAAGTAGAAATGCAACAAGGAAGTCATGCTAACACACATAAGTCCCAATCGATAAACAAGTGAACATTCGGCTACAACGCCAATGTTCCCAAACACACTAAGGTGTTAGAAAACATCCTCGAACCGTTCAACTTCTCCTAATGTAAACCTAAACTAAGCATCCAATGGAAAAGAATAAAGAGAAGATCAGAAGGATCTGACCAGGCGTCGAAGCTATGCTACATTAATCAAAGTGAAAGAGCACCTTTGTGAAGCATCAATGTCCAAAGCATAAGACTATAGACTATATACAAAGAAAATTGTTAGTAACTTCAATACAAAAGAAAAGAAAAATATAAAAGATAAAATGTATGTAAATAAAGAAAAAGTAATATATGATAGAATCAGGAATAGGGTCAGCAATGAAATCAGGAAGTAGAATCATCAGACAGAAACAGAGTCAGGAAACAAGATATCGAACAACCATCATCAGGAATTAGAATCACAGAGAAGCATAGATACACAACAGACAGCGATCAGCAGAACAAACAACAATACCAACAACTGGACAGAGAAATCAGCAGAAATACATCATCATCATCACCAGAGAAACAAGAGATACATAGAGATCAATACCAGAAGCAAAAGAGACCAGGAGTGAACTACAATAGCAAGGAGAGAAACAGTGAAACACACAAACAATAAAAATCACCCCCAAGCTCAGAATGAACTATCCCCCCAAACTCCAAACCTAATAACACATAGGCAAAAGAGAACATCATATAAAGCACATAAGAAAGGGGGGTAACCACAATAGACTCACTCCGCGCTATGGTAAGGGGTAGAATGAGAACTCCCCTCACCGGTCTCTAAGACATGAACCGAGCTAGCCATCTCACTCACCTCAAACATTAATCAATAAAAAATGAAACAAGAAATGGTCACACATGAACAATGCCATGAATATTGAGACATAAGCTTGAAGCAACTAGTCATGAAGTAAAGGCAAAATTGGACACAAGAGACAAAATCATGAATCATTATGAGCAAATTAAACTCAAAACATTGAATTATCAAAGAAATGAAACTATCATATAGAATACCCATGAGAGAGAAAATGACCAACAATGGCGAATCAAGGATTCAAGCAAGGTATACAAATTCATCATGAAAAAGCTTCAATTTAACATCCAATAACTTCATTCAACACAAATTACAAGTTAAAAGAACCAACATTGGAGTTCTACCATGAAAGCATAAACAAGAGTTTCAAGCATCAAAAATGAGGAAGAAAATGACTAGAAAGTGAGAAATTATACCTCAGTGAAGCTTTGAATTACTTGTAAATTGCACAATTGATGAATATAGAACAATTAGAACACCCAAAGCTAAGATTCAAGCACCAAAACAAATTTTTGAAAATAAAATCGAAAATTTCTGTTTTTTTTTTTTTTTTTGAAAGATTTAAATGAGGTTAATGTGATGAATTGAAATTAAAAAGGATTAAGTTGCTTGAATTTTCAAAGAGATTGAGGGGGTTGAAGAGAGAAGAAAGAGTAAAGGAATGAAAGGGAGTTCGGGGAAGGAGAAAGGAGCGAAATAAAGGGGTGAACTAGGGAGAAAGGGCACGAAATAGGGGGGGCCGCTGTCGATGGTGCATGCGCACCAGCGACGGCAGGGGGGCTTCTCTGCTTGGAATTACGCAACACAAGGCCAAAAAAAATCTGAACTACCTAGTGCGTGCGCACAGCCAGGTGGTGCGTGCGCACCAGGTACGGGCAGGGGGGCTGAGCTTACTTGTGATGCACCAAAACAAGGCCAAAAATCTGACCATGTTGGTGCGTGCGCGTAGGGATGGTGGTGCGTGCGCACCAAGGGGGTACGGGGTGGTTCAAAAACTGTCAAATTTCATCAAAGTTAGCTTAAATTTCTTACCCCTTTGGTACGCGTGCGCAACCTATGATGCGTGCGCACCATGCAAGAAAATATTGGCCATGAAAATACTCTCGTATTTGCACTAACGAGATAGTTGAAAACGCATTTGAAAAAAAAAGAGTACAAATGCAAACACGAGAGCATAAAACCCCCAACAAGCTTCTTCACCTAAGCTTAACCAAACCTCGTGAAACCTAAAATTAACACCGAAATTGTTGGAAATTTTCATCGATCCAATCTCATGAATCAAGAAAACAAAGAAGAATAAGATAAGTTCTCAAAAATAAAAGATATAGAAAAATGAAAAATCAAAAGAAAAGGGTTAGAAAACCGGGTTGCCTCCCGGGTAGCGCTTGTTTAACGTCATTAGCTTGACCCTTCCTCCAAATCATGGAGGGTCAAAGAAAACCACCTTATTCAAAGTGGTAAAGGGGACAAACTCTTCCTCAATTCTTAGCAACTTCACATCGTTGCTTGATGAACTCTCACTTGATGAATCTTCCGAAACAAGCTTATGTTGCTTCAACTTCATCTTCTTCTTTCTAAAAGCTTTCTTTTTCTTCTTTGTCTTCTTACTCCTTCTATTGGACGGCTTCTCACCATCAACACACTTGGAGTCAACCTCGTCTTCTTAAGGGTAGAGCTCAAACTATGGAGGAATATCAATCACTTCCTCATCCTTAAGCTTCAAAGGCACCTTGTTCTCTTCACTAACCTTCTTGCATTCAACACTCAAAGGCACATCACCAAAAACCTCAAGAACTTTATTAGTAGAAGAAACAATCATACAAACATTATCATTGGGTTGAGGGGAATTTACACACATAATTCCATTCACAAGAGACAAAGATTCATGCATCGGCTTAAGCTCAAAACTAGCCTTATCGTTACAAACTCTCAAAGTAATAAGACCTCCTTTCACATCTATCAAAGCTCCCGAAGTAGCTAAGAAAGGTCTCCCAAGAATGATAGGTATGTTATCATCTTCCGCTATCTCTAGCACAATAAAATCAACCGGAATGGTGAACTCTCCTTTCTTGAGGGGAACATCTTCAACTCTTCCCTTTGGAAACTTAATAGATCGATCGGCCAATTGCAAAGTCATGTTAGTTGGAAGAAGCTCACCTAGCTTAAGCTTCCTAAAGACCGAATAAGGCATGATACTCACACTAGCACCAAGATCACAAAGAGCATTTTGGAACAACTTTCCATTGATTTTGCAAGGAATGGAGAAATTACCCGGATCTTTCATTTTCTTGGGTAAGTCATTATGAATCAAAGCACTACAACACTCCCCAACCTCCACTGAATCTATCTCATTACACTCTCTCTTGCCACTCAAGAGTTCCTTAAGGAACTTAGAGTATCTAGGCATTAGGGTCATGGCTTCGGTAAAAGGGATTGAAAGATGAACTTCCCTAAGCATATCAAGAAGAGGATAGAGAAGAAGGGCTAGAATTCTCTTTCAAGGTATTGGCTAGTTGAGTGATTTGGGTCTCTAACATCTTGTTATGAGTCATCACTTCATTGAATTTCTTATCACTAACCGCCATGTAGGTGTTCAACAACTTGATTTGATTCTCAATGATTTCTTCCAAATTGGTTCTATGAGAAGAAGAATAGGATTGAACATAGGAATTATCATTTTGGACCTTTGGAGCAAATCCGGGTGGGGGACCCCTTTGAGAATTATTTTGAAAATTTCCCCTATTTTGATTGTTCTAATTACCTCTACCTTGATTATGGTAACCATAACCTTGGTTATAATTACCATAATTCTTGTTATGATTTTTGCTACTATAACCTTGGTTGTTATAGTTACCTCGGGAATTTTGGTTCCCATGGTTCCTATTACCACCACCTTGGTTGTAGTTGTCAAAATTGCCATGGTTGTTGTAATTCCTATTCCATTGACCTCTTTGATTCTCAAACCTAGAATCATGATTATTTGACATATAGTTCACATTCTCATTCACATTTCCATCTTGATCATCACAAACATCCATACATGCATGAGGGCAACTAGAAACATCATGATCATACAACCTACAATCATCACAAAACAAGCATCCACTAGGCATGTTATTAGAAGAGGGAGGGGGTTGAGAATTAGAAGACATACCTCTCCCCTTAGATTTGGAGGGAAGACTTGAAACTTGGTAGGTAGCACTTTCCAACTTCGCCTTGATAGCAGACATCTCCTTCCCAAGTTTGTCATTTGTGAGGATAGATTGTTGATTGCATTTAGATGATCAACCGAGTACACC
This sequence comes from Chenopodium album, assembly GCF_948465745.1. Taxonomy (NCBI): domain Eukaryota; kingdom Viridiplantae; phylum Streptophyta; class Magnoliopsida; order Caryophyllales; family Amaranthaceae; genus Chenopodium; species Chenopodium album. Next base: position 25,285,984 of record NC_137846.1, on the reverse strand, counting down.
GAAGAGCTACTCTTGCTAGTTAACTCTCTTTCTTCATCTTGCCAATCTCTATAATACCTCACTACGTCTTCAATTATGTCTACCACTTCCTCTTCCGTTTTTTTCATTATAGGACCTTAGGCTCCTCCATCTAAACATGATTTTCCTTGAGGATTAAGGCCTCCGTAGAAGATTTGAATGATTTGGTCCGTAGGAATTCCATGCTGAGGACACTCTCTTTGATACTCTTTGTATCTCTCCCATGCTTCATAGAGACTCTCACTAGGCTTTTTCTTGAAACCCTGAATCAAAGCTCTAGCATCCGCCGTTTTCTTTTGTGGATAGAAACGGGATAGAAACTCCTTGGTCACTTCATCCCATGTCCTTAGAGAATTCGGCTTGACTTCCTAGTCTAGCCATTCCAAGGCACGCCCTATGAGCGAAAAGGGAAAAAGCTTGAGGCGGATGAATTCTTGGAAAATTCCATTCACCTTGATAGTATTGCAATACTTTTCAAACTCCTTGAGATGATTTAGCGGGCTTTCATGCTTGGCCCCACTAAATCGTCGCCTCTCTATCAAAGTGATCATTGTCGGTCTTATTTCAAATTCATTTGCCGGTGTTGTAGGTGGAGCAATCCCACTCTCAAATCTATATGCACTAGGAATCCCCAATTCTTTCAACGCCAGCCTTGGATTTTCTCCCATTCTTGCTTGTTCCTCTTGTTGTGGTTCTTCTTCACTTGAAATGCTAGGGCTCAAAGATCGTCTAGCACCCCTTAACCTTGCAATAGTTCTCTCAATTTCCGGATCAAATGGCACTAGTGAACGACCACGTGCTCTATGCATAAAATCTCAAAAGAAATGCTTAGTAGCATGGCTACAAATGTAGCCTAAAAGAAAATCTTTTTGTATTTCAATTAAAGGTGAAATTGACTCAACAACTATAACAAAGCACCAATATCAATCCCCGACAACGACGCCATTTTTGACGTAGGGAAAAGTAGGTCGTTTTCTACCCTTTCCTAGAGCCAAAGAAAATTTATAAACACTCGACCAACCTAATACGAGTATATGGTAAGTCACGGGTCGAACCCAAGGGAATGAGTAGGTGCAAGCTATAGCCTAGGTCAAGCTACTTCGAAGATTGAGGGAAGATGCGGTTGGTAACTAGGTATCAAGAAAACTAGATTAATCAAGAAATTCAATATATACTAAACACTAGGGATATTGGTTCCACATGCAAGCTTAATGATTATGCTAATTGAACGATCAATCAATCAATTCAAACATTGCAAAGGACAAACAATAGTTGCAATCAAAGGAATTCAAGAGCTATCTCCTATAAGCCAACTTAGGGTTCACTATGAATGGCTAGCTAGGAAAATCACAATCAAAATCAATCAATTAAAGCAATTCTCAAATCAAGGGTTCATGTCATTGAAATTTGCAATGCAATCTAGATTAATCTTATAAGTTGATCACTCCTAGTCTAATTAATCACATACACAACCATGTCAACCAATTTAATTGCAACAATTCAATCAATCAAGGATCATCAACTAGAAAAAATCATCAATCTAGCATGCTTCCCCTTCTCCCTGGCAACTAATTTACTTACTAATCATGGTGAAATTGAAAAAAAAAAACAAATTCAATCAAACTCATATTCATTTAAAGTTCAATCAAGAAGGAATTTAATCTCTCAACAAAATTCCAAAGCAAGGAAAGAAATTCAAATCAAACATTCAAAAATTAAAGGAAATTACAATAGGAGTAAATTCAAGGGAGAGAAATCTCACAAACTTTCATTAATGAGAAGAAGAAATCCAAGATCAAAACAAAATCCAAGATCAAATTCAAGTACAATTAAGTATCTTAAGCTTCTCTCTCTACTTTCTCTCTCTACTAAATCTGGAAAAATATATGTCAAGTACAAATTAAGTCGTTCCCCCAAAAACGAAGAGATTAAGGGTATTAATAGAAAAAACGAGCGAAGGGGACGGGGCGCCTGGTGAGCGTGCACCACCAGGCCGCACGCGCGCACAGGTGGGTCTGTGCGCACGCACCCCCTGTGCCGCGCGCGAGCACCCCTGCTCGGTGCTCGTGGCCTTGCCTCCTTCGCTTGCTCGATCAATCTCCGCGCTCCCGGGCATCCTTATCATTGGTGCACTCGAGGCGATGCTCGTGAGAAGGGCAGCTCCTTTATCTTCCAAGCATTAGAATGCCTCGAGCCAAAGCATAACTTCCAAGGCCCTCAAGTTGGCGGAGCTAACTTGAATTGCGTTCTCGGAATCCCGAACTTTGCTCCATTAAATTTCTTGAATGCGCTTGAGCTTTCACCTTGGTGATCATACCTCGGGAAACTCAACATACCTACAAAACAAATCAAGGAAATAAAGAATCGAGAGAAGTAGTCGAGAAATAAACAAAATGACAAGAAAACCAATAAAAACATGCATTTCTCTAAACTTACACACAAACACGCAAAGCAAGCATTATTATGTAAAAACACGACAAAAAGGAATAAAAATGGGAATAGAAATATAAAGAAAACCTAGCCTAAGAGTGCCATAAATGACACTCATCAATAAAGCAAGTCCAAGTAAGTCATCAGGACAGCCATTTGGGCAGCCTAGACGATAAAAAGATCTGCCCCCGTTACTAAAGATGAACTTATGAAATTCATGACAAGTTTCATGGGGGAGATTAGGGACCTGGTCAGCAAGAGGACGGCTGGCTCTAGTAGGGGCCTGTCGGCCAAGAAGCCTTCTCATACTGAGAAGAGCAAGTCTATCAGGAACCGAGAGCCCACTCCACACCCCAGTACTAGGGAGAAGGCTCGGACCTTGATAGACTAGACCAAATTCCGCTTACCCGAGCCGGGTAAGAGGAAGGTCATTCGGCAGACTCAGCCGGACGGTACCAAGAAGACATTTTCTGATGCTCTACTTTACATCGAGCAAAAGAAGAACCAACAACTGTCTGGTTCAGCTTGCACGTCGAGTTTCCTAGACAGCTTCAAGAATACCTCGGCGAGGTATTCTCAATCTGTGCATGAGAGCAAATCAGTCGGCTTGTCCATCCGCACAGGCCCTCATGTGATTGGCTTGGCTCAATATGCGCCCAGCCGCTATCCATGCCGCATGCCCAGCCCTACATGCAACCGGCTCTCTTTGGAGGTCACACGACATATAACGTCCAGCCTTTGGACTAGCAGTTCCATCTGCTAAAACTTAGGGAACAACCTTCTGCGTTCTCCAAGGAGATAACCGAGGTGGCACAGTTAGCCAAGGTTAAAATGTCTTGGGAGGTACCTATGATGGTACCACCGACCCTGAAGACCACTCATGGCTTACACCAACCTCATGTACTTACAGGGGTTGGATGATGCCACCTAGTCCCAATGCTTCCCAGATACATTGAAGGGCATTGCCCAACAATGGTTCGACAATCTGCCGATAGGGTGCATCAATAACTTCAAGACACTTGCGTTCTTATTTGCTTCCAACTTCTCCATGAATATACCCGCTAAGAAAACAAGTATTGACTTGGGCACGGTACATAAGGGAGATAGAGAAGGGCTTCGATCATACGTCAGGCGGTTCAATCTAGTGAGAATCTAGATACAAGGACTGTCTGACAATGTGGCTTATACAAACTTCTTTAAAGGTTTGAAGGACGCGTTAACTTTTAAGTTTGACCTCGTTAGGAAGAGAATTGACACTCTTCAAGAAGCGTTGATGGAGGCGGAAGCCTATATACAGCAAACCGAACTCTACTCCACCAGCAAGCAGTCAGACTCTAAGAAGTCTGAGAAAAAAAAAGGGAGTCGGCAAGAACAGCCGGCTCACAAAGCTGAAGAGAAAATAAACCTGGGTGGTTGACGACTCTTATTAGCCGTCCCAAAAGAAGAAGAAAGATTTTAAACTGTACGTCCCTAGGTATGAGTTTAACAAAGACTACTACTCCATCCTCATGGAGATAAAAGACCGGGTGACCATAGAGAAGCTCGCTGCTACGAAAGGTTTCGCCAAAAATCGGGACAAAAACAAGTATTGCCACTTCTAAGAGGATATTGGTCATGATACCAACGACTGTTATAGCCTCAAGAGGCTGTTGGATAAATTGGCCGACAAGGGAGTGTTGAAATCCTACATTCTAAAGTCCATAGTGACCCTGAAGACGGACCCCAGTCAGCTGTCTAAAAAGACTGCCCAACTTACCAGTAATTCGAACACTGACAAGGAGTCGATTTATATCATAGGGCCCAACCATCCGGGGCACTAAGGACCATCTGAGGAAGATGGATGTTAACTCAGTTGATGAGGGTCAGGCGTCTTCTAGCACATTTCTTGAAGTTATCATTTTTGAGAAGGACCGAGGCGAAATCCGTCGGCCGCATAATGACCCAGTCGTCATCGAGTGCAAGGTTGCCAACCAACTGGTTGGCCGAATCCTCATAGATACTGGTAGCTCGTCTGACATCATTAGCTACAAGTGCTTGTCCAAGCTAAAGTACAAGCCCGACAACATGCACAAGGTCACTCACTCCTCGGTTGGTTTTAGGGGTGGAGTTGTGCACCTAGTCGGTCGGATTGATCAACCCATCCGGCTAGGAGAGAAGGAAAAAGGACGCCACATGGTCGTTCGGTTCTTGGTCGTAAAGGAACTTATCGCCTATAATCTCATTTTGAGCCGTCCGACTCTAAATGAATCCAAGGCCGCCATTATCCCATCCCTCATGCTGCTGAAGTTCGAAAAGGATGACGATTACGTTGGCTCCCTAAACGGGGACTAGAAAACGGCTAGAGAGTGCTACCTCTTAGATGTCAAGCCCATAGTGACCGCAACAGGCCAGGGTGAGGAGCCAATAGAGCTTGACGATGTCAAGGATCCCGAACCAGCCCTAGAAGCAGCGGCAAGAAAAGGAAGGCTGACCAGCTGGTGGCTATGATAAAGAGAAGCAATAAAAATCACTAACCGAGGAATGGTCAGATGAACTCCGTCCCCAACCCGCTGGTGAACAAATTTAGGGCTTGTTCAGATTGACTGAATTGAGCTGAACTGAACTGAACTAAAATGAACTTATTGGAGCTGAACTAAACTGAATTAAACTAAACTGAACTAAATTGAATATTTATTGAAAGAATTCAAAGACATCTTTACCTACTATTAAGGTGGGGACAATTTCTTTTGTAAAGCTGGGTGCAGACTTGCACAATTTATTGAAAGAATTCAAAGACATCTTTACCTTTAAAGTGGAAGAGATGCCAGGCATTAGCCTGGATGTTGCTATCCACAAGCTCGCCGTGGATCCAAAAAAGAAGCATGTTAGGCAAAAGAAAAGAAATCACGGCAAGGTGAGAAGTCAGGCGGTAGCCGTCGAAGTAAAGAAGCTGTTAGACGTCGGGTTCATTCGACAATGTCACTTCCCAGATTGGGTTGCGAATGTATTGCTCGTGAAGAAGCCGAATGGTACCTGGCGCATGTGTGTTGATTACACTGACTTGAACAAGGCATGTCCGAAGGATAGTTATCCACTTCCAAAGATCAACAGTCTGGTCGACTCTACAGCCGGATATGCTTTGATGAGTTTCATGGATGCCTATTATGGCTTTCATCATATTCCTCTCTGGAAAAAAGATAAAGAGAAGACGAAATTTTGTCACTGATCAGAGCTATAATGTAATGATGTTTGGCTTAAAAAATGCGCTTGCTACTTTCCAACGAATGATTAATACAGTCTTCATTAATCAAATAGGGAGGAATTTACAGGCGTACATTGATGATATGATAGTCAAATCCAAGCTACAGATGGATCATCTTGTTGACCTCCGAGAAACCTTCACCGTACTCAAGCGGCATAAGGTCATGCTCAATCCCAAGAAGTGTATCTTCGATGTTGAGTCTGGGAAGTTTCTTGGATTTTTAATTGATCAAAGGGGGATAGAGGCTAACCTAGAAAAGATACAGGCGGTTATTGACATGAAGTCACCCCGCACTATCAAAGAATTTCATATGTTAACCTGTTGTTTGGCGGCATTGGAGAGATTCCTCAGCTGGTAAGGTTGTCCAAGCGATCAGAAAGAAGACTATGTTTGAATAGGGGGGAAGATGCTGAAGCGACCTTTTAGAAACTGAAAGAACATTTACACTCTTTGTCAAGGCTTGTTAGCCCTTTTCCTAAAGAGACGTTTTACATGTACTTAGCCATCTCAGATCATGCCCTCAATGCTGTACTCCTTGCTGAGCGAGACAACATTCAGGTCCTAATCTATTTCATTAGCCATGTTCTTAGAAATGCTGAACTACGATACCCAACGGTTGAAAACTTTGGCCTTGCTCTTTTCATGGCAGTCAAGAAGTTGAAGCCAAACTTCTTGGCACATTCGGTTATGGTCTACATGGACCTACTTCTCAAGCGGCCAATGACAACTTTGGAGTCATCCGGTAGGATGCTTAATGTGCTATTGAAATGCAAAGTCTTGAAATCACTTTCGAACCAAGAAAGGCGCTGAAGGGGCAGGCGTTTGCCGACTTCATTATCGAAATGACAAGGCCAGCTGAGCCATAGAATCTTGATAAGGTTTGGAAAGTATATGTAGACGGGAGCTCTACTATGAACAGTTGTGGTACAGGGATTATATGTCAGTATCCTGAAGGGAACAAGTATGAATATGCACTACGATTTAAATTTTAGGCCTTAAATAATGAGGCAGAATATGAAGCCCTCCTGCTAGCCGGCATCTGCATGTGCAAGGCGGTAGGGGTAAGAAAGATTAACGCCTTATCTGATTCTTAACTTGTTGTTAGCCAATACCATGGTGACTATGACGCCACCCATCCGCCTATGATCAAATATCTACAGGCGGTCAAAGCCAAAATTAGGACATTTGATGAATTCCACTTAAGTTAAGTGCCTAGATCTAAGAATAATCAGGCGGATGCACTGTCAAAACTGGCATCATCCACCTCCTATGATACACCTCGGTCAATCTTTTGGGAAGTAATGGAAAAACGAAGTATTGAAGAAGATCCCATTGGAGTACTAGACCGAAGCTCAACCTGGATGGATGGCATCGGGGCCTAATTGCTAGACGGCACTCTGCCGGAAACAGCTCAAGAAGCAGCTGTAATAAAGAAGCGTGCGGCAAACTTTAAGATCTGAAATGGAGAACTCTTCAAGATAGGCTTCCTGAAGCCCCTATTGAAGTATAATACCCTAGAGAAGGGGCAACAAATTTTAGAGGACTTACATTTGGGTTACTACGCCTCTCATATAGGCGGCAAGGCGCTAGCAATTAAGGCCAGGTGCAGGGCTACTTCTAGCCCACGCTTGAGGCAGACGCCGTGAAAATGGTGAAGAAGTGTGACAAGTGTTAAAAATTTGGCAAGCTAATCTACCGTCTAACCACTGAACTGACGACCATTAATAGCCCGGTTCCATTCGCCAAATCCGGCATGGATATCCTGGGCCCGTACACTCCTACGCCAGGAGGACGACGGTACATTCTAGTTATTGTTGACTACTTCACCAAATGGGTGGAGGCTGAGGCGGTCAAGAACATTAAGATAAAGGATGTCATCTCTTTCATCTGGAAAAACATCATCACCCAGTTTGGGGTACCTATGTTTATGGTCTTTAACAAATGGCCCTCAGTTTGAGACGCCTACCATCAAGAATTAGCTGGGAGATCAAGGGATCTCACATTGTTTTGCATCACTCGGCCGACCCAAGCAAACGGCCAAGTTGAAGCCTTCAACAAGTTGATCTCAGACGGTATAAAAAAGAAGATTGAAAGAGCTTACGATCTATGAGCTGAAAAATCAACTCATGTCCTATGGGCCATACGAACAACAGAAAAAGGGGCAACCGGAGAGACCTCACTTCTCATGGTGTACGGTGTTGAAATTGTCTTGCCCATCGAACACTATGAGCTGACTCTTCAAGTCATGCTGTATGATGAAGAAGCAAACTAGGAGGCCATGCGGCTATCATTAGACTCACTCCCAGAGCGTAGAGGCAATGTCGTCTTGTGTCATGAGATCTACCGTTTGAGAATGACAAGAGCCTACAACAAAAGAGTACACAAATGACCCTTGAAAGTTAGGGACTTTGTGTTACAAAAAATGGAGGCAACTTGTAGGGCCAATGAGCAAGGCAAGCTGACGCCCAATTGGGAAGGCCCCTTCCGAATCTATGAAGAAGTGAGAGACGACATCTACCGCCTGAAAATTCCAGACGATAGGCGGCTAGCTAGAACTTGGAATGTAGATAACTTAAAAATGTATTACTTCTAAGACCTGTAAATTTTTTGTAAATCAAAAGCCTATCAATGAAAGAAATTGCCTTTTGTTTTCAATTTTGATTATTTGTTGCCTTATTAGTTTTTTCTCCCAATGGGAAAACCGTCTGTACAATGCGCAGCTTGCTAAATCTAAACTAAATCGTCTGCTCCAACATGAGTATGACATCCGGCGACATCCATCCAGGTGACTTCGTCGCAGAGAGCATCTAGCCAAAATTGACTGACCCAATAGGGGTTAACTCATAGCCGTTTGATTTGAATAATCTAAAATGGAACCTAAATAGCATAAATAAAACCGCATGTCTCATTGACACCAGCCAGCAACCGGCCATTATTCCCACTTAGATTAAAATCTCATAATAATTTTGTAACTCAAAAAGTCCTCCCAATGGGGCAAAAGGACACCTGTGTATATCTATAGTAAACAGTCTCAACTCGAAAAATGACCCAGACGGCATAAGAGTGTTGCTCTCAAAAACTCCGAATACCGTCTCAGTATTCATTTTAAAACTGCCTGTATAATGAATGGATGTGTACATGGTGTTAGGCAATCAAGGTAGTGATTGATTGACCAAGGAACCCCTCATACTCCCTAAAGTATCAAGAGTCCCCTGGTCAATCAATCTACTTTGTACTTTGAAACCAACCACACAGCCATCTAGGGGCAAGAGGTAGCCGGTTTGTTAACTATCATGTGCAATTAATAAGTTGGCTAAAGTTGCAAGCATATATATAAGAAAAAATAAAAATTTCACAAAGAATTTGTCAAAACCGACTCGATAGGCCATTTCATTAAAAGCTCTCGGCATAAAAAGGCCGGGAGAGAAAATAGTCATGCCGAATCCACATCTAGAGAAATAAAAAGATTGTTGAAAATACATTTCAAATACTCGGCTTATAGGCCGGAAATACAGATGGCTCATGGCCGAAAGAGAAAAGCCTAATCTTGCTGATTTTACTGCTGCAGGGGCACCGACTGGTCCTGGACGGAGGTGAGCTCGCCTTCGGTTTGCCCTGGTTGAGCTTGGTTAGGGTCAACCGGCACTTGAGTTTGGTTAGGATCAACCGGCTCTTGTTGATCCTCCTGCTCATTGAGCTCCTCTTCATCCTCCTCCTGCTCCTCATCAAATACAGTGCTTGCCCATTCGTTAAACGGAGTCGACGCCGATAGTCCTAGGGTCTGAGCCTCATATACCTCAGTGGCATACTTGTACCTCAGGTTGAAGAACACCCATTCGGCATCTTGATGGATGAGCCACCATGCCATTTTCATGCGCTCCTTGCAATCTTTCTCATTCTCCACCACCAACCAGTCTTGCTCCTTTACGAGCTTAGCCTTGTGATCCTCCCGCAGCTTTATCATTTTATCCTTGAGTCGGTCGACATCTGCCCGAAGCTGGGTATTTCCCTTGTCAGTCCCCTCCAGTGCCTCAAGATCTGACTTGCGTTATTGAGCTCAATGTTAAGGTCAAACGCCCTATTGTTGGTCGTCTCAACAGTAGTTGTGAGCTCCTTGACCAGCTTTTCTTGTTTCATCTCTTTGGATTTAGTCTTAATATTATTCATAGTGTTTTGGAATTGAGTAGAGTTAATGGCATTGGTCGCCCGTTTATTGGCGTCTCTTACCTCCTCATGTTTCTTGTTAAACGGGGCTTTAAGCCTGTATACTCTCAACATTGCCTGCAAAACACAGCCGGCAAAAAGATAATTTAGTTGATGTACTGATAAAAAATGGACATTTGAAAGAAGCTAAGTTACCTTAGCTAGTGAGGCAGAGATGCGGTCCAGGTTGACCTGATGCAACCCTAGGATCAAGTCCTTCTATGACCGGGCGAGGCACCTGAGCATCCGTTTAGAATACTGCTGGAGGTCCGCCCATCTTAGAGAGGCATTTGCACCATAAGAAGGATGTGGTGAGATAGCAGCATAAGCGACACCTATATTGTGTCGGCTGCTGGACGAATCCCCCGTCTCGATAGCTTAAGATTTGACTCGCAAAAGCCCAAGCGGCCATGGGAGTTCAAAGTACTTAGTCATACTTTGAGGTTTTGACTGAGGGGTCTCCCCACCCCCAGCCGCTGCAGAACCGGATGCAGCATCAAGTGGCATGCCACTCTTTGGCGTTTTAGCGACGCCCGGCTCTTTACCCACCAACTTAGTACTTAGACCAAGACCCTTCAAGCTTTTTCCTGTAGAAGTTAGCCAGTCTAGTACAGGCGGCAGTGATGATGTCATCTAGGTAGGATGGGCCTTCCTCACTTTGGAGGAAGTCTTAGCAGGATCGTCAGCCTTCCGTTTGAGCATCTTGGAAATGGACCATGGAATGTTCTTTCTTCCACTCTGAAAATGGAACATAGGGGTTACAACCGGTGAAATGTCGTTTGATGACTATAAAATTTTACACAAAGTCAAAGGAAATAACCAAAGCTTACCTCATCATTCTTAGCCGCAAGTTGGGCCTTTTTCTTCTCAAGTTGATCCTTCTAGATCTAGGCTGCTGACTTGGCAAGCGTCTTTGAAGCGTCAACCATTTCCAAACCAATTTTTGCAAAAATAAACCGACTAATTAGACACAAAATAATTCACAATAATAGAAACGACATCAAAAAGCCGGTTAAATGGTCAACGTACGTCTCTCAAACATTGTACTAAGACCACAAGCAAAGAGGAACGCCTCATCTTTGAGCCAGTCTGGATGGCGTATCCAGTTTTTGGGCACAACTATTTTCGTGCCATAATCTAGAGGTATGGTGGTTGTTTGGAAGAACTCCGACTCCATTATTTTCGACCAAGCCTTCTCAGAGATATGTGGAAGGGCACACTTCTTCCCTAAGAAAGCCGACTCCTTATTGAACCGGCGGAGGAAATGGTTGTGATGTCTTGTTGGGGAAGAAACCAAGTAGAACTTGCTCCTCCAGTTACTCCATTTGGACGGCTTGTCCAACGTCATCATATACTCCTAATGCGTAGTCAAAGTGTACCACTCCTTCCAGCCGCCTAGGGCACGACTTAGGTAGTGCATGTGCACAAACGCCTCAAAGTTGGGCGTTATTTTCTGCATCTCGTAGGTGGCGATATAGCTAAGTATGTTCACCCACAAAATGGGTGTGAGTTTCCATACGCCTAACTCATAACCCCTTAAGATGGCTTTAATTCCATTGTGAAGGGGGAAGTAGAGGCCAACTTTGAATAGCGCCTCATAGCAGCCGAAATAATTGCCGGCATGATCAATATCGTCCTCTCATATGACTTTCGCCTCTACAGGTGGCACAATTATTTCCCATTTATCCCCTATTGGGCATTTATCTACAAAAGTTGGAAAGTTGGCTTCCAGGGTGGTTCTATCTCTAGTGGACATGTGCGCCTTAAACGGGTTGGTTATAGACAGCCCTTTGGCGCCTCATCTTCCTCATAGTCGGCATCCGCCTGTAGTGAACTTGACTCCTCTAAGTCAGATTGTTGGGCAGCCTCTTCGCCACCTTCTTTCTCGGATTCATCTTAAGAGCCAAAAGCGGAGATGAGCTCTTCACCGTTTCCCTGGTCTGACTCATCAAAAATCCTATCACTGGGAGTGGTAGGTGCTCTCGGAGGGGACTCTGCCTCTTGCTCATCCGGCATATCAAATTCCTCAACTGGTGTGACCTCGTCAAACGGCACTTTTAAAGTGCCCTTTTATGTCTTGGCTTTCGAGCCATCTGTTTTATTCGAGCCATTGTGTCCTGCATAGACACAGAGACGGTCGGATTCGAGGATGAGCAAGGAAAATCCAAACACCAAGGGACGGCACCCCCAGTCCTAGACTCAGCTGTACTATGAGACTGGCTGATTAATGACCTAGGTTGCGTCGTGTGTGTTGATGGTGAATCCATTTATTGAATGCTATATATACTAAGAAGGTGAGAGATGATTACCTCAATAAAGATTGTTGAAGCGAGTCTCAAGCGATGACCGACTACGTCAAGCGGAAATAGCAGGTGGAAGTTTTTGTGAAAACAAATGCAGGCGGTGATCAAAGTCACTCTCTCTAAAACCTTTCTCTCTTTCTCTCTCTAGACTTTTCAAAATGTCAAATATGAGGGAGGAGGGGGGGTAAATGGCTATTTCTAGAGGGGTAAAAAACGGGGGCATCCTTGTAATTTCCCAAAAGGTGAACAGTTAAAAAATGTTTACCAATGTGACATGTGTCATAGGCGCCACGTGGCATGCCACTTAACCCCTGTGAGGGGCAAATGATTTAAGTAAAAATACCCATGCTACGTGGCCTAATTAGAATGGGACACGTGTCACCCCAAGACAGGTCCAATATGGACCACTTACCAGTTGACACGTGGCACTCCTAATTAGCAAAGAAAAAAGACGGCCTTCAGGGCCTAATTCCCGAGAAAACCGTAAAATAGCATAGCCCACCAAATCTAGGTCAGAATGACCTAAGAGAAGGCACGTTTTCCAATGACCTTATAAATAGGGAGATAAGAGAGGGCACGTTTTCCAATTACCCTATAAATAGGGAGATTTTTCCCATTTTGGGGGCACGTTCATTTATTACAACACAATTAATTCTCTCACATCAGAGAGAATAGCTGATCCCGAAATCCGACAAAATCTACTTTTAGTTTTCCGCAGACTTTACTTTTCTCCATACGCATTTTAACTTGATCGTCGGAGGCGGAACTCCACCCAACCGGAGTCTCCGTTGTTTTACAAGTACTGGCGCCCGAATCTAGTCTTGGTGACGTAACTTTCCCGAGGGACACAGAAAACCCCGAATTAGGATCACATAAAAATATATATTTAAATTATTTTGTTTTCAACTAAAACCACATCTTTTATACAATTTAAGAGTTGTTTCTAACTTCTTAACCAAATTTCTCCAAAACTCCAATTCTACAATTTTGTGCTACGTAGCAATTTATATTCATGTGCAATTTTAATTTGAATTCGACCATGAAATTCAACCTAGGTACGAATTTCAGCATATAATCGACCATGGTTTCAAGGTAAGGGTATTTCATTTTAATTTCGATTATTTTATTTTTTGTTTACTTTCGCTTTTCTTTGTTTTAAATGTCATAATTTTTATAGTTTTTTGGTTTAACATCAGATCTTGTGTTTGTTTGTGGGTAGTTAAGTGTTTTTTGGGTATAATTTGGTGGTTTTGGGTGGTTTGTGGTGGCGTTGGGTGGTGGTTCTTAAGGGGGAGTGTGGTTAAGGGCTATAAATCAATTTGGGGTTTTGTAGGTGATGCGAATTACGGGGTTGCAAAGTTTTGTTGCTAAATGGTTGTGCTAGTGGTCGGTCTTGCTTCCGTTGATAGTGGAGGCGCGGTTGTTGTAGTAGGTGGCTAATTGCGGTTTTGGGTGGTGCGAGGAGAAGGGGAGGCTCTACTAGTGCTCGGTTTGGTGGTTATGTGGGCTAGAGCGAGGTGGATGTGGCTTCTGTTGGTTTGTGGGCTGAGTTCGGTGGTGTTGCGGGGTGATGGCTGAAATTTGGGTGTAAATTGTTGCGGTATTGCTGATGTTGTGTCTCGATAGCCGGTTGTTGCGGTTTTAATTTTTTATTTTCATTTAAGTTATTAATTTATGTTTTTGTAACTTTAATTGCTAATTTAAAAGTTTGTATAATTTTTTTTTTTAAGATTGTATGCTAATTAGAATCTTTGAAAAATTTTCAGGATAAGAAATGAAGATTAATGATTTTGCTTGTTGAATTATTCGGTTGGCATGAGATTGCTGCACAAGCTATGCTTAGATGAAGGCCTTGCTTGGTTGTAGTGTAGTATCAGTTATGTATAATTTTGGATAGAATATTGATTGTACTCTAGTGTTAATGAGTTTTTTTGTATTAGTTTTGTATAAATTTTGTATAAACTGTGTGTATAATTTTCGTATTAATGAATTGTTTTTTTTTTATTTAATTGAAATTATATATTAATAGAAATTATATATATTACAACAAATACGAATAATTTTTTTAATAAAAAAACAAGAAAGAGATCATTTATTTGAAATAGGTGGTCTTAGTTTTTGAAAACTGAGACCATCTATTTTCGATAAGCGATCTCAGTTATTTCAAAAATTGAGACTATTTATTTTAAATAAATGGTCTTAGTTTTTAAAACAAGAGACCACTTTTGGCGATCTCTTAGGCCAAAGAGACCGCTTAGCTAGAGACCACACATAAAATGGTCTCTTTGGCCATTTTGAGATGGTCTCTTTAATTTGGACAATTTTGTAGTAGTGCATCCTGTATGGAACTTTAGAAATAGGTCTAGTACCAGGCTCTAGGTCGATAGTAAACTCAACGTTCCTCACTAGTGGCATACCAGGAATATCATCTGGAAATACATCAGGAAACTCCTCTACAACAGGTGTACTTTCATCACCCTTCTTTTCTTCACTTTCAATTTCTTGAACACTACACAAAAATAGAGGACAACCCTTCTTAACCAGCTTCTATAGTTGCATTGCAAAAATAAATTCTCAACCCTGAACTTTTCCCCTCCTTTTTATACACCACTCTGGCCTTACTTGGGCTACTCAAAGTAGCTTTTTCAGCTGCACAATCAATTTTCGCTTCATACCTTCCCAACAAATCCATACCCAGAATTACATCAACATCCTTTAAATTGAACTCAATCAAATCCAACGGAAATTATACCCTAAATATGAAAATAGGTACACTCATAAACAACTTGGAACAACTCCTCACTCCCCAAACGGAATAGACACATCTAAAGAAACTGACTCAGGACTTTATAACCCGAGACTTCCAACTACTTTCTTAGAAATAAAAGAATGGGACACCCCCGAATCAAACAAAACTTTCACAAGCAAAGAACTTATAAGGAAAACACCAATTACCACGTCATTAGCAATTTCAGCATCACGATTGTTCATCACGAACAGATGACCCTTTGGGGCACCTCCCGCAACGCTACTAGCTCCAACCTTAGGTGTAGGTCCACTAGGCTGAGATGATTTGTTATGAACACTAGTCTATTTCACCATCCCTAACTTAACACCAGCCTCCTTCTTGTAACACTCGTACTCACGGTGTCCCAACTTCTGGCAATAACGACAAGTTATCGGGCTCCCCTCATAGTCCTTCCCTAGGTGGTCTTTCTCATACCGCTTGCAAACATACTTCCTCTTGGGTCTCTCACCCCTTTGGCTTCCATTTCCCCTTGTATTGGCCGATTGGCCTCCATTCCTTTTCCTAAAGTTCCCTTTGTTGCCCCTCCTATCTCTAGAATTTCCTTGGTGGATGGTTACCATTAGGCTTATGCCTCTTTTCACCCCCGTGAAAAGAGTCATGGTACATCTTTTTATCTCCTGAATGCTCCATCTCCCTCCCCTTGATTCCGTACAGGTGGTTTGTACAACCATAAACTTCGTTTAGGGTCTCAAAGGTAACTCCCCCTAGCTTCCCTTAGAGGTCGGGTCAAGGTTAGGCCTTGCTCAAATCTCTTAGCTTTGATGGTTTAGATAGGGACTACTTTCGAGGTAAATCTCATCAACTCAATGAACTTGTTGTAGTATTCATTGATAGACATGCTCCCCATTCTCAAGCTGGTAAACTACATGCACTTCTGCTTTCTCAAGTATTAAGGGTAAAACTTCTCCCTCAAGGCTTCCTTAAACTCTTCCCACCCAAAGTTTACTCTCTTCAACAATTCATCCTTTCTTTGGACCCACCATAAGTCATCCTCCTCCCTCAAATATTACACACCATTGTTCACCCTCAGCTCACTTGGGAAATTGATAACATCAAATAACTTTTTAAATTCCCTAATCCAGTTTTCAAACTGGTGTAGACACCTAAAAATGTCTCCCCAAAACCAAACCCGACAATGAACAACCTTTCACTGCCATTATTGGTCGGGTTGAGTATATAATTTTTGGAGTGCTTAAATCCATATTCAATCCAAATACATTTCATAAACCAACCCAATTCCTATCCCATTTCCCCAAGCCATAACATATTTTCCTGTTTCGTGCCTTTAAACCCTTAAAATCATTCATTTCGTGTCCTTTTTAGAAAATGTTTAGACCAGTTTATTTTGGTCCATAATTTGGGTCCAATGATTGAATAGTTGGATGGGGATTGAAAAGAGTTTTCCAACAATATATTATAAGCCTAAATCCGAGTTATAACGAATAAGTTATGACCAAAATACTAAACTGAACCCAAACAGAACCTAAGTCCACCTTATCTACGATCCAATGATCATGTGGAGGGTCCAAAGTCTTTAATCCCATTCCTAAAACAATTAGGATTAATTAGAAGCTTCTAGAAGTTTCTAAAAGATCTTAATTATCCTTTTTGAAAAGATAAGATTAAAGATTTTGAAATTGAATAAAACTCCTCTTTTTGAAAGTCCTAATTCAATTTGAATTAAAAGACGTTCAAAGATATTCAGATATGATTTTCGTGCCTCATAGTTTTTATCTAAATCTTGGATGGTTGGATAGCCCTTGAAATTATCTTTATTCAATGATATATTATAACATTAACTCCGAGCTATAACGGAAAAGATATAAAAGAAATATGAAACTCTATCAAAAACTGACACCGTCCCACTATTTTGGCCATATCTTTTATTCTACAAACAATTTTAATTTGATTCTAATTGAATTAAAAATTAAAATTCAAGAGCTTTTCAACGACATATTATTTATCTCATTCCAATTTTTGGATCAAAAGATATGATAAAAACAAAAATCGCAAAAACTACTGCCTATCGCAAGAGTTTTATTCCGATTCGAATTCGAATCTTTTCTTGATTCTTTGACCCTTCTTTTTTTCTTTATAAATAGAGGTCATATCACCCCTTTTTCAATCATCAACAAGCTTGATCACCAAAAATCATTCTATCTTCCTCTCCTATACACCAAATCATTCTCTCTTTCTCTCTTATGATTTAGCCTAATACTAGCCTCCCTATTCTTCCACAATACATCCTTTAAACACTCCAAGGAGTCCATACTTGACACGAGGTTCCGTCCTTAAACCAAGGCGTGAAAGGTAGAATTGACTGAGGGTTTGGACCAAATCAACTCTACTTTTTATTTAATTTAATTGTTTCAACTTGATTTATATTTTTATTGAAGTTACTAACAATTTATTCATGATGTAGCAATTCATGGAAACGTGGAAAGTGAGTAATTTATCACTTAATTACTCTTATTTTTATTCTTATTGCTAGTATCATGATTAGGTTTATTATTATTTGATTTGACTAACGATATTATTGTTAAATTGCTTCCAATGTTGATGTTTATTCTATTGTTATTATTGATCACCATATTGCATGTTACTGGAAATATGTAATTGAAAATAATGCCTAATAAGATAATTTGGACAACCGGTTTAGATTCCTCTTTAATCTTGTTGTTTAATTCAAGTGATCCCAATATTTTAGAATTATGTGTGCATTAACATTCAATAAATATCGCATAATTATAGTTTGGAGCAAATTGAATCTTTGTTTGCATGCCATTAAGATCGCAGGGAACACTTTTCACAATAAGAATCGAGTAAAGGCCAATACGAGCGAATGTGAGTCTAAGACTCACTTCGTACCATCATCCATGATCCTCCTTTTGTGGTTTCGAACCATATGGAGTTAGTAATCTCATGGATTATGAATGGGGTGTAACCTTCACGGGTCAATCGTTGTCCCTTATCGTGGTTACCTTAAATGATCCGTGAACGATTTACAAGTTCCTTACAAACTTGTTGGCAGCTCCCTACTTTGCTTTGTCCCTAATCGTATATGTCAATTCCCACTTCCTATGAGTGCCAAGCATATTCACATATGCTTACGTAGGCGCGCTTCGAACGACGCCTACAATTTAGCGACTCAACTGGGGAAGATTCTTGGTTATTTATCGATTTGAGTGATTGGTATTTAATTGAGATGAGTTGATGAGACTTCAAAGATTCTTGAATTGTATTCTTACGATTTAATTGGCATTGTCACATATGCATATGCATTTTAGCTTACCTATTTTGCCACAATAGTACGTGTTCTACATATGTGGTTAGCCTGCGAGATTTAAGCTCTATCAACCCGAAAACGTTCATGACAATAAGGGTTCACCCGAGTTTTAAATCCACCCAACCATGGAGTCGAGTTCGATTTCATCACGAACTCGCGGAGCCGCCCGTTGGCATACACCCTCAAGGGAGGATGCCTTGCTAACGCGTCCAAACTCTTAACCATGGTACCTTTTGACACCCAAATAAGCTTGACCATAGTGGAGCATAGAACTTGACTCTAGGTTGCGAACTTTATTGCATCATGTGTGACAATATGTTTATGTGTGTATTTTTTGTGAATTTTTTCTATTTTTTTTAATTTTTATTTTCTCTCTCTTTTATTTAATCCTTTTTTATCATAGTCGAGTCATAGTCTTTTTATTATTTTTTTTATTTTTATTTTTGAGTCAACCAGGATTTTTTTCCCATATCCTGCACAAGAGTCAACTTGTTTTGGTCATAGCCGAAGTTCTAGAAAAAGTTACGTGTCGTGTCACCTATGGATCTGTAGCCCCGAGATTTATCTTTCATTCGGTGTTGGTTTCGTTCTAATTAGGGTCACAGATACAAAGTTTTTATTAAAATACTATAGCCTATCCAGTTTAGGTGTCTTTTTAGCATCCAACCTTCTTTTTTATTTTTATTTTTTTTAAATTTGTGTCAAACTAGTCTTAGCCAATCTTGTACTTCTCTTAGTCTTCTAATCCATGTCAACTTGTATAACATAGGATTCATAACTCTTCTTGAACTTTATAGTCAATCTTCCTATTCTTTTGTGATTATTGTGCTAATCTTGACATATGTTTTTTGTCTTTGATTGTGGTTAATTTTATTTTATTTATAACTAACAATTGCATTGTCAATGGACCATTTTTCACCTAGTAAATAGCACAAACATTAAAATTAGACAAAATTAATCAACTTAGTTTTTCTTTTAGTCTTCCGTGCTATTTGGTCCATGGGTCCTTAGTTTTCTTATAACGTCCTCATGTCTAGCCATGGATCATACCACGAGTCTTATAAACTCACCTAATCACATGTGTTGAGTTGTTGCACACACTTTGTCTCCGAGTCATGCACCATCTTGTTTATGATCGTATATTAGGACCATGCATGCATGTTTTCCGTCATAATAAAAATTAGTGGAGTTTTCTAACTTGTTTTCAAAATTCTTTCATACACTCTTCCTTTCCAATTCGAATATTGAGTCAATGCATTAAGTGAGTTCATCCTTCCACAGTACTTGAGTCCAAAATCACTAGGCAACAATTGGAAGAATAAGGGGAACGTCATTCCTTCCTTCTTTCCTTCCAATCAAAGCATCAATAACAACAAACTTCTTTCCTCACCAGGCGGCGAGAAGTGACTCATAAAAAGCCACGAAGACAAAGCACAATGCAAGCTTCTCACCAAGATTTCATGTTTTCTTCTTCTTTTGTTTCAAACCTTTTCCCCATTCAAGTCTAGCATTGATTTTCCTTTCTGAGTTTTGTGTGTTTTGTTGTTTTATTCACCTTTATTCCATTAATAAAATCAGCAGTCTTTCCCTCTTACGTCTCAATCTTGATCATTCGCAAAAAAAAAAAAAAAAAAAAAAAAAAAAAAAAAAAAACAATCGTCGAACTGAACACAAGGTATACCAATGATTTGAGGCACCTTTGCAACCCATTCATTCCCCTTAAACCTATTCGTTGAGTAATTAAGTTTTGATGATTATCTATCTAACATGTTTGTTTAGTTGTGCATAGAAAGAACAAGTTATGCTTGGAACAGGGTACAAGGAACCTGAGTAATGACAGGTGTATATCAGGAACTTAAGCAATATAGGATAAGCAATAAAGGAACAAGAACAATGATGAGTGTTATGGTTGATAAGTATGATGATGGCTAAGGAACCATGAAGGTAAATATGTAAATAGGTGTTTGCATATGTTAGCTTCACGAGGTAAGTATCCTAAGCATATATAGGTATGTATTTGTAGGAGTCTTTTAATTTTGTTTTAGTTTTCTTTATTGTTTTTTATAAGTAAAAATAACCTTCTGTTTTATTCTGTTATCCTCAAAAGTTTGCTCAGTTTGTCATCATCAAAAAGGGAGAAATTGTCGACCCTGATTAGGTCTTGATGATGATGTTAATGATTGAGCAAACTTCTATCTAATAAGAGTCTTTTAGTGTTTTGATGTTTGCAGGATAAGTAAACTCTGGGAGTTGAAGTGAGGACTGAAACAGAGGAACCTTAGAAGATTAAGGATGACAAGTAAAGCAGCAGAAGGGTTCCAGAAATGGAACTTCAAGGTGTTCCCTCACAGGATCACATCAAGGGTTGTAATGACCTGTATCCGGTGTAATGCTGGGGCAAAGGCGTGTCCTGACAGGAACATATCGACGGGATGTAATGACCAGGTTCCGGTGTAATGCTGGAGCAAAACCTGAGATCCAGAATACATCAAGACTACAGGATTCCAGAACAAGAGTCTCAGAGAAGCAACATGAAGACGGAGAAACAAAAGTATATTGCTCTAGGATTCATGTAAGTATGTTAGACATAAAAGTCGGTCTGGAACAAATTTATATAAAACCAAGGTGCACTCCAAACAGTCAATGAAATTAGAGTTACTGACTTGTCAGGAACTCAGAGACTGTCAGAAGTTCCGAACCTAATAGGAACTTAAGTATGCACGTCTTTAAAAGTCAGTTTTAATGATATATTTATCTAATACGTGCATATCTTTTAGGGATTTGCTTTTACTGAATAAAGATATTTATTTTCTAATAAATCCCTTTTGGAAAAAGATAAGTTTGTTTAGAAAGTATTTTTGTAAAACAAAAAGATAAGATTGGAATAAAATCTGATTTTATGTTAATTATATCATTATTTTTAATGATAGATTTTATTCTTAACAAAGAGATATATTTTCGAAAAACTTATTTTTAGAAAATATCTTTTAAACTTATCTTTTCATAAAACCTATCTTTTTCAAGGTGAAATGAATAATCCGAGTGTACTATAAATATACTCATATGTATTCATTCAAAGTTGAGGCTGACGAAGTGTAGTGGTCGTGCTTGAAGGTTTTTATCCTTCACCACGAAGCTAAGTCAGTTCTCCTGGTCAAAGTTCCTATCAGGTTTTGGTTACAGTATGTTCAGTGAGTTTCAGACTGATCTTGAGTGTTCAACATATTAGTTTTATCTCTTTATTCATATGTATGTATTTAGAGTTATTCGATGAGATCTTGTAATGGGAAAAAGGGTTTGAGTATTTTGGGTATTGGGGTGTGATGAGTTTGAATTTTCTAAAATTCAAGTGGTATTGAGTCAACCTGAGTGTGTCTTGGGTTGCACAGTGAGAGAAAGGAACCTGAGTGTGTCTTGGGTCGAGAAAGGAACCTGAGCGTGTCTTGGGTCGAGAAAGGAACCTGAGTGTGTCTTGGGTCGAAAAAGGAACCTGAGTGTGTCTTAGGTCTGATAGGATAGGTTCCTATCATATAGCAAGTGTCCGCGGAGGAACTTGCGAGAAAGGTCTGTAATAATAGGTTGTACTAGGAGAGTTGCCTATTATAGTGGAGTTTGTTTGAAAGACCCGAGAAAGGCCGAGGTTTTACTTCCAGTTAGGCCCTGGAAGGTTTCCTCCTAAAATCTTCTTTGCACTATTTAAGTTCCTAACTATAACTGTTTGATATTCCGCGAAAATTAGGCATTAGGAACTTACTACAATTCACCCCCCCCTCTTGTAGTATATCATCTGAAATAATAATTGGTATCAGAGCAAGTGCTCTACATAAGCCTGGCAACCCCGAGGAGCAAGTTCCAGGCTAAGATGGTTATCTACAAGGAATGCAGCGAATGGAACTCAACCCTAGAACATTCCCAATACCACGTGAAGACCAAAGTCCACTTACGAAGCAGAAGTGATTCAAAGATGAACATCTTTGAGGTAAGTGTCCCGTCTTTGAATTCTTGGTTATATGCATGTTATTATGTGTACAAGTTTCTTGCAGTATTTCTAGTTAAATTTTGATTTTATTTTGAAAGTTTTTAAATCAATTTTGTGTAACCTGAAATCTAATTTATAGAGTGAAAAGTATTTTTCAGATTTACAAATTGATTTATTTTTAAGAATTAGTTTGCTAGAAATAGTTTAAGGAACATATTGTTTAGAATTATGCATATTTGGTCTCTTGGAACCTGGATTAACCCTGAATGGAAACTTAATTCTTTGGGCAAGGTAATGAACGTACATTTTGAATATTTGCCAAAGAATGACCTTATCATGTGTCTGTATTATTCTGAATATTTATTATGTAAACACATGATGTTTATTGTTAGATAGTTGGTTATACCGTAGTTGGTTTAATTATGGATTATTGACAACTATTACTAACAAGAAGGTACCCAATACATATTGGGTAACCAATGCCAAAAGGTGACTGATTTTGTAAGCTATGTGAATGGAGACAACCTATTAATAACGATGATGCTTTGGTTGTTTGTATACAAGGAATTATGTGCAAGTTCCTCTCACTAGAGAGCCTTTATAAGAGGTTTGTAGTAGGTGAAGCAATAATATGGATTAGTGTGTAAGTCGCCTATACATCTCTTTGTAAATATTGGTCATTTTAGTTGGTAAGTATTAATCCTTCACAAATTCCTATTGAACTTCGATTCCCCATATTTCCAAGGTGGTATTTGTGAATGGATGTAAAAGAGAAGTTGTTTTGAAGCTTATAACGTATATCATGACAAACTAACTTCTCTTCTAGTTTTGTGCTGGTTGTTAATGATTGTTTTGTAGGTTTGTTCATTGAGATAAATCGGCGCATAAAAGTTTGTTCCATTAGGAACTCGATGCTTAAATTAGTTGGAACTTGGAATGATAAAACGACTTAGGGAAACAGGAATAACAAAGCTTCTATATCAAGGTGCTATAGGAGTTAACGTGCAAGTTCCTGTTCAGCTTCTTGTTCAAGTTCCAGTCAAGTTCCTATTGTCCAAAGTTTCTTGGAACAAAGCATAAATTCCTGTAGTAGACCCTTATGAAGGATGATGAAACAAGATGATTATCTTTGACTACATGTTAGAGATCAATAATTTCGTTTATGGAACAACATCCAAAAGGGAGTATTTCTTACAGGAACTCTATGCTCAAACACTTTTTATGCTTAGGTTGTATCTATCTCTTTTGACTAACCTACTAACCTATTGAAAGCACAAAAGAATTCTCTTGGGTTTTGATTTTTCAAGATATATCTTTTGAATGATAATATGAGGGACATTGACAAGGTGTTAAAGAATTTGAGATTAAATCAACACGTTCCTCAACCCAAGAAACAATGGTCTAAAGGACCAGAAAGACATGTTCCAACCTTATGACAAAAGGAACATGGAGAGTTGAAGGTTTACAGTAGAAGGGAACTCGAAGTATCTCGACAGCGAGGTTCCAAAGAAATGATGATAGCCAAATCAAGGTATCTCCTGCTATAAACCTACAATGGAAGAACTTTGACTTATAAGACTAACACAAAAGGTAAAATTGCTACATAACAGGAAGTTAGTAAGTCAAGTTCCTATCTCATTGTGAATATTTTTCTTGTCGAGTTTTTAATGCACATTTTGGTTTTAAATGTTTGTAACTCTAGATGTTTTATGGATTTAAGTCAGCATCATCAATAAAAAGTGGAAATGTCAAAAACAAAGAGAGCCAAATAAGGAACACAATATTTGTGGATCTCAAGTTGGTTCCTAACAACAACCTGACATTTCTAGGTTTTATTGAAGATGAAATTCTTCTATGCTTCAAACTTGAAACACGTTAATCTTTTCGTGCTTAATAAACCTAGTAGGAACTCGATAATAGGTATATGTATATGTAAGTTCCAAACAGGTTAAGATCAAGAAGCATGAAAATCAAAACATGCTATATTCTCTTTCAACATCAGGGAGATGGTAAGTAACACTAATCCATTAGATCTAAGTGATATATATGGATCTGTTTACCATGTGATATTTAGAGATTAATTGAAAGAGATATCTTGTTTATAAGTGTTGAATGAAAATGGGAACTTAATTACTTTTCTTAATAGAAGAGATGATGAACTATTTGTTGAAAGTCTTTTCTATAAACAGGATATGTGGCTAAGTGTTCAACAATTATGAAATTAAAGATCTAACAACGGAACCTAGTTCCAGTCATGTTTGATGATTCTTGCAGGAACACAGGATTGACAACAAGTTTCAAATCTTGAATCTAGGAAGACACGAGGAAAACAAAGTTATATTCCATTTGTCTTTACAGGTTCTTTGGAATAGTTTTCAATGCCTCTTGCTACATCATCAACATGGAAACAATAGATCTTTGACTAACAAGATACCCTATGTTCCACTTAGGGATGTTTGATGATAGAAGTGCCAAGGCGATTTACCCATAAACGCCTAGAATAGTAAAACATAAAGAGTTTACTCTCTATCTTGTTTAATGTGCAATAAGTGAACATATTTTGAGACTAACAGGTTTGTTCCCATCAAACAGGTTATAAAAGATGAACTCACAAGTTCCTGTAGAACTAACTGAGTTCCTAGTAAAGAAATATGTCACTAAGAATGACAACAAGGGATAGCTACACATGTTGAGGAACTTTTAGATGTTAAGTTCCAACTCTTGCAGCAAAGTTCAATGAACTCAATACAAGAAAGCAAGTTCCGTCGATGTTCCAGAGCTGAGATAATATTTGTTCCGACCAGCAAAATCTCAACAAACTATGGAACTCAGTGTCTTTCATGCATATGTAACCAAGGGAAAACCTCAATAACCAAGGATCAGAGCAGAGCTCGAGATATCAACTGAAAAGATGGACTTCATAACTTAAAGTTGTATAATAGATAAGTCTGTTTTGTAGGTTGATGTAAACATATAATTAGTTGTTATTAGGTTAGATGTGCAACAGGAACTTAATAAGCTTAAAAGGAAGAAGGTGCATGTTACATCTTGAACCTATTCTAGAACACCTAAAAAGGGTCGGAGATTAAAAAGGGTGTTCTACAAAAAGCTTGTTGAGTAAGGCACGTGAATGGAACAAGGCCAGGTTGGTTCTTAAAAGAAACAACCAATACAAAGGTATTTATTGTCTTTAAGGAACTTGCTGCGTGTGTAGCTAGACTTGAAGCAAATTGAATAATATTTGTTCTTGCTGTTTATATGGGATTAGAGTTGTACCACATGGATGTCCTGTGTGTCATGATATAAATTTTTATATAGACGTCTATGTGGAACATACTCTAGGATAGAATGCTATCCAATTTCCTTCTTAAAATTTGAGCTTTAAAATTGTCAATTTTTGTTTTCAAGATGAAAAAGTTATTAGTTGTACTTATTTACATTGCATATATTTCTGGTACAACTAACGAGCCATTGTGCATTGGTTTTTGCTAGTTCTTTGATGAGAAAATGTATTTGTAAGCATTAACCACTGACAATGGAACTTGAGTTAGAAGTGAAAGTTCATATTAGATTCGAGATCATCAAGGAACAAAACAATCACTTCGAAGACTCTCAGGTAAGCCATCATAATCAACCTATGCTTTAAAGTTATAATCTTTCTGGTAAAAGACTACATAAGGTACAAGTTCCTTTTCACATTATGTCATTATATGAATTAAATTGATAAAATTGTTGTAGAAATAATGAAATATGTGAATTTGTGAATTGATTCTCTTATGGTTCTGTCTTGACTTGTCACATTCTTGTATATTGCTTAATGGAACAAGACTTGATGAAACATAACATGAGTATAAAGTATTTTTCCCTTAAGTTATGTCAAGTTGGGGTTCCTATGCATGTTAAACTTAAAGTAAAGAATGTGCGCTTATTGTTTATGTGTCACACTTAGTTCTTGTGTTGTAAAAGACATACTCACTTGCCTAAAAGTATTAGAGGTCTCATAATAGAACTATGGGTGCTGTCAAACACGAAGTTCCTAAGTTGCCAAAGGAACAATGGAAGAAACTTTGGTGGAACAAGATAGGTAAGTTCCCAGACCGTTTGTATCTCACTTGTTTAAATTTCAGAGGGAACTAACCTATCTTTTTGCCAACTTTTAAGCATTCATACCGTATATCTTCGAAAGCAACATTATCCTACAACTCTAAGTTGTGTGTCCGTGTTGCTTATACTTTAACTGTCTCATATTAAGAAATTCGAAGATCCTTATTCACCCAATTCAATTTCCTCTTTCCGTTCATACAATTTTACTTCATATTCTTAATTTCCATGTGCTCTAAGTTCATTCATCATACATTTATGGTTCATTGAAACGTGAAGAATGATGATCACATGTTGAGGGGGAAGTTGAAGAAAAAATAGAAGTAAGCACTTAAAAAGGAAGAAGAATGGTAAAGGACTCAGGGGAAATAAGGTAGGAACCAAGAAATCAAAATGGTTCATATCTGGTTGTGGAACTTAAGTGTATGAGTATTATCTTCATTGATTTCAAATGTGTTATTCTAGGAAAGCATGCAAAATTTATGTAATGCCACCCTTTAAAAAAATGATAAAAAGAAGAAAAAGAAAAAGAAAAAGGGTGATCAAATATTTAATTTCCTGGATATCTAAATATGAAGAATATTGACTATGTTGATGTCATGTACTCGTATGCTTGGTGAGCTAGTGAAGGAACAGTAAGAAATGATGAAGGAACTTGACTACGATGAATCTGAAATCTATTTAAGTTCCAGTGTGCAGAATGTTCCTCAAAAGTTAGTGGTTGAAGTAAGGGAACTTGGTTATCAATTAGAAAGATGAATGTGTGTTGTGTTTAGCAGGAGGTTCAAGAGTTTGAGGTGAAGAACAATGTGGCGAACCTCATCTCAAAAGGTTTAAACGAAGAGCACAAATTCCACTTCATGTTCCCTCTACTTATTCTATTCCATATGCTTCTTTATATATCCTTTGAGCTTGTGCTTTCATTTGCCTATTCATGCAATCCATTTTTAACTTTTTAACTTAGATTTTTACTTGATTTTTAACCTCTTATTTGTCAAGTTCAATTAAGGGTTTTGAAGTTGGGCCTTTGGATTGTGAGTTGGAAAATAGTGTGGAAATGGTATCCGTGTTTGAAAAGTGAGTACCTTGAGGCTTTTAGGAGCAACAAGTGTTTAACCATTATATTTACTTATTATATGGTGGTAGGTGTGACATATGACTTTACGCATGTGTAATTTACGGAAAACAAACGTGTGGAACAATATCCTTTTTGATAATGACAAAAGGGGGAAGAATATGTATGATGCTTATGGTATGCAGTAATTAAATCTAAAGTTCTTACATCATGATTGTTAAAAGTATATATATATTGATAAATGATGTGTATTTCTAAGTTCCTAACTATATGAAGTTCCTATGTATGTTCCTAACTTGTTCAAATGTTGTTTCCTTGAAAAACTAAGGGGGAATAGCTGTACAACAATTGATCTTATAATGTGTGATAAGCATCATTAGTTTGACATCATCAAAAAGGGGGAAATTGTTGAGTAATTAGGTTTTGATAATTATAAACTAATGATGATTATCTATCTAACATGTTTGTTTAGTTGTGCATAGAAAGAACAAGTTATGCTTGGAACAGGGTACAAGGAACCTGAGTAATGACAGGTGTATATCAGGAACTTAAGCAATATAGGATAAGAAATAAAGGAACAAGAACAATGATGAGTGTTATGGTTGATAAATGTGATGATGGCTAAGGAACCATGAAGGTAACTATGTAAATAGGTGTTTGCATATGTTAGCTTCACGAGGTAAGTATCCTATGCATATATAGGTTATGTATTTGTAGGAGTCTTTTAATTTTGTTTTAGTTTTCTTTATTGTTTTTTATAAGTAAAAATAACCTTCTGTTTTATTTTGTTATCCTTAGAAGTTTGCTCAGTTTGTCATCATCAAAAAGGGAGAAATTGTCGACCCTGATTAGGTCTTGATGATGATGTTAATGATTAAGCAAACTTCTATCTAATAAGAGTCTTTTAATGTTTTGATGTTTGCAGGATAAGTAAACTTTGGGAGTTCAAGTGAGGACTGAAACAGAGGAACCTTAGAAGATTAAGGATGACAAGTAAAGCAGCAGAAGAGTTCTAGAAATGGAACTTCAAGGTGTTCCCTCACAGGATCACATCAAGGGTTGTAATGACCTGTATCCGGTGTAATGCTGGGGCAAAGGTGTGTCCTGACAGGAACATATCGACGGGTTGTAATGACCAGGTTCCGGTGTAATGCTGGAGCAAAACCTGAGATCCAGAATACATCAAGACTACAGGATTCCAGAATAAGAGTCTCAGAGAAGCAACATGAAGACGGAGAAACAAAAGTATATTGCTCTAGGATTCATGTAAGTATGTTAGACATAAAAGTCGGACTGGAACAAATTTATATAAAACCAAGGTGCACTCCAAACAGTCAATGAAATTAGAGTTACTGACTTGTCAGGAACTCAGAGACTGTCAGAAGTTCCGAACCTAATAGGAACTTAAGTATGCACGTCTTTAAAAGTCGGTTTTAATGATATATATTTATCTAATACGTGCATATCTTTTAGGGATTTGGTTTTACTGAATAAAGATATTTATTTTCTAATAAATCCCTTTTGGAAAAAGATAAGTTTGTTTAGAAAGTATTTTTGTAAAACAAAAAGATAAGATTGGAATAAAATCTGATTTTATGTTAATTATATCTTTATTATTAATGACAGATTTTATTCTTAACAAAGAGATATATTTTCAGAAAACTTATTTTTAGAAAATATCTTTTAAACTTATCTTTTCATAAAACCTATCTTTTTCAAGGTGAAATGAATAATCCGAGTGTACTATAAATATGCTCATATGTATTCATTCAAAGTTGAGGCTGACGAAGTGTAGTGGTCGTGCTTGATGGTTTTATCCTTCACCACGAAGCTAAGTCAGTTCTCCTGGTCAAAGTTCCTATCAGGTTTTAGTTACAGTATGTTCAGTGAGTTCCAGACTGATCTTGAGTGTTCAACATATTAGTTTTATCTCTTTATTCATATGTATGTATTTAGAGTTATTCGATGAGATCTTGTAATGGGAAAAAGGGTTTGAGTATTTTGGGTATTGGGGTGTGATGAGTTTGAATTCTCTAAAATTTAAGTGGTATTGAGTCAACCTGAGTGTGTCTTGGGTTGCACAGTGAGAGAAAGGAACCTGAGTGTGTCTTGGGTCGAGAAAGGAACCTGAGTGTGTCTTGGGTCGAGAAAGGAACCTGAGTGTGTCTTGGGTCGAAAAAGGAACCTGAGTGTGTCTTAGGTCTAATAGGATAGGTTCCTATCATGTAGCAAGTGTCCGTGGAGGAACTTGCGAGAAAGGTCTGTAATAATAGGTTGTACTAGGATAGTTGCCTATTATGGTGGAGTTTGTTTGAAAGTCCCGAGAAGGGCCGAGGTTTTACTTCCAGTTAGGCACTGGAAGGTTTCCTCCTAAAATCTGCTTTGCACTCTTTAAGTTCTTAACTATAACTGTTTGATATTCCGCGAAAATTAGGCATTAGGAACTTACTACAATTCACCCCCCCCTCTTGTAGTATATCATCTGAAATAATACTATTCAATCACATTTCCATTTCTTCATTAACCACTTTGAGCCTCGTCTAACGTTTGGCCTCATTTATTCAACCCACATTCACCTAACCTTGGGATGGGAAGGTGTGCAATTTGTGTAAAATTCTAAAGCAAGTTCAAATAAAAAAGAAAAATAAAAATAAAACAATGTCTAAGGGAAAGTGTTCTAATGTCTTTGATATGAACATGTCTTGAATTGCGTCTCTCATCGAGTGCTTGGTACCGTGCCTGAGAAACATGAATGCTAAGTGAGTGATGGACTGCATGATCCAAGATTGCCCACATTGATTCAAAAGAATGAAAAAGAAAAAAGAAAAGAAAAGAAAAATGTTGAAAATAAACTTACAAAATTAAAAATTTTCAAATAAACAATTACACATCTTGGGGGCTTATCTCGGGTCTTGAGCCTTTTACCCTTTTCTTCTATAAATCATCAGGTTAACCACATTACAACCCTCAAAAGACCTCTTTGAGGTCTACATACACTTGTGCAAAGTTCGGTTAGAACTACATTCGACCTGATTCCTAATGGATACGTAGGCAACCTCACATCGAGGTGCGGCCACATTCATATGCATGATCAAGTCAAAGAATATCCAATGCTTATCCCTATCCATCTAGATCTAGACTTGGGGGATTGAACCCATATCATTAACCTACTGATGAGTGGCATTTATGGCACTCTTTTATCCTTTTTTCTCTAAGGATTCTCCCCTCATTTGCACTTGTTTGGCCCTTTTCTAAGCATTTTACCTTAGTTTCGTTTTCTCCTTTCCCTTCTCTTTTATCTTCCTTTTTCCTAGATTCTTGCCTACTCTTTATTTTGATTCCCATGCTTGTGTTTTGTAGGTATCATATGCCGAAAGAGGGAGGACT
This sequence comes from Chenopodium album, assembly GCF_948465745.1. Lineage (NCBI taxonomy): Eukaryota > Viridiplantae > Streptophyta > Magnoliopsida > Caryophyllales > Amaranthaceae > Chenopodium > Chenopodium album. The sequence goes on along the minus strand of NC_137846.1, from coordinate 25,255,152 downwards.
TCAAGGAGCTAAGTAAGATGTTCTGCGCGACTACTGCGCGGCAACTGCGCGGGCGCGCAGCCCTGTCAGAACCCGCGCAGCCAAGCTTGAGAAACAGAGCCAAATCAGAGAGTTTGTGCGACATAATGTGCGGTCTCCGTGCGGGCGTGCGACCTGCTGCGCGGGCGCGCATGCAAGGGCCTCGTTTCCCCGTACCCTCAGAGTTGCGGCCGCGCAAGATTGTGAGAGGGCGCACATTGCTACTTTGGCGGGAGCGCAGAATTCGTGTGCAGGCGCGCACCGCTAGGTTTCTGATTTCTTTGCGCCTTGTTGCTCAAGTTTCTTTCTTTTGGGGAGCCACATATATATAGTCCGGACACTTTGTAATTAGGGGACGGAGTTCTAATTGGAGAATTTTGGCTTAATCTAGAGAGAGAAAGTGGATTATTACTCAAGTTTCCTTTATTGTATTCAACTTTGGTCAAGTTTAATCTTCAATCAAGCAACATTTCAAGTTTTCATCTTTCATTAATCCTTTCTTTAGTAATCTCTAATCCTTTCTTTTAGCTTTATTTATTTGCTTTACTGTTGCTTATTTTTGTTAGTCTTAATAGTTCATCTAGTTATTATTGATTTCATTGTTCTTAATCATGTTTTGTTTTGAGTTTCTTGAGTTTATTTCTAGTTTTGATATTATGTTTAATCTTCCTTCTCTAGACTAATTTCTTAGCTAGGGGAAGGGGGTGGAAAATATGTGTTGATATTGGATGAATGATGATGGTTGGATTGAACTCATGCCATAAATTGATGAAAGACATGATTTTTGATAGCTTGAGATTATTGTTGCACTCTATTTGATGTTTTCTAGTTTAAATGCATGAAAGTGATTTGACTAGATTAAGATCATCTCTATTTTAATGATTGCATGAGAATGAGTTATTAAAGTGGAGATTTATGGATTGTGCTTCTTTATTCTCTTGATTTGATTGTAACTAATAGGATGCATGAGAATGATCCTTATTAGTATAGACCTTTTTCATTAATTTGCCTAGACTATTGCATGAGAATGAATTGTTTAGGTAGAATCTTGTGTTCTTTGGCATGTTTTTCATGATAATCATTATTATTCCTCTCTAATCATATTTGACACCCCCGTATCCCTAGCGTCATTCTCGCTTGATTTTAATCATCATCTTCTTCGCTTATTTGTAGTTTTAGTGCTCTTTACTCAAAAACCAACAAAAACGATCCCCTTTTTACTCTTGCATTAGTGAATATTGATGTTGAATTAGTGTGCTTCCCTAGTGGTTCGACCCTTTACTTGCCACTAACTAGTTTGGTGTAAGTTTAGGTATTATTAATGATTAATTTGATTAGGGTAGTAGTTTAACGACCTATCTAACCCTCGATCACCTACCTAGCCTAAAGAGTTATCATCTCGACTTTTCTCACGTCTCTTTCCATCACCATAACCCTTGCAGCTAGCCTTAGTATCACATTCACACACTTCTTTCACACATACATAGTCATATCATCCTTCCCTTAGGAACCCTCTATCATCAAATCATGTTCCCCTACCGCGCATGCTACATCATCTTTCAAGACAACATTCATTAAAAGAAACATTGTATATTTGCATAGCTTACTGACCTAAGCAATATTCATTATTTCACGCATCGCATAATGTGCTTAGCAACATTTATATATCAAAGATCTGTGATTATACAAAGCATATCGTGCTTAGCTCCTCGACCTAAGTTACGTTCATTGTACAATACTCAGCAATCACTTCATCTATATGCATGCTCAGCTTCTAGACCTAAGCAACATTCATTAAGATTGTTCTTCATACACTATGTGATGCTTAGCTTCCTGACCTAAGAAACATACATTACTATGCTTAACTTCATGACCTAAGTGCATTCATTGATCGCATCACATGATGTAATCGTCCTTAGCCTCCTGGCCTAAGAACATTCATCATGCATATATTATTTTCAAGACGAGAAATTCAATTTGACAAGAAGAAAATCCGTGCGATTCATTTCATTTTGCTCAACGAGGAAGTTCAAAACTATTTCCCTTTTTCATGTCTTTTCTTTTGGAGAAGTTTAAAAACTTTTTTAAAATCTTTATCGAGGAAAGTTCAAAAACTCTCACTTCATTTTTCACATCTTTCTTTTTTGGTAGAGAGTTAGTACCCTCCACTTATGACAAAAAATGACGGAATTTTTACTTTTGCATTTTCATTTGCTTGTGTCTGCACACACACTCAAACTATACACACACAGTCACAAGTCATACAAATGTCATGTCATGTCAAGTCAAGCTTGGTCAAGTCAGTTGGTCAAGTTAATCACAGTCTATACGAGTCCATTGGCAAATTTATTTTGCAGGTCTTAGTTACAGCCCACGTTCGGGGATAAGAAAACCATCTGCATCCCACGTTCGGGGAAAAGCAAACTATGTACGTCCCACGTTCGGGGATAAGCAAACCATCATCATCATCAAATACTCAATGATCATCATTTAATAGGCTACTCGAGGCGGAGTAGCTTACGATAGCTTTTCCTGAGGCGAGGAAATTATCTTCATCCAATAGGCTGCTTGAGGCGGAGTAGCTCATGGTAGCTTTTCCTGAGGCAAGGAAATTATCTTTACTCAATAGGATGCTTGAGGCGGAGTAGCTCACGGTAACTTTTCTTGAGGCGAGGAAGTTATTTTCATTTAGTAGGCTACTCGAGGCAGAGTAGCTCACGATAGCTTTTCCTAAGGCGAGGAAGCTATCTTCAATCAGACAAGTTTTTCACCAGGCGTAGAAAATTGTCGGTCGTTGCCACCTCTCCTGGAGAAGAAGTCAGCGATTACAACATTCCCAAGGCGGGGAAAAATCATCATCTAACAGCGTTCCAGAGGCGTGGAATCATCATCTAACAGCGTTCCAGAGGCGCGGAATCATCATCTAACAACATTCCCGAGGCGGGGAAAAATCATTTTCTAACAGCATTTAAGAGGCGTGAAATCATCATCTAACGGCATTCTCGAGGCAGGGAAAATCATCATTTAACAGCATTCTAGCGGCGTGGAATCATCATCTAACAGCATTCTAGAGGTGTGGAATCATCATTTAACAACATTCCCGAGGCGGGGAAAAATCATCATCTAACAGTGTTCTAGAAGCGTGGAATCATCATTCTCGAGGCGAGGAATAATATCACAATAGTCTTCATCCGGTGGATTTCTAGAGGCGTAGAAAACTACCAAACATATTTGTCGCTGATACACTGGTGTCAGATACGCATTCTATTCCTTTACTCTTTTATCTATGGAGCTAACAATTTTCTACAGGTATCGGCGTGTAAAGAGTGATTTAGGATCGCAGAACGTCTTAAATCTTTCTCCATCCCAATCGACTACTTTGACTATCGTTTTCAAAACTGACGTTTCTACAAACTTAGTCAAAGTGGGGGCTTCTGTAGACACCTAAAAATGTCTCCCCAAAATCAAACCCGATGATGAACAACCTTTCACCGTCATTATTGGTCGGGTTGAGTATATAATCTTAGGAGTGATTAAATCTATATTCAATCCCAATACATTTCATAAACCAACCCAATTCCTATCCTATTTCCCCAAAACCATAACTTATTTTCCTCTTTTCGTGCCTTTAAACCCTTAAAATCATTCATTTCGTGTCCTTTTTATAAAAATGTTTAGACTAGTTTATTTTGGTCCATAATTTGGGTCCAATGATGGAATAGTTGTATGGGGATTGGAAATAGCTTTCCAACGATATATTATAAGCCTAAATCCGAGTTATAACGAATAAGTTATGACCAAAATACTAAAATGAGCCCAAATTGAACCTAAGCCCATCTTACCTATGACCCAATGATAATGTGGAGGGTTCAAAGGCTTTATTCTCATTCCTAAACAAATTAGGATTAATTAGAAGCTTCTATAAGTTTCTAAAAGATCTTAATTATCCTTTTTGAAAAGATAAGATTAAAGATTTTGAAATTGAATAAAACTCCTCTTTTTTTAAGTCCTAATTCAATTTCTATTGGAAGACATTCAAAGATAGTCAGATATAATTTTTGTGCCTCATAGTTTTTATCCAAATATTAGATGGTTGGATAGCCCTTGAAATTATCTTTTCAATGATATATTATAACATTGATTCCGAGCTATAACGGAAAAGATATAAAAGAAATACGAAACTCTGTCCAAAACTGACACCGTCCCACTATTTCGGCCATATCTTTTATTCTACAAACAATTTTAATCTGATTCTAATTTGGTTAGAAATTAGACTTCAAGATCTTTCCAACGACATATTATTTATCTTATTTTAATTTCTGAATCAAAAGATATAATAAAAACAAAAACCGTAAAAACTGCTGCCTATCGCAAGAGTTTATTCCGATTCAAATTCGGATCTTTCTTGATTCTTCAACCCTTATTTTTCTTTATAAATAGAGGTCATATCACCCCTTTTTCAATCATCAACAAGCTTGATCACCAAAAATCATTCTCTCTTCCTCTCTTATACACCAAATAATTCTCTCTTTCTCTCTTATGCTTTAGCCTAATACTAGCCTCCTTATTCTTCCACAATACATTCCTTATGCACTCCAAGGAGTCCATACTTAACCCGAGGTTCCGTTCTTAAACCAAGGCGTGAAAGGTAGAATTGATTGAGGGTTTGGACCAAATCAACTCTACTTTTTATTTAATTTAATTGTTTCAATTTGATTTATATTTTTATTGAAGTTACTAACAATATATTCATGATGTAGCAATTTAAGGAAACGTGGAAAGTGAGTAATTTATCACTTAATTACTCTTATTTTTATTCTTATTGCTAGTATTATGATTAGGTTTATTATTATTTGATTTGACTAACGATATTATTGTTAAATTGCTTCCAATGTTAATGTTTATTCTATTGTCATTATTGATCACCTTTGCGTGTTATAGGGAATATGTAATTGAAAATAACGCCTAATAAGATAATTTGGACAACCGGTTTAGGTTCCTTTTTAATCTTGTTGTTTAATTCAAGTATCACAATATTTTAGAATTATGTGTGCATTAACATTCAATCAATTTAGCATAATTATAGTTTGGAGCAAATTGAATATTTGTTTGCATGCCATTGAGATCGCAGGGAATACTTTTCTCAATTAGAATCGAGTAGAGGCCAATACGAGCGAATGTGACTCCATGACTCACTTCGTACCATCATCCCCAATCCTCCTTTAGTGGTTCCGAACCATATAGAGTTAGTAATCTCATGGATTATGAATAACTTCACGGGTCAATCGTTGTTGCCTATCGTTGTCCCTTATCGCGATTGCCTTAAATGATCCGTGAACGGCTTAAAAGTTCCTTTAAAACTTGTTGGTGGCTCCCTACTTTGCTTTGTCCCAAATCATATATGTCAATTCTCACTTCCTATGAATGCCAAGCATATTCACACATGCTTACATAGGCGCGCTTCGAACAACGCCTACAACTGGGTCTTCCTTTCCCAAGTAAACAGGTGGTTTGGACGCAGCAACTCTCTTAAAAACTTCACTATAAGAGTCAAGGTCAGAATTTCGGTTTCCCTTGTTCACCACTTTAGTGATGTTTTCAGTGAAATGGGTTAGCTTTCTAAAGACCTTCCCTACTTTGGAACCAATACGTGCGCTTATTTCTCATTTGGTCTTTCATCCTTGAAGACATACTTCCTGGGTATAAGTATCATACTTTGAATATTAAAACAAGTTCTACTCACATAAGCATTTAATTCACTTAGTCACATAGAGAAAATTTCAATAAAATAGCTTCATTTCATTAATAATTAAAGAAAAAGTACAACTTTGCCATCTAAGGCAATTATTGTAATACCCTGTAATTTTTTAACGTATTTCCTAATTAATTAACTAATTAGTAATTTCTTAAAAAGGTATTTTAGTAATTTATTTTACTATTTAAATTTTAGCGCCAACAACATTTTCAAAACTCAATTATCATTTTGGATTTTGGATAAGATTTATTATCCATTTATTTTATTCTAAAAACTGGATTATGTATATATATTTCGGATATTTTAATTAAGCAAAAATTGTATTTTGTTATTTAAAATAAAAGGGGTCGAAAATCTATTTAATTAGGCTAAGAATTTCGGATTTTCTAGACATAGAAAACCTGATTTTTCATGAATAATTAATTAGCTTAAAATTGGTATTTTTCTACTTAATTATTTTCTACAAAATAAATTATTTACATAATCATTTTTAATCGTTAAAATATAGCAAACATTTTCCTAAAATTAGTAGTGGAGGTCTGAAAATTTGAGCATGGATATGCTCAATATTTTCGGCCACCCTATGTTAATTTTGGGTTAATTATATTTGTTAGTTTTGTATTTGAATTATCTTCCTTAAATTCCTTATTTCCTTAATTCCTAAATTCCTATTTTCCATCTCACAAAGATTTGATCATACAATTTATTTTACTTAAAATCCTTCTTGATTATTCTCCAAGCAAGCTTACTTGCCATCTTCCATTTTGATGATCAAGCTACTTACCTTAATTCATTATTTATTAATCACCATAAACTAAACCTTCCTTAATTCTTAAACTCTCTTTTCCATGTTATTCGTTAAACTACATTTACCATAATTCTTCTTACAAGACCTTACCTTAATTCTTTCATACATGAGCCTATAAATACCCCCTCATACCTCTGGTATTCTTCACACCAAAACCCAATTCTCTTCTTCTCTCTTATTCTTCTTTTCCCTAAACCTTTTCATTCTTTACTTTCTACACTTTTCATACATAATCAGCCCTTATACATTAGAAGCCAATTTTCGAGCACTTCTGGTCAGTTTTTGCTATTTCACGGAAAATTGTTCCTCTCGAAAAATCCTTGAGGTTAGGCTCAAGAATCACCCAACTCGGAGTTTTATTGAAGGAGTTATCGCCTCTACAAGTTCTGCCTATTCTTTCCAACGCAAATCCAATTTTCTTTAATCCTATTCCTTTATTTTCTTCATGGTTAATTTTCTAAAATATAAATACTTATTTCAAAGCTATTATTTTATATTAAAGTATTACTTTTAAAAGAGTTTTATAGTCCATGCACATTAGATTTGAGTTTATGTCTGAAGATGATGAGATAACCTTATGGTTATGTGAATTGCAGGTGTATTCGTGATTGAACTTTGAAAGTGCAAAGTGTTAATTGATCTTCGGAATCAAGGTACGTTTAGGTGGCTAGATACCTTAAAAATTGATTGGATTGAATGAGCATGTTTTATATGTTTTATATGTTGATTGAATTAAATTGAATTGATTAATGGTTTATGAGACAAAAGTATGTTTAAATAATTGGTTTTAATAAATAAATTGGAGGATTGATTTTTATATCATGTTTTGAATAATTAAAATTAATGATCATGTTTAAAAGGTTTGATTTTGAAAGCATGGGAATTAAATACAAGGAGTTTTGATGTATGTTGGAATTATTGAATTGAAAAGGAATTTATTGAATCATGATTATTATTATTATTATTATTATTATTATTATTATTATTATTATTAATATTATTATCAAAGCTTTACAAGCAGGTTGTTAGTAATCCCACTATGCGGATTTGGTTGATAAGACCTTGGACTTTGTATGACCGGGTCTTTCCTCAAGAATAGCCTTGCAATATAAGGAGACTATCTTGGGGGGTGTGCACACTTGGGTGAGGAATTGGATTTAAAAAGAGGAATTTTTATTATTTATTTTATTGAAATATTGGATAATTGGTATTGGTTTTGAATCATGAGTTTTAGAATTATTAGAATTGGTTTTAAAAGCATATTTGCAAATAAATTGAGTTTACATTATTTTACACTTATCGTACTTACCATATTTTGCTAATCCATATTTCCTATTTGTTTTGGTTCGCCCTATTTACCGTAATGGTAAGTAGTGTTGCCTATTTTCAGGTGGAGTCATGAATAAGCATATGGGAGTCCCGGAATTTGCTTCACCTAGTTTAGGAATGTTGGTCTTGTCTTTATTTTGAGTACTCATAACAATGTCACTATTTTTATAAGTATTAATAAAATAAAGTTGAGTTTTAGCTGCAAGTTTTGTTATTGAGTTAAGTATTTTGAGTAGCCTTGTGTAATTACGCGGTGGTAATACACCTAAGTCTATCTCTACGGTGTAATTATACGTATTATACTAGTATTTCCGTAGAGGAAAATTTGGGGGTGTTACAATTATTGAAAGCAATAAACATAGTCATAGTTCAATTAATCAAGCAACAATTTCAGCATAACCATCCTCATCCGGATCATGGTCAGGATCATCTTGCTTGCACTTATCCCTATTACTTGGGTCAGTCATGAAAAATAGGTTATAACCACTATAGCTTGGAGTACACCCTGAACTCGACTCATATTCACTTAGATTATTGTCCGCGCTTGCATAAGGAGTGTAACTTGGGCTTTTGACTGGGCTAACTCTACCACGAGGTTGATTTGAAGAAGCATTGCGCTTTGGTTGAACTTTTGGTGAAAAATGAATGATATTCTGGACTTGGTGGCTTTTGATTGACAACTTGGGTACGTGTTTTAGGCCTTTTTGTAACATGGAAGTGGACTTTTGGACTTGGATGTTGTGGAGGTTCATAACTTGGATTACGAATGGGAGAAGGGTAATTCTTGCTCTTACCAAGAGGTGGTATGGACTCATCACTGGATGACACAAACTCATGAGGATCTTTGCGGTATAAAAAAGGTAGTTGGGCCTTTAAGTAGTACATTTGTTCATCTTCTCTCAAGAAACTGTTCTTTAAAAGTTTAGGAAATCTCACAATTCTCCTCCTAGGCACATACTTACGTTCCACATAGTGCAAGTCTCTCTTAAGGCTAGACATGCTTGCTAACCACTTCCCTTCATGATGGTGTTTTTCATTCCACAACCTATTTTTCTTGATCACATCCTCATACTTGTCAAAGAGAAGTTGATATTTGACAATTCTAGGTAGATGGGATAAGGCCAAAAGAACCATCCAAGGTGGTTGGGTTAAAGCTTCCAAATTATACTTTTCATAAAGGGTTAAGGCTAAAGTAGATTGCCAGTCATGAATTCACTAACTGTGACTCCATCATCTTTCAAGTAATGCAAGTTAAAGTAATTGTTTCTCATATCATGAATCATTTCCATCTGTTTCACATACATATGCAAACACAATCAATTTAATACTAAATACATAAACAATTTAATTCAAAAATCCATTTGCATAAAGCAATTCATAACTCAATCAACCAATGCAAGTATAACTCAAGATCACCCAATCATGGGCAATAAACTCCAAAAATTCGGACCTATGACCATAGACTAAGGTGTTTTAACACCAATTTCAATGCACGTGTAATCACACAACTCAAAATTTCAAATAATTTCAATTCTTTTTGTTTATAAAAATAACAATAATATACTTGAGTCATAATATAGGACAATCAAAAACAAAAAGAATTGAAACTATTTCAAAGCTTGAGTCAATGTGATTGGTTGCATTAAGTTGGTGTTATAACACCTTAGGCTATGGTCAAGAGGTCTGATTTTTTTTTTTTTAGTTTATTTCCCATGGTTGGGTGATCTTGAGCTATACTTGGGTTATTATGGAGTTATGTATTGCTATAATAAATTAATTTAACACAATATATAGTATACTATACATAAGCTATAATCATACACATCTATAATAAAGATAAGAAAAATTAGAAAAAATAATCCCAACTTTCATCAATTTTGGTACAATAATCCCAACTTTGGATTATTGTGGAATAATTCGAACTTGTAGGGTCTTCTTTTTCTTCAATCCTAAATACCGGTTACCGGTTGAATGAGTTAATTTTTTTTATTAAAGTGACACGTGTCACAAATTAATTGGCTAAAAATATTAAAAAAAAAAAACAAATTAAAAACAAAATAAAAAAAAAACAACCACCCAACCAATCCGTCAACCTGCCCATGCCATCCACCTCCCTCGCCGACCTCTGGCCTTCCCCCACCCCTAGAGTCGCCGCTCCGAGCCAAACCACCATCCCCCTCCCCGAAACTCCCACACCACAAGTCAAACCCCCAAAAACCACTAGCCCCACTCTCAAAAACCCCAAAAACAACCAGCCCAACTCTCGAAATCCCTCAAAGCCACCAGCCCCACTCTAAAAAACAACCGACCCAACTCTCGAAACCCCTGCCCCCACCATCGAAAACCCTAGACGCTATGGTTTCGGGGTAGGAGAGGAGTGTTTTGGGGTTTCGTGGCTGGTTATGGTGGTTGCGTGGTTTTTAGGGTTGGTGATTTCGGTGGTTGCGCGGGGTTTCAGGGAAAAGGGAAAACGGTGACGCAAGGAGTGGGGGAGACGCGGCGGCCTGAGCTGTGGTGATGGAGGTTAGGGAGGATCGGTGGGGTGGCGGGCTAGGTTGTGGTGGTGGTCAGGATGCATCGGTGGGGGAAGGGGAAGCTGGGTGGTTTTCTGAATTTTTTTTTTTATTTATTTTTATTTTTTTAAATTTTTGGACCAATCAGGGCTTGACACGTGTTAAGTGACCTAATATAATAGGTCATTGACCGGTTTGGGATTGAAGAAAAAGAAGACCCCCAAAGTTCGGATTATTCCAAAATAATCCAAAGTTGGGATTATTGTATAAAAATTGATGAAAGTTAAAATTATTTTTTCTAATTTTTCCTAAAAAATATTAGTTTTTCTTTATTCTTCCACTAATTTTGTGCGCGGGCGATGTCCGAATTGTCCTATACTTGAATTTTCTATTCATGGATTAATAATCACTTGACAATCATACTTGTCTGTTTATGGGTATTTTATGGATTAATAATCACTTGACAACTATACTTGTCTGTTTATGGATATTTTAGGGATTAATAATCACTTAGCAATCTAAAAAAAATTAGAATTACAACAAAATGAACAGCTGTCTAAAGCTATGATCTCTATCATTTTTTGAACATCTAAGGAAAGGCTAGTTACATGTTAAAACTTAAGAGAACAATTATATATAAATATATCATAACATGTCTCTTTGATTTTTTTAAATTTTTTTCCTTTTTTACTTCTCTAGATTTGTATAGAAATATTGGTATTTTATTGAAAATAAAAATTTAAAGCAAAAGTTTTAGTGAACATGAAATTCTAAAATTATTTTTTATCCTACTAAATCATCCAAATTTTATTGAAAATAAAACAAAAAAATAACTTTTTTATCTTACTGAATTTATCCAACTTTTTTTTATCCTATTCTACAAAATATATATTCAAATAATTAATTGTCGCCTACGTAGCGCGCCACTTGGTGAAAAGTTAAAATGTCAAATGTCGATATCTCGTAGCCTGGCTAAAAGTTTAGCTTTATATATTAGTTATATGATATGATTTCTCAAATATTAACACACCAAAGATTGTATCAATTCTTTGTAAGTTTGTTTTGGATTTTTTTTCTTATTCTGAAAACAGCTGAAATTACATTAATTAAACCGAGTTGACAACAAACGAAAGGAAAGTAAAGTAACATAAGTTACCCTAGTGTAGGTAGAGATGCCTACACCCCCACCCACCTCCCTCTCAAACAAAGGGGTTTTTTTTTTTTGGGTTAAAAAATATTCAGATTATATATCACCATTTATATCTTCTTAAAAGCTTCATTTCACCATTTCTTACGTTCTCTTTCCAAAAACATTCATCCTTCATTTTTTCTTCATAGGGTATTAATTTCTCTCTCCTTTTTTTTCATATCAACTATTTGATATACTTATTAGATGATGATTTGATAACCCTAATTTTTCCCCCAAATTGATTGTCAAATAATAGATGGAAGATCTAAAAAAGTGCTGATAAGAGTTTGTGATTTTTTTTATACAATCTTTAGGAAAAATTAGAAAAAATAATCCCAACTTTTATCAATTTTGGTACAATAATCCCAACTTTGGATTATTCTGGAATAATCCGAACTTTAGGGGGGTCTTCCTTTTCCTCAATCCCAAACCGGTCAACGAAAGTCAATGACCTATTATACAGTCCTGATTGGTCCAAAAAAATTTTTTAAAAAATTTGGAAAACCACCCAGCTTCCCCTTCCCCTACCGATGCACCCTGACCACCACCACAGCCTAGCCCGCCACCCCACCGATCCATCCTAACCTCCATCACCACAGCCAGGCCGTCGAGTCTCCCCCACTCCTTGCGTCGTCGTTTTCCCTTCTCCCTGAAACCCCACGCAACCATCGAAATCACCAACCAAAAACCATGCAACCACCGTAACCAGCCACGAAACTCCAAAAACACTCCTCCCCCACTCAAAACCCTAGCTTCTAGGGTTTTCGATGGTGGGGGAGGGGTTTTTGGTAGTTTTCGGGAGTGGGCTAGTGGCTTTGAGGGATTTTTGAGAGTGGGGCCGGTGGTTTTTGGGGTTTTAAAGAGTGGGGCTGGTGGTTTTTGGGGGTTTGACTGGTGATGTGGGAGTTTCGGGGAGGGGGATGGTGGTTTGGCTCGGAGCGGCGACTCTAGGGGTGGGGGAAGGCCGGAGGTCCGACGAGGGAGGTGGCTGGCATGGGCGGGTTGCCGGATTGGCTGGGTGGTTGGGGCTTTGGCTGGTGGTTTTTTTTTTTAATTTTGTTTTTAATTTTATTTTTTTAATTTTTTTTATATATTTTTAGCCAATTAATTTGTGACTCGTGTCACTTTTATTAAAAAAAAAAAATTAACTCATTTAACTGGTAACCGGTATTTGGGATTGAAGAAAAAGAAGACCCCCAAAATTCGAATTATTTCAGAATAATCAAAAGTTGGGATTATTGTACCAAAATTGATGAAAATTGGGATTATTTTTTCTAATTTTTCCTATTTTTAAGAACATGTTTACTTAAAACTCTTAGGAAAATTTGCCAATTATAGCATTTAAATTTTGTATATTGCAAATTGCAAGCATTTAGGGTCCGAATTGAGCTCGAAATCAGCAAAAAAATAACATAAGTGCTTCGTTTTGCGTGACAAAAATGTATCGATTTGTGGGCAACTAATATTTGCTGTAAAAACGAGGCACTTGCGTTATTTTTTTTGCTAATTCCGAGCTCAATTCGGAATCTCAAGGAATAAAATGACCCCTAAAACCTTAACTGAATATTTTTCGACACGTAAATCGATGAAAAAGTTGAATCGGGCTGCAATTTACAATTTATAAAAATTTTTGGGCTACAATTTGGAATTTTTTGTAAATGACTGCAATTCGTAAAATAGTAATTTTAAATGGCTGTAATTTGCAAATTTTCCAAACTGTTATAAGGACCGCCCTGCCCCGTAATTAGACGATCATATAAAGACCCGCCCTGTAAATCTGTAATTGGACGATCATATAAAGACCCGCCCCATTTAGCTATTTTACGGATCTAACCCATTTATAACTATGGCGGGTCATGGATTTGAACAAGGCTCGAAGGCCTCCAATCCTACCTCTCTCAGTTGTTTCATTGAAGCGCGCACTCAACGTTCTCCATTGAAGCGCAGTTCACGTTCTCCGTTGAGTCTAATTCTTGTATCCACCATTGAAGCAGCTTCTGAGGTAAGTTGTTTGTTTTTATTATCGTCATATCAATTTCACAATCTAGGGTTTATATTATCAGTGTTTATTTGATAATCAGTGCTTTAAAGTTAGGGTTTATGTTATCAGTGCTTATTTAATTATCAGTGCTTTAATTTAATTATCAGTGCTTTAAGTTTAGGGTTCGAAAATCTGAACTATTGGTTCTAAATTCTTAGATTATGAAACATCATAACCAAAAGAAAAGAAAATTATAAGCCTGATTTGATTATTGAATCAATTATCCTTAAAATTATGTATTTTTCGAGATAATTGAATATGAAATTAGATCTCTTTCCCTGCCTCAGGGATGGGCCTGCTTGAGCCAAGTACCCCTAATGATTAGCAAGCCAATTATAAAAATTGTGACACATTGGTATAGAAGTTAGCACCCAAATGACACATTGGTATAAAAGTTAGTAAGAGGCGATATGTGACCCTTTATTGTTGTTGGAGAAGCGCGTATTGTATAAGTGCTTAATTATTTACTCCCTCCGTCCCATAATATATAGTTCTTGTTTGTGTTTTTTCACGGTATTTAAAAAATAGGAGGGAAAAGCGGATGATTTACATAAATAAAAGTGAAAAGTACAATCATAGACAAAAGTTTAGAGAGAGAAAATGGAAAAAAGTACAAGACATGTGCAAAATTCAAGGGTAAATTAGGAACTACAATGAATAAAGTTAAAAAAAGTGAGGGTATAATGGTCTTTACATACTATTCAAAAATAGAAACAAGAACAACATTTTGGTTCTCTAAAATAGGAAAACAGGAATTATATTATGGAATGGAGGGAGTATTATTTTTACTCTTTTTGTTTTTATTAATACTCATCAAATGTCAAATAGTTCTCTCTTGCATACCCACCTATGATTATCGACAAATAATACAAATCAAGTATTGTAGGATTATTAGCGAAAGATGGCGGAAGACGCTATTTTGCTCTATTTGGAAAAGACCGAAGAAATTCCAGATTCTGGAAAATTTGCCAGTGAATTTGGGATTGATCATGATGAAGTGATCAATGTTACCAAGAGCCTTAATGGCTATGGGCTTGTTCTTGCTCAGGTTTTTCTTCTCTCTTTCATGTTTTATTGCTTTCTTTCAACTCTAGAACTGAATGATTGCTTAGTAAATTACATATTGGGGATTTGTCTATTTTCTTGAAGCTGAATTATGCAGTTTATTTTGATTTGGTTGTACTTGAATTTGTTTTATCAAAAGTCCTCTTTTTTCTTGGCGGTTTAGAAAATTGAAAGTGAATGCTGTCTGAGAAGGTCTAAATCTGCTTAGTATGCACAGATCTTTTTGCTTAATTAGAGGTGAAGAATGTGTTATGGTTTTTTAATTTCCAAATTTTACAAATTAATAAAAAAAACTGGTGTTAATGTGTTGGTTGGATGGGAAATTATTGACAGGGAGGTTTAGCAACTACTATTTTCCTTTGTGGTAGCCATTTTATTTATTAATAATGCAAATGGAGGGTGTAACTTGAGTGCCTATTTGTGAATTTAGTTCAGTTTGTTTAACTTGATGAAATGTAAAAGTTAAAATTGTTTGCGCCTTTGCCTATTGATTTAGGCTTTTGGAAAGGTATTTCTTGAATTAAATTGGAGTATTGATCGCTAATATGTGTTTTTGAAATTACAGGATATTAGGCCAATTTTTTTTGTTGGATTTATGCTTTTATTGCATTTATTATAGTGAATATGTTTGTTTGCCATTGTAGGATATTAAGAAGGAAAACTGGGTTCTCACTGAAGAAGGAAAACTTTATGCTGCTGCAGGCTCTCCTGAAATGCAAGTTTTCTCAGCTATACCACCCGAGGGTATTTCGCCTGATGAACTTCAGGTTGGCAGTTTTTGCTTGCTGTATATTTGATTGTTCTTTTTGATAAAGTGAAGGATCTTGATGTGAGTTTTCATGTTGGATGCAGAAAAAGGTGGATCCTTCTGTTTTTAAGATTGGATTTTCTCAGGCTATGAAGAATAAGTGGGTGGAGAGAGGAAAGCAATTGGTATCCAGAAAGGTAAATTTCTTGAAGTTCCATTATGGGCAAGATTGAATTATCTTAGGCTCTTGAAACATATGAAAGGGGTGATTGGTTCACAAATTGGTATGAGTTTAGAATCATGGATTTTGAACTTGATTCTTTATTCCAAGTGTAGCGTTTTGTTCAGGAATATGGGTTTGGTATGATACATACGGACATACCCGTCTCCCACCTTAGGTTTTTTAACCCAATACCTTGTGAGCTTGAGGTATAGGTTTAGAAAATGAAATCTTCCTAAACAAACACTATGTATGAGTTTTAGGCTTTTAGCAACTTCATATCCATAACTTATACCTTAGTTGTGTGTACCAAACACCTTGTAAGTGTTGTCAGAAAACCAATAAAAATATACATTTGTGTGTTTCGGGCTTGTATTTGCATACATTATGCTATCAATTCCTTCATACTTTAGCTTTGATTTGCAATCTGCTATGATGTGAATTGAAATCGACTAAGACTGACCACACAAGGTGTACTAAGGGCTTGGAAACTGTATATCAGTCGTAGCAAAATTTTGGTCTCTATATTTGAAAGACATGACTCAGCACAGTGCCTTAGTATTCACTTTTTAAAATTTTAAACAGGTGTGGAGGTGAACCCTGACCATACCTCAATCTTCATAGTTTCTTTGGCTAGTATTTGTGAGTAGGGGACAGGTAAGGGGATCCCCATTTCCCCACCCCCTCATTTTCAAAATTCGAACCCCTAAGGGAAGAACGTTATCAAGTGAGCCAAGCCTTGTTTGGTGCCTTGATGCTCATTAATTGGTGTCAAATTGTATAAGAAGAAAAGGGTTTTAGGGTTATAATGTTTGACCTTTCTATCAAATACATTGTACATAGAGGTGATGGTTGTTTTGGTAAAAGTGAAGTACAAATGTAAGCTTATCTATATATGTATATATTTGTGTTTATGTAGTTTGATTTTATGAATAATAATTTAGTTTTCTGTTGCAGGTTCAACATGTTGACGATAAGGTCAAGGACTTGCTTACACATATACAAGCTGAGAAGGTGAGATGGTGTCTTTACTCATTTGGTATTTTAAATGCGGACAGTATTTATGTGATGAGGTCCCACTCCTCAGGCTTAGGAACTAGTAGCATCTTCCAATGTATTTATCTGAACAGTTAACGATGTTCTCTGATCTGTTTGTTGTTAGAGTATGTGAGTATTGTAATTTTGCTGTAGTGGGTTGCTTCCATGAATTTAAACTTAACTAAATATTTACTTCGAATCTGGAAAAATGCCCTATGTTTCTATGAATAAGAGTGGATCCTTTGGTTCTGCCTTTATATATTGTTTGGCCGGGGCAGTAAGTGCTCTACTGGTTATGGTGTTCTGTTTTTGATAAACAATTTTTTTGCGGGACTTTTGGTAGTAACCTCTTTACAAGGCTTGGCTGGTTGGGGGTTAGAATTCATATTATTGATCCATCCAGAATTCCAGACTTCTTGGTGTTTCATAATAGGTTATTGCGATGAAAACTGTAGTTATTTAAAGTTTAAACAGTTTTAAATTTGTAGGTATGCTTCTTAATTTGCTACTTGTTTGTGTTTTCCTTTGATAATTTGTCTGCCTTATATTAAGGAAATTTTTCTATGGTCTCTTTGTTTAGCTTTAATTGGCGAATTTCTTGTCTGCAGGTGGTTAAGCAAGATGATATTGATGCTCTCAAACGGAGAAAACTGATAAACTTGCAGTAAGATTTCTCATGCTCTCTTATTATACTCTCTCTGTTTTCAGCTGACATATTGGATAATGACTCTATGCTAGTTTCTTATCATGTACTGTTCTTATGCTTTTGTCTCCTGCATGCACATTGCGAGCTGTTACACTGCTAACTCATCGTTTGTATTTGCTAGTACATGGAAGGGATATTCGATTCGAAAGGGTCCAAATTATGCCCCAAAAAGGAAAAAAGCAGCAACTGATCTGACTCGAGAGCATTTGCAAAGGTATTTCACTGATGCATCTGATTGGGAAAGGGTGTTTTTTTGCATAAGTGCACTATTCAGTTAGCTGCTACGGATGTTCTCTATTCATGGTGCATTACTCCCATTTTATAATGTAAAGAGCAATTTCAATGCTGCTGTGCTTTTCCTGGTCTAAAAATGTGTCAACTAAGAAGAAGAGAACATAAATTATTTTGTGAAATTAGATATCTAAGCACGAAACCTAATTTCTTCCTCTTGTACTAATTGAGTATTCCCCATATAAGAGAGTGATCAGTGGACATATTCTGAAGCCATTTTAACTATTCAAGGACAGCAATAGCTTGCAATCATTTTTATTTTTTGAGACCATGTAATGGGGAAATAAATTTCTACAGCTTGCTTGACCTTTAAGTGAACAAGGTTAAAAACTTAGGTAGAAATTGATTATAATGGATATTGTTAGCTTACTTAGCCCGACTTGCAATATATAAATACACATGCACACATGTTGGCATTTATTGCATAAGCCTGGTATTGCTCTGATAAATTGATGGTGTTCCAAGTGGTAATCTTTAAGCTTCAGTGATGAATTGGTTTGAAAATCTGTTGGCCTTCAGGCCTTGTTCCATTTGTGAAGCTGTTGTGTCATGTGATCCTTTTCCACAGTTTTCATTGTCACATACCCTCTCTCCAATTTTGGCATACTTACCAATTAGCCTTTTGTGCCTTGGTGCTCTGTAATGAGTGTAATCTGTACTTGTGTTGCTATGAGCAAACTTTGTGTGACTTGTTGACATTGTGGTGGGAGCTTGGTTTAAGAATTTTTTTTTCCTGCTGTTTGACTTTCCTAATGCTGGCATGTTATCTCAAGTGGTGCCTGGAAGGATTTGGAACTCAAAGAATACAACTTTAATGCTAAAGGTCTTCCACCTGAAGGTGGTCATTTACATCCCTTACTCAAGGTTAGGGTGCTGGTTCTATTTGCTTAAATTCTCTTTTCCAGGGGTAGTTTTTAAGCATTTCCATTTGGTTGCAGCAATTTGTTATTTAGTTTAAATGCTACTTTTTGACTAATTTTAAATTTTGAATTGCATAACTGCATGTTATTGTACTATTGTTATAAATAGTTGCTGATTGTGTGGTTAGAACTTTCAGAAATCTGAAAATAGGATGGTACACCCGGGTCATAATGCACTCGGTTAAACAAAAAAAAAAAAAAAAAAGGCGGAAAGAACATACATGTATTTGAAAAAGAACATATTGTATTTGACAAAAAACATACTTATGTTTGACAAAGAACATACCCGTATATGTTTGATAATATGTTCTTTTATACTTATGTTCTTTAACATATGTTGATTAAACATGTTTTTTGGGTTTCAATAATACTAAGTATGTTATTTGAATTTGGCTCGTATGTTCTTTTGAGGTAATGAGTGACGCACAAATTCTATATACTTCCTCTATTCTTTTTTACTTGACCTGTTTCTTTTATCACGCTTGCCAATGCAAAACTTTAGTGATCAATAATTTTAATATTCCATAAGTAAAAGTTATATAAGTTGTATACTATGATAATACTTACTGAGACGAATTCAAAAAGATATCACATGAATATATTTTTCCTTACATATCATTCACAAAAGACGGTTAAAGGAGGGGTGGTGAATAGCGTAAAAGTCAAAGATGGGTTAAGTAAAAAAGAACGGAGGAAGTATGTTTTTTTTTTTTTTATTACATTATCATACATCATATTTTAAATTATGTTTATTATCGTACATTCTTTGAGTTTGATCGGTGTGTTCTTTTGGTATGAACTATATGTTCTTTACATTATAACTAGTGTTCTTTTAACATATGTTATTTTGAATTTTGAATTTTGAAATTTAATTTGAAAATGAAATTTTGAATTACTTTTAGTTGAAAATAATTTTAGAGAGAGAAAACTATTTTTAGCAAAATAATTTTAGTTGAAAATTATTGTGGAAATTTGAATTTTTGGACAGAGAGAAAACTACTTTTAGGAAAATGATTTTTTGGTAAAGATTTTTTCCGTTGATGTATAATTTTTCATGAAATTTTGATAAAGTTTTTATCACGTTCTTTTTGTAATGTCTTTATGTTCTTTGGTAATGCATGTTATTTGTCAAACACAAACATGTTCTTTGTTAAACACTTGTATGTTTTTTTTCAAACGCCTATATGTTCTTTCTGCCTTTTTTTTTGTTTAATTGGGTCTCAGTTTTTATTCTCGGAATATCTTTTTATTTTTTATTTTATTTTACAAATATACATTACAAATATTAATGGTCATGGTTTTACATTGGCAAGCGCAAAAGTGTGAAGTGTTGAGTTCTTGAGTACTTTAAAAAAAGGAGGTATATTTTGCCAATTGAACAATATGATGGTAATTTAACAAGAGATGTTAGAAGATAGGATCAATGTAGGGCATTCAATGTAGCAGATGCGCTTTTATTAGGTGAAGGAAAATGCTTACTCGCTAAGTCCATAAGATTTTACAAGGAACTTTTTTTATTCTTAGTTTTCGCTCAATTTATTTATTTATTTATTTTTTTTACTTTGCTAAAATCTTAACTCTTGCCTGTCAGATTTCTTTTCTTAATTTCTATTATTTTCCTCATCATCCTGATTTGTCAACTGGTATTTTAAATTTTTGTTATGTCTAATATCATTCAATGTTTCAGGTTCGGAAGCAATTGAAAGACATATTTCTTCAGATGGGGTACGATTCCATTCGTCTCTCTATTTTTATTGCGTTCTATTTCCTTGTTCATGTATTTATTTTTATGAAAGAATTTTCTCTGATCACTATTGATATTTTATTGGCTTTACAAATTTGTCTTGGTCTGGGCGCAGCTTTGAGGAAATGCCAACAAACAATTATGTCGAAAGCAGGTACGTTTGTTCTTTCATGTAATACTTGTCTGTTGTCTACTAGTTTAATACTTTTAACTTCCTGATCTATGCTATTAGCCTATTTGTATTTTATAATTTTAATATTGTCATGCAAATATGTACTATTTTGTGCTATGTGTAACAAGTTAAAAATTTATTATTTGCTGAATTCAAAGAAAGCCTTAAATTCTCCCATACCTGTTGTCTTATTCCATTTATTTTAATATCTAATGCAAGTTTTGTGTCATATGACCTTTCCGTGTCATGTCGGCTTACCATTTCTTATATTAAAAAATATATAGGTGGCCATTGTTGAGGTGGCTTTTTATTCATTTTATTTTATTATTTGATATGGGTTTTCCTTTGGAAAATAAGGACTGCAATCAATCAATCAATCAATCAAAGTCTTAATCCCCTAAATGGGGTCTAGTAATGAATCAAAAGTGACTATTCCGTGTAGTCATCAAAAAAAATCTTCCTCCATCCCTTACGATCCAATGCCATCCTCATGCAAATCCATATATTTTATATCCTTCCTAACTCCTTCCAACCAAGTCATTTCCGGTCTCCCTCTCCATCGTTTCACCCTCCAAGGTCCCACTCTTCCACTCTCGTACCGGTGCATCCTTGGGTCTCCGTCTTATATGCCCAAACCAACGCAGACGATTTTCCTTTAGTTTGTCTGCAATGCCTACCACACCTACTTTCTTGCGAATAACCTCATTTTTGATTTTATCTCTTAGGGTGTTCCCGCACATCCACCTTTATATGCGCATTTCCGTAACCTGCATCTTTTTAATGTGCTCCTTCTTAGAATCCCAACATTCTGTACCGTAGAGCAACACTGGTTTTATGGCAGAATTTTCCCTTTAATTGTAAGGAAATGCTTCGGTCACATTAAAACTGCGTATGATTTTAAATTTTCTTTGGGAATTTTTTTTTTTAAATTTAGATTTTTTCCTTGACCCCCTACCCGTGTCCAATGAACTTTTCACAATATTCGTCAGTAAGATTAACACTTGGCGTCTAAAGGCTCTTATGTATATGTTAAAATTGAACAATCTAAAAAATTTCTCCATAATGTAAAATTTATTAAATATGCTAGTGTGGTATGATTTCTTTATGTGTAATTTGGCTAATTCCTGTAAAGGATGAATGCTTGGTATCTAAAAGCTCATGTAGATGTGCTGTTGGGGGGGAGGGGGTGTTCACAGCCCTGTTGTTTTTTATTTTATTTTATTTAAAGCAGTCTGTTCACCCATTTAATTTGGCAATCTTTAAAACTAATTGTTTACTACCACTCAACAGCTAAGCATAAGCCATTATGTGGTGTAGGATTTTGTGATTGAGGCTGTTATGTGGGTAGATTCCAAGTTGCAAGATAAAATTTTTATAATTTTTCATAACAATGTGTCAATGTCACATAACAATGTCTCAAGGTTCATGACTTACTTTTTATGTGAGCTGAAAAAAAAAAAAAAAAAAATCATTCTAATGTATAGCAGACAACATATTTGCACTACCCAATACAGGGATATTTTTAGTTGGACTTGGGAATTTGCATCTTGATGTTTTGCTTGGATTTTTTTTATTTATTTATGTTTGATGAATATAATGTTTTTCTTATAGCTTTTGGAATTTTGATGCGTTGTTCCAGCCACAACAACACCCAGCTCGTGATTCACATGACACTTTTTTTCTGAAAGGTTTGTTTTAATTTATCATGTTTATAACATCTTTTAGACATCTATTGTTCCATCTTTTGTATCAATTCTTTTGAAATTTATTGTCCAACCGTAGGTAAACCTTCACTTTATCTGCAATTTCTCTGTAATATTACCATATAATTTTTTGGGATTTTTCGAGAAGTTCCTGGAAGGCTGAGTACGTCATACCTGTCCTAGCCCTGATTTTGTTGTTTTGTTGGGAATGATTGTTATTGTTGTTATTGCTGTGTTATTATAAAACCACTTTAATTGTGTTGTCTGATGTTAATTACATGATGCTCATTTTAGAGATTGTGGATGGTTTCTTGATTTATACTGATGTCCTAATATATTTATATTATTCCACAATTGTTTTTTTGCTTTAAGAGAATGGATAATCTTAAAGATCTTCATTTTTTTAAATGTCCTTGGACAATCTAGGGTTTATAGTTTTTCTACACTGACCTAGCTATGATGCTTACTTTTACGAGGTGCCAACCTAATTTGCAACATTGGTTTTCGTGCTTATTGAATATGTAATTGCTACTCTGCAGAACCGTCCACTACACAATGGCTGCCTGAAGATTATGTTGAGAGGGTAAAGTGTGTTCACGAATCGGGTGGTTATGGTTCCAGAGGGTATACATTCTTCTTCCTTTATATTATTCAATCTCATTCTTCTATCTACTAACATTTTACTTCCTCAGTTTCTTTTTAGCTGACACGTTTCCAAATATCAAATTTACTTGACTTTTGCTCAATGATAATTAAAGATATTTATATTTAAAAGTATTCATTGGCAAACATGCCTAAAAAATGTCTGCTAAAATAAAACTAAGGTAGTGTCACTCCTGGGGTGCTGTTTTGTCATTTTTTCCGTTTTTCTAAGTATGTAAATATGAAACATGGAGTTAGCCACTTAAAATATTTACACGTCCCTAAGTTACCTAGAAACTGTAAGTAGTGTTTAATATTTTGTTCTAAAATTGTCCCTTGATTATTCTGAATTATGTTTAACGTAGGTATGGATATGACTGGAAAAGAGAGGAGGCGAACAAAAATCTTTTGCGAACACATACAACTGCTGTTTCTTCAAGAATGCTATATAAACTGGCACAGGTATTTTATGACTGTAATGATTTAATTGCTGTAAGTAATTTGTGGTAGTCGAACCTCTAAGGGCCCTCTCTGTCTCTTTTGAGCTGTCATATTTTGTATAGAATAACTGACGTCATTTTGCCATTGCCTTAATTGTTATCTTTCTATTCCAAATTGAATGTCTTCATATTTGATGTTTGGGTGCTGAATAGTGGTTATTTACATATGCACAAAAGAAATATAAACTTTTCTTTCTTTTTTTTTTTTTTTTAATGTCATTCCATTTTGTAAAGTCTAACTTGTACGTAAGTATTCCCTCTGCTTGTAAATTATACTTACTTTTACTAACAAAAAAATCTAGATTTAGTAAGTTGCAATTTAAACTCTCATTATTAATCATCTAAAAGGACATGGATTAGACCTGTTATGTGATTCTAGTTTAGCTCTTGTGGAGTCTTGACCCTTTTAATCAAATGTGGCCTACCAGCTGGATGGTTAATGGAGGCAGTATAACATTTACTTCAAAAGTAAAGAGAATGCCATGGTATTTTTTTTTTAATTGTTTTCATGTGTATTCATGGGTGGATAGATGGATAATCAGCCGAATAGTTGTTTATGGGGGCAGTATACATTTACTTCAGAAGAGATGTGAATACCATGCCTTTTTGTTTTCATGTGTGTATTTATGGATAGTTAAATGGATAGATGTTTACATGTTCGTGTAACATATAATAAATCAACCCTAGTCCTTAATAGGCCCTTTTGTTCCTCTATCATTGATATGGATTTGAGTAGACCAAAAAGAAATCAATGAATGGATACTTGTTTATATACACTACGAACCAACCTAAGAAACCCTAATTCATGTAGAATCCTAAACTAGATAACATGGCAAATTGGCAAGAAAAGCCAAGGAGTCAAAGACACACCTAATGTATGGCTAATGATGCAAATCAGTCTATCAGAACAACAATTCTAACAATATTCAGCTCAAGATTCAAGCTATCAACATGGAAGTCCACAAATAACCCTTTATTAAATAAAAATTTAATAAATTAATTGTAATTTGTAAAATGTTTGGCAAAAATGTTTAGTAAGTGGTGAAGACATGAAACCATATTATGTTCTACATTGGATATGGAGAGGTCTTTTGCTTTAATACTCCTTTATCCTTCTATTTGATCTGTATCTTTATGCTTAATGACTCTGCCAAATTATAGTGTTCAATTAGATTGATGTATCTTTTTTCTGATCATGTCTTTTCTTATGTTTGTAGAAACCATTTGCTCCTCAAAAATACTTTTCAATAGATCGTGTGTTCAGAAATGAAGCTGTTGACAGGACGCACTTGGCAGAATTCCATCAGATAGAAGGTGAACTATTTTTATTATTTCTTAGATGGGCAGTAGTCCTATTTCTGAAAATTGGGTACGAGGTTGGCAAAGGTTGGTTGCAAATTTTAATTCTCATGACAGTGTATCCTTTAAGGTCAACAGGGCCAATTTCTTATTGCATGGCGAATTGTTTTAAAATAAATAAAATAATTAAACTTGGGTTACATCTGTGTTAACATTTATTGCTCTTAAGTGTTTGGTTTTGAATAGGTACCTTTGAATTAGCAGCACATCAAATTTTCTCTGATAAAATAATGAGAATTTGTTGTTTGTTACTCGCCTAATTATGTATTTTCTCATTTCAGGCCTTATATGTGATCGTGGTCTCACCCTAGGGGATCTTATTGGCGTACTGCATGACTTTTTTTCACGTCTAGGTAAGATTTGTCTTTGTTTATTCAAGTTATTGTCTAGCTCTTGTTAGTGTCATGTTACAAATTATTCTATGGTCTATTTGCCTGAGAGAATCTGAATATGCCAAAAGTGAGAATATAAATCCAACTTATTTCTTGATGCTACTCAGCATTTTTCTTAAAACTCTTTTGATGACTAGAAAACCAAAATTAAGCTTTGGCAGGATGCTACTCAGCATATACATCATTTAAACTTTTTCTTAAGACTACTATCAGATCTCTGAATCTGGAATATAGCTTTAAAGCAATACTTTGATTTCAACTTGGATGACCCCCCTGGTGATGTAAAGAAGTGTTTCATGATTTGTGCAGGGATGACAAAACTTCGTTTCAAGCCTGCATACAACCCTTACACTGAACCTAGTATGGAAATCTTCAGGTAAGAGATTTTTTAAGAACAATAGTGTACAATTCCTGTCATTGTGATTTAAAGAAAATATCTTTTTTTTTATAAAAAAAATAAATCATGGGTTCTTTTGCACTAGTATATGTATTATTTTAGAGCAGTGTACTGCTGTGTCCATGATCATATTTGTGGGTATGCATAAACCAGTTTGGACTGAAAAATAAACCAAACTTGTCCCGTTGGGACCTGTTTTATTTGTTTGCAAATTTGCCAAATTGTCACTTGCATTGAAACCTTTAATCTTTGATTTGCCAGTTATCATGAAGGCTTTGGAAAGTGGGTGGAGATAGGAAATTCGGGTATGTTCAGACCCGAGATGTTGCTTCCTATGGGGCTTCCAGATGATGTCCGTGTAGTTGCATGGGGGTTATCCCTTGAGAGGTGAGCTTAAATATGGTTTCATTGCACTTAAGATATACCAGCTGCAATTTTGTTAGTGTAATTTCAAGCAAACTGACCTATGTTTTCTATTTTATAAGAATATATAGTATTGATTTCCTTATATCGTGGCAACTTTAGCTGATAGAAAAACTATGTTTTCTTATAAGAATATATAGTATTGATTTCCTTATATTGTGGCAACTTTAGCTGATAGAAAAACTATGATTTCTTATAAGAATATATAGTATTGATTTCCTTATATTATAGCAAAGAGATGACTAGAACCAACAGAGAAGAAAAGGTGAAGGGGGATTGATATTTGATGAAAAACTTGTCATGGCTTTCGAATAATTCGTGACAATTAATGGCTTTTTTTGGAACCGTAGAAATGAGATCATGTCCTATCTTGAAATGTATGTAATTAAATTTGACATTATATGCGAGCACTGTGAAAAGAGAAACTATTTAGTTATGTAGCTTCAATCTTTTTTTTTTTTTTTTTTTTTCTTTTTCCTTTTGCAGGCCTACGATGATCTTGTATGGAATTGATAACATACGAGATCTATTCGGGCACAAGGTATGAATTATTTATTTATTTATTTATATTATACTACCTCTGTAACCATTATCTGCAACTTTGGGGCATGACATGGATTCCAATGCAAAATTTCATAATTGTGATTAGTAAATTAAAAGGGCATGTAATTAAGGTGAAGAGAGAGAAAGAAGAACACCAACACCAACCAACCACGCAACACCACTCACACCGCTTCACCACCACCACCACCACCAACACCCCCACGAAAACCCACCACCACCACCACCACCCCCATAAAAACCCACCATCGCCACCAACACCCTCACAAAAACCCACCACCACCAACACCCCCATGAAAACCCACCACCTCCACAAAAGCCACCTATACAAAACCCACCAGCCCCACGAAACCCAGGCCACCAGCCCCACGAAACCCAGGCCACCAGCCCCACGAAACTCTCCTCCACGAAACCCAAGCACCACCTCGAAAAAATCCCCACTCCCACGAAATCTACCCCCACGAAATCCAGGCTACCATTCTCACGAAATCCCTAATTCGAAATCACCACCAATTCGAAAAACCCACCGCGAAATCACCACCAATTCGAAATACCCACCACGAATTGAATTTCTTGAAAGTTGAAGAAAGAGAAGGAAGATCTCAAATCTATGAAGCCCGCTACAATTTTTTTGAAAGTTGAAGAGAGAAAAAAGATATAAAGAAGATGAAGAGATATTAATGAGATTGAAAGAGGAGAGAGAAAATATGGGGGAAGATGAATGCAGATGAAGATGAATGGAGATGGATTTTGGTTAATTGTATTTTAATTTTTTAAAGGAGGGTAAAGTGGTCTTTTCACCAGTTTTTTTTTTTTACTAAAAGAGGAAATAAATTTTTTTTTTTTTTTTTTTTGAAACAAAGGAAATAATTTTTTTTTGTTGCACATAATGTTTAGCGACCAAAAATAGTAAAAGTTGCACATAATAGTTAACGGAGGTAGTATTAGAATTCATTATTGGTTTTTTGTTATAATACTTTACGTTTCTTGGTCGTTAGGTTGATCTGGGATTGATGAAGAAGAATCCCATTTGCAGAATTGGGCTTGAATAGCTTTCAATTTCGAAAGCTAAATGCAAATATTTCATTTGATTTTTATTTTTAGCTTAACTTCTAGCAAAGCTAAATTATATTTTGTGACATCAGTTCCGTACCAATTTTATAAATTAATGCTGTTCTTTTTAGGACATTTTCTTGATTGTGTATTTTTTTCGTTATTGTTGATTCCTAGCAATTTGTCTTTGTAACTACAATATCTCCCATTCAAAACTTGTATAACTGTCAAGCTCAGTTATTTTATTATTATTATTATTTTTTATTTATTTATTTTTTTTTTGGAAAATTTGACATTTATCACAAAAAAAATCAAAAAATTATTTTTTACCACCTAACGTCAAGAAACCGTTAAATCTAATGGTTTTAAAAAAATTTATTCGAATTTCGTGTGCAAAACACACTCTTCATAGAATTAGGGGGTATTTTGGTCCTATAGATCTAATTTGAGGTTAGAATTGACAAAAAATGATCGAAAATGCTTTGTTTTGCGTGTTTCACGCAAATTGAGGTATTTTTAAACACGCAAAATGATATGTCTATTTTATATAGTATTTTACCCCCGTCCCTTGGTCATAATTGGTAGTGTTTTTGGCTTTTTAGAGCCACTTTTATTAATAATTGGTGTTTTATAGTGTTTTCGTAGTTTTGGTTGAGTTTTATAGGGAATTGTACTTTTGGAGCATTTTCCCGATATTTTATGGAGCGACTACGAGCATTGGAGGAGCACGACCACTTTTCATAGCCCAGGGCCGGTTAGAGTCATCGAGCCGGTGATTAAGGGCTCGACATGTGAAATACCGAGCATTGGACACCGAGTAATCAAGCCCCAAAGTAGAAATTCGGAATGGGCTAAGAAGTGAAGCCCAATCCAAGTCCAAGCATAGCCGGGCTCGATCGGGCAACCTTTCGCTCGATCGGGCGGCTGCCCAGGATCAGAGAACGAAGAAAAAGGCGGGCGCCCGATCGGGCGCGTGTTTCTAATGGGGTGTTTTCGGTGATTTACTTAGTTCTAATTAGGATTTGTTAGGAGTTTTTGTATAAGTACGATTTAGTGTTTTTAGTATTAGTTACCTCTTCTCTTAGATTTTCTCTCTCTACTTAGTTTTATTTCCTCTCTTTACGACTTTACACTTTGTTCTTGATTCAACTCATTATTTCCGTTAACTTTGATAACGATTTCTTCTCTTTTAATTTCAGTAATTTTATTTCTTTATTTTATCATGACTTGTTTAATTGCTTTGATTAGTTTAGATTTAATTATGCGTGAGTAGTTTTCTTTCTAGAGCTATGGGGATCCATAAATAATATGAAGGGGTAATTTGTTATTGTTGATTGTCAATGCTTAATTAATTCCCTATTGATTGATTTAATGCTATGCAATTAGATTAGACCTGGTTTAATTGTATGAGTTATGCAATATTGATTCGAGATTCGAGAGATAAGAATTGATGTTTAGGCTTAGTTTCAATAGGCGGACTAATTTATAAATGGTTAAGTCGAGATTCGAGAGATGAGATTTAATACTGGTAAATTAACTCTGTGATTGTAATACGTAGCGAAATCCCTTTATGATCTGATTAATTGATGCATTTATGATTGATTGTTATGTTTTACCTTGGAATATTATTTATCGGTGAACCTATGCCCTAGGTCTTTTATTCATTGATTTTCCCCTACTTTTATTTCTCCTTACTTTTATTCCTAGTAGTTTAGTTCTCTTAAATAACAACAAATTGGTTACTTGATAATTTAGATTACTTTTGATTAATTAGGAATAAATTGACTTGTTTCCATTTGGTTCGACCCTTATTCCCTATCTGCATAGTTAGTGGACTTAGGAATTATTTTTGATTAGGTGATTACGACTTTAGCCTGTCAAAATTTGGCGCCGTTGTCGGGGAAACGGTTTTATTTTTATTTCTGATTGTTTTTTTTTGTAGTCTAGATTATTCCCTCTTGTCTCAGAGAACGTTAGTTCTTTAAGGCAATTCTCATATTTGTCTTTTAGTTCTTTGTTTATGCCCAAGTGTTCCAGATCAGGTTATATTCCATTCGATCTTGAGATCGAGCACTCTTTCCATAGACAAAAGAATCTTTACAGACAAATCCTGGCGGGTTCTAGGGATAACGATAATCACAGAGACCCTCCAACTGATTCTAGTGATTCAGAAGTTTCCTTCAGATTCAGAATCAGAGATTACGGCACCTAAGAAGCTCAGCGATTATTCGCAGCCGTCCCTGACAGATTTTCCACACCTTACTCCTACTCCGGCCCTTGATGGAGTGCAATTTGAAATCAAACCCCAATTTGTCACGATGATAGTGAGGAAGAAATTCAGTGGAGCTAAGGGTGAAGATCCTAATCTTCACATTGCAGATTTCTGCCAATATTGCAACACCATTAGACAAGCTGAGGTCACGCAAGACCAAATCAGGGAGATTCTGTTTCCCTTTTCTTTATGTGGAAAAGCTAAATTATGGTTTAATGGTTTAAATAGCACTGCACTTGGTATTACTGACTGGGAAACTCTTGGCTTGAATTTTTATAATAAATATTACCCTGCAGAGAGAACAACTTTACTAAGGAGTGCTATTCAGAACTTTGCCCAAGAGCTAGATGAACCTCTATATGAGGCTTGGGAAAGGTTCAAGGATCTATAGAGAGAATGCCCCCACCATAATCTGGCACAATGGCAGTTGATCCAACCCTTTTACAATGGACTTGGAAATTCATCTAGACCAATTCTAGATTCTGCAGCTAGTGGGAGATTCATGAATCTTAATGTTGAAAATGCAGGTCAGGTTATCGAAGACATGACAATTCACAATTCCTAATATGGGAATCCAAGAGGGTTTGCTAACAAGGGAAAACATAATGTCGATTATGTATCCTTTTTGCAAGCTCAGTTAACATCTATTTGTCAGAAACTAGATAATCTTACTGTTGTTCCTAACTTTGTAGCTGATGTTTCTGCTGTTGCTAA
Organism: Chenopodium album; assembly: GCF_948465745.1. Taxonomy (NCBI): domain Eukaryota; kingdom Viridiplantae; phylum Streptophyta; class Magnoliopsida; order Caryophyllales; family Amaranthaceae; genus Chenopodium; species Chenopodium album. The sequence goes on along the minus strand of NC_137846.1, from coordinate 25,224,579 downwards.
CAATGAAGATTTTTGTGAAAATTGTGGAATTGTAGGACATTGGGAGCAAGATTGTAGGAGTTCCATAGAGCAAGTTAATGCCTTCCAATCTTATAGGCAAAATAACCCATACTCCAACTCTTATAATCCTGGCCTCCGGAACCACCCATATCTTTCTTACCGGAGTACCAATGTACAAAACCCTTCACCTCCACAATAAACACAACAACCCCCACCATAGCAAAAATATTACCATTCTAATTCTGGCCAGAAAAACCAGTCACAATCCTCCTCATCTTCTAACCCTGCTATGTCAGAAATTAGAGCAATGCTCTCAAGCATGCAAAAGCACATGGAGAGTAGGGATGCGCAAATTGATTCGATTATAGCTCATAATAAAATCATGGACAATCAAATTGCGCAGATTTCATCTACCCTACAAACCTGTCAGCAGGGAGCTCTACCATCGCAACCAATCCATCCTACATATCATGCCAATGCAATCACTCTAAGCAGTGGTTCACATTATGATGGGCCTCCTATGTCCAAGGATGATGGACTTGTTGCTAATCCTGATTCCCTTATACCAAATGCTAATCTTACTAACCCTGCAGGGCTACAAAAAAGAAACTAACCCTTCTAATGTTTCTTTGCAGGGTAAATCTCAGGACAAGGGTGGAGATGTGCAAAGCTCAGTTATCAAACTACCATTCCCTAATAGACATTTGAAGAGTAAGTTTGATAAGCAATTCAGTAAGTTTTTAGAGGTTGTGAAAAACTTGTAGGTAACAGTTTCTTTCACTGATTTAATCACTCAGGTTCCTACATATGCTAAATTTGTGAAAGATATTTTGACTAGAAAAAGAGCCTTTGATGAGCTAGAAACTGTAGCTTTTACAGAGGAATGTAGTGCTTTATTGCAAAATAAATCCCCTCCTAAATTAAAGGATCCTGGTAGTTTTTCTATCCCTTGTCATATTGGTAATGTCTTCATTGATAAAGCATTATGTGATTTGGGTGCTAGTGTCAGTGTTATGCCATCGTCTGTATGTGCTAAGCTTAATATGGGTGATTTGAAAGTTACTAACATTACTTTACAGATGGCAGATCGTTCTGTTAAATACCCTTTAGATATTTTAGAGGATGTCCCTATTAGAGTTGGTAAATTTTTTATCCCTGTTGATTTTGTTGTGTTAGACATGGCTGAGGATACACAAATTCTCATTATATTAGGTAGGCCTTTTCTCCATACTACATGAGTCATTATTGATGTTAAAAATGAAAAACTAACCCTTTCTGTAGGAGATGATAATATCACTTTTAATTTGGGAAAGGTTTTAAAAGGGTCTATGCTAGAAGAAAATTGTTGTTTAATTGATGTCATAGATATAATGGATGATATTTGTGAAGAAAGCTTATCACATGTTCTTTCAAGGGATCCTTTAGAGGAAGTTCTTTGTGGAGATTTATCTGCAGGCGATGCAAGCATTTGGAGCAATGAGGTGGATGCTATTGAGAAAGCTTTTTCAGTAGAGGAGCTTGATCCTAAAGAGACCATGAATGTAGTGAAATTAGTTCAGGAATCAAAACCTGCAGAGATAAAGAAACTTGAACTAAAACCTCTCCCTTCTCATTTGAAATATGTTTTTCTTGATGAGCAGGAACTATATCCTGTGATCATTAGTACTACACTTGATGACCCACAAACTTCCCAACTTCTAGAGGTTCTTCGAACCCACAAAAGGGCAATTGGGTACAGTATTGATGATCTCAAGGGTATTAGCCCTGATTTTTGTATGCATAGGATACATTTAAAGGACAACTACAAGCCATGTATTCAAACCCAGAGGAGGTTGAATCCTAATATGCAAGAAATAGTCAAGAAAGAGGTGATGAAATTACTTGATGCAGGTATTATCTATTCTATTTCTGACTCAAAGTGGGTAAGTCCTATTCAGGTGGTTCTTAAAAAGGGTGGGATGACTGTGATAAAAAATGATAAAGATGAATTGATTCCCACTAGAACTGTTACAGGGTGGCGTATGTGTATTGACTATTGTAAATTAAATATTGCCACTAAAAAGGACCACTTCCCTCTCCCTTTTATTGATCAAATGCTTGAGAGGTTGGCTAATCATAAGTTCTTTTGTTATTTGGATGGATATTCGGGATTTTTCCAAATTCCGATTCACCCTGAAGATCAAGAAAAGACTACATTTACACGCCATTATGGTACTTTTGCATATCGTAAAATGCCCTTTGGTTTATGTAATGCACCTGCTACTTTTCAACGTTGCATGATGAGTATTTTTTATGATTTCATAGATTATATCATGGAAGTCTTAATGGATGATTTTAGTGTGTATGGGCCTTCATTTGATGCATGCCTAGTAAATCTCGCTAAAATTTTGAAAAGATGTGAAGAATGCAACTTAGTTTTAAATTGGGAGAAGTGTCACTTTATGGTGACAGAGGGAGTAGTTCTTGGTCATATTGTATCTGATAAGGGTATACAGGTAGATAAAGCCAAGATTTCTGTGATTGAGCAATTGCCTCCTCCTGTTAATGTTAAGGGGGTTAGAAGTTTCTTAGGTCATGCGAGGTTTTATCGTCGCTTTATCAAAGATTTTTCTAAAATTGATAAACCACTAACTCAGCTTTTACTCAAGGATTCCCCTTTTGATTTTACTGATGAGTGTCTTGAGGCTTTTCACAGATTAAAGCAGGCATTGATATCGGCACCCATCATATGTGCACCTGATTGGACTCTTCCTCTCGAAATCATGTGTGATGCAAGTGATTTTGCATTAGGTGCCGTGCTATGATAGAGAAAGAACAAAGTTTTACATGCTATCTATTATGCAAGTAAAACTCTGGATGAAGCTCAAGTCAACTATGCCACTACGGACAAGGAGTTTCTTGATGTGATTTATGCTTTAGAAATCATATCTAGTTGGTTCTAAAGTTATTGTTTTTACTGACCATGCAACTTTGAAGTACTTAATAGCCAAGGTAGAATCAAAGCCTAGGCTACTCCGTTGGGTTCTCTTGCTCCAGGATTTTGATGTGCAGATAAAGGATAAGAAAGGTGCAGAGAACGTTGTGGCAGATCACTTGTCACGTATCAGGTATGATGAGGGTAAGGATTCTCTCCCTATAGATGACTCTTTCCCTGATGACCACTTGTATGCAGTTGTAGAGCAACACCCCTAGTATGCCGATTTTGCTAATTATTTAGTAGGTGGTACTCTACCTCCCGACTTGTCCTACCAACAGAAGAAGAAGTTCCTTTATGATGTTAAGCATTATTTTTGGGATGATCCTTTTTTGTTTCGTGAGTGTGCAGATGGATTATTTCGCAGGTGTGTTCCTGAATGAGAAGTTCACGACATTCTTACTAGTTGCCACACCTCACCTTATGGAGGATATTATGGTCCCACCAAAACGGTGACTAAGATTAATGAGTCGGGTTTTTATTGGCCCACCATGTTTAAGGATGCTAACACTTTTGTGCAGGCTTGTGACTCTTGTTAGAGGACTGGCAACATCTTGCGGCGGCATGAGATGCCTCAAATTGGAATTTTAGAGGTTGAAATTTTTGTTGTTTGGGGTGTGGATTACATGGGACCGTTTCCCTCTTCAAGTGGGAATTGCTACATACTTGTCGCCGTTGACTATGTATCCAAGTGGGTTAAGGCCATTGCCACTCCTACCAATGATGCCAAGGTGGTCCATAGATTTTTCAAGAATACCATCTTTCCAAGATTTAGAGTACCTAGAGCTATAATTAGTGATGGAGGATCTCACTTTCATGAGCGAAAGTTAGACACCCTTCTCAAGAAGTATGGTGTATACCATAGGACATGTTTAGCCTATCATCCCCAAACTAGTGGCCAAGTTGAAGTTTCTAACCGTGAGATCAAGGCCATTCTAGAGAAGGTGGTAGCAAAATCAAGGAAATATTGGAGTGATAAATTGGATGACACCCTTTGGGCATACAAAACTGCATTTAAGACCCTAATAGTTACTACTCCTTATAGACTTGTGTACGGTAAAGCATGTCACCTCCCGGTGGAATTAGAGTATAAGCCATATTGGGCTATTAAGGAGCTCAATTTGGATGCTAAGCTAGCGGGAGAAAAGAGGCTACTTTAACTTAAACAACTCAATGAGTTTAGGTTGACGGCCTATAATAGTGCATGTGTCTAAAAGGAGAAGACTAAGAGATGGCACGACAAGATAATCCTTCCGAGAGAGTTCAAAGAGGGTGACAAGGTTTTGTTGTTCAACTCTAGACTTAAACTTTTCCTAGAAAAGTTAAAGTCAAGGTGATCGGGTCCTTTTACAGTTAAAAGGGCTAATAAATTTGGTTCTGTTGAATTAATTGATGAGCATGGTAATGAGTTCAAGGTAAATGATCAAAAACTTAAGCTATACCATGAAGGGGCTACGATTGGTGCGATTGAATTACTTCACCTAATCGATTCCGGTTCATCTTGAGCAATATTTTGGTAAGAGGGTCGTGTGGGATCTAGATAAACCAGCGCTTTGCGGGAGGCAACCCATATTTCTTGCTTTCTAAACTAGTTGTTCCTTCTTTTTATTTTTTAATTTTTTTAGAGAGGTGAGGAGAGTGTAATTTTACCTTTTCAAAGTGTTTTTGTACAGGTTTCGAATCAACAAGTAAGGAGATTTAAAGAGAAAAAGTTAAAAAAAGAAATATGTGTTCCGAGTTGGGAAGGGGCCCGATCGGGCGGACCTCGCCCGATCGGGCGCGAGAGTGAAGTTCAGATCGAGCGTCAATTCGCCCGATCGGGTAATTACGCTCGATCGGGCGCACAAGTCAGCCAATCATCGAGTGAGAAATTCGCCCGATCGGGCGAAGCTTGCCCGATCGGGCGCGAAAGTGAAAGAAGAATTCGAAGCAAATTCGCAAAATGGAGAAATCGAGTCACAAAAAGAATTCTCGGGCGAAGCTCGCCCGATCGGGCGAAGGAATCGATCAAAACCAAGGTTCCCTCTCGCCCGATCGGGCAATCCGAATTTCTGGAGCTTCGCCCGATCGGGCGGACCTGTGCCCGATTGGGCGCGCCTATCTTACGCCGGGCTACTAATCTCTTTTCTCCTCTTTTCTTTTCACTTTCTTCCTTCTTTCATCTCTTTCATTCACACTCTCTCTCTAACCTTCATTATTATACCTTCAAACTCACTTTTCCAATCAAGATGTTCTCAAATTCTCCCATCAAAATTAAATTTTTTTACATATTCCTCATCCTCTCACTTTCCTCTACATTCTCCATCTAATTTTCACTAGTTTTTCTCAAAATTTTAGGAAACCTTAAGAGAGAGAAAGTTTTAATTTGTCAAGAATTCAATTCAAATGTCATTCAAGAGATCAAGGACTCAAAGGGGTGAGCAATCAAGGCAACAACTGACACCCACGGTCGACCCGGAGCTCCGATAGGCTACGAAACCACCTAGGGATTATTGTGCCGAACTCTACTTAGCTTTAATTGGGAATGTGTTAGAGAGCCTCCAACATGCCAAGGGAATCTGGATTCAATATCCCGTGCCAAAATTTTGGCAAAGGTTTGTTGGCCTCACCATCTTCGGGAGGCATGAACCGGCAAATGTGAGGAGGGATGAGTTAGAGTTATTGGGCACCTACATGATTCCTAGGAGTGAGAATCTAAACATCCCACTTAGGATGGCTCAACACTTCCAAACAAGTGATAAGGTGGCCGAGGCCGGTAGAGATAGGACCCCTATCTACTTTGGTGGGTTAGCCACCCACATTGCGGTGAAATTGATGAATTTTACACCTAATGACCATAGGAGAGTAGATGGCCCTACCCTTATGGACCTAACATATCTAGGAAGCCTCAATTGGGTCCAACCTACCCATAGCGTGACTCAATCCAATGAGATGTGGTGGATAATTCATATGGAGTCCGGTAGGAGGGATCAAGCCTTCACATTGCCTAACCCAAACTTGACCAAGTTCGATAAGGGTAAGTCCATGACAAGGGAATAAACGCGTCGTTAATTTTCTATCCCTAGATCAAATACAATTTATACAACCTAAACAAACCTTATACGAGTATAAGGCAAGCGTAGGGGTCGAACCACAAGGAGACATGCATAAACACCGCATTCACTACTTAAGACTTAAGCTATCTCCGGACAAGAAGTGTGAATAACTAAGAGATTAAACTAAAGATTAAGAATGATTAAAGATCAATATAACTAAACACCAAGGGAAATGGGTAGATGTAGATGCCATTTGATCATGCAATAACACGAAAGCAAAGCAATGATAAACTAAACATGCAAGAATATCGAAATAAAGCTCGATCTAACCGCCTTCCGGGGTTAATCGATTTCTCCTAACATAGCCTCTATGTTTCCACACTAGAACCATATATTAGAAGGTGAAATCAATGAACTATCGATAACAATGAACCTTAACTAAGTCAACTTCCATTTCTTGTTAGCAAAGATTCACCTTTAATCAACCAACAATGTGCACTTGCAAGAAGATTAAAGAATATCAAACATACAAAGACTTTAATCACCATTAACATAACCCCAACATCATAAGCATGAATCAATTAACAACTACACCATCCCCACACCCTTGGCAAGGTGACTACTCACAAATCATATTGAATACAATATCAATCATCAAATCAATAAGCATCAACATGATCAATGAGCAAAGAAGGAAAATCAAAATAAGCAAACAAAACTAAATACAAAAGTAAAGAAAGGGAGTAAGAGATTGCTCATTAATTGAAGATGAAGATTTACAAAGATTCAATCAAGCTCCTTCTTCAATATCCAAGTTCATCAATGAAAATCCACACTTTCTCTCTCTACTAATGAAGTTTCTCTATCTAGATTAGGGCTAAAATATACATAATACTCTCATTACAAACCTAGGGGTATTTATAAGCCCCTCACATTACTCTAAAGAAATATTAAAATGCACGGAAATACCCACGAGAGCGGCTGCTCCATCGAGGGTGAGCGGACGCTCTAGAGGGTATTAATCAAAACAGCCGCCTTACTGGAGCGGGGGCTCTCCCAGACAGGAGCGGGCGATCCAGGTGTGGAGCGGGCGCTCCTCTCTAGTGGAGTGGACGCTCCATAAGTCTGGAAAATAGGGGATCTGATGAGAAAATGGAGCAGGCGCTCCTCTCTAGTGAGCGGCCGCTCCTCATGAAAGCTCCGGACTCTTCTCCAAATCCATGCTCCTCTCTTCCGCTATTCCAATGCACTCGAAAAGATTGACTAAGCCTCGAGCAAGATCACACGAGCATTCCATTTAACCTACTCAAACACTCATACATAAACATAAGTATAGAAAAGAGGAAAAGCGACAAAGCAAGGCCAAAAACAAAGGAAAAGGAGGGGAAAACATAAAAAGGAACAAGGCAAAGCAAACTAAAACAAAGTGCATGAAAAAGACTCAAACAAGTGCCAAACGAGGGGAAAAATCCTTAAAGAAAAGGATAAAAGAGTGGTATAAATACCACTCATCAAAATCCCCCACACTTGCCTTTTGCTTGTCCTCAAGCAAGAAGAATTAAAACAACGAGCAAACACAACAAACATAACATGACAAGGTTTAAGAAAATCAATCAAGTGTCACGATGGGAAGTGCTCCATTTGGATTCAAACGTAGGGACATTCATCCAAGAATGCTTACCTTTCTCAATTTCAAGAGGGAAAACACGTTTTAAGATGCTCAAGGTTGAAAGAGACAAACCTAAGCTAAGCATAGAGAACTAATGATTTCATCCTCCGCCCTAGCCCCATCCAAGACGGTCCACGTTCTCTCCGCTAGCTTCAATTCATCCCCTAGTTGGCTCCTCATGATTCCTCGAGGGAACCGGAAAAAATTAATTCTATGTGGAACAATGAGGTTATCCCGACATCTCAACTATGCATACTCTCTCCATAGGGTTGAAATCTATCTCCCTCCACCGTTCTTTGACCACGCCCCTCTAAAGTCCAAGGGTCTTATTTAGGGTTGTAATGTCATGGCTAGAGGTTAAGGTTGGGACAAAAATTTAAAATTTGGTGAAAACTCCCAAGTGAAGCATAAGAGTGGCCATCTCTCAATAACAACATAGGAATCGAACCTAATCTCAAATGACAACCTTCAATACAAAATACATGACAATACTACACTTCTTTGCACGTTTTTCATTCATCTCAATTTTTCCTTCTCTTCTCTTTTTTTATTTTTTATTTTTTATTTTTTTTATATGGTTTTCATGAGTTGCAACTTCTTTGCCAAGCCTTTTGCACATTTTTTCATGAATAAACTTTAAAGACCTTATTTGAACCAAATTACACAACTTCCTCGCTTAAAACCAAAACTCTCAAACTCGAACCTCACAAGCTGATGCTTCACTAACTATAAGGGTTGGTAGAACATAGGCCGCTAGGTTTTTAATATGGTTAGCCAAGAAAGGGGAAATAAGGATCAACATGGCTAGCAAGAAGGTGTATGTAAAATAAAAACCAAATTTGTAACAAAACAAAAGGAAAACAAAGAAAAATGAGTGGAAATGCCCTCTTCCTCCTCTAGAGTTATATGATCACGATCTTGGGAGCTAGATACCAACACAAGGATTAAGACACGCATAGTTAAGGATCCAAAATGCCGCTCACAAAGGTGATGGAGGCTTGAACAATTGACGCTCACACGGGACATGAAAATAAGCAAATACCAACCAAGGGAATCCTATTCACTACGGAGAGCAACACCATCTTACCACTTTCCCGTGAACTAGGGGTTCAAACGTGAACCGGGCTACCTTAGCTTAAAATGTGTCTAGTTCAACCCTAAGCACTCTTAAACCGTGTAAACCCTTTTCAACTAGGAAGGCAAGCATTCAAAAATATGTCATCACGAAAGCATATAAGTCCATGTGTCCAAACGAATGAGCAAATTCTCATCAAAAATTTTTCACTTGTCATGGTCATGAATGTCACACAAGAGAACGAAGAAAAGCAACACACAAAGAAAAAGGAAGAAATCAAAAAGGTTCATAAGAGAGGCATGTAAATCACATAAATCCCAATCGACATACAATGATCGTTGAATACAACATCAACGATCCCAGGTTCCTTAGAACCAAATCAAACAACCTCGAACCATTCAACTCCTTCCTAATCTAAACTAAACTATGCAACCAATCAAATATTTAAAGAGTTGAGAAGGAGAATTTGTCACCCAAATACGCTTAGAAAACGCAAGTCCACTATCAATGAAGCTCCATTGCTTGGAAAAATTTGGGGAATGCGCCAATAAGCCCTACAAAATGTCAAAATCCAACACAACTCGGCAAATATTTGGTTAGTAGCAAGAGAAATATATAAAATGAAATAAAATAAGAAAGCAAAATAGAGAAAAGAAACTACTAAAGAAAAAGAACAAAGAAAAGAAGAAAAGGTTTGGATTAAAGGGGAATTTGGATTTTTGAAATTGGGAGCAAAAACAACACAAGGTTATCATCAAATCATCATTTTTTAGAGAACATAGAAAGTGAGCATCAACCAACATCGAAAAAAAATAAGGCATGCAAAAGACACCTATTGGCCATGAATATGCCCCATAGAACAAAGCCCTTAAATGAAACAATGAATAAGCACCCCCCCACACTTGAACGAAAAACCGTCCTCGGTTTGATCAAAAATGGAAAATAGGTGGGAGGAAGGGCTAAACTCGGCCCGAGGGCCCTAGTCCTCCATGTGAGAACTAGAGCCCTCTCCATATGGACGCCACTCATAGTCGACGTCGATAGGAGGGCCATGGGGATCCCATCCACCGGTGTAGCCCGGTGGAAAACCACGGTTCCGGTACAACTCTTGTTGATAGTCCGGAAGAGGGTCAAAGGGAGGGAGCATCTCAAGAGGCTCAGATGTATACATGGGGTAGTTAGGATCCCCACGGTAATCACATCCCCCCGGTGCCTTGTAATCGTACCCCTCAGAGGTGGGGTAGTTCACACGGGGGGCCCCTTGAGATGAAGGCCCGGGCCAATAGGGCCAAACCGGTTGACGGGGAGTCCCGTCAGCATGCGGTTCCTCGTGACAAGGAACCGGCCCCTGTTGGGGCGGAAAATACGGATAGTTCACCGGTGGGTCAAAATGCCCTTGGTTTACATGCCAATCATAAATGTTGGCATTGTAAACCGAGTGCCCATCGGCGACTTTCGTCAACCGGTTTACTTGCATGGACAAATTTTGAAAAGCAGATTCGATGTTAAATGAGGAAGAAGAAGAAGAAGCCATACCTCCCCCACTAAAGGGGGGGACGTTCACTTGTTGAGACCCTTCTCCATAGTGGAAGGATTGATGCTCAAATTGTTGCTGAAAACCTTGTTGTTGTTGTTGAAATTGTTGTTGTTCTTGGAATTGTTGTTGTTCTTGTTGGTCAAAATGCTGCTCTTGTTGCCGCCTTTGCCTTGGGGCCCGAGGAGCTCTCTCCCTCAATGACAAGCTACCCTCCTCAAGGTTAGCTCGGGGAACGCGCCATTGATTTTCATCTTCTGGCGGGTTGGTGATGTAGTCATTCGGGAGGAGGCACCAAGAAGAATCGCGGACCATCCAAACTCGCTCATCTCCTCCCACGCGATTAGGTACCTCGCGAATCATCCCGGCCGTCTTGAGGGCCCCTAGGTTCAGGTAGGGCTGCTCATCGACTGGGGTAAGCTTGGCTAGCTCCGCTCCATAGCCTAACTTGTAGGCTATCCATGTAATCATCCCCCCCAACTGAATATCACCAGTGAGGGAGACACCAAGTTGCGTCTCATGGAATCGGTCTGTGAGGAGGCCCCCGAAATTCATCCCATGGTCATAGTTGATGTACCCGTTGGTGGCCAACCACAGTAGAACGAGCTCTTCTTGATTGATTTTTCCGAGCTCTTGTCGGGAAAATAAGGCATACACCATTAGCCTATGAAAGTACCGAAGGGCCGGATGGATGATTTCCGACGCCTTTGCAGATCTTGATTTGAACCTGGTGTTGCCTTGGGTGATGGTGCCCCACCACTCCTGCTCGTCATAGCCTTGCCACATCCTCTCATTATCATAAGCTCTGTGCACGGGGCTCTCGGGATCCCACCTGAACATCCGGTTGAGCTCGCTCATTGTCACCTTCCGTGGGTTGTTGAACATACGGAAGTTGAGTTCAACTTCTTTCACCCCTCGCCTCTCGATGGATTGAAGGTTGAATGAAGAGAGGAATTCGAGGGTGAGCTCCCGGTAGGTGAATGGTGCCTTGGGCTCGGCCTCCGGGTTGTTGGTGAACTTAGATGGAACCTTGATGTTGAGGAAAGTTTGCCACCCAAAGGACTCGGCCATGTCTCGGACATTGGCATCGATGCCCAAGGCTTGACAACATTCTTTGTCATAGAAACGGGTGGACCGAACGGCCCGCTTGGAGAGCTCATTGTAACATTTTTCTTGATAAGGTAAAGCAAACTTCACCTTATAGGGTTGAGGGGGTGCATTGGGCACCGCCGCGGAGCTAGTTGCGGCTTGAGAGGATGACCCCTTTTGTGATTTTCGGGATGAAGACCACGGCAACAAATCTCTTAATCGGCGAGACATGATTGATGTTAGGAGCTTGCAACAACAAGGACTTTGGAAAGGATAGGTACCTACAAACAACCAAGAATCCAACTTCAAACACTCATCTCATGAATATAAATCACCCACAATCAAGACAACTAGCCAAAAAAAGGGCATTAAATAGTGAAATGGAAACCACTCAATGAACAAAGATTAGGAAAAATTAGGACATATGAGGGGGTTTAATCATCACTTCGAAACATTTGTACATTCAAAACAAGGCGATGGAAGCATTAGCACTATCTAAATGCTTAATTTAGCATGTTGAATTAGGAGTCGTCATCCAATTAGCAAAATCCTCAATAAAATAATTCATCTTGGCAAGAACCTTACAAGTACCAATTTCATATCAAATCAAACAATACTAGCATGAATAATTGTAGTTTAGCTTGAATTAAACACCATGAACAAGTATTATGCTAGCATGAACGAGAATTAACCCATGATACAAGTATGAAAATTTTGCAAGTGAACTCGACTACAAACTTCATCCAAACAACATTATAGCCCAAACATGACAATTTCAAACAAATACTAGTTAAATTCAACCCATTCAACCACCATAAACAAGTAGTACATGCAAGAACAAGTAGTCATGAAATTCCATCAAATTCGAGTCTTCAAAACACAAATTAAGAAACAAAATGGCTAATTATACTTACAAAATCAACAATTAAGTGAAGTAGAGTAAGAAATTCATACCAAATTACTTCAAACAAACTCAAAGAGAAAAAACCCAAATCGGATGAAATTCGCCGATCTCGACACCAAAAGATGAAGAGTTGATTTTGAGGTGAAATTTGGAGTGAAATTTGTGATTTTGATTGTGTGAGGGTGATTTCGAGTGAGAAATTGTGAGAAATGAGGGAAGTGGATTTCTTAGGGTTTGAGTGAGAGTATGAAATGAGGGGAAAGTGAAGAAGAAAGGGGAAAAATCGAGCTTTAAGCTCGTTTTTTTTTTCCGGAACTCGACTGGAGCGGGCGCTCCACGAGGGGAGCGGGCGCTCCTCTCTGGAAGGAGCGGACGCTCCCTAAGGGTGGAGCGGACGCTCCATAAGCCTGAAATTGGGCTCTTAATTGGGGGAAAATGGTGCGGACGCTCCACAATGTGGAGCGGGCGCTCCAAATTAGGAGCGGGCGCTCCTCTCTAGGGGAGTGGACGCTCCATTAGTCTGAAACTTACCTGATAACTGCAAGAATGGTGCGGGCGCTCCACAGGGAGGGAGCGGACGCACCATTCAACTGGTTTTGCCCTCTAATTCCTTGGAATATGAACTCCTTTTCTTCACTTAGCCGCATTTCCTACTCCATTCCTACCCCGCAACATCAAACAACAACAATCCAAGTAACCAAATATCCAAATTAATCCAAATCCACAAATCACAAGACTAAAGAAAATAACGAGAAACTCGGGTTGCCTCCCGGAAGCGCTTTTGGTTAGCGTCGTTAGCTTGACGTTCCTCGAGTTGATCAAGGAGGGTTGAATTGATGATGCACATCACTTAGAGTAACTGAAACTGGCTCATCACATGGGGATCCTTCAAAATATGGCTTGAGACGGTGACCGTTGACTTTAACAGGAGAGTGGCCATCTTGAAAAATTTCATATGCACCGTATGGGAACACCTCCGTAACAATGTATGGCCCACTCCATCTTGATCGGAGCTTGCCCGGGAAGAGCTTCAACCTCGAGTTGAAGAGGAGTACCTTTTGCCCTTTGACAAAATTTTTGTTGATGATTTGGGCGTCGTGCCACGCTTTTGATCTTGCCTTATACATACTTGCATTCTCATAGGCACTTAACCTCAACTCCTCTAGCTCATGCAATTCTAAAAGCCTTTGCTCCCCCGCACTATGGAGATCCAAGTTGATTTGCTTGATCGCCCAATGAGCACGATGCTCCATCTACACGGGCAAATGACAATTCTTCCCATATACAATCTTGTAAGGGTGGTTCCAATTGGCGTCTTGAAGGCGGTCCTATAAGCCCATAGAGAATCAATGAGTTTAGAGGACCAATCCTTCCTCGTCCCTGCAACCGTCTTCTCCAAGATCACTTTGAGCTCTCTATTGGTGACCTCCGCTTGACCACTTGTTTGGGGGTGGTAAGCAAGCCCTCGCTTGTGAGACACCCCATATTTATCAAGTAGTCGAACGAAGGTGTGGTGCTTGAAATGTGACCCCCCATCACTAATAATTGCTCTTGGAACACCGAATCTTGGGAAGATCACTTTCTTGAACAGGTTGACCACCACCTTTGAGTCATTTGTTGGAGAAGCTACGGCCTCCGCCCATTTGGATACGTAGTCAACGACAACCAAAATATACTTGTTCCCGTTAGAGGAGATAAAAGGGCCCATGAAGTCTATAGCCCACACATCGAAAACTTCAAGCTCAAGGATGGGGTTTTGCGGCATTTCATCCCTTCTCAAAATATTCCCCACCCGTTGACATCTATCGCAGGTCTTGACAAACATCCAAGCATCCTTGAATAAAGAAGGCCAAAAGAGCATAGATTGAAGAACTTTGGAGGCGGTCTTTTGAGCACTCATATGCCCACCACAAGGAGAAGAGTGGCACATACGGAGAACACTTTGAACCTCGTTGTTGGGGACGCATCTCCTCAACAAACCATCAACCCCTCTCTTCAACAAAATCGGTTCATCCCAAATATATCTCTTTGCCTCGTGCTTGAGCTTTCGACGTTGTTGTGAAGTGAAATCCGAAGGTATGGCAGCACAAGCCAAGTAATTCACAATATCCGCATACCATGGCGCCGACTTCACCTCAAGAACATATAGCACATCATCCCTTAGAGCATCCTCTATTGGAAAACCATTATCCTTGAACCTTGCTCCGCCCAACCTTGAAAGGTGATCCGCCACCACATTCTCGGCTCCCTTCTTGTCTCTCATTTCATAATCAAAGTCTTGGAGAACTAAAACCCATCTCAACAACCTTGGCTTATCTTCCTTCTTCCCTATCAAATATTTGAGAGCCGAGTGGTCGGTATACATAATTGTCCTAGAACCAATGAGGTAGGTTCTAAACTTCTCAAATGAGTGAATAACCGCTAAGAACTCCTTCTCGGTGGTTGTGTAGTTTCGTTGGGCATCATTGAGAGTTTTGGACAAATAATGTATGACATGAAGCTTCCCATCCTTTCGTTGCCCAAGAACCGAACCAATAGCCTCGTCGCTTGCATCGCACATGAGCTCAAATGGGAGAGACCAATCCGGACCTTGGACAATAGGGGCGGTGCAAAGGGCCTCTTTCAACCTACAAAAGATTCTTGACAAGCATCATCAAATATAAACTTTTTATCTTGTTGCAATAGTGATGTGAGAGGCTTTGCAATCAAAGAAAAGTCTTTTATAAAACGTCGATAGAACCCGGCATGGCCAAGAAAAGATCTCACTTCCCTCACGTTGGTGGGGGGAGGAAGTTTCTCAATGACCTCTACCTTGGCTCTATCAACCTCAATGCCGGCATGGGAAATTTTGTGCCCAAGAAAAATCCCACTTTCTACCATAAAATGGCACTTTTCCCAATTCAACAAGAGGTTAGCCCTCTCACATCTTTCCAAGCAACGAGATAAATTAGATAGACAATCTTCATAGGTGGCTCCTCCAACGGAGAAGTCATCCATAAAGACCTCTATCTCATCCTCAATCATATCACTAAAAATAGACATCATGCAACGTTGGAATGTTGCGGGAGCATTACAAAGCCCGAAAGGCATCCTACGATAGGGACATGTGAAAGTCGTCTTCTCTTGATCCTTGGGGTCAATCGGGATTTGGAAAAATCCCGAATAACCATCAAGGAAACAATAGAAGGAATGTTTTGTAAGCCTCTCCAACATTTGATCAATGAACGGTAATGGAAAATGATCTTTGCATGTACTTGTTTTAAGTTGGCGATAGTCAATGCACATGCGCCAACCGGTTACAAGCCTAGTGGGAACTAGTTGGTCATGATCATTTTTCACTACCGTCATTCCTCCTTTCTTAGGCACAACTTGCACGGGAGATACCCAATCACTATGAGCAATTGGGTACATAATTCCCGCATCAAGAAGCTTAGCCACTTCCTTCCGCACAACCTCTTGCATGGAAGGGTTAAGCTTCCTTTGCCTTTGTCTAACGGGTTTGGCATCTCCCTCTAGATCAATTTTGAGCATGCATAAAGAAGGACTTATACCTTTGATGTCATCAATGGTATAACCTAAAGCTTTCTTGTGATTTTTCAAAACATTGATCAAGAGGGAGGTTTGCTCCTCCGTTAGGTTGGAATTAACAATTACGGGGAAAGACTCATTAGGAGCAAGAAATACATACCTCAAGCCCAAAGGTAGAGGTTTCAAGTCTACCTTTGGTGCTCCCTTACCATTGGTGCTCTTCTCTCTTTCCTCAACTTGAAAGAGATCATGGGTGTGAAAAGCCTCTTCCTCCATGCTCTCATCCATGCACTCGCTCTTGCTTTCCTCTAGCAAATCCTCATAAAATTGAATGTCGTCCTTGTGAGCACCTAGCTTGGAATCATTCAACAATACTCTTTCAAGGGGATCGTTAGTAGCATGCAAGTGGGAACGAGAAAATTCACTAAGCATGGTATCTAGAACATCTATTTTAAAGCATTCATCACTTGAGGAGGGTTGTTGCATGACATTATTCAAATCAAACTCAATTGAATCATTGTCAATTTTCAAAGATATTTTACCCTCCTTCACATCAATGATGGCTCTAGAAGTAGCTAGAAACGGCCTACCCAAGATTATAGGAATCCTCTCATCCTCATCCATCTCTAGCACATAAAAATCCATGGGGAATGTGAACTTTCCTACCCTAAGGGGAATGTCCTCAACCTTACCCATGGGAAACTTAATGGAACGATCCGCTAGTTGGAGAGCAATGTTAGTGGGGGAAAGGGTTCCTACACTAAGCTTTTGGTAGACGGAGTAGGGCATGAGACTCACACTTGCTCCTAAATCACACAAAGCTTTGTCAAATTCAATGCCATTAATAGAACAAGGGATGGAAAAGCTACCCGAATCCTTCAACTTGGCGGGAAGTTTGTTGGAAAGGATTGCACTACAATTGGCGGTCAAGCTCACCGTTTCACACTCCCTTCTCCCACTCAATAGATCTTTCAAAAACTTAGAGTAATGGGGCATTTGTTTCATGGCATCAACAAAAAGAAGGGAAACATGCAAATTCTTAATCACATCCAAAAACTTCCCAAATTGAGCGTCAAGCTTAGCTCTCACAAATCTTTGGGGAAAAGGTAATCTCTCCTTTCTAGGTTGGAGATTTAGGGGCAAGGGGGTGGTTTCTTTCTCCTTTTGCACCTCAACATCCTTCTCCTTCTCAACATTAGAAGGCTCTTTGGTTCTCTCATCCCCTCTCTCTAACTCTACTTCATTTTGGGGTTCCTCCTCAACTAAGGGGTCACTCCCTACTACCTTCCCACTCCTTGTTGTCACGGCATACAAAGGTTTTGGGTTGACTCCTTGACTAGGGATAGTAGAAGAAGAAGAAGAAGAGAAATTAGAAGCAAGTTGAGCAATTTGGGTTTCAAGCATTTTCATATGAGCATTGGCTCGCTTTTTATCCTCCTCATTTCTCTTCTTTTCCTCCTCATGCATTTTCATAATGGCATCTAGCTTAGCCATCACGGGATCATTTGGAGGGGCCTCAATTTGAAGAGGTTGTTGAGGTGGAGGAAGTTGGGATTGATGGAAACCCGGAGGCCTATTGGTTTGGGCATAGTTAGAAACATTTTGACCCCTATTGCCTCCGGTGCCTTGGTTGGGAACATTGCTTTGTTGATTGTTTCCCATGTTACCTTGATCACCAAAATTTTGATTTTGATGGTCATGGTATCGGGAGTTGGGTTGCTGGTTTTGATAACCATACCCCCTTTGGTTAGAGTAGCCTCTTCCATTGAAATTGGAAGGGCCTCCCCCACCATGGTATTGGTTACCATAGCCACCACCACTTTGGTTCCAACCACGGTTTCCACCTTGATTCCAATTCCCCATTTGATTGGAGTTTGGCCTCAAGTTCCCTACATTTTCCATTCTAGGGGCTAAATTCATAGCATTGACATCTTCCACATTATCATCATGTTCATAGGGAGGGGGTTGAACTTCACAAGCATACACACAATGGGAGGTATCATGATCATAGGTTTCACAATTTGAGCAAAACATGCATCCTTGAGGCATTTTATTATAAGAAGAGGGGGAAGAAGTGGTCATACCTTTGCCTCCCTTGGTTGAAGAGGAGGTATTACCATGAGGGTTGGACCTTTCTTTCATCATTTCGTCCATTTGCTTGGTCATCTTGGAGATTTGGGTAGAAAGGTTGTTGATTGCGTTGGCTTGCTCCAATGCATAGACACCCTTGCTAGAAGTAGCCTCCCTTTCTCCTTCATACCAATCATCATAATGCTTTGCGGCCTCCTCTATGATGCATTCCACTTCATCCTCTCCTTTGTTCATGATTGAACCGCCGGCCGCGGAATCTAGGCTTGTTCTCCCTTGAGGTGTGAGACCTCCATAGAAAGTGTGGATGAGTTGATACTTGGGTATCCCATGATGTGGGCATTGACATTGAAGCTCTTTGTACCGGTCCCATGCTGCACTTAGAGTCTCACCACTCTTTTGGCGAAAACCTTGAATTAAGGACCGAGCCTCGGCGGTCTTCCTATGGTTATAAAATCTCCTCAAGAAAGCCATAGTTACTTGGTCCCAAGTTGTGAGAAAGTTAGGGGGCACCTCCTTCTCTAGCCATTCTAGACCTCTCCCAATTAAAGAAAATGGAAACATCTTGAGGCGGATATACTCTTGAGTCACTCCATTGGCTTTGATTGTGTCACAATACTTCTCAAATTCTTTCAAATGCTCATGAGGGCTCTCAAATTTTCCACCCGAGAATTGTTTCCTCTCTATTAAAGCAATCAAATTGGGCTTGATTTCGAAATTGTTGGCTTGAGTGGTAGGGGTTAGGATCCCACTTTGGGCTCTAAAGGCTTCGGGAGCCCCAAGACGACTCAAAGGCGTATTCTCTCCCATTTTAGAACCTTCTTCACTTTCGGACTTAAAGATTGAAAAGGGGTTGATTCTGGGACTTGATGGTGAATTAGGACTATCTAAGTCTTCACTTGAGGGTGAAGATGGTGGAGTATCTTCCACTTCTCTTACTCCTTCTTTCGTTGGGGTGTGAGAATTTCTACTTCTCGCTCTCGCTTCTCTTCGAAGTAAGGACAAAGATCTCTCTAGCTCCGGATCGATGGGAATCAAAGACCTTGAGCGGGTTCGTCCTCTATTCATACAACAAAGCTAAGGAGAACGTAAACACTGACAAGTAACAAATAGTAGAAAAAACTAACAAACAAGAAATGAGATAGTCTCAAATAAAGTAATGAAAAAGCAATGAAAGTCGTCTCCCCGGCAACGGCGCCAATTTGACAAGGGAATAAACGCGTCGTCAATTGTCTATCCCTAGATCAAATACAATTTATACAACCTAAACAAACCTAATACAAGTATAAGGCAAGCGTAGGGGTCGAACCACAAGGAGACATGCATAAACACCGCATTCACTACTTAAGACTTAAGCTATCTCGGGACAAGAAGTGTGAATAACTAAGAGATTAAACTAAAGATTAAGAATGATTAAAGATCAATATAACTAAACACCAAGGGAAATGGGTAGATGTAGATGCCATTTGATCATGCAATAACACGAAGGCAAAGCAATGGTAAACTAAACATGCAAGAATATCGAAATAAAGCTCGATCTAACCGCCTTCCGGGGTTAATCGATTTCTCCTAACATAGCCTCTATGTTTCCACACTAGAACCATATATTAGAAGGTGCAATCAATGAACTATCGATAACAATGAACCTTAACTAAGTCAACTTCCGTTTCTTGTTAGCAAAGATTCACCTTTAATCAACCAACAATGTGCACTTGCAAGAAGATTAAAGAATATCAAACATACAAAGACTTTAATCACCATTAACATAACCCCAACATCATAAGCATGAATCAATTAACAACTACACCATCCCCACACCCTTGGCTAGGTGACTACTCACAAATCATTATGAATACAATATCAATCATCAAATCAATAAGCATCAACATGATCAATGAGCAAAGAAGGAAAATCAAAAGAAGAAAACAAAACTAAATACAAAAGTAAAGAAAGAGAGTAAGAGATTGCTCATTAATTGAAGATGAAGATTTACAAAGATTCAATCAAGCTCCTTCTTCAATATCCAAGTTCATCAATGAAAATCCACACTTTCTCTCTCTACTAATGAAGTTTCTCTATCTAGATTAGGGCTAAAATGTACATAATACTCTCATTACAAACCTAGGGGTATTTATAAGCCCCTCACATTACTCTAAAGAAAGATTAAAATGCACGGAAATACCCACGAGAGCGGCCGCTCCATCGAGGGTGAGCGGACGCTCTAGAGGGTATTAATCAAAACAGCCACCTTACTGGAGCGGGCGCTCCAGGTGTGGAGCGGGCGCTCCAGGTGTGGAGCGGGCGCTCCTCTCTGGTGGAGCGGACGCTCCATAAGTCTGGAAAACAGGGGATCTGATGAGAAAATGGAGCGGGCGCTCCTCCCTAGTGAGCGGCCGCTCCTCATGAAAGCTCCGGACTCTTCTCCAAATCCATGCTCCTCTCTTCCGCTATTCCAATGCACTCGAAAAGATTGACTAAGCCTCGAGCAAGATCACACGAGCACTCCATTCAACCTACTCAAACACTCATACACAAACATAAGTATAGAAAAGA
Organism: Chenopodium album; assembly: GCF_948465745.1. Classification (NCBI taxonomy): domain Eukaryota; kingdom Viridiplantae; phylum Streptophyta; class Magnoliopsida; order Caryophyllales; family Amaranthaceae; genus Chenopodium; species Chenopodium album. The sequence goes on along the minus strand of NC_137846.1, from coordinate 25,204,130 downwards.
GGGAAAGCGACAAAGCAAGGCCAAAAAAAAAGGAAAAGGAGGGGAAAACATAAAAAGGAACAAGGCAAAGCAAACTAAAACAAAGTGCATGAAAAAGGCTCAAACAAGTGCCAAACGAGGGGAAAAATCCTTAAAGAAAAGGATAAAATAGTGGTATAAATACCACTCATCAGTCCACCTACACTTTTGAACTAGGTAACCAAGGAGAGACTCGAGAGGCTCACCACCTCAACCACAACCCCAATTCCAACCTCCTCCACAAGCCCAAACCTACATGCATGATATCCCTAGCTCTTCCTTTGACTATAACATCGATCCCAATTCACCATATGACTTCTCGGCTTTTAGGATCCAACTTGATAGGATTGAGCGGGGGAACAGAAGGGTGGAGGGCTTAGTTCAAAACCTTGACTCTAGAGTAGGTTCTCTAGATAGATGGGTCGGGTACGTGGAGAGAAACCTAGGGAGGGGTTTATACCCCATGTATGATGACTATGCACGCCGAGGGGCTATTCCCCCCGAGGCTCTTGTTTCCGATTGGTTTCAATATTCACAAGGAGGATATTCGACCCCCGGTGCCTTTGGTAGCTATGTGGACTATTCTTCGATCCATGGTTATGGGATCGATGTTCCTTTTAGTGGGATTAGGGGGAATGTGGATCCTAACTACTTTGCAGGTGGTTCGGGTTATGGTGGTGCCGGCTCTAGCCATGGAGGTGGCTATGCTAGGATGGATGAGGATGATGAGGAGGAGTAGCTATTCCTAGCTACATTCCCAAGTCAATGAGGACATTTCTTGATTTGGCTTGGGGGGGATGATCTTGTATATATGGTATTACTATCTCTCTCTCTCTCTCTTTTTTTTTTCTATTTATTGCTTTCTAGTATAGACTTATTGCTTTCTAGAGTAGTTTTATTGCTTTGGAATAAGAAAAATACAAAAAAAAAAAAAAAAAAAAAAAAAAAAAAAAAATTGAAAAATCAAAAATACAAAAATACGTTCCAATGAATTGTAAATCATGCTTCCATGTACCCCATACCTGAAAATTGTTTTGATTCTTGGTATATGATGATGAGCATTGTGGAAAGGTTAGCCATGATCTGATATTTGATTGCTTGGATACCATAACATGCGTCAATTTTGTCCAACTGCTTGTGAATATAGTGCTTGACTAGTTGATTTGGTTAGGAGTGTGTATTAGTTCCTGGTATGTCAATGAATTTGAGTATTGATTTGCAATTTTGAGTAATGTTTGTATGGCTCAATATTATGCACATTGAGGAGGACGAAGGCATTTGTTCTTTTAGGTGACCTTTAGATGATTCTAGATACATTTGTTCCCTTCTTGCTACCCATGTTGTTATCTTGACTTTTTGTTGTTTATTAGCCACATTAAAAGCCGATTTATACCATTGGTTACTAGTCTCAAGCTTGGCTTGGGGAAGCTATTAGTGAGTGAGGTGAGGGAGTTTTGTGGTGTGCACATTATTTGCACAATTTGGGTGGATATGAGGATTTGATTTTGTTCTTAATTGTATTTTATTTTTGATGATCTTGAAAGTTAAGTTCCTTTGAAAAAAGTAAAGCATGATATAAAAAAAAAGTAAAAAAAAAAAGTGAACTTCAAAAGAGCAAAAAGAAAAAGGAAAAAATTTGTTATATGTTCAAATGTTCTAATTGGAGGTTAATTAAAAGATCAAAAGCAAATAAAATAAAAATAAAATAAAATAAAATAAAATTAAAAAAAATTAAAAAAAAAATTTAAGTTGAGTTTCAATGGAAAATAAAGTTTGTTATTCACTCAACTTTACATTGTTATATTTTTGTGAGTGAATTTGTAAGTGTTGGGATCCGTTTGATATAATTAGTTGTTTGGTGAATTTTTGTAGAGTAGAGTTGAGTTGAGTTGTGTTGGAGATGATATGGTCATTACTTGTTTTTTTGACCTTGGGTTTTATTAGGATATGGCTCCCTTGAGCATGGCTTTACTCTCACATTCTCCCAAATTTATCCTACCTTTTACCCTAACCTTACATTACAAGCTTTGAAAACCTTCCGACCTTTGTGCATAAAGTTATGTGAATGTGAAATTAGTTTCTTATTAATGCAAAGAATGACTTGACATATTCCGAGTCGACTATTAGGTTGAGTGCATGTTTTCTTAAACACACGAGTGTTGTGAGTTTGGGAGGCATTGTTCACATAAAGGGGTTGGGATGGAGAGCGATCGAGTACATCTTTTACTCGCCACATAAATGAGAGTTGAATGTGTGAGCACTAATCATGAATTCTATATGCTCTTGTGGTTTGCTCTATTTGACAATTGTTAGGGAGGATGAGTGATTGGATGGATGAGATTGGTTGATGTTGATGCATGCTTATTAGATTTGCCTTGAATTGGTTGCTCTTGATTTTGATTATTTGGGGTGAGGCATGTTTTATTTGTTCGTTGATGAGCTCTTTGGTTAGGGACAAGCAAGGGTTTGGCTTGGGGGAGTTTGATATGTCTATTTTATATAGTATTTTACCCCCGTCCCTTCGTCATAATTGGTAGTGTTTTTGGCTCTTTAGAGCCACTTTAATTACTAATTGGTGTTTTCTAGTGTTTTTGTAGTTTTGGTTGAGTTTTGTAGGGAATTGCACTTTTAGAGCATTTTCGTGGGATTTTATGGAGCGACTACGAGCATTGGAGGAGCATGACCACTTTTCATAGCCTAGGGCCGGTTAGAGTCATCGAGTCGGTGATTAAGGGCTTGACATGTGAAATACCAAGCATCGGACACCGAGTAATCAAGCCCCAAAGTGGAAATTCGGAATGAGCTAAGAAGTGAAGCCCAATCCAAGTCCAAGCATAGCCGGGCCCGATCGGGCAACCTTTGGCTCGATCGGGCGGCTGCCCAGGATCAGAAGAAAAAGGCGGGCCCGATCGGGCGGCCCTTCGCCCGATCGGGCGCGTGTTTCTGATGGGGTGTTTCGGCGATTTACTTAGTTCTAATTAGGATTTGTTAGGAGTTTTTGTATAAGTACGATTTAGTGTTTTTAGTATTAGTTACCTCTTCTCTTAGACTTTCTCTCTCTACTTAGTTTTATTTCCTCTCTTATTTTCTCTCTCTATAATTTTACACTTTGTTCTTGATTCAACTCATTATTTTCGTTAACTTTGGTAACGATTTCTTCTCTTTTAATTTCAGTAATTTTATTTCTTTATTTTATCATGACTTGTTTAATTGTTTTGATTAGTTTAGATTTAATTATGCGTGAGTAGTTTTCTTTCTAGGGTTATGGGGATTCATAAATAATATGAAGGGGTAATTTGTTATTGTTGATTGTTAGTGCTTGATTAATTCCCTATTGATTGTTTTAATGCTATGCAATTAGATTAGGCCTAGTTTAATTGTATGAGTTATGCAATATTGATTCGAGATTCGAGAGATGAGAATTGATGTTTAGGCTTAATTTCAATAGGCGGACTAATAAATAAATGGCTAAGTCGAGATTCGAGAGATGAGATTTAATACCGGTAAATTAACTCTGTGATTGTTATACGGGACTAATAAATAAATGGCTAAGTCGAGATTCGAGAGATGAGATTTAATACCGGTAAATTAACTCTGTGATTGTTATACGTAGCGAAAGCCCTTTATGATCTGATTAATTGATGCATTTATGATTGATTGTTATGTTTTACCCTGGAATAATATTTATAGGTGAACCTAGCCCTAGGTCTTTTATTCATTGATTTTCCCCTACTTTTATTTCTCCTTACTTTTATTCCTAGTAGTTTAGTTCTCTTAAATAACAACAAATTGGTTACTTTATAATTTAGATTACTTTTGATTAATTAGGAATAAATTGACTTGTTTCCCTGTGGTTCGACCCTTCTTCCCTATTTGCATAGTTAGTGGACTTAGGAATTATTTTTTATTAGGTGATTACGACTTTAGCCTGTCACAAAACGAGGCATTTTCGATATTTTTTTGTCACTTCTGACCTCAAATTGGAATCTTAGGACCAAAATGCCCCCCAAAACCCCTAAAGACCATGTGTTTGGCGCAAAAATCGAAGACTTTAAAAAATTCCGTTACGTTTTTGACGACAGATGGTAAAAAACAATTTTTAATTTTTTATTTGGTGATAAAATAAAATTTTTAGAAGTTTTGGTGGTAAAAAACTATTTTTTGATTTGTTTTGGTGGTAAAAGTCATTTTTTTTTTTTGGTACTCATGTGTTTTTTAATTTTCTATTTAGCACTCGTGTTTTTTAATTTTCTATTTGGTACTCACGTGTTTTTTAATTTTCTCTTCGGTGAACACTAAAATTTTCAATAATCTTTGGTATAAGTATGTATTAACAATACCATTAAGGATATATTTTGGTTAAAATCTTTAACTAGGGTTAGGTTTCTATTATTTTTTTTAATAATTATACTTCCTCCGTTCTTTTATTATTGCACCACTTGCCTTTTTAGGAAGTTTCACAAATATTGCACCATTTCCTCTTTAGGAAAAAAATTATTTGTGTTCACACTACAAATACCCAACATACCCTTACTTTTTCACACTTACTTTTTAGTTTATCAATGTCACATGGGCAATTTTGTATTTTTACATCCACTACCAAAATATTTGTACCCAACCCCTATTGAGCAATAATAAAAAAATAGAGGAAGTATAATTTTACAAATATTTTTTTTAAAAAAATATATATATATATATATATATATATATATATATATATATATATATATATATATATATATATATATATATATATATATATATATATATATATATATATATATATATATATTTCGTTTTTAAAAAAATCTCACCACCGACTCTTCCCCTACCCAGTCGTAGCCCTGATCTCCCCTGTTCTCAGAGCCGGCCCCGTCTAGACCCCCTTCGGGGCTAGAGACTCCCCCGGTCACGTCCCCCTCAAACCATAAACCCCCCTTCCCCAATACCCTTCATCCCTCACGAAAACCCCGTAAAACAAGCTATAAAGAGTAGAATAAGGAAATTAGAGGAATTTTTCTAGGTTTTTTAGATTTTGATGATTTTGCAACGCCAACTGATGAAATTTGATGGTTTTGCAAGTAATAGAGAAAATTGAAGTTGGAATTTTTCTAGGTTTTTTATAATTCAACGAGATACCTGATCAATAACAAAGGTGCAGGAGGTAAGATACGTGATGGGGGGGGGTCGTGGGTGGCATCAATGCCGTCTTCGGAAGAGAAGGGTCGGCTAGGCTATGGCCTAAAGGGTGGTAGGCTGGTGGGGGTGGGGAGTGGTAAATTTTTTTATTTAAAAGTTTTTGAAAGTAACTAGTGTTAAACTCGTGCGATGCACAATTGTTTAATGTGTTATAGTAATCGTTTTGTATTCATATTATGCTTTGTATTTCAATTTCATATAAGAATTGTACTCCGTAAAAAATGTTTTAGTAGTGTTAAATAAGTACTCCGTATTTAAAAAAACAACTAAAAAAAGTATTTTAAAAGTAAAACATAGTAAAAGTCTATCAAAAAAATAAAAAATAAATTTAAATGTATGTTATATTGTGAAAACTTTTTTCACACATTTTTTTTTAAAATAACGGTTAAACTTAAATTTACAATTAGTTTGAAAAAAATTAGGGTTTTTTTTTTTTTAAAAAAATAAAGTATTTGGTTTTTGTTGTGAAACAAAGGAGAAACTTAGAGTTTGAGAGAGAATTAATGTGTATTCTACTTACTTGTATTTCATATATATATATATATATATATATATATATATATATATATATATATATATATATATATATATATATATATATATATATATATTACAATAATTGATAGGATTTGCATGGAGAATAATAAACCCTAAAATCTAGAAAGATGCGGAATGATACAAGTGCATAATGGGCATCCATAAATATATTTCTTTTTTTTTTTTTTTTTTTTTTTTTTTTGTGTAACAACATCTCTAATGGTAAACTACAAAGGCTTGTAGCTCGCTTTGCCATGTCAACTTTTAAAGCCACAACTTTTTTAAGCTACAAAGTACTCCAATGGTAAGCTACATGAAGTTGTAGCTTGATTTGCCACATCAATATTTCAAGCTACAAAGTACTCCAATGGTTGGCTATAAAATTTTGTAGCTTGCATGTAATACTTTATTTACTACATTATATGGGCTGAAAATTTCATTGCTAATTTACTTACTTTTACCAAAATAATTCCAATAATATAATTTCACAAGTTGTGCCCACTATCAATATTAAAATTTACTCCAATAATATAATTTCATATAAGTTGTATTGTACTCGTACTATGAGATGACATGCTTGCGATTTGATTATTTGAGCTTATACAAAATATTAAATATCTCCACCAAGAGTATTGATAACCTTTAATATCTCCCTAAATTTATTTGCATATTTTGTAATCAACATTTGACATTACACCAAATGAAACTAATTGTAAATATGAAAGTATTTTAAGATTATGTTTTTATGAAACAATATACTGGTTGTATTCTTATATTTTATAAACTTATTTATGGATGCATTAGCTAATAATTCAAAACCAAATATGATTACCAAATATTGTATGTTGGCTAAATTTTTTTGTAAAATATTATGTTGACAAAGTCATGTTTGTTATTATATAAAGTAATAAAAAAATTTTAATTTAAAAATTGTAAAAAAAAAATCGATGAAAAGTGAAACATACCATAAGAGTGAATTGAATGTGTACAACCTATAATCTTGTAAAGTATAGTCAATTTATTTATTTATTTATTTTTTAAAAAAAATAGTCTTCCTAGCTATATGTTAGGATTAAGATTAGTCAACATCACCTACCTATATGTCATTTGATAATGATGAAAATAATATTTTAAAATTTATTTTTTTAGAGAAAGATAAAAAATGATTATTTAAATTAATTCACAAATGCTTAAAATTTTCAAGCAGTGTAGCCTAACTTAGCAGTACTACTCAAGAGAGCAGGTATTTCAATAGTGCTCCAATGGTCAAGCAACACTTTTATTATTTTTCATATATGCAAGCAGGTCCTTAAAAAACACCATTAGAGATACTCTAAAGGCATGATCAATTTCCATTTATAAAGTTATTTAGAAAATTAAAGTATTTGTAAAGGCATGAGAATTTTATTTTTTTGTTAATTTTTTTTTAATTAGAAAAAACAGGAAAAGGACACGTATCCTTCAAACTTCCTGTTTTAAAATAATAGTATAGATTTGAAATTATTAAAAAATAATAAAAACCTAACTCTAGTTAAAGATTTTAACCAAAATAATATATTAATGCTATCTTATCATATCACTAATAAATAAAGTCGGTCTCGCAGTAAGGGTACGAAACAACGACACTTGACATTCTAGTTTTTCGTCAAGTGCCAAGCATATATGATATCAAGTAAGCGGCGTTTGGATCGATATCTTTAGATAAAAATATTAGGAAAATTTGTCAAAAATAATACAACATTTAAGCGGTCCGCTAAAAACAAGTCCACCTTTTGAATATTTTTAAAGAATACAACCTTTGATAGTTATTCGCTTTAAACAAGTTAAAACCGGTAAGTAACCTGATTAACATGTTATATGGGACACGTGTCATTATATTATTGGTTTGTTTATTTAATTTAAATTCTTTTAATTTTCTTTTTCTGTTTTTAATTGTTAAAGATATAAAACAATAATAATTGCTTTTTGATTTACTTTTTTTTAATTATTATTTTTAAAAAAACGAAGCCCTCCCCTTCACGCCCTTCAGCCACCTCCTTCCCTCCTTGTCTGCAGGCTGCAACCCTTCTGTTTCCCGACGCCTAACCCCCATTCCGCCGGCGGTGCGCTCCCTAAATTACCCCGTCGGCATCCCCCGCCAGCGATCCCTTTTGCAATCCCTCTTCCCGCATTCTCTTTACAAATCACTCGTAACCCTCCTTGTTGAACTTGACTCGGAACGACGGAAAGGGTTGTGGGTTTGGGTGGGCTTTGCCAATTGGTGAATGGGTGAATATGGTTAGTTCAGCGAGCTAGGGTTAGGAAAGTGGATTCGAGGTGGGGAAGGGGCTGGGTGGGACTTTGCGAGTCGGGATTTGGGATAGGTAGGTTCGACGATCGTCGCTGGTAGGGATGGGGCTCAGGTGGGGGTCGTTAGTCGTCTCTGGCAGGGTTAGGGTTCACTGGCCTAGTTTGGGTGTGGGCAGAGGAGAGAGAGGGAGGTGGAAGGAGGAGCAGTGGCCTAGTTGGGGGTGAAAGTGGAGGTGGTGGCGACTGGCTGGTGGTGGTTGTTGGCTAGTGAGGGAGGGGTGGGTCTTTTTTTTAATAAAATATTTGAAGTGTTAAAAAATTAGCCACAATTAAAGTTTTAATTAGGGGTTAATTAACCTGTTATTTTTCAAATAAAACAATAAAATTAACCGGTCATCTAGGTTGTAGGTAAATTATCTTGTTTAAAGCGGATACCCTCTAAAGATGGTATTATTTAGAAATAATCAAAAGGATGACTTGTTTTTGGCGGATCACTCAAAGGTTGTATTATTTTTTACAATTTTTCCAAAATGTTATATAGAGTTTTATTATACTTCTAATATTAAATATATACAAAAACAATCATAACTTTAATAAAATATCCTATAACTCGTTCTATAATCTATATCTATCATAAAATTTTGTTTAAAAAAGTTCTTTAAAATAAGATCCATTTATAATATATTTTTTAAAAAATAATAGAAAATCAGTTTATATATTTAAAACATTAAAAAAAATAATAGAAATAAGTTTTAATCAGTAACCGTAAAAGTAATTTAAGTTCTATAAAAAAATTTCAAGCCAATAATATTTGTTTACTAACAAAACTACAAAAGTACACTATTATATAAATAAGTAAATATGATATCGTATGTCTAAATTAAATATTCTACATTATCAAAAGGTTTTATACGACTGTATTTAACATTTAATCCAAAAATTTTATCCTAGATTTTATCAACAATCCGGACATTGTCCGGGCACCAAACTAGTTGTTAATATATACTAATAGTTCTTGATTACTACAAATTAAAGAGAAAATTAAAAAATACGTGAGTACCAAAGAGAATTTACCTTTTTTTTCCATTAATGTGTATTTTTCCGAAACTTTACCTTTGTAGGGAGTTAATCTCAGAACTTAATCTGAATAAATGAATTTAAACAAGTAAAATTTTTATTTAATCGTTTAATTTGAGGCCAGTGAAAATTTGGGCTATATTTTATGTGATGGATTGCTCCATAAATTAGATTCTAGAGTAGCATTCGTTGTAATGCATTCTTTAATAAAAGAGTATGAGTCTAATAAGTCATTAAAATTCAAGTTGTGTGTCGTAAAATTGCTCTTTCTTCTAGTCAATTCGAATAAGATCCTGAATATTTTTTTTCTTGCATAAAATTGCTAAAATACTCCCTCTATTTTTTTTTAAATGCATCACTTTTTTTTTTAATGAATCACTTCTATATTTGGTAACTTTATACTATGTTTTATCATTTCTCTCTTATTGTAAAGTTCACTTAAATGATTTTATCATTTTTTTTCTCCCAATGGTCCCCATTTATATAATAAAAATATCTACTCTTTCTCACGTATTTTCTCTTTCATGGTCCCCATATTACTTTATTCTAATAAATTATTCACCACTCACAATATTATATTACTCTCCTAAAACTTCGCGCATCACCAAGTAATACATTTAAAAAATGGAGGGAGTATAGTTACAGAAAGGGTGATGAATAGTGTAAAAGTAAAAGCAGATCAAGTAAAAAAGAATAGAGTAAGTAATCTTTAGCAAATTCAATGTATGATTTTTAAGTACAAGTTCTTAGAAGGTTAATAAACTATACTTGTATTTGTTTAAAGAACAAGGGCATAAGATCTTAACTGTCATCTATGCGACTGCGAAGGCACAAAATAAACATTCAGTTGCTATACATTATCCTTTTGAATCTGCGATAGATTTAGGCAATTAGGCATAACTTGACCATACTTGCTTAGTCAAAGATCGTGTATTTGTTAGAGAACAGTCATGTCTTTCTAAAAGAGTTTCTCCCATGAACGTTAATGTAGACACCTAAAAATGTCTCTCCAAAACTAAACCTGATTATGAAAAACCTTTCACTGCCGTTATTGGTCGGGTTGAGTATTTTAATTTTTGGAGTACTTAGATCCATATTCAATCCCAGTACATCTCATAAACCAACCCAATTCTTAGCCCATTTCCTCAAACCATAATTTATTTTCCTCTTTTCGTATCCACAACACAAAATCGAGCCAAACTGATTTTGTGGCCCAAAAAAATTGATCCAAATATTACTTGGTTGGATAGGACTTGAAATAAGGTTTCCAACGGTACATCATAAGCCCAATTTCGATTTAAAACGAAGAAGATATGAGCAAAACACTAAACTCGGCCCAAAACCGACACCCTTTCACTAAAACGGCCATATCTTAAAATATACAAAATATTTTGACCTGATTCTAATTGGGTTTGAAATTATACTTGATAAGCTTTGCAACTATATATTATATGTCTTGTTCCAAGTTACGGATAAAAAATTATCATAGTTTTAAAAACGCATAAAAACTGAAATTTGTGGTATGACGGCATAAATGTCGCGCTGCGGCATATTGTGACGTGTCACGGCACTTTGTACCTTGTCATGGTATTTTTCACTGTGACATGGCTTTTTTCTAGGTTTTTATTTTCATGGCGATTCAATTCTAGGGTTTCGTCCTTCACCCTACTCTTTTTCTCTATAAATACGAACTTGATTTCTTCAGTTTCGGGGCACCAAAAATCATTCTTTTTCTCCCTACACCAAAAAATCATTCTCTTCTCCCTCTTTAACCTAAACACTAGCCTCCCTACTCTCTCATAATACTTCCCCTAAGCACTCCAATGAGTCCCTACTTGACCCAAAATTCTATACTTAAACCAAGGCTTGAAAGGTAGAATTAAATGAGCGTTTTGACCAAATCAACTCTACTTTTTATTTAATTTAATTGTTTCAATTTGATTTATATTTTTATTGAAATTACTAACAGTTTATTCATGATGTAGCAATTCAAAGAAATGCGGAAAGTGAGTAATTAATCACTTAATTACTCTTATTTTTATTCTTATTGCTAGTATCATGATTATGTTTATTGTTATGATTTGATTTGACTAACATTATTATGGTTAAATTGCTTCCAATGTCAATTTTGATTTTATTACTTTGTTAATCACTATATTGCATGTTTAAAGGGAAATATATAATTGAAAATCACGTCTAATAAGATAATTTGGACAATCGATTTAGGTTCCTTTTTAATCTTATTGTTTAATCAAGTGATCACAATATTTTAGAATTATGTGTTGCATTGATGTTCAACTAATTTAGCCTAATAATAGTTTGGAGCAAATTGAATCTTTGTTAGCATGCCTATGAAATCGCAGGAATCACTTTTTACAATAAGAATCAAGTAAAGGCCAATACGAGCGAATGTGACTCCATGACTCACTTCGCACCATCATCCCCAATCCTCCTTTTGTGGTTCCGAACCATATGGAGTTAGTAATCTCATGTATTATGAATGGGGTGTAACCTTCATGGGTCAATCGTTTTCCCTTAATCGTGGTTTCCTTTAATGATCCGTGAACGGTTTACAAGTTCCTTAAAAACTCGTTGGCGGCTCCCTACTTTCCTTGTCCCTAATCGTATATGTCAATTCCCACTTCCTATGAGTGCCAGCATATTCACGACATGCTTAACGTAGGCGCGTTTCGAACGACGCCTACAATTAACTATGATTCATTAGCGTTTTCCATGATTAATACATACCATGATTTTTTTGATGTTGACTATGATTTCTTTGATGTTGAACAAGGTTTTTTTTGTTAAATTATCGAGTCAAAGTTGAATTTTCGAGTCGGGCCTTTTAAATTCCAAGGCCTAATGATTCAAGCCCATTTATATGAATAATTGTCTTCTTTAGTTGATAATTAGTGAACACTAGACCCTAGTGTAGGGTCTACTACCTACACCCCCATGCAAAACGATACCGTTTTACTCTTCCTCCCACCAACTCCTCTCTTCCCGTATACTATCCACTTGCAAGTTGGTACAGTAACCATCTATACCCCACACACTACATTATTAAAAAAATAAAGAAATAAAAAAAAAATGAACCACTATTCAAATTCTCTCTCTTCATTCTTTTCATTTTATTTCCCCATTTTCTCTCTCATCAAAATCTTCAATATTTGCAAATAAATTTCAGTAAAAAGTTATAATTCTCTATAATAGTCAAGTACAATGTCTAATATATGAGAAAATTTACACAATTGCTGGAAAAATTACCAAAGCAAAGTCGAAAGTCGAAATTGTAAGTGTTTTTATTTATTTTTGAAATGAAAACACAAGTATAATGTCCTAGATTTTTTACTGGTATTTGTTGCAATTGTGTTTTCATGAAAATAAAAGAAACATCCTGCTTGAAAATGTATCAACGTAAGTATGATGATATAATTTTACTTATTTTTGTAAAAAAAAAAAAAAAAGGGGAAAAAAAGTAAATTTGTGGTGTGTTATTAGTTTATAAAATTGCTGGATTCAAAAAATTAAAAAAGAGTTTAATTGTCGCAAATTTCTGGATGATTTAATCTATTTCGTATGAGTGTAGATTTGTAAATTTAGTTCGTAGTGGAAAGTTCTATTTTTTTTATGAATGTTCATTTTCAATTTGGTAAATGTTCATTTATATATTAGTACGATGTTATTCACATGTTAATAGATTATTAATATAATTAATGTTCATTTATATATTAGCACATGATCATTCACATATTAATGTTCGTTCTTTTTATATTATGAAGTGGAAAATTCTTTGATAAATGTTCCTTTTTAATTGGTAAATGTTCAATCACATAATATTATATGATCAAATACATATTAAGATAAATTTATTAGAATTTTGATGAATGATAAACATATTTTTGTACCTTTTTCAAATATCTGCTATAGATTTAATAAGGAATTTCAATTAAAGTGTGTGATTTCTTGTACTTCTCATGAAAGCGATTCTTACAATTACAATTGAGTTATATGAGTTTGTGGTGTGCTCTTAAATTATTAAAATGTTCTAGATTTTGAAATGTAAATTTTAAATAATAGATATTCATTTCAGTTTTGAATTTCAATATTTGTCTTTTCTCATATAGATATATGATCAATCACATGCATATTGATAGTTTCAAAAGTTTATTCACGTATATATATTTCATGTTAGCCGATTAATATCTTTAATTTCATGGTCATTTGCAATATCATATATGTTCATTTATATAATAATAGATGATCATTTCTATATTGAATTACTTTAGTCAGTATCATGTCGATTGTCGCGTCATACTCATCCGTGTTCATGTTACACATGAAAATTGGTTCATTTCAACACTAATTATTCTTGTTTAAATCCAATAGTTTATATATTTTATCTATTAGGTAAGAAATAAATCGTGGATATAATGAGTTAGACCACACAATAACAAGAAAAAATTGAAGACAACAAAAAGAGGGAAATCAAGAAAGCATGGTGTCGCCAAACAACATGAATCAGTAACATCCATGAGCTTGAATTTTTCGAATTTGGATCAAGAAACTTGTCGTGTTTGATATTATGTGTGGAGTTGTATTGTATATTTTGATATTCAATATTTCAATTTTTGATGATATACAAATCACTTAGCTTTGTTAAGAAGGAAACAATCCTTTTCTTTTTTCCTTGAGCCCTACATACTACAACCAAATCCTTCAGAAAAAAAAAATCTAATGATCTAGCTAGTGCCTATATATATATATATATATATATATATATATATATATATATATATATATATATATATATATATATATATATATATATATATATATATATATATATATAATGGTCATAGCAAAGAAGAAATTTGTTTATTAACAAAAAAACTAAATGTTCAAAACAATTGTCAATTATAAATCTTCAGCTAATTGGAAAAGAAATCACAATTAAGCTCCCATCTTCCTTAAATAAATTTTACATGTGGTTTTTTTCATTAATAAAAAGCAATTTGTTCATTTTGTTCAACTTGTTCAAAAATGTTCAATTACAATAATACATTTGATCAACAAAAATATACTAAAAACACAACTATATGTAAATGATTTTTTATCGTTATATAACTAAACATATTTTTAACACAACAAAAATAACAAATAGTAAAATATGTTTACTAATAAAAACGTATATGCATAACTATAAAACAATGATACTCATTAAAATGCAAATGTACAATATATATTCGAATATAACAAGAATAAACATATAATGTACCACAAAACACACATATAAAAGATAAATGATCATTTACTATTGCGAAATTGATCATAAGAATAATAATATAATCATCATCAAAAATATGAAAACCGTAAACAATCAATAATAACAACTATAATTGTTCATATATGACACACATATATAAAAAAAAATCGAATTCCAAACATTAAACAAATCTTTTCATAAAAATGATTCATCTCTTTGCCTCTCACTCTTTCCAATTCAAATTCCAAAGTCTTTTCTAAAAGCATAGTTGTTATACATTTCATAAGCTTCTGTTTGAGATTTAAATTCTTTGCCCAAAATTTTATACTTAGTTGCTTCTCATAAACAATGTCATAATTTTTTTTAATTTCCACTGCATAAATTTATAATGTACAATTGTAAATGAATATAAATAGGTTTAAAAATGATCAATCATTAATACATATAATTTTCAATAACAAAACTGCAAATGATCAAATTTTAACATATAATATTATCAAAAATAAAACTGTATACACAAAATGATCATTTACCACTTTAAAAATGAACATTAATTAATTAATATATCACAAACAAAAGTACATATGATAAAACATAAATGATTATTTAGCATTATAAACTTGATTAAAAAGACAACAAAAAAGAAAAGAAATTAAAACTACCAACAAAAATCTACGCAATTCTCAAACACAGATTAATAAATAAATTACAAGTATCAACAACCTAAAAATGTTCATCATCATAAACCATAACAAACTATGAAAATTAGAATCTACCAAAACATAATTTTAATTGTTCTTAAGCGAACAAGTAAAATAGATATATAATACATATTAAAAGTGCAAAAAATACATCGAGTAACAAAATTATGCTATATAAACTGATAGAAGGTTTTACTTTTTTTAAAAAAAAAGGAAACGAATAAAAAACTACTCCATAACTTTTTTTCATAATTTTTTTCAAACTTGAACCAAACTGATAGAAGGTTCATCAACTTTTTTTTTTTTTATAATTTATTTTACTAATATATATTTTTCACATTTGCTTATAAATTTACACCAACATATATTTATTGTTTGTTATTAGAATAAAGATGAGTATATAGACTAATTAAATTTTTTAAATTGCACACACACTTATTGCGTGTGTTTCTTACCTTGTATTTATAAATGCAAAGAACGGGAAAAAAACCTTATAAGATGAATATTTTCATCAAGTGATATATTGGATCCGATATTGCTTATACTGTATATTATTAGTGATTACACATCTTAACTATTGAATATGTAAAATGATAATTAACATATATCAAAACCCCCTCTCTTTACATAGTATACATGTTATATGCTTATTAATTTCAAAAGATAAATTAATTTTTATTATATATATATTAATTTACGTATTGATAAATGTTCATTTTCATTCTTATTCATGATCATTTCATTTTTAACAAGTAAAGGCATTAATTTTAAAATGAGCATGTGCATATGCTTAAAAGTTCATTTTTATACTACTAATTAAAGCACCCAATTATATCATGAAGTAGTTAATTTTACAAATTTAAGAAGGAATTTCAATAACAGTGTGTGCTATATTGTAGTTGTCATGGAAATAATTCTTACATAAAACTACAATAAAGGAGTGTATGCTACTTTCAAAATTTTTCAATAACAAGTACAAAAATTATAAATTTTATACATTTTTCATCTATGATAATGCTCCTTAATTAAATGTTCAATTATAAATAATTGTATGTTCATTTACAACTATTAAATAAATATGTTCAGTTTTGAAATATTATATGTTCAATTACAAATATTAAATAAATATGTTCATTTTTGAAATATTATATGTTAGTTCAATTATAAATAATTGTATGTTCATTTACAACCATTAAATAAATATGTTCATTTTGGAAATATTATATGTTCAATTATAAATAATTGTATGTTCATTTACAACTATTAAATAAATATGTTCATTTTTAAAATATTATATGTTCAATTATAAAATTATACGAGTATACTGTTTATAAAAAAAATTTAAAAATTATACTGTTCTCATTAAAATCAAAAGCAAGCTTTATCAATGGTGATTTGAGCTTCTTTATATTTTCCCTGTTTCTTAATCCTTTGCACTTTCCCCCTCTAACCCACTCAACTAATTAAGCCACAATAACCATTGTTGCCTCATTGCCCCACGACCACTGTTGTCTCGCTGTTGCCGCTATCACCGCTGCCACATAACCACCATCATCTCGCCACCACCGCTGCCATAACAACTGCAATTTGTTTGTAATTGCTTCGATTAGGCTTGCAATTTGCTTATTGAGTTGATTGCTTGTAAGTTAGGATCATTAATTGCTTTTTTAGTTTTTTGAAACAAAGGATCATCAATTGCTTTATTATAATTGATACCATGGAAATCTCTTCACACTCTTTATTTTATACGAGTACAATAATTTTTACATGGAATTGATACTCAAAACATTGAATTAACTTGCAATGGTATATAACAAAAAAGAAAAAAAGAAAGTAAACACAAAAAAGAACAAAATGACGTCAGTTGGGGAGGGGGGTGTAGGTAGCAGAAGCTACACCGGAGTGTAGTGTAAAATTTTCATTTAGTTGAAGTCTGATCCATGTCCACTCTCACTTGAGTCTTCTATAATTTAGTCTTATTTATATATTCCGGCAAATTGCTTCAAATTATAGACTACCATTTGCCATACGTAGATCTCCAACCATTTTTAAATAGTAAAAAATGTAGTTACTCATTTAAATTTCTAGTCCCTTTCAACTTTAACTTTTTACTTGAAATGTACATTCAAATGATAATTATTTATCTGACTTTTTTGCACTTTCATCTTGATTCTTAATTTCATCACTTACCGTGGTTAGTTGTATGGGGAAGGGGGAGGAGGGGTTTGGGCGGCGCCGGAGCCGGGGGGCATAGGGGTCAGGCGGCCAAGCGTGGGTGAAAAGGGGTTGGCTGTTGTGGGGGAAGGGTGGTTTATTTGATTTATAAATCATGTGTTATTACAAGTTGTTGATTGGTTGAGACTACTAGAGGCAAACTAATGTCAAAGTTTGGATTATTAAATAATAATTAAAATTTGGGATCATTAAAATTAAATTGCCTAAAGTTGGTATTATTGAAGTGAATTCTTCCTCAAAAAAATGAGGATATAGTTAAAATGAATTTTAAAATGAGAAGATCGAATAGAATTAGAATGGATAAAAAATATAGAATGATAGAATTAGATTGGATAGAAAATGAGGAGGATAAAATAGAAGAAGATGGTAACAATGGCGAATCTAAGAGTTAGGAAACCGAGGGTACAAAATTAAGTTTGATAAAAAGAAAAAAATTTATAAAATAATATGTTAACAGCAATCATTTTTTTTAACTAAATTTTGGGTAAATAAACCATTACACTATTGTGTTACATTTACGTGTACGATACACTCATTCTCCAACAAGGCTTATAATTGAGCAACTAAAAATGTTTGTGGGTAAAAAAACGAGATAATCTAAGAGACTAGGTATTTGTGACAACATGTCTCTTTGATCGGAAAGTACTAATTTGTCAAGGTAAAAAAAAAAAATATAACCTAAGAAACCAGATTTTTAAACAGATGATCTCTTTGAATTTAACACAAAAGACGGGCTGATTCGTTGCTTTGGCTAACTACATAAGAGACCTGCAATTAGAAACAGGCTGTCTCTACTGTTATCAATTTGTTTCTTTGTTTTTTTTACAGAGTAGGGGTATAGTTGTACCTTTGTGTACCCCCTAGATCCTTCAATGGATGGTAGAATCAAAATGGATAGATTACGAGGAGGATAAAATAATGAGGTTGATAGAAGTAAAACAAATAGGATTAAAAAAAAATTAAAAGATGTACTAGAGTGAGACTCTTAATAGTGAAAAAGGATTAAAAAACAGTATATGATGAAAGATTGACTCTTAAAATATTACAATTAGAAAAGGATTAGAATTCTAAAATTCTATCTTTTAAGAGTTTGATATGGAATAGAATTCTAAAATAGTTAGGACTTATAGGATAATTAAAAAAAATAAACTAAAACAATATACAATAGTACCTTTTGAGAATTTGACATGATTTAGAATCCCAAATGAAGTAAAATATTGGTTATGACTCAAATCTAAAGATGATTGACATGAAAAAGATAAAAAAGTTATCCACCAACACTAAAGATAAGATTCCTAAGCTGAATAGGTTGTATTATTACGGTCATAACTTTTGATCTATGAGTTCGATTGGGAAGACACCAGTGACAAATGCAAGGTAAAACCTGGGGCTATAGATCTATAGGTATCACGACACAGAACTCTTGCTAGAACTCCAACTATGACCGAAATAGAGTGACACCCGTACTAAATATGGGAATAAAAAATCGAAGTGACTCAAAAATAAATAGCACTCCCAAGACTCGACTTTAATAAATTTGGATAGTCACATAATTAAAACACGATCTTTTAACAGTTAGTCGGAATAAACACATCAAAATACACAAGTAAGCACATAGTCACGCATGATGCAATGAAGTACCACAATCTAACCAAGGATCTACGTTCGTACTAAGGTCGGTTGAACTGGGTGTCCAAAGGGTACCATGATTAAGATTTTTGGTGCAAAGCAAGACAACCTACCTTTTGAGGGTGTATGCTTTCGGACTACTCCGCGGTTTTGTGATGAAATCGAACCCTACTTTGCGGATTTATGTATTTAATGTCTAAGACTTACCCTTATTGCCCTGAGCATTTTTAGGTTGGTAAATTATAAATCCTTATGGCTAGCCACATGCATAGAACACGTATTTGTGTGGCAAAAAAGATTACTTAAATCGATGTATTTCGAGGACTACTAACTATTCCATGATTCCCGTAACACAGATAGATGCTTATGAGACCATGTCAATTAAGTTGAAAAAATACACATCAAGAATGAGTCTCATCCACTCATCTCAATTAAATATACCGATCACTCAAATTGATAAGTAACCAAGAATTCTCCCTAGTGTAGTTGCAAACTTGTAGGTGTCGCTCGAACTGCCTCTACGTGGAGCATGTTGTTAATATGCTTGGCAATAATAGGAAGTTGGATTTTAGGGACAGAAATATAGGGATCCGATAACAAGTTTTTAAGGAACTTGTAAACCTTGTATTATTTAAGGTAACCATGATAAGGGACAAACAGAATGCAACAACAATTTGATCCATGTTTCATAATCCATGAGATTACTAACTCCATAGTGGTCCTGAACCATGAAAAGATATTCGAGGATGATGGTACGGATTGAGTCATGAACCCAATATCACCGTATTGGCCTCTACATGATTCTTTTAGCGACATGTATTAATTGCAACCCAAAAGACATACAAGCAAGATTTCATTCGCTCCAAACTAATTAATCTAAGTTGGTTGAATATTTAATGCACACATAAATCTAAATATTGTGATCACGTCGACTTTGGAACAAGATTACTAGAAACCTAAACCGATTGTCCAAATTATCTTATTAGCTGTGATTTTAAATTACATATTCTCAGTTAAACATGCAATATAGGTGATCAAAACAAATAGAATAAATCAAATAGATTAAATAATTAAGCATGCATAAATATATTGGAAGCCACTAGATAATAATTAAAGAACGAATCAAAAGCATCCTATAAGGAGGGTGTGCCCATCGTAGGAGATCCTTCTCCTTTATGCCCATGACCCTTTAAAAGCCTAGGACTTTACACTTTTGAAGGTGTATTAGGATTTGAATCCCTGATTGTTTGGGAGACCTTGAATTAGAGTTGATCCTATCATTTTACTTTTTTGTAAGAAACTAGTAAGGAGTCGCCAATGAGTTTTAGGAAAACTCATAAACCTCGTTCATGCCTTTCTCCCAAGTAGAGTTCAAGGGATATTTAACATGAATCATAAGTTTACCCATGCCCAAATTGGTCTACTTGTACCAGAAATGAGTTCGAGAGCGAGGGTACTAAAATAACGTTCCCTTTAGGGGGGAATCGCTATTCTAGCCCTAGTGCGGCCTCTATTAGCTCTTCTTTTTTCACAATTTCATCACCAAACAATATATGCAGCGTGATACCTAAAGCTAAGTTAGTTGATTTTATTTACAAGCATTAATCATGTAGGAATTATATTGCAAAGTCGTTATTCTTTATTTAATTCAAGTTTGTGGAAAGAACAAAAGTAAACAAGATTCGCCTTGGCTTAGGTGATAAAACAACAATTAATTATTCAATTATGTTCTTTAATTAACACAAGATACTATGTGAAATCAATTAATTAAAAGGTTATTTAAAGTGATCAAACAACACTAATTAATTAATTAATTAAAGTTATTTAAACAATAAAAAAGAAGGTGATTTATCTAAGTGCTTGGGAAACTAACCACTTTTCTTTGCTAGATCTTCGTTTAGAACACTTATGTAAGGACAATTAATAAGAGGGGTGAGTGTTTAGGAAAAGAGGGTGATTAGTACACAAGTTCACAAAGTTCCTGCCAGCTTTTTGGGTTAATTTATGTGTTTTTAAGCTTCGTATTAAGCCCCTATTTATAAGGAATGAGTGCGTTTAGGGTTTTGAGCATTCTGCCGAAGCAGGTGGCGCGCGCAAGTGATTTGGATGCGCTGCTAGGGGCAAACAACTAATTGTCTTGCATGCGGTATTATGGTAAGATTCGATTCAGTATTTTCACAAAATTCTGAATCTTTCGTGAGCGCATCACTAGAGGTTGCGCCGGGTGACACACGCAACCTTGTGAGTTGCACGCGCCAGGCCAGCGCGACTCGTTGAGTTGTGCACGGATTTTCCAGCGACAGCTTCGGTTTTTAACCTAGGCGCCCCTAAATCCGTCAAAATTAGATTTTATCTTCGGGTTTAGGCCTAATTATTGATCGGGCTTAGTTAATTAGACTCTGGTTCATTTCGTTTTAGGTCAGGCTAGTCGTTTTGTATTTTTATGACTTAATCTGTAGTCCATAAGTATCCTTCACATTGATCCAACACAAAGATGGTTTTATTTATCGTCATAGCACTTCCGGTCGGGACAGGAAGCCAAAAGTAGATGTCTACAGTTAGCCCCCACTTTGATCGAGTCTAGGATAGACGATGATCAAAGTAAGCAAGGAAATAAATCTGAGACTCATTCCGCGAAGTTCCTTAAGAATAGGGAATCTTTTAGTAGTGTTTGAGAATGTCGAAACTATCCTTGATTCGCTAAGTGCTCTGTTCGCTCTTTATACAGGGGGTGGACGAACACCCTAATTGTCTGGTAAGCCAGCAAGCTCACTAAATACCGTATTTTCTTCCAATCAAGAAGTTTCTATTCTCTTCTCGATGGTTCGGTGCACTAGTCAACTCGTAAAGCTAACGCCTAAAGTTTGTAAAGAAGTTCTACCGTTTTGTTACGGGAGGTAGATCACGTTGCTAGGAAGAGGGTGCAATTTTATGCAGCACCTATGCCATACAATTTTATGCTATACGATACGCCATTCTTTTTGCTGTGGACGCCAAAAAAACGAAAAAACATGACATTTCTAAAGCCAGTACAGTAAAATGACAAACTTGTCTATGAGAGCTTTTACGTAAAGCACCACTACGGAACGTTTTAAGACACGCTCACGAAAAACGTCCAAAACGTATGATTAGGGCAGGCACAAAGCATGATATGCATGCAGGATGATGCAAAAAATTGACAAAGAAGAAAATAATTATAAAAATGCAAAGAAAATTAAAAGATTTTGATCATTTGCGTGTAATTATTTCGTCTAATAACGTGCAAAAACCGTTAGAAATAAATCAAAATGGATCGAAATCTAAGTACCGGCCTTTTTTATGACCAGTATCCGCGCGTAACTCAGTGGGTCGCGTGGGCCAGGCGCGTGCAAGAATCTGAGTTGCGCTGGGCTGTCATGCGCAACTTTGAGAGGTGAGCGCGACATTTAAGTCAGTAAAAAGAAGATCAAAGAACGTGATTTCAGTTCGCTCTCTCTCCTCTCTTTCTCTTCGCCATTTTCGACTTTTCTCCCTTTACAAAGCTCGGTTTTTGTTTCTTTTAGAAGCTAAAGGAAGTAAATCTTGTCCCCTATTCACATTTCCCAAGATCCAATGTAAGTATTCTATTGTTTTTGCTTGTTTTTTGGTCAAATTTTGGGAAATTCGAACCGAAGAACCCTAGATTTTGAATTTGAGGTTTTTTTTATTCGATCCACTATTCTTGAAATTGTTTGTTCCATGCTATCATGCTATGTTTAAGGAGTATTTTGCAACAAATTTAATGAAAAATGGTTAAGTATTGAACCTTGTATGAGCATGTCTTCATTCGAGTTCGTTCTTGGTACTTTCTTTGACTTTTAGGTCGAATTTGCTGTTTCTTGCTTGCACATGTGGTTATACTTGTCGATTATGAAGTGAATTATAGTGTTAGGCCTACAATTACTTTCATGAATTGTGTTTTGGAAAATTTTGAGTTCGAAAAAAGTGGCGCGAAGTACATGTTCTGTTTTGTTTTTGCTATGTTCGAACCTCAAAATTGTCTGGTAGATGATAACTATGTTTGTATGATTGTTATTCATCTAGAAATCGTTAATTCTTTGAGATTTATAAAAATAATCTCTAGAATACTTTATTTGAAACTGGTATAGGATGGCTTTATGGGTGTCACAAGCCCCCATTTACTGAGTTTAACTACAGGTATCGTAGCCCCCGTCTTAATGTACTTTGCCAATTTCAACACAGAAATGACCCTTGGGCACTTGGTCTCTCCATGCATCCAATATGTCACCGACTCATTCTCGGTTGTACTCATTTTTACTTTCAGTGATCGACAACTAATCTCTACACTGTACTTACTCAACTAATCATTCCCATAATGACATCAAAATCAATCCAAATTCAATGAGGTCTGATAGAAATGTTTTTCCTTCAATTTCTAAAGGCACATCCTTAAAGGTTTTGCTACACTTTACTATCCCACCCGTAGGAATAACTATAGGCAAGTCTACCACATCTACTACTTTTAAACAGTTCGCTAATTTTGAAACAATGGCCTTTGAAATGAAAGAAAAAATTGCACTAGAATCAAACAAAACTTTAACAAGAATAGAGTTAATAGAAAAGGTACCAGTGATGACATCTTTCGTGGAATGGGCCTCATGCCTACTCATTACATTCAAATTTCCTGCAGCTCCACCTTTATGTTGGTTATTTCTATTGTTATTGTTTGATTTCGCCGCATTCTACTGTGCCCCCTTGTTCCCAGAATAGTTGTTTCTTCCTTAAAAGTTTCTATGAGTCCCTCCTTGATTATTTCCCTGTTTGTTGCGATTGGGATCCTTAGAGAAACATTCAAACTTCCCGTGTCCTAACTTGTTGCAAGCACGATAGGTAACCAAGTTCCCGTCACAACCCTTACTAGGCTGGTCGTTCCTACATATCTTACTGTAGAAATGCCTTGCTCCTTTATTATTCCCCTGGGTAGAGTTCCTAGCTCCACCATTAAAATTTCAACCACCTTAGCGATTGTTACTTTGGAAGTTATTGTTGTTGTTGAAGTTATTATTGTTATGGTGGTACATCTCTTACCTCATTTCTCTTTTCCTTTCCTTATATCTCAGCTAGTTCCTTCTTTTTCTTTAACTCCAACGCATAGAGGTGTGCAGCTCCTCCATACACTTCATCCAAAGTCTTAAATAATTTCCCACACAGCTTTAGCTGCAAATCAATAGTAAGTCCACTCACAAACTTTCTAGCCTTAAACTTTTCAGTAAATACAGACTCCTTAGAAGATCGTGAGAGCTCAATAAACTTGGTGTAGTATTCAATGACTGATATCTCTCCCATTGCGAGGTTAGAAAATTCCTCAGCCTTCTATTTCTGTAAGAAGTTAGGGTAAAACTTGTCCATAACCTTCTCCTGAAACATAGTTTAGTTAAATCCAGGTAACGCCCTAATGGTAGCTTTGTTTTGTTGCCACTAAAGGTCAGCTTCACCCCTCAGATAATAAGTAGCACAACCAACTTTAGAATTTTTCGGCACCCAACTGCCTCAAATAATTTCTCAAACTCCCTCAACCATTTTTCCAGTATAGTTGGGTCAGGCTCTCCTTGATAGGTTGGCAACTTGCTTTGTGCCATCGTCTTGAAAAGCTCTCCCTGAGCATCCACACTGTTGGTTGAGTTCCTTGCTAGTCGTTAGGCAACAGCTGCTAATTGTCTTACCACTTCACTCAACTCTCCTCCATCATTGTTGTTACCACTCCCTCATGTCATCTTTCTTCACCTGAATTAAAACAAGGGTCCTTATTAATTATGGTCTTGGTTGGCTCTCAAGGTAAACACTCATCTACTAATTAATACCCTTAAAACTTACACATTAAATTTTAAAGCTAACAAATTGGGATAGCAAAAGCTAAAATTCCCTAAATTTGCAACTTTGTCAACCAATTATTGATTGCTAACCAAACATACATTTGATGAAGCATCACGTTAATAAATAAAAACAATTCCCATGGACTCCCAGAGCTTAGAAATGAGTTATTGGGTTGTTTGGAGTAAGAATTGGTTAATTGGAATAGCAACATGGAATGAATGATTTGAGAATGAAATGAACTAATTGTCAACGAATTGAATTAATTGACAAAGAATTAAATAAAATTTTATTGCTGTGTAAGAAAATGAGTGGAATACTGAAATAAAATGAGTTCTAATAACTTATGTAACTACATGAGTTCATTGACTCACTGTGGACATGCCACTTATTATTTTACTAAAACTGAAATAAACAAAGTGCGGAAACAAGTCTAAGAATCCTAAAAGGAATGAAACTACAAAAATCTAGTCCTTTCGAACATTGTCCCTCTTATCTGTAGATTGTTTGTAGCTTCTAGAATTGAATTTAGGGTCATCTGCTTCCTCCATTGGTTCAGGTGACTCTGGTTCTTGCTTTACTTGAACAAACTCTTCATCTTCCTCATTGTCACATGAAATATCGATTATGATTGGGGTTGGAGGTGGATTTGGATCAGAAATCTCCATAGTGTATGGAACTATCAACAGTATGGTTACTCTCATCCATCTTCTCTCCTTCTTCTTCCTCTCCAATTATCCCTACATGATCACCCTGAGTAGGAGAACTTCCTGACTGATGAGTAGAGGAAGGGGGATTATTCCCCGCTGGATCATCAGAGTAGTAGTTTGGGTATGGAATGTGTAAACGCTCACAATGATATTTCTCAACTTTAATGAGGTAAGAAATCAAGTATCTAAAATCTGGATACCACTGACCATAATAATCCTTGTATTTAGAGTAATTTGGAATGTCCCCCTGTAGATAGAAATCAAAAAACTTTGCTTTAAAAGCAAGATATAGGGGTTCGTCGGGAAGACAGTAAATAATCATAGCGGAAACTGGGATCAGGAAGGTCATAAAGCTTGTTTCCTAAGACATTAATCAGGTGAGAACAGTAGAATCGGATTTTCTTGACATAATCAAATGGATGTTCATTGTTTTTCTTAACTAGAGTACCAATTTGGGAATGTTTGCTAGGAAAGATCGGCATCCTGTAAAGGAAAAGGCTTAGAAAAGAATTCCCTTCCCAAAGAAAACAAAAATAATACAGTTCTTGCATGAATTAGGTTTAATGTTCAATCAAACAATCTCATCTATTTCTAATCATATAATCACATGCTTTCAATTAATCCATAGATTAAACATCATAACCTTAATATTAATGCATACAAGAACATAAATATTTCTAACTTATATGCCCAAATTCATTCCTACCCAAACTCACCAACATGCTTTTAAAAACTTTTAACACATAATACTTACCTCAATCCTTGCTTTCCTACAAAATGAACAAACTAAAAATATTTTTGACTCTTATTTAAAGTTAATTTTCGAAAATAAGCTCTGAAAAAGGCCATTATACTTGGCCAACATAGAAAAAAATAAAAAATAAATTCGAACATCCTAATAAATGAAAATTTCGGATGTCTTAACCAAAAAAAAATTTCGGACTCCTCCAAATAAAAAAAAAAATTGGACTCTAAAAAAAATAAAATTGGTCATCTTAAAATCAAAATAAAATAACTCACTTTTTAAATTACTTAATTAAATAAGCACTTGGCCAACTTTAGAACAAAACACTTTAAAACACGTTTTTGGCTTTAGTTGTAATAAAAATCTCAACCAAACCTCCCAGATACCACTTTGTAACACCCTACAAATTCCATTTCTTTAAAATACCTATTTTGCCCTTTTAAAATACGAATTAGGAAAATCTAAGACATTACCGCCACCACGATAACGGCTAAGGAAATTATCAAAGACACACAGCGAAAGAATATTTTTAAAGACCATTCAAGTAAGTCAACTTAAAAGTCAAAACCCAACGAGTAAAGTTAAACAAAGTCAACCTACAACTTGGAACCCTTGAAGGCCCTTATTAAAAACCGAGTGATACCAAAACCTTTGCGTTAGTTGCAAGCATAATAATAAATAATAATAATAATAATAATAATAATAATAATAATAATAAAGCAAACCACATCATATTCTTATGAGAACTAAGCATGATTCGCTCTTCACTCATGCCCATCATGAATATGCTTTATCACCTGAAAAGCTTCTCTCTACTTGTCACCATTACTCGCGATTAGAAATGGGTCGTCGTAGGGCCAAGGTAAAGACAAGACCAAATAAACATGTAAACACACAATCAGCAAAGTTGAGTACATAAGCGTAATGAAACACACTAGCATGCTTTCATCCTATCAATCACACAACTTACCTTGATGCACCTGTAACAAGCATTCAAGACACTCAACATTTAACTAGACAAATACCAATGTCGAATTAATTTGATTACGCATCGAACGGGTTTCCAACCAAAATGCCTGCCCCAAAAAGATTGAGGTAAACTACACCGGGAGCTAACCGGGTAGGCAAATGTCACATGAAGTGACGGACGTCCTGCGCATAATAATAATAATGATAGTAATAATAGTAATAATAATAATAATAATAATAATAAAAATAATAATAATAATATAATAATAATAATAATTATTATTATTATTATACAGCGTCTTGTACTCCCAGTAGAAGTTATGGTTAAATATAAAACCTCATAACTCCCCCCATATGTTCATACTCGAGGTATATACGTTCCAAGAGTTTTGGTGCGTAATCTCTTTCACTTTACGTTGTTTTACATATTATTCAAAACCATAACATAATCAAACATTATAATTATACAAGCAATTAATCATACCAAATTAATTCTTGAATAATTATTGACCACATAACTTTTAATGTTGAATTCTTTTTAATCTTCGTCGGTGTCAAAGACACCTTAAACGCATAATGCGCCGCAAATCCTATCCCTCGGTGTTAGAAACACCTTAAGTGCACATAGGCACCACAATATAATTTATTCTTGTGTACTAAGACACTTAATAGCTCAATTCTCATGCTTAAAGTATCAATAAAAATTATATGACCCATAATAAAATTTCCTTTTAATATTCCAAACCAAATTAAACATTTAGTTTAATTAAACATGCTTCCAATCATACCAATAATAAAAGTGTGGTTCATATTCAACATGCCAATATAATTATTTCCAATCACCAATCCATCACAAATAATCCATGCTTCATAATTCAATTACCAACATCAACCAAATAACAAATTCCAATCAATACTTATCATGATACTACTTGGAATTAATTATTCAAAGCCTAGCATGTTCCTACATCATCAAATAAATACCAAGTACGCGAACGTACCTTGAGTATGATCTCAAAATCACCATGACTACACAAAATCACTCACTTGGAAATCTCGTACAATCCAAAATTAGAAAGAGGCATTAATACTTATTCCATACAAATTTATAGCAATATATACCCTCCTTAATTCACTCATAAATCAATTAAAATAAGCTGAAATTTAATTTAAAACCCTCACTTTTATTCCCAATGGTAGTAAAAAATCATTCCAAGAAACTTGATTATGCTTATAAACAAAAATTACAGCTTTATTAAATCATCAAAGCTTGCTGTAAATATGTTTTAAACACCTATTTCAATAATTTAAACCACCCATAATCAATTTTCATCAATATACAATAATATAGAAACCTAGGGTTTTCAATTTGGGGATTTTTAATTCAAAACCAAATCTGAAATTTTATATACCTCATACTTATAATCAAACATCATAAAATCATCACAAAACCCAAAATTAATAGTTAGATTAAGGATTAAAACAAAAAGAATATGTTTTTTTTCAAACAACGCCACCGGTGCAGCAACCACCCCCCACCATGGCTGGCTGCTTTCGCGCCGCCTGGTGGCTGCTGCTGCCGGCGAGAGTTGGTGGTGGTGGCCGGCGGTGGTGGTGTGTGTGGTGGTGAAGTAAAACCAAATAAATAAAATAAAGGGGAAGGGGAAAAATAAAAGAGAGAGAGAAAATAAGAGGAGAGAGAGATAGAGTTACTTTTGGGTATTTTCTACCTTTGACAAAGTTTGATTTTGCTCTTATGATGGGTATTTATACCCTTTCTCAAAAACCCTCCTACTTAAAATTCCTTTCCTACCCTTAATGATCCCTTTCCTATTTTAACTACTATTTTGACTTTCCTTTAAATGTCGTTGACTTTAAAAAATACCTTTTATAAAATCATATGCCCCATTATTTTTAAATTCTAAAATAAGGTATTTCCAAAATTATTAAATAAATAAATTGGACCTTTAATAAAACTCTTTAAATTAATAAAATCTCATTAATAATTGATTTCAACTTATTTAAATACTTTAAGAAATACTATTTAAATTAAAAATACGTATAAAACTACGGGGGTAGTACAACAAGGGCGGCGCGCCCGCACACTCTGGTTGCGCACCCGCGCCCTGGGAGCAGGGGATCCTCCTCGTGCGATCATTGATGCAACCCGTGCGCTCCACTTGATGAACATTGGGTGTCGCAGTCCTAAATGTGCCCACGGTGGGTTCAACACCTGTAGACACCTGATTGTGTCTCCCCAAAAACCAAACCCAGTGATGAATATTTTTCACGTCATTGATCATCAAATAAGGTGACATGTGAAAAGTCTTGTGGTGCGGTCGTTTTAATGAAAATACTTCTTTCTCTTTTCGAAAATATTTCTTTTCGTACTCTATTTATGGAAAATGTCCAGTCTAGTTTAATTTGGTCCATGATAAGGGTCCAATAATAGTATAGTTGGATTGGGCTCAAAAGAGCTTTCCAACGATATATTATAAGCACAATTCCGATGAATAAAGAGGAAGTTATGGCCAAAATACTAAATGGGGCTTGAAACGAGTTTTACATACGGCCCAATGATCAAGTGGATGGCCCATTAATTAATATTCCTAAAGTCATTAGGATTGATTTTAATCTTCTAAAATGATCTAGAAGGTTCTTTTGAATTCTAGTGGGATTAGAATTAATAATTATATCTTTTAGAAAAATAAAGAATTTTATTTGGAATAAAACAAGTGTTTTAAAAAAGATTAAATCTGATTTTTAAGTACGGAATTTAATTAATCTAATTTAATTAGATTAAGGATTCTGTACGGGTTTTAGATAACGTGTTCTCCATCGCGAAAGGACAAGACCTATCGCGTCGCGATGGAGCCGTCGCGCTGCGATGGGAGCAATTTTATTCCGATTCGAATTCTAACTCTTTTCTAATCGTTTCCGAATATTTTTCTCTATAAATAGGGTCGATATTCCCCGTTTTCAAATCATCAACAATAATCTAATTCTATTCTCTTCTCTCTCTTGAGCAATAGCTTATTCTTTCTTCCTCTTTCTAAGCCTAGCCTTTTTACAAATACAATATTCCGCATTCACGAGTTCTAGACACACCTAGACAATTTCGAAGTTGCCTTCGCCCTAGACGTGAAAGGTTGATAATTTCCTAAGGTTTGGTCCCAAATCCCTATTTCAATAATTTAAATTAATTGTTTGATTTAAAATTTTCATTAAAGTTACTAACGTATGTACTCTTTTGATAGAAAGAGATACGAGGCAACAAATTAAGTTGTTTTATTGCTTTATTTTATAGAAAGCATGCTTAAAATATATTAATTCCTAGTATCATGTTAGGATGCTTTTATTGCTTTCCAGTACCATGCTTAGGTTGCTTCCTATTTTCTTCTATCAAGTTAGGGCTAAAGCTTTGATTTTTATTGTTTAGTGACATGCTAGGATTTGTTATTAATCATGTTAGTATCATGCCTAGGATCTTGCTAATATTTTTATGCTTTATTGAGGTTTGTTATGATGATGATGATTTGTTGTATTAATTATTATTATGTTGCTTAATATTATTGTTATTGCTTGATCACGCCATCTCTTGCAGAATTAAAGGGAATTTGTATTTGTAATCACTCTTAATAAGATAATTAATAATTTTATTTAGGCTAATGTGGTTTTAATTCAAGTGATCGCCAATAAAAGTTTTGTTTGTGCATTAATATTCAACCAACATAGATTAAACAGGTTTAGGATTAATCTTGATTGTATGTTAGTCAGAAAGCGCACATGAATATGAGAAGAATAAAGTAGAGGCCTATTTTTAGGGTAGGTTCAATCACTTTTAGGTTGGATTTATACCTTCATCCTCGAATATCCAGTCATGGTTGCAGACCACAATAGAGTTAGCGATCTCATGGATCATGAAGGGGTGTAACCTTCACGTAGTGAACGGTTTACAAGTTCCTAACACTTGTTGGCGACTCTTTTGCTCTAGCTTTCTTCCCTTTGGACGCCACTATACTGAAGTGTATGATCACAGTGGGGCTCAAGTGTGGGATGCTTGAAATATTCCCTACAATTTTTTGGCGACTCCACTTGGGAGGATTTTTTATTTTAATTCCTAAAATTTATTTTGGCAATAATTTAGAATGAGTGGATGAGACTCGAAAAGTTCTAAGTATTCATGTGCGTAATTTTGATTGACATTATTTGCATAAGCATAAAAAAGGTCTGCATTGGATAGACCATTTGTAGTGCATATAAAAAATATAGGATTTTTACACGTAGGAAATTTGGGAAATATCTTTCACAACTAGAATCGAAAAAACGCTGCGAAAACTGGAAAATTCTAAGAACAAAGAGAGCTACTGAGGCATGTAGGAACTGGCGCTGAGAAAACAGTGCCCATCGCAGCGCGATGGCTCTCTCGCGGCGCAATAGCAATATCGCGGCACGACAGGGCTATCGTCTTGCGATGGTCCCTGTTGTCTCGCGCTATGTTCTTCCAATACCGAGCCAGAAATCTGCGTTCTTGCTTTGATTGGTTCTAGTACTGTTTGCTCGGTTTTACTTTCTGATTGAGTTTTTCTCACTTTTCTGAACCTATATATGTTCTACATATGGCCATAACCCTCTGGGAATCCACGCTCCATCTACCCAATGGAACGCTCATTACAACGAAGGGTACATCCGAGTTTGTGAATTCACCAAACCATGGAAACAAGTTTAGCTTGTGGGGTCCCATCCATACGCGCCAACCCTTCCAAAGGTAAGGCTTTCGCGCAATGCATCCAGACTCATAACCATGGACCGTATTTGGATAACCCTTACCCTTGAACTTTAGAGAACTAGAGCCATGGTTAGATTGCAAACTCATTGCATCATATCGTGCTTACTTGACTACTTGCGTATCTTTGCTTGTGCATATTTACACTAACCGTTTGTTTGACTTGTTTAAGAGTTTAAATAAACTAATTCATGAATATGTAAGTGTAGGGAATATTTCAAGCCATCCTACACTTGACCCCCACTGTGATCATACACTTAAGCATGGTGGCGTCCAAAGGGAAGGAAGCTAGAGCAAAAGAGTCGCCAACAAGTTTTAGAAACTTGTAAACCGTTCACAGGGTGAAGGTTACACCCCTTAACGATCCATGAGATCGTCAACTCCAATAGGTCTGGAACCATGACTGGTGTTCGGGGATGAGGGTACGAATCCAATCTAAAAGAGAAAGAACTCACCCTATAAAATAGGCCTCTACTTTATTCTACTCGTATTCATGTGCTCTTTCTGACTAACATGCAATCATTAAGTTAACCCTAAACCTGTTTAATCTATGTTGGTTGAATATTAATGCACAAATAAAACTATTATTGGCGATCACTTGAATTATAATCATATTAACCCTAAACAAGATTATTAATTGTCTTATTAAGCGTGATTACAAGTACAAATTCCCTTTAAACCTGCAAGAGAGGGCGTGATCAAGCAATAAAAACAATACATATCAAGAAACATAATAACAATCATCATCATAATAAAAATCTCAATAAGGCATAATAATAATAGCAAGATCCTAGGCATGATACTAACAAGATTAATAACAAACCCTAGCATGTCACTAAACAATAACGATCAAAGCTTTATTCCTAGCATGATACTAACATGATATTAGGAAGGAAATAGGAAGCATCATAATAAACATACACGATATTAGAAATCTTAGTTATTACCCTAAACATGATACTAGGAATCATTAAGACATCCTAACATGATACTAGGAATTAAAATAATCAAAGTATGCTTTCTATATCAAAAGAATAACAATTAAATTACTTACTTGGATGCCTCATATCTCTTTCTAATAACAAAATACACATGTTAGTAACTTCAAGGAAAATAATAAATCAAACAATTAAATCAAATAATTGAAATAGGAATTTGGGACCAAACCCTCAGAAATATTCAACCTTTCACGTCTAGGGCGAAGGCAACCTCCAACTTGGCTAGCTGTGTCTAGAACTAATATATGTGGAATTTTGTAAAAGGGAAGGTTTAGAAAAAGAATAGAGAGAGGAAGATTCTAGCTTTTTTAGAGAAAGAATAGAGAGAGATGATTGTTGTGAAGTGATGATTGAAAACGGAGGTCCAGGGACCCTATTTATAAGAAAATAGTCCGGAAACCGATATAAAAGAGTTATAATTTTAATTGGAATAAAACTCATCCTGTCGCCAATGATAGAGCTCGTCGCCAGGCGAAGAGGTGCATTGCCAGGCGCTGCACTGCAACGCCAGGCGACGAACTTGTCGTCAGGCGGTGCTAAGACAGTTTTTTACGGATTTTGTTTTTATCATATCATTTGATCCAAAATTCCAAATAAGTCATATAATATGTCGTTGGAAAGCTCTTGAAGTATACTTTCCAACCCAATTAAAATCAGATTAAAATATTTTATAGATAAAAAGATACGGCTGAAATAGTAGAAGGGTGTCAGTTTTGTATAGAGTTTCGTATTCCTTTCATATCTTTTTCGTTATAGCTCGGAATTAATATTATAATATATCATTGGAAAGATAATTTCAAGATCTATCCAACCATATAAGGTTTAGATAAAGATTATGAGGCACAAAAATAATATCTTACTGTCTTTTGAACATCTTTAAATTCAAATAGAATTAGGATTTAAAAAAGGAAAGTTTTATTCAATTTTAAATTCTTTGATCTTATCTTTTCAAAAATGATAATTAAGATCTTTTAGAAACTCATAGAAGCTTCTACTAAATCCTAATTAGTTTAGGAATAGGATTAAACCTTTGGACCCTCCACATGATCATTGGGTCGTAGGTAAAATCCGGTTTGGGTCTAGTTTAGTATTTTGGCCATAACTTCATCATTATTCATCGGAATTGGGCTTATAATATATCGTTGGAAAGGTCTTTTCAAACCCCATCCAACTACACTATTATTGGACCCTTATCATGGACCAAACTAAATTAGACTGGACGTTTTCATAAATAGAGTATAAGAAGAAATATTTTCAAAAACAGAAAGAGAGATATTTTAATAAAAACAACCACATCACTAGACTTTTCACACTTTCACTTCGTTCGATAATCAAATGACATGGAAGGTATTCATCACTGCGTTTGGTTTTGGGGAGACACATTTGGGTGTCTACAGTAAGACTTTGCTTAATTAATTAATTAATATGATTAATTAAAGTCTAATAAATTGATTAAACCGACTTAGTACGACTTTCGGCTTGTCCTTTTAAAGCAGAACACTGGAAACAGGCCCAGACTAACACATCTGTAATGACGCGAAGGTTCGACCAGTGGCGCGACACGAAGGTGTCCATCGCGACGCGATACCATCATCGCGCTGCTATGGCCCCTGGTGTTTCGCGATAGTGTCGTTGCTTTAGTGACGGTCCATTTTTCTGCTTGAGTCTTTTCACTGAGTCTAATTAACCAATTTATTAACGGAAAAAGCTGTATTTACTCCTTGTTTGGGTCTAGGCACATAGTCCCATGGTCTTACACAAGTGTCAAAACATGTCACTTTCACTCACTTTCTTAAGCAGACACTTTATAAATATGTACACCATGACCATGTCTAGAGAGTCTTGTGTGCGCGTGTTTTCCGTCATTTTTTTTAGGGGGGTAAGTCGGATATTAATCCTCCAAACATAACCATGTTTAACCATGTTGTTGAACCCCATATACTTGATTCCCAAAAATATTCACCCTATTTTTGCTTTTTGCCTTTAAAACTAATAAAGTCAAAGTCAATTTGAGTCAAGACATTAAATTAAATATGGTTTAATTTACAGCTCTTGGGCAAGAAAGGAAGGGCGACTAATCAAGGACAACGTTTTCGTCCAAGTTTTACTCTTTGATAAACCGATTCGACAAAAGAGAAAAGCTAAGAATAAAAGGGCAACTCAGGAAGAAGTCAATGAACTTAGGCAAAACCTTGCTAGTTTAACTAAGACGATGAAGACCATTGCTCTTCAAGTCAATGACCCTGCGAAACAACAACTGATGTAGCGAATGGAAGAAAGCTTGAGAAAGCTTTCTAATGACTACAAGTTCCAGGGGATTAGCTCACAAGGGGTCTCGGTAGACAAGGAATTTCTTCCACAAAAATTCAATGCCAATGACATCCCAAGATTCAAGCCAACTGACAATCCATATTTCCACTTAAGGGATTTTGAAATAATAATGAATATTAAGGGAATTGATAGGAAGGCTTTCTATTCATTGTTTACACTATCATTAGAAACCGTTTGTCAACAATGGTTTTTCTCCCTTGATAAAGAGAAGATCTCTTCTTGGGATTCAATAACAAACTCTTTCATATATAGATACAAATGTAACATTCAAGTCGAAACTGACCATAGAGAAGTTGACATGTTGAAGCAAAAAAAGAATGAAGGATTCACTTCCTTCTTTAACAAGTGGAGGGACACTTCTGCCAAAATGGTTGAGGTGCCCACTGAAAAAGAATCTGTAAGGATGTTCATCAAGAACCTCCAAGAAAAGTACTCCAACCATCTCCAATACCAAAGCAATTTGAGTACATTCAAGGCCGTCTATGACATAGGAATCAACATTGAGGACGACCTTGCAAAACAAAGAGCTGCTAACACTTCTAACAGTGGCTGGAAAGGAAAGAAGAACGACAATCCTTCTTCTTCCAAAACTATCCACTCAAACAATGTTAGCACCTTTAATCTAAATGAGGTCCTAGCTATGAATAATCAAGGACAAAAGAAGCCATTTAGGAAAAATTTCACACCTATTGGCATGAGTTATGACACAGCATTTGATCGTCTTCATGTGAAAGGTCTCATAACTCCTATAGGACCACTTGGAGATCCACCAGTTGCAAGGAGGAAAGCCAATTGGAATCCCAATGCACATTGCAAATATCATCAAGGCAGGGGTCACCTTATTGAAAACTGCTGGAAATTAAAGGAAGCAATTCAGGATCTAATTGATAGCAATAAACTTCCATTACCTCCTGCAAGCAAGAAGCCAAGTATCAACAATGCTCCACTTTTGGATTCCTTGGCCATTTCTGTTGAGGAAGGTCACGCTGACCCATCACTTCTCATCAAACCAATTAAAGAAACTCATGCCAGTGAAGAAGAGGAGGACATTTTCTTCGATGCCATGAGTGATTTTCCTCCAAATAAGGAATCAACTTCTAAGGAAGATACATGGTTGCTCATAAACACAATGAGGGCAGCGATGACCCAACAGAGGGCAACGATGACCCAACTTCACCATGCCCTCCAAGAAGCAAAGGAGATGGAGAAAAGGCGCATGGCCGAAAAGATGACACCCACTAAGACTACCGAAAGAAAACCCTTCTCTCTCACAATAGTCGAAACACCCAAAAGGAGTAACAAGTCATGTACACTTATTGGGACCTCTTATGCGAACATGTTTCAAAAGCTCTTCGAGAATGGGAAGATCAAACCTCTCGAGCCAAGACCTTTTGAATCACTCAAAAGTACAGATAGGTTCTACTATCCCTATCATCAATCAGGAGGACATACCATAGAGCACTGTTTTAAATTCTAGGACCTAGTCAAGGATTAATTGACAGTAAGAAATTGGTTCAAATTCGACCAGACAAAGAGGTACTTTGAGAATTGGTTAATTGAGTGTGGGACAGTGATGATAAGGACGTTTACCTTAAAGATATAGAAGACGCTCCACTTTCCTCAATATATCCGGTCGATGACATTTGGGATGAAGAGGATTCCCCTATCGATGTCCTTACAAGATCAGGGAGAATGCAACCTCCTATTACAACGCAACCCATTCCTACTACTCAACAAGTTCCCATACCAATCATAGAAGACAATGACATTGTCAAACAACTTAAGAAGACTAAGGTCGAGATGAACGTATGAAAACTACTAGCCATATCCCGTGAGCATAGAGTTGCGGTAATGGATGCTTTGTCTAAGGTAGGAATAGATTCAAAAACCACTCCTTAGGGGTTAGCTAACTTCCTCACGAGTGATCTCCCCAGTCCCATTAATCTAATCACCTTTTCTGACAAGGACTTACCTCCAGAAGGTGATAAGCATAATAAAGCCTTAAACCTCACAGTAATCTGTAAGAGAATGAATGTCCCAATGACTCTTGTAGATAATGGGTCAACGATTAATGTTTGCCCACTTCGAACTGCAAGGATGCAAGGAATAAGAAATGAAGACTTGTCTCCATTTACACAAGGCATAAGAGCTTATGACAGTACTCGTCGCCAAGCTCTTGGAACAATAACGATGAATGTCACAGCAGGGGTTGTTGAGCATGCAACTACTTTTCAAGTGGTAGACATTAAAGCCTCTTTCAACTTGTTATTGGGACGCCCTTGGCCTCATCACCTTAAGGCTATCCCTTCGTCCCTTCATCAACAAGTAAAGGCTATAGTTGGAGGAATTCCCGTCACAATTGATGTTTCCCCAATGAGGATCAAGGCAATTGACAAACCTCTCATAAATGTGGAGCATGACGAGAATGATGAAGATTTATGGGCCTTTAATGCTGAAGAGGTCTCTTTCATCGACGAAGATGATAAGACCCCTCTTCACTACGACCTCCATTCAAACATGATTGTTAATGGCATACTCCGAAAGCAAGGACACTTTCCTGGAATGACTCTAGGAAAGAAGAAGGGAGTAGCAACACAAATGGGATCGCCTGACCTTCCTAAATTAGATACTTTTGGATTTGGTTTCGAACCGACTCAGAAAGACTATAATCAAGCCCGGGAAATGATTAATGCACGGAAGAATGCTTGTATTCAAAAGAAAGCAATTCCAATGGCCAATATCCTCTCACTCTAAATGGTCAATTCATAAGAGAGGGTGAGGACTATCCATGTTATGAATTTCCTGAGCCCTTCGTCAAAGATGGGGTAAGACAACCAGGATTCGAAATCTTCTTGGATTTCAATTTCTTAGATGAGATTCCAACCCTTATTCACAAAGAGAAGGCACCCCCAGGTTTTGACTTTAATGTCATAGGATTACTATTTGGATACGAAAAAAATGAGCCTAAGCGCATCAACGATAATTCTGCGCTTATCCAAACGGCCTTGCAAAGCGAAGACTTTGATCCCACAAATCTCATTACTCCGGCAGAAGGATTAGTTCGAGGATGGCGAAAGACTGTGAAAGTGACTACACCAAGTGGAAGAAAGATCTCCATAACAACAGGACAAGGACCAATGTTCGATGAGTCTGAATCATCTGAGTTTGAGTCTGAGTCCGAGTCTGAATTCAAGTCTTCTGTAGTCGAGTCCTCTAAACCCTCTATGGTAGCATCTCCTTCTCTCCCTTCTAATTCAAAATCTACTCCTAGGATAGTAAGTAGTCAAGTCCCAATGGACATTTCTTTATTTGATGTAATGATTTCCAAATTCAATAACATGTCTTCATTCGCTTACTCCTCGTGTCATTCGCTTACTCAAGATGACGAGCATTTCTTAACTAACAATGAAAATGATAAAGAAATAATTAAGGCAATGGAAACACTTGAAAACAAGACACCGGTAATTGAAGACACCGAAACGGTTGATATCTCGAAAGATCCAACCATTATAAGAGAAGTTAAAATTGGTCTAACTCTTAGTAAAGAAGAAAGAACCGATTTAATTAATCTACTAAAAACATTTATTAATGTGTTTGCTTGGTCGTACGAAGATATGCCAAGAATAAATAGAGAGATAGCTCAACACACAATGCCACTAATTCCAGGAATGAAACCTGTAAAACAAAAGTTACGTCGAATGAAACCCGACGTAGCTCTTAAAATAAAAGAAGAAGTTCAAAAACTAATAACTACAGGTTTTATCAAGGTATCCAAATAGCCCGAATGGGTCGCAAATGTGGTTCCAGTTCCTAAGAAAGATGGAAGAGTAAGAATGTGTGTCGACTACAGAGATCTAAATAAGGCAAGTCCAAAGGACGACTTCCCTTTACCACACATCGACATTTTAGTAGATAATACAGCGAACTACGCATTTCTCTCATTTATGGATGGGTACGCAGGTTACAACCAGATTATCATGGCTAAAGAAGACATGGAAAAAACTACATTCATAACACCTTGGGGCACTTACTGTTACACGGTAATGCCATTCGGGTTGAAAAACACGGGTGCCACTTACCGAAGAGCAGCGACTGCCTTACTCCATAACATGATGCATAAAGAAGTTGAAGTCTATGTGGATGATATGATTGTGAAATCAAAAGACCGTCCAAGACACTAAGTAGCCTTAAGAAAATTCTTCAAAAGACTAAGAACTACAACATGAGGCTAAACCCATCCAAATGTGCTTTTGGAGTCACCTAAGGAAAACTCTTAGGCTACGTCATTAGCTCTGGAGGAATAGAGATAGACCCAACTAAGAACAAAGCAATCATGTCAATGCCGCCGCCCAAAATCGAAAAACAGATTCGATGATTTATTGGCCGGTTGCAATACATAAGTAGGTTCATATCCAAGCTGACTACAATATGTGAACCAATATTCAAAAAGCTTAAAAAGAATGTGCCAGTAATATGGGACGATGAGTGTCAAAAAGCCTTTGAAAAGATCAAAGCCTATCTTGCTAATCCTCCTATATTAGCACCAGCGCTCCCGGGAATCCCTCTTCGATTGTACCTAACAGTCACTAAAGAGACAATGGGAGCTATGCTTGCGCAATAAGTAGAAGTTAAAGAGAACGCCATCTACTACTTAAGTAAAAAGATGCTCGAATATGAAGTATGCTACACACCACTTGAGAAATTGTGCCTCGCACTAGTGTGGGTCACAATCAAGTTAAGACATTACATGCTCGTCCATACAGTCTATGTAGTATCTCGAATGGACCCACTTAAGTATCTCTTCGAGATATCTACATTTAACGGACGAATATCGATATGGATAGTCAACTTAGCCCAATTTGATGTAAGGTTCATGCCTCAAAAAGCTATTAAAGGATCAGTGGTCTTAGACTTCTTAGTAGATTTTCCAATAGAAGACACTAATACATGAAAATGATTTTCCAGACGAAGACTTGATGGTTACGGAAGATGATACTTGGACATTATACTTCGATGGAGCCTCAAACCAAAAAGGATGTGGTGTAGGAGTATTATTAGTATCACCTAAAGAAGAACACGTCCCAATCTCCATAAAGTTAGATTTCGACGTTACCAATAATGCTGCGGAATATGAAGCATGTGTGGTAGGCCTCGAAACAACTTTGGCATTAGGAGTAAAGACACCTCGAATATTCAGAGTTTCCTCTTTAATCATTAATCAGATTTCCAAAAGATGGAAACTAAGGAGTGAAAGCTTAGCTCCTTATCAAACATACTTGGAAACTCTTACTGATCAACTCGAAAAGGTAGAATACACATATCTATCTAGGGAAGAAAATCAATTCGCCGATGCCTTGGCAAGGCTAGCCTCAATGGTTAGAATTCCTAAGGAAATTGAGCAAATGCCATTAACAATAGAGAAAAGGCATAAACCAGCTTATATCCAAGCCATAGAAGATGATGAAGTAGTTCAAGGAGAAGAAGATCAGGAGGAAGAACCTTGGTATACCGACATCCTCAACTATGTCACCAAAGGAGAATATCCACTTCACGTGACAAGAGAGCAAAACGAGCACTAAGAATTTTGGCTTCCCAATATGTACTCATAAATGACGAGCTACAGAAAAGGGTACCTAAAGGTAGAGCTCTCCTATGTGTAGGCAAAAAGGAAGCTCAAAGAGTAATGAGAATAATCCACGAAGGAGTATGTGGAACTCATATGAATGGTAAAATGCTAGCCCCAAAAGTAATGCGCCAAGGATACTATTGGACTACCATGAATAAGGATTGCCATCAATATGTAAAAAGATGCCCTAAATGCCAAATATACGCTAACCTATAACACGTTCCTCCATCACTTCTTTACACCTATACATCACCATGGCCATTCTCAACATGGGGAATAGACATTATTGGAAAAATCATTCCTCCTAGGACAAGAGGCCATGAATACATCCTAGTAGCAATTGATTACTTCACAAAATGGGTTAAAGCAGCATCATATGAAAAACTCACCGCAAAACATGTAGCACTTTTTATCGAAAGGAACATCATATGTCGATATGGAGTCCCACGTGAAATGATAAGTGACAACGGAACTCACTTTCAAGCGGAATGTGAAGAATTGCTTCAAAAATATGGCATTCAACATCATCACTCTTCCCTATACAGGCCTCAAGCAAATGGCGCGGTAGAGGCAGCCAATAAGAATTTAAAGACTATCATCGAAAGAATGACAGAAAATTACAAGGATTGGCCTGACAAACTCCATTTCTCTCTGTAGGGTTATCGCACGTCAATTCGTTCATCCACTGGAAATACGCCATTTTCCTTAGTCTATGGAATGGATGTCGTACAACCTGTGGAATTAGAAATACCTTCCCTATGCATCGCATTGGAGAGTAAACTCGATGAAGTCGAATGGACTAGAACAAGATATGAGGAGCTAATTCTACTCGATGAAAAACGACTAGAAGCTCTACATCATACTCAATGCTACCAAACTCACATGGCTAGACACTTTAATAAAAAGGTCAAGACAAGAAACGTCAAAGTAGGAGACTTGGTGTTAAAAGCATTAAGGAGAAATGTTCTAGACTAAATTCGCACAGCGACAAAGACATCGCGCCGCGACAGGATTGTCGCGCCGTAATGAATTTAAATTTCCGGCGCCAGTTTGTTTTCGTCAATCTGGGCAAATTTCGGTGTTTTTCGGGCAATTTTCGACTTTCGTACTTGAACAAATTTTTGAAATTAATTCAAGTCATTTTCATTGATTTAACAAAATAGTCAAAGTAAAAAAAGTCAATTTAATTTAAAAAGCTGAGAATTGCATTAATAAAAGTAAAATTACATTATTGATGGAATTAAAATAAAGGCTTAAAAATAAAATTGACTTGAAAATAAAAATTGACTAATAAATTGATAGTAAAAGCAATGCTCTAATTTGTCTTCACTTTTCTGGCCCTTTTCCAATTCTTGTCCGCCTCATCTTCATCATTCATCTCTTACATCAATAGGGATCCCTTAGAAGATATGCACACAATCTTAGTATTAATTAGTTTCTCCAATAGCCATTACGCCATGTTTCTTTTTAACCCAATCTTTCTTTTTTGTGGAGTCAACTTTTCTTTTCTCCTTACCCTTAGTAGTATTTTTCTTCTTAGGCATAATAGGAGTCTTGAATAAGTTCTTGCACCAAGACAATCTTTATGAGGAATTTTCTTATCACCTAGACGATCTTTAACACTAGTCTTGTACATGTTTCGGACTTTGTTCTTGTCCTTTTGAGATCTATCAAGTAACCACTGCTTCAGATCCCTAGACAAAGAAGGAGGAACTTTTTGGGTAACAACTTCCCACAAAGGTCTAGAACACCAATAGTCATCAAATCTTTCTACATCTTGTGAAATGAGAAATTCATAAGGGCGATGAAGATCCCCGGAAGGAACGTTTTGAGCAAGGTCGTATTGTCTTTTTAC
Organism: Chenopodium album; assembly: GCF_948465745.1. Taxonomy (NCBI): domain Eukaryota; kingdom Viridiplantae; phylum Streptophyta; class Magnoliopsida; order Caryophyllales; family Amaranthaceae; genus Chenopodium; species Chenopodium album. The sequence goes on along the minus strand of NC_137846.1, from coordinate 25,161,309 downwards.
TCTAGAAGGGTAGTAAAAGGTTAATTTGGACAAACTTGGAAGACGAAAAAGAGGTTGTTTGTTGACACCAACCATATTCTCAATTTTCCACCACAGAACAACCCATTTAATGGAAAAGTCGCGAGTTGCAAAGATCCTACTCCACTCCCGGCGGTCCATCTTTATGGAGAAACGCTTCTTCCTTCTCACAAGACAATTTGGTGTATACTTTTCAATATTGTCAGGAGGGTTAATGTAGACTCTTAATTGTGTCTCCCCAAAAACCAAACCCAGTGATGAATACCTTTCACGTCATTAATTATCGAATGAAGTGAAAGTGTGAAAAGTCTTGTGATGCGCTTGTTTTAATAATATCTTTCTTTCTGTTTTCAAAGTGAACTATATTTATGAAAATGTCCAGTCTAATTTATTTTGGTCCATGATAAGGGTCCAATAATGGTGTAGTTGGATTAGGCTCGAAAAGAGCTTTCCAACGTTATATTATAAGCCCAATTCTGATGAATAATGAGGAAGTTATGGCCAAAATACTAAATTGGGCCTGAAATGGTTTTACATAGCCTGATGATCTAGTGGAGGGCCCATTAATTAATATTCCAAAAATTATTAGGATTGATTTTAATCTTCTAATGTTATTCTAATGGGATTAGGATTAATAATTATGTATTTAGAAAATAAAGAATTCTATTTGGATTAAAACAAGTGTTTCAAAGAGATTAAATCTGATTTTTAAAAGATAAGTACGGACGTTAATAAATCGAATTTAATTAGATTAAGGATTCCGTACGGATTTTAGAAAACGCGTGAACCATCACGAAACGACAGAGCTAGCGCGCTGCGACAAAGCTGTCGCACAGCGACAGAGGTGTGGCGCCGCGCTGGACCTTGTCGCGCCGCGACAGAGGTAGTTTTATTCCAGATGGGATTAATCTTTTTCTGATCATTTCTGGGCTATTTTTCTTATAAATAGGGTTGTATTTCCCCGTTTTTATTCATTGACAATCATCAAAAATCATCTAATACTATTCTCTTCTCTCTAAAAGCAATAGCTTATTCTTTCTCCCTCTTTCTAAGCGTAGCCTTTTTACAAATACAATACCGCATTCACAAGTTCTAGACACACATAGCCAAGCTCGAATTTGCCTTCGTCCTAAACGTGAAAGGTTGATAATTTATGAGGGATTGGTCCCAAATCCCTATTTCAATTATTTAAATTAATTGTTTGATTTAATATTTTCCTTGAAGTTACTAACGTGTGTATTATTTTGATAGAAAGAGATACGAGGCATTGAACTAAGTAATTTAATTACTTAATTATTCTTTTGATATAGAAATCATGCTTAGATTATATTAATTCCTAATATCATGTATGTTTCTAGTATCATGCTTAGGTTGCTTCCTATTTCTTCTATCATGTTAATATCATGTTAGGGATAAAGCTTTGATCTTTAATGTTTAGTGACATGCTAGGATTTGTTATTAATCTTGTTAGTATCATGCCTAGGATCTTCCTAATTTTATTATGATTTATTGAGATTATTATTATGATGATGATGATTTGTTGTGTCAATATATTATTATGTTGCTTGATATTATTGTCATTGCTTGATCACGCCCTCTCTTGCAGGTAAAAGGGAATTTGTACTTGTAATCACACTTAATAAGATAATTAATAATCTTGTTTAGGCTAATATGGTTATAATTCAAGTGATCGCCAATAATAGTTTTGTTTGTGCATTAATATTCAACCAACATAGATTAAACAGTTTTACGATTAATATAATGATTTTATGTTAGTCAGAAACCGCACATGAATATGAGAAGAATAAAGTAGAGGCCTATTTTTAGGGCAGGTTCAATCTCTTTTAGGTTGGATTTGTACCTTCATCCCCGAATATGCAGTCATGGTTCCAGACCACTATGGAGTTAGCGATCTCATGGATCGTGAAAGGGTGTAACCTTCACCCTATGAACGGTTTACAAGTTCCTAAAACTTGTTGGCGACTCTTTTGCTCTAGCTTCCTTCCCTTTGGACGTCACCATACTTAAGTATATGATCACAGTGGGGCTCAAGTGTGGGATGCTTGAAATATTTCCTACCGCTAATTAATTAAAGCCTTTCTATTAGCCAAATCTGCAAAAATTCAATGAAATAAAAATAGTATTACTATACAAAATTAAATATTTTTGGTTTCGGTAATTAAAAATATTGATTTTCTACCTGTAATAAAATTGGAGAACCTCTAAGAGGTGCTTTCGGATCTCGTTTTAGTTCATCTAAACTAAGCATAGTTTCTCTAACAATTAATGGCATTGGATTTCTCCCTGATTCAATTTGCTCCATGACGGATGCTAAAATTGCTTGACCCTTGGTGTTTCCACTAGTAAGAAGATATTGGCTAAACATGCAAAAGAGGAAAGCCCTCCTCCTATAGACATGAAAAGACTCAGAGCGTGGTCTATCAAATTAAAAGCGTGCAAATTCTTTCAAATTTACTACATTCCCAAGCACTATGTCTTTTAGGTCCTATCCCTAAGGTTAAGGAAACGCTCAAAATCTTTATAATAATATTCGCTCACTTTAGGAATTACTGCAAGATCTAAAGAGGGGAAGCCAAGAATGGCACCAAATTCTTCCGGTAAAGGGCACATTTCATCATAACCAAATTTAAAGCAATGGGTATTTGAATCCCAATATTCTAAGGTGGTATGAATAAAATCTATGTCAAGATCTACCACCTTAATACCATATAAACCCCCCAAGTGAAAAAGGTCAAGCTCTTTCCTCTCTTTGGCAGTCAAAGACCGGCACCACTCACGAGTAAAATCGCTTAAAGTCTTAGACATGGCTATTTGAGTGAAAATTAATAAGCTAAATATATTAATCTGCTCGAATTATGCTGTAATTGACGGATTTGGGGGCTTTTGTATAAACAGAACCTGACGCAAACCAAATCTCAAAAGAATTGGGGGAAATAAGACCATCGCGCCGCAATGGCTCAATTTTTACCGCGTCAGAATAACACGCTAAGCTGACCATGTGTTATCTGACTTTGACTCGGAGTCGTGCTTTGACTTTACGGTTTTGATTCTTTTATTCAAAGCCTTATCCAAACTTATTTTTGGCAATTTTCTTTCAAACACTTATCTTGTTTTGATTATTTTAAAGTTTAATTAATTCTAAGCTTATTTTTAGTCAAACTCAATTTTATTTTTCATTTTTTCTTTTTAGGGGAAGAAGTCGGATACCCTCCATTTATTAATCAAAATGACGGAATTTTTTGCGCAAAAAGTTAATCACAATTTTGTACACACTTACATGCACATAAACTGAAAAATAAAAATGTAAAAAGATAAATAACATAATAATCACAGGATGTATATACAACATATCCAACATAAGTGTCAAATAATATAAAGCAAAGTCCTACAAAGTCAAATAAAAAATGCAGGTACAACTACGACGCCGGAGGACGCAACTGCGGAGGAACCCCAAATGTATCCAAGAAATGCGCAGTCCGAGGAGTCAATCCCTCACTAGCCTCAGGATCACTAGTAGTCGGAAGCAAAAGAGTAGGGCCAGCCCATCCTGGCTCACCATGCTGAGATCCTGGCTGCTGAGGCTGCTACGACGATGAGCCAACCTCATACGTCCCACCACCCGCAAAAGGAGCTGATGTCGCGTCTCCCTGACCAGTCAGCCTCCTCGATGCACCCTCGGAAGAAGAACCAGGACCCTCGACTACCACAGTCTGATACGACTCCGCTCGACCACCCTGGTTCCCAGCCAAAGTGCGACGACGCCTCAAGCCAGACCCAGATCTCTCCCTCCAATCCTCGGGTCTCGTACGAGTACGTGATGGAGGAACAGGCTGAAATAGAAAAATAAGCCGAGTCAAATACAAGGAAAATAAGTGAAACAAATACAAAGTAAAAATCAAAGAGAAATACCTCCATGTCGTCACTCGCGCGACGACAGCTAGCTCGATGACTCAACCTCACGAGCTGATAACGAAAGGCGTCCATGCCTATCGCCATCCTCGTCATCACCTTGCGGGAAAACTGTCAAGCAATAAAGTCAAAAACAGTTAAAAAAACATGCATGCAAATAAAATGATGATAAATGACTCACCCAGGCCTGGTAGCGAGGTATCGACCTCTCCACAAAGCACCACTCCTCAGGGGCCAGAAGAATCATCTCCTCAACCGGGCCGAAAGACCCCTGATAGGTAATGGACACTGGTAGAGGTACAAACTTCGTCGCCATCGCCGCAGCCTGCAAGAATAAAATCTAAGTGATTAGTATTTCCTGGGGGCTACCAAAAGAACAAATCAGAAAGATGCGAAATATACCTCCGCCTCCTCTGACGGGCAAGGTGGTGGAGCCAACCGCGGCACAAGTCTCTCGCTAAAACTCCGGTTCGGATGGCTTTGACGCTGCCACTCTGTACCAGCTGGTGATCTACCCATATAAACTCTCAGGTCTGTCTGGTCCATCATATGCCACGGAGGACGGGTAGGAACAACAAAAGACTCTAAAGAGTGCTGAATCGCAACTCTCTCTCCCAGGTACATCACAACATCTATGTCCCCTAGAAGTAGCACCACTGAGCTGTGTATTGAACAGCTAGCGCAAGGACGTCAAAATCAGCCCATGGACGGAAGTTAACCTCAGGTCCCTGCAAGACAAACACTCATGAGTCGGAATCTCTACTCAAAAGAGTAAATAAAAATGACGAGCAACGCATACTGAGAGAAGCGAGTCTCGAATAAGGGCGGTAGCAGTCTGGTCAGTATAACAACCTCCCCAACTAGCAACAACGGGAAGCCCTCAAGGCAAAGGCCTGGCTGGCGCCAAAGAAGGCATATACTCATAGAACCACACCTATAACAACACGAAAATGTCGGCAAAGCTAAATGACAAAAATAAATCTATTGCCGAGAGGAATAGTGTATACCTCTACGATCCTCTAAAAGCTCGAGAGAGTGACCTCCTCGTCAAAGGTGCGATGACGATTGGCGAGTCGCAACCCCAGCAGGAAGTCAGCATAGGCCAAGCTGGCCCAGTCAAAAGTCTCGACCACTCGGAGGTCGCGAAGAGCGGCCAAGTAGTAGAGCAGCACTCGGATACCCTTGTCAGGAGAGAAAGACCCTGAAAGAAGAATCAAAACAAAGATGCGCACCCGCTACTCCGAGGTGGTCGCATCATCTTGAAAAGCCTCTACTAGCATAGATCGTCGAATCGATCGGCTACTCATCTGTAACAGTCGAGACTCACCGCGGGCCCGAATAACAATGGGGCTTAGTAGCTCCTCTATCTCAGGAGAGAAAAGGGTAGTATCGGTACCAAAAGGAACTGCACCTGACCAGAATTCCAATCCATTGATGATCGAGAAGTCAAGGGGAGTGATAGTCATCTCACCCCAAGGGAAGTGGAACGTGTTGGTGGTGTCCCAAAAGAACTCCACCAAGGCACGAACAAAGAAACGACTCGACTTCAGAGAATAAAGAGCCCGAGTAGTCTGCAACAATGGAGTCAGACCACAAGACTCCCACAGCGCAAGCAACCCCTCTTTGTTGCGAAAATAAGAATCGTACAGCTGCCCAATAGTGTCGTTGCCTGAACCGTGGCAACGAACCCGCTCGTCAGTCATCCTGAGCCGAACACGCTTTGAGATATGAAACTGGGGCGTGAAGTACAAGGTACGCCCATCCCACTCAGGGAATTCCCCAAGGCTAGTGGAAGTCCCCTCGTCGGTGTCGACGGGCTCGTCCTCTCGGTGAGCCCCGCAAGAGCATGAGCCTGAAATGAATCGTCAAGACATACTAATTATGCAAGCAAACAGTAAATAAAAGGTTCTATAGTATCTAAGGTTCGCCTAGCCGCATGATACTATGTTCGTAAAAAAAGAGTATGTAGTACTAAAATAGAGCATGATTTTGATTCAAGCATAAATAGCATTCTCAAGCAATCGAACAATTTCTGCAATACTATGACAAATATTGTGACAAATTGAGTATGAATAGCTAGCAAAAACACGAAGAATGAGCCACATTGTTCTCACAAACTCAAAGTGCCCAACAATGGAAAATCATTCGTTTCTCCACCAAATTGAGTCAAACAAGTCTCAAAACACTCTTAAGGTGACATAAAAGCAAAAACAAGAAATTTCATGGCAAGAAATTTGAAAAACAAAGAAAAACAAGCATGAATGCATTCGGATTTTTCGAAAATTCGTGAATAAAGATGCACGAAATTCGCACAAGGTGAGTTTGAGTAAAACTTACATAAATCGGCAAACTAGAGATTGAGGGCGTCAATTTGCAACAAATTTGAGCGAATTTGGTTGAGAAATGAGCAAGAACGAGAAATTTGAGGTTTGAGCGAAAAATCAAGCAAAAAAGAGCAGCAGCGACAAAATGAGGAAGAAAGGGGTTTTATTCTGACACGTGGTAGCGTGCGCTGGCTCTCCTTTCTTCAGCGACGCAACTCCTTAGCCCTATAATGCTTATGTGGACCTTATTTAGCAAAAGGGTTCCTTGGTACGCTAGTTGGCCCCTATAAGCAAATTGACATGATTAGTAGTCGGCTCGATTACAATCACAGTAAGTGATCGCCCTCATGACGGTCATCTCACTTAACTTAAGTGCCTAAGTATTGGCTCATTACAAGCATCGAGGTATTGGTTCACAAGCAAATGCAAGCGCCGAGGTACCGGCTCATTACAAAATGCGCCGAGGTATCGGCACAGCAAGCAATCACAGCAAAAATATATCAGCAAAGCACTAGCAAACGGAGGATCAACAAGCGATGGTCTATGATGATCTTCCTAGGAAGATTGTCACAACAAAACTAAAGATGGCTACAAGCAGCGGTCTTCGATAATGTCCCGAAATAGCGAGGAGATTGTCTATAGCGGCGAGGTACTGCCATGGCAAGGTACAGCAATGGCGAGGTACTGCCACAACTCTAGAGATGACGAGGTACAATCACCTTCTACGATGTTCTCAAGGTATTGTGGAAGATTATCACAAACAAATGAAGATAACGAGGCACTGTTACCTTCATATGGCGTTCAAGAGGCACTGTGGAAGTTGTCACAGCATGCAATAAACAAAATTCGGTTACTCCAGAGACGTGTGCCCGACGGTGCAAGATACACGTTTTTTAACTCTTTTATCTGTTTAAACTAACGCTAGTTTGCAGGTATCGGCTTTACAAGAATGATTTAGGATCGCAGAACGTTCTGAATCATTCTCCGTCCCTATCGCTACTTTCACTTTTGTTTTCGAAACTTACGTTTCTCCTAACTTAGTCAAAGTAGGGGTTTCTGTAGACACCTGATTGTGTCTCCCCAAAAACCAAACCCAGTGATGAATATCTTTCACGTCATTGATCATCGAACAAGGTGAAATGTGAAAAGTCTTGTGGTGCGGTCGTTTTAATGAAAATGCTTCGTTCTGTTTTCGAAAATATTTCTTTTTGTACTCTATTTATGGAAAATGTCTAGTCTAATTTAGTTTGGTCCATGATAAGGGTCCAATAATAATGTAGTTGGATTGGGCTCAAAAAGAGTTTTCCAACGATATATTATAAGCCCAATTCCGATGAATAAAGAGGAAGTTATGGCCAAAATACTAAATTTGGCTTGAAACGAGTTTTATATACGGCCCAATAATCAAGTGGAGGGCCCATTAATTAATATTCCTAAAGTCATTAGGATAGATTTTAATCTTCTAGAATGATCTAGAAGGTTCTTTTGAATTCTAGTGGGATTAGGATTAATAATTATATCTTTTTGAAAAATAAAGAATTTTATTTGGAATAAAATAAGTGTTTTAAAAAGATTAAATCTGATTTTAAAAGATAAGTATGGACTTTAATTCATCTAATTTAATTAGCAATTTTATTCCGATTCGAATTCTAACTCATTTTTAATCGTTTCCGGATGTTTTTCTCTATAAATAGGGTCGATATTCCCCATTTTCAAATCATCAACAATCATCTAATTCTATTCTCCCTCTTTCTAAGCCTAGCCTTTTTACAAATACAATATTCCGCATTCACGAGTTGTAGACACACCTAGTCAATTTCGAAGTTGCCTTCGCCCTAGACGTGAAAGGTTGATAAATTCTGAGGGTTTGGTCCCAAATCCCTATTTCAATTATTTAAATTATTGTTTGATTTAATATTTTCATTGAAGTTACTAATGTGTGTATTCTTTTGATAGAAAGAGATACGAGGCAACAAAGTAAGTTGTTTTATTGCTTTATTTTTATAGAAAGCATGCTTAAAATATATTAATTCCTAGTATCATGTTAGGATGCTTTTATTGCTTTCCAGTAACATGCTTAGGTTGCTTCCTATTTTCTTCTATCATGTTAGGGCTAAAGCTTTGATTTTTATTGTTTAGTGACATGCTAGGATTTCTTATTAATCATGTTAGTATCATGCCTAGGATCTTGCTAATATTTTTATGCTTTATTGAGGTTTGATATGATGATGATGATTTGTTGTATTAATTATTATTATGTTGCTTGATATTATTGTTGTTGCTTGATCACGCCCTCTCTTACAGAATTAAAGGGAATTTGTATTTGTAATCACCCTTAATAAGATAATTAATAATTTTATTTAGGCTAATGTGGTTTTAATTCAAGTGATCGCCAATAATAGTTTTGTTTGTGCATTAATATTCAACCAACATAGATTAACCAAGTTTAGGATTAATCTATTGATTGTATGTTAGGCAGAAAGTGCACATGAATACGAGAAGAATAAAGTAGAGGCCTATTTTTAGGGCAGGTTCAATCTTTTTTAGGTTGAATTTGTACCTTCATCCCCGAATATGCAGTCATGGTTCCAGACCACTATGGAGTTAGCAATCTCATGGATCGTGAAGGGGTGTAACCTTCACCCTGTGAACTGTTTACAAGTTCCTAAAACTTGTTGGCGACTCTTTTGCTCTAGCTTTCTTCCCTTCGGACCCCACCATATTTAAGTGTATGATCACAGTGGGGCTCAAGTGTGGGATGCTTGAAATATTCCCTACAACACCGCTTCTTGATGCTAGCGCAGCTTGAGAGCGCAGCCTTGAAGACTTGGAGCTTGCACACCTTGACTTGTGAGCTACAAAGGAGTGACGAACTTACATCTCGAGCTTCATAAAACCTGAGGAAGAGCCATGGAGTGCCTTGGACACGACTTTTCTCTTGTAAACAAAGAAAATCAAACAAATAAAAGAGAAAAGGCAAAATAAACTAAGAAAATGCAAGAAAAATGGAAAAACAACTAAGAAAGGACAAACTAGAGAAATAAAGGCTAAAACTATAGAAAAAGACATTAAAAGAGCTATAAAAGCAACTAAGAATCATCCCAAAAGAAGCTAAATAAGTGCCATAAATGACACTCATCAACATGAAAATAGTGATTCTATATTTTATTTAGGATACTCGGTTTGAAAAAGGGAGAATTGGTGGGGTATTAAAAGGATTATTAAAAATTAATCAAAATGTGGATTAATATCTACGAACTGTATAAAATTTAGGCAAAATTGGCCTCAATAGCACCAACAATAGGTTAGATGCAGAGAATAGCACAACCTTGATTGGGTGCGCTCAACATCACAAACTATTATGTTTTGTGCAGAAAAATGTCATAAATGACATCGAGGGACGGAGATTCTGAATAAAAAGTGTATTGTTATTATTATAATATTTTAAACCAAATTTTCACCCTTTTTAAATCTTCTCTAACTTATTTGATTACTTTATTATACCTAGCACGTGCTCCCTAATTATTTGTCTGTAACTTATTTTGTACGGAGTAATGAGTTTCATGATAAATTATTGCAATGAATGGATTATGTTTGGCAAAATATATCAAAACATAACTACACAAATTATACAGATTAATTAAATTCATCCAAACCAGACATCAATTTCAACAAGTCATCATAACACCAAGTAATATCCTACTTTCACGACATTATGAATAAAAGACAAATAAACAAATGCATGTATTTAGCATAGATATAGAGATTGAATTTTAAAATTTACCAAAGTATAATTTCCAAAATGTCTTGTTCTAATTGATTTTAGGATTGGTCTTCGTCTTTTTCTTCGTACACCTCTGTGTTTTTCAAGGAGTAAAATGAATTTTACTAATTGAGGGTAATGGGAGAATAATAATATTGGGGGAATGTCCTTAGTATAGTAAAGTATTATATATGTGAGAGGTTATTACAAAAAAAAAAAATAATAATAAATAAAAAATAAAATTTTTTTTTGTGAAAATCGGTTAAAAGTAGTAAAAATACGATTTTTCAGCAAATCGAATCTCCGTCCTCCGATGTTATTTATGACATTTTCTGTACAAAATTTAATACTTTGTGATGTAGAGCGCACCTGATAAAGGTTGTGCTATTCTCTGCACCCAACCTATAGTTGGTGATATTAAGGCAAATTTTGCCTAAAATTTTCCGTTAAGAATTTTCCTAATTATTATAAAGAATATTATAAAATTAGATTTAACCATTGACATTTTATTATGACTTTTTATCCTAAAACTATCTATTTGAAAATAACAAATTATTTATTAAAGATGTTATCTTATAAAAATTTAGACTAGCAGCTTACAAACGTAGCCCATTAAATAATTCTTTAGTGGGCTCCATATTTTCAATTCAACTGTTTAAATCTGTGCTATTTGTAACTATATTCCCCTTCTCAACCCTTACCATACATAATATTATTAACATAATTGTGAAAAGGTTTCAAGCACATTTGAAATTCAAAGACGGCGGGACATCAAAATTATTGTGCGGTTTTATCACTACGCTAACATATTTGTTTTTCCAATGTAGTGAGATTTTAATGTTCACTTAAGGATTTAAGATAAGTTTGAAATGCAACTTATATAAATATGAAACATTGATAAAATTTGATTTAAGAGCATCTCCAATGGCAAGCTACAATGCTTTGTAGCTTGCTTTTCCACATAAATTTCTAGGCTACAACACTTTTTAAGCAACAACTTGTTTCAATGGTAAGCCACAATATATTGTAGTTTGCAAAAAAATAAAGTTTTAAAAAAAAATAGATAATTATACACATGTTCCAATATGAATGGAGATTATTTGTCTCTTTTTCAATCAAGCATGTAGCTTGGTTGGGCTACAATTGCTAGCATGTTGCTCAATTTTTTATTCTTCAATGGTAAGCATGTAGCTAGGAACTTTATTTAAATTGCAAGCAAGTCCTTATAATTGAACCATTGGAGATGCTCTTAGGGGCTGATCGTGGACAAGACTTTCAATTCAAGCGTTTAAGGTTACAATAGGTGTTTAATATTAGCTAATTAAATTAGCTGGCTATTTATTATCATCTAATTGATAAGTGGGGACTACAAACAAAATATTTTAACGGATTCTGGATTTTTTGATGGACATTGTGGATCGGTAATGATAATATAGTCTAACTTTATCTACTAATTTTTTAAGTTAAAGGTGGTTACATTCAAAACGATCTATTAATTGGTAGTTATTGACAAGATTTTAACACTATTATTATTACCCTTCATTTACACCTTTTTGTTTTGCCCCATTTGTTGAACTGTATAATTTTCAATTAACATATTTGAGCAACAATACCTTCAACACTTTATATGAATATGTTACTTTTCTTATATTATTAAGGATTATTCAAATTTATACTTTTCCTTTTCTCAAGATAAAGGTACGAAATGGACTAACAAATTAAGGAGTGGAAAAATAAATTATTTTTTCCTCCATATCAAAATTAGGAAAAATTGTCAAAAATAATACAAATTTTGAATGGTCCGCCAAAAACAAGTCAATCTTTTAATTATTTCTAAATAATACAAACTTTAAGAGGTGTCCGCTTTAAACAAGATAATTTACCTACAAATTATATAACCGGTTAACATTTTTTTTTTTTTGTTATAAAATTGTTTAATAATATAATTTACTTCTATTAAAAAATCTAAGCATGGTTAATTATATATATATATATACATATATATATAATTATAATTATATATATATATCTTAATTAAATATTAAATAAATCCTAACTAAATAATTAATTAATTTCATGTTAAAAAGAAAATAAATAATTAACTCCTATTATTATTATTATTGAAAATTATTATCATTATCATTATTATTATTATTATTATTATTATTATTATTATTATTTTGGAAATTTGCAAATTGCAGCCATTTAAAAAAAATTGCAAATTACAGCCCAAAAGATCTTATAAATTGTAAATTGCAGCCCGATTCAACTTTTTCATCGATTTACATGTCAAAAAATTTCCGGTTAAAGTTTTAGGGGCTATTTTCGGTTAAATTTTTGGTTAAAGTCTTACGGGTCTGAATTGAGCTCGGAATTAGCAAAAAAATAATAAAAGTGCCTCGTTTTAATAGCAAAAAAATAGTTACCCACAAATCGATAAATTTTTGTTATGCAAAACGAGACACTTACGTTATTTTTTTGCTAATTCCGAGCTCAATTCGGACCCTTAAGCCTTAAAATAGCCCTTAAAACCTTAAGAGAAAATTTTTCGACACGAAAACCAATGAAAAAGTCGAATTGGGCTGCAATTTACAATTATGAGATCTTTTGGGTTGCAATTTGCTTTTTTAAATGAATGCAATATGCAAAATACAAACTTTAAATGGCTGCAATTAGTAAATTTTCCTTATTATTTAAAAAACAAAAACCCACCACCACCACCTTTCCCACCGCTTCCAACATCCCATCCACCACCTCCCCACCCCCGGCTGCCACCCTAGACAACCTTCCTCCCCCTCGCGCTGGTCGACTGATCAGCCCAGCCCCACCCTTTCCCTTTCCCTTCCCCGGTTCCCCACACAACCCCTCGCCCTCACTAAAACCCAAAACCCTTAACCTAAACCCTAACGAAATTAGGGGTGGTTTTGGCGATGGTGTTTAGGTTTTGGGTCGAGCCAGTTTACGGTGGAGGAAGAGTAGGGGGTTTGAAGTTTCAGTTAGAGGGAAAGAGAGGGGGTCAAATCGGGGCACAGGAAGGGGTGGGTTGGGCTGGTTGGTCGGCCCACTGATCGGCGCGAGGGGAATAGAGGGGTCTAAGTGGCGGCTGGCGATGGGGGAGGGGGTGGTGGCTTGACTGGATGTGGCGGATCGGTGGTGGGTTGTTTTCAAAAAAATTAGGAGTTTTTTTTATTAAAATAATTAGGTGTGACGTAGGGAAAAGTAGGTCGTTTTCTACCCTTTCCTAGAGCCAAAGAAAATTTATAAACGCTCGACCAACCTAATACGAGTATATGGTAAGTCAAGGGTCGAACCCAAGGGAATGAGTAGATGCAAGCTATAGCTTAGGTCAAGCTACTTCGAAGATTGTAGGAAGATATGGTTGGTAACTAAGGTATCGAGAAAACTAGATAAATCGAGAAATTCAATGTACTAAACAATAGGGATATTGGTTCCACATTCAAGCTCAATGATTATGCTAATTGAAGGATCACTCAATCAATTCAAACATTGCAAAGGACAAACAATAGTTGCAATCAAAGGAATTCAAGAGCTATCTCCTATAAGCCAAGCTAGGGTTCACTATGAATGGCTAACTAGGAAAATCACAATCAAATTCAATCAATTAAAGCAATTCTCAAATCAAGGGTTCATGTCATTGAAATTTGCAATGCAATCTAGATTAAACTTATAGGTTGATCACTCCTAGTCTAATTAATCACATGCACAACCATGTCAACCAATTTAATTGCAACAATTCAATCAATCAAGGATCATCAACTAGCAAAAATCATCAATCTAGCATGCTTCCCCTTCTCCCTAGCAACTAATCTACTCACTAATCATGGTGAAAATGAAAAACAAAACAAATTCAATCACAATCATATTCATTTCAAGTTTAATCAAGAAGGAATTCAATCACTCAACAAATTCTAAACCAAAGAATGAAACTCAAATCAAACATTCAAGAATTAAAGGGAATTGCAATGAAAGTAAATTCAGAGGAAAGAAATCTCACAAACTTTCATTGATGAGAAGAAGAAATCCAAGATCAAGTTGAAATCAAAGATCAAATTCAAGTACAATCAAGTAATCTTAAGCTTCTCTCTCTACTTTCTCTCTCTACTAAATATGGAAAATAAGTGTCAAGTACAAATTAAGTCGTTCCCCCCGAAAAAGTAAAAGTTTAAGGGTATAAATAGAAGAAACGAGCGAAGGGGGCGGGGCGCCTGGTTCGTGCGCACCACCAGGCCGTGCCCGTGCACAGGTGGGTCTGCGCGCACGCACCCCCTGTGCCGCGCGCGCGCACCCCTGCTCGGTGCTCATGGCCTTGCCTCCTTCACTTGCTCGATCAATCTCTGCACTCCCGAGCATCCCTATCATTGGTGCACTCGAGGCGATGCTCGAGAGAAGGGCAGCTCCTTTATCTTCCAAGCATTTGAATGCCTCAAGCCAAAGCATAACTTCCAAGGCCCTCGAGATCACGGAGCTAGCTTGAATTGCGTTTTCGGAATCCCGAACTTTGCTCCATCGACTTTCTTGAATGCGCTCGAGCTTTCTCCTTGGTGATCATACCTCAGGAAACTCAACACACCTACAAAACAAATCAAGGAAACAAAGAATCGAGAGAAATAGTCGAGAAATGAACAAAATGACAAAAAAACCATTAAAAGCATGCATTTCTCTAAACTTACACACAAACATGCAAAGAAAGCATTATTATGTAAAAACACGGCAAGAAGGACTAAAAATGAGAATAAAACTATAAAGAAAACCTAGCCTACGAGTGCCATAAATGACACTCATCAAGGAGTTTTAATAATAATAAAAGGTGGTTTTGTTTAATTTATTTATTTTTTATTTTTATAATAACAATTAATATTATTTAAATCTTTAAATAATTAAAAACATAAAATAAATTAAAAAACTGTAAAAAAAATAATTTTAATTGTCAAACCAATAAAATGATTACTCGTGTCCCATATGACCTGTTAAATAAGTCACCAACAAGTCATAACTTGTTTAAAGCGAACATCCCTTAAAGTTTGTATTATTCAGAAATAATTAAAAGATTGACTTGTTTTTGGCGGACTACTTAAAGTTTGTATTATTTTTGACAATTTTTCCTCAAAATTATGTGCTGAAATCTATTTTACATAGCTCTCAATATTTACCGACCAACAATGTAATTTTAACAAAAAGTTTTAAAAAAAATTGATCTTACAAAACTACACATGAGGTGAATCAACATTATCTTGTGTGACAATTTTTATTTTCTTTTTTTTTTCACATATAAATGATAATTGGTCAAATTTTGTAAAGTTATGTCATGGAATGGAAATTAATATTAGGGAAGATTATAATAGTCAAAGTTCGTAAAGTTGACCGAAAACATACAATAGGACAATCTTTTAGAAGCAGGAGGATTGTATAGAGAAAGGTCTTGACCGGCCATTTATAAATATGAACATATTAAATGCTCTCTAATAATTTATGAATTTGAGTGAGCAATAAAATGAAATGAGAAACGTAAGTAATTATTGTTTTGGGTAATAAATGAAACTAGCATATCAATAATGTGTAGGGGACATATAGGATGAGTCATAGCCATAGGATGTCATATGCTTCTCACTCTCAACATATTTATTCTCAGTTGAAAATTTATCAAAAAAATTCCTAGAAAGTCATAGACACTTGAAGATTGGTATTTATGTTCACTCTATTTTTTTCTTAACTAAATTTTCTATTGAAAAAACTTTTGCAGGTGGCATGGAAGTAAGGTGGTGGTGTGTTTGTTATATTCAATATCAGGTGATTTTGCTATTTATATTATTCAATTTTTGTATTTTTTTTTATTGTACTTCATTTCAAATTTGTTCATACATTTCATGTTGTGAAAAACGTAATGATATGGGTTGTTGTAACAACCTCCATGAATTAAGCTTGCTAATTAATGATGCAATTATTTTATTATTATGATTTTCATGTGTCTTTCAATTTATTAGATTTATATATGTGCCAATTTCCTAATTTTTTGGATCCCGCTGCTCTTAGTGTTGGAGCCAAACTATGTCTGTCTCGAAAGAAGCGATTACTCAGAGTATGAACACTATCATCACCGAGCTTGAACAAGAAGTATAAACCTTACTCTTTTAATTTTTATTTGTTTTAATGTTTATTGTGATTATTAGCTATTTAACTCATATCTGCAAAATTGTTTGTGAAAGATCTGATTTTTTTTTTTTTTACTACCTTCATTTTTTAGATATCAATTACTGTTTATTTTGACATGACCAGCACATTTATTTTTGTCCATCTTGCGTGAATTTTTATTGTTTTATTTTAAAAAAAAAAGGTAGATATGTTAAAGGAATTGAAAATAATATGTTGTCTTAGTAATTTTTTCCTATTTGAATTCTATGTATTCACATTATAGTCAAATAAATATTACAATTCCTGAAAGTTTTGGTTGTATGAAAATTATCAAAAAGGTCTCGGATTTGATTTCCTTAGCATAAATAAAACATTACATACATGTTTCTCTCTACTATTTTCAAAAATGGTAAATACCAATCCATTTTATAAATCTTGTATTTCCTTTGTCAGAACTAGGAAAAAATCAAAAAGATTATGAAAATCTTCTTCACTTTTGGTAATAAAATATTGCATATCACAATAAAAGAGTTATAAGTTTTTAATGTGCTTATGTGTCATAGTTTTGCTTAATATCAACCAAACTTATGACATTATGTTAAAACTTTCTCACTACTAATTAATCAAGGTATTTATTTACTTTCTTTGCAATTGCTCTCCAGTATTTTAATAAGTACATTTCATAAGATAATGAAAAAGATAAAATTTACTATAAAGACTTAATATATAGATTATAGAAAAGTGCATTGGGGATTCACTATACAAAACCTTTTGGTAACACCCAAGTAGTTCTCCTTACACGTGTAGGGTAACCTTTAATCAATTTAGGGTGAATTATAATCTAGTTTAGAATAACCATACTTTGCATAAATTTTTTTATTATAAATTTAAAGGTAAACATAGATGTTAGGGACAAATCTTAAATTAGATAATAGGCAAAATTGGCCGCAACACCCTGAAGTATGGCTTAGGTGCACTGAGCACCCTAAACTTTGCATAGTAGCTAAAACACCACCAACTATGGTGATAGGTGCAATGCGTGCCTTAAATGAAAATTTTCGGCCACTTATTTTATCGGAGGAGGTGAATCCATGCGTGGTAAGTGGATGGAAGACTACATAACGTTTCTAGAGAGTGAAGATTCACCTCCTTCCGGTAAAATTTGTTGCCGGAAATTTTCATTTATGGCATGCATTGCACCTAAGCCATACTTCAGGGTGTTGCGCTCAATTTTGCCTAGATAATATGATTACTTTTAAGCATCATAGTAGACCTGACAATATTTTACCTGACTAGAAAACCAAGCCCAACCCGACCCATTTTTTATGGATTTTGATTTAAAAACATTTTGACTTGAAACCCAATTTAATTTTGAATCTATTTAACCAATAAAACATGCGAGCCAAACTCGACGTGAACCAAACTAAACCGGGTCGCTAACCCAAAATTTGTGGGTTTTTTTCAACAATTATATTAGAAAATAAAAACTTAGTTTTTAATTAACTTTGATCATCCATCCGTCAATCTACATTCATTTCTCTTTCATCTGTCTCTCCTAGACATACATTAATCGCCACCCACACCAAACTACCAATTTACATGAATTGCATGTGCATAACCTAATGTTTCAGTCTGATCCTAACTTCCTCAAGAATTCGGACCTGAGATCCTGATACTCCTATCGGCAAGCTGAGAACCTACACAATGAGAAGAAGTTAGCTAACCCCGGGGTGATCCGGGGATAACCACTCCAATGATAAAGTCAGAAAGTGTTTAAGAGAAGAAGGTAAGTAAGAGAAAGAAAGTAGAGAGAGAGAGAGTAAGAGAGTGTCTTTTTTTTTTGTCCCCATTAATGAGGTCTTACCTACTATTTATAATAGTTTACCTTGACAGGTGGCTCTCATCCATGCATAGCCTTTTGTGCCAAGTGTCGAGCTTCTGTTGCCACGTGTTGAATTCCGGCGAGCCGACATGTCTTCTTTTTGGAACATATCAGCATCCTCTTATAATTATTGGAACATGGTCAAATTGGAACATGGTCACGTGCTTTCACAAGATATCGATCATGCTCAGATATCGTCCCATACAATTAGCCCCCCAAGTGAGGACGCATGATCATTCATCATCGTTCTCAGTTAACATGGGCAACAAGTTGAACCTAACTAAACAAACTTTGGGTTCCACATCTCATTCTTCAGATTTTTCCTTATGTTCTAAATGTTATTGTGACAACGTTTCTTGTACTCTGTCAAGCATTGTTTATTAACAAAACCTTATTACTGACCTTGCCGTTGTCGCAATTCGTTTTACTTGCTTAGCCTGTATTCAGACAGATTTGCTTCTATACGTCTATATATCTTTGAGCTCTATATTCTTTTGCTGATAAGTTTTATATTTATTTACTACTTTCATTACTTTTTATTATTATTACTTATTTAAGAGGACAATTTTTATACCATCATTGCGTACTGTATTAATTTGCTTTTAGCTCTACTCCGTTTTCCCCCCCCAAGTGACCTTGTAAGCTGATAGCTTACAAGGTCAACTTGTTGTAAAATACCTGGGAGCGAAAAACTCCGTTTTCCTCCCCAAGTTACCTTGTATGCCGATAGCTTACAAGGTCAACTTGTTGTACAGTAACTGGGAGCGGAAAACTCCGTTTTCCTCCCCAAGTGACCTTGTATGCCGATAGCTTACAAGGTCAACTTGTTGTACAATAACTGGGAGCGGAAAACTCCGTTTTCCTCCCCAAGTGACCTTGTATGCCGATAGCTTACAAGGTCAACTTGTTGTACAATAACTGGGAGCGAAAAACACCGTTTTCCTCCCCAAGTGACCTTGTATGTCGATAGCTTACAAGGTCAACTTGCTTCAATGAGCACGTTATGGTAGTGTAACCGTTTTTTTTTTTTTTTTTCTTTGAGCGGGAAAATTTTCACACGTGTCATAAATCCTGCCGCTGCTTTTTGAAACTACTTATCGAACGGGAACCGTCGGATCTCTGAACCGCCTTTCACTTCAACTAGCCATTCAGTTTCCCTTTTTAGATCAAAATAACCTCATTTTCTCATTACTTTGCATTTTTTCTAAGTTCTCTCTCAAAAGTTAAAATTTTTCGATCGAAGTTCCTACTTTTCTTCTCTTCTTTGTTTTCGGTTTGCGCATTTCAGTACTCCAGGCGTGCTCTTTCTTTCTTTCTAAGTGCTCTCCAGTTCATGATTCAGCCGTCAACTCGGTTTTAGGAGATGACGAGACTCAAGAAGACAGCATAAACAATGAGAGTAGGGATGATATTGTCGATTTAACAGCTGAGGTTATCCAGGAAGAAAATCTGGATGAGGGCTACAACTCTGAGACCGATAGAGCTGAGTTCCGACAACCCATGGTTCTTGCTAACGAGGGGAAAGTCGCGAAGGCAAAGATAAATGAAGCTTTTAGGAAAACGGCAATTGAAAAAGATTATTGTCGTCGTGCAAAAAGGTTCTTTAACCTACCAGATGAGTACGAGTTGTCTCTCCCTCCGTCTGGAGCTTCAGTGTTGGATTGCCCGGTTGGTTCTGTGGCCGTTTACATGAAACATTTTGATTTTGGCCTCCGTTTTCCTCTACATCCTTTCGTTGCTAAAATTTTGAAGGCTTGGAATGTTTGCCTGGTTCAGTTAACTCCTCAAACAATTCGTGCCGTTATTGTTACTGTTTGGGTCATGTTATATCGGAATTTCCCTCTAACCCTTAACGTATTTAGACGGTTAATTACCTTAAAGAGGGATGGTCAGTCAGATGGGTGGTGGTCGTTATACACTCAACCCCATAAGTATACCGTTCATCCTAAACTATCCAGCTGCAAAGGTTGGAAAGATAGGTTTTTCTTTATGTCGGTCCCAGAGGATTTTCCTTTGAGGAGAACTTTTTTCAAGCCTCATCCCCATTTCGATTCAATCCCCGAGAGAGATCTCGGTAAGCATGAAGAAAGGGCTGTCAATCACTTTGACATCTCTGAATTTGATGAAGGCGACGGCAAGGCCCGTCTAGTTCCTGCGGTGTGGGTGCCGAATGTGAGTTACATTCTGGGCAACGCACCGTTATCTCGTGTCGGTCTCTGTTGGACTGACCAGCATGGTATAACTTATCTTTCTAAGTTCTATTATTATTATTTATCATTTTTTTTTTACCTTGCTTCTGTTGTAGTTTACTTGTTACTTACTATTGTCTTCCTTACCCTTTTGCTTTTTTTTTTTTAGGTATTGACAAGTTGGACAACAAGTTGCTAGGCTTGTCAGCTGACGGAAAGAGGGTTCTCAGGCGTTGTCCTAAAGCGACCGCCTCTTACGACACCTTAGCTTCAATTTGCGGTCGTGCACCGGCTGTTAGTGCTAAGAGAAGAGCTGAGTTAATGGCTGACGACAACGCCAAGAAGAGAAAGCTGACATCTCTCGCCAATCGGCGCGGCGGTGGTGTGGTGATTTCAAGCCCTAGGCAAGCTGGAGGGCGGGGTGAGAAGAAAAAGGACAAAACGGAGACCGAAAAGTCTCCTCTCACCAAAACAACAAAAAGCCCTAAAGCCCGACATGGATGTTGGCCGGAATGAATCAATGATTACCGACGATCCAATGCAGGGTGGGACCCTTGGTTACCGGCTTCTTAGTAACCTTACTCTTCCGATGGACAGACCTGCTGGTCCAATCGGTCCCCTCGCAGCTGCTCATATGCACAACATGATGAAGGTATGCTTACTTTACTACTTTGCCTTAACCTATTTCTTATATTACGTTATGTCTTATGCACTCTTATTGCTTGTTTCATGGTTTCTGTTAATTCTTATTCGGAAGTACTTTCCTGTTCACAGGCTGTTATGTCTGGTACGGAGCTGGTGGAGATGTACCGTTATTACCAAGAAAAGCACCATCAAGCCTCCTCCAGTCAAAGTGCCATGCAAGAAATCATGAACAACGCTGAGAAGGCCCTGGATGACCTGAGGAAGATAAAAGAAAAAGACGACAGGGAGATGTCGGAGTTGAAGGTTAAGGCTGAAAAGGTTGCTGGCTTGGAGTTGGAATTGCAGAGTCTGAAGACTCAAATTGCTGAAAAAGATAAAGCCATTGAGCGTCTTCCTTCAGTTGAGAAAGATCACGGCGATGCCAGGGCTGAAGTAAAAAACCTCGAAGAGAAGGTTATGCGGATGGAAGCCGATAAGCCTGGGATTCGCCAGAGAGTCGTGGGCCGTTACTTGACTTCAGATGAGTTCTGCTCCAAGCTCCAAGACCGTTTCGATGGAGGTTGGACTGCTGCTCAGAGATGTGTTGCCCACGCCGCCGGTTGGAAAAAGGATGATTGGGCCAAGGTTGAGAAGGCTTTCAACGAGGAGGCCTACAAGATCCCTTCCGGCTTCGAGGCGCAGCAATTCTCTGAAGAGGACTTGTACAATCTGGCGCCAAGTACTGATGACGGCCCCAATGATCCCAGCATTTTGGACTCCCCAGTGCTTGAGAATGCACAATCTTGAAGGGGCGGGCAGTCATCACCGACATCTTCTTGTGGGTCCTGTGTTATTGGGCCTTACCAGCTATAACTCTCTTTTATTGTCTTTTGTATGTGTGAACATCTATTTTGACAATGCTGTTTTATCGGCATATACCCCTTTTTTGTGGTGATGCCTGTCGATTGTCAATTTTATCTGTTATGCAAACTTATTTTTGTTGTCGTTGTCTGCTAACTGTCTGTAAATTTTTATACTTTATCGTAACTGTGTTGTTCTCCGCTTATCACTTTCTAATCTTCTTGTTTTTTACAACGTTATGATAACTATATTGCCTTGCCAATTTCAGCATATATAAAAGACAATTTGTAAAAAATAAAAGTTTACCTGATAGTTTATCTGAAATCCGATAACTTCCAATTGGAAACCTCTTAAAAAACGCCAGCTTTTGAAGATATCATATTTCAAAACCTCGGCTTTGGAAGATATCAGATCTTTACCTGACTTGAAAAATTGTAATTAACTTGAAAAATTACATTAAAAATTACCAGCGTACTATGGATATCACAAATACCATATCACTCCTTGCTCCCCCCAGTGTACATAGTTCGCGGTAGAGCTATGTACACTGAGCCGTAACCGGTCGTTGGTGGTTCAGATTATAACATTGGTCACCTACTGCTTTGTTGTTTCAGCCAGTTAGGTACCCTCTCGGCGATCACCTTCTGAGCTATGCCTCATATCGGCGTATACTCGAATTGATTTGGCCGGTATTATATTTTGAACCAGCAACCTCATGAGTTAATGTATACAACTGATCAGGTTGTATAACTGTTAACTTCATGGAAGCGGTTTTGAGCTGTCCGTCCCATTTAACGATGTTCTGTTAAATGGAGGATGCCTATTTCAATGCACATTGTGTGAATGCTTCTTCATTCATCACTGATGTCTTTCTTGATATCAGCTTCACGTAAAAATTGTTCATTACACATAGTATTTCACTACTACAAAAAGCGTGGTTTTTAGACGCTTTTTAGGCCTTTTTTCGACGCTAAAAAGCGTCGAAAAATTATTTCTCGACGCTGCAAAAAAGCGTCGCAAATTCGTGAGTCGAAAATTTTTCAGGGACACAAAAAAGCGTCGAGATTCTCGACGCTTTTTAGTGTCCAAACTAATATACGAAGCGTCGATAATTACGTATTTCGCGCATTATCCCAAATGTATGTAGTTTTTTAGCGACGCTTTTTCCTGTCCACATAATCAAATTTAGCGATGCTTTTTGTTGTCTTGCGTTTATTCGTGTCGGCCTATGGTATGGCGGGAAAGTCTTTGAAATTTGAAAATGTCCAATTATGTAGACATTAAAAAGCGTCTAGATTTATTTTTTAAGCTTTTTTTTTCTTTTATCAAATTATTATCATCATACATACATTATAATTATTTAAATTTATCATAAATTAAAGTAATAACATTAAAATAAAAATAAACAAATATTCTATATAACTAGATTAAAAAAAAAACAATAATTAATCAACAATAAAAAGAGTACGTAGTTAATTACCAAATTTAGAAAAGAAAACATCAACACAGTACAATCATTAAAAAAAAAAAAAAAAAAAGGTCGCATATTATAGTATGTAGCTTGTCCCTAAATAAATACATCACTAATATAAGACTAAAACCCAAAATAGATAGATGATGGCCACATTGATCGATATAGTCGCTTGTTGATGCTCAAGTGTCCCGGCCTATTCTTTTGTTGCACCTACATTGCCTTTTCCAATCTTCCAAAAAAAAAAAAATACAAAGTATAAATTAGTACATTACACAATATAGGCTCAAGATTCAACATGTTGTATTTAAACATAGAATTGTGAGTTAAACATAAAAATATAAATGAACAAAAAAAGCCAAAAGGTCTTTCATCAAGAGTTCTTAGTGGACGTCTATTGTCTACTGTCTCACTGTTATTTCATCAAAAGGTCTCACTGTTAATGAACAAAAAAACCTAGGGTAAACAAGGAATATACTAGATCATAAAGAAGGGACCAAAAGGCAAGGAAGATAATGTCAAGAAGATATCACAGACATCTAACCCACTCACACAAAATTACAAAGAGTAAACAATGCATAGACAAAAGCACTATAGCTATTGTATTCATTGAATCATACAGAAGAAACCCATAAAAATAAATTTTGCTGTAAGTAGATTCAATCATGGACCATTGAAGAAAATGTATAGTCAACATAATGAAACACCCCACTTTTTAGACTTTTATTTCAATAGGGCAACTGGGCAAGCCATTTACAAAGCATTCTCAGCATGCTCCATCAGTTAGAGCCATTTACAAAGCATGCTCCATCAGTTAGAGTTCCTCACATTCTCAGCCAGCAGATAATTCTTACACTATATTACAGAAAATACAAAGTTATTCATGGTTTTTATGCTTCTACTACTGGTGCTTAATTCTTTTCTATTCACCATTGTTTATCTTGGGTGAGCTAACTCACTAAACTAATTTGAAGTAGTGAAATGATTAAAACCATAATTGATCCATGAAGATCTCAAAGGCATACATTATATTTTTAAGGAAAAAAGATAACTCAAAGTGCTAGACAATCATATCCAAGTCTGAGCAACATAAGTATATATGCTATATTGAAGGGATTAAGAGTTTTTACAGCTGAAGATCTCTTACCTTTTCTAGGAACCAAACAATATAATACAGAACAAAGGCACCCACTATATTCAATGATCCCTATACTCTATCTATCCAATAAATTAAGACTATATGTATAAAAGTCACAATCATACAAACACTTAGGCAGGGGAGCAAGTAAAATCATCAGACCTTAGTTCATACTTCATATACATATATGTACATCAGCTTTGTTTGAATTCATCTCACTTTCATTTTACTTGTCTTATTTATTTATCCATCTTTTATGAGAAATTTTGTATATTTTTTTTTAAAAAAATTAGAGCAAGTAAAATCATCAGACCTTAACAATCACATAACAAATTCAAAATGGGGGAGGTAACAACTCTAACAACAAACACATTTTTATCCCCAAACTTCAGCCATAATAAAGCTCAAAGTCAAATTGATGATAGCTAAAAGCAAACTACCAAAAGCAAACAACAACAACACTTAAGAACAACAAACATCAATGCATCATAGTTGAAATAACAAGAACTGAATTCAGAACTGAATTGCAGAACTGATTTTCAGAACTGAATTCCAGAACTGATTTTTAGTTCTGAAGATTAGCTCTGCATTCAGTTCGGAGTTCAGTTCTTGAATTCAGCTCTGGATTCAGTTCTGAATTCAGTTCTGAAATTCAAGTTCTAATGTCAGTTCTGAAATAAGAGCAACAACTCAAGTTCAGATGTTCACACAAGCTCAAGTTAAGACAAGTAGTATAAAAGCAGCAGGGGAGCAGGACAAGCAGTAGTAGGGGAGCAGGGAACACACACACACTCATCACAAGCAAGCATTCACACAAGCTCTAAATGTTACCTGATGTTTTGCCTTTCTTAAGAATTCAGATGCTTTGTCTAGAAGATCCGGAGATGCATTCCCTTGACGAACTGCACCTACAATCTGAGAAAATTGTCCAACAAGCGCTTTAAGAAGAAGATTGTTGTGTCCGACCTCGTTTTTCAGCTTTTCATTTTCTTGAGATAGTGTATCATTTTTTTTGTGCAAAGCATTCACTTCTTCTTTAACACTATCCATCACAATAGTCCTCTTTTGAACTTTTCCATAGCCTTCCTTCCTTAACACACCACGTACTCCGAAAATGTCCCCCTTTTTAACCCCTTGTCCGTAACCCACCGGACGATCGGGAATCTCATTGCCATACATAGTTTGCTGAAATGCTTCATCTTCGAGCTCTTCTTCAAACATCTTAGGGTGCACCATCCTCAACTCTTCAACCTTAGCTTCAACATCATCCTATACCAACATCAGCTTGTTGGTTTGCAAAACTTTTAGAGCCAGATGTATGAATCTGATTTTGACAAGCTCGTGCCTACTTTTTACCGCATTCTGACATAGTCTGCAATCACATTTTCAGATTTTTTAGTTAGAGATTAAATAACGTTTAATAGAGTAAACAATAAGGTAAATATTGTCCTTACTTTCCCGTAATCCGAATCCCAATATTTTACCAACTTAACCCAGTTACTACTGGTAATTCCATGTGGCACATTATTACACATATCATCCAATTTCTTCTCTAGTGGCTTGTAATGAATCAGTTTCAGAGAATATTTGAACTGCCTCCAACATTTATTGGCACGCTTGAGAGCTTGGTTGTCATATTCCACACCAGGAGGAATCACAAAACGGTCCTTCAGTAAAAATAATTAGTTAAAAATATAAATCAGTAAGTAATCTATTAGAAGTAAGAGACCGTCTAAGTATGTGTCTTAGGGATGAATATACTTACTCTTATGTCTTTAATTATTTTCCCTTTAAAATTCTTGTCGATTGCTTTCCAATCTTTTTCCCCAACTGGACAATGTGACTCCATCTTCGCAAGCATACTAATGAATTTAACCAAAATATGTCCACCCTTCCTAATTGGCTGGCATAAATCATTGAATTCGACATAGTACTGGACGACGTTATTACTCCATACATCAATTGGCAGAATAATACCACTTACTAATGTAGTATTACCCTTGGCATCTAAATAAAATAACAAAATTAAGTTAAAAAGAAATAATCAGTTTAAGTTGATTAGCTAACAAATTAATTGGCAAGCAGCAAGTAAAAGTAATATTATCAGTTATAAATCAAACCAAATAGAAGAAAACTATTGCACCTTAAAGCAAACAATAAAACACAACTTATAAAGATATATTATTGAATCATAGAAATTGACCACATCTTTGAAAGCAAGGTGAAATGACATATAAATCAGAAGTTCCAATGAAGTTTTAAAAATAAAAGGGTATAGAATCTGGTTAGTGGAGTTTAGAGTTTTTGTGCATGTTTTCTTCAGAATGATTGCTTTGTTCCTCATGAAGTTATGATAACTGAGTGTGGTCTTAGGTCTTCATGCGAATAATAAGATCATAGTTATTTAAGAGAATTCATGGAAAGAAGGCGCACAAAACAGGGGCAGCAAGAGTCAAAGGTGGCCAAAGACAATGTGCAACAAGACAAAGTTATTTAAGAGAATTCATGGAAAGAAGGCAAGCTACTCCAACAATGTCATTTGATGGTTTTTCCATTCTTAGCTTAATTAGTCACGTGTATCCTTCCAACTTCAATTCAATTAATCAAATACTTAAGCATTCTAGTAATCGTTATTAAGTTACAATTCTCAGCCGCTTAATTTATAACAACATAGCCTCAAATCAAAGGAAAACTAATCCATGCTATCATCTCACTCAGGTGATCCTATTATATTATAGCTTACTACCTTTTATGAACTGAATTCTACAGGTTAACGAGTATTGATTAATATTTTGAGTTTCTACTTTAACTTCTACAATAGATTACTTTTCTCTAAGTTGTTTATCCTGTCCATCATGCTTTATATCATGGTTTTAGGCTCAAATATAGAAGCAAAAGATGGAAGATAACATGTCAAGACAGCAAGCAGCAGGGGAGCACTAGAAGTAAGCTTTCTGCACATAAATTTCTATCAATTATGTAAATTGATACATTTCTTACTTTTACCTTTAAGAGGTAATTGTCATCACCGAGCAATTGTCAATATTTCAGATTCTTAATCCAAAATAAGAGCTAAAAAAATATAGGCAATGAAAGAGAACTAGGCTAGGGGAGGCAGTAGGCTATTGCTTCTAAGAGTAGAGCATGTGAAGACAGAATGCAATCATCAGCCACAAAATCACCATAGAAAAACAAGAAAACTCGTATAAAAAACCCATAAAATTCATATCAAAAACCATATTTGATTTATCAAATTATTTAGAAATAGATGAAATAATAAATTGATAGTGATACTGAACGGAACCTAACTATTGCCAAAGAGAACACTCAATAAATTTTAAAGCTATATTATAAGGTTAATTAAGGATTAAATCACTAACATATCTCTCTCTACTTTATCCATAGCTGGCTCATAATTGATATTTTTTTTGTTACATAATCGAAAATAGCTTACTCAGATCTGCATGCATCAGCCTAATCCAAATGCCATTAACGTTACCAAAATAAACATCACACTATATGTGTCCCAGGAACACTTCCACATTAAAGCTAGCATCACCAACTTTAACTTTGGTCCACAATTCTTCCCCTCTAGGTGAATCACATAAAAACTTTATTTTTTCTTTAATGATTTTGAATAAATATTTCACCATATATTTTTCTTTTCGTTTAATTTTTTTACATGTGATATAAATATTTCTACATCAATTTGATAATAAAACGAAAGTCTTCATCTCTTTTTCTCTCTCTCAATCATTAAATAAGTACTGAATTTTCCTATACATATTGATGAACCAGAAGCAATTGTATGTTTTACGGGCATCATATCAAAATCCAGAAAATTCAAAGCCTACAAACTAAAACCCATAAAATTCAAAGCCTACAAAATTCATATCAAAAACCAGAAAATTGAAAGCCTATAATATTCATATAAAAAACCCATAACATTCCAAACTAAAACCCTAAAACACCATAAAAATCATAACAAAAACCAAAAAACAATTTGAAAAAAAAAACATGAAAACTTGGATTCAAAAACAGAATTCACGAAAAAAAACAACATAAAAAGAAATTAATTTATCTAATTAAGGCCAAAAAATAACCTCGCAACAAGAGATTGATTCTTGTTCTTCATCACCAACGCAAAATCGAAGACATGCAAACAAATAATTCACAATTTTAACGAAAATTTAGAGAATTGTGATATATTAGGTGCCAAAAACGATAGAGATATATACCTAGCAACAATATTGTTCAGCAAATTGTAAATTGATACCTCAAATTTATGAAAGTGTCGAGCCACAAAACCCCAAATTCCTTGAAATTTAGCAAGCAAAACCCAGAAATTAACCTAAAATTTGTGATTTTTTTGGTGAAAAGGTGAACCTCACCAAATTTAGCGGAGAGCAGAATAGAAATTAACCCAGAAATGTAGCGGCATCAGCATCAGATAACCAGTTGGGGAAAGGGGGAACCTCACTTAAGGCCGACTGTCCTTGGAGCAGGGTTTCGATATGAGAATGATGATGGAGTTTAGAGGAGAGCAGAATAGAGATGTGCGTTTAATTGGGAACCTAAGTTATTTCGACTGAGGGTGAAAATACACAAACCCGCTAATTATTTCATTAAAAAAATTCAAAATTGCGGGCAACTTTATTCACGTGCATATCACGTGAGTTTCTCGACGCTTTTATGTGTCGAGAAAATTTCCGACTACAAAAAGCGTCGCAAAAACACGGAACCAAAAAATATAGACTGACGCCACTTCAACAGCGTCGAACCAATTGCGTCCAAAAATCACTCTTTTTGTAGTAGTGTTTCTTCAATACAGCTGAGTTCCATACATTTTTTAGAGGTGTCCCATCCAAAGTTTCTAGGTAAAACGACCCTTGGATGACGACATCTCTAATCCGATAAGGCCCCTCCCAATTTGCAGTCAGCTTCCCATCTTCATTTCCCTTACCGGTCGCTGCTGTTCTTCGTAGCACAAGATCTCCTATACTTAACGGCCTATGGGATACTCTTCTGTTGTAGGCTCTTGACATTCTTTCTTTAAAGGCAGCTGACTTAACTGCTGCTTTTTCTCTCAGTTCTGGCAAAAAATCTAACTGTTGTCGTAGGAGTAAATCATTTTGGTCTTCACAGTAATGCTGAATCCGGAATGTCGGCAACCCGACTTCTGCTGGTATGACTGCCTCTGTTCCAAAAACCAGAGTATAAGGTGATTCACCTGTGGCTTCTCTTACTTTTGTCCTGTTTGCCCATAATATCTCCGGTATCAAATCTACCCACAAACCTTTTGCATCTTCAATCTTTTTCTTGATCGCTGTCACAATTTGCTTATTTGATGCCTCTGCTTGGCCGTTAGACTGTGGATGGCATACTGCTGCATAAGCAAATTTCACCTTGTACATCATTAAGAGATCTTTGACTGGTTTATAGTCAAATTGGGTCCCATGATCAAAAACCATCGCCATTGGCAACCCAAACCTTGTGAAGATGTTTTTCCATAAAAACTTTTTTACTTCCGATGCCGTTATCTTCGTTACTGGTTCTGCTTCTATCCACTTTGTGAAGTAATCAATTCCCACTATCAGAAATTTTCTTCCACCCGTTGCCGATGGGAACGGGCCTACTATATCCATCCCCCATTGGGCAAAAGGGACTGGATTTAGTATCGGAGTTAGGTCATTTGGAGGCAAGTTGATAACTAGGGCAAACTTTTGACACTTCTCGCATTTTTTAACATAAGCCATTGCATCTGCATTCAATGTCGGCCAGTAGTACCCCCTTCTTATTGCTTCCCTAGACAAGGCTCTTGCTCCGAGATGGTTACCACAGCTTCCCTCATGCAATTCTTTTATTAACCTTGCTGATTCAAAATCCGTTATACATCTTTGCAACGGCAGTGAAAACCCCCTTTTGTATAACTGGCCTTGGTACATAACGAACCATACACTATCCTTTCGCAGTCTTTTCAGTTCCCCTTTATCTGTCGGCCCTACACCATGAACGATGTATGCCAATATTTTATCGTACCATTGATTCCCAACATCAACACATAATACGTCCGCCGACATTTCATCTATACTTCTCCGCTTTAAAACCTCCACCATGACTGTCCTTTCCAAGTCGTTAAAACTTGAACTTGCTAACCTTGCTAGCACATCCGCCTGAGCATTTTTCAATCTCGGAACTAGTTTGATCTCAAAGTACTGCAACTGAGCTGCTAATTGCTTCATCTTCTCCAAATATTTCACCATTGCTGGTTCTCGGGTTTCATATTCCCCACTGAATTGACTTGATACCAGCTGGGAATCAGTTGTCAGAACTAGCCGTTTTGCTTCTGCCGCTATTGACAACTGCATTCCGGCTACCGCAGCTTCATACTCGGCCTCATTATTTGTTGCCTTGAACTTAAATTTCATGGCGTATTCAAACATTTTCCCATCTGGAGCCGTTATCACAATTCCAGCCCCTGCCCCCGTTGCTGTGGCTGATCCATCAACTGATACCTGCCATGTTCCCAACTCCTCTTCTTCATCTGTGTATGTGGTTTCAACAATAAAATCTGATAATGCTTGAGCCTTAATTGACGTTCTAGGCTTGTAACTTATTTCATACTCCGACAACTCAACTGCCCATGCCAGTAATCTACCAGATGTATCCATTTTGCGCAATGATTTCTCTAAGGGATTATTGGTGAGCACCTCTATCGGGTGTGCATCAAAGTAAGGCCTCAGCTTCCTAGCTGCCACTATTACTGCTAACGCCATTTTCTCTATCACTGGATATCTGCGCTCTGCCGCATTCAAAACATGACTGACAAAGTAAATCGGCTGTTGTTGTTTCTTCCTTTCCACTAACAAAACGGCTGCTACCGTTTTTGGCGATGCCGAGATGTATAACTGCAACACTTCTCCCTTCTCGGGCCTGGCAATTGTGGGAAGAGATCTAAGATGATTCCTTACTACTTCCAAGGCATCACTTTGTTCTTTTCCCCACTCAAATGCCTTATTCTTTCTTAGTACCATAAAAAACGGAAGCGCCTTATCAGCTGATTTGCTGATAAATCTGGTTAACCCTGCCATCCTGCCAGTTAATCTCTATATATCACGAATGGTTTTTGGTTGTTTCATTTGAAGCACCGCATTCACCTTATCTGGATTCGCATCTATTCCCCGTTCACTGACCATGAAGCCTAGAAACTTCCCTGATCTCACCCCAAAGACGCACTTCTCCGAATTCAACTTCATTTGATATTTCCTCAAAGTCTCAAATGTTTCTCTCAGATCTGCTATATGGTCTCCTTTTTCCTTACTCTTTACTATCGTATCATCCACATACACCTCAACATTCCGTCCCTTCTGCTTCTCAAAAATCTTATCTACCAGCTTCTGGTAGGTTGCCCCTGCATTTTTCAACCCAAATGGCATTGCCTTATAACAATATACACCAACATCTGTTATAAAAGCCGTTTTATTCCTATCAGCCTTATGCATGCTGACTTGATGATATCCTGAAAACGCATCCAGAAAACTGAGCATAGCATGACCAGAGGTTGAGTCTACCAGCCTGTCTATCCGGGGTAATGGGTAGCAATCCTTAGGGCAAGCCTTATTTAGATCTGTAAAATCCACACACATTCGCCACTTCCCTGTCGGCTTTCTCACCATTACTACATTCGCCAACCACTCTGGGTATGTGCAAGGCTCAATGAACCCTGCCGCTAAGAGCTTATTTACCTCAGCCTGGATTGCTTCTATTTTCTTAGTTGAGAAATTGCGTTTCTTCTGCCTTATCGGTCTGAACCTTCTATCAACATCCAACTTGTGCTCCATCACTTCTGGATGTATTCTTGGCATCTCACTGGCCGAGAACGCAAAGACGTCGGCGTTCTCACGCAACAGGCTTATCAGGTTACACCTAGTATCCACATCCATATCAGCCCCAACCTTCACTGTTCTACTCGGGTTGCCTGGTTGCAATTCAACTTGGACGGTTTCTCCCCCCGGTAACGGCCTTGGTGTTTCCTGAGGTCTTGCATCAAAGTTTTTCATAGTTAAATCCTGAGCTGTCGGCTCATCTTTTCTTTTTGGGTTACACGGCACTGTAGCATTACCAACCGGATTCTTCAAAGCTGTCACATAACAGGCTTTTGACATAACTTGACCTCCGTACACCTTCTCTACAGCACCCAAGTTCGACACATAGGCTATTGCCAAATGGTAAGTTGACACAACAGCCTGCATGTCATGTATTATTGGTCTGCCGATGATTGCATTGTAGGCCGACTTAACATCCACCACCAGAAACTCTGCCATTAGATCTCTTGCCTGTAGCCCATCACCCATCCTTACCGGCAACACAATACTCCCTTCTGGCCTCACTGTCGACCCATTAAACCCAATCACAGGGTACGATACCGGCTTCAAGTATTGCCTTCCTATATTCATCTCATTAAAAGCTTGCATAAATAACACATTTGCTGAACTGCCTCCATCCACCAGCACTCTTTTGATGTCAGCCCCATTGATCTTGGTTATCAGAACTAATGGATCGTCGTGCGGGAATACTACACCTCGTGCATCTTCCTCCGTGAACACAACTTGGGGTATTGATGCCGGCCGAGGACGGTTGTCTATATCCAAAGCACAAACTAGATGACGGTGCTCCGCCAAATGCTTCTTTGCCCCACTAATTGTCCCTCCATGAATCGGTCCCCCCGTTAACGAATCTACCCTTCCTGTAGATAACGGTGGTATTCCTGCATCCCCTTGTCGGACTATTCTTCCTTGTGTCCTTTCAGGCCTTGCTTCTATCTGTTGCCTCTCAACTGCTTGTGCCGGTTGCTGATTCCTGCCTGCATTCAACCGGTATTGTGTTAAGTGCCCTTTTCTGATCAACTCCTCAATGTTGTCCTTTAATTGTGTACACTCCTCCGTATAATGTCCCACATCCCTATGGAACATACAATACTTCTTCACATCCCTTGGCCTTGCCTTCATGGGAATCGGCCTCGACCAATCTTCTCTGTTCTGATTTACTGAGTAGATTGCCGCCCTTGGTGTATTCAAGGGAGTGTAGGTGCTATATCTCATTGGCAGCCTTGTCGATCTGGAATCTTGCCGACTTCCTCCTCCCCTTCCTGGGGCAGGAGCTCTCGGCCTGTTTCCTCCAGACGAGGTCCCTTCATACTGACTTTGCCCCTTTCCGGAAACCACATGTCTGCTACTTGTCTTCATTAGCTCTTCACTCTTTATGTAATCATGAGCTTTGTTGAACGCCGCTGCCAATGTCGGCAGGTTCTTCCTTGTAAGATATCTTTTAAAATCCGAATCAACCAATCCATTCATCAAAGCCATCATAGCTATTTCCTGTTGCAATTTCGGAATGGTGTTTGCCTCATTGTTAAATCGCCTGATATAATCCCTCAAAGATTCATCCGGTTTCTGCTCCACAGCCATCAATTCTCCAGAGGTTCTCTGCCTTACACTGTTACTGACATACTGACCTACAAACATCTCAGTCAATCTTTCAAAGCTGTCTACTGACCCAACTTCAAGGTTGTTAAACCAATCGGCTGCAGCCCCAATCAGAGTTGTCGGAAAGACTTTACACCAGACTGCATCCGAGTTAGTGTACAGCATCATGTGCCCCTCATAGGACGTTATGAATCTTGCCGGATCCCCTCTTCCATCATACCTACAAGTCGGCATTTTCACCTTTTCCAGTGGCTGATCCAAGATGTGCTGGGAAAATGGGGATGCCCTTAACTGCACCACCGTGCGCACTACCTGACCCTCTACTTGCGAACTTCTTTGCTGTTGAATTCTGGAACTCACAACATGACTTGAGGATTGTTCATCCCGCCGTGATGTTGTATGCGATCTTACCGACGACTCATGTCGGGGTCTCCTCGACGGGTTCTCCAACTGATTGTGCTGTTCTTCCTGGTGTCGGTGCGATGCTCCTCTATCAGCCTGAGCGGCCTCTCTTTCAGCCCGTGCCGCCTCAGCCTCCTTCCTCTTCCTACTCATTGCATTCATCACCCTTGCGGCCGTTTCCAACTCATCTGGAGTGAATGCCGCCATAGGATCCTCTGCCTCCCCTCCTCCTGCAGGGGGGGTTATCGGCACGTTGAACTGGTTACCCTCTAGGGTATGGGTTTCATCTACTATTTCCACCTGGGGTTGTCCTACTGGTATTCCATTGTTCCCGGCCATGATTATTGTTGTTGTATGTATGTTTTGTGTGAGATTCTTAGGCGATAGAAGTGATCAACTGTTATCCCCTCCTTCTAGCGCCAAATTGTTTCAGTCTGATCCTAACTTCCTCAAGAATTCGGACCTGAGATCCTGATACTCCTATCGGCAAGCTGAGAACCTACACAATGAGAAGAAGTTAGCTAACCCCGGGGTGATCCGGGGATAACCACTCCGATGATAAAGTCAAAAAGTGTTTAAGAGAAGAAGGTAAGTAAGAGAAAGAAAGTAGAGAGAGAGAGTAAGAGAGTGTCTTTTTTTTTGTCCCATTAATGAGGTCTTACCTACTATTTATAATAGTTTACCTTGACAGGTGGCTCTCATCCATGCAGAGCCTTTTGTGCCAAGTGTCGAGCATCTGTTGCCACGTGTTGAATTCCGGCGAGCCGACATGTCTTCTTTTTGGAACATATCAGCATCCTCTTATAATTATTGGAACATGGTCAAATTGGAACATGGTCACGTGCTTTCACAAGATATCGGTCATGCTCAGATATCGTCCCATACACCTACATCATGTCATCGACCAAATAACCCACACCAAACGCCACCAACCATTGTGTGATGGTGTTTAGTTTAAATTTTGCATAACTAACGTATTTTACCTAATACCATAATTTGTATGTTAAGGTTTAATTGTATTGCATTAATAAACTTTACATAACATATATTACAAAGATGGTGAATATTACGTAAAAGTTTAAGTTAGATAAGAGAATAATAACCAACTACTCTATAAGAAATTATTTAATTAATTAAAGGGATTACATACACATAGATATTAATAGTGTCAAATATATGATTTGAAAAGATAATTAAATTAACCGATATATATCAAGAAATTATATAATGAGTTATTATTCATTACATGTTTAATGCTTACTTTTTCCTTTATTTTTTTAATTTTTACAAGTTTTATTTTTGATTTTATTATTATCATTTTGATTAGTTAGGTAATAGATGTGGTTTGATGATATTAATGTAGTAGAAATGTAATGGACATAAACAATATTGGCGTGAATATTTGATTGACATGAAAAAAAATAGCAAAGAAAGCTTAAAAAGTAAGATATTTCTAATAACAAACCACCAATAACATTTGTTAGGGTTGAGTATTTCTCAACTCGTGACCCAAAGTTACTTGATCAACTTGATTGACAGTCCTTATTATGAGTGATTTTTACGAAGTGAATTGCTTGTAAAAAGTAGGTAACTTTAGTTTTATATTAAAATAATTAATAATTATTTTTGGGAACTTACCTTCAATGGAAAGAATTGTAAACACAACTTTTTCAAAATGTAATTACCACTACATAATCAAATTTATCTTAAAGATAAGTAATTGAAAAATTGTTAAAAATAAGCCAAATTTGTCTGATTAGGTTGTAGGTAAGCCAACCGTTTAATTAACTTAGAGTAACTAAACCTTTGTGAGGTTTTTTCTTTTATTGAATTTTAAGTGGTTGAAAACATTAAACAAGTTAAAAAGGACACGTGTTCCAATTTTATTGGTCTAGCTTAAAAAATATTAACTAAAATAAATTTCTGTAACTTTTAATTATTATTGAACCATTTTATCCCTTTCTCACGCCACCTTCCATTGTGACCTCTTCTTTCTCCTCCCCTCTCACCATTAATTTCTCTCTCTTTCCTTAAGCCACCATCTATTACACTTCAATCCTGTTTTCTCTTTCACCTTCAACAAACCCAAATCTTCATTATGTCTACATCAAGCTCGCATCTAATACCATGAATTCATGATGCCCTTAAATCTACACAGTCACCTCAACATCAAAAACTACCCTGCAATCTTATTCTAAATCTACCTTCAATATTGGTCTTAGTAGCTTCCCATCAACCTTCAAATACCGCCCAACAACTGTGAGAAATCAATTAGTGCGCAACTTGGTGATTGGGTAGGTGGGTGGGCGGGCTAGCGTATTTGTTGGGTGCAATATCAGTAGTCCATTTAATCAGCTTCTTATTTGGAAGATTATATTTGTTGAATTCCTTCATATCGACAATCTAGGCTTCTTGTAATTTTCGGAAATCTATTCGGTTTATACATTTGGTGTTTCAGTCTGATCCTAACTTCCTCAAGAATTCGGACTTGAGATCCTGATACTCCTATCGGCAAGCTGAGAACCTACACAATGAGAAGAAGTTAGCTAACCCCGGGGTGATCCAGGGATAACCACTCCGATGATAAAGTCAGAAAGTGTTTAAGAGAAGAAGGTAAGTAAGAGAAAGAAAGTAGAGAGAGAGAGTAAGAGAGTGTCTTTTTTTTTGTCCCCATTAATGAGGTCTTACCTACTATTTATAATAGTTTACCTTGACAGGTGGCTCTCATCCATGCAGAGCCTTTTGTGCCAAGTGTCGAGCTTCTATTGCCACGTGTTGAATTCCGGCGAGCCGACATGTCTTCTTTTTGGAACATATCAGCATCCTCTTATAATTATTGGAACATGGTCAAATTGGAACATGGTCACGTGCTTTCACAAGATATCGGTCATGCTCAGATATCGTCCCATACAATTAGCCCCCCAAGTGAGGACGCATGATCATTCATCATCGTTCTTAGTTAACATGGGCAACAAGCTGAACCTAACTAAACAAACTTTGGGTTCCACATCTCATTCTTCAGATTTTTCCTTATGTTCTAAATGTTATTGTGACAACGTTTCTTGTACTCTGTCAAGCATTGTTTATTAACAAAACCTTATTACTGACCTTGCCGTTGTCGCAATTCGTTTTACTTGCTTAGCCTGTATTCAGACAGATTTGCTTCTATACGTCTATATATCTTTGAGCTCTATATTCTTTTGCTGAGAAGTTTTATATTTATTTACTACTTTCATTACTTTTTATTATTATTACTTATTTAAGAGGACAATTTTTATACCATAATTGCGTACTGTATTAATTTGCTTTTAGCTCTACTCCGTTTTTCCCCCCCAAGTGACCTTGTAAGTTGATAGCTTACAAGGTTAACTTGTTGTAAAATACCTAGGAGCGAAAAACTCCGTTTTCCTCCCCAAGTGACCTTGTATGCCGATAGCTTACAAGGTCAACTTGTTGTACAGTAACTGGGAGCGGAAAACTCCGTTTTCCTCCCCAAGTGACCTTGTATGCCGATAGCTTACAAGGTCAACTTGTTGTACAATAACTGGGAGCAGAAAACTCCGTTTTCCTCCCCAAGTGACCTT
Organism: Chenopodium album; assembly: GCF_948465745.1. NCBI lineage: Eukaryota > Viridiplantae > Streptophyta > Magnoliopsida > Caryophyllales > Amaranthaceae > Chenopodium > Chenopodium album. Next base: position 25,123,488 of record NC_137846.1, on the reverse strand, counting down.
GTATGCCGATAGCTTACAAGGTCAACTTGTTGTACAATAACTGGGAGCGAAAAACACCGTTTTCCTCCCCAAGTGACCTTGTATGTCGATAGCTTACAAGGTCAACTTGCTTCAATGAGCACGTTATGGTAGTGTAACTGTTTTTTTTTTTTTTTTCTTTGAGCGGGAAAATTTTCACACGTGTCATAAATCCTGCCGCTGCTTTTTGAAACTACTTATCGAACGGGAACCGTCGGATCTCTGAACCGCCTTTCACTTCAACTAGCCATTCAGTTTCCCTTTTTAGATCAAAATAACCTCATTTTCTCATTACTTTGCATTTTTTCTAAGTTCTCTCTCAAAAGTTAAAAATTTTCGATCAAAGTTCCTACTTTTCTTCTCTTCTTTGTTTTCGGTTTGCACATTTCAGTACTCCAGGCGTGCTCTTTATTTCTTCGTCGTTTCTTAGCATTTAATTGCACTAAATCAGCAATTTCCGTCGAAGGTATTGTCGTACCCTAACCCTTGATTTTGCATGCTATTTTTATTTTCTTATATTTAATTAAATGTCTGAAGATAGTGTTGAAGAAAATTTTCCTAACCTTAGTACTGCTAGGCGTCGTTTAATTAGGCAGTCTTTAGGCAAAGAAACCGGTAGTAATCAGGGTAATTCATCTTCTCTTTCTGATAATATAGACTACCCGTTTGAGACGTTATCTTCTGAAGAAGAAAAACGCGCTTTTATGATACATAGGACCATTGCTCATCGCGAAAGTGCCCATCACCCTTTTAACCCCGATATCCCTGCTGATACTGAAATTCTTGACGTTGAGCCTGTTAGTGTCCGTTATCACTTACGCAGCTTTACTGGGAGACGGTATTTTAATCAGTACGGCACTAACGTTGGCAATATAGGTATAAACACTATGCCAAGGGTAAAGAGTACCAGTTATCAGCCTCGAGCTGCTGCCCGTGAAGCCGCCAAAGCAGCTAAGGCAGCTGAGGCCGCTAAGGCAGCGGAATCTAGCAAAAGACCTGGGCAAGGTCAGGTTGTAAGTTCTTCTGAAGAAGAACCAGTGGACGACATCCCTGCAAACCCTCTGGAAGGTCCGTCATCTCCAGTTCATGATTCAGCCGTCAACTCGGTTTTAGGAGATGACGAGACTCAAGAAGACAGCATAAACAATGAGAGTAGGGATGATATTGTCGATTTAACAGCTGAGGTTATCCAGGAAGAAAATCTGGATGAGGGCTACAACTCTGAGACCGATAGAGCTGAGTTCCGACAACCCATGGTTCTTGCTAACGAGGGGAAAGTCGCGAAGGCAAAGATAAATGAAGCTTTTAGGAAAACGGCAATTGAAAAAGATTATTGTCGTCGTGCAAAAAGGTTCTTTAACCTACCAGATGAGTACGAGTTGTCTCTCCCTCCGTCTGGAGCTTCAGTGTTGGATTGCCCGGTTGGTTCTGTGGCCGTTTACATGAAACATTTTGATTTTGGCCTCCGTTTTCCTCTACATCCTTTCGTTGCTAAAATTTTGAAGGCTTGGAATGTTTTCCTGGTTCAGCTAACTCCTCAAACAATTTGTGCCGTTATTGTTACTGTTTGGGTCATGTTGTATCGGAATTTCCCTCTAACCCTTAACGTATTTAGACGGTTAATTACCTTAAAGAGGGATGGTCAGTCAGATGGGTGGTGGTCGTTATACACTCAACCCCATAAGTATACCGTTCATCCTAAACTATCCAGCTGCAAAGGTTGGAAAGATAGGTTTTTCTTTATGTCGGTCCCAGAGGATTTTCCTTTGAGGAGAACTTTTTTCAAGCCTCATCCCCATTTCGATTCAATCCCCGAGAGAGATCTCGGTAAGCATGAAGAAAGGGCTGTCAATCACTTTGACATCTCTGAATTTGATGAAGGCGACGGCAAGGCCCGTCTAGTTCCTGCGGTGTGGGTGCCGAATGTGAGTTACATTCTGGGCAACGCACCGTTATCACGTGTCGGTCTCTGTTGGACTGACCAGCATGGTATAACTTATCTTTCTAAGTTCTATTATTATTATTTATCATTTTTTTTTTACCTTGCTTCTGTTGTAGTTTACTTGTTACTTACTATTGTCTTCCTTACCCTTTTGCTTTTTTTTTTTTTAGGTATTGACAAGTTGGACAACAAGTTGCTAGGCTTGTCAGCTGACGGAAAGAGGGTTCTCAGGCGTTGTCCTAAAGCGACCGCCTCTTACGACACCTTAGCTTCAATTTGCGGTCGTGCACCGGCTGTTAGTGCTAAGAGAAGAGCTGAGTTAATGGCTGACGACAACGCCAAGAAGAGAAAGCTGACATCTCTCGCCAATCGGCGCGGCGGTGGTGTGGTGATTTCGAGCCCTAGGCAAGCTGGAGGGCGGGGTGAGAAGAAAAAGGACAAAACGGAGACCGAAAAGTCTCCTCTCACCAAAACAACAAAAAGCCCTAAAGCCATAGTAAAAAAGGTTATTCAAGGGATCGAAGTTGAGGACCTTACTACCGTTGAATCTCCTCGTCAACCTCAACCGACCACCGTTATCGCTCCTTCCACTGCTGGGTCTGATTCAAGCATTCCGGCTTTAACATACCGGTCCAACCAGTGGATAGAAAGAGTTTCCGGCCGGTTTCCAGATGAAGTCCTGAAAGGCTTCGCTGTTCCTGCCGGCCATTCTGGGGACCGTTGGAAGCCCGACATGGATGTTGGCCGGAATGAATCAATGATTACCGACGATCCAATGCAGGGTGGGACCCTTGGTTACCGGCTTCTTAGTAACCTTACTCTTCCGATGGACAGACCTGCTGGTCCAATCGGTCCCCTCGCTGCTGCTCATATGCACAACATGATGAAGGTATGCTTACTTTACTACTTTGCCTTAACCTATTTCTTATATTACGTTATGTCTTATGCACTCTTATTGCTTGTTTCATGGTTTTTGTTAATTCTTATTCGGAAGTACTTTCCTGTTCACAGGCTGTTATGTCTGGTACGGAGCTGGTGGAGATGTACCGTTATTACCAAGAAAAGCACCATCAAGCCTCCTCCAGTCAAAGTTCCATGCAAGAAATCATTAACAACGCTGAGAAGGCCCTGGATGACCTGAGGAAGATAAAAGAAAAAGACGACAGGGAGATGTCAGAGTTGAAGGTTAAGGCTGAAAAGGTTGCTAGCTTGGAGTTGGAATTGCAGAGTCTGAAGACTCAAATTGCTGAAAAAGATAAAGCCATTGAGCGTCTTCCTTCAGTTGAGAAAGATCTCGGCGATGCCAGGGCTGAAGTAAAAAACCTCGAAGAGAAGGTTATGCGAATGGAAGCCGATAAGCCTGGGATTCGCCAGAGAGCCGTGGGCCGTTACTTGACTTCAGATGAGTTCTGCTCCAAGCTCCAAGACCGTTTCGATGGAGGTTGGACTGCTGCTCAGAGATGTGTTGCCCACGCCGCCGGTTGGAAAAAGGATGATTGGGCCAAGGTTGAGAAGGCTTTCAACGAGGAGGCCTACAAGATCCCTTCCGGCTTCGAGGCGCAGCAATTCTCTGAAGAGGACTTGTACAATCTGGCGCCAAGTACTGATGACGGCCCCAATGATCCCAGCATTTTGGACTCCCCAGTGCTTGAGAATGCACAATCTTGAAGGGGCGGGCAGTCATCACCGACATCTTCTTGTGGGTCCTGTGTTATTGGGCCTTACCAGCTATAACTCTCTTTTATTGTCTTTTGTATGTGTGAACATCTATTTTGACAATGCTGTTTTATCGGCATATACCCCTTTTTTATGGTGATGCCTGTCGATTGTCAATTTTATCTGTTATGCAAACTTATTTTTGTTGTCGTTGTCTGCTAACTGTCTGTAAATTTTTATACTTTATCGTAACTATGTTGTTCTCCGCTTATCACTTTCTAATCTTCTTGTTTTTTACAACGTTATGATAACTATATTGCCTTGCCAATTTCAGCATATATAAAAGACAATTTGTAAAAAATAAAAGTTTACCTGATAGTTTATCTAAAATCCGACAACTTCCAATTGGAAACCTCTTAAAAAACGCCAGCTTTTGAAGATATCAGATTTCAAAACCTCGGCTTTGGAAGATATCAGATCTTTACCTGACTTGAAAAATTGTAATTAACTTGAAAAATTGCATTAAAAATTACCAGCGTACTATGGATATCACAAATACCATATCACTCCTTGCTCCCCCCAGTGTACATAGTTCGTGGTAGAGCTATGTACACTGAGCCGTAACCGGTCGTTGGTGGTTCAGATTATAACATTGGTCACCTACTGCTTTGTTGTTTCAGCCAGTTAGGTACCCTCTCGGCGATCACCTTCTGAGCTATGCCTCATATCGGCGTATACTCGAATTGATTTGGCCGGTATTATATTTTGAACCAGCAACCAATATTTTATCGTACCATTGATTCCCAACATCAACACATAATACGTCCGCCGACATTTCATCTATACTTCTCCGCTTTAAAACCTCCACCATGACTGTCCTTTCCAAGTCGTTAAAACTTGAACTTGCTAACCTTGCTAGCACATCCGCCTGAGCATTTTTCAATCTCGGAACTAGTTTGATCTCAAAGTACTGCAACTGAGCTGCTAATTGCTTCATCTTCTCCAAATATTTCACCATTGCTGGTTCTCGGGTTTCATATTCCCCACTGAATTGACTTGATACCAGCTGGGAATCAGTTGTCAGAACTAGCCGTTTTGCTTCTGCCGCTATTGACAACTGCATTCCGGCTACCGCAGCTTCATACTCGGCCTCATTATTTGTTGCCTTGAACTTAAATTTCATGGCGTATTCAAACATTTTCCCATCTGGAGTCGTTATCACAATTCCAGCCCCTGCCCCCGTTGCTGTGGCTGATCCATCAACTGATACCTGCCATGTTCCCAACTCCTCTTCTTCATCTGTGTATGTGGTTTCAACAATAAAATCTGATAATGCTTGAGCCTTAATTGACGTTCTAGGCTTGTAACTTATTTCATACTCCGACAACTCAACTGCCCATGCCAGTAATCTACCAGATGTATCCATTTTGCGCAATGATTTCTCTAAGGGATGATTGGTGAGCACCTCTATCGGGTGTGCATCAAAGTAAGGCCTCAGCTTCCTAGCTGCCACTATTACTGCTAACGCCATTTTCTCTATCACTGGATATCTGCGCTCTGCCGCATTCAAAACATGACTGACAAAGTAAATCGGCTGTTGTTGTTTCTTCCTTTCCACTAACAAAACGGCTGCTACCGTTTTTGGCGATGCCGAGATGTATAACTGCAACACTTCTCCCTTCTCGGGCCTGGCAATTGTGGGAAGAGATCTAAGATGATTCCTTACTACTTCCAAGGCATCACTTTGTTCTTTTCCCCACTCAAATGCCTTATTCTTTCTTAGTACCATCAAAACGGAAGCGCCTTATCAGCTGATTTGCTGATAAATCTGGTTAACCCTGCCATCCTGCCAGTTAATCTCTATATATCACGAATGGTTTTTGGTTGTTTCATTTGAAGCACCGCATTCACCTTATCTGGATTCGCATCTATTCCCCGTTCACTGACCATGAAGCCTAGAAACTTCCCTGATCTCACCCCAAAGACGCACTTCTCCGGATTCAACTTCATTTGATATTTCCTCAAAGTCTCAAATGTTTCTCTCAGATCTGCTATATGGTCTCCTTTTTCCTTACTCTTTACTATCGTATCATCCACATACACCTCAACATTCCGTCCCTTCTGCTTCTCAAAAATCTTATCTACCAGCTTCTGGTAGGTTGCCCCTGCATTTTTCAACCCAAATGGCATTGCCTTATAACAATATACACCAACATCTGTTATAAAAGCCGTTTTATTCCTATCAGCCTTATGCATGCTGACTTGATGATATCCTGAAAACGCATCCAGAAAACTGAGCATAGCATGACCAGAGGTTGAGTCTACCAGCCTGTCTATCCGGGGTAATGGGTAGCAATCCTTAGGGCAAGCCTTATTTAGATCTGTAAAATCCACACACATTCGCCACTTCCCTGTCGGCTTTCTCACCATTACTACATTCGCCAACCACTCTGGGTATGTGCAAGGCTCAATGAACCCTGCCGCTAAGAGCTTATTTACCTCAGCCTGGATTGCTTCTATTTTCTCAGTTGAGAAATTGCGTTTCTTCTGCCTTATCGGTCTGAACCTTCTATCAACATCCAACTTGTGCTCCATCACTTCTGGATGTATTCTTGGCATCTCACTGGCCGAGAACGCAAAGACGTCGGCGTTCTCACGCAACAGGCTTATCAGGTTACACCTAGTATCCACATCCATATCAGCCCCAACCTTCACTGTTCTACTCGGGTTGCCTGGTTGCAATTCAACTTGGACGGTTTCTCCCCCCGGTAACGGCCTTGGTGTTTCCTGAGGTCTTGCATCAAAGTTTTTCATAGTTAAATCCTGAGCTGTCGGCTCATCTTTTCTTTTTGGGTTACACGGCACTGTAGCATTACCAACCGGATTCTTCAAAGCTGTCACATAACAGGCTTTTGACATAACTTGACCTCCGTACACCTTCTCTACAGCACCCAAGTTCGACACATAGGCTATTGCCAAATGGTAAGTTGACACAACAGCCTGCATGTCATGTATTATTGGTCTGCCGATGATTGCATTGTAGGCCGACTTAACATCCACCACCAGAAACTCTGCCATTAGATCTCTTGCCTGTAGCCCATCACCCATCCTTACCGGCAACACAATACTCCCTTCTGGCCTCACTGTCGACCCATTAAACCCAATCACAGGGTACGATACCGGCTTCAAGTATTGCCTTCCTATATTCATCTCATTAAAAGCTTGCATAAATAACACATTTGCTGAACTGCCTCCATCCACCAGCACTCTTTTGATGTCAGCCCCATTGATCTTGGTTATCAGAACTAATGGATCGTCGTGCGGGAATACTACACCTCGTGCATCTTCCTCCGTGAACACAACTTGGGGTATTGATGCCGGCCGAGGACGGTTGTCTATATCCAAAGCACAAACTAGATGACGGTGCTCCGCCAAATGCTTCTTTGCCCCACTAATTGTCCCTCCATGAATCGGTCCCCCCGTTAACGAATCTACCCTTCCTGTAGATAACGGTGGTATTCCTGCATCCCCTTGTCGGACTATTCTTCCTTGTGTCCTTTCAGGCCTTGCTTCTATCTGTTGCCTCTCAACTGCTTGTGCCGGTTGCTGATTCCTGCCTGCATTCAACCGGTATTGTGTTAAGTGCCCTTTTCTGATCAACTCCTCAATGTTGTCCTTTAATTGTGTACACTCCTCCGTATAATGTCCCACATCCCTATGGAACATACAATACTTCTTCACATCCCTTGGCCTTGCCTTCATGGGAATCGGCCTCGACCAATCTTCTCTGTTCTGATTTACTAAGTAGATTGCCGCCCTTGGTGTATTCAAGGGAGTGTAGGTGCTATATCTCATTGGCAGCCTTGTCGGTCTGGAATCTTGCCGACTTCCTCCTCCCCTTCTTGGGGCAGGAGCTCTCGGCCTGTTTCCTCCAGACGAGGTCCCTTCATACTGACTTTGCCCCTTTCCGGAAACCACATGTCTGCTACTTGTCTTCATTAGCTCTTCACTCTTTATGTAATCATGAGCTTTGCTGAACGCCGCTGCCAATGTCGGCAGGTTCTTCCTTGTAAGATATCTTTTAAAATCCGAATCAACCAATCCATTCATCAAAGCCATCACAGCTATTTCCTGTTGCAATTTCGGAATGGTGTTTGCCTCATTGTTAAATCGCCTGATATAATCCCTCAAAGATTCATCCGGTTTCTGCTCCACAGCCATCAATTCTCCAGAGGTTCTCTGCCTTACACTGTTACTGACATACTGACCTACAAACGTCTCAGTCAATCTTTCAAAGCTGTCTACTGACCCAACTTCAAGGTTGTTAAACCAATCGGCTGCAGCCCCAATCAGAGTTGTCGGAAAGACTTTACACCAGACTGCATCCGAGTTAGTGTACAGCATCATGTGCCCCTCATAGGACGTTATGAATCTTGCCGGATCCCCTCTTCCATCATACCTACAAGTCGGCATTTTCACCTTTTCCACTGGCTGATCCAAGATGTGCTGGGCAAATGGGGATGCCCTTAACTGCACCACCGTGCGCACTGCCTGACCCTCTACTTTCGAACTTCTTTGCTGTTGAGTTCTGGAACTCACAACATGACTTGAGGATTGTTCATCCCGCCGTGATGTTGTATGCGATCTTACCGACGACTCATGTCGGGGTCTCCTCGACGGGTTCTCCAACTGATTGTGCTGTTCTTCCTGGTGTCGGTGCGATGCTCCTCTATCAGCCTGAGCGGCCTCTCTTTCAGCCCGTGCCGCCTCAGCCTCCTTCCTCTTCCTACTCATTGCATTCATCACCCTTGCGGCCGTTTCCAACTCATCTGGAGTGAATGCCGCCATAGGATCCTCTGCCTCCCCTCCTCCTGCAGGGGGGGTTATCGGCACGTTGAACTGGTTACCCTCTAGGGTATGGGTTTCATCTACTATTTCCACCTGGGGTTGTCCTACTGGTATTCCATTGTTCCCGGCCATGATTATTGTTGTTGTATGTATGTTTTGTGTGAGATTCTTAAGCGATAGAAGTGATCAACTGTTATCCCCTCCTTCTAGCGCCAAATTGTTTCAGTCTGATCCTAACTTCCTCAAGAATTCGGACCTGAGATCCTGATACTCCTATCGGCAAGCTGAGAACCTACACAATGAGAAGAAGTTAGCTAACCCCGGGGTGATCCGGGGATAACCACTCCGATGATAAAGTCAAAAAGTGTTTAAGAGAAGAAGGTAAGTAAGAGAAAGAAAGTAGAGAGAGAGAGTAAGAAAGTGTCTTTTTTTTGTCCCCATTAATGAGGTCTTACCTACTATTTATAATAGTTTACCTTGACAGGTGGCTCTCATCCATGCAGAGCCTTTTGTGCCAAGTGTCGAGCTTCTGTTGCCACGTGTTGAATTCCGGCGAGCCGACATGTCTTCTTTTTGGAACATATCAGCATCCTCTTATAATTATTGGAACATGGTCAAATTGGAACATGGTCACGTGCTTTCACAAGATATCGGTCATGCTCAGATATCGTCCCATACATTTGGTTATAATATTTTGATTTTGATTTGAGTATTTGTGATGATTTTTTAACTTGTTGTAGCACGTTACATGGATGAGTGGAGATTTGGATACTAGGATAAATGAGGAAAGAGAGAGTGACATGTGGTATGAGTGTTTAGATATTGATTGATATGTAGGATAGTTTTGGGGAGGGATTGATATTGATTGATATTTAAGGAGGGACGATGGATGGTCATGGAGCACAAATGTTGTGAGGGGATTGAGGATAAGTATTGGGCAATCATGGTTGAAAGTATAGTTTTTGAGCTTGAGGGCGGTTAGGTGGTTTGTTCATAACTAGTCGAAAAGGTTTGGAGGACTTTAAGGGAAAAAAATAGTAACTTATTAGGTAGGTTCTAGGCTATTTTGGCTAGTTAAAGAAAATCCCCAAAAAAGGTAACTTAGTCTTAGTTAATTAAAAGGTTGGTTTATTTTGATATCGTGCAAAAATTGATTTATTTTTCTTATTTTTTCTGAGTTATGTAGACAGTCATTAATGTATGCTTATCAAACATCTACAATTTACTATGTATGATACACCATTTATTGGATATTATATATATAAATAAAATAAAATAATCAAAGGAATTTCATTGATAAGGTGTTTCAATTTTCATAATATATAGTTCTTAAATGATCTTGATACCTTTTGTTTTGACCATGTTCTTAAAATTTCATAATTGTTCTCTTTTTGACTAGGTAGATTTATCTTGTCTTTCTTATTCGTCATTAATTACACCATTTCATTAATTCTCTTACTTTATTCAGTTTATTCTTACATAAACTTACTTTTACTTTAATTTTTATTAGCAAGCTAAGTTCTATTCTTTTTGCCTTTTTTTCTTACATTACACACCGTATCAACACTTTCTCTCTTATATTCTTAAATTGTATGCAAAATGTAAGTATTTAAATAAAAAACAAATAGAGGTAATAATATATTACAGTTTTCTATTTCATACGATCAATGCTATATAATAAATGAGTAATATAATAAAGGGTTTTTCTCATTGCTGGTAGCCATAAACTATTGCACATTCTCATTGGTAGCAAATTTTTTCATAATTCTCTCAAATAGCATAAAAGTTATGATTATTCTCTAATCTAACGTTATTTAAATAATTTTTGATACAATTAACCTTTAATCATTTATCATGATTAACTAATTAATCCCCTTACTACCACTACTAAAAATTGGCCAAATTGCGACCGGCGCAAACGGTCGCAAAAAATAGTGAAAACGGTCGCAAAACGTAATTGCGACCGTCAACGGTCGCAACATGGCGGTCGTTGTTATTATGATGGTCGCAAAAAAAAAATTTACGACCGTTTGACGGTCGCAAATACTTAACGACCGTTTTAACTATTTTCAACGACTGTTAAAAAAACGGTCGCAAATATTAAAAATTGCGACCGCTTATGAAACGGTCGCAAATATTAAAAATTGCGACCGCTTATGAAACGGTCGCAAATATCGAATTTAGCGATCGCCATAAGCCGTCGCAAAAAGTATTAATAAAAACAAAAAAAAAAAGAAAAAGACCCACCCACCCACCCTTAGCCCAGATCCACCCAAACCAGATTCCACCCAAACCTGTAAACCTCCACCACTACTTACCCTAAACAACCACTAGCCTGCCTCTGCCGCCCTCTACCTACCATCACCGTCGCCCACCGTCGCCCACCAATACCCAGCACCACCCACCCATCCTTAAACAGAAAAACAGTTGAAAAAAATTCCAAAAAAAAGCAAACAAAAATGAAATAAAACATTATCAAACAATCAAATAATTTCAAACAAAAATCCAAAAAAAGACATAATTCGAACAAATTTATCAATACAATTTAACCCACAAATAAAATGCACAAAAATTAAACCAAAATAATCGCCCAATAATTCAACCCATAATTATACCCAAAAAAAAAAACCCACAACAATTAAACCCAGAACAAAAAATTCGACAAAAAAATCAAACAAAAACGAAATAAATTAAAACCCTCATAAATCGAACCTAAATTCGAGAAGTTCAAGCTCAAAATCAAACCAAAAATCTATGAAATTCGAACAAATAAAGAACAAATTCGAACAAAATTAAAAAAAAACTCGAAATAAAACCAAAATCAAAGGAATTCGAACAGAAACGCAAACAAAAATCGATAACAAAATCAAAACAAACTTGGAAATTCGAACGGAAAACGAATTCAACCACAAAATTCGAAAATAAACAAAATTTCAGAAAATTAAACATACCTTTCACAATATATCTTCCTCTTTAGGTCAATATGGTCAAATTCGACCAAGAAAACTCCAGATCTGGAATTTTTGAGGTCGAATTTGACCATAAACACCAAAGTTCGTGTGGTGTTTTTAACATCAAACGAATTTGACTATTTTCAACTTTTGCTTGTGAAGTTCGCTGCTCTATTTCGGGTCGGTGAAGAGAGGAGATGCGAGAGAAAGAGAAAAAGATGAGGAGAAGAGGATGAGTGAGAAGAGGGGCGTTCACTGGGAGGTGGAAAGAGGAAAGAGAAGAGAGAGATAGGAGAAGGGTGTGAGAAAAAGAGAGGAGAAGAGGATGTGTGAGGAGAGAGATGATAGAGGATGCGTGAGGAAAATAGGACGGCTGCTTCTAATACTAGGGTTTGGGTGATCTTGTTTTATACCCTTTTTTCTTTTAATTTGAAAAAGCACTTTTGCGACCGTTATGGCGGTCGTAATGTTGCGACCGTTTCTCAAACGGTCGTAATTAAAGCATTTTGCGACCGCTTCTAACCGGTCGTAACAGAATTAATTTAATTTTGAATAAAATTTCACATGAATTTTATTATTAAAATATATTTCAGTACCTTTGCGACCGTTTTATAGCCCAAAACCGGTCGCAAATTTGCGACCGCTATAAAAACGGTCGCAAATTTGCAACCGCTTTAAAAACGGTCGCAAATATCAATTTTTGCGACCGTTTTGATGACGGTCGTAGAAAAACGGTCGCAATTCGACCGAATTTTAGTAGTGTACCACACCACAATACCACCACCTTCACCACCACCGTCACCACCTTCGCCACAACCCCTATAGCTGAAAACACCTTACCACCCTCCCCCTCCCTCTAAACACCTATACGTGTTTCTGCCTCCCAGGACTGCTTCCTTCCACTCCTAAAATCCCCTACTGCCCTTCCCCTTCCCCTCGAATCATCGAGCCACACTTTATGCATGAAGCACCATGTCACCTCTCCCCTTCCCTTCGTACAATCCAATTGCATCTCCTCCAGTCCACTCGTGAAACCCCCTTTGTGCAAAATGCTCAACACCTCTTTTGGCTTTTTTATCTATTATCTAAAGAGGTACAAGAAGGAGAAAGGGAAAGGAAAAGGGTGTTAGGGATTTCTAGGTTAGGCTCGCTTAGGGTTTCAAGTGTAGGGGGAGGGGCGGTTAAGGTTTTTTTTTTCTGTGAATAATAACGGTATCAAGGGTGTCGTTGGGGGTTAGGGAAAAGGGTGTTAGGGATTGTTATAGGGTATTTATTGTTTATGTGGTTTATAAGTCTATATCTTTCATCATCATTTAATTAATAAAATTATTATTTACCTTCTTGTAGGGTTTGATAGACAATTTGATGAACATGTGTTATGGGTTAAAGGATGTGAATGGTCCTTATTATTTTGCAAATCTACTTCAAACACTTATTGAAGACACACAAAATGCAATATTGGAGCTTGGAAGACTATTGTATGTCTTATATACTCAATAAATTCATTATATGCTCATTTTATCTTTCAAAGAGTGATATTTTTATAATTTGTCTTCATACTTGGATAAAATTTAATACGTACTTAGATAAAAAGAAGCAAAAGGCCTCTCTTTATAGTTTATACATTATGTTATAGTGATTCATTATCTATAAGTGTATGCAATTACAAAGTTTTATTATTGCTCGATGCCATGAAGGGAGCAGGCACCAATAAATTTTCAAGACATGGATCAAATTGCTATCAAGCTTAGAGGCAGTACTTCATGGTGATTGATTTTTATTGTGTTTATGCATGATTTATTTTACAATATATGTTAAAAATTTTACATAAATTATAGTTCTATAATTGAAATCACTTTATCAAAGTTGATTGTCGGGTACCCCTCATAAAGCTTAGAGCAAGATTAGCCCTGTCTGGTCTTAAGATTTTAACTAATTTCCACATCAGATTTTATATTAAATTTAATTATTTTTTTTAATTTTAATTATGTTAAGACTCCTTAAGACTCAATCAGATTTATCTCTTCAATCCTAAAACTTATTTTAGATCTATTTAAAATATTTATTAATTTTTTTTTTGTCTTTTAACATATGTATTTCAATATTATTTTTTTTTGAAATCATCTTTAATCGTCCAAGGAGTCGATTTTCTATTTCGGCCTTGACTAGTCGTAGGAGGAGTTTGTACCTCAATATGTTCCAACCCTTGTTGGCTAGAAAATTCAGGGAGTTGGGAATTTTGCATTGATTGTGAGGGTAGATTTTGATTTTTATTGCTTTGAATCAAGTTCATAAAAGATTGCAAATCAAAATTTTGAATGGGATCCATATTCAGAGAAAGCTATAATATTATACGTTCTCTAGTTTAAATATGACTAGGTACATACATGATAGATATTAAAAACCAACCAACAATAACAAAAAAAATAGGGTAATTTAAATTGATAAACGTTGAATATATTTTTTATTGATAATTGTCATCAAACGTTTTTTTTTTTTTTTTTTTTTGGGAAAGAAATCAAACGTTGTAAAATCATGATTGGTATGTATGATTTTTTTTTTTTTTTGCAACAAGATAAGTACATAATTAAGATAATATAAAACAAGCAACATGATTTTTGTATACAAAAAATTAAAAACAACGTTCATATCTATAAAAAAAAAATTTTGGAACAACCTACATATATTTTTTTTTTTTTAAACAACGTACATAGATTTTTTTTTTTTTTAAAGAAATGTACATAAATTATAATGTATTTAAAGAACTAAAAAAAAAAAATTATTATCAAAACACCGTGTTTTGATGTATATATAGGGAAAACACTGTGTATAGTGTATAGAGTTGAGTCTTAAGTTGAGTCTTGAGTTTTCAAGACTCCACTTCAGATTTTGTTAAGACTTAGCTTCTTAAATGCATTAAAAAAACAAAGTCTTGTCTTAAGATCACAAAATCAAAAAATGATGATGTCATCATGAGTCTTAAGACTCAGGGCTAATCTTGCTCTTATATTTTCATGTCAAAATTGAGATGATAAAGATTGTGTGGACGTTAATGAGAAAAGTTGTATTATATAGCACTTCATAATAAATAATGATTATGAAAGAATGAAAGAAAAGTGTAAAGAAAAAGAAACACACCTAAGTCAAGGCGAAAATCTAATTTACAAGAAAAATGACAATTTTGTACTATCAAATAGTTTAATAAAGAGGAACAATGATTACATGAATATAAATGTTCTCCTTTTTGTGGTGTCAAAAAAAAATAAAAAAAATGTTCTCTCACTCAATATATATATATATATATATATATATATATGAGTCATTTTGTATAGAACAACTATTAGGTATAGTAGTATAAGAGACATGGAACAATCAATAGGAAAAAAATGTCTCATCAAATTTTCCACAAATACACTAGTACTATGTTATACATGAGTGTAAATTTCCTACAACTCTCAATTTTGGAAAATGTAATATTTTTTCTTCACCACCCATTCATGAGAAAACATTAAAGTAAAAAAAATGTCTCATCAAATTTTCCACAAATACACTAGTATTATGTTATACATGAGTGTAAATTTCCTACAACTCTCAATTTTGGAAAATGTAATATTTTTTCTTCACCACCCATTCATGAGAAAACATTAAAGTACTTTACAACTTTCCTAATTTTTTTGAATCATGCTTAATCCCCTTATAATCAAAATTCGACCTTAAATAATGCTTTACATACTTAAATTTTTTTTCCTTAGTGTACGATTTATTTTTTCCTGTCTTAACCTCAAAATTGTTTATTAAGTTCCAAAATAACGCATATAACCTTAACAAGCAATTCTCTTGGAAAACGAATCATTCACCCCCAAGACAGGCAATTTGTTGCATGCAATTTGAGGCGTCTCTGATCAATTGTTACCAATTACGACCACATATTTTTTTTCTTAAGATAATTATATACCCTAAAACTCTTTATAGAAATTTTTGCGTCTCAGATTATAAAGCATGTGAACCAAGACAATTCTATGCATGCAACCCAAGATGTTCATGGCCATTTTTTTCCCAATCCCTACCTTATAAAAAGTACAATAATACTCTTATGAATAGTGTGATGCCAATTATACCCTTTAAAACGTGTATTTACATATATATATCCTTATTAACATGTACTTCGTAGTATATTTTTCTAATGAAGTGATTGGACAATTATACCCTCAAAAATGTTTATTTACTCATTTTCTCTCATTAATGTTAGTTGCCTTAGACATTTATACCTCTAAACATTTTTTTCTTTTGAAGACAAAATTCATACCTCTAAACATAATTGTTTACATATCAACAATAAAATTTGTGATTTAAAGTCAAATCGAAAGAACTTCTAGATATATAACTAGCTATGTGTGCGCATCACACGCGTTAGCTGTCCTAGTAAAGGTAAAAAATAAAATTTGTCCCTCACTAGAGGACAATGCCAGAAAAAACGAGCAAATGACCGGAATTTGATGAGTGGTACATTCTTGAAACTATAGTTTTTTTACAAGAAATTTTATTTAATCGATACTTTCTTGAAAATGTTTCAAAAAATTCATGTAACCAATAAAGTGTTGCTACTAGAACTTTATTTTAATATATTATCCTACTACTTGCATGATTGTATTTATAGAAGGTGAAACGCTATAATTATTATATTTGAATACAATTTCAAAATAATTTCAATTCAAACATTTATTTATAATTTTTGGAATCAAATTTATTGATTAATTAAGTGTTTTTAAATTTTGAATGTGCTATAAGATCAAAACAATAAACAATCAAGTGATTCAATTTTCAAACTATAGAAAATTAAATTAATAAAATCACACGTAATTGTAATAATAGAGTTGTTGTTATGTGATTATACTTCTTACCCATCTATTTTCACTTGTACCAAATTAGCATATACTCCCCCCCCCCCCCCCCCCCCCCCCCTCCCTCTTTTTTTAAGTGCCCTACTTTCCAAGAATGACCTATTTTTTATTAAGTGCCCCATTACCAAATTTACAAACCCCATTTATATTATATATTATTTCTCTCTCTTCTTTTGACTCCGCCGTCATTTTATAATATTTCTCCCTCTCACATTATACCTAGTGGTCCTCATATATATTTTTCTCTCTTACTTTTTCATGTTTTTCTTAACCATACCAACTCATATATTATTTTACTGTTTTGTCTTAAACTCTGCACACACCCTGATGGGGCACTTACAAAAAGATGGAGGGAGTAACTGATTTTGAAGTTTTTTTTTTAATTAATCTTTTAAATTTAGGCTTTTACAAATCTATGATTTATCTCAAAAAAATTAATAATAAAACGTAAGATACCTAATCTTCTATGAAAATAAATAAAATTAAGCAGGATAAAGTTAATGTATAGAACTAGATTTCGTCATTTTGTTACTTAAATTAATTCCACAATTAATACTATTTAAATTTAAATCGGGCAATATCTTGGTTCGAGAGCACTTATTGGGTTACAGATTTTATTTGCTACGTGTTATGGCCTAATTGCTAATCTATTGACTCATGGTTTTGAAGACGAGCCTTTGCAACAATGGGGAACGATATTTGGTATAATACTAGTTGTTATATACATGTTTCCTTTAATCAAATGAAATATGTAATTAACTATTACACTGAAGTGATGGAGGAGAACTTAAAATGTTGATTGAGTGCTTCAAATAAAAAAGGTGTAAGTGTTTAATGTATACATTGATAAAACACAAGAAACTCAATGAGTAACTACTTTACGAATGTTTTTTTTTTTTTTTTTTTTTTTTTTTTTTTGACAATAGCAAATCATATTAATAAAGTCAGAGTTTACAACATACGAAATAAAAACTAAAACTTACTATTACATGGCTTTTATCATTTAAGCCTTTACAACTTTCGACATTAAAAACCATATTACATAACTGGGGTTGGCCGGACATGTTGCGGATTAGGGCCTTTTTATAGGCCAAAGAACAGATACCTACTTCAAAACACAAAGAGAGCAAAGAGTAACGAAATTGTTCGATCATGGCTAGATTAACCTTACCTAGTGGGATCAACTTATCACCAAGTAAGGCCTTCAAACCGATCACATGGACATGTGACCTTTCCTTCAAAAGCTGTTCTTGTTGGCAAGAAAGCTTTGACAACGTCGAGGTTCGAGAAACCCCAAAACAAAGTTTGGGCGCCTGCTTCGGATAGAAATTTTCAAGAGTAATGATTCATGATGATAACTACAAAGAAGGGAGCAGAATGACAACCATAATCATTCCACCATAACACACACTTCACCCTAGCCATGGTCAACTTCTTGTTCGTCCTCCAAACAACGGCAACCCATGTTAACTCTCTCAACACAACAACAAAACCCAATCCCTTAACAAGGGATCCAAACTCCCTCCACACACAACCATTCAATAAACTATAGCCAATATAACCAGAAATACTGGACAACAACCAAGAAACGCTAAAATAAACCATACATAACTTTAAAAAATAAAGCAAACTCTGAATAACAAGAAGGAAGTACATACTTAGGTAAGCCGACCAAATCAGAGAGCCCCTTTCGGACCCATAATCCGAAACCATAACAGCAAAGAACCTCAAAACCCTAACCCTAACTTCACCGTTTCCGTCACGAACCACTCCTGACGGCGGCGTTAGGCTTAGCCCTCCAACGCAAGGACCCATGAAACCCTAACCCTAACTTCACCATTTCCGTCACGGTCAAAATACCAATGACCTTTATGACGGCGGCGTTAGGTTTAGTCCTTAGACCTCTTGTTTCGCCGGCAAAATCCTTTGAACTTGAACCTTCCTCTTTAAGGTGGGTAATGCAGGGGCTTCTCTAAATTTTCTTAGCCGGGAGAAGGGTCACAAAACACCTTCTAAACTGAGATTAATATGTTTTTAAGATAAGGGATGAGGGCGTCGATCGGAGTTTGAAGAAGTCTAAAAGAACAACATATCAAGAAGGGGAAAGAAGATAGGAGAAGAGAAGTAAGAGAAGAGGAGGAGCGCTGAAACTCTTCGGCGGCGATCCTCACAGAGAAAAAGAAATGAAAAAAGGGGGGACACTCGCCGGAGAAACGGCTGCGGCGTCGGATCTCCGGCGAGCCTTCTAGGTTTACGGGAGGGTTTTAATATTAGGAGAGAGAAGAGAGCTTTTTAGTTAGGAGAGAGAATCTTTACGAATGTTGAATATTGAAAATTGGTAGAAAGAGATGGGGAAAATTAAGAGTAATATGGAAGGTTGAAATTTGAGAAACAAAATATCATTAGTAATTATAGAGAAAGATGCTACATTTGAAACGTAGAGATTGGAGTAAAATTAGCTAACTGACCAACATTAGAGTATTGACAAGTCAAATAAGCTATTCTAGTGTTTTTATTTTTTTATTTTTTATTATCAACGTATTAAAATAGGTTATTTGGCCGGATCCATTATTTCCAAAAGCAATGATGGGGGCAACGTTTTAAGTTAGTTGATTTAAAATATTGCATATTCTTTAATGAATTTATTTGATTTGGTAAAATGTCCAATAAATTAAAAAAATTCATCTAATTTCTCTTATAGTAGCTATATTGTAAGAATAAAGAAAGTATCCTTTTTAAAATGCCATCGAACTAAACAACTATTCTAAGATTGTAATTTTACATTAATGAAGCTCTTAAACTTTTAATTTTAAGTTTGATCGATAATTTTTTCCGATCAAACTGTTGATGTTTTCCCATGAATTGACCAAACAAGTATTTGTGGAATAAGTGAATCTTATCTATGTAAAGGCCTTATGTAAAAATAGAAGTAGCCTATTGAAGACTACTACAACCTTAAAACAGTTTTTTAGTAGATTGTTAATTCTACATTCTTGTTAAATTCTTATAAAGAATAGTGTGATTACAAAATAGAATTTGGGGTGGGGGGGGGGGGGGGGAGAAGGAAGAGAACTAGAGGAATGGTATAAATGTAATGAGATAATGTTTTTCCAAACATTAACAAAAAAAAATATGTGTCTTTTTTCTTAGACCAAAAACTAACCATCAAATTAGGCTTATCCAAAAAAAAAAAAAAAAAAATTGCAAGTCATGCCCACCAATGATGTCTCCAAAGCTAAAAATGAAAAAAAAAATAAAAAAATAAAAAAAATCTCATGTTTAACTTAGAAATTCAAGATTAAAAATGTGAATTCAACTATGATTATGCTGCTAGAATGCTAAGTTGTAAAAAGTTAAATGAGACAAACGTAATATGAATCCTTCATTATTAATTTTCTCTTGATTTTATTGGATATATTGAAGGGAATATATATAAATATTTCTAATTAGTAATTTTTTTTTACTACCTCCATTTCATATTATTTGCAACGGTTTGACATAAAGTAGAGAAAAAAAATGTCTAATCGTTGCAAATAATATCAAACAGAGGTAGTATAAAAAACATATAGAATTTTTCAATAAATTTTTATTTAAAAATCACTAAGTTTTTATTAAAAGGATATATTGATGTAAACATTATATTGTAGTGAAAAACTTATGTTATTAGGATGAAGCATTCCAAAATGAAAAACTTATAAATCTCGACTTCTATAATTTATTTTCAAATTACTAGGTACATAGAGAAATTAAGTCAAACCCTAGATAACAAAAGTGAAATTATAAAAGATTAAAATATTCAAAGTGGAATTATTCAAAGTCTTAGGCTCATAAGATTAAACTTTTCTTAAATTCATGTCCAAATAATCATTTTCTTGAAATTTTTTATTACTTTACTTATTATTTAAATTTTTTTTTTTTTGAAACAGTGTTGGTATTTGTGCTCTAACGCAAAAGTGGCTTAAGTTTCGTGAAGGTACACAAATTGTTAGCAAGGAAAGGTAAGAATACAACATATTCTATGTTCTTTTTTTTTTAAAAAAAAAATGTACAACCCTTAACACATTTGTTAGTTTTTCGAATTCTCAAACTTTAAGTTCCCATCACACATTCATACGATCAATATTTCATTCTAGGAGTTCATCATTAACTTCCTACTAAATGCACTTTAATTGTATAAGATATTTTTTTGTAAGTTGTAAAAGATAACTTAAAACATAATAACGCCAAAGGCTAGATAAATGCAAACATTCAACCAAGGATATTATTTAAATTTAAAGCCATGTACTGCACATTTAAATGTGAAATAGCAACCCAAATCAATTTTTTTTAGTGAAAAATCTCTTCTAATTAACAAAAATATTTTTAATATTATAATTAGAAAATTACATTTTGATTAGTAAATGTTAATTTAAATAAATCATTGTCTCAAATTCACTTTATCTTTTAACTCTAGGGAAGAAGTAGGGGTACACTTGGTGTACCAAAGAATATTGTACACAAGTCTCCTATTGGTTGATAAGGAATCTTTTTATTTTATGGAGCATACAACATTTCATTTAAATTTCAAACTCATTTTCTGAAAAATTTGAAATTTGAATTTCAAATAAAACCCCAACCCTTCAAATACCCATTTTAATTAGTATATAATCCCAAAAAAAAAAGGCTCTAATATTTTTTTCTCTCTCCATCATTAGAGAGCAAATATAATTGAAGGCTAAGATTTTTGTACTACGTTTATCTTATTTGTGAACATATTTCCGAATTCTTATTTGTTGAACAAGATTTCTGTATTTCTTATATGAAGACCAAGGTTTGTCGTGGCGGTGTTGTCCCATCTTTGATGTTGCCGGTGTTTTTCTACCGTCGTGCCGGCGTGTGGTGACCCATTGCCGTTGTTTATAATTAATACGATTAATTTGATGTTAATAATTTTTTATAAAAATATGAACTTGTTAAATTATAATATTGTTGAACTTGTATAAATTTTGTTGAATTTGTTCATATTTCTTTGACTTTATTGTTGGAATTTGGTTGAATTTTTTGCCGGAATTGTAATTGGACAAACCATTTCCGTCGAGGAAAAATAATTTCAAAATCAAAACAACCTAAGGTGAGAGATAAATAAATTAATTGAAACTGATAATAGTAAGCTGTACTTTTATCTCTCAATCATAGTAAGGTGATCTATGTTTTCTTCTTTTTTTAAAAAAAAAAATTTGTAACTTACCCATATTTCTATATTCCCCTCCTAAAAAACGTTGTAAATTCTATAATGAATTCATACATATCACATGTACGATGTACCCCGCCCCACTTAAACTTAACTCAATCATCTAATGAATATAAACCATGTTTATGGATATGATTCTATAAATACATGAATAACTACATAAAACAATCATTTTAGTGAATGTTTGATACTTTAAATACATTAATGATTACAAACAATACTTTAGGTTAGAGTTAATCAAACATATATAGCAAGTTACACTAACTAAGGGTATGTTTCGATTTACTGAAAACAATTGAACAGAGCTGAAATGAATTGTTTATGAAAGAAGAAAATTAGAAACTGAACTAAACTGATTGGAGTTGAACTGAACTGAACTGAACTGAAATTAAATGTAAATGGCAAGATACACTAACTATAGTAGTGTTTTTTTGTTTTTTAAATTAAATTTCTATTTCAAAATTTACTATAAACACATATAATGTAAAAATAATTACTGTTTGACCTCCCTACCAATAAATAACCGTTACTATTTCATATTATAATAGGTTTAAAATTAACTCAGTTTAGTTTAGTGCAGTGTAGCTCCAATCAGTTCAGTACTATTCAATTCTGTTTAGTTCAGCTCAAATTAGTTCAGTCAAGTTTAGTTCTGCTCCTATATAATTTCCTTCTCTTATAAAATATTCATTTTAGCTCTATTCAGTTCAGCTCATCTCCAATTAGTTTAGTTCAGCTCCAATCACTTCAGTTTAGTCCAATTCAGTAAATATAAACAGACCCTTAGACACAATTTTTTAAGACATGGAAATAGACAAATATTATCGATCATGTAGTCAAATTCGATAATATGTAGAAGAAATCATTATAAACGAAAGTGATACACTTAGAAACTTTTCCATTTGGAAAGTTGTACATCTAAAAAAACAAGAATTCTATGTAGATTTTTGTTAATACATATTATTAAGTTATATAACCATAACAAAGTTCAATACCATTATAATCTAACTACAACAAATTTAAATACCTTTATCATCCTATTATATTTAACACCCTAAACCCTTAATCCTAAACCCTTACTACAATAATTTGCACTAATAAAAGATCATATTATATTTAACGGTATCATACAGTATTTTAACGGTGTAATGAAATTCATTTGACATCCGCACACATGGTGTCATACATAAAAATATATATTTCATTCAAAACACGTGTTATTCCCAGTACATGGTTGGTTTATAGAATTATTGTTTGCTACGTGATCCAAGTTCGAATCCAATCCAAAGCTATTTTCTTAATTTTTTCATGACCATTTACTTTAGGCCTAAGCGCTACAAAAATTGAAGCATTGAAAACAAATTCCCAAGGCATGTACTTTGAACGAGACAAGTGTAATAATTCATATTAATTTACATTTATTTTTTTATATAAAAATAAATTAATATATCATATTCGTATTTGCAGAATCATATAGTTTTAACTTTTAAGTTTGTTTCCTTAAAAGTAGGGTGTTGTATAAGTTTACATTATATGCAGAGACTGTTCCTCGCTGGCCAATTAATTGCCACAAATTTCATCTCCTTCAAATAATGTAATTATTGATAGAATATGATAATTATTCTGTTAATATTCTGTTTAGAAGGATATATTTTTGTGAATATTTTGTAAATATCTCTTGGGGTTTCCTAACAAGATTAGGACTCATGTTTGTAACCCTATATATTGAATCAATGGAATACACTCCAATCTAAGGAGTTTACAGTATCTAACAATTATGATACTACAAAAAACATAAAAACCCTCTTAAAAAATAAATACTTTGAATTTTTTTTCTTTTTTTTTTAACGAAAACCTAGGGAGGTATATTAATTACAAGTAGTAGACAAATTGTCCACGAGTACATACGAAGTAATATCTTCTGGACAATGATTGACCCATACTTATTCAACCTCGAATGTACTCTATCTAAATGATGAGCTACGAAATTACCCTCTTGCTTTACATGAGACCAAGACCAACCCACAAAATCGAAAGACAAACACACCAAGAGAATATTGTCTAGGATATTATCAAGGTCAGTAAAGAAAATAGATGCTTTTGTCTAACCTTGAAACAATAGCTTTGCAATCTAATTCCACTAGATTTTTTGTCACATTGTAGCGTACTAGCGTTTCCAAGCCTTTGCCCAAATTCAATTGCCATTGCCTCTGCAATAGTGGCTTGTAACCACGAAGCCTCTTGGAACCCGCAAACAACACTTATCCCCTGACATTGCTAGGTGTCTTCGCCATTGTTGCTGCCATCCTCAAAAAAAAAAAAAAAAGGCTCCAATTAATCTCAACTTCAATCTTTTCCACTTTTAATTGCAACAATATATATTCTTTTTTTCTTATTGCAATTCTATCTTTATAAAATCAAAACCATGACACCCTATATTAATAAACATTCAATTTAATCGAAAACTTAATCGACAAAAAATTACTTACCTATGATTTTTTCTTTAACAGAATTTCTTTGCCCTTCGTATAGTTGTTATATTCAAATTGTCATGTCGATCGAAATAATTTTGAAGAAGAAGATGAAAGTTGCCTGAATTATTCATAAGAATTTTGGGAAAGTTAATTCTCTATTCCACATTAATTGTTTGCTGTAGTTGCCGCCCAAGTGAAAATAATACCTCCACAATCTGTATAGGCGGTAAATGGGTGAAATTATTCCCGCCCAAGTTCCCTCTTTTTCCCTCTTCTATTTTTAATTTCCCTCCTAAGCTAGCTGATTTGGCGTAATTTAATTGGTGGTGTACAAAAGAATATTGTACACTTAGTGTACCTCTAGCCTTTTACCTAACTCTAAAAGTAAATGGACACATCTCTCTAATTCATACGATCTTGTAAGAATGGTTCGCAGTTCATCATATGAATCAAATTTTACAAAACTTTATTTTTTCATGAATAATATGATTATTTAATTGATGTTTCGTAAATTACGCTTGGATATTTGAGTTTAATTAGAAACTAAATAGACTTTTTATCAAATTTTAGTGTTCCATAATAATAGTAAATACTTTACATTAAGGAACGTCTTAAAATTATATTTATATAATTAGAATTGAAATATTTATACAATATTATTAATATTTAGCTTATAAAATTTAATGACATTTTCGAAAACTTGTGAACAATACTAAAAATCATATTAAATATTCTCTTCTTATAAGTTAATTCATTCTCTTGCCTACATATCGAATACCAATATCACAAACAATTGTAATTACATAAATGATAAAGGAAGAATAAAAATGAATGTAATTTAAACTCAGCAAACAGCATTTAATTGAAAGAAAAATGAATTTAGGAAATATGACGATGAGATGATCACATGATGATAAATTTTTGTTATAGTATTAGTTTAGTTATTATTTTGAGGAAACTTTGAAAAATACCACCAATAATTACACTTATTTTAACTTTACCACCAACAATTCTTTAAAGTCATAAAAATTACCACCTATTTGCCCAACTCCTCTATAGTAACGTCATAGTGGGCCCTATTATTCAATTTCCTTTCTTTTCCCTTTCTATTCTCTCAATTCTCACCCTTGTTCTCTCCTTTTCTTCCTTGTCTCTACTTAATTTGAGAAAAATTGTGATTAGTGTAGCAATTAGGGTTTTAATTCACCATTCTTACTCCTTCCACACAACAATACAAGACAAATTCCATAATCATGTTATCAAAAAAGATGTTTAATTAGGGTTTATAAAATCAATTTGGGGGGTTTTTCAATTGAAATTTGGGTTTATAAAATAAATTTGGGGATTTGATTTTGGAGTTAATAGTTGCAAAATTGGCTATTATTTCGAGATTTATTGGTCATTAAGGTTGCAATTATGGTTATTTTTTTTAACGGATTTTAGGGTTTACCACAATTACTTAAAAACACAAATCACCTTGAAATGTTTGGTCTCCCTCCTCCAATGTTGTTGTTTTTGCTTTGTTTTGGTTCATCTCCCCCCTGGCCTATTTCTCTTAGAACAATGACGAAAAACCCTATTTTATGAGAGATAAAGTGGAGAGAGAGAGAGAGAGAGAGAGAGAGAGAGAAAGTGATAAATATGTCAATTGGCCTTCAATTTGTGTGGGTTAGAGATCTATAATGAGGTTAAAGAAGAGACATGGAAGAAGAGGGAAGAATAGAGGTGAGAATCAAGAGAAGAGAAAGGGGAAAAGAGGGAAATTAAAAAGTAGGGCCCACTACGATGTCGCTATGAAGGAGTTAGGCAAACAAGTGGTAATTTTTATGATTTTAAAGAATTGTTGGTGGCAAAGTTACAAAAAAAACCTGTTAGTTGGTGGTTATATAGAAAATGATCATTATTGTTGGTGGTATGTTAAAAAATTTTCCTATTTTGACGCATTAGATTTATTTTAATTTATGAAAACAATCCTAGTTATTTATTTTTATTACTCTAATGTGTCTGTCCCGTAGTATAGTTATTTATTTTTGTAAAGTTTTTAAGAAGCATCTTGGACAATCAATATCTATAATTGTATTAACAAAACTTATAAATATTTAATAGTCATTGAATTACATATTTAAATAACTCTAGCAATATCTGACATGATCATATTTTTTTTTTAAATGTATATTTCAATGAGAATTTTTAGTCAAATTTTGCTATAAAAATAGAAATGAGAACTACGTTATGGGTTGGAGGGGGTATGTAATAGTTGTTAATACTATGATTTATTACTTGTTATAGAATCCTAATATTTTGTTGATTCTTTATTATATGAAATACTACCTCGATTCGTTTATGTTCTATTCACTTACAATAAAAACACAATTTTTAAAACTGTTAAATAATGTAAATGGGTGTAAGATAATGTAAAAGAGAGAATCTAGAAATTTGGGGTTGTGTAATAAAAAGGTAAATAAAGTAAGAGAGATAATATAAAAAGGTGTAATTATTGTGGAGTAGCTTAACACATAAGATAGAAAAAAGGGTATTTTGTAAATCAAATAAAGTGAAGTGAGTAGAACATAAAAGGACCTATGATGAAAATGAGTAGATTTAAAAAGAATGGATAAAGTAATATAGAAGAATCATACATATATTTGATATTATATTTTAAAAATAAAAAATATGTTTTATATTATACTAACCTTGCACTATTGTGGAAGGGATAAAATTAAGTAAGAAAAATTAATACTTTTTGAGTGTTTATAAGAATTATTTTGTACATGATTGGCTAAAATAAAAACAAAGAAAAAAAATTAGGAGAGAAGTAATATATAATAACTAGAAGATAATAATAAATAAAAGAAATTTTAGGGGTTTCAAAGCGAGGGGTAACTGTTTTTATTCCCTTTTTTATTTGTTGTTTGAAAAAAATACTCATTCCTTTTTATCCCTACAATTTACTCATTTCCCTGTAATATATATAACTTTCGATCTAACCCCAACTAGATATGACCTTCATGTCCAAATTCTTCTTCATCCATTTAACTCTAACTACCACATTGACCATATCATTACTTCACACTGCCACCAGCCATCAGCCATTCACCATCCTGACCACCGTCACTGCCCCTCCGACCAAGTATTTAATTGAAGAATGATATTTTAACTAATAGACGAAATAATGTCAAGATCACGTTAGTTCTTAGACTCCATGATCAAGTCATGGTTATTATTAAATGCCATGATCATCTCATGAGAAACCAAAATAATTACAATTCAATACCCTCTTACTCGCATTGACTTTGAAAACAAACAAACTAAACTTCTCTTTTAAAATTTTGCTCTTCTATATGAATTTATCAAACTAAATTTGTAGAGAACAAAACTAGTTTTCTATGAGTTTTAACCAACTCTTTTGAAATATATGATTCTCAATGAACCCAACATCTCCTTCCATGTAAGTTCTCCCATTTATTATTTTCCACATCAATGATACATGATTCAAGTAAAGATACATCTTATAAATTTTAAGACAAAATTTGTCAACATAAAATGTTAATTGAATAACATTTTAATTATAATTATTGGTAATGTATAGATCTTGATGCCATATAACTATTTAAGGAATAAAAATTTGGACAAATAATATACAATAAAATAATAAGGAATTTTTGTTTCATGAAAATTAAAGACTGTTAATTAAATGAAAAATGACTTGTGGAGCAATCGAGTTGATAATATAACTACCTTCATCCCTTAAAGGTTGTTTTGTTTATGTTTTCACTGTCTTCAAGTAGCATCTTAAATGGTAAATATCTCTATTTTTATGTGTATATTTAAGACAAATTGCTAAAAAAATGTACATTGAAATGAATCCAACAAGATTTCAAATGACAATAATGTAATTTATAGATCAATTGAAATACATGATAATTTTTTACCCAAACCTTTCAGTGAAGCAATATTTTAAGGTTGAAGAAGTGTGTAACCTTTTATCCCCAATTGAGTATTAAGGGCGCATTGGATTGACTACTAATTAACTACAAGTCTATAACACTAATTTTTACTTAACAGTTTTATTTACTACTAATAATTTTTTTCTCTAATTAATTTTTTATTTTTTATTTTTTTTTTAATTTTTTTTTTCGGTTTTGTATACGATGCTCTAGTTTGGTTTTGCTTATCTCCATAGTTTAAATTTTTTTTTTTTCGATGATGCTCTATATATATATATTATTTTTTTTGCTAAATTTTGATTTATCTTACTAAATTTAAATTATTCATGTCAATTAAACCGACTTTTGTTTGTTATTTTAATTCACTTCATGATATATGTTATATGTAATTTGGAGATATGTTTTTTCCTACACAAAATTACTATATGTTGAAGTTTAATTATTTGTACCAGTTAAAACATATGTTTATAAATTAAAGTTTATTTATTTCAAAAATATTTTTTTCATACAAAGAGAATGAGACGTTAGTTTGAAAGAAATGTTTCGTATACATGAAGAGTATATATCATTAAATTCTTCATTAAAAGTTTTATAGATTTGTGTTTTGGGATTAGTGATGAGGCTTTGGTATGATTTATTTATTTATTTATTTTTTTTTAATCACGCTTAGCGTTCATAAATAATACGACAATGTACTTTCCCTTTTTCACATGTTAAAATATTTTTAAATTTAATTTAGAGATAATTAACACATGTATGTGTGTTGTCTTAAATTATATAAAGGAAAACTAGAGCAAGCAATAAAGAGAAGTTCTTATAGATTATTAGCTATCACTATCAACCACTATTTTCCTAGATTCAAATCAATAACTAAGAAAACCAAGGAAAGAATATGAAGATATGGATCCTACATGTGGTTACTTTTCTCTTAAGTATGCAATTTGTTTAATACAATTGGCCTGACAACGTAGGATTGTTGATAACAAAAAAACGAATGAATATAAATTTGTCATAAAAGGAGTTAAGTAAAGTGAGTAGAGTTGTAAAACAGATTAAAAACATATAGTGAGTAGACCTTAAAAATTGTTTTTATTATCCACACATACTCCCTCAAATATAAATAAAAATAAAAGACAAACCAAAATTTTTAAATATGTGTGAAACCATGATACTAAAAAACGTGAAAGTAGTCCAACCTATCTTTCATCGTTAGAGAACAAAATTGATAAGATTGGGTCTAGTCTATACATGTCTTTCACCCTTATTAAAAAATCTCAATATTTTTATGGGATCTTGTTTAGGATTTAAAATTTTCAATTTAGATTTAGGGTTACTAATTATTTGGTGTATTTTATCTATTATCCATTTTGTATTTTGGGTTAGCACAAGGGCAAGGTTGGTAATTTCAATTTACTAGTGGAGAAAAACATCTATTAGACCATGAAAGATGAATCATATTTTTATTTTTGGATATTTGACTTTAAGCACCTATAAAAAAACTAAGATTATTTATTACAACCAAAACTCATAAAATTTTTATTTTAAAAATCCAAACTTATCAGAGTTTTTGTTCACAACAACAAAAAAAAAAAAAAAATTAAAAATAGTAATTCGCCACAATTATAAAGCTTGATTATTAAAATAAAATCAGAATTGACCATTTTGACTAGGTCCTTTTTCGAGGTTGTGAGCTCAAATTGTCAAGGTTGATTCTAGTTATTTAGGGAGTGGGGAGAGGGAGAGGGTGATTTTGGAGGGGGAGGGAAGGGAAAGGTCGGTTTTAGGTGGAGAAAAAGGAGGGGGAAGGATTTCAGTGTTGGTCTGGGTTAGGGAAAAGGTGTTTCGAAATTAAGGGCATGGGGTGCCGACGTTAAGGTGTTTAGATTGATTTTCTTATGTTTCCTTTTTTTTCACCCAATAGATTAGTGACACATGGATAGGTGGGCTCTAAGTTTTTAGGTTTAGTTTTTGCGGTAAAATAAAAATTTTGGAAGTTTGTGTGGTAAAAAATAATTTCGAATTTTTTTTTTTGGGTGTTAAAAATCAAAATTTTCTTCTTTTTATTAAATAAGTTTGTGCTAAAATCCTTTAGAATAGAATAATATAATTAAATAAAAAAAATTAGAAATTTACTAATTTAATTTGACTAATCTTAACTTTATAACTTCATACTATTTGGATAAAAATTATTATGTGTTTTCCTTATAACTATATTTTAACTAAAAATTTGAAACAGTATTAGAAAAAATAAGTATAAATAATATATGGAAATCAATTAAAATATTTTTTTCTATTCTTATTTTTATATTCTATCTACTTCATTATTAATATAAATTTTATAATAATCTACAAGAGAAATACAAATTTAATAAATTAATCACATATTTAATCATATAAATGTTTCTTTTACAAAAAACCATTCATTATATCTTACATGGATCTTGAAACACAAAATCTCGTACAAAAAAGTAGAACATGAAACCTTTTTCGTAGATGGTATTGAACATATGTAATTTAATCTAGTTATCGTATATGCTATATTGTGATCCCACATAGTTCCTCATTAATTAATTAGTAATGCAATATTAATCCATCAAATGAATGTACATATAAAGTGCAAAAATAAAAATTATGACTCCCAAAGATGTCAAAAAAAAAGTCATCTTTGAAAATATGAAGTATAAAAAAAAAAATCATCCCTTGCAAAGAAGGATCAAGATTTATTAAAAAAAAAAATCAAAAAAGAGAAAAAACTAGAGAATTAAATCATTAATTTATTTGTGGTCCAAAAAACTTCCTAAGTAATTCAGTAGTGAAGGCTAGGATAGGAAAAAAAAAGGTTAGGGAGAAAAGAAGTAAATATGTGATATTTCATGAATAGAACACAAAAATAAAATAAAAATTGTAATGCCTTTAATATCTAAAATGATTTATTTTTTAGCTTTTGTCAAAATATGAAACCTAGACACTTAAACATTAAGTTTACTTATTAATACAAAATGGATATGATGTCTTACATATAATATGTTCATTTTATAGGTGTCTATTGTCTTTGAATGAAATTCGTTATGAATTTGCAAGAATTCACCCCAGACAAGATGCAATTATTCAAGTTAAGTATCTCTTTAAATATTGCTTTACTCATATTTATTTTCATATTTTTAAAATTCTCTTTGGTTACACAAAGTTTTTCTTTTTCTCTTTGGTAAAATGTAAAAAAATTATTATCTTTGTTAGTCATATATTTTTGTTGTTAATTTAATTATAACACTAATGTCAATTTTTACTAATTTCTTAACCATGACTAAGTTGTTAATGACAAAATTAAAGTGAAATTACATAATTGCTCACGTTAATTTCCTAATCATTTTTATTTCCTCTTTCCTTCACCAAAGTCACCAATTCACCACCATAACCCACATCTCCCTCTTGGGTTCACTTACACACCAAGTGCCGCATCGCCCCTTCCTTCCTTACCGACATGCTTGCCCTTTCCCTCCATACTGCCCCTCGTTACCACTGCGACACTTTACGGATGCACCACCATGTTGAAATTTGAGTTTTCCAGGCCAAATTCGACCAAAAATACTCCAAATCTAGAGTTGTTATGGTCGAATTTGATTTCGTTTAAGGCTATAAGTTTTGATAATAAAATGTTTGTTTTTATTCTTACTCGTGATATTTTTTTCAAATATTATGGGGTTATGAGTTTTTGGGTAAAGGTTGTTGGTTTAGAGTGGGTAAAGGGTTTTATCGTGGTAGGGTGGTGGTTTCGACGATTTTATGACTTAATGGTGCTTTAATTATAGATTGAAAAGGGGCGTTTTTTGTTGGGCGGTGCTATTTTGTAGAAATTGGGGGCGGTGCTATTTTGTAGAAATTAGGGGCGGTGCTATTTTCGGGGATGGGTGGATGGGATGGGTTCGGGTGGGTATTGGATGAGTAGTGTTGTATTTTGGTGATGATCGGTTGGATGTGCGGCGGTTTTGAGGGGTGGGTGCGATTTGCGGTGTGTTCAAGATGGATGTTGGGATGGGAAGTGGTGTTTTTTTGGGGTGATGCACCTGATGGTGAAGGTTGCAATAGTGGGATGTATCTTTAGTAGCTAGTGGGTAATTGGAAAATATTTTTAAGAGTATTTGTGTAACTTCATCTTTTGTTAATCATGATTAACTATAGTTAGGCTAATAATTGTGTTTTAATTTCATTAATGTCATGGTTGACATAGTAACAAAAATACAGGATTCCCAAAGATAATTTTTGTGTTTTTTTATTTTTATTTTTATTTTTATTTTTTTATTTTTTTTATATATATTTTACCAAAGAGAAAAAGAAAAAACTAATTATTACCAAAGAGAATATCTCTTTTTTTGTTTAGAAATGCACCAATATTTTTTTTTTTTTTGAAGGGGGGAGATTAAAATTCATTAATAATAAGCCATACGACACTTACATAAGAGATCGTAATCGAATAATACAGAGACAACAGAACCAATTACAAGTTCAAAATAAAGGAAACTACAATTGCACTCGCAAAATGACATTCTTAAATACCCTTAGCTCATATAACGCTGTCCTATGCAGCCTCTTGCAAGGGGGTCTGGCAATATGTTGCAGTTTCTGACGTGAACCTTCATTGACTCAGAATCCCGTACTCCTCGACCAGAAATCAAATTTGGTACCATACACTTCGCCATTGACAATACAATCTCTAATTCAAACACGGACCCCAGCTTGGAAGCGTAACCCTTTAGCACAAACCAACAGAAGATCAAACCAAAGCCCCAAAGCCAAAACACCCGGTTCAAATCATGCACCAGAAGATCGGCACACCGATCTGCACACCCCATAGCACACAAAAGCACCACACAAAAAGCAAAAATAACAAACCCTAAAGAACAACACACACAACGACTAAAATAAGAAAAAGACAGAAAATTAAAAACGAGACCTACAAACGAAACCCTAGCAAAATACCCCGCAACCAATCCTAGAACCACCATCCAAGCACCGAGGTTCACCAACCCGACCCACAAACCACCATACAAGGAAGCCCGACCCGCAGGAACCCGCCCGAGAAGCCCAAACCCCACACAACCTTGAACCGCGGCAACGACGTCTGGAAACACCAGACTGAGACCGGCCCTACGCGAGGGACTCAGAGGAAACACCCTCCCCGTTCTCCTGCAACACGTCGCGACGACGACGGCCACGGCGGTGGAGCAGAGACACGGCGGGGAAGCGGGGAAAAAGAACGGTGGCAAGCCGGCAACAAGGCCGGTGAGGGATAGCGGCGGCCAGAAAGGGAAAGCGGCGCCAAAAGCTAGGACGACCGGACAAAAAACCAAAGAAAAAAAAGAAAAAGACACCTCTAGGAGGTAGATCGGAGGCTCGCCGACATAATGGCATGGGCGGTGAGCCTCACACCCGCCGGCGAGCCTCATGGCCGGAGCGAAGAAGAGAAGACGGTTGGGGGTTTTTTGGGGGGAGAGAGAGAGAGCGTTTTTTTACACGCAGTACCTTCAATAAAACACGGTTAATAATACTCCATATTGATTTCACAGTAGAAAAAATTTTGAGAATTTTTAAAATGGTGGAGTTTTAATGCACCAATATTAATTATTCATAAAGCCTAAAAATAAGTTTGAAGCTATAATATTATGTATTGTCTTTTTTATTTCGTCTTCCATTATCATCTATACTTTTATTTGGGACATAGTATATTCGATAATACATGTGCTAAAAGGTATGCATTGAAAACTATGCAAAATGTGTAACACGACAATGAAAAAAAAAAACCTATGGGATTAATTATTTGCTTACATAACCTGTAGTCTCCACCAATAAGTGCATTTCATGATGATAAAAAAAAAGTATTTTAATGTTTTATACAGTCAAATGATCATTATGCAAAAAACATTTTCTCATTAAAATTATCTACTAAATTTACTTATAAGATCATTTATTTTTCTTTCCTTTTTTTTCCTTCAACATTTATGGATCGAATTGATAAATGGAGAAAACAGTAGTATATATGCAAGAAACAAGTTAACGAAATATACATTTATAAGTATTCTCTCTTCCCCCAAATTCTCTTTCATATGGGTTGTGTAATTACATAAATGATAAACCAATTACTGTATAAAATGTTGAAGGTTTCATTTGAAATTGTGCATCGGATGAATTCTGACCTAGTTCTGTGATATTGAGATTTGAAACTTGAAATAACTAAATGATTCGAAATTGATATGCATAAATAATTAACCATTAGTTGTGCAATTTAATTAGTTATGCGAAAAGGAATTTCTACTCATAAAACTTGATCAACATATATGGAAAGAAATAATGACATTAGGTAGCTTTGGTTTTTCATATATTATAGCCAAACTAAATCATTTTCAAGATAGATCTTAATCAATGGATATAAACAACAATTTATATCTATTTTGATCCCTTTAAAACACTAAAAAAAATTATATATAAAAATTAAAAAGATACAAAATAATTAGAACAAAGAATAAGTGATGTAGGGAAAAGTAGGTCGTTTTCTACCATTTCCTAGAGCCAAAGAAAATTTATAAACACTCGACCAACCTAATACGAGTATATGGCAAGTCAAGGGTCGAACCCAAGGGAATGAGTAGGCGCAAGCCATAGCCTAGGTCAAGCTACTTCAAAGATTGAAGAAAGATATGGTCGGTAACTAAGATATCGAGAAAGCTAGATAAATCGAGAAATTCAATATACTAAACACTAGGGATATATGTTCCACATGCAAGCTCAATGATTATGCTAATTGAAGGATCACTCAATCAATTCAAACATTGCAAAGGACAAACAATAGTTGCAATCAAAGGAATTCAAGGGCTATCTCCTATAATCCAAGCTAGGGTTCACTATGAATGGCTAACTAGGAAAATCACAATCACATTCAATCAATTAAAGCAATTCTCAAATCAAGGGTTCATGTCATTGAAATTTGCAATGCAATCTAGATTAATCTTATAGGTTGATCACTCCTAGTCTAATTAATCACATGCACAACCATGTCAACCAATTTAATTGCAACAATTCAATCAATCAAGGATCATCAACTAGCAAAAATCATCAATCTAGCATGCTTCCCCTTCTCCCTAGCAACTAATCTACTCACTAATCATGGTGAAATTGAAAAACAAAACAAATTGAATCACAAACATATTCATTTCAAGCTTAATTAAGAAGAAAATCAATCACTCAACAAATTCTAAAGCAAAGAATGAAATTCAAATCAAACATTCAAAGATGAAAAGAAATTGCAATAAAAGTAAATTCAAAGGAAAGAAATCTCACAAACTTTCATTGATGAGAAGAAGAAATCCAATATCAAGTTGAAATCAAGGATCAAATTCAAGTACAATAAAGTAATCTTAAAGCTTCTCTCTCTACTTTCTCTCTCTACTAATTCTGGAAAAATATATGTCAAGTACAAATTAAGTCGTCCCCCTAAAAAGGAAAAGTTTAAGGGTATAAATAGAAAAAACGAGCGAAGGGGGCGAGGCGCCTGGTGCGCGTGCACCACCAGGCCGCACGCGTACACAGGTGGGTCTGCGCGCACGCACCCCCTATGCCGCGCGCACGCACCCCCTGCTCGGTGCTCGTGGCCTTGCCTCCTTCGCTTACTTGATCAATATCCGCGCTCCCGAGCATCCTTATCATTGGTGCACTCGAGGCGATGCTCGTGAGAAGGGCAGCTCCTTTATCTTACAGGTATTTGAATGCCTCAAGCCAAAGCATAACTTTCAAGGCCCTCGAGCTCGCGGAGCTAGCTTGAATTGCGCTTTCGGAATCCCGAACTTTGCTCCATCAATTTTTTTGAATGCGCTCGAGCTTTCTCCTTGGTGATCATACCTCGGGAAACTCAACACACCTACAAAACAAATCAAGGAAACAAAGAATCAAGAGAAATAGTCGAGAAATGAACAAAATGACAAGAAAACCATGAAAAGCATGCATTTCTCTAAACTTACTCACAAACACGCAAAGCAAGCATTATTATGTAAAAACACGGCAAAAAGGACTAAAAATGAGAATAAAACTATAAAGAAAACCTAGCCTAAGAGTGCCATAAATGACACTCATCAATAAGATTGAAAATGTAACCAACTATGTAGCTACTATATGGGAGCCACAAAATACTATCCTTTCACTCTTTTTATGTTCTTCTTAAGCAAAGTAGTATTTTTTTTTACTAGGATCTCACTACATAGTTTTTTCTAGGTACAATCTCTTTTTGCACTCAGCTTGTAAAGTTTTTTGCTTTCAAGTAAGTACTTCATTTCAATAATTGTTGTAGGTTAAAAACTTCATGACTAAGTTTTTGAAAAGAGATTGACCTTGGACATGGGTGTTTTGTTAATAAATAATTAAAATGCAAGGACTTGATTATATTAGAAGATAGATTTATGCATGCAAGTTGTTGGGTTTGTGGGACATGGTTCTTACAGCCCCATCACTACTTTGTCAAAGAAGCCCCCACAACTTAAAATATGCGCTTGCGACTTGGGGAGCAAGGGAAAGTAGATTGTGATAATATACACTTAAGAGCAGTATGCTAGAAATTAGTTCGTTTTCTAACACTTAGTTATCAAACAAATATATTAAACTCAAACTAATACTAGTATAGTGCAAACTAATTTAATACCAGTACTTGTGCAAGCAAGACGTCGATCCACAAAAAGAGGTAGTGTAGATTGTAAATGACTAATGACTAAAAAAATCAAAAATTACGATTTGAAGAGTTGAACCAAAACAAAGATAAAGGAAATATTAAGCTAGCTAGGGGTAAACAATTAATGAAACACTACGGAATGAGGATTCACATGAATTCATGATCATCAAGCTAATTTGGAAATTAAGCAATCAAATCATAGTAAAGACTAGCAGTAGGAGCATCTACTTAATAATTCATAGAATATCTAACATGGGTTCCTACACGGTAAGATAAATAGGAGGAAACATGACCAAATTCTCAAATCCTCAACCAATTATGATGAAATAAACATTAATTTTCCAGTCAATCAAATTAAAAAATGCATTCATGCTTAAAATTAAGGGAGGCCAATCCAATCAATATAAGCTACATGCAAATCTCATACCCATGATTATCTAGTGACTACTCATGATTAAGAGAAAATCAAGCACAAAACTAATCAAGATCATCATCATCACTCAATAGTACAATTAAGCTAAGGAATTAATCAAGTAACCCAAATCACTAATCAAAAGCATAAAAATTAACAATAATCAATATCATCAAACAACAAATTTAAAGTAGGATTGGAAATGAAAGTAAAAGGAAGAAACTTTACTAGACTTTAATTGACTTTTGAAATTGAACTTAAATTGATTGAAAAATGAAGAATGAATGGTTGATTCTATACTTTCTCTCTAAAATTTACAGAAATTAAATCCTAATCCTAGTTGAAAGTTAGTTACTAAAAATGGGAAATTTATAGCTATTTATAGAAGTAACAAAGTAAGGAAGAAAAGCCAAAAATCATATAAAAATAATCCATTTTACAAGCAATCAAGTAAGGGATGTGCGCTCGTGTCGAGCTGCTTATGGAACCTAGACCCAAGGTTGCATACATGTTCAGTAATCTTGCGTGCCTATGCTAGAGCCGCATTGTGGGCACACAAAACATTCTTCCTTGATTCTTAAAATTTGCCTCCATTAGCTTGTGTTAGGTTTCGATGAGTCTAACTCACCGCGGAAATAAAACCCGAGCCCAAGGAAAAACTCACAATTAATATAACCAAAATGGATAAATAACAAGATCAGAGAAAAGACTAATTTACCCTTGTAGCGTGCTTCGCTCGACCACCGAAGCTCTTACTTGAGAGAGCTAAGCTTCGCAAGCGCAACGGCCTCCGACCATATCCACCCACAACACGACCGCGACGGGTCTCTTACTTGGAGGTTAGCCAAGTCGGACTAAAACACTACTCGAGTAATTAATGAGCTTAAAGGTTTTCTTTCAAGTGGAGATGCCTTATTGAGCTCTTACTCAAGTGAGTTTTCCCAATTCCCAAGTGGGATATTTATAGGGAAACTCAAGTGAGAAATCCACTCTCCCATCAATGTGGGAGAGTTGGTAAAATCAATTTTCCCTTTTTATTTTTAAATCAAAAATAAAAGAAAATAGCAAAAACTTATTAATCAAAAAGTGACATTCTAAGAGGAGAGGTTAGGTAAGGACCATAAGGGAAAGGAGGGGACCAATACTTGATCCCCAAGGCTTCCCCAAACCGGCTCCCATCACCCTTAGCTCCAATGAGCTGCTGCCACATGGCAAGCCAAGTCTTGACACCCAAGCAGCCTCGCTGGCGCTTGGTGTGCGTGGCTAGGCCTAGTGCTTTGTGCAGCAGTGTTGCTGCCTCGGCCCAGCACGCCACGCATTGCTTGCGGGCTGCTGGCGAGGCCCCTGCACGCCACACTGCTAGCAGTGCTAGCATGCTAGCGCACTTCCAGCTAGCTAGCTTTGCTAGCTCTATGCTGCTGCTGCCCGCACATGCTAGCACAACTTGCTAGCCATGTGCTGGCAGCCTTGCTAGCAGTGGTGCGCTAGCATGTCGCAACACCAATTAGCCAGCCTAGGCTCGGCTTGGTGCGCATGCTAGCCACCTTGCTATACCAAATTCCCCTAGCACTCGGTTTGCTCGGGGCATTCCGATGCTAGGGGTATTTCGGTAAATTATTGATTAATTATTGATTTTACTGTCTCGTCTTTTATTTATTCGACTCGACTTGCGACGCTCGGTTTCGATGCTCCTAGCTCGATTTCCGACATCTGAATATTTAATACTTGAGCGACTCATTAATTCCTTCCGAATTAATTCGTCGTGTCGGGTCGTTAGTTGCTTGGATGTGACCCGAAGGGTTCAATCAAGATTAAGCTGTAATATTAATTATGCATTAATATTAATGATCGTAAGCGGCCTCCACCTAGGCATTCCGATCAGTTAAACTAACTGAATAATTAGCTTTCTAATAGCTCCGAACCCTCTATCGGAATAATACACTTGTTTGAAGGACACCATTCCTTTCAATCTCCCACTTCTCCTTCCGGACAAGTGTGCCTTTAGTGTATAGCCTTTTTCCTATGTCACTTAATGTCTCTTCATGAACTTTAAGGTAAGATTATTCGTCATCCTTATTACGTCAAGAAGTGTTTCTCGAAATCCGAGTTTGATTGTCATTAAGCAAATGATTTCTAAAATCCATTTGAGCACGACCATGTATTTTCACAGTCTCGCTCTTCGAGAGGCCTTGTAAACAACAAAGACATGTTCCTTATTGTTAGTAGGGGGACATTCCCAGTCTTGTAATGTCAGCTTCTCTTACGAAGAGGACCTAGCCGTCAGAGTGTTGCCGTTATAATCTACATGTACGGCAGACGTTTGACTAACATCAAAACGGACTAGTACTCAAACAAGAGAACTCGCAATACTCATGGTCGAGGAAAGAGGTTCCGATAGCCATAATGAGAAGTGTACTTATGACGATTTTTAAATCTCTTAAAGTATTCTCATAGGTCGATCCAGTATAGTTCTAAACCAACACCTGTGCAAATGATTTATGACAATCACGTCATTGAAGCATAAGAAACGGTGCTATAAATCAAACTACACACTAATCTCAAGCGGTTATTAATCGTCCATCATTTAAATGACCTCGATTAGGGATAATTTTCGATTGCAATATTCAATGTTCACTTAATAGGTGTTTCTTTATCCAAGACTGGTCTTGATACCCTATATTGAATATTCTTAGAATCGAATGGACTCAATATTTAATTCTAAACCGCAATTAAATAGAAACGGAGTGATAAAATTGCATGAAATTAAATTACTCTAAAACCTAAATGGTTCATCTTAGTGTCTTACATTAAAATGTTCAAAATTAATTAAAACACTAAATAGGGAAATCAAAGCCAATCTCCAACGTGCTTGATTCCCATTGCCTCAACGTGCTTATTGTGCTTCACTTGAGGTAGAGGTTTAGTAAGTGGATCGGCTACATTGTCGTCCGTTCCAACTTTACAAATTCTGATTTCACCCTCTGATTTCCATTCCCTTATCATGTGAAATTGTCGCTTGACATGTTTGACCTTTTGATGTTCCCATGGCTCTCTAGCCCGAGCAATAGCTCCATTGCTGTCACAATAGAGGGCTATTGGACCCTTGATAGAGGGTACAACATTAAGTTCACCAACGAACTTACGAATCCAAACTGCCTCCTTAGCCGCTTCATCAGCTGCCAAGTATTCGGCTTTAGTTGTAGAATCTGCAGTTGTGCTCTACTTTGCACTCTTCCAACTAAACGCTCCTCCATTTAGACAGAACACATATCCAGACTATGATTTGAAATCGTCTCTGTCTGTTTGGAAGCTTGTGTCGGTATAACCTTCAACAACTAATTCTTTTGAGCCACCATATACTAGGAATTTATCCTTATTTCTTTTCAGGTACTTTAGGATTTTCTTGGCCGCAGTCCAATGCGCCTCTCCTTGGTTTGATTGGTATCGGCTCGTAGCACTTAAGGCATACGATACACCTAGCTTAGTACATATCGTGGCATACATGATCGATCTAATAAGCGAAGCATATGGAATCTGATTCATCCTTTCTCGCTTATCAGGTGTCTTTGGACACTGCTTCTTACTTAGGGTTATGCCATGTGACATGGGTAGGTAACCTCTTTTGGCCTCCTGCATACTGAATCGTGCCAGTACCTTATCGATGTAAGTACTCTGGCTCAATCCAATCATCCTTTTAGATCTGTCCCTATAGATCTTGATGCCCAATATGTACTAAGCCTCTCCCATGTCTTTCATTGAAAAACATTTTCTAAGCCAGGCCTTTACAGACTGTAACATTAGAATGCTAATTCCATTGAGCAATATGTCATCGACATATAAGAGTAGGAAGGCGATGTCACTCCCACTGACCTTCTTGTAAACATAAGATTCATCTGGATTCTTGATAAAACCAAACTTACTAATGGCTTTATTGATTCGCAGATTCCAACTTCTGTTAGCTTGCTTTAGCCCATTAATGGACTTTTTAAGCTTACATACTTTCCCAGCATTGTTTTGGTTGATAAAACCTTCAGGCTGTGTCATATACACAGTTTCTTCCAAGATTCCATTGAGGAAGGCGGTTTTGACGTCTATCTGCCATATTTCATAGTTGTAATATGCAGCAATCGCTAGGAGGATCCGAACGAATTTAAGCATTACGACCGGAGGAAAGGTTTCATCGTAATCAATACCATGAATTTGCCTGTAATCTTTTGCTACCAGTCTAGCTTTGTAAATGAATACATTTCCATCTTTGTCGGTTTTCAATTTGAAAATCCACTTACATCCGATAGATGTGTAACCCTCGGGTAAGTCAACCAAGTCCCAGACTTGATTTTTAAATGTGGAATCCATTTCAGATCTCATGGCCTATTGCCATTTAGCAGAGTCGGTGCTTGCCATAGCTTGCTTGTAGGTTTTCGGTTCGTCTCCATCCATTACCAAGATGTCCTGATTCTCGGTTAATACAACACCAGGATACATATCAGGCTGAGACCTCGGCCTCTACGACCTACGTAGGGTAACGAACTGAGCATTTGCATTGTCGGTTTGACTTTGCACATTATGACCAGCGTCAATAGATGTTGTTTGAGAACTTTGACTGTCAATCTGATTTTGTTGCTCGTCCTCTCGAACTTCATCGAGTTCGATTTTCCTCCCACTTGTCATTTTGGAAAGATGTCCCTTCTCCAAAAAGACAACATCTTGAGCAACAAACACTTTGTTCTCGAATTTGTTGTAGAAGTAATACCCTTTGGTTTCATTAAGGTAGCTCACAAAGAAAACCTTGTCAGATTTGGGGTGAAGTTTGTCAGAAATTAATTTCTTGACATATGCTTCGCATCCCCATACCTTGGAGGTTTCTTCGTCCATAGCTCATATGAAGTCTTTTCTATAGCTTTTGATGGAGCACGGTTCAGTGTTAGTGCCGCGGTTAGAAGTGCGTGTCCCTAGAAAGAGATAGGAAGATCACTAAGACCCATTGCTGATCGTACCATTTCCAACAAGGTTCGATTTCTCCTTTCAGATACTCCGTTCCATTGTGGAGTTCCTGGAGGTGTTAATTCTGAAAGTATACCCTTTTCTTTCAGATGGTCATCGAATTCTTGGCTCAAGTATTCACCACCTCGATCTGATCGAAGGGCTTTGATTTTCTTGCCAAGCTGATTTTCAACTTCACTTTGAAATTCTTTGAACTTTTCAATCGATTCAGATTTGTGCGACATAAGGTAGACATAGACATATCTACTATAGTCGTTTGTGAAGGTGATAAAATATCGATGGCCGTTTCTTGTGGTTGTGTTCATTGGTCCACATACATCGGTGTGTATTAGGCCTAACAAGTCACCTGCCCTTTCTCCCAACTTGGAGAATGACTGCTTTATCATCTTTCCTAATAAACATCCTTCGCAATTCTCAAACGAGTATAAATCGAATGAGTCAAGAACACCTTCATGTACAAGTTTCTTAATGCGTTTGATGTTAATGTGGCCAAGACGACAATGCCACAAGTACGTCTAATTTGACTCAATGGTCTTAGCTTTTTTGGTGGTATTATTAACATTATAAACTTGTTTGTCTAGCGAAAGCACATACAGACCATTTTTAGAATGTGCAATACCATATAAAACATTATCGAGATAAAACGAACATTCATTGTGCTTTACTCGGAATTCAAAACCTTTGGCGTCCAACGCCGAAATTGAAATAATTTTTTTGGTAATGTTGGGAACATAATAACAATTTTCAAGTTCCAAAACTAGCCCCGAGGGCGAATACAAACTGAGAGTTCTTACGAATATAATATAATACCCATGATGCTGAGCTAGTGAAGTTTAAGTCTATAACGAATATACCTGATCTAGAAGTAATAGTTCCGTTCTTCTTATATTCCTTGAATTTCAGGCAATTTCTCTTCTAATGTCCCTTCTTCTTACAATAGAAGCATTCGAAATTAGATTTAGAAGATGCTACCTTCTTATCCTTGTAATCCTTGGTAGCTTTTGGCTTAGGCGGAAAGGTCTTCTTACCCTTCTCTTTGAAGCCTTTCTTCTTCTTGCCTCAGTGTTTGAACGACTTGCCCTTTTTTTATCATGAGCATATCATGCTTCCCCTCATCCTTGAGCGTCTTCTCGGCTTGCTTCAACATACCATGAAGCTCGGTGAGGGTTTTCTCCATGCTGTGCATGTTATAGTTCATCTTGAACGATCATACCTGTAGGGGATATTTCAAGCATCCCACACTTGAGCCCCACTGTGATCATACACTTAAGCATGGTGGCGTCCAAAGGGAAAGAAGCTAGAGTAAAAGAGTCGCCAACAAGTTTTAGGAACTTGTAAACCGCTCACAGGGTGTAGGTTACACCCCTTAACGATCTAGGAGATCGTTAACTCCAATAGGTCTGGAACCATGACTGGAAGTTCGAGGACGAAGGTACCAATCCAACCTAAAAGAGATTGAACTTGCCCTAAAAATAGGCCTCTACTTTATTCTTCTCGTATTCATGTGCGCTTTCTGACTAACATGAAATCAATAGGTTAACCCTAAACATGTTTAATCTATGTTGGTTGAATTTAATGCACAAACAAAACTATTATTGGCGATCACTTGAATTATAATCATATTAGCCTAAACAAGATTATTAATTATCTTATTAAGCGTGATTACAAGTACAAATTCCCTTTAAACCTGCAAGAGAGGGCGTGATCAAGCAATAACAATAATATATAACAAGCAACATAATATCATCATCATAATAATAATATTCTCAATCTCAAAGCATAATAATATTAGCAAGATCCTAGGTATGATACTAACAAGATTAATAACAAACCCTAGCATGTCACTAAACATTAAAGATCAATTAACCCTAACATGACACTAACATGATATTAGAACGACATAGGAAGCATCATAAACATATCAGAAATATTAGTTAACCCTAAACATGATACTAGGAAGCAATATAACATCCTAACATGATAAATAGGAATTAACAAAATAATCTAAGCATGATTTCTATATCAATATAGCCATTAAAGTACTTACTTCGATGCCTTGTACCTCTTTCTAATAACAAAATACACACGTTAGTAACTTCAAGAAAAATATTAAATCAAAACAATAAATTAAATAATT
Source organism: Chenopodium album (assembly GCF_948465745.1). Lineage (NCBI taxonomy): Eukaryota > Viridiplantae > Streptophyta > Magnoliopsida > Caryophyllales > Amaranthaceae > Chenopodium > Chenopodium album. Next base: position 25,079,258 of record NC_137846.1, on the reverse strand, counting down.
GAAATAGAGATTTGGGACCAAACCCTCAGAAATATTAAACCTTTCACGTCTAGGGCGAAGACAACTTCGAACTTGGTAAGGTGTGTCTAGAACTAATGTATGTGGAATTTTGTAAAAGGGAAGGTTTAGAAAAAGAATAGAGAGAGAAAACTTCTAGCTTTTTTAGAGAGAGATGAGAGAGATGATGGTTGTGAATGATGATTGTTGACTATTGTTGATGATTGAAAACAAGGAGATACGACACCTATTTATAGAAAAAATAGCACGAGATTAGAGAAAATCATATTCGAAATAAAATACCTCCTGTCGCAAACGATAGGAGTCAGCGCCAGACGACAAGCTCGTCTCCAAGCGACGAAAGTCAGCGCCAGGCGACGACTCTGTCGTCTCGCGCTGGTTTAAAATTTAACGCGCTTTTACACGCGTTATTACCTTCAAAACCGGTTACAAGTAATTATGTGTCCAAGCAGATTTAAAATCAGATTTAATATATTTTATTCAAAATAAAATATCTTTTCCTAAAAATATAATTATCAATCCTAATCTTATTAGAATTAAAGAGACCCTTCTAGATATTCCAGAAGATCCAAATCAATCCTAATTACTTTAGGAATAATAATTAATAGGCCCTCCTCTAGATCATTGGGCCACATTTAAAATCATTGGGCCTAATATAATTTAATCCATAACTTCCTCATAATTCATCGGAATTGAGCTTATAATATATCATTGGAAAGCTCTTTTTAAGCCCAATCCAACTACACTATTATTGGACCCTTATCATGGACCAAACCAAATTGGACTGGCTATTTTTATATAAATAGAATAAGAAAAGAAATATTTTTGAAAATAGAAAGAGAAATATTTTAATAAAAACATCCTCATCACTAGACTTTCCACACTTTCACCTCGTTCGATAATCAAACGACGTGAAAAGTATTCATCGCTGGGTTTGGTTTTGGGGAGACACTTTTGGGTGTCTACAATACCCTTTGTGCAGCGAGTGGAGAATGATGTTAATTGTCATCTCGGTTGAATACCCCGCGTCAAGACTTTCCATGTTCTCAAATAAACCTATCATTTTGAGTACATGTGGGCTAACTGACTCTCCTTTCTTGAGCTTACTCTCAAGGATCTGCCTGTGGGTTTTAAACCTTTCAGTTCAGGCATGCTCTTAGAACATGTTCTGCAGCTCAGAAATGATCTCAAAAGCTGTCTCCTTCTCAAAGAAAGTCTTCTAAAGGTCGGGAGACATTGTGGCCAACATGATGCATTTGACATCCCGATTGGTAGTTTGCCATCGGTTTAGGTCAGCCTGAGTCACCTCCTCATTGGGAGTCTCGGGCATCTCTTTATCAAGGACCTATTCCTTTTGCTCTTGCATGAGAACTATACGCAAGTTCTTTTCCAATCAAGAAAATTTGGCCCACTCAACTTCTCCTTGTCGAGAATTGAGCACAATGAGAATTGGTTGTTTGAGTTATTTACAGACATGGAACTGCAATTGAAAATTTGAAGTGAAAAACCATTCATAGTACTTAAATAAGATTGAAATCATGCATATTAATCAAACTTATTTAAACGTCTTATTCACACATTAAATTGTCCCCATTTAGTGAGAATAAGTCGATTCCAAGATCCAAAGAATCAATAAGTAGTTAAGCATGCTTTAACTTGTCTTAACACTCAATATTCTAAGGTAAGCAACTCTTCGCTAATGGTTCCAAGCCACTCTTGGTTAGATAAATCGTCGCATCTAATGCTCTCTCAACAACTTATCCACTTTACCACGACATGTTAGGACTCCATCACTCATATCATTGAGTATAACCAAAACCAACATGCATACCCGGTATGCCTTATGTATCCTAGGAGTAATAGTGACGCCTCGCTTTGGCGTAGCCCATCACTACACTCAATAGGTCGGTAATTGTTGTTTTGGAATGACAAATTTTACTCAATATTTTAGGGACCTAGGGTTTCTATGTTGGTTGATTTAAGTGAACTTAATTAATCATCACAACATTCGAAATCCTAAAAATGCATCTAATCATATTACTCGTATATATTTAATCATAAATATATATCGAAAACATAAATAAATGATGCATTTGGCAACTAGCATGACCCCTTGAGTCTTCAAGTCCTCAAGGGTCTTCACTTGCAACTTCATGACTTCGTCTTCCAAGAACCTCCATCTTCAAGATATGACCAAAATAATGCAAGTACTAGTATCTACGATTAGGACTAATCTAAATATTAAGGTACAAAAATACTCAACGGTTCGTAAACCATATTTAGATTTACAAAAATACATGACGGAACGCAGTCCGTAATTTCTATCCTAATCGGGCCCCACTAGTTGCCATTTTATAAAACCCGTGAGAGAATATATATTCTATTCATTCATTCACTATTTGTGAATGGTCCATGCATTTTTACAACGATAAACAAGTAACAATGCACAAACACGCGTAAACTAGTAATTAACTTAGGTGGTTAATCTGATTAACGCGCCTAATTAAAACTAGTCAAAGTTGTTTAACCGATTATGTAATTAAGCGCAATTAAAATTGAAGCTCCCACTAAATTCCGCATCCATCTTAATTAATCCAATTAATTAAGCCGGTAAACCCAAAGTTTTGCCAAAATAAATTTTGCAAGTGCCGCTCAAAATCGAGGCCTAGCCTCCAAAATTTTAATTAAAATTAATAAACTTAATTAAAATAATTAAAACGGCCAAAACTCAAAATATAGCCCTACGCTTTCGTGTGCCTAGCACCAAGCAACAATGCTTGGTTTGCTAGGCACCAAGCTTCGGCTAGTCGCGCACTAACATCTCTTATGCACCAAGCACCACACGCACGTGCTCATGCTCGCACCAGCCGCACACGCCTCGCACAGCCACACACACGCACAGCAGCGCACATGGCGCGCATAACATGCTAGCTGCTGCTGCTGGCTTGCTGGCTGTGGCACGGCATGCTGCTGGTCAGCAAGCAGCAACCACGCTTGGCTGCACGCACCAAGCAGCCACCCCTTGGCAGCCACATACGGGCTGCTGTGCAGCAAAGGGTGGGTTTACCTTGGTTTGCGTGCCAAAATCTCGGGATTAAATCCGAATTTCGAGTGATTTAATTAATTAATTCCAAATTAATTTTATAATTAATTTAATGAGCAAAATGAAAATTATAACAAGTCCAACTTAATAAATTCATCCAAGTTCACAAAACCAAAATTATTTCCAGGAACTATTCTTTAATAAAATTGGTTCATCTTGATGCAATAAAATGAATAGGGCTATTCTCACTATTAATTTAATTAAATTAAATTAATCATGAGATTTGACAAAATATAAAGGGGAGTTGGAATTATGAACATAAATATTCAAATAAAGATTCCAACTTTAACTTGTGAATTCTTGAAAATTATATCTTCCAATATGAAGATAAATTAAAATTCTATCACAAGATTGAAACTTTATGATTCCAATCAACTTAATAAATGATTAAATCAAAAGGTTCAACAAAAATTCATGGAATTTAGTAACTCAAAGTTTCTACCACTTAAAACAATTAAAGATTGGATCTTTAGTACATATAAGTCTCAAATAATAAATTTTTCACACTTAATGCAATGGATTTGCAATTATGTGAAAATTTAACCAATCTTTCAAGCACTAATTACTACAAAGTAACCACGCATAAAGAGGTCAAAAAATGAAGAAATATTATGGAAAGAACCAAACACATAATCACCATAATGTCATTAAGATTCAAGGTTAACAGATTTAAAATTTTTCGTCAAACACGAAAAATCCTCAAAAAAAGGCATTTCTGGTCGGATTTTAGCTTTTTCACAGTCCTAAAAGGTTTGAAAACTTTCCAAAACGCTGTTTCCACCCAAAATTCACTATATTGGGCAAAAATCTGGGTTCGGAACCAAAAATCTCATTGAAACGGGATTAAAATTAATAAAACTGAGCTACTAATCTAATTAGTAACATAAAATCAGAAAAATAAAGCCATAAAATACCTTGAAATTTTTTAATTATAAAAATAAATGAGCAAGGCTTCGATATCGCTGTTGGGTTTCGATGAGTCTAACTCACCGTGGAAATAAAACCTGAGCCCAAGGAAAAACTCACAATTAATATAACCAAAATGCATAAATAACAAGATTAGAGAAAAGACTAAATTACCCTTGTAGCGTGCTTCGCTCGACCACAGGAGCTCTTACTTGAGAGAGCTAAGCCTCGCAAGCACAACGGCCTCCGACGATATCCACCCACAACACGACCGCGACGGGTCTCTTACTTGGAGGTTAGCCAAGTCGGACCAAAACACTACTCGAGTAATTAATGAGCTTAAAGGTTTTCTCTTAACTGAAGATGCCTTATTGAACTCTTACTCAAGTGAGTTTTCCCAATTCCCAAGTGGGATATTTATAGGGAAACTCAAGTGGGAAATCCACTCTTCCATCAATGTGGGAGAGTTGGTAAAATCAATTTTCCCTTTTTATTTTTAAATCAAAAACAAAAGAAAATAGCAAACAACTAATTAATCAACAAGTGGCATTCTAAGAGGAGAGGTTAGGTAAGGACCACAAGGGAAAGAGGGGGACCAATACTTGATCCCCAAGGCTTCCCCAAACTGACTCCCATCACCCTTAGCTCCAATGAGTTGCTGCCACGTGGCAGGCCAAGCCTTGGCACCCAAGCAGCCTCGCTGGTGCTTCGTGTGCGTGGCTGGGCTTGTTGCTTTGTGCGACAGTGCTGCTGCCTCGGCACAGAACGCTACGTATTGCTTGCGGGCTGCTGGGCGAGGCCCCTGCGCCACGCTGCTAGCAGTGCTAGCATGCTAGCGCGCTGCTAGCTTGATGCTGTTGCTACCCGCACATGCTAGCACAGCTTGCTAGCCATGTGCTGGCAGCCTTGCTAGCAATGGTGCGCTAGCATGCCGCAACACCAACCAGCCAGCCTAGGCTTGGCTTGCTCCGCATGCTAGCCACCTTGCTATATCAAATGCCCTCCGCATGTTAGCCACCTTGCTATATCAAATGCCCCTAGTACTCGGTTTGCTTGGGGAATTTCAATGATAAGGGTATTTCAGTAAATTTTTTATTAATGATTGATTTTACCGTTTCGTCTTTTAATTATTCGACTCGACTTCGACGCTCCTAGCTCAATTTCCGAAGTCTGAATATTTAATACTCGAGCGACTCATTAAATCCTTCCGAATTAATTCGTCGTGTCGGATCGTTAGTTGCTTGGGTATGACCCGAATGGTTCAGTCAAGATTAAGCGGTAATATTAATTATGCATTAATATTACTGATCGGAAGCGGCCTCCACCTAGGCAGTGCGATCACTTGAACCCTCTATCGGAATAATAGATTTATTCAAAAGACACCATTCCTTTCGGCTTGCGCCCATGCGATTGAGCTAGCGATATTCTGCTCTATGCCACCTCAATGAAAGCGACGACAAGGGATCTTTCTCCTTCCTTTATTTTGAGTACATGGCTTCCTCTTCATAAGTATTTCTAAGACTTTAGTTACTACACACGCCGTAAAAGAACAAAATGAGTATAGGATAAATAGAAAAACTAAGAATAAAAGCTTAAACCTCTAAAATAGACATGAAAATTAAACACGAGACAAAGATAGAAAATGAGGCTAAAAGATGACAAATATATATTGGGGAAATTCTAAGAAAATCGAACTAAAATCATCAAGCAACAAGCTAAAATATATGTTTGTACCCATTCTTTAATGTCGAGCACGAGCTTTTGGAGTGTGAGTATTAACAATTTTCTTTTTTCTTAAAAAAATTTATTTCTCACTTTTATTGAAGTAATAAAACACAAACAATATTACAATAGGTACTAACTTATACATTTAATACCTTGTAATTAAAACAATTCTCTAAGCTTCTTTGTGCTCATATTTATTTTTTTGATTGAGTATGCTCATATTTATTTATAAAAATACATTTAATACCTTGTAAGTATCTTGTTGCTAAAGAAATAACTCATCTATACTTTGGGGATGCAGCTTGAAAGAGAGATTGTTCGCCTCTAAATTTCAGAACAACAACAATGAGCATAAAGAAGTGCAATTTTCTTATTTATGTCACCTTATGAGCAACAAATTATCCTAATTAATATTTTTTTTTTCAATATGTAGCTAATTAAATTCTGACATTTTTTTTAATCTTTATAACATGTACTATGATATATTTGAGTTATAATTACATTGAAATCTTCTAATATTGATAACGTAACATAAAATTGGTAATGTACACATACAAAAAATAGAACCATTACCAATGCTTTGTACTTGAATCATTAATAGTATTTTATTTTCAATTGTTAAATGAAACAATGACATAGAATATATAGAATATTATATTAAGCCATTAGTTCAAAAGCACATAAAATCATATAGATTGTTAATTTAAATTTTAAATATAATAATATGAAGAGAACTTGTTAATATCTGAGTACATAAACCTTACATAGATGGTGTTTCCATGTATAATACGTTAAAAATCACGTGCTTTTGTTGATTTTTTGATGATGGAACTTATTATATAGTTGCTTAAAAAATGATAATTAATTATTATTAATATTTGAATATATTATTTAATTAATTTTACCATATTTAGTCATATTAAACCAATTTTTATCATTAATAGTTAGTCATATTAAAATAATTTTTCATTAATATCTTTATGCCACTAATCGAATTCTCCCACATTTTCCTTTTGCTAGTCATCTAGCTAAGAAAATCAACACTATACTAAACAATATATATTTACACTAACTCACTTTCATATGAATCACGAATGCATATAGCGTACACATCAAGCACTTTAAACTCGATAGATCACCATAGTGGATGAGGGAGTTCCCTAAGTGTTTAACCCATAACTCTTGTAGTAAAACAAGGCAAAGCAATAAAAAGATCAAAATAAATGAAACAAAATCAATAATGTTCTTAGGTGGATTTCTTGCAAAGGAACTAAATATCTATTACACCCAAAATTAAAATTTCTAGACTTACGTTGACTAAAGTGTTTGACTCATAAGATTTACTTATGAAGGATACTATTTTATGAGATCAAGTCACACGGCCCATCGGTGAGAAGATAAGGATAAATACAAAGGCCCAATAGAGGAAGCCCAAAAGATAAATCAAGACCGATTTTAAGCAGTTAATAATGTTTAAATTCAAAGAAGATTGACACCAAGAGTCATAGCCAACCATCGGTTATGAGAGTGAGTGGTAAAAACCGCATGACATTTGCCTATAAAAATAAGAGGATTTTAAAAGGAAAACATCAAGAATCAATTAACACAAAACATTTTCATTTCCTTTAAGCTTTCTTTACAGTTTTAGTTTTCTCTTGGCTTAGTAGCCAAGCAATAGAATAGTTTCATTTCCTGATGCAAGTGCTGGCCGCACTTACCTCTTTTAACTGCTCTCGGAAACAGGTCTTACTTCCCTCTACCCTTAGCATCGATTACAAACGGGAAAAATTATATAAGGGTGTAACGACACTTAAAAGACAATGACAATGTCAAAAGAAAACCAACCTACCTCAGCCAACAGGGCATTGTGAAGACACCATTAAGAAGAGGAGAATTTCTGGTTGCTGGACAGAATGGGGTGAAGTGGATTGATGTGAAGTACGAGAGGTTGGTAGAATTTTATTTTTTTCTATAGGATCTTTGATCATAATGAAAGGGATTGCTTGAAGAAGATGAAGATGGAGAATTTAGAAGGGGGGATAGTGTATCAATACGGTACATAGCTTAAATAATCTCCCTCAAAACAAATATAAAAAATGTTTGTTGAGAGGGAAAAGGAAGAGTGTGGAAAAGGAGATTCAACATCAAGAAGATTATTGTTTTCATTGTCACCTAATAGGGATGAGCAAGGAATAGCCCCGAAAGAGAGAGAAGCTAAATTAACTACTGTTACTGATCCCATGAGCAACAGGGCGGTTTTAAGGCTGAGAGGGATATTGAAGGATCGATGGTGGGGATATTGGGGGTCTAGAGTTGCAAAAGAAATAGGATGCGATGAATAGGAAGGGTGGTGAGGTTGAGAGAGATATGGTAAATACCAATATCAAAATTTCTAGTATGGAGCAAGGGCCGAGATAGGGGGAATAAAAGGGGTTAAAATAAGTGAGAAAAGGGTAGGAGTGAGTAGAGTAGAGGGTGATGAGGTGGGAGTATCTAGTAAGGGGATAGGAATCATTAGTAATATTGGAAAGGAGAAAAAAGAGGGTGAGGGAGTACGTGGTAAGACTTGGAGGACGCATGATAAGATGATGGAAAATTATGAGGGGGTTGGCGGCTTTGTGGATCACATAAGTAACAAAAATGCAGTGAAGGGGAAAAAGAATAAGAGAGATGGTAGTATGATAAATGTAGATGTTCCTAGGATAGATGGTATGAATGTGGAGAAAAGGGTGAAAACAAGCAACCTTATCAAAACTAGGTCAAAATTAAGAAGACGGTGTTGGAATTGACCAAGCCCTCCAGCTCGAAAAGCAACGAAAATATTAAGTTGGAATGTCCAAGGGATTGGTATCTCGTGGACAGAACGAACTCTCCGCAACTAGTGTTGGAAGGAGAGGCCAAACATTGTATTTATTATGGAGACCATGATAGATAGTGAAAGACTTGAAAAAATAAAGAGAAGATGCGGTTTTTATAAAGGTGTTTGTGTGAGTAGTAATGGTATATCGAGTGTTTTAGGTTTTTAGTGGCGTGATATGGAGGTGGATACAATGTCTATTTCTACTCATCATCATGCTACTGATGTAATACCCCTCATGATTGCTTTAAAGTAGCTTAATATACTACTCATACCAACAAAATGCATCTTTCTTTTAGGAAACTCATATGCTATGATACTTGTAGACACCTGAGAGACACCTGATTGTGTCTCCACAAAAACCAAACCTAGTGATGAGTACCTTTCACGTCATTGGATATCGAGAAAGGTGAAATGTTGAAGAGTCTCGTGAATTTCCCCTTTCCTAAAATGTTTTAATTCAAAATAATTTATTTCATATTTCGAAAATCATTCATTTCATATCTTATTTATGAAAAACGTCCAAACTAGTTTATTTTGGTCCATAATATGGATTCAATAATTGTGTAATTGGATAGGGGTTGAAAAGAGCTATCCAACGATATATTATAAGCCCAACTTCGAGTTATAACAAAGAAGTTATGGCAAAAATACTAAATTAGGCCTAAATCGAGCTTTATAAGCAGACCTAATGATCACGTGGAGGGTACAGTAATATTAATTATATTTCTAAAACCATTAGGATTTATCTTACTTTTCTAGAATTATCTAGAAAATTGTTTTAAGTTCTAAAGACATTAGGATTGATTATTATCTTCTAGAATGTTCTACTTTATTCTATTTTGAAAAGATAATGATTAAGAATTTTATATCGGATAAAACAAGTGTTTTAAAAAGATTTAATTCTGATTTAATAAGGATAAGTACGGATATTCGATTAACCCAATTTGATTGGATGTCGGATTCCGTACGAATCTTTTCTGGAAAATATTGCGCAGCGATGGATCTATCTCACATCCATGGAAATATCGCGCAGCGTTGGATCTATTGCGATGAAAATATCGTGTAGTGACGGACGTATTGCGACGCGATGAAGCCATCGCGCCATGATAAATCTGTCGCGTCGCGATAAATCCTGTTTTACTCCGAGTCGGATTCTAACTCATTTTCTAATCCTTTTCGGTCATTTTCTCTATAAATAGGGGCGATTTTCCACGTTTTCTATTCACCAACAATTACCAACAATCACCCACAATCATCATCTCTTCTCTCTCTCTAAGCAACAAGCTTATTATTTCTTTCTCTCTATCTCTCTATTCTTTTTCTAAGACTAGCCTTACAAACACACATCCTTTTTGATATTTATTTGGTCGCGGTTACTCGTTCACAAGACTTGAATACACCTAGCCAAGCTCAAAGTTGCCTTAGACCTCGACATGAAAGGTTGATAGTTCTGAGGGTTTGATCCCAAATCTGTATTTCAATTAATATTATTTTAATTGTTTGATTTAATATTTTTATTGAAGTTACTAACGTGTGTATTCTTTTAATAGAAAGAGGTACGAGGCATCAAAGTGAGTAATTTGATTACTTAATTATTCTTTTGATATAGAAATCATGCTTAGAATTTTATATTAATTCCTAGTATCATGTTAGGATAGTATTTTAATTCCTAGTATCATTTTAGGATGTCTTCATGATTTCTAGTATCGTGTTTAGTGAATTAACTAATATTACTAATATCATATATGATTTCTAGTATCATGTGTAGGATAAGGCTTTGATTTTTATTATTTAGTGACATGCTAGGGTTTGTTGTTAATCATGTTAGTATCATGCCTAGGATCTTGCTAATACTCCCTCCGTTCCACAATGATGTTCTTGTTTGGAATCTTTGACTTTTTTAAAAATGAGAGAATCTTCTAAATTTCTTTTAATTTATAAGAACAAATATAGTCATGTGGGATTTAGTTTGATTCATCTTGGTGAGTAGATTATTAATATCTAACTTTTATAATTTTTGCTAGTGTGAGATTAAAGATATTTGCGGTCAAAGATGGGTAAAAATTTGCATCGATTTACGAAACAGGATCATCATTCTGAAACGGAGGGAGTATTATATTGCTTTGAGAATATTTTTATTATGATGAAGATTTGTTGTGTCAATATTATATTAATTATACATTACTTGATTATTCATGATATATTATTGTGTTTTCTTGATCATGCCTCTCTTGTAGGATTAAAGGGAATTTGTACTTGAAATCATGCTTAATAAGATAATTAATAATTTAATTTTGGCTAATTAATATGGTTTTAATTCAAGTGATCGCCAATAATAGATTTATTTGTGCATTAATAATCAACCAACGTAGATTAAATATGCTTAAGATTAATATAATGATTTTATGTTGATAAAAAAGCACACATGAATATAAGAAGAACAAAGTAGAGGTCTATTTAGGGCGGGTTCAATCTCTTTTAGGTTGGATTCGTACCATCATCCCCGAATATCGATCCAGTCATGGTTATGGACAACTATGGAGTTAGCGATCTCTGTGATCGCGACAGGGGTGTAACCTTCACCCGTGAATGGTTTACAAGTTCCTAAAACTTGTTGGCAACTCTTTTGCTCTAGCTTCCTTCCCTTTGGACGCCACTAAACTTAAATGCATGATCACAGTGGGGCTCAAAGTTGGGTGTTTGAAATATTCCGTATAGTTTTTTGGCAACTCCATTGGGAAGGATTTCTATGTTAGCTCCTAAAATTTATTTTGGCAATTAATTTAGAATCAGTGGATGAGACTTGAAAGTTATAAATATTCATGTGAGTAATTTTGATTAACATTGTGGCATTAGCATAAAAAGGTCCGCATTGGAAAGACCATCCGTAATACGTCAAAAACATAGGATTTTTACACGTAGGAAAATTGAGAAATATCTTTCACAACTAGAATCGAAAAAGTACTACGAAAATCGGAAAATCTAGAGAAGATAAAAAGCTGCCGAGGAGTGTAGGAACAGTTGCGAGATGCCAGTGTCTATCGTGACATGATAGTTTCATTGCGGCGTGATAAGGTCATTGCTGCGTATGGACCCTGTTTTCTCGCGCCGAGATATTCCAACACCAAGCTAGAAATTTGCCTGCTTGTTTTGACCGATTCTAGTACTGTTTGGCCGATTTTACTTTCTGATTGAGTTTTTCCTTCTTTTCTGAAACCCATTTGTGTTCTACATATGGCTTTAGCCCTAGGGAATTCATGCTCCATATATCTACCCAATCGAATGCTCTGTACAACAAAGGGTACATTCGAGTTTGTGAATTCACCAAACCATGGAAGCAAGTTTATCTTGCGGGGTCCCGTTCATACGCGCGAACCCTTCCAAAAGTAAGGCTTCCGCGCGATGCATTCGAACTCATAACCATGGACCCACTTTGACTACCATAATTCTTGAGGACTTTGCTTAATTAATTAATTTGGATTAATAAAGTCTAATTATAATTGACTTAGCGACACTGTAGAATTACCCTTTTTGAACAGAACACCAAAAACAAGTTAAAACTGACATTTTAGTATTGACGCGGAGGTTTTGACTAGTGACGCGAAGCTCCAACGTTTATCGCCACGCGATAGAAATATCGCGCAGTGATGGGGTTTACACAACGCGACAGTACTATCGTTGCGCGATGGTTTGGTTTTCTCCTCATGTCCTCGCGTCGAGTCTAATTCGTTTAACTAATTAATAACCAAGGTCGTAATTCGGTCATTGTTCGAGTCTAATCACATAGTCCAATGGTTTTCACACAAGTCTCAAGTATGATTTGATCCTAAAAATATGCACCCATTTTTTGCTTTTTTCTTAAACCAATAAAGTCAAAGTCAATCTGAGTAAAGTCATTAAAAGAGTCAATGGTTTAATATTACAGTGCTTGGTCAAGGAAAGAAGGGCGTCTAATCAAGGAAAACATCTTTGTTCAAGTACTACTCTTTGATAAACCGATCCGTCAGAGAAGGAAGTGCAAGATAATGGTCACTCAAGAAGAATTTCAGGAGCATCAACAGACTGTGAAAGGACTTACTGAGATGTTTAAGGGGCTTTCTACTCAATTCAATGACCCTAGCAGGAAATTACCAATCTATACCATCAAGCGCATCGAAGATAGTCTCATCCAAATATCTAATGACTACAGGTTCCATGGGATTAGCTCCCAAGCGGTCTCAGTGGACAAAGAACTTCTTCCGCAAAAGTTCAATGCCAATGACATCCCTAAGTTTAAGCCAACTGACAATCCTTATTTTCATTTAAGGGCTTTCGAGACAATTATGAATATTAAGGGAATTGATAAGAAGGTCTTTCCTTTACTTTTCCCAATTACTCTTGAAGCTGTATGTCAATAATGGTTTTTCTCTTTAGATAAAGAAAAGATCGTTGTTTGGGAACCTATTACGAATGCCTTCATTGATAGATATAAATGTAACATTCAAGTTGAAACTGATTATAAGGAAGTTAAAATGCTAAAAAAGAAACAAAAAAATGAGGGATTTACTGCTTTTTACAACAAGTGGAAGGAAACTTTCGCTATAATGATTGAAGTGAAGGGTTTATGTCTTCATCATGTGCAATTACTAGATATATAAATGGATCAAATTAAGGAGATAATTAAGTTCGTACATTTGGGTCGTCGTTATATCATAGCTAGAGGTACTAACGATCTTTGGGCTAGTAAAATAGGCCAAAGCCCAATTGGACGGATCCTATCAGGTCACATAAAGGGCCTAGATCGAGCACGAGAGGACGAGGCCCATGATGGGCCTCATCCCCTAACATGGCCGGCCATATGGAGGAATAAGGAGGGTTTTGGGCTTCGTGACTTAGTCTAATTATAATAAGATTATAAATAGACAAGGTGCCTAGGGTTTTCAATAATGCAATTCAGTGATCTGTTTGATCAAACCCTAAGTAGCAAACACGAAGCCTGACCCCTCTCAAACTCTCTCTCTCTCATGGCTCTCTCCTCCCCTCGGCGCCGGTGTTGGTGGTTCGTGGTGGTCGGTTTAGTCCATTAAAGGTGGTGATCGTAGTTTTCCTCTTTCACTCGACCAATCTAATATTGGTGGACGGCTTGTTCGAATCTCGTGGACTAAGTAGAGGAGCAACGCTTGGGGCTCTATTCTCTCCCTGAAGTGCCAGTTGAATAGCTACGTGGAATTCACGCTTCAAAGGTATGATTATGTGTCTTGTGTGTTATGCATGCGATCTTGGGATTAGGTGCTTTATGAATATGATTCATGTTTTTCCACTTAATAGTACCTACAAACTCCTACAGTGGTATCAGTTAGCCTATTGCATGAACACGCTTGATGATAATAATATGATTAATTAATTCCAAGTTCTTAATTTTATAATCAATTCAAAGGGAGAAATTAATTTAATTATGGTTTAATTATTATTTTAATGTGATTAAAATTTTGGAATTGATTAAATGCAATTTAATTATGCTCAAAATAGCCATAAAGAGGACCGATTTATGCCCTAGTTCATTCGAAAATTTTGAATCCTAACCCTAATATTTTCGAATTTTTTTTGAAATTAATAGCCTTAAAATTCTTTTTTTTGTGCTTGATTTTGATGTAATTCGAATTGTTTTATGTATCATAATTTTAATTGGATTGATTTATGCATAAAAAAGTTTTGTGTATGATCATTGATTTAATTTTAAAAGTTAGATATGATGAACCCTAATTTTAAAATTGAATGGGGATTTAATTTTAAATTTTGGACCGATTTAATTTAATTTTAATAAATGTTATTTTACTTAAATTAAAAAGTAAAAATAAAATTTTTTCTAAGGCCGGCAGCCGCGGCTGGGTGGCGCAGCCACGACGGCTGCCGACCAGGTGGCGGTCCAAGAGGGAGGGGAAGGGGAGGGCGAAGGTCCGGGGTGGTTGTGACAGCGGCGTGCAAGAGTTGCACAACTGTTGCCACGGCTGCAACTGGGCTGCTGCTGCTGCCTTGCGTGGCAGTGGCTGCTGCAAAGCAGCTAGCCACTATGGCTAGCCAAGGCTGGCCGTGCACGGTGGCCTGCAATCCCAGCAGTAGCTGCTTCCCTTTGCGACAGTGGCTGCGTGAAGTAGCCAGCCACTGTGGCTAGCTTCAGCTAGGCAACCACGGTGGCCGGCGAGTGTGGCACGGTTTTCCAAAAAAATATTATTTTAAAAATATTTCAATATAAATACGATTTATTTTGGGATAAAATAAAATTGTTTTGAAATAAAATATTTTATTTGGGATAAAATCAAATCATCAAAAGTTTGTTATATTTGATATTATCCATATTTAAATTGTTAATTTTGGTGATTATTCATAATTAAAGTGTTTAATTTTGGATAAGATTTGTTAGGATATTCTGAGCATATTCCAAAAGGATAATAATGGATTTGAATAATATGATTATCCCATAATTTGATTAGGATATAATTAATTATAAAATTATTTGATTCGCTAGTAATTAGGATAGAATCTCCTATATTTGTTAGGATAATCATGGAAGATTAAATATGATTTATCTTTCTAGACTAAAATAAGATTTGATTCCATCTCATTCCTAAATAAAAATATATGATATTTAATAATTGGTCATGAATAATATATGATATTATCTAATTATGATTTAAAATATGAGATATTTTAAGAATTACATTGTCTTTATTATGAACATTCGATGTTGTAGTTTAGACAAGCATGTGGAGTGATTTATTATATATCATTTTATATAATATATGATATTATATTTCTATATATAGACTAGTATGGCCCATAGATTCTAAATACGATCTGCGCATCGAGATGTATTTTTAAAATCTAAATACGGTCTGCGAACCGTCAAGTATTTTTGTAACTTTTATTTAAAGTAAATAGATTAGTTATTTAAATAGTTTAGTCCAAAGAAGCCCATGAAGTGAAGGCCCAAAGGACCAAGGTGGATGGAGATCCATGATGGTTCAAGTGGGAGCATTTCATTTCCAGTTTTCTTAGGACTAAGGGGCCATACTATGTCATGTTTTATTGCATTAGTATATGATTAGTGTTAGATTTTATTTATGTTAATTGATGATGCGCTAGATTTCACTAAATAATCACAACATAATAAATCTAGGTCCCAGTAATATTGAGATTTCTTTTCCAATTAAAACCCTAATATACCTTTGATATTTATGATAGGTCATGCCAAAGTTGGGTGTTATTTTATATCTTGGGAGAGAGTTGGGGTAAATCAAGTTTTACATTTGCTCAACAAGGTTACGTAAAGAGTTTAGAACCTTGAAGCAAAGGGTAATAATTAAACATGTGATGTTTAATTATTCAACCAAGAGTTACAAGAGTTGTAATCAGTAAAGAGTTTACCTTGAAAATGTAATCGTTGATGGTAGGGCCAAAGTCCAGTCAATTATTGCACAAATAAAGGATCTTGGAATCACTTAAATTTCAATTAGGATCATTTAATATCGAATGAAGTGTTTTAAAAGTACCAATATAATTCGTTTATGGTACATTAATTTTAATTAAACATAATTATTAAACTTAGCCTTATTTTGACATAGATGGGTAGCCATAACAATGACAACAACATTTACAATCTACGACCATTCCTTGAGAAGGATAGGTTGATAGGAGAAAACTTTTCCACTTGGGAAAGGTTGTTAAGGCTTGTTCTGAAATCTAGGTAGAGAGGATGTCATTGACACCGCATTTCCAGGACCTTTGGCAGAAGATGCTACTGCAGTAGAGGTCCGTAGCGCAAGGAAGCACTAGATAGGGCTGTGCCTATCACTTGCTTAATGATTGCTACTATGGAGCCTAGTCTTCGAAAGCGTTTTGAGGACCAGGATGCATATACTATCATGCAAGAACTTAAAGCTTTGTTTAAGAAACAGGCTAGAGTTAAGAGGTATGAGCTCTATCGAGAGATTCTAGATTGTAAGATGGAGAAGGGTACCACAGTTCATGATCATGTTTTCAAAATGATCGGCCTTATTCAAAATATGGAAAAATTGGGACACCCATACAGTGATGAGATGGCAACAGACATCATTCTCCACTCACTTCAGAAACTTTCAACCAATTTATCATGAACTTTAACATGTCCGATGCTACAAAGACCTATGAATGAGTTGCATGCTATGTTGGTTAGTGCTGAGAAGCAAATCCCTAAGGAACCTAAGAAAGAGGTTCTTATGAATCAAAAGGGAAAGGGGTTCAAGAAGAATGGGCAAAAGGCTAAGGGCAAGGGAAAGAAAGTCGCCAAGGCTCCTGAAAAGCCTAAGGCGACTCTCAAGGCCAAGGCTGCAGATGAAAGTGAATGCTTTTACTACAAGAAGAAGGGGCATTAGAAGCGCAATTTCCACAAATACCTTGAGTTCCTCAAGAAAAATGGAGCATCCACCTCAGGTATTATGTTATAAACATTTTAACTTTCACTTAGGTATGTGATACCAAGTTGTAGTGCTTAACATTATTAATGTTGTGCATAAACTGCAAAGAAGTGAGGATAGCAAGGAAATGGAGCTTAAGGGTGCACTAGAAGTGTTCGAGTGTCCAAGAAAACTTCATAGTTTTAATTTCTAAATATTTTTATGATGATTTTAGATAATTTCCAGTTTTGATGAGACAATATTTCGGTTTCTTGTTGAGATACTGATTTGTTTTTACTTGGAATGGAAAAGTGCTGATCCATGACCAAGGTAATAAATTGTTTTCATTTTTGCTAGCTACGAATTATTTTATTTTATGACATTGATATAAGTAGATCACAAAAGCAAAATTAGATGATTTAAAATAAACATGCTTATGACAAAGTAAGGTTAGGTCACATAAACCATTTGCACATCCAAAAATTACAATTGGATGGACTCTTATTCTTATTTGATTATGAATCACTTGAGAATTAAAAGTCATGCCTGATAAAGTAAGATGGTCAAATTTCCTTTTAGGTCAAAGGGTGAAGGAGCTAATGACCTTTTGGAACTCATACATATGATGTGTGTGGACCAATAAGTTCAAGAATTAGCAAGAGATTTAACTATTTCATTGCTTTTACTAACGATTTAAGTAAATATGTCCATAATTACTTAATGAAGTAAAGCTTGGAATCATTGAAATGTTCAAAATTCCAGAATATAATGTAAATTAGTTTGAGATGAATAATTAACACCACAATAAGATTGTTGTGATAAATATTTAACTCAAAATTAATGATCATCTAAAGGGAATTGCTGAATTAATTCATAATCCAGGAACACTACAATTAAAATGTGTGTTGAAAGTAGGAATCAAACATTGCTTGTCATGGTTTGATCCAAGATTAACTTTAGTGATTTACAAATATCGTTTTGAGGATATATATTAGAATATTAAACATGAACTCGACCAAAGCAACTGAAAAGACGTCATAAGAGTTAAGAATTAGAAATGTTCCAAAAGTTGTCTTTTCTAACCATGATTAAGGGTTATGGAATCGATGTAAAATGTTAAATAAGTTGACATAATACACCCTAAATCAGATAAATAGTTCTTCATGGGTTTTCCCATGGAAACTAAAAGGTATTATTCCTACAATCGCGTAGATAACAAAATGTTTGTTGCTCGCGTTAATGTCTTTATAGAAAGAAATCTCTTCCTACAAAGCCAAGTGGGAGTAGATTTAGATCTCGATGAGATTTGATACGAGTAACAAATGGATGTGGATAACACTACATGAGAGACGAGGGAGTACGAAATTAGCTAATTTGATAAATCATGTGTCAAAGCAAGCTAAACAAACTAGCGAGACTTCTATCGTTCTAACTTGAATGAAAGGCTTCAAAGAGTTGAAGACAATAATTCTATTGTTGCTTATACCTATCGTAGGTTACTTGGGATCAAAATAAATAGTTTATTGAAATTCTGAGAAAAGGTGGATTCTAAAATTTTCTTATTGGAATGGTTGGAACCCACAACCTACAAGCAAGCTTTGGGTAAAAACCAATTCAGGAAGTGGCTTAAGGCCATGAGATCAAGAATGGAATCCATGTCTGTAAAGATGTGTTTGTCCATGATAGTCTTACAAATGGGGTCAAACTTATTAGATGCGTAAGCATATTCAGATTTTTCTAGTGATTGTTGATTTCGATTATGGAGTTTAGCATTGGAGATCAAAATCACCTTCTTGGAATGTTCTTGATGGAGGATATGTATATGATACAACCTAAGGGTTTTGAAATCAAGAATTCTTAGAAAGTTTTGCAAGCTTCAGAAATTCATTTATGGATTGAAGTAAGCATCAGGGAGTTGGAACATTCGTTTCGATTAGGCAATCAAACAGTTTGATTTCCTCAAAGAACTAAAAGGAATCTTATAAGGACAAGAAGTTTAATAGGAGCAATTGGTCTTCTTAGTCTCGTATGTATATGACATACTGACGCGGGGTAAACCTAGGTCGTTGAATTCTAGATTCCCCGATCAAAACAAAATTTATACAGCCAAACCCAACCTTAAGTATAGGGGTAAGTTCGGGTCGAACCCAAGGGAAAGCGGTATTTGCTAAGGTCTTAAGCTAAGCTATTCCGAAGTCTTAAAACAATGGGTTGGTCTACGCTATGCTATCGAATCAATTCAATCAAACTAACAAATGGAATTCAATTATCAAAACACTAGGGAATTTAGGATCCACATGCACTAATGATGAACTTGCTTATTTGACGGGAATTTGATCAATCAAACAATGCGAGGGAAAATGATATTTGCAATGAAAATCACTCAAAGAGCTATTTCCTAGGGTCAAGCTAGATGTCTCTACAAATGACTTCAAAGGAAAATCGCAAATCACGATCAATCGATAATAATAGCTTCCAAATCAATTATTCGTGTCATTGACAATTATTATCAAGGTTAGCAACTCCTCTTCAAATCAAACACATGCATAAATTTCATTAACCAATTTAATCACATCATCAAATCAATGAAAAACCCCAAATTAGCTATATATTATCACCAATACATGCTTCACCACATCCCTAGCAAAGGACCTACTCACTATTCATGGTAAAATTGAAAAGCATAACAAAAGTAATCATCAATGTCATCATCAACATTGTAATTCAAATATCAACAATCAAATCAAGCAAAACAATATAAGTTCTACAATATATCAAAATCAAACATAAAATTGCATTGAAAAGGAAAGAATTCTTACAAAAATTTGATCAATATCAAAGAGGATTGAAGATCACAATGTAACAATCATCAAACACCAAGTTTCTCTCTGTAAAATCTAAGAACAAAATCTTTAAAATCAAGAGCTTCTCTCTCTAAAATTCTAATCAAATTCTATCAAAACTAAATCTAAAACTCCCTCTCTCTAGAAATGAAGGAATTCTATATATAGTAAAACTAACTAAGGAGAAGTTAGTTAGACGTCCAAAAGAAACCTCAATTGGCGCGGCCTCTCAACCCTGAGCACTGTCGCAACAAAATGGGTATGGAACAGGGGGGAGAGAGCTTCGCGGCCGCTCCTGACACCTGCGCGGCCGCGCAAGCCACCTGAGCGGCCGCTCCTCCCTCGCACGCGGCGAGCGGCCGCGCTTGGGAGCAGGGGAGATGGGCTTCATACGCTCGATGAGCTCCCGTGCGTTCCACATGATACGTGTTGGGGAGACAGTCACTTGAGGCCTTACGGTGGGTTCAACACCAACTTTTGATGTCCATGCGTCATGAAAGTGCGACCTTGAAGACTTGGCCCTTGCACTCCTTTGCTTTTGAGCTTCAAGAGGAGGAACCGGGTTACATCCTTGGCTTTGTATGCCCTGAGAGAACGCCAATGAGCTTCTCGAACATCACCATTCTACTAAAATCAAAGAAAAGCAAACAAGTAAAGGAGAAAATGCAAAACAAACTAAGAAAAGCAAGAAAGTAAGGAACCAACTAAAGAAAATGCAAAATAGAGAAATTACAAGTAAAACTAGAGAAAAAGAGGTAAAAGAAATGCAAAAGCAATGAAAAATCATCCTAAAAGAAGCTAAATGAGTGCCATAAATGACACTCATCAAACTCCCCCAAGGTAGACTTTTGCTCGTCTTCGAGCAAAACAAAGCAAGAAGAAATAGGATGAAAGATTTATTCGAACAAGAAAAAGGAAAGAAAGAGATAAAAATATACACTAAGACTCACTTTCGTAGGAATCACGATTGTTTTTAGCTACAACAAGCCCTTTAAACCCCAAAATCTCCAATGAGGACGAGTGAGGTCTCGTGAGGGTATCCAAAGAGTTTGACCTATAACTCTTGGTAAAAATGAGGCAAATCAATAAAAGAAAGTAAAATAAAAAAATTCAAACAAGTAGCTAATGAAATGGACTTTCTATACAATAATGGTATGCACTTTCCAAGATATCTAAGGTTGATTAAAACATAGGATATGCTAAGCATAGAGAACTAATGAAACACAATTCACCTTCATCTCATAATAATTTTAACTCAATCTTCCAATTACCTTCAAATTCACCCCTAGTGAGAATCTCATTGATTCCTCGAAGGAACCGGAAAAGGAAAGAGATTTAAGGCTACTCGACATCTTGACTAATGCACACCGCTCTATAGGCTTGACCTACATCTCCCTCCACCGACTTGTGACTCAACCACAAAGGTCAAAAGGTCTTGAGAAGGGTTGTAATGTAAGGGCGAGAAGGGTGAAGGTAGGCTAAAATTTGAAATTTGGTGGTATACCTAAATTGTGAAGCAAAGGGTGATCAATCCTCAACACCATAATCAAGCAATCACCAAACAAAAACACCAACACCCCTAAGCTTATTCAAAGCCAAAACCACAAACATATGTACAAAAAGCATAAGAACGTTTCCCCCCAAGCTAAAATGAAGCATTGTCCTCAATGCTTAAAATAGAAAGAAACATTTACATCAAAATATTTTTTTTGAACTTTTCATTTTTCACGTTTTTATCACTTTTGCCAAAGCATTTGAATTTGCTTTGCTTTTTCTCATTTTTTCACTTTATTTCATTGTCCTCGCCTCTTTAACTAAGGACGGCTTTTTTAACTCGGCATTTGGCTTTTATTCACAAGATATTTACAATACAAACTTGCATTCATTATAAGAACCAATATACAACTCATCCACCATATTCTCCAACAAAATGATCAATTGCTTCATAAAAACCAATAATGAAAACAAGAATGAAACAAAAGGCTCAAAATCTAAAGATATGGCTTGAAAAGAAGGTTTATGGCTCAAATGGTTAGCAAGTAGGAAATGAAAATCCAAAATAAAGAAATAGAAAACTATCATAGAAAAAGAAAAATCACCATCCTGAAAAGATGCCTTTGTCCTTCCTAAATGGCTCGGTCGCGATCTCGGGAGACAAGAGTCAAGTTCTAGATAAAGCATACAATAGTCAAGGATCCTTGTGCCGCTCATGCAAAATATGTAGAAGGCTTGAAAAGAATGAAACCTCACATGGATGTAGCAACAACTCACTATTGGTCTCAAATTCACCAAAAGGGAGCAATTTTCAATTTTTCAAAAACAATTAGAATCTGGCTTCAAGGTCCCAAAAGTTCTAAATACACTACCTTAGCATACTCTATCCTAGAATCAACCAAAAATACTCTCAAACCGTGCATACCATTACCACATAGGAAACCATTCATTCAAAAGCAAAAGTTCGGATGATATTATGTCCATAACAAAAGCATAACATGAAAAGAAAACTAAAAGAAAGACTCAAAAGCATACCATTACCAAAATTGCAAAGATGCATGCATGTCATATAAATCCCAATCGACAAACAAGTGGTCATTCGACAACATCGCCAATGACCCCAAACACTCTTGGTGTTACAAAGCAAACATCCTCGAACCGTTCAACTCTTCCTAAACTAATCCTATTCTATGCAAACAATGAAAGAAAATAAAGAAAAGAGGGAAATAAGAAAGATCTCACTGAGAATCCAAGCTAAGCTAAGAAAAGTGGGGTAATGAAAATACCACCTCCTTGAAGCTTCAATCAAGCATAGCATGAATTTGAAAAACCGAGTGAGAATGAAAAAGAGAAAATGGAACTATATACAAAGAAAACGGTTATAACTTCAAAACAAAATAATAAGAAAGCAAAATAAAAAATGAAAAGACAAAGAAACAAAATTAAACTAATATACAAAATCAAATCATGCAAAACAAACCAATCAAAATATCAAAATCAACTATACACTTAAAATAACAAAATCAACTATACACCTAAGCTAAAATCATTTGGATCAAAGGGATTTGGATTCAAGGGTTTTGGATTTAGGGATTTGGATTCAAGGGAGAAAAAATCACCAACTCATCATGGAAGAGCAATCATCATCAAAATCAATCAACAAAAGATTTTCAACAAGAAAAACATGATATGATCATGGATAATAACAACGCTCAACAACATCAAGTACGATAAAGACAAGAAATCATAAACCATCAAGGCATGAAAGATTAAGGACATCTAACAACAACAAAATTGGCCACCGAGACCCTTCATAAGACTAGTGTCCCCCCAAGCTAAACAAAAATACATCTCAACATCCCATCAATACAAAACAAAGGTCACATAATAAAAGGGATGAAGGTAAAAGCACAAAGAGGGGGAACTAGTTACCACTAGGCCCGGCATTATCATCATCATCATCCCTCTCATATGAGAAGCCGGATGGGGGACCATAAGGATCCTATCCCCCGGTGTAGCCAGGTGGCCAACCATAATGGCCCCTAAAGTTATCTTATTGCCAAGGGGCCAAGGGAGTAAACTGATCAGGTAACTAAAGTGGCAACGGATGGGTGGGATCGACATAGGGGTAGTTAGGATCACCCCTATAGTCGCTCCCACTGGGCACACGGTAATCATAGTTACCGTGCTCATCCGAAAATGACCGAGTCTTGGTGTGGGACCCTTGAGGTCCTTTCCAATATGGGCAGGTAACCCTCCCATCATCTCCCCAAGAAGGTACGGGACCGAGTTGAGGAGGAAAGTACGGGTAGTTAACCGGGGGAGTGATCTCCCCACAGTTAACACTCGCATCATAGAGTTGTTTATTATTGTTGTTGGAGAAACATACCTTGTTTTATTTCGGAGATGCCTCTCATTTGGTTGTAGATGGCCTTAAAATCTTGAACATACATTCCCTCGATTCGAACTTGCATGCTCGCCATTTGGGCACTCAAAGCCTCAATGTTGGGGCTGACGAATCGATGTTATTGATGTTGAGGTTGAGGCACCTCTTGCTCTTGTTGTTGTTGTTGTTGACGTTAATTTTGATTTCTTTGAATTTGTTGCTTTTCAATGAGGACATCTTCCATGTCTTCATCCTCAACGGGGATGCGGTTGCTAATGGGAACAAACCACACATTCGGGGCATGCTGGTGGAGGGAGGTCAAGGAGGGGTTCAGAAGATAACACCGATGAACATTCCTCACTAGCTAATCGACCACCTTATCGTCATTTCCCTTTGCAATGAATTGCAATTGCTTGAGCTGAGCAGTGTTGAGGTAAAGGGTGTCGGCATTCCCCACCGGAGTACTGATGAGCGTCGTTTTTGGCGCTCAAAAGAATAAGATTTAGGTTCATTTTCTTTATTTTCTTTCATCATTTTCATATAATTCTTTCAGTTTTACTTGATTTTCCATTTTTTATAATTCACTTTAGTTCTCGATTGGTTTTTACGAGTTTTTCATATTTTTAGTTGATAATTCATAATTTTAGTTTTAGTTTTACCTTGTTACGCTTCCTCTCTTTGTTTTATTTGTGTTTTGTAGGTGAAAAATCAAGTCAATTTGCTCATTTTGGGACTGCCATGTTCGCGGGCATCATCTCGAGTGCACTGATGTTGGGGATGCTCGGGAGCGCGGAGTTTGATCAAGCAAGCAAAGGAGCCAAAGCCCATGCATCGCACAGGGGTGCGCGCGCGCGGCACAGGGGTGCGTGCGCGCAGACCCAGCTGTGCGCGCCCGCGGCTGGGCTGTACATGCGCATGACCTGTGCAGCCTTCTTCGCTCGATTTTTCTTATTTATAGCTTTTGACATTCTTTTTGGTGATGACTTAACATTGTATTAGAGAGAGAATTTTTCCAGAAAATAGTAGAGAGAGGAAGTAGAGAGAGAAGCTTAAGATTTACTTGTTAGTACTTAAATTTGATCTTAGATTTCAATTTTAACTTTGAAATTCCTTCTTCAATTCAATGGATATTTGTAAGATTTCTTTCCCCTGATTTACTTTTAATGCATTTCCTTCTAGTTTCTTGGATTTTGATTGAGATTATATTCCTTGCTTTAGAAATTGTTGATTGATTGATTTTCTTTTGATTTAGCTTTAAATGAATATGAATTTGATTGAATTTGTTTTGTTTCTTAATTCCACCATGTTTAGTGAGTAGATTAGTTACTAGGGAGAAGGGGAAGCATGCTTGATTGATGATTTTTGCTAGTTGATGAGGCTAGGTTGAATTGAATGGTGCAATTAAATTGGTTGACATAGTTGTGCATGAGATTGATTGGACTAGGAGTGATCAACCTATAAGATTAATCTAGATTGCATTGCAAATTTCAATGACATGAACCCTTGATTTGAGAATTGCTTTAATTGATTGAATTTGATTGTGATTTTCCTAGCTAGCCATTCATAGTGATCCCTAGCTTGGCCTATAGGAGATAACCCTTGAATTCCTTTGATTGCAACTATTGTTTGTCCTTTGCAATGTTTGAATTGATTGAGTGATTTTTCAATTAGCATAATCATTGAGCTTGCATGTGGAACCATATCCCTAGTGTTTAGTATATTGAATTCCTCGATTCATCTAGACTTCTTGATACCTTAGTTACTAACCGCATCTTCCGCAAACTTCGAAGTAGCTTGACCTAGGCTATAGCTTACACCTATTCATTCCCTTGGGTTCGACCCTTGTCTTACCCTATACTCGTATTAGGTTGGTCGAGTGTTTATAAATTTTCTTTGACTCTAGGAAAGGGTAGAGGACGACCTACATTTTTCCCGTGTCAAGTACAAGAGAGGAGATATCTCCCATAACCAAGGTTGGTAGCCAACCTAGTCACCATACTTCTACAAGGGATGTCTCCCGACCTATTGCCCCTTATATCCATACAATTACTCCAGAATATGTTCCCAAAGTTGAACCTCCCACGCAACTCTTCCCTAGTTACCATCCATAGAAATCGCAACTCATATTGCGACATCTTGCCCAAATCTTGCTTAGGGAACACCGAGTACCCCAACAACCAATGAAGCACTCGTAGACATGGCTGGAAAATGTCGCTTGCAAGAGAATAACAGGCGGAGAACTCATTCTTCCCCGAGATATCATGCCACCAAGCATTTTAGGAGTACCATCCAAGTAATCATGCTCGGGTAAGAGGATATCCACTCCCGAATTGAAGTCAAGGGCTGCATTGAATTCAGCCAAAGACATGACATGCTCAACATTGAAAAGCTGGAAGGTAATTTGGAAGTCCTTGGTACCAACCGGAGTAGTAGTCAAAGAGGCCAAAAACTCTCTAGTTGGCTCAAGGTAGGTTCGGTAGCGCTTGTTGACGAAGCTACCCAACCTAAGGTTGTCGAATAAGACCCATAAGTCCTCATCAATACCCAATTTGATCATGCTCGATTGATGATAATGTCGTGAGGGCTTTATGGTTCTTGAATTTATTCCAAAGCGGCTTATGGTTTGGATTGGCCAATCGTGTTTTGGGTTGTGGAAGAGGGTCTTTATTTTGTGTTTGGGAAGAAGGTGTGTTTGATGGAGAAGGTTCTTCAATGGTTATGTTTGTCTTTCTCTTTTTGGAAGTGAGGGCTTTCATGATCTTAGACATTTTTGCTTCACCAAATTCACAACCAAAACACAATCACAACTCCACCCCCCTCACCACAATCACAATGCAACCACAGACTACCACAATATTTGGTTCAACCAACCAATACTCCAATCACCACTTACTACCAACACTACCAAAAATCAAGCTTCCACAAATTGCAACCAAATTTCACAAATAAGCTACACAATCAACAACAACACAATGTAAGGCACAATTAATCAACAATAACACATATAATCAACCAAAATACTCAATCAATCAACATATTCAACAAAAATGATACTATTACTATTCACAATCACCAAATTAATCAAATTCTTGCTACAAATTGATATAATAATGTAAAATAGAGGTAAAGAAGATGATTATACCATACAAGAAGCAAGATTGATCAAGTTTTGAGCACTAATATCCACCACACCAAAAATCCCCAATTTGCTCTTCAATGGAGGAGAGAGATTGGAGAAGAAGAAATAGAGGAAGGTAGTATGATTTTTGATGAAATTTGAGTAGGACATTGTTGATTTTGTGTGTTGTTTTGATGATTTGAGGGATGATTTGTGTTGAATGAGGGTTAGGGTTTCATTCTTGGAAGAGAGAGAGGTGCAGACGAGTTTGGGTTTGAGAAATGAAATGAGGAAAAGAAAGGAGAAGGAAGAAGTAGTGCGGTTGGGCACATGCGCGGCCGCGCAGTAGGGTTGCGCGCCCGCGCACGCGGCCTACGCGCTCGCGAATGAGGCCCGCGCGCCTGCACCCTTGCTGCTCTTCTTCTTGCTTGCTTCTTGTTCTTGGTGCGTTCATCTATGGGCTTAATGATCCTTATCATCTCGGGATTATTGAACCCACTAAACACATCAGTTTCTAAACCCCTTTACAGTGGGTTCAACATCCCAAATTAATGAGAGCATCATAATGAACCTAGCAAGCACCAATTTGCTTCCCATTTAAAAATAACTTTTCCAATCTTACTTCCTTAATTACCTTACCCATTTAACTTGAAATTCAATAATATTGAGCATACTCTCACCAATTATCACGAAACACCTTCCCATTGTGCTCATGCTCGTTCAAGGGGGGTCCAATTTCCATGAATTCAACCTATTAATCCAAATACAAAACAAGTAAAAGAAAGAAAAAAATTGAAAGAAAAATAAGAAAGATAGAATCAAAAGAAAAAGTTAGAAAACCGGGTTACCTCCCGGGAAGCGCTTGCTTAAGGTCCCTAGCTCAACCCTTCCTCCAAATTATGGAGGGTCAAAGAACACCACCTTATTCAAAGTGGTAGAGGGAACAAACTTTTTCTCATTCCTTGGCAACTTCACATCGTTGCTTGATGTGTTCTCATTTGTTGAAACTTCCGAAACAAGCTCACTTTGCTTCAACTTCATTTTCCTCTTCATAAAAGCTATCTTTTTCTTCTTTGT
This sequence comes from Chenopodium album, assembly GCF_948465745.1. Lineage (NCBI taxonomy): Eukaryota > Viridiplantae > Streptophyta > Magnoliopsida > Caryophyllales > Amaranthaceae > Chenopodium > Chenopodium album. Next base: position 25,051,317 of record NC_137846.1, on the reverse strand, counting down.
CTTCTTGCTTCTTCTAGTGGACGGTTACTCACCATCAACCTCGTCCTCTTGAGGGTAGAGCTCAAACCATGGAGGAATATCAATCACCTCTTCATCCACAAGCTTCAAAGGCTCCTTGTTGTCTTCACTAACCTTCTTGCTTTCAACACTCAAAGGCACAACATCACAAACTTCAAGAACATTGTTAGTAGAAGAAACAATCGTGCATACATTATCATTGGAATGAGGTTACAAAATCATTCACAAGAGACAAAGATTCATGCATCGATTTAAGCTCAAAACTAGCCTTATTGTTACCAACTCTCAAAGTAATAAGGCCACCCTTCACATCTATCAAAGCTCCCAAAGTAGCTAAGAAAGGTCTCCCTAAAATGATAGGTATTTTATCATCTTCCGCTATCTCAAGCACAATAAAATCAACCGGAATTGTGAACTCTCTTATCTTAAGGGGAACATCCTCATCTCTTCCCTTTGGAAACTTAATAGATCGATTGGCTAATTGCAAAGTCATGTTGGTTGGAAGAAGCTCACCTAGCTTAAGCTTCCTAAAGACCGAAAAAGGCATGATACTCACACTAGCACCAAGATCACATAGAGAATTTTGGAACAATTTTCCATTGATTTTTCAAGGGATAGAGAAATTATCCAGATCTTTCATTTTCTTGGGTAAATTATTGTGAATCAAAGCGCTACAACATTCCCCAACCTTTACCGAATAAAATCTCATTGCACTCTCTTTTGCCACTAAAGATTTCTTTAAGGAACTTAGAATATCTTGGCATTTGGGTCATGGCTTTGGTGAAAGGGATTGAAAGATGGACTTCCCTAAGCATGTCAAGAAATCTCTCAAATCGTTCATCGATTTTGTTTCTCAAAATTTTTTGGGGATATGGAAGTTTGGGCTTGATTACCTCCTCTTGCACTTTTTCATCACTCTTTTCTTCCTCTCGGGCCTCTTACTCACCTTCTTTGACACATCAATCTCTTTTTCCTCACTTGAATCACTCACCTTCTCAGCTTCCTTACTCTTCTTAGAAACTCTCTTTTCAAGCACTTTCCCACTCCTTATGGTGATAGAATAAAATGGGTTTCTTAGGTTCAACTCCTTGTGAGGGTAAAGAAGAAGGCTAACATTCACACTCTCTTTCAAGGTATTATCTAGTTGAGTGATTTGTGTTTCAAGCATCTTGTTGTGTGTCATCATGTCATTGAACTTTTTGTCACTTACTGACATGTAAGTGTTAAAAATTATTGTTTGGTTCTTGATGGTTTTTTCCAAGGTAGTTCTAGAAGATGAAGGTTGAGCATAGGAATTCTCACCATTACCTTGATTTCTTGGAGCAAATCCGGGTGGGGGTCCCCTTTGATTGTTATTTTGAAAATTCCCCCGGTTTTGGTTGCTCTAATTACCCCGGTTTTGATTTAGGCCATTGTTTTGGTAATGGTTACCATAGCCTTGACCTTGGCTTTGGTTACCATACCCTTGGCCTTGACTTTGATTATTATAGCCTTGATTATTATAGTTCCATCGAAAATTTTGATTTCCTTGGTTTTTATAACCACCATTGTTATAATTATCAAAGTTCCCTTATTGGTGAGCATTTCTATTTCCAAAGTTCCTTGGTCCATCGAATCTTTTTCCATTGTTTTTGTTTGAAACAAAATTCACTTGCTCATAATCATTATTATCAACATCATCACAATTTTCAAATGCATGTGGATAATTAGAAGTATCATGGTCATATGACCCACATATATCACAAAACACACATCCATTTGGCATATTATTCGAAGTTAAAGGAGGAGTAGAGTTAGAAGATGTACCTCTCCCCTTATTGTGGGAGGGAAGAATTGGTGCTTGTGAAGAAGCACTCTCAAGCTTTGCCTTAATTGAGGTAATCTCCTTTCCCAAGTTTGAGATTTGTGAGGATAAATTGTTGATGGCATTGAGATGGTCGATTGAATAAACCGTTGAACTGCTTTTGCTTGTCGACTCTCTCTCACCTTCTTTCCAATCTATGTGATACCTTACCACATCTTAAATTAAGTCCACCACTTCATCCTCCATTTTTTTCATGATAGGGCCTCCGGCACCGGCATCCAAGCAAGACTTTCCTGGGGGGCTTAATCTTCCATAGAAGATTTGGATGATTTAATAGGTGGGAATCCCATGGTGTGGGCACTCTCTTTGGTACTCCTTATACCTTTCTCATGCCTCATAAAGACTTTCATTTGGCTTTTTCTTGAAGCTTTGAATGAGAGCTCTTGCTTCGGCCGTCTTCTTTTGTGGATAGAACCGAGATAGAAACTCCTGAGTCACTTCATCCCATGTTCTCAAAGAGTTTAGCTTCACCTCCTTGTCCAACCACTCTATAGCACGTCCAATAAGAGAGAAAGGGAAAAGTTTAAGTCGAATAAACTCTTGAGAAACCCCATTCACCTTGATGGTGTTGCAATACTTCTCAAATTCCTTAAGGTGGTTAAGGGGCTCTCATACTTTGCACCACTATATTGACGCCTCTCTATCAAAGTGATCATCACCGGTCTTATCTCAAAGTCATTTTCCGGTGTCGTAGGAGGCGCAATTCTGCTTTCAAACCTATAAGCTCCCGGAGTTCCCAACTCTTTCAATGCTACTCTCGGATTAGCACCCATGATTTCTCATTCTTCTTCTTCTTCTTGATGGATTTCCTCTCTTGGGGGACTTGAATTTGAAGAACGATTGGCAAATGGTCCTCTCAATTTCCGGATCAAATGACACTAAATTTTGATCTCGTGCCCTAAGCATACAAAACTCAAAGAAAATTACCAATAACACAGCTACAAATGTAGCAAAAAAGAAAGAAAATCTTTTTGTGTTTTTCAAATAAAATGGAATAGACTCAATAAAAATAGCAAATCACCATGCATTCCCTGGCGGCACCATTTTTGACGTGGGGTAAACCTAGGTAGTTGAATTCTAGATTCCCCGATCAAAACAAAATGTATATAACTAAACCCAACCCTAGGTATAAGGGTAAGTCCGGGTCAAACCCAAGGGAAATCGGTATTTGCTAAGGTCTTAAGCTAAGCTATTCCGAAGTCTTAAAACAATGGGTTGGTCTACGCTATGCTATCGAACAAATCCAATCAAACTAACAAATGGAATTCAATTATCAAAACACTAGGGAATATAGGATCCACATGCACTAATGATAAAGTTGTTAATTTGACGGGAATTTGATCAATCAAACAATGCGAGGGAAAACGATATTTGCAATCAAAATCACTCAAAGAGCTATTTCCTAGGGTCAAGCTAGATGTCTCTACAAATGACTTCAAAGGAAAATCAAGTCAAGATCAATCGATAATAATGGCTTCCAAATCAATTGTTCGTGTCATTGAAAACTATTATCAAGGTTAGCTACTTCTCTTCAAATCAATTACATGCACAAATTTCATCAACCAATTTAATCACATCATCAAATCAATGAAAAACCCCAAATTAGCTATAGATTATCACTAATACATGCTTCAACACATCCCTAGAAAAGGAACTACTCACTACTCATGGTAAAATTGAAAAGCATAACAAAAGTAATCGTCAATGTCATCATCAACATTGTAATTCAAATATCAACAATCAAATCAAGAAAAACAATAGAAATTCTACAATATATCAAAATCAAACATAAAATGGCATTGAAAAGGAAAGAATTCTTACAAAACTTTGATCAATATCAAAGAGGATTGAAGATCACAATGTAACAATCATCAAACACCAAGTTTCTCTCTGTAAAATCTAAGAACAAAATCTTAAAAATCAAGAGCTTCTCCCTCTAAAATTCAAATCAAATTCTATCAAAAACTAAATCTAAAGCTCCCTCTCTCTAGAAATGAAGGAATTCTATATATAGTAAAACTAACTATGGAGAGAAGTTAGTTAGACGTCCAAAAGAAACCTCAATTGGCGCGGCCTCTTATCCCTAAGCACGGCCGCAACAAAATGGGTATGGAACAGGGGGGAGAGAGCTGCGCGACCGCGCTAGCCACCTGTGCGGCCGCGCCAAGGAGCAGGGGAAATGGGCCTCGTGCGCTCGATGATGCTCACGTGCGTTCCACATGATACATGTTGGGGAGGCAGTCACTTGAGGCCTTTACAGTGGGTTCAACACTGACTTTTGATGTCCGCGCGTCATGAGAACACGGCCTTGAAGACTTGACCCTTGCTTTCCTTTGCTTTTGAGCTTCAAGAGAAGGAACCGGGTTACATACTTAGCTTTGTATGTCCTGAGAGAACGCCAATGAGCTTCTCGAACATCACCATTCTCCTAAAATTAAAGAAAAGCAAACAAGTAAAGGAGAAAATGCAAAATAAACTGAGAAAAGCAAGAAAGTAAGGAAACAACTAAAGAAAATGCAAAATAGAGAAATTACAAGTAAAACTAGAGAAAAAGAGGTAAAAGAAATGCAAAGGCAATGAAAAATCATCCTAAAAGAAGCTAAATGAGTGACATAAATGACACTCATCACATACAGTTGATATGAAATGACATATCAATGCTTGATTTAGTTAAGTAATGGTTAAGGAATTGTTTCTATATGAATGACTTAGGAGATGTTGAATACATATTGGGAATCAAGATCCACGAAATGAATCTTGAAGAATGATTTGGTTACATCGAGACACTTATGTTGATAAGGTTCTTGACAAGTTCATGAACCAAGACTCTAAGAGAGGATGTCTTCCCATGTCTCATTGTATTACACTCAGTAAAACTCAGTGCCTTCAAAAGCTAGTAGAGTTGAGTCATATGGATAGTGTACCTTATGATTTTGCTAAAAGGTCCATTATATGTGCCATGATATGTACAAAGCATGATGTTACATATGACTTGTGCATGTGTAGCAGGTTTCAAGCAAATTAAGAATAAGCATACTGAAAGCTACTAAGAACAAATACTTGAGTACTTGAGAAGTACTAAATGAATGTTTCTAGTCTATGGTGGCAAGAGTGAACAAGTTGTCAAAAGGTTATATGGGTGCATTTTTCCAAACAGACAAGATGATTTTAGATGTTGATCTGAAGACATTTTGTGTTTCTATGGAGAAGTACAGTGAGCTTGAAGAGTTCAAAGAAGAATGCTGTTGCATACTCAATGTCGGAATATGTGTATTTACTTACAGTATTAGTTAAAGAGGAATTTTGGATCAAATTGTCTTGTGACTAAAAGGACACCTTTGCCAAAACAAATGAGCCAAGGTCACATAACAAATCAAACAAATAGATATGAGATATCACCTCGTTTATGAGATCAATGACTTGCGAGATGTTATGATCTGCAAAGCTTTAAAGTGAGTATATCGCTTATTTATTAAACCCCTTCCGCAGACTAAAGTATGAGAGTCATATTAAAGTCTTGGATTGTAGCAAGTTATATAATTCAAGTTGTGTATGTTTTTAGAAAACATATTACATAAGGAATACATATGCTTGCAAAATTATGTTTAAACAGAAATTTTATTTCTCTTATTTAATTATGGTTTTGGAAATTAAATAAAATGTCCAAAATAATTATGAATTGATGGGATCATCAGGTTAATGACCTGATGAATGAAACCCCACAGGTGAACAAAATTCATATATTATTTATGTTCGTAGTTCGAAATCATTAAAATGGACATAAATGATTTCAATGAACGGACAAGCATTTAAGATTGATTAGATACGCAGTTTCATAGGCTATAGGGGCATAGTGATGCTCGGTCAATCACTTGCATATGCATGAATGATGCATGATCGAACTATGACCTACTGTGAAAGTCATGTATAGAGCTTCCGGATATATTAGTGGATTCCTTTGACATGAGTGGAATTGATTCTATTCAATGATTGATTTAACTATGGTTCATTCAAACGTCTACTTGTAACTGGAGATTATAAAGGATGTTTCCTGGTTACTTCAAAAGTTGAGTGGGAGCTTTGTTGCTACAATATTGGATTGAGTCTACCTATTAAATTAGAGAATGTGTCATGGCCGCTTGAAGAGGGAGAATTCAGAAAATACGTGGCCGCGTTCAAATGCATTACTGAGTAATCATTTGGTTTTGTAATTCAAACTTAGATTTCAAGAAACGAATTGTAGATTAATATGATCTCGACATGTGATGCAATCATATTATCAAATCGACACACATCGAGTTAAGGAATTTGAATATTACACACTTATCTCAGACAAGTGGGAAATTGAAGGATTTATGTCTTCGTCATGTGCAATTACTAGATATATAAATGGATCAAATTATGGAGATAATTAAGTTCGTACATTTAGGTCGTCGTTATATCATAGCTAGAGGTACTAACGATCTTTGAGCTAGTAAAATAGGCCAAAGTCCAATTGGACGGATCCTATAAGGTCACACAAAGGGCCTAGATCGAGCACGAGAGGACGAGGCCCATAATGGGCCTCATCCCTTAGCATGGCCGGCTATATGGAGGAATAAGGAGGGTTTTGGGCTTCGTGACTTAGTCTAATTATAATAGGATTATAAATAGATAAGGTGCCTAGGGTTTTCAATAATGCAATTTAGTGATCAGTTTGATCAAACCCTAATTAGCAAACACGAAGCTTAACCCGACCCTCTCAAACTCTCTCTTTCTCACGGCTCTCTCCTCCCCTCGGCGCCGATGTTGGTGGTTCGTGGTTGTGGTGCGTGGTTCTTGGTGGTCGGTTTAGTCTATTAAAGGTGGTGATCGTGGTTTTCCTTTTTCCCTCGACCAATCTTGTATTGGTGGACGGCTTGTTCAAATCCAGCGGACTAAGTAGAGGAGAAACTCTTGGGGCTCTATTCTGTCCCTGATTTTCCAGTCGAGTAGCTACGTGGTATTCACGCTTCAAAGGTGTGATTATGTGTCTTGTGTGTTATGCATGCGATCTTACGATTAGGTGCTTTATGAATATGATTCATGTTTTTCCACTTTATAGTACCTATAAACTCTTAATGAAGTTCCTACTGAAAGGGAATCTATAAGGATGTTCATTAAGAACCTCCAAGAGAAGTATTCAAGGCACTTAAAATATCAAAACAATTTGAATACCTTCAAAGATGTTTACAACATAGGCATTGATATTGAAGATGATCTCGCAAAACCAAAAGCTGCTAACAATAGTAACAATAGTGGTTGGAAAGGAAAGAAGAACGACAATCCTTCTTCCTTCGAAAACACCTATTCTAGTAACAATGTTACTACCTTTAACCTTGATGATGTCTTAGCTATGGATAATCAAAGGTCAAGAAAGAAACTAAGAGAAGAAGTCACCCCCATTAGTATGAGCTATGACACCGCCTTCGATTGACTCCTTGCTAAGGGACTCATCACTCTCATTAGACCTCTTCAAGATCCAGCACTCGGAAATAGATCACCTAACTAGGATTCTAACGCCCATTGCAAGTACCATCAATGTAGGGGACATACTACCGAGAGTTGTTGGAAACTAAAAGAGGCCATCCAAAGTTTGATCGATAATAACAAGCTTCCCGTTCCTCCATCTGGCAGGAAGACCGAGTGACGATAAGCACAAAGCATGAGGCGGGCTTTAACGACAAGATTTCGTGATTTCTTTTCTTATTTTTTGTTTTGGGGTTTTTCTGGTCCCTCGGGAGAGTAACGTCACTAAGTCTGGATTCTGTTGTCTGTACTTGCAAAACAACGAAGACTACGGTTGGTTAGAGTTCCGCCTCCGACGACCAAGTAAGTATGTGTATGGAGAATGTAAAAAGGTGCGGAAAGGTAAAAGTGAGATCTTCTCGGATTTCGAGATTAGGTGTTTTCTCTGATGTGAGAGAATTCAGGTGTTGTAATAAATGAACGTGCCCTAGAAATGGAGAAATCTCCCTATTTATAGGGTTATTGGAAATGTGCCCTTTATTAGGTCAAGATGACCTAATGGGTTGCGTCGTTTTGCGGCACTCTTGGGAATTGGGCCTTAAAAGCCGCAATTTCCTTTTCTATCTAAGGAAGCCACATGTCAGCTGGTGGGTGGTTCATGCTGGACCTGTCTAGGGATGACACGTGACCCTCTCTCATTAGGCCACGTAGCAAGGGTATTTTTACCAAAAACATTTGCCCTCATAGGGGTGACGTGGCAGGCCACGTGGCGCCTGTGACACGTGTCACTCGGAGGTTGACGAACGGTTATTACCATTTCACCTTCTGAGAAAATTACTGGGATGCCCCCCGTTTAACCCCTTTATAAATAGATTTTACCCCCCCTCATTCTCTCTCATCTTTGACCATTTCTAAATCCAGAGAGAGAAAAGAGAGATTTTTAGAGATAGAGACTCTGATCACCGCCTGTAAGAGCTTTTGTGAACTTTCCGTGTGCCTTCACGTGACACAGCCGATCACCACTTGAGACGTTTTTCAAAAAATTTAGTAAAGGTAACCGTACCGTCTCTCCTCTTCTCTATTCTTTCAAACTTTTTCCCGTTTGTGTTTATAGTTTTTTAATAAATGGATTTACCATCAACACACACGGCACAACCTACGACAGTAGTTAGCTGGTCTTCTAGTACGGCTGAGTCTAGGATTGGGGGTGCCGTCTCTGGATGGATGGACTTGCTTTGCTCATCCTTGAATCCCACCGTCTCTGTGTTTGCGCAGGACACAATGGTGAGGGTAAAACAGACGGCTATAAAGCCAAGAAGGAGAAGACACACTTTGTAAGTGCCGGCTGACGAGATTACCCTAGAGGGGAAATATGAAGGGTCAAATGAGCAAGCAGATTCTCCTCTGAGTGCCCCCACCACTCCTAATGATGGGATCTTAGAGGAGTTAGATGGTGAGGAGTCCGTATCTGCTCCTAACGAAAACAAACCTGATCTGGAGGACGGTTAGGGTCTGAAGCTGATTATGAAGAGGCTATGACATCCAAAGGGGCCTCTATGGACAATCCTACAATGGTGAGGATGGACGCCAAGGATAGAATAACTCTGGAGGCTAGCTTTAAAGCCTTTAGGGACAAGTACCCCAATATGGAAGAATTGGGCGATAATAGTGTCGCCTACAGAGGAGACCGTCATTTGGGAGGATGACTTTGACCATGCCGACAATTAATTCGGCTGTTATGAGGCGGCAATAAAAGCCGACCTCCGCTTCTCCTGTCAAAAAGGAATAAGTGATATTTTGAAGGGGTACGAGCTAGGTGTCAAGAAGCTCACACCCAACTTGTGGGTGAACATCTTTTGTTACATTGTCGCCTGCGAGATGTAGAATGTGACGCCTAGCTTTGAGGCGTTATTTTCTCATATGCATTATATGAGCCGTGCCCCAGGCAATTAGGGACTGTGGTATACTCTAACTACTTACCCATAGTATATGATGACGCTTGACAAAGTGTCAAAATGGTCAATCAGCAAGGACAAGTTCTACCTGATCTCTTCCCCGTCTATAAGACACAACCACGTCCTCCGCTGACTCTATTGGGAAGAAAGTGTGCTCGTCCATGCATTTTTGAAAAGGCTTGGGATGAAATAATGGAGTCAGAGCTTTTTAAGACTATGACTATGCCCTTGACGATGGCCATGAGATAATCTTCCCTAAGCACTGGATACCTCATCCGGATTGGCTTAAGGATGAGGTGTTTCTCTCCGCCTGTGGTCTTAGCACCACGTTTGAGAGATGTACGTTTGGTGTCATAACATGCCATTTTTAATCACTTGAGCTTATTATTGTTTTCTAATCATCTTTTGTCTTTGTAGCAAAAGGTTTGAAGATGGTTATCACAAACAAGACGCTTACTAAGTCTGCTGCTCATATCTGGAAGGATCTGCTTGAACAAAGGAAGAACCAGCTAGAGACTAAAAACGATAGGGTTGTACCCCTTATGTTCCATTTTAGAGTGGAAGCAAGGTCATTCCCAGGTCAATCTCCAAAATGCTCTATTGGGGTAGGGTCGAGGAGCCTGGGAAGACCTCCTAAGTGAGCAGAACAAGGAAAACCCAGACGACTTTAGCAGTGCTGACTGGCCCCTGAAGATCAACCACCGGGGGTAAAAGCCCGGCTGCCATGAAGGTTCTCAGCGAGAGCGTCGAGATTGGTGGAAATGAGCCGAACATCTCTAAGGCGTTGAAGAGTGGCGAGCCACTCAATAATGCTGCATCCGGTTCTGCAGCGGCTAGGGGTGGAGAGATTTATTAGCTTGAAGCCAAAGGTATGAGCGACTTCTTCGAACTCCCGTGGCCGCTTGAGTATATGAGAGTTAAATCTCATATTACTCAAGCAGGGGATTCATCTGGAAGCCGGCACAATATAGGTGCTGCCTATGATGCTATCTCACTATACACTTCTTCTGGTGCAGATCTCTCCCAGATACGGCTGGACATCCAACAGTACTCAAAGCGAATGTTGAGGACCATCACCCGGTCTGAGAACGAGAAGATTCCTGCGTTGCATATGGTCAATCCTGACCATATATATCTGTTCCCTACTAGCTGAGGTAACTTAGCTTTTTCTTTACTTTGTTTAGTTTTTATAGTGTCTTGACTAACTCACTATCTTGCTAGCTGCGTTCTGCAGGAAATGCTGAGAGTGGATGGGCTTAATTCTCCGTTTAGGAAGAAGCAAGAGGAGTTAAATGATGCTAATCAGAGGGCCCTGAATGCTCTTAACTCTGCTCAATATCAAAATACCATGAGTGAAATTAAAATTAAAGCTCGAGAGTTGAAATAGGAGGAGTTGGCCAAGACGCTGACGGCTGTAGTTGAGGAGGCCAACAAAAAGGTTGATGACCTTGAGCTCAAACTGAAAAATGCCCAGTCTGACCTCAAGGCACTGGAGGGAGCTAACGCTGAGAACACCAAGCTTTGGGCAGACGTAGGCCAACTTAAGGACGAGATAGTCCAAATGCGAAATGAGCACAAGGAAGAAATTGCTAAGGAGCAAAACCGGCTAATTTTTGAGAATGAGAAGGACTGTGAGGAGCGCATGAAGTTAGTGTGGCATATCATTCATCCGAAAACAGACTAAGAGTTCTTCAGGCTAAGGTATGAGTATGCCTCAAAGGTGTTTGACGCTTAGTTCTTTGACTAGGCTGCTCCGCCTCCTTTCAAGCTATGGGCCAACATCACCTCTAACGATGAAGAGGAAGAGGAAGGAGAAGAAGAAGATGTGGAGATAGAACATCAGTAGGAGGACAAGGTCCTGGCTGTCGTCAATCAAACTTCCACCCCGGCTGACCTAATCCAACCGGTTGACCCCATTAAATCTCAAGTTGGTCAAACCAAAGGAGAGCCTACTTCTAGCCAGAAGCTGCCGGTGCCACCCCTTAGCAGACTTAACTTTCCTTCTTAGCCATGGGTCAATCTGTATTTCCGGCTTGCACCCCGAGTACAATCAGTATTTTCTTTTTCCTGATGTGTTCCGGTGTACAATCAGTCTCCAGGCCTTTTGGACGGCATTTATTTTATGATTGACGCTGACTAAGTCGATTTTGTTAAATTTTCAAATTTTTTGTAATTTTTGATTTGCTATATATATACCTAACTTATTAGATGCATACATTAACTAACAAGCCGGCTAGCCTTTATGCCCCAGGGTGGCTGTGTGGTTGGTTTCAAACCCTTATTGATTGACTTGGGAACTTTTGATACTTTAAAGAGTATGACACGTTCCTAAGTCAATCTATCATAGTAGTGATTGCCCCAAACCAAGCGTAGAGCCGTCCATGAATCAAGCGATTAAGACCCAGGACCCAGGTGATGTACTAGGATTGCTCAGTCTATTGGACCAAGATCGTTTTAACCGTCTAGGGTATCTTGCTCATATACTCAAGTGTCCGTCAGGCCCATTGGGTGGACTCTTTCTAAGTATATAATTTTTAATATAAACTAAGTTAGGATAATAGTAGGCTACTGGTCGGTGTCTATAGACACAGGGTCTCATTGCATCGTCTAGGTTCCTTTTTTATTATTTAAGGGAAACGGCTATGATTGTCTCATTGAGTTGGCCAATCTTTGTCGTTCGGAGTAGGTTTAGAGCAATGTACCACCCGGATGGGAGATGATCTCTGCAACGAATTCACCCAGATGGGCGTCGCCGGATGTCTTACTCATGTCGGAGCAAAGGATTATCACGTGATATCATCCGGCCATTGGCCTCATTATGTTGTAGAAAGAATAACGATTAGTCGCTAAGTGTTTTGGACTTAGCTTATATTTGTTGTATGAGATTGGGTCACCTGTACGTTGTACAGATTGTATTTCCCATATAAGATTTAATAAAAGCCATTGTATGGGATAGCTCCTGCTGAGCTATTCCCCCACTCCCAGCCTCACGTAAGGGGTGAGGGACGACCAAAAGAGTTGGCATGAGTCACTTCATACCATCTCTTGAGGGGGGGCTAGTTGTATAGGGTATTTCCTGCTGAACTATCTCCTACTCTCAGCCCCTCTACGGATGGCGCGCCTTGAGTACCATTTTAAGCTCGTTGAGTTAGTTTTAAGCTTCGGTTGCCAAATCAACCAAGATGAGTCGGTCCCAGGCTCCGGCTGCCAGCTCAACCAAGGTGATTCGAATCGAGGCTCCGGCTGCCAACTTAACCAGGGTGAGTCGACTCTAGGCTCCCGTCTGCTAGACCCAACCAGGGTGATTCGATCATAGGCTCCCGGCTGCCAGCCCGACAAGAGTAAGTCAGCCACATATGCCACATAAATGGGGTTGATCAATCTCTCTTTCTCTCTCTCTCTCTCTCTCTCTCCCTCTCTCCTTTAGCTTATTAAGCTTTCTGCTCTCTCAAAAGGAAAACACTTACTTAGCCATCGGAGGGGGGGTTCCTCGAAACCACCCACGAGGGCAGTTTACGTTCTCTCTCTTGTAGGTCCTCAAGTGGTGCCTACGAAGGGTCCAGCTGCCAGCCCTTGGTCCTAGTAGGCAGCCCAAGACTAGCTCCAACAGTGCAGTTAGTGGTTCGGATATTCCTATCGGAGTATATCGATCAACAATTGGTGCTAGAAGGAGGGGCAAACCAACTTGACCTTGAAGCACTAGCTGACTGAGTTTTAGGTACAAATAAGTGAGAGAACGAAGGATAAGCTTAAATCACTGCCAACCGAGGTAGTGGTCAAAAGTAGATTATTAATTTCAACCTTGTATTCATTTGGTACTATCATAAAAGTATTAGTGCAAAGCCTAGGAAGGCAAGTCAAGCTACCGAAGGAGCTAAATCTAGGAGTCTCTAATTTCTCCATGATTAAGTTTGATTAGTTCTAATATTGAGTGGTCTCAAGACCCATCACTAACTCCGCAATCAAGCAACGTTCTTCATCTCATATACTATTGTTTAATAATTTTCATAGAAGCACAAATTTAGGCATTAAGTCTGTTTCATTAATCCGACGAGAAATGTGGAAAAACGGTCAAAGCTATGATAGATTCGAAATCCAAACCTGCACATTTGTAGAATTACCTGACTAAGAATTATTAGTTGTTAAATGGCATGAATGACTTCAACGTTGGACATATTACTTTTGCATCCTCTTTGCATTGAGCTCGTGGAATGATTATTTGTTGAGAAGCATGGATAAATAATCCATGGAAAAATTATAATTAAGTAAATTAGAGCTAGATGTTAAGAAGGGAAACTGATTTGGGTATTTCTACCCCACCAAGTGGCCCAATGAGAGAGAAACACGTGTCACTAAAAGAGGTGTCCAAATGGACCTTCCAGATGATTGACACGTGTCACACAGATATGGCCTCTGGGAATAGCGGCCTTCAAGGCCCAAATTCCAAGGGAGCCGCAAAACGGCGCTACCCTAAATCCTAGGTCATCAAACCCTAGGACAAGGCACAGCTTTCTAGGACCCTATAAAAAGGGAGATTCCCCCATTTATTGGGTCTCGTGAAAATCATTACACCTGATCTCGGAACCGAGAAGATATTTACTTTCCGCACGTTTTACTCCGAATCCGTACTAACTTAATCTTCGGAGGCGGACCTTCGAACATCCGGAGCTCCGTTCTTTTGCAGGTACAAGCGGCTTCGTTGGACCCAGTCTTCGAGTTGTAACACTCCCAAGGGACACAAAAACACCCAAAACATTTGGCTCCATCTGTGGAGAGAGTACCTCAAAGATGGTTTCACAAGAACTTGTACTGCTTCTAGAGACCAACCGGCCTACGATTAATGTAAAGGTCCATTCGGACCATGGCTTTGGTGACGACTGTGAAGTCAAAACCTATGTGGCCCATGATGGGTCATTCATATCAAGGCGCATCCATCACAAAGAGAGACGGGAGCGGAACGTTGACCAAGAGGCTACAAGCAAGCCCCCTTGACAGCCGTCTAATCAGACTCAGGCGGCAAGATCAGCCCCTGTCACCCGAGACGAGCTCATGAAATTCATGACAAGTTTCAAGGGTGAAATTAAGGAATTAATCACTAATAGGACGACTGCTCCTAGGAAGGAACAGTAGGCAAAAAAAACTAGCTCAGGTTGAGAAAGCAAAGTCAGTCAGGGATCGACAACCTACTCCTCACCCTGCTACGAAGGAGAAGGCTCGACCCCAGACTAATCTCTCAAAACTTCGTTTCCCAGAAACGGCAACGAGAAAGGCCATCCGGCATGTGCAGCCGGACGGCAGCAAAAAGACCTTCTCTGATGCTCGACATTACATTGAGCAAAATAAGAACCAGCAGCTGTTTGAGTCGGCATCCATGTCGACTTATCCGGAAAGCTTCAAGAATACCTCAGTGAGGAATTCAAAATCTGTATATGGGACTCTGTCAGGCGGCCCTTCCATCCACACGGGACCCTTTGTAATCAACTCGGCAAAGTATGTGGCCCGACCATTATACAGGACACCTACTTTTCCCTACATCCAGCGTGCCTTCTTCGGAGGACAGGAGGCATACAATTACCAGCCTATGGACTGGCAGCTTTGGCTACAAAACCTTGAAGAAAAACCCTTTGCATTCTCTAGGGAGATAACCGGGGCCGAATAACCGGCCAAGGTTTAAAATGTGTTGGTAAGGACCTATGATGATACCTCCAACCCAGAAGATCACCTTCTGGCATACACCCACCTCATGTATTTACAGGGAGGATGATGTCACTTGGTGCCGTTTCTTCCCAGCTACCCTGAAGGGCATAGCCCAACAGTGGTTCGGCAACCTGCCAGCAGGATGCATAAACAGCTTCAAGACGCTTGCGTTCTTATTTTCTTCCAACTTTTCTATGAATATCTCTATATAGAAAACAAGTCTCGATCTAAGCAATGTGCAGCAGGGAGATAGAGAAAGATTGCGCTCCTACGTCAGGCAGTTCAATCTGGTGAGAATCAAGATTCAAGGGCTGTCTGATGAGGTAGCCTATACAGAATTCTTCAAGGGTCTAAAGGACGGGTCTACTTTCAAGTTCAATCTCGTCCGCAAGAAAATCTTTACCCTCCAAGGAGCCCTGATGGAGGCGGAAGCCTATATACAGGCGACCTAACTCTACTCCTCAAATAAGTAGTCAGACTCTAAAAAGTCTGGCAGATAGAAGGAGAGTCGGCCTGCTCAGACGGCTCAAAAACCTAAAGAGAGCAAGAAGAAAAAACAGATCTGGGCGGTTGATAACTATGATCAGCTAGCCCAGAGGAAGAAAAAAGAGTGGAAACCGTATGTTCCAAGGTACGAGTTTAACAAGGATCGGCTGACCCTAAAGAAGCCGACTCAGATGAAAGGTTCCGCTGAAAAATCGGAACAAAAACAAACATTGCCATTACTATGAGGACGTCGGCCATGACACCAACGACTGTTTCAGCCTCAGGCGGACGCTTGACTAACAAAGGAGTGCTGAAGTCCTATGTGAAGTCCAAAGTGACTTCCAAAGCGAATCCGGGGCAGTCCTTCAAAAAGACTCCCCAGCCTACTGGTCTGCACTATAGTAGGCGGATTCGCTGGAGGTGGCCCGACCATGCGGGGCACTAAGGATCATCTTAGAAAGATGGTCAATTCTGTTGAAGAGGGATAAGAGTCTGGCACCACCACCTTCCAAGAAGTTGTCATCACGGAGAAGGATCGGGGCAAAGACCGCCGGTCACATGATGACCCTGTGGTCATATAATGCAAAGTGGCTAACCAAAAAGTTAGTCGCATTTTGATTGACACAAGTAGCTCTTCCGACATCATCAGCTACAAATGCCTTGCAAACCTCAAGTATAAGCCGAATAGCATGCATGATGTCTCCCATCCTCTTGTTGGGTTTGGGGGAGGAATTGTGCACCCAGTCGGACGGATAGATCTCCTAGTCCGGTAGGGAGAAAAGGGAAACGGTCGGCACATGACAATCCGGTTTCTGGTGGTCGAAGAGCTGACCGCCTACAATCTTATTCTCGGTCGACCTACTCTGAACGAGTGCAAGGCCGTCATCATCCTTTTTCTCATGATGGTCAAGTATGAGAGGGATGATGGCACTGTTAGCTCCCTGAGCGGGGATCAAAAGACGGCTAGAGAATGGTATCTCTCGAACGTTAAACCTGCGGCTGCTGTAGCCGGATAGGGGAAGGAGCCAATAGACCTTTATGATATCAAGGATGACTATCTGGCCCCACCAGCATCTAAGAAAAGGAAAATTGTTCAGCTGGTGGTGGTCAAAAAAGAAAAGCAATAGCAATTACTGACCGGGGGACAGTCAGATGACCTCCGTCCCTAGCTGGCTGGTGAGCACCTTCATATTCCTTTGGATGACACGGCGACAGCCGTCTAGAGAGAACGGTTCAGGTGGGGACGGTTGCTTTTGCAAAGATGGGTGCAGACTTGCACCATCTGCTGAAAGAATTCAAAGAAATTTTTGCCTTTGAAGTGGAAGAGATGCCAGGTATCTGCCCGGACCTTGCTGTCCACAAACTCACCGTGGATCCAAAAAAGAAGCCTATTCGGAAAAAGAAAAAAAATCACGGCGAGGAGAGAAGTCAGGCGACAATTGCCAAAGTAAAAAAGCCGTTAGATGGTGGGTTCATTCGGCCATGTAACTTCCCTGACTGGGTTGTGAATGTCGTGCTCATGAAGAAGCCGAATGGTACCTGGCGCATGTGCGTTGATTACAGTGACTTGAACAGAACATGTCCGAAGGATAGTTATCCACTTCCAAAGATCGACAGTCTGGTCGACTCTACAGCCGGACCTGCCCTGATCAGTTTTATGGACGCCTACTAAGGCTTTCATAGGATTCCCCTGTGTAAAAAGGATTAAGAAATGACGGCATTCGTCAGTGATCAAGGGTTATTCTGTTACAATGTGATGCCGTTTGGCTTGAAGAATGCGCCTTCTACTTTCCAACTAATGATCATTAAAGTATTCATTAATCAGATTGGAGGAATGTAGAGGCGTACATCGATGACATGATAGTCAAATCCAAGGAGCAGGCAGATCACCTTGCTGATCTCCGAAAAACATTCACCATACTCAGGCGGCATAAGGTCATGCTCAATCCCAAGAAGTGTGTCTTTGGTGTTGAGTCTGGGAAGTTTCTCGGATTCCTGATTGACCAAAGAGGGATAGAGGCCAATCATGAAAAAATACAGGCGGTCACCTCGCACTATTAAAGAAGTACAAAAATTAACAGGTTGTCTGGCGGCCCTGGGGAGATTCCTCAGCCGGTCAGGTGACAAGTGCCTCCACTTTTCCAGGCAATCAGGAAGAAGGCCATGTTTGAATGGGGGGATGATGCTAAGGCGGCCTTCCAAAGATTGAAGCAACATTTGCACTCTTTGCCAAGGCTGGTTAGCCCTCTGCCCAAAAACACACTCTACATGTACCTGGCTGTCTCAGATCATGCCCTCAGTGCCATTCTCCTTGCTAAAAGGGATGGCATCCAACTCCCGGTCTATTTCATTAACCACGTTCTCAAAAACGCAAAATTTCGGTACCCCATGATTGAAAAATTTGGCCTCGCTCTTTACATGGCTGTCAAGAAGTTGAAACCTTACTTCTTGGCACATCCGGTAGTGGTCTACACTAACCAACCGATCAAGCAGCCAATGACGACCCTAGAATCATAAGGCCGAATGCTCAAATGGGCTATTGAATTACAGAGTCTAGAAATCACTTACGAACCAAGGAAGGCAATGGAGGGGTAGGCATTCACCGACTTTATTGTCGAAATGACAAGGCCGACATACGCCGGATAACACTAATCAAGTTTGGAAAGTGTATGTGGACGGGAGCACCACTATGAACGGCTGTGGTGCAGGAGTTATATATCAGTCCCCTGAGGGGGATAAGTACGAGCATGCACTACCGTTCAAGTTCCAAGCCTCAAATAATGAGGCAAAATATGAAGCCCTGCTAGCCGTCATCCGCATGTGCAAGGCGGAAGGGGCAACTAAGATTGACGCCTACTCTAACTCTCAGCTGGTCGTGAGCCAATACCATGGTGATTATGAAGCCACCCATCCGGCTATGATTAAATACTTGCAGGCGGTCAAAGCTAAGGTCGAGACACTTGAAGAATTCAATATAAGTGAAGTGCCTCGGTCCGAAAACAACCACGCGGATTCTCTGTCTAAACTGGCATCATCCGCCTCATGTGATACACCTCGGTCAGTCTTCTTGGAGGTAATGTAAAAACGAAGCATTGAAGAAGATCTTATTGGAGTACTTGACCGAACTCCTACTTGGATGGATAGCATCCAAGCATATCTGCTAGATGGCACGCTGTCGGACTCAACTCTAGAAGCAGCCGCACCGAAAAAGCGTGCGGCCAATTTCAAAATTCGCAAAGGAGATCTTTTTAGGAAAGGGTTCCTACAACCCCTCTTAAATTGCATCACCCCCGAAAAGGGGCAGGAAATTATGGAAGATCTACATCCGGGCTTTTATGCCTCACATATAGACGGCAGGTCTCTAGTAGAAAGGACCAGGTGGTAGGGTTATTTCTGGCCTACCCTTGAGAAAGACGCCATGACATTGGTGAAAAAGTGTGATAAATGCCAAAAATTAAGCAAGCTTATACACCATCCGGCCACAGATCTAACGACTATTCATAGACTAGACGGCGGTATATTTTTGTTGCTGTGGATCATTTCACCAAAAGGGTAGAGGAAGAGGCGGTCAAAAACATCATTTCACCACAGATCTTACATTGCTTTGCATCAGTCGGCCGACCCAAAGCAAACGGCCAGGTGGAAGCCTTCAACAAGTTAATCTCAGACGGTATAAAAAAGAAGATTGAAAGAGCTGGCGGCCTATGGGCGGATGAACTACTTCACGTCCTATGGGCCATTAAAACAACAGCGAAAGGGGCAACTGGAGAGACCCCATTCCTCATAGTGTACGGTGCAGAGGCCGTCTTACCCATCAAACACTATGAGCCGACTCTTTGAATCATGTTCTATGACGAAGAGGCAAATTGGGAGGCCATGTGGCTAGAGGGTACCGCCTGCACAATGTGCAGATGACCTAAACAAAACCATTTAGCTATATTCGTGAGAACTGCCTGCACAATGTGCAGACGGCCCAAACTCACTCAGCATTTTGTAAAGTGCATCAAGAAGGACCGACTGCACCATAAGCAGTCAACTGGAATACTTATGCTTAAAAGCACCGCCTGCACAATGTGAAGACGGCCTGAATATACTTACCATTTATAAGCTAAGTGTCAAAGACTTGGCGGCTAACTAATTTAGTTAAAGAGGCCAAAGGCCGGATATGTTTTATAAAGCTGTCTGCTCCAACACGAGTACGACCGTTTGCTCCAACATGAGTCAAACAACCGGCGACGTCCATTTGGGCGAATTCGTCGAAGAGAGCATCTTCCATTCGGGTGGTACATTGCTCTATAAATCGAAAACAAACGGCCTTACCGATTATCTAGATTAAGATAATGCTCACAGTTGTTTGACCTAATCTTTTTTGAAATCTGAAAAGTGTTAAGTTTTTCAACTGTTCTAATACAGACGGAAAGCGGCTACTATTTCATTTTAAAGGCTACACTACCTATGTATTACCGCCTGTTATTGCTCTTGGGCAATACAGATGGACAGATTATACTTATTAAAATAAGCTATGTTCAAAGACTTAGCGGCTTAAGAGCATCAAAACGACTAATCGAGGCCTTTGGTCGGATACTTACAATGCCTATCCGTCTGCTCAAGATGGCCGTCTGTCGCTTGGTTTGGGGAAATCACCATAGTGATTGATTGACTTAGAAACCAATTATACTCTTTAAAGTATCAATAATTTCTAAGTCAATCAACCCATTTTTGAAAACAAGCGAACATCCGGCCAGGGGCAAAGACATCCGGTAAAGCAAATAATCGCATAGTATACAGGCAAGTTAAATACTTAGAAAATAATCTATGCATATCAAATAAGCTTTAAAAAATTTTAAAGCAAGATGTCAATGTAATCAAAACCGGTCAGACTGACTAGATGCTTCATTAAAATTAAACAGCCGCCTCAATGGACGACTGGAAGAGTTAACTGGTAAACCGGGAGAAATTGTTGAATTCATCCCCCGAGGACGACTCATCCGAGGAGTTGGATTCCTCGACACCCCTGGCCTCCTCCTCTTCTTCCTGCTTCATGAGCCGGGCGTTAAACTCATCATTGGCTACGTCAAACTTGGCTTTCCAAATTTGGTAGTCAGAGTTTGACTGCAATGATTCTTAAGCAATCCGCATGATGGAGTCATAGTCCTCCATCATTGTTTGACTAGGCCCTTTTTCTCCTCCTAAACCAAGGACTTGTATTTAGACTTGAGCCGGGTCTCTTGGTTCTGCAGCCGGCCCATGAGCTTCTCAACCTGTCCCTGCAAGCGGTAAGACTTCCTGTTCACCTCTTGGAGGGGCTCCAGCTTGTCCTTGAGGGCCTTGACCTTATTTTGAAGCTCGATCATCTGCCCCCTCACTGCATCCAAGTCTTGCTTAACCTGCAGATTTGCAGACGCTTGGGAATAAATCATATCAAGTGTCAGTAGTTCATTTTGGGCAATCTCAAACTGAGCAGTTTCTAATGAGGGGGCGGCCCGAGCTTTTGCAGCCGTTACCTCTTCAGACTTGTTAATGATTGGCTTTTAAAGCCCATTCACGTGCAGCATAGCCTGCATTCGGCCAACATTGAAAATGATCAATATCAAACGTCCATAAACATCCCCCAAGGTGAAATATCACAAACAAAAAATCATAAGTATCTTACCTCACAGAAAAGCGCCGAGTTGGCGTCGAGGTTAAGGGTGCCGACTCCTCTCACGGACGCCTTGTCCTCAGGATCAAGCGCCGTCAACATTTGCTTGGCCATCTGAAGGACAATCGACCTCTGTTTGTAAGATTATAACATGAGTCATCACCTACAAAATAAACTTCGTCACCAAATGCTGTAGCCGTGACATTCTTCTTATCTTCATTATCACTACTCTTGTCATTCTTCGATCTCATGCCCCGCTTCCATATTCTACATTCACTTTGCTTATGTCCAGACTTATGATAATAAAAACATGTGAACCTCTTTTTGGATTTTGATCTACCTCTTGATTTATCATGACTTTGGGATCCTCTAGATATTGGTCTCCCCCGACTTTTAACAATGTGTGCTTTAGTCTGATTATTTGTGGAGGCAAATTCTTTCCTTCTAGCTTCTTCATTGAACAAGCTATCTTTCACCATGTCATGGGTGAGTTTGCCATTCGGAGCTGAATTGCTCAACGAGATAACAAGAGTTTCCCAACTATCGGGTAATGAACTGAGGAGTAATAAGGCTTGGACTTCACCTTCAATTGTCATACTAACATTTGTTAGCTTATTAACGATGCCTTGAAATTCATTCATATGCTCAGCCATATTTTTACCTTCTTTATAGAGAAGACAAACCAACCTTCTCACTAACGTAGCTTTATTTAAAGCTGTCTTCCTCTCATACATTCACTCAAGCTTTTTCCAAAGCGTGTAGGCATTGGTATCATTAGCAACATGTTGAAAAATGCTTTGATCAATATGTTGTCTAATCAACCCAACGGCATTACGATTCTCCAATTTCCATGCATCTTCGGTTTTGTTTTCCGGCTTATTTTCTTCTCCAATGGGCTTATACAAATCCTTACAATAAAGGATATCCTCCATTCGAGATTTCCACATGGAATAATTCGACGATGTCAACTTGATCATCCCCTATAGGCTTACCATCGAATCTTCCATTTTGTTTTATACAACGTGTATATACGTATGTACGTATTTACGTATCCGGCTCTGATACCAAGCTGTTGGAAAGTTCACAAAAAATCTTGCAGCGCAAATAGTATTCGTTTTCCCTTTCGTGTATAAACAAAATAGGCTCACACTTGTATCTTTATAATACAATATAGTAATGCACAACACAAATATATATTCGATGATATACTCTCAAATTTAATATGCTTCTAGATTTCTTCTTGTGGTTAATTGATTACAAAAACTTAACAAAATTACAACATATATATAATCATTTCATAACTAACATAATTAGCGGTAGAAATGAGGTAAATCATATCCCATCATTGACCTTCCTATATTTACTCTACATCATCATTTCATTTCCCTTCCTACCTTTTCTTTCCAGTTCAATTTTCCTTATTATTTTCCTTATTCTTTCTTTAGTCTTTCTCCAAATAAGGAGAAAATTACAACCAACATATATGTCCCGGCCTTGACCGACAATGGTTCATGACATCCGCTGGCAAAAATCTGAAAGCTCAGTCAGAACTCGTGAAAAAGCTCCACGCATGGAACAACAGTCCAGCTGGAGTGTAGGTTCATGACATTCCTTAGCAACCGGAGTACTATTCTAGCTAAAGTGTCGGCTTAGGAAGTCTGTCCATCTTAGAGAAGAATGAGAAATAAAATAAATATTTAATGATGAAGCTGGGCAGAGTGAACAGTACAAGAAATTTTATCGTCACTTTGTCAGCTGGAGAAGCTCCTAGTCCAGCGTAAGGTGTCTAACAATAGTCACTGCAACAGCCTAGTGAGAGACAAAATTATAGTTACTGCAGCAGCATGTGTCAGCAAGCAAGCAAGCTCCTAATGAGCGCACTACAGCTGGTGGATAACTAGCATTTTTGAGGGAGAATGGACAGATCGGTTGCTTTTATCTGAGCATCATCAAGTTCCCACTTAGTTGTTGTGAGTTCTGGCAAAGAAGGTTGATAAAGAATCTTGGAAATAAAGCCTTACAATCTTACATTTTGTGATCAGAAAGATATCAAGAAGGAAAAGAGCTGCTGTAAGATTCGGAAATTATTTACCTACAACAGGGCAAGATTAACTGAAAGCGATTTTGAAGAGCAGCATAGAGAAGCAGCCGCAGTAGCAAAATGTGACTAATAAGGATTGCAGATCCTGTTGCTTGCAGCCACAATTCCTTAGTAAAGTTGCTTGCCAGATGTGATACTTACTGCATCCTATCAGATTAAAGAAA
Organism: Chenopodium album; assembly: GCF_948465745.1. Lineage (NCBI taxonomy): Eukaryota > Viridiplantae > Streptophyta > Magnoliopsida > Caryophyllales > Amaranthaceae > Chenopodium > Chenopodium album. The sequence continues at coordinate 25,027,904 of NC_137846.1, read as the reverse complement.
ATTTCCATTGCCAGGACTAATGATGATAGCAATTCAACAATTTATGGGGCCCTCAAATTCTGATCAATCAGCTCTAAGTTTAAGATTTTGTTACCTTTTTCAATAGCTATTTTTGCTGAAGAAAGAGTGTATTTGTGTCTGATAAAATGTCAAAGCAATATTGGATCCCTTAGTATGTCATGATCGTGAAGACAGAGAAAATTAAGATCACGAGTAGAGGTGGTTAGGGTAGTCCAATGATAACAGGGTTAGGGCCAAGCTTATAGGGCTTTTTAATGGACAGGGCCCTTATTGGGTAGGGTCAATATAAGGCCAACATGTTTTTCCAATTTAGTTGATAAAGAAAATACATAATGTAAAAATAATTATATAGATTTATTTGTATTCATATGTATTTAATAATGGCTTTGTCCAATATTTATTTTAATTGATATTTTGTAGGCCCACTCATTATCGACCCGCGACCCGCATTGGCCCGACCCTATATTGACCCTATAAAATGTGACCCTCTTTGACCCTGACCCGCAACCGACCCGCACCGACCCTGACCCGACCCGCCCAATAACCAGGTCTAATCACGAAGTCCAGCTTTGCAGCATTTTGAGGGAGATCAACCTATACCGTGTCTAATCCTTGCTTACGAGAGGATCAGAATGCAAAAGCTAGCTGGAGTCTCTACTAAGATATTTTCTGAAGAAAACACAGCCGGACTGATCTTCAATATCAATGCAATTCAGAACGCAAATTGAACAAGCTCAGCCTGAATCAACAAATCTATGAGCAGCATGTAGTTCAAAAAAAAAAAAAAAAAAAAAAAAAAAGGGAAGAAGAAGAAGAAGCTGGGCAGGGGGAAAAAAACTAGTAATCTTCCCTGCCAGTTCAAGATATTCGGAGTTCTACACAAGAAGGCACACAACAATTGTTGCGGCAACATGATTGCTGTGGTGGGATAAGCCTCCAAATCTTGAAGCTGGGAAACATGAGTTTCTTAATACATCCACTTGGCTGAGAAATGATGTTTTTTATATGCTCTAGACTGGATCAGCATGAAATCATTCTCCAAAATAAAAATCCATCCGTCACAATAAACACGCTGCGCAGATAAAGGGAACACGATTCAAATCGCCTCACTGCAGCCCTAGTATGTTTATTTTCAGATAAATGGGAAAAGTGGAGCATCAGACCACCTTGGGGTGTTGCAGACTGCTAACTATTTTACAAAGAGTGACAAATTCTCATAGAAAGTTGGCAAGAGGATAATAAGCTATCTGGAGAAAGAGCAGCAGCTCAATTTATCAACAAATATGCAATGAAGCATACAGGACATCGAAGAGAAGATATAAGAACAAGAAGCATCTTTTTGTACCTTGAGAACGCTCAAAGAAATCATCAACAATGACAAGTCTGTGATTATCAAGCTCTACTGAAATGAATAAAACACACTTAAATCAAGGGGAAGGCGATCAGAACCCAACAAAGAGGCTAAAAGTCTCGTCGAAGCAATAAGATTTTTCAGCTGTAAAATCAAAATTTCATGAGGAATAGACAGAAGTTTCAAACCAAAATTAAGAATTTTTTGGCATGGCAAGCAGATTTCTTTCGAATTTTTAGCATGGTGGTAAGATTCTTTAGATAAAAATTCGAAATGTTTGCAAAGCAGTAAGGTTTCTCAGCAAAAGATATCAGATTTTTCAGCAAGTCAGTCAGATTTTTCAGTAGAAAATCGGAATTTTCAGTAAGATAATCAGATGTTTCAGCAGCAAGAAAATTAAACTTCAGCGGAGTAGTAAGAATTTCCAGTAGAAAAATCAGAATCTTTAGCGGAGTAATCAGAAATTCAAAATTTTCAACTATGTAATGCACCTCCGTGCTGCGAAGAATCACCAGTCTCCTTTGAGTCTTAGAACCGCCATGGCACCTCTAAGACTTGGGGGGCTAGTTATAGGCGAACAACTCTACAACACTATGTCTCATGGTTAATTTTGTGGGATGACTCCCTCCGAGTCATATGACTGATAAACTCGGCTCTTACAACAGTTAATTCTGCTTCAAAACACTACTGCTTCCCTTAAAAGTTACTTTAAAAAGAGTAGCTCATGGACTTCTCTATAATTTATTTACACTAATTCTCTTTTATGCCAAATATTTGTGTTAAATAGATATAAAGGATTAACTGAGTGACACAGTGCCGAAAAGGGAATCAAGTCAAGCAGCAGCCAATATAGAGCCCCACGCACTGAAGTGAGAAAATTGATACCAAGTCTTGCTCATCAAAGTGGGGAGCCAAAGAACCTCCAGCTAAAAATGAGGCTAAAATAGAAGAAAGCATCCAAGACTTGGTCATAGCCAAGTCCAGCTTGAGCATGTCAAGATTCAGCCAAGACCTGGTCTTAACCAGGTCCAACCTTAGCATGTTAAGATTCAGGCAAGACTTGGTCTTAACCAGGTCCAACTTGAGCATGACAAGATTCAACCAAGACCTGGTCTTAACCAAGTCGTACTGAAAGCAGCCAAGACCTGGTCTTAACCAGGTCCAGCTGAGTGATTAAAATCTACAACAAGCAGCAACAATTCCTCACTGTTCTTGCTTCTGTAAAGGGGACGATAATAATATTCTAGAGCTAACAATAGTGTCATGTTGTGTCATGTCAATTCATACCCATATTTTAAATAAACCCGATTTTTCGTGACTGGGTCATGTCTTGTTAGTTTCGTCAACTCTAGTTCAAAGTTCGCTCCGTAAACTAAGTACGAGCAGGAGGATAGCTGTTCAGTCACGCATCATAGAGAATTAGCGAGGGGTACCAAGGATCTCTTAGGTACTTCTCTTTGAAAATCTTGCAAGCAAAAACGATAGAGTTGAATGGCACTAAGGCACTCTTGGTTCTGCTCCACTTGATTCCTAAGCATGTATGCCCTCACCATTCAAAGTGAACGGCATAAAAATAAGCCATCACCATTCTAAGTGGGCGGCCTAAAATAAGCCCTCACCATTCTAAGTGAACGGTATAAAACAAGCCCTCACCATTCAAAGTGAGTGGCATAAAGATAAGCCCTCATTCAGCACGTTAAGTGGTAAAGCGACAAACACTCACTCACTACGTAGAGCAGAAAAAGAATAAGCCCTCACTCAGCAAAGTGAATGGTTAGAGAATGATAAACCACCAAAAGTGTAAGCAAGTAGCAAAATAAGCACACATATAGTCTACAAAGTTAAAACATGTTGAGCTAGAGCAAGGAGAGCAACAAAAGTGATTTTTTCAGCATTTAGCAAAGAGTGATCAAAATTCCTCGCCTAAGCACAACTCGTAATTTTTAAGCATTCAGCGGGGAGTGATCAAAATTCCTCGCCTAAGCTCAGCTCGTAATTTTTCAACCTGCAGCGGGGTGTGATAAAATTTTCTCACTCAAGCTCAGCTCATAATTTTTCAGCATTCAGCAGGGAGTGATAAAAATTCCTCGCCTAGTTCAGCTCGTAATTTTTCAACCTGCAGCGGGGAGTGATCAAAATTTCTCGCTCAAACTCAGCTTTTAATTTTTCAGAATTCAGCGGGGAGTGATAAAAATTCCTCGCTTAAGTTTAGCTTGTAATTTTTCATAATTCAGCGGGGAGTGAGAAAAATTCCTCACTCAAGCTTAGCTCATAATTTTTAAGCATTTAGAGGAGAGCGATAAAAATTCCTCGCCTAACTTCAGCTCGTAATTTTTCAGCATTTAGCAGGAAGTGATAAAAATTCCTCGCCTAATTTCAGCTCGTAATTTTTTAACCTACAGCGGGTGTGGTAAAAATTTCTCTCTTAAACTCAGCTTGTAATTTTTCGGAATTCAGCGGGAAGTGATAAAAATTCCTCGCTCAAGTTCAGCTTGTAAATTTCAAGAATTCAAAAGGGAGTGATAAAAATTCCTCGCTTAAGCTTAGCTCGTAATTTTTAGGCAAGCAACGAGGTTGATAAAAATTTCTCCCTCAAGCTCAGTTCATAATTTTTCAGCATTCAGCGGGGAGTGATAAAAATTCCACGCCTAATTTCAACTCGTAATTTTTTAGCATTCACCGGGGAGTGATAAAAATTTCTCGCCTAAGTTCAGCTCGTAATTTTTCATTCTGCAACGGGGAGTAATCAAAATTTCTAGCTCAAACTCAACTTGTAATTTTTCAGAATTCAGCGGGGAGTGATAAAAATTTCTCGCTCAAGTTCAGCTTGTAAATTTTCAGAATTCAGAAGGGAGTGATAAAAATTCCTCGCTGAAGCTCAGCTCGTATAAGCACGCAGCAAGGATTGATAAAAATTTCTCCCTCAAGCTCAGCTCATAATTTTTTAGCATTCAGCGGGGAGTGATAAAAATTCCTCGCCTAATTTCAGCTCGTAATTTTTCAGCATTAAACAGGAGAGTTATAAAAATTTCTCGCCTAAGTTCAGCTCGTAATTTTTCATCCTGCAGCGGGGAGTGATCAAAATTTCTCGCTCAAACTCAACTTGTAATTTTTCAGAATTCAGCGGGGAGTAATAAAAATTTCTCGCTCGAGTTCAGCTTGTAATTTTTCAGAATTCATAGGGGAGTGATAAAAATTCCTCGCTCAAGCTCAACTCGTAATTTTTCAGCATGCAGCAGAGAGTGATAAATATTTCTCGCTCAATCTCAGCTCGTAAGTTTTCAGCATTCAGCTGGTAGTGATAAAAATTCCTCACCTAAGTTCAACTCGTAGTTTTTCAGCATTCAGCGAGGAGTGATAAAAATTTCTCACCTAAGTTTAGCTTGTAATTTTTCAGCTTGTAGCGAGGAGTGATCAAAATTCCTTGTTCCAGCTCATAATTTCTCAAACTTCAGCGGGGGTAGTCGAACTTCCTTGTTCAAGCTCATAATTTCTCAAACTTCAGCGGGATTAATCAAAACTCCTTGATTCCGCTAGTAACTTTTTTATCTTCAACAAGAGTAAGAGAAATTCCTCGCTTATGCTTGTGATTACAGTTTTTCTCATAAAAAACGACAACTTTATCATCTAGAAACACATCTCTCTAAGTCTTAGAACCACGGAAGCATTCCTAAGACTTAGGGGGCTAGTTGTATGGGAGGACCTCAGTCAAACGACCTATTGAGTAAACACTGATAAGGTTACACCCCAAAAGAGATGGCATGAATAACCTCATACCACTACTTGAAGGCTAGTTGTATTGGATAGCACTGGCTGAGCTATTCCCTCGCTCCCAGCTTCACTCAAGGGATAAGGGACAACCAAAAGAGTTGGCATGAGTCACCTCATACCATCTCTTTGAGGGCTAGTTGTATAGGGTAGTTCCTACTGAACTATCTCCTACTCTTAGCCCCTCTTGGGATGACGTACCTTGAGTAACATTATAGGCCCGTTGAGTCGGTTTCAGGCTCCGGCTGCCAGCTCGAACAGGGTGAGTCGGTCCCAAGCTCTGGCTGCCAGCTCGACCAAGGTGATTCGGTTCAAGGCTCCAGCTGCCAACTCGACCAGGGTGAGTCGGCTCTAGGCTTCCTGCTGCCAGCCAGACTAGGGCGAGTCGGTCACAGGCTCTCGGCTGCCAACCCGACCAGAGTAAGTCGACCATAGGCTGACCACTGAAATTAGAGGGGGTTGATCAATCTCTCTCTCTCTCTCTCTCTCTCTCTCTCTTTTAGCATATTAAGCTTTCTACTCTATCAAAAGGCATATACTTACTTAGCCATCGGAGGGGGGTTCCTCAAAACCACCCTCGAGGGCAGTTTACGTTCTCTCTCTTATAGGTCTTCCAGTGGTGCTGACGAAGGGTCTAACTGCCCACCCCGAGGTCCTAGTAGGCAGCCGAGACTCTAGTAGTGCAGACAGTGGTTTAGATATTTCTATACGAGATAGCTCCCGCTTAGCTATCACCGGGCTCCTTGCTCCACTCTCGGGGTACGCACTCATCGCTGGAAGAACAATCAGAAGGGCTCACCAGCCCGGCAGATTCAGCCAGTAGGCTGACCAAGTAGGACTCTCCACAAAGGAGATCGTACACCTATAAATAAGGGATAAAGTACAACGGAAAAGAGGTTAGGCACATTCTATTACATTATCTATCTCTCTAAGTACACTTTCTATCTCTAAACACATTGTAACTTAGGCATTGGATGGGGATTCCTCGAGCCACCCCCGAGGGCAGTTCACGTGTGTCGCCTTGCGTAGGTCACCAATCCGATCCAGCTCGTGCCAGCCTGAACCCTTGGATCCGTACCCGGAACAATGAGCGCTAGAAGGAGGCGCAGGATCATGGTTCGCCAGGTGAGTAAGGGAATAGTTGGTAGACCGCCATGGTTAGAGAGGAAGTTGTACAAACACCAGTCCCCAAGGCTATCGACACCAATCAATCACCACAAAAAGCAGCGTCAGTAACCATAGATCCTAAAGGATCAACCGAAAAACCCAGACCTGGTATCTCTCAGAAAACCAATCTCACTAGGTCGACATCGGCAGCGATCAAAGCGATGGCGAAACCAGCAGATCCGGTGGGATCTAGTTCATCCTATATGTTCGGAATGCCAATGATAGGCACGAACAATGAACCCATTATCCAAACACCATTAACTCAGAGATCTCATCCTCTCAATATGCCAGCCATTCTGCATAACCTCTCTAAGTGCAGCAAGGAGCAATTGGCAGTAGTCCTTACCAATATCGGTAAAGGAACGAGCTATCTACCATTAGCTGTAGTTACAGATTTAGCCACGAAGAAGGCAACACCTATGACTCTTACCCCGAAGCAAAAAAGCTAGTCCAACTAAGAAAAAAGATGCTGGAACTAGAAGCTTGAAATCTGAATCTAGAACAGAGTGTGGAGGAGTCAGCCTAGGATAAGGGCAGCCCGGAGACTCGAGTCACTCGCAGCAGGTCACCAGCCTCTGAGCGGGGACTAAGTCTGGACAGGGAGAAGTGAGCGCAAATACAGGTGATTCCAGATGATTCCCCATTTTGCAGGGAGATTCTAGAAGAGTCAATGGAGAAAAGCAAGATGCCTAGTTGCAAGTACAACGGTACCACAACACCAAAGAATCATGTCTCAGCATTTGAGAACCAAATGGTATTATACACTATGGCAGACTCAGTGTGGTGTAAAGCATTTCCACCGACCTTAGAGGGGCTGGCTACCGAGTGGTATGGGGCCATCCCGAAAGGATCTATTATTCCTATAATCAGCTGAAGAGAATGTTCATGGAACATATCGTCACGCTGGTGGTTCGTACAAAAATTACCACCGAACTGATGTCATTAGTTTAAGGAAAAGATAAACCCCTGCGGGAGTTCATTACCAAGTTCGACAAAGAAGCAACCACCATCCCAAATATGAGTCAGGAAGTAGCGATGCTGGCAATGCAAAGCGGCCTACTGCCGGGCTCACCATTCAGAGCATACATGGGGCGAAAGAGCCTTAAAACGCTAGCTGAAGCGCTAGGTAAAGCCCATGAGTTCATAAAGGCAGACGAGACTGACAGAGCTATGCTGAACAGAAAAGCATCAAGTTACCCAATCAAGTGGGCTGAAGTCACCTGGGCAAAAAATATAGCCAGGGTGGATCAACCAAGCAGAGCTGAACAAGGTCGTAGAGATGCAAACAGGGCAGTAGGAGTGAGGAGATCAGACCAGAAGCACAGAGCAAGGGCTGGAAGGTTTGATCAATATACTCCGCTCACTCATTCGAGGTCTCATATTTTCAACATGAACAAAGTTGATGACAAATGGCAGAGGCCACCTAGAATGGTGAACAGAAACCGTGACCCTAGCAAGTGGTGCGACTTTCACAAGGACCATGGACATACCACCAACGAGTGTACACACTAAAAGGACAACATAGAGGACTTAGTCTGGAGAGGATACCTGAACCAGTTCAAACAACATTTCGCCTCCTCTAAGCGAAGGGAAGAAGATGGGTTTGGTTACGGCCGTAGAGGAGGTCAAAGAGGCCAAGCGGAGGGCAGAGATCGGGATAGTAAGCCAAAAGGCAAGGTGTATGTAATCAACGGTGGGCCGGTACATGGAGGAACCATAAAAAGAGCAAGGGCCGACTTGCGGGCAATGATCCATCAAATAGGCTACAACAAATGGCGTAGATGGCCACCACTTCCCCCGCAGCCACGAGCTATATTCGACGAATACAATCAGAAAGGCATAAGCTACCCTCATGATGACCCTCTAGTAGTGACAATGAGAATTGCAAACTAGGAGGTGGATAGGGTATCAATTGACGGTGGCAGCTCAGCCAACATAATATACATCAGCGCGTTCAAAGAGCTAAAGCTGGATAAAGGAGACTTAAAAAGGGTGAGCTACGAAGTCACCGGGTTTAATGGATCACGGCTGATCCCTGATGGCATAATAGAGCTCTCAGCCCGTGTCAGAGAAGGGTCAAGACGGCGCGACGTTCGAGCTGAATTCCTAGTAATAGACGCTCTATCACCCCACAATGTGATCATGGGAAGGCCGCTCATCCATAGGTGGAATGGTCTCCACTTATCACCTTGCCATGGCGTATACAACCAGTGATAGAAGATCCGCAAAGCTTAGAGGAAGTCAAAAGACAGCGCACCAATGCTATATCACAGCCCTAAAGCAACTAGCAAGGACCAGGCAGCAGTCTGGTTCAGAGTCAGGGTCCAAGGATCAGGGTGAAAAGAACTGAAGAAAAAGAAAGCGAGAAGAGTACAATAGGGAGAACGATAAGCAAAAGCTAGCAATGGATAATTTTGAGCCAGCAAAACAAGAGGTAGCCAGGTCGTTACCCAGTGAGGAGCATATAACAATTGAGCTCACAGAGGGTGATAGCTCAACGATAGTGAAAATTGGAAAAGACATTGACGTTGGAGTGGAAGTGCACCTCATAGATTAGTGAGAGAAAATAAGGGCATCTTCGCATTTTCAGCAGATGAAATGCCAGGAATTGACCCAATGGTTATGGTTCACAGGCTTAATGTGAAAGAAGACATCAGACCGATCAAACAGAAAAAACAAAGCTTCTCCACTGAGAAAAATCAGGCCATCCAGGAAGAGGTAGACAAGCTGTTGGAATCTAAGCTCAATGAACCTTGCGATTATCCAGAGTGGTTAGCCAATGTGGTCATGGTCAAAAAGGAAAATGGCTAGTAGAGGATGTGCGTTGATTTCACAGATCTCAACAAAGCATGTCCAAAAGACTGCTACTCGCTACCAAGGATTGATCAGTTGGTAGACTTAACCAGCGGTCATGCCTTGCTGAGCTTCATGGATGCCTTCTCAGGACATCACCAGATGAGCCTGCATAAATCAGACAGGAAGAAGACTGCGTTCATCATCAAAGGGAGAGTATACAATTACATAGCTATGCCCTTCGGGCTGAAGAACGCAGGAGCTACCTTCTAGAAGACAATAGACAGGGTGTTCATGCACTAGAAGGGGCGAAATGTCGAGGTGTACATTGACGACTCAATTGTCAAAAGCGTCACGCAAGCAGGGAACATCATGGACTTGGCGGAGAGATTTGCCACATTGAATAAATATCATATCAAGCTCTACCCAAAGAAATATGTTTTCGAGGTCATCTCGGGGAACTTTCTAGGCTTCCTGGTCAGTGAAAGGGGAATCGATGCTAACCTAGAGAAAGTGGAGGCAGTCCTCAGCCTCCTAAAGCCCAAATGCACAAAAGATATTAAACGATTAACAGGGAGGATGGCAGCGCTGACCCGGTTCATCAGCAAATCAGCTGACAAGGCTTTACCATTCTATCAATTGTTTGAAAGGAAACACAGAATTTAAGTGGGGTGAGGTAGAAAAAGAAGCTTTCAAGGGGATCAAGGAGCACTTGACCAAGATCCCAACAATGATCTTCCTAGAATAGAGCAAAAAACTCCAGTTGTACATTTTTGGCTCAGTACATACAATTGGGTCATTCCTTCTAATCGAAAGGCAGAAACAGCAGAAACATGTATATATACTTTGTAAGTCGCGTGCTGAGAGAGGCTAAATAGAGATACCCACTGGTAGAGAAGCTGGCCTTCGTAGTGGTGACAACAGCAAGAAAGCTAAAGCCCTATTTCGATGCACACATAATTTAAATCCTTACAAATCACCCACTAGAAAAAGCCCTGTAGAAAATGGACGCATCAGGCAGACTCCTGAAGTGGGCAATAGAACTCTTTAAGTATGAATTCGAGGTTAAGCCTAGGGCAGCCATTTAAGCTCAAGCCCTAGCTGACTTCATACTGGAAGCCTCTTACGAAGAGAAAGAGGATGAGGTCGGAATATGGAAGGTGGCTGTGGATGGATCTTCCACTCAAATAGGAAGCGGAGTAGGAATAATAATAACATCACCAGAGGGCATTGTATTTGAGTATGCCATTAAGTTCAAGCTCAAGACATCGAAAAACGAGGCTGAATACGAAGCAACTCTAGCAGGCCTGAGGATGAGTATCGCAGCAAGTGCCAACAAAGTGCACCTGGAGACTGACTCTCAGCTGGTAGTTGGTGCCAAGAAGGTGCCACCGATAGAGCAATAGCCAAGCAGAGGCAGTAAACAAGCTGATCTTAATAGCCTTGCAAAGGAAGTTGGAAGAGCATAAAGGCCTCTAAGCTGACCTAGTCCCAGAGGTATTGTGGGCAAACAGGACAACAGAGAAGGAGTCTACTGGGAAAAGTCCATTCACCGTGGCTTATGGGGCAGACGTAGTGGTTCCAGTGGAAGTACAAATCCCCAGCCTGTGAATTCAGCACTATCAGCAGTAAGGGAATGAGAAGCGTCTGCTAGAAGAGCTAGACTTCCTTCTGGAGATGCGGCTAAAAGCGGCCCTCAAACTGGTAACCTAGAAGAGCTTTCCTCCTCGTAGATCAAGAAGGTCAAGTCTTAAGGAATAGTTTCAACGCAGACGTGTTAAAGAAATATTTTGTTTAAAGGGCATGTGGCTAAGTAGTAACTAAAAAACTTTGTTTAAGTTATGCAAGAACTTTGTTTAAAATTATGATGTGTTAATCAAGGCAATTTAATCCATTTAAATTCAATGAAATACGAGCCTCTACGTGAGGAGTATAATGTTGAGCTTGCCTAAACGTGTTTATTTGATAAATTATGCTTTAGCATCGTGCACTAACATGCATAAAACACCATATATACATAAACGTCAAAGCACAAAGCATCAAAATAAGATGCAACAAGACATCATTAAACTTGTGAAGACCACCGTCCCTAAGTTTCACCTACCTACTCAAGTAAAACAGGGCACCACCTCGGGGACGCCTGAGGAGGAAGCCTGACACGTTCAACTTGAGCAGGGAGGATCGAACAAGAGGCAAAAGAATAGGCTGAGCGGGTATCACCAAGGTTCTCTTGGTTCCACCCAGCTTACCGCTTTTGTGGAAAGAGAAGAGGTGGATCTGCAATGAGCCCTTACGAAAGATAAGTAAGGAGCATGAGCAATAAGTCACAGCTAAATAAGCTGAATGACACACGAATAAGTCACAGCCAAATAAGCTGAATGACACGTAAATAAGTCACAGCCAAGTAGCTGGATGACATACGAATAAGTCCCTACAAAATTTAAGTACGTGACATAATATACAAGCCTTCGTCACAAAGAGATGAGTGGAGTAAACTTAATAGTTTCCACTAAGTGTTGTGAAGAACAAAAAACTAATGAAGCCCTATACAACCAAGTTAGGGAGCAACTAAAGAAAACGCAACAGGAAAACCCAACCTACGAGGTTTTACCTAGTATAATGAAGGGGTTGCTGAGTAAAGGTTTAGGTACCGCTATACCATGACTCAGCAGCACAACTGAGCAAGCATATTGGCAACAAATTAAGCAATAAGCAAACTAACCGAGAAGTTATTAAATGCATAACTAACAGGCTGAACCTCTGTCCACCAAGACAGAGAAAACATTCAGCCAAAAGCTACAACATTTACAAAGCTGAACCTTCACCCACCAGGATGAAGAAACTTTCAGCAGAAACAATTAGAAAATAAAATGAATTCATGCTAAGCTGGACAAACTCAGCAGGCATATATATAAAGTGTTAAGCAAAAACATGCAGAAAATACAATCTTTGGCGGCTATACACCCCAAAGAAAACAACAGGCACTACCTAGTGACTATAGACCTAGGAGAGGGAAACTTTGATGAACCGCTAGAGGAAGGAGCAGACAGCCGCCAAAACCTTTATTGCTAATTAGCCAAAGTCTCCACTTCAATGGCAGCAGCAACATCAGCACAGAAAGGCACCTCCAAGTTCAGCACAGCATGATTGGGAACTTTGCAATTTCCAACGCGAGGGTGGTCAGCAGATAGCTTATAATATTCAGCTTCTCCAACATCGTTAACCTTAGCCCAAAAGGCTTTGAAACGAGCCTGCTGCACCACACTCCTTCCATAAAGACCACTTACGCAATGAGCTGCTGCCTCCCAGCCCCCATCATGCCAATGAGCGAGCAACTTAGCAAAGGCTGGGAAAGCACAAAAGACTTAAGTGCCTCTTTCTTAGTAGCTTTAAGCTCATTTTCCCTCCTAGTCTGCAAATTGGCCATCTCATTCTCCAACGCCTGCACTCTGGTTTGAGAAACTCTCAGTTGCCTCTCATAGTTTGTAAACTTTGTCTTGGTGACCTGGAACTCTCCTAGCTGAAGTTGTAGGGCGTCCACTCTCTCTCTCTTAGGGGAATTACCTCGCTAGCCATTACATCTCTCTCAGAGCGAGCCAATTTAACATCCTTATCCTTTTTAACAAGGGCTGTACTTTGATTTTAGTACTCCTCCTCCATTGTAAGCAAGACATTAGCCAAGTAGCCAACAGACTTGGTGAGCTGCAAATAAGCAAAGCAATGAAAGTAAGCTAAGGCAAATAAGCAAAGCGATGGAAATAAGTTAAGGCAAAAGTAAGAGGAGAAGCAAAAAAAGAAAGCTAAATCAAAGAAAGAAAACCAGAGATACAAAAGCTAACCTTCTACAAGTCATGACACGCAGTGGCAGCAGGAAGACTGACTAAACCACTGGTGAGTCAGCAGGAAGACGAATGCCCTAAGTAAGGCGGTAGCCCAAGGTGCAACCTTGCTGCGGGTTATCCACAAACAGTGACTCGTTAGCCCGAAGATTCATCAAAGGACGGAATGGAGCGTCCTCAGCCCTAGCGGGGCACAACAAAGGACGAAGAGAGTCATCAATAGGCACCTCCCCAAACTCAATAGGTCTAGTTGGGCGGAAAGTACCCCCTAGCAGAGATTGAGGTTGCAGAGAGAGGATTCTCAAACGCATCACTTAAAAACTGGTGAACGCAGCCATTAAGTTCACTAGAATTATGAGTGCTACTTTCCTTAATAGCGTTCTCATCAAGAAGCCCAGTGTTGGCAAAATGAGAAGCAAAGGGATCAAGCGCAGAAGAAGTATGAGCCTTTTTGGTAGCAGGCTGGTCGGCATCACCTAAAGGAGAAACCACAAGATTATCCTCCAAGTCAATAACTGGATGACCTTGCTTATGTGAGCTCCCAGGCTGAGAGTGCCCTCCCCTAATAGCACTTCGCTGATGGCCTCGAAGTCTAGTGGGGCAAGGCGGGACCTTAGAAAGCTCTGTGATAGAATCATCAGGTAATTTAAAGGCAGAAACCTCAAAAGAAGGACCAATAGTGTCCTTAGCAACAATGGTAGCACCAATGCTTGGACAATAGAGCAGAACATGCTCAGCAGAAGTTGTGGGTTTCTCACCCACCACATCATTAACTTCAGCCTCCCCCTCAAGGATGAACTCAAAAACGCTGTCAGCAAAATTATTAGCGTTATCATTTTCAGGATCATTAGAAGCTTGATTCAGTGGTTCATTTACTACGACAGGTTGAGGTACCACCTGGCCGAAAGCCGCAGCAAGATGCTTTTCAGAAGAGGAAACACTGTGGGCCACTAACCCCTTAAACCTTGAAGTAACATCCTTAGGCCTATTACAAATTTCTCGTCGACTTTCAACGGTAGAAGATGAAGGCTCAGCCTCAGCACGACTAGACCCTACATGATCAGCAGCAGTCACAGTGCCAAAAATAACTCTCTGCTCTGCTGGAGCCAAGCGGATCTCACCCTTCAAAGCACCAGCACGAACCTCCAAAGTTTCAAAAAGCTTTGGAGGATTATCATGAGTGGCAGTGAGGGGATCCTTCCAGTTAGCCTTCAGACCGAGAATGCGCCTATCCAGCTTGTCATAACTTGAAAAATCAAACAGCCAAAGAGAAAATACAAAAAGGCATAAGAACTAAGCGTAGGCAGAAGTGCACAGAAAAACGAAAAGCAAGACCTACCAGGCTCATGAGTAGAGCACAAGTGCATAGCAGAAAGCTGCGATTACCCGCATTACCCACAACGTACAAAGAGTTGGGCAGCCAAATCTTGGGAAACCTCGAATCACCTGTGCCCGCTCCCTACAGGGCATTAAAAGCGTCCATTTCTCGAGCAAATTCAGAGGGAGAAACAGTGACTCTAGCCATGTTAGTACGAATATCCCGGAAATTGCGCGGCACAACAAAAGAAGAAGGCACTACAACACCAAGAAAAATTTACTAGTCCAGTCCCAAAAGCGACCAAGCTTGGGATAAGACAAAACTCAACCCTCTTTGGGAGCTACATAATACCAGCCAGACTCAGGACTAGAGGACGACCTCTTTAGACTCGTTATAGACTTGAACAAATGCAGCGATTCTGGGTACCTCCGAAGCCGCAAAATCCACAATAAGCAAATCAAGGTATGTAGAGAAGCAGAATGTAACAGGGCAATACAAAGGCTAAAGGCAAGAAGACCTTGTCCAAAGTAGGGTCTAAGGGAAATCGCAACCTCTCAGCGTCTTTACGCCAATTGGAGTCTAGTACGCAATTTTTGGGGCCGTGTCACCTCTCATCTAGGAAGAAATCAAATTTTCCCTTTTCCACGGGCTCCACCACATAAGTAGGCTAGCAATCATGAATAGCGCGCTCGCAGGAAGACTCAGCTGTCCTACCCATATTCGCAGCCGGGGAAGAGGATGGTGAAAAGGACGCAACGCTGCCACCCTACACTACGTAATGATCAAATCGATTAACATTAGCCATATCATGAAGCCAGGAAAAACTGTTTAAAGGATGAACATGGGGAATGGGGCTAAGAAGAGACATATCAGGAGGATTAACCTTGAGTTGGTCAACTAATTTTTTATGGCGCATCGCGCGCATCCTTAAGCGGGTAAGATGGGACATAGGAATCCCATCGCAGATAAGCACCCGTTCACAATAAGGGTCAAAGAAATCAAGACGAGGCCTGGATTGAAAAGGACGAAAAGTGATGTCGTCAACAGGACGACTACTACCCGATCCTGGTGCACCAGGGGGGGCACAGAAATACTTGCCTTGCTCGCAGCGGGGATGCAATCTAATGGCATAAATATTTGCAAAGGAAGAGGGGGAGAAGCAGGGGAAGTAAAAGAAGTGCACGCAGAGTGCCTACCTAAGTGAGATGACTCAGAAGGAGAACCTGACTCGGTGCCCGCTGAAGGGTCACTCACATTTTGGTTATCAGTAACATCAGACATCCTAAGACCTACAAAGACAAACAATCCCACCAAAGAAGACGAAGAAAATAGGGTGCCAAAAAAATCAAGAATCGGTTAAATCCCAAAGAGCAAGCGTAGAAAAATAACGCAGGAATTGGGGAAAAGGAATTGCGAGTACAGATACAACAACAAAAAGAGAAGAATTGGACAGAATAAATCATAATTGATCAAAAGACACCATCTTACGAAGAAAAAATGCAAAAAGAAATGAAATTGGGCACATATATGCAAGAAAAGGTACAAAGAAAATACCTTTATGACAAAAGCTGCAGAAGATAAAAAGCAGAACAACAATCAAGCGAAGAACAGATTTTCAAGCTACAGTAAAAAAAAATAAAGAACCTCAATGTAGAACAAAGAGCGGGAGAAAATAAGAAAGCAAAATAGAAAAACAGAACAAACACAATGACAAAGGAAGAATGAAAAAGACGAGAACTTACAACAACAATGGAGGAGCAACGAGCGTCTGCGAGGAAGATGAAATGCGAGAACTTTGAAAAGTGGAGGAAAAAGAAAAATGAAGAAAGTAAAAAAAAGAAAAAAGAAAAAAAGAGGGGGACAGTGAATTAAATGGGGAAGTAAATGGGCGGTTAGATAGGTGTAGGCACCCAAATGCGTCTCCTTAAAACCAAACCCGGTGATGAATACTTTTCATGTCATTTGATTATCGACTGAAGTGAAAGTGTGGAAAGTCTAGTGATGAGGATGTTTTTAATAAAATATTTCTCTTTCTGCTTTCAAAAATATTTCTTTTCTTACTCTATTTATATAAAAATAGCCATTCCAATTTGGTTTGGTCCATGATAAGTTTCCAATAATAGTGTAGTTGGGTTGGGCTTGAAAAGAGCTTTCCAATGATATATTATAAGCCCAATTCCGATGAATTATGAGGAAGTTATGGATTAAATTAAATTAGGCCTAATGATTTTAAATGTGCCCCAAAGATCTAGAGGAGGACCTATTAATTATTATTCCTAAAGTAATTAATTAGGATTGATTTTGATCTTCTAGCAATATCTAGAAGGTTCTCTTTAATTCTAATAAGATTAGGATTGATAATTATATTGTTAAAAAAAGATGTTTTGTTTTGAATAAAATATACTAAATATGATTTTAAATCTTCTTGGACGCAGAATTACTTGTAACTGGTTTAAAAAGTGATTCCGCGTGTAAAAGCGCGTTGTACTTTTGAACCAGCGCGAGACGACAGAGTCGTCACCTAGCGCTGACCTTCGTCGCCTGGCAACGAGCTTGTTATCTGGCGCTGACTCCTGTCGTTGGCGACATGTGGTATTTTATTCCGAATATGATTTTCTTTGATCCCGTGCTATTTTTCCTATAAATAGGGGTCGAATTTCCGTGTTTTCGATCATCTACAATTCACAACAATCATCTCTCTTTATTCTCTTCTCTCAAAATCTAGAAGCTTTTTCTCTCTCTATTCTTTTTCTAAACCTTCCCCTTTTCACAAAATACAAAATTCCACATTCACAAGTTCTAGACACACCTAGCTCAGTTCGAAGTTGCCTTCGCCCTAGACGTGAGAGGTTTATAATTTCTGAAGGTTTGGTCCCAAATCTCTATTTCAATTATTTAATTTAATTGTTTGATTTATTATTTTCCTTGAAGTTACTAACGCATGTATTTTGTTATTAGAAAGAGGTACGAGGCATCAAAGTAAATACTTTAACTGCTTTATTGATCTTTTGATATAGAAATCATGCTTTAATTATTTTGTTGGTTCCTAGTATCATGTTAGGATGTATATTAATTCCTACTATCATGTTTAGGGTAATAACTAAAATTTCTAATATCATGTATGATGCTTCCTATTTCTTTCCTAATAGCATGTTAGTGTCATGTTAGAGCTTTGATCTTTAATGTTTAGTGACATGCTAGGGTTTTTTATTAATCTTGTTAGTACATTCCTAGGATCTTGCTAATAATATTATTAAGCTTTATTGAGATTGAGATTATGATGATTGTTATTATTTTATGTTGCTTGATATTGCTATTGTTATTGCTTGATCACGCCTTTTATGTAGGTTTAAAGGGAATTTGTACTTGTAATCATGCTTAATAAGATGATTAATAATCTTGTTTAGGCTAATATGATTATAATTTAAGTGATCACCAATAATAGATTTGTTTGTGCATTAATTTCAACCAACATAGATTAAACAGGTTTAGGGTAAATCTATTGATTGCATGTTAGTCAGAAAGCGCACATGAATACGAGAGAATAAAGTACAGGCCTATTTTTAGGGCAGGTTAAATCTCTTTTAGGTTGGATTTGTACCTTCATCCCCGAACTTCCATGGTTTCAGACCTATTGGAGTTAATGATCTCCTGGATCGTTAAGGGGTGTAACCTTCACCCTGTGAACGGTTTACAAGTTCCTAAAACTTGTTGGTGACTCTTTTACTCTAGCTTCCTTCCCTTTGGACTCCACCATGCTTAAGTGTATGATCACAATGGGGCTCAAGTGTGGGATGCTTGAAATATTCCCTACAATAGGCAATAAAGCCAAATTGCCATGTCACTTCAGTAAAAATAAACTGACCCTCAGATGGCCAACACGTGTCCCACTCATGCAAAACACTATTCCCGCCACAAAAATAAAAAAAATGGAGGAGCAACGAGCGTCTGCGACGAAGATGAAAGGCGAGAAATTTGAAAAATGAAGGTGGAAGACGAAAAATGAAGAAAGTAAAAAAAAGGATTTTTCTACGTTATGCCCCTAAACTTATTCGGTTTCTAAGCGGTGCCCATGCCTTTTTAAATGTTTAAGCCGTGTCCTCAACCTCACTAATTTTTTATTAACAATAACCTTTGACGTTAACAATAACCTTTTTTTTATTAATCATTTTATGATATTTTAAATTTTTTTACAGTGTTAAACCAATTAGAACGGGACACGTGTCAAATTAATAACACCACGACTCCATTGTTGGTAAAATAACTTAACTTTCGTTAACGGATATGGCTGGCAAAGGGTATTGTTGATAAAATATCGTGAGATGGAGGGCACAACTTATAACTTTAAAAATGCATGGGTACAGCTTAGAAATCGATGAATTTGGGAGGCATAACTTAGAAAAACCCAATAAAAAAGAGGACAGTGAATTAAATAGGGAAGTAAATGGGCGGTTAAATAGGTAATAAAGCCAAACCGCCATGTCACTTCAGTAAAAATAAACTGACCCTCAGATGGCCAACACGTGTCCCACTCATGCAAAACACTATTTCCGCCACAAAAAAAAAAAAAAAAAAAAAAAAATCCTTCAGCGAGAGTGATCGAAATTCCTCCCTGCCAGTTTGTCATTTCTCAGACTTTAGCAGGAGTGATCGAAATTCCTCCCTGCAAATTTGTCATTTCTCAAACTTCAGCGGGAGTGATCAAAATTCCTCCCTGTAGTTCGTCATTTCTCGGAGTTCAGCGAGAGTGATCCAAATTCCTCCCTACAAGTTCGTCATTTCTCAGACTTTAGCGGGAGTGATCGAAATTCCTCCCTGCTAGTTCGCCATTCCTCAAATTTAAACGTGAGTGATCGAAATTCCTCCGTATAGACTTACTATCTTTTAGATTCCAGCGGGAGTAAGAGAAACTGCCTTATGCAAAGTCAAGCGTCGTCATCACACGGAAGCACACCTCAACTCCAAACTTTACACAATCACCTTAAGCCTCAAAATTGTATAACTAATCTCGAGACTTGAGGGGCTAGAGGTATGTAGGAAGATTTAATTAGACGACCTTTTGAGCAGCACTAATAGAAGTGTACGTTCAAAATAGCTGGCATGATTAACTCATACCACCTCTTGAGGGGGTAGTTGTATGGGATAGCTCCTGCTGAGCTATTCCCTCCCAGATGAACCCATCTTGAGAGGGCGTCAGCATCCAGACAAGAGTCGGCATGAGTAACCTCATATCACCTCTTGAGGGGCTAGTTGTATGGGATAGCTCCATCTAAGCTATCACCGGGCTCCTGGCTCCACTCTCGAGGTACGCGCTCATCGCTAGAAGAACAATTAGAAAGGCTCACCAGCCCGACAAAGTCAGCCAGTATGCTGACAAAGTAGGACTCTCCGCAAAGGAGATCGTACACCTATAAATAAGGGATAAAGTACAACGGAAAAGAGGTTAGACACATATTCTATTACATTATCTATCTCTCTAAGTACACTTTCTCTCTCTAAACACATTCTAACTTAGGCATCGGAGGGGGGTTCCTCAAGCTACCCCCGAGGGAAGTTCACGTCTGTCGCCTTGTGCAGGTCACCAATCGAACCTAAGTCGTGCAAGCATGAACCCTTGGATCCGTACCCATAACAATTACTTTTTTAAGTTGTCTCCAGGTTCTGGCAAGGTTCCTGCCGTCTGGGGTTTCTAGCTGGTAGGTACCGGCTCTTACTTCCTTATGGATCTGGTAGGGGCCTTTCCAATTGGGTGTAAGCTTTCCTTGCTCATTGGCCCTATCGGTTGCCTCCATTTTCCGTAACACAATGTCCCCGACTTGCAAGGGCCGTTTTTGTACTCTCTAGTTGTAGGCTCTTTTCAGTCTCAGACGGTAAACCTCATGATACATGGCGGCATTGCCCCTGCTCTCTAGGAGAGAGTCCAATGCAAGCTGCATGGTCTCGCAGCTTGCTTCTTAGTCATATAGCATGACTGGAAGAGTTGGTTCATAGTGCTAAATAGGCAAGATAGCCTCTACACCATACACCATGAGAAACAAGGTTTCACCGGTTGCCCCTTTTTTAGTTGTTGAAATGGCCCATAGGACATGAGTTAACTCCTCTGCCCATAAGCCGCCAGCCCTTTCAATTTTCTTTTTGATACCGTCTTAGATAAGCTTGTTGAAGGCTTCAACTTGACCATTTGCTTAGGTTTGGCCGACTAATGAAAAACAATGTGAGATCCCTTAATCTCCCAATCAATTTTTGAGGGTAGGCGTCTCAAACAGAGACTCATTTTCAAAGACCATAGTGAAAGGAATAGTGTCCTTCGAACAAGTGTATTATTCCGATAGGGGGTTCGGAATTATTAGAAAGAAAATTTTTCAGTAAGGTCAAGTGATCGGAATGCCTGGGTGGAGGCCGCTTTCGATCAGTAATATTAATGCATAATTAATATTAGAGCTTAATCTTGACTGAACCCTTCGGGTCACACCCAAGCAACTAACAAACCAAAGCGACGAATTAATTAGGAATTAATTAATAAGTCGACCGAGTAATTAATATTTAGACGTCAGAAATTCGAGCTTGGAGCGTCGAAACCGAGCGTTAGAAGTCGAGTCGAAAATAGTAAAAGACGGGACGTGAAAATAATGATAAATCAACAATGACCAAAATACCCTTAGCATTGGAAAATCGAGTGCTAGGGGAGCGGCAAATGCTAGCAGCATGCACCAAGTGCGGGGCTAGGTGCTAGCATACCGCAGCCAGCAGCCAGCACTAGTGTGCATGGCTGTGCTAACATACGACAGCTAGTAGCTCGCGCAATTGGTGCGTGGCTTGCTAGGCCGTGGCAGCTAGTAGCCCGCACCAATGTGCGAGGCATGCTAGCAGGCCGCAGCTAGATTAGTGCGAGGCATGCTAGCAGGCAGCAGCTAGTAGCCCGCACATTATGCGCGGCGTGCTGGCAGCTAGCCTCGGCCAAGCAGCCCGCACTTGGTGCATGGCCTACTGGGCCATAGTACATGGCAGCCCACCTTGGGTGCCTTGGTGCCCAAGTGTAGGTGCCACGTGGAGCAATTTAATTGGGGGCTATGGGGTTGAGGTGGCCGGTTATGGGAGTGAGAATGGGGAGCAAGTTTGGTCCCCCCTCCTCCAAATGGTCCTCACATACTCCTCCTTGTATGCTTGCCACTTGTTGATTTATTACTAGTTTGATTATTAATTTTATCATAGCTTTAAAATAAAATGGGAAAATCAAATTCTCCCACATTGATGGGAGAGCTTTTCACACTCTTGCATTTCCCTATAAATACCCAACTTGGGGTATTGGGAAAAGCACTTGAGTAAGAGTTTTAAAAGTCATCACTAGTAGTGAAAACCTTTGAACTCAAGAGTTGAAAAAGGCATCACCTTTCTGAAAAACCTTTGAACTCAATTACTTGGGTTTCGGTCGGGACTTGCTAATTCCAAGGCATTGGACCTAGTCGGCGTTCGAGTTGTGGGTGGACATCCGTTGGAGGTCGTCGTATTTTCGAGGCTAGCTTTTGAAGTAAGAGCCCCTCGAGGTCGGGCGAAGCACGCGTCAAAGGTAAAATTATTATCTTAATCTTGTCATTAAGTTAATTATGTTTATGGTTTTATTTATTGCGAGTGCGGTCTTGGTTTTGGGTTTGTTTCCGCGGTGAGTCGGACTCACCAAAAGCGCAACAGCGGTATCGGAGACTCGCTCGTTTATTTTTAAAATCATATTATTTTTAAAGGTGTTTTTATGGCTTAATTTTTCTGGTTTTAGATTGCTAATTAGATTAGTAGCTCGTTTTTATTAATTTTAATCCCGTATTAGAGCTTACTTCAGCTCCCGAACCCAGATTTTGACCCAAAAGTAGTGAATTTTGGGTGGAAAAGGCATTCTGGAAATGTTTTACTCTTTTAGGACTCGGTTTTTAGCCAAAAAACGACCAGAAATGCACTTTTCGATGGATTTTTCGTTTTGACGAAAAATTTTAAGTCTTTCTAACCTTGAAAATTAATTGCATATTTATGGTGGTTATGTAATTGGTTCAATCCTTATTTTATATGCAATTTTAAACCTCTTTAGACGTGATTACTTGGTAGTAATTTGTGTTTGAAAGCTTGGTTTTATTTTTTCACATAATTGCAAATTAATTTCATTAAGTGTGAAATTGTTGTTCTTTGAGGCTTCTAAGTACTAAAGATTCAATCTTTAATTATGTTAAGTGATTAAAACTTTAAAGTTACTAAATTCCATGAATTTTTGTTGAACTTTGTTGATTTAATCATTTCTAAGTTGATTGGAATCATAAAGTTTGAAACTTGTGATAGAAAATTGTTTATCTTCATATTGGAAGATATAATTTTTTCAAGGATTCACAAGTATTAAAGTTGGAATCTTTATTGAAATTATGTTCATTTTTTTTCCAAACTCCCTCTTACTTTGTCAAAATCTCAAGATTAATTTAAATTGATTAAATTAATAGTGAGAAATTGCCTTATTTTGTTGCACCAAGTTAAACCATTTTTATTAAAGAATGGTTCTTGGAATAATTTTTGGTTTTATGCACTTGGATGAATTTATTTAAGTTGGACTTTTTATATTTTCATTTTTCCTCAAAATTAATTTATTCTAAAATTAATTTAGCATTGATTGAGAATGTCACACAAAATCGGCAATTTTTCCCAAGGCATGAGCATACAAATCGAGGCCTAAGAGCCCCAAGCAAGCTCTCGGCCAGCTAGGTGCTCACGCAGCCCACATGAGGATGCCGAGGTTGCTGGGCGCCTCGAGTGGTGTGTGCATGCGAGGTGTGCGCATGGGCAGCAGGCCTGTGTGTGCGTGTGTGCGAGGGAGGAAAGTGGCTACTGCTCGCTGCCAGCAGCATGGCGCGCCAGCCAGCAACAAGCAGCAGCACGGTGCTGCAGCAGCATGGTGTTATGCATGCTGTGCGTGCTGCTATGCTAGGCTGGCCGTGGCTGGTGCGAGCATGAGTGCGTGTGTGAGCTTGGTGTTGTTGCGGGGAGTGTGTGTGGGTGTGCTACGTGCTTGCGGCGCGATGCACACAACCCCACACTTGACACATTAGCCCCGGGTTTTTAAGGCTATGCTATTTTGCGGATTTTGCCGTTTTAATTATTTTTTAATTTAATTTGGTTTTAATTATTTTAATTAAAATTTTGGAGGCTAGGCCTTGGTTTTTAAGCGGCATTTGCAAAATTCTATTTTGGCAAATAATTGGGTTTTACCGGCTTAATTAATTGGATTAATTAAGTTGGATGCGGAATTTTGTGGGAGCTTCAAATATTAATTTCACTTATTTACATAATCGGTTAAAAAAACTTTGACTATTTTTAATTAGGCGTGTTAATCGGATTAACCACCTAGATTAGTTACTAGTTATCGCGTGTTTATGCATTGTTACTTTTTTTATCGTTGTTAAATGCATGGGCCATTCACAAATAGTGAATGGATGAATGGAATGTATATGCTCTAACAGGTTTAATAAAATGGCAACTAGTGGGGCACGATTATGATAGAAAATACGGACTGCGATCTGTGACGTATTTTTGTAAATCTAAATACGGTCTGCGTACCGTTGAGTATTTTTGTACCTTAATGTTTAGATTAGTCCTAATCGTAGATACTTGTAGTTGCATAATTTTGGTCAAGTCTTGAAGACGGAGGTTCTTGGAAGACGAAGCCATGAAGTTGCAAAAGAAGACCTTTTGAAGACTTGAAGAATTCAAGGGGTCATGCTAGTTGCCAAATATGCATCAAAATGCTTATGCTTTACATATTTATGATCATTTATATATGAATTATATGTTAGATGCATGTTTAGGATTTCGAATGTTGTGATGATTAATTAAGTTCACTTAAATCAACCAACATAGAAACCCTAGGTCCCTAAATATTGAGTAAAATTGTCATTCCAAAACAAAACTTATCGACCTATTGAGAGTAGTGATGGGCTACGCCAAAGCGAGGCATCACTACTACTACCTAGATTCATAAGGCATATCGGGTATGCAAGTTGGTTTTGGTTGTACTCAACGATATGAGTGATGGAGTCCTAACATGTCGTGGCAAAGTGAATAAATCGTTGAGAGAGCATTAGATGCGACGATTTATTCAACCAAGAGTGGCTTGGAGCCATTAGCAAAGCGTTGCTTACCTTGGGAGATTGAGTGCTAAGACAAGCCAAAGCATGCTTAGTCACTCTTTTTTTCCTTGGAACTTGGAATCCACTTATTTTCACAAAACAGGGACAATTTTATGCGTTAAATAAGACGTTAATTAAGTTTGAAATATGCATGAATTAAATTCAATCTTATTTAAGCATCATGAATGGTTTTTCATTAAAATTCTTTCAATTATAAAATCATGTCTTCAACTATCAACAACAATCTAACATTCCCAAATCTTCCCGAGAAGTCACCATTTAGCTTAAATTTGGTGAACTTCAAGGAATGGGAAGAAGAACTCCGTATGACCCTCCGCAATTGCTACCTAGAGCATATCTTGGATACACCCATCCCGAGTTTCTACTCAAAAGGGGTTATGAGCGATGAGGCTCATGAAGAGTGGAGTTATGATTGCAAGAGAGTCTCACGACTCATGGCAAACTCCATTCCGGAACAGTGGAAGAAGAAATTCTCCAACTACCTTCCGGATGTACTCCTCAAAGCTCTAGAAGATGTGGTCAATCTGAGGGTCACAAAGAGCGATAGGGGAAACTATGATGGACTTGTGGAGGAAGTGACTAGGTCACTGTCTAACATGAGGATTAAGCCACCGCAAGATGGATGTCTCAGCAAAGAGAGGCAAGAAGTATGGGCCAGGGTCTATAGTGCAAGATTTAGACCCGGGATGCCACTTCAAGCCCATGTGCAAAAGATGACAAGGTTATTTAACCATCTGGAACTGATTGGTAGGCCAGTGGAGGATGAGCAAGCGGCTCATATGCTTTTAAGCTCACTCCACTCGGGGTACATTGCAATTAAGATGCAACTTACCAACAATCGGAATAATCTATCCTACAAGGAAGTTGTCCAAGAGCTCCAGAAAACCTATTCTTGCAAGGCGGCTAAGTTTGTTCTAAGGCCCAAGAAGAAGGAGTTCAAGAACAAGGCTAAGATGCGCTGCTTCTATTGTAGTAATCAAGGTTACTACAAAAGAGAATTTAGCGAGTATCTGGAAGATGAGGCAAAAGGAAAAGCAACCTCAATCTCAGGTATCATCTTAACACTTGAATATAAGCAATTTATAAGGTATTAGATACCGGAAAATTGACTCACTTTGTGCTCCTATTTCATGAACAAAGTGAGCGGCGTTTTTCAAGTGGACATGAGTACACAAGTGGAAGATGAGGATAATCTATCCAAATAAAGCTTGTAATCTCATGTGTTTTGTCTAAATTCTAAAACTTGTTAAGTTTTATCTACCATACTTTGATCTCATGATGTTGGACGTCATTTTAACTTTAATCTCAAGACTTTTGTTTCATGTCTTGTTTATATTTATGGAAATGACACTTTTGTGTGTTTAGAAAAAATTGTTTATTATGATACCAAAAGAGCTAAGACCATGGAGTCAAATCAAAACTCACTTGTGGCATTGTCGTCTTGGCCACATTAACATCAAACGCATCAAGAAGCTTATACAAGAAGGCGTTCTAGACTCTTTCGATTTAGAATCTTTTGAGAACTGCGAAGGATGTTTATTAGGCAAGATGATAAAGTAGCCATTCTCTAAGTTAGGAGAGAGAGCAGGAGACTTATTGGGTCAAATACATACCAATGTATGTGGACCAACGAGCTCCGCCACAAGAAATGGACATCGATATTTCATCACCTTCACGGATGACTATAGTAGATATGGCTATGTCCACCTCGTGTCGCCTAAATCTGAATCGTTTGACAAGTTCAAAGAATTTCAGAGTGAAGTGGAAAATCAGCTTGGCAAGAAAATCAAAGCCTTTCGATCGGATCGAGGTGGTAAATACTTGAGCCAAGAATTCGATGACCATCTGAAAGATCATGGTATACTTTCAAAACTAACACCTCCGGGAACTCCACAATGGAACGGAGTATCCGAACGGAGAAATCGACCTTGTTAGACATGGTACGATCAACCATGGGTCTTAGTGATCTTCCTATCTCTTTCTGGGGACACGCACTTTTAACTGCACCACTAACACTGAACTGTGCTCCATCGAAAGATGTAGAAAAGACTCCATACGAGTTATGGACAAAGAAACCTCCTAGGTTGTATTTTCTAAAGATATGGGGATGCGAAGCATAAGTCAAGAAATTGATTTCTGACAAACTTCATCCCAAATCTGATAAGGTTTACTTTGTGGGCTACCCAAAAGAAACCAAAGGGTATTACTTCTACAACAAATTGGAGAACAAAGTGTTTGTTGCTCGCGATGCTGTCTTTTTGGAGAAGGAGCACCTTTCCAAAATGACAAGTGGGAGGAAAATCGAACTCAACGAAGTTCGTGAGGATTAGCAACAAAATCAGAATGACAATCAAAGTGCTCAAACAGCATCTTTTGACGAAGGTCAAAGTGATCAAAATATGCAAAGTCGAACCGACAATGCAAATGCTCAGTCCATTACCCTACGTAGGTCTCAAAGTCCGAGATCTCAACCTGATAGATATCTTGGTTTAGTATTAACCGAGAATCAGGACATCTTGATCATGGATGTAGATGAACCGGCAACCTACGACACCTGATGAGTGTGAAAGGATGAATCAGATTCCATATGCTTCGCTAATTGGATCGATCATGTATGCCATGATATGTACTAGGCCAGATGTATCGTATGCCTTTAGCGCTACGAGCTGATACCAATCAGACCTAGGAGAGGCACATTGGACTGCAGCCTAGAATATCCTAAAGTACCTGAAAAGGAATAAGGATAAATTCCTGGTCTATGGTGGCAGAGATGAATTAGTTGTTGAGGGTTATACCGACGCAAGCTTCCAGACAGACAGAGACGACTTCAAGTCACAATCTAGGTACATATTCTGTCTCAATGGAGGAGCGTTTAGTTGGAAGAGTGCTAAGAAAAGCATAACTACAGATTCTACAACTGAAGCCGAATACTTGGCAGCATCTGAGGCAGCTAAGGAGGCAGTTTGGATTCGCAAGTTCATTGATGAAATTGATGTTGTACCCTCCATCGAGGGACCAATAGACCTCTATTGTGACAACAATGGAGCTATTGCTCAGGCCAGAGAGCCAAGAGAACATCAGAAGGTCAAACATGTCAAACGACATTTTCACATGATTCGAGAATGGAAATCAGGATGTGAAATCAAAATTTGTAAAGTTGGAACGGATGACAATGTAGCCGATCCACTGACTAAACCTTTGCCTCAAGTGAAGCACAACAAGCACGTTGAGGCAATGAGAATCAGGCACATCTGAGATTGGCTTTGATTTCCTTATTTTAGTGTTTTAATTAATTTTGGACAATTTTAATGTAAAGCACTATGATGAACCATTCAGTTTTGGAGTAATTAAATTTTTTATGTGATTTAAATTACTCCGTTGGATATTTAATTGTGGTTTAGAATTAAATAATGAGTCCATTCGATTCTTGGAATATTCAAAATAGGGTATCAAGACCAGTCTTGGTAATGAAACACCTATTAAGTGAACATTATGTTATAATAGAAAATTATCCTTAATCGAGGTCATTTAATCGATGGACGATTAATGACCATTTGAGATTATTGTGTATTTTGATTTATAGCACCATTTGTTGTGCTACAAGGACACGATTGTCATGAATCATTTGCACAGGTATTGGTTTAGAACCATACTGGATCGACCTATGAGAATACTTTAAGAGATTAAAAATCATCATAAGTATACTTCTTATTATTGCTATCAGAACCTTTTTCCTCGACCACGAGTATTGTGAGCTTTCTTGTTTGAGTACTAGTCCGCTTTGATGATTGTCAAATGTCTGCCGTAATAGGGGATTATAACGGCATCACTCGGGCGGCTAGGTCCTCTCAGTAAGAGAAGCTACATTACAAGACTGGAAATATCCTCCTATTAACGATAAGGAAGATGTCTTTTTTGTTTACAAGGCCTCTCGTAGAGCAAGACTGTAAAATGCATTGCCGTGCTCAGATGTAATTTAGAAATCATCTGTTTATTGACGGTCGGACTCGGAATCGAGAAACACTTCTGGACGTAATAAGGATGATAAATTAATCTTACCTTATAGTTCATGAAGAAGCATTAAGCGACATAGAAATAGGGCTATACACTAAAAGCACACTTTTCCAGAAGGACAAGTGGGAGATTGAAAGGAATAATATCCTTCGGACAAGTGTATTATTCCGATAGGGGGTTCGGAATTATTAGAAATCTAATTTTTCAGTAAGATCAAGTGATCGGAATGCCTGGGTGGAGGACGCTTTTGATCAGTAATATTAATGCATAATTAATATTACAGCTTAATCTTGACTGAATCCTTCCGGTCACACCTAAGCAACTAACGAGCCGAAGCGACAAATTAATTAGGAATTAATTAATAAGTCGACCAAGTAATTAATATTTAGCGTCAAAACCGAGCATCGGAAGTAGAGCAGAAAATAGTAAAAGACGGGACATGAAAATAATCATAAATCAACAATGACCAAAATACCCCTAGCATCGGAAAACCGAGAGCTAGGGGTGCGGCAAATGCTAGCAGCACGCACCAAGTGCGGGGCTAGGCTAGTATACCGCAGCTAGCAGCCAGAACTAGTGTGCGTGGCTGTGCTAGCATACGGCAGCTAGTAGCCCGCACAATTGGTGCGTTGCTTGCTAGGCCATGGCAGCTAGTAGCCCGCACCAATGTACGAGGCATGCTAGCAGGCCGCAGCTAGTAGCCCGCACCAATGTGCGAGGCATGCTAGCAGCCCACACATTATGCGTGGCGTGCTGGCAGCTAGCCTTGGCCAAGCAGCCCGCACTTGGTGCGTGGCCTGCTGGGCCGTAGCACATGGCAGCCCACCTTGGGTGCCTTGGTGCCCAAGTGTGGGTGCCACGTGGCGCAATTTAATTAGGGGCTATGGGGTTGAGGTGGCCGGTATGGGAGTCAGAGTGGGGAGCAAGTTTGGTCCCCCCTCCTCCAAATGGTCCTCACCTACGCCTCCTCGTATGCTTGTCACTTGTTAATTTATTACTAGTTTGATTATCAATTTTATTTTAGCTTTAAAATAAAATGGGAAAATCAAATTCTCCCACATTGATGGGAGAGCTTTTCACACTCTTGCATTTCCCTATAAATACCCAACTTGGTATTGGGAAAAGCACTTGAGTAAGAGTTTTAAAAGGCATCACTAGTAGTGAAATCCTTTGAACTCAAGAGTTGAAAAAGGCATCACCTTTGTGAAAACCTTTGAACTTAATTACTCGGGTTTCGGTCGGGCCTTTCTAACTCCAAGGCATTGGACCTACTCCGTGTTCGAGTTGTGGGTGGGCTTTCGTTGGTGGTCGTCGTATTTTCGAGGCTAGCTTTCGAAGTAAGAGCCCCTCGAGGTCGGGCGAAGCACGCGTCAAAGGTAAAATTATTATCTTAATCTTGTCATTAAGTTAATTATGTTTATGGTTTTATTTATTGCGAGTGCGGTCTTGGTTTTGGGTTTGTTTTCGCGGTGAGTCGGACTCACCAAAACCGCAAGACATAGACATAGGTACCCAAAACCGGGTGATGATGTTCTTCTAGATGAAAGAGATGACATCTTTTGTCTTGATGTTCTTGACCGCCTCTGCCTTTACCCATTTGGTAAAGTAGTAAATAGCAATTAAGATATACTACCGTCCGCCTGGAGTAGGAGTATATATGCCCAGGATATCCATGCCCCATTTGGATAATGGAATCGGGATATAAATGGTCGTAAGATCAGTAGCTGGACAATGGATTAGCTTGCCAAACCGCTGACAATTATCACACTTTCTCACCATTTCCATGGTGTCTGCCTCCAACGTGGATCAAAAGTAGCCTTGCCGCCTAGCCCTAATTTCTAGGGCCCTGCTGCCCATATGGGAGGCGCAGTAGCCAGAATGTATCTCTTCCAGAACCTCATGCTCCTTCTTAGGGGTGATGAACTTCAAAGTAGGCTTCAGAAAGCCCTTTTTGAAGAGTTCTCCATTTTTTATTTCAAAATT
The DNA here is from genome assembly GCF_948465745.1 of Chenopodium album. NCBI lineage: Eukaryota > Viridiplantae > Streptophyta > Magnoliopsida > Caryophyllales > Amaranthaceae > Chenopodium > Chenopodium album. The sequence continues at coordinate 24,997,472 of NC_137846.1, read as the reverse complement.
GGCCGCACATTTTTTCATTGTGCCATTTCTGGATAAGTATCCGGTAGGGTGTTGTCTAGCAGATAGGCCCAGATACCATCCATCAAGTTTGAAGTTCGGTCAAGTACTCTAATGTGATCTTCCTCAATAATACATCGTTTTTCCATCACTTCCCAGAAGACTGACCGAGGCGTATCACAGGAGGCGGATGTTGCCAACTTGGACAGAGTATTCGCCTGATTATTCTCAGACCTGGTCACTTGACTCATATAAAATTGTTCAAGTGTCCCAGTTTAAGTTTTGATCGCCTTAAGGTATTTAATCATAGCCGGATGGGTGGCCTCATAGTCACCATGGTATTAGCTAACAACTAACTGTGAATCAGAGCAGGCGTCAATTTTTGTTGCCCCTCCGCCTTACACATGCGAATGCGGGCTAATAGGCTTCGTACTCTACTTCATTAGTTGAGGCTTGGAACGTAAATCGTAGTGCATACTCATACTTGTCCCCTTCATGAGACTGACATATAATCCCTGCACCACAGCCGTTCATAGTAGAGCTCCCGTCTACATACAATTTCCAAACTTGATCAGTATTTTCCGGCGTAGTCGGCCTTGTCATTTTGATAATGAAGTTGGCGAATGCCTGACCCTTCACTGTCTTTCTTTGTTTCAAAGTGATTTCAAGACTTTGCATTTCAATAGCCAATTTGAGAATTCTACCAGATGAATCCAAGGTTGTCATTAGCCGCTTGAGAGGTTAGTCTATGTAGATCACAACCGGATGAGTGAAGAAGTAAGGTTTTAACTTCTTGACAGCCATGAAAAGAGCAAGGGCAAATTTTTAAACCATTAGGTACCGTAGTTCAGCATTTTGAAGAACATGGCTGATGATATAAACCAGGAGCTGATTGTCTTCTCTCTCAGCAAGTAGAACAGCACTGAGGGCATGATCTAAAACGACTAAGTACATGTAAAGCATCTCTTTGGACAGAGGGCTAATAAGCTTTGGTAAAGAGTATAAATGTTCTATCAATTTCTGATAGGTCACCTCAGCATTATCTCCCCATTCAAATCTAGTCTTATTCTTGATTTCTTGGAAGAAATAAAGTGCACTTGTTACCTAGCTGGCTGAGGAATCTCCCTAATGTCGCCAGACAACCGGTTAGCTTCTGATCCTCTTTGACAGCGCGGGGTGACTTCATGTCAATAACCACTGGTATCTTCTCAAGATTGCCCTCTATCCCCCTTTGATCAATAAGGAATCTGATAAACTTCCCAGACTCAACACGAAATACACACTTCTTGAGATTGACCATGACCTTGTGCTGCCTGAGTGTGGTGAAGGTTTCTCGCAGATCAATAAGGTGATCCGTCTGCAGCTTGGATTTGACTATCATGTCATCAATGTACGCCTTTTCCTCCCAATCTAATTAATGAAGACTTTATTAATCATTCGTTAGAAAGTAGCAGGCGCATTCTTGAAGCTAAACGACATCACAGTATAACAGAATAATCCCTGATCAGTGACGAATGCCGTCTTTTTTTGATCTTTTTTTCACAGGGGAATCTGATGAAAGCCTGAGTAGGTATCCATGAAGCTCATCAAGGCATGACCGACTAAAGAGTCGACTAAGCTATCTATCTTTAGAAGTGGGTAACTGTCCTTAGGAAAAGCCTTGTTCAAATAAGTGCAATGAACACACATTCGCCAGGTACCATTCGGCTTCTTTACGAGCACAACGTTTGCAACCCAATCAGGGTATTTACATGGCCGAATGAACCCAACGTCTAACAACTTTTTAACCTCGGCGGCTGCCGCTTGACTTCTTTCCTCGCCATGATTTCTTTTCTTTTGCCTGATAGGCTTCTTTTTTTAGAACCACAGCGAGTTTGTGGACAACAAGATATGGGCTGATTCTTGGCACCTCTTCCACTTTAAAGGAAAATATGTCTTTGAATTCTTTCAACAGGTGATGCAGGTCGGCACCAAGATTTGCAAAAGTAACCGTCCCCACCTTAATAGTATGCTCCGGACGGCTGTTGTCCAGATCAACATCAATGTGATACCAGCCAGCTGAGGACGGGGTTAACCTTATCGTCCCTAGTTAGTGATTGCTATTGCTTCTCCTTCTTCACCGCCACTAACTGATCATCTTTCCTCTTTTTTTCGACTGTTGGTGCGGCGGGCTCGGGATCCTTGACGTCGTTAGGGTCTATTGGCTCGTCTCCCTGGCCGGCTGCTGCAGTCATGGGCTTTTCGTCTAAGAAATAACACTCTCTAGCCGTCTTATGATCCCCATTTAGGGAGCTAATAGAACCATCACCCCTTTTGAAGTTCAACAGCATGAGAGATAAGATAATGACAACCTTGGAATCATTTAGAGTTGGACGACCCAAGATGAGGTTGTAGGCGGTCAACTCCTCCACAACCAAGAACCAGAAGACCAAGTGGCGTCCTTTTTCCTAGTGTCCCAGTCGGATGGGTAGATTAATCCATCCGACTGGGTGCATGTCTCCCTCTCTAAAGCCAACCAGAGGGTGAATGACCTTGTGCATGCTGTCGAGCTTGTACTTCAGCTTGGACAAGCAGTTTGTAGTTGATGATGTCAGACGAGCTACCAGTATCTATTAGGATACAACCAACCAACTAGTTGGCGACCTTGCGTTCAATGACGTCAAAAGAGTTGACGTTCATTTTCCTCAAAGGGTACTTGGTCCCCGGATGGTAGGACCCTCCAACAAAGCCGCCTGCTATTGTGTAGATCGATAATTTGTTAGTGTCCTAGCTACTAGTAGGCTGGGTAGTCTTTTTGGATGGCTTCCCTAGATTTGTCTTCAAGGTAACCTTAGATTTGAGGATGTAGGACTTCAACACCCCCTAATCAGCCAGACGGTTTAACAACGCTTGAGGCTATAGAAGTTGGTGTTATAGCCAATGTCCTCATGGAAATGATAGTACTTGTTTTTGTTCCAATTTTTGGCGAAACCTTTCATTGAAACTAGCTTCCCGATGTTCAACCGGTTTTTGATCTCACTTAGGATGGAGTAGCAGTCCTTGTTAAACTCGTACTTGGGGATGTACAATTTAAATTCTTTCTTTTTCTTATGGGACGACTAATTAGAGTCGTCCACCTCCTAGACTTCTTTTCTTTTCTTTTCTTTTTCCCTTCAACTTTGGGAGTCGGCTCAGTAGGCCGACTCTCCTTTTGTTTGTCAGACTTCTTAGAGTCTAACTAATTGCTGGGCGAATAGAGGTTGGTCGCCTGAATATAGGCTTCCGCCTCCATCAGCGCTTCTTGGAGAGTAAAAACTCTCTTTCTAACGAGGTCAAACTTAAAACTTGACCCGTCCTTCATACCCTTGAAGAATTCTGTGTAATCAACTTCATCAGACAGTCCTTGAATCTGGAATCTCACCAGATTGAACTGTCTGACGTAAGAGTAAAGCCCTTCTCTCTCTCCCTACCGGATGGTGCTCAAGTCGAGACTTGTTTTCTTGGCAGGGATGTTCATTAAGAAGTTAGAATCAAACAAGAAGGCAAGCCTCTTGAAGCATTCTATGCATCCTGATGGCCAGTTACCAAACCATTGCTGGGCAATGCCCTTCAATGTAGCGGGAAACATATTAACCACGTGGCATCATCCAACCCCTATAAGTACATGAGGTAGTCTTCAAGATTTGTGGTAACTTCATAGGTACCAACCAAAACATTCTTAACCATGGCCGGCTGTGCCGCCTCGGTTATTTCCTTGGTGAACGTTGAAGGTTGTTCACCAAGTTTCAGCAGACGAAGCTGCCAATCCAAAGGCTGGATATTGTAGGCCGCCTGACCTACGAAGAGGGGCGACTACATGTAAGGTTGGGCATATTTCCCGTATGGCATTTGAGGCACATACGGGACTGCACCAATCATTTGAGGGCCTGTATGGACGAACTGGCCTCCTGACTAGCTCTCATGTACTGACAGGGAACACCTTGCCGAGGTATTCTTAAACTTATCTAGAAAACTCGACGTGGAAGCCGACTTAGATAACTGCTGGTTTCTCTCATGCTCAATGATATGTCGAGCATCAGAGAATGATTTCTTGCTGCCATCCGGCTGGACTTGCCGGATGACTTTCCTCGTACCTGTTTGGGGCAGAAGAACCTTAGATAAGTCAATCAAGGTTCCTGCCTTCTACTTAGTAGTAGGGTGTAAAGTAGGCTGCCGGTCCCTGATTGGTTTTCTCCTCTCAGTGTGAGGAAATTTCCTGGCCGACTAACCCTTACTAGAGCCAACTGTATTTTAGTTAAAGAGGTCCTTGACCTCCCCCTTGAAACTAGTCATGAATTTCATGAGTTCATCTCTAGTGACGGGAGCTTTCCCTCTTGCCACTTAGGTTTCCCTAGTCGGTTGTCAAGAGGCCTTGCTCGGACTTGCTTAGCTTTCGCCCCGTTCCAATCTATCCTTGGGACGGATGCGCATGCTTGTGAGTGACCCATTAGGGGCCACATGGTTTTCGAATTTAAAGTCGTTGTCTGTATCATGATCAAATTAAAACTCCCTATCGATCAGAGGCCGATTGGGTTCAAGAGGCGGTACAAAACCTTGTGAAACCATCTTAGAGGTACTCTCCCCACAGACGGCGCCAAATGTTTCGGGATTTTTCTTGTCCCTCGGGATATTTACGTCACTAAGTCTGGAATCTGCTGTCTATACCTGCAAAACAACGGAGACTCCGGGTGGTTGGAGTTTCGCCTCCAACGATCAAGTAAGTATGTGTACGGAGAATGTAAAAAGGTGCGGAAAAGGTAAAAGTGAGATATTCTCGGATTCCGAGATCAGGTGTTTTCTCTAATGTGAGTGAATGCAAGTGTTTTAATAAATCTCCCTATTTATAGGGTCATTGGAAAATGTGCCCTTCATTAGGTCAGAATGACCTAAAGGGCTATGCCGTTTTGCGGCGCTCTTTGGAATTGGGCCCTGAAAGCCGCAATTTCCTTTGTCGTCTTAGGAAGGCACATGTCAGCTGGTGGATGGTCCATGTTGGACTTGTCCAGGGGTGACACGTGTCCCTCTCTTGATAAACCACTTTGAGCCTCACCCAACGATAGACCTTCATTTTTTCAACCCACATCTACCTACTTTGGGATGGGATGATGTGCAATTTATGCGATTTTCCAAATTCAATGAAAAGCTTGGGTGATTTTACCAAGTTCAAAAGAGCAAATAGCAAAAAAAGTGTACATAAGGACAAGTGTTTCAATGTCTTTGATATGAACACGTCTCATATTGCGTCTCTTATCAAGTGCTCGGCACCGTGTCTGAGAAACATGAATTCCAAGTGAGTGATAGACCGCATGATCGGACTTCCCACACTTAAAAGAAAAGGGGGGATTTGAATATGAAGAAAATACAAAAGCAAAAAAAGAGAGAAAAAAAAAATCAATAAAAAAGAAGTTTAAAAGTGAGAAAATCTCAAGCATACAAATACTAAGACTCAAAGGCGCGTTTGCACACATTGGGGGCTTATTTTAGGTCTTGAGCTTTTATCCTTTCTTCTTCAACCTTTAGCCTAACCCCGTTACAACCATTGAAAGGCCTCCTTATGGTATACACACACTTGTGCGAGGTTCGGCTAGAACTACGTCCGACCTGATTCTTAATGGATACGTAGGCAACCTCACATTGGGGTGCGGCCGTAATAATAATGCTTCATATTCATATTTACATTTATTATGATCATATCAAGGGATCTCCAATGCTCATCCCTATCCATTTAGAGCTAGACTTAGGGGCTTGATCCTAACATTATTATCCTACCCAGCCTAAGAGTCACCATTATTTGGCTTTTCTTAAAATATTTTTTTCACACCCTTAGCCTTTGCGGCCTTACCATAGTGTTACTCACACACATATCCGCGGTACCCATTTTTTGACTAATTAAAATTAGAAGTCCAAATCCCACGTAAGTCGATAATTTGACTAAAAAAAGAAATTAGAGTCGCCACTCTATTTTTGCCCGAATAGAGACGGTCTTTTGTTTATGATCGTTTTCAAGTAGAAAACGAAATTGACTCCATTAGGTGAGACACTATATAAGTATGGTCCTAGGAAAATTAGAGATCTAGGTATGGGGTATAAGTTAGGAAGATCGAATGTTTGGAACTCGTCTCTTCCTCTGTTCTAACGAACAGGCTCTTACTAGTACGTTGTTAATTGGTTATGGTTATTCACATACTTTTCCTTAAACTGAAGAATAAAAAAAAAACTAAAATATTCACATTGTCAATCACACTCAAATGTAAAATAAAATGATTTAAACCTTACGATTTATGGTGGGTTTGAGCATTAAAGTTTCCCTACGTACCATTCATTGTGGGATTTGAATCCACTCCCGGATCAAAACCCCTACGTAGTTCTTACGAACGTCCATTTATACATGGTCAAAATTTCATACGAGGTTTCAAGAAGGTTTATATATTTTTTTTTGGGGGGAGGTGGTCGATCCATATAGGGTCATTGGAATGAGGCTGAGCAATCTTGCTTTCAAGATGGAGGTCAATTTATCAAGGTTGAGGAAGTCACTAGAATCAGCGACACCATAGGAGTTTCTTTAAGGAGAATGATTTTGTTTGTAAATTGCGTTTCAATTAACGACTTTATTTAGGGTTGACCAACTTCCAAAAAGAGATTGTGTGGGCTTATTTGAATGTGCTAAAAACGTGATTTTATTTAGTATGAATCGAGAAGAATACGATGGAAATGTATTTGGATTGTATGAAATTGACTTATGCAGAATGGACATTCCATGTGGCTTAAATCTAAATGATAGGTATTATATTGAAAACCTTAATCATGTTAGATTATGTAAGCGATCTATCAGAGATAATAAAACTTTAAAAGTATAATTCTCTGCGGCAAATAGATCATCTTATAACCTATCATGATTGAATATTCAATTTTACCCTCTTATTTAAATATAAGCCATAAACCATAACTCGAAAGATTTATTTTATTAATAAAATGTTACAAGCATGCAAAGCCATGTTTTGATTAATTAAAAGTTAGTTGTCTCTTTATTAAGAAATGCATAAGGAAATTTTTCTCTTCCGAACGGTGATGGAATTAAAACATAAACAAGATTTATTTAAAAAATATAAGACATTCTATTCCAAACTAAATGAGTTATTTATTAAGCTCCTTTCATATAGCCATAGGATGAAGAAGACTATTTTAAAAAATGTGTTAGTCTTAAAGTGATATATATGTGATACATACCTGTAGTAAGAAACTTGTGGTGTTACTATGTCTTAATGTCTGATTTTTTGTGGGTTGGTTAAAATTTATTTTTATAAAATTCCAAGTCTCATACACTCCTAAATACATAAGCTTACTGTAAAAATTTTATTTCTTAATTTTATAATAAAAACGATTTTTTTACATAATAAAAATAAAGTGGTCGAAAATGCTATCTTGCTAGAATTCCATCATTCATTCTTTGGAGCTTCCTTATGCATTTTGTACAATTATCATTGCTTCCATTTCATACTCTACATAATGATAATACATACAAGAAAAAAATCAAACAAACCATGTATACTCACTCTCAAACTCGCTCGCGGTCAGTCAAATTCTACTTAGTTTCCAAATTAGGAAACCGGCACGTGCCCTAGGAGGTTATGGAACACACAAAAGTAGAAAAGTTAGTAAATGTATGTAAAAATAATATGAAATCACTAATAAAAAGAAAGAAAATATTACCTTTGACTTTGAGTAGCTATCTTGGGGATTTAGTAAAAGTAGTGTCGAATTGATCGATTTAATTTCAGGCCAAGTCTTTCTATAATATTTTATATATATATATATATATATGTATATATATATATATATATATATATGTATATATATATATATATATATATATATATATATATATATATATATATATATATATATATATATATATTTTACCGAAAATAAAAAATTTTGATTGTTTTTTTTTAATCTAATTATTGTGCTGAAATAATTTAGACTTCATTTATGAGTTTTTTTTTTATTAGCTGTTCTGTTCGATTTTTTTTTTTTCTTTTCGTGAAGAGTGGGTGGTATATATATGGGAGCAAATGGGAGCTAAAATACAAAATACAAAGAATATACTATTATACAAAATAAATACGTACAAATACAAGAGTTAGGTAAAAATTGTAACCAAAATTCATCTTAATGAGGTAGAGGACAAATAGAATTAGCCTACTACTTCATGCAAAACTTAATTAATTTGACTGAACAAATGACAATATTATTAATGACTAAAAATAATTAAAACTACTAATATAATTTTAACACAATTGTTAATTAGTACTACTTTCCTTCGAAGAGTGTATTTACTCTTCGTATTTCAAACTTACCATAGCTAAACAAGATTATTACAAAACCCACTTATCAGAAAATAACAAGGAGAAAAAAATGTTGCTAGCCATTGATTGTGGATGGTCATATCACCTTACCGTTAGGGAAGAAACACAGTTCAGTGATACAACGTATTGTCATATCACACCATTTTCTTATTCTCGTTGCTAAATTACAACCATGACTTACCATTTTCTTTTTTTTCATGGATTTGACATATCAAATGAGTGGTAATGACGGAGGTATCTTAACTCATAACCACTCTTTCACTGTTGAATATTGTCGTCATTGCATTAATCGGGAAGAAAATAACATGCATACCTTACACTTGTTGTTTCTGAGTGTATAAAACAGAGAGAAAAAAAAAAAGGAGGTGAGTCATGAAGGCATTGTGGTAATGGTGTTTTGTTGGAAAGTTGAAAGGAATGAAGAAGATGAAATATGAAGTAGTAGTAAGTTATTAGCAAAGTAAAATGGTGGGATTAAAACGAGTTAAAATTAAATAAGTTAAACAAAACCAAAAAAAATAAAAAAATAAAAAAAAGGGGGAGCCGTGACTTTGTGTATTGGTAATTGATATGCATGCATATTTTCATGCATGCTTTGCATGATTTTGTACTTATCAATATATGCTATTTTGTTTTTTATGATTTGTATTTCCGTTTTTCTTTCTTTTTTTTTTTAAATAAAAAAAAATATAATTGAAAATATTAGAATAATAATAATAACAATAGGATACATAAAATCAGTAGTACTAAACTTTTATTCGGGGTTAGAAAGTGATATTGTAGAAACGGTCACGGTTTTAAAATTGTACAGATTAAAGGGTTAATATTTGATATTCTCGACTAGGATATGTCAAACGGAATAAATGTTATATATGTCAGTGGTAACACATTATTTTTATTTTATGTTATTTTTAAAAGATACACGTACTACTATTATTAGACTAAACGATTACACAATTGGGATATGATAAAACTATGGATAATATTTATCCCCTATAAAAGGGAGATTTCCCTTATCCGAAATCACCTTTTACCCAAAAAAACACCCCTTGCCTTTTCCTCTTCGGTTTGCATGGCTCCCGGCAACCAAAACCGTCAAGCTCCATCTCCGTTCGACGAGCATTTTCGAGTGCTAAATTTATATTTAGCTTTGATTATGGCATTAGTGGTGCTACTAATGGCGTTAATGATTTTCATAATCATGAATTAAATGATGATTTGAAGTTTCCGGCACGGAGTGTACAAGGTTCGAGTTATGCTACAAATTACCCTCATGTTTTGTTCGTAAATTAGGAGTACAAATTGTAAGGGTTTTGTATACTCCAAAATAATAAATAAACACTACTTGAATTTGTCTCTTATGTCTAATTATTGCGGTTGTCGTTAGCAAAATTAAATTTGTTATTATAATTATGAAATTACACAAAATTTATTAGTTAATTGAATGTAAAAAAATTATGGAAAATAGGGGATCAAAATTTGGTGTCTACAGATTGCCCCTCATTGATCGAGTTTGGAACAAACGATGATCAATGATTAGAAAAAGATAGTAAATTTTGATCCTTGAATAGAGTTTATAAAGAAACTAGAGTAAAATAAAACAAAACGCTAATAATTATCAAGCATTTGCTTAAATGTGGCGTGAGAATATTTGCTGTCAAATACGACATATTGATTGTGGTTAAATTTAATCGTCAATAATTTGCAGTTGAAAGACAGCTTTAAAAAATTGATTAATTGATTAATGATCAGTTGTGGTTGAAAAACCAGCTTTGATAAATCTCGATTGCAGTTGAAAAACCGGCATAAAAAGTCTTGGTCGATTAATCAATGATCAATTATGGTTGAAAAACCAACTTTGGAAATCTTGGTTGCGGTTGAAAAACCGGCTTGAAAATTTTGATCTATTGATCAGTCGTGGTTGAAAAACCAGCTTTGGAAACTTCGATAAAGAACTTAGTCGTTCATTACTTACGGTTGAAAAACCGGCTTGAAAGACTCCATATAGCATGGAGATAATAAACAGGTTGAGACATATCAAAGTGCAACTGTAAAATTGGCTAAAAAGACATTCTAAGGATTAAATTGATTCTGTTTGACTATCCTATTCATGTACAAAAAAGCAAGTTTCACGGGTACTTTAACCATGAGAATATGGAGAAGAAAAAACAATTGATTGTTGTTATAACACATGCATGTAAGTAAAGTTTGCATGAAGAAAGATGACATGTTGTGGGACTAAATGCCTGAAAGCTTATAGGTGTTTCAATGTAAGATGGGGTTTTTCCTTTCCTATATAAGACATGAGTTTGGGTGATCATAATTATCCACTTCTATTCTCCTTTGAAACAAGAATACTTTGTTTTTCTTGTTTTCCTTTCCTCCTTTTCCTCGAATTTTCTTTCAAAATTATGGATATGAAGGAAAAGAACCCAACTACTTGAATGAAATCATTGAAGTAGACTACAAATGCACTTTATTTTCCATGGGGGTAGAGGTTGCTTTAGGAGAGAAAAGTTATGCAAAAATCTTCTTTGATTCCCTTCTTCCTCTTCTCAAACTTCCACTTTGCTATGACCTTATTTATGCTTCTACTAAATATTGGGATGAGAAAAAGCATGTTTTTAGGTTTAAAGGTGGGGATATGGTGCCAATGGTAGAAGAAATTGAAGGCCTCTTGGGTCTTTCCATGAGTGGACCATTAGTTACAACAAGGAAGTGTACTTCTACTAGTGGTTATTTACATGAGTCTTTAGGCATATCTTATCATGATGGTATGACTTTCCATCATGAATATTCCATCCTTATCAATTGTGTCCTCGAACATTTTAAAACAAAAGGTACCAATCTTAAACTTGATATTTCATATGGCTCGGCATGAAGTCGAGCATGCTTGATTGCCCTCATGGGTCTCTTGTTGTTCAAGGAAGATCTTGGGTTGTGTCATAACAATGTAGCTAGGTATGAACTACAAATGGTTTATGGGGGCCGATTAGGGCCATTGATCTTTGGAGAATTGGTCCTTAGTCTTGATCATCAAAAGGAACATCCATACACCTTTATGAAGGGGAGCCCACTGGTGCTTCACTTGTGGCTAATGGAGAAGTTTAAATTGGTGAAAACTTTGAACGAAATCAAGTACCATCCTAAGATTATCCTTAGTAGGGGTTGTTCACCCTTATATTATAAGGTAAAGAAAAGTAATGCTTGGGGCTTTACCCTTGAAGGTGAAATCCAATGGGTAACCTCTCATTTGGGGATCAAAGAAGTCATATATAGTACTGCTAACAAAAGGGGTGTAGTGCTTCCAAGTATCAACAAGATCACTTTTTATTATCCGTGGAGGTGTCTTCGACAGCTCGGGCAGCGACAAACCTTCCTAAAGGATCTTCCCACTAATGAATGTACTACTCATTGGATAGATACCAACATGTTGAGGGATCTGTTCAAAGTTTGGGAACGGGTTAAGAAAATTCCATTTCTCCCGGTCTTAAGAGATCCGACTATTGATGTTTATTATGAAGGGTGGCTTCTCAAAGATGTGGGTTCTTTTAAAAGGCCAAAGATAGAGGATGAACCCTCGATCAGCAATTCGAAGAGGATTAAGGAAGAGAAGTGATAAAGTCAAGAACATAAAGATTTAAATGTCCCCTTTTTTTTTTTTTTTTTGCACTTGAACTTTTCACGTAATAAGTCTAGGGTTTCCTTAGCACTATGGGCATTTGAAGCGTCGAATTAGGATCGAATGTCACCTTATGTAACATTGTGTTTTTAAGGTTGGAATTTCTCATTGGAATGAAGTTTTTCTTTAAAAGTCAACTCAATTGTTTCCCTAAACTTTGACATTGTTACTTGAAATTTAAAGTTTATGATCATGAGATCATGATTTAGAATATTTCATTTTATGAGCCCAATCATGTATTTTAACCGTAAATGGAGGTCCAAAGTATAGACAATGACATTAAAGCCTTAATATACAATCGATAAATCTAAAGGAGACGAGATAATAAAAATTGTAATTCGTATGCAACCCTTAGAGTTGATCGAATGTCATACATTGACGAGTAATTTCCCCATTTTATTGACCACAGTACGTACGAAGATCCTCTTCTTTATTTTTTATTTTTTTTTATTTACCCCTATTGACTTGGGTATGGATACTAAGCGTAATACTTTTTGAGCTGATCAAGATTGGTGAAGTGGAGGAAAGTATCACCATTCATATCAACTAACTTTATTGCCCCCGTAGGAGTGATATGTTTGACCAAGAATGGTGCTGACCAATTTGGTTTAAATTTACCCCTAAGAGGAGCGCGGTTTTCTTTTAGCACCAAATCACCCTCCTGGATGTCTCTATCTCGAACTTTTTTGTTGAAGGCTCGAGCAATGCGTCGTTGGTAAAGTTGGGTATTGTGAAGAGCCTGTAACCTTCGTTCATTTGCTAAGGCAAGTTCATCATTCCGAAGTTTGAGCCATTGATCTTCAGAGATTTCACTTTCATTCATGACCCGTAAGGATTGAATTTCGATTTCTATGGGAAGGATGGGTTCCATCCCATACACCAAGGAGTAAGGAGTAGTTCCTGTTTGGGTTCGAATGGAAATTCTATACCCCCAAAGAGCATATGGCAACTTGTCAGGCTATTCCCTTCTCTTTTCAGTCATTTTTGCGATTATTGTCCGAATGGTCTTATTGGCTGCTTCAACTGCCCCATTGGTTTGAGGGCGATAAGGAGAAGATTGATGATGTCTAACTTTATACTTTTCAAGAGTTTCTTTCAATTGCCCCTTGAATTGCGACCCATTGTCCGAAATCATTTCAAAAGGTACTCCATAGCGACAAATAATGTTGTTTATCACGAATTTTGAGAGTTGTTTTGCACCTAATTTGGAAAATGATGCTGCTTCAATCCATTTTGAAAAATAATCAATTGCTACTAAAATGTATTGATGCCCATTTGAAGCTTTCTGATGAATTTGTCCAATGATGTCGATGCCCCAACTTGAGAATGGCCACGGTGAAGTGAGTTAGAGGCCTATTTTATAGGGCGGGTCCTTTCTTTTGTAGATTGAATTCGTACCCTTATCCCCGGACCCTTTTTGGTTCAAGACCTTATGGAGTAGTTGATGGTCCTTTTGGATTGTCTTTTGGGTTTACAGGTTCCTAAAACTTGTTGGCGACTTTTTTTGCTCTTTGTCTTTCCCTTTGGAACGCCACCGTACTTTAGTGTATGATCACAGTGGGGTTCAAGTTTGGGGTTATCATAATGCTTGAAATATTCCCTATGGTTTTTGGTGACTCCGCTGGGGAGGATTTCTATTTATATTCCTGAAATTTATTTTGGCAATTATTTAGAATGAGCGGATGAGACTCGAAAAATTCTAAGTATTTCATGTGCTTGATTTGATTAACATTATTGTCATATGCATTAAAAGGTTCTCATGGGAGAGCCCCATGAGTCAATACCTAGGAATTTTACACGTAGAAAATTTGAGAAATATCTTTCATGACTAGAATCGAATAAACGATGCGAAATATGGAAAATTCTAAGAACACAGAAACTTGCCAAGGCATGTAGGAACTAGCGTCTAGAAAACAGGGCTTGTCACCCGTCAAAAGTTTCTGTCGCTTGGCGACAGAGGCTTTTTTGTGGCGACAGTCCCTGTGGTCTGGCGCCAAGTTCTTCCAATACCGAGCCAAGGGTCTGCCTTCTTGCTTTGACCATTTCTAGCATTGTTGGCTTGATTTTACTTAATAATTGAGTCCTTTTCTCACTCATCTGAACCCATATGTGTTCTACATATGGATATAACCCTCTGGGGGTTCCTGCTTCACCTGCCCAATAGAATAATCCACTATCATGTGCAAAGTTCAAATTTGGGTACGTGCAAAGTTTGTGAATCCACCAAACCATGGAGTCGAGTTCGATTTCATCACGAACTCGCAGGGTCCCGTCCATTCACTCCAACCTTCACGGCAGGCTTGTGTGCAATGCATATGGATTCACAACCATGGAACTTTTTGATTTAACCCATATTGTTGAACTTTAGAGAACTAGAGCGATGGTTAGGTTGCAAATTCATTGCATCATTTTGTGACTATGTGAACTACTTGTGCAACCTTGTTTGTACATACTATATATGTGTTAACCGTTTGTTTGACTTTTGATTAAGACTAAATGAATTGACAAATGACTAAAGGAATTTTTTTAATTAATTATTTAATTAATTTGAACTAATGAACAAGCCTAAAATCGAGTCATAGTTCCATTAACTCAACCCAGATTTTTATTCCCGTGTACTGCATATGCGTCAACTTGTTTTGGTCATAACCGGAGTTGTAGGAAGAACCACGAGTCGTACAACCTATGGATCTGTAGCCCCGTGTTTTATCTTTAATGTGGAGTTGGTTTCGTCTCGATCAGAGTCACAGATTAAAAGTTATGACTAAAATACCACAGCCTGTCCAGTTTAATGCATATACGTGAAGTCTTAATTTAGTCTTTGCTTAAGTCTAGTCACATAGTCTAGCCACATGGTCATGACACAAGTCTTAACATGTCACCTAAACTCATTAGTCTTAGCACACATAATATTTTTGTCACACTATGACCATGTCTTGGGTTCATGCATGAGTCGTTATTTGGTCATTTGAGTTGGGGGTCCATTCTATTCCTAATTCTTCCATATTTCTCCATCTACATCATCTTCCCACTCTCCACATACTTTCTCCACACATATCATTCCCTTCATTCTTTCATGACCTTTTCCCATCTATGCATGTTGAATCGAGTTTGAGTCATGTTATTGACAATAATAATAATAAAAAAAAAAAAGAGTAATGATGAGACAAAATACAAGACAAGCTTCTCACTGAGATTTCATGCTTTCTTCTTCTTTTTTCAAACCTTTACCCAATAAGTCTAGCATAGGCACCCTTTGTCTTCTTTAGATTTATTACATAGGTTTTTTTTTTTCTTTTTCCCCTTTAATAAAATGAGCATCTTAATTTCTTGCATATGATCATTGCATTGCATTGTCCAAAAAAAAAAAAAAAAAAATCGCCGAATTAAGCACAAGGTATACCAATGATTTGAGGCACCCTTTGTAGCTATATCATATCTTTCACCCTTTAAATAAATAATCCTTTTTTTGATAAAACACTTTGAGCCTTGTCTAACGATAGACCTTTCTTTCTTCCACCCACATTTACTTAACCTTGGGATGGGATGGTGTGTAACTTATGCAAGTTCCAAATATAAAAGCTTGAGTGATCTCAAAAGAATAAAAATAAAAATAAAAAAATAAAAGTGTCCAAAAGGGCAAGTGTTCCAATGTCTTTGATATGAAAATATCTTTGATAAGAACATGTCTCAGATTGTGTCTCTTATCGAGTGCTCCGTACCGTGCCTGAGAAACATGAATGCCAAGTGAGTGATAGACCGCATGATCGGGATTGCCCACACTTAAAAAAAAAAAAAAAAGAAAAAAGAAAAAAAAAGAGCAAAAAAAAAAGAGCAAAAAAAAAAAAAAAAAAAAAGGAAAAAGAGCTCAAAAATGAGAAAACTCAAGCATAAAAAAATACAAAGATTCAAAAGCAAGGTTACACACCTTGGGGGCTTATCTAGGGTCTTGAGCCTTTATCCCCTTCTTCTCTAACCTTTAGCCTAACCACGTTACAACCCTTAAAAAGACCTTTTTGAGGTATACATACACTTGTGCGAGGTTCAGCTAGAGCTACGTTTGGCCTGATTCCTAACGGATACGTAGGCAACCTCACATTGAGGTGCGGCCATAATAAAAATGCATTCATTTTCACATTCACACACTTACACCATGATCATATCAAGGGATCTCCAATGTTCATCCCTATTCACTTTGAGCTAGACTTGGGGGCTTAATCCTTACATCATTAGCCTACCTAGCCCAAGAGTCATCATTATTTGACTCTTATCAAATAATACTTTTCCACACCGTTAGCCTTTGCAGCCTAACCTTAGTATCACTTTCACACACATCATAGATACATGACCAAATAGACTTCCAATTAGGAACCCTTTGTCATGAATTCTTAGCATAACATTGAAGCATGCTTTGTCATATCACTCATCACTTATAATCATCATTGTATCAAAGTATGAAGTGCTTAGCCTCTGAGCCTAAGTTACCCTAAATACTTTCATAATCGAGTCAACTAAGATAGTTTAGGAGGAATTAATCCTTGCACCTTGAGGGATAGTCTCAAATTCATATACTTGATTAAGCTCATTCAACATGCACCATTAAACACTTCGATTCTTTTTTTCACGTCTTTCTTTTTCGGGAGAAAGTCGGTACCCTCCACAAAAATGACGGAAACGAAAATTTTTCTTTTTTGCATTTTCGAGTCGCACACCACACACGAGTCATGTACATTGAGTCATGTCGTGTCAATTCACCTTGGGTCAACCTCAAGTCAGTCAGTCACATTGAGTCAACCTCAAGTCAATCATTCACCTTAGGTCAACCCTAAGAAACACATCAAGCCTTAGGTCAACCATAAGAAAAACACCAGCAAAGTCTTTTGGCAATTCTTTTGATTTTTACAGGATACAACCATTCAGCAAAGTTCCTGTTCGCAGCCAGCCGAACGATCGCAACAAACATTCAAGTATCAAGCTCTTTTGTTCAGAGACGCGTGGACATATCATCAAGCTCTTTTGTTCAGAGACGCGTGGACATATCATCAAGCTCTTTTGTTCAGAGACGCTTGGACATATCATCAAATCTCTTTTGTTCAGAGACGCGTGGACATATCATCAAAGCTCTTTTGTTCAGAGACGCGTGGACATATCATCAAGCTCTTTTGTTCAGAGACGCGTGGACATATCATCAAGCTCTTTTGTTCAGAGACGCGTGGACATATCATCAAAGCTCTATATTTCAGAGATGCGTGAACATATCATTTAAAGCTCCATTGTTCAGAGACGAGTGAACATTCCTCAAGAAAGCTCCATTGTTCAGAGACGAGTGAACAACCCTAAAAAAAGACTCCATTGTCCAGGGACGAGTGAACAATCCTCAAAAAAGAATCCATTATTCAAAGACGAGTGAACAACCCTCAAAAAAGACTCCATTGTTCAGAGACGAGTGAACATCAACAACAGCAAGATGGCGTTCTCTAGCTTGTAGAAGGTCGTCAAAATGAAGCAAAAGAAAAACGGTTACTCCAGAGACGTGTGCTCGACGGTGCAAGATATGCGTTTCTTAACTCTTTTATCTGTTTATCTAATGATTAGTTTGCAGGTATCGGCGTTATAAGAATGATTTGGAATTGTGGAACATTTTGAATCATTCTCCGTCCCTATCGATACTTTGACTCTCGTTTTTCGAAACATAAGTTTCTTCAAAGTCATTTAAAGTGGGGGCTTATGTAGACACCCATTTGTGTCTCCCCAAAACCAAACCCAGTGATGAATACCTGTCACGTCAAACCATAATCGAATGAGGTGAAAGTGTGAAAAGTCAAGTGTTGCGGTTAGTTTTTATTAAAATTCTCTTCTTTCTGTTTTCAAAAACCCACTCTATTTTATGAAAACGTCCAATTCAGTTTATTTTGGTCCATGATAAGGGTCCAATAATGGTGTAATTGGAGTGGTCTTGAAAAGACCTTTGTTGAATGCATTTGACATTCATTTGATTCAAAAAGCTTTGTTTGAATGTGTTTTACTTTCATTTGATTCTAAAAGCTTTGTTAAAATTGTATGACATTCATTTGACTTAATTAGCTTTGTTGAATGCATTTGACTTTGATTTGATTCAAAAAGCTTTGTTTGAATGTGTTTGACTTTCATTTGATTCTAAAAGCTTTGTTGAAAGTGTTTGACTTTCATTTGACACAATTAGCTTTGTTGAATGCATTTGACTTTCATTTGAATCAAGAAGCTTTATTTGAATGTGTTTGACTTTCATTTGACTCAATTGGCTTTGTTGTATGCATTTGACATTCATTTGATTCAAAAAGCTTTGTTTGAATGTGTTTGATTTTGTTTTGACTTAATTAGCTTTGTTGAATGTATTTGACTTTCATTTGACTCAATTAGCTTTGTTGAATGCATTTGACATTCATTTGATTCAAAAAGCTTTGTTTGAATGTGTTTTACTTTCATTTGATTCTAAAAGCTTTGTTGAAAGTGTTTGACATTCATTTGACTCAATTAGCTTTGTTGAATGCATTTCACTTTTATTTGATTCAAAAAGCTTTTGTTTAAATGTGTTTGACTTTCATTTGACACAATTAGCTTTGTTGAATGCATTTGACTTTCATTTGAATCAAGAAGCTTTATTTGAATGTGTTTGACTTTCATTTGACTCAATTAGCTTTGTTGAATGCATTTGACTTTCATTTGATTCAAAAAGCTTTGTTTGAATGTGTTTGACTTTCATTTGATTCAAAAAGCTTTGATTGAATGTAATTGACTTTCATTTGATTCAAAACGCTTTGTTGAAAGTGTCTGACTTTCATTTGACTCAATTAGCTTTGTTTGAATGTGTTTGATTTTGTTTTGACTTAATTAGCTTTGTTGAATGTATTTGACTTTCATTTGACTCAATTAGCTTTGTTGAATGCATTTGACATTCATTTG
The DNA here is from genome assembly GCF_948465745.1 of Chenopodium album. Taxonomy (NCBI): domain Eukaryota; kingdom Viridiplantae; phylum Streptophyta; class Magnoliopsida; order Caryophyllales; family Amaranthaceae; genus Chenopodium; species Chenopodium album. Next base: position 24,978,467 of record NC_137846.1, on the reverse strand, counting down.
ATTCAAAAAGCTTTGTTTGAATGTGTTTTACTTTCATTTGATTCTAAAAGCTTTGTTGAAAGTGTTTGACATTCATTTGACTCAATTAGCTTTGTTGAATGCATTTGACTTTCATTTGATTCAAAAAGCTTTGTTTGAATGTGTTTGACATTCATTTGACACAATTAGCTTTGTTGAATGCATTTGACTTTCATTTGAATCAAGAAGCTTTATTTGATGTGTTTGACTTTCATTTGACTCAATTAGCTTTGTTAAATGCATTTGACTTTCATTTGAATCAAAAAGCTTTGTTTGAATGTGTTTGACTTTCATTTGACTCAATTAGCTTTGTTGAATGTGTTTGACTTTCATTTGACTCAATTACCATTGTGGAATGCAATTGACTTTCATTTGATTCAAAAAGCTTTGTTTGAATGTATTTGACTTTCATTCAATTCAAAAAGCTTTGTTTGAATGTGTTTGACTTTCATTTGATTCTAAAAGCTTTGTTGAAAGTGTTTGACTTTCATTTGACACAATTAGCTTTGTTGAATGCATTTGACTTTCATTTGAATCAAGAAGCTTTATTTGAATGTGTTTGACTTTCATTTGACTCAATTAGCTTTGTTGAATGCATTTGACTTTCATTTGATTCAAAAAGCTTTGTTTGAATGTGTTTGACTTTCATTTGATTCAAAAAGCTTTGATTGAATGTAATTGACTTTCATTTGATTCAAAACGCTTTGTTGAAAGTGTTTGACTTTCATTTGACTCAATTAGCTTTGTTTGAATGTGTTTGATTTTGTTTTGACTTAATTAGCTTTGTTGAATGTATTTGACTTTCATTTGACTCAATTAGCTTTGTTGAATGCATTTGACATTCATTTGATTCAAAAAGCTTTGTTTGAATGTGTTTTACTTTCATTTGATTCTAAAAGCTTTGTTGAAAGTGTTTGACATTCATTTGACTCAATTAGCTTTGTTGAATGCATTTGACTTTCATTTGATTCAAAAAGCTTTGTTTGAATGTGTTTGACATTCATTTGACACAATTAGCTTTGTTGAATGCATTTGACTTTCATTTGAATCAAGAAGCTTTATTTGATGTGTTTGACTTTCATTTGACTCAATTAGCTTTGTTAAATGCATTTGACTTTCATTTGAATCAAAAAGCTTTGTTTGAATGTGTTTGACTTTCATTTGACTCAATTAGCTTTGTTGAATGTGTTTGACTTTCATTTGACTCAATTACCATTGTGGAATGCAATTGACTTTCATTTGATTCAAAAAGCTTTGTTTGAATGTATTTGACTTTCATTCAATTCAAAAAGCTTTGTTTGAATGTGTTTGACTTTCATTTGATTCTAAAAGCTTTGTTGAAAGTGTTTGACTTTCATTTGACACAATTAGCTTTGTTGAATGCATTTGACTTTCATTTGAATCAAGAAGCTTTATTTGAATGTGTTTGACTTTCATTTGACTCAATTAGCTTTGTTGAATGCATTTGACTTTCATTTGATTCAAAAAGCTTTGTTTGAATGTGTTTGACTTTCATTTGATTCAAAAAGCTTTGATTGAATGTATTTGACTTTCATTTGATTATAAACGCTTTGTTGAAAGTGTTTGACTTTCATTTGACTCAATTAGCTTTGTTGAATGCATTTGACTTTCATTTGAATCAAGAAGCTTTATTTGAATGTGTTTGACTTTCATTTGACTCAATTGGCTTTGTTGAATGCATTTGACTTTCATTTGATTCAAAAAGCTTTGTTTGAATGTGTTTGACTTTCATTTGACTTAATTAGCATCGTTGAATGTGTTTGACTTTCATTTGACTCAATTAGCATTGTGGAATGCAATTGACTTCCATTTGATTCAAAAAGCTATGTTTGAATGTATTTGACTTTCATTTTATTCTAAAAGCTTTGATGAAAGTGTTTGACTTTCATTTGACTCAATTAGCTTTGTTGAATTCATTTGATTTTCGTTTGATTCAAAAAGCTTTGTTTGAATGTGTTTCACTTTCATTTGATTCTAAAAGCTTTGTTGAAAGTGTTTGACTTTCATTTGACTCAATTAGCTTTGTTGAATGCATTTGACTTTCATTTGAATCAAAAAGCTTTGTTTGAATGTGTTTGACTTTCATTTGACTCAATTAGCTTTGTTGAAAGTGTTTGACTTTCATTTGACTCAATTAGCTTTGTTGAATGCATTTGACTTTCATTTGATTCAAAAAGCTTTGTTTGAATTTGTTTGACTTTCTTTTGACTCAATTAACTTTGTTGAATGTGTTTGACTTTCATTTGACTTAATTAGCATTGTGGAATGCAATTGACTTTCATTTGATTCAAAAAGCTTTAATTGAATGAATTTGACTTTCATTTGATTCTAAACGCTTTGTTGAAAGTGTTTGACTTTCATTTGACTCAATTAGCTTTGTTGAATGCATTTGACTTTCATTTAATTCAAAAAGCTTTGTTTGAATGTGTTTGACTTTGATTTTATTCTAAAAGCTTTGTTGAAAGAGTTTGACTTTCATTTGACTCAATTAGCTTTGTTGAATGTGTTTGACTTACATTTGACTTAAGTAGCATTGTGGAATGCAATTGACTTGCATTTGATTCAAAAAGATTTGTTTGAATGTATTTGACTTTCATTTGATTCTAAAAGCTTTGTTGATAGTGTTTGACTTTCATTTGACTCAATTAGCTTTGTTGAATGCATTTGACTTTCATTTGATTCAAAAAGCTTTGTTAGAATGTATTTGACTTTCATTGGACTCACTTAGCTTTGTTGAATGTGTTTGACTTTCATTTGACTCAATTAGCTTTGTTGAATGCATTAGACTTTTATTGATTCAAAAACCTTTGTTAGAATGTGTTTTACTTTCATTTGACTCAATTACCATTGTGGAATGCAATTGACTTTCATTTGATTCAAAAAGCTTTGTTTGAATGTATTTGACTCTCATTTGATTCTAAAAGCTTTGTTGAACGTGTTTGACTTTCATTTGACTCAATTAGCTTTGTTGAATGCATTTGACTTTCATTTGATTCAAAAAGCTTTGTTTGAATGTGTTTGACTTTCATTTGACTTAATTAGCTTTGTTGAATGTGTTTGACTTTCATTTGACTTAATTAGCATTGTGGAATGCAATTGACTTTCATTTGATTAAAAAAACTTTGTTTGAATGTGTTTGACTTTCATTTGACTCAATTAGCTTTGTTGAATGTGTTTGACTTTCATTTGACTCAATTAGCATTGTGGAATACAATTTACTTTCATTTGATTTAAAAAGCATTGTTTGAATGTACTTGACTTTCATTTGATTCTAAAAGCTTTGTTGAATGTGTTTCACTTTCATTTGACTCACTTAGCTTTGTTGAATGCTATTGACTTTCATTTGAATCAAAAAGCTTTGTTTGAATGTGTTTTCCTTTCATTTGATTCAATTAGCTTTGTTGAATGTGTTTGACTTTCATTTGACTCAATTACCATTGTGGATTGCAATTGACTTTCATTTGATTCAAAAAGCTTTGTTTGGATGTGTTTCACTTTCTTTTGACTCAATTAGCTTTGTTGAATGTGTTTGACTTTCATTTGACTTAATTAGCATTGTGGAATGCAATTGACTTTCATTTGATTCAAAAAGCTTTGATTGAATGTATTTGACTTTTATTTGATTCTAAACGCTTGGTTATAAGTGTTTGACTTTCATTTGACTCAATTAGCTTTGTTGAATGCATTTGACTTTCATTTGATTCAAAAAGCTTTGTTTGAATGTGTTTGACTTTCATTTGACTCAATTAGCTTTGTTGAAAGTGTTTGACTTTCATTTGACTCAATTAGCTTAGTTGAATGCATTTGACTTTCATTTGAATCATGAAGCATTGTTTGAATGTGTTTGACTTTCATTTGACTCAATTGGCTTTGTTGAATGCATTTGACTTTCATTTGATTCAAAAAGCTTTGTTTGAATGTGTTTGACTTTCATTTGACTCAATTAGCTTCATTGAATGTGTTTGACTTTCATTTGACTAAATTAGCATTGTGGAATGTAATTGACTTTCATTTGATTCAAAAAGCTTTGTTTGAATGTATTTGACTTTCATTTGATTCTAAAAGCTTTGATGAAAGTGTTTGACTTTCATTTGACTCAATTAGCTTTGTTAAATTCATTTGATTTTCATTTGATTCAAAAAGCTTTGTTTGAATGTGTTTGACTTTCATTTGATTCTAAAAGCTTTGTTGAAAGTGTTTGACTTTCATTTGACTCAATTAGCTTTGTTGAATGCATTTGACTTTCATTTGAATCAAAAAGCTTTGTTTGAATGTGTTTGACTTTCATTTGACTCAATTAGCTTTGTTGAAAGTGTTTGACTTTCATTTGACTTAATAAGCTTTGTTGAATGAATTTTACTTTCATTTGATTCAAAAAGCTTTTTTTGAATGTGTTTGACTTTCTTTTGACTCAATTAGCTTTGTTGAATGTATTTGACTTTAATTTGACTCAATTAGCATTGTGGAATGCAATTGACTTTCATTTGATTCAAAAAGCTTTGATTGAATGTATTTGACTTTCATTTGATTATAAACGCTTTGTTGAAAGTGTTTGACTTTCATTTGACTCAATTAGCTTTGTTGAATGCATTTGACTTTCATTTGATTCAAAAAGCTTTGTTTGAATGTGTTTGACTTTGATTTGATTCTAAAAGCTTTGTTGAAAGTGTTTGACTTTCATTTGACTCAATTAGCTTTGTTGAATGTGTTTGACTTACATTTGACTTAAGTAGCATTGTGGAATGCAATTGACTTTCATTTGATTTAAAAAGATTTGTTTGAATGTATTTGACTTTCATTTGATTCTAAAAGCTTTGTTGATAGTGTATGACTTTCATTTGACTCAATTAGCTTTGTTGAATGCATTTGACTTTCATTTGATTCAAAAAGCTGTGTTAGAATGTATTTGACTTTCATTTGATTCACTTAACTTTGTTGAATGTGTTTGACTTTCATTTGACTCAATTAGCTTTGTTGAATGCATTTGACTTTTATTGATTCAAAAACCTTTGTTAGAATGTGTTTGACTTTCATTTGACTCAATTAGCTTTATTTGAATGTGTTTGACTTTTATTTGACTCAATTACCATTGTGGAATGAAATTGACTTTAATTTGACTCAAAAAGCTTTGTTTGAATGTATTTGACTTTCATTTGATTCTAAAAGCTTTGTTGAAAGTGTTTGACTTTCATTTGACTCAATTAGCTTTGTTAAATGCATTTGACTTTCATTTGATTCAAAAAACATTGTTTGAATGTGTTTGAGTTTCATTTGATTTAAAAGCTTTGTTGAAAGTGTTTGACTTTCATTTTACTCAATTAGCTTTGTTGAATGTATTTGACTTTCATTTGACTCAATTACCATTGTGGAATGCAATTGACTTTGATTTGATTCAAAAAGCTTTGTTTGAATGTATTTGACTCTCATTTGATTCTAAAAGCTTTGTTGAACGTGTTTGACTTTCATTTGACTCAATTAGCTTTGTTGAATAGAATTTTTTATGTCGCTATACCAAGCGTCCTCTTTGTCTCGTATAGTTAATGGTGCGATCATCTCTTCATCCATGATCACTGGGGAATTTTTTTCTTCTACAGTTACAGACGAACTTTAACGTTATCTTCCCAGGTTAAATTTACTGCCAGATTTGCTAGTGCATCAGTGAAACTATTTTGTTCTCGAGGGAGATGTTTGAAATCGATTTCTTCAAAGCAGGGGATAAGTTGTTGGAGATGGTCAGTATACATTTGCAACCTTTCATCTCGAACCCTCCACACTCCAATTATCTGAGACATAATGAGGTTTGAATCACCGTACACTATAAGATTTCTTGCCCCTGCTGCTAAGGCTGCCTTTACAACGTAGATGCAAGCTTCATATTCAGCGGTGTTATTGGTTGTTGGAAAACTAAGTTTTATTGAAAAGGGAATATGAACTCCATGAGGATCAATAAGTGACACACCTACACCATTCCCCCTTCTATTATATGCTCCATGAAAGTACATCTTCCCTTGTGATGTATTGATATTGAATACATGTTCATCCGGAAAGTCATTATCGAATTCATCTCCAGATATAAGCCCATCAGCTAACGCTTCAGATATGGCTCTCCCTTTAAAATATTTTTTACTAACACATTGAATATCGAATTCTGAGAGAATAGCATGCCATCTCGCAAATCTTTCATTCAGAATAGGTTTCTCAAAGATATATTTGATAGGGTCTAAACTTGAGATGAGGAATGTTGTATGAGCTTGTAGATAAGGTCGGAGCTTTTTTGTCGCGTAGATTAGAGCGATGCATGCCCTTTCTAAAGGATTATATCTAGTCTCATATTCTAAGAACTTTTTGCTAAGATAATAAATAGCAATTTCTTTCTTGGTACCTTCTTGATATTGAGCCAAAAATCCACCCATAGCAGTTTCTGTCACTGTAAGGTACAAGAGCAAAGGTTCCCCGAGCTTTGGTGGCATCAAAACTGGAGGATTAGAAAGATAATTTTTCATTGAATCAAATGAAGCTTGACACTCATCATTCCACTTTTTTGGCACATTATTTCGAAGAAGTTTGAAGATTGGTTCACATCTAGTTGTAAGTTATGATATGAACCTGTTGATGTACTGAATTCTTCCCAAAAAACCTCTTATTTCTTTTTCATTCTTTGGAGGAGGAAATTCCTTAATGGCCTTAACCTTATCTGAATCAACCTTGATTCCTTCTTGACTCACGATAAATCCTAGATGTTTTCCGGAAGTTACCCTAAACACACATTTCTGGGGGTTTAATCTTAAGTTGTATTTTCGAATTCTATCGAAGAAAGACTTCAATGCCGATATATGTTCCATACGGTCATGGCTTCTAACAATCATACCATCCACTCACACTTCAACAGTTTCATGAATGAGGTCGTGTAGGATGGTTGTTGTAGCACATTGATAAGTAGCCCCAGCATTTTTTAGTCCGAAGGGCATCGCTTGGTAGCAAAATGTCCCCCATGGGTAATAAACGAAGTTTTTGGTGTATCGTCCATCGCCATTAGTATTTGATTATAGCCTGAAAAACCATCCATGAATGAGAACATTGTATGTCCCGCAGTACTATCCACCAAGACATCTATGTGGGGCAGTGGGAAATAATCTTTTGGCGTTGCTGCATTTAAATCTCTGAAGTATATGCATACTCGAATCTTTCCTTCCTTTATGGGAAATATCACCACATTAGCCAACCATTCGGGGTGTTTAATTGGTCGAATGAATTTCGCATCAAGTTGCTTTTAGATCTCCTCTTTGACCTTAAGACTGACTTCTAGCTTCATTCTTCGCAACTTTTTTTGTTTTGGCTTGTTGTCAGGATAGAGAAGGATACGATGTTCAGCTATGTTACGGTCCACACCTGGCATATCGGCGTATGACCATGCAAACACATCTACATAGTCTTTAAGTAACGAAATGAATGCAACTTGTTCTTCAGGGGAGAGGGAAGATCCTAATTTGACCTGTCTTATGTCGCCTTCTATGCCTATATCTATGACTATGGACTCTTCTATAGGTGTCATGCACGATTTAGGCTCATTGAAAGATTCATTGTCAGATAACTCATGATAATCAACATTAATTTCTTGCATACAAACATGTTTAGATTCTACAAGAGCTTCGATGTCTTCGTGATCAGAAAAGTCAGATTGTGTGTGAAGGGAAAATTGGCTGGATGAAAAACTATCTGTTTCATAACCATCTGAGTGGGAGAAATGAATCTCATTTTTTTTTGAAAAAAATTTAAGGGAAAGGTCTTTGAGGCAGGGTTGGTTTTGAGTCTTTTCGGTTTTCATTTAGAATTGAACGTCACCCCCAATTGGTACCATGAGTGATAATCTCATTTTTTGTAGAAAATAAATTTCTCAGAACACCATGCTTCAATTACTCTATCCAATCAATGTATTCCTTTTGTTTAGGCTTATCGTAAAACCACTTTTCTACCACATCCTCGTCTCTAGCCTCGGCGAAGAAGATTTCCAGTCATGGGAGTATTTTTTGTGAGGCAAAGTCATACCACGGCTCAGGGAATTCATGGTATGGCTCGGTATCATTTTGCAAAACGAACTGTCCATTGAGTGTTAGAGATGATCTTTTGTGAATGTGAAAGTCGTGGCTAGGATCATATCCTAAACCATGGCGATTCTTCTTGTCAATGATGGGGATAGGGTCCCTCCTTCCTTCATTGTTTCGACCTAAACCTTGACCAGGTATATAATCCATCCATCATTAATTGTAGACCATTAGTAAGTGGCTGGGGCATCAAATCTTTGTTTTTTAGGATGGGATTTTCTAGTCGGCTTGAAAGGTTGGTTTGTTGAGAGAGATTGGTCATATTTGTAAAGAGAAGGCTTCCAAATCAGACGTCTGTTTATCCTGGGTGGTTATTTAAACAAGGGGTATTAAAGTCAACCAAAGTTGGAAAGAAAAGATATGTATGAATCATGCAAATTTGTATGCCAAATAAGATTTTTTTTTTTTTGAAAAAAAAGGAAACTTAAAAAAAAATGCATATATATGAATTTTTTGTTTTGACGAAAAAAAGTAAATGATGTTTTGATAAAGGAAAGAAAAGGCCAGTAAGGACCGTTGATTAAAGTGTTTACATACAAGGTACCCAAGATGTTAGAACTCGCTCTTTGTTTGATATTCAGCCATGCTACCGAAACCATTTGGGTATGTAAATACGAAGAGTTATTATGATTAATCAATAAGGGGAAGTAACCTGAGTTAACAAAAGGGTTTATAGGTGTTCATCTCTCATGTTATACCAACTTTGAAAAAATAAAATAAAGGACAGAGATGTAGAACATGGGCATGTATCCCTTTAATAATTTTCTTCGGCGGATGTCAAGAAATTCAACAATTTTCTCACGCGCTCGTATATCTCCTTGTCCCTTGTGCGAGTCCAAATTCTGCATAATCTCAATCTTGTTCACGATACTCATATAAAGTGGAAGGTTGGTTTTGTGTTTAAGCAGCTGAACTCATGCCTGAGTTGCCTACGTACACCCAATGGCGTGGTGAGAAAGAAAGTAATGAAAGATATGGTAATCATAGGAGTTTTAGTGTTATAGTGTCATGAGGGATCAAGATGCACGTAGTTCTTAGGGTAGTAAGAGAAGGCATTTTTGTGGATTTTTTATTTTTTTGGTTTTTTTTGTGGTTTTTCTATTTTTTTGGTTTTTTTTTTTATGGGTTTTCTATCTTTTTATTTTTTTTGTGGGTTTTCTATTTTTGCATACAGAAGTTGCGTTTAAACGAGGTTTGCTAAAAAGAGGTTGGCTAAAAATGAACGGAAGTGTGGATCATGATTTTTTCTTTGTTAATGTCCTGAACCTTTGCTAGGTTCTTCACCATAACCATCCTGCTTCATTTTATACAACCATCTAGCCCATGCTTTACATACTTCAGTACACGCCTTCTTGGTTTCGTTGTCGATCCGTCTCAGAAAGATATGTGGCTCCATGATTGATTGAATAGAAGCTACTTTTGTTGCGGGTGTATCTTATCCGTCCGCAGTCACGGCAAATTCCTCATCATTTATCCAAAAGGGTTTTTCTTCACTAGATCATCCATAAGATTGTGGTGCTGGAGATAACTGTTCATTCACATTCATCCGCCCCATTTCCTTACTTAGAGGATCGTATGTCATAAGATTCGTAGGGTCTTCTACATCATTAGAAATCGATAGGACATTAATGGATATCGACCTTTTACAAGTCAAATGTGATATCTTGGTGATATGTTTGATTCGCAAGCGAAGAGCGTGACATCCATCGGTGTCATGACCGTGAAGTTGGTGGTAATGACAGTATTTGTGGAGGTCTACTCCAATAGGGCTGGCTCTAGGTCGTCGAGGAAGTGGTTTGATAACACCTTCATCGAGTAATCCTCGAAAGATTGCAGATTGAGACGACCATTGTTGCGATGAAAAACGTCACACAAGATTCTATCCAAACCTAGGCTTTGTGTGGTTTGGGTCAGTTATCCTACGATCAATGAGGTCTTGGATAGAGCATCGAAGATCATAACATGAATCAGTTGTGTGACCAAACTAACTACAATAACTACAGTATCTCTCCATATTTACTTCAGGCGGCGGAATTGCACACACGTATCCCTTTGTTCTTATAAGGCCTTGCCTGTGTAAACGACGATACACCGCACTTAGAGGCTCATTAATTTCTGTAAATGATCTCCTGTTAGATGTTTCGGCTCATGGATTGACCCTCGACCTATGGTTTAGTAATTTATACGTGTCGATGTCGAACCCATGTTTTTCCATATGCACAAGAATGTTGTATCTCATTGTAACCATTTGTCGGCAATAGAAATCATTAAGGTTCTTAAGCATGATGAGCATAAACTCTTTATCTGTGATAGGATTTTGGAGCTTGTATCGTACAACAGAACATCGAGAGCAGAAGTGAGAGAATGTTTCTTGATTTGTCTGTAGTGTTGAGACTAAAACCAATTTCTGAGGGTCCGTTTGACTAAAATTATAATCCCAATTAACAAAAGCTTGTGATATCTCCTTCCAAGTTGCTTCACCAATGCGTTCAAAACTGTAATACCAAGATAACGTTGCGCCTTCCAAGCTACGATCAAATAATGTAGGGAGGTGTTCTTCTGGGACATCCAAGGGAGAAAGGGCATTAACGAACTTACAGAGATGGATCATTGGGTCACCTGTGCCATCAAATTTTTCTAACTTTGGTAGATCTTGATATCTTGGTTCATGTTTATAGCCCGGAAACAAAATTAATTTTTCTGGGAAAATTTCCACTCTAAACATTTTAACATCAAAATCGAAATCAAAGTCATCGCGTGCGTCATTGCTATTTGCACGACTATCGCTACTAGTCCATGACTCTCCTTCTCGTTCTTGTTGTTCATTGTTAATCCTATCCTCTGGGGTTCTAGGTTCTTCTTCCTTTTCTTGATACAGAGGTTCATCGCCTTCTTCTGGGATCTCAATTGGGTCCACTAGTTCTTCATTACTATCCTCATCAGATACCTCTATCCACCCACCACTTTGAATGCAAAAGACATTAAAATCATCCAAGCAACTCCCTTCTTCTTCATCTAGGTGTAGCACATATTTCCCGATAGGTGAGATGTTCATGATATTTGGATCTCCGAGGATGGTTACTGCTCCGTGATCGGTCATTAATTTCACTTTTTGATGTAACATTGAGGCTACAGCCTTGTTTTCATGTAACCAAGGTTTTCCTAGCAAGAAGTTAAAGCATGCTTTGATGTCAATCACTGTGAATTCTACTTTCCTAGCCATTAGGCCATATTCTATAAGTAATTTGATGGAACCTAAAACTTCCCTAGTGGCGTTGTCATAGGCTCGAACCACTTGGCTTGATGGTGCCAAATCATCTTTTGAATGACCATGCTTAGTGAGCACTCGATAGGGACATACATTGATTGCAGATCCGTTATGCACAAGAACTCTAGGTATCGTCCATCCATTGCATCGAACAATGATGTGTAATGAATTATTATGGTTTGAAACTTTAGGGAGATCTTCGTCTATAAACATGAGAGTACGGTCTACACCATGAATAAGGCCTACAATCTGATCTGGAGTAATGGACGGGTCATCCGAAGCTTCATTCAAAATGCTTAAGGATCGCGCTTCGATAAGGTTGCGAGTGCATAAGCAACTTCCATATAGAACATTAGCATTGACCTCCTTCATTCGCTTGATAGCATCATCTTCTATGTTGACTTCATCTACCATTAGTTCTTTCCCTTTTTTCTTTTCTTCGTAAAGCATCTAATGGATTATCTTCTTCAAGGTAAGAGGGCTTGAAGTGTCGAACTGCTCGAGTTAAATGGGATACTTCCACTACTTCATCATCACTAAGGTCATCAAGGCATATGGGGTGCCTATAGTTGTTTGGAGTGGAGAAATAAGCTCCAGTGTTTCTTTCAACAATAGCCATTACAGATGCAGCATCTTCATCTTCCTCACGGTCCAATATAAAGTATGCATTGTCGTACTCTATAGCCCCACACATCATAGCAAAAGGATCCTTGCGGAGGGTATAGTCGTGACCCCTTATCTTGATGATTCTATGGGAAGAAAGTTCATTATCTAGACACATGCCTACTTCAGTCACTAGTGCTTCACATTCACAAGATTCATTTATGGTGATCAATTGGGTTGGGTCAAAATCATTTGTGTAGGTAGAGATGGCATTTATGGAGGTAGGGGGTTTGTAATTTGGAAGGGAGTTATATGTGATGCTAGGTTGCTTGTTATTTGGTTTGTTGGCTAAGGTTCCAACAGAGAGCCTTCCACCATCTATCAAGTCTTGTAGTCGATGCTTGAATGTCATACAACTTTCAATGTCGTGCCCGGCTCCTTGGTGAAATTCACAATGTTTGTTTGGGTTGTAAGTTGGTGGCGGGTTCCTTGGTGGAGGTCTTGGGTTCAAAGGTTGGATGAGATTGGCCTTTTTTGGTTTGGAGAATGCCTGGGTATATGTCATATTTAAAGGAGTGAATTCTCTTTGGGGTCGGAGTTAAAATGCCGAGGTTGCCCCAATGTTGTATATCATGTTGGTAGGCTTTGAAGCAGATGCATCATTATTGGTGATTTTCTTATTAGCCCTGAACCTTGAACTATATGAGTTGTCGTTGTTAAAGTCTTCCTTCTTAATCTCTCCCTTCTTTATGGCATCTTCAATCAATGACCCAGTTGAGATAAGAGCTTTAAAAGAGGGGAAGTATTGATATGCCATCTACTTTTGATATACAAGAAGATTTTTCACAATCATCTGCAATTGCTCTTCTTCATTTGGCCTATTTATCATTTTAGCTGCTTTATTTCTCCATCTAGTGATGAAGGAAGAAAATGTTTCATTATTATTCTGTGTAGTTGTCTCCAAATCCCTTCTCGTGATATCAATTTCTTCATTGTATTTATATTGGTTGGAAAACTCTCTCACTATGTCGGCCCAAGTGGATTTCTTTGAATTTTCCAGATTCAAAAACCAATGTGAAGCAGCTCCATCAAGATATTGTTGAAATAACTGAGCCATCAATGGTTCACTACACCCCAAGGGCTCATAGCGCCAACATAGAGTTTTAAGAAGTTGGTAGGACTTCCTGTTCCGTCAAAGTGTGAAAGAACATGCATTTTAAAACCATATGGGAGGCGCGCTTTAGGAAAGAGAGTTAGCCCATGGATGTCCATCCATGGTTCGGCCTGAGTGATACCTTTCAAAAATTCTTTCATCCTGGTCATTTCCTCTTCAATATTGGTGGGAATTTCCCTATAATTGTTTCCAACTTCCAATGGGAATGGTGAGGCTACCTCCGATTCTGGCACATTAGGATGCATCTGTGTGTTTTGTTTTATGAAATTCACCACAGTTTGCTCTACAGTATCTTGTCCTTCGATTATGGCTTGCATCATCTCCTTAAGTTCCACGAAAGGATCTAAGCTGAAGCTCGAATTTTGTTGCTCATTGTTTGGAGTTCCAGCCATGCTACTACAACTGGGGGAGGAGAATATGACTGATATCGGGCAAGGGGAGAACTCTGCAGAAAGGGATCTTCTACAATTAAAAGGGGCTTGGCGAACAAGTCTAGATCCAGCACGGGTCCATATAAAACTCCTGTAAATGAAAATGACATGATAATGTGATAAGAAAAGAAAAAAGGAAAGATGTTAGTATTCATGATTGTAACAAATAAACATAAAAGAAATACGACTAATGAATATTTAACTGAGAGATTAACACCTAAAATACCAATTAATATGATTATATAAACTTATTTGAAAAGATTCCCCTTTTCTTAAAAAAAGTTTTGTCCGGATTCATAGGTTTCCCTCTAGCTTGTTTTAGAAGTTTGGAGATTTTTTTTGTTATCTCCTTGAGTCTTGATTTCGTGACACGCTATCGGTGGGTCCACTATAAACTCTAGCCTATATATAAGTTCATCACTTATCCTAGAGATAATATAACCTTCCCTTCCTAAAATTACACAACAAAAGCAAGAACTCATACAAGTTTTTTTTATATAGGAATATTTCCCATGAATCTTAATTTGCCTCCTCAAGGTTCTTGTTCATCCCGTGTGAGGAGGTTGATCCAATTTTTCTCAGAAGATCCTACTCCTTCTCTTCAAAAATTAAGGGATAGGGAACATGAAGCGGCTCTTGCTTCCATGTCGTTGGAGGACCGCTTAGTCGTTGATTCTCCTACGGGATTTTCTAACCAAATTCTCCCCACAACTACTTCTCCTACTCCGTTAGTGAGGCCTGTGTTGGTATGTAATTTCTCTCAAAAGTTTCGTATGAGTGATCCTTTAGAGTCCTTAGTTCTATTCGTGGCGGACACTACGATTTTAGCCATGTCTCTAAGTCTACAGTTCCCTTTAAGCTTGACTTATTGTATTTTGGCCATCATAAGTCACAAAACACTCCCTTTTCCTTATAACTCCGGAGAGAGTTCTAGCTCGAAATCCCCATTACCTGTCAACCTTACAAGTCATAGGGCACATAGGTTGTTGTTGTGGGACGTTCGAGATCAACCTATGACTCGACTTCCCGGTCATCTCCTCACGCTACTCAAAACATACCAACCTACTTGTTTTGTGCTTCTTCTTCCTGAACCTAGAATAGGCGAAGAGGTAGCAAAGAGTTTCGGTATCCGAACATTTTCAGTCTTCCGTGGGTCCGGCTCTCTCCCACCAATCTTATTTTAGTGGAGCGAAACATGTTTCTTTCCTTTGAATCAAGTAACTGCAGATTCAATAAGTTTATCTGCCTATGTTTCATATCGTAGGACTTCCTTAGAGGTTCCATTACGAGAAGGGAAGGGTCCGAGCCAAAGTTCTATTAACCAAGCCTGGTTAAATTTATCGGATTTTACTTCACATGATCGCTTAAAGTCAGCAATGGGTGGTTCGTCGAGTTATTTGCGTTATAAAGAAAGTTTCCTCCGAAAATACCTGAATCTAGAATTCCTTCATTTGCGATTCCCAAAACATTATGGACAATAGGCCAAAGGGGTCTGTTTTCTTTAATGGACATATTTTCAAAGGCGCAAATAACAGATCCTTGGGTGCACACAAAACCTCACACACTCTCCTTCGCAGCCATCTCCGATGGTGCATTCAAAAGTAGGGGATACTACAACAAGGTTTAAAAAAGGCTCGATTGCTACGAGTGAAGCATTTGGAAGTGCTTGTAGATGTTGGTATTTATAATCTAGCCTTGGCTAGTTTAGACATCTCCACCACGGAGGTTGAGTTAATGTTATGCGATATACTCCAAATGATGTGCTCACATAATTGGGAAATTAATATACGATATTTCTTGCAAGGGGATCTAAAAGGGGCTTTATTTCTTGCTGAGCACTGTCAAAGATTCCCCTGGGGTCATCATGAAGAGTTTAAAATTCCTCCATCCACTAAAATTTTAATTGGTCCTTATTAGCTTTTGTACTTGGTCCTTAATGCATGAATAAAGAATTTCGTTTTACGCAAATAAATTATATAAATTAAGAACAAGTACGGGTTTAGCCATCCTAAAGCTTTCTAAAATGGAGGATTGGTTCAACGATGGGGTACAATCGCGAATTACTTAATCATTGTCAAAAAGTTCTTTCTACTTTTTCATTTCCCGCTTTGCAAAAAGTATATATAAAGAGAGATGGAAATAGAAATATGGCTTATGTCCCTGTTACATATGAAAACACTATTAGGATGGTAATGTCAATCATTAATGCTTTAGCACCGTGCATCCTGAAACAACAAAAAATTAAATTCGATAAGTTCAAAAGCCGCGCCCGAAGGCTGCCTACGTATCCCGAAACAAAGGTGTTCTTCGGGAATCAGGCCTATACGTAGCTCTTGGAAGAATGTTATTATTCCTTATTATTATTATTATTATTATTATTATTATTATTATTATGGTTCTTTTACTACTAGTCATTCATTTTTTTTCTCAACTGAAAAATAAATACATAATACATATAAAGTTCGTCGATGGAGTTTTTTTCTTTTTTTTTAGCTTGTAACTTCGACGTGGTAAACCCTTGATTTTCTAGACGTCGTTGTAGAATCCCTTTGCATCTTGTCATACAGATTGGGTGGCTTTCTTTTTTTATCAAAATGAAGATGTTGTCCATCCTATACCTTTAAGGATTGATCCATCCTCAATTATACGCTTCGTTTGTAAGGTCTCCAGAATGGTAATCACCCCAAGTGGCGTTACCAACTTTACTTTTTGATGGAGAGTCGATGCAACCCTTTATACTCGTGTAGCCAAGGGCGTCCTAAGAGTAAGTTTTATGAATTCGGACAATTAATGACCATAAATCTGACAGAAAAAACCATGGTCTCGTAACTTAAGGGAAGAATGATGTACCCAGTTACTTCTCGTGGCGTATCATCAAAACAAAGAATTGTGTAAGACAAAGGATTGTTATATGAATTGGTGTAACCCAAACTATAAAGGAATCCTCGAGAGCATATGTGTAATGCAGACCCATTGTCGACCAATATGTGATTTATGTAGCTTCGTCCGTGTCTTAGCGTGATGTGTAGTTCTCGCGTATGCCATGGGTTTGGGGGTAAATCAGCTTCGGTGAATGTCCACTCTTGATGATTGGTTTGACGTTGCAGAATCATTGAAGATTCACTGAGCCTATTCCCATGACACAGAACACCAGCATATGATCCATGTTCGGGTAGTATGGTGTCAACTAAATCAGCCAATTGATCAGAATATGGTCGGTGGATATCAAAATGGTTACGACTCATTCCTGAATTGCCAATAGTAGATATTTAAGGACAATCCTTCTCATCTTTTGATGTTTTTGCCTTTAGGAAAGCAAAATCTAGCTTAATTACCGGAAGAATGTATTCTCGATTGCATAGTATGTCCTTAGACATAAATGCTTTGATGTTGATTGATTCCTCAAATAGATCGATGGTGGTTGTCTTTAGGTAACAAATGAGGGCATCTCGATGAGTTTGTGAGCTAGAGATAAACTCCCATAATGACATCGCATTGCCCCTATTTCGAGATTTTAGCTGATTGTGTTGAAGTGTTAGGTTTTCTATTGACCTGACCACGTTGCAGTATATTGGGGGCACTCTTGCCGCTGGCATATCACCATGGATAATCATCACTCCTTTTGATATTGAGAATTTTACTTTTTGATGAAGAGTAGAAGCAATAGCTTGAGTGTCGTGGAGCCATGGTTTTCCTAAGATAAGAGAGAAGTTGCTAGGAGCTTCAACCATTTGAAACTCTACATCACATATCCAATCTCCATGTCGTAGTTGTAGATTTATAGTCCCTATTGCCTTTCTCGGGATGTGATCATGTGTAATTACGATCACATTAGAAAATCCCAAAGGCGTAGTTTTTCGCCCTAACTTGCTTAAAGACTCTTTGGAGCAAGTGTTGAAATTTGATCTGTTATCAACTAAAATGCTTGAAATCCGACGATAATTACACCCCAAAGTAACACACAAGGGTTGGCTAAAATTGATGACCCTCGGTAAATCGGAATTAGTGAAGGACAATATAGGTGGGATCCATCCTTTGGGAATTGGGATCTTTCCATCATCGATTAGTTGTTGCACCACATGTCTCACATCGAAGCAACGCTCTATATCATGTCCATAGTCATGGCAGTAAGAGCAATATTTCCCCATGTTTACTTTGGGAGATGGCAAAATACAATTATGATGTTTTGCTTAATTGAACCCTTGTGCCTTGAGACGATAGTACATATCCTTCATAGATTTACATTTTTCAAAGCAAATGGGGTTAACTGATGTCCATCACCCTCTATTATTTCCATGCTTGTTCCTTGGTGCATTGAATCCCATATTGTTTGAAGTGCAAATATATACCTGTCATTTCATATAAGAACATTATCAGTATCAATAGTTTGAGTGGTGATAAACATATAATGAAAATTAGCGGGAAATGAAAAAGCATCTCTTACATAAAAATAATTGCCTTTTTTTTTTATAAGTGGAAAGAAAGGATAACAATGAAAGACTTTTCCATGATTACAAAAATTCGCGATTAATTGAAGGCGGGTGGCGCTAAGAAGGATCATAAGGGTTTGCAAAATTGTCGAGTCGGGAATTATTGAAATCATTCTTCTTTTACCTCTGCGGTTTAGGGACTTGAAAGACTTATCTTCTAAGGTTTCATAGCCTAGGTCAAGCACTAGAGATTTTAGTGATTTTCCAGTTAGAATAAGTTAATCTTATTATGGTTTTAATAGGAAAATGAGAAGAAAAATTGAATGGTCGGATTAAAAAAGAGAGAAAATGACGAAAAGAAAAAAAAACTTGAGCATAGGATGCTTTTAAATAGAGCACATAATGCTTTTAAAGAGAGCATGTAATGCTTTTAAAGAGATGGTACAATCAAAGTTGGAGGTGAAAACTTATGCACATAAAAAAAAACTTTATTTAAGGAAGATGAAAATAATTAGACACGCATGAATCATAATAATCACAAATGAAGGAACATGTAATGAAATCAAGCATGCATTTGTCCATGTGTTCTAACACACAATTTAAGAGGATTAATCATTTAAGGTAATAATTAACCAGATGGCCTCTTTCGAGGTTGAACGTTCCTGTATAGCCGATTGTAATTAACGCACGAATACAGGTTTACGTCCTTAATTCATTATAAGTTGTCTAAACTCTCTGAACACCGCAAATTAGCAGCTCAAAGCCTAGGTTACGACAACGTCGGTGCTCGTGTGCGGACACAGATCAGGTAAGCATACCCAAAGACACATATTTTCACATAAATCATGATATCAAAAAAGAAACACTTCATGCGAATAACCATAATCAATAACATTATATAACATATAAGTTTATACATATATGCTTTCTTATTTAGGCAACGTATTTTCAGGTTTATACCTCTTAGAATTTAAAAAAAAAACCCAGTGGAGTCGCCAGCCTGTGGTACCCATTTTTTGACTAATTAAAATTAGAAGTCAAAATCCCATTTAAGTCGATAATTTGACAAAAAAAAGAAATTAGAGTCGCCACTCTATTTTTGCCCGAATAGAGACGGTCTTTTGTTTATGATCGTTTTCAAATAGAAAACGACATTGACTCCATTAGGCGAGACACTATATAAGTATGGTCTTAGGAAAATTAGAGATCTAGGTACGGGGTATAAGTTAGGAAGATCGAACGTTTGGAACTTGTCTCTTCCTCTGTTCTAACGAACAGGCTCTTACTAGTACGTTGTTAATTGGTTATGTTTATTCACATACTTTTCCTTAAACTAAAGCATAAAAAAAAACGAAAATTTCCACATTGTCAATCACACTCAATTGTAAAATAAAAGTGAATTAAACCTTACGATATATGGTGGGTTTGAGCATTAAAGTTGCCCTACGTACCGTTCATTGTGGGATTTGAATCCACTCCTGGATCAAAACCCCTATATAGTTCTTACGAACGTCCATTTATACATGGTTAAAATTTCATACGAGGTTTCAAGAAGGTTTATATATTTTTTTTTGGGGGGAGGTGGTCGATCCATATAGGGTCATTGGAATGAGGCTGAGCAATCTTGCTTTCAAGATGGAGGTCAATTTATCAAGGTTGAGGAAGTCACTAGAATCAGCGACACCATAGGAGTTTCTTTGAGGAGAATGATTTTGTTTGTAAAATGCGTTTCAATTAACGACTTTATTTAGGGTTGACTAACTTCCAAAAAGAGATTGTGTGGGCTTATTTGGGTGTGCTTAAAAGGGGATTTTATTTGGTATGAATCGAGAAGAATACGAAGGAAATGTATTTGGATTGTATGAAATTGAATTATGCAGAACGGACATTTCATATGGCTTAAATCTAAATGATAGGTAGTATATTGAAAACCTTAATCATGTTAGATTACGTAAGCGATCTATCAGAGATAATAAAACTTTAAAAGTATAATTCTCTCCGACAAATAGATCATCTTATAACCTATCATGATTGAATATTCAATTTTACCCTCTTATTTAAATATAAGCCATAAACCATAACACGAAAGATTTATTTTATTAATAAAATGTTACAAGCATGCAAAGCCATGTTTTGCTTAATTAAAAGTTAGTTGTCTCTTTATTAAGAAATGCATAGGGAAATTTTGCTCTTCCGAACGGTGATGGAATTAAAACTTAAACAAGATTTATTTAAAAAATATAAGACATTCTATTCCAAACTAAATGAGATATTGATAATGCTCCTTTCATATAGCCATAGGATGAAAAAGACTACTTAAAAAAAGTGTTAGTCTTAAAGTGATACATATGTGTCTTTTTATTATACGGGATTAATATTAACTTAAGGAATGAGTAATTTATAGCTTTCTCAAATGACTTAATTTACAATATTTTAAAAAAAAAAAAAAACCAAAGGTGTATATAATAGGGTGCCACAAATTATATAATAATGTTCATTCTTTCTTTCTTTTAAAAACTTAAGGATTTAAAGTTTCCCTAATATTTCGGACGCAATAACTCATGTGTTAATGGTCGGATATGAGCATATGATTGGTTTTTCGAAAGGTCTACAAGTATTCTATAACATTCAAAAATTGGGATTCATCCAACGGTTGAATTGAAAGATAATGAATTTTCTTTAACATCAATCCAGTTTGGGACGTTCATGGGGAATTGGGTGATAATGGCCAAATTACTTTGAAATTGGCATGATCCTTTTAATGGTAGGTTAAGGACAAACATTTAGATGCTCTGTAGAAAATTCTCCCTTTTTAGAAGTCATTTGATATGCCAAATAAAAAGAGTATGCTTGGTTGGGAAAAACAGCCTCTAATCAGTTTATCATTTTAATTCCTAGTTTTGTAAAAATCACAAAAAATAGAGTATTCATCCTATGAGAACGTGTGACCCCAATTTACAAAGCTTAAGGAATCTAATTTCTAGGTATTCCATTCAAATTTTATTATTAAAAAAGGATATTGGTCGAAATTGGAAAATTGAAAAACCTGTAGTAAGAAACTTGTGGTGTTACTATGTCTTAATGTCTGATTTTTTGTGGGTTGGTTAAAATTTTTTTTATAAAATTCCAAAACTCATACACTCCTAAATACATAAGATTACTGTAAAAATTTTATTTCTTAATTTTATAATGAAAAACGATTTTTTTTACATAATAAAAATAAAGTGGTCGAAAATGCTATCTTGCTAGAATTCCATCATTCATTCTTTGGAGCTTCCTTATGCATTTTGTACAATTATCATTGCTTCCATTTCATACTCTACATAATGATGATACATACAAGAAAAAAATCAAACAAACCATGTATACTCACTCTCAAACTCTCTGGCGGTCGGTCAAAGTCTACTTGGTTTCCAAATTAAGAAACCGGCACGTATAGTGCCCTAGGAGGTTATGGAACACACAAAACTAGAAAAGTTAGTAAATGTATTTAAATAATATGAAATCACAAATAAAAAGAAAGAAAATATTACCTTTGACTATGAGTAGCTATCTTGGGGATTTAGTAAAAGTAGTGTCGAATTGATCGATTTAATTTCAGGTCAAGTCTTTCTACAATATATATATATATATATATATATATATATATATATATATATATATATATATATATATATATATATATATATATATTTTACTGTAAATAAAAATTTTTGACTTTGTTTTTTTAAATCTAATTATAGTGTTGAAATAATTTAGACTTCTTTTATGAGTTTTTATTTTTTTAGTTGTTCTCTTCGATATTTTTTTTTTCTTTTCGTGAAGAGTGGGTGGTATATATATAGGAGCAAATGGGAGCTAAAATACAAAATACAAAGAATATACTATTATAAGAAATAAATATGTACAAATACAAGAATTAGGTAAAAATTGTAACCAAAATTCATCTTAATGAGGTAGAGGACAAATACAATTAGCCTACTACTTCATGCAAAAATTAAATAATTTGACTGAACAAATGAAAATATTATTAATGACTAAAAATAATTAAAAGTACTAATATAATTTTAACACAATTGTTAATTAGTACTACTTTCCTTCGAAGATTGTATTTACTCTTCGTATTTCAAACTTACCATAGCTAAACAAGATTATTACAAAACCCACTCATCAGAAAATAACAAGGAGAAAAAAATGTTGCTTGCCATTGATTGTGGATGGTCATATCACCTTACCGTTAGGGAAGAAACACAGCTCAGTGATACAACGTATTATCATATCACACCATTTTTTTATTCTCGTTGCTAAATTACAACCATGACTTACCATTTTCTTCTTTTGCATGGATTTGACATATCAAATGAGTGGTAATGACAGAGGTATCTTAACTCATAACTACTCTTTCACTGTTAAATATTGTTGTCATTGCATTAATCGGGAAGAAAATAACATGCATACCTTACACTTGTTATTTCTGAGTGTATAAAACAGAGAAAAAAAAAGGAGGTGAGTCATGAAGGCATTGTGGTAATGGTGTTTTGGTGGGAAGTTGAAAGGAATGAAGGTGATGAAGTATGAAGTAGTAGTAAGTTATTAGCAAAGTAAAATGGTGGGATTAAAACAATTTAAAATTAAATAAGTTAAACAAAACCAAAAAAAAAAAAAGGGGGACCCGTGACTTTGTGTATTGGTAATTGATATGCATGCATATTTTCATGCATGCTTTGCATGATTTTGTACTTATCAATATATGCTATTTTGTTTTTTATGATTTGTATTTCCGTTTTTTTTTTTAAATAAAAAAAAAGATGATTGAAAACATTAGAATAATAATAATATCAATAGGATACATAAAATAAGTAGTACTAAACTTTTATCCGGGGTTAGAAAGTGATATTGTAGAACCGGTCACGGTTTTAAAATTGTACAGATTAAAGGGTTAATATTTGATATTCTCGACCAGGATATGTCAAACGGAATAAATGTTACATATGTCAATGGTAACACATTATTTTTATTTTAGGTTATTTTTAAAACATACACTTACTACTATTATTAGACTAAACGATTACACAATTGGGATATGATAAAAATATGGATAAGATTTATCCCCTATAAAAGGGAGATTTCCCTTATCCGAAATCACCCTTTACCCAAAAAAACACACCCCTTGCCTTTTCCTCTTCGGTTTCCATGGCTCCCGGCAACCAAAACCGTCAAGCTCCATCTCCGTTCGACGAGCATTTTCGAGTGCTAAATTTATATTTAGCTTTGATTATGGCGTTAGTGGTGCTACTAATGGCGTTAATGATTTTCATAATCATGAATAAATGACGATTTGAAGTTTCCGGCACGGAGTGTACAAGGTTCGAGTTATGCTACAAATTAGCCTCGTGTTTTGTTCGTAAATTAGGAGTATAAATGGTAAGGGTTTTATATACTCCAAAATTATAAATAAACACTACTTGAATTTGTCTCTTATGTCTAATTATTACGGTTGTCGTTAGCAAAATTAAATTTGTTATTATAATTATGAAATTACACAAAATTTATTAGTTAATTGAGTGTAAAAAAATTTATGGAAAATAGGGGATCAAAATTTGGTGTTTACAATATCATGCATACATAGCTAAATAATTCTTCCCTTAGGAACCCTTTTTCACGAATTCTTGATACAAATTTGAAGCATGCCTTGTCAGCTTAGAGTCATTCATTACTCATAATCATCATTGCATCACAAAGTATGAAGTGCTTAGTATCTGCGCTTAAGTTACCTAAATACTTTCATTATTGAGTCATCAACTGAGGTAGTTTAGGATGCTACATTCCTTCCACAATGATATACAACATCAACACATACATTTGATTAAACTCATTCAACATGCACCATCGCTTGATTCATTCTTTTTCTTTCCTTTTGAGGAAGTTCAATGACTTCAATTAACACCTACACTTTACGTCTTTATTTTCGCGTCTTTTTTTCAGGAGAAATTCGATACCCTCCACAAAAATGACGGAGAACTTTTGCTTTTCAGCATTTTCGAGTTGCACGAGCACAATCACAACATCATTCACACGCAAGTCATGCACATTGAGTCATGTTGTGTCACCACATCAAGTTGAGTTTGCACACACATGTCCAAACACATTGAGTCACACAATGAGTCAAGTAATGCCAAGCCTTGGGTCAACCTCAAGATCGATAACTATAAACATAAGCAAAGTCCTATAATAAAAAATATAGATGCAGGTATATTAAGTTCTTGACGAACGAGTAACCTTTACAAAAGATTTGAGGCAATTTGATGAGCGGAAAAATGTGAGAAGCTATCACTTCCAAGGCGTGAAGACGAGAAGATTTGCGAAGATGGCTCGAGGCGTAGTGGTCTTTGACAGCATTCCCTAAGATGTGGAAGATGTCACCTTGATTTGAGAAGACGGCTCGAGGCGTAGTGGTTTTTGACAACGTTCCTTAGGATGTGAAGGTTGTCACCCGATTTTAGAAGATAGCTCGAGGCATAGCGATCTTCAACGGCGTTCCCTAAGATGTGGAGGTTGTCAAGTAAAACAACTTTGATTCGAAAAAATTGATTGTGTCCTAAGGCATGGACGATTCACATTGCAAGTTTCTCGAGGCGTAGAGACTTACAATTATCAGACAAGTTTTCCCAAGACGTAGAAAATTTTCAATCGATGCACACTTCCCAAGGCGTAGAAGTTGGCAACTACGTCCCAAGGCGTGGGTACTTAATGGAATTTCACTTGCGAGCTACTCAAGGCGTACAAGCTAACGATAGGACTTCCCAAGGCGTGGAAAATCATCATCCAGAAGACTGCTGAAGGCATAGGAGTCTACGACATATTACCCGAGGCGTGGAAATTTGTCATCTTTCACTTGTGGGTTGCTCAAGGCGTAAAAACTCACCATAGAATTCCCGAGGCGTGGAAGATCATCATCCAGTGGATTGCTAGAGGCGTAGTGGTTCGCGATAGAATTATCGAGGCGTGGAAGCTAAGATCGTCATCCATTGGATTGCTCGAGGCGTAGTGGTTCGCGATGGAACTCCCGAGGCATGGAAGATCGTCATCTAGTGGGTCGCTCGAGGCATGGTGGTTCACGATAGAATTCCCGAGATATGAAAAATTATCATCCGGTGCATTTCTCGAGCCGTTGAAAAATACCAAACGTGTTTGTTGCTATGCACTAGTTCCAGATACGCATTTCTTTTCCCTTAACACTATTATTTGTATAACTAACGTTAGTTTACAAGTATCGACTTGTAAAGAGTGATTTAAAATCGTAGAACGTTCTGAATCATTCTCTGTCCTTATCGACTACTTTGACTTTTGTTTACGAAAATTATGTTTCTCCAAACTCAATCAAAGTGGGGCTTATGTAGACACATGATTGTGTCTCCCCAAAAACCAAACCCTGTAATGAGTACCTTTCACGTCATTGGATATCGAGTAAGGAGAAATGTTGAAGAGTCTTGTGAATTTCTCCTTTCCTAAAATGTTTTAATTCAAAAAAAATTATTTCATATTTCGAAAATCATTCATTTTGTACCTTATTTATGAAAAAAAGTCCAAACTAATTTATTTTGGTCTATAATCTGGGTTCAATAATTATGTAATTGGATAGGGCTTGAAAAGAGCTTTCCAACGATACATTAAAATCTCATTTCTGAGTTATAACAAAGAAGTTATGGCCAAAATACTAAACTAGACCTAAATAAGAGCTTTATATGCAGACCCAATGATCATGTGATGGATCCATTAATATTAAGTATATTTCTAAAACCATTAGGATTTACCTTAATTTTCTAGAATTATCTAGAAGGTTGTTTTAACTTCCAAAGGCATTAGGATTGATTATTAGCTTCTAGAATGTTCTAATTTATCCTATTTTGAAAAGATAATGATTATAAATTTTAAGTCGAATAAAACAAGTGTTTTTAAAAGATTTAATTTTGATTAAGTGAGGATAAGTACGGATATTCAACTAAGTCAATTTGATTAGAAATCAGATTCCGTACAAATCTTATCTTCTGGAAAATATTGCACAGCGATGAATCTACGCACAACGATTAAAATATCGCGCAACGATGGATTTATCGCACAACGATGGAAATATAGAGCAGCGATGGATCTATCACAAAGCGATGAAAATGTCGCGCAACGTTGGACCTATCGCACAACGATGAAAATAAAAAACAGCGAAGGACGTATCGCGACCTTATGAAGCCATCACGACATGATGACGCAATCGCGCCGCGATAAATCTGTTGCGTCGCAATAAATCATGTCTTACTCCAAGTCGTATTCTAATTCATTTTTTGATCTGTTTCGGTCATTTTCTCTATAAATAGGGTGATTTTCCCCGTTTTCTATTCACTAACAATTACCAACAATCACCCAGAATCATCATCTCTTCTCCCTCACTAAGCTAAAAGCTTATTCTTTCTTTCTCTCCCTCTCTATTCTTTTTCTAAGCCTAGTCTTACAAACAAACATCATTTTTGATATTTATTTGGTCACGATTACACGTTCACAAGACTTGAATAAACCTAGCCAAGCTCAAAGTTGCCTTAGACCTCGACGTGAAAGGTTGGTAATTCTAAGGGTTTGGTCCCAAATCAATATTTCAATTAATATTATTTTAATTGTTTAATTTAATATTTTTATTGAAGTTACTAACGTGTGTATTCTTTTAATAGAAAGAGGTACGAGGCATCAAAGTGAGTAATTTGATTACTTAATTGTTCTTTTGATATAAAACTCATGCTTAGAGTTTTATATTAATTCCTAGTATAATGTTAGGATATTATTTTAATTCCTAGTACCATGTTAGGATGTCTTTATGATTTCAGGTATCGTGTTTATAGAATTAACTAATATTTCTAATATCATATATGATTTCTAGTATTATGTGTAGGACAACACTTTGATTTTTATTATTTAGTGATATGCTAGGGTTTGTTATTAATCATGTTAGTATCATGCCTAGGATCTTGCTAATATTCTACTGCTTTGAGAATATTTTTATTATGATGATGATTGTTGTTATATGTTGCTTGATATTATTGTTATTGCTTGGTCACGCCCTCTCTTTCAGGATTAATGGGAATTTATACTTGAAATCACGCTTAATAAGATAATTAATAATCTGATTTAGGCTAATGTGATTTTAAATCACGTGATCGCCAATAATAGATTATTTATCCATTAATAATTAACCAACGTAGATTATATATGCTTAAGATTGATATAATGATTGTATGTTGATCAGAAAGAGTACATAAATATGAGAAAAACAAAGTAGAGGCCTATTTAGGTCGTTCAATCTCTTTTAGCTTAGATTCGTACCATCATCCTTGAATATGGTGTAACCTTCACCCGTGAAAGTGAATAGGGTGTAACCTTCACCCGTGAACGGTTTACAAGTTCCTATAACTTTTTGGCGACTCATTTGCTTTAGCTTCCTTCCCTTCGGACGCCACCATGCTTAAATGTATGATCACAGTAGGGGTCAAAGTTGGGTGTTTGAAATATTCCCCACAATACTTCTCAGTTTAGCGTGCTTGGCAAGTAATCTTAGTTGGGGTGACCTCCTACGAAGTTTTCCTAGGCTGTGCACGAGTGAGGATAAAATGCGCCTAAAAGACTTATGTTGGTCTGTGAGGACACTTGTTTGTTCTTGATGCGCATTTTATGACAATAGACCTCTCCCTTATTAAGGGATAGGGAGTTACAAATGGTATTAGAGCAACCCTACAACCGCGTGCTGATCGTGGATAATTAATCCTATGTTAGTTCCTAGCGGGTCAAGATTCTGGGCTACATGGCAGTATCCAGACTGGATGTAACACTTTGGCTACGTAAAGGCCATTAAGCGTGACACTGGGGTCCCTAGGTTTCAAGGCACAATGAGGGCGTTGCCATTCTTTAGTGGGGGAGTGTGTAACACCCCTCATGATTGCTCTAAAGGAAATTTATATAATACTCATACTAACAAGATGTATCATTCTTTTAGGGAGTTCATATGCTACGACACTTCTCAGTTAAGCATGCTAGAATGGGATTAGTATTAGGAAGATGACCTCTTTGAAAGTTTTCTTAGGTTGCACGTGAGTGAGGAAAAACTGTGCCGGAAGGACTTATTTGGTTTGTGGGGAAAGTTGTTGGCTCTTGATGCACATTTCATGATAATAGACCCACTCTTATTAAGGGATGAGGTGTTACAACTGCCATCCTTAACAATGAGGGATCGCCAAGTTGGAGAGCCATTGGTGTTTATAGGTGGCTAGAGACTGAAAACAAATATAAAACTTGGGACATGATGAAATCTCTTAAAGGATCTTACTCCTTTCTATGTGTGACGTTCGAAGATTTTAATGAGGTGTTGAGTATGAATGAGAATGAGGGTGGAGTGGTTCAAAGGGAGAGTTTAATGGATACGTTTTGGGATGATAATTGATGTAAGTTGATTACACGACTTGGGTTACAAGGGTATTAAGTTTACTTAGCAAAGAGGTGTAACTCCGGAGACAATGGTGAGAGAGAGCCTGGATAGGTTCCTTGGCGATAAGGAGTGGTGCTCCCTATTTCCAAATTATGTTGTCTGACACTTATTGAGAGAAGAATCAAACGATGTTCCTATTGTTCGAGAAATCCTTGACTTACTACGAGAGGGACAACAAGCATAAACCATTTTGATTCGAACCTTTATGGTCGTCGAAAAAGGAGTGTTCGAATGTCTTGGTGAAGGATTAGAGTGATGGGCTAGGGGCCGAACCTCATGTTAGTATTTTAGTGTGTGCTGAGAGTCTTAAGAAGTGGATTGTGAAGTCATTCAGGGATTTTAAGAAAAAGATGAGATTACTTGAGTTAGAACTATAAGAAACATAAATGGTTGTGTTGATTCTAATATGTTAGTTAGGTGTGAGTCTTTGGCGGAGAAGCTTGGCGAGATGCGACGCCTTGAGGAGTCGTATTTTCATCGTAAAGAGAAAATGAGTTGCGGGATAAGGATAAAAACACCTCAAAATTTCATCGTAAAGAGAGTCAACAAAGGAAGAAAAATACAATTTTGAGACTTTTCGATAAAAACGATGTATGGTGCTAATATGAAAGACAAATTCATACTATGGTGGCATAGTGCTTCACAGAGTTGTTCACTACTTGTAATTCGACCCATTTTGATGTGGCTATTGAAGGCGTAGAACAGAAAGTTTCGAATGGCATGAATAATGTTCTAAATGAGACGTTGTATGACGATGAGATAAAAGCGGCTTTGTTTTAGATGCATCCCAATAAGGCGCCAGGAACAGACGGTATGCATGCTTTATTTTTTTCGAAATTTTGGCATATAGCTGGTCCGAATATAGCACAAGTGAAAAATTGGTGGAATGGTTCTGCTGATTTATCAGAAATTAATAGGACCTACATTGTGCTTATTTCGAAATGTAACGACCCAAAATATATTACTAAATTTAGGCCAATCAGTTGTTATTATATAATTTAGAAAATAATATCTAAGACATTGGCTAATAAACTCAACGCTTTTCTTAATGATACTATATCTAACAAGTCGAGTGCTTTTGTTCTAGGTTGGTTAATTACGGATATTGGATTGATTGCTTTTGAAAATTTTCACTCAATGAAGAGGCGTGGGGAAGGCAAGGATGGGTCGGTGGCTTTCAATCTCGACATGAGTGAAAAATGGTCTAATAGACCACTTATGTGCTTCATATACCCTTATATTTAGTCTTTTTCTCGGCCTCCTAGCCCTTTTTATCCTTCTTTACCCCCTTTTCTCTCATTGTCCCTCTTCTCTTGATGATTAGCCTTTTGTGCATATTTTGGCCATTTTTACTTGTTTTTATGAGTGTTCTAATTGCATAAATGATATCCCCCCTCCTCTATCTTCTTAATTACAAGTGTGCTTGAGTGCATGTTTTAGGTTGCTCCGGAACTTCAATTTGCAAGCCAACTCAAGCCACTTGAAGACCAAGACTTGAGGAGCTATTTTAGAGCTTTTGAAGAGGACATTTAGATCATTTAAGCTTCCAGAGTGTGTGGAGCGGTCTCTCTACCCTATTTGAGCGACCGCTCCACTTCAGCTTTGGAATTCGAGTAGATTGTATGGAGTGATCGCTCCTCATTTTGGAGCGATCGCTCCCTTTGACTAGAACGACCGCTCCATTATGCTAGAGCACCCGGTTTGCTGGGTCTATTTTTTTGCCGTTTTTAATCCCTCTTTTCTAGCTTTTTAAGGGTTTTTAGGAGGGGGTATAAATACCCTTTTGGATGTAATTAGCCACAATATTTTGATTTTAGCTCTAACTCTAGAGAGTTTAACCTAGTTTTCTAGAGAGAAAAAGTAGTGTAATCTTCAATTCTTCATTGTAGCACTTGGTTTCTTTGGAAATTAATCTCAATCCAAGCCCTTTGTTGAGTAATTTCTTTCTCCTTTTCTCTTTATTTTGTTTATTCCTTTCCTTTTTTTATTGATTGTCCTTATTTGTGATTAGTTTCTTGCCTTTGATTTTTTTATCCTTATTTGTGAATCACGTTTAGGTTTGTGTTGATGGTTGTTTCACCTTGTTTGGTATCAATGGTTTCTCTCTCCTCTATAGGCTAGGGGAAGGGAGGGGGATAAGAATATGGTTTTGCTTTGATTAGATGTTAATGATGGATTGGATTGTGCCTTGTATTAATGAATGTTTGCCAATTTGATTGTGTTGAGTCAATGTTGTGCACCATTAATTCCATGATTTGATTGCCTTGATTGGATGCACAGAAGTGATCTTAGTTAGGGTTTGATCTCGTTCATCAATATGCTTGGATTATTGTATGGAAATAACTTGTTTTAGTAGGATTATTTATTCCTTGGCATATTATTCATGAAATTCATTGTCATCTATTTTAGTTGTTCATGTTTGGCTCTTCCCCAATTCCCCTAGCGCTTGTTTCACCTTGTTTATACCCCAATTTTCCATGTTTGTTTATTTTGTGTCATTTGTTCGTGTTTTATGTTTAATAGTTTCAATCTCTTTCGCTACAAATATATACACCTCTTTAGGTCTCATTGGTCTCGTATATTTGTGTTGATCACCATTTTCCTATGGATCGCGACCCTATTTATCACTATACTTGTATCTTGGTGAGTAGGTTAATTTGATACGAAAAATACCAACGACTTAACAACTTTCTTCGTATAAATGATCAAGGAAAATGATAGAGTGGAGTGGGAATTTCTTGAAAGCTTTATAGAGAAATTGGGGTTCGGTGAACATTGGATTCGTTGAGTTCTAGACTGTATTAAGGAATTATATCGTTATTTTAAGGTGAACGCTGAGATATCGGGCTCTGTTACTCCAAGTAGGGGGATTCAATAGGGGGCTCATATTTCTCCGTATCTTTTTCTCTTATGCGCTAATGTATTTTATACTCCATTAGGGAAGGTAGCTCATGATAAGAAGATTAGTGGGGCGAAGTTATGTAATGGGTATTCAAGAATGTCACATTTATTTTTTACTGATGGTAGTATATTATTTGTTAAACGTACTCTGTAGGAATGTTCGACTATAGTTGAGATTATTAATAAGTATGAGAGAGCATCGCTATAGAAAGTTAATCTGTGTAACACAGAGGTAGGTTTTAGTAAGGAAAGGGATAATTATTTGTACACTAAGGTTTAGGGAGGTTGAAAAGCATGAAAAATATTTAGGCCTTACAACTGTGATCAGAGATTCGAAAAAATGTATCTTTGCAAGTCTAAAGGAAAGAATTTGGAAGAAGCACAATGGATGGAAGGAAAGATTATTGTCAAAACCGAGGAAGAAGAACTTATCAAGGCGGTTGTACAAGCCATTCCAACATACATCAGTATTTTTAGGATTTCGAATGGCTTTATTGATGAAATTAACTCTCTTTTATGTAAATTCTGGTGGGGCTCTAGGAAGAATGATAGGAAACTTCATTGGCAAAATTGGGAGAAATTATGTCGTCCAAAAGCTATGGGGGGTTTGGGTTTTTATGATCTCTAATGTTTCAATCAAGCGCTCCCTGGAAAATAATGTTGGTGTCTACATTCCAATGGTAATACCCTCCTTCATAAAATCCTCAAAGCAAGATATTTTAAGCACTCAGATGTTTTGGAAGCAAATAGGGGTTATGATCCGAGTTTCTCGTGAAGAAGTGTATCGGGTGCTAAAGGTTTGCTAAAGGATGGGCTTGTGTGGAGGGTTGGAGATGGTGCTAACATTACAATATAGGTTGACAAGTGCATTGTGAGCTAGGGTAAAGTGTTGAGACCTACACTATATGACGAGGTGAGTAGTGTGTGTGTGTGAGCTACTATCTGATGACTGAAGGGATTGGGATGTGGAAAAGGTTGCTGGAACTTCCCCTTAGAGATATGTGCTACTGTGTTGGCTACGCCTCTATCAACAAATGGGTAGAAGGATGCTAAGTGCAAGAGGTTCACCAAAGATGGAGCTTATATGGTAAAATCTGGTTATTGTCTAGCAAAACTTGGAGGGAGTGATATGGATGGTCCGGACACTACGGATGAGGTGTGAAATTCTATATGGTGTATGCGAAGTCCTCCCAAACTCAAGCATTATCTATGGAATGCTACTAAAGGTAATACGACGATTAAAGAAAGGTTGGTTATCGTCATTTTACCTCTATAACTGAATTTCTTTTATGTAGTGAACCAGAAACTATCATCCATACTCTATTTGATTATATTATGTGGTGGCGAAAGAAATATGGCATTATAGTGAGCTTAAAGAAAATCTGGTTGATGCACCTACCGCTAGCTTTGAGGAGAGGTAGAAGTGGCTTAGTAGTAAATATAATGCAAAAACTTTGAGGTCGATGGTTGTGCTGATGTGGGCTTCGCGGAGAAGGCGAAATCTAATAGTATTTTAAGGTGAGAATCCGGATGCGGTTAGTCTAGCTGCTAGTTTTATGAGTTTAGTACATGATTATAAATCATATGCAATCAAAAGGTTTTTGCATATTGCTTGACAAAGTTGTATTATCAGTGGAGCAAGATGGATTTGCCCCCTTATTATTTGGTCAAAGTCAATTTTGATGGTCACATCATAAGGAATGGAGGTACAATGGTGTTGGGGTCTTGGGGATGGTAATTAGAGACGCCAATGGAAGCCTGCTTGTTGCAGGTGTGAGAGGCGCATATGGGTTAAGCTCAAATTTAAGGGAAGCTATGGCAGTTCAGTATGCTGTACACGTAACAATTGGACTGGGGTACACACGAATGGTGGTAGAAAGTGATGCAATTAACATTATCCTAGCCTTGCATAAAGACACTAGTGGGATGGCTCCAATTGATGTACTCTATAATGATATTAGGAAATATAGCATGCTATGTAATGTTTGTATTTTTTTTCACATGCAAAAAGATCGTGTAATGCAGTAGCTCATCTCATTGCTAGGTAAGAGACAAGAATTGCTTCGGAACTTGTTTTTTTGGGTTCCTTTCCTCAAAGTATAATTACTTTGGCAGAATTTGATTTGGTTTAATTTAATAATAACATGGCGATATTTCTTTTTTATTATTACACAACAAAAAAAAACCCCGTAAAAAAGTAGTAGTTTTATACACGAGAAAAATAACACCTATTTAGATGGAATACTCCAATATCCTCTTACAATATTATAATGGGAATTCAGGCTGAAATTCACCCTTTCTTCACCCCACCATCAACACCTTCACCCTTTCCACTTTTGTATCAGCTTGCTCTTTTGTCTTGTTTGAAAGTCTGGAAGAGATACTCATGAAGGATCTTAACCTCCCTCTAGCAAGCCCAGACCAAGTTATGATTGATTAGTGGTGACAATGGATGAGCATGCGACGAAGAAGGCAAAGTATAAAGTGCGAAGATTAAAAAATTTAAGTAAATTAGGGAAGAAAAAGGTAACTAGGAAGCCGAAGGGTTTTCTTGCTCTCAACCTAAATCAAAGTAGTAAGAGAATTGGTGAATGCATGAAACGAATTACTTTGCAGGGAATTGTGATTTCTAAAGGTAGGGGAGATAATGCAGCAGCGAAGAAAGGGAAGCTCTAAAAGGAGTATAAGGGGAAAGAGAAGCTAAAATACGGTTTGAGTGATGATGATGAGTTGATGACTACTGGGGGCTAAGAGATAAAGGTAATGATGATGACAATTATGGTGCATGGAATGGCTATTACCCTGGGGGCGCGACTGGCCTTAGATAGCCTTCAGGAGAGAAATGAATTGTATTTCAATTCTTAGAACTATGGGGAGCTAATGAATATAATAGACTCCCCAATTTACTAATGTAGATGTTGTGTTTTTATCGAAAACTAAATGTAATGTGTGTAAACTGGAGCCCTCTTTGGTAAGAATGGGCTTTGCTAGCTAATGTAACTAGTGTTGATGCATTAGGAAGTAGTGGTGGTTTGTGTATAGGATGGAAGTCTAAGGGTAGTATCTCGGTGATTCATGCTGCAGACTTTGTATTTTTTGTGAAGTTAATATTACCCCTTATCCCTTTTTTAACTAGGCTTGTGTGTATGGTTCCCTTTATGTTGATTATGAAAAATAAACTTGGGCAGACTTAAATTGAATCTTGAACTCCTATAATGTAAATAAACTAATACTTAGGGACTTTAAATAAGTGAAATATTCTATTCAAAAGGTGGGACAGAACATGCATTTAAGGGGTGCAAATGATTTTCCTTATTGAGGATTGGAGAATGAACTTATTGAACTGCCATTCAAGGAGGGTGACTTATACCTACTAATAATAGAGACAATGAACAAGTTGCAGGGCTATATAGTATCTTCCCAAATGCAATCACAATAAATCTCCCAATTCTACTCTCTGTTATCATAACATCATTATTACCTGTTTAAAGGGTGTTGACAAAGAAAGGGGAAGAAAGCCTTATAAAATGGAGCATTGGTGTACGCATTTCCTAGACATAAAGAACTTAATTAAAGAGGAATGTAGTGTAGAAGTGGAAGGGTCCAGAATGTTCGTTCAAAGTGCTAAGGAAATTAAAAGCCATGTCAAGAGGTCAAAACACTAGTGCTTGGATTTGAGATGGGATAAAGCAATCTCTTAGGACAAGTTTAGTTATGAACTTAGAGAGTAGCAAATTGTACTTCCACAGAGTTATAATTTTAGCTCTAAATTGAATAGGATGAGGGAAATCATGGATGAAATCAAAGCCCAATCTCTCTACTGGAAGCAAAGGGAAAAATCTTCCTAGGATAAATTTAAAGATCAAAGCTCAGCTTTTTTCTTCAACAGTGTGAAATGTAGGAGTAAAAACCTTATCTCCTGCCTACAAAGGAATGATGTTTTTTGGACTCTTAAATAAGAGTATTTTAAATCTTTATTCTTTGATTATTTCACCAACATCTTTGCAGGTACAAATAACTTATAAGACGTAGGACAACAATGGATGAATAGCTTATCAAAGCTTTAAGATTTTCACCTTTAACATCTAAGTTCCCCATTGTATACACCTGATTGTATCTCGCCAAAAACCAAACTCAGTGATGAATATCTTTCACGTCATTGATTATCGAACGAGGTGAAATGTGAAAGCGTCTCGTGATGCATCGGTTTTTAATAAAACTTTTTTCTTTCTGTTTTCGAAAATATTTCTTCTCGCACCTTATGTATGGAAAATGTCCAAATCCATTTTATTTTGGTCCATGGTATGGGTTCAATAATAGTGTAGTTGGATAGGGTTTGAAAAAAGCTTTCTAACGATATATTATAAGCCCAATTCCGATGAATAATGAGGAAGTTATGGCTAAAATATTAAATTAAGCTCAAAATGATTTCAAATGGCCCAATGATCAAGAGAAGGGCCCATTAGTTATCATTCCTAAATTTAGTAGGATTGACTTTAATTTTCTAGAATGATCTAGGAGGTTATTTTAAATTCTAATGGAATTAGGATTAGTAATTATACTTTTTAGAAAAGATAAAGAATTTAATTTGAAATAAAACAAGTGTTTTAAAGATAAAGTTGATTTGAATTAAGATAATTACGGAGTCTAATTACCTAATTATATTAGGAAAAAGACTCCGTACAGGATTTTTATCCTGATCGCGCCATCGCGCTGCGAGGAGCCTATCACGTCGCGATAGCCCATCGCATCGCGTTAGGGGTTGTTTTACTTCG
Source organism: Chenopodium album (assembly GCF_948465745.1). Classification (NCBI taxonomy): domain Eukaryota; kingdom Viridiplantae; phylum Streptophyta; class Magnoliopsida; order Caryophyllales; family Amaranthaceae; genus Chenopodium; species Chenopodium album. Next base: position 24,942,222 of record NC_137846.1, on the reverse strand, counting down.
AGTAAAATTCTAACTCTTTTCTAAGCGTTCAAGATATTTTCTCTATAAATAGGGGCGTTATTTCTACGTTAACAATCATCAAGAATCATCTAATTCTGAGCTAGACGCTTATTCTTTAAATAGGGGCGTTATTTCCACGTTCCGGATATTCTCTCTCAAAGCTAGACGCTTATTATTTCTACCTCTTTCTAAGCCTTCCCCTTTTCAAAATACAATACCGCATTCACGAGTCTTAGACACCCTTAACCAAGCTCGAAGTTGCCTTCACCTTAGACGTGAAAGGTTGATAATTTCTGAGGGTTTGGTCCCAAATCTCTATTTCAATTATTTAAATTAATTGTTTGATTTAAAATTTTCCTTGAAGTTACTAACGTGTGTATTGTTTTGATAGAAAGAGATACGAGGCAACAAAGTAAGTTGTTTTATTGCTCTATATCTTTAGCAAACATGCTTAGATTACATTAATTCCTAGTATCATGTTAGGACGTTATTTATTGTTTTCTAGTATCATGCTTAGGTTGCTTCCTATTTTCTTCTATCATGTTAGGGTTAAAGTTTTGATCTTTATTGTTCAGTGACATGCTAGGATTTGTTATTAATCTTGTTAGTATCATGCCTAGGATCTTGCTAATAATATTATTATGCTTTATTGAGATTTATTATGATGATGATTGTTGTTATATGTTGCTTGGTATTATTGTTATTGCTTGATCACGCCCTCTCTTGCAGGTTTAAAGGGAATTTGTACTTGAAATCACGCTTAATAAGATAATTAATAATTTTATTTAGGCTAATGTGATTTTAATTCAAGTGATCGCCAATAATAGATTTGTTTGTGCATTAATATTCAACCAACATAGATTAAACAAGTTCTTTCAATACCGAGCCAGAAATCTGCGTTCTTGCTTTGACCGTTTCTATTACCGTTTGCTCGATTTTACTTCCTGATTGAATTTTTCTCACTTTTCTAAACCCATATGTGTTCTACATATGGCCATAACCCTCTGGGAATTCACGCTCCATCTACCCAATCGAACGCTCATTGCAACGAAGGGTACATCCGAGTTTATGAATTTACCAAACAATGGAAACAAGTTTAACTTGTGGGGTACCATCCATACGCGCCAACCCTTCCAAAGGTAAGGCTTCCGCACGATGCATCCGGACTCATAACCATGGACCCTCTTTGAATAACCCTTGTCCTTGAACTTTAGAGAACTAGAGCCATGGTTAGGTTGCAAACTCATTGCATCATATTGTGCTTACTTGACTATTTGTGCATTCTTGCTTGTGCATAATCTATATGTGTTTATACTAACCGTTTGTTTGACTTGTGTATAAGTCTAAATAAACTTATTGATGACTATATAGGACTTTGCTTAATTAATTAATTAAAACGGTTAATTAAAGCCTAATAAATTAACTAAATCTGACTTAGTACGACTATAGGCTTGTCCTTTTAAGGTAGAATACTAGAAACAGGCCCAGACTGACGTTTCATTAATGACTCAAAAGTTTGACCTGTGGCGCGGTACGAAAGTGTCCATCGCGCCGCGATGGCCCTGGCGTATCGCGACAGTTCCGTTGCTTCGGCGATGGTTCAGTTTTCTACCCGAGTCCTCGCGCCGAGTCTAATTAATCAGTTTGTTAATAACTAAAGCTTTATTTAGTCCTTATTTGTGTCTAGGCACATAGTCCCATGGTCTTACACAAGTGTCAAAGCATGCCCCACTTTCACTCACTTTTTAAGCACACACTTTGTATATATGTTCATGATGACCATGTCTAGAGGGTTTTGTGTGCGCGTGTTTTCCGTCATTTTTTTAGGGGGGTAAGTCGGATATTAATCCTCCCAACATAACCATGTTGTTTGAACCCATACATGATTCCCAAAAATATACGCCCTATTTTTTCTTTTGCTTTTTAAACCCAATAACTCAAAGTCAATTTGAGTCAAGTCATTAAGTCAAAATGGTTTAATATTTACAGCACTTGGTCAAGAAAGGAAGGGCGACTAATCAAAGACAACACTTTCGTCCAAGTCTTACTTTTTGGCAAACCGTTTCGACAAAGCAGAAAGGCTAAGAAGAAAATGGCGACCTAGGAAGAAGTTAATGAGCTAAGACAGAACATGGCTAGTTTGACCGAGATGTTCAAAACTCTCGCTCTCCAAGTCAATGACCCTGCGAAACAACAACAACTTGAGCGAATGGAAGAGAACTTGAGCAAAATCTCCAATAACTACAAGTTCCAAGGGATTATCTCACAAGGGGTCTCTTTGGACATGGAACTTCTTCCGCAGAAGTTCAATGCCAACGACATCCCTAAGTTCAAGCCAACTGATAACCCTAACTTTCATTTAAGTGCTTTTGAGACAATAATGAACATTAATGGGATTGATAAGAAAGCTTTCCATTCGTTGTTCTCATTATCTTTAGAAATCGTTTGTCAACAATAGTTCTTCTCCCTTGATAAGGAGAAAATCTCCTCTTGGAATTCTCTAACAAACGCTTTCATTGATAGATACAAATGCAACATTCAAGTTGAAACTGACCATAGAGAACTTGAGATGTTGAAACAAAAAGAGAACGAAGGATTCACTTCCTTTTTCAATAAGTGGAGGGAAACTTCCGCTAAAATAGTAGAGGTTCCTACTAAAAAGGAATCTTTAAGGTTGTTTATAAAGAACCTCCAAGAAAAGTACTCAAAGCATCTAAAATACAAAAGCAACTTGAGTACTTTCAAGGCCGTCTATGACATAGGAATTGATATTGAAGATGACCTTGCGAAACAAAAAGCTGCTAGCAACTCTAACAGTGGCTGGAAAGGAAAGAAGAACGACAATCCTTCTTCTTCCAAAACCACCCACTCAAACAATGTTAGCATTGTTAACTTAAATAAGGTCCTAGCCATGGACAATCAAGGACAAAAGATGCCATTTAGGAGAAACTTCACACCTATTGACATGAGTTATGAAACAATATTCGACCGTCTTCATGCTAAAGGTCTCATAACTCCTATTGGACCATTCAGAGATCCACCAATCGAAAAGAGGACGGCTAGTTGGAACCCCAACGCAAATTGCAAGTACCATCAAGGCAGGGGCCATCTCACTGAGAACTGTTGGAAGTTGAAAGAAGCTATTAAAGATTTAATTGATAGTAATAAACTCCCATTGCCTTTTGAAGTAAGAAGCAAAGTATCAATAGTGCTCCACTCTAAGACTCCTTGGCGATTTCTAATGAGAACGGCCATGCTGATCCATCACTCCTCATTAAACCGATTGAAGAAACTCAAGCTATCGAAGAAGAGGAGAAAACCTTTTTCGATGCCATGAGCAATTTTCCCGAAGGAGAACAACCGGCCACTAAAGTCGAGGCATACCTTCTCATAAACATCATGAGGAAAGCAATAGACATATGTCGTGAGGCTCTCGACCATGCAAAGTTGGTACAAAGTAAGCATGCCACTGAAAAAATGATGCCTACAAAGACTACTGAGAGAAAACCATTGACTCTCAAAGTAGTTGAAACACCCAAAAGGAGTAACAAGGTAAATACACCTATTGGGACTTCTTATGCGAACATGTTTCAAATGCTCTTCGAGAATGGGAAGATCAAACCTCTCGAGCCAAGACCATTTAAATCTTTTAAAAGGACAGATAGGTTATATTGTACATATCATCAATCAGGAGGAGATACCATAAAGCACTGTTTTAAATTCAAGGACCTAGTCTAAGGATTAATTGATAATAAGAAATTGGTTCAAATTCAACCAGAGAAAGATGTTAGCATCAATGGAGTGGTGGATAGTGATGATAAGAACGTCTACCTCAAAGATATAGAAGAAACTCCACTATCCTCAATTTATCCGGTTGATGATATTTTGGATGAAGAGGATTCCCTTATCGATGTCGTCACAAGATCAGGGAGAATGCAACCTCCTATCACAACGCAACCTATTCCTACCACTCAACAAGTTCCCATACCAATCATAGAAGACAACGATGTTGTTAATCACCTAAAAAAGACTAAGGTCGAGATGAACGTATGGAAACTATTAGCTACATCTAACGAACATAGGCTTGCAGTAATGGATGCTTTAGCTAAAGTAGGAATAGGGGTAAAAACCACACCTGAAGGGTTGGCTAACTTCCTTACAAGTGATCTTCCTAGCCCCATCAATCTAATCACCTTTTTTGGAAAGGATTTACCTCCTGAAGGTAATAAACATAATAAAGCCTTGAACCTCACAGTGTTGTGCAAACGAATGAATGTTTCAATGACCCTTGTGGATAATGGATTGGCAATTAATGTTTGCCCACTTAGAACTGCGAGGATGCTAGGAATAAAGGATGAAGACTTATCTCCATCTAAACAAGGCATAAGAGCGTATGACAACACTTGTCGCCAAGCTCTAGGAACTATTACTATGAATGTCATGACGGGAGTTATTGAGCATGCTACTACTTTTCAAGTGGTAGACATTAAAGCCTCCTTCAACCTATTATTGGGACGGTCTTGGCTTCACGACCATAAGGTCGTCCCTTCATCCCTTTATCAACAAGTTAAGGAAATAGTTGGAGGACTTCCTGTCATGATTGACACTTCTCTTATGAGGATTAAGGCAATTGATAAGCCTCTCGTAACTATGGAGCATGATGAGAATGATGAAGATTTATGGGGCTTCAATGCTGAAGAGGTCTCTTTCATCGAGGAAGATGAGAAGACCCCTATTCGCTATAACCTTCATTCGAACATGATAGTCAATGGCATTCTCAGAAAGCAAGGGCACTTTCTTAGAATGACTCTAGGAAAGAAGAAGGGAGTAGCAACATAAATGGGATTTCCTGGCCTTCCTAAATTAGATACTTTTTGACTTGGTTTCGAACCAACTCCAAAGGACTATAAGCAAGCCCGGGAAAAGATCAATGCGCGGAGAAATGCTCGTACCCAATGGATCATTATCCTCTCACTCTAAACGGACAATTCATAAAAGAGAGAGATTATCCATGCTATGAATTTCTTGAACCCTTTGTCAAAGATGGGATAAGACAATCAGGATTCAAAATCTTTTTGGATTGCAACTTCCTAGATGAAATCCAAACTCCCATTCATAAAGAGAATGCACCCCCATGCTTTGACTTTAATGTCATGGGACTACTCTTTGGATACGAGAAGAATGAGCCTAAGCGCATTGACGATGATTTTGCGCTTATCCAAACGGTCTTACAAAGTGAAAACTTTGATCTTACGAAGCTAATTACTCCGGTAGAAGGATTAGTTCGAGGATGGTGAAAGATTGTAAAGGTAACTACACCAAGTGGAAGAAATATCTCCATAACAATTGGACAAGGACCAATGTTCGATGAGTCGGAATCGTCTGAGACTGAGTCTGAGTCTCAATTCAAGTCTTCTATAGTCGAGTCTTCTAAACCTCTAATAGTTGTGTCTCCTTCTGTCCTTTCTAGTTCAAAATCTACTCCTAGGATAGTTAGTAGTCAAGTCCCAACGGACATTTCTTTATTTGATGTAATGGTTTTCGAGTTCAATAACATGTCTTCATTTGCTTACTCCTCGTGTCATTCTCTTACTTAAGATGACGAGCATTGCTTAACTAATAATGAAAGTGACAAAGATATAATTAAAGCAGTGGAAACGCTTGAAAATAAAACACCAATAATCGAAGACACCGAAACAGTTGATATCTCAAAAGATCCCACTATTAAAAAAAAGAGGTTAAAATTGGTTTAACTCTTAATAAAGAAGAAAGAACCGATTTAATTAATCTACTAAAAGAATCCATTGATGTGTTTGCTTGGTCATACGAAGATATGCATGGAATAAAAAAGAGAAATAGCTCAACACACAATACCACTAATTCCAGGAATGAAACCTGTAAAACAAAAGTTACGTCGAATAAAACCCGACATAGCTCTTAAGATAAAAGAAGAAGTTCAAAAACAAATAACCGCAGGTTTTATCAAGGTATCCAAATACCCCGAATGGGTCGCAAATGTGGTACCGGTTCTTAAGAAAGATTTAAGGGTAAGAATGTGTATTGACTATAGAGATTTAAATAAGGCAAGTCTAAAGAACGACTTCCCTTTACCACACATTGACATCTTAGTAGATAATACAGCAAATCACGCACTTCTCTCATTCATGGATGGGTACGCAGGGTACAACAAAGTTCTCATGGCTGAAGAAGACATGAAAAAGACTACATTCATAACACCTTGGGGCACTTACTGTTACACGGTGATGCCATTCGGGTTGAAAAACGTGAGTGCCACTTACCAAAGAACAGCGACTGCCTTGCTCCACGACATGATGCATAAAGAGGTTGAAGTGTGTGTGGACGGTATGATTGTAAAATCAAATGGACCATCCAGGACATCAAATAGACTTAAGAAAATTCTTCGAAAGACTAAGGAAATACAACATAGGTTAAATCCAGCCAAGTGTGCTTATGGAGTCAACTTAGGAAAACTCTTAGGCTATGTCATTAGCTCTAGAGGAATAGAGATAGATCCAACCAAGATCAAAGCAATCATGTCAATGCCACTGCCCAAGATCGAGAAACAGATTCGAGGATTTATTGGCCAGTTGCAATACATAAGTAGGTTCATATCTAAGTTAACCACAATATGTGAACCAATATTTAAGAAGCTAAAGAAGAATGTACTAGTAATATGGGACAATGAGTGTCAAAAAGCCTTTGATAAGATCAAAGCCTATCTCGTTAATCCTCCTATATTAGCACCAGCGCTTCTAGGAATCCCTCTTCGATTGTACTTAACAGTCACTAAAGAAACAATGGGAGCCATGCTTGCACAAGAAGTAGAAGGAAAAGAAAAACGCCATCTACTACTTAAGTAAGAAGATGATCGAGTATGAAGTACGCTACACACCACATGAGAAATTGTGCCTCGCATTAGTGTGGGTCGCAACCAACCTAAGACACTACATGCTCGTCCATACCGTCTACGTAGTATCTCAAATGGACCCACTTAAGTATCTATTCGAGAAATCTACACTTAACGAGCGAATATCTAGATGGATAGTCAACTTAGCCGAATTCGATGTAAGTTTTATGCCTAAAAAGGCCATTAAAGGATTAGTGGTCTCAGACTTCTTAGTGAACTTTCTAATAGAAGATTCAACACCAATACATGAGAACGATTTTCCAGACGAAGATTTTATACTTCGACAGAGCTTCCAACCAAAAAGGATGTAGTGTAGAAGTACTATTCGTATCACCTAAAGAAGAACACGCCCCAATCTACCAAGAGAAGAAAATCAATTTGCCGATGCCTTGGCAAGACTAGCCTCGATGGTAAGAATTCCTAAGGAAATCGAGCAAATGCCTCTAACAATAGAAAAAGGCATAAATCGGCATACATCCAAGCCATAGAAGATGATGAAACAATTCAAGAAGAAGAAGAGGAGGAAGAACCTTGGTACACTGATATCCTCAACTATGTCACCAAAGGGGAATATCCACTTTATGCTGACAAGAGATCAAAATGCGCTCTAAGACTTTTGGCTTCCCAATTTGTGCTCATAAACGATGAGCTACACAAAAGAGTACCCAAAGGGAGAGCTCTCTTATGCCTGGGCAAAAAGGAAGCTCAAAGGGCGATGAGAATAATCCACGAAGGAGCTTGTGGAACTCATATGAATGGCAAAATGCTAGTCCAAAAGATAATGCGCCAAGAATATTATTAGACTACCATGAATAGGGATTGCCATCAATATGTAAAAAGATGCCCTAAATGCCAAATATACGCTAACCTACAACACGTTCCTCTATCACTCCTCTATACTTATACATCATCATGGCCCTTCTCAACATAGGGAATAGACATTATTGGAAATTCACCCCTCCTGGAACAGGAGGCCATGAATACATTCTCGTGGCAATTGATTACTTCACGAAATGGGTTGAAGCAGCATCATATGCAAAACTCACCGCAAAACATGTAGCACTCTTTATCGAAAGAAATATTATTTGTCATTAAGGAGTCCCACATGAAATGATAAGTGACAATGAAGCTCACTTTCAAGTAGATTGTGAAGAATTGCTTCAAAATATGGCATTTAACACCATTACTCTTCCCCATATAGGCCTCAAGCAAATGACGTAGTAGAAGCGGCCAATAAAAACTTTAAAACTATCATCGAAAAAATGACAGAAAACTACAAGGATTGGCTTGACAAACTCCATTTCTCTCTTTGGGGTTATCGCACGTCAATTCGTCCATCCACAAGAAATACGCCATTTTCCTTATTCTGTGGAATGGATGTCGTATAGCTTGTAGAATTGGAAATACCTTCCTTACGCATCGCATTGGAAAGTAAACTCGATAAAGTTGAATGGACTAGAGCGAGGTACGAAGAGCTAATTCTACTTGATGAAAAACGACTAGAAGCTCTACATCGTACTCAATGCTATTAAACTCGCATGGCTAGATACTTTAACAAGAAGGTCAAGACAAGAAACATCAAAGTAGGAGACTTGGTGTTAAAAGCATTAAGGAAAAATGTTCTAGACCCAAGAGGCAAATTTAGGCCTAATTGGTCTAGACCATTCATCGTCAAAACTATCCTATCGAAAGGTGCCGTAAAACTAACTGATATGGATGGTTATGAGTTCTCAAACATGACGAATCTTGACCAACTTAAGAAGTTCTACCCATGAAAACTTGAATAGTATACTCAAAAGAGCTACAATTAGCTTGATTCCTAAGGAAAGGATACGTAGACAACTCTTTACGGGCGCGCAACCACTTTAAATTTTACAAATCTCGCACACCAGCATCAATCCGCCGAAGTAGAAAGAGCGATGCACGAAAATCAAGACCAGCGCGCCACGACAAGGTATGTCGCGCCGCGATAGTTTCAGAATTCTAGCTCCAGTTTGTCTTCATCGATCTGGGAAAATTTCGGTGTATTTCGGGATTTTTCGACTTCCGTACTCGAACTATTTTCAAAATTTATTCAAGTCGTTTTCATTGCTTTAGTAAAATAAATTTTTATTTTCAATATAAAAGAGTTAATTTAATTGGAAAAACTGCATTAATAATTAATAAAATAAAATTACATTATTAATGGAATTAAAAGAAAAGCTTAAAAATGAAATTGACTTGAAAATAAAATAAATGTCTAAGTGAAGCAATGCTCTAATCGGTGTTCTCTTTTCTAGCCCTCTTCCAATTCTTGTTTGCTTCCTCTTCATCATCCATCTCTTGCACCAATAGGGATCCCTTAGATGATCTGCATACAATTTTTGTAGAGATAGTTTCTGCTTTAGCCATTACACCATGCTTCTTTTCAACCCATACTTTTTTTCCGTAGAGTCAGCCTTCCTTTTCTCTTTGCCCTTTGTAACACTCTTTTTCTTAGGCATAATAGGAGTCTTGAATTCAACTCTTGCACCAAGGCGATCTTTAGAAAGGATTTCTTATCCCCTAAGCGATCTTTAACACTAATTTTGTACATGTTTCGGACTTTGCTCTTGTCCTTTTGACATCTATCAAGTAGCCACTGCTTCAGATCTCTAAACAAAGGAGGAGGAACTTTATGGGTAACAACTTCCCACAAAGGCCTAGCACACCAATAGTTGTCAAATTTTTATACATCTTGTGAAACAGGAAATTCATAAGGACGAAAAAGATCCCCGGAAGGAATGGTTTGAGCAAGGCCATATTATCTCCTTACTCTACAAGGATAGTAGAAAGTTAACTTAGACAAGCCTGGAAGACGCCAAGAGGGTTGAGTATTGACACCGATCATCTTCTCCATTTTCCACCAAGGAACAACCTATTTAATGGAGAAGTCGCGAGTTTCAAAGACTCTACTCCACTCCCGACGGCCCATCTTTATGGAAAAACGTTTCTTTCTTCTTACAAAACAATTTAGTGTATACTTTTTAATGTTGTCATGAGGGCTAATTAATTCAAGCCTTTCCATTAGCCAAATCTGCAAAAAATTCAATGCAACTAATTAGTATTACTATACAAGATTAAATATTTTTGATTTCTGTAATTAAAAGTATTGATTTTCTACCTGTAATATAATTGGAGAACCTTGAAGAGGTGCTTTAGGGTCCTTCTTTAATGGCATTGGATTTCTCCCTGAGTCAACTCGTTCCATGACAGATACCAAAATTCCTTGACCCTTATGAGCATTTCCACTAGTGAGGAGGTATTGGCTAAACACGCAAAAGAGGAAAGCCCTCCTCTTATAAACATGAAAAGACTCGGATCATGGTCATTCAAAATAAAAACATGGAAATTCTTTCAAATTGATCACATTCCCATGCACTATATCCTTCAAGTCCCTATCCCTAAGGTTGAGGAAACGCTAAAAATCTTTATAATAATATTCGCTCACCTTAGGAATTACCGCAAGATATAAAGAAGGAAAGTCAAGAATGGCACCAAAATTCTTGCGGTAAAGGGCAATTTCATCATAATCTAGTTTAAAGTAATGGGTATTTGAATCCCAATATTCTAAGGTGATATGAATAAAGTTTATACCAAGATCTACCCCCTTAATACCATATAAACCCCCCAAGTGAAAAAATTCAAGCTCTTTCCTCACCTTAGCTATCAAAGACCGGCACCACTCATGAGTAAAATCACTAAAAGTCTTAGCCATGACTACTCGATTGAAAATTAATAAGCTAAGTATTTTTAATCTACTCGAATTGTGCTAAAATCGGAAGATTTGGAGGCTATTTATAAACAGGGATTGACGCAAACCGAATCTGGAACGAATTCGAGAAATTAAAATTATCGCGCCGTGATAGCCTGCTCTCGCCTGCGACAACGTCACGCGTTATGCTGACCGCGTTTTTTTCGACTTTGACTCGATTTGTACTTTGACTGTACGGTTTTCGATCCTTTCAAAACCTTATGTAATCCTATTTTTGGCAACTTTCCTTTAAATACATATCCCATATTGATTATTTTTAAGTTTAATTAATTAAGCTTATTGTTAATCAAACTTCATTTTATTTTTTCATTTTTTCTTTTGGGGAGAAAGTCGGATACCCTCCATTCCACTCCATTCCATTAGTAATAAAAACGATGGAATTTTTTGTGCAAAAATTTATCACAATTTTTTCACACACTCACATACACATAAAATAAAAAATAAAATACAAGAGATAGAATATACATAATAAAAGTATGTATATACAACATGTGTCAATAATACAAGTAGCAAAGTCCTATATAGTCAAACAATCAACGAACACGGGTACATATATGATCTCGGAGGACGAATCCCGAAGGTATCGTAAAATCACAAAGTCCGGGGAGTCACATCCTACCCAGCACCAGTCTCTCTAGTCGGAGGAAAAGAAAGAGTAGGGTCATCCAACCAGGCTTACCCTGTTGTGGCTCCTGATAAGGCGGTTGCTGTGACGACGAGCCAACCTCGTACGTCCCACTAGCCGTGAAACGAATTGACACCGAAGCATCCTGACAAGGAGGCTGCCTAACCTCCTCCTCATTAGAGGAACCAGAACCCTCTATGACAACAATGCGGTCCGACCACTCTCGTCCGCCCTGATCCTCAACCGAGGTGTGGCAACGTCTCGATCTAGAGCCAGACCTCTCTCTTCTGCTCTCAAGTCTCGTGCGAGTACGCGTCGGAGGGATAGGCTGAAACAGAAAAGTAAGCCAAGTTAAATACATAGAACCAAAAACTAAGGTAATCAAATACAAGTAAAGAGACATACCTTTGCCCCATGGCCGTCACGACGACACAACACCCAGTGGCTCAGCCTCACGAGCTGGTAACGGAAGGCGTCCATAGATCTCGCCATCCTCGTCATCACCTCGCGAGAGAACTACAAAAGCAAAAGAGGTTTAAAGCAGTCGAAAATGCATATAGCAAAGTATCAGAGATAGCTTACGGAAGTCTGACGGCGGGGAATCGATCTCTCTACCAGACGCAACTCCTTAGGGGCTGGAGGAATCATCTCCTCTATAGGCCCAAAAGACCCCTAGTAGGTGATGGGCATAGGCGGAGGTACAAACTCCGCGGCAGTCGCCTCCTGCAAAATTAAACTCTAATGGTTAAGGTCGGCAACAGCTACCAAAAGTGAAACAAACCAAAGAAATAAAGCATACCTTCTCCTCCTCCAAAATACAAGGCGGTGGAGCCAATCGTGGCAAGAGCTTCCTAGGATAGGACTAGGACGGATAGCTATGTCTCTGCCAACCATCACCGTCCGCAAATCTCTCCATGTGAGTTCGAAGAGCCTCTTGATCCATCATATGTGGTGGAGGGCGTCGCGGAACTACAAAAAGCTCCGTAGAATGCTGAATCGCGACTCTCTCGCCTAAGTACACCACGGCGTCATACGTCCCCTGGAAATAATGACGCTAAGCTGCATACCCGGATGCTCACGCGGGAACGTCTAACTCAGCCCATGGGCGGAAAAGAGGCTCAGGCTCCTGTGAAAGAGATATCCGTGAGTCAGAATCACGTTGAACAAGACAAAACTGAAATGACAAAACAGCAATGCATACCGAGAGAAGCGCCTCTCGAACAAGTGCGGTAGTATCCAAGCAAGGATAACAGCCTCCCCAACTAGCAACAATGGGGAGCCCTCGTGGGGAAGGCCTGGCTGGTGACAAAGATGGAAGATACTCGTAGAACCACACTTATAACGACAAGGAAGGGTCAGCAAAAAGTTAACGTGTATCAAAAGTAAGCTTCTGAAATTATAATATACCTCTACGATCCTCCAGAAGCTAGAAAGGGTGACCTCCTCCCTATAGTTGCGATGGCGACAGGCAAACCGCAATCTAAGCAGAAAGTTAGCATAGGCCAAGCTGGCCTAGTCAAAGGTCCCGACCGCTCGTAGGTCGCGAAGAGCAGGCAGGTAGTAGAGTAGCACTCAGCTACCCTTGTCAGGAGAAGGTCCCTGACAACAGAATCAGGACAAAGATGCGCACCCGCTGCTCATGGGTGGTCGCATCTTCTCGAAAAGCCTCTACAAGCAGCGCCCGGTGAATAGATCGGCCGTTCATCTGTAGTGATCGCGACTCAGCACGGGCCCTAAAAACAATAGGACCCAACAGCTCGTCCACCTCTGGTGATGTAACGGTGATATCCATACCCAAAGTAACCACTGTCGACTGGAACTCCAGTCTAGTGATCACAGAGAAGTCAAGGGGAGTGACAATCATCTCACCCCATGAAAAATGGAACATGTTGGTGGTGTCCCAAAAGAACTCCACCAAACTGCGTATGATAAAGCGGCTTGACCGTAAAGAGTAAAGGGCCTTGGTGGCCTGCAGCAAAGGAGTCAAGCCACATGACTCCCACAATACATACAGCTCCACGTTGTTGATGAAATAGGTATCGTATAGATGACCGATGGTATCGTTGCCCGAACCATGACAACGAACCCGCTCGTCAGTCATACTATGCCACACACGCTCCAAAATGTGGAACCTGGGTGCGAAGTAAAGAGTCTGCCCATCCCACTCAGGGAACTCCCTAAGGCTAGTAGAAGTCCCCTCACTTGTGTCGATAGGCTTGTCTTCCCGGTGAGCCCCGCGAGAACGAGAGCTAGATCCTCGATGACGAGTCATGCTAATTATGTTCAAGAACATAAAAATACTAATTTGATGGTTCTATAGTGTCTAAAGTTCGCCCAGCCGCATGATACTATGTTCGTAAAAAAAAAAAAGAGTACGTAGTACTAAAACAGAGCATGTTCTTGATTCGGCAATAACAAGAATCTTTGAGAAATCAAAGAATTTCTTGCAATATTATGGCAAATATCGTGACAAATTAAGCATGAAAATCAAGCAAAAACATGAAAAACAAGCCACATTACGTTCACGAACTCAAGGTGCTCAAAAATGGCAATTTTCTCGTTTCTTCACCAAATTGAGCCAAACAAGTTTTAAAATACTCCCAAGGAAATATACAAACATAAACAAGTGGTTTCATGGAAAGAAATTCGACGAACAAAGCAAAACAAGCAAAATTGATTTTGAAATTTTTGAAAATCCGCGATAAAAAAAAAAAACACCAAATTCGCTAAGAATAAAGTGAGTTTAAGGAAAACTACATAGATCGGCAAACTAGAGATCACAAGCTTCGATTATCAAAAAAATTGAGTGAATTTCGTTGAGAAACGAAGGAGAACGAGCAAAGTGAAGATTTTTCGAGTTCGTGCGAAAAATGAAGTGCAGCGGCGAATGGAGAAGAAAAAGGGTTTTATTTTCTGAAATCCTTATTCCATCACGACGCGATAAAGATATCACGCCGCGATAATCCTGGCGGGTGACGATGGCACGTGGCAGCAGGCGACAGTCTCCTTCCTCGGCGATGCAGCTCCTTAGGCCCCATATTGGTGTATGCAGACCTTATTCAGCAAATTGGGTTCTTTGGTACGCTAGTTAGCCCCTATAATCAAGTTGACATGATTAGTAGTCGGCTCGATTACAATCGCAGTAAGTGATCGACCTGATGATGATCGTCTCACTTAGCTTAAGCGCCTTACATTGGCTCATCAAAAGCACCAAGCTATTGGTTCATAGCAAAATCACAGCAAAGCAACAAGACAACAGATAATCAAGCAAAGCATAGGCAAATTGAGGATCGTTACAAGAAGAATGATCTTCGACGACGTTCCCTAAGATGTGGAGGGTTGTCACAAATAGCTGAGGACCGTTACAAGCAGAATGGTCTTCGACGACATTTCCTAAGATGTGGAGGGTTGTCACAGAAACTGAAGATGACTACAAGAAGAGTCACCTTCGACAATGTTCCCTGGCTTGTGGAGAATTGTCAAGAAAACAGGAGATGGCTACAAGCGGAGTTATCTTCGACTATGTTCCCTGGCTTGCGGAAGATGGTCACAAAACAGCAGAAGATCACTACAAGCAGAGCAATCTTCAATGGTGTTCCCTAGCTTGCGGAGGACAGTCACAGCAAAAATTGAAGACAACTACAAGCGGAGCGGTCTTCAGCGATATTCCCCTAGCTTGAGGAAGATCGTTAGAAAATACGGCACTAAATATCGGTTTACCCTGGAGACGTGTACTCGACGGTGCAAGACACGCATTTCTAACTCTTTTATCTGTTTAACTAACGCTAGTTCGTAGGTATCGGTGTTACAAGAATGATTTAGGATCGCAGAACATTCTGAATCATTCTCCGTCCCTATCGCCACTTTGACTTTTGTTTTCGAAACTTACGTTTCTCCAAACTCAGTCAAAGTGGGGGCTTCTGTAGACACCTGATTGTGTCTCCCCAAAAACCAAACCCAGTGATGAATAACTTTCACGTCATTAATTATCGAACGAGGTGAAATGTGAAAGAGTCTCGTGATGCATCTGTTTTTAATAAAGATATTTTCTTTTTGTTTTCGAAAATATTTCTTTTCGCACCTTATTTATGGAAAATTTCCAAATCCATTTTAGTTTGGTCCATGATATGGGTCCAATAGTAGTGTAGTTGGATAGAGTTTGAAAAGAGCTTTCCAACAATATATTATAAGCCCAATTCCGATAAATAATGAGGAAGTTATGGCCAAAATATTAAGTTGGGCTCAAAATGATTTTAAATGGCCCAATGATCAAGAGGAGGGCCCATTAATTAGCATTCCTAAATTTATTAGGATTGACATTAATTTTCTAGAATGACCTAGGAGGTTATTTTAAATTCTAATGGAATTAGGATTAGTAATTATACTTTTTAGAAAAGATAAAGAATTCAATTTGAAATAAAACAAGTGTTTTAAAAGATAAATCTGATTTTAATTAAGATAATTACAACATCTAATTACCTAATTATATTAGGAAAAGGACTCCGTACAAGATTTTTATCTTGATCGCGCCATCGCGCTTCGAAGAGTCTATCGCGTCGCGATAGGGTCTGTCGCGTCACGATAGCCTTATCGCATCGCGATAGGGGCTGTTTGACTTTGAGTCAAATTCTGGCTCTTTTCTAAGCGTTCCGGATATTTTCTCTATAAATAGGGGCGTTATTTCCTCGTTAACAATCATCAAGAATCATCTAATTCTAATTCTCTTCTCTCTCAAAGCTAGAAGCTTATTCTTTCTCCCTTTTTCTTAGCCTTACCCTTTTCAAAATACATTACCGCATTCATGAGTCTTAGACGCCCCTAACCAAGCTCAAAGTTGCCTTCACCCTAGACGTGAAAGGTTGATAATTTCTGAGGGTTTGGTCCCAAATCTCTATTTCAATTATTTTAATTAATTGTTTGATTAAAAATTTTCCTTAAAGTTACTAACGTGTGTATTGTTTTGATAGAAAGAGATACGAGGCAACAAAATGAGTTGTTTTATTGCTCTATATCTTTAGCAAGCATGCTTAGATTATATTAATTCCTAGTATCATGTTAGGATGTTATTTATGCTTTATAGTATCATGCATAGGTTGCTTCCTATTTTCTTCTATCATGTTAGTATCATGTTAGGGTTAAAGTTTTGATCTTTATTGTTTAGTGACATGCTACGATTTGTTATTAATCTTGTTAGTATCATGCCTAGGATCTTGCTAATAATATTATTATGCTTTATTGAGATTTATTATGATGATGATTGTTGTTATATGTTGCTTGATATTATTGTTATTGCTTGATCACGCCCTCTCTTGCAGGTTTAAAGGGAATTTGTACTTGCAATCAAGCTTAATAAAATAATTAATAATTTTATTTAGGCTAATATGATTTTAATTCACGTAATCGCCGTTTGTGCATTAATATTCAACCAACATAGATTAAACAGGTTTAGGATTAATATATTGATTGTATGTTAGTCAGAAAGCGCACATGAATATGAGAAGAATAAAGTAGAGGCCGATTTAGGGCAGGTTCAATCTCGTTTAGGTTTGATTTGTACCTTCATCCCCGAATATCCTGTCATTGTTCCGGACCACTATGGAGTTAGCGATCTCATGGATCGTGAAGGGGTGTAACCTTCACCCTCTGAATGGTTTACATGTTCCTAAAACTTGTTGGGGACTCTTTGCTCTAGCTTACTTCCCTTTGGATGCCACCATACTTAAGTGTATGGTCATAGTGGGGCTCAAGTGCGGGATACTTGAAATATTCCCTACACCTATTTAATTCAAAAAGGAAGAGATTAAGGAAGCAGCTTTTTCCCCTCACCCTTTGAATTTTCCTAGCCATAGGGAGTTCATCTAGGGTTCTTTCAGAGTCAATGGAGGTTGGTAAGCAATGAAGTCTATGAAGCAGTTCAAGCCTTCTTCTCAAGTGGCCATCTTCTCTGAGAAATCAATCGCACTTTCATAGCATTGATCCTAAAGGAGGGAAGCCTTTCTCATGATAGTAAATTCAAACTAATTGAAAGGAATGGTGTCCTTCGAACAAGTGTATTATTCTGATAGCGGGTTCAGAATTATTAGAAAGCTAATATATTCAGTAAGTTCAAGTGATCGGAATGCCTGGGTGGAGGCCGCTTTCGATCAGTAATACTAATATAATTAATATTACAGCTTAATCTTGACTGAACCCTTCGGGTCACACCCAAGCAAATATATGCGAACCAACTCGACGAATTAATTCGGAAGAAATTAATTCGTCACTTAAGTGTTAAATATTTAGACGTCGGTAATTCGAGCTTAGAGTGTCGAAACCGATCGTCGGAAGTCGAGTCTAAAATGATAAAAGACGAGACCCGCAAAATAATAATAAATCGACCATATTCCCGAAAATACCCCTACCATCGGTGTGCCCCGAGCATCCGAATGCTAGGGGCAAGACGAGCTAGCACACCGTGCTAGCAGCCCCGGCCAGCCGCAGCTAGGCACAGCAGCAGCCGCGCCGTGCCACGGCAGCAGCCGCACCAAACCGCAGCAGCAGCCGCACATCAGCAGCTGGTGCGGGCTGGCTGCGGGCCACGTGCGGGCTGGTGCTGGCCGGGCTCGGGCTTGGCTCGTGGCTTGGCTCGGGTCATAGGGCCATGAATAAGGGGAAGCTTGGAATATGGGAGTAAGTGGGAGAGGACATGTGGCACAAGGAGAGTATTGAGTGGGGAGCAAGTATGGTCCCCTACTCTCCATGTGGTCCTCACCAACCCATCTCACATGGTAATGCCACTTGTAGATTTATTATTAGTTTGCAATTTTAATTTAATTTAGCTTTAAATTAATTTGTGGAATTTCATGATCCCACATTGATGGGATAGAAATTCCCACTCATACTTTCCTCTATAAATACCAAGCTTGGGATTTGGAGTAAAGTGCTTGAGTGGGAGTTAAAAAGAGCATTCCATAATTTTGGAAAAACTCTTAAACTCACATAACACTCGGGATTGGGTCGGACCTTGCTAACCCCAAGGTAGTAGACCTTATAGTTGTGTTCGCCCATTTGTGGGTGGATACCGTCGGAGGCGCGGCGCTTGACGTGCTAGTAGCTTTCAAGTAAGAGCCCCGGGTTTTGGGCGAAGCTCGCTTCGAGGGTAAGATTCGTTATCTTTTCTTTGTGAATATTTATTTATGCTTTGTGATTTTAATTATTGCGAGTGGTTCCTCGAGAAGGGGTTGTTTTCGCGGTGAGTCGGACTCACCAAACCCCAACAGCGGTATCGGAGCCTCGCTCGTTTATTTTTATAATCATGTTTTTCAAGGTTTATTTTTTGGCTTAATTTTCTGGTTTATGTTGCTAATTAGATTAGTAGCTCGGTTTTATTTATTTAATCCCGTTTTTAATGTCGAATTTGGCCCAGAACCCAGATTTTCGCGTAAGACAAGTGAATTTTTGGTGGAAAACGTGTTCTGGAAATGGTTTTACCCTTTAGGGCTGTGATTTTAGCCAAATTCTGACTAGAAATGCCTTTTTCGAGGGGTTTTTCGTTTTTGACGAAAAATTTTAAGTCTTTTCTAACCTTGAAATTAATGGCATAAATTGTTGATTATATGCTTGATTATTTGCATAATTTTCTGCACTTTTATGTCCCCTAAAAGCACACTTACTTGGTAGTATTTGATGCTTAAAGGTTGATTTATTTTCACATAATTGCAAACTAATTGCCTTTTAGTGTGAAAATTTTATTTTTGAGGCTTCCTAAGTATTAAAGATTCAATCTTTATTTATGATAAGTGATTGAAACTTTGAAAACCACTAAATTCCATGTTATTTTGAGTTGAACTTTGTTGTTTTAATCATTTTGAGTTGATTAGAAATATAAAGTTTCGATTTTTGTGATAGAAATTTGGTTATCTTCATGTTGGAAAATATAATTTTCAAGGATTCACAAATTTTAGATGTTGGAATTTTCATTTGAACATTAAAGTTCATATTTTTTCCAACTTCCCTTTACTTTGTCAAATTCTCAAGTTTAATTTAAAATGATTAAATTGAAAGTGAGAAATTGCCTCAATTTTATTTTGCACCAAGCTAAACCAATTTAATTAAAGATGGTTCTTGGAATTATTTTGGTTATTGCACTTTGAAAATTTTATTAAGTTAGACTTGTTTAAAATTTTACTTTGCTCACTAAATTAGTTCTAAAATTAATTTAGAATTCATTATTTTTGTCTCGCGGAATTGGGATCAAATCCCAAGGTAGTGGCACGCAAAACGAGGCAATGCACCACCATGGCGAGCCGGGCTGCACAGCAGCCCGCATGTGGCGGCCACAGTGGTTACGCCGCCTCGATGGTGGGCCATACGCGCAGCAGCAGCCACGCACAGCAGCAGCTCACGCGCGGCAGCAGCAGCCACGCGCGGCTGTGCTGTGGCAGCGGCTTGCGGCCGTGTGCCGTGGGTCGTATGTTCGTGGTCTTGGCATGTGCGTATGCTTGGTGCGGTGAGGTGACTCGCCGTAGTAGGCTTGATGTTAATTATTTTGCCATTTATTTATTTTAATTAATTTTGTTAATTTTAATTAAAATTTTGGGAGGCTAGGCCTCGGGTTTATTGAGCGGCATTGGGAAAATTTCATTTTGACAAGTTTGGGTGCTACCGACTTAATTAATTGGATTAATTAAGGAAATGCGGAATTTAGTGGGAGCTTCAATTATTAATGACGTAATTTATATAATCGGTTAAACAACTTTGACTAGTTTAATTAGGCGTGTTAATCGGATTAACCACCTAGATTAGTTACTAGTGCGCGCGTTGTTTGAATGCATTTTACTTGTTGTTAATTTTGTAAATTGCATGGGCCATTCACAAATAGTGAATGGATGAATGGAATATATATATTCTCTCTCTCACAGGTTTTATGAAATGGCAACTAGTGGGACCCGACTAGGATAGAAAATACGGACTACGTGCCGTTATGTATTTTTGTAAATCTAAATACGGTCTACGCACTGTTAAGTATTTTTGTACTTTAATATTTAGATTATTCCTAGTTATAGACACTAGTTTTTGCATAGTTTGGTTAAGTCTTGAAGACGGCGTATCTTGGAAGACAAAGCCTTGAAATGCAAATGAAGACCTTTTGAAGATATGAAGATTTCAAGGGGTCATGCTAGTTGCCAATATGCATTTATTATTTCACTTTATATTTTATGGTTATATATATATGTGTGTGAAATATTCGTTAGATGCATGTTTAGGTTTTCTTGATGTTGCGATGATTAGTTAAGTTCACTTAAATCAACCAACATAGAAATCCTAGGTCCCTCATAATATTGAGTAAAACTTGCTTTTCCAAAACAACACTTACTAACCGGACGATGGTGATGGTAGGCTACGCCAAAGCGAGGTGCCATCACTCCTCTAAGGGGGCATAAGGCACACCGGGTGTGCACGTTGGTTTTGGTTTAACTCATCGGTATGAGTGAGGAGTCCTCACATACCGTAGCAAAAGAGACACATCGTCAAAGATGCATTAGATGCGACGATTGTCTAACCAAGAGTAGCTTAGAGCCATTAGCAAGGCAATGCTTACCGAGAAGATTGAGTGTTTAAGACAAGACAAAGCATGGTTAACCACTCTTTGTTTCTTCGGATCTTGGAATCGCCTTATTTTCACCAAATAGGGACAATTTTACGTGTAAATAAGACGTTAAATAAGTATTGAAAATTTGCATGAATAAAATTCAATCTTATTTAAGTAATTTCCTTGGTTGGCAAAGGAATTTGCGCATCGTTCTTATGCAAGAACAGAAAGAGTATGTCCTTGATGAGGAAATGCCTGAGGCTCCCAATGAGGAGGTAACTCAAGCGGCCCTTAACCGATGGCAAGTGGCCGATCGGGATGTCAAGTGCGTAATGCTAGCCACTATGTCTCCTGAACTTCAGAGAACCTTCTTCGAGAAGCAATCGGCCTATGAGATCATTTCTGAGTTACAGAATATGTTTCAAGAACAGGCTCGAACTGAAAGGTTTGAAACCCACAGGCAGATCCTTGAGACTAAGCTCAAGAAAGGAGAGCCAGTCAGCCCACATGTGCTCAAAAAGATTGGATTATTTGAGAACATGGGAAGGCTTGATGCGGGGTATTCAACCAAAATGGCTATTGACATCATTCTCCATTCCCTTCACAAAGGCTATGACCAGTTCAAAATGAACTACAACATGCATAGCATGGAGAAAACCCTCACCGAGCTTCATGGGATGTTGAAGCAAGCTGAGCAGACGCTCAAGGATGAGGGAAAGCATGATATGCTCATGCTTAAGAAGGGTAAGCCGTTTAAAAGGGCAGGAAAAAAGAAGAAGGGCTTCAAGGGGAAAGGGAAGAAGAACTTTCCGCCTAAGCCGAAAGCTACCAAAGACAACAAGGAGAAAAGGGTAGCATCTTCTAAGTCTGATTCCGAATGCTTCTATTGCAAGAAGAAGGGACATTGGAAGAGAGACTGCCTCAGTTGCTTCTACATCAGGTATTTACGTTATAGACTTTAACTTCACTAGCTCAGCTTCATGGGTATTAGATACTGGATGTGGCTCACACCTTTGTTCCAATTCACAGGCACTAAGGAACACTAGGAAGCTAGCGAAAGGAGAGATCGAGCTCCGAGTAGGAAATGGAGCAAGGATTGGTTCTATTTCTGTAGGATCTCTCAGTTTGTCTTTGCCCACGGGGCTAGTTTTGGAACTTGACAATGTTTATTGTGTTCCCAACATTACCAAAAACATCATTTCAATTTCGGCGTTGGACGCCAAAGGTTTTGAATTTCGAGTTAAAGACCAAACATGTTCATTTTATCTCGATAATGTTTTATATGGTACGACACATTCAGAAAATGGTCTTTATGTGTTATCTCTAGACAAAGAAATTTATAACGTTAATAATCCTGCAAAGAAAGCTAAGACTACACAGTCTAGTCAAACTTACTTGTGGCATTGTCGCCTTGGCCACATTAACATCAAACGCATCAAGAAACTTCTACAAGAAGGTATTCTTGACTCATTTGATTTAGAATCCTTTGAGAATTGCGAAGGATGTTTATTAGGCAAGATGATAAAGCAACCATTCTCCAAGTTAGGAGAAACGGCCGGTGACTTATTGGGACTTATACACACTGATGTATGTGGACCAATGAGTACACCCGCAAGAAATGGTTATCGGTATTTCATAACCTTCACGGATGACTTTAGTAGATATGGTTATGTCTATCTAATGTCGCACAAATCTGAATCGTTTGATAAATTCAAAGAATTTCAGAGAGAAGTTGAAAACCAACTCGGCAAGAAAATCAAGGCACTTCGATCGGATCGAGGTGGCGAATATTTGAGCCAAGAGTTTGATGACCATCTGAAAGAACATGGAATACTTTCAGAGTTGACACCTCCGGGAACTCCTCAGTGGAATGGAGTATCTGAAAGGAGGAATCAAACCCTGTTAGACATGGTCCGATCGACTATGGGTCTTAGTGAACTTCCAATCTCTTTCCGGGGACATGCACTTTTAACTGCGGCACTCACACTGAATCGTGCTCCGTCAAAAGCAGTGGAAAAGACTCCATATGAATTATGGACTAATAAACCACCAAGGTTGTCTTTTCTCAAGATTTGGGGATGCGAAGCATATGTCAAGAAACTCATTTCTGATAAACTTCATCCAAAATCTGATAAGGTTTACTTTGTGGGTTATCCAAAAGAAACCAAAGGGTATTACTTCTACAACAAATCCGAGAACAAAGTGTTTGTTGCTCGTGATGGTGTCTTTTTGGAGAAGGAGCATCTCTCCAAAATGACAAGTGGGAGGAAAATCGAACTCGACGAAGTTCGAGAGGACGAGCAACAAGGACAAGTTGACAATCAAAGTGCTTACCAAGCAGCTGTTGACGTTGGTCAAACTGATAATGCAAATGCTCAGTCCATTACCCTACGTAGGTCGACTCGGCCAAGATCTCAACCTGACAGATATCTCGGTGTTGTATTAACCGAAGATCAAGACATCCTAGTAGTGGATGGAGATGAACCGGCAACCTACAAGAAAGCTATGACGAGCCCTGACTCTGCAAAATGGCAAGAGGCCATGAAATCCGAAATGGACTCCATGTTTGAAAATCAAGTATGGGACTTGGTTGATTTACCCGTAGGTTACACACCTATCGGATGTATATGGATTTTCAAGATGAAAACCGACAAAGATGGAAATGTATTTATTTACAAAGCAAGGCTGGTAGCAAAAGGTTACAGGCAAATTCACGGCGTTGATTATGATGAAACTTTTTCTCCAGTTTCCATGCTTAAGTCCGTTCGAATTCTTCTAGCGATTGCTGCATATTACAATTATGAAATATGGCAGATGGACGTCAAAACCGCCTTCCTCAATGGGATTTTGGAAGAAACTGTGTATATGACACAGCCTGAAGGTTTTGTCGACCAGAATAATCCTAAGAAGGTATGCAAGCTTAAGAAGTCCATTTATGGACTAAAGCAAGCAAGCAGAAGTTGGAATCTGTGATTTGATGAAGCCATCAGTAAGTTTGGTTTTATCAAGAATCCAGATGAGTCTTGTGTCTACAAGAAGGTCAGTGGGAGTGACATCGCCTTCCTAGTCTTATATGTCGATGACATTTTGCTTATTGGAAATAGCATTCCATTGCTGGAGTCTGTAAAGACTTGGCTCGGGAAATGTTTTTCAATGAAAGACTTGGGAGAAGCTCAGTACATATTAGGCATCAAGATCTATAGGGATAGATCAAAAAGGATGATTGGAATGAGTCAGAGTACTTATATCGATAAGGTACTGGCTCGATTCCAAATGGAAGGAGCCAAGAGAGGGCACCTACCCATGTCACATGGCGTAACCTTAAGCAAGAAGCAGTGTCCAAAGACACCTGATGAGCGAGAAAGGATGAGTCGAATTCCGTATGCTTCGCTTATCGGATCGATCATGTATGCCATGATATGTACTAGGCCGAATGTATCGTATGCCTTGAGTGCTACAAGCCGATACCAATCAGACCCAGGAGAGGCGCATTGGACTGCGGCCAAGAATATCCTGAAATACCTAAAAAGGAACAAGGATAAATTCCTGGTCTATGGTGGTAAAGATGAATTGGTTGTTGAGGGATATACCGACGCAAGCTTCCAGACAGACAGAGACGACTTCAAGTCGCAATCAGGATACATATTCTGTCTCAATGGAGGAGCGTTTAGTTGGAAGAGTGCAAAGCAAAGCACAACCGCTGATTCTACAACTAAAGCCGAGTACTTGGCAGCATCTGAGGCAGCCAAGGAGGCTGTTTGGATTCGCAAGTTCATTGATGAACTTGGTGTTGTACCCTCGATCAGGGGTCCAATAGACCTCTATTGTGACAACAATGGAGCTATTGCTCAGGCTCGAGAGCCACGAGAACATCAGAAGGTCAAACATGTCCAGAGGCGATTTCATATGATTCGGGAATGGAAGTCAGAAGGTGAAATCAGAATTTGTAAAGTTGGAACGGATGACAATGTAGCCGATCCACTGACTAAACCTTTGTCTCAAGTGAAGCACAACAAACACATTGAGACAATTGGAATCAAGCATGTTGCGAACTGGCTTTGAATTCCATTTATAGTGTTTTTAATAAGATTTTGAACAATGTTGATGTAAAGCACCATGATGAACCATTCAGTTTTGGAGTAATTAAAATCTTCATGCAATTTAAATCACTCCGTCTTTATTTAATTGTGGTTTAGAATTAAATAATGAGTCCATTTGATTTTAATAAATATTCAAAATAGGGTATCAAGTCAATGGCTTGGATAAAGAAACACCTATTAAGTGAATGTTGAATATTTTAATCGAAAATTATCCCTAATCAAGGTCGTATTTTATGGGCGAATAATGACCATCAGAGATTAGTGTGTAGTATGATTTGTAGCACCGTTTCTAGTGCTATGAGGATACAAATCATTTGCACAGGTATTGGTTTAGAACCATACTGGACAGACCTATGAGGATGCTTTAAGAGATTAAAAATCGTCATAAGTATTTTCTCATTATTACTATCGGAACTCTTTCCTTTTGACCATGAGTAGTGGGAGATCTCTTGTTTGAGTACTGGTCCGTTTTTGTATTCGACAAACGTCTGTCGTGATTGGGGATTATAAAGACGGATATCGGGCGGGTGAGTCCTCTTAGTAAGAGAAGCTACATTACAAGACTGGAAATGTCCCCCTACTAACAATAGGGAACATGTCTTGTTGTTTACAAGGCCTCTCGAAAAGCGATACTGTGAAAAATGCATGGCCGTGCTCAGATGGATTTTAGAAATCATCTGCTTATTGACACTCAAACTCGGATTTCGAGAAACACTTCTGGACGTAACAGAGATGACTAGTAATCTTACTCTGTAGTTCATGAAGAGACATGAAGAGACATAGGATAAGGGCTATACACTAAATGCACACTTGTCCGGAAGGACAAGTGGGAGATTGAAAGGAATGGTGTCCTTCGAACAAGTGTATTATTCTGATAGCAGGTTCAGAATTATTAGAAAGCTAATATATTCAGTAAGGTCAAGTGATCGGAATGCCTGGGTGGAGGCCGCTTCCGATCAGTAATATTACAGCTTAATCTTGACTGAACCCTTCGGGTCACACCCAAGCAAATATATGCGAACCAACTCGACGAATTAATTCGGAAGAAATTAATTCGTCGTCTGAGTGTTAAATATTTAGACGTCGGTAATTCGAGCTTAGAGTGTCGAAACCGATTGTCGGAAGTCGAGTCTAAAATGATAAAAGACGAGACGCGCAAAATAATAATAAATCGACCATATTCCCGAAAATACCCCTAGCATCGGTGTGCCCCGAGCATCCGAATGCTAGGGGAAAGACGAGCTAGCACACCGTGCTAGCAGCCCCGGCCAGCTGCGGCTAGGCACAGCAGCAGCCGCGCCGTGCCACGGCAGCAGCCGCAGCCGCACCAAACCGCAGCAGCAGCTGGTGCGGGCTGGGCTCGGGTCAGGTGCGGGCTGGGCTCGGCCAGGTGCGGGCTGTCTGCGGGCCACGTGCGGGCTGGTGTGGGCCGGGCTCGGGCTTGGCTCGTGGCTTGGCTCGGGTCATAGGGCCATGAATAAGGGGAAGCTTGGAATATGGGAGTAAGTGGGAGAGGACATGTGGCACAAGGAGAGTATTGAGTGGGGAGCAAGTATGGTCCCCTACTCTCCATGTGGTCCTCACCAACCCATCTCACATGGTAATGCCACTTGTAGATTTGTTATTAGTTTGCAATTTTAATTTAATTTAGCTTTAAATTAATTTGTGGAATTTCATGATCCCACATTGATGGGATAGAAATTCCTACTCATACTTTCCTCTATAAATACCAAGCTTGGGATTTGGAGTAAAGTTCTTGAGTGGGAGTTAAAAAGAGCATTCCATAATTTTGGGAAAACTCTTAAACTCACATAACACTCGGGTTTGGGTCGGACCTTGCTAACCCCAAGGTAGTAGACCTTAAAGTTGTGTTCCCCCATTTGTGGGTGGATACCGTCGGAGGCGCGGCGCTTGACGTGCTAGTAGCTTTCAAGTAAGAGCCCCGGGTTTTGGGCGAAGCTCGCTTCGAGGGTAAGATTCGTTATCTTTTATTTGTGAATATTTATTTATGCTTTGTGATTTTAATTATTGCGAGTGGTTCCTCGGGAAGGGGTTGTTTCCGCGGTGAGTCGGACTCACCAAATCCCAACACTAATTAGCCTCAATAACTTTATTCATAAAATCATTTCCAACTGCATGGTCACTAGGCTAAAACCCCTCCTTTTTTGATCTTGTGGGAGATGAGAAACATGCTTTTGTCCAAGGTAGAATTATGATTTTCAGTTGCTTTATAGCCCATGAAATTCTAAACTCGGTGAGAATAAGAACCAAGGGATCAGTTTATGAAGGTGTGCTTAAAATAGATCTCAACAAACCCTGTGACACATTTAGCTTGTCCTTTCTGAAGAATATTCTCACACAAATTAACTATCTAGAGGTTTGGGTCTGATGGATAATGGAGTGTGTATCTTACTTTATCCTTGTCAATGGCTAGCCTTCCAAAAGCTTTAAACATGTAGCTGGGTTGAGGCAAGAAGACCCCCTCTCTCTTTATTTCTACATTCTTTGTATGGAAGGTACTTTGAAGACATTTGAAGCATCTATGCAGCCAGAAGCTCCTGTAGGGAATTAAAGTAGATAAATGAGCCCCTCCAATCTCCCACCTCTTCTTTGATGAGTATGCTCTATATTGCTTGAGAGTCTCTTTAGCTTCCTATAACATCATATAGAAGATCATTAATGAATTTTGCCTCATTTCAGGTGAAATGGTCCATTTTGACAAATCCTATATCCCTTTCTTACCAAACACTCCTTCCCTTTTTAGAAGAATCCTAAGAAGCCCTCTGGGATGATAAACAAGAAGCTTTTGGGGACATATCTAGGCTATCCAATGGAAATGGATGGAAGATCTTCCACAACATTCCAACATATCCTTGACAGAGTGCAAAATAAGACACTACTATAAATGATGGTTTTTGCGACCGTCAAAAACGGTCGTTGATAATAGGGAAAATGGTCGCTAAAAATATTTGCGACCGTCGATGGTTGTAACATGATGGTTGTTATTTACTAGGTCGAAAAAAAAAACAAAACTCGAGTTTTTGATTTAGCCTCGCCTAAGCTACGAGGGAGGAACCTTGTGTGAGCGTGTGGATGTGAGGAGTAGCAATATTGGCGCATGCGCGTCTTGAGCTTTCCGAGGGTCACGCTCGAGTTTGTGTAAAGCATGCTACAAGGTGTAGACACCTAATTTTGTCTTCCTGTCCCGACAGGAAGTGCGATGATGTTACAAAAACCCATTCTTCATGCTAGATCAAAGTTGAAGTGTTTATGAACTACGAAATACATTATGAAGTAAGTTAAAACCTATATTTTAGACTAAATTATCTTAGAGCCTTTTCCGATTACTAATTAGGCCTAAAACGTGCTCATACATGTTTAAACTTGATTAATAACCGACCCAAATGCATCAAATGCAATGATTAGATCCAATGGATCTTACATTGTGAAAAAAATGAGCCAATCAGATAAACCAATCGTCAAATTTCCATAAAAGGCCTATACATATAGATTTCCCTTTTAAAGAGCTTTCCAACGGTACATTATAATCCCAATTTCGAGTTAAAACGAAGAAGTTATGATCAAAACACTAAACCGGGCCCTAAAACCGACACCCTTGCACTCCAACAGCCATATCTTTTTGTCCATAAAAGATTTTAACCTAATTCTAACAGAATTCAAAAGTAGACATTCAGAGCCTTCCAATGATATCACACACGCCTTAATCAGACTTTGCAATCAAAAGTTATCGAAGTTTTAAAAACGCATTTTCGTATAAGGCAAACCGCACCGAGTGCAACACAGTGAGTTGCGCGCGCCTGGCGCGCAAGTCAAAGAGATGCGCGCGGCACCCAGTGCGACTCCAAGATTTGCACACGCCACCTGAGGCCGCTACTCCAAAACCCTAAACCTAGATTACTACACTTATAAATAGGGGTCTTCGTTCAACCCTAAAGAGGACAAAGAAATCAGAATTCTAAAACCCTAGCATTCTTAAATCCCTAATCTCTCAATTTCTCTTACTATCATACTACTTTTCTCCTTTCTTCCTAAATACTTTTCAACCCTAATCCATTCCATTGAAGTCATTAGAGGTACGAAGAAGAAAGAAAGTCCTTAAATGCATTAGACGGAGTTTTAGCATAAAAGAAGAACGGTTAGTTTCTAGAGCACTTAGATAAATCACTTTTCTTTTATTGTTCAAATAACTTTAATTGAATAAATAGTGTTGTTTGATCACTTTAAACAAACTTTTAATTAATTTAATTCACATAGCATTCTTGTGTTAATCAAGACTAGAATTTGAATAATTAATTGATTGTTTTATCACCTAAGTCAAGGCAAATATTGTTTATTTATTATTCTTTTCACGAATTTGAATAACAAAAGAATAACGATTTTGCGATGTAATTCCTACATGATTAATGCTTGTATATAAAATCAACTAACTTAGATTTTAGGATCCACGTTGCATATATTATTTGGTGATGAAATTGTGAAAAAGAAAGATCTAATAGAGGCCACACTAGGGCTAGAATAGCGATTTCTCCCTAAAAAGAACGTTATTTTAGTACCCTCGCTCCCAAACTCATTTCTGGTATATGTATTCCAATTTGGGCATGGGGTAAACTTATGATTCATGATAAATATCCCTTGAACCCTAATTGGGAGAAAGGCATGAACGATGTTTGTGAGTTTTCCTAAAACTCATTGGTGACTCTTTACTAGTTTCTTACAAAAAAGCATAATGATAGGATCAACTCGTACTAATTCAAAGGTCTCCCAAATTTTCAGGAATTCAACTCATAAAACACCCTAAAAAATATAAAGTTCTAGGATTTTAAAGGGCCACGGTGTAGGGAATATTTCAAGCATCCCACACTTGAGCCCCACTGTGATCATACACTTAAGCATGGTGGCGTCCAAAGGGAAGGAAGCTAGAGTAAAAGAGTCGCCAACAAGTTTTAGGAACTTGTAAACCGTTCACAGGGTGAAGGTTACACCCCTTAACGATCCAGGAGATCGTTAACTCCAATAGGTCTAGAACCACGACTGGAAGTTCGGGGATGAAGGTACAAATCCAACCTAAAAGAGATTGAATCTGCCCTAAATAGGCCTCTACTTTATTCTTCTCATATTCATGTGCGCTTTCTGACTAACATACAATCAATAGGTTAACCCTAAACCTGTTTAATCTATGTTGGTTGAATATTAATGCACAACAAAACTATTATTGGCGATAACTTGAATTATAATCATATTAGCCTAAACAAGATTATTAATTATCTTATTAAGAGTGATTACAAGTACAAATTCCTTTTAAACCTGCAAGAGAGGGCATGATCAAGCAATAAAAACAATAATAATCAACAATCATCATCAAAATAATATTCTCAATAAAGCATAATAATAATAGCAAGATCCTAGGCATAATATTAACAAGATTAATAACAAATCCTAGCATGTCACTAAACATTAAAGATCAAAGTTTTATCCCTAACATGATACTAACATAATAGAAGAAAGAGTAGGAAGCATCATAATAATATTAGAAATATTAGTTAATCCTAAACATGATAGTAGGAAGCAATATAACATCCTAACATGATACTAGGAATTAACAAAATAATTTAAGCTTGATTTCTATATCGAAAGATCAATAAAACAATTAAAGTACTTACTTCAATGTCTCGTACCTCTTTCTAATAAAAAAATACACATGTTAGTAACTTCAAGGAAAATAATAAATCAAACAATTAAATTAAACAATCGAAATAGGAATTTGGGACCAAACCCTCAAAAATATTAAACCTTTCACGTCTAGGGCGAAGGCAACTTCGAACTTAGCTAAGTGTGTCTAGAACTTGTGAATGTGGAATTTTGAGAGAGGGAAGGTTTAGAAAAAGAATAGAGAGCG
This sequence comes from Chenopodium album, assembly GCF_948465745.1. Taxonomy (NCBI): domain Eukaryota; kingdom Viridiplantae; phylum Streptophyta; class Magnoliopsida; order Caryophyllales; family Amaranthaceae; genus Chenopodium; species Chenopodium album. The sequence goes on along the minus strand of NC_137846.1, from coordinate 24,911,288 downwards.
AGAAAGCTTCTAGCTTTTAGAGAGAATAAAATTAGATGATTGTTGATGATTAAAAACGGGGAATATACGACTCCTATTTACAAGAAAACAGTTCGGAAACTATAGAAAATACTTCAAGTTCTATACGGAATAAAACTGGAATCTGTCGCCAGGCGACAGACATCAGCGCCAGGCGACAAGACCAGCGCCAGGCGACAGATGTTAGCGCTAGGCGACAGGCTTTGTCGTTTGGCGCTAATTAAAAGATAAAACACGCTTTTGTACGGAATCCTCTTCTTGATATGATTAAGCTAAGCAGCAAATTCCGTGTTTATCAAATTAAAATCGTATTTGTGCCAAATCACATATTTTATTCATAATAAAACTCTTTAAAATATAATTATCACTCCTAATCCCATTAGAATTAAAAAGGAACCTTCTAAATATTCTAGAAGATTAAAATCAATCCTAATAACTTTAGGAATACTAATTAATAGGCCCTCCTCTAGATCATTGGGCAACATATAAAAATCATTTCGGGCCCAATTTAATTTAATCCATAACTTCCACATTATTCATCGGAATTGGGCTTATAATATATCGTTCGAAAGCTCTTTTCGAGCCCAATCCAACTACACTATTATTGGACCCTTACCATGGACCAAACCAAATTGGACTGACTATTTTTCATAAATAGAGTAACAGAAGAAATATTTTCAAAAACAAAAAGAGAAATATTTTAATAAAAACATCCTCATCACTAGACTTCTCACACTTTCACTTTGTTCGATAATCAAACGACGTGAAAGGTATTCATCACTGGGTTTGCTTTTGGGGAGACACATTTGGGTGTCTACACACGAGCATAGAGGAGAAAGATCCCCTACGATGGGCACACCCTCCTTATAGTGGCGACTCCGCTGGGGACTTAGAGGTTACAAGATTAGTTCATAGTTAGGGTCCAAGGTTTCCAACACCAGGTTACCTATGGGTTGTAACGATGGCTAACTTGGATAATCTCTTGTTAGAGAGCGAGACTTGAACGCATAATATCTTCCTTTTTCACAAAAGTAAAAACCAAACAAGCAACATTGCATCATGCATAATCATAGCACACTATAACCCTTAGGGATTGGCTCATTGACTAGGGGTTGCCAACACTAAGCTTCTATCCCAAAATCAATAACAATCATCCATCCCATATCGCCAACAAAATGTTGGGAGGACTATGTCATAGGTCAACATGTTGAGTGATTGATTTGTGCATCGTTTCTTAAGATATGGTACCTTTGGACACCCAAGCCTTGACCTTAAAATTACATTGTATGCTTCGATGGTTCCTTTTATGTGCTTATGTGACAATATGGATATGTGTTTAATTATATGCTTCGTGTCTAATCTAATTAATTCCAACTTGTTACCTAGAGATATTAAAAAAAAAATTCGTAAAAACATTGTGGTTCGAAAATAAAAATGTCGAACCTACTAGGTGGTGCGCGCAACTATCAAGAGCAAGTCCAGAAGTTGCGCACGGCTCTTCCGCGCAACTCTGTGTCTTGCGTGCGCCCACTGTTCAACGTTGACTTTGACTCATTACGAGCAATGTTATACGAAGAAAACAATATTACCGTTTCAAGGTTAATCGTTAAGTAGGTGCTAATAATAACTCTTTGGCTAACAATGTTGTCTAACTTAGTTGTTTTTTTTATTGTTCTTCTTTTTGTTTAAAAAAAAATCTTTAATCGTACTTTGTTTAAAAAAAAAAAACAAAACACGTCTTTTAATCATCCTTTTCTTTCTTTCCTTTTTTTCCCCAAAACAAAAGTCTTTTATCGTTCTTTATGCGTTTTTTCGAAAAAAAAAAAATCGCATGTGGCAGGCGCTACTCTCGAAGTCGCACTTTCCACCTTAGCGTAAGACAGAAAATTGCACGCGATACTGTTTTCGATTATGATGATTCATTTACGTACTTTATAATCGAACTAATGACATTACTTCTCATAAGGTTCGTCATTAGAAGTTTGCATCCATTGATAGGACGTCATCAATATTCCCATTCTAAAATGTACCTATTTTCATGGTCATCATCTTTTAGTTGTAATTAGTCAACCTTGACTTAAGATCATAATTTACTTCTTCTATGGTTTAAAAAGAGAATACTGAGAACCTTTCTTGGGATGATTGCCTCACACACAAAAATAAAGAGAAATCAAACGAAAAAAGAATCAAGAAATTGTTCTTAAAAAAAAGAAAAAGAAAAAGAAAAAACAGAGAGTGTGATACAAAAAGATTATTATTCTCAAAAAAAAAAAAAAAGAAAAAAAAGAGAGAAAATTATGAATGATAAAACCGAGAAAAGGATTTAATTATTTCTTGGATCTCACATTCGGAGGCCTTCATTCTTTTTAAGCAAATATCAATATGTTATCCTTTAAAGATGAGCAATATGAGAATCATAATTTAAAAAATAAATAAATAAATAAAAATAAAAAAAATAAAAACGATAAAGATCTCTATTGTAATCTAAATGATCAACACATACCATGGTATATTGATCATTTTAAGGAGTATGTTCGGGTTGATTAATATTTCTAAAAATTTGATGAGAATTTTCAATCCAACTTTCTTTTCCTTCTCTTCTACCTTTTTTCGAAAACAATTCATTTAAAGTAAAATCCTTAGATGATTACCTTGTTGAAGTCAACACAAATAATGACATTCCATTAATGATCGTATTGCAAGGACTAAAAAAAACAATCATTTTGACTTTTAATCGTTGTTTGAATGCTTGGCAGAAAAGGTTTAAGTGAACACGCTCAATTTCTCGTGATACACATTACTAGATCATCTTCCACATTCGCATACTAGTCCAATCATGGGTAACGAAGCAGAATTGGAGAAACTTAGAGAGGAACTCCAAAACCTAAAGGCCCTACAAGAAGAAGAAGCCCAAATGAAGGCTAATAAAATATCAGAAAAGGCTAAAATAAAAGCAAATAAATTCTGCAAGAAAAAGCAAATAAAAGAGGCCTTGGAGAAACTTGTCCTTCGAGCTAGCTCAGGGAATAAGTACTTCAATTATGAGCTTGCACCACAACCTAATGGCAAGACTCTCCTAGAAAGTTCTTGACTACGGATTTACCAAACTTTAAGGTTACAGACAATCCTAGGACTTACTTATTGAGCTTTATTGGAATTATGGCATTGAAAGGGGTTGAGCATAGCCTATATGCATGTACTTTTCCTCTTTCATTGGACCCAACTGCAAGATCATGGTTTTATAACTTCGATGCAAAACAAACTTCCACTTGGAGTGACGTTGTAAAAGCGTTTTTAGCCCAATATGGAGACAACATCGAGCTCACAACTACCTTTGCACGATCTTGAATTGCTTAAGCAAAGGGAAGAAGAAGGCTTTGTTGACTTCTTTTCCAAGTGGCGATCAAAGATTGCTCTTCTTTCACAAAGACCTCCGGATCATGAACTTGTCCCAAAGTTCATAGATAATATGTCTCCACCATACAAGTGCCATTTATAATACCTTGGTTTAGACACATTTCAAAAAGTCTATACAGTGGGAACATTAATTAAAAGGGACTTCATAAATGAAACAATGAATCATATAGATGGACTAGATTTTTAGAGAGGATTTCACCTACGTTGGAAACGGACAAAGCTCGAAGACGCAATCTCATGAAGTCGTCAACAATTCAAGATGTAGCACCCTAACTCTTGTTTTGTTTCTTTTTATTTTGTTTTCTTTATGATAGACTAAGAGCTCCATGCTGTCGAATATACTTATTATTATGTTCTCTCATTAATTAATGAATAAAGTTTATATTTTCAAGTACGTCTATCTTGTTCTCTTTTCGATCTCTTTGCTGTTATTAGCTTGAATTAAATGAAATACACCTACAAACAGGAAATATCAAAAAAGCCATACATACTCAACACTTTAAGAATCTTGATTAGCTCTGGCTTACTAGATTTACCAAATGAAAAGAGGCCCCTCTTTTGGCCCACTAAGAAGAGATATGATGATTACACCAACACAGGAGGCAACTTGAAACTCCACGTAGATAATCCCATGTTAATAACCTTAGAACAATCCATCTTTTGTTAGCCCTTTTGAGCATCGTCAATTGAGCCTTACTTATTGAACCTACATTATTCCAAACCTTGGGATGGGAATGGTGCAAAGCACTATACAAAAAAGGGCAAAGAGACCCGTTGAAATATGCATGAGAGACCGCTTTTTGACGGGTTTCTATCTCAGGGGTCTCTTTGATTAAGAGACCCCCTCTCATTAGAGGTCTGTTTTTGCGGACAAATAGACCCGTTGTCAGTGATCACAGGTATGTTATCTAAGTGATGAGATTGATAATTTAGAAGAGAAAGTGATCCGTTGTTTGAGATATGGGGTCTGTTTAGTTGTATGAAACAAACCTGTCAAGTTAGCTAACGAGTCTCTTTGTTCTTTTTTTTTTAAAAAAAAAAATAAAAATAAAAATTTTAGTGATTTGCATTTGAATTATTTTTGTTTTGATGCGCTATACAAATTGACAGAATTAATGAGCTAAATTATATAGTGGAGTTTGTAATTCGTATACTTAATATGTACGTAACATCAATAATACGAAATAGCAATGAACTAGATTAAATTTATGAGATAAAAAAAAAATCAACAAACGTCAAATCCCAACAACAAAAATGAACTAAATTAACAAAATTAAATTTATGAGATAAAAAAAAATCAACAAACGTAAAATCCCAACAGCAAAAGTTGGTCAAATTTATTAAAATTTATATTTACAATTAAATCAAGACGACTTCAGTACTCCATTTGCTACCTCCGTATTTGGGAGTTTTTGTGTTTTTGATGACATCCAGCAGATCTGACAAAACAAAATTACAAAATTGAATGATTATAATTGAGAATTCCACTAGAAAACTAAAAAAATCAAATTTAATAAAGAAAAAACAAAGTAAATAAGATATGCACAATAAAAACATACTATCAACAGGAGGAGAAAAACTGCAACTCAAATTCATTGAATTTGATGCCCACGTCCTCATAAATATCACATGCCTTGAAGAAATCATCAATCACTTCCTTGCTGAAACTAACTTGTAATTTCTGGAAGCAAGCTTTTAGCTTTGTTATTATCGACATCTTCCGAATAAGAATTGATCTCATCACATTCAACAACCAACCAGGCCAAGTCAGATCTATCTTCAACATTTTGTTTTGATTAGAGTTAAACCAAAAATAAATTCAACCAATTCAACATTCAAATAGAACAAAAAAACAAAAAAAAAAAAAAAAAAAAATTACCACCAACACATCGCCAGACCACCCACAAAAACACCCCAGCCACCCACGGAAAAATCTCAAAACTACTCCACCTTAACCCGAAATCACCATGAAAATACTAAGTCACCCAGCAAAAAACCTGTAAAATTATTAAATATAAAATAGATATGAAATTTCACCTTTTTAAACACTTCAATTTTGATTATTTGGCCATATTAACCATCAAAACTCCATATCTGGAGTTTGCATGGTCAAAATTGATCTTGAAAGCCTTATAGTAGTGACGGTGATGAAATAAAATGAGGAGGCAGCAACGGTGGTGTTAAGTAAAAAGAGGAGGCGACACCGACATTGAGGAGGAGGAGGTAGTGACGCTAGCATTAAGGAGAAGGAGGAAGCGACACCGGCGTTAAGAAGGAGGTGGCAATAGCGTGTTTTTGCTCTGGGAGAAATAGAAGTTGACAGGAGAGGAGATGAGAGGAAAGAGCGGCGTGAATTGGGTGTAAAATGACAAGAGAAAGAAATAGGGTTTTGCTGTTAACTCAAAGATAATAAAAGTTGCTTAATTGGTGAGCCCTTACACATATAAGAGACCCGTTAAGTCAACTATGGGTCTTTTATTTTTTTTTCCCTCCCTCTTTTCAAAACTAATGGTGGGCCCTATGATATATAAGAGACCCGTTATCTCTAGTATCAGATCTTTTATATTAAAGAGACCCGTTGTATTAATCAATAGGTCTTTTATTATAGATCCCTTTGCCCATTTTTGTAGTAGTAAGAGATACAAATGAAAAAATTGGGGGAACGAAACATAAGAGGGGGACACAAAGTTAGTCTAAGCCCAAAAAAGGAATGATCGAATGCAAAATCGTTCTAAACCCAAAACCAAACTTGTCAAAAAGGAGAGAAAAAAAAAAAGAAAAAGACAGAGGGAAGATAAGGAAAAGGCACCTAATGTAGAAGTTGTCACACAAAATAGGAAGGTTTTAATTTTAGAAGCACCAAAAGTAAGGGATTAAGGGAGTATACTTGAGCCTGTCCATTTTTTTAAACTTGAGCCTAGCCACGTTACAACCCTGGAAAGGTCCTCCTTGAGGTAGACCATAATCATGTACCACAAAAATCATCATTCTACGAAATATGGCCTACCTTAGGCCTTTACATATATGGACCTACTATTGAGTAGTTATGCACATACATAAAATGCATAAAGTGTTGAGTAAATGATTACAAAATCATATAAAAAAATTCAAATAATTTGCATGATTTGATAGTCATTGGCTTGATTACATCATTTTAGTGAAGCAATCGAATCAAACTAAATTCCATGTTTTCCATATCTTTTGCCAAGAATAATGTGATGACTATCACTTTAAAAAATAATCATCTTATTTTCTTTTAATAATGGGGCTATTTATTACTAAGGTGATTTAAGTTCTATATACATTGCCTAGAAGGAAAACGAGTTAATATAGTAAATTGATTTGATATATCAACAGTCTCGACGTCAACTTTAGATGTCTTTTACAACTCTTGAGCATTAGTCTTCTCACTTATCATGAGCAACTAATATGTCCGCCTGCATGGGATATCGTCATCCTATCAAGCGAGGAACATTGATTGAACATGATCGCTACATGAAAAAATGATCGTTATCGCTATTACACGTATACCTCACTGCCAAATCATCACGATGAATCAAATATTAAGTCAATAATCCTTGCTGTTTGAAAAAATGTCTATTCCTCTTTTTTAAGTCTTCTATGGAAAAGTTGGATCCCTTTCCTTTTTATGCAAATTCGTCTTTTTTGTTCATTTCTTTTTTAGGGGGTAAGTCGAGATGATCCCTCCCATTTGGAAACTAAAATACTCGAAAGAAAAATAGTATAATTTTTTGCTCTTTGCCTCAAACTAGGGGCTAAAAAACCAAAGATATCCCCACTTTTCTCTATTTACAGATTAAAATACGCTATTTATGCTACTAAATCAATGTTCATGCAAAGCTTATTACGAATCATCTTAATAACTTTAAATGACAAAGTGAAGAATACCACTTCCTATTATTGGACCAAGATAATTAATTATGTTACTTGATCAAACAGTTCGTGATAAACATATGCAATGTTCCACAAATTGAAAATACAAATCTTGGGACTCCAAATAAACATGAGAAACATCCCCTAGAATATGTATACATGAATTCCAAAAGCCAGCTAAATCTACACTTCGGGGCTACAAAAATATAGGTCTCACCTCAACTTTTGTTTTGAAATAAGACCATATTTTTTAAAGTGATTCGAATGATTTTATAAATTATTCTAAGACTCCATCAAACCTAAGTTTGATAAATAGTCATTCTCAAACTACGGTGCTTATTTAATTGGAAGAACTTCACTTTCAATCAGCAACATATGACGATGACAAACACTAAAAAAAGAAAAATATAAACTAAATTAGAAATACAAAAGTTTGCTCACATTTTCATAGCTTTGTTGAAATAAGTTGCAAATTATAACTTACCTTCATCAATCTTGGACGGAAAAGTCACACTCAATTACGATCTAGACTTTTCTTTCCATTTTGGGTCCAGTTTTGAAAATAACACGATTATGTATTTTGCGTACTAGAAAAAGTTGCTTCATTTTATTTTTAAAACAAACTTCCGTTAAAACTATTGGACCTTCTCCAAATTTTAAATTGTAGTTCGAAATAACTTGTTTGTTACTCTCTAAATAAAAAAAAATAGTCTTCAAAATTTCCTTTCTGAATTTTTGTTTCATTTTCTCAAATAAATAAATTTTCAGATTCTCAATAACCGTTTGGATAATACATGTATATACATAAATATTTCCAAAAGAAATGAACTAAGATTTGACTTCTTCTTGACTCAAACTTGTTCTCGCCTAGTTATCGTGCGAACATGGGCTTAAGGATGGTAAACAAACCACCTACAAGACCAAAATCAAAGATTGGTAAGAAAAATGAAATCATTTGATGTTTTAAATCAACTTTGAAGAATAATATTACCGCAATGATCTCTACGAACGTTTTGACATTAGGTAAAGGTTACTAAACCTTAACTATAATTGTTTTGGGTTTATAAACAAGTAAAGAACTAACTTGCTTCCTTGAACATGACTTTAACTAAAATGCGTAAGCCATGTCATTATCCTGAAATGTTCTCAAACACAAAAATGGGATACATAGGCTCATTCCCATATCATGATTATATGAATGGCCTAAACAATAGCAAGTCATTAGAACTACCCCAAATTGGGGGCTCCAAGACTTGTGAAATAGCAAGAATGCTCATAACCCGACTCATAAGGGCTCCAATGTCCACAATAAACAAAATGAAATATTCATGCCATTCGAGATACTTTCGAGAATCGCCTAAACTATAAACGGTTTACATAGATCTCGAGCCTTACAATTTTCAATTGTATCACAATGATTTAACAATCATTTTGTTCCTTTGAAAATTACGTTTGCAATTGAACTTGGCCATAGAACAAGCTACATATTAGAGCCATTTTCAAGTTCAAAAACAAATCTTAGTGCATAATTGTTGTTTCAATACTTCAATTTACCTCAAAGATTAGACAGTACGACTAGTATAGAGCAAAAGAAACAAAATCATGAGTTTCAAAATAGAATTCAAACGCATACAACATACTTGCTCATACGAAAGTTTAGTAATCAAACATTCAACATGAAATTTGTATCAAGACACTTCATTAACATAAGACAAACAACTTCATGAGGTAGAATAAAAGACTCCTAAATTCTAAATTAAGAGGTCTTCATTTAAAATTCTCTACTGTTGCACGAATAAAAAAATTGAAAACATTGGAATTTCACAAAGAGGATAATATCTACTTTCTCGAGCTTCAATCAGTAACAAAATTTGAACTCAAGAGAAAGAATTCGAGAGTAGCGAGAATAGAGGAAAAGTTGAGCAACATTTCATTTTTCCTCTTACTTGTTTCAACGAACGACAAATGTTACTAGACTTAGCTAATTTCATTTGTTAAAACTATGAATGGTCGAAAACGATTTTAACACACTCATTTAAACGCAAAGATCCTAGTTGTAACAATAAGACAAAACACGGGATTTCTAGACCCATTTCGAGCAACATGAAAGGGTTTAATTCTTAAAAAAAAAAAAACAAACAAGACATTGAAGCTACCCAATGTTGGGGGCTACGACATTTTGAAAATATTAAATGGGGGCTTAAAATCTCAAGATATAACCAAATTACACCAGTTCGATGATGTCTTCAAGAATTTCCTAAATTTACTAGTTTATGGAAATCTTGATATCATAGTTTTATAAGTGAATAATAATAACTTTCGGTTATTGTTATCATTGTTAACACCAATTTTGCAACTTAGACATGACAAAAATAAACATGAGTCGCAAGAACAATTTCATGCCATTATCAAAGCTCAAAATTTCAATCATAGTTTTAGTGCATAATTGTCGTTCTAATAATACTTCAACTTACATTAAAATTTACAAGTATAGTCTACGTGAGCAAAAAAGATAAAGTTCAAGTACAAATTCAAAAATTAAATACGTATATGCTTATATATGCTCATAAAGGATCAATGCTTTACCATTTCACATGAAATTTGTTGCAATAAAATGTTTAAACATGTCCCAATGACATAGAACAAACAAATTCATGAAAACAAGTTGGATCAAAGTCACCAACTTCTAAAAGTTAGAGTTCTTCATTCGGCTTTCTCCATTTTATTGACCAAGTTCAAAGTTTGAATAAGAAAAGGAGCAAGATTTACTTTCCTTAGCTTCAAACGACAACAAAAATGGAAAGGAAGATCAAAATGGCAAAATAGGAGAAGAAGAGAGTGAGCTGCAGATTGCACTTCTCCAACTCTTTTTACTAATTCAAAAGTTGCACGCAACTTATCAAGTTGCGCGTGGCATCCCAGCGCAACCTAGTTACTTGCGCGCACCTGGCCAGCGTTACCCACTGAGTTACGCGCGGATACTGGTCACTTAAAAGACTGGTTCTCATATTTTGATCCATCTTGAAATTTTCCAACGGTATTGTGCGTTGTTAGACGTAATAACGCACGAATCATTGAAATCATTTAAATTGCTTTGCATTTTGTAGTTTATTTTCTTCTTTTTTAGCTTTTTGCATCATCCTGCATGCACACCGTGCTTTGTGTCTGCCCTAAGCATACGTTTTGGAAGTTTTCTGTTAACGTGTCTTAAAACGTTCCGTAGTGGTGATTTACATAAAAGCTCCCATATACAGGTTTGTCATTTTATTTTACTGACTTTAGAAATTCTTTTTGTTTTTTTTGGCATCCACAGCAAAAAGAATGGTGTACCGTACAGCATAAAATTGTATGGCATATCATACAGCGTAAAATTGTATGGCGTAGGTGTTGCGTAAAATTACATCCTCTTCCCAGCAACGTGATCTACCTCCCGTAACGAAAACGGAGAACTACTTTTCAACTTTAGGCGTTAGCTTTACGAGTCGACTGGCGCGCCGAACCATCGAGAACAGACACATTCTCGATTAGAAGCAAATAACGTAGTTAGTGAGCTTACTGGCTTACCGGACAGTTAGCGTGTCCGTCCACCCCCTGTATAAAGAGCAACGTGATGAAGTCGCACTTATTTTGACACGTTCCCCCAGTCCTGAGACGCGTGTTTTCATCTTGTGGACAAAACTGCTGAGAGAGCTGCCGATTTTCTCCTCTCTTACTGTATTTGGATATATGCCTCCAGTCTTGAGACATGTATTTCTATCTTGTGGACCCCAAATATTTTGTTTTGGCAAGGGAGTGTCAAAACTTCTATTCACGTGTTAGGCTCCGAACGCCGAAATACCTCTCATTTTATCATTTTTTACTTTGTTAAAATCATGGACTAAAGTTTCAATGACACATCGAGGGACTTTAGATCAACGATGGCATATTGAGAGGATATTATCCTCTTTACTCTTTTTAAACCAATATCTTCTCAAAACATGACATCACCCAGCACATTCTTTACTTGTAAAGGTGTTCTACACTTGCAAAGGGCCAATCTAGATTATTTAGCGCACTAAATCTATTTTTTAAGCCTTAGCAGCTACATGTCTCGAACATTTAGCGAATCGAGGATAGTCTCGACATTCTCAACACTAATGAAAAATTCCTTATCATTTATGAAACTTCGCATAATGAGTCTCGAATTTATTCCTTGGCTACTTTGATCATCGTCTATTATAGACTCGACTAAAGTGGGGGCTAATTGTAGACACCTACTTTCGGCCTCCTGTCCCGACACGAAGTGCGATGATGTTACAAAAACCCGTTCTTCATGCTAGATAAAAGTTGAAGTGTTTATGGACTACGACATGCATTATGAAGTAATTTAAAACCTTTAATTGAGACCAATTTACCTTAGAGCCTTTTTTATTACTAATTAGGCCTAAAAAGTGCTCATACATGTTTAAACTTAATTAATAATGGACCCAAAGGCGTCAAATGTAATGATTGGATCCAATGGATATTACATTGTTAAAAAACGAGCCAATCAAATAAACCAACCACCAAATTTCCATGCAAGGTCTATACAAATGGATAGCTCTTTAAAAGATTTTTCCAATGGTATATTATAATCCCAATTCCAAGTTAAAACGAAGAAGTTATGATCAAAACACTAAACTGGATCCTAAAACCGACATCCTTGCACTCCAACAGCCATATCTCACACGCCTCAATCCAATTTTGCAATCAAAAGTTATGGAAGTTTTAAAAACACATTTTCGTATAAGGCAAACCGCACCGTGCGCAATTCAGTGAGTTGCGCACGCCTGGCGCGCGCAAGACAAAATGGTGTGCACGGCACCCAGTGCGACTCCGAGAGTTGCGCGTGCCACCTGACGCTGCAGCTCTAAACCCTAAACCTAGATTCCTACGCCTATAAATAGGGGTCTTCGTTCAACCCTAAAGAGGACAGAAAAATCAGAATTCTAAAACCCTAGCATTCTTGAATCCCTAATCTCTCAATTTCTCTTACTATCATTCTACTTTTCTCCTTTCTTCCTAAATACTCTTCAACCCTAATACCTTCCATTGAAGTCCATGGAGGTACGAAGAAAATAGAAATTCCATAAATGCATTAGACGGAGCTTTAGCATAAAAGAAGAACGGTTAGTTTCCTGAGCACTTAGATAAATCACTTTTCTTTTATTGTTTAAATAACTTTAATTGAATAAATAGTGTTGTTTGATCACTTTAAACAAAATTTTAATTAATTTAATTCACATAGCATTCTTGCGTAAATCAAGACTAGAATTTGAATAATTAATTGATTGTTTTATCACCTAAGTCAAGGCAAATATTGTTTAATTATTGTTCTTTTCACGAATTTGAATAACAAAAGAATAACGACTTTCGTAATGTAATTCCTCCCTAAAAGGAACGCTATTTTAGTACCCTCGCTCCCGAACCCATTTCTGGTATAAGTAGACCAATTTGGGCGTGGGGTAAACTTATGATTCATGCTAAATATCCCTTGAACACTACTTGGGAGAAAGGCATGAACGAGGTTTATGAGTTTTCCTAAAATTCATTGGCGACTCCTTACTAGTTTCTTACAAAAAAACATAATGATGGGATCAACTCTAATTCAAAGGTCTCCCAAACTGTCAAGAATTCAAATCCTAAAACACCCTAAAAAGTGTAAAGTCCTAGGCTTTTTAAAGGGCCATGGGCATAGAGGAGTAGGATCCCCTATGATGGGCACACTCTCCTTACACAAGGGTAAGGTCGTGAGGATGTATTTTCCTTACTTTCTCTCTCTCCCTCTTTATGTGTTTATCACTTTATTAATTGCATGTTTATTTGTATTATTTATGCATGTGGTCCGGGCGGCTTTTGGTTCTACACAGTGCTCGAGAATCGTAAAACCTAACATATGGTGCACACTTAGAATCACAAGAACATCTATTTCGTGATCGTGATTTCTCTACAAGGTTTTAGGCTACAAGCCCTCTAGGTTTGAAAACAGATCCATAGAGTACCTAATCTTATTGGGTAACTAATTTCCTATTAGTCATTATACAACAAGATGGAAAGATGGAAAAGGAAGCTGTAGACTTTGTGGCAACTCTATGGGCTATTTGGCTTCATTGAAATCACATAAGATTCAAAAGAATCCAACAAAATCCTTTCAAGGTTATGTAAGAAATCATAGCCCTCATCTGGAGGTGGAAAGAAATATAGCTCAACAACAAAAATACAAACAAGCACAACTAGACTGTGAAAGACAAATAATGTTGGATTTGGCAAACAGGGCATTTGGTGTCTACTTCTATAATTCAAATCCAAGTTGATGCCTCAGGATATTTAAATAGATTACCGAAAGGCTCTCCATCTGGGACTACTAGTTGGTATATGATCTTAGGCTAGCGAGCTCAAGATTAGGGTAGGTTTTGAAAATATTGTAACTTTAGATGCTCTTCAAGTAGAGTGTAGAGCGATATAAAGAGGACTACTTCAAGCAAAAGAGAAGTGGAACTAGGTGTAGGGGCGGCACCAGGGGGGCTGGTGGAGGCTCGGCCCCCATGGCTCGATCGACAACCCCTTTATTTTTAAACCTATCACCCCTAAAAAGAGCTATCAATTCGGGTAAACGAGTCAGGTTTAGGTCGGGTAAGAGTGGGACGGGTTAACTCGAGTCGGGTCAATTCGGGTTAATGTCGTAACCTATGCGGGTAGGGTTCGGGTTGGGTCATGCTTGAGTCGGGTCATGTATCTTATCGGGTTTGGGTCGGGTTCAGGTCAGGTTAATAACAGGTCGGGTTACATTCGGGTCGGGTTGAATAATAGGGTCGGGTTTAATTCGAGTTTTCACGGGTTAAAACGAGTAAGGGTAATTCTTGGGTTTGGTTCAATTCAATAATTTGCGGGTTAGAATCAGGTCGGATCATTTTCGGGTTTGAGTCGGGTTTGATTCAAGTCAATAATTTGCGAGTTATAATCAAGTCGGGTCATTTCCAAGTTGAGTCATTCTCGGGTTCAAGTCAGGTTCGGTTCAAGCCAACAATTTGCGGGTTACAATCAGGTCTGGTCATTTCCAAGTCGGATCATGTTCGGGTTCAAGTTGGGTTTGGTTCAAGTCAATAATTTGCGGGTTATGATCAAGTTGGGTCATTTTCAAGTCAGGTCATGTTCGGGTTCAAGTCTCAAATATTTGGTTAATTTGGGATTTAAGTTTATTTCGGGGTCAAGTCATCTTGGGTTAGGGTACATTTTTTGGATTTGTTTGTTAACAGTTCATGTAATGACGTTCACGTTTAATCATTATCAATTACTTCATTTATTGTAAGATTAATAATTTCAAATAAGTTAAAATTCGAGCTAATAAGTTCTAATAAGTTTAGATAAGATCTACATAATAAGTTCATATTTATTCCCATAAGATAGGTTTAGTTTAGATTTTTAGAAGATAAGTTCAAACCCTATTCTAATCTATTCACATTGTTTCCACTCATTTTAGTGATAACAATTTCAGATAAGTTTATATTCAAGATGACATGGTCAAATATGTTTAGATAAAATACAATAAGTTCATATAAATTCGGTTAAAATAGGTTTTGTTTAGGTAAGTTAAAATACAATATCTTTTTTTATTCTAAACTTATTTTATTTGAAAATATCTAAACTTGTTTATTTTTTATGAGTTCACATCCGAGTTCACGTTTTTTTTAATGGCATTGTTTTTTTGAAACATTTGAATGGCATTATTTAAAATGTTTGAATAAGATTAAATAGGCAAATGAATAATAAAATTAGAAAAAGACTATAAGAGTCTCGCTCTTGGGTTAGGGTTTCCTTTCATCAGGGGTCAGAGTGGGTTTCTCTTGCACGTTTAAGCGGTTCTCCCCTTCCGGCGAGGTTATTCCAGCAGCCATGGAAGAGGATATCATTGAAAAGTGCTCGATATGGAACATTACTGAGGATGAAGAAGAAATTGCGGAGTTGGGGGAGAATAAAATTGGACCCACGAAAGCAAATTAGCGTTGTCAGTGGTAGGGAGGATTCTGACTATGCGATCGTATAATTTTGAGGCTATGCAATGAATGCTTAAACAAGTTTGGGCGTTGAGAAGTGAGGTAATTTTCCGTAAAATCGAGAATAACCTCTTTGTCATCCAATTTTTTCATTGGCGTGATAATAATAAAGTTCTAAACGAAGCTTCTTGGAACTTTGATAATCAATTATTGTTGTTAAAAGACATTCACACAGGGGAATAACCTAAATCGATTGATTTAAAATTTTGGTCGTTCGAATTTGAATCTACAATCTTCCCTTGTTTAGTAGGACCAATGATAGTGTTAGAAACATAGCGAATAAGGCCGGGGTTGTCATAGAGGTGGAGAATGTTAAATTAGGGTGGGATAAATTGCGAAGAGTTCGTATAATGGGGGATACCTCTAAACCATTGCATAGAGTTCAAAAAATCATAAATAAGAGAGGCGATGTTTCTATAATACAATTTAAGTAATTTATCTTTGTTTTGTTTCATGTGTGGCATTTTGGGTCACACTGAGAAAGAATGTCCTAATGTTGTAGAGGATGAGGAACCTGAAGATAAACAATAAGGTCTTTGGTTGCGGGCATCTCTGAGAAAAGGTATAGCAAAGATGGTGGAGTTGGGGAAGATAATGTTAAAAAATAAATCTTTGGTTTACACTCAGAAACTGGGGAAAATTACAAATGCTGCTATTAAGAAGTTGGGGGCAGTAGTAATGCTTTTTTAGGAGATGACCAAAGTGTAAACTATAACCATAATCAAGATAGCATGGTGTCTAGGGGAGGAGATGAGGATGTGCGTATTGATAATGAAGAGGATGAGTTGGTTGCTGAGGATGTGGTGCATACGTGTGTTTCCCACCTGATTTGAGTGGCTGCAATATGAGAGTGGGGGATGGAGAGGGGAAGGTAGGAGAAGGTTTTAATGGGGATGGGGAGAGTGTGTTGTTTGGAAACGTGGGGCAAGGGCAACTCGTGTTTTCTACTAGAGCAGGGGGGAGTTTACCTAGAGGTCGGGGAGGTGGGAAGTTAGGAAGAAAGTTAGCTAAATATAAAGGGGAGAGTGACCGTAAGAGGATGGAAATTGATAGGGACAAATTACTAGGTAAGCGAAGTAGGGAGGATGATGATAGTAGTGAAGAATTAGGGAATTAGGGAATGATAGTAGTGAAGAATTGATGAGCAGTCCTGCCAAGCTCAATGAGTATCCTAAGTGTTAACTGCAGGGGGTTGGCAAATACCTCTACAGGTAATAATCTCTAGAACTTAGTACAGAGAAAAAGCACAATATCTTCTTTTTCTGACAGAGACGAAATTGAGTAGTGGGGAGATGGTGAAAATTAAATCTAAAATTGTGGGTTATAATGGTATTGTAGTGGATAGTTGTGGTAGATCAGGTGGAGTGGCTTTGCTTTGGGTGAAGGGGAGTGTAGTTGAGTTATAAGCTATGTCTTTGCACCACATTGATGTCACTATTGTGAAGGGGTTAGGGTCTTCAAAGTGGAGGCTTACGGGTTTCTATGGGTGGCCGAAAGTTGCAAACCGACATCTATCTTGGCATTTGTTGACTGAGTTGGCTGGTGTGAATGATACCCCTTGGGTATGCATTGGTGACTTCATGTGATCATCTACGATTTAGAGAAGAAGGGTGGTCGGGATAGAGCCCTCTGGCAAATGGGGAATTTCAAAGATGCGGTTGATGTTTGCCAGCTTATTAATGTTCCTTTTTCTGGCTACAAGTTCACATATGATAATGGGCAAAGTGGGGATGATAATGTGTAATGTCGGCTGGATAGGGCTCTTTCTTGTCAAGCTTGGGTTAGCTCCTTTCCTCGGGCAAAGCTTTTTCATTTAGAACGGGAATGGTCGGACCACGCTCCGATTAAACTCATGTTAGATGAAGAGATGGAGGTAAAGAATAAATTGGGAGACAAAATTTTCAGATTTGAGCAGCTTTCGACTGAGCATGAGGGTTGTGAAGGGGTGGTGGAGACTGCGTGGCAGCTTTGGGGGGATCAATGGAGCACAAAATTGCTGCTTCTGCGGAGGAGCTGAGGATTTGGAGTGATAAAGAATTTAGTAAAATTTTTAAGGAGATCCGGAGGAAGAGGAAAAGGTTGGGGGTGTTGAATAAGGGAGGGTGTTCAGAGGCTTAGGTGAACAAGAAAAGAAAGGTGGTGAAGGAAATAAACAATTTACTTCATCAAGAAGAGGTTTATTGGAGGCAAAGATCGAGAGCATTATGGCTTAAGGAGGATGATCGTAATTCAAGTTTTTTTTCACCGAAAAGCCTCTCAATGACAATGCAAAAAACAAATGATGGTGTGGAGCACATGGGAGAGGAAGAGATTGAAGTTGTAGCCATGGACTATTTTAGGTCCTTATTCACGTCTTCGAACCCTCTGAATTTTGAAGAAGCGTTCGCTAGGATTGATCGACGTGCCACTGCTACTATGAACGCAGGGTTAGAGGCCCCGTATAATGTAGAAGAGATTTTACAAGCATGATGCAAATGCATCCTTTGAAAGCCCCTTGTCCGGATGGTATGTGCCCTCAATTTTTTCAGACTTACTCGCATATTGTTGGTCCTTCTGTCACTAGTTTGGTTATTGGTGTGCGTATTAGTGATATGACACCAATAAATAAAACATTTATTGTTCTTATCCCGAAGAAGAATGAGCCGGACAAAATGACTGAATATAGACCCATTAATCTTTACAATATGGTGTATAAATTGATTACTATGGTGTTAGCGAACTGTCTGAAAACTTTCCTTTTTGATATTACTTCTATTAATCAAAGTGTTTTTATCCCGAGTAGATTGATCACGAATAATATTCTGGTTGCGTTAGAATTATTTCATCATATGAAAAATTCAGGAAGTGAAAGTGGTTCGTTGGCTCTTAAGCTTGACATGGCAAAGGCGTATGATAGGGTGGAATGGGTTTTTCTAAGAGTTGTGACGAGCAAAATAGGGTTTGCAGAGAGCTGGATTGATCGGGTTATACATTGTGTCTCGACGGTCTCAATTTAGGTTCTTATAAATGGGGCACCTACGGGGGAGTTTACTCCATCTAGGGGTTTACGACAAGGTGATCATCTATCCCCTTATTTGTTTATCTTTTGTGCCAAATCTTTGTCAGGTTTGTTGACTAGGGCGGTGGAGGCAGGGCAACTTCACGGAGTTCGGGTTGCGCCGTCAACTCCGACCATATCTCATTTGTTCTTTGTCGATGATAGTATTATTTTTTCAAAGGCCAAGGTGAACATTGGGAAGACTATGGTGACCTTTAGTAAGGGTGTTTCAGTGGAGAGGAGGGAAGAACTGGCGAATTTACTTAGGGTGAATATTGTGGATGTGCTTATTAAGTACCTTGGCTTACCTACGGTGATTGGGAGGTCAAAACTGTGTTGGGTTTCGTGATGTCCAATACCACGCAGAAACAAAACCCGAACCTTAGACCCGCACATAAATTAATGCAACTAAACACAAGCATATTAATTGAAAACATAATTAATGACATAATTAATTAGCTAAGAAGAAAAGACGATCATACCATTGATGTGTGCTTCACTCTTTCTTAGAGCTCGGACATGAAATCATCGAGCCCCGCAAATGCGCAAGCCTCCAACGTCTCACACCCTCAAGACCCGATCTGAACGGCCCCTACCCCGAAGCTTAATCGAGGCTAGACCAAGAAAGACTAGAGTATTACGAACTTAAAGGTTTTCTCACTTATTGGGAGATGCCTTATTGAGTTCAACTTAAGTGAATAATCCTAACTCGAAAAGTTGGTATTTATAGGCAAAGGCTCCCAAAAACTTCAATCATCTTTCCATGTGGGAGAAATAATAGAGTTAGAAAAGTAAGCTATTAATTTAATTCCAAATTAAATTAAATTAGCTAGACAAATAATCAAACAACACTTGGCACACACATGGGAGTGGTTAGGTGAGGACCACATGGTCTCCTTGATCCCCAAGCAAAAACTCTCCCCTCTAAGCATGCGCCACATGGCATACCTTTGCCTTGGGCAACAAAGGTGTCATGTGGGCATCCCTTGAGCTCACGGCTAGGCTACCAGCAAGGCTTTCCTGCACCAGCACGCAACAGCAGGCCATGCACACGCGGGCTGCTTGTTGCTGGGCGCTGCTGCTGTGTCGCACACCATGCTTGGTGCTAGCAATAACATTATCTTGCTTTGCGTTCTACTACCTGGGCATGCTAGCAGCACCTAGCGAGGCTCAGCGCGATAGCTTGCGACTGGCCTTGCTAGGTCTGCTAGCATGCAAGCTCGGTTAGTAAGCCCTAGCCAGCACCCGTATAGGTCTGCTGGGCTTGCGACCTTGCTAGTGGCTATCGCTAGCAGCCCTATATAGCCTATCCCTCGCTTGGCTAGGCCAATTAGAAGCTAGGGCTATATTAAGACTTGTTGTTTGGATGATTTTTCCGTCTCGTCGATTCCAAAATCAACTCGACTCACGACGCTCAGCTTTGACGCTCTAAGCTCGGAATCTGACGTCTTTGTTTGTAATAACTCTGTTGACTTATTAATTCCTTTGGATTAATTTGTCATCTCGGATCAATTACTCGATTGGGTGTCACCCGAAGGGTTCAGTCAAGATTAAGCAGTAATATTAATTATGCATTAATATTACTGATCGGAAGAGGCCTTCAACTAGGCATTCCGACCCTGACCTAACTGAATAATTAGCTTTCTAATAATGCCGAATCCTCTATCGGAATAATACAATTGTTCAAAGGACACCATTTCTTTCAATCTTCCCACTTGTCCTTCCTAACTAGTGCGCTTTTAGTGTATAGCATATTTCCTACATCGCTTAATGTTTCTTCATGAATTATAAGGTAAGATTATTCTTCATACTTATTACGTCCAGAAGTGTTTCTCGATATCCGAGTTTGACTGTTAATAAGCAAATGATTTCTAAAATTCATTTGAGCACGGCCATGCATTTTCATAGTCTTGCTCATCGAGAGGCCTTGTAAACAACAAAGACATGTTCCCTATTTATTCAATAGGGGACATTCCCAGTCTTGTAATGTAGCTTCTCTTACTAAGAGGACCTTGCCGCCCGAGTGTTTCCGTTATAATCCCCATGTACGGCAAACGTTTGACAGACATCAAAACGGACTAGTACTCAAACAAGAGAACTTGCAATGCTCATGGTAGAGGAAAGAGGTTCCGATAGCCATAATGAGAAATATACTTATGACAATTTTAAAGCTCTTAAAGTACTCTCATAGGTTGATCCGGCATGGTTCTGAACCAATAACTGTGCAAATGATTTATGATAATCATGTCCTTGTAGCACAAGAATGGTGCTATAAATCATACTACACACTAATTCTCAAGTGGTCATTAATCGTCCAATCATTTAAATGACCTTGATTAGGGATAATATTTGATTATAATATTCAACGTTCACTTAATAGGTGTTTCTTTATCCAAGACATTGTCTTGATACCCTTTTTTAAATATTCTCAAAATCGAATGGACTCATTATTTAATTCTACACCACAATTAAATAGTTTTGTGGAATAATTAGCAATTTTTTTTTTTTTATTCCACTGTGAAACCTTTCAACGTTTCATGATAAATTGTTTCCCAAAATGTTTTAAGAGTAATTCCACTGTGAATGTTGTCGTTCACTTATTGCATAAGTTTAGTTGTGATTACTTTGCAAATCTTAGCATCTTCATTATCGAATACTTTCATAATTAATAAGATGATAAAATTTGAGAGTGTTATGGATTATATGTGATTTAGGATTTATTGTCCAAGTGATGGCTCCCACTCATTTTCATGATTTGAGGTCTTCAACTTGACAACCTACAATCATCAACGTTCAACAACGAACTTTCCATTGAACAACTTATTATTGCTTTTTAAGGCAATAATATTATCAATATATATTTCAGTAGACTTCCTATTGATGCTTTTCTTGGATTTCATTCCAAACGGCTCACAATGATTTGGGATACCCCAATCACTTGTGATCATGGAATTTGCCTTAAATTCCCGCACATTACACATGGATGCACGTCCATGTTACCATTCGCAAGCCACGACGCATTTTAGCTCGTGCTTATGAACGACTTCCTTATTAAGGATCTTGATCCTTGCAAAGGATGTTCTTGCAACATCAATTCTCAAATTACATTTGTTTCCATGCGTCAAGAATTCATCCATTTTACTTATCCAAGTACTTTGGATGTTCTTGATCATAATCTAACGATCCATTACTTAGATTAATTTTGATTGGTACATTATATTTCTCATGCCCTAATCATGTAAATTGTGTGACGACTCCATATCATAGCATACATGATGGTTTCAATTGCAGAATTATTCTCAATTTTATTCCATTCATGTGACCTTTTAGCTCATCCAGTTTCACCGAGTCTTGCTAAATTGTTTGCTATGTGATACGCTTAAAAGTTTCTACTAGAGTCTTTCTTGTTTGACTTCGTATTTGCCTAGCTTATACTAAGTTCAAACATTTTTTTAGTTTTATAAATACGGGTCGAAAGCCTTTCAAAGTCCTTCATGTTTAATACAGTAAATTCCTTTACTCATTTAAACATTTTATTAAGTCTATACAATAGATCTTAATTCCCAATATGTACTAAGTGTTGCCTTTTGCTTAGTCCATTGTTGAAAATACTTTCAAATATAAGCATTTAGCATTTGATAGTTAATTTAAAACAGAGTTCGTAAACTTCTTGTTGGATCTTACTAGATTGACTCTTTCTCCCACTAAACTTCTTATCCATAAGAATTTCTATGTTTCTCCATAAGCAAATCCTTTTAATTAACTTTATGAGATAATACGTTCCAATTCCTATATGCAATGGTTCCTTCAATCCCACAATGGATATCTTGAGCTTGCTTTCAAATCTAGCATTATTTAGATTTTCAAAACCCTTAGACTATTTCCATAGTGTCTTCCAAAATCCTATTTTAGGAAGGCGGTTTTGGTATCTATTTTGTCACATTTCATATATGCAATTTTGCTAGAATAATCACAAAAAGACTCGAGCATTCCGATTGGTGAACAGGTTTAAATCAAAATCTATCAACACCATGAATTAATTGTATCCTTTTCAACTAATCTAGCTATGTATGCATATAAATTTTCACATTTGTTAGTTTTCTCCTTGAAAACTTATTTGCTATTGATGGGTTTTTCACCCTTCATGCAAATTTTCAAACATGATTTTCAAACATGGAGTCTTTTCGGATTTAATGGTTTCTAACAATTACTCAGAATTTGGATTTGTCGTAGCTATCTTACAAGATATTATTCCCTTACTATTTAATAGAAAATAGTATGCTTGTAAGTCTTAGGTTTATTTCTAACTTAATAGAAATTTATAGGATTAAATCCAAGTCTTTGGTGAATTGTATACATATACCAGGCAATTGCATCAAACACCGAGTTTCAAGGCGCTTTCAAAGCCCTTTGATTATGTTGGTCTTACTCCAACATTTCTGAAGTTTTTGTGAGTAATGAATTCTCTTTTAGGGCACTTGTAAAGTCCTTTTGAGTATTCTTGATCAATCATTCTCACGAAGCCCTTCTGAAGTCTTCCGGGATTCATTCTTACGAAGCCTTTCTAAAGTCTTCTGAGATTCTCAGTTCTAGTTTGTTGCTAATCTCGATGGTCATCGAGTTCATTTTCCTCCCACTTGTCGTTTTGGAAATGTGTTACTTTCTAGAAAGACACCATTTAGAGCAACAAATACTATGTTCTTAATTAGGTTGTGAAGGTAATGCCCATAGTCTCATTTGAATGCTTACAAAGAGACATGTATATTGTCTTTGGGTAAAAGTTCGTTGTAAAACAAACCGTTAGCTCCCACTTAAGCTATCTTAGCCTTTATTGAGCCATTAAGCTCCCACTGAGCCACCTAGCTCCCACTGAGCCACTTAGCTCCTACTAAGCAAGTGAGCTCCAACTGAGGCTAAGAGCCTTAGACATATACTTGAAAAGACGTTTAGAAGTTATTTATATCTATAATTGAATATGGTGTCCTTTCTTAGCTTCGACATTTTGTTTGGTGTAACATCAGTCATTTGTGCAAATCTTTAAGAACTTTATAGGAAGGGATGTGATATATCATCATTCGAGTCATTTTCAAATGGCATCGAGGTCTCCGTAAAGACATATTATGTTCTTTGTGGAGTTATTTATGAAAATTTCAATTTCATAACTTTGAGATGGTCACACTTGGATCAAGCAAATATCGCTCGATCTAATCTAGACGTTTTTTGATATCTTGTCAAGTCGATTCTGTACTTCACTGAACTTTTGAGCTACTCAAGGTCAAGTTTGTTCACATTTGATGAATATAGCCATATTCTTTCAAATTCTTATGAAACGTTTAAGTAATTGAATCCTCTTTAGCTTTCGGAGTTAATTGTCTATACCAAGAACAATAGCTCTTTACTTTGTCAATTTCAACAAGTAAGACTTTCTTGTCTTAGAACAATTCCGAATCGATCAACTATCAAGGGCCTATCTAATAGAGCCGTGAGTACGTTCTTATCAATGTGACATTGCTAAAGATGTACGGAACACAAATCATGCCCATGACTTGAACTTTTTGAGTATTCATGTTAGCGAAATGTTTTGTTTATAATCAAGCATTCTTGACTCATGGCTTAGACAACCATGCCATTCAAATAAATTCGCAACTATTGCTCTTTACTTTGAATGTGAGACTTTTCGTGTGTAAACAGATCGTTTGTTGATTATGGAACATAATAATAACCATTATTTGTTCTAGCCTTAGCTTTAAAAGGTCTTTAAACAAAGCATACGACCTTACAACTGATGTAGCACTTCTTCCTTCATTCTAAGCTTATAAGTCAATAACTTAGCTTATCTTCAATGTTTGAGGTCACTTTCAAAGCGGAACATCCAAGCAGTATCTGATACTTGTGAAGATAATAAGTTGCTAAGTTAAGTACAATAACACGAACTCTTTCGTAGAAATGGAATTCATTCCTTTTCTTTGTTCCTTGTTTCCTATATTTCTTATTATACATCATCTCATAACCTTTAAGAACCCTTTCTTTAATTATTCTGACTTTTATACTTTGTTAGGAATAATTAAGCATCTAGTGTGCCGTAGAACAAAGTTTCATCTTTTCTTTAATTCATACTTAAATTACTATACAACGAGTTGTACTCATTGGTATATGAAGCGAAAAGATATGTTGGTTGTCAAGTATTGACAATTTGAGTTTACAACTCAATACTTCATATTTATCAAAACTACCTAGTATTTTGAATACATGATGTCCAACCATCCTTTCGGACTTAGTTTATAAAAGTCATTTATGAGAGTTGTATTTAGAAATGATTTTCCTTTCTTTGAGAAACATTCTCAAAAATATTTCCTTTTTTCAATCATTGAAAACAATATAATTTGATTTAGAATTCTACAAATATAAGTGCAAAGTATAACCATTTATCAAGATAATGACATAATAAGTTCAAAATTTAAAAGCATACATGCAAACTTTTAATCTTATTAAGCGTCTTATCCACGCATTAAAATTATCCCCATTTGGGGAGAATAAAAAGATTCCAAGATCCAAAGAATCAATGAGTGATTAAGCATGCTTTGGCTTGTCTAAACACTTATTATTCATGGTAAGCAAAACCTTGCTAATAGCTCTAAGCTATTCTAGGTTCGATAATACGTCGCATCTAATGCTTTATGATGTTTATCTCTATTGCCATGACATCTAAGGACTCCTTACTGATATCATTGTGTTTAACCAAAAATCAACTTGTATACCCGATATACCTTACATTCTTAGCAAAGTAGTGATGTCTCTCTTTGGCGTAACCCATCACTATTCTCATTAGTTCGGTAAGTGTTGTTTTTGGAATGACAAATTTAACTCAATATTTTAGGGACCTAGGGTTTCTATGTTGGTTGATTTAAGTGAACTTAATTAATCATCGCAACGTTTGAAATCCTAAACATGCATCTAACAAGTCATTCATATATAATTAAGCATAAATATATATCGAAAAACATAAGTAAAAGATGCATTTGGCAACTAGTATGACCCCTTGAATCTTCAAGTCTTCAAGGGTCTTCATTGCAACTTTAAGGCTTCGTCTTCAAAGAAACGCCGTCTTCAAGACATCACTATCATTTATGCAACTACTAGTAATAACGACTAGGAGTAATCTAAATATTAAGGTATAAAAAATACGCAACGGTTCGCAGACGGTATTTAGATTTACAAAAGTACATAACGGATCGCAGTCCGTATTTTCTATCCTAATCGGGCCCCACTAGTTGCCATTTTCATAAAACCAGTGAGAGAATATACATTCCATTCATCCATTCACTATATGTGAATGGCCCATGCATTTTTACAATGAAAACAAGTAATAATGCAGCATTCGCGTAAACTACTAACTTATTAAGGTGGTTAATCCAATTAACACGCCTAATTAAAACTAGTCAAAGTTGTTAATCAATTATGTGATTAAACGCAATAAACAACAAAGCTCCCACTAAATTCCGCATCCATCTTAATTAATCTGATTAATTAAACCGGTAAACCCATAATTTTGCCAAATAAAATTTTGCAAATGCTGCTCTAAACCCGAGGCCTAGCCTTCATTTTAATTAAAATAATTTTAAACACAATTAAAATAATTAAATCGGCAAAACGCAAAATAAATGGAGTAGAATTTAGGTGCTTCGGGTTGGCCAAGGCAAACAACCCGAGCCCTCGTATGCACGCATGTGTTGTGCGCTGCTTAGCAGCTCGCACACCATGCGTGTCGAGGCGCTGTTAGGTGTTGCCTGGCTGCCCGCACCATGATGCGCGCCATGGCCGCAGCTGTTGTTGCGCCATGGCTATCCCTCGCACACCCCTATGCACCAATGCAGCACCAAGCATGCACATACCCCGCACACAAGGCTTGAGCAGCGCCTAGCCGAGGCACCATCCCGCAACCCTTGGCATCCACATGCGGGCTAGCAGCCCAGCTGGCCATTTGCGTGGGTGGAGTACTTCGGTTTGCGTGCTCTTACTTTGGGGTTTTTATCCCGATTTTGTGCAATGTATACGATTAATTCTAAATTAATTTTAGAACTAATTTTAGGCAAAAATGAAAATTAAAATAAGTCTAACTCAAATAAATTGAATTTCAAGTGCATAACAAAAATTAATTTCAAGAACCAATCTTTAAATTAATTTTGTTTAACTTGATGCCAAAAAATTAATAAGGGCTAACCTCATACTTAATTTAACCATACATATATTAACAATGAGTTTTGACAAAATTAAAAGAAGTTTAAAATATGAATTCAAACATTCAACAAAAAATTCTAACATTAACTTGTGCATACTTGAAAAATCACATCTTCCAATATGAAGACTAATTACATTTTATTCACAAGTTTGAAACTTTATGACTTTAATCAACTTGGTTAAATGATTAAATCAAGAAGTTTTAATAAACAATCATGGAATCTAGTAATATATAAATTTCCCATCACTTAAAATAAATAAAGATTAGAACTTTAATACTTGAAAGCTTCAAACATAAATTTTTTCACACACAAAGCAATTAATTTGCAATTTGTGAAAAATTAGCCAACTATTCAAGCAATTTATAAGTTAATAATAATGCTCAAAATAGGCTTATATATGCAGTAGGTTAATCATAATAACCATATAATAAACAATTAATATGCCATTAAACAAACAAGGTTTAAAGATTTAAAAATTTTCAATAAAACGAAAAAGGCCTCAATAACAGTATTTTCGAGCAGAAATTGGCTTCTAGACAACCCAAAAAGGGTCAAAAGTGTTCTAGAATATCAATTCCACCCAAAATTCACTAGTCTTGGGTCAAAATCTGGGTTCTGAAGCCAAACTTCGATTTAAAATCGAGATTAAAATTAAAAAAAAAAAAAAAAAAAAAAAAAAAAAAACAAGCTTCTAATCTAATTAGCAAGCATAACTAGAAATTTAAATCCATTTAAATCACCTTAAAATAACAGTTACAAAAATTAAATGAGCAAGGCTCCGATACCGCTGTTGGGTTTCGTGATGTCCAACACCACGCGAAAACAAAACCCGACCCCAAGACCCGCACATAAATAAATGCAACTAAACACAAGCATATTAATTGACGACATAATTAATAACACATTTAATTAGCAAAGAAGAAAAGATGATCATACCCTTAATGCGTGCTTCGCTCTTTCTTAGAGCTCAGACTTGAAAGCGCCGAGCTCCGCAAATGCGCAAGCCTCCAATGTCTCACACCCTCGAGACCTGACCTGAACGGCTTCTACCCCAAACCTTAGTCGGGGCTAGACCTAGAAAGACTAGAGTATTACGAAATTAAAGGTTTTCTCATTGATGCCTTATTGAGTTCAACTCAAGTGAATAATCACATCTCCTAAAGTTGGTATTTATAGGCAAAGGCTCCCAAAAACTTTAATCATATTTCCATGTGGGAGAAATGATAGAGTGAGAAAAGTAAGCTATTAATTTAATTCCAAATTAAATTAAATTAGCTAGACAAATAATCCAACAACACTTGGCACACACATGGGAGTGGTTAGGTGAAGACCACATGATCTCCTTGATCCCCAAGCAAAAACTCTCCGTTCTAAGCATACGCCACATGGCATACTTTTTCCTTGGGCAACAAGGGTGCCATGTGGGCTTCCCTTAAGCTCACAGCTGGGCTGCCAGCTGGGCTTTCCCGCACCAGCCCGCAACAGTAAGCCACGCACACGCGGGCTACTTGTTGCTGGGCGTTGATGTTGTGCCGCGCACCATGCTTGGTGCTAGCAACAACGGCAGCTTCCTGTGCGTGCTACCACCTAGGCATGCTAGCCCGGTCTAGCTGATGCTAGCAGCACCTAGTGAGGCCTAGCGTGCTACCTTGCGGCTGGGCTTGCTAGGTCTGCTAGCATGCAAGCTTGGCTAGCAAGCCCCAATCAGCACTCATATGGGGATGTTGGGCTTGCGACCTTGCTACTGGCTATGGCTAACAGCCCCATATAGCCTAGCCCACGCTTTTCTAGGCCAATGCAAAGCTAGGGCTATGTTTAAACTGTTTTTTGGATGATTTTGCCGTCTAGTCGATTCCTAAAATCAGCTCGACTCAGGACGCTCGGTTTTGACGCTCTAAGCTCGGATTCCGACGTCTTTGTTCGTAATAACTCTGTTGACTCATTAATTCCTTCGGATTAATTCGTCGTCTTGGATCGGTTACTCGATTGGGTGTGACCCAAAGGGTTCAGTTAAGATTAAGCTGTAATATTAATTATGCATTAATATTACTGATTGGAAGCAACCTCCAGCTAGGCATTCCGATCCAGCTAGGTATTCCGATCACTTGACCTAATTGAATAATTAACTTTCTAATAATTTCGAACTCCCTATCGGAATAATACACTTGTTTGAAGGACACCATTCCTTTCAAACGGGTGCTTACAAAGGGAATTAGAGAGAAGTTATGGAATAGGCTTCAAGGGTGGAAGGGGGGATATTTATCTAAAGCGGGTCAGAAGTTTTGATAAAAGTTGTGGCTCAATCAATCCCAACCTACGCCATGAGTGTTAAAATTTACCTCCTCTTTTTGTGATGAATTGCGTTCGTTGGTAGCTAATTTTGTGTGGGGACAACGAAAGGGGGAGCGTAAAATTCATTGGATAGCTTGGAAGAAGTTGTGTGAGCCTAAGACGGTTGGAGGGTTGGGCTTTCGTGATTTCAAGGCCTTTAATTTAGCTCTCTTAGGCAAGCAGGCATGACGATTGATTCAGTTTCCGGACTCTTTGGTGGCTCGGGTTTTAAAGGCTTGCTATTGTCCAAATGGTGAGTTTTTAAGCTCTAATCTTGGCAGTTCACCAAGTTGCTCTTGGCGAGGAATTTGGGGTGTTAAATGGGTGGTGCAGCGTGGTTTAAGGTGGAGAGTGGGTGATGGACTACATATTTCTGTTTGGGAGAGTTTATGGATTCCGGGTACACAATCTCGCAAGGTTTTATCTCCTAGAGGTAATTCGATTGAGGATTTGAGAGTGTGTGACTTAATTCATCTTCCAACAGCGTCCTGGAATGTTACGAAGATTAAGGAAGTGTTTCTACCATTTGAGTGGGAACGAATTTTGAGCATTCCACTTAGCCAACGTTTGCCTCATGACTCAATTTGCTGGGATTTGGAGAAGGGCGGAGACTATACAGTTCGGTCAGCATACAAGGCCATTTTCGGTGATGGTATGGATGAGGCTTCCTCATCTTCTACTACTGCTCATTTTTGGACTAAGGACTAGGCTGCTAAAGGGGTTTTCCTACGTTGGTGGGGTATGGGAAACGGCTGCCTTGGAGGGTCATTACGTGCTCGCTGTGTGGGGTTGCTGATGAAACTGAGCTGCACGCATTGAGGGACTACATTATAGCCAGACTTTTGTGGGATGAAAGCGGGATTGGGGAGGTTGTTGGGGGCTGCTTCAGTGACTTTGGAGAGTTTGCGAGGGCCTGCTTTGAGTGTTTAGCAGTGAAGGAGTATGCACTCTTTATGACAGTGTGTTTGGCCATTTGGACAACAAGAACGGAGGAGCAGTCCAAAGTTCAGGTGGGGAGAGGATCTAATCAACGCTGAAAGCCTCCGAGAGCTGGCTGGGTGAAACTGAATGTTGACGGGGGTGTGTGCGAGGGTCTGGGTGCGAGTTTTGGTGCTATTGTTCGTGATTCGGGTGGTGTGCCGCTTCTTGCTGCTGCTTGGAGAACGGAAGAGCATTGGGTGCCCTGTATTGCTGAAGCTAAAGCTATTCTTCTAGGGTTAAGGACTGCAGTAGAGGTTGGGTACACTCGAGTTAAGGTGGAAGGTGACTGTTTAGCTATCATCGCCGCAATTGTGGCACGCGAGAGAGGGAGAAGTTGTCTCCATTTAATTTTAGATGATATTTATCATGTTTGCTCTTTTTTGCATAGTGTGTCTTGGAATTTTGTTCGTAGGGAAGTAATAAAGTCGCTCATGGTCTAGCTCATTGCTTGCCATGGGAGTTGATAGTAGTATTTGGTTGACAGATTTCCCGTTTTGTATCGTTTTTCTTTTGAACAATGATTTCCCTATGAATGAAAGCTAGTAGCTCCTTTGGAGCTTTTCTTCAAAAAAAAATAAAATAAATAAATAATAAAATTAGAAAAATAAAAGTCCAATAAAAGCCTTTTAACAGCTCTAGTTCGGATCACCACTTTTTCGACTCCAAACAAGTCAAGTCATGATCGAGTTAAGGTAAATTATTCGGGTCAGATTATCATCGAATCATTGTCATATACTCATGCTCGCATTCAATCATTATCACATTCAATTCAATCATTATCCGAAATTATTATTTTTTTAAATTTTTTTTTAATCTGAAATTAGTTTATATGTATATATATATATACACAAGATAAAACAAACAAACCTAAGGTCCAATAGTATTCGCAAACCGTAATTGACTAAATTCATAATGTACATGCACCTACAAAGTAGTAGTATTTGTAAACTGTAATTACTTAATTGAAATATAGAATGAACTTGCACCTAAAAAGTAATAGTATCGTAAATCGTAATTACTAAATTTAAATAAAGAATGTACATGCATCCAAAAAGTAGTAGTATTCATAAGTTTTTATCATTAAGATTGAGGGAAAATGGGAATATATATATATATATATATATATATATATATATATATATATATATATATATATATATATATATATATATATATATATATATATATATATATATATATATATATTCTTTGAAAGATTGAGGGAATATCTTACTTCTTTATCAATAAGAAAATAACTGCATGTATACAATGTACATGCCTTCGTCAATCATTATAGGCTAAACTTTAACTGACTATAAATAGATAATTATCATTTTTATCAAGCTAATTATTTCCTTTGACTATATAATAATAATATATATGGCAACATACTATGGAACTATAGCCTATAATTTAGGAAGATGATTATCTCCTTTGATCATACAACAAATATATACCATATTTCACTCATAAATCTGGGGATGATGCTTCTTTCTTTTGATGGCCTGGACCGACTTGGTTTCCCTAGACAAAATGCTTTGATCAATAATAATAAGGTGGTCCTGAATTGAATTTAAGGTGATTTGAAATCGGGTCAGGAACAATTTGGGTTGAATTTAGGTCGGGTCAATAACAAGTCGTGCTGATTTCAGGTCGGGTTGGCAACAGATCGGGTTTAATTTTGGGTTGGGTTAGTAATAGATCAAGTAAAATTTGGGTCGGGTCAGTAACAAGTCGGGTTGAATTTGGGTCGGGTCAATAACAAGTCGAGTTGATTTCGGGTCAGGTTTGTAACAGGTCGGGTTGAATTTTGAGTCGGGCTAGTAACAAGTCGGGTTAAATTTGGGTCGGGTTAGGAACAGGTCGGGTTGAATTCAGGTCAGGTTAGTAACAGGTTGAGGTTAAATTCAGGTTTTTACGGGTTAAAACTGGTTTGGGTCAGTTTCGGTTCAGGTTTTGACGAGTTAAAATGGGTACCAATTGGATGTTGGTGTAGTGGTGATTGGGACTACACTTGGTAGGGAGGACTTGTGTTCGATCCCCCACAACAACAATCGGGAGGGGACTGGAACCTAACCACCCAGAACTGATCCCCGAATCCGGATTAGCCCTAAGGGTGAATCGGGTGGAACACCAAAAAAATAATTTAGGGTTACATTCGGGTCGGGTCATCTTCAAGTAGGTTCATGTTCGGATTCGAGTCTCAAATACTCGGGTCAACTTGGGTTTAGGGTTGGTTTCAGGTCTAGTCAAGTCGGGTTCGAGCCACCATTTTTTCGGGTTCAAACGGGTAGGTTAATAATCGGGTTTTGGTCAGTATTTCAGGTCGGGTCAGCTTTTGACAGCTTTACCCCTAAATATATAGGCCGTGTTTGGTGAATAGCTTAAAGCTGAAAGCTGAAGCTGATTATGTTAGCTGGATTTGACTAGTTGATTGTAATAACTGATTTGACTAACTTATTTTATTAGCTGATTGTATAAAGTGTTTGGTAAATAGCTGATAGCTTAAAGGTGATTGAGTATGTGAAATGACCAATAAGCTAATTGTGGGGTAGGTAGTTTAGGTAGGATTTTAAATTAAATGAGGGTATAAGTGTCATTTCACAATAATTAATGAATAAGCTAATTGAAAAAGCTCCTTTTGCTCCGAAAAGGAGCTTTTTCAAAAAGAGCTTATTTAGTGGAATAAGTTGTTCAAATAAGCTTCCCACCAAACATATTGAATTAGCTTATTTAATAGTCAATAAGCTAATATTGGTCAAATAAGCTAATTTTGCTCAAATAAGTTGTTTACCAAATACAACCACAATATAAAAGGTTAATTTTTGTACAGTAATAGTCATGTTAAGCTGTTAGCTCAGTGGTTGTACACTTATAGTTCCTAACGCTAGACCCATGTTGAAAACTTATAAGCATCAAGTGCTTAATTTTTTTCTTAAAATCCATTCATTTTTGTTTTGTTTTTTTTTGTTTATTTTTTTTTTTTAAATCCATTCATTTTTTAAAAAAATAAATTTTGTTTCTTTTATAGTTTTGCCTACTGTTTTCATTCAATCTTACTTTTACAATTTTCCCAATTTTAATTGCCTAAATTGCATAGCTTACATAGTTACATTTTTTTTATATACTAGTAAAAATTGTAGTCGAACTAGTCAAATTTAATTAATACCAATGCATAAGCAAAACTTTAGCAATAAGAAAACGCAGAATATACATTTATACATTACTATTTTACTTAATATAAGTCTCGGCCTCCCTGGATTTTATTTCCTGGCTTCGCCCCTAACTAGGTGATCATTAAAACTCATATCCTCGCGACCATGGCTAATAGTAGTTTATCTTCTTTTTGTTTAAGCTCATATCTAAAAACAGACTGATGCCCCGAACATGATACTGAACTAGAGATGGCCATCAATCCATCATTCTACCATTGACACCAAAAATATACCGAAATTGAAGATTGATCAATAGAGCACAATTATAGTCGACATTTACTGGAATAAGATGTTACAATTCACAATGCAGAAATGCATATTTAATTGTGCGATACAATAGTGGAGCAGAACTGCATTGACAACCACAGTTCAGTTATTGATTACAGATCTACAAAAGACCAAGAGTTCAGGAACATTAAACTTACAAAATAACAAGTTTTATCTATTAAACATGGTTATATTTCAGTCTGCCATGGGACTAACCATATTAAGCAGCAGCAACTTCTTCAGCAGGCTTTGTTTCAGTTTCTACGGATTTTCCTTCCGATTCAGCTGGGGCTGCTTCTTCATACAATGAGGTTTTCTTTCCAGTTTTTGAGACAGTCTGCAGAACAGCTTCTGGCTGTACATTGCCCTTGACAATCACCTTTTGCTCCTTCATATCGATTTCGTATGACTCAACACCTAAAGTTTACCACTGCAGATGTCAGTACTTAATACTCAAAAATAAAACATTATGGTTTGTTAATTGGATATTCTTCCTCTGTTTAAAAACAATACTATATTTAAGGTAATAAGTACACAGATTAAAAAGTACTCAAATACAGAAAAGAAAAAAGTATAAAGAAAAATAAAGAAAGAACATTTGATATACTCGCTGAATAAAATGATAAGAAAAGGAACGACCAAATTTCGAAATCACATTAAAAACAATGGTAGCATACTAATTATGTGAATGGACAATGTCATGGCGCATAGTAATTTTATCTTTGTGTTACTAAGCCTTAGGATAGGGGATCACAAGCATAGGAATACTTGAAAATTTTCATTCATACAAAAAAAAAAGAGTTTTCCTAACTAAAAGCAAATTAATCAGAAATATTTCAGATTTACGTTAAACCACTAAGGGTGACTGTCAGGCATATTACTGTCTAATGCATTTAGGTCAGAGAACTCATGATTCACATTCACCATATGGTATGTGCCTACAAAATAAGCCAAGAACTGTACTGCTGTACTGGCGTATGCTGAACCAATACTAAAGCAAACCTTAATGGTATTCAGTAAAATCAAGCTTTCAGAAAGCTTCACCATTTTTTTGACTCAATATAAGCAATCAAGATCTATCACTGAGTCACAACTATGAGGAATGCATTAAGAGATAGAAAAACTATCAACCCAAAGATAAACCCCAGAAGAAAAAAATTCAGCAAAACATTCATAATGTCTACGCTACAATGCATATTTCCAATCATATTCTACATCAGTAAGAGATATTCCCTGTCACATGGAAGCCCCTGCACCATAGACCGTTAAAGAATTAAAGCTTAGGCCTTTTCTAGCCAAAAATGATTTCAAGTGAATAAGAAAAATAGAGAGAGGTGTGGGTCTATCTTATCTCACCCCACTCTGTAAGGGAAACGTTTAGGTATCTTGGGAGGTCAAAGTTCTTATAAAAAAATTTAAAAAGAGCCAGAAAATCAGAATATATGATTAAGAGGTTCCAAGCATACAAGACAATTTTAAATAATAAGGAGAAGACAAACCTTCCATTTTGTCCAAAACTCGCTTCACCGCTCCAGAACAGCCTTGGCATGACATGGCAACATTGAGAACAACAGTCTGCAAAGAAGCAGCACCCATGCATATCAGATACACATGCAAACAGTCTGCCATTAACTCTCATATGTTTTTCCAGTCATTAAGAATGGTAAAATAAAATGTTAAAGACAATACTACACACTAGTTGGTAAAATAAAATGTTAAAGACAATACTACACACTAGTCATTAAGAATGGTAAAATAAAATCAGAAAGAAATTGGTTAAGTGGTTAACTACAAGTTTGTAGGCACAATTTATCTTAAGAGAGTTGCATCTCTGCGACGCAAATTAGGATGCAAGACCTTAAATTCAACCATTTTCCAATATAACAAACATCATCTAATGAAAAAACCACTTACAATAACTTATAAAGTCATTGAGCATTACACTAGCACACCCTTAAAAAACATTAAACACAGACATCCTTCAATAAAATGTCAGAAAAGCTTTCAGAAGTACTTTCCATGACATACAAGGAGTAAGGTAAGTATACACAAACTAGGGGATCAAATTAACTTAGTCCAAATACTCCGTAGTAGTTCATGGTTAAAACGACCTATTTAAAGCTAAACCATTTGACATCGAATGATCGATATGCTACACGTTCCTCCATTACTCACACTTTAAATTCTTGAAGCAAATTTTAAAAACATGCATGAGGTTATACATGTCAAGAGGTTCTCGAACCAAAATGTCTATTATGCAATAATTCCAATTAGGTCAAGATTTCCAGTATGTCAATTATGCAATTATTTCAGCATACATATCAACACCCATATCAAGATTTTCAAAAAGTACCCCTAAAACTATTTCCAAAAGGGTTTACAGAACAAGAATTTACTCAGAAGATAATTAAAGTTCAGCTTGTCAGTTTATACTATTCCCAAAAATTCATATCATAAAAAAATTCCCCAAATCAATTTTGATATAGGGTTTCGAGGAAAACACCAAATTCCCAAAAATTACAACAAAATATAAACAAATAAAATTGGGTAGCAGATAACGAAGCAGGAACATTAATAATATATGAAAATCAATCAAATTTCACTAAATTCAAATTTTAAATTTCCCCAAAAAATCAAAAAGGTGAAAAAATTGATGCAGAAATGAAAAAAATTGAAGTATACCTGAGACATGATGATTGAATTGAGTTTGACAATTGACAAAAAATGAAGGGGAAATTGAAGAAAATTGTGATGAAATTATAAAATTGAGTTTGAGGAGAAGAGTATTTATGAAGAGTTGAAGGTAATGAAAGGGAGTTGTAAAGGTGGATTGGTTGACCAAATTTCAACGTCGCGTTACGTTTAAGCGCGCATCATCTGATTCCCTTCCTACTTCGCTAACCGTTTTTCCTTCTTTGTCTTCTTCCTTTCCTTTTTCGTTTTCTCTAGAAGTTGGGGTAAGACTATAATTCAATTTCATAAGAAAACTAGTGTGTGATCTGGGTTTGATACTTTGAATAATTTTATTTTTATATTAATGAGGGTAAATAAGAATACATTGACAACAATAACTTATTTTGAAATTTTTTTAGTTTTAGTTCTAAATTCTAATACATGTATCATGTATGTATTTATATATAAACTAGTGTAATTTTAAAGTTGTTAATTTCATGAAGACATGTAATGTATTGCTACACACAAAATGGTGGCGGTTGAGCTAGATTTTCCCTTGCTTATAGTTATAAGTGAGATTAAAAATTAGCTTAGTTCACAAATGAACACTTAAAAAGAAATACATGATTGACCAATTATTTATTAAATTGTTTACAACTGTGAGTCATATTAATGTACTCTAATATTATATTTTTCAAACCTACATGTGTGATTTGACTCTTTAATATATTTCTACCCTCCCATCAGTTTATTAGATATACTAATAGCACCCACAAAATAAGATCAATAATAATAATAATAATAGTGATAATGATAATAATAATAATAATAATAATAATAATAATAATAATAATAATAATAATAATAATAATAATAATAATAATAATAATAATAATAATAATAATAATAATAATAATAATAATAATAATAATAATAATAATAATAATAATAATAAGCCTTTAGCTACATAGTATAATATATAGTGAAGCTAATACTCTAACCTTGAGAGCTTTATATGAATATTTTACATCCAATTAGCTATTGAGCTAATCAATGGAATATGAGAATAAAATATACTCCATAGCTAATTCATACATATTATTACATAGTTATTAAAACCAAAATGCTTGTAAAAGAAGTGTAAAACCAATATAAGCTAAAGTTTATTTGCATTGATAAATGTATAAAAATATGAATACAATAAAATTCATCTGCCTATTGCATGTCAAGCGGTCAAGGCCAAATAAGGTTGTAGACAAATAAGAAATAAAAAAACGCACCCAAAAAACTTGTTCCAAGAGGGTCACTGAATCGTTTCTAACAATTATACTTTGGGTTTTATTATTTATAGGGAAGAATTTGTGATTAATTACTCATTAATTATTCACCAATTCATCATTCAGTTGTATAATTCCAATGATAATCGGTTACAATCTTTACATTTGCTTCAATTCAAGCAATTCAATAATAATATAATTATTCAATTCTTAATTAAGACCATTATAAATAATGTCGGTTACAAATTTTGAATTGGGGGGAAATACTTTTTTTTTTCCTTACTAATAATTGATATATCAATAACATATAATCGCTTATGTGACAAGTTTATAAGTTGAGAAAAATGATGTGGCGAAATAAAATAAAAATAGTTACACATGGCGGAATGTCACTCCTTACCTTGGAGTTTTAATAATAACTAGTGTTCGGCCTGCGCGTTGCACCGGATTACCACTTCGATTAAGTGGTTTATTTATGAAATATATTATCATCTTTTTTAATAAAATAAAATATATTATCATTGATTATGTATGTTATACATTAATGTTAAAAATTATGTTACTAATTGATAAAGAGTATAGAAAGATATTTTTTAACACTCTATTGTTTGTGAAATGTTGATTTTATTCCTCTTATTTTCTGCTTATATCGTATTTCCTTTTTAATTGATGCATGTCATTTATAGTTATATTTATATGCATAGATGACATAAATTGTTATTGGCTAAGATGGTAAGGAAGTAGATCTTGTTTCTTTGAGTTTTAGTGTTCGAAACCCATCAAAAGCTTTTTTAATAATAGTTGGAATGATTTGTTGATTGGTAATGACGATGTGGCACAATGCTATGAGAGGGGAATGACATGGCACATAAACGATTTTAGAAACGCTTTTTAATATATAAGTATAGATATAGATATACATGTGGATTAATTGAACATGATTTAGTTCTACTTAAGATGGTAATACAAGTGGTTTCCATTCAATGAGGTTTGAGGTTCAAATCTCTTTGCATTCATTTTTAAATAAGATTATTGAATGAGGATGTGGATGATAAAGATTGTTAAATGATGATGTGGCATCATACTGGTGTAAGGATAGACGTGACACATACACAAATTTATAAACGCCTTTTAATATATGGTATAGATTACTGATAAAAACAAAATAAATTTCCGTTGTGCATTGGATTAAAAACAAATTTCTTGAGGTGGTTCGAACGGAGGGTTGAAAGATATTTAGAAGTGTCTCGTAGGGCAGGTAGGTCATTTTTTGCGGGAGTCAAATTTTGTCGTTGTAGATTCAATGGTACAAGATATAATTTCACTGGTATTTCAAAAAAAGGTTCAAATATCTCATTAGACTTTCAAATAATACCATTGGAGCTTTAGTGGTACCAAATACACTCTTAGTGATACAAAATACAGATTCATTGGTACTTACAAAAAACCTCAGTGGTACAAAATATACTTTTAATAGTTGTGGTCCCTATTCTTTTTTGTCTTTTTTGCGCATGAAATCATGTCTGACGAAAAGGTAGGCCCCAACCCACCCTTTTGCAATCTTTCTATCTCTATCTTCCTTTCTCCCTCTTCTTTGTACATCAATCAATCGAGGCTTTCCAAACGGAGGGTTGAGAGCCATTTATCCGTGTCTCGCAGGGGTGTATTCGTCTTTTAATATGTTTTTTGAAATTGGCCACGTGTTTTCTCCGTTTCGAGGTAAAGCACCCCGTTACGAGGCAGACGTCCCTTTCACTTCCACTTTGTTTCTGCAACTTTGTTTCTCTCTCCTGTTTTTCGAAATTTTCATTCTTTCATTCTCTCTCCTCTCTTTCGAAATTTTCGTTCTTTCATTCTCTCTCCTCGAATTTTCGCTGTGTCGAAAAAGGTTGTGAAGTCGTTCCCCATTTGTGAAGTCAACGACGAAGAAGGTATCTCCTCTGTTCCATAGTTGTAACCTCCAGGTACGTAATTCTATCTTTTAGTTTTTAAAATTAAAATTGTATTGTGCTATTAAAGGTAGGGGTTTTGTAGAATTTTGTTTGGGATTGAATTTAGGGTTAATTGAGTTGTAAATGCCTGAAGTTAGGGTTTGAATTTAGTATTTTGGGGAGAGGGGAGGGTATGAAAATCGTAATTGGGGTGTTTGATTTTGTTATAGGGTTTGAATAGCGTAATTGGGGCGTTTACTGTGGGTGTAAAGTTGTAGAAATGGGTGTTAATGGGGTTGTTTGTGGCGCAGAGAGGAGGAGAAATGGGAGTATATATCCGATTAAATTGGTTTATGATTGTGTTATTATGCCCTATTATTGTGTTATTATGCCTTGATTGTGTGAATGGTTTATGTAGGAAGAGAACTGTTATTATCTTTCCCTGAAGTTAGGGTTTGAATTTATGATTGTCTTATTATGCCTTAATACTTTAAAGATGCAAAATTTGAATGTGTTTTGGTTGGGAACGCAAAATTATTAATCCATTGTGATACTTAGAGATTGTAAATTGTTTATGAGTTGTGATGCAAAGGGAAAATATGAATTATGAGTTGTGGAAATGAGTTGAGTTACATGCGTCCCCTGTGTCCCCATTTTGTATTTAGAATTGTGTATATGAAATGATGTAATTGAGCATCTTGATAGTATGCCTCTTAGAGGGAAAATATGAATTATGAGTTGTGGAAATGAGTTGAGTTGCATGCGTCCCCTGTGTCCCCATTTTGTGTTTAGTATATATATGAAATGATGTAATTGAGCATCTTATGTGGTAATTGAGCATCTTGATAGTATGCTCTGAACTTGATAGTATGCTTTGAACTTATCATATGTTAATTCTGTGGGGACAGTTGGCCAGTCATGAAGAAGAAGTCTATCGTTCGATCGATGAATCGTACAAAGTGGGGGGTGAGTGTTTTTTTTTATTATTGTTATTTGTTATGGTGGTGTGTTATGGTGGAGTAAAAATAGTTAATGAAATTTTAATGTGTGGTTACTTTGGTAATCAGGGACCTTTAAAAAGGGAGGTACGGAGACCTGTTGGGCAGTTGAAAGCAATGGTGACGGGTAAAAGGAAGGGAAGAATTGATGAAGATGAAGAAGATGATGTTGAGGAAACTGAACATTCTAGCAATGAGGCTTCAGATTCTAGTTCTGGAGGGTTTATGAAGTTGATGATTAAGGAGTACATGAAGAGGAAGAGTAAGAAGAGAAAAGGCAAGAGTAAGAAGGTATATATATAGCTGTGAATGGTGACCATTTTTGGATATTTGAGAACTGTGAATGTTTGAAATAGGGTAACTTGTATATGTTTAATTTTTGTAGGGTATCGAAACGGAAGGACATAGAGTAATTGCGGATGGTGTAGTGTTACGGACACATTATGATAACATTGGGAAGGTATGGGAGTTTAATTTGATCAGTTCGTTATATGTGTTGTAGAGTAGTGTTATATGTGGTGTTGTATATGTTTATGAGGTTAGTTTTGGTGAACATCCTGTTTTGAAATATGGTATGTGTAGTTGTCGGACGGTTTATGAAAGTGTGTTTCATATAGGTGTATCTTGTTTTATATTTGTTGATGATAATGTAATTTGAATGGGTGGTTTATAGATATATAGATATATGTAGGGGTTTTTGCTGAAGAAAGATTTAACAATTATGGTTAGAGGAGGTATTTTGATGTATGTGGTTTGTCTTTGCAGCAGCGCAATGTTGTCTGCAGAGTAGAAAAGTTTTGCTGTTTGGTGAAGAAGTTTGATCGTAAGAGACGGGAGCTGGTGGAAAGTATGGGATTTGGGGGGTTGCTGAATTTGGATATGAAGAATGTACCGAGGCAGTTTTGTTATTGGCTGATGACCAGGGTCTTTGGCGATGGGACAATGGTATTTGGTGATGGTATAATATTTCCTCTGGGGCCAAATCATGTGAGGTCAATTTTAGGTATTCCGATGGGAACGAAGGAAGTTCCTCTAGTTGTTGGAGATGATGAGGAGGAGACCCAGAGGATTATGCGGGTATTTGAACAGTATGGTGTTGGTGAGAAGCGAGAAACGGTGTCTCTGAATCTAGCTGCTGCAGCCATGTGCCCCGAGCTTGCAGATGGTACTTTGGTGGAGTTGGAGAGTGAAGTCGATGAAGAGGACTTTATGGTTGCTTTCTTAATTGTAGCCCTTGGAATGATCGTCTGCACGACAACAAACAGTTCCAACTTAGCTGCATCGTTGGTGCCAACATTGGCAGTTGCATGTGTAGCAGGAGAGTATGATTGGTGCAAGTTCACCATGGACTGGGT
This sequence comes from Chenopodium album, assembly GCF_948465745.1. NCBI lineage: Eukaryota > Viridiplantae > Streptophyta > Magnoliopsida > Caryophyllales > Amaranthaceae > Chenopodium > Chenopodium album. The sequence continues at coordinate 24,869,582 of NC_137846.1, read as the reverse complement.
GCGTGATTCTGCTGACCGGTTTCAGAAAAAGTTTCAGAAAGATGGTTTCCGTTGTGGCTGTGGGGGGAGCTTTGTGTTTCTTATGGTAAAGCTGACCTTAAGTTATTGGTAAATTGTTGTTTTGATTAATTATTGAAAGTGTGTGCTAATGTTAGTCTGAATATTGCAGATTTTTTATTTGGATCATCTGCATCGTGTACCAAATAGGTGGGGTGTTTACCCTAGGTTGAAGGTCTGGGATTCTGAGCATTTGAGAGCTGCCGTAGATGAAGATAGGAGATCGGATGAAGAGTTTGGGTATTTGCCGGTGAGTTGACAATAATTTGTAGTTATTCAATTACCCCTGTACGGGAACTGATTTTGGTACTTTGTGTTCTAACAGGTTCTTGATGTGGCGTATGGGGAGGAGCATCCCATGGTGCCAAGAGATGAAGGGCATGTCGAGGTGGCCCAAGCAACAATTGTTAATAAGTCAATTAATAACTCTGTGACTGCAATGGCGGATGAGGTTAGTTACTTTACATTTTGGATGTGGTGTGATATGATTGTATGAGAATCTGAAATGTTATTTAATCAGAGTTTTTGAGTTTGAGCATGTATGTTTAATCTGGAAAAGTACGCTGTTAATTGGGAATTTATGGTCTGTCCATGTATGACTTTTATAGTGATATTGTGCAATGTCCTCTTCCTAGTTTTTGAGTTGATTTCATGCATCTGCATCTGTATTATGAGTTGCGATGTGTTAGGCGATGAAATTATATATTTTGTAGCAAAGTTGAGGCTGTTGCTTGATTATGTGCTATTATAATTTTGATTCAGTCATGTTTGGTTTGTTAATCTGGACAAAAATATATGTTAATCAATTTGAAGTGAGCTATATATAAAATTAAACCTTTGGTATTTGTTCATGTGTAGGTGTTTGCTTTGTTAACTCCTAGGCTTGTTAGTCTAGTGGAGGGGATTGTTGGGAATGCATTAGGAAGTGGTGCTTCGAAGGCAGGTCAGACTAAGAATAATGATGATATGCACACGGTTAGCACTGGTAAAGGGAGCCAGCCCCATCTTAGTGGGAGCAGTAACAAGGTTCCAAAAGTGGTGAAAGCTCCGAAAGAGAAGTGCCGAGAAGAGGAGAAAGAATCGTGTCATTCGAGCAATGGGGAAGTAGACGGAAGGGCGATGACGCGGGAAACAGCTTATGACAAGCGTTTGGTCACCTTTGTGAAGGGGTGGAAGGATTTGAAGGATGAAAATCAGTAAGTATGTTTTGCTTTATTGTATTTAATAAGTGTGGATGTAATTCGAAAAGTGCACCTAATGCGTAGTGTTGTTTATGTTTGTTATGGCAGGGAGGGGTCGCCCATCATTGAGTGTGATGGAATGAATGCTACCCAGAGGGATTGTTATGGCGTGCTTGGTGGTCGAGCCCGTGTTAGGCATCAATATGTGAGAATGACATCGAAGCTGTACACAAAGTACTGGGGGGCAGTTGAGTATCTGAATAGGCGGAAACGGATTTTGATTGATCCTTCATATGCAGTAAGTTTTATATCCGAACACCCACGTGTGCTAATATGTTGGTATGATGTAAAAGGACTGTTCCCTAACAGTATTTTGATAGTAGCCTGAAAATGGTATGATGTAAAATGACTGATTTACTGGTTGTGAGGAGTATAATTTACAAGTTTTCTATTATGTGTAGATGATGATTAAGGCTAAGGAGAAGGATTATGCTAATCTTGCAAGGAAGTATGGGAAGCCTTTGCTAACTATCCCAAATGATGAAATACGACTAGTATGTTTCTTTTTATAGTTGAAGATGTAAGTTGTGGGGGTGATGATAGATTTTGTGTATGATCTAATGTAATGTTATGGGCTGAAATAGGTATTTTTCCCTGTTCTGGATGGATCCTCAGACAAGGGGGATGAACACTGGTGGTGCCTGTTCATGGATTTGGTGAAGAAGCAATTCTGGATGATTGACTTGTTATATCCGGATCCATATGAAAAGCATTCGGATCTTGTTTCAGAATTGGTTAGTCCCCATTACCTTTGCTCTGGTCATTCAGTTTGCAGTGTGGTTTGGATTTTTTGGAGAATTTTTAATAGTACCAAATATGTCAGGTGAAGGCAGTTGATGTACTTTTTCAAGTGAAAGATCCGTTGTGGGAGTTGGGCACTTTGGAGGAATGGCCCAAGCTTGTGGTGGGAATGGTGAAGCAAACAAATACGTAAGTTTAATGCCTACCACAATGCATATTTTCATAATTGATTAAGAGGCCTTCTATTGAAATGGTGAAGTTATGAATTAGAGTCCGTATAAAGGAATTGGTTATGCTAAACTAACCACATACTCCTATTGTTGTATAGTTTCTCCTGCGGTGTGCTAATGCTAGGTTGCATTAAACACTGTGCTCGTAATTGTGTAGATACTAGTTACCCTCTGGTATGTCTGTTGTTTGAAATGCATGTCTTTCTATTGCACTAAACGGTACTTGGAGAATCTGAGAATAATTTGCAGTTAAATGTGAGTGCAGGAGAAGGACTTGAAGAAGACGTTGTTTTGGAGGATGCAAACAACTGCTTCAATGAACTTAGAGGCAAATTTGATGAAATTCTGCCAAAGGAACGAGTCTGGCCTAAAAGAGCAGCTTCTTCGCAAAACACAGCAGGATAGGTTTGTCTGTTCAGGTTTATGGAAAAGATTATGAATTTTATGGGTTGTGTTTTATGGGGCCTGTAATTGACTTTTTAAGGGGTGTTGAAGGGGTTGACTTGTATGCCTTGCTTGTGGATAATTAAGGGGTTTTTGGGGCTGACAACTATAGTTGATATGTTTGTTAGTGTGAGGACAAACACATATTAATATTCATGTCATATTAATATTTATGTCAAGTAATTTGGGCAGGAAATGAGCGAAAATATTTCATAACTCCTTAGATTGAAATAGACATTAAGCGAAAATATTTCATAAGTCCTTAGATTGAAATAGACATTACTAGACATTAATACACATTAATATTATATTTCATAACTAATTATAGGGGCGTCTAGTCTAATACACTAAATAATAGTAATTTTACATAGAGGCAAAATAACTAAGTGGTAAGTGCTTAGAGGTTGCTTAGAGGCAACTATTACATAACTCCTTTAAATTGTTAGAGACTTCAACAATTCGTCGCAGAAATAGCAGCAACAATCAACAGAACTCGAAACTCGACTCCGATGTCCACCCAAGTCCCTGAGCGGAGTCACTTCCTTCATTAGTTTCAAACAAATTGACCGCATGTTGTATGCGTGTCACATATTCCGGGGGGTAGTCATTGTAGGTGAAGGCTTGAGCAGTAACAAGAGATAAGTTAGCCATCTCATCAAATCCATTCTCCGTCAGCATTTTGCGCCGGAAAGCCTCCCGAACGGCCGGGTTGTTAGTGATAGCATCTGTCGGATCCTCTTTGGAGAAACGAATCTATTTATATGTCACTTTGATTCCTTCTTCGTTAGGTGTGCTGAACCTCCTCCCAACAAGGACAATTCCCCATTCATTGCCCTTGCCAATTTCCTCATCCACATCCAACCACCAATCCTCAAGATACGTAAAAAACTCAAAGAAACGCTTGAGGTAGTTGTGGTATTGTGGGTAGCCATAAGACTCACCTAGAGATCTCCTCAAGGTTCTCAAGTTGTAACATATGGCGATGGTAGCAACATCCACCAAGTACCACATGAAACAAAAAGCCTCCTTACGAAAGTACCGTGCCCTTCCAACGTTGAAAAGAGTGAGAAAAGGGTAATTTGGGTGGAAATCAATACCTTTGATGGGTTCTTGTAAGCCACCCCTCGAAATCGTTGCTAGTTGATGACAAAGCATCATACGGTGGATATGCTTAGGCATGTATATATCCCTAATCATAGCTTTTGGATCGTGTATCCCCGTCTTCTTGATCTTGGCCACCCTTCGTAACAGCTTCTTACGTTTACGTTCCTCACGAGAATTAGCTAGGGCAATAATACCGCAACAAGTATTAGTGAGGGACTATGAATTTAAATGTATTAACTAATACAATAAATGGTCACACTGAAACACAATTTATGTGGAAGTATAAACTGAAATAAACATAATGAACAAACTGATAGATTAATAAGAGCCACTGAAACAACATAATAGCATAGGTCCACTGGCATAATATTTAGTATTGCTGTACATGTTTATTAACCTAATGCAGAACAAACTATGGTAGTACGACTGTAACACCTTTACCTATAACTATAAGCTCAACTTTATCAACTGATAAAATAATAGTACTTCTACACATGGTAGTCCCGTCACAATCATTTCCATGTGTATACCATTAACGTTAGAAACTATACGACTATGACTGCATATAAACATAAAAACTTGTGATGAGAGTAATACCTTTGTTGGCCATTGTTAAGGGACGAAGAACTATATGTTTGTGGTGTACTTTGTGAAATGAATTATTTGGCTTCTAATCTGGTAATTATATAGAGTTAGTACTACTTGAGCATTGATTGTACCCAACTACCTTTGCTGTAACATTTACATGTACTGGGTTTTTTGTACCTGTGCATTGAGCCCAACGACATAAAAAAATTAGTTTTCAGTTTAGCTTTTCATTGTTACAGCTGGTACTCACTTACCCAACCAACCTTGTACCTCATGTTAAATGCTCCTTATTGGTACTCAACAAACCTTAGCAAATACATAACAAGGATATGGATAACAAGTATAGTAGATACAACACAACCGAATTAAGCCTTAAATGATACATAACGCATTACTGTGCTACTATTTTTACCCTAAATGGTACCTGGGTTAACCTAAATGGTACCTTTACTACAATAGATAGTATCCTTTAGCCTTTACCCTCGGCGCACGAGTTGAGGAAATGATTCATAAGGCAATGCAGTGAAACTTTAATTGTCTTCAGCGGTACCTGGGTTAACCTTAGTAGTATCCTTTAGTTTAAGACCCTACACGACAATGATATAACGCAATTCAGTTAAACTTAATTCACCCTCAGTGGTACCTTTGCTTATCCGAAACGGTACCGTTACTTCCCTAAGTGGTACCTTTGCTTATCCTAAACAAACGGTACCTTTACTTTACCTTTACGTTATAAAGTAGTGAATAGAAGGGTGTTATGTTTAGATCATTTGAAGACCCTCGGTTGTGATGCGGAAAGGGCATCGCCTTCCTTGTAGGGAGGTGTTTGTACTTTTAACCACCATCCATTCCCGGTACCATGACTCAGAACTGGGGTTGTACTGCTTAGAAATGAACATTTTATTTGACACTTGCTCACTCCATTTCTCGCCGAGTGATGCCTTCACTTCCCGGCCAGAAGTGAATGTGTTAATCCTTCCTGAATTATGTTCCAAAACATCGATCACCTCGTTAACAACAACGAATGCAATGTTGTAATCACTTGCTATTTGTTTCATCTTTTTGGCGACCGCGAGTAATATTTAACTTCTTTCCATGAACCCTTTTGTGGTGTTGTCATGCGCATGCCTGAATAACTGCGCAATGGAGTCCAAAATTATGAGCCTCGTGTGCCGGCATCCTTCATGGGACTGCAACACAATTTGTTCAACTTGGTTCAACACCAGAAAGATTTCATCTGGGTTATCAATTTTTTTAACAAGGATCGACGACAAAGGATTTTCTCCAACAAGCGAACCGCATATACCATCGCTAAGAGCACATAATCTCTTAGAAGGAAACACCGGGCAAGCTTGAATGTAAATCGATGACCCGTATAAACCATCTGGAGGCATTAGCATGCAAGTAAGTAGCAGCTGCAAACATATTTGTGTTTTCCCCACACCACTCTCACCAAATATTTCAGTTAATTCTCCCGTTTGTATTCCACCGTCTAAAATAAAATCAATGATGTCGCATTTTGTTTTGATTTTTGGTTTCATTTTGAAAAGACTAGCAATAACTTTGAAAAAGCTCAAACTCCCCCTCTCCCCCCCCTTCTCATTTCTTATATAGACCTATAAAGTACTTGAAAAAGTACTTCCTAGTATGTACTATGTTCTCTTATAAATGAGTTGTGAACCACTCCCTTGCCTAGAGCCAAGGGAAATGGTGTAGTGATGTCAGTTAGACCTGAAATGTTTCCAGCTGAACTGACTAATGATGGCAGTGACCTGTTGGTATTCCAACACATTGGCACCAATTGCACTGGGCTCATGAATTGTCATGTCAAGTACTGGTTTTATTGTGAGATTGGACTAGTTTGCTTGTTCAATTGGACAAAAAATTTTAAATTCAGGTTCATTTAATCAATACACTTGTCCTTTGGTTTTACTAATAGACAAAACACTACCCTCAAAAACTCTTCATCTCCAACCACATACAAATTCATCTCCCACCACAGACAAACACAAACCCAAAATTCCCCTTTTCCGATGGCCACTCGTCTGAACAGCTACCGCAATGTATGGGGTCGCGTTATGCAGCCTCACCCAAATGAACCCCTTATGTATTTCAGCCCTTTCTTAACCTCTAACAAACCCGAATTCGAGTTCAACGAACTCAGCTACTACGCGGGGAAGATTACTTCCTTAGCGGGGACCCGATACCGATGAAAGTCGTCCGTGAGCAACTAATCGATTCCCTTGACGACGAAACAACAACCTTCATCCCCGACAGCATCATGGTTCTCAATGATTTCGACATTAGGGCTGCTTACTATCCAACTCTGTCTGACCTAGAAGGTTACATGCACAAGGGTGTGCCGGTTTTTGCTAGGTGGCTATGTCGGAAAAGCGTTGATGTGGTCGACGCTCCATTCATACCAAAGGATTTGGTCCCTATTTTCGACCATCAACTAATTGTTTTGGCCGACCAACTACCGATCTACACCATCCCTCTTAAGGATAAGCACATATTCATAGGGTCTAAAATTGCGGCAATTCATGTAATGGAGGTTAATCTAAGCATAAAGTTAGTTAGTGTAAATGTGTTCTGTGGGGTAACATCGCTGCGACGCATTCGTTACCACCGAATCACTGTGGGAGGCGCAACGGAAGACACTCCAGGGGCTCCTTCATTCCCAAGAGGTGCTACATTTATTTTGTGGAATGCCCGGAACGTCCACCGTTCATCTTTCACCGACATTTTTAACAAGCTGTACAACGCTTTTTCACCTGAAGTATTGGTGGTGACAGAGGCCAGAGCTGATGCAGCTATGCTCGGATATGTGAAGGACGTTTTCCAGGGGCTTTACTCGGCTGATGGGTTTGGGTTGGTGAATGGCTACTACGGAGTGCTACTGATCTGGCAGAAGTCGGACGTGTATCCTTGGGTCACGTACAGAGGTGAAGCTAGTTACGGCCACCAGATGGGGGTCGATTTTCAGGTAAACCTCTGACCTTCTTTGGATGGAGGTCTAATAATAGCTTTTCACTAATGCTTTTTCTCTTTTCAAATTCAAATGTGTGCTAGCAGCCAGGGGCGAAATACTACAATAGCCCTGATCGACTACACCCCGCATCCACCTGGTACGAAGATAGATGGGGGAATGATGATGGAGCTGTTCATTCGGACAACGATCACTTGTCTATGTAGGACTGGCACGTCTTGGATCGAAGTGTTATTGGGATGTTTAAATTTAGTGTTGATGTTTTTAAAATATGTCAGTTTAAGTTCATTTTGGGATGTTTAAAATATGATGGAGCTGAATTATTATTTACTATGTCAGTTTAAGTTCATTTTGGGATGTTTAACTGAGTTCATTTTGGGATGTTTAACTTTAAGCCTTATGGGGATCTTTAAATTTAGTGTTGATGTTTTTAAAATATGTTTATGAATTACTATGAAACGTTGTCTTGTATGTCTGTATTGTTGTTCTACGTATTTGTATGTTTTACAATGTTTGCCGATATAGTTTTACAATGATTCATATAATCACACATACTAACACATGATAAAGAGACAACAAATAAAATTAATTTACTAGACAAAAAAAAACATTTTGGGGATTCTTAACAATTTCGCCTCATCATCTTATATTTCAAGTACAAATACGAACTACAAGATCAATCACAAACAATATTATTACTAATTTCATAATTATTGCAAATTTTTTTTCAAACTCTTCAACCCTCTGCCAAAGCTGTGGTAACCCATTGGTGGTGGTGGAACTCCTAATTATATCCTCCTCCCTAGCCCATTGCCAAAAAGAACAAGACCTACACTTGTAGTATGGTCTTCTAGGATTTGCCTCAGATAATGAGACACGAAATTCGGAAATAGCTTGACCTCCACAGTTGCAACGCTTTGCCGCCACCCAAATGATGTCGCCGGATCTAGTAACAAAATTGCTGCCACGGCCTACGGATGAGGATGTGTTCAAAGACATGGTTGGTGTTGTAATACTATGTGAACTCGTTTGTCTTTTGGTTTGCTCAGTAGTTGATGCCTATTTATAAGCAAAGAAAGGGGATAGGAAGAAGTTTACTCCGAAATTTTTGGCGGACAAAAAATAAAACCATTTGGCGGTAAAACCAAATTTTTATGGGCCGCGCTCACCAAATATGGGCTTGAGAACAATCATCCCGCTGTATTCATCAATTGTACCACTGCGTACCATGTTAATCCATCAACTGAACTACAACGTAATTTAATTGGACTTGAGAAATTCACTAAATGTACACATTGTCATATGTAAGTCAGTAGACTCTTTCACTACCAGTGGTACCAAATCATAATACAGTATTCCATGTTTCATGGTCAATGGTACATATTACAAACCGAGAAAGACGTTGCTTAATGGTAATCGTCTCTCAATTAATAACCAACCCCGCGTCACAATTTGTAAAATTCTTGTCATATACGTGAAAATATAAAAGAATCAACGAACAAATATTACGTTTGAAGTACTCATTTCAGACTCTGTCACCGTAACTGCGGGTCTGGCAAGTGTAAATATTGGTTCAGTGTTTAAGGTCCTTGTAAACTGGTCAATCATATTAAGGTTAGAAGTTCGTTTTGATCTCAACTTGGTGTAGCTATAGGTTTTTAATAGTTGAGTACCTAGCTTGTAAAGAAATTCTTTTATTAGGACGATATTACTATTATTTATTTTAGGATTAGGATTAGAAACTGTTGTTCTACTTTAACTACGATAATCGTATACCATCTACTGAGGAGCAATAACTTTGTAAAATGTCATAAACAATTGTTTTGATACTTTAACTACGAAAATAGTACACCATCTACTGAGTTCAAGAACCTGGTTTTAAACAACACTGTAAGAGTATTCACGACCCCCCCATCTAAAGGTTGTACCATACAAACAGTTTTACGCACCCAGTTGAACAGCATTGTAATACCAGTTGGACATTTACCGACAACAGTAATAGCTCTTCTTTGGTGGTACCATAGTTCAGCGGTACCATATTATAGTTAAGTAGTACATTAGAAATGTGAATGTTTGCTCTTCTTCGGTGGTACCATTTTATAGTTAAGTAGTACCTTAGTATAGTTAAGTAGGACCTTAGAAATGTTAATGTTAGCTCTTCTTTGGGTTCTTTGGTGGTATCATTTTATAGTTTACCGGTACCATATTATACTTACGTAGTACCTTTGTACTGTCAATGTTAGCCTCTTGGAATTAACATTCCTCGAATTGGATTACAAAACACAAATACGGCATTCAAAGGGTACCACTTAACCTTTCACCAAGTATTGGGGAATTAATAAGTACTGAATAAAATAAAGATCATTTCCCCAACCTAGGTGCAAAAACACTGGCCTGCTAGAGGTAACATCCACGCCGGATAAAGTTCCATCCCACACACGACCATTATTCCCACGCATGACTCTTACAGAATCGGTTGCCCGGCGAAGCCAAGGTCTCCACTTCGCAGGAAGGGGCTACAAATAGAACACAAAAACATGTTACGGCAACAATAAGATGGTTAACTACTAAAATAATTCTTTAACTCGCAAGTTTTTCATTGTAACCATTTCTGAATTTCATTGTTGCACATGGAAGACTTTCATAATCCATTTGATCCTGATTTTTGAAATAATATTAAAACACACTATAACCGGGTTTTTATATATACAATATGATGGGAACACATTTATTATACTTTTGACTTTGATGATGTAAACACACGTACCATGTATCCTTGAAACAAGGTATACCATTGAATTTAGGACTAGGGACCATCAATTCCGTCTGTACACATCAGTTGGTCAATATTTATCCCCAGTAGTCCTTGTATTTCTCACTAAGTTAATAATTTCACCCCTTGACCAATGTTTGGGTACCATTTATCCTAGATATATGGTACACCATTGAAGTTGGGAAAATGTGATCTTGAATAGCGCTAACACATAACTATGGAGAATAGTCATCCCCTTATACTGCTATGAAATCATAACAATTACATGTTAAGTACATGTTAATCAACCATCATAATCATTCATGTTTTTCCAAAAAATTTAAGTTTTCTTAACAAAAGATCCCACATCACCCCTACATCACCCCACCATTTACAAGTTCTCAAAAGATATAAGTTATAATTTCGTTACAAAAAAATCACCTGAAGCCCATTTTTAACAACATCACAGCCCAACAAAAATAACAGGGCTTTTCACTTCAGGGGTTAAATGTAAAACTGTTCCTTCACACCCACAACCCTTAATTTCTACACATACAGGGTGGGGGCGCAATGCATTTCTAAGCTAATGTGTACTATTAGACCCACCCCGGGTGGGATCTTGACTCATACTTCCAAACATTCCTCCTTGATTTCCAGGCCTCACCATGTACGGGAATTGAGAAACAGCTGTACTCGGCGACATATAACCACCCCCCATTTGCAGCGGCAACCCTTGCATTTGATGCATTTGATAGTACTGGGGGTACGCCATAAAATGTGGGGGATACAAGGGCCTCTGACTTGGAGAATTAGCAGCCCCAACAGGAGGACGATGCACTCCAGACAAGGATGTAAAGTAGCCCAACGACCCATCAGCATCTATCATTTGGATGCCTCCTAGACAATGAGGACTGTAACCCATCATAGGAAATTGATGTTGTTCCTATGTCAATATAAAACAATCTGGGTTAAATAAAATAAAAAGGAAAAATATAATATTTTAATTCATCTATAAACTTTGAATAGGAAAAACATAAGATTTTAATTCATCTATAAACTTTGAATAGGACAGATAAACATACCTGCTGTGACATAGAGGACTGCAGTTGGTTTTGAGAAACCTCAGCTTGTTTGCCACCGCCCCTCTTCCCTGGTTTCTTCTTTTTTTCAACGTAAGACTTGTACCTTGAATCAGTAGTACGGTGAGCAGGTTTCTTCGGAATTGGTGGGTCCTTTATCGAAGCAAGTTGCTGAGATAGGTTCTTCGCACAACTACCTTGCTTCTCAGTCACAGGAGTTGTGCCCTCCTTTTCCAGACATACAGAGGAAGGTGTCCCGTTACACCACAAAAGGTCTGCTCTATTAAGGGTTAGCATGGACAACTTCTCTTCTACTTGGATATCAAGCAACTGTAAACCATTCGGAACAACATCACACGCACTCTTGCAGATTGCAGCCTTAGAACATATGGGAGAAAACTTCACCATCATCTTATCAAATCTACACACCGCCTCCGTCTTGCTCAGGTCATGGTACTTCACTTTCACTCTAGTGTGCTTCCTAATTACATCTTTCCTCCACCGCCGAAGAATGTACTTGTCGGGAATTTCTCTACAATCATTCATTTGATACACCATAATCATATGGCGACAGATAATACCATGGCAATTAAAGTACATACATTCGCAATCTGCTTCTTTGGTGCTGCTGTTGTATGTAACCTTGTACACCCTTTTCCTATGCGAGGGTACTTCTTTCCTTGAATTCTTTGGTTTGAACCAAATGATATCCTCCAGCACATGTTCTTTCACTGTGTCAGAAACTTGCCTCTTCTCCAGACCCGTCACATACAGCACCCTAGTACACTCCCTTTGGACTTCTTTGAATTTCGCATCCGTATAAATTTTCCTAAACAATGCCTCTGCTGGAAACACAGTCATGGGCTGCCTAACATACCTCGAATTATTATCATCGGCCCTTTTCTCACTACTAGCTCTAACCTCCAGAGCTTCAGAAAACCTCTCAACAAATTCTGACAGCAACGTGTGCCTGCTCACATATCCATCAAAGAAACTATGTATACTCTCAACTCTCTGGGTTGTTTTCATGCCGGCCCAAAACAGATGCTTCACGAACGCAGGTATCCACATATCACGTTCAACATACAACCCTTCGAACAAAAACAAAATTAAAAATGAAACAAAGAACAAAGTACAGATAAACTCAGCAATGTAAGCCTTAAAGAATAAAATTTTCCAAAACCAATTGCCAATTGCTCTTACTTAGCTTAACTCATTAGATTGATAAAGTATGGAATTCCCCATCCACATCACTCCTTTATATATAAAGTATGGTCAAAATTAAAACACATGTAACTGATGTCAATACATACTAGTCTATCATACACAGGCTAACATTTTACAACCTTCACAGCAGCACAAATAGCAATTACGCATACCAGTATGTATACAATTACACCAGAACCGTCAAATGCCTATCAAAATAACCCACTTTCTATCATATTTTATAACAAATCAGTACCGTAATATTGAAAAAAAAAACACACCTTCCAACCACTCATCTGTTTCGCATTCGTGTTTCTTGATCATTTCTTGCCACCGTCTTTCAAACTCTTCCACGTCCAGACTATCATACACAGCACTCTCTAAGTCTTCCTTCAACTCCAGATACTTTGGATGCTTTCCCAGCTTGGTTGAAAATTTTTGCAAAATATGCCAAATGCACCACCTGTGTGTAGTCCCTTTCATTGTAGTCTTCAGAGCTTTCCTCATGGCAGGGTCCTGATCGGTTAGAATTGCATTAGGGGTTTTGTTGTTCATACACTGCAACCAATTGCTATACACCCACTCAAAGGTCTCAACAGTTTCTCTCCTAACTAGCGCACACCCAAATAGAATAGTTTGACCATGGTGGTTCACTCCAACAAAGTTGCAAAACGGCAACTTGTACTCATTGGTCAAGTATGTCGAGTCAAAACACACCACATCGCCAAACTCCTCGTATGCCATGCGACACCTAGCATCTACCCAAAGAACATCCTTCAACCTACCCTCTTCATCAACTCGATATGTGTAGAAAAAATCTGAGTTATCATTAACCATAATTTGGAAATAATTAAACATTGCTTTAGCATCACCTTCATCAAAAATTCTTTTCCTCTGCTTAGCCACTTCATCATGCAGATCTTTCTGAGCAAAGGGCATGTTCTCCACCCCGTTACGCTCCCTGGCCATTTTGTTATATATTTTTGCCACTGGAACCCCACATCTCCGCTCGTTGAAAAGCTGCCTCACAACATGCGGATTCTCCATCAAAAACTTTTTCCTCAACCTACTAATATTCTTAGCCTTCCCAGGAGTGGGGGTGTGTCCACAATGCTTAAGTTCAGCCCTCTGAACAACCCATTCCCCACGTTCATTAACATTAGCATACACATTGACAGGACATTGAACTTTCTTACTCCTCCTCTTCACTCCAACAGCATCATCCTCAACAACCTGAGCATCAGTCACTAGCCTCGCTTCCACCTTTTTCCTCTTCCTATCAGGCAACCCAAAACACTCACATGTCCACAAACAATTCCTTCTCATTTTTGCATTAGGCCCTTTACCAACTTTACAAGCACTAGTACGAACAATCCCAAAACCATTTTGCTTCCCATATTCCCTAAAATATTCATCTAGTTCCTGCCATGACTAGAAAACCATCCCAACTGAAGGAGGAGGCAGACCCACATCCACTTCAACATACTCTTCTATCTCAACTGATATCGCAACACTACTAAAGCCTTTCTTTGGAGTTTTATAAGACTCTTCACCAACCACAACCTTCATTCAAAACCACAAATAATTCATAACCACAACTAATCACAAAAAATTCATACTAAACACTTTTTCATATCCCTTAATGACAAAAGGAACACCACCAACATAATCACAAACATACCCATATCCAACCTACACAAATAAGAAACTACTCTGTATTTTGCTGTACGTTAATCATATAAGAAAGTACTCTGTATTTTACTCTAAGTTACTCATATAAGAAAGTACTCTGTATTTTACTCTAAGTAACTCATATAGTTTTCAATTATGTGCAATTTATTTCCCAGATTATACTACCATTCCCCGGATAATGACCATTTCAAAATCAATTAACCACATTCTTTTGTAACTAAATTAACAACATTTCACAATCAATTAACTACATTAAGCACATTTTTAAATCAACGGGACTGTCATTGATCCCGATTTCGATTAATAATGAGGCAACCTGCTTTCATCTTCAACAACACATTACCAACACAGCCCATAAACCGTAATATCAAATTCAATCACACTTTTCCAATTCAACACCGCAACAATACATCAGATTACTACCAACAATTGATTAGATACTCGCAATTGATTTAACCCTAAATTAACCCTTAACCCACAATTATGACCAAATATAACGACTAATGACCAAAAAATACTTACCCCTTTCAACAACTCCCTTAGCGCAGCACCGTCGTAGCAAGCCTCTTCCACCTCGTCGCCGCCTCCTCCGCAATCTCCACCAGACACCACCACCAGATCATCGGGGCCGGTGTTACTAACGACAGCTTCCTCATCGTTAGTAACACCATACATTGCATTCACCTCAAATCCGCACAACTTACAGCTGCTTCTATGGAACACTCGATGTTTTCCCCATGGATTTCAAATTTCTGGGTTAAGGTACAAAAGGGGCTTACTTTTTGGCTTTTCCCGAAGCTTCTTTGACAAGTTTTTTCCTTTTCCGTTTTGCGGAATTTCTTCTCCAACTAAACATGTCACTTTCACCTGTTGGGAGTATTGGGACCACTCCGTAACTTTTTTTCCCTCACCGTTTTATTTTCCCTCCAAAACCAATCCCCGTTTCACTTTTTTTTCAACAATATTGCGAAAATGCCATTGAGAGACAATCCCAAACATCTCTCAACCCTCCATTTCTACTTCCTCCAATCAATCAATAACTATTTACTAAAAGATACACCGGCAATGACACGTGTCATTTTCTGGTGTGTCCTTAGTATATTTTTAAAAAAAAATTAAAAAAAACTTACAAAAATTGCTAGAGAATATATGCAAATTATTTTCTTCTAAAATTTAGGAAAAAAATTGTAAAATAATATATTTACCAACTTAGGGCCTATTCTAACTTACTGAACTGAACTGAACTTATTGGAGATGAACTGAACTGAACTGAACTGAATAGTGTATGAGAGAAGAAAATTAAGAATTGAACTGAATTGAACTAAAAATAAGCTGAAGAGAACTGACCCTTAGATATCTATTCATATTTTTATATAAATTCTTATACAAGTAATTACTTTTTATTTATAATAATAAAAAAAATATGAATATATGTATCTTTCAACCTAACATAATCGGTGAATAAAAAATTATTAAATGTGAAATAAAAAAATAAAAAAAAAGTATGCCATCAAGGATCGAAATAGAAAAAAGTTTGAATAAAAAATATAATATGTATTCGTAAAATTAAAGATAAAAAAATAATATTTTAAGTTACTAGCTTGATTTGGGATAAAATAAGAAATAGATTTTGGACCAAGTTATTTTTTATTTTTAAATTTAGTTTTAATTAATACTCTGCATCAAAAAGTGAAAAACCTTGCATGGCACGGGATCTAACCTATTTTTGTATATTATATTATGTATGAGACATCTAATTTTGTCTCACAACCCTACATTTATACTTCTTCCAAATTCCTCAAATACCTTCCACATAGGTTCGGTTTTGGGCGTTAATTTTTCGTTTGGATCGACTTAAAACCGCTAACGGCAATAACAGTCATAGTTTTAAAACCACTAATAAAAAGACACTGCATTTACATATTCTTTAGCTAATTCACATATTCCTTAGCCAAAGACATGAAAGAGAACACCGACATTTACATGTACAAGTTCAAAGAGACCCCATTTTAGTAGCAACATGTCTATTTGCTTTTATTTAAAAAATTACAAGATCGCTAATATTCTTAGCGGTTTTAAGCTGAATCAAAGATTAATGCTACATGGACGGTACTTTGGGAATTTGTTATAAAATTGTTGCATAATGGGAATATATTAAATTTACTCATAATTTCTTACTCCCTCTTAAAGTGAAACATTCCTCTCATACAAGTATCAATAATATATTTTATCATTAATAAGTAAAAAGTATAATCATGAAATATTAATAAATTATACGTCACGATTCCAATAATTATCCATATAACTGTTTATTTTATCTTAAGTAAAGTTAAGTGAATATTACTGCAAAAAGTGCTCATGAAGAAATTTATTTAAAAAAAGGAAAAAGTTCATTTTAATAAGGAATTTTTGACCTTTACAACCTGCCAATAAACACTTATTAGTTTTTACTGCCTCTACATTAAAAAGTTTTATTTACCACTAAATAAATTTCTAAATATTGAATTTTACCACCAACTAACGGATTCCATACTTGAATTCATCAGTGGGGCCCACCTTTTTGACATTTCCTCTTCATCTCTCTCGATCTTCCACACCAACCAGCTGGCCAATGAAATCAACTCCGCCCCCTGGTTGGTCTGACCCGTCGATAACTAGCCCACACAAGAGTCCACCACCCAGTAACAGCAGGCTGACCAACAGCCGTGGGTATGGGGTTTCAACGGTGCCGATTGAGTTTAGGGTTTCAAGTGTGTTTTTCATGGGTGGTTAAAAATGGAAGGGGGTTCTTAAAAGGGTGGTGGACTCTTGAAACTTTTTAACATAAATTCTGAAAAAATACAAATTAATAATATAAAATTATTAAGTTTTATTTATAAAATATTTAAAAATATGGAGAATTATAAATAAAATCGTGATATAAAATACAAGGATTATAAGATAGTTTGTTCGGTCATTAGTAATTTGGCTATATAATTCGTAAATATATAAAGTCCTACCCCCTAGTTTTCTAATTTTTGTTAATTTAGATATAGAAACTCCCCTACTCAAGCCGAGCCTAGAGTCCTAGACTATAGTCTCCTTTGTCCGTCTACTAGGGTCCAGTCGCTTTGTTTTTGGATTACTGTCTTACCCTCTTCACGAGATTACACAAACCAATCTTAGGAGTCAGACTCACATGCTGCTTCGACCGACTTTGACACAAAACATTTCAGCTTGTCTCAACTACTAAATGACATAAGGTAGAATCTTTATTAATAATTTTAAGATTTTTATACTATTATTCTCTTCAAATTTGGGTAATTAATTATTTGTTATCACATGATGGGTGTAGGATCTTTCGGAATCATAATGAGGGCTAACTAACTTTGTTATTTATTTTGTTAATTTACAATATTTTTTAAATGATAACAATAACAACAATAATAATAATATTTTTCGGAATCATAAGGGCATTTAGGGTGGGTAGTAGGTTCCACGTCCATATTTAGGTGGCTTTTCTGGTGGTAGTTTCACCGTTCTTATAGGTCCAGCAAAGGTCTCTCGGCGGTGGGTCAAGTTTCTAGCGGTTTCAGGCAACAATTCTGGTTGCTTCTCTCGTTTTTGGGGCGTATTTTCAAACTATTTTTAGGCATCTTTTCAGGCGTTTTCTCAGGCTGTGGTTGCGTTTTGGTTGTTCCAGTGACGTTTTGTGGTGGTTTCAAACGTAATTGGGACTCAATTCATGTGACTTTTTCTGCCATTTTTCTAGGTTTTTGGGTGCAATTTTTGTGCTGTTTCGGTGCCTTTTTTTGGTGCTTTATTGTAGCAGTTTTAGGTGTATTTTTCAGGCATATTCCACGACCATTTTAGGAGGATTTCTGATGGATCCCAAGCGTAGAAGCGGGTCAGGTTGCAGGCGGTTTAGGTTCGGTTTTCCAGCGATTTTTCAGCTGCTCTCACGACAGTTTTGGGGTAATTTTGGTGCAGCTTTGATTAGTTCTAGCGTGTCTGTTTTGCTGCTGTTTTGTTACATGCTTAGGGACGTTTCTACGTTTTTAATGCGCTTTTTTTGGTCTATTTGGGTCTTGTTTTGGGTGCATTTTGGGTGCAATTTTCTTGTCAGTTTTGGTCCTGTTTTGTGTGCTTTTTGGGTGCAATTTTTGTAGGAGTTTGTAGGTACTATAAGTGAATTTCATGAATCATATTCATAAGTACCTAAACCAAGATCGTATGCATAACACACAAGAAACATAATTATACCTTTGAAGCGTGAATTCCACGAAGCTATTCGATCGGTAAATTAGGGAGAGAATAGAGCCCTAAGTGTTACTCTTCTACTTAGTCCACGAGATTCGAATGAGCCGTCTACCAATACTAGATTGGTCGAGTGAAGGGGAAAACCACGATCACCACCTTTAATGGATAAAAACAACCACCACGAACCACGACCACCACCGAACACACCTCCAGTGCAAGGGGAGGAGAGAGAGAGAGAGAGAGAGAGAGAAAGAGAGAGAGAGAGAGAGTTTGAGGGCTTGGTCTTGTGTTTGCTAATTAGGGTTTCAACTTAAGAGTAAAATTGTTTTGTGTAATTACCTAGGTATCTAGTCTACTTATAATCATATTATAATTAGATTAGGTTATGAAGCCCAAAACCCTCCAAACTCCTCATCATGGCCAGCCACCTAGGGGATAGGGCTGATCATGAGCCTCATCCTCTAATGCTCGATCTAGGCCCTTTGTGTGACCTTATAGGATCCGTCCAATTGGGCTTTGGCCTATTTTACTAGCCCAAAGATCGTTAGTACCTCTAGCTATGATATAACGACGACCCAAATGTACGAACTAAATTATCTCCATAATTTGATCCATTAATATATCTAGTAATTGTACTTGACGAAGACATAAATCCTTCAATTTTCTGGTGAGTTTGGGCATTGTTTTGCGTGTTTTTTGGGGTGCAATTTTTTGGTTAATTTGGGTGCTATTTTGCCTGCTTTTTGGGTGCAATTTTATGCCATGTCAATGAAGTTTCATTGTCCCTTTGTGGGTGTTAGTGGTTGTCAAGATGGGAGTGGAAATGGCCTTACTAGAAGTTCTTTGATCAAGCATCTTTGTGATTGTCATTGTTGTATTAGTGCACGGGATATCACACGACATGCTCTTACTTCTGATTTGGCTATTTATACTGAGGCAGAAGCTACTTTTACGCAAATGGGGATTTGGTTATGTGGGGTTTGCTACAAAACACATACACTTTGTTCTAAGTGTTGCCATGGTAGGGATGAGGATGTGTCACCCCCTGATGAAGGAGATGGTTTTGATGTAGCTCTCCTTGATAGTTTGTTCTTATAGGGGTTTCGCACCGTGAAGTTTATCCCTCCTAAGTGTCGTTTGGGGTTTTCACGGGTTCTGAAAGGTGCTCTTAATAAGGTGATCTCTAAGCCTGATGACATTTCTATTTGGGTCTCTTTGTTAGTGTTACCACTATGCACCCTTAAAACCTTTCGCCCGAGAAGTTGTTTTGAGTCTAAGTCTTCGGCAAAACGTCGGCATCAGGAAGTGAGTATTTCCCGTGCATTTTGTTCTTGGAGTACACCAAGTGGTAGTTTGCAGCTTGTAAGGGAAACTTTGGTAGAGGATTCTCTTACTTTGTTGGTGGTTGATGATGAGGACCTTGATTTGAAAGAGTGTAATATCAAGCAATATTGTAGGAAAATTTATGATGGCCATTGCACCGCTACAGCTCGGGTTCTTTCTTCTTCAGGCTTTGCTCCTTATAATGACGCCACTCTACCGGATTTACAGTTAAAAGACCCTTTTTCTCCAGCTCCATCCATGCCTGATATACCTGTTAATCACCTTCATCTCATTGCTACTACTGTTGTTGTTTTGGATGGATTAAGAGTTTTCCACATGGCACATTGACGGGAGGAAAATCCTAGGTCGTTGAGTTCTAAGACTCTCCCTATCATACCAAATTTATAACCAAACCCAAACCTAGTATAGGGGTAAGTCCGGGTCGAACCCAAGGGAATGAGGTATAAGCTATGGTCTCCAATTAAGTTATTCCAAAGTCTTAGGAAAATGGTTTTGTCTAAACAATCAAATCAACACAATCAAAGCTAACAATAGAAATCAATATCAAGGTACTAGGGATTTAGGATCCACATGCATTCATGATAAACATACTAATTTGTCGAGAAGTTGATCAATCAAATAATGCGAGGGAAAATGGTATTCGCAAACAAAATCATTTGAAGAGCTATTTCCTAGGGTCAAGTTAGTGGTCTCTATGAATGACAATCAAAGGAAACTCACAAAACAAGTTCAATCGATAATAGTAGCTTCCAAATTAAGGTGTCGTATCAATGAAAACTACAATGCAATCTAGCTTAATAATCAAGGTTAGCTACTCCTCAACGAATCAAACACATGCACAAATTCCATCAACCAATTTAATCACAATATCCAATCAATCAAAATCCCCAAATTAGCAATAGCTTATCACTCATACATGCTTCACCACATCCCTAGCAAAATATCTACTCACTACACATTGTAGAATTGAAAAGCATAACTAAACTAATCACCCATTCATCAACAAGATTGTAATCAAAATATCAACAATCAAATCAAACAATCTATAAAAATTCAACAATATATAAAAGATAAAACACTAAAATTGCATTAAAGAGAAAGGAATTCTTACAAAACTTTGAACAATATTAAAGAGAATGAAAATAAAAATGTAGCAATCATCAATTACCAAGTTTCTCTCTCTAAAATCTAAGAACAAAGTTTCCTAAAATCTTGAGCTTCTCTCTCTAAAAATCTAAGAACAAATTCTAGTCTAATTGTCATACAATTCTAATCATCCTCCTCTCTAAAAGGAAGAAAATATATATATAGTAAAACTAACAAAGGAGAAGTTAGTTATACGTCCAAAAAGAACCCTAATAGGCGCGCCTTCTTCTCAATATGTGCGGCCGCGAAGAAATGGTTACGGAACGGGGAGAGCAGAGCTGCGCAGCCGCACCTTACATCGGCACGGCCGCGCCCCTGCCCTGCGCGCCCGCGCCTAGGAGATGGGCAGCTCCTCTCGTGCGTCCGTCGATGCTTCCGTGCGCTCCACTTGGTGAACATTGGGGGTGGCAGTTTCCAAGGGCCTCCACGGTGGGTTCAACACCATTTTTTATGCCCACGCAACTTGAGAGCGCGGCCTAGAAGACTTGGACTTTGCACCCCTTAAAACTTGAGCTTCAAAGGGAGAGACTTGCTTGCATCTTGAGCCTTAAAAATCCCGAGAAAAAGCCATTGAGCTCCTTGAACATCACCAATCTCCTAAAATCAAAGAAAAGCAAACAAATAAAAGAGAAAAGGCAAAATAAACTAAGAAAAACAAGAAAATGGGAAAACAACTAAGGAAATTCACAAATTGGAGAAATAACAAGTAAAACTAAGGAAAAAGAGATAAAAGAGCTATAAAAGCGATTAAAATTCATCCTAAAAGAGGCTAAATGAGTACCATAAATGACACTCATCAAATTCCCCCAAGCTAGACTTTTGCTCATCCTCGAGCAAAACAAAAGCAAGTAGAAATACGATGAAAAACTTATATAAACAAGAAAAAAGAAAGAAAAAGATAAGAATGTACACTAAAACTCACTTTCGTAGGAATCACGGTTGTTTTTAGCTACAACAAGCCCTTTAAACCCCAAAGTCGCCAATGAGGACGAGTGAGGTCTCGTAAGGGTATCCAAAGAGTTTGACCCATAACTCTTAAAGGAAAAAAGGAGGCAAATCATTAAAAAGGACGTAAAGTCAAAACGGAAAAAGTAAAACAAATAGCCTTTGAAATGGACTTTTACAAGTGATCAAATATAAGTGAATTAACAACTTTCTATACAGTAAGGGTATGGTTCTTAGATATCCAAGGTTGATTGAAACATAAAATATGCTAAGCATAGAGAATTAATGAAACATAATTCACCTTTATCTCAAACAACCTTATCACATTCTCCGAACTAGTTTCAAATCCACCTCTAGTGAGCATCTTAATGATTCCTCGAAGGAACCGGAGAAGAAGAGAATTTTAGGGCTACTCGACATCTTGACTATGTGTATCGCTTCATAGGTTTGACTCACATCTCCCTCCACCGACTTGTGACTCAACCAAAAAGGTCAAAAGGTCTTGGAAAGGGTTGTAATGCAAGGGCGAAAAGGGTGAAGGTAGGCTAAAATTTGAAATTTGGTGGTATACCTAAATTGTGAAGCAAAGGGTGATGAATTCTCAACACCTTAATCAAGCAATCACCAAACAAAAACACCAACACCCCAAGCTTATTTAAAGCCAAAATCACAAACATATATACAAAAAACGTAAGAACACTTCCCCCCAAGTTAAAATGAAGCATTGTCCTCAATGCTTAAAATAGGGAGAAATACACTTACATCAAAATATTTTAGAATTTTTTCATTTTTCACATTTTTTCACTTTTGCCAAAGCAATTGAATTTTGCTTTTCTTTTTTTCATTTTGTTTTTCATTTTTTTAATTTTTCACTTTATTACAATGTCCTTGCCTTTTTTAACTATGGAAGGCTTTTTTAACTTGGCATTTGCCTTTAAATATATATAAAAACAAAATTGCTTACATTAGAAGAACCAATATTCAAACTCATCCACCACAATCTCCAACAATAATGATCAATTGTTTCACAAAAACCAAGAATGGGAACAAGAATGAAATAAAAGGTTCAAAAACTAAAGATATGGCTTAAGAAGAAGGTTTATGGCTCAAATGGTTAGCAAGTAGGCAAATGGAAACCCAAAATAAAGAAAAGAAAACTATCATAGAAAAGTAAAAATCACCACCCCGAAGATGCCTTTGTCCTTCCTAAATGGCTCGGTCGCGATCTTGGGAGACAAGAGTCAAGTTTTAGATAAAGCATGCAATAATCAAGGATCCATGTGCCGCTCATGCAAAATATGTAGAAGGCTAGAAAAGAATGAAACCTCACATGGTTGTAGCAATAACTCACTATTAGTTTCAAAGTCACCAAATGGAGCAACACCTACTTACCACAAACAATTAGAATCCGGTTTCAAGGTCCCAAAAGTTCTAAAGACACTACCTTAGAATACACTATCTTAGAATCAATCAAACATGCTCTCAATCGTACACACCGATACCACATAGGAAACCATTCATTCAAAAGTAAAAGGTCGGATGGTATTATGTCCAAAACATATGCAAAACATTAAAAGAAAACAAAAAGAAAGCCTTAAAATCATACTTTTGTATTTTTGCAATTTGAAAAGAAGAAAAGAAAAGGGAAAATAGAAAAGAGAAGAAAAGGAAAAGAAGAGGAAAAGATAAAGAAAAGGTGCAAAGATGCATGCACGTCATATAAATCCCAATCGTCATACAAGTGGTCATTCGACAACATCGCTAATGACCCCAAACACCTATGGTGTTACAAAGCAAACATCCTCGAACCGTTCAACTCTTCCTAAACTAATCCTAATATATGCAAACAATGAAAAAAAAGAAAGAAAAGAGGGAAATAAGAAAAATCTCACCGAGATATCCAAGCAAAGCCAATAAAAGCGGGGTAAAAGAAAATACCACCTCCATGAAGCTCCAATCAAGCATTAGCATGAATCGTTAAAACTAAGTGAGAATAAAAGAGAAAATAGAACTATATATAAAGAAAAAGGTTAGCAACTTCAAAACAAAATAATAAGAAAGCAAAATCAAAATAAAAGACAAATTAGCAAAATCAAAACAATCGACAAAATAGCAAAATCAAAACAAAATAACGAAATAGTAAAATCAACTATACACTAAAATCACTTGAAGAGCTATTTCCTAGGGTCAAGCTAGTTGTCTCTACGAATGACAATCAAAGGAAAATCGCAAAACAAGTTCAATCGATAATAGTAGCTTCCAAATCAATGTGTCGTATCAATGAAAACTGCAACGCAATCTAGCTTGATAATCAAGGTTAGCTACTCCTCAACAAATCAAACACATGCACAAATTTCATCAACCAATTTAATCACAATATCCAATCAATAAAAATCCCCAAATTAGCAATAGCTTATCACTCATACATGCTTCACCATATCCCTAGCAAAGGATCTACTCACTACACATTGTAGAATTGAAAAGCATAACTAAACTAATCATCAACTTCATCAACAACATTGTAATCAAAATATCAACAATCAAATCAAACAATCTATAGAAATTCTACAATATATCAAAGATCAAACCCTAAAATTGCATTAAAGAGAAAGGAATTCTTACAAAACTTTGATCAATATCAAAGAGAATGAAGATAAAAATGTAGCAATCATCAATTACCAAGTTTCTTTCTTTAAAATCTAAGAACAAAGTTTCCCAAAATCTTGAGCTTCCCTCTCTAAAAATCTAAGAACAAATTCTAGTTTACTTCTCATACAATTCTAATCATCCTCCTCTCTAAAAGGAAGAAAATCTATATATAGTAAAACTAAAAAAGGAGATGTTAGTTATACGTCCAAAAAGAACCCCAATAGGCGCGCCCTCTCCTCAATATACGCGGCCGCGAAGAAATAGGTACAGAACAGGGAGAGCAGAGCTGCGCGGCCGCAACCTTGCCCCGCGCGCCCGTGCCTGGGAGCAGGGTAGCTCCTCTCATGAGTTCGTCGATGCTTCCGTGCGCTCCACTTGATGAACATTGGGGCTGGAAGTTTCCAAGGGTCTCCACGGTGGGTTCAACACAATTTTTGATGCCCACGCAGCTTGAGAGCGCGGCCTAGAAGACTTGGACTTTGCACCCTTTAACACTTGGGCTTCATAGGGAGAGACCGACTTGCATCTTGAGCCTTACAAATCCCGAGAAAAAGCCATTGAGCTCCTTGAACATCACCAATCTCCTAAAATCAAATAAAAGCAAACAAATAAAAGAGAAAAGGCGAAATAAACTAAGAAAAGGAAGAAAACAGGAAAACAACTAAGGAAAAACATAAATTAGAGAAATAACAAGTAAAACTAAGGAAAAAGAGATAAAATAGCTGTAAAAGTTATTAAAATTCATCCTAAAAGAGGCTATATGAGTGCCATAAATGACACTCATCACGCATCATGTGGTAGGGACAGTTTACGTGCTCAACACCTTATGGATTGCTTGAGTGGTGATGCTCTAGCTGTCCTAGATGAGTTAGTTGACTCTATTTCTAGGGTGGTTAATCTCTTTTTAGCTGGAAAATGTCTTGTGAAGCTAGGAGAGTATGTTGCTAGTGCTCCTCTCTAACCACTTGTCAAGCATGGTGGTGGTATTCGTCCTACAGCTGTGGGTACTGTTTGGCGGCGTCTGGTTTCGAAGGTCGGTGTTGTTATGGTTGGCCAGTCTTTGGGAAGTTACTTTGAATGTCTACAATTTAGTGTTGGGGTTTCTTCAGGTGGTGAGGCAATTCTTCATGCTTTGAATCGATTAATTGAGGATCGTGGTTCTAATGTTGGTCTTTCAATGTTGTTGGTGGATTTTCAAAATGCCTTCTATCTAGTTGATCGTGTAACCATCTTACGTGAAGTTCGTCGTTGTTGTCCAAGCATTTCACGATGGGTTGAATTCTGCTATTCTAATCCAGCCAGATTGTATTATGAGGACCACACTTTATGGTTGTTTCAAGGGGTGCAATAGGGTGATCCCCTTGGTCCTCTACTTTTATCTTTGGTTTTACACCCCTAAGTATGTAAAATCAGAGATGTTTTTGAGGTTCATAAATGACATTTATGTCACTCTTAGGGTAGTGTTTTTGCATTGATTTAACTTATCTTTATTTGTTTTATAGTTGTTTTGTTCAAATAATACGTGCATTCATGTCTCGATGTATTTTGAATGAAATCGCATATGTGCTTGAATACTTACCTTTGTTGCGTGTTCACATGCTGCCCCAACCTTATTGCTTCCCTTGGTGTTTGTGCTTAATCATTTGAATTCTAGAATTGCAAGGAAGAAGCCAAGGAAGCACGAAAGAAGAATCGGAGATGACAAAGTGGGAGGGCGCATATCAATTGAGCAAAGCCGTGCACCAGCAGCACAAGAATCTGATGTGTCACGGTACTCGCTGCCGTGGTGTGGCGTTTGCTTCCGTAACAGTGTATGCTGCCGTGGTGCGGTGGTTGATGCCGTGACGCGACGGTTACTGACGTGTCGTTATGCTTGCCACCGTGGCGCGACATTTTTTCTCGTGTCACGGTGCAACAAATTCCTGCGTGGGCGCGTAGCATTGTAAGAAGGCACGCACAGGAAGCAAATTTCAGAAGTTGAGCAAAATGTTTGCGCAGGTTGTGCGCGGGCGCGCGGCTGCCATGCGCGGTTTGTGGGCGGGCACGCAGTTCAGTAGCCAACGCGCATATCTTGTGCGTGGGTGCGCAGTCTTCATGCGCGGGCGCGCATCGGACCCCTGTTCTGCTTATTTCCACGGCTTTATAAATACGCGAGGCTTGTTTTATACTGTAATACCCCATATTTTTATACGTATTTAATTTAAATAAGTACTCTCTCCATCTTCAAATACTTGCTTCACTTTTTCATGCGCGGAGTTTTAGGAGAAATTGGAGAAATTAATAAAATATGGGGGTAGCGGGATAGGAAAAGAATTAAAAAATTTTAACAAGCAAAAGTAGTTGAGAGAATTAGAGGAGAGAGAATAATAAATTAATAAAATATGATGTATGTTGGGTCCACTAGGTGAGAGAAATGAATTAAATATTGTAAAAGATTTCCAAATAAGGAAATAGAGCAAGTATTTAAAAATGAGCGAAAAAGAAAAGTAGTGCAAGTATTTCAAAATAGAGGGAGTATTTCTTAAAATATTTAAATAAGTTGAAATGAATTATATATAATATTTTATTAATTTAATGAGTTTTATTTTTAATTAAAGGTCCAATTTATTTATTTAATAATTTTGGGAATGCTTTATTTTATAATTTTAAAACTTTAGGGCATATTATTTTAAAAAGAAAATATAAAGTCAATGGTATTTGAGAAAAATCAAAATACTAGTTTGAATAAAAAAGGGATCATTAAGGGTATAAAGGGAATTTAAGCTTAGGAGGATTTTTAGAAAGAGGGTATATATACCCATCACATGGGCAAATTGAACTTTGCCCAAGGTGGAGAATACCCGAAGATAATTTTCTCTCTATCTCTCTCCTCTTATTTTCTCTCTCTCTCTCTCTCTCTCTCTCTCTCTCTCTGTCTCTCTCTCTCTCTCTCCCTCTCTCTTATTTTCCACTCCCCCTTATTTTCTTCACACCACATGGCCGGCCACCACCACAACCACCAACAAGCACGCCAGCAGCCGCGGTGACACCGGCGGGCGCGGAAGCAGCCCAGCCGTGTGTCGTGGCTGTGCGGCTTTCGAACAAAAAAAATTCTTCTTTTTGGTTTTAATTTAATCCATCCTTGATGTAATTATTGGTTTTGGGTTTTGTGATGATTTTTATGATGTTTGGTTATCAGTACTAAGTATATAAATTTTTAGATTTGGTTTTGAATTAAAAAGCCCAAATTATAAAACCCTGGGTTTCTAAGTTTATGTATATTGATGAAAGTTGATTATGGATGATTAAAATTAATGAAATAAGTGTTTAAAACACAATTACAGCAATTTTAAATGATTTAATAAAGCTGGAATTTTTATATATAAGCTATGATTATGTTTCGTGAAAGGATTTCTAATAACCTATTAATTGGGAATAAAAGTAAGGGTTATAAATTAATTTTCAGCTTGTTTTAGAAGATTATAAGTGATTTAATGACTGTATATATTGCTTGAAATTTATCTGAAGTAGATATTAATGTCTCTTTGTAATTTTGGATTGTAGGAGATTTACAAGTGAGTGACTTTATTTAGTCGTGGCGATTTTGAGATCATATTCAAGGTATGTTCGCGTACTTGGTAATTTGTTGAGTTTGTAGAAGCATGCTAGGCTTTAATTAATTAATTTCAATGTAGTATCATGTTAACTATTGATTGGAATTGTTGTATGGATTGATGTTGGTGAATGATTTGTAAAGTATATATGGATTATTTGTGGTGGAATAGATGATTGGAATTAATTATGTTGGCATGTTGAATATGAACCACACTTTTATTATTGGCATGATTGAGAGCATGTTTAATTAAACTAAAAGTTTAATTTGGTTTGGAACATTGAAAGGTAATTTTATTATGGTTCATATAATTTTTATTAATGCTATAAGCATAAGGAAGAAGCTATATAAGTGTCTATGTACACGAGGATTAAATTATAATTTTGTGCCTAAGTGCACTTAAAGTGTTCTAACACCGAGGGATAGGATTTGTGGTGCATTATGCGTTTAAGGTCTCTTTGACACCGAGGTAGATTAAAAAGGGTTCAACATTTAATATTATGTGATCACTAATTATTCGAGAATTAAATTGGTATGTTTGATTGCTTGAATGATTATAATGATTGATTGTGTTATGGTTTGAGAGTCATCACCAAGTCTAAAAATATGCAAACAAGGTAAAGTGAAAGAGATTGCGCATCAAAACTCTTAGAACATATATACCTCGAGTATGAACACATGAGGGGAGTTATGGGGTTTTTTTAAATTTAACCATAACTTCTACTTGAGTACAGGACGCTGTACATTCCTTTTTATTATGCGCAAGAATTCCGTCACTTTCGAGTGGTTCTTTATACTAGCACGGTTAGCTCCCGTGTTAGTACCCCTTTATTTGGGCAGGTTAGGGGGGAAACCTGTTCGATGCGTAATCATGCTAAATAAATATTCTAGTGGTATAATAGTTGGTCATTGAATATGTTGTATGTTTGTGAACAGGTGCAACAAGGTAAGTTGTGTGATGATAGGATGAAAGCATGTTAGTGTGTCTTGTTTACGCTTATGTACTATGATTTGCTGATTGTGTGTTTGTATGTTTGTTTGGCCTTGTCTTTGTCTTGGCCCAACGACGACCCATTTCTAATGGCGAGTAGTGGGAACAAGTAAAGAGGAGTTTTTTAGGTGATGAAGCATATTCATGATGGGCATTAGTGAAGAGCGAATCATGCTTAATTTCTATAAGAATGTGATTTGGTTTAATGCTTTAAACATTATTTATTATGCTTGTGAGACTAACGTAAAGAATTTCAAGTATTTGTTCGGTTTTAATAAGGGCTTACAAATGGTTCCAAGTTGTAGGTTTACTACATTTAACCTTGGTTTGACTTTACTTTCTTTGGTTTGACCTTTAAGTTGATTTGTTTTGAGAGGTTTTAAAGATAGTCTTCCGCTGTGTGTCTTTGATAACTGCCTTAGCCATTTTCATGGTGGCAGTAATGTCTTAGTTTTTCCTATTACGTATTTTAAAAAGGGCAAAACAGGGATTTGTAGGCATCATTTGAAGCGCGCCTACGTAAGCATGTTGTGAATATGCTTAACACTCATAGGAAGGGCCCAAATCCTAAGAAAGCCGTAATACGGCGCAGCCCAGCGGAGCTAAGTCAGAGTGACCTAATCAGGGGCACGTTTCCCCATTACCCTACAAATAGGGAGATTCCCCCATTTTCGGGACAAGAATTAATTATTACAGCAGACCCTACATTCTCTCACGTCAGAGAATCTCGGAATTCGAGAAGATCTCATTTTCTTTCCCGCATCTTCTCTTACATACATTCAAGTACTAACTCGATCGTCGGAGGCGGAGCTCCAAACACCTGGAGTCTTTGTTGTTTTGCAAGTACAGGCGCAGTCGGATCAGTCCTCGAGCTGTAACTCTCCCGAGGGACAAAAACACCCAAAACATTTGGCGCCGTCTGTGGGGAGGGTACCTCAAGGATAGTTCAAGAGTCTGTACCGCCTCCTGACCCCAAGGCTAACCAGCCAGAGGTCTTTACAGATGATGAGGATGATGATCCTCAGGTTGAAACGTACATAGCCAAAGATGGCTCTCTCATCACTAAGCGCATCCGTCCCAGAGAGACACTGAAACGCGGTGAAAGCCAGGCGGGTACCAGTAGGCCCCTTGGTCAGCCGGAAGGGGAAACCCAGTCGTCAAGAGGTCAAGCTCCAATCACCAGAGACGAGCTCATGAAATTCATGACGAGTTTCAAGGGTGAGATCAAGGACCTGATCGAAAAGAAAACGGTAGGATCTAATAAGGGTCAGCCGGCCAAGAAGTCTCCTCGAACTGTGAGGAAGAAGCCAGTCAGGGACAGGCAGCCAACTCCACATCCAAAAGACAAGGCAGCCGCGACCCTTGACTGGTCCAAGATCCTTCTGCCCTAGAAGGGTCCAAGGAGCCCCCGCCGAGAGAATCAATCGGTGGGTAGCAAGAAATTTATCCCTGATGCTCGGCAAATCATCGAGCGCCGGAGAAGTCAATAGATGTCCGAGTCAGCCTCTACTTCGAGCTTTCCAGACAGCTTCAAAAACACATCTGCAGGGAATATTCAATCCTTGCATGAGATCCATACTGGTGGTAATACCGTCCATTCTGGCCCTCAGATGATATGGAATGCACCGTACGTACCCCCCATGGTTTACGGTCCGTATTCTCCTCACTTCATGCAGCCGGCCCTCTTTGGGGGTCAGGCGGCATATAACGTCCAGCCTTTGGACTGGCAACTCCGTCTGCTCAAAGTTGGTGAACAGACTTCTGCCTTCAAAAAGGAGATAACCGAGGCGGCACAACCGGCCAAGGTTAAGAATGTGTTGGTTGGTGCTTATGATGGTACCACCAACCCGGAGGACCACCTCATGGCCTACTCTAACCTCATGCACATGTAGGGGCTGGAGGATGATATGTGGTGCCGGTGCTTCCCGGCTACATTGAAGGGCATTGCCTAACAATGGTTTGGCAACCTGCCAGCCGGATGTATCGACAGCTTCAGGAAGCTTGCCTTCCTGTTTGCCTCCAACTTCTTAATGAACATCCCTACCAAGAAAACAAGGCTTGACTTGAGTACCATCTAGCAGGGAGATAGAGAAGGGCTTCGCTCCTATGTCAGGCGATTCAACCTGGTGAGATTTCAAATCCAGGGGCTGTCTGACGAGGTAGCCTATACGGACTTCTTCAAGGGTCTGAGGACGGGTTAACCTTTAAGTTCGACCTTGTCCGAAAGAGGGTTTTCATCCTTCAAGAGGTGTTGATAGAGGCGGAGAGCTTTATTCAAGCCACCGACCTCTGCTCGTCCAGCAACCAGTCGGACTCTAAGAAGTCCGACAGGAAAAAGGAGAGTCGGTCTGCTCAGCCGGCTCAGAAAGCTGTAGAGAACAAAAAGAGAAAAGAAGTCTAGGCGGTTGAGGAACCTGATCAGCCGTCCAAAAAGAAGAAGAAGAAATTCAAACCGTATGTCTCACGGTATGAATTCAATAAAGATTGTTACACCATCTTTACAGAGGTGAAGGACCGGCTGACCATTGAGAAGCCGAATCCCATGAAGAGTTCCGTTCAGTCTCGGAACAAGAATAAATACTGTCACTTCCATCAGGAGGTGGGCCATGACACCAATGACTGCTATAGCCTCAAGCGGACGTTGGATCGCGTGGCTGACAAGGGCTTGCTGAAGTCTTATGTCTTGAAGTCCAAAGCGACTTCTAAGACGAATCTAGGGTAGTTGTCAAAAACTGTCCAGCCTACTAGTAGCTCGGATACCGACAAGGATCCGGTCTACACTATAGCAGGCGGATTCGCATGCGGTGGCCCGACCATCCGGGGCACCAAGGATCATCTGAAGAGGATGATTCACTCAGTGGATGATGGACAGGCGTCCTCAAGTGGAACATTCCCAGACGTCCTCATCATGAGAAGGACCGGGGAAAAGTTCGTTGACCGCATGACGACCTAGTCGTCATTGAATGCAAAGTTGCCAACCAGCTAGTTGGCCGGATCCTCATAGACACGGGTAGCTCCTCTGATCTCATTAGCTACAAGTGTCTGTCTCGGCTTAATTACAAGAGGGACGGTCTGTGCGACTTCTCCCACCCACTAGTTGGCTTTGGGAGAGGAGTCGTGCACCCAGTCGGACAAATTGACATTCCCATCCGGCTGGGGGAGAAGGGACAAGGGCAGTACATGGTCGTCCGGTTCCTGGTGGTTAAAGAGCTGACCGCCTAAAACATCATTCTTGGCCGACCCACTCTAAACGAGTGCAAGGCCGTCATCATCCCAGCCCTCATGCTCCTCAAGTATGAAAAGGATGATGGCTTTGTTGGCTCCCTCAACGGGGATCAGAAGACAGCAAGGGAGTGCTATCTCTTAAACATCAAGCCGACTGCTGCTGCAGCCGGTCAACCGAAGGAGCCAATAGACCTTGACGACGTCAAGGACCCTGATTCACCCCCTCCAGCAGCCGCAAAGAAAAGAAAAACTGAACAGTTGTTGGAGGTGAAGAAGGAGAAGTAATAGAAATCACTGACTTGGGAACGGTCAGATGATCTCCGTCCCCAACCGGCTGTTGAGCACATTGATATTCCTCTGGACGACAACCGTCCAGAGCGAACTATAAAGGTGGGGACGACTGCCTTGAAAGGCTTGGTGCAGACTTGCACCATCTGCTGAAGGAATTCAAAGACATCTTTGCCTTTGAAGTGGAGGAGATGCCAGGCATCGGCCCGGATCTCGCTGTCCACAAACTTGCCGTGGATCCAAAAAAGAAGCCCATCTGGAAAAAGAAAAGAAATCACGGCGAGGAAAGAAGTCAGGCGGCAATTGTCGAAGTAAAAAAGCTGTTAGACGCTGGGTTTATTCGGCCATGTTTCGGCCATGTAACTTCCCTGACTGGGTTTCGAACGTGGTGCTTGTAAAGAAGCCGAATGGTACCTAGCTTATGTGTGTTGATTACACAGACCTCAACAAGGCATGTCAAAAGGACAGTTACCCGCTTCCAAAGATCGACAGTCTGGTCGACTCTATAGCCGGGCATGCCTTGATGAGTTTTATGGATGCCTACTCCGGCTTCCATCTGATACCCTTGTGGAAAAAAGATCAAGAGAAGACGGCCTTCGTCACTAATTAGGGGTTATTCTGTTATACGGTGATGCGGTTTGGCTTGAAGAAGACGTCGGCTACTTTCCAACGGATGATTAATACAGTCTTCATTAATCAGATTGGAAGGAATGTAGAGGTGTACATTGATGACATGATAGTCAAATCCAAGCTACAGACGGATCACCTTGCCGATCTTCGAGAAACCTTCACCATACTCAGGCGGCATAAGGCCATGTTAAATCCCAAAAAGTGTGTTTTTGGTGTTGAGTCTAGGAAGTTTCTCGGATTCGTGATTGACCAAAGGGGGATAGAGACTAACCTCCAGAAGATACAGGCGGTGATTGACATGAAGTCACCTCGCTCTGTCAAGGATGCTCAGAGGCTTACCGGTTGTCTGGCTGCGCTTGGGAGATTCCTCAGCCGGTCAGGTGACAAATGCCTTTACTTCTTCCAAGCAATCAGGAAGAAGACTAGATTTGAATGGGGAGATGATGCTGAGGCGGCCTTTCAAAAATTTAAAGAACACTTAAACTCCTTGCCAAGGCTTGTTAGCCCTCTGCCAAAGGAGATGCTCTATATGTACCTAGCCGTCTCAGATCATGCCCTTAGTGTTGTTCTCCTTGCTGAGAGAGACGACAATCAGCTTTCGGTCTATTTCATTAGCCATGTGCTCAGAAATGCTGAACTCCGGTACCCCATGGTTGAAAAATTTGGCCTTGCTCTTTACATGGTTGTCAAGAAGTTGAAACCATACTTCTTGGCACATCCGGTGGTGATCTACACAGATCAACCCCTCAAGCGGCCAATGATAACCTTGGACTCATCCGGAAGAATGCTCAAATGGGCTATTGAAATGCAAAGTCTTAAAATCACCTACGAACCAAGAAAGGCAGTGAAGGGTCAAGCGTTTGCCGATTTCATTGTCGAAATGACAAGGCCGGTTGCTCCGGATAACCTTGATCAGGTTTAGAAGGTGCATGTAGACGGGAGCTCTACTATGAACGGCTATGGTGTAGGGATAATCTGTGAATCCCCGGAAGGGGACAAATATGAGTATGCACTACGGTTCAAGTTCCAGGCCTCAAACAACGAGGCGGAATATGAAGCCTTGCTAGCCGGTATCC
This sequence comes from Chenopodium album, assembly GCF_948465745.1. Classification (NCBI taxonomy): domain Eukaryota; kingdom Viridiplantae; phylum Streptophyta; class Magnoliopsida; order Caryophyllales; family Amaranthaceae; genus Chenopodium; species Chenopodium album. The sequence goes on along the minus strand of NC_137846.1, from coordinate 24,835,334 downwards.
GCATGTGTAAGGCGGCAGGGGCAACAAAAATTGACGCCTGCTCTGATTCTCAGTTGGTCGTTAGCCAATACCATGGTGAGTATGAAGCCACCCATCCGGCTATGATCAAATATTTGCAGGCGGTCAAGGCTGAAGCTGGGACACTTGAACAATTTCATCTAAGTCAAGTGCCCTGGTCTGAAAACAACCAGGCGGATGCTCTGTCTAAGTTGGCATCCTCCGCCTCCTGCGATACGCCTCAGTAAGTCTTTTGGGAAGTAATGGAAAAGCGAAGCATATTTGATGACGAGCCCATTGGAATTCTGGACCGAAGTTCTACTTGGATGGATGGCATCCGGGCGTATCTCACAGACGGCACGCTCCCTGATTCACCCCAGGAGGCAACCGTGCTGAAGAAGCGTGTAGCAAACTTCGAGATAAGAGAAGGAGAGCTCTTCAAGGCGGGTTTTCTGAAGCCCTTACAGAAGTGTGTTACCCCGGAAAGGGGGAAAGAAGTTCTCGAAGAGTTGCATGCGGGATACTGCGCCTCTCACTCAGGCGGCAGATCCCTAGCCGTCAGAGCCAGGCGGCATTACTTCTGGCCCACTCTGGAGTCAGATGCCATGGAATTTGTTAGAAAGTGTGACAAGTGTCAAAGATTTGACAAGCTCATCCATCGCCCGGTTACTGACCTGACGACAATCGACAGCCTAGTCCCGTTTGCTAAATGGGGCATGGACATTCTAGGTCCGTATACGCCTGCACCAGGCGAAAAATGCTATATTCTTGTGGCTGTGGACCATTTCACCAAGTGGGTAGAAGCAGAGGCAGTCAAAGGCATCAAGACAAAGGATGTCATATCCTTCATATGGAAGAGCATTATCACTCGGTTCAGGGTACCTATGTCTATGGTATTTGATAATGAACCTCAATTTGAGACGCCTCAGCTTTAAACTTGGTTGGAAGATCAAGGGATCTCACATTGTTTTGCATCAGTCGGCCGACCCCAAGCAAACAGCCAAGTTGAAGCCTTCAACAAACTCATCTCAGACGGTATTAAGAAGAAAATTGAAAGAGCTAGTGGTTTGTGGGCTGAAGAGTTGATTCATGTCTTATGGGCCATTCGAACAACTGAAAAGGGGGCAACCGGTGAAACCCCATTTCTCATGGTTTACGGTCCTAAAGCTGTCTTGCCCATCAAGCATTATGAGCCGACTCTACGAGTCATGCTATATGATGAAGAGGTAAACTAGGAGGCCATGCGGCTATCATTGGACTCACTCCCGGAGCGCAGGGGCAATGCCACCTTACGGTCACGAGATTTACCGTCTGAGAATGACTCGTGCCTACAACAAGAGAGTGCACAAAGGCCCTTGAAATTTGGGGACTTTATGTTACGAAAAATGGAGGCAACCGGTAGGGCCAATGAGCAAGGAAAGCTAACTCCTAATTGGGAAGGCCCCTACCGGATCTATGAGGAAGTAAGAAACGGCAACTACCTCCTGTAAACTCCAGACGGCAAGCGGCTGCCTAGAACTTGGAATGTAGATAACTTGAAAAAGTTACTTCTGAGGCCCGTAAATTTCTGTAAATAAAAAGCCCATCAATGAAAAAGTTTCCTTTTTGTTTTCAATAATTTAATTGCTTTATATATGTACATGCGCAATCCAAGTTACCGTCTGTTGAAAACATAGAAGGACAACAAATCGAATAAGCTAGGTTAAAACTTAGCGGCTAACACGATATTTAAGTCAGATCTCCGTCTAGGTAGTACACAGGCGGACCTTTATATATGAAATTAAACCAAGTCAAAAGACTTGGTGTCTCAAATTAAAATTAAAACCGAGGCCAATGGCCGGATGCAATATTGTTTTTATAAATCCGTCTGCTCCTATTTGAGTATGGCGTCCGGCGACGCCCCTCCGGGTGTTATCGTCGCAGAGGGGATTCTATCGTTTGCTCTACCAACATACGCAGACGACAAAAATTGAATGACCAAATTAGTTAACTCATAGTTGTCTAACCAAAATAGTCTAAAAGAGTGATCAAGCTTAAAATCGGATGTCAAGAGACATCAGCCGGTAAATTGCTGAAGTTCTCTATTAGACTATTCAACGAAGTTGTACCGACTACCCCAGTGGGGCAGGCGATTAAGGTACAATGAATTGAAGGTGTCCCAAATGCCCTTTAAGCCGTCTAAGATCCATCAGACAGGCGAACAATATGTCCCTTGTTCCATGTATGGCCAGGCGGTAACCACCCGTCTGGCTAGCAACGAAGTTATACCGATTACCCCACTAGGGCAGGCAATTGAGGTACAATGGATTGAAGGTGTCCCAGACGGCCTTTAAGTCGTCTGAGATTCATCAGACAAGCGAATAATATGTCCCTTGTTCCATTGATGGCCAGGCGGTAACCACTCGTTTGGCTAGCAACGAAGTTGTACCGACTACCCCACTGGGGCAGGCGATTAAGGTACAATGGATTGAAGGTGTCCCAGACGGCCTTTAATCCGTCTGAGATCCATCATACAGGCGGACAATATGTCCCCTGTTCCATTGATGGCAAGGCGGTAATCACCCGTCTGACTAACAAATAGTCGTATGCGAATACCCGGATTCGGTAAAACGGCTGCTGATTGACGATTGTGCACTTGGTTTGGGGCAATCACTACTGTGATTGATTGACTCAAGAACGTTCCATACTCTTTAAAGTATCAAACATTCCAAAGTCAATCAATCCTACAAGTACCGAAACCAATTACACAACTGCCAGGGGCAAGAATAGCCGGTGTGTTGTCTGAATTGCCGCATGCTTCTAAAGGATAGGAAAAAATAGGCAAAAGTTTTCAAACAAAAGTGCAAAACTTAAATGCAAAAATTAAAGTAAGCACATTCATCAAACCGACTCAGTCGGAGTTCTTCATTCAAACCGGTAAAAATCGGATAATAATGTTAACCGGATTTTCATCCGGAACACAGAAAGGAAATAAAAATTGTCACCCAACTCCTCAGTCGGTAAAAATACACAAGTACTCGGCACGCAGGCCGAAAAAGCATAAATTTGGCATACTGCCGTAGAAAATTCAAGGCTGGGCCGCCTGGTTCTCCTCTTTGGGATTCTCCCCATCAGATTGAAGCTCAATGGCTTCTCCTTCTTTGGCAAGCTCCTTGGTAGGTTCCTCAAGCTCAGCATTTGCCCAGGCCTCGAAGGACTCGGGCTCTAGCTCCCCCTTCTCTCTTAAATACACTACATTAACAGCATATTGAAAAGCCGGAGCCCACAAACCATAGTCCTTGTTGGGGTAGAGAGCTTCCCAGGCGATCTTCATCCGGGCGTCGGAGTCCGCTTCATTTTCAGCAATCAGGCGGTCTTGCTCCGCCTCGATTGTTGCCTTGATATTCATTTGGACTCGCTCCACATCCTTCTTCAACCTCTCAACCTCCGCCTTGAGCTTTACATTCTCCTGGGAGGCACCCTGCAAGGCCTTGAGGTCTTCCTCTGCCTTCTTGAGGCTGGTTTCAGCCGTGTTGGCCTTCTCCTTAGCCTCATCCAGGGCTTTTTGAAGACCCTTGATCTGTTCTGCCTGTTGCATCAATTCAGCTTTAGTTTCAAGTTCATTAATTATACATTGATATTCAGCAACATCTTAAGAATCCCTAGCCTATCTAGTGGCTCTCTTTACCTCCTCCCTCTTCCGGGCATATGGCCGTTTGAGTCCATTAAACCTGAGCATGGCCTATAGACACAAACGGTGTCATTTATGCGGGATAAATTATACTAAGTTCTAGCAAAGGGGAATAAGGTATACCTCAGACAGGAGTGCAGTGATACGTTCAACATTAAATGTCTCAATGCCCGGGATGACATCCTTATCCTTCTTGGGAACGGCTGCCATCATGGACTGAGCATGCGCCTGCACATCCGGCCATCGGGGGGATTAATCTGCACCATATGTGAAAGGAGGTGAGTGAGCTATATAAGGGGCACCAGCTTGATGCCGACTGTCGGATGAAGAAGTCTGTTGAGAGTGAGATTTCACTCACATCGCCCATCCCAGCTCAGGCGGGGATTCGAAGGGATTGTATTTACCTTCAGAAGCTTGGGGGATTGCACCACCCCCAGGCGCAGAGAGGCCGGATGGGACCATATCAGAAGAGCCTTCAGGGCCCGTCTTACCTGAAGCCGCTTTGGCGGATTTTGCAGGCTTGGTTTGGGTGGAGGCGGTCTCATCCCGTCCCCGTTTGGCTAAGTTCTTAGTAAAGGACCTAGGAGCCTCTCCACCCTGCAATCAGCGAAGTATTAAATATACAACCGGCAATGTCTGTTGGAAACAATAGTCCAAAGAGTTAGATGGTTCTTACCTCAGCCTTTAGCTTGGTGGCCTTAGCCTCTGCCAGGTCCCTCCGGATTTGTGCAGAGGACCGCTTGGGAGTCTTCTCGTTAGCCACCATGTTCAAAGCTTCTTCCACAAAAATAATGAACACATGATTAGTGCAAAATCATAATTGGCTAACAATAGTACAAAGCGGAGTATTATTAGGGACCTTTATTACGTCCCTGGTTGAGAGTGTCTCCGTATGGAGCTAAAAAAACTTGGTTTCCATGATAGCGTCATAGTCATCCCCTGGAATCCAAGGAAGGGCACATTTGCGACCTAGTAGGTCGGGCTTTTTATTATACCGGCGCAGCTCCCGGTTCTCTCGACGGGTTGGGGCAGATAGTAGATAGAAACGTGTTTTCCAACCGTCATATTTGGACACTTTGTCCAATGTCATTTGGTACTGAGGGAGAGTGGTCAAGGTGTACCACGCCCTCCAACTGCCTAGGTTGCGGCTGAGATAGTGCATGTGAGCAGAAGCCTCCTAGATGGGATTCAAGTCTTGCATCTCACGGGCGGCAACATACCCCAGAATGTTAGCCCATGAATTTGGGGAGAGCTGCTAGACACCCAGGCCATAACCCCTGAGTATGGCTCTTACAGCATGGTGAAGCGGGAATCGGAGGCCTGCTAGGAATGCCGCCTCATAGCATCCAAAGTAGGCGTTGGAGTTCTCCTGGTCATCTTTCCAGGAGATGGTGCCTAGCTCAGGCGGCACTTGGATAGTATATCCATTTCTTAGAGGCCGTTTCTGTACAAAGCTTTCAATGCCTTTTAGAATTGCCCGCTTGTCTTTAGCGGAGATATGGATCTGAAAGGGATCATCCTTTGCTTCCCATTTTTTCCTCTCTTCGGCCTCACTATCCTCAAGGGGGGAAAGAGGGGCATCACTATCATCATCAGAGCTAGACCATGAGGCGGAGCTTTCACCGTCTCCCGTGTCGCCGGCTGACACCGATGCAGACACTTCCCCGTCTCTATCTTCGGGGCCAGCTTCATCAAGGTCCATCTAGGAGACGGCTCTCTCCCCGTCTCTACCCTCATCGTATAGGATTGTGTCACTTGGGGTTCTAGAAATCCCAGATGGGGAATATTCCCCTGAGCTTTCATTGCTATCTAACCCCTCAACTGGGGTTACCTCAGCAGACGACACTTCCAAAGTACCGTCTCTTCGACGCCGTCTTGTGGCTGTCTGTTTAGTTGTAGCCATCGTGTCCTGCACAGACACATAGATGGTCGGTTGAGGAGTATAAAATTGCTCCATGCACCTAGAGCCGGCACTCCTAGTCCTAGACTCAGCCGTACCAGGAGACTGACTGACTACTGACCTAGGCCGTGCCGTGTGTGTTGGTGATGAGTCCATTTATTGAATGAATTGAAGCAAATGTAAATGAGCTGAAGGGAGTAGTGGCGGTACCTTATGTTTGTCTCTGAAGGGGGGGAAACGGTGATGACCGACTGAGATGCTGCTGAAGTCGACTTTGCTTGCTTGGGGCACTGGCGGTTGTAAACCGGCTAATGCAGGCGGAAAATGAACAACGCTTGTGCACACGGGCAGACGACAGATTTTCTCTCTCTAGGATTGGTAATTTTCTCTCTCTTAAATGTTTTGAAAACGTCCAAAATGAGGGGGGTAAATTGTGTATTTATAGAGGGGTAAAAAACAGGGGCATCTTGGTAATTTCCCCGGAATGTGAAAGGTTAAATTTTCACAGTAAAAAAAATAATTTCCTATGGCTGATGTGTCACAGATGCCACGTGGCACGCCACGTCACATCTGTGAGGGCAAATGTTTTGGGTAATTTTACCCATGCCACGTGGGCCAATCAAGTCCTGACACGTGTCATACTTTGGTTGGTCCGAATTGGACCAGTCTCCATTTGACATGTGTCCCTCCTAGAGCTTGGGAGAAAAAAGCGGCCTTCAAGGGCCTAAATCCTGAGAAAGCCGTAATACGGCGCAGCCCAGCAGAGCTAGGTCAGAGTGACCTAATCAGGGGCACGTTTCCCCATTACCCTACAAATAGGGAGATTTTCCCATTTTCGGGATAGTAATTAATTATTACAGCAGACCCTACATTCTATCACGTTAGAGAAGCACCTGATCTCGGAATCCGAGAAGATCTCATTTTCTATTCCGCATCTTCTCCTACATACATTCAAGTACTAACTTGATCGTCGGAGGCGGAGCTCCAAACACCCGGAATCTCCGTTGTTTTGCAGGTACAGGCGCAGTCGGATTAGTCCTCGAGCTGTAACTCTCCCGAGGGACAAAAACACCCAAAACAGCAACCATGAATAAAGGACAACGATAGGCAACAATGATTGACCCGTGAAGGTTACACCCCATTCATAATCCATGAGATTACTAACTCCATATGGTTTGGAACAACGAAAGGAAGATCGGGGATGATGATACAAAGTGAGTCATGGAGTCTGTAGGTGTCGTTCGAAGTGTGCCTACGTTAAGCATGTTGTGAATATACTTGGCACTCATAGGAAGTGGGAATTGACATATACGATTAGGGACAAGGAAAGTAGGGAGCTGCCAACAAGTTTTAAAGGAACTTGTAAACCGTTCACGGATCATAAAAGGCAACCACGAATAAGGGACAATGATAGGCAACAATGATTGACCCATGAAGGTTACACCGCATTTATAATCCATGAGATTACTAACTCCATATGGTTCGGAACCACGAAAGGAGGATCGGGGATGATGGTACGAAGTGAGTCACAGAGTCACATTCGCCCGTATTAGCAAACAAAGATTCAATTTGCTCCAAACTATAATTATGCTAAATTGGTTGAATATTAATGCAACATATAATTCTAAAATATTGTGATCACTTGATTTAATAACAAGATTAAAAAGAAACCTAAACCGGTTGTCCAAATTATCTTATTAGTCATGATTTTCAATTACATGTTCCCTTTAACATGAAATACGGTGATCATAAATATAATAGAATCAACATTAATAATGGAAGCAATTTAACCATTATATCGTTAGCCAAATCAAATAATAAACCTAATCATGATACTAGCAATATTAAATGAAATAAGTAATTAAATAAATTAATTACTCATATTTCGCGCTCTCCTTTAAATTTCTACATCATGAATAAATTGTTAGTAACTTCAATAAAAAATATATATATATCAAATGGAAATTAAATTATATATATATATATATATATATATATATATATATATATATATATATATATATATATATATATATATATATATATATATATCAAATGGAAATTAAATTAAGTAAAACGTAGAGTTGATTTGGTCCAAACCCTCAATTAATTCTACCTTTCACGCCTTAGTTTAAGGATGGAACCTCGGGTCAAGTATGGACTCCTTGGAGTGTTTAGGGGAATTATTATGGAAGAATAAGGAGGCTAGTGTTTAGGCTAAAGAGGGAGAAGAGAATGATTTTTGGAATAAGGAGAGAGAGAATGATTTTTAGTGCCCCGAAACTGCAGAAATCAGGTTTGTATTCATAGAGGAGACGAACAGGGGGATGCACAGAACCCTAGAAGAGATAAGAGCCACAGAAAAACCCTAATTAGGCACCGTGACATGGTACAGTCCTCCATGGCACGGTGAAGCACACCGTGTTGCGGTGTATAATTTATCTAAAAATGCGTTCAGATTCATAAGCGCGTGAAAAAAAAATGTGGAATAGGCACAGAAAAGCACCGTGTCATAGTATGTGAACCGCGACACGGTGTAGAATACCATGTCACGGTACCAGGCACCGTGACACGTCAGCTTATGCTGCGACTCGGCAATTTAGCTGTTGCGCGTTAATTCCAGTTTTTTACGTGTTTTTAAAACTATGATAACTTTTGATCCGCAACACTGAATATGGCATATAATATATCATTGGAAATCATATCAAGTCTACTTTCCAACCTAAGTAGAATCAGGTAAAATATTTTGCAGATTTTAAGATATGGCCCTTTTAGTGAAAGGGTGTCAGTTTCGAGCCAAGTTTAGTATTTTGCTCATATCTTCTTCGTTTTAAATCAGAATTGGGCTTATGATATATCATTGGAAATCTTATTGAAAGGCCTATACAGAAAAATAACAATTGGATCAAAATTATAGGTCCACAAAATCAATTTCTCTCGTTTTTTGATGTGGACACGAAAAGTGGAAAGTAAGTTATGGTTTAGGGAATATTAACCCGACCAATAACGGCCGTGAAAGGTTGTTCATCATCGAGTTTGGTTTTACGGAGACATTTTTAGGTGTCTACAGAGTCACATTCGCCCGTATTGGTCTCTACTCGATTCTTATTGTGAAAAGTGATTCCTGCGATCTCAAAGGCATACAAAAAATATTCAATTTTCTCCTAACTAATATTAAGCTAAATTGGTTTAATATTTATGCACATATAATTCTAAAATATTGTGATCACTTGATTAAGCAACAAGATTAAAAAGGAACCTAAACCGGTTGTCCAAATTATTTTATTAGTCGTGATTTTTCAATTACATATTCTCTTTAAACATGCAATATGGTGATCAACAATAAACAATAGAATAAACATCAATATTGGAAGCAATTTAACCATAATATCGTTACTCAAATTAAATAATAATAATAGCCCTAATCATGATACTAGCAATAAAGAATAAAAATAAGAGTAATTAAGTGATTAATTACTCACTTTCTGCGTTTCCTTGAATTGCTACATCATGAATAAACTGTTAGTAACTTCAATAAAAATAAAATTTAAATAATTAAATTAAAATAAAGTAGAGTTGATTTGGTTCAAACCTTCAGCTAATTATACCTTTCATGCCTTGGTTTAAGGAAAAAACCTCAGGTCAAGTACGGACTCCTTGGAGTGCTTAGGGAAAGTATTGTGGAAGAATAGGGAGGCTAGTATTTAGGCTAAAGCAAGAGAGTGAGAAAAGAGAATGATTGTTGGTGTATAAGAGAGGAAGAGAGAATGATTTTTGGCGATCAAGCTTGTTGATGATTCAAAAAGGGGTGATACGAGCTCTATTTATAAAGAAAAAAGAAGGGTCAAAGAATCAAGCAAAGATCCGAATTCGAATTGGAATAAAAATCTTGCGATAGGAAGCATTTTTGCGGTTTTTGTTTTTAACACATCTTTTGATCCAAAAATTGGAATAAGATAAATAATATGTCGTTGGAATGATCTTGAAGTCTAATTTCTAAACCAAATGAAATGAGATTCAAATCGTCTATTAAATAAAAGATATGGCTGAAATAGTGGGACGGTGTCAGTTTTGGATAGAGTTTCGTATTTCTTTTATATCTTTTTTGTTATAGCTTGGAATTATTATTATTATATATCATTGAAAAGATAAATTCAAGGGATATCCAAAAATATAAGATATGGATAAAAACTATGAGGCACTAAAATCATATCTGACTATCTATGAACGTCTTTCAATTCGAATAGAATTAGGACTTTCAAAAAGAGGAGTTTTATTCAATTTCAAAATCTTTAATCTTATATTTTCAATAAGGATGATTAAGATCTTTTATAAACTTATAGAAGCTTATAATTAATCCTAACTGGTTTAGGAATGGGATTAAAGCATTTGGACCGTCCACATGATCATTCTGTTTGGGCTCAGTTTAGCATTTTGGTCGTAACTTACTCGTTATAACTCAGATTTGGGCTTATAATATATCTTTGGAAATCTATATTCAATCCCCATCCAAATATTCAATCATTGGACCTAGATTATGGACCAAAATAAACTGGTTTAAACGTTTTTATAAAAAGGACATGAAGTGATTGATTTTAAGGGTTTAAATGCACGAAAAGAGGAAAATAAGTTATGGTCTAGGGAAATCGGCTAGGAATTGGGTTGGTTTATGAAATGTATTGGGATTGAATATGGATTTAAGCACTCCAAGATTAAATACTCAACTCGACCAATAATGGCAGTGAAAGGTTGTTCATCATCAGGCTTGGTTTTGGGGAGACATTTTTAGGTGTCTATAGTATTTTAAAAGGAAAGGAATTTCTAGGGTGTTACATGTACGGGGGTAGACACCAAATTGTGTCTCCCCAAAAACCAAACCCAGTGATTAGTACTTTTCACGTCCTTGATTATCGAACGAGGTGAAATGTGAAAGAGTTTCGTGATTCCCCTGTTTTAATAAAAAAATTTCTTTATGTTTTCGAAAATCTTTCTTTTCGTACTCTATTTATGAAAAATTTCCAGTTCAATTTAGTTTGGTTCATGTTAAGGGTCTATTAATGGTGTAGTTGGATGGGGATCGAAAAGAGCTTTCCAACGATATATTATAAGCCCAATTCCGATGAATAATGAGGAAGTTTAAGCAATGATCAAGTAGAGGGTCCATTAATTAACATTCCTAAAGTCATTAGGAATTACTTTAATTTTCTAGAATAGTTAAGAAAGTTATTTTAAGTTCTAAAGAGATTAGGATTAATAATTCTATTTTTATATTTTAGAAAAGATAAAGAATTTTAGTTGAAATAAAACAAGTGTTTTAAAGAAGATTTAATCTGATTTTAATGATAAAGTACGGAATCTAATTACCCAATTATATTGGAAAAAGGATTCCGTACGGTAAATTTTATCATGCAGCACCATCGCGCTGCAACAGGTCCATAGAGTCGCGATAGGCCTATCACATCGCGACAGCGCCATCGCGTCGTGATAGCCCTGTCGCGCCGCGATGGGAGCAGTTTTAGTTTGATTGGAATTTGATCTTTTTTTTATCTCTTTCGGATGTTTTTCTCTATAAATAGGGTCGTATTTCCTCGTTTTGAATCATCAACAATCATCTTTCTTCTCTCTCAAAGCTAGAAGCTTGTTCTTTCTCCCTCTTTCTAAACCTTGCCTTTTCAAAATACACCATACCTCCATCACGAGACTTAGACACACCTAGCAAAGCTTGAAGTTTCCTTCTCCCTAGATGTGAAAGGTTGATAATTTATGAGGGTTTGGTCCCAAATCCCTATTTCAATTATTTAAATTAATCATTTGATTTAATATTTTCATTGAAGTTACTAACGTGTGTATTGTTTTGATAGAAAGAGATACGAGGCAACAAAGTAAGTTGTTTTATTGTTATATATCTTTAGAAAGCATGCTTAGATTATTTTAATTCCTAGTATCATGTTAGGATTTCTTTATGATTCCAAGTATCATGTTTAGGGTATTAACTAATATTTCTAATATCATGTATGTTCCTAGTATCATGTTTAGGTTGCTTCCTATTTTTTCTATCTTGTTAGTATCATGTTAGGGCTAATGCTTTGATTTTTATTGCTTAGTGACATGCTAGGGTTTGTTTTTAATCTTGTTAGTGTCATGCCTAGGATCTTGCTAATATTATTATGCTTTGATAGAATATTATTATTATGTTGATGATTTGTTGTGTCAATGCTTTTATGTTGCTTGGTATTATTGTTATTGCTTGATCATGCGCTCTTTTGCAGGTTTAAAGGGAATTTGTGCTTGAAATCACTCTTAATAAGATAATTGATAATTTTATTTAGGCTAATATGATTATTTCAAGTGATCGCCAATAATAGTTTTATTTGTGCATTAATATTCAACCAACATAGATTAAACAGGTTTAGGGTTAACCTAATGATTGTATGTTAGTCAGAAAGCGCACATGAATATGAGAAGAATAAAGTATAGGCCTATTTTTACGGCAGGTTCAATCTCTTTTAGGTTGGATTTGTACCTTCATCCCTGAATATCCAGTCATGGTTCAGGACCATTATGGAGTTAGCGATCTCATGGATCGTGAAAGGGTGTAACCTTCACCCTGTGAACGGTTTACAAGTTCCTAAAACTTGTTGGCGACTCTTTTGCTCTAGCTTCCTTTAATTCCCTTTAGACGCCACCATGCTTAAGTGTATGATCACAGTGGGGCTCAAGTGTGGGATACTTGAAATATTCCCAACAACGGGCAGCAATTTGACTTCTTCTATTCTTTTTAGATCTCTTTCTCTAGCTTTAAGAGATCTTCACTCTCTAGGTTTAGCTTAGGATTAGAGTAGTTTAGAGACAGAAAGTAAGGGTTTCACCATTATTGAGCTTAGATCTTGAAGAGGAAGATTGATCATCTTGCTTGTAGACATTCACCATCATTTAGTGATAATTTCTTACCTTCTCTTCTCTATCTTTATTGCTTTCTTTTGATTTTGCTTTAGTTGTTAGTATTGCTTGTAAATCATGTTGATGCTTGTTAATTTGTTGATTAATCTTGTTATTAGCATGATTAGTGAGCAGTTTCCCCATTAAGGGGATGGTTGTTATTTAGTTGGATCTTGAGCATATCTTAGGGTTTGGAATTGATTTGTTTGTGATTAAAGTCTTTATGTGCTTGATGTTCTTCAATCTTCTTGCAAAATGCACATTGTTAGTTTATTGAGGGTGAATTGATGTTATGTGATGCGATAGTTGAACTTGCTAGATTCATTTATATCGATTGTTTGTTTATTGCACCTCCCAATACATGGTTCTAATGGGACAACATAGAGGTTATGTTAGGAGAAACCAATTGACCCCGACAGGTGGCTAGATTGGACCTTACATCGATATTCAATCATGTTTAGTTCACGATTAATTCGATTTTCATGCCTTTCCTATGCTTGAGTGAACGTTATACCTAAACCGTTTCCCTTAGTGCTTTAATTCTTGTTTTAGTGTTAATAGACTTTAGATTACTTGCCCCTATCCCGGACTAGCTTAGTTCTTGATAGCATCTGATAGTGCTTAACCGTCCCCTGTGGTTCAACCCCTATGCTTACCTTATACTCGTATTAGGTTTGTTTAGGTTTTATAAATTATATTTGATTTAGGAATAGACAATAAACGACGCGTTTATTCCTTCAGGCATGGTATTTTGATGACAACACTATTATTGGGGACACTTTAGTGGTGGGGAATGTTTAAGGTGTTTTTTGGTCCCTCGGGAGAGTTATGTCACCAAGACTGGTCCGTGCGCGATCTGTACCTGCAAAACACGAAGACTCCGGTTGGTAGGAGCTCCGCCTCCAACAATCAAGTTAGTATTGGTCGTTGAAGATGAAAAGGTGCCGAAAAGGTAAAGATGAGATCTTCTCGGATTCCGTGATCAGGTGTTTCTTTTTTTTTTTTTTTTTTTTTGGTAAGTAAGCAATTGTATTGATATTAAAAAAAACTATACAATAATGTAAAAAATACATAAGCAAGCCTAAAAAAGGCTCTCTCACACTACACAAAGACCACAAGGCCAAACTACCACCTAGGCACCTGAAACCCCCAACCACCTTCTAGGAAGGGTGCTTTGGGAAACAGGACCCCCTACTGGCCTCAGATCCTCCTGGTAGCTTCTCGGAAGGGCACAGGAGAAAAAAAGGACCAGAACAGACTGCTAGAAAAACTATAACCAGAAGAAAAAACAGCCTACACAAAATCAGTAAGAAAAATACAGAGCATACGAGCAACCAAAACTAACAATACAACTCAGCTGTGAGTTGAAACAGCCATTTGTAGTCTCCCACCTTCCACTTAGCATTGATGAGTTGCTGAGCTCTTCCCACTACTTCTCTCTTAACTGCTTTGATAATGAAATTATCATGCAGGACATCTTGCTGCCAGAACACATGGTTCCCAGCAAGCCAGATATGACAGATTGCAGTAGTTAAAGAAGCCAGGATAACACTGCTCTGAACTTTGTTCTTTCCCTTATGCTTCCAGATCATCCAGGCCTCAGCAATGTGACATTGATGCATTGTGAAACCTAGCCATCTGTAAATACTGCTCAGACACCTTCTGCTGTAAATGCACTCAAAAAACAAGTGTCCTATCTCCACATAACATATACAAATAACTATCACAGGCCCTAAACTACATCAACTTATCCCTGGTTTCGAGTCTGCCCAACATAGCTAACTAAGACACAAATGAATGCTTTGGGACATTATACTTGTTCTAAATCCATTGCTTCTAGGGAACTTTCTCCATATTACCTTGCAACCATTTGTAGCAGTCAGCAATCTTATACTTCTTATTCAGCCAGTTATTGCTAATAAACCCATCCTTGAGCTCATCTTTTACTTTGCACATCAACTTCCAACCCCACCCAGACTCTCTCTTAGGAACATATTGCCACCAATCATGATCTTTTAGATAGACTGAATGAACCCATTTGACCAATAAAGAATCTGTATTTTTAGCAATTTTCCAGACATAACTCCCCGTAGCTGCCATGTTCCAGCCAAGACAGTCTCTTACGCCCAGGCCACCAGCATACTTAGGTCTGCACACCCAATCCCAAGCCAAAGGAGGAGCCCTACTTAACACTACCTTTCCATCCCATAGAAAAGCCCTACATAACTAGACAATTCTAAGCATAACAGATTTAGGGATTTGTAAACACTAAGCCCAATAAGTGTGCAAACTCATAAGCACAACATTCACAAGAGTAGCTCTTGCCACATATGATAGGTTTCTACTGCTCCAGCATTGAATCTTGCCAAGCATTTTATCAATTAAAGAATCATAGTTAGCCACCTTTAAATACTTGTCATTTAAAGGAATGCCCAAGTACCTAAAAGGCATATCACCAGTAACAAACCAAGAGATCTGCAAAATCTCCTCCCTGACTTGCTCCTGAACATTGCCAAAATAGATGGCTGTTTTATCAGTATTCTCTTGCAAGCCAGATCTTCTCTCAAAAGACTCCAGAGCTCTAATCAGCAACTTAACAGACCTAACATTCCCATATGAAAATAACATCAGATTATCTGCGAAGATGAGATAATTCACAGCTAAAGGATCACATCTCTGATGATACTTGAAACCAGTCTTCTTGCCCACCTTCCTTAACATTCTAGTCAAATATTCCATGACAATCACAAATAGGAGGGGAGACATAGGATCCCCCTGCCTGATACCCTTCTTCCCAACAAAGAAACCATATAACCTACCATTAATCATCAGAAAGAAAGCAAGGGTGCAGACACATTCCATTATCCAGGAAATAAATTTCTTAGGGAAACCTAAAGCAACCAGCATCTTACTGATAAACTCCCAGCTAATGAAGTCATAAGCCTTCCTTCATTCCACTTTGATAGTGCACCTGGGGGGCTTCCTCTTATTACTGTAATTCTTAAGCATGTCCTAGCATACCAAGATATTATCTAGAATTGACCTACCAACAACAAAGGCACCTTGACAAGGATCAATCAAATCTGGAAGCACTTCCTTAAGCCTTGCACAAATGAGCTTGGAAATCACTTTATAAATGACATTGCAACAGGCAATTGGTCTAAACTGAGTAACCTTATAAGCATTTTCTACCTTAGGAACTAAGGTTAGAGTAGTAGCATTCACTTGCTTCAAGAGTCTTCCATGCTCAAAGAAACCCAAAACTGCTTCAGTGACATCAGGTCCAGTCACCTCCCAAGTGCTCTTATAGAATTTGCTTGATGAGCCATCTGGTCTAGGAGCTTTATCATCCTCAATACTCCAAATAGAATTCCTTACATCCCTCTCACTAAAACTTCTACAGAGCCAAGCGACCTGATCACTATCTAGGCATTTGCCTTCTTGAATAACAGTAGAATGCACCTCCCCACTAGTTACAGCATTTGAACCCAAAAGAGACTTATAATAATCCATGAAAGCATCGCAAACCTTTACAGGATCAGAGACCACCTCCCCACTCTCACCAACAATAGAATACATACTATTCTGAATTCTTCTCTTTCTTTGGATAGCATAAAAGAATGCTGAGTTCATATCCTCACCTTTCAACCAATGAGCCTTGGCTTTTCTATTTCAGAAACTTATATCTAGCTCCATGAGCCTGAGCATACCCCTCCCTAGCTTTCTTTTCCTGTAAAATAAGATCCTCATCCCTAGGCCTCTCCTATAATTTAGCCTGAATATCCATTAATTTCTTTTCAATAATGGCATCTGTAGTCTCAACACAGGTGAACTTAGTCAAGTTAATGCCCTTAAGCTGCTTTTTAGTTTCAGCTAACTTTTTCACCACTTGAAACATATCAGTCCCTTGGATATCAGTACTCCAAGCTACTTTTACAGCATCCAGAAAACCAGGAGCATCCACCCACATATTGAAGAATCTAAAAGGCTTCCTCATCTGTATTCCACCATCAAACAACTGAATGACACATGGACATTGATCCATGATACCCTCAGGGAAAAAGGTAGCTTGCAAATTAGGGAAAGCATCTAAGCAAGCAGTATTAAGCAAGACCCTATCAATCTTAGTGCTCACTCTATCAGCCCCACTTTGTTTATTACTCCAGGTAAAAAACATACCCCCCAGTTTGCCAATCAAATAAGTGAGCATCACTTAAACATTGCTTGAAAGGTTCCACCTCAGAAAGAGAAACAGTAGAGCCAACTCTATCACTCAAATGCAACACATTATTAAAATCACCACCAATCAGCCAAGGAATATGAATACCTGCAGCAAGTTGCTTAAGCTGATCCCACAAATCCTTCCTTTAAGCTGCCTCATACAAGCCATACACAAAGGTCACCTTAAACTGAATACAAGCGGTTTTATGGACCACATTGCAGTGAACTAACTGCACTTCAACTCTAACAACAGTAAAATCAAAGATTTGAGCCAACCATATCACCCAAATTCTTGCATTCTTATGCTTGCTATAATTGGAACAGACTGACCAATCACCCCAAACTCTATCAAACACCTTCCCAAAATTCCTATCCTTCACCTTAGTTTCCAGGAAACCAAACATACCTATGCTGTGCTGTCTTATGAACCATAACACATAACATAGTCTACTA
The DNA here is from genome assembly GCF_948465745.1 of Chenopodium album. Lineage (NCBI taxonomy): Eukaryota > Viridiplantae > Streptophyta > Magnoliopsida > Caryophyllales > Amaranthaceae > Chenopodium > Chenopodium album. Next base: position 24,818,154 of record NC_137846.1, on the reverse strand, counting down.
GGCATGTTTAATCCCCTAACATTCCAAAATCCAACCTTATCCATCAAGATGAAAAGAGCACTCCCCCTCCTCTAATACACTAAATCTGTTACCACTGCTACTGATCAGAAAAACACCTACTTGATTACTGCTCCCCATTTCATGCATCCTGTCCAGAACATCATCATTACTATTGTCATTTGCTGCAGTCCTTAGATCATCATCAGCAGTCTTCTGATCAAATTTCTTCATAGGCCTCCACTCCTTCCTTGGAACACCCTGCAGCTTCCCTGGATTCTGCTGCTTTCCTCGAGGTTGTTCTCTTCCCTTGAACTGTTGTTTCCTAGCCTGAACCTTATGGTTAGGACACTAGGGATCCTCATGCCCTATCCCCTTACACATTTTACAAATCACTAGCTTCCATTCATAGTCAATTTGTTGCACCACAGTATTGCCCTATTCATCCAAAAACTCAATAGTATCCGGGAACTCGCCATTGAACTTCATATTCACTAGTAATCTAGCATACTCCATCTTTTCTTTAGTTGCAGTAGCCCTATCATTCTTAACAAGTTTCCCCACCAAACCAGCAAGTTTCATTAAGGTACCCTGATCCTAGTATTTTAGATCAAGACCCGGCAATCTAATCTAAACAGGTACCTCAGACACAGCTTCCTTAGCCAAATCCATATCAGGCTGCCATTGGCTAACAATCACAGGCTTCTTGTCAATTAGAATAGGACCAGAATTCAGGGCTTTCTCCTTACCCTCAATTGATCTAAATCTTACCAAGAAGATACCATTAGGATGTAAGAAATCCTATCAACACCAAATTTGCCCCAAATTCTTCTTACAAAACCATTAATCATTGAGAACAATGGTCTAGACCCAATAACATAGCAGACTAAGACATTCTTCTAGAAATCAATTTCAGGTTGAATGTCTTCCATGGTTATTTGAACTTTCCTACCTCCTACATTATCATCAATAGTTCGCCCAACCCTAGAAAGATTCAAACCCTCATCCATATTACCCTTAACAGACTTTCTCTCCAGTTCAATCGATTAACTGTATTATCAGAAAAAAAGGGGGACTGAAATGGGGTCAAAGATTCAGGGGTCTCAGTAATTGGGGAAAAGCTATTCCTATTGCAATTAGTGTTCTCAAGCATCATTAGAGGGGTCGGATTATCAAATTCGAACACAGTATCACAGCATGCAACAGTACCATCAACTTCATCAGCAATACGAGAGGAAGAAGAATGGATTACCGACAACCATTGATTGAATGCTTCTTGATATTGCTCACGCTCCTCAGGGGTTACTTCCTTCACAGGGACCTCATTCTGCATCATCGAATCCAGCCAACTCTCAATAGAAACATCCTCAGACACCATACTCTTTTCTTGCTTCTTCGTGAAATTCCTTGTTTTGGGTTTTGTTTTTTGCTTGGATTTTGGCTTCTTCTTTGATTTTGATCCGGAATTCTTACTCCCCTTGCCCTTCTTGCCTTTCTCTATTAAAATCAAGCTTAAAATCGAAGAAAAATTTCGTGGGTAACAAGCTAGCTTAAGACTTTCTCTCTCTAGACTTTCACTTTTTTGTGTATTTCTCTAATGTAAGAGAATTTAGGGTTGTAATAATTGTAGGTGTCCCAAAAATGGGGGAAATCTCCCTATTTATAGGGTCGTTGGAAGATGTGCCCTTTATTAGGTTAGGATGACCTAATGGACTGCTTCGTTTTGTGGCGTTCTTGGAAATTGGGCACTAAAGGCCGCCATTACACTTGTCATCTGAGGCTGACACATGTCGGCTGAGGAGTGGTCCACGTTAGACCCATCCTAGAGTGACACGTGTCCCTCTCTGATTGGACCACGTGTCTAGGGTATTTTTACCCTAAACATTTGCCCCTCACAGGGGTGATGTGGCAGGCCACAGGGCGCCTGTGACATGCGTCCCTTTGTAAGTACCGAACTGTAACAAACGGTTCACCTTCGGTTAAAGTGACGGGGATGCACCCGTTTTCATTCTTCAATAAATAGGGTTTTACCCCCCTTCCTTTTCCCTCTCATCTTTGACCATTTCAAAAATTCTAAAAAGAGAAAGAGAGAAATTTTTCTAGAGAGAGACACTCTATTACCGTCTATAGCTACTTTTCAGAAATTTTCTGACTGCAGCATTCTTGGACTTAACCAGCCACAATTTGTGGCAACTTTTCAGAGTTCAAATCAGAGGTAACCGTCTCTTCTCTTCTCAAATTTTTCGAATTTTTTCCGTTCGTTTATATATTTTTTTAAATAAAATGGATTCTTTATCGACAGACATGGCACAGCCTAGGTCGTTTAGCCAATCTCCTGGTACGGCTGAGTCTAGAACTGGGGGTGCCGTCTCTGGACATTTGGACCTGCTTTTCTCATCCCCGAATCCCTCTGTCTCTGTGTCTATGCGGGAGACGATGGCTTGAGTAAAGCAGACGACTACCAAGCCGAAAAGAAGGCGCACTCTGGAAGTGCCCACCGATGAGATTACTCCGGATAAGGAGTGTGAGGAATTTGAAGGGCAATCAGGCTCTTCGCCGAGTGGCACCCCTTATAACCAAAGAGACAGAAGAAGAGGTAGACGGTGAAGGACCCGCCTCTGCCTCTGATCAAAACGACTTTGATCCGAAAGATGGCCAAGAAGCCTCCAACCGGTTTGGATCCGAGACTTCAAGCTCGGGTCAGGTGGAGGCTGGCTATGAGGTTTAGCAAACGGCAAGAGGCCCGTCCACGTCCAAACCCACTGACGCGCACATGTCCGCCTTGGACATTCAGACCCTGAAGTCTACTATTAGGGCTTTTAAGGACAAATACCCCATTAAGGCTGATTGGGTGATTTGCGTCCCACCTGCGGGCGCGACTGTGGCATGGGACGATGATATTGAGAATGCCAACAATTATTTCGACTGCTATGAAGCCGTAATAAGAGCCGGCCTTCGCTTCCCTCTACACAGGGGGATCAAGAGGATTTTGAAGGGGTTTGAGTTAGGCGTTTAGCAACTCACCCCCAACTCATGCATGAACATACTAAGTTATATTGCCACCTGTGAGTTCCAAAACATAGAGCCTAGTTTTGAGGCATTCGCTCCTATGCATTACATGAGTCGGGCTCTAGGCGGATAGGGGGTGTGGTATATTTTGACCACAGACCCGCAATACAAGATGACACTAGACAAGCCGTTTAAGTGGACCGGCTAGAAGGAGAAGTTTTACTTGATCTCCTTGCCCTCTGTAGGCCACAAACGGTTCTTACGCCAGTATAATAAGGATTTGGCCTTGTTCGGAAATAACTGTGCCCTCCCACGCATTCCATCTAAGGCTTGGGAACAAATAATGGAGCCGGGATTTTTTGAGACAACCACCACTCCTTTGGATAATGGGAGTCAGATAATTGTGCCCAAGAATTGGGTACCTCACCCGGACTTTCTGAAAGATAAGGCGTTTCTCTCCGCCTGTGGTCTGAATACGATGTTTAAGAGACGTATGTTGCTTATTCCGGCTGTCAGTGCCTTGATTGTTTTAAACTAACTTTTTATAACATATCTAACTAACTGGTTCTCTTTTACAGAAGAAGCTCTAAGTATGGTGGACGCCGATAAGAAGCGTGCTAAATCGGCTGCTCTACTAAGGAAGGAGTAGCTTGAAAAGCGAATGACGGCTTTGGACGCCAAAAATGACGGGGTAAGACTTGCCTGCCATACTTTCTTGCATTTACTCACATTATTTTTATTTGCCAGCCGTAACCCCTTTACTTGATTTTTACAGAGTGGCAATAAGACCATTCCTTGCTCTTTCACCAAGATGCTTAAGCGGCTTGGAGATAAGTTAAAGAAGACCCCAGCTAAGGTGGGGAAACAAAATCCCCCGATCAACTTCTTCTGCCAAGCCGAATCCCACACACCCCAAAACCGGTGGCAAAGGCCCGGTTGTGCTGAAGCCCTTGAGTGAAAGCTCAGGACCGGTTGGGAAATTGCCAAAGGCCTCTACAGCGTCGAAGAGTAGCGTGCCCCTCGATGCAGCAACCGGTAATGCAGAGGCTGGGGAAGGAGGAACTTCCCAACCTAAGGACCAAGGTAAGAATAATTGCTTTGAACCTCCTTGGCCGCTTGACTTTATGCGAGTTAAAACTCGAGCTAGCCCGTCTGGAGATTCAATTAGCAGCCGGCACAACGTAGGTGCCGCCTATGCTGCCTTCTCACCACATACTTCTTATGGTGTAGATGCCTCTTGCAGCCGGCCTGATGTCCAACAGTTCGCCAAGCGGATGCTTAGGACCCTCACAAGGTCAGAGAAGGACAAAGTGCCTTGGCTGCAGATGGTCAACTTTGATCAAATACTGGCTCTACTGGTTGAGGTAACTTAGATTTTATCTTAAGTGTTCATTCATTTTTTTTTTGACTTGATTTGGTTTAATTTGCCATCTGTATCGAGCAGGCGATGCTGAGGGTGGACGGACTCAAGACTCGATGGCATATTGGTACCGCAATGAGCATCTGGTTGGGATATGAATGGCTAAGGGGCAATGAGCATTGGCGCTATTTGCCTAACCCCGGCTTGACTTCTTTGGCCCGGATCGCCAACAATGTGTGGCATGTCCCCAAGTCCTTTCGGCGTCCTAACTTCGACTCCGATGAGGATGAGGAAGATGATGAAGAAGAACAACAACAACAACAATTTCCACAACAACAAGCTCCTCAAGAACAAGAACAAGGGCAACATGCTTATGCTAATGCCGATTTGAGGGCTCTTAGTGAGCAAATGAGTGGATTGAAAATCCACGTGGATGGCATGTATGATCAAGTCTTTGGGGCTATCTATGAACAACTAAGAGGTATTCAAGAAATGCAACAAGGTATGTTTGCTCAACGACAACAAATTTATGATGCGGAAGTTAACCGTGGGAACATTACTCCCCCGGTTAACTATCCGTATTTCCCGCCCAAACAAAGTCCTCTACCTTCGTATGGGCATCCATATTGGTCGGGGCCTTCCAAACTCGATACCGAGCGTCGCTACTATCCGGATGAGCGCGGTAACTATGATTACAAGGCTCCGGGTGGTAGTGACTATAGGGGTGATCCTAACTACCCCCATGTCCATCCCAACCACCCCTTCGAACTCACTTTGCCCAATGACTTCACCCCTCTTGCTTCTTGGCAACAAGATCTTTTCAAGGGGCATTATGGGTGGCCCGAGGGGTACACCGGAGGATGGGAGCCTTACCCTCATCCCTTCGATGACTCCGAGCGCAATAAGGACCCCAATGGGGCCGGGCCGAGTGGTAGTGGTGGTGGTGATGGTAGTAGTTATTAGTTCCCTTTTGCTTTTCGTGCTTTTTGCCTCCATCCCTTATATTTTTGATGCATGTTTTGTTTTGCTTGGGATGTTGAGATGTATTTTTATCTAGCTTGGGGGAACTAATAATTTGCTCGGTGACCAATTTTGTTGTTGTGTACATACCTTAGTTGTTTGCATGCTTATTTTTCTTCATCTTGTTTGATTTCCTTATTTTCTTGATCTCTAGGCTACCTTCCTTGTAGCTAGCTTGATTACCCTATTTGTTTGGATGCTTCTTGTTTGTGATGATGCTTTGCTTGAGATGTTGTTGTTGTTGATCCCTTTGATCCAAATCCCTTGAATCCAAATCTTGTAGTTTAGTGTAGTTCTTTAGTTAGTTTAGACTTTCTGGCTTTCTTAGTTTCATTTCTTTTATTCTTTCTATTCTTTGATTAGTTTAGCTTTTATTTCCTTTGGTTGTATATACTTTTTGTTTAGATTAGTTTCCTTTAATTTGTTGTTTTCTTTTCTTTGTTTTGAAGTTACTAACCATTTTCTTTGTTCATAGTTTCTTTTATTTTTTTTCTCACTTGGTTCCTTGAGGAGCTTTTGGATATGGAATGCAACGATGTGGTTTCTACTTGCTTCGTTTATTTTTGCTAAGCTTGGAAGCCCGGTGAGACCTTTCTTATTTTTCTTTTTATTTTCCTTGGTTGCATAGAATATGATTAGTTTAGGGGAAGTTGAATGGTTCGAGGATGGATGCTTGTTAACACGTAATGTGTTTGGGATCGATGACGTTGATGTCGATCGATCACTTGTTTGTCGATTGGGATTTTTATGTGTTTAACTTGCTTTCTAGTCCATTGCATGCTATTTCTCCTATATTTCCTTTTCTATGTCTCCATTTCTTTTCTTTTATTTTCTTTTATTTTACTTTTTCTTTTCCTTTCCTTTATTTTTCTTTTCATTTTTGATATGATTTTGAGGCTTTATTTTTCACTTTTCTTATGAAATGAACTTTGTACATTGGACTTGTCTTTTGCATGATTTTCTTCCTAGGTTGTAAAGGTATGCACGGTTTGAGACTATGTTCGGTTGACTCTAGGATAGGTCTATGCTAGGGTAGTTGGTTTGAACTAGGAGGATCATGAAGCCGAATTCTACTTGTTTGTGGCATGTTGGTAGTTGCTCCCTATAGTCAATTTGACACCATTAGTGAGTTTTTGCCACATCCTTGTGAGGTTACTTGTTTTTCAAGCCTTCAACATTTCTTGTATGAGCGGCGTGGATCCTTGACTATGCAAACCTAATCTAATAAAGCTTGATGTATGATTCTCAAATCCGAGACCGAACTATCTAGGAAGGACAAAGGCACATTTTTCGGGGTGGTGTTTTTCATTTTTGTTATATTTTGTTATTTTCTTTATTTTTGGGTTTACATTTGCCTTCTTGCAACCATTTGAGCCTTATCCCTTCTTGCCAAGCCACATCTTTAGTCATTTGACCTTTTGTTTCCTTTTCTACTTTTCTTGGTTTTTGTGAAGCAATATGATCATTTGAGATGGTGTTTGTGGTGGATAAGTTGGAATTTTAGTTTCTATGAATGCAAGTTTGTGATATCATTTTCTTTGTGAACAATGGCAAGTGTTTGAGTAAAAGCCGTCTTTAATCATAAAAGGCATGGACTAATAAATTGCATTATAGAAAAAGCCGTCCGAATTTAGCAAAAGGCGAGGACATTGCAAGTTTAAGTAAAAAAAAAAATTAAAAAAATTAATTGAAAAAGTGAAAAATTCAAAACTATTTTGATGTATTCTTTTCTCCTTCTAAGCATTGAGGACAATGCTTCATTTTAGCTTGGGGGAGAAGCGTGTACGCTTTTTGTATATATTTTTGTGAGTATAGCTTCAAGTAAGCTTGGGGGTGTTGTTTTTGTTTGGTAATTTCTTGATTGTGGTGTTAAGGATTGATCACCCTTTTGCTTCACTTTTTAGGAAAATCACCAAATTTTAAATTTTAGCCTACCTTCACCCTTTATGCCTTACGTTACAACCTTTGGGAAAGACCTTTCGACTTAGATAGTTGAGTCACTATTCGGGGGAGGGCATCATGGGTCATTGCCTAAGGAAAGGGGATGCATAGTCAAGATTGTCGAGTAGCCTAAAAATAATTCTTTTTCCGGTTCCTTCGAGGAATCATTGGGACACTCACTAAGGGGAGATTTGAGACTAGTGGGGAGAACGCGGTAAGATTGTTTGGGATGAACGTTGATTGTGATGACTAGTTCCTATGCCTAGCATACCCTATGTTTCAATCAACCTTAGATATCTTGAAAAGTGCATACCTTAACTACTTGAGAAAGATTGTCATTCATTTGCATTATAGTCTTTTTGTTAGTTCATTTCGCAAAGGTTTGTTTTCATTTTATTTTCCTTCCTTTTTATGGTTTGCCTCATTGATGTTTGGTGGAGAGTTATGGGTCAAACTCTTAGGATACCCTTACGAGACCTCACTCGTCCTCATAGGCGACTTTGGGGTTTAAAGGGCTTGTTGTAGCTAAAAGCAACCGTGATTCCTACGACAGTGAGTCTTAGTGTATATTCTTATCTTGAGTCTTTTTCTTTTTCTTTTTCAAATAAAATTTTCATCCTTTATCTTTCTTGCTTTGTTTTGCTCGAGGACGAGCAAAAGTTTAGCTTGGGGTAATTTGATGAGTGACATTTATGACACTCATTTGGTCCCTTTTTGGATGAATTCTATTTCATTTTATCACTCTTTTCTTTAGTTTTCCTTAGTTTTATTCTTGTTTTCTTCATTTTTATGCTTTTTGTAGTTAGTTTCTCTATTTTATGCATTTTCTAGTTTACTTGTTATTTTTCTCTTTTACTTGCTTTTTATCATTTGTTTGTAGGTGGTGATTCATTGTCCAAGAATTCCCGAGCTTCCTCTCTATGATCTTTCATTGTTTTCATGCCTAAAGCTTATGCAAGAAGTTTCAAGTCTAAGGTGGATCCAAGGGGCATGCTTCAAGGCCTTGTATATGCCTTTCTCATGGCTTATACTCTTCAAGAAAGTTTATGCCTACCTTGTCCTCCATCATCATCATCTAGGATGTGTGCACCACTTAAGCTAGGACAAAGAGAAGAAGGGGGAAAGACCCAACTAGGTGCGGGCGCACCCAGGGAGTGTGCGGGCGCACATTGGTCGGGTGCGGCCGCACACCTGGTGCGTGCAGGCGCACCAATTTGGGTGTGTTCCCGTGCGCGCCACTCTCTCTCCTCCAAGCGCCCGCACCGACGTGGGTCTATTTTTGGGCATCAATACCGACCTCCTCTTTGTATATATAGTTATTTCTTTCTATTTTTGAAAGGGGAGTTTTTTGGGAGATTGGATTTCATATAGTTAGTTTTTGATTAGGATTTTAGAGAGAGAAACTCAAGGATTGAAGAGAGAGAAACTCATGGTTTTTGGTGATTGTTTAAGAATTCTTCATTGTAATTGATCTTTAGATCAAAGTTTTGTAAGGATCTTCTTCTTGATTTCAATACAAGTTTGATTCTAGTTGATTTCATTTGTTTTCCATGTTATTGTTGATTGATTGAAGTTTGTTTGATGATTGATTGAAGTTTTATTGATTTTTTGATTGATTGTTGATTTGATCTTTGATTTCAATTATGTTGATGATGAAATTGATGATTAGTGTAGTTTTGATCTTGATTTCCATGGCTAGTGAGTAGTTTTCTAGCTAGGGAAATGGTGAAGCATGTTTGAGTGATGGATTAGAGTAATTTGGGGATAATTGATGGAGTTGATGATATGATTAAATTTGGTTTATAATTCATGTGCATGTGTGTGATTGATTGAAGTTTGGCCATCTTTGATTATTGCACTAGATTGCATTGTGAGCTTGCTATGATACGGACCATTGATTAGTAACTTGCAATTTCACGATTGAGGTGCTTTGTGACGTTCCCTAGGTAGTGTTTAGCGTAGTTGACGCTAGTTAGACCTCTAGGTGAACTAACTTGGTATGCTCTTTTGGATACATGATTGATTTTCCTTCATATCACTTGACTTAGTCGGTTTGACCTCCCAAATTACCATTTTCCATAACAATTACATGTGGATCCATTGCCCTAGTGTCTTTTAGATTGATTTCATACAAGTTCTTGCGTCATTTAGCCCTAGCTCTAGTTTCCTTCATAAACCCCTTTATTTGACTTCGGAATAGCTTGACTTAGGCATTGTGCATTCGACCTCCATTCCCTTGGGTTCGACCTTGACTTACCACTACACTTAATAGGGGTTTGTTGAGTTACAAATTTTGTTTGATTGGGTGGGGTGGTAGCCCAACGACCTACCGTTCTTCATCCCATCAGGTTAAGATCGTTATCTAAGGAGTCCCGAGGTTTCTTCCCAGGTTTTGCATTGATTGGGATGCTTAGTATCTTCCATTTAAAGCCCAAGTATGGAGATGTGCAAGTTCCAAGTTTCCTTAGGCCGTGCATTCGAGCCATGGAGGCACCAATTTTGGTGTTGAACCCACCGTCAAGGTGTTTAGAATCTGCTATGCTCCGTGTTCATCAAGCACACCAATGGAGCGCACGAGAAGCGTCAAGTTGAAGGGGAAGAGAACTGCCCTGCTCCTAGGTGCGGGCGTGCGCGACAATGGCGCGGCCGCGCAATGTGGTGGCGCGGCCGCGCCTGTCGCTCCCCCTGTTCTGTATCCTCTTTTGCTTGGCCGCACATCTTCTTGAAGAAGGCCGCGCCTGTACGGGTCTATTTTGGACGATCTAGCCAATTTCTCTTTGTTACTTTACTTTATATAGATTTTTCTTCTATTTTAGGGAGGGAATTCGTTAGAGAATTTTTTGGAGATTAGAGATTTTTAGAGAGTGAATTGATTGGAGAATTTTTCATTAGATTATTCATTAGAGAAGAATTGGAGAATAGTTTAGATATATTTTAGAGAGAGAAACTCATGGTTGATGATTGATGATTGATAATTTTAAGCACATTTCCTTTGATTTCATCAAAATTTGTAGAAATTTCTTTTACTTTAATGCAATCTTTAGTTTTTGATTTCAATTGTTTTGTTGATTGTTTAAGTTTATTGATTAGTTGATTGAATTTGTTTGATTGAAATGATGATGATGAATTTGTTGACTTGCTTAGTTTTGATCTTGATTTCTTCCATGGATTGTGAGTAGTTTACTTGCTAGGGATGTGGTGAAGCATGTTTGAGTGATGGGTCATAACTAATTGGGGGTTTTTGATTAATTTAGCATTGAGATTAAATTGGTTGATTGATTTTGTGCATGTGCGTGATTAGTTAAAGAGTAGCTAACTTTAATTGTCATACTAGATTGCATTGTGAGTCTACTTTGATACGGATAATTGATTTGTAGCTTGCATTTTTCGATTGAGCTTGGTTAGTGACGTTCCTAGTTAGAGTCTTTGTAAGTTGGCGCTAGTTAGACCTCTAGGAGATAGCTTGTCGAGCTCTTTTGATTGCATTGTCTATCTTCCCTCGTAATACTCGAATTAATCAATCTCCAACCCAATTAGTGTGTGTACATTGCAAGTACATGTGGATCCTAAATCCCTAGTGTCTTGATATATTGATTACTTGGTTTGATTAGTTGAATTTAGATAACCTACACTACCTCTTACACTTCGAAGTAGCTTGACATCGACTGTAGCAAACTTCCTCCCATTCTTTGTGGGTCGACCCAAACTTGCCCTATCATTAGGTGTAGGTGTGGTTATAATTTTAGTTTGATTGGAGGAATTTTAGTTTCCAACGACCTAGAATTCACCTTCCGTCAATGCTTGCTTTGAAGACTTCTCCGTTTCTTTTCTCGAAGTTTCCAGCTAGTTTCTTCATGACAGCCGCTTCTTGTGGTGAGTCAGGCAGTGTGCCGTCTTGTGAGTATGCTCGGATGCCATCCATCCAGGTAGAGCTTCGGTCAAGTAATCCAATGGACTCTTCTTCAATAATGCATCATTTTTCCATAACTTCTCAGAAGACTGACCGAGGCATATCACAGGAGTCGAAGGATACCAATTTTGACAGTTCATCCGCCTGATTGTTTTCAGACCTAGGCAGTTGACTGAGATGGCATTATTTAAGTGTCCCAGCTTGAGCTTTTTGATCGCCTGAAGGTATTTGATTATAGCCGGATGGGTGGCTTCATAGTCACCATGGTATTGGCTAACGACCAATTGTGAATCGGAGTAGGCATCAATTTTCATTGCCCCTGCCGCCTTGCACATGCGTATGCCAGCTAGTAGGGCTTCATACTCTGTCTCATTATTTGAGGCCTGGAACTTGACCGTAGTCCATACTCATATTTGTCCCCTTCAGGGGACTGACAGATTATGCATGCACCACAACCATTCATAGTAGAGCTCCCATCTACATACACTTTCCAAACCTGATCAGTGTCATCCGGTGCAATCGGCCTTGTCATTTCGACAATGAAGTCGGAAAACGCCTGACCCTTCACTGCCTTTCTCAGTTCGAAAGATTTCAAGATTTTGTATTTCAATAGCCCATTTGAGCATTCTACCGGATGACTCCAAGGTTGTCATTGGCCGCTTGAGAGGTTGGTCTGTGTAGACGACAACCGGATGTGCCAAGAAGTAAGGTTTCAACTTCTTGACAGCCATGTAAAGAGCAAGGCCAAATTTTTAAACCATGGGGTACCGCAGTTCAGCATTTCTAAGTACATGGCTAATGAAATAGACCGGGAGCTAAATGTCGTCTCTCTAACATGGAGAATGACACTGAGGGCATGATCTAAGATGGCTAAGTACATGTAAAGTGTCTCTTTGGGCAGAGGGCTTGGAAGCCTTGGCAAAGAGTGTAAGTGCTCTTTTAACTTGTAAAAGGCCGCCTCAGCATCATCCCCCCATTCAAACCTTGTCTTCTTTCTGATCGCCTGGAAGAAATAGAGGCACTTGTCACCTGACCGGCTGAGGAATCTTCCCAAAGCCGCCAGGCAACCGGTAAGTTTCTGAACTTCTCTTACAGTACGGGCTGACTTCATGTCTATCACCGCCTGTATCTTCTCCGGGTTGGCCTCTATTCCCCTTTGATCAATTAAAAATCCGAGAAACTTCCCAGACTCATCACCAAAGACACACATCTTGGGATTGAGCATTACCTTGTGCCGCTTGAGTGTGGTGAAGGTTTCTCGGAGATTAGCGAGATGATCCGTCTGTTGCTTGGATTTGACTATCATGTCCTCAATGTACGCCTCTACATTTCTCCCAATCTGATTAATAAAGACAGTATTAATCATCTGTTAAAAAGTAACAAGCACATTCTTCAAGACAAACGGCATCACAATATAAAAGAATAAGCCGTCTTCTCTTGATCTTTTTTCCACAGGGGTATCTGGTGGAAACCTGAGTAGGCATCCATAAAACTCATTAAGGCATGCCCGACAGTAGAGTCGACCAAGCTACCGATCTTTGGAAGCGGGTAACTGTCCTTTGGACATGCCTTGTTTAAGTTAGTATAATCTACACACATGCACCAGGTACCATTCGGCTTCTTTACAAGCACAACGTTTGCAACCCAATCAGGAAAGTTAAATGGCCTAATGAACCCAGTGTCTTACAGCTTTATGACCTCGACATCTGCCACCTGACTTCTCTCCTCGCCGTGATTTCTTTGCTTTTGCCGGATGGGCTTCTTTTAAGGATCAACGGGGAGTTTGTGGATAGCGAGATCCAGGTTGATGCCTTGCATCTCTTCCACTTCAAAGGCAAAAATGTCTTTGAATTCCTTCAGCAGAAGGTGCAAGTCTGCAACCAACTTTTCAAAAGCAACCGTCCCCACCTTAAATTTTCACTCTAAACGGCTGTCATCCAAAGGAATATCAATGTGATCACCAGTCAGCTAGGGATGGAATTTATCTGTTCGTTCCCCAGTCAGTGATTGCTATTTCTTCTTTTTCTTCCCCTCCACCAGCTGATCAGCTTTTCTATTCTTTCCGGCTGCTGGTGGGGCTGGGTCGGGATCCTTGACATCGTCAAGGTCATTGGCTCCCCTCCCTGACCGGATACGACCATAGTAGGCTTGACATCTGATAGGTAACACTCTCGAGCCGTCTTTTGATCCCCGCTTAGGGAGACATAACCATGATCCCTTTCATATTTCAGCAGCATGAAGGACGGGATAATAACTACCTTGGATTCGTTCAAAGTTGGCCGGCCAAAAATGATGTTATAGGCGGTTAACTCCTTAACGACCAAGAACTTGACGACCAGGTGGCGTCCTTCCTTTTTCTTCCCCAGCCGGATAGCTAAGTCAATCCTATCGACTAGGTACACCACTCTACCTCGAAACCTAACTAAGAGATGGGTAACAGGGTGCATGCTGCTGGGCTTGTACTTGAGTGTAACACCCTAGAATTTCCTTTCTATAAAATACATGTTTTTCTCTATTTAAAACTGAAAATAGGAAAACCTAAGACATTACCGCCACCGTGAAAACGGCTAAGGCAACTATCAAAGACACACCGAGGAAGACTATCTTTAAAAACATTCAAAACGACTCAACTAAAAAGTCAACCAACGAAAGTGAAGTCAATCAAAGTAAAACAAAGTCAACCTACAACTTGGAACCATTGTAGGCCCTTAACAGAATCGAACCAAATTAAAACCTTTGTGTTAGTCTCACTAACATAATATCATAACATAATTAAAGCAATAAACATATCATAAACTTATGGAAACTAGCTTGATTCGCTCTTCACTCATGCCCATCATGAATATGCTTCATCACCTGAAAAGCTTCTCTCTACTTGTTTCCACTACTCTCCATTAAAAATGGGTCATCATAGGGCCAAGGTAAAGACAAGGCCAATAAACACACAAACACACAATCAGCAAAGCTGAGTACATAAGCGTAATTAAACATACTAACATGCTTTCACCGATCAACACACAACTTACCTCGTTGCACCTGTTTACAAGCACACAACATACAACAAGACTTCTCATCTAAGTATCTAAATAATTTATTTAGTATTGATTACGCATCGAACGGGTTTCCCCTTAACCTACCCCAATAAAGGGGTACTAACACGGGAGCTAACCGTGCTAGTATAAAATAACCACTCGTAAGTGGCGGAATTCCTGCGCATAATCATAAAAGGAAAATACAGCGTCCTGTACTCCCAGTAGAAGTTATGGTTAGATATAAAACCCCATAACTCCCCCCATATGTTCATACTCAAGGAGTCAAGGTATATACATTCCAAGAGTTATGGTGTGCAATCTCTTTCACTTTATGTTATTTACATATTATTAAACTTGGTGATGATTCTCAAACCACAACACAATCAATCATTATAATTATTCAAACAATTCAACATACCAATTTAATTCTTGAATAATTAATGACCACATAATATTTAATGTTGAACCCCTTTTTAATCTACCTCGGTGTCAAAGACACCTTAAACGCATAATGCGCCACAATTCCTATCTCTCGGTGTTAGAAACACCTTAAGTGCACTAAGGAACCAAAATATATATTATTCCTCGTGTACAAAGACACATAAATAGCTCCTTCCTCATGCTTATAGTATCAATAAAAATTATATGAACCATCATAAAATTCCTTTTCAATATTCCAATAATAAAAGTGTGGTTCATATATATAACATGCCCAAAATAATTATTTCCATTCAATAATCCATCACAAATAAATCATGCTTCATAATTCAATCACCAATATCAACCGATTCACAATTTCCAATCATAATCTAGCATGATACTACTTAGGATTAAATAATCAAGCCTAACATGTTACTACATATTCAAAAATATGCTAAGTATGCGAACGTACCTCGTATACGATCTTAAAATCG
Source organism: Chenopodium album (assembly GCF_948465745.1). Taxonomy (NCBI): domain Eukaryota; kingdom Viridiplantae; phylum Streptophyta; class Magnoliopsida; order Caryophyllales; family Amaranthaceae; genus Chenopodium; species Chenopodium album. The sequence continues at coordinate 24,802,971 of NC_137846.1, read as the reverse complement.
CCACAACTAATAGAAATCGCTTACTTCAAAGTCTCCTACAAACCAAAATCATAATATGGCATTAAAATCTACTCCACACAAATTTCCAGCAATATATACTCTTATTAAACCACTCATAATTTAATTAAAATAAGATGAAAATTAATTTAAAACCTCGTACTTTAATCCCAATTAATGGGTAGTCAAAAGTCCTTCAAGAAACTTAATTTTTAGCATACTAACAAAAATTACAGCAATATTAATTAATGAAAACTTGCTGTAATTATACTTTAAAACCCTTAAATTAAAGGTTTAAACCACCCCAAATCATATTCCTTCAATAATCAATTATTTATAAATCTAGGCTTTCAAAAATTGGGGTTTTTAATTAAAATTAAAATCTGAAAATTAATTTGCACCATACTTAAAATCAATCATCATAAAATCATTACAAAACTCATAATTTATAATTAGATCTAGGATTAAACAAAAGAAAATAAAAAAAAGAATAATTTTTTCTTTTTTTCGAAAAGGAGGTGGCCGGACAGCAGCCACGGCACCATAGCCAGCTGCTGGTGGCGCCACCGCTGCTATTGGTGGTGGCCGGTGGCCCACCGGTGGTGGCGGTGGCCGGCGGTGGTGAGTGCCGAAAAAGGGGAAGGGGAAAAAGAAAGAAAAAGAAAAAGAAAATAAAGGAGAAGGGAGAGAAAGTTTACCTTGGGTATTCTCCACTCTAGGTAAAGTATAATTTGCCCAAATGTTGAATATTTATACCCTTTTCTCTAGAAACCCTTCCTACCTAAACTTTCCTAATCCCTTTCCTAATAAAACGTTACTAAAATAAAACTTTCCTAAATTAAATCCCCACTTAATAAAATAATTAATCAAATAAAACTTTCCTTTTATAAAATATTCCCAAACTTATTTAAAATACATAATTAAAATTTCATAAATAATTCATTTTAAATTATTTAAATACCTTACAGAATACTTATTTAAAACAAAATACGTGTAAAAATACGGGGTATTACATTGAGTTTCTTCAAGCACTTGTAGCTGATGAGATCGAAGGAGCTGCCCGTGTCTATAAGGATCCGACCAACCAACTAGTTGGCGACCTTATATTCAATGATAACTAGGTCATCATGCGGCCGACGGACACTTCCCTGATCCTTCTCAGTGATGAGGACATCTGGGAAGTTACCGTTGGCAAACGCCTGCCCCTCATCAACAGCATGGATCATCTTTTTCAGATGATCCTTGTTAACTCGGATGGTCAGGCCACCACTCGCAAATTCGCTTGCTATGGTGTAGACCGACTCTTTCTCAGTGTCCGAGCTACTAGAAGGCTGGACAGTCTTGGACGACTATCCAGAATTCGTCTTGACAGTTGTTTTGGACTTCAAGATGTAAGATCAGCACCCCCTTGTCAGCCAGACGGTCCAACGTCCGCTTGAGGCTATAGCGGTCGTTGGTGTCGTGGCCGACTTCCTCATGGAAGTGGCAGTATTTATTTTTATTCCGTGACTGGACGGAACTCTTCGTTGGATTCGGCTTCTCAATGGTCAGCCGGTCCTTTATCTCCATGAGGATGGAGTAACAGTCTTTATTAAACTGGTACCTTGGGACGTACGGTTTGAATTCTTTCTTTTTCTTCTAGATCGGCTGATCAAATTCATCAACTGCCCAGACTTCTTTTCTCTTTTTGCTCTCTACAGCTTTCTGAGCCAACTGAGCAGACCGGCTCTCTTTTTGTTTATCAGATTTTTTAGAGTTTAACTAATGGCTGGACAAGCAGAGGTCGGTGGCTTAAATAAAGCTCTCACCTCCATCAATGCCTCTTCGAGGGTGAAAACCCTGTTCCTGACGAGGTCAAACTTAAAGGTTGACCTATCCTTCAAACCCTTGAAGAAGTCTGTGTAGGCTACTTCGTTAGAAAGCCCGTGAATCTGGATTCTCACCAGATTGAACCGCCTGACGTAGAAGCGAAGTTGAGGCTTGTTTTCTTGGCAGGGATGTTCATCGAGAAGTTTGAAGCAAATAAGAAGGCAAGCCTCTTAAAGCTGTCATTACATCCGGCTGGTAAGTTGCCAACCATTATTGGGCTATGCACTTCAAAGTAGCCGAGAAGCATCTGAACCACATGGCATCATCCAACCCTTGCTTGTTTATAAGATCGGTGTAGGCCATGAGGTGATCCTCAGGGTTGGTGGTACCATCATAGGCACCAACTAAGACATTCTTAACCTTGATTGGCTGTACCGCCTCGGTTATTTCCCTGGTGAACGCAAAGGTTTGTTCACTAAGTCTGAGCAGTTGGAGCTGCCAGCCCAGGGGCTTGACATTATGTGCCGCCTGTCCTCCAAAGAGGGTCGGCTGCATGAAAGGTGGGACATATTGCCCGTATGGCCTCTGAGGCGCATACTGGACTAACCTAATCATCTGAGGGTCAATATGGACGGACTTGTTGCCAGTATGGCTCTCATGCAAGGGTTGAGAATTCCTTGCGGATGTATTTTTGAAGCTATCTGGAAAGCTCGATGTAGAGGCTGACTCAGAAAACTGCTGGCTCCTGTTATGCTCGATGATATGTCGAGCATCGGAGAAGGTATTCTTGCTGCCATCCGGCTTAACAGCTCGGATGACCCTCCTTTTGCCCGACTGAGGTAGAAGGATCTTGGACCAGTCAATGGCAGGCGTAGCCTTCTCCTTTAGATGTGGAGTAGGCTGCCTTTCTCTGACTGGTTTTCTCCTCTTAGCTTGACGAGTCTTCTTGGCCGACTGACCCTTGCTAGAGTCAGTCGTCCTCTTGTTGATCAGGTCCTTGATTTCACCCTTGAAACTTGTCATGAATTTCATGAGTTCGTCTCGGGTGACTAGAGCCTGACTTTTTGCCGTCTGGGTGTTCCCAGGCGGTGGTCCGGTAGACTTGCTGGGACCAGCTTCATTGCTCCGTTCTAGTCTATCCCTATGACAGATGCGCTAAGAAATGAGTGACCCATCAGGGGCCACATAAGTTTCGAATTCACAGTCGTTATCTGTATCATGGTCCGTGTGGACCTCCCCATCGACCGTGTGGCGGTACAGAATCTTGAACCATCTCAAAGGTACTATCCCCAAAGACAGCGCCAAATGTTTAGGGTCTTTTTTGGTCTCTCAGGAGAGTTACATCAGCAAGACTGGTCTGGCGCGATCTGTACCTGCAAAACACGGAGACTCTGGTTGGTAAGAGCTCCGCCTCCAACGATCAAGTTAGTATTGGTCGTTGAAGATGAAAAGGTGCGAAAAAGGTAAAGATGAGATCTTCTCAGATACCGAGATCAGGTATTTTTCTCTGATGTGAGTGAATGTAGGGTTGTTGTAATAATTGTAGGTGTCCCTAAAATGGGGGAAATCTCCCTATTTATAGGGTCATTGGAAGATGTGCCCTTCATTAGGTTAGGATGACTTAATGGGTTGCGCTATTTTTGCGGCATTCTTAGAAATTGGGCCCTAAAGGCCGTTATTCCACTTGTCATCTGAGGCTGACACGTGTCGGCTGAGGAGTGGTCCATGTTGGACCCATCCTAGAGTGACACGTGTCCCTCTCTGATTGGACCACGTGTCTAAGGTATTTTTACTTTAAATAGGGAAGGTTCTACAGTTGATTATGCAGGAAGGGTCTCGATTTGGGTTGCATCTCAACGTGGAAAAAACTTAAGTTTTCTGGCCTTCAGAATAGCCTTGAAGCAGGCTTGTGGGTATCTTTCCGCCTAATATTGCTCAACCTTCGCGTGGTGTTAAGTTGCTTGGTGGTCTCACTAGTTCCGATTAAAATTTTAGTGGTGAACTATTGATGTAGAGTGTGACCAAGACCATTGTGCTTATGGATATGGTTGCTAAGCTCGATGATCCTTAATGCGAGCAGTTGTTGCTTAGGGCATGTACCAGAGTTTCTAAACTCTTCTTTGCTTTGTGTAGTTGTCCTCCTAGTACTTTTGAGGCGGCTTAGTGCACATTCGATGAGGCTCTTCGATCTTCCTAGGAGCGTATTGTTACTGCTTCAGGAGATGGGTATGGCGATTGGCAGTGGCAGCTTGCCACCTTAACAGTTGCATTTGGAGGGTTTGGTGTTTATTCTGCAGGTGATATTCGTCATTATGCTTTTCTGGCTTCTCGATTATTGTCTGTTGGGTTGCATACAAAACTTCTGCAGCATGATGACATCGTTGGTCTTGGTCGAGCCTTTAAGGATGTGTTGAGTCTATTTAATTAAATGGTGGAATCTGACATTTTGAGTAATCCTAATGTGGTCGCTGCCCCAAAATTCATGAAGAAATTAGCAGATATATATTTCACAAAGGTTACCGCTGTTGTAGAATCTGCCTTTTCTTTATTTCATCGACAGTCAGCATTGTGGAAATCACAACAGGCAGATCACACCTCTGCTTAGCTTCGGGCAGTTCCTATTTTAGGGTTAGGTCAGACAATGAACGCAAAGACTTATTAATGTGTGTTGTGCTACCGGTTGGGTGTTCCATTGTTCAATGACTCGATATCGTGCTCTGCTTGTTCAAGGGTCTAGACTGGGGATATTTTCGGTAATTACACGGTGTCGTGTGCTAGTATTGTCAGTATTAAACATTGGTATAATGTTGTTCGGGATACCCTTGTTGATGTTTGCTATAGATCTAGGATTTCAGCGAAAAAGGAGGTTGACATTGGGTTGTCTTGAGGGAATAATAGGGCCCTTAGACCTACAGATGTGTTACTTTATTCCTAGATTCGTGGTCGTGATGTCTGTGTTGATTTGATTGGGTCTTCTCCTTTGACATAGTCTGGGCTATCTGACTTTGTACCTGGACGGACTGTGGCTGATGCGGCTCATCGAAACCGGGTCAAATATGAATCTAGTTGTCGAGCGATTGGATATGGATTCCTTCACTTCTCCTTTTCTTCACTTGGGGAGTTAGACAAGGACGCTGTTGCGTTGCTAAAACAGGTTCAGAAGTTCTCGACTACTTAGGACATTGGGGCTCATGCTGCTGCTGATATTTTTACTAGGATAAGCTTTTATATAGCTAGAGGAGTGAGGATCTACATTGTATCTCGGCTTCCCACTAATTTTCTATAGGTTGTATAACTTTGTTTGTTTTTGAGATATAATAATAATAATAATAATAATAATAATAATAATATTTTGGTTTCATCATATGTTCTATAGTAATAGATTTGATTTTCTTCACCTCTATAATATAATAGTTATGAGAAATCTATCAACATACATAATTATATGTGTCAACAATGTGTAATAATGTAATATCATATACATTAACTTTCATGTAATTTGTTAATTTATAAATAATTTTAATATATAATTAATTTTTGGTTAATTTTACCACGACTTGGTTGTAAAGAGATTGGAAAGAGAGGTAGACATCATATGAGCCTAATATGTTTCTTAGATATCTTGGAAATATCGTAAGTGGCAAGATTCAAAAGTATGGCAAAGGAAATAGTAATGTCAACAAGCTTGAATTGATTAGGTTAATGGCAAGTATATGAACCAAACTCCTTAAAAAGGGTGCTTAGTTAAGGAGATATATCAAGTCTGTTTCAAAGTCTTTGGGACTAAGCTTAGAGCTAGAATGTAATACCATGAAAACTTCCTTCTTTTAAAACTCCCTTTTTACCCTTAATAAAACTCATTTTGGGAGATAACCAGAATAATACTGCCAACGTGATAACGGCTAAGGCTTTCAAAGTCACACAACAGAAGTCTTAAAACTAAAATTAAATTTTTGAAAATAATTAGCTTGAGTTCACAACCTCAAAACCAAATTAAAGTAAAACATTCGACAAGTTTGAACCAATATAAATATGGCCCTTTAAAAGCAAGTTAAAATAATTCATCAACAATGTTAGCCCAAAATATGTTATCAACCAACTAAAAATAAAAAGTCTAAGAAAGCATAACAAGTAACTCTCTACAATCATCCCATCATGCTCTCATGCTTTGGGTATCTATCACTTTCTCTTTATTTCAACACTTCTACTCACTATATAAAATGGGTCATATAGTAGAGTCAATCTAAAGGAAAGCCAAACACAAACAACAAAGTACAAATCTGCAAAAGTTGAGTACATATACACCTATAAAACTAGCACACTAACGTGAATATCCTAGCAATAATATTTATAAAATGCTCTCCATGAAAACACAAGTTAATTTACCTTTGACTCATAACTAACAACATTAAATATTATTAAATTGCTTTGGATAATGCATCGAAGGGATTTCCTTCCTTGCCTAACCCTTTATAATATTGGGCTTCCAACTAGGGAGCTATCCAAGTTGGCACCTACTATGTCACAAAATTGATGGAATTCCAGCACAATAATAAATGAAAGTATAGCGTCTTGTACTCATATAGAAGCTATGATTAAATATAAAGTCACATAAATCCCCCAATATGTTCATACTCTAAGTATATACGTACATTCCAAGAGCAAGGACGAATTTAGAATTTATACATAGAAAGCTGCAATTTGTCCAAGGATGATTTGGAGTCGTATCTAAAAGGAACATTAAATGATGCATTTTAAAAAAAAACATTTGAAAAAGAGTATAGATTAATATATAAAAGGATATAGAAAAACATAATACAAAATTTTGCTTGTCGTAGCAATGGAACCCATCACCTATTGCTCCAAAGTAGATTCTAAAGGGCTTGACACCAACTCAGCTAAGAAAACTTTTGTGTAATAGCTAACAACAATCAAATACATAAACGAAATTTTAGGCAGAGGCGGGCAGTGGCCAGGGTCGGCCCTCCCCTTAATCCGTCTTTGTCCAAGAGTTTTGGTGTGTATCCTCTTACACTTTACGTGATTTGCCGATTTAACATGTATGACTCCAACCAATCAATAAAGAATACAACACAACAATCAACAACACATTTCCATTTCAACCTTTAATCAATTGGTGAGCACTTACAATATATTTATTTTAATTAAGGTTCTTTGCCTATTTTTGTGCACAAAATTACACTTCTGTATTAGTACATTGGTGCATAAAATGCACTAATAAACTTTCTTAACTCAGCCTCAACTTCTATGAATGAGTAATTAAATAAACTAACTTCCTTGACTCAACTCCAATAAAACATGGATGAGAATAAAAATAATGAATCTCAATAAAAATAATCTTATCTCCTTTAAACATATATAAGCCTTGCTTAATGATTTCATACTTCCATAATGCTTGAAAATAAAACATACTATCATGATGCATACATAATTCATCTTGTATGTATCATGTCTCAAATAACATGTTCACATGCTTGCATTAGAATTCATAATCAACTAACAATAATTCCAAGCATTTATCAACCAAACATTCTACGAATTCATCACTTGATACATATTTAAACTTCTAGCATGATACTACACATGCACAATTAGTTTTACGTGCATACGTACCTTGAATATTGCCTTAATTCCGCCACACTCACTAGAAGTCATCTTGCTAGAAACTTCCTATAATTGAAAATACGCAACCAAAATTGATCCACTACTAACACAAATTTCCAACAACTGTTAAGATTTGAACCTCACTAATTAACCCAATTTAATGATTTTAAAAGCCTTAAAACCATTTCCTTAAGTGGGTTCTTAAAACCCATTTAAAATGACTTGATTTTTATGAATTAAATTAAATATAAGCATACTTATTTATATAAAAAAAAACATCCCTAATAAACAAAAAAATTATATTTAAATCATTGAAAACCTGTCCTTTTTTTTGTAATTAAACCCTAACATAATAATTAAAAATTAGTGTGCATGATAAATTTTCAGCATTAAGCGCCTGTTCTCTTTAGCTTATTTTCAGTTCAATTTAGTTCATTTCATTTCAATTCAATTCATCTCCAATAGGTTCATTTCAGTTCAGCTCAGTTCCTAATTTCCTTCTCTCATAAAATATTCAGTTCAATTCAGTTCAGCTCCAATCAATTCAATAAATTAGAACAGGCCCTAATTAAGGGCTTAAAGCTCATTAAAAACATGTTCCAATCAATATCTTATCAACCACAACAATCTAGCTAAGATAAAACCTTAACCATAAATAACAAATTCCCAAATTCTAGGGATTGTAAATTAGGGTTTTCAATCAAATTAAAATATGAAAAATACTTCAATAATTTAACAACATCAATTATTCAAAACAACATCAAATCATAATGAAAATCATGCCTTGAATTAATCAACAAGCTCTAAAAAAATTTTTTTTTTCATTTTTTGAAGAAAGCTCTAAAAATTAATATAGGAGAAAGAGATTTTTTTTTGTTTCCATACCGAAAAAAAGGAGAAGAGAAAGATGGCGGCCGCCGGTGGTGGCTGGCAACTGCTGCTAGTCGCCGATCGTGGCTACCGATCGGCGATGGTGCGTGGAGAAGAGAGTGTGTGTGGGATAGAGGAGAAAAAGAAGAGAAAGAAAAAGCAGAGAGAGAAAAAGAGGAGAAATTGCTTTGGGGTTTTATGAAATATGGAAAATAATTTGCTTGAGTGGAAATCATTGAGCTTTTGGGGTATTTACATCCCCTTTTTAAACCAAAAATCATTTATTTACAAACTTCCAATTACTAAACTTCTATTCCCTTTCAAATTCTCCCTTAGACTAGTTTATTAGCCTTTTAAAATTGCTTTTATTCCCAACCAACCATTCCAATGTTTAAAACCATTTCAACACAATTTAGGATACTTATTTGCCTCAATTAATTGCTCATATTAACTTATACACACTTGTTTAATAATTAAATAATACTTGATTTCATTACAATAATATGAATCATTTTAATTTATAAATAAAATATGTAGTTTGAATATGTAAAATAATATAAAAATACGGAGTATCATGTCCAAAAGGTTGTTAGACTATTCAAGTAGTTGGAATTGCTCGAAGTCCCTTTTCAAGATGAGGTAGCATCTCATATCTTACTATGCTCTCTTCATGCTTGCTACGATGCACTTAGGGTATAGTTGTTGACCAAAAGTGAAGGATATTCACTAGCTGAGCTAGTGGAATTGCCTAGTTAGGTTGACTAGCTTCCACATAGAGTAAAACGAAATCCATGAGGAGCAAAGCATAGAAACTTCAAGAAAAACAAGATATAGTGCTATTGGATATTGGATTTTTCTTGGCTATTATATACATGTTATGATGACTTACACCTACCTTTATTCCAATTCATGGGGTCTAAAGAGAAGTAGAAAGCTTGCCAAGGAAGAAGTGCGGTGGTAGTGGAGCAAGGATTGCTGAATTAGCTATAGGAACACTTAGTTTATCTTTTCCTTCAATGCTAGTTTTGGAACTTGAAAACTATTATGATGCTTTCTACAAAACTAGAAACATTATTTCAATTTAGCATTATACGCTTGTGGTTTTGAATTTCGGATATTTTCACTTGATAATGTGTTCTATGGTTCGACACATTCAGAAAAAAGTTTTATGTTCTATGCTTAGATAAAGAGGTATATAATAACATTAACAATATTACCAAGAAGGCTAATAAGATTGATGAGTCCGAATACCACTTATATCTGGCATTGTCAATTTGATCATATTAACATTAAACAAATACCAAAACTTCAAAAGGAATCTATAATTATTCCTTCCTTTTGAATTTGTGTCAGTTAAAAGCAGCACTAAAACTGAACAACTAACGTTATGTCAAAAGTTATTGAAAAGACTCTTTATGAATTTTTGACAAGGACACCTCTTCGGTTGTCTTTTCTCAAGATTTGGGTTTGCAAAGCTTATATCAATAGATTTAATTTATGTCTTATAAACTTGCACAAAAATCTAACAAATGTTTCTCTCATTCAAAAGAAACAAAGGGATATTACTTTTATAACCAATCTGACAGCAAAGTATTTGTTGCTCGAGATAATGTCTTTTTGGATACTTAGCATCTTTCTAAAACGACAAGTAGGAGGAAAATAGAACTCGGTGAAATTTAAAATGAGAAATAAAGGATTTGGAAGTGCATGTTGATAAAAGTCAAAGTCAACTAAATGACGTTAATGCTCAACCTATTGATGATATTATCCTACGTAGGTCGCAAAGGAGAAGAACTCGGTTAACCCTTAATGCATAGCTCCTATTGGTTTAGCAAACATATAGGATGAAAAATGTACCATTATATATTACATGTATAATAGGTGATAGGTGGTAAGTATTTAGGGGAAAATTTCAACTATAGGATGATAAAAAGTACCACTACATGCATAATAGTACACAAAAAGTACTATTCAAACAACTTATACTTTAATACTTCCTCCGTTCTTTTTTACTTGACCCACTTTAACTTTTACACTATTCATCACCCCTCTTTGGACCGTATTTTGTGAATAACATGTAAGGAATAACATATTCATGTGGGAATTTTTGAATTCGTCTCAATTAAGTACTATCCTAATATATAACTTTTATAATTTTCACTTTTGGATAATTAGAGTTATTGATCTTTAAAATTTTGCATTGGAAAGCATGATAAAAGAAACAGGTCAAGTAAAAAAGAACGGAGGAAATAGTATATTATACATGCATAATGTACCACTGTAAAGTAAAAATCTTGCCAAATTTAGATTTTTGCCCTCCTATATATTTAGTAAATATATAAGAGCTATGCGCTGAGATGCACTCGAAGAACTCGGCCAAACAAGTACTATGGGATCTTGTTATATGGGTTTTTTTTAAGACATATATAACATGTGAATTTAATAGTACATGGGAGATATAAACAATAAATAAATTAATGTAAGTACCAGATATAAAGAATAATTACAGTAGATTGGTGGTAGTTAAACATGGGCATCGTGCCATGCCGGGCCGTCGCGGGCCGTGCCTAGGTGGGGCTCGTGCCGGGCCGGCTTCCCTACGGGTCGTGCCGTGTCGTGCCAAATTTTAGCACACCTCATCCCACGGCACGGCCCACGTGCCTGACGGGCCGTGCCGTGCCGGGCAGCGGGCCACCCGATTTTTTTTTAAATATATATGTATATAAAAAAATTCGATATATATATATTTTTTTTGAACAACTTAAGTTTATATAAATAATTTTATTAATTTATGTTTATGTTAATATATTTTTTTTTGAACAACTTTAATTTAATTAAGTTTATATAAATAATTTTATTAATTTAGCAAAAAACAACAATGCATATAATTAAAAAAAATTTACGATTGCAATAAGCCAATAACACAAAAAATTGATGAATAACTTATTTTATTATATGCCAGTACGATAAAATACAAAAAATTAATGATAATTAAAAATCGTACAATAATTGGTGAATAACATCATTTTATTATACGGAATATGAGGTTCGATAATACAAAAATTGTACAATAGTATGTAATGTAAATATGTAATTATTATTCTTCGTCTTTGTCTACGTCTTCTTCTTGTTCAAGTTCATCGGCCAATTGAATTGATTGAGAACTAGTTGAACCCGACGTTCCTTCATCGTCGTCTTTTGTGCATAAGTACGATCTTGGGAACGAGTTTCGGCATCCAACTAATCCTTGAAGCAAACACACATTTCAAGTGTTTTGGGTTTTGGTCTTATTCTTCTATCGTCTAAACCCGTCCCGACGCACTAAGAGCTCTTTTGGAGGCAACGGAGGAGACATGGATAGCAAAAATATCACGAGCCATTGCCGCCAAAATTGGATGTTTCGTGCTTTGTGACTTCCACCAATCAAGGATGTCGAGGCCGAACTTCTCTTCATCATCCATGCGTTTCATGAAGTCGTACCTTATGTACATTTGCAACTCTGAAACATCTCTTTGTGTTCTCCTAGGATGATTCCGTACCTGAAAACTTAGACATCATTTTAGCAGCTTGTGCAAATAAACCTTTGGCCCTTTTACTTACGTTTTTGGATGTTTGAGAAGGGGAAAATTGAGACACGGTTCCATATTTAGATTCATAAACTCTATATAAAGAGAAAAAAATTATTAATCACCTTAGTTTTAAAAGTTTCAACATCATCTTCAAAATCCATGTTAGTAAAATAAATATCAATTAATAAAAAAGTGCCATCATACTTTTGCCTTGGATCTAAAATTTAAGCAAAAATATAAATCATAGGAATATTAGTGTAATATTTACACCATTTTTCCTCCATAGATGGAAGATATCCATCATAATCGTATTGTGATCTGTGTTTGGCAAAAAGTTGTGCAAGTAAACATGCATTTCTAAGAAAAGAATGGGAATAAGGATTATATACAGAAGAAAAACAATGTGTCATACTATATAGTAATTGTAAAACCTGCATATATTCTTCACAATTAGCCTAATCATCTTCTAGTAAAGCAAATTGTGTAAATTTTTTATTATAAAAAAGTGTTAAATGAAACCTTGTACTCAATTTCCCTACTCAACATTTCATAGGCGGAGTTCCACCTACTTGGACAATCCGGTGCTATTTTTATAACCTTTATCCTTTGTTGACTGCAAAAACCTTTCCATTCCTGAAATCTCAAGTTAGAGCTATAAATAGACATAATAGCATTTCTAATTTTGTGATAAAATGGACCAATTTCTTGTGTTCCATCCTTCACACACAAGTTAAAAACATGACAAATGCATCTAATATGAAGTGCATCTCCATCTAATAGTACATCGGTCAATTGGGGTTTAACCAAATTTGCACTAAATGTCATAGAAGTTGCATTATCAAAAGTCATAGACATGATTTTATCCCTAAGACTATATGCATCAATATCTTGCATTAAATGATGAGAAATGTTAAGACCGGTATGAGGGTATTCAAGAATTTTAAAATAAATGCTGCGTTTTTGTAACAACCAATCATTATCCAACCAATGAAAAGTAACACATAAATAGTGAAGTCCGTAACCACTATCCCATGTATCGGCAGTTAAAGAAACTCTAGTAGGAAGATTACTCAATTCATTTTCTAATTTCAATTTGTACTCTTGAAAATTCTTCATGGCAGCAGATCGAATGGTTTTTCGGGAGATTTTTTTGTGTTGGGGTTGTAGTGCTCGGTTGATGTAACTGTTAAAGGCATCATTTTCGGCGAAATGAAAAGGTTGTTCAGCATGTACTATCATTCTCCCAAGTTCATCTCTATCTCTCTCATAACCATAAGTGAAGCCTTGTGGATGGAATTGAGAAATTTTGGGTTGGGTTGGATCACTAGATGGTCCACCACATTTTTTTACATGCTTACTAAGGTGTCCCGTCCCTCCCTTGGTTTCGGCCGAGTAAATTTTCTTACAAGTCTTACACCTGGCTTTAGTTCCATCTTTACTTAATTGATAATGTGACCAAACATTACTCTTTCGGTTGGTTTGGGCAAATTCCTCTTCAGTACACCACTCATCTAATGGGTTTGGAATTTGGGTGTTTGGCATTTGGGTGGATTGTTCACTCGACCCGGAGGCTTGTGTTTGGCTACCTTGGCTAGTAGGAATAGAAAATTCATGTTGTGATCTGTATAAATGAGGTGAGAATTGGTTTTATTAAAATCCCGAACTAGAAAGAGTCCAAGGAGACATATCATCCATTAGTTCGAACCCTCCCGTGGTTTGGGGATGAAAGAAAGGGGTGGAAGTGTTTTGAAAGGGCATGTTAGGGGAGGTAAAGGGCATGTTAGGGGAGGGAAAGGTTATTGTAGGGGAGCATTGAAGTGTTTGGGTTTGGTAATTCCCTACGTTTTGACTTGGCTTTCCTAGAGGAGGAGGAAGCGTTCGGGTTTGATGCCATGATTAATATTTAATAATAATAACAATAAGTCAATAACAATAATAATACAATAATAACAACAATAATAATACAAATAATAATAACAATAACAATAATAATAACAACAATAATAATACATATTATAATAACAAATTAACAATAATAATAATAATAACAACAATAATAATAACAATAACAATAAGAATAGTAAGTAGTTTTTATATAAATTAAGCTTTTAAAAATAATAATAATAGTAATAATAATAACAATAGTAGATTACTTGGGTCAGTGAGATCTCAGGTAGGAGAGGTTAGGAACGACGTTGTACAGAGCTCAAGTCCCGCCTTAGACAGAGCTCATTAAAAATCTAAATTATCCACAATAAAAATAGAAATTAGTTTTTATATAATTTAAGTTCCAAGAAAAAAAATAATAACAATAACAGCAGCAGCAGCAGCAGCAGCAACAACAACAACAACAACAACAACAATAATAATAATAAAAACAACAACAACAACAATAATAATAACAATAACAAATTAAAATAAAGTTGAGTTAGATCTTACAATGACGCTGCGATTGCTTTCCAGTAAATAATTTCCCGTACTTATAATTTTTTTTGTAATTAAGTTTTATAATTGAGAGAATTAGAGAATTAAAATATGATTTTTTTTTTTTTTTTTTTTTAGTAGTAGACTAGTAGAATTTATAAGAGAGTAGGAATTTTTTTTTCTTTTTTCTTTGCACAAAAGAGAGTAGGAATTGGAGAGAATAAGAGAATTAGAAAATAAGAGAGGAGAGATGAGTAGATGAATTGTGAAAAAATTGGAGGAAAAATAAAGTATTTATAGGGAGTTTTGGGTGGGAAAAGGGCCAAAAACTAGTCGTTTTATGGTTGTTGGGAAAACGGCTAGTTAACAGCTATATGGCACTGGTCGTGCCTGGCGGGCCGCGTGCCGTGCCAAGCCGTGCCTGGCGGTGCCACGTGCCGGGCTGGTGGGCCGTGCTAGCGTGCCGACCCACGGGCCGATAACCGTGCCGCCCGCCGTACCCATGCTGGATTTCAATATTTTTGTTCACGGCCCATAAGTGGGCCGTCGTGCCGGGTCGTGCCAGAATCGTGCCGCGCCCGTGCCGCCCATGTGTCGGCACGGCCCATGCCCACCTTTAGTGGTAGTTGGTGTAGTAAATTGTTCCCATAAGTGAATAATTGTAATTAAGGGCGTGTTATCTTTAACTTAAAAACATAGCTTTCATATTCAATAAGTTCAGATAAGATCATATAAGTTCAAATAAGATTCAATAAATTCTAATAATTTTAATCATTTCTATTAAGGGTTTATTCACATTTGCTGAACTGAGCTGAACTAGACTGAACTGATTGGAGCTGAACTGAACTGAACTAAATAGAGCTGAAATTAATATTTTATGAGAGAAGGAAATTAGGAGCTGCACTGAACTGAACTGAATTGAAATAATTAAGTTGAAGTGAATATGCCCTAAGTTTTAATAAAGTTAAATAAGGTCTAAAAATTCAATTAAGTTCAATAAGGGTCAATAAGTTCAAATAAGCTTAATTGAGTCTAATAATTTTCAATAATTTCAATTAGATATGTTCATCATTTAATTATTAAATAATAAACTATTAGATGTTACTTATCATATTAATTGTACCATTATACTACCTCAATTTTATATCATGTGCAACATTTATAAAAACTGATTCAACTACCATGTATTTATTAGGTATAAATCTCTTTGTAGATGTTGTATCATTTTTTTTATTATCATGAAACAATTTATAACAAAAATATTTCAATAACTTCTATCAGGTCTAATTAGTCAATTTGATCTAATAAGTTAAATCATATTCAAGGTCAATAAGTTCACATAAGTTGTTCAGGTTGATTAAGGTGAAGAAAACACACCCTAAGTTAGGTTTTATCATCTTTTGCGTACCTTGGATTATAGTAGATTCAATAAAAAGATTTGTGTGTGGGATCATAAAAGGTTGTTAAATCTTCAAGTATGTTCAAATGATAAATTAGATGAAAATCATCCTCCTGGTTAAAATAAATTGTTAGACAATTTTTGAAAAGGTTGTATACACCATTGATGTATGCAAGGGATGTACTATATTACAAGATCTATTATTTAACGATCATAACTTTAGTAAAGAAATCTTTGGTTTATTTGAAAAAAATTATATATTTTTCATAATTAGATTTCATTTATAAATGTTGTATGCCTTTTTATTAATAAATTGAGTATCAAAAAAATGCAATTGGTTCAAATTCACCAATAAAAATAAAGCAAATTTATTAGATACTAGTAGAGAAATGTTCATTTGCATCGCTATTTATTGTGTTTTTGCGTCGCTCATTGGCTTAAAGTCATTTGCGTCACTTCTATAACTGCGCAACAGCACGTGACGCAAATGACTTATTATGAAGCTGAAAAATAACATTTGCTTCCTTTGTTTCTAAGAGTGATCCAAAAAAGGCGATACAAATTGAACGTTTTTCTACTAGTAAGAGCTTCAAAAGTGAGAACGAAATTTGATCAAAAGGTAATGCACTACTTCGTAATTAAATTACTCTTTAAATCAACTACAATCATCTTTTTTAATGTATAAGGTATACAAACGATCGAATTATTAAAGTAGGAAGGTCAATCCCAATTTTTCAACTAATTCCCATTTGTCCTAACGTGGAATTGTGCATGCCATGTATGCATCAATGAATCATGCTTTGCTTTTGTTAAGACTGCTTTATCTATTGGACACCATTCATTCATATGTAATTGAACAAATAGATACTCAACTTACATTATGCTTTAATTTGACCCCATTAAGACCCACTATAGATGCTTTTTATCTTTTGGTCATTATATATTTTATACATTTCAACATATAAATGCCCTACGTAGTATTATGCAATTGTCCTTGTTTAAATTATCTTGTTTTTGCTTGTTAATTAATCTACATTTATACATATTGCTCGTTAATCTTAATACTAGACATTTACCATTGAATAAGGTAATAGTAAATGGTGTACGGGGAGATAGCGATATCTGGTACAATGCCGATATCTACTCGTTTACGGTCAAAATGGATTCGGGTTTGTAATCATAAAACCCATGACGTTGGTAAATCGACACTTGGCAATAAAGTGGTTTGCATGGCATGCAACCACCTGGTAGTTGAAGTCATTATAAATAGGTAAGGATTGTCCAAATTAAAAGGTAGCATTTATTACTTTTCAATTTTTCACTTTTGTATATATACTTGATATATACTTGTGATTTTGCCTAACTTATGAAAAGCATGCGGCAGGCATAATGCCGGCTGTACTTGCCCCTGGACGGCTGTGTGGTTGGTTTCATCTGAAACTATTGATTGTCTTGAAAACTTCTTATACTTAGAGAGTATGAGATGTTTGTAAGACAATCAATCACAATGGTGATTGCCCCAAACCAAGTACACAGCCGGACAAATAACAGGCACACAACCTCTGCCCCAGGCGGTGTTTGACCGTCTGGGTAACAATCATAGCCATTACGCGAAAAGTTTTGCCCGAATTGGAGGGGGTACGTAATAATCCTAACAGCTTGTGATAATACTCCGGCTGATGTCTAGGGACATCCGGAAGTTCACAGTCTTAAACGCTCTTAGGAGCAATTCAAGTCAGACGGCTATGAGTTGGCTAATTTAGCCGTTCAATCTTTGTCGTCTGTATGGATACGTAGAACGAGCAGGTAGGCTGTTCTCTGCGACGATTGCACCCGGAGGGGTGTCGCCGGACGCCTTTATCCATGTTTGGGATAGGCGAATTTATGAAAAAGACAACCATCCGGCCATTGGCCTCTGGTCTACTTGGAGACCGGCTGCATAGCCACTAGGCGGTTTTGTGCCTAGCTTTAGGATCTGGCCATAGGCCGCATGTCACTACGGACATTTGAATTTAATACTAAGTTTCAAACTTAGTTGGTTATCTAGCCATTAGCCTCATGTCATTCAGACGTTTAAGTGAGATACTAAAACTTAGACATTGTTTCTTTAAGAAAATGACCCGTATGGGGAAAACCCAGACGGAACTAAGAAAAGCAAACATAATTAAAAACAAAAAGCACTTTTCATTAATACTTTTTGTTATAAAAATTTACAGGTCTAAGAAGTAGTACTTTTTCAAGTTGTCCACATTCCAAGTTCTAGGCAGGCGTCTACCGTCTGGGGTTTCCAGGTGGTAGGTGTCATCTCTTACTTCTTTATAGATCCGGTAGGGGCCTTCCCAATTTGGAGTTAGCTTTCCAAGCTCATTGGCCCTACCGGTTGCCTCCATTTTGCGTAACACAAAATCGTCCACTTTCAAAGGGCGTTTGTGTACTCTTTTGTTGTAGGCTCTGGTCATTCTCAGACGGTAAATCTCATAACGCAAGGCAGCATTGCCCCTGCGTTCCGGGAAGGACTCCAATGCCAGCCGCATGGCCTCCCAATTTGCCTCTTCATCATAGAGCATCACTCTGAGCGTGGGCTCATAGTGTTCAATGGGCAAGACGGCTTCAGCACCTTACACCATGAGAAATGGAGTTTCCCCGGTTGACCCTTTGGCAGTTGTCCGGATAGCCCATAGGACATGAATCAATTCTTCTGCCCATAAACCACCGGCTCTTTCAATTTTCTTTTTAATGCCGTCTGAGATGAGTTTGTTGAAGGCCTCAACCTGGCCATT
This sequence comes from Chenopodium album, assembly GCF_948465745.1. Classification (NCBI taxonomy): domain Eukaryota; kingdom Viridiplantae; phylum Streptophyta; class Magnoliopsida; order Caryophyllales; family Amaranthaceae; genus Chenopodium; species Chenopodium album. The sequence continues at coordinate 24,784,498 of NC_137846.1, read as the reverse complement.
TGCTTGAGGACGGCCGACTGAGGCAAAGTTAGATCCCTTGGTCTCCCAACCAAGTCTTGAGCTGGGGCGTCTCAAAATGAGGGTCGTTGTCAAATACCATAGACATAGGTACCCCAAACCGGGTGATGATGTTCTTCCAAATGAAAGAGATGACATCCTTTGTCTTGATATTCTTAACTGCCTCCGCCTCCATCCACTTGGTGAAGTAATCCACAGCCACCAAAATATAGCGCTTTCCGCCTGGAGCAGGCGTATAAGGACCCAAAATGTCCATCCCCCATTTAGCAAACGGGACTGGGCTGTGGATTGCCGTCAGATCAGTAGCCGGGCGATGTATAAGCTTGCCAAACCTTTGGCATTTGTCACATTTCTTTACAAATTTTTTGGCGTCTGCCTCAAGGGTAGGCCAAAAATAATGCCGCTTGGCTCTGACGGCTAGGGACTTGCCGCCTATGTGAGAAGCGCAAAATCCCGCATGCAACTCTTCGAGAACCTCTTTCCCCTTTTCTGGGGTGACACACTTCAGCAAGGGCTTGAGAAATCCAGCCTTGAAGAGTTCTCCGTTTCTCATCTCGAAATTAGCTGCTCTCTTCTTCATGACGGCTGCTTCCTGTGGTGAATCAGGGAGCGTGTCGGCTGTTAGATACGCCCGGATGCCATCCATCCAGGTCGAACGTCGGTCTAGAATTCCAATGGGCTCTTCATATATACTTCTTTTTTCCAGAACTTCCCAAAAGACTGACCGAGGCGTATCATGGCGGGCGGAGGATGCCAATTTTGACAATGCATCCGCCTGATTGTTATCTGACCGGGGCACTTGACTCAGTCGGAGCTCTTCAAGTGACCCAGCCTCTTCTTTGACAGCCTGAAGATATTTGATCATAGCCGGATGAGTTGCTTCATATTTTTCCTCATACTGGCTAACGACCAACAGAGAATCAGAGAAGGCTAACTACCAAAGTATGGCTTTAGCTTTTTAAAGGCTATATATAGAGCAAGACCAAATTTTTCAACCATGGGGTACCGGAGTTCAGCATTCTTTAACACATGGCTAATGAAATATACCGGGAGCTGGATGCCGTCTCGTTCAGCAAGGAGAACAGCACTGAGGGCATGATCTGAGACGGTTAGGTACATGTACAACTTTTCTCTAGGCAAAGGACTAACAAGCCTTGGCAAAGAGTGCAAGTGTTCTTTCAATTTCTAGAAGGCCGCCTCAGCATCATCCCCTCATTCGAACCTAGTCTTCTTCCGGATTGCTTGGAAGAAGTAAAGGAATTTGTCACCTGACCGGCTGAGGAACCTCCCCAATGCGGCCAGGCAACCGGTGAGTCTCTGAACTTCTTTGACAGTGCGGGGTGACTTCATGTCAATCACCGCCTGTATCTTCTCAGGGATAGCCTCTATCCCCCTTTGATCAATCAGAAATCCGAGAAACTTCCCAGTCTCAACACCAAAGACAACTTTCTTAGGATTCAACATAACCTTATGCCGCCTGAGTGTGGTGAAGGTTTCTCGGAGATCAGCAAGGTGATCCGCCTACTGCTTGGATCTGACTATCATGTCATCAATATATGCCTCTACGTTCCTCCCAATTTGATTAATGAAGACTGTATTAATCATCCGTTGGAACGTAGCCAGCGCATTCTTCAAGCCAAACGGCATCACAATATAACAGAATAACCCTTGATCAGTGACGAAGGCCGTCTTCTCTTGATCTTTTTTCCACAGGGGTGTCTGATGGAAGCCGGAATAGGCATCCATAAAACTCATCAAGGCATGACCGGCTGTAGAATCGACTAAGTTGTCAATCTTTGGAAGTGGACGATTTTGTGTTACGCAAACTGGAGGCAACCGGTAGGGCCAATGAGCTTGGAAAGCTAACTCCAAATTGGGAAGGCCCCTACCGGATCTATGAAGAAGTAAGAAACGGAACCTACCGCCTGGAAACCCCAGACGGTAGACGCCTCCTAGAACTTGGAATGTGGACAACTTGAAAAAATACTACTTCTTAGACCTGTAAATTTTTGTAACAAAGAGTACTAATGAAAAGTGCTTTTTGTTTTTAATTATGTTTGCTTTTCATAAATTCGCCTATCCCAAACATGGATAAAGGCGTCCGGCGACACCCCTCCGGGTGCAATCGTCGCAGAGAACAGCCTACCTTCTCGTTCTACGTATCCATACAGACGGCAAAGATTGAACGGCTAAATTAGCCAACTCATAGCCGTCTGACTTGAATTGCTCCTAAGAGCGTTTAAGACTGTGAACTTCCGGATGTCCCTAGACATCAGCCGGAGTATTATCACAAGCTCTTAGGATTATTACGTACCCCCTCCAATTTGGCCAAAACTTTTCGCGTAATGGCTATGATTGTTACCCAGACGGTCAAACACCGCCTGGGGCAGAGGTTGTGTGCCTGTTATTTGTCCGGCTGTTTACTTGGTTTGAGGCGATCACCATTGTGATTGATTGTCTTACAAACATCTCATACTCTCTAAGTATAAGAAGTTTTCAAGACAATCAATAGTTTCAGATGAAACCAACCACACAGCCGTCCAGGGGCAAGGACAGCCGGATTTATACCTGCCGCATTGCTTTTCATAAGTTAGGCAAAATCACAAGTATATATCAAGTATATATGAAAAAGTGAAAAATTGATCCGCCTGGGGCACTCTTCAGGTAGTGCATATGTGCAATGTTTTGGGTGTTTTTGTCCCTTGGGAGAGTTACAACTCGAAGATGGATCCGTCTGAGTCTGTACCTACAAAAGCAACGGAGACTCCGGATGGGTGGAGCTCCGCCTCCAACGATCAAGTTAGTAACTTGAAGAAGGATAAAAAGTGCGGAATTTAAGGTGGGGATCTGCTTGGATTCCAAGCTCAGATATTCTCTGATGAGAGAGAAAAATGGATGTAATAAATGATTGTGAATGGCCCCAAAATGGGGGAATATCTTCCTATTTATAGGGTCATGGGGAAAAGTTCCCTCCACTAGGTCATTCTGACCTAGGGCAGTGGGCTGCGCCGCAAAAGTGCGAATTTGGGGAATTGGGCCCTTTAAGGCTGCAATTCTGAGAATTGATCTAGGAGTGCCACGTGTCAGCTGGGGATTGGTCAGAGGTGACTTGCCAGCATCTGACATGTGGCAGGCCCTCATTGGTCCAAGGGTTTAGGGTAAAAATACCCCAAACATTTGCCCCTCACAGGTGGCACGTGGCAGGCCACGTGGCGCCTATGACACGTGTCCACCTGTGAAAGGTGAACAGTAAAAATGGCTCTTTTAACGGAGGTGTGACGGGGATTCCACCGTTTCAACCCCTTATAAATAGGGATTTACCCCCCCTTCTCCTATTCACTTTTCAGTTTCTATTGACTTTTTAGAGAGAGAAAGACAGATTCTAGAGAGATGTGCTCTGATCCCGGTTGCGTTCTAACAAATTCAAGATCTCCGCGTGCTTTCTCAAAGTCACCCGGTCACCGGTTGTTGCTTGTTTTCTGATTTTTGGAACTTAAAGCATGGTAACTATCCGTTCCCTTCTTTCAGTTTTTTTCTTCTTTTAGCTTGTATACATTCATTTCCGGCTGTATACATTAGTTTTTTCAAAAAATAAAATGGACTCTCCATCAGCACTCACGGCACTGCCTAGGACATTCAGCCGGTCTCCTAGTACGGCTGAGTCTAGAACCGGGGGTGCCTTGTCTAGAGTTTCAGAAATGCTTTGCTCATCTCCGGATTCCTCCCTCTCTGTGTCTGTGCAGAACACAATGGCTAGAGTAAAACAAACGGCTACCAAACCCAGGTGGCGGCGCACTAGGAAAGTGCCCGCTGATGAAGTTGTGAGAGAAGAGGACTATGAAGGTCCTGATGAGCAAAGTGACTCCCGGGAGGATGCACCCTCCACTTTCTCTAGTAACGAAATGGAAGAGGGAGACGGTGAGAAAGCCGCCTCTTCTCCAGAGCAACAAAATAACTCAGACGGCGAAGCCGCTGAGAGGTCAGAGGCCGAAGCATCCGGCTCTGACCAAGAGGACCTTGCTGAGGCGTATCGCCGTTCAGCAAAAGTAGTAGAAAATCCGCATCCTATAAAGACCAAGATGCGGCCGGGAGATATCTCTCTCCTAGAAAGTGGCTTCAAGGCCTTCAAGCAGCAACATCCCTTTAGAGAGGGATGGGATATCATAGTCCCGCCTGCCGATGCGGTAATGGCTTGGGGGGACGATATTGACAATGCAAACAACTATTTTGTTTGCTATGAGGCGATGATAGAAGCCGGCCTCCGCTTCCCCCTTCACAGAGGCATCCGAAAAATTTTGAAGGGGTATGATTTGGGAGTGTGACAACTGACCCCAAACTCTTGGGTCAATATTTTGAGCTACATTACTGCCTGCGAGCTCCAAGATATTGAGCCCAACTTTACTGCATTTGCCCATATGCACTACCTGAAGAGTGCCCCAGGCGGATACGGGCGGAAGATGGCGCCAAATGTTTTGGGTGTTTTTGTCCCTTGGGAGAGTTACAACTCGAAGATTGATCCGTCTGAGTATGTACCTGCAAAAGCAACGGAGACTCCGGATGGGTGGAGCTCCGCCTCCAACGATCAAGTTAGTAACTTGAAGAAGGATAAAAAGTGCAGAATTTAAGGTGGGGATCTGCGTGGATTCCAAGCTCAGATATTCTCTGATGAGAGAGAAAAATGGATGTAATAAATGATTGTGAATGGCCCCAAAATAGGGGAATATCTTCCTATTTATAGGGTCATGGGGAAAAGTTCCCTCCACTAGGTCATTCTGACTTAGGGCAGTGGGCTGCCCCGCAAAAGTGCGGATTTGGGGAATTGGGCCCTTGAAGGCCGCAATTCTTAGAATGGATCTAGGAGTGCCACGTTTCAGCTGGGGATTAGTTAGAGGTGACTTGCCAGCCTCTGACATGTGGCAGGACCTCATTGGTCCAAGGGTTTAGGGTAAAAATACCCCAAACAAAACTAGTCTTGGTGGATGGAGGTAGTTCGGCAAACGTCTTGTTTATGTAGGAATTTAAAGAGATTATGATAGGCAGGAAATATCTAACGCAGGTATCTAACCTGGTGATCGGGTTTAATGTCTCAATGGTGAGGCCGGACGACATCATTGTCTTACTAGTTAGATTTGGTGATGGCGCAGCTGTAAGGGATGTGATGACAGAATTCCTTGTGGTGGATGTACCATATGCATACAATGCAATCCTTGGAAGACCGATAATACATGATGTGCAGGCAGTGGCGTCAACCTATCATCTCACCATTGCGTATGTGTCGAATCTAGGGAAAGTGGAGAAGGTGCATGGGGGGCAGGTAAAGGCAAAGTCCTGCTATGTGACCGCCTTGAAAAATCCGGTGCGAGAAAGCCCAGTTGTGAATAGCCCGAAAAGGGACAGAGAACCGTTAGTGCGAGATTTGTCAATGGAAAACTTTAATACAAGGTGTAGGAGTTTATAGGTACTACGCAACGGAAAATCGTGAATCATATTCATAAAAGTACCTAATCCCAAGAACACATGCATAACACACAAGACACATAATCATACCTTTGAAACGTGAATTCCACGTAGCAAATTGATTGACAAATTAGGGAAAGAATAGAGCCCCAAGCGTTGCTATTCTACTTAGTCCACGAGCTTCGAACGAGCCGTCCACCAATACTAGATTGGTCGAGTGATTGAGGAAAACCGCGATCACCACCTTTATTGGACTAACCGACAACCACGATTTACGACCACCATGAACCACCACACTGGCCCCAAGGGAGGAGGAGAGAGCCGTGAGATAGAGAGGAGTATGAGAGGGGTTGGTCTCGTGTTTGCTAATTAGGGTTTGATCACACTGATCAGATAATTGCATTAACATTTTCAAACCCTAGGCACGTAGTCTATTTATAATCATATAATAATTAGACTAGGTTTAGGAAGCCCAAAACCCTTCAATCCACTCCATGTGGCCGGCCATACTAGAGGATGAGGCCCATCACGGGCCTTGTCCTCTCCTACCCGATCTAGACCCTTTGTGTTACCTTATACGATCCGTCCAATTGGGGTTTGGGCTATTTTACTAGCCCAAAGATCGTTAGTACCTCTAGCTATGATAAAACGACAACCCAAATGTCTGAACTTAATTATCTCCATAATTTTATGGCAGAGGTCCTGGCAATAGGGTGTCAATGACATCCTCTCTACCTTCAGATTTCAGAACGAGTCTTAGCATTCTTTCCCAAGTGGAAAGGTTTTCTCCTGTCAACCGATCCTTCTCAAGGAATGGTCGAAGATTGTAAATATTGTTGCCATTGTGATTACGGCTACCCATCTATGTCAAAATAAGGCAAAGTTTAATAATTATGTTTAATTCAATATTAAAGTACCATAAACGATTAAATTGGTAACTTTAAAGCACTTTATTCAACATTAATTGATCCCAATTGAATTTTAAGTGATTCCAAGATCCTTTATTTGTGTAATAGTTAAGCGGACTGAGGCCCTACCATCAAGCATTACATTTTCAAGGTGAGTGAACTCTTTACTGATTACAACTCTTGTAACTCTTGGTTGAATAATTAACCATCACATGCTTAATTATTACCCTTTTCTTCAAGGTTCTAAACGCTTTAGGTAACCTTGTTGAGCATAACCAATTAAATATGTAGAACGTGATCTACCCCAAATTGCCCAAAATAACAAGTGACACTCTGCTGAGGCCGACCCATCACTCACGATCGAAGGATTGTTGGGTATCTAATTGGAAAAGCAATCTCAATATTACTGGGACCTAGATTCATTTATGTTGTGAATATAAAGTGAACTCTAGCGCATCATGAATCAACATAAATAAAATCTAACATACATAATCTACTAATGCAATAAAACATGACATAGTATGGCCCCTTAGTCCTAAGAAAACTAGAAATGAAAAGCTCCTACTTGAATCATCATGGATCTCCATCCACCTTGCTCCTTTGGGCCTTCACTTCATGAGCTTCTATGGACTAACACTATTTAAATAACTAATCTATTTACTTTAAATAAAAGTTACAAAAATACTTAACGGTACGCAGACCGTATTTAGATTACAAAAATACATCACGATGCCCAGATTGTATTTTAGAATCTATGGGCCATACTAGTCTATATATAGCAACATAATATCATATATTATAAAAGTGCCATATAATAAGTCACTCAACATGCTTGTCTAAACTACAACATCGAATGGTTCATAATTAAGGCAACGCATTTCCTAAAATATCATATATTTTAAATCATAATTAGATAATATCATATATTATTCATGGCCAATCATAAAATATCATATATTTTAATTTAGGCATGAGATAGAATCAAATCTTATTTTAATCTAGAAAGATAAATCATATTTAATCTTCCATGATTATCCTAACAACTTTAGGAGATTCTATCCTAATTATTAGCCAATCAAATAATTTTAAAATCAATTATCCTAATCTGATTATGGGATAATCACATTATTTAAATCAATTATTATCCTTTTGGAATATGCTAAGAATATCCTAATCAATCTTATCCAAAGTTAACCATTTTAATTATGGATAATTACTAATTTAACAAATTTAAATATGAATTATATCAAATATAACAACTTTTGCAAGAATTGATTTTATCCTAAAATAAAATATTTTTATCCAAAATAAAATATCATATTTTCAAAATATTTTATTTTATCCCAAAATAAATTATATTTATCTTGAAATAATTTTTAAAAATAAATTTTTTTCTTTTTTTTTTTGAAAACCAAGCACCGCCATGCCGGCCACCGTGGTTGGCTAGCCACGGTGGCTGGTTGCCAATAGCAACCACTGCCGCAAGGGTAGCAGCGTGGCAGCAGTCGTGCAACGCTTGCACGCTGCTACCCACAGCCACCACGGACCTCCGCCCTCCCTCCCTCTAGACTGACCACTAGGTCGGCAGCCGCCGTGGCTGCGCCGCCCAGCCGCGGCTGCCGGCCTTAAAACAGTTTTTTTTTTTTTTTTTGTTTTTAATTAAAATAACATTTATCAAAATTAAATCAAATCAGTCCAAAAATTAAAATTAAATCAACATTCAACTTTTAAATTACGGTTCATCATAAAATTAATCCCAATTTAATTCTAACTCTTAAAATTAAGTCAATAATCATACATAAAACATTTTTATGCATAAATCAATCCGATTAAAATTATGAAACATAAAACAATTAGAATTAAATCAAAAATCAAGCACCAAAATCATATTATAAGCTATGAATTTTCGACAAATTCGAAAAACTAGGGTTAGGGATTTTCGAAAATTTCGAATGATCTAAGGCTTAATTCGGTCCTCTTCATGGCTATTTTAAGCATTATTAAATCACATTTAATCAATTCCAAAAGTTTAATCACATTAAATATAATAATTGAACCATAATTAAATTAATTTCTCCCTCTTAATTGATTATAAAATTAACATGGACTTCAAATTAATCGTATTAATATGATCAAGCGCGTTCATACAAGAGGCTAACTGATACCACATTAGGAGTTTATAGGTACTACGCAGCGGAAAATCATGAATCATATTCATAAAAGTACCTTATCCCAAAAACACATGCATAACACACAAGACACATAATCATACCTTTGAAACGTGAATTCTACGTAGCAAATTGATTGACAAATCAGGGAGAGAATAGAGCCCCAAGCGTTGCTCCTCTACTTAGTCCACGAGCTTCGAACGAGCCGTCCACCAATACTAGATTGGTCGAGTGATTGAGGAAAACCGCGATCACCACCTTTATTGGACTAACCGATCACCACGAACCACCACCACCACGAACCACCACCACCATGAACCACCACACTGGCACCAAGGGGGAGGAGAGAGCCGTGAGATAGAGAGGAGTATGAGAGGGGTTGGTCTCGTGTTTGCTAATTAGGGTTTGATCACACTGATCAGATAATTGCATTCACATTTTCAAACCCTAGGCACCTAGTCTATTTATAATCATATATAATTAGACTAGGTTTAGGAAGCCCAAAACCCTTCAATCCACTCCATGTGGCTGGGCATACTAGAGGATGATGCCCATCATGGGCCTTGTCCTCTCGTGCCCGATGTAGACCCTTTGTGTGACCTTATAGGATCCGTCCAATTAGGCTTTGGGCTATTTTACTAGCCCAAAGATCGTTAGTACCTCTAGCTATGATAAAACGACGACCCAAATGTCCGAACTTAATTATCTCCATAATTTGATCCATTTATATATCTAGTAATTGCACACGACGAAGACATAAATCCTTCACAAGGCCAGTAAAGTGCCATGGCCAGCACCAGGAGGAGAAACGGTGTATATTGAACTTCGGCCAAGTGATCCTAGCCGGACAGTGAAAGTTGGTGCAAACATGGATTCAGAAATGAGTTGTAATCTGATAAGTTTGCTGCGGGAGAATGCAGATGTGTTTGCTTTTTCGATGGATGAAATGCCGGGAATACACCCTGATGTGATGGTACATAAATTGAATGTTGATAGAAAATTTAGGCCGATAAGACAAAATAAGAGAAACTTCTCAACAGAGTAAATTGAAGCAATACAAGCTGAGGTTAATAAGCTCCTAGCGGTTGGGTTCATAGAGCCATGCACATACCCCGAGTGGCTAGCTAATGTAGTCATGGTGAGAAAGCCGACTGGAAAGTGGAGGATGTGTGTAGATTTCACGGATTTGAATAAAGCCTGCCCTAAATATTGCTATCCTCTGCCCCGGATAGATAGGCTGGTGGACTCCACTTCAGGTCACGCAATGCTTAGCTTCCAGGATCCGTTTTCTGGTTATCATCAGGTCAGCCTTGATTAGTCGGATAGGTCTAAAACGACGTTTATTACGGATGCTGGGGTCTTTTGTTATAGAGCTATGCCGTTTAGCTTGAAAAATGCAGGAGCGACTTGTCAGAAGTTGGTTGACAAAATATTTGAAAAGTAGAAAGGCTGGAATGTAGAAGTGTATGTGGATGATACTATAGTGAAAAGCAGAGCTCAAAAAGATCACATTGCTGACTTGAGGGAAACTTTTGATACTTTACGGCGGTATCAAATGAAGCTAAACCCAGAGAATTGTGTGTTTGGGGTTCGGTCAGGAATGTTTTTAGGGTTCATGGTGAGGGAACGAGGTATTCATGCAAATCTCAATAAAGTAAATGCAATACTTGAAATGAAGCAGCTGAAAACTATTTGTGATATACAAAGGCTTACAGGAAGGATGGTGGCCTTAACTTGGTTCACCAACAAGTCAGCAGAGAAAGCCCTCCCATTCTTTGTGACGTTACAGCAAAATAAGACATTCGAATGAGGAAATTATCAAACAGAAGCTCTAGAGGTGGTGAAAAATCATCTTAGGTCATTACCGATAGTGGCGAGGCCATAGCGGGGAGAGCCGTTACAGTTATATATTTTGGCTTCCCGAAAAACGGTGGCAGCAGTGTTGTTGGTGGAAAGAAAAAAACAGCAAATGCCGATTTACTTTGTAACTCATGTCCTAAATGCAGCAGAGCGGAGATATCCGGTTATTGAGAAGATGACTTTTGTCGTTGTCATTGCGGCGAGAAAACTGTGCCCTTATTTCGATGCTCACGCAATACATGTGTTAACTAATCACCTGCTTGAAAAATCACTCTAGAAGATGGATACCTCAGGTAGGCTGCTAAAATGGGTTGTAGAGCTATCAGAGTATGAATTGGATTACAAACCCAAGGTATCCATAAAGGAACAGGCCCTATCGGATTTCATTGTGGAAACCTCTTATAGTGATTGAGGAGGAAGAAACAGGAACCTGGCAGGTAGCAGTTGATGGACGACTACTACAAGTGGGTCAGGTGCCGGAATAGTGATCACGTCGCCAGATGGAAATATATTTGAATATGCTTTGAAGTTCAATTTTAGAGCTACAAATAATGAGGCCGAGTATGAAGCTGCGATAGTAGGTGTTCAATTCAATAGCTGTTGAAGCAAGGAGGTTAACTCTGGTTAATGATTCACAGTTAGTCTCAAGTCAATTCACTGGGGATTACGAAACTAAAGAACTGACAATGATAAAGTACCTGGAGAAGCTTAACCACCTAACGGCTCAGCTGGAATCTTTTGAGGTTAAGTTGGTTCCAAGAGCGTAAAACGCACAAGAAGATGCCCTGGCAAGGCTAGCAAGTTCAAGCTTTAATGACTTAGAGAGAACGGTGATGGTGGAGATCTTAAAGAAACGAAGTATTGGTGATACTTCAGAGCAAACCTTGTGTTTGGATACCGAAAGTTAGTGGTATGGCAAGGTTTTGGGGTACATTCTATATGGGACATTTCCAGTTGATAAGGCGGAGTCGCAAAAGCTGAAAAAAGATAGCGTTTGGTTCATCATGCATAACGGCCAGTTATACAAAAGAGGGTTCTCATTGCCTCTGCAAAGGCTCATCACAGATTTTTGAATCAGCAAGGCTCATCGAGGAAATTCACGAAGGGACTTGTGGAAATCATATGGGAGGTCGTGCTTTATCGTTAGAAGCAATGAAACGGGGTTATTATTGGCCAATAATGAATGAGGATGCATTACGTTATGTGTAAAGGTGTGAGAAGTGCCAAAAGTAGGTGCCGGTAATCAACACTCCACCAAATGATCTAACGCCGATACTCAATCAAGTTCCGTTTGCACAATGGGGAATGGATATAGTGGGGCCTTTTTCGTCAGCAACATGTGGAAGGAAGTTCCCAATTTTTGGGATAGATTACTTCACCAAATGGATAGAAGTAGAACCGGTAGCAAAGATATCGGCATCGGAGGTAAAAAGGTTCATTTGGAAGAATATTTTCACAAGGTTCGGGTTACCAATGGCGATGGTATTTGACCATGGATCGCAATTTGACTGTAAGCCTGTAAAGGACCTTTTGGCTATGTACAAAGTGAAGTTTACGTATGCTGTAGTGTGCCACCCCCAATCAAATGGTCGGCCAGAGGCGGCCAATAAAAAAATTTTGACGGCACTCAAGAAAAAGATAGAAGACGCCAAAGGGTTATGGGAAGATCTTATCCCGGAAATACTATGGGCAAACAGGACGACAATCAGAGAAGCAACTAGGGAGTCACCGTTCAACCTCGTATTTGGCACAGAGGCGATTATCCCTGCTGAAGTTGGGCTACCAACATTCAAAATCCAACATTACTGTGAAGAGCAAAATGACCTCTTACTACGACAGCAACTGGATTTCCTACCAGAGTTGCGTGAAAAGGCCGTAGTCAAATCGTCGGCGTACAAAGGAAGAATGTCTAGGGCTTACAATAGAAGGGTTAAACATCGATCGTTGAATACCGGAGATCTGGTATTGAGGAGATCGGATGCAACAGGGAAGGGAAACATCAACGGAAAGTTAACGGAAAACTAGGAAGGCCCATATTGGATCATGGATACAATGATGCAAGGGTCATGCTACTTAGAAAAATGGATGGAAAGCCGTTAAAGAATTTATGGAACGCAATAGTGTTAAAGAAATTTTATGTTAAACTGATGTAAAATGTAAAACATTTGTCAGATGGTGCCGGTAATAATAAAAGGTGCAGATTTTGAAAAACATGTTGAATAGGCATCCTCCATTTGACATATCATCGTCAAATGGGACGGACAGCTCAAAATCACTTCCACGAAGTTAATGCGCTTACAGCCTGATCAGTTGTAATCATTAACGCGTGAGGTTGTTGGTTCAAAGTAAAATACCGGCCAAATCAGGTCATGGTATACGCCCGATTTGAGGCGTAACCATGACCCAGATCGCCAAGAAGGGTGCTCAACTAACTATAAAATGTAGAATGTTGAGCGACCGATACTATGCTCTAAATCAACAACGAGTGAAACGATCATTTTAATTGTTCACAATACGGCCTGAGCCATTAGTGAGTATACTTGTATCCCAAGTACATCCACTAAGGGGGGCGGGGAGTACTGAGAGGTATACAAAGTAAAGCAATGTGTGATGGATGATAAGTCGTCTTAAAGTAATGTATGATGGCTGATAAATCGTCTTAGGGCAATGTATGATGGTCGATAAGTCGTGTTTAAAAATTCGAATAAGGGCAGGCTAATAACTGAGAATCGTTACTTAGAAAATACTATGCAATTCCTTTTTACAATTACTACAGCGAAAACGAATTAAAATTTGAAAATTCAAACACATATATATGTAACAACAGTAAAGGATCAAGGCAATTTTTGTGAAAAATAGAAGTGTTGGAATGACAATCGACAGGCATCACCATAAAAAAGGGTATATGCCAATAATACAGCATTGTCAAAAAATTACAAGTTTTTTCAAAAACAGAAACTCTAAATAAGCAAATCAAAGAAAATACGGCCCTATCACACAGGATCCACATGAGCATGTCGGTGATGACTTCCCGCCCCTTCAAGCTAGTGAAGCTCCCTCCTCTTCCGGCACTGGAGAATTCAGGATGTTGGGATCCACAATGGCGTCAGTCTCGGCTGGCAAAGTGTTGAGGATATCCTCAACCGCAAACTGCTGTTGCTCAAAGCCGAAAGGTTTTGCATGAGCTTTGTTGATAAAGGCCGCTTCGACCTTAGCCCAATCAGATTTGGTCCAACCGACAGCAGGAGCAACACATCTTTCAGCAGCAGTCTAGCCACCGTTGAACCGATCCTGCAATCTCTCAATGAACACAGCGGAATTCAGGTATCGATTGGCAGCTCTTTGAAGAATGCCAGGTTTATCGACCTCCATTTTCTAAACCTTAGCTTCCAACGCGCCGATTGTACCCTTGGCATTGGAAAGCTCTTTCTGCAACACAGGGAGTTGGTCAGCAGCCTTGTACTTTTTAGATAGCAGGGTTCTGAGAAGTTTAACTTCTTCTTCAAGGCCCTTAAGTTTGTTGGCCTTTTCCCGCAAAGCCTTTAACTCCTCGTCATCCTTGGCCTCCGCTGCCCTAATGCCGTTAAGGGCCACTTCGGCATTCTTCAGAGTTGACAGAAAAGATTCCCGGTTTGCTAAAGGCAGATGATGCTGCTCTTGATAGTACCGATACATTTCAACGAGCTTAGTCCCGGAGGTAACGGCCTATTCACCAGAAAAAAATAAATGGGTTAGTAAAAATGGAAACATCATACTCAAGAAATATAAAATTTAAGTGAGTGCCTTCATAAGGTAGTGCATATGTTGCGCAGCAATAGGACCGATAAGACCAGTGGGCCTGTCAACAAGGGTAGCCAGGTTCCGCAAGAGCCGGTACCCGAGATTTCCACCTCGTAGCGAGTCATCGATAAAGATAGACTCATTGCGGCACACATCCGTTTTAGGCTGCCACCGATCTTGGGAACGACCCTTTGGGGCAGCAAACCTCTTTACAACCTCGTCCGGAATTTTCCCTTCAGGTCGTTCTATCCATTGGTTAGCTCAGTAAGTAATACCGGGAATGCTAACGTCAGAACCAACAGGACCTACGTTCTAAGGCTTAGGAGGGACCCTAGCAGCAATCTGAGTTTGGGGTGTGGATTCAGTGTTGTCTTCCACGTCAACATCAGCTGGAACAGTCTTTTTAGATGGCGCGATAGTGGAATCGGCTGCGTCTTCCCTTAAAGGCTCTGGACGCTGAGTGAGTGATGGAGGTTTTGGTTGTTTTGTGTTTTGTCTGGGCCGCTTAGGTGGTTTCTCATATTCCCTCCTAGAGCTTACAGCCGCTGTTCCACCACCACGCCGATTGGCAAGAGATGCCAGCCGTATGTTCCTTCTAATGTTTTCGTCCCCCATTTTCTCGGCTCTTCTTTTCAGATTGCGAGTAGGAGCACGACTGCAGAATGACACCAAAGTGTCATAGCTGGGTTTGGGTGACTGAGGGCAGCGACTGATAACACTTTTACCGTCTGAAGAGAGTCCCAACGCCTTGTTATCTAGCTTCTCAACGCTTGCAGCAAGTGATAATATATCCATGAATAAAAATATATATATATAATAATACTAAAATATAAATAAGTAAATAAGATACATATATATATATATATATATACACATTAAGAAATGATAATAAGAAAGGCTAAAATACAGTCATAATGTATGAAAGCAAGTTGAAATAAAATATAAGGCAAGTACCATAATTGTCGGTCTAGCATAGACCGACATATGATAATGGAGCATTGCCGAGAATATACTTCACATTCGGCAACCAAAGTTTAGGGACAACTTGTGTTTTTCCACCCCCGACATCAATTTTCTCAATGTCAAAATAATCAAAAGCTTTACGCTCTTGCTCACCAAGCTCTCTATCGGCAATATGTCCAAAGTGGGGGTGGGGGCGAAAGAACGTTCTCCTGATATGGAAGTCTTCAGGAATGCGCATGAAAAAGAACTTGTCCTGCTAGCCCTTGCAATTGAAGAGCTTTGGGTGAACGGTATATTTATGGGATGTCGTATACAATGACCACTATCCCTTAGATTGCCCGTCACGCTTTAAGGATAGTAATTTTCGAAATAATTTTAGAGTTAACGGGAAATTCTTATATAACATAACCCATACCAGAACAGCAACAGCTCGGATTGTAGGAGGAGTAAGCTGGGCAAGGCAGACATTCTAGCCCTTTAAGATTTTTACAATAAAGGGGTGAAGCGGAAAGCGGATGCCGAAATTTAAATGCTTGGCATAGATGGAAATATGCCCAGCCGGACAATCGAGAACGGTAGAAGATGAAGGAGGAAGAGTGAGCTCATAGCCTTCCGACAATCTGTAAAACCTTTTGGCATGCCGGCAATAATCTTTTTCCACTACCAGTTTCATCCAACTGTCACTAACTTTGGCCTCCGCAACTTTGCTGTCGGTAGGAATGTTGAGAGGATGACGATGATCGGCATCATTGGTCTCAGATTTATACTCGTCATCAAGGCTTTCCTGATGGGTAACTTGAGCCATAAGATCAATGATTTCATCCCTCTCTTCAACACCGGCACTTTCCTCCTGGTTAACTTCTTCACCCCCTTCATCATCGTCGTTTAACACAGACTTAACGGCAGAGTCATGCACAAGAGATTTAGAGCCTCTCTCAAACTCAGAGCTGTCAGAATTACCACCTGTGCCTGCCCAGGTCTCCTGTTAGGCCCGACTCTATCAGCAACAACCTGAGGCTGATAACTAGTTTGTTTAACCCTTGGCATTGTGGAGGTATTGACTCGGATATTACCAATGTTGGAATCGTACTGGTCAATGTCAGGTTTATCATCAAAACTACGCAAATGATACCGAATCCTAACTGGATCAATATCAAGAACTTCAATATTGTCTGGGAGATGGGGATTAGTGGGGCGGACCACTTTCTCGCAGTCGGCTAATATTTTATGACGGAGAAAGACTTGTTTTTTTTCTTCCGTAGATAGCGGCTGAAAGGGGTCGTTAATATTGTCAGAAAGAGAGAAAGCAGTTCCTTTAGGTTTACCGATATCTTTTCCCAACGACTGCCTGATAAGACGGCGCCTAACAATGCTAAGGGTAGGTTGTTCCTCTTCAGTACTACTACCAGACATCTAATGCACCAGCCTAGGCTAAAATCGAAAATAAATCGAAACCATGCAAAATAAAAACATAGGGTTTGTAAATACCTTAGACGATTCGCCCTGAACAAAGGTATGCAATTGTTCCCCAAATGAAATCCGATTCCACTTCATAAGAACGGTGCCTGCTACGGAAATAACAAAAATCTCTCTTAAATTCGCTCTATTTTTGCTTGCAGAAAGGGTAAGAATGAGAACCAAGTAAGAAAATAACCAGAATTAAAGGGGTTAACAAGTGACGATTGATATGACCGCCCTGTCAGAAATCCAACAGCAGGAATAATTTTGCAATTTCAAAATTTAAGCGCTAGATTTTTGACACGTGTCACAATGCTTTTAGACTTCCCGCCTAACTCGTTAAACGATTGGCATTCTAGTTTACAATCTTCAAACAACATAAAAATAAATAAAAATAATTAATTTAAGTAGACCTTGTTTGCAGTTGGCAATCAAGGACACTTGGGGGGAAAAACGGAGTTTTTTCGCTCCCTTATTGTATTAAGTAGACATTGTTTGCAGTCGGCAAACAAGGTCACTTGGGAGGGAAAACAAAATTTTTTCGCTCCCTTCTTGTATTAAGTAAACCTTGTTTGCAGTCGGCAAACAAGGTCACTTGGAAGGGAAAACGGAGTTTTTTCGCTCCTTTCTTGTATTAAGTAGACCTTGTTTGCAGTGGCAAACAAGGTCACTTGGGGGGAAAACCGGAGTTTTTTTCCCTCCCTTCTTGTATTTAGTGGACCTTGTTTGCAGTCGGTAAACAAGGTCACTTGGGGGGGGGAACGAAGTTTTATCACTCCCTTCTTGTATTAAGTAGACCTTGCTCCTGAGACTTTATTCCATCATCTAAGGAATCCGGGGGAGATCTTCCAGGGAAGACTAAAGAAAATGAGCTCACTCGATTCGCGTCTGATCCTCTATTCTATTTTGGAGTCGGCAAACAAGGTCACTTAGGGGAGAAAACGGAGTTTTTTCGCTCTCATCTTTTATTAAGTAGACCTTGTTTGCAATCAGAAAACAAGGTCACTTGGGGGAGAAAACAGAGTTTTTACGCTTTTATGTACACCAAGACAACAGTTCTACATTACCTTGATCACACCTCAATAAAACCAAGTGTGCACATCCTAAGCCTAGTAGAAAAGTGCTAGATAGAGTGCAAGAAACAATCACCCAGACTTGACCATCATATTCGTAAAACATAATAGGTGTCGCATGTAAGTTTGAACGTTTGCAATTCTAACGTCCTCACTTGGGGGGCTAGTTGTATGGGGAGATACTGATATCTGGTACAATGCCGGTATCTATTCGTTTACAGTCTAAACGGGTTCGAGTTTATAATTATAAAACTCATATCGGTGACATCACATAACGGCATTGATATCGGCACCTCTTAAGACTCAGCACGTGGCGTTGGTAAATCGACACTTGGTATAAAGTGGTTTGCATGGCATGCAGCCACCTGGCAGTTGAAGTCATTATAAATAGGTAAGGGTTGTTCAAATTAAAAGGTAGCATTATTACTTACTCTCTCTCTCTCTCTCTCTTTCTCTCTCTCTCTCTCTCTCTCTCTCTCTCTCTTTCTCTCTTCTTTATTACTCTCTCTTCATATCATCTCATCTTTTTCTTAAACACTTTCTGACTTTATCTTCGGAGTGGTTATCTCTAGATTCACCCCGAGGTTAGCTAATCCTCATTTTCTGTGTAGGTGCTTAGCCAGACAATAGGATCTTCACGGATCTCGGATACTGGCTGTCGGATCTGAACAAGAACAGTTGGTTACCTACTACTTCAATCGAACCCCATCTGCTTTAGAGATGCTTTGAGCTCCGTATTTTTTTTCCTCTACACTATACTAAATACTAATAAAAGGATTAAACTAAGCAAGCTTGATGGATTTAGTGAGGGTTACACATTGTTACTTCGAGGTCGTAAGTTCAAACCCCTTCAACCACAATTTCTTGGGAATAGGAGATTTCCTTATTTCCCCCATCTACCCTCAACTCCTCAAGTAGACCTGGTTATTGAACAAGGTAACCCATTGATAATTGGGTCAGACCCAAACTTATAGGGGCCTTATTAGTTAAGGTCAATATAGGGTTAAAATATTTGTTTAATTTAATACATAAAGAAATTAGACAATGTTAAAAAAATGACATACCTATGTTTTTAATTATGGTTTTGTCCAATATTTATTTTAATTGATAGTTTGTTGGCCCACCCATTAGCAACCCGCGACCGCATTGGTCCGATCCGCTATTAGCCCTATAAAATATGACCCTTCTGACCTGATCCACACCGACCCTGACCTCCTGTCCAATTACAAGGTCTACCTTCAGGCATCAGTGCCAAAGCCTAAATCCCTCTTACCCAATTTCATCATAATGCTAATAATGTTGTGAATAAACTGTGGCTCTAAAAGTTTTGTTATACATGCAAAAAAAGTACTCCATTCGTCCCAGAATAAGTGGGATGTTGGACTTTTTTCACCATTTATGTATTAGCTTTGACTATAATTTTTTATTAACACATTAAAAACATATTTTATCATAAAATATGTTGTTAGATATGTATTTATATAATGTTTTATAATGAAATTTTTAAAATAATTTTCATTAACATTTATTTTTTTAAAAAGAAAGTCAAATTAGTGCATCGGCATGTGTGCAATTAAAATTAATTATGTTAGTTATTATGGGACATGGGGAGTAATAACTCTAAGCCTTATTGTTTTTTATTCCCGTCAATTAGTTAAGCATTAACTGTTGGGCTAACATAACTTGTGAGAGGTTTTGGTTCACTAAGTTATTACATTTTACCACAAAAAAAGTAGATTACGAACATCTTGTTGCAAGACCGTGCCCTAATTTAGAAGTAAAAATATATACAAAGATTATTTCTTATTAATATTTCATGCTATGCAGTTTCAGGTCCAAATAATAATATATAATATACTTGTATAATAATAAACTCTAGCATACATGGTTAGGATTGATTACATTCTATATTTATCAATAGAGACCATTGAGAGAAGGTTCAATGGCAAGATAAACTTGGTACCACCCATTTTGTGTAGGGTGAACTGTGTCCCAAAAGAATGCTAGACTAGGCTTATCACATACTATGTACTTGGCTTGATCGCCGTCGTTGCTCCCACAACCGAAATCGCCTGAAACACCTTGGCAACATGGCTGCAACAAGTTACCGTAGTCGAAATTTCCTGCACCATGGAACGAGTCATGGATGGTTGTAGTTAAGTTGTAGTTAAGTAATCCTTGGAGCCAAAGTACGCACTAATTTCTAAAAGAAAAAACAAAAGCAAATGTTATCCTTATCAGTTAAAAAGGGAGCAAGGTTGTAAGTAAATTAGTTTATTCAAGCAACAATGACCTAAAATAATAATGTGAAGGAATGATGCAATTATGGCCATACAAAGTGTCATACCATTACTTGTTACACTACAACTTGTGTTCTTTAACATGACATAATAGGCTATGATTTTTTTGAGTTTAGCGTTTAATGGACTAAAATGTGTACGTTTTGTATAATGTACATAGAGCCAAAAAAGACAATGATTTAGACGAGATTCAATCGCAAGTCTTGTTAATAATTAACTTAACCATAGTTAAGACTTCATAAGATAAGATAGCTAACATCCTTTTTAATGACTACTTGTAATTTGTATAGTATAACATAAATATAAATGCTTACAATATGATAATTCTAAACTTAATGCATGTGTTAGATGTGTAAACAAGTAAGAATACGGTTAATTATGATGAAAGGGAATGTTAGAGAGTAAGGAAGAGTTAAAGACCTTTATTATGAGATTTGTGTTTCTGCAATGCTGATAAGAATGCACCATAGAGGTCCAAGGTAAAGAACGCGCCCAGTTCGTTGGATGTTTTGTTCGATATCGTCTTTAAACTTGCTTGGAGTAACTGATTGTGAGTTAGGGAGATGTCGTTTATACCTTGGGTGCAGTTCTTGTATCCTGAGAATAATGTAATAGCAGGTAAACATCCTAAAGGCTCCATTGCTGTGATAGCTATCTTTGGTACGCCTAAGTTATGAATCCGTTGAAGATCTAAGACCAATTGGTTAACAACTGACTTTGTGAAGTCTGTCAAATTCTATAATCACAAAATATAGAAGTAAAACATTAATTATAAGTGAAGTAAAGCTTAATTAGATAAGTTGTTTAGTTACAATAACAATAAAAATTTAAAAGGGTTGATTAATTAACAAATTGAGTTCACATAGATTGTGTTACATACTTATGGTAAAAATCTAAAAACAAAATTGGCTGAAATAGCACAAACTATCAGTTCGATGCACACAATAATACATACTTTAAGTGCAGCAATAATCCCCCATTATTGAGCCATTAAGGTAGAAAAATCTTACTTTTTCATGGGTCCCCTAATTAAAAGAGAAGATTATTGCAATAAAAGCCCAATGCGGTCATCTTCGAAGTGAGCCCAAGCCGACATTGAGATGCAATTACAATTGCTCTCTTTTGAAAATTATTATTGAGGGGTGTTAAGTACCAGCATAAAAAAAATATCAAAACTGTCAACATTTAAGGGGTGTTTGGTTCATCAAGTTACAATAGAATGGTATGAAATCTTAAACTAAAGAGGTATGGATTCTTAAACTCATACTAGTCTGAATTTGTTTAATTTAGAGGTGTCAAAATCGAACCGATCTGAAAAAAACTATCCGTTTCGAACTGTAATCGATCCGATTTGATTCGAGAAATTCAAGACCCAAACCCGATATATAACTGAACTGCACTCAACCCGAATCCGAACTTGACCCAATCTGAACTTAACCCGGCACCGATTTGATCCGACCTGAACTCAACCCGAATTCGATTTGACCAGACCTGAACTCAAACCGAACCGATTTTATTTGACTTGAGCTCAACCCGATCCAAAATTGACCCGGCAAATAACCGATCTAATCCGATCTGTTTTGACCCGAACTGATATTAACCCGACCCGATTTTTTTAACTCAATTTAATTTTTACCCGATCCGAATTTAACCCAACCATAATTAATTATTGACGTTTTTATTCAAGTTCTTATATTACAGTACTATATTTACTAAGTATTAATAAATTAACATTTTTTACTACAAAGAAATAATCTGGAGTAACAAGTTTACTTAATGTATATACCAATTATATAAAATTACTTTCTAAGCTTTATAATCATCTCATCTAAAATTTGCTTCAAATAACTTTTAATACTTGAACATTAAAACCTCTTCTTTCAACTCGATAAAAAAATATAATACATGAATGACTTGTTATTGACCCAATAATAAGGTAAAAACTCAATAATAACTCTAGTTTAAAATCCAGCCAAACAGATAAAGGAATTGAACTGAAATTGACCAATTAATGAATCAACGGATCAACCTTATCTTAATAAAACACAACTTGACCGAACCGAAATCATTCGAATCGAAATCAACCTGACCCAAATTCATCCGACCCGAAATAATTAACCCGGTTAAACCCATTTTGAACCCGATCCGAATTTATCCAAACCGAACATGAACCAATCTGGAGTGGACACAATCCATATCCGACCCGGACTCGATAGACCATGACTCGAATTTGAGCAGACCCGAATTTAACTTAACCCGACCCGATCTGAATTAAAAGAATAATTTTGACTCGAACATATCCGACTCTAACAGACCCGACCCGAATAGACCCGACCCAAGCTCCATCCGGTTATCCGAATTGACACCTCTAAATTTGTTTGGTTTTATTGTTGGAATGGGTTCTATCCTTCATTAATATAATAGATTGTGAATCTTAGGGGGAAGGGAGGGTATGGGGGGAGTTAAAACCCCTTGGGTTTGAGCCATTAGTAGAAAAACTCAACCAAACAGCAAACTACATAGAATAGATTCTAATTCCATTCCATCTCATTCCAAATGATCCAACCAAACAACCCGTTAGTGTGAATTGACTACCATGTCTTAGTACTTCACCGCAATCTGACAAATTAGGGTGAAAGAGATAATCAAATGGCTTATTTATTATTGATCATTAGGTAGCGTATTTATACAAAACCTAAGCTTATAAGATAGGAAATCATCTTCCTAAAAGATAGCCTTCCTAAAAGATATACTAGCTTAACCATAAATCTTAAAGATATATTCTCTAAATAATATCATAACATAAAATAAACCTAAATATATTATTATTGTCTAAATGATATCTACGGAAAATATATCACACATATATTTTCCGATATATCATATCTCTAACACTATCTTCCCTCTTGCCACCAATCACTAACACCTTGACACCATCACCTTGATCGATGACAACCACCACCACCTTGATCGGCGACTACCACCACCACCACCACACTAACCGACAACGACCACCACCACCACCTTGACCAAAGACAACCCGGTTCACCTTGACCGGGCACCCACCACATCCCCCTCGATCAATGACGACCCATCACCTTCCCTTGCAGGCGGGAAGGTGGTGGTTTTTTTTTTATATTTTCAGTTTTTGCACCCATGGTAATCGGGTTTGGGTTCCGGCTACACCATGGTAACCGGATCTGGAAACCGGTTACCAAGCACGGTAACCGAAGCCCAAAGCCGGTTACCATTCTCGATAACCGGTTTTGGGCTTTGGTTATCGCGGATGCCGAAAAAAAAACCACCATCTTCCCGCCTGGAGGAAAGGTGGTGGGTTGTCATTGAGGGGGATGTGGTGGTTCGTTGGCGAGGATAAGGGGTGGTAGTCCATTCACACCAAATGTTGGCAGTGTTTAGCAATTCACTTATTACATCATTAATTTGTTATTAGCGCAAGTATATACACATAGTATAAATCCGTATCATCCACAAACTTTTTTTTTTCCTAGGCTTTTACACAGCTTATCATAATTTTGAAATGCTCAACATATTAGTGTTATATATAGTACGTGACCCTTGTACATGTTATGCAAATTGGTAATGCGTAATAGTGGGTGTTAGGCTTTCATTCCTATTGATTTATGGGTTGGTGAAATGATGATTTACTTTCTATAGTGTTGACATATATGCATTAACATGAATACATGGCATGTGTAGGTGAGTAGGTCATGAGGTTTGCATTACAAATCCAAGATAAGTGCTTTGTGATTCATAATAATTTTGAACCAAGAATGTGTGTTAGTTGAAACTAATGCTCAAAATTAGTCTATGTTTTAGTGGTCCTTAAATTTCAAGGACGTGAACTATTAAGAATAAAGTTATTAGTGGGTCATAGGATTATATTCCTTTCTTGCAGACTTATGTACTAGCAGACAATTACAATTTCAAGTTATGGTCTAGGTTTAAAAGTCATAAAGTTCTCTTCATCTAAATGTTACATATACCCAATAGATTCACGTATTTCATCTAAATGTTTGTTACATACTAGTCGTTGGAGCACGCGCGATGCGCGTGCTCCCCCGACGGCAAGATAAGTAATATTCGTGGTTGTGTTCGGGGTTTTGTGATATTCGTGGTTGTGTCGGGTTTTGCATTAGTAGGACACATGAATTTACAAGTCATAACAAGAAGTAGTGATAAAGTTTTTACGGAGAAATATTTATAGAAAAACAATTTTAAAAGAACAGGTTTCTAGAATTTGTTAGAATTTAAAGATTTTTTAAAAAAATTATACAAATTCTTTTAGATATTATTTCTGAACGCAATATGGTTTCTTATTGAGTAGCTTAATTATTATCAAATATCTCGTCTTAAAATGATTATGATAATAAGGAGCAGTAATAAGGAAATACAATTTTAAAGGTTAAAGTTCTGTAAAATGGATTAAATGCAAAGCATATGAAAGAATTGTATATTTCTTTGTTATCAGTCTACATAGTTGGTGTGATCTAAACTTCTTCAAAGCTTGTTTTGTAATTTTACATTTTTTCTTCGAGTTGAATGTTGAATTTAGTACTATTTTTATCTTCGAAATTTGTTTTCCCTAAGTGAATATACGATCTAATTTAGGCAAAAGTTACTGTATTCCCTTGGCCTTTGTCTCCTTGTTTTTTTATTTTTTATTTTGTTATAAACTATCTCCTTGCCCTTCTTTTTCTCAACTCCCCCCTCTCTTTCTTTCTCTCTCTTCCCCCCCCCCCCCCCCCCCTCTCCCTCTCGTATGTGATGAGTGTCATTTTGACATTTATAATCTAGTCATGTTCCTAAATTTTTATGTTAATTCCTTTAAAATTTAATGTCTTTATTAAGGTTTTTGATATTTTATGACTTATTTCTCCTTTGTGTGTCTTCATACATTATTGAGGTCATTTTGGAAGATAATAAGATGAACAAAAAAAAGGGATTCAATGTCTTTGAAAAGAAATATGATGTATGCAAACTTAAGGAAATATTACGTAAGAATCCAACACGTTCTACCTTAAGGTTGAAATCATTTCTTAAATATGTTATCAATCAGATTAATTTTCTATACAAATTACAATATTGATTTTTTATCATATGAAATTGACAATTAATTGACCATCCTTTTCTCCCCCTCCCTCCCTCCTTTTCTTTCCTTTCCTATCTTATGATTTTCAAAATTTATAAAGTTATGCTTTATTTGCATTTCCCCCTTTCTCAATCATTCTCCTCTCTTTTTCCATCTTTTGTTACATTGCACCACTTATGTTTTCCAAATTTTAAAGCCTTTTTAAAAATAATGTTTTTTTTTTCAATTTCTAAATCTTTTCAAAAGTATTATACTTCCTCCGTTCTTTTTTACTTGACACGCTTTAACTTTTACACTATTTGACAGTCTTCTGTGAATAATAGGTAAGGAAAAATATATTCATATGCTATCTTTTTTAATTCGTCTCAATAAGTATTATCGTAATATACAACTTTTATATTTTTTATTTATAAAGAATTAAATTTATTCGCTAAAGTTTTACATTGGCAAGCATGATAAAGGAAACAGATCAAGTAAAAAAGAATGGAGGAAGTATATCTTTAATTCATTCGGTTAAATAGAATATTGTGTTTGCACATAACTTTTTTGAAAGTGTTTACATTTTTGATATGTAAGTATGTAACGTTCATGCAAATGAAGGAGCATAGAAAAAAAGTATAACCACTCAAAACTCTCACCAATTCACTTGCCAATTTACTAAAATTAGTACGAATTTCACAAAAAAATTGCATATAACTTCAACTGATCTTGTTTCTCAATAAATCAAAGTGAAATTCCATCAATTCCTCAAAACACAAACATCAACAACAGGAAAAGAAAATTCTAGAAATTAAATACAAAAAACAGGTCGAAATTAACTTCAATGGTGTTTTGTTCAGAGCTCAAATCTCCCTTGCTTCTCTCCCAAGCTTGCAATGACCCTCCCAGTTGATGGGTGTCCCGGAAAGGATCCAGTAGCCTCCAGGCCGCAAGATCTGTCCACTTCAATCAAGTAAAGTCCGTCTGCTCGTTCAAATCAAGTGATTAATTAGCTCATGAATGAATGTGTAGCATATCATGAAAACATGAACACTCACATACACACATATACCTAGAAGCAATTACCTCCCCTAATTCAGCATCCCACATAAGATCAACCTCAATGAGACCCGTATGAGTAATCTACTCTGATTACTTTCGAGTGTTCATAAATCTCTCCTGTCCTGACATGCTGCATATCAGATACAAAATTCAATAAACAAACTTGTATAAGAAATGTTTATGAACATCATAACAAATCCTACACTTGTACATTCCAAAAAAGAATTCAAGTCTGTAAAATCTTGGCAAAGAAGATGCTATACATTATATTAATACTCTTGATATATGAAAAAACTTCTGAAAACAATCACTTTAAATTAACCAAATAGCAAAACTAAACAATCTTTTTCATACCAAACAAGATATGCAAACAAAAAAACAAATTCCGATGCCATAATTTCCTACCAGCAGAATCTACTAAGTAACAAAATAAGTGAAAAGAACCATAACTGCAGAACAATCTAGAAATATCTTTCATTAGCCATTGAAAGACCTCCACAACTATAGCACAGAATATAGAATCCAAAAGATTGCTTAGCACATTATGCTAATTGCACCAAAATGACAAGTAAAGTTTATTAATTTCATAGTCTGAAAAAAAAAAAAAAGAACTTTGTTTTGCACCAAAATGCTTCTTTCATAGGCACTTTAAGAATTATATGTTAACTAATTAATTAAATATATACCATAGAATTACAAATTTTTGTAACTCCATATGTCTTTGTCTCCTCTTATCTAATATGTGACCATTATGGACCAGGAAACCTATGTGAATGACCAATGAGGAGGTAGTGGAGATATATTTAAAGACTTGAGGGAATTATATACATTAACTTAATAGCTGCTACGTATTTCAAACTTTCTCAACTTGTTAGCCTCTTCTGAGTATACAGAAGAGTAGATAACTCGGTAAGCTAGTACCATTGAATGGAATTAAAAAACATAGCCAAGCAAACTTCAACTCTCATCCTCATATTGATTTCAAGACTAATCAGAAGTTCCACCTAGCATATATGTTACACAGTCTGCTAATTGCCTAATTTTTCCCCCCACCCACCCTGGATTCCTAGAACTACGATTCCAAAATTATTATTTGGTACAGTGAGCACTTTTGGACTAATTTAACACATTTAAGTAGCCAATTGTACCCTGTACCCTTTCTGCAACGAATTTTTCCCAAAAACAAAAATAAACCTAGATTGTGAAATTCATATTCAGTGATTAAAAAGAACTGATAATTAGAATAAAAATCTAGTTATTACCTTAAAGCTGCCCTTCAATGGAGGATAAAGCTACAATACCAAAAGGTGCAAAATATATTCCTCAATATCTTCTGGGTTATAGCTGCAGAATGACAGCAGAAACACAGCAGTCAGCATGCAAAAAATTATGTGCTTTCACAAGATTCAATATTACTATATAAAATTTTATAAAAAAAAAACTTTGCAATGTATTACCAAGAAGAGTAGAGAAATAAAATGAATACATGAACCGCATCACGTGAACACCATGAATGATGGTGGATTTGCGTCGATTTTTGCCTTTGGATTCCTTCACCCTGTCAATATACAACTATGAACTATCAGCTGTCTCCTTAAATGACATCATAAAATTTATCCTAAATAAGTCATTTTTCCATCAAGGTAAACTAAATACATGGTAATTCAAGGAAACTCAGAAATTTTCGACCATGCATATTATATACTGAAAGATCAAAGTTGACAAGCTGAATTAAGAATTGTCTGATTTCGTTCAAAAAAAAAAAAAAAAAAAAAAAAAAATCAAAAAGTCAAATGGGTTCTGAAAGATCTTACCAATATATTA
Source organism: Chenopodium album (assembly GCF_948465745.1). NCBI lineage: Eukaryota > Viridiplantae > Streptophyta > Magnoliopsida > Caryophyllales > Amaranthaceae > Chenopodium > Chenopodium album. Next base: position 24,756,538 of record NC_137846.1, on the reverse strand, counting down.
GCATGGGCATAAATTCGGCCACCATCATCTATATGAATGACAACATCAGCTCAATAATCTTCATCAAAAAGGCGGTCATACAAATCCGTTATTGCAGTGCTCACAGAGCCTTGGTCTTCGTAAGATGACACGCCCTTGGACTTAAGCAAAACCCTCTTAGGTTGTGCACCGGGCAATGGAGGTGCTAGTGGAGGATTCACACTCTGAATTGTCGAGCACATCTCAATTATACACATTTTATTGATTTCAACTCCTGCTAATAATGAAAAAATACTCAATTTTAGTAAATCATCAATTTCTTAATCAAAATTTAGAACTCTTCATCTTCTACTCAAAGCTTATATAGATTATATAAGGGTTTTATCAAATACATTGCCTAAAATCAATCTCTAAATTTAGTCCAACCCAACAAATACATGAATTTAACAAATTTTTAAGAAAATACATACACAAGTATATAATAACAATTAAATAAGATCCCTTTTGGGTTTTATGATATAATGATCAATTATACAAATGCAAGCATAATTGAACTAACAATTACTACCATATAAGATCATACTACAGGAATAAGAGATTCGATTTGAAAAGGCTGTAAAGGCCAAAGCCGGATGGATTGCTTGACACGACACCGATTCCCAGATTAGGCCATATCTGATACCGGTTGGACATATTCATTAGTGAAGGACCAGGCCCATGCCAGCACATGGCACTGATAGAAATCTATATGTTGGAGAAGGATTTTCCCGAAGGCAAAAGTAAGAACCATCGCACACATGAAGCTCAAGCCGAAAGCGATCACCTGCTAGCTCTCAAGATATGGGATAAATACGTCGTTTTAACGCATGTTCATTGCAGAAGTACTCTGAGAAACTTCTGGAAGCATCCAGGTTGTCTGAGAAACTCATTTCGGAACTGGAGAAGGAGAGTCTTGATAAGCAAGATGAAGTTAGTGTGTTGTCTGGTCAAGTACAAGGATTGAGAATGGGGATTTTTCATTTGTTAGATGCACTTGAATCTGATGCAGGTTCAGCACTTGATGACTGCGGCAAATCCGGCAATGAGGATCAAAGAGTTGTGAACCTAATACATGGAAAGCTTGATGATATAAAAGCATCTCTGTATAAAGCCTGGGATGAAAATCAAGAACATGTAATACAGAAGTCTGTTTTCCTTGCAATGATTTGGCATCTTAAACAAGATATGGCAGATTTAAATGCTGTTATAAACTCCCTCAGGCAGAAGGTTGAAAGCAGGAACCTGGAAGTAAATCAACTCCAGAAAGAGATACAGAAGCTTTTGGAGAGTAATGAAGAGTTAATTCTCAAAGTTAGGGAGGGGAGTTAGAAAGAAGTTGTTCTTCTCACTGAAATGGAAGATCTCCGGGAGAAGCTGTTTAATCTCCAGGGGGCTTATGATGATCTACAAAAAGAGAATTACAAGGTCATCGAGGAAAATGGATCATTGATGAAGGCATTTGAAGATTTGGAGGAGGAGAAGCACAACCTACAGGATGAGTGTTCTTGTATGGTCGGGGAGGTAGTTGCACTGGACAATCTGTCATTTATTTTCAAGAATGTCATCTCTGAGAAATCAAAGAAAGTCATACAATTGACTGGGCATATTGAAAAGCTTTGCAGCGACAATAGTATTCTCGAGGAGAAAGTGCAAATAGTAGAGAGGAAACTGGAAGATGCCCGTAGTAAAAATATCAATTTTGAGATCTCATTGAAGAATTCAGAGAATGAACTGAAAGAAGTGAGAGTTTCAAATGACAGGTTGAAGGATGAAATAACTAATGAAAAGAATCTTTTTTGCTTGAAAGAAAAGGAACTTCTGGAAGCAGAGTCAATGAAAGAGAATCGGGATATCCAATTACTTGAATTGTCCAAGAATTATGCTTAACAACTGAGAGAATGCGAAGACCTTCATGAACTTATTGAATATCTGGATTCACAAATTTCTAAAATGCAGAAGGAGCATGAAGATAGTGAAGCAAGAATCCGAGTTTTGAGCTCTGAATTGCAGAAGGGAAAAGACGAAGTCAAACTATGGGAGACTGTCGCAGGCAAAAAAATTATGAATTGTATCAGATCATTTCACAGACATGGATACCCAAATGAATGACAAAGCTCAAGTAAAGAAGAAATTTTAACACCCATGAATATTATAAACAAAATAAGAAGAAAACTCAAAACTTATAGTTTAATGACAACAAAGAATGCCTGAATTAAGAAGTTGCTATTTAGAAGTATTGTTAATAAAAATTAAAGCCTAGTTTTTCAGAAATGAGCACTTTTTCTATCTTAGCGGTCGCTAATTAATTATAAAAATTTTAAAAAAACAGAAACAAATGCAACCCAACCTGCATTAACACCGTACCCACGCACCACCACTGCCAACCTTCCAAAACCACCTCGATCTAACCACGCACCACCACTGCCAACATCCAACCCAAAACCACCTCTACCTACGCACCACCACCGCCAATCTTAACCCAAACAACCAGAAACTAAACCAAAATACAAAATTTAAATCAAAATTAACAATAACAACCCCACAAAATTACCCACTAAAAACAAACCACAAAATCAAACCACAAAATCAAACCCAAAATCAAAATTAGCAAAAATCAAAACGAAAATAAAACTGAAATTTAACAAAAATAAAACTGAAATTTAACAAAAACAAAACCCAAAAATTAACAAAAAAGCAAAACAAAAATTAAACCCAAAACGAACATAAATAAAACGAACATAAATCTCTGAGCCTCAGAAAGCTCCTCCTTAGATATTTGAATTCTCTTTGATATTATTAGCCAGCTTCTTCTGTAAATGATCGACGTCCTATATATTCTAAGCCAACAGTCGTCCTAATATTCCAATAAACGTGCAATGTTGTAATATTACTCAGTTTAAACCTCACATTCCAGCATACAACATATTATTTTAAGATTAAATCACCCAGTAGCTTTATTCAACAAACACAAATAAAAGCCCAGTAATGAGTGGTGTGCGATCCAGAAATGCACGCAAAAAATCTAATAAAGTGGCAATGATATAATCAATAAAAGGTTCACAATTCACAAGCATATATATCCACAAACACAAACAAACCACAAAACACATCAACAAACCCAAAACAGCACCGAACGAACCGGGGTAAAAACCGGAACCAAACCAAACCGAACCAAAACTGAAATAAGATGTATAATCCTCAAAAACAAACCAATATTGATTCAAAAACCCCGGCAATTGACCACAATTCACAGGCACACACATACACAGAAACACAGACCATAAAATTCATAATCAAAACAAACCCTAAAATTCCGGGTCGCAAAAAATACAGGGTATCATTCAATTACTTGCAAAATGCAAAATTTAATACAAATTCACACAACTCAACATCTTGAAGAAAATATAAGCAAGATTATACCTTTATAATACCCAATTGGTATAAAATTCATGTAATTAAGAAGAAAGTGCATAAATTTCAATTTCACAAACAATCTTTTATTTAAAACAAAAAAAAAAAAAAAAAAAAAAAAAAGGCAAATTAAATTCAACTACTTACAAATTAGGTGATATAATGAGCTATCCTTGAAATTGAGGAGGATCGGAAATCGGCGGCGTTGCCGGCGGTAGAAGTGATATCGCCGGAGAGAGTTCCAATAATTAAGCAAGCTACACTGCTACGCCGATCCACTCAAAACCACCCAACTATGACATTAATAACATCGAAACCAGCAATTAACAAAATACAATAAAATCAACAGATACCCAAACCATAAACTATATACACTAATCATAAATTAGTAGAAGTATTGAAAAAAAAAAAAAAAAATCCAGGGAAATGGATCGTACCTTATTGGATCTAGGTTGGAGAAGACTGATATAAAAATTGATTCATAGTATAATTGATTCAGAATACCACCTCCACCACGAAACCTGGTAACAAAGAAGAAGTCATTAGATCATACCACATTAATTCAGCTTGTCGCACATCAATTTTTACATAATTCCATTAGTTTAATTTGCATAACTTAATTCCCATAGCTCAATTCCCAAATCACGACCTTCTATTAAACCGAATTCTACCAGAAATGATTCTGTATAATTTTCTTAAAAAAAAACTGAATTACAAATGGGGTTTTTGTTATTTTAGTTGGTAGTTTAATACTAAGAAAGGAGTAGAATTATACCTGAAGATCGGAGAAACGACATCAAGAATCATCTTCCACAAGCTCCCATAACCATCGTCGAAGGGATGATTGGTGGTTTTGAGCTCATCGCCATTGTTGTTGAAGGAAGACATATTTTCTCTCTCTAGCTTTCTCTCTCCTTGTTTCCATAAAAACTCTGAGCTTTTTTCTGAGATGAGAAGAAAGAGAGCTGAGGGAGTAGGTAAGGGAAGTCGGTGAGAGCAGTCAATTAGTCAAAGCACTCAAACATTCATCAACCAATTAGGAATAGGGGCAAAATTGGCAATTCATTAATGTTGGGGGCAAGGCTGTAATAGCACCACATATTACTATTCATAAGCTACAGTATCAAGTTTGCATTTTTATAAAGGTTAAGGATACCCAACATATGCACTTAAACTTGATTGTGTTTATGTTAAGATAGAAATATATGTTAGGATATTTATGATATTATATGATATTATTTTATCAGCGCGTTTCTGGTGCGGCTGGCCGCACGGTGCGGAAAAATGCCATATCAGTAACCCTTCTAGATCTAGAGTTTTCATGGCTAAATTTGGCCTTAAAACCTCTAGCTTGTTTTTCGGAGACGGAGTATGAGGATCTTTCTTACCCCCTACCACCGCTGCTCCATTTAACTTGTTTAATTTGAGTGGGCTAACTAGAGAAGATGAAAATAGGAGAGAGAAAGAGGAGAGAGGAGAGAGGAGAGAGGAGAGATAGAAGAGAGTTCATGAAAGGAGTGTGTTTAGGTGGGAGAAAGAAAATAGGAAAGAGAATGGGAGATAGAGAAGAAAGAGAAAAAATATTAAAAAAAAAATACTATATTGCGGCTGGCTGTACGGTGCGGCCAGCCGCATATGAAACTTTGTGATATTTTATTGGCATTGATTTGTATAGTTGGCATATTATTGGCATAGGATAGATTATAGGAATATTTGGTGGTTTCCTAAAGTCTATCCTGATACTTTGTACGCTATATATTTTGGCATATCACATGAATATAATTCAAGCTTTCACCCTCATATTAATTTGTCATGGTATCAGAGTCAGGTTGAGTTGTGTTGTGATTTGGGCCAGTATTATGGACAACTCACATGTGAGGGGAGTGTTGAGCCCATGAGAAAACCCACATATGAGTGGTGTATTATCCCACATTGAAGAGTGTAGAAAGTGTTGGGAAGTGTATCCCAAATTGAAGAAATAAGAAAGTTGTGTCCACTTTATAAGGCTAAGAGACTACTCCCCTTATTGCCATATGGTTCTAAGTGAAGGACTTGTTTCTTTGATAAGTGCAATTACTAGATATATCAAGGATTACTATTATGGAGATAATTTGGGTCGTCATTATCTGTTGCTAGACTATGATCAATGATCTTTGGGCTAGTCAAATAGTCCAAAGTCCGCTAGAATGGATCCTATGAGGTCACACACAAAGGTATTGGGTTAAGCAAGTAAGAAGCCCATTAATGGGCCTTATGAGCATTTAACTAATCATGAATAGGATTGGGCTAGTGTAGTTTGATTGGGATTAGGAATTGGGCTTTGTCATGGACTCTTATTTAGAGATGTGATCTATAAATAAGATCCATGCCTAGGGTTGAAAAGTTAAGTCACAATTAAGTTACAGTGAATTGTGAATCAAGGCAGCCAAAAATCCCAAAAACCTTAACCTCCCTCTCTCTCTCACGGCACCCCTCTCCTCCCCCTTGGACTTGCGGCCGGCCACCCCTAGTGGCGTTCGTGGTGGTTCGTGACTAGTTCGTTGTTCATACTTCTCCGTAGAAAGTCGATTAAAGAGTTCGATCGCGACTAACTAGAATTAGTGGAGGTCTTAATCCGTGCCTGTGGACCAAGTAGAGGAATCACGCTTGGGGTTCTTTATCTCCCTTTGTTCTTGCTCGATCACTTGTGGAATCACGCTTCAAAGGTATTAATTCTAATTCTTTATGTGTTATGCATAATCTTGGGATTAGGTGCTATATGAATATGATTCATGTTTTCCGCATTCGTACCTATAAACTCCTACATTGAGGTGGAACATTCTTGGTCGTATAAAGTGGACAGTTGTGATGGTGTGGCCTAGGCCCGTTTATTATGGTATCAGAGCCAGGTTTGGGTCATGCACAGGGTGCCATACTTTCAGACCCAAAAATGTATCGTTGTCTAGTTGGCCGGCTTGTGTATCTTGCTGTGACTCGTCCTGATCTTGCATATTCAGTGCACATTTTATCTCAGTTTATGCAACAACCCCGAGTGGAGCATTGGGAAGCAACTCTACGGGTTGTTAGATATTTGAAGGGAACCCCATGACAAGGGATTTTGCTTCGAGTTGATAGTGGTTTGACTTTGTAAGGGTGGTGTGACTCAGATTGGGCAGCTTGTCCACTCACTCGTCGATCTTTGACCAGATGGTTGGTTTTCTCGGGCAAATCTCCTATTTCGTGGAAAACAAAGAAGCAGCCTACAGTTGCAACGTCTTCTGCGGACGCAGAGTACCGCTCTATGGCGGCTATTACATGTGAGCTAAAATGGTTGAAGGGCTTGTTACTTATTTTGGCATTCAGCATCCCAAGGCTATTCCATTGTTTTGTGATAGTCAATCGGCGTTACATATTGCCAAGAATCCGTTTCATAGAACACACCAAACATATTGAAGTCGATTGCCATTTTGTGAGAGACGCTATTTCGGAAGGCATAATTGAGCCTTCTCATGTTATTACAGATTCTCAGTTGGTGGATATTTTTACCAAGGCTCTTGGTAAACGACAATTTGATTACCTCTTGTCCAAGTTGGGCACTTTCGATCCACACCGTGCTCCAACTTGAGAGGAGTGTTAAGATAGAAATATATGTTAGGATATTTGTGATATTATATGATATTATTTGATTGGCATTGATTTGTATAGTTGGCATATTATTGGCATAGGATAGATTATAGGACTATTTGGTGGTTTCCTAAAGTCTATCACTGATACTTTGTACACTATATATTTCGGCATATCACATGAATACAATTCAAGAATTCTCCCTCATATTAATTTGTTAGTTTCTTATTAGTTCCAGATTTAAATTATTATATGAACTTATTATTATTGTCACGAATCAATCTTATCATAGTTGTAAATCAAATTTGACTATAACTTAACCTTCAACTTACTTTCCGAACTATTCTTTTCTAAAATAAGTGAAAATTAAGTGAAATAAAAAAAAAACTAAAACTAAAACCTAAAAACTAGAATATAAATTTAGAAAAATCGTCTACCAAACTAACAAATATTAGACTACTAGTTGTTCATCAATATTCCAAGGATAAAATAAAGGAAATGTGAAAACATATGAAAGTAATCAAATAATGTAGAATAAATAAAACAATTATTTAACTAAAAAAAATATAGAGTTAATTAGGTAAACCACTAACCTGTTGAGAGCCATGCTTGAGGTAGTTAGAATAGTCGTTGCCAGCAAGAGAGACAAGAGCAACAGAATTAACAAGGTCATTTTTGGTATAAAGTTTATCTTGAGTAATAACATTTTCGAACAAATTGATTTGGGAAGTCATGTTTGGTTGAGAAATATCCGTGTCGAATACTCCAGTTCCTCCATATGCAAAATTCATACCAAATTGTAACTCACTTGAACCACCTTTTGAGTTTCTTTGCTCGTATGGTATTGGTGATGTTATGTTCAAGTATGATGCTGTGTCACATTGTCAAACAATGTCCATCAACTAAGAGAAAGTCTTCATCAAAATATAACAACTTGTCAAAATCACACCCGACCCAACCCGCCCGAAACTAACTCGAAAAAAATCAAATTCAGATTTTGACTCGACGACTTGTGTGGACAAAATAATTTAGGAATACTTGACTTTTAAAATTGACCCAACCCGACCTCACCGAAGCCAATCCGATCATCCGAATTGACAATTCTATGTGTTATTACACTTTGACGCTACTTATCAAATTAAATGGAGAGGTGATTTCATTTTATAAAGTAGATGAGTTACTCCTACTATCATCAATTGGTTTTAATATGGATCCTCCTTTGGCCTTCTTTGTGGACTAAGCACTCCTTGTTTGGGTTGCCTAGGCTTATTTCATATTTTTTTTATAATTTAACACATATTGATTGGTAAAACTATTTTTTTTTTTTTTTTTTTTTTTTTGGTAGGTCAGATGAAGGGCCGCAACCCCTTACGGGCCAATTCGACCAGTTAGACAAAACCATTTTACCTAACTAGTCTTATCCCACATTTTCAACATTTCGTTTTTGTTATACGAAGTATTTACTCTGCACCGCTACATTTTGCATTATTGCCCTTATACAGAGTTTATAAGTCAAGGGTGTTAATAAGCCGATTAAGCTAAGACGCAGAGTTGTCAATTCGGGTAAATGGGTCGGGTCAACTCGAATCGGGTCAATTCGGGTTAATGCCATAACCTATGCGGGTCGGGTTCGGGTTGGGTCATGCTTGAATTGGGTCACGTCAAGTCATACATCTTATCGGGTTTGGGTCGGATTTAGGTCGGGTTAATAATAGGTCGGGTTACATTTGGGTCGCGTGAACAATAGGTCGGGTTTAATTCGGGTTTTTACGGGTTAAAACAGGTTAGGGTAATTTTCGGGTTCGGTTCAAGTCAATAATTTACGGGTTAGAATCAGGTCAGGTCATTCTCGGGTTTGAGTCGGGTTCGGTTCAAGTCAATAATTTACGAGTTATAATCAGGTCAGGTCATTTTCAAGTCGGGTCATTCTCGGGTTCGGTTTAAGTCAATAATTTGCGAGTTACGGTTGGGTCATTTCCAAGTCGGGTCATTTTCGGGTTCAAGTCAGGTTATGTTCAAGTCAATAATTTGCGGGTTACAATCAGGTCGAGTTATATTGAGGTTCAACTAACTATAAATAGATAATTATCATTTTTATGAAGCTAATTATTTCCTTTGACTATAATATATATGGCAACATAATAGGGAACTATAGTCTATAATTTAGGAAGATAATTATCTCCATTTTTTTTTTGACAAGGATAATTATCTTCATTGACCATACAACAAATATATACTATATATTTAGCTCTTAAATTTTGGGATGATGCTCCTTTCTTTTGCTGACCTGGACCGACTTGGTCTCCTTAGATAAAATGCTTTGATCAACAATAATAAGGTGGTCTAAACTCTAAATTGCATTTAAGGTGATTTGAAATTGGATTGTGATGAGTTGCGATCGTTGGTGGCAAATTTTTGGTGGGGGCAAAAGCAGGGTGAACGAAAGATTCATTGGATCGCTTGGAAGAAACTTTGTGAGCCAAAGGTGAATGGTGGGTTGGGATTTAGAGACTTTAAATATTTTAATGCGGCTTTGTTAGGCAAGCAAGGGTGGCGGCTTTTGCAATATCCGGACAGTTTGGTTGCAAGAATTTTGAAGGCACGTTATTTTCCTAATGGTGACTTTCTTAGCTCAGAGTTGGGAAATTTGCCGAGTTATACTTGGAGAGGCATTTGGGGAGCCAAATGGGTGGTGAATCATGGGATGAGATGGAGAGTTGGTGATGGTCTTGATATATCTATTTGGAATAGTCCTTGGATTCCAGGAACCCAAACTAGAAAGGTTTTATCACCTAGAGGCAATTGGTCGGAAGATATGCGGGTGTGTGACTTGATTCATCTCTCTGCTGCTACTTGGAATGTTCCTCTAATTGAGTCAATTTTTTTGCCATTTGAAAAGGATCGTATTTTGAGTATCCCGATCAGTTTTCGTCTTCCTAGGGACTCGGTATGCTGGGATTTACACAAGAGTGGGGGATATACTGTGAAGACAGCTTACCATGCTATTTATGGGGATTATAGTGTTGATGATGGGGCTGCTACTTCTTCCCCTTCGAATATTTGGAGTAAGGTGTGGAATTTTAATACTCTGCCCAGAATCAAACTCTTTTTCTGGAGGGCTTGCTGTGGGGCGCTACCAACAATGAGGGGCTTGAGTAAAAGACTGCCAGATAAAAATCCTACTTGTACTCTTTGTAAAACTGAGGAGACGGAATTACATTGCTTGAGAGACTACATCACAGCGAAATTGATCTGGGAAGAAAGCGAATTGCATACTGAAACGAAAGGCATGTGCAGCAACTTCAAGGAGATGGCCTTTTTATGTTTGGACAGAATGCCAAGCAGAGATCATGGTATGTTTATGGCTCTGTGTTGGGAGATATGGACAGTAAGAAATAAATGGTTGTTTGAAGGCAAGAGTTGTGATCCCAAAGCTTCGGTGGCATATGTTAATAAGCTGATGGCTGAGTTGCAACCCGAGGAGAAAGAACGGACTGTCAGAGCTAGGAATCGTCAGTATTGGAAGCCTCCGAGAGTGGATTTTGTGAAGCTTAATGTTGATGGCGGTTCTGCCGAAGGTAGAGGGGCCTCTGTTGGGGCTGTTGTGCGTGATTGCAATGGGATTGTGAAGCTTGCTGCTGCGTGGAGGCTCGAGGATAGATGGCTCCCTGATGTTGCTGAAGTAATGGCTGTGTTGTTGGGGCTCAAGGCTGCTGCAGAATATGGGTTTCGATGTGTGATGGTGGAAAGCGATTGCCAGGGTCTGATCAACTCACTCTCATCACGAGAAAGAGGGAGTAGCTCCCTTCACATTTCTTTTGATGATATCTATCATGTTGCTAGTAGTTTTGTTGCTGTTACTTGGAATTTTGTTCATAGAAATGGGAATAAGGTAGCCCATGAACTTGCTCACTACAAGCCATGGGAAGTAGGTAGGTATGTCTGGTTGTCTAATTTCCCTACCACTATTGTCCCTCTTGTGGAATCTGATATTTCTATGAATGAGATTTAGTAGCCTTTGAGGCTTCCCTTCAAAAAAATAAAAAAATAAAAAAAATAAAAATAAAAAAAGAAATTGGGTCAGGAACAATTTGGGTTGAATTTAGGTCGGGTCAATAACAAGTCGGGTTAGTAAAAGATCGGGTTGAATTTTTGGGTCAAGTTAGTAATAGGTCGAGTAAAAATCGGGTCGGGTCAATAATAAGTCGGGTTGATTTTGGGTCGGGTTAAATTCAGGTCAGGTTAGGAACCGGTCGGGTTGAATTCAGGTCGGGTTAGTAACAAGTCGGGTTGAATTCGGGTTTTAACGGGTTAAAACGGGTTTGAGTCAATTTCGATTCAAGTCGGGTTCAGTTCAGGTCAATAATTTACGGGTTAGTCTCCAGGACAGTTCATGTTCGGGTTCGGGTCTCACATACTCGGGTCAACTCGGGTCTAGGGTTGGTTTTAGGTCGGGTTAGGTCGGGTTTGGGTCACCATTTTTTCGGGTTCAGATGGGTCGGTTAATAATCAGGTTCGGATAGGGTCCACTTTTGACAGCTCTACTAAGACAGCGTAGCCTAGGTAGGTTCGGCTCGAGCTTGAAGCTCATTGAGCCTGGAAAAATTAAGCACAGCTTGACTAAAGGCTCGGGACTCGATCAAGGCTTGTCAAGCCCAAAATCAGTCAGCAAGGTACAAATGATGCTCAAAGCCATTGTTTCAGAGACAATCAAGTCTTGCTTTTATAATTCTTACATTTTGATGACTTGTTCCTATCTTTCAATGTGGAAATATTTTCTTTCTCATTCTTTTATTAATTGTTCTTCAGCATAAACAACAACAAAAGCCATGAACGAAAGCTCTAACACTCAACGACTCAGCTAAAAGTAAATAAGAGTTTTGAAAATTAATTTTAGTTGCTAAGTCCTAAATATGAAACAAAGTTTATGTAAGTAATTGATTTATTACAAAAAAAATAAAAAATAAATAAATAAATTAATAATAATACAAAAAAAAAATATCGAGCTTGTTCACGAGCCTTCGAGCAAAGTCAAGGATAGTTCATGCTTGGCTCATGAAGATCTCGAGCAGAATTTGAGTTCAAGTTGAGTTGAATTGAGTCGAGCCTATATCAAGCTTTTATTGAGCTGAGTCTCGAGTAGTTCACAAGCATACTCAGCTCGTTAACACCCCTAATTTAAATCATTCATTATACTTCAACTCATCTATCGGATTTCTTTTATTTGCTTGCAACGTAGACTCAAGACACACATTTTTATAAGATAATTAGAAAAGTAAATGAACAAGTTTATTAAAATAATTTTAAGACTAGAAATATGAATTTGTTGGCTAACATCTGAAAACTTGCAACCGTCTGTTTCCAGTTTCCGGTATCCGCATAAGAACCACCAAACACAAACAACTTCTTACTTGAAACTGTTTTATGTTTATATCTGCTTTGCACCAATCCTATCAAATAGTTTAACCACCCAAACATCATTATTCAAGCAATTTAATTAAATATCGAAACAATTAAATGTCACGTCACAGTATCACGTGGCTATTAATTTCGGACAAAAGGAGTATGATAAGGATGCAAACCTGCGGACGACGGGGTTACGATGAGGTAGGACAAAAGAATTAGGGAGAGAAGAAATGACATAATAATCTTGTTGAATGTCTTCATATTTTTAGAAATGTTGGATGAAAGCATTAGATATGTGATATTTATGTATGAAATTGTCAGCTATTATGGAAATTTATGTAAATGTGATATGAGAAGATGTACAATATTAGGCAGTAAATGATACGTATGATTTGGTTGCCACGTTTAGTTTAGAAAAAAGGGGTGTGTTCATTGAAACCATCGGAATGTAAATGGATTGGACTGCTTGATATGTGGGCCGTCATACATACTATACAAAAATTTGAGTCTGTTCACAGCTGTGCCACATAAAATTTAGATTCTCATAATTTTTTTTTTTTTTTTTTTTTTTTTTTTTTTTGGTGTACAAGAATTTTATCTATGGGTGATTAGAATTGGGTCCGTACGACCGTATGTGCATAGTTGAAAAAAAAAACAAAGAATTGGGTCCGTACGACCGTACTTGCATAGTTGCTGAGGTCTGTGCAACTTATAGTTTACCAAATTTTATGAAAAACTATAACAATTAATTAGTTGGAAAAATTATCTAGAATAATCCCACCTATGAGGCGTCCGCCCAAAATAATCTCACTTTTGGGTTACTTTTAAATAATCCGATATTTATACCCAATTTGCTTAAAATGATCCCAAGTGACTTGTAACCGGTTGAGTAGGTAATTTTTTTATTAAGTTTAATTTACACGTGTCACCACATAATTGGTAAAAAAATAATTTTTAATTTTAATTTTAATTAATTATTTTAAAACTACCACCACCAGCCTCAGCCACCTCCCCACCGCCACATCAGCCGCGCTTAGACCCATCGCCGCGCCCAGACCCATCGTCGCTCCTCCCCTTACCCCAAAACCACCACCACAACCAATCAACTAACCAACTCCAAAACCCCTTTAAAACCCCACCAACCTAGCCCATTCAAAACCCCCACCAACCCAAATCCCAAGAACGGGGTGGTTGAAGGAAAGTGGGGTCGGAATCGGGACGGGAGAAGGGTAAAGGGGGTCGGAATAGAGACGGAGAAGGAGTTTCGTGGGTGGAGGGATGGAACTTTTTGGGTTTTCGTGGTCCGATGTGTGCGGTTGGTGGTCCGATTCTGGCCGATTCGTGAGGTAGGGGGTCGCTAAGGGAGGGGAATTTAGGCGGCTGGATACGCAGCGCAGGAGAGTCAAGCAATAGGCTCTAGGCCGGCGGGATGGAGTGGCGTGGGCTGGTGGGGTTGTTTTTCAATTTTTTTTCTTTACAAAAATTAATTTTTTTTTTTTGGACCAATCACAAGCCACCACGGGCCAGGTAACCTGATATAGCAGGTTAAATGACCGGTTAGGACCATTTTGAGCGGATTGGGTATAAAGGTCGAATTATGTAAACATAACCCACAGGTGGGATTATTTGGACGGACGCTTCAAAGGTGGGATTATTGCGGGCAAATTTTCTTAATTAGTTTGACACTTTTTTACAACAAAAGATATTTTTTTATGAAACTAGGAGGCTAACACACTATGCATGAGCCATATACAATAAACCCGAATGATTGAATTGTATATCATCACCTAATTTGGTCCGAGATATATAATGGATTCAAGGATTGCTTGAACTTACTAATTATTCTAGCTTTTTTTTTTTTTTTTTTTTTTTTTGATGGAATACTAATTGTTATTCTAGCTTGTAAACCATTTTTTTTTTTTTTGTAAACCATATTATTACCTTTAAGAGAGTGAGGGATAGCTCCAGTGATTAGAGCTCCCTTCCCGATTTTAGGTGATCTTAAAATCGATTCTCATCATTCGCCCTTGTGGCTCTCGAAACACTAAAAAAAATATTATTACCTTTAAGCCTTTTTTTTGTTTCAATCCCAACTTTTTTAATTTAGTCAAAAACCCTTTTTTTTAAACCCAAAATCCATAAACGTAGTCTAATTTCTTTATCTCATTACCTTAGCACATAACCGAGCAATAAGTAATACTCCGTAGTAAGTAGAACCGAGCTCACTTTATTTCTATTTTTTTTTTAAAATATTTCTAAATCTTTTTTAATTATATGAGACTATATGGTGGGCTATCCCTTGAAATCATCTTCCAATGGCATTACACATGATAAGCTCGGCCCTTTTTTTTTTTTTTTTTTTTTCTTCCTTCCTTCCAAAGAGCTCATTTTATTAATTTGAATAGAAAGATATTTGAACCCTAGCCTTCATTGTTAATTTCGAAGGGGATTCTATCGGATTTTATCAGTGGAAAGCCCCAATCTTTGTTTCCTTTAAGTTTTTTTTTCTTATTTATCAGGTTATAATAATGTCTTCGTTAAAAGAAAAGGTTTATCTCCTTTGAAAAGACAAGAGTTATTCGATCTCCTTCGAAAGACAAGGTTTTTTGAACTCTTTCAAAAGACAAGGTGTTATTTGCGTTTAATTTGGTCTCCAGTTGTGCGGGACTGCGATTGATTATTTCTCGGATTCGGGTTACAAAATCAGCACAAGAATTTTCTTTTTTACAAAATTATGATGCGGCGACGGATCCACTAAAAAAGTTGTATGAGACAACGAATTGAGAATGTGCCGAATTTTTATATTTATGTATTTGGATTCTTAGCCCTTCCCCGATCAATTCTGGTTTGATTTTGTTAAATTTGTTTTCATTATCGTTGATTATCAATAGTAGATGCCGTATGGCTTTAATTAATGTTATATAGTGTCCTTTAGAATTTCTTTCAAAAAAAAAAAAAAAAAAAAAAAAAAAAAAAAAAAATTATTTGAACAAAATCTAAACAAATCTGCAAATGACATGGTTACTACTCCATCCTTCCCCTTATTTTTGTCCCATAGGTGTAGGTTCATTTTATTAACTTTTAGTTGTGTAAATTTGATGAGAGAGAATAATGGTGGGTCCAAAATATTGTTTGTGAGAGGAAAATGTTGCTCCCTATTACTATATATGGTATGGAGCAAAATAAAAGGACACCCCAATAAGTTAATGAAGCAAAAGAAAAAGGATAGAGGGAGTACAAGCTAGTGCAAAAGAATAAAGAGAGAAGAAAAGACAAAATCTTGAATATAATAAATAATAGGAAAATTGACGTTAACAGTTCGAACTATTGACATTTTTGTTTAAAAGGTCTTAACTATTGATTAATTTGTTGGCAATCCTAACTTTTTGGGATCCTTCTTAAAGTAGTCTCTATCATATTATGACCAAGTTAGCCAATTGAATTGCCACGTGTTTAATGTTAATCGTCCGTTTTACTAAAGATTGTTATTTGTAGGTGAAGTGAACAGGGCTTAAAAGAAAGGGTGAGTGTTTTATTAGAAAGGTGGCCAGTGGATTAATCTTTTTTAATTACTCCCTCCGTCCCAAATTACTCGTAACGGTTTGACTTTTTGCACTATTCACACATCTCCATTTGATCATTTTTTTTAACTAATATAAGAAAGTCAATGTAATCATGTAAGATGTTGGGTCTATTTTAATATATAGTTTCTTAATATAAACTTTTTATACTTATATAAATATATAATAAAATATATCAACGGTCAAACATGTACATCGGCAAGTGTGTCCAGTCAAATGTTGCAAGTAAAAGTGGGACAAAGGGAGTACAAATTTACAAATAACTGAAAATAAGACACGTGGCACTGGCTATTAAATAACCGGTCAGACGGGTTAAAAATATGATAGGGACCATTTTGACAATGACTCTCCCCTAAAGTTATGATTGTTTTGGGTTAATTGATAGTTGATACCTTTAAAAGAAGACCTATCATACTTGAGACCAGTGACCTAAATTTTTCGTGAATAATAAAAATATGTAATTTGAATGATTTACCATATTTCCAACTTTTATCTATAATATTCTGAACATTAGGAGTATTTTCTTTTAGGGAAATTCCCATTGGTACACCCGTGGTTTTGACTTTTCCCATTGATACACTCTAAAATTTTTGACCAGTGACCTTAAGGACTAACATGACTTCCAAAACTTTAACCGAATAATTTTCGACATGCAAATCGAGACATTAGATATTTAAAGGGGTATTATAGTCTTTTCCTTAATTATTTTAACTTAATGAAATACTTTTTAACGGTGTTAGTCACGGTTGGGAAAAAGACTAAACCATGGGTGTACCGATGGGAAGACAAAAAATTTGGAGTGTATCAATGGGAAAAGTCAAAATCACGGGTGTACCAATGGGAATTTCCCTTTCTTTTATTGGACCCTTTATATCACTAACTTGTTATAATAGGTTGTCTAAACACATGTCCACACTTAATTATATTGGTTAAAAACTCTAAAATCCTTCCTTTTCCCAATCCATCACTAACTCCCCCACATGGCCGCACGTATCCTTTGCCACAACCTACTGCTTGTCACCCCCCCCCCCCCCCCAATAATCACCAGCCAAAAAAGCCCTTTTCCTTCCCCCACTGCCAGAAACACTCCCCTTCCCTCCCCCACCACAGAAACCACCCTCCACAATCCCCTTCCTCCTACCATCCGAACCACCCCCTTCTTACTATATTGTTTTCATAATTATATGATTTATAATTGACATATTTTTTTCCAAATAATAAATTATACTATTTTATTTTTGGTAAAAAAAAGTATTATTAACATCTTTTTTATTTATCAAATTTTTAGTTTTTTAAATAATTTTTTTTATTATTTTATAGTTTCTCTAAAAATAATGATTTGCATGGTATATATTAAGAGACTAATTATGTTCATTTTATGATGTAAAAAAAATTACAAAAGTTTTATATGTGGCTGGCCACACGGTGTGACAATCTATCATGAGGGTTATTTCTTATGTGTTATATGGGTTACTTGTTCAGTTTTACAGGGATTACTCCGCCAGTATTTTAGGGGTTACTTAGGAGTTAATTGGTCAGTTTTATAGGGGTTACCAGATTAGTGTTAGGGGTTACTTTGTTCTTTTACAAGTGGCCACATGGTGTGACCAGTCTCACACAAGACGCACTAATATAAATGAACCAATCGTATTGTTTATCATTAAAATAATATGGTGATCATATTTCAAACGATTAATATAACATTATCCCCTTCCTTCCCTTACCACCAAAACCACCCACTTTTCCACGCCTATCACTGAAACAATGGAGAGAGAAAATGATATGGAATTCATAAAAGAAAATACTCCTAAAGTTTGGATAGTTACTTATAAAAATACAAAGTTGGGATAAATAAAAGTAAATTACTACCTCCGTTTCATATTATTTATAACGATTAATAATATGAAATGGAGGTATTAGAAGAAGTAAAAAAAAAAAAAAAAAAAAAAAAAAAAAAAAAAAAAAAAAAATTGTATAGGAGAACTGGGCCGCGTTTAGATTAAAAAAAGAGTGCGTTCATTGAAAATTTGAAACCATGAGAATGAAAATGGACTGGATTGTAGGAGAGGTGGGCTGAGAAACTACATAGAATTTTGAGTCTGTTCATAGCTTTGCTACAAAAACCTTTAAATCTCCTAACTGGTGAGGACTTTTACTTTACATATGGTGCTATTATATTTTTTGTTTTTGTAAATGAATTGTCTATGGGTGATTAGAAAATATTTTGTGCTAGCTTAGGTGTTCTGTACACGGTACTATCTAGTTTAATAAAGAATTAGAACAATTTATTGGTTTGATGTATTTAAAAAGACATTTTTAATGAAATAACTTATACAAAGTCCGGTAAAAGGAAAAAAAAACTTGTAACGTGAAATTATTTCGAGCAGAAGTGTCAACAATGAGTGTGTTTTCAATTTTGTAAAAAAATCAATTAGTACTCTAAATCATATATGGAGTAATTTTTATTTTAAATTTTTTTCCTTTATTTGTCCACTTACCTTGACAGGGTCTATGGGGGATCAAGAAGGCTCATGGCCTAGGTTGGTGGCCTCCATTGCACATTAGGAGGGGCGCTAGCTTAACATCTTCCTAAGAGGAATAGTGTATGTCATAATTTGTGATAGTGGGGGTTTGCGTCCGCGCAACCCTTGACCTAGTGTTGAAGAATGGACCTTTCAAGTATCACCATATGTACGTAAGTGTCCCACATTGGTTGAAGAAGAGAGAGTTAAACACTTTATAAGGTTAAGGGTCTACTCCTCCTATTGACATATGGTTTTGGAATGGACCTTCTTTTGGACTTGTGAAGTGGACTCTCTCTCTTGGTTTGCGGGTATGGCCAAATCCGTATTTAACATGGTATTAGAGCCAGACCCACGATATGGGACCTTAAATGGCTAAAGTTCAATGGGCAAGAGTTGGTCCATGTAAGGGGGAGTGAAGAAGCACTCTAGCATGAAAAATCACATGAGACAAAAATAAAAAGGGACCTTACATGTGAGGGGGAATGTTAAAGAATAGACCTCTCAAGTAGCACCACATGTAAGTGTCCCATATTGGTTGAAAAAGAGAGAGTTAAACAATTTATAAGCCTAAGGGGCTACTCCTCCTATTGTCATATGGTTTTGAGGTAAAACCTCCTTATTCTTGTAAAGTGATGGACATACACTCTTCCGTGACGTGTTCGGCCCAGACCCTTATTTGACAAAGTGACCTCACTGTTATAAAGGATACCACCTTGGTTTTTCAGAGTCATAACTCTAGTTTCATTTAACTAGTTTGTAACTTGTATCATCCTTTTTTCTTAACAAAAAAAAAAAAAAAAAAAAAAAAAAAAAAAAAAAAAAAAAAAAAAAAAAAAAATCTGTTTATATTGATAGAAAAATTATAAATGTTGGGATACATAATATTTTTAGTGAATAGAAGTTTCGCGTTTGTGTATAGGGCTACTATATTTTGATCAATTTTGTTCATAGTATGTTTAGGCTTTTTTTATGATCAATAGTTAAAATTACGGTACGTGGCATGAAACTCGCTGTAATGAGCATACCCATACGACATTTTTGTGTCAGCATGAAAAATTGAGATTGCTATTAGACTTCTACACCTTAGCTAAAACATAGTCCAAGTCCCAGGCCAATTATTTCAATAAAATCATCATTAATAATGTATGATAGATTACGGGTATATGCAAACTTATATTTAATAAATAATAAAGATATATGATAATATATATTTTCTATTATTTGCAGTCAACCATCATATGTTTAATTACAAAAGTACGTAATTAAGTGATGCCGACATTTTGTGAAAACTTACTACGTAACCTAGTAGATGATTAATTATGAATTCAATTAACCTACTTCTTATTTTTGGGCAGACTAGTCGTTGGAGCACGCGCGTTGCGCGTGCCCCCGACGGCAAGATAAGTAAAATTCGTTGTTGTGTTCGGTTTTTGTGATATTCGTGGTTGTGTTCAGGTTTTGTAATACTACCTCTGTTAACTTTTGGTTGCAACTTTGGAATATTTTATATCTCACAGATAATACCCCAAAATTGCAATAAAAAGTTAACAGAGATAGTAGCAAGGATACAAGAATTTATAAGGAGTAGTGATAAAGTATCTACGGGGAAATATTTGTGGAAAAACAATTTTAATAAGTAAAGTTATCTAGAATTTGTTAGAATTAAAAGATTTTTTTTTTTTAAAATCGATTAATTTAGATATTATTTTAGAGCGCAATATGATTTCTTATTAAGTAACTTAATAATTTTCAAATAGCTATATCTAAAAATGACTGTGCATGATAATAAGGAACAATGATAAGGTAATGCAATTTAAAAGGTTAAAGTTATTAAAAATGGATTAAATGCAAAACATATGAAAGAATTGTTTATTTCTTTGTTATTAGTCTACATAATTGGTGTGATCTACACTTCGTCAAAGCTTGTTTTTGTATTTGTATATTTTTTCTTTGAGTTGCATAACAAATTTTAGTGCTATTTTTATTCTCAGGATTTGTTTTTCTAGAGTGAATATACAATCTAATTTGGGCTAAAGTAACTGTCATGGCAAAAAAAACGTAATGTTTCTCAATAATGAGGTGTAAAATGAATTTTCTTTCGCTTTCTCCCTGACCTCCTCTCTCTCCTCCCCTTTGATCTCTTTTCAGTAGGGCTGAGCAAAACTATCTGATAATCCGAAAACCCGATCCGCATCCGATCCGAAAATTTAGGATAACCGATCCGAAAACATTTTCGGATCGGATATCCGATCCGAAAATTTCGGATATCGGATCGGATATCGAAATTTTGGATTTCGGATATCCGAATATCCGAAAATAAGTACTTATTACTCTATTAAAAGATTCAAGTCATTCAACAACTTTCAGGCCCAAACCCAAAAGCCCAAACCCTTATTCATGCCCTTAAAACACAAAATTCCCCCAACACACACCGCCACTCTTTCCTCTCCCCTCACTGTCACTCTCTCTCTCTTATTCTCTCTCTCCTTCCTCTGCTATCTCAAACTTTTAAAGATCAAATTCCACTATCTTAGATCTCCCCCCAAACTGACTAACTGAGATATGTATAACTATTTTCATTTCCTACTCCAGTAGCGGGGACTCCTAAGCGGCGGCGACTTATAAGCGGTGGCTCTCTCTCACGGTTGCTCCACCAACTGCAACTCGGCGGCTCCTCTCTCAAATGTCAGCCTTTTCTAGTTTTTTTTTTTTTTAGATTTACTTAGGATTTAAACGATAGATTTTGTATATATATTGTTAAAATTTCCTGGGTTTTTAGATGTAAGTATCTCTCATTGTATGTGTTAATTTTGATTGTTATATATTCTGAAATTTTAGGGTTGTTATATTCTGATATTTGTGGGTTTATTAGATTTAAAATATATGAATAATTGTTTTTTTATGATTATGAGTTTAATTTTTTTTACAAAGAATATTATTAAAAGATCGGGTATTGGATATCCGAGTTATTCGATCCGAATTTTTCGGATATTTGATTTTCGGATATCCGAACCATTTCGGATCGGATACGGATATTAAAATTCAAGATTTTCGGATACGGATATCCGATTCGAAATCCAATTTCAGATCGGATATCCGATCCATGCTCACCCCTACTTTTCAGCCTGCCTTATCTCTTTCTCTCTCTTCCCTTGCCCTTGTCTCCTTGTTCTTTTTTTTAATAGCTCTGAAAATTATAGGCCGCAGTTGCTCCTCTCTCAATCATTCCTTCTTTTTTATTGGTCGAAACTCTTTCTCCCACTCTCATTTTTTTCTGTCCAAATCCCTCTTGTCCCTATTCCAGCTTTAAAAAGGCATTGAAAATTATAGGCTGCACTTGTTCTTCTAATCCAAATCCTTCTGCTTCTTTATCTTTTCCAGCTTTTCTGTATATTTCTCTTTTTCTTTCGGCCTCCTTCGCCTATCTCTCTATCTCTAGTCCCCTTTATATCTAGTCCCCTCTCCTCCTCCTCCCACTGCCTATTTCTCTTCCTCTCTTCTTCACCCTCCATCCTTCTTCCATATTCTCTCTTAAAAGCTATCTATTATTATGGTTATATTAACACTTATGTAGTAACAAAACAATTACTTGTGAATCTAGCACGATTATACTATAAGGTGAACATTTTATTCTAAAAGTTCTACAAATTAGTTAACATCTCCATAATTGTTACAAAACCACATTTGTTAACGAATAATATTTACTGAAAGAATTAAAGTTTGTCCAAATCTTATTATCGATTTCTATTCCCTCTTTCTTCGTCAATCTAATTCTCTATTCCTTTAACTTTCATTTATGTTTTATAATTTTGAGCATTTTAGAAATTTTCTATAAAGTATTTTCATCTCCTAGATTACACTCTAAAAAGTTTTTTCTCAAACTCTCTCTATCTCTTTCTTGATCTCTCTCTCCCTCTTATAAAGCTATAATTTCATTAATTTTACACTTTAAAAAGGGTTTGCACCAATGTGTCCTTTCCTAAATCTCTTTTTTAAATTCTACTTTCTAAAAACAAATTAAATATTTACCCACTCAACCCCTTCTTTCTTTGGCCATTCATCTCTCTCTGTCTCTAATGTATTTTGTAGCAAGGAATTCACGGTAGAATGAGCCTTTACCAAATTTACTCATTTCCTAGACTATCATAAGATTTTATCTGCATTGAATGTTTATATAAGCCAAAAGAGCATAAACAAACTTGGAATACTACTAACGGCGAATAAACGAACGTCACTATCTCTGACATTAAGCCAAAATATGAAAAAATCAAGGCTAACAAACAAAGTTGTAAAATAATGAGTCATTTCTCTAACATAAGCCTATATAATATACTACATTAATAAAACAAATAATACTTTTAAGCCTTGAAAGATCTGATAAACTGACACAATTGGGTTTGCATTGATCCTTATACCGTATGAGAAAGGCTTCAGGGGACCAATATATTACCAATGAATAATTGCACAAGCAAAATATTTCTGCAAAAAAATCAAGTGAAGCAAAATCAAATTGTAACAAATAAGGTCAACAAACATGCATATAATAATAAAACTCCAGTGAACAACAAAAAAGTGAACAAATTGGATAAAAAAGAATTTTCTATTCTGAACTAATGGAATTGAATCGGAACAATCCCAAAAATATGAATTAATTATGCTTGGTTACCAATGTCAAATCTAGCAAAAAACCAAAGCATTTAATAATATAAGTAAGCATGTCAGCTGAATACCCTATTAAATAGTGATACTTGAGCAATGTTATATAGCAAAGAATGAATCAAATTTAATAATGGGGAAAACACATTAACCCAAAAATACAGTACTAACTTTGTGAGAGAGAGGGAAAAGATTAATTCGAGATATTTAGAAAAGGAAACAACCAGCAATATAGCTCATTATTTCGAGATTAGCCATGATTTGAAAAAATAAGCTACTACACCAAATAATTACATCAAGTAGTTGAATATTAGAACGAAATTAGAGATGGATGGGATCACTTACCACCCAATTCTTAACTACTGCTGGTTTGCTGAGGCCTTAACCATTAAGAATTCTTTTAAAGATATTTTTTGTCATGTATAATCCACAGAAACAAACCTCCGCATTTGCTACAGCAGCCCTGAAACAACAAACCAGGAAAGATTATTCAGGAAAACAAACAGAAAAAATCAGTCAAATAAGTCGATATTAGTCCTCAGCAATTGATTTAGACAAATAGCCTCCCATCACAAAGGATGAACCAAGCCAAAACCTACAAGAGCAACCAAATAGTAGAAATCTGAAATTGACAATACAAAAACAAATTTCGCAAATTGATTATTATTGATTCTTGAACAACAAAACACTTCATGAATGTGTAAAATTACCACTTAAAACTCTCACCAATTTACTTATACAAGCAACACCAAGAGTGTCATATAACCTATAAATCACTATTAAAGTGCACCAACATACTTTGTCCTGCATGTGATTCCCCACCAGGCGTGCATCCAAATCCCCCATCTAGGTTTTTGCACCTTACAATGTATTTCACATCCTTCTCCACATCAATTTTGTCCAATTGATGTAGCAATGAAAGACAACAGATTGTAATATATGAAAATCTAGAAATATGGATAAACCTGAGTAAGCTTCTCTCTGTTTAAAGAAAAAAGGCATGTAAAAGGACAAAACAGAGTATTGCTAACATACCTAGTATCCAGTTATCCACTTCTCCCCAGATGTCTCCTGAATACAATCCATCCTTATTCTGCAACTGCACAATATCTGAGTTGCAAGGTTAAGGTCCCATGAACAAACCAGAGTGTCCTTGCTGTGTCATTGAGTTACTTGACAAAAGAAAAGAAGCTGTTTATCCCAATAATAGTATCAAGATCATGGTAAATTAGCAACACTTGATGAGTGCACAAGGTATTTAACTACAGATCTGGGTAAAGGTCACAACTTACAGCGGGCAATTTCTTGTCTCCTCAAGATTCAAACAATAAATTTAAGTAAAATACCTTTTATATATAGTATGATATCTTAACCACACATAATATAAATTAACAGAAAAACACAAAATCGAAAATAGTTTTAGAATAACATGAAACTTCACCACGTCATAAAGGATACAATTTGTCACCTTAGCAAAGTCAAGAAAATGTATCTTATCAAATAGAGCTAGAACTTGAACAACACTGAGAGTATAAAGAATATGTGGATCATGTCCGATATTACCACCGAAGCCACCTGCATAGGCCAGTCATTGTAAGCATATGACAATTACTCAAGTATTTACAGGAACAGGACAAAAATCTAGAAACATGATAGCTACATATAGTGAAGATGTGGTTTTAGTAGATTTAGGAAGCCTTGTGTTTCTTGCTAAGAGGCTGGCATTCCACAATCTTTTTCAAATCAGTTCTAAATTAGACAGTTTAATTGAAGAATTTCAACCAACATTTTTCCTTAGACAAGATACAAGAGTAGGAAACTAAGAATGTATTGGAGAATTTCAACCAACATTTTTCCATAGATAAGACTCTAACAGAAGAATGTATTTCATATAAGAATAAGAAGAATCAAGAATTTAAACCCCCCCCCCCAAAAAAAAATCAAGATTTAATGGAAATTTGAATTACTATCATTAATAAACACAAACCAGACTCATGTTGACACTGCATCACCCATGAATGTATTGGAGAATTTCAACCAACATTTTTCCATAGATAAGACTCTAACAGAAGAATGTATTTCATATAAGAATAAGAAGAATCAAGAATTTAAACCCCCCCCCCCCCCCCCCAAAAAAAAAAATCAAGATTTAATGGAAATTTGAATTACTATCATTAATAAACACAAACCAGACTCATGTTGACACTGCATCACCCATGAAATAACCAAAAAACTAATCACATACCCAAGACACTAAATAAGAAAAAAAAAAAGACCACATAGATCAAACCTTCTCGATAGATAAGACATATCAGACATGCTTCTCAGCTGCCAACTCCACAATTATGGCTGTAAGCCACTTCCTTTACCTTTCTAAACCAAGACGAAATATACCTGATGTAGGTTAATCAAATTATTGAATCATGAACAATCATTCAATCAAATTTCACTCAATTTGATAATCTCTCTATTTATTCATCTGCCCAAATTTCACTCGATATAAAATTTCAATTAACAAAATCACTCGTTATATAAATTCTTTCATAAATTGAGTAACTATAACCAATAGTTAAATAATCCACCTTAGAAGAATCCTGGATTGATTATACTTACAATTAAATTAACTATAAACCCTAAATTGTGAAAACGATATTCGATGATTAACAAAAAATAAAGATATATTACCTCAAAGCCGCTTCGAGAAAAAGCTCAGAAGCCGCTTCAATGGAGAACTGAGAAACCACTTCAATTGGAGGAATACTGTCAATCATAAATCAATCAAATTCAACCCAAATAAAACCACCGCACAATCGAAGAAGACACTAAAATTCAACCAAAAAAAAGAAATAGAACAAATAAACCCTTAAAAATTCGGGAAAACAATCGAACAAATAAACCCAAAAAATCGACAACAAATCGATCAAATAAACCCCATTTAAAACGAAACGATTTCGCACTGCACAAATACACCCACAAAGATATGTCTGAACTGTCATGGCAATATTCACTTGCTGAGCTGAAAAAATGCCTCCCAGACTCCTCTGGTTCTTCATCACTCCTATATCCAACATAAAAATATTTATCAAGAGAATACAGAAAATAAAGGCCACAAGATAGCATACAAGAATTCATTACTTTTAAGACCAAATTGCTGAGTTCGTTGGGGCACAACTATGACTTTCAGCTATCTTTCCTGTATAAATAAAGCCCTGGTGTCTGAGTTTTCCATTTTATTATATGAGTGAGGTTTTTCCCAAATATTGTCCAGTTAGAATAACAGATTGACCTTTTTTCATATCATCAAATACTCGAGAAACATTTTAATCAAACAAATTTACTTTGAACATAAACAACATATAAGAGTAGCAAATAACTCATCCAACAATAAATCATTTATTTTATCTTATTTTATTTTGTGGGGAGAAGGGATGATACTTAGAAGCCAAAAATTACTACAAAATGATGTTGGCACAGACAAAGAAAATAAATCATCACATGTGAACCAAACAACAGTAACTGAATTCCCAAAGAAAAATTCATATAAATAAATAAAATTAACCTCTAAGCACAAAATAATCTCTTAATAAAGAGAAGGCTTACTGTATTGGAGAGTGGTGAAGAGAGATTTGTGAAGGATAAGACAACATCCTGCTGCTGCTCATATTCTGAGAAGAAATGTTATGATCCTGGAACCCAACTATATGAGAAACACAATTGTCTTCAGGTCTCTCGACAATTATGCTGCTGCTTATATCATCACAATCGGCAGGAATTGATAATGGCTCCGGGCTTGCCCGTGGAGACTCGGAGGGATAGATTTTTTCAATATGCCTCTTAGTAGGCTTAGAGCAGAACTTGCAGGCCTTAATAACTTTATCCAGGTGATCACCATTTCTATTACCCCTAAATGTAGAAATAACAACACGAGCATCACTCCCACGAACACAAGAGGCACACAACAACCTTTTACAGCCTAGACAACTATATTTGAGGCACGACTCCGAAAACTTCAGTGCACACTGGCAGCAAGAGCTCTCAACCATATATGTAGACACCCATTTGTGTCTCCCCAAAACCAAACCCAGTGATGAATGCCTTGCACGTTGTGTTATTATCGAATTAGGTGAAAGTGGTTCGAAAGTCGAGTGTTGCGGTTTAGTTTTAATTAAATTCTTTTCTCTCTGTTTTTGAAAATGACCTTATTTATTTGAAAACGTCCATTTCAGTTTATTTTGGTCCATGATAAGGGTCCAATAATGGTGTAGATGGATGGGGCTCGAAAAGACCTTTCCAACGATATATTATAAGCTCGATTCCGATGAATATTGAGGAAGTTATGGCCAAAATACTAAACTGGGCCCGGTTATTTATTTTAATACGGCCCAATGATCTAGAGGAGGGCTCAATATTAATTGTTATTCCTAAAATTATTAGGATTAATTATAGTTTTCTAGAAGTTTCTAGAAAGTTCCTTTTAATTCTAATATTGTTAGATTTAATAATTAATTATTTTTAAAAGATTTTTATTTGGAATAAAATATGGTTTTATTATCTTAAAAATATATTTTATCTTCTGTACGGATTTCGTAGATCAAGTTGATTAAAGATCGGATTCCGCGTGAAGAAAAACGCGCTAATACAGTCTGTCGCCAAACGACAAGTCTGTCGCCGCGCGACAGAGTCAATTCCTGGCGACAGCGTGGAGTTTTATTCCTTATCAAATTCTATGATTTTCCGGATTATTTTCATTATAAATAGCGTCCGAATCCCTGTTTTCGAAATCATCAACAAACATCAAACATCAATTCACAATCGTCAACTCTTTCTCTCTATTCTCTCATCCTTAATTCTTTTCTTTCTCTCTCTTTCTAAACAACCCTTTTTTTACAAACAATATTCCGCATTCACAAGACCTAGAGTCGCCTAGCCAAGTTCTTGCCTTCGCCCTAGACGTGCAAGGTTGATATTTTCTGAGGGTTTGGTCCAAAACTAGTTTAAACTTTATTTAATTTGATTTTAACTTGATTCTTTAATTATTCTTTATTATTTTCATTGAAGTTTACTAACTTGTGTATTTTGTTATTAGAAAGAGGTACGAGGCTTCAAAGTATGTAATCTTATTACTCTCTTTCAATGTAGAAAGCATGTTTAGATTTGCTTATTATTGTTAATTCCTAGTATCATGTTAGGATGCTTTTAATGCTTTCTAGTATCATGTTAGGATGTTATTATTGCTTTCTAGTATCATGTTTAGGGTGCTTTTACTTCTTTCTAATATCATATTAGTACCATATTAGGTTTAAAGCTTTGATCTTTATTGCCTAGTGACATGCTAGGGTTTGTTATTAATCTTGTTAGTATCATGCCTAGGATCTTGCTATTATTATTGAGCTTTATTATGCCTTATCATGCTATGATTATTATTATCATTATTGTTTATTATTATGTTGCTTGATATATTTTATTGTTATTGCTTGATCACGCCTTTTATGATTGTTAAAGGGAATTTGTACTTGAAATCACGCTTAATAAGATAATTATTAATTTGGTTTAGGCTAATGTGATTTTAACTCAAGTGATCGCCAATAATAGTATTATTTGTGCATTAATTTCAACCAACATAGATAAACAGGGTAGGTTCAATATAATGTTTGTATGTTATTCAAAAAGCGCACATGAATACGAGCAGAACAAAGTAGAGGCCTATTTTATAGGGCGGGTCCTTTCTTTTGTAGATTGGATTCGTACCCTCATCCCCGGACCCTGTTTGGTTCAAGACCTTATGGAGTAGTTGATGGTCCTTTTGGATTGTCTTTTGGGTTTACAAGTTCCTAAAACTTGTTGGCGACTCTTTTTGCTCTTTGTCTTTCCCTTTGGAACGCCACCGTACTTTAGTGTATGATCACAGTGGGGTTCAAGTTTGGGGTTATCGTGATGCTTGAAATATTCCCTACAGTTTTTGGCGACTCCAGTGGGGAGGATTTCTATTTATATTCCTGAAATTTATTTAATTTTGGCAATTATTTAGAATGAGCGGATGAGACTTGAAAAATTCTAAGTATTTCATGTGCGTAATTTGATTAACATTATTGTCATATGCATTAAAAGGTCCTCATGGGAGTACCCCATGAGTCAATCCATAGGAATTTTACACGTAGGAAATTTGGGAAATATCTTTCATGACTAGAATCGAAAAGATGATGCGAAATCTGGAAAATTCGAAGGACATAGAAACTTGCCAAGGCATGTAGGAACTAGCGTCTAGAAAACAGGGCTTGTCGCCCGTAAAAAGTTTCTGTCGCCTGACGACAGAAGCTTTTTTGCGGCGACAGTCCCTGTAGTCTGGCGCCAAGTTCTTCCAATACCGAGCCAGGGGTCTGTCTTCTTGCTTTGACCATTTCTAGTGTTGTTGGCTCAATTTTGCTTATTGATTGAGTCATTTTCTCACTTTTCTGAACCCATATGTGTTCTACATATGGAAATAACCCTCTGGGGGTTCCTGCTTCACCTGCCCAATGGAATATCCCACGATCATGTGCAAAGTTCAGATTTGGGTACGTGTAATGTTTGTGAATCCACCAAACCATGGAGTCGAGTCCGAGTTCATCTCGCACTCGCGGAATCCTGTCCATTCGCTCCAACCCTCCCGGTAGGCTTGTGTGCAATGCATATGGATTCTTAACCATGGACCTTTTTGACTTAACCCATATCCTCGAACTTTAGAGAACTAGAGCCATGGTTAGGTTGCAAACTCATCTTGTGACTATGTGAATTACTTGTGCACCCTTGCTTGTATTTATTATATGTGCTAACCGTTTGTTTGACTTGTGTTAAAGAATAAATAAATTGACTAATGACTAAAAGGACTTTGTCTAATTAATTAATTAATTTTGAATTAATTAAAGGCTAATAATTTAATTGATTCGATCTAGTACGACTTTAGGCATGTCCATTTAGAGTAAAATTACTGGAAACAGTCCAGATTAATGTTCCAGCAATGGCGCAGGAATTTGGACTGTGGCGCTGCAGTCTAGTGTCTGTCGCCTGGCGACAATTTTGTCGTCTGGCGACAGACTCTAAACTGTGGCGACAGTCCTGTTTGTTTTAGCGACAGTCCAGTTCTTTTGCTCGAGTCATCACGACGAGTTTAATTAACAGTCTACTAATCGGATTAATCAGTTCGTTAATGGTTCAAACCATGTTTAAGTCTTTAATTGAGTTTAGGCACTTAAAGTCCCATGGTCATACACTAGTAGTCAAAGCATGTCACTCACATACACATAAAGCACACACATAACATGTTTATCACATTATGACCATGTCTAGAGAGTCTTGAATGCGTGTTTTCCGTCATTTTTTTAGGGGGGTAAGTCGGATATTTATCCTCCAATTTTTAAATTCCCTTAAAATATATACCCCATTTTTCATTTTTTTCACGTTTTCTTTTAAATCTTTTAAACATAAAGTCAAGTCAATTAGAGTCAAATATTAAAACAAATATGGTTTAAATTACAGCGCGTGGTCAAGAAAGGAAGGGCGCTTAATCAAAGACAACACTTTTGTTCAAGTTTTACTTTTCGACAAACCAGTCGGTAGGAAAAGGAAAGCTAATAAGGCAATGGCTAGTCAAGAAGAACTTAATGAAGTCAAGGGACAGGTAGCCAACTTGGCTGAAATGCTGCAAAACCTATCGCTGCAAATAAGTAATCCTGAAAAACAAAAACAAATGGACCTAATCCAGGAAAGCTTGGGCAAATTCTCCAGCGACTTTAGATTTCAAGAGATTAGCTCCCAAGGGGTCTCGGTGGATAAGGACCTTCTTCCACAAAAGTTCAATCCCAATGACATCCCTAAGTTCAAGGCCATGGATAACCCCTATTTTCATTTAAGAGCTTTTGAAACTGTAATGAGTATTAAGGGGATAGATAGAAAGGCATTTCATTCTGTATTTTCACTATCTTTAGAAGCTGTATGTCAACAGTGGTACTTTTCACTTGATAAAGAAAAGACTTCTAGTTGGGAATCTATTGTGAGCGCTTTCATTGAAAGATATAAATGCAATATACAAGTTGAAACCGATCATAGAGAATTAGAAATGCTGAAACAAAAAGAAAACGAGGGTTTTACCTCCTTCTTTAATAAATGGAGAGAAACCACTGCAAAAATGGTTGAAGTGCCTAGTGAAAAGGAATCCGTCAGGATGTTCATTAAAAACCTCCAAGAAAAATATTCTAAGCATCTCAAATATCAAAGCAACTTAAATACTTTCAAAGCAGTATATGACATTGGAATTAACATTGAAGATGACCTTGCTAAACAGAAAATTGCTAATAACAACTCAAGTAGTGGCTGGAAAAATAAGAAGAACGACAATCCTTCTTCATCCAAATCTACCCACTCAAATAATGTTAGCACTTTTCCTCTTAATGAAGTATTGGCAATGAATAATAATCAAGGACAAAAGAAACCATTTAGGAAGAATTATACTCCTATTGGTATGAGTTATGACACCGCATTTGATCGTTTACATGCAAAAGGTCTTAACTCCTATTGGACCATTTGGGGACCCACCTGTCGAAAGGAGAACGGCTAGCTGGAACCCAAATGAACATTGCAAATATCACCAAGGTAGGGGTCATCCTACAGAGAACTGTTGGAGATTAAAGGAAGCCATTCAAGATTTGATTGATAGTAACAAGCTCCCATTACCTCCTGCAAGTAAGAAGCCAAGTATCAATACCGCACCGCTATCGGATTCTTTGGCTATTTCCGACGAAGAAAACCAAAAGGATCCATCTAGCCTCATAGAGCCTATCGAGACCATTGAAGAAGAAATCTTTGAAGATGCTCTCGAATTCTCCGGTCAGGAACCCGCAACTAAGCAAGAAGTATTGGCATTGACATTAATACTTTCGGAATTAAAAGAGTTAATCTCACAAACCTTCGAGGCCATAAAAGAGAAAAATGAGTTGCTTAAAAATAAACCTCCTCTTAAGCCAAAGAAACCATTTCCTTTCCAAGTAATTGACACTCCCAAAAAGAACAGTAGGAAATATACTCCAATTGGGACATCATACACAAACATGTTCAAAATGCTCTTCGAGAACGGAAAAGTTCAACCTCTCGAACCAAGACCATTTGAATCACTGAAAAGGACAGACAAATATTATTGTGCATATCATCAATCAGGAGGACATACAATAAAGCAATGCTTCAAGTTTAAGGACTTGGTTCAATGTTTGATTGATGAGAAAAAGTTAGTTCGACTTCCACAAGACGCCATGATTAATGGAGTATGGGACAGTGACGATGAGGATGTGTACCTTAAAGACATTGAAGAAACTCCTCTATCAACAATATACCCAGTAAGTGACATTTGGGACGAGGAGGATTCACCCATAGATGTCCTCACTAGGTCCGGAAGAATACAACCTCCCATTTCAACACAACCCATACCTTCTATTCAGCAAATTCCCGTGCCTATTATAGAAGACAACGATATTGTCAAACAGCTAAAAAAGACTAAAGTAGAAATGAACGTATGGAAACTTTTAGCCACATCTCGAGAACATAGAGTCGCAGTCATGGATGCACTGGCTAAGGTAGACATAGATTCGGACACCACTCCTGAGGGACTTGCAAACTTCCTCACGAGCGATCTCCCAAGTCCAATTAATTTGGTCACTTTTTCGGATAAAGATCTACCACCGGAAGGTGACAAACACAATAAAGCTTTAAACCTCATAGTCATATGCAAAAGAATGAATGTCCCTATGACTTTTGTGGATAACGGTTCAGCAATTAATGTGTGCCCACTTAGAACCGCAAGAATGTTAGGAATAACAGATGAGGATTTATCCCCGTCAACCCAAGGAATAAGAGCCTATGATAATTCACGTCGTCAAGCATTTGGGACGATCACTATGAATGTAACTGCAGGCGCAATTGAACATGCTACTACATTTCAAGTAGTAGATATCAAGGCATCTTTTAACTTGTTATTAGGACGCCCTTGGCTTCATGATTTAAAGGCCGTCCCTTCGTCTCTCCATCAACAAGTAAAGGCTATAGTTGGAGGCGTTCCAATAACCATTGATGCTTCATCTATGAGGATTAAAACAGTAGAAAATCCACTAATTAATGTGGAACACGACGAAAACGATGAAGATTTGTGGGGCTTTAGCAAAGAGGTCTCCTTAATAGAGGAAGATGAAAGGACCCCTCTTCATTATGACCTCCACTCAAACATGATAACAAATGCTATCCTAAGAAAACAAGGACACTTTCCTGGAATGACTCTAGGAAAGAAGAAAGAAGTAGCTAAACACATGGGCTTACCTAGCCTCCCTAAATTGGATACTTTCGGACTTGGTTTTGAACCAACCCTCAAAGACCTTAAACGAGCCCAGGAAAAATCAAAAGCACGAAGAAATGCCCGTATACAAAAAAAGGAAATACCCATGGATCAATATCCTCTCACTTTAAACGGGCAATTTATAAGAGAAGGAGAGGATTACCCTTGTCATGAATTTCCTGAACCTTTTGTTGTAAATGGTATAAGGCAGCCTGGATTCGAAATCTTTTTGGATTGTTGTTTCCTAGACGAGATCCCAGCCCCAACATATAAGGAAAAAGCACCCCCTTGTTTCGACTTTAATGTCATGGGACTCCTCTTTGGAAGGGAAAAGAACGAATCAAGATATGCGGAAGATGATTCTTTACTCATCCAAGCAGTTCTCCAAAGCGAAAATTTCGATCCCTCCGAACTTATCACTCCAATAGAAGATCAAGAGCGTGGATGGCGTAAGACAGTGAAGATAGTTACTATAAATGGAAGGAAGATTTCAATAACTACAGGGCAAGGACCAATATTCGAAGAGTCGTCTGAGTCAGAGTCTGAGTTAGAGTCTTCCCTCGTCGAGTCTTCTAAGTCTTTAGTTGTAGCACCCTCACCTTCTTTCTCTACTCCTAGGATAGTTAGCAATCAAGTCCCGACGGACATCTCTTTATTTGATGTAATGATTTCTGAGTTCAATAATATGTCTTCTTCCCCTTATTCCTCTTGTTTTTCTTTATCTAAAGATGACGAGCATTGCTTAACTAATGATGAAAATGACAAAGAAATAATTAAAGCAATGGAAACACTTGAAAATAAGACACCAATAATTGAGGATACAGAAACGGTTGATATCTCAAAAGATTCAACCATTAGAAGAGAAGTTAAAATCGGACTGACACTAAACAAAGAAGAAGGAACCGATTTAATTAATCTACTTAAAGAATTTATCGATGTATTTGCTTGGTCATACGAAGATATGCCAAACATTAATAGAGAAATAGCTCAACACACTATACCATTAATTCCAGGAATGAAACCTGTAAAACAAAAGTTACGTCGAATGAAACCCGACGTGGCCCTTAAAATAAAAGAAGAAGTACAAAAACAAATAACTGCAGGTTTCATCCGGGTATCCAAATACCCTGAATGGGTCGCCAATGTTGTCCCGGTTCCGAAAAAAGATGGTAGAGTTCGAATGTGTGTCGACTATCGAGATTTAAATAAGGCAAGTCCAAAGGACGACTTCCCTTTGCCACACATCGATATTTTTGTAGATAATACAGCAAACCATGCACTTCTCTCATTTATGGATGGATACGCAGGATACAATCAAATCCTCATGGCCGAAGAAGATATGGAGAAAACAACATTTATAACACC
The DNA here is from genome assembly GCF_948465745.1 of Chenopodium album. Classification (NCBI taxonomy): domain Eukaryota; kingdom Viridiplantae; phylum Streptophyta; class Magnoliopsida; order Caryophyllales; family Amaranthaceae; genus Chenopodium; species Chenopodium album. Next base: position 24,721,619 of record NC_137846.1, on the reverse strand, counting down.
TTGGGGTACTTATTGCTATACGGTAATGCCATTCGGGTTAAAAAACGCGGGTGCTACTTACCAACAAGCAGCAACTGCCTTACTTCATGATATGATGCATAAAGAAGTGGAGGTCTATGTGGATGACATGATTGTAAAATCAAAAGACCGCCAAGGACATCCAACAGCCTTAAAGAAATTCTTTGAAAGACTAAGAAAATACAACATGAGGTTAAACCCCTCTAAATGTGCTTTTGGAGTTACCTCAGGGAAACTCTTGGGTTATGTCATAAGCTCTAGAGGAATAGAGATAGATCCCACCAAAATTAAAGCAATCATGTCCATGCCACCGCCCAAAACCGAAAAGCAAATTCGAGGATTTATTGGCCGGTTGCAATACATAAGTAGGTTCATATCCAAGTTAACCACGATATGCGAACCAATATTCAAAAAGCTTAAGAAAAATGTACCAATCATATGGGACGATGAGTGTCAAAAAGCCTTTGAGAAGATCAAAGCCTATCTTGCGAATCCTCTCGTATTAGCCCCAGCACTCCCCGGAATACCCTTAAGACTATACTTAACCGTCACAAAAGAAACAATGGGAGCTATGCTCGCACAAGAGGTAGAAAGCAAAGAAAATGCTATTTACTACTTAAGTAAAAAAATGCTCGAATATGAAACACGCTACACCCCATTGGAAAAGTTGTGCCTCGCGTTGGTGTGGGCCACAACTAAATTGAGACATTACATGCTCGTGCATACCGTTTACGTAGTCTCTCGAATGGATCCCCTAAAATACCTATTCGAAAGATCTACACTTAATGGACGAATCTCAAGATGGATAGTAAATTTGGCCCAATTTGACATAAGGTTTATGCCTCAAAAAGAAATTAAAGGATCAGTGGTCTCGGATTTTCTAGCAGATTTCCCAATAGAAGATTCAACACCCTTAGAAGAGAATGAATTCCCGGACGAAAATTTAATGATGACAGAGGATGATACATGGACTCTATATTTTGATGGAGCCTCAAACCAAAAGGGTGCGGCGTAGGAGTCTTATTAGTATCACCTAAGGAAGAACATGTCCCTATATCCATCAAATTAGATTTCGACGTCACCAACAACGCAGCTGAATATGAAGCATGCGTGGTAGGCCTCGAAACCGCTTTAGCCCTAGGTGTAAAGAAACTCCGGATATTCGGAGATTCATCCCTAATTATTAATCAAATCTCCACAAGATGGAAGGTTAGGAGTGAAAGTTTAGCTCCTTACCAAACATATCTGGAAACTCTCACCGATCAATTGGAAAAAGTGGAATACACTTACCTACCTAGAGAGGAAAACCAATTCGCCGACGCCTTGGCGAGGCTAGCCTCAATGGTTAGAATACCTAAAGAAATTGAGAAAATGCCTTTAACCATAGAAAAAAGGCATAAACCAGCATACATTCAGGCCATAGAAGACGACGAAGTAATTCAAGAAGAAGAACCAGAGGAGGAACCATGGTTCGTAGATATATTGAATTATGTCACCAAAAGAGAATATCCTCCTCATGCTGACAAAAGAGCGAAAAGAGCATTAAGACTCTTAGCTTCCCAGTTTGTACTCATAGGAAATGAACTACACAAAAGGGTACCTAAGGGACGAGCTCTATTATGTGTAGACAAAAAAGATGCTCAAGGGCTATGAGAGTAATCCATGAAGGTATATGCGGAACACATGTGAACGGCAAAATGCTAGTCCAAAAGATAATGCGAGAAGGATATTACTGGACTACCATGAATAAAGATTGTCATCAATACGTAAAAAGATGCCCAAAATGTCAAATTTATGCAAATTTGCAACATATCCCACCATCTCTTCTCTACACCTACACTTCACCATGGCCTTTCTCTACATGGGGAATAGACATAATTGGAAAAATTACACCTCCCGGAACAGGAGGCCATGAATACATCTTGGTTGCAATAGATTACTTCACAAAGTGGGTGGAAGCACAATCATATGCTAAACTCACCGCCAAACATGTAGCACTCTTTATCGAAAGAAACATAATTTGTCGATACGGAGTCCCACATGAAATGATAAGTGACAATGGAACTCATTTTCAAGCAGAATGTGAAGAATTGCTACAAAAGTATGGTATTCAACATTACCATTCTTCCCCGTATAGACCTCAAGCAAATGGAGCAGTTGAGGCCGCTAATAAGAATTTGAAAACGATCATTGAGAAAATGACGGAAAATTATAAAGATTGGCCTGACAAACTTCACTTCGCATTGTGGGGTTATCGCACGTCAATCCGAACATCAACAGGAAATACGCCATTCAACTTGGTATATGGAATGGATGCCGTACAACTTGTAGAGTTAGAAATACCTTCTTTACGCATTGCGTTAGAAAGTAAACTCGATCAAGTTGAGTGGACTAGAGCACGATATGAAGAGCTAATCCTACTCGATGAAAATTGTCGCGTGGCGACAGAGCCTGTCGCGTGGCGACAGGACGGTTTACGCGGCGCCAGTTGTTTTCTTAGTAGCGTCACCTATTGCGCGTAGGAAACCGTGTTTTTACGTATTTGATTTCGACTTTGACTTGGCTTATTGTTCTATTCCTCTTCTCATACCCTCAATATTATGATTTTTATCATTTTTATTTTTATTATTTTTATTACTCCTATTATTATTATTATTATTATTATTATTATTATTATTATTATTATTATTATTATTATTATTATTATTATTATTATTATTATTATTATTATTATTATTATTATTATTATTATTATTATTATTATAGTAAGCTTCATTAATTTTAAGCTTGCCTTCATTTTCTTTTTTCTTTTTTTTGGGGGAGAAAGTCGGTACCCTCCATTAATATTAAAAATGACGGAAAAATTTTGCGCAAAAATTACACTTTCTCACACACTTACATGCACGACACATTTGAATCAGGCAAATAAAATGATAAAATGCATATATATATATACAAGTGTCTGGTACATAAGTGACGTGAGGAAAATGCATGTCGTTTCCTACCCTTTCCCCAAGCCAAACTAAATTTGTGAACACCTAACCAACCTTATGTGAATATAGGGTAAGTTAAGGGTCGGTCCCAAGGGAATGCAATGATGAAAACTAAAGTCTAAGTCAAGCTACTTCGGAGTCGAAAATGAGATATCGGTTGGTACTAAAATGAACTAGATCAAATTCAACAAATAATCAAAGGTCTAAACGCTAGGGATATGGGTTCCACATGCAAAATCAATGATAATGCTAGATTAAAGCTCAATCAATTAATTCAAGTATTGCAATGGACAAACAATAGTAGCAATCAAGAGAGTTCAAATACTATCTCCTATAGGCCAATCTAGTGGTCACTATGAAAGGCAAACCAAGAAGAATCATAAGCAAACTCAATCAATTAGAGCAACCTTTAAATCAATTGGTCATGTCATTAAGAGTTGCAATGCAATCTAGATTAATCTTATAGGGTGATCAATCCTAATCTAATCAATCTCATGCAAAACTATGTCAACCAATTTAATTGCAACAAATCAACCAATCAAAGAGCATCAACTAGCATTTCCATTAATCAAACATGTTTCCCCCTTTCCCTAGCAACTAATCTACTCACTAATCATGGTGAAATTGAGGAACAAATAACTAGAAATTGCATTGATCATCATTCTATATAAAAATCTAATAGAAATCAAAGTATTCAATATTATCAAACTCAAATCCAAGAAAAACAAACATCAAGCAAAAGAATCAAATAACAAGTAAGTAAAGATGAAAGAAAGAAGAGAATCTCACTAAAATTGATGAAGAAATCCAAACTTGATTGATCAAATGTTGAGTTACAAATCCAAAGCCAACAACTTCTCTCTAACTTCTCTCTCTAAAACTAAGCTAATGAAAATTATCAAAAAGTTCCTCTCCAAAAAGGAAATACAATTCTATTTATAGGCAAAGAAGAAAACGGCAGCTCCCGCGGTCTCTCTCGATAAACCCGCGCCCGCGGAAAAATGGGTACGGAACCCTCCGCGGGCTGCCTGGGCAGCACCCGCGCCCGCGGCCTCAAAGGCCCGCGCCCGCGGCCTCAAAGGCCCGCGCCCGCGGCTTGATGACCCGCGCCCGCGGCGAAGTCCCCTGCTCCAAAGGCCGATCAGGGGAGCCGCGGTCTCTCTGAGTGGAGAGACCTCTCCAAATTGCCCGCGCCCGCGGAGAGACCGCGGGGCAACCGCGGCTAGTTCCTGCCAACTTTTTGGCATTTTTGAACAAAAGAGCCCGCGCCCGCGGCCTGGTGGAAAACCATGGAGACCTCTCCGAGGTCTCTCCAAGGTCTCTCTAAGCCCTCTCTAGCCAAAATGCTCCTTCCTTGCTTGATCATTGAGGTCCCGAATTGCATCCTTTGCCAAGGTGAATCTCACAATACCTACACAAGTAAACAAAGGAAGGAAATAAAAGGGAAAAAGAGCAAAATAAAGGAAAAACACGATAAAAACACGAGAAACATAAAGAAAGAGGAAAAAGGAGAAACTAAAGGAAAAAGGGCCAAAACTAAAAGAAGAAAGCAACAAAAAGGGAAAGAAATAACTTAAAAGACTACCTAATGAGTGCCATAAATGACACTCATCAAATTCCCCCAAGCTAAACTTTTGCTCGTCCCGAGCAAAACAAAGGCCAAGAAGGAATAAGGAGGAAAGAAAAATAAAATAAAAAATAAAAAAAAGAAAAAGAGGGGTAAGAATTTACACTAGGACTCACTGTCGTAGGAATCACGGTTGTTTTTAGCTACAACAAGCCATTTTGAACCCCTAGATCGCTCAAGAGGACGAGTGATGCTCTCGTAAGGGTTTCCTAAGAGTTTTACCCATAACTCTCCACCAAACCCCCAAGAGGCAAACCAAAGAAAGAGCAAAAAGAGGAAAAAGGAAACAAATTCTTTACGAAATGGACTTTACAAAGAGGCTATAATTCAAATGAATAACAACCTTTCTAAAGTGAATTATGGTATGCACGTTAAAAGATACCTAAGGTTGATTAAAACATAAATATGCTAAGCATAGGAACTAGATATCACACTCCACTTTCATCCCAAACAATCTTACCGCGTTCCCCCTACTAATCTCATATCTCCCCTTAGTGAGCATCTCATAGATTCCGCGAAGGAACCGGAAAAAGATCAAAGTTTTTTAGGCTACTCAACATCTTGATTTCGCATCCCCTTTCCTTAGTCCACAACCTATGATTCCCTCCACCGATGAAAGACTCAACTCCTAGGTCCAAAGGTCTTCCCCAAGGTTGTAACGTAAGGCAAGAAGGGTTAAGGAAGGCTAAAAATTTAAAAATTTGGTGGTTATCCTAAAATGTGAAGCAAAGACCGGCCAAATCTCAACACCAAACTTAAGTAATCACCAAACAAAAATGTATTAACACCCCCAAGCTTATTCAACGCAATACTCTACTAAAATAAGACCAAAAAGCGTGAAGAATTAACGCTTTCCCCCCCCCCCCCAAGCTAAAGGAGGCATTTTCCTCAATGCTTAGAAGGAGAAAAGATTTCAACAAAATATTTTTGAATTTTTTTACTTTTTCAATTTTTTTCTCTTTTTTTTTTTTTTTTTTTTTTTTTTTTTTTTTTTTTTTTTTTTTTAACCTAAACTTGCAATGTCCTTGCCTTTTGCTAAATTCGGACGGCTTTTTCTATAATGCAATTTATTAGTCCATGCCTTTTATGATTAAGGACGGCTTTTACTCAAACACTTGCCATTGTTCACAAAGAAAACTTAACACAATCTTGCACTCATAAAAACCCAACATCCAACTTCACCACCACAAACTCCATCAAATATGATCGATTTGCTTCACAAAAACAAGAAAAGAAAGAAAATGAAACAAAAGGCCAAAGATCTAAAGATGTGGCCTGAAAAAGAAGGGATAAGGCTCAAATGGTTGCAAGAAGGCAAATGTAAACCCAAAAATTAATAAAATGAATAAAACTATCCTAAAAATGAAAAATACCACCCCGAAAAAGCTGCCCTTGTCCTTCCTAGGTAGTTCGGTCACGGTCTTAGGAATCATATGCTAAGATTCTAGATTAGGTTTGCGAAAATCAAGGATCCATGCCGCTCATGCAAGAATTTGATGAAAGCTTGAACAAATATACACCTCACATGGTTGTTGCAAAAACTCACTAAGGTTGTCAAATTGAAGATAGGGAGCAACTACCAAACATGCCACAAACAAGTAGAATCCGGCTTCATGATCCCGCTAGTTCTAGACAACTATCTTAGCATGCTTTATCCTAGAATCAACCAAACGTAATCTCAAACCGTGCATACCATAATTACCTAGGAAGACTATTATTCAAGAGCAAGAGTCCATTGCATACAAGTCCGACTTTCAAACAGAAAAATAGTAAAAAGAAAGCCTCAAAAAGATATGCACACCAACAAGAACAAAAGATAAGAAAAGAAAGGAAAAGATGGAAAACTAAGACAAAGATAAGAAAGGGAAAGAGGAAAGGGCAAAGATGCAATCATAACACATTTATCCCAATCGACATACAAGTGGTCTAATGGCCACATCGCCAAAGACCCCAAACACACTAGGTGTTAAATTCATACAACCTCGAACCGTTCAACTTCCCCTAAGTCTAATCGTAATCTAAGCAACCAAGAAAGTAAAGAAGTGAAAATAAAAAGAAGTAAAATAAGAAAGGCCTCACCAAGCGTCCGTGCTAGACTAAAGTACCCAAAGAGTGAGAACAAGCTTCTCCAAAGGGCTCCGCAATCCAAAGCATGAGCTACGAACAAAGTGAGTAAAAGAAGAGAAAGCTATATATACAAAGTGAAATTGTTAGTAACTTCCAAACAAAGGCAAACAATAAAGAAAAACGAAAACACTAACTATATACAAAGACCTAGAAGAACCAATCATCATCAAAACCAAAATTTTTTCTGTTTTTTTTTTAGAAAATCCCAAAAACATCATCCAAAGAAACAATCAACAACAAGCAACAAAACAACAAGACCAATAGCCAAGATCCACCAAAAACCTTATCAAAAACTTCCCACCGAGCCCAAGGTGCCGTCCCCATGCTAACACATCCTTTTTGACCCTCCCCCCTCACAAAATGAAAGCATCGACCCCGATGCCGACAAACATGCAAAAATAGGGGAAAAAGGGAGAACAAAATGGGAGACAAATATGCAAAAAGGGGACTAATGGCCACTCGGGCCGGCACCATCATCACCTCCAAAACCTTCACCCTCATCCCAACCTCCGGTGAAACCGGGAGGAAAACCATAATAACCCTTAAATAGGTCTTGTTGGGATGGGGTCAATTGGTCAAAGGGCTCTTGTTGAACGAGGGGCTCGGGGTGACGGGGGTCAACATAATAATAAGCGGGGTCACCCCTATAATCACTCCCCCCCGGGACCCTATAATCATAAGGCGGGAAGTTGCGCCTTGGCACATCGGGGGTCTCAACCCCTTTCCAATAAGGGTACGTAGGGAGGCCATCACCACCCCGGGAAGGTACCGGCCCTTGTTGGGGCGGCACATAAGGATAGTTGACCGGGGGTGCGACCTCCCCCCTACGCACACTAGCATCATACAAGGCGCTAGTTTGATAAGAAAGAGTTTGGTGGTCAGAATACATACCGTGCATGGAAAGTCTCATGCGGTCCATTTGCGCCCACATAGCCGCCATATCTTGCTCAAAATCATGTGGCGGTTGTTGTTGTAGTTGTTGTTGTTGTTGTTGTCTTCTTCTTCTTCCTTGTTGTTGTTGTTGTTGAAACGGTTGTTGTTGTTGTTGTTCCTCTTGTTCTTCTCCTCTTCCTTCCTCCTCCTCCTCATTCACATCCTCTAACCCGACTCCCTCAACAAAATCAGCATCTTCCTCCATCTCATCCTCATCAACCCTACCATTGTCCCTAGGGACCATCCAAACATTCCTAGCCTCGCGAAAAATGGAGGTAGCGGTCGGGTTAGGGAGAAGGCAATGGTGGGTATTCCTCACTAGCCAAGAGTAGGTACCGGCTCTCTTAGTACTAGTTATGAAACGGAGGGTGTTAACCTGCCTCAAATTGATCCAGATGTCTTTACTCCCTCCAACCGGAGTGCAAGACTCTAAGAACCGTTCTTGGTTGAAATACCTCACCAAACGGGTCACCATGCCCCCACAGTGAACCTCCCCCGTCTTCACCCCATGCATGATCTCCTTGCACCCTTCCATGAAAATGTACCCAAAATTAATCCTACAACCCAATTCCGGCTTAGTAGCCATCCACAAAACCATGATCTCCTCTCGAGACAACTTTCCCAAATCTTGCTTACTATAAACCGAGTACCCGAGAATTCTATGGAGGATCCTAAGGGCCGGATGAATGATCTCACTAGCAAGGGAAGTTTTGGAGTCAAATTGCTTTTTGTGGGCTATGGCTCTCCACCAAGCAACCTCATTATACTCACTTTGGGCATGGGAGATAAGGGGCTCGAAGATATCACCATTTGGGTTAAAACTAGGGCCAGATTAAACTCGGCTAGGTTCATGGTGTGCTTAACATTGAAGAGTTGGAAGGAGATGATGTAGTCGGTTTCCCCGACCCTATTGAACTCAAAGGTGGAGAAAAACTCAATTGAAGGCTCCAAGTAGGTGCGGGGGTTAGATTTTAAAAACTCACCCAAACTGAGGTTTTTGAGAAGCACTTCAAGATCATTATCTATCCCTAGCTTGGCCATATCGTCACGAAAGTAATGGCGGGTGGGTCTAAACCTTCAGTCTTTCGTTTTGTTATAAATGGGCAATTGTTTAGACCGATTCCACAATTTTAGAGGTGGTAGAGGAGGAGGAGCGTCATCGTGGGTGGAAGAGTGTGTTTGGGGGTTAGGGTTTGAGGATTGGCCTTGAGAAGATTGGCCGGGAGATTGGGTTGAGCGGTTCTTGCTACTCTTGGATCGTCTCAACAAATTCATTTTCGTTTTTTTTACCACACAAATTCACAAGACAAAATCACCAGGAATAATCCAACTCCCTCAATCAAGCAATAAACACCTCAAACACTCACAATCCTCCTTTCAAATCCAACCAAACCCCCAAAAACTACAAAGTACCTGTTTCAATCAACACAACAACCAAAATTCCACAACAAATACCAATATCAACAAGCATCCATCAAATATATGCAAGATTTATCAAGAAAAACAATCATCACTCAAAAATACCAAATTTCACACAAATAGCCATGAAAAACAAAATCATGCTCAAAATCAAGATAATGCCAACCAATGTAAAGAAATCAAGTGAAATTGACAAAAATAATACAAAGGTTAGAAGTATACCAAGATTGGAGACACAAATCAAGCATAGAACACCACACTCTACCGAATTTTGCCAAAAAACCACGAGAAACTTGAGTAGAAATGATGTTAATGGAGAAATAAGGTAGATTTTGTGAAAATTTGATGGAAATTTGAAGAAAGGAGTAAGGATTTGATGATTTGGGGTTAGGGTAAGAGAGTTTTAGAGAGAGAAAGGTGAAAATTAGAGAGAGTGTGAGAAAATAAGAGAGGAGAGAGAGAGGAAGGTGGTACCGGGTTGAAGAAGACCCAGGGACCCGCGCCCTCTCCTGACCATGCCGCGGTCTCGGGAACTCTCCCGCGCCCGCAGAGAGACCTCGGGGCAACCGCGGGGAGTTCCTGCCCAATTTTTGCGATTTCCTTACCTGATGGGTGCCGCGCCCTCTCCAAAACAGCCGCGCCCTCTCCAAAACTTCCCGCGCCCGCGGAGAGACCGTGGGGCAACCGCGGGAAGTTCCTGATCCAAATTCTTGAATTTGGCTGAAATAAGGGCTGCGCCCTCTCCAATTTGCCGCGCCCTCTCCAAACTCTCCCGCGCCCGCGGAGTGACCGCGGGGCAACCGCGGGGAGTTCCTGATTGGAATTCTCTTTGAAAGCTGGAGAGGCCCCCGAGGTCTCTCCAAGCCCTCGGGGAGCCCTCTCCCCTGCACTCTAAACTCTACATAAAACCCCTTCTTTCCAACAAGTAATGACAATGGGCAACCTACAAAACAAACACAAAACCAACACTAAATAAAATCGAAACTAAACAAGGAAAATGAAAAGGAAGGAAAAGAAAAGAAAAATGAGAAGATAATCCGGGTTGCCTCCCGTAAGCGCTTTTGGTTAACGTCGTTAGCTCGACGAGCATCACCCCACTCAAGGTGGTTGGAGAAGAATCATTTTGTGAACAAGACCAACAAACACTCCATCAAAGTACTTCTTGAGCCGATGACCATTAACCTTAAATGAAGATGAGGAATCCAAAGGAGAAATTTCCACGGCACCATTACCAAAAACATCCTTCACCAAGAACGGACCACTCCATCTTGACATGAGTTTTCCGGGGAACAACTTCATTCTAGAATTATAGAGGAGGACTTTGTCACCTACACAAAACTCCTTTTTCTCAATCAACTTGTCATGAACCTCTTTGGATCGAGCTTTGTAGGTGCTAGCACAATCGTAAGCATCAAGTCGAAGTTCCTCTAATTCATGAAGGTCCAACCACCTCTTCTCTCCCGCACTTGCTAAGTCAAAATTTATCTTCTTGATGGCCCACATGGCACGATGTTCAAGCTCAACCGGGAGATGGCATGATTTCCCATAGACAAGGCGATATGGAGTGGTACCAATGGGTGTCTTAAAAGCTGTCCTATAAGCCCATAGAGCATCATCCAATTTGTCCGACCAATCCTTTCTATTGCGAGCAACCGTCTTTTCAAGAATAAGCTTGAGTTGACGATTTGAAACCTCAACTTGGCCACTCGTTTGAGGATGATAGGGAAGCCCAAATCGTTGATGCACACCATGTTTCCTCAACATCTTTTGAAAGGCATTATGGACAAAGTGGGATCCATTATCACTTATCACCGCTTTTGGGACACCAAACCTTGGAAAGATGATCTTCTTGAACAACTTCAATACAACCCTGTGATCATTTGTTGGAGAGGCAATGGCCTCAACCCACTTAGAAACATAGTCCACCGCCACAAGAATATATTGATTCCCGTATGAAGAGGGGAATGGTCCCATGAAGTCAATTCCCCACACATCGAACACCTCCAATTCAAGGATAGGTTGTTCAGGCATCTCGTTTCGCTTGGAAATGTTCCCAACTCGTTGACATCGGTCACATGACTTAACAAAGCCCCATGAATCCTTGAAGAGATGTGGCCACCAAAAACCACTTTGAAGAACTTTAGTGGCGGTCTTGGAAACACCCATGTGTCCACCACTATGATCCGAGTGGCACATTTTTAAAACACTAGGCACCTCTTCGTTTGGAACACAACGCCTAAGTAAGCCATCAACCCCACGTTTGTATAAGATAGGGTCATCCCACAAATAGTGCCTTGCCTCTCTTTTGATCTTCTTCTTTTGGTTCTTGGAGAAAAAGTGTGGAAACTCCCCATAAGCTAGAAAATTGACCAAATCGGCATACCATGGGAGTTCCTTCACCTCTATGGCATATAAGAAATCATCAAGCATTCTATCTTCAATTGGTAGACCATCATCATGAATATGATCCCCTTCAAGGCGAGAAAGATGGTCCGCCACAACATTCTCCGCACCCTTCTTGTCCCTAATCTCAATCTCAAAAGCTTGCAATTCAAGTACCCATCGAATCAACCTTGGCTTGGACTCTCTTTTAGCAAAGAGATACTTGAGGGCCGCATGATCTGTGAAGACTATGGTCTTGGAACCCAACAAGTAACATCGGAATTTCTCAAAAGAGTGCACAATTGCCAAAAATTCCTTTTCCGTTGTTGTGTAGTTCTTTTGAGCCCCATTGAGAGTCTTGGACATATAGTAAATCACATGAAGTTTCTTGTCTACCCGTTGTCCCAAAACACCTCCAATTGCCCAATCACTCGCATCACACATCAACTCAAAAGGAAGATCCCACCTTGGGCCTTGAACAATAGGAGTAGAGATTAGGGCCTTCTTCAATGTATCAAATGTCATCAAAATTGAACTCAACATCTTTTTGAAGAAGGTCATTTAGGGGCTTAGCAATGAGTGAAAAGTCCTTAATGAATCTCCTATAGAAACCCGCATGACCAAGGAACGATCTCACTCCTTTGACATTTATCGGAGGTGGAAGTTTTTCAATCACATCAATCTTTGCCTTATCCACCTCAATGCCCCTATTTGAAATCTTGTGCCCAAGCACTATACCTTCCTCCACCATGAAGTGGCACTTCTCCCAATTAAGCACCGAGTTGACCTTTTCACATCTCTCTAGGCATCTTTCAAGATTTTTGAGGCAATCCTCAAATGTAACACCTCCCACAGAAAAATCATCCATGAAGACTTCCATATCCTCTTCAAGCATGTCCCCAAAAATGCTCATCATACACCTTTGAAAGGTCGCTGGAGCATTACACAATCCAAAGGGCATTCTTCTATACGCAAAAGTACCATAGGGGCATGTGAAGGTTGTCTTTTCTTGATCCTCGGGATGAATAGGAATTTGAAAGAATCCCGAATATCCATCAAGGAAGCAATAGAATTTGTGCCTAGTCAACCTTTCAAGCATTTGGTCAATAAAAGGGAGAGGGAAGTGATCCTTTTTGATTGATGTGTTTAGACGTCTATAGTCTATACACATCCTCCAACCGGTGACCGTTCTAGTTGGAATGAGCTCACCTTTCTCATTCTCAACTACGGTCATACCCCCCTTTTTAGGAACGACATGCACGGGGGAAACCCACCTTGAGCTTGAGATGGGGAATATGATTCCCGCATTCAAAAGCTTGGTGATCTCTTTCTTAACTACTTCTCCCATTTGGGGATGTAGTTTCCGTTGTCGTTCAATAGAAGGAAGGGCGCCTTCCTCAAGCGTTATGTGGTGTTGGCACAAAGCGGGGCTTATACCTTTAAGGTCATCAATTGTGTACCCCAAAGCACTTTGGTGTTTTCTCAAAACACCACATAACGCTTGAGCTTGGCTCTCGCTCAAGGATGCACTAACTATCACGGGGTAAGTAGAATGAGGGCCCAAGAATTCATACCTAAGGTGTGATGGTAGAGGTTTGAGCTCCACCATAGGCACACCATTACCTTCTTGTGATGTGGTCAATTGCAAAGCTTCATGGCTTGAGATTCCAAAACATGTTTTCTCATCCATGTCCTCCACACTTCCATCAAGTAACTCCTCATAGAAAGTCATCTCCTTGCATGAAGCACCTACCTTGTCTTTGTTCAACAAAACATTCTCAAGAGCATCGTTAGAAGTGAGCAAGTGCTCATGCATGGAAGATACAACAATATCAAGTGAATCAATCATCATACAATTTTCCAAAGAAGAACATGGATATTTCATGCTTTCATTCAAATCAAATTCTATAACCTCTTCTCCCACCTTAAGGGAGATCTTAGCATTTCTCACATCAATCATGGCTCCCGAGGTAGCAAGAAAGGGTCTACCTAAAATGATGGGAATGGTGGCATCCTCATCCATTTCAAGAACAACAAAATCCACGGGAAACACAAACTTCCCAACCCTCAAAGGGACATCTTCTACCTTACCTTTTGGAAATTTGATAGACCTATCCGCTAATTGCAAGGTAATGTTAGAAGGTAAGAGTTCCCCTAGCTCAAGTCTTTGATAAACCGAATATGGCATTAGGCTCACACTAGCTCCCAAGTCACATAAGGCATTATCAATTTGCATCTTGTTAATTGCACAAGGGATGGAGAAGTTTCCGGGGTCTTTCAACTTGGGTGGCATTTTGTTCATGATGATAGCACTACAATTTTCGGTCAAGTTGATGGTCTCCACAACCTCACAAGTTCTTCTCCCACTCAAAATGTCCTTGAGGAATTTGGCATAGTTTGGCATTTGGTTAATCACATCGGTAAAAGGTAGAGAAAGATGGAGTTGTTTTAGCATCTCAATGAATCTCCCAAATTGTTCATCCAAATTGTGTCTCATGAATTTTTGTGGGTAGGGGAGTTTGGGTCTCACAATCTCTTTCTCTACTTTCACCTCTCTAGGTGTCTCAACAACTACCTCATCCAATGATGCCCTTTTTTCCTCATCCTCAACCAAAACCTCCCTAGGAATCTCCTTATCTACATCCTTCCTAGGCAATACCTCCTCAAGTTCCTTTCCACTCCTAGTAACAATAGCATTCACGGGCTTCTTGGGGTCAAGACCTTGGGAAGCTAAAGAAGAAGGGCTTGCATGATCCTTCAAGGCATTAGCAAGTTGAGAGATTTGGTTTTCAAGCATTTTATTGTGGGTCATCATTTCATTGAATTTTTTATCGCTCACGGCCATGTATGTGTTCAACAACTTGGTTTGATTCTCAATTATCTCCTCCAAATTAGTCCTAGGTGAAGAAGGTTGTGAATAGGAACTTTCACTTTGAGTTTTTGGAACAAACCCGGGTGGGGGACCTCTTTGAGAATTATTTTGAAAATTACCCCGTCCTTGATTATTCCAATTACTCCTATTTTGACTTTGGCCATAGCTTTGATTATGGTTTCCACCACCTTGATTATGGTTACCACTACCTTGGTTATGATTTCCATAACCTTGGTTTTGGTTACCATAATTTTGGCCTTGATTACCATAATATTAGCCTTGATTTTGGCCACTATAACCTTGATTATTATAGCTACCACGAGAACCTTGGTTCCCTTGGTTTCTATAACCACCACCTTGGTTATAGTTGTCAAGATTGCCTTGGCCTTGGAAGTTCCTATTCCATTGACCCCTTTGATTATCAAACCGTTGACCATTATTATTCGACACATAATTCACATGTTCACTCTCATGGTTATCAAACTCATCAACACATTCATTAGGACAAGCACTAGAGTCATGATCATACGATCCACATGCATCACAAAACAAACAACCCAAAGGCATATTATGTGAAGAGGGAGGGGGTTGAGAGTTAGAAGGAGTACCTCTCCACTTAAATTGGGAGGGAAGATTTGAAGCTTGAGAAGGGGAAGAAGTGCTCTCCAACTTAGCTTTGATTGCGGTGACCTCCTTTCCTGAGTTTGTCATTTGGGAGGAAAGGTTGTTGATTGCATTTAGATGGTCCACCGAGTACAATGAAGATTGCTTGCTTGAAGAGTCCCTCTCCCCATCTTGCCAATCCCTATAATATGTCACCACGTCCTCAATGATGTCCACAACTTCTTCTTCGATTTTGTTCATGATAGGGCCCCCGGCCCCTCCATCAAGGCATGACTTGCCTTGGGGACTTAAACCGCCATAGAAGATTTGGATCACTTGGTATGTGGGGATTTCGTGGTGAGGGCACTCCCTTTGATACTCTTTGAATCTCTCCCATGCTTCGTAAAGGCTTTCACTCGGCCTTTGCTTGAACCCTTGAATCAAGGCTCTTGCCTCCGCCGTCTTCTTTTGGGGGTAGAAGCGGGACAAGAAAGCCTTTGTGACATCGTCCCAAGTTCTCAAGGAGTTGGGCTTCACCTCTTTGTCTAGCCACTCCAAAGATCTTCCTATTAGAGAGAAAGGGAACAACTTGAGGCAGATGAATTATTGAGAAACCCCATTGACTTTGATGGTGTTGCAATATTTTTCAAATTCTTTTAGATGGTTCGATGGGCTCTCATTCTTAGCCCCACTATATTGCCTTCTCTCAATCAAGGTGATCATTGCTGGCCGGATTTCGAAGTCATTTGCCGGGGTAGTAGGTGGAGCTATTCCACTCTCAAACCTATATGCCCCGGGCACTCCAAGCTCTTTCAAGGCTATTCTAGGATTTTCACCCATTCCTTGCTCTTCTTGAATTTCTTCTTCACTTGAAGAGCTATAACCCAAGGATCTATTATCCACTCTTCTTCTTGAAAGAGTCCTCTCAATTTCCGGATCAAGGGGAACAAGGGAACGATCACGGGTTCTATGCATGCAAAACTCAAACAAAAATATTAGTAGCACGGCTACAAGTGTAGCCTAAAGCAACAAAATCTTTTTGTATTTTTATAAAATGAAGTAGACTCAACAACAAAAGCTAAGCACCAATAGCACTCCCCGGCAACGGCGCCATTTTGACGTGAGGAAAATGCATGTCGTTTCCTACCCTTTCCCCAAGCCAAACTAAATTTGTGAACACCTAACCAACCTTATGTGAATATAGGGTAAGTTAAGGGTCGGTCCCAAGGGAATGCAATGATGAAAACTAAAGTCTAAGTCAAGCTACTTTGGAGTCGAAAATGAGATATCGGTTGGTACTAAAATGAACTAGATCAAATTCAACAAATAATCAAAGGTCTAAACACTAGGGATATGGGTTCCACATGCAAAATCAATGATAATGCTAGATTAAAGCTCAATCAATTAATTCAAGTATTGCAATGGACAAACAATAGTAGCAATCAAGAGAGTTCAAATACTATCTCCTATAGGCCAATCTAGTGGTCACTATGAAAGGCAAACCAAGAAGAATCATAAGCAAACTCAATCAATTAGAGCAAACTTTAAATCAATTGGTCATGTCATTAAGAGTTGCAATGCAATCTAGATTAATCTTATAGGGTGATCAATCCTAATCTAATCAATCTCATGCAAAACTATGTCAACCAATTTAATTGCAACAAATCAACCAATCAAAGAGCATCAACTAGCATTTCCATTAATCAAACATGCTTCCCCCTTTCCCTAGCAACTAATCTACTCACTAATCATGGTGAAATTGAGGAACAAATAACTAGAAATTGCATTGATCATCATTCTATATAAAAATCTAATAGAAATCAAAGTATTCAATATTATCAAACTCAAATCCAAGAAAAACAAACATCAAGCAAAAGAATCAAATAACAAGTAAGTAAAGATGAAAGAAAGAAGAGAATCTCACTAAAATTGATGAAGAAATCCAAACTTGATTGATCAAATGTTGAGTTACAAATCCAAAGCCAACAACTTCTCTCTATCTTCTCTCTAACTTCTCTCTCTAAAACTAAGCTAATGAAAATTATCTAAAAGTTCCTCGCCAAAAAGGAAATACAATTCTATTTATAGGCAAAGAAGAAAACGGCAGCTCCCGCGGTCTCTCTCGATAAACCCGCGCCCGCGGAAAAATGGGTACGGAACCCTCCGCGGGCTGCCTGGGCAGCACCCGCGCCTGCGGCCTCAAAGGCCCGCGCCCGCGGCTTGATGACCCGCGCCCGCGGCGAAGTCCCCTGCTCCAAAGGCCGATCAGGGGAGCCGCGGTCTCTCTGAGTGGAGAGACCTCTCCAAATTGCCCGCGCCCGCGGAGAGACCGCGGGGCAACCGCGGCTAGTTCCTGCCAACTTTTTGGCATTTTTGAACAAAAGAGCCCGCGCCCGCGGCTTGAAGTCCCGCGCCCGCGGCCTGGTGGAAAACCATGGAGACCTCTCCGAGGTCTCTCCAAGGTCTCTCCAAGGTCTCTCCAAGGTCTCTCTAAGCCCTCTCTAGCCAAAATGCTCCTTCCTTGCTTGATCATTGAGGTCCCGAATTGCATCCTTTGCCAAGGTGAATCTCACAATACCTACACAAGTAAACAAAGGAAGGAAATAAAAGGGAAAAAGAGCAAAATAAAGGAAAAACACGATAAAAACACGAGAAACATAAAGAAAGAGGAAAAAGGAGAAACTAAAGGAAAAAGGGCCAAAACTAAAAGAAGAAAGCAACAAAAAGGGAAAGAAATAACCTAAAAGACTACCTAATGAGTGCCATAAATGACACTCATCAATAAGTCATATAAATACAACAGAAAAAGTCCTACAAAAGTCAAACATAAAACAAACACAGGTACAACTATGGCGCTGGAGGTCGCAAGTCGCGAGGGATGCCGAATGTATCGAAAAATGTCCTACTCCGTGGAGTATGTCCATCATCGCCCCCTGAACCACTAGGCGGCGCGAACTGCAGCTCAGGACCAGGCCATCTAACCTCACCCTGAAACCCGACGGAAAGAGGCTGGGGCTGCAAAGGCTGCTGCGACGACGAGCCAAACTCGTATGTCCCACCACCCATCCCACCTCGAACGGTCGGCCCGGTCGGAATGTCCTCAGGTGATGACGCCGAATCCTCTACAGTGGCAGCCTCAGAACGACCACCTCGACCACTAGAAGTAGTCCGGCGACGCCTCGAGTCGGACCTAGTAGTCTCCCTCCTAGGCTCGGGCCTCGATCGAGTGCGTGGAGAAGGAATAGGCTGCCCCAGCAAAAGTAAATCAAGGTTAGAAAATGCAACGAAAATAAAGCCAAAAGCAGTAAAAGTAAAAGTAATACCTCCTCAGCGTCGTTGCTACGACAGGTAGCACGGTTCCGCAACCTCACAAGCTGGCTGCGAAAGGCGTCAATGCACCTGGCCATAGCCGTCACCACCTCACGAGAGAACTGCCAAAATAGCCAAAGTCAATAACAATTATAAAGCCCAACATGGGGATGGTATATAACAAGAAAAACTACTTACTCGAGTCTGGTGACGAGGAATAGATCGCTCCACAAACTGCTCTCCCGCTGGAGCTGGCGGAATAAGCTCCTCGATCGGTCCATACGTACCCTGGTAGCGTATAGACATCCTCGGAGGGATGAACTCCCTAGACCAGCCTGCTAAAAGTAAAAGTTAGAAAGATACTTGGGGGCTACCTAAGAAAGATAAACTAAACGAATAAAAGCATACCGCTGCCTCCTCTGAAGGGACAGGAGCCGGCGCTAGCAACGGTAGCAGGTCCTCCTCATAGCTCTACTCAAGGAGAATGTGTGATCTCCAGGGAGTACCTCGCGAAGGCCCACCAACACGATCCCGCTGCAAGGCATCATGGAACATATGCCGAGGTGGAGGAGCGGGAACAACGAAAGTATCCGAGGAGTGCTGGATGGCCACCCTCTCCCCTAGGTAGACCACCGCGCCATATGTCCCCAGAAAGTAACGACGCTCAGCCGTATACTGCGCCGCCAGCGCAGGGATAGGAAAAGCAGCCCAAGGTCGATATACCGGGCTAGGCTCCTGAAACATCACTAAGTAAGATACTAACGCTAAAGGGTGATAAAAGAGGAAGCAAGAATTAAAGAAAAACCTACTGTGAGGATCATCTCTCGAAGGCGTAACACCTCCGGCGGACCTCTGCGGCCTCCCCAACTAGTAGCAATGGGGAGCACGCGAGGAGAAGGCCTCGCAGGCGCAAGAGAAGGGAAGTACTCGTAGAACCAAATCTATACAAAAATGAAAATTAGTAAAGATTGTGCTTCTAAAGCTAGAGTTAAAATCTAAATGGGAAAAAGGAGATATACCTCTACGACCCTCCAGAAACTGGAAAGGGCTATCTCTCCAGACAAGGCCTTGTGACGACAAGAGCGCCGCAAGCCCGGTAAAAGATCAGCATAGGCCATGCTGGCCCAGTCATATGTCCCGACCAACTGGAGGTCGCGAACGGCGGACAGGTAGTATAGAAGTACTCTAGTACCTCGATCAGGGGAAAATGTCCCTGATAGCAGAATCAGCACAAAGATGCGCACCCGCTGCTCTCGGGTAGTCGCATCATCCTCGAAAGCCGCAGCCAGCGTGCCGCGACGGATACATCGGGAACTCAG
The DNA here is from genome assembly GCF_948465745.1 of Chenopodium album. Classification (NCBI taxonomy): domain Eukaryota; kingdom Viridiplantae; phylum Streptophyta; class Magnoliopsida; order Caryophyllales; family Amaranthaceae; genus Chenopodium; species Chenopodium album. Next base: position 24,702,017 of record NC_137846.1, on the reverse strand, counting down.
CTGTCCCGACTGAGCCTCAGCCTGGGTCCGAATAACGATCAGCCCCAATAACTCCAAAACCTCCGGTGAGTAAACGGTAACACCAGCATCGAAAGGTAGAGGAGTAGACTGGAACTCTAGCCCCGTAATGAGACTAAAGTCAGCTGGAGTGACTGTCATCTCACCCCAGGGAAAGTGAAAAGTGTTAGTGGTGTCCCAAAAGAATTCCACCAAAGCTCGGACGACGAGGTTACCCCCATCGTATGAAAACATGGCCCGAGTAGCCTGCAGCAGAGGAGTCAACCCACATGACTCCCAAAGACGACGAAGCCCCTCATCGCGGCAGATAAAGTTGTCGTACAGGGAGATGATGGTGGAGTTACCGGAGCCATGGCTACGGGTCCTCCCACTCGCTAGACCTCGTCGGATTCTCTCCGACAGATGATGAACCGGCGCGTGAAATAGAGTGCGCTCGTCCCAATCCGGCATGACACCCAGCCCGGAAGTAGAAGGCACGTCCTCGCCCTCGCTGGCGGGCTCGTCCTCTCGACGTATGTCCCTCGACCGAGAACCGGAACCACGTCGTCTAGCCATGCCTAAGCCGCATGATACTATGTTCAAAAAAAAAACAGAGTACGTAGTACTAAAACAGAGCAAAATTTCAAACAAGCACGGAAGTGTGTTCTTTGAGCAAATAAACAGTTTCTTGCAAACATATGATGAATATTGTGACAAATTGTACAAGTAAAAGCAGTCCAAATGCAAAGAAAGACTCACATTGTTCTTCACGACCTTAAGAGCTCCTACAATGGTGAATTGCTTATTTCTTCACCAAATTGGGTCAAACAAGTCTCAAAATACTCCCAAAGTAATATACAAGCATAATTAAACAAATTCAAGGCATAAAATTCAACGAGCAAAGCAAATTAAGCAAAATGATTTTCGAATTTTTCGGAAAATTCGCGAATTAGAACGTAATTCATCAAAAACCGAGTAGAGTTTGAGCAAAACTTACATAGATCGGGAAAATAGATGAGAAAAGCTTCGATTTGCAACAAGTTTGAGCGAATTTGGTTGAGAAATGAGCAAGAACGAGTAATTTGAAGTTTTTCGCGAAGTTTGTGAAGCAGAGCAGCGAAATGAGAAAGAAGAAGAAGACGGGTTTAAAACCCCGATTCTGTCGCCAAACGACAGAATTGTCGCGAGGCGACAGATGCAAAAGATGGCGACGGGCACTTTTGGTCAGCGCAGGGGCGGCGACAGAGTGCTGGACTCTTCCTTATGGTTTTGTGGGTCCATTTTAGTAATTTGGGTTCCTTGGTACGCCAGTTAGCCCCTTTGAGCAAATTGACATGATTTAGTCAGCTTGATCAAAATGCACTGAGTGATCGACTTGATGAAAGATCGTCTCACTTTAGCTTAAAAGCGCCTAAGTATTGGCTCATAATAAAGCGCCTTAGTATTGGCTCATAATAAAGCACCGAAGTATTGGCTCATAATAAAGCACCGAAGTATTGGCTCATAATAAGGCACCGAAATAATGGTTCAAGGCACCGAAATATTGGTTCAACAAATAAGGCACCGAAGTAATGGTTCAATAGACGCACCAAAGTAATGGTTTACAAAGGCAAAAGCACCAAAGTACCGGCACAAATATGAAAAGCAATGATAAATAATGATATTAAGGGTCAATAGGTAAAGTGATTCTTTGGCAATGTCTCAACATAAAGGGAAATTGTTTAGCGGCGAAGTACGGTCGTGACGAGGTAGTGTCACAAATGGTGGAGATGGCGAAGCAAGGCCACCTTCGGCGATCCCTCAAGGTAAAGAAGAGATTGTCTATAGCGGCGACATACTGCTGTGGCGACGTACTGCCACACCCAGGAAATGACGACATACAGTTATTTTCGATGATGTTCCCGAAGTACTGTGGAGGATTGTCACCAAGAATATTGAAGACGACGACATACGGTTATCTTCAAGGATGGCGTTCATGAGGCAATGTGGAGGTTGTCACAAGCAACAAAAGAAGCAACAGCAAAACGGTTACGCTCAGAGACGTGTGCTCGACGGTGCAAGATACGCGTTTCTTAACTCTCTTATCTGTTTAACTAATGATTGTTTTGCAGGTATCGGCGTTATAAGAATGATTTGGAATCGCAGAACGTTTTGAATCATTCTCCGTCCCTATCGATACTTTGACTCTCGTTTTTCGAAACATAAGTTTCTCCAAACTCAGTCAAAGTGGGGGCTTCTGTAGACACCCATTTGTGTCTCCCCAAAACCAAACCCAGTGATGAATGCCTTGCACGTTGTGTTATTATCGAATTAGGTGAAAGTGGTACGAAAGTCGAGTGTTGCGGTTTAGTTTTAATTAAATTATTTTCTCTCTGTTTTTGAAAATGACCTTATTTATTTGAAAACGTCCATTTCAGTTTATTTTGGTCCATGATAAGGGTCCAATAATGGTGTAGATGGATGGGGCTCGAAAAGACCTTTCCAACGATATATTATAAGCCCGATTCCGATGAATATTGAGGAAGTTATGGCCAAAATACTAAACTTGGCCCGGTTATTTATTTTAATACGGCCCAATGATCTAGAGGAGGGCTCAATATTAATTGTTATTCCTAAAATTATTAGGATTAATTATAGTTTTCTAGAAGTTTCTAGAAAGTTCCTTTTAATTCTAATATTGTTAGATTTAATAATTAATTATTTTTAAAAGATTTTTATTTGGAATAAAATATGGTTTTATTATCTTAAAAATATATTTTATCTTCTGTACGGATTTCGTAGATCAAGTTGATTAAAGATCGGATTCCGCGTGAAGAAAAACGCGCTAATACAGGCTGTCGCCAAACGACAAGTCTGTCGCCGCGCGACAGAGTCAATTCCTGGCGACAGCGTGGAGTTTTATTCCTTATCAAATTCTATGATTTTCCGGATTATTTTCATTATAAATAGCGTCCGAATCCCTGTTTTCGAAATCATCTACAAACATCAAACATCAATTCACAATCGTCAACTCTTTCTCTCTATTCTCTCATCCTTAATTCTTTTCTTTCCCTCTCTTTCTAAACAACCCTTTTTTTACAAGCAATATTCCGCATTTACAAGACCTAGAGTCGCCTAGCCAAGTTCGAAGTTGCCTTCGCCCTAGACGTGCAAGGTTGATATTTTCTGAGGGTTTGGTCCAAAACTAGTCTAAACTTTATTTAATTTGATTTTAATTTGATTCTTTAATTATTCTTTATTATTTTCATTGAAGTTTACTAACTTGTGTATTTTGTTATTAGAAAGAGGTACGATGCTTCAAAGTATGTAATCTTATTACTCTCTTTCAATGTAGAAAGCATGTTTAGATTTGCTTATTATTGTTAATTCCTAGTATCATGTTAGGATGCTTTTAATGCTTTCTAGTATCATGTTAGGATGTTATTATTGCTTTCTAGTATCATGTTTAGGGTGCTTTTACTTCTTTCTAATATCATATTAGTACCATGTTAGGTTTAAAGCTTTGATCTTTATTGCCTAGTGACATGCTAGGGTTTGTTATTAATCTTGTTAGTATCATGCCTAGGATCTTGCTATTATTATTGAGCTTTATTATGCCTTATCATGCTATGATTATTATTATCATTATTGTTTATTATTATGTTGCTTGATATATTTTATTGTTATTGCTTGATCACGCCTTTTATGATTGTTAAAGGGAATTTGTACTTGAAATCACGCTTAATAAGATAATTATTAATTTGGTTTAGGCTAATGTGATTTTAACTCAAGTGATCGCCAATAATAGTATTATTTGTGCATTAATTTCAACCAACATAGATAAACAGGGTAGGTTCAATATAATGTTTGTATGTTATTCAAAAAGCGCACATGAATACGAGCAGAACAAAGTAGAGGCCTATTTTATAGGGCGGGTCCTTTCTTTTGTAGATTGGATTCGTACCCTCATCCCCGGACCCTGTTTGGTTCAAGACCTTATGGAGTAGTTGATGGTCCTTTTGGATTGTCTTTTGGGTTTACAAGTTCCTAAAACTTGTTGGCGACTCTTTTTGCTCTTTGTCTTTCCCTTTGGAACGCCACCGTACTTTAGTGTATGATCACAGTGGGGTTCAAGTTTGGGGTTATCGTGATGCTTGAAATATTCCCTACAATATCCATATCAGAAGAGCAAGAAAAAGTAGTGATTTTACCCAAAGAAGCCCAAGACCTAAACTTATCAATGAGATCTTGTAAAGGCCTGCTATTAAGCACTCCCATCCAATGAAATCACCCACCAAGTTTATAACACAACTCTAACCTTCTTAATCACAATAACCAAACAAAAATTCTACCTAATTCAATACCCAAAAAACCCAATTCAGCTCAAGTGTAATCAATCATATATTGCTCAACTCGAACGACATGGACAACGAAAAAAAATCCAGTCCAATCCAATCCAACCCACAAAGAAAAGAATTTGGTGGGGGTATGCTCAGAAAGGAATTGAGGGATTCACATATTAGATCTATCCCAAGTTTCCTTCTGCTTCCTCCTTTCAAAGTAATTAAACAAATTATACTCCTTTTTCTCCTAGCTCATAAAATACTGAAAAAAGGAGGAAAATCACAGCTAATTTATGATATGATTATACTCCTATTATTTACAACACTCAAAAGATTTTTCCCACATGAATAGTTTAATCCTCACCAACCTAGATGATTTAAATCAAATTAATGACTAAAATCATATCCAAAATCCCAATTCATCAACCAATACCAGAATCCTCCAGATTTGATCCCACAAAAGTTTTCAGCATCCAAATATATATAAAAAAAGCAAAAAATATTGAAAATCTTCACTAATATGGAAAGAAATTAAAAAAAAAGTGAGACTAATCAATACAGCTTTTTTCCCATCATAGAAGATCAATTTTGTGATCTGGGTATTAATTAATTCAACTCCAAAACAAAAAATAAAAAAGGAAGAAAATAAATTAAATCGAAAAAGTGGTGTTGTATATGAGCAATAAATTGAGATTGAGTAAATATATGGAAAGTGTAGAAAAGAAGAAAAGTAAAAAAAAGATATTAAAGAATAAAAATGAAGATTACATTGAAACTTCCTCCTCCTCTACTGGAACATATATGCAAAAAATCTACGACAATCAAAAGTAAAGCTTTGCATGTGAATAAATGGAATCTAGAAACTTACTCAATCAGAAAGCTTTTGCATACCAGATTTATTCAAAACAAAAATAAAAACTAACAATAAGTTGCACTTTGGTTGTCATTGAATACAAATTTGTTATGTAACACTGGAAGGTGTTCACAAAAAGTAAATTCAACATGGGAAGGAGCTGTGGTACTGGGTCTACACTATACAGAGTCCTAAGCCCTGTTCCCTCCAACACCCTCTCTACATCCCCACCCCATAGGAAGAATAAAAAAGGAGAGAAGAAAATGATTATAATTCTTTAAAGTAAAACCAAACTATCAACTTTTGATTTCAGATTCACAAGATACCTATTTTCTTAGGAATTTTCCAAGCATACTAACATCTATGAAAAAGAAGCAATTTCAACTTTCAAAGAAGTGACACCATCTTTTACATCTTGGGCATGTACATAAGACCTCTGGAGAGTCCAATAAAAGTTTATCATTCTGAGCAAGCAAATGGACAGAAACACACACAAACGGCACAATGTTATTGCGATATAAAAACATCCCTAGAGAAAAAATACGAAATACAATAACAATTTCTATACACACTACAGAAAGGACATACAATGTCCGCAGCCATGAGATTCAAACCTACTCCACCAGCTCTTGTAGATATCAAAAAGACAAAAGCAATAAAAATAGTTAAATCTCTCTAATTATAGGAAGTTAAATCTCTCTATTTATTCATCTGCCCAAATTTCACTCTATGTAAAATTTCAATCAACAAAATCACTCGTTATATACATACTTTCATAAATTGAGTAACTATAACCAATAGTTAAATAATCCACCTTAGAAGAATCCTGGATTGATTATACTTACAATTAAATTAACTATAAACCCAAAATTGTGAAAACGATATTCGATGATTAACAAAAAATAAAGATATATTACCTCAAAGCCGCTTCGAGAAAAAGCTCAGAAGCCGCTTCAATGGAGAATTGAGAAACCGCTTCAATTGGAGGAATACTGTCAATCATAAATCAATCAAATTCAACCCAAATAAAACCACCACACAATCGAAGAAGACGCTAAAATTCAACCAAAAAAACGAATAGAACAAATAAACCCTTAAAAATTCGGGAAAACAATCGAACAAATAAACCCAACAAATCGAACAAATAAACCCAACAAATCGATCAAATAAACCCCATTAAAAACAAAACGAAACATCACATACAGAAATGAAAAATAATAGAAAGAACCCAATCATTGAATAAAGTATAAACTAAAATTGAGATATGTGTATACAAACAGGCATTACCAACATCAAATTTTCTGGATGACACAACAGAAGCTTCTGATTGACCCAATTTCTGCCGTTTCACAGAAACTCCATCAGATCCATTATCTGTCCCAGCATCATCTTCGTCATCATCTTCACTCAATTTTGAGCTCATCGCCATCATTGTTGAAGGGGGACATATTTTCTCTCTCTAGGTTTCTCTTTCCTTATTTTCCATTAAGAATTCTGAGCTTTTTTTTTTGAGATGAGAAGGAGGAAAGAGAAGGAAGTCTGTGAGGAAGAAGGTGCTTAAGTAGGTGAGAGAGTAAGGGGCAAGTAAAGGGGCAAAATTGGCAATGCATTAATTTTAGGGGCAAGGCTGTAATAGCACCACAAAGTACTATTCACCAGCTACAGTAAATTATTTTGCATGTTTTATAATGGTTATACATTATAGATATCTTATTAATACTCATACGGGATTTTAACTAGTACTCCGTATTATATATTGTTAATTAAGTATAAATATCATTTTTATAATTTTTATTAATTTATAATTACACGTATTAAGGGTGTGTTCAATTAACCTAATTTTACTTATCTGAATTTATATGAACTTATCTAATCTAATATGAACTTATCTTATCTTATCTGAACTTATCTGAATTTATTAACTCTTATTACAACTTATCTGAATTTATCTAAACTTATTTTTCCTGAACTTATCTTATCTGAACTTATTAACCCTTATTTGAACTTATCTAAACTTATTAACCCTAAAATAAATGGAAATAAGGTGAACAAAATAGAGTCTAAGGTCAAACTATGCCATTGACATTATGAAAATAGCTCATGAAGCATGTGTTTATTCACTGATACAGTGATATAGTTACGTACTCTATTGAATATAAAGGGAATTCCAGTCAAATGATTCAAAAATTAAATAATTTAGATGCAATGCAATGACTTGTACACAACTAAAATTTCTGATTCTTTAATTGTGCATGTAAGCATCTGACTTTATGTCAAATATATGATTGATCAAATAATTCTAATCAAAATCATGCAGTCATTTTCTTGCCACCTAATTAATCTTATCCCACATGAAATAATAAAATTCAAATAAAGAATAATCAACTATGGTACCCCAATATTTGTCATCCTTACAATTTGGAATTCAACGCCATTTTCTACGTGAAATTTGATTAGTTTCTTGGTCAAATTACATTTAGCCGTAATTCAAAACCAATTTCTTAACAATTAAACTTACAAAAATTTCAAGGATATATCTTAAACCTTATTCATACAATTACTTCTTCCTTGATTTTTTTTTCTATAAATAACAAACCTTTGATCATTATAAACAACACAAAAAACCAAAATTATATCATATATTTGTGCAAGTATTAACACAATACAAACATGAAGGTTCGTATCTTCACATTTCTTTCTTTTCTAGCCTTAATTTTTGTATCAACTCTTGTTACTAAAAGTAATGCAAATATAGTTTCAAATCAAAATGATGATATTCAAGAAAGATTAATAAAATGTCTTACTAGCCATTCTCTTGAATCCTACCCAATATCATCCCTCATTTATGCACCACAAAATACATCCTTCTCTAATGTTCTACAATCCTACGTACGAAATCTTCGTTTTAATACCTCCACAACTCGTAAACCCTTGCTCATTGTGACAGTTACCGATGTGTCTCACATCCAAGCATCGATCTTGTGTGCCAAGGAGACCGGTATTGAGATGAAGGTCCGAAGTGGAGGCCACGACTATGAGGGGCTATCCTATGTCTCTATAGTCCCTTTTTTCGTGGTTGACATGTTCAACTTCCGTTCAGTTGATGTAAACATCGAGGATGAGACTGCTTGGGTGGATGCCGGGGCTCTCCTAGGAGAAGTGTACTACAACATCGCGAACAAGAGTGACACCCATGCTTACCCTGCAGGAGTTTGTCCTACCGTTGGTGCTGGAGGGCACATCACCGGAGGGGGTTATGGTAATTTAATGCGAAAATACGGCCTTACAAGTGATAATCTTGTTGATGCCAAAGTTGTGGATGTCAATGGTAGAATACTTGATCGCACAACCATGGGAGAGGATCTCTTTTGGGCTATTCGAGGGGGTGGTGGTTCGAGTTATTGTGTTATCCTTTCCTATCAGATAAAATTGGTTAAAGTACCTAAAAAAGTCACTGTTTTTAGGGTTTCAAGGACACTAGACCAAAACCTAACTGATATTGTTGATCAATATCAACATGTTGCTCCAAATTTGGACCGTGATGCCTTCATTAGGCTTACCCTAGGTGTTACAAACTCGACCAAAACCGGCCTTTTGACAAACCAAGCAACATTTAGATGCTTATTTTTAGGTGACTCTCAATCCCTCCTATCCCTAGTACAAGAGAATTTTCCCTTGTTAGGCCTGGAAAAGTCGGATTGCATTGAGATGAGTTGGATTGAATCTGTCCTTTTCTATTACGACTTTGCTATGGGAACTCCACTTTCGACTTTATTAGATAGGCACCCTTCAAGTTTAACTTCCCTCAAAAGAAAGTCCGACTATTTGAAGAAGCCAATTCCAAGATACGGGTTAGAAGGGCTATGGAAGCTAATGGTTGAACTACAAACGCCTCAACTCACGTTTAACCCTTATGGAGGCCAAATGGCAGAGATACCGGCTGATGCGACACCATTCCCTCATAGGGCCGGGAACATGTTCAAGCTTCAATACGCGACTAATTGGAACGAAGAAGACAATGATAGATCAAAGTACTATATAGACTTGACAAGAAAACTCCATACCTACATGACTCCTTTTGTTTCAAAAAATCCAAGAGAAACTTTTCTTAATTATCGAGACATTGACTTGGGGATTAATCACCAAGGTACAAGAAGCTACATTGAAGGTAAAAAGTATGGGGTGAAATATTTCAAGGATAACTTTGATAGGTTGGTGAAAATTAAGACCACGGTTGATCCTGATAACTTCTTTAGGAATGAGCAAAGTATACCAACTCTTCCACGTTAGTGCATGGACAGTAATACTTTAGAATACAAGCATATACCTAATGTTTAGTTTTCCTTACCTTTAAATAAAATACGAGTATTGTTTCAATGCATATTAATTTGTACTTATACCATAGAGTGTAAAAAAGTGTTTTAACATTGCATTATTGTAATATATGTCTATTGATTTGTACTTATACAGTTATACCATAGTATGTAAAAGAGTGTTTCACATTGTATAATTGCAAATTGTAATATATATGTTGTCATATTTCTTGTTTACTTGTATAAAATGTTGGCTTGTTCATTCTTGATAATGAAAAAGAAAAAATAAATAAAAAATAATTTGCTTTAAATCTATTTGGCAAGCTATTTTAGGCACCTTAAAATAACTACGTGCTAGTCTGCTAGATATTCAAGTCTCCTTAACTCTGTTTGAATAGAAACATTTGGAAGGAAATTAAATGAGAGAAGGGATTTGAGGGACATAAAGAGTGAGTATAATGCACCCGGCTATATATAACAAATTTCAGAGTGTGTGTAAAGACTTAGAAATATAGGATCATGTGAGAATAGTAAGAAGTAATCCCAACCCTTACATATGTGAGTAACAAATATCCACACAGTCAAAATTATAATAATTTCAAGCATCTTTATGAGGGGAAAAAATACGCTATCCTTTAGATTCTGTGAACTTGAAATTTTGTAGAATAATTAGACCAACTTCTTACTCCATAGTTCATATTTTCTGTCACCTTAAAAAAATATATTTCCTTTATTTTACTTGATCTATAGCCCTTTGGCATACAACTTAAGTGAGAGATTAAAGAAAAAACTGAATAAAAATGAACTACCCCTCCGTTCTTGACTAATTGACACAGTCAAACTTAGCACAAATGTCAATGCACTAGTTTGACCTTAAGCATATATGATTAAATATTAGTTAAAATGATTAAAAGTTGATATTATAAAACTTTATATCAATACATATATAACAATATATTTCATGATTAATTTATTTTTAAAATATATATTACTGAAAAACAATGGTCAAATAAGTATATGAATACTGAAAAAATAAGTCAAATGTAAATTATTTAGGAACAGAGGGAGTAACACCATAAAGCCTAATGTTTTTGTATTTAAAAAAAAAAATTGTCTTTTAGTTTCTTCTTTAAATTGCATATTTGCGTATTATGTGACTATAGATCAAACGAAGTAAACAGAAATCAATGAAGTAGTATTCAACATAAATAATTTAAATTTAGTAAAAGTAAGTTAAATTTAGTAAAAAAATAATAATTTCAGTTTAGTAATTTAAGTTAAATATGTTTTTGTAATAATTGTGATGATCACGATTTACAATTGCAATGGAATGAGAAATCGGAATTCATCAACCTTTTTAGCTCAATACATTAGGTACGGCATTTTTTATAATAAAATTCATGAATTTACCCATGTAATTGAAACATTTTGAAGCGGAGAAGCTGCGCATGTAGATTGGAGCAAAATGAAGAATACTACTGATGATATTCTAGTTAAATGTATCTTTTCAATGTATTTTTTTTTTATAAATATTATATTTAATTTTTTACATTTAAATTAAGTTAATAAGTTAATATAATAAATATTATATTTTTTTTTTTACATTTAAATAAAGTTAATATGTACAATAACAGCAGCCCACTATTATAATTGAGCAATTGATAAGTTATCCATTGGTACAACCCAATAATTTCCCAATTTCTAAACTCCCTAAGCAAACTCAACACTCACTAATAAGTAGTATTGACCTTGTTCAAAGTTTAAACCCTAGTTTCCTTGCCATTGACATCTCCTTTGCTCCACGGCCTCCACCTCTACGTCTCTATCGCTCCACACCTCCACCTCATCTCTATCGCTCCACCTCCATGGCTCCATGCATCCACTTATCTCCCAATTCCCACCATCGCAACTCAACACCACCTCCACGCATCAACAACTGCATGACACCACACCTCTTGTTGCCACCACAGGGCACGCCTCCCACCACTGCGCATCACTACACCTATGACCACTAACCCTGCCACAACACGTTAGTAATGAAGATTTGTGTAAAGTAGCATGAAAAACTAGTTATGTGACATGTATTATGTATTTATGGACCTAAATGAGCCTAATATCAAAATGGAGCTTATAACAAGCCTGATTTAGAATTCGAGACAATAACGAGCTCGAGCCCGGCTCCAATTTTGAGCACTGGTGCTCAAGCCAAGCTCAATTTTCAAGGCTCAACAAGCCATGAACTCGAGCCAAACTCGAACCCAAACACACGAACTCAAGCCGAGCCTACCAGTATTCGGGCTCATTAACAACCACACACCTATAATGTATTTTTAAAGTATCTATAACATACCTATAATGTAATTTTGATGTATTTATAATGTATATATCTATATCTATAGTACATTTTTTATATATCCATACTTCTTGTTTTGGGTGTTTTTGTCCCCCGGGAGAGTTACAGCTCGAAGATTGGTCCGGAGCAGTCTGTACCTGCAAAACACGAAGACTCCGATTGGTAGGAGCTCCGCCTTCGACGATCAAGTTAGTATCGGTTGAAGAATATGAAAAGGTGCGGAAAGGTAAAAGTGAGATCTTCTTGGATTTCAAAATCAGGTGTTTTTTCTGATGTGAGAGAATGTAGGGTTGTTGTAATAAATGAATTGTGGATGTCCCCAAAATGGGGGAATCAACCTATTTATAGGGTCATCGATAAATGTGCCCCTTAAGAGGTCACTCTGACCTAATTCTGATGGGCTGCGCCGAATTACGGCTTTCTCGGGATTTGGGCCATGAAGGTCGCCTTTTCTCCTAAATTCTGGGAACGCCACATGTTAAATGGGGATAGGTCCAGTTTGGACTAATCCTAGGCTGACACGTGTCGCCTGCTGGTTGGTCCACATGGCATGGGTAAAAATTACCTAAAACATTTGCCCCTCACAGATGTGACATGGCATGCCACATGGCATCTGTGACAAATGTCACTCTACCACTGGTTGAATGATTTTAACTGTGAAATTTAACTTTTCACATTCTGGGGAAATTACAGGAATGCCCCTGCAGGGAATAATTGATATGTCTATTATGTATAGTGTTTTTACCCCCGTCCCTTGGTCATAATTAGTAGTGTTTTTGGCTCTTTAGAGCCACTCTTATTACTAATTGGTGGTTTCTAGTGTTTTCGTAGTTTTGGTTGAGTTTTGTAGGAAATTGCATCTTTGGAGCTTTTTCCCGGGATTATTGCGGTACAACTACGAGCATTTGAAGGCATGACCGATTGCATTTGGACACCGAGTATTCAAGACCCGAAGTGGAGATTCGAATTGGGCCAAGAATGAAGCCCAATCTAAGTCCAGCATATAGTCGGGCCCGATCGGGCGAGCTTTAGCCCGATCGGGCGGATGCCCAGAACGAGTGGGCGAAGAAAAAGGCGGGCCCGATCGGGCGGTGCCTCGCCCGATCGGGCGCGTGTTTCTGAGGAGAAGTTTAAGCGTCGTTTAAGTTGTTTTAACTTAGGATTTTCGAGCTTAGTATAGATACGCTTTTGTTAAGCGAGTTTAGTATTCTTTTCTCCCTTCCCATACTCTCTCTCTTTCTCTCTCTAAATTTTCTCTTTCTCTCTCCTCTTAGACTCTAGTATTATTTTCTCTCTCTACAACTCTTTGTTTAATTTCATCTCTTGTTTCCTTCAACTTTGGTAACGATTTCTTCTCCTTTAATCTCAGTTATTTATTCTCTCTCTTTCATCATGACTTGTTTAATTGCTTTGTTTAGTTTATATTTAAATATGTGTGAGTAATTTTCTTTCTAGGGTTATGGGGATCCATAAATAATATGAAGGGGTAATTTATTATTGTTAATTATCAATGCTTGATTAATTTCCTATTGATTGATTTAATGCTATGCGGTTAGATTTGGCCAGATTTAATTCGTATGAGTTTAGCAATATTGATTCGAGATTCGAGAGATGAGAATTGATGTTTAGGCTTAGTTTCAATAGGTAGACTAATTTATAAATGGTTAGGTCGAGATTCGAGAGATGAGATTTAATACCGGTAAATTAACTCTGTGATTGTAATACGTAGCGAAAGCCCTTTATGATCTGGTTAATTGATGCATTGATGATTGATTGGTATGTTTTACCCTGGAATATTATTTATTGGTGAACCTATGCCCTAGGTCTTTTATCATATCATTTCTCCCTACTCACATTCTTCGTAGTATAGTTCCTTTAAATAACAACTTTTGGTTACTTAATAATTTAGATTATAATAATTAATTAGGAATAGAAAGACTTGTTTCCCTGTGGATTCGACCCTACTTCCCTATCTATTATTAGTTAGCGATTTTAGGAATTACTTTTGATTAGGTGATACGACTTTAGCCTGTCAATAATTCAAGCATCCCACACTTGAGCCCCATTGTGATCATACACTTAAGTATGGTGGCATCCAAAGGGATGGAAGCTAGAGCAAAAGAGTCGCCAACAAGTTTTAGGAACTTGTAAATCGTTCACAGGGTGAAGATTACACCCCTTCACGATCCATGAGATCGCTAACTCCATAGTGGACTGGAACCATGACTGGATATTCGGGAATGAAGGTACAAATCCAACCTAAAAGAGATTGAACCTGCCCTAAATAGGCCCCCACTTTATTCTTTTCATATTCATGTGCACTTTCTGACTAACATACAATCAATGTATTAATCCTAAGCATGTTTAATGTATGCTGGTTGAATATTAATGCACAAACAAATCTATTATTGGCGATTACTTGAATTAAAATCACATTAGCCTAAATAAAATTATTAATTATCTTATTAAGCGTGATTACAAATACAAATTCCCTTTAAACCTGCAAGAGAGGGCGTGATCAAGCAATAACAATAATACGTCAAGCAATATAATAATACAACAAATCATCATCATCATAATCTCAATCTCATCAAAGCATAGAAATATATAAGCAAGATCCTAGGCATGATACTAACAAGATTAATAACAAATCCTAGCATGTCACTAAGTAATAAAGATCAAAGCTTTAATCCTAACATGATAGAAGAAAATAGGAAGCAACCTAAGCATGATACTAGGAAGCAATAAATAACATCCTAACATGATACTAGGAATTAATATAATCTAAGCATGCTTTCTAAATAAATAGAGCAATTAAAACAACTTACTTTATTGCCTCGTACCTCTTTCTATCAAAATAATACACACGTTAGTAACTTCAAGGAAAATATTAAATCAAACAATTAATTTAAATAATTAAAATAGGGATTTGGGACCAAACCCTCAGAAATTATCAACCTTTCACGTCTAGGGCGAAGACAACTTTAAGTTTGGCTAGGTGTTTCTAAGACTCGAGAATGTGGTATGGTGTTTGAGAAGGCTAGGCTTAGAAATCAAGATAGAGAAGGAAAGAATAAGCTTCTAGCTTAAAGAGAGAGAAGAATTAGAAAGATGATTGGTGATGATTGTCGGTGATTGTGAATGAATAAAAACGGGGAAATACGACCCTATTTATAAGGAAAAAGGTCTCGAAACGATCAGAAAAAGATCGAATTCGATTCGGAGTAAAACTACTCCCATCGCGGCGCGATGGCTCTGTCGTTTCACGATGGTTCACACGCTAACTCAAAGCCGTACAGAGTCCTTAATCTAATTAAATTAGACTAATCAACGTCCGTACTTATTTTTTAAAATCAGATTTAATCTTTCAAAACACTTGTTTTATTCCAAATAAAATTCTTTACTTTTCTAAAAGATATAATTATTAATCCTAATCCCGCTAGAATTTAAGATAACCTTCTAGGTTATTCTAGAAAATTAAAATCAATCCTAATGACTTTAGGAATATTAATTAATGGGCCCTCCACTTGATCATTGGGCCGTATAAAAATCATCTTAGGCTCAATTTAGTATTTTGACCATAACTTCCTCATTATTCATCAGAATTGGGCTTATAATATATCGTTGGAAAGCTTTTTCCGAGCCTAATCCAACTACACTATTATTGGACAGATATCATGGAATAAACTAAACTGGAATGGACATTTTCCATAAATAGAGTAAGAAAAAAACATTTTCGAAAATAGAAAGAAGTATTTTTTATTAAAACAACTGCACCACAAGACTTTTCACGTTTCGCCTTGTTCGATAATCAAATGACGCGAAAGATATTCATCACTGGGTTTGGTTTTTGGGGAGACACAATCAGGTGTCTACAACCCTTGAAATTACCCCTCTATAAATACAGGTTTTACCCCTCTCATTTTGGACGTTTACAAAAAAAGGTCTAGAGAGAAAAGTCAATCTTCTAGAGAGAGAGAGATTGAGGCCTACCTGTGTTATACACAAATAGTCCCTTTTTCAGTGGTCTGCCCAGCCGGTTACATCCACCTGTGGTATCTACAAGTAGAATCACTAACAACCTGCTTGATGCAGCGGGTCAATGCCTGACCCTTTTCAGAGTCAAATTCTAAGGTACCGTCTCTACTCCCTTCAGATCATTCTTGCTTTTTCCGTTTGTATATTTACATTCAATAAATGAATTCATCACCAACACACACGGCACAACCTAGGTTAGTAGTCAACCGGTCTCCTAGTATGGGTGAGTCTAGGATTGAGGGTGCCGGCTCTGGGTGTATGGAGCAGCATTGTACATCCCCAAAACCGACCGTATCTGTATCTGTGAAAGACACAATGGCTCGAACCAAACAAACGGCCACCAGACGGCGGAGGAGAGACGGTACATTGGAGGTACCGTTTGATGAAATCACGCCGGTTGAGGGGGAGGACATGCAAAAATGATTCGGGGAATACTCCCCTTCTAGGATCCTCAAGACTCCAAGTAGTAGGATCTTAGGTGATTCTGATGGTGGAGACGGGGAAGAGACCGTCTCCAATGATGGTGTTTAGGAGATGAGGCCTAAATATGCAGACGGGGAAGAGACCGCCTCTGCTTCTAGCTCATATGAAGGAGATCCCCAGGGGAGAGGCGGAGGCAACGCCGCTTCTGAGTCCAGTTCTGATGATAGCAGTGACGAGGATGATCTTCCCCCGCTTGAGGATACCAGGAGAAGAAACGCAAGAATTGGAAAAAGAAGAGCAACCCGACTAAGATCCATGGGTCAGCCGAAGATTGGCTACAATGGAGAAAGGTTTAGACAATTTTAAGCTCAAGTACCCTCTTGGAGTCGGATTCAACATCCAGGTGCCGCCTGAATTAGGCATCATCGCCTGGAAAGACGAACAAACAAACGCCGATCGCTATTTCGGCTGCTATGAGGCGGCGTTCTTAGCCGGCCTCCGTTTCCCTCTTCACGACATAGTAAAAGCCATCCTCCGAGGATACGGCTTGGGCGTATGGGATAGTACACTCTTACCACATACCACACACCCCAAATACTAGATGATCTTAGACAAGGTGTCTAAGTGGGATAATTGGAAAAAGCGCTTCTATCTGGTGTCATCCCCCAAGGATAGTGAGAACCGCGAGTACATGCGGTACAACAGAAAGCCAGACCTTCTAGGTCAAAAATGTAAATTCCCTGCCATTCCAGACGATGACTATGAGAAAATCATAGAGGCGGGGTTTTTTAAACTTAAAGCCGACACCCTCTCAACCGGGGAAACAATAAGTGCCCCAAGAATTGGATACCTAAGCACGAATGATTGAGAGACGAGGCATTTTTGTCCGCCTACGGTCTTAGTACGATGTTTGATAGACGTACGTTTAATATGCATCCAGCAGTTATTATGTAGTCTGTGTTACTTCCTTGTTGGTTTTATCTATTTGTATATTCTAACACATTTTGTTTGCAGAGACGGGTAGGAACATGGTCTCAGAAGAGAAAATCCCCATATAGTCTGCAGCACAAATCCGCAAGGACAAGGCGGAGAAACAAAGGGCGGAAGTAGCCGCCACGGGTCAGGTATTCACCGTCTGCTCTACTTAACTTGGTACTTGTTTTAATTTTCAACTAGAGGCGGCGCTATGCCGGCTGTATACTCATTGTGCTATTGCTTTTCAGGATATTCCTCGATCCTTCCAAAAACTCATCAAGCGAAAGTCGGATGAGACAGCCAATAGCTCCACCAAATCTCAGAAGGTCTCTTCAACCCAGACGGCTCCAGAAGGCCTGGCTAGGAAGACTCGTCTCAACATCGGGGGGAAGAGCATAAGTCTGAAGGGCTTCGGTCTAGGTATAGACTTAGACAAGAAGTTTGGCACCGAGTCAGTGTTTAGGACAGGCGAGAAGCCCAAGGCGGCTCGCAGCTTAGCAGTGGCTGTGGGTGATGACAGCCTGTAGATTATTGATCAAGGTATTGCTAGTCCCTTCAAATCCCCGTTTGAGCTACCCTGGCCCATGCAGGTGAAATCTCACTCACAGCAGACTTCTAAAGGCTCTTTAGGCATCCGTTTGCAGATAGGTGCCGCCTACACAGCTTACTCACCCAATCTTGGTTATGATGTAGATTCCCCCCTGTAGGGAATATTTCTAACATCCCACACTTGAGCCCCACTGTGATCATAAAGTTAAGCATGGTGGCGTCCCAAGGGAAGGAAGCTAGAGCAAAAGAGTTGCCAACAAGTTTTAGGAACTTGTAAACCGTTCAAGGGTGAAGGTTACACCCCTTCACGATCCATGAGATCGCTAACTTCATAGTGGTCTGGAACCATGACTGGATATTTAGGGATGCAGGTACAAATTCAACCTAAAAGAGATTGAACCTGCCCTAAAATAGGCCTCTACTTTATTCTTCTCATATTCATGTGCGCTTTCTGACTAACATACAATCAATATATTAATCCTAAACCTGTTTAATCTATGTTGATTGAATATTAATGCACAAACAAATTTATTATTGGCGATCACTTAAATTAAAATCACATTAGCCTAAACAAGATTATTAATTATCTTATTAAGCGTGATTTCAAGTACAAATTCCCTTTCATCCTGCAAGAGAGGGTGTGATCAAGCAACAACAATAATATATTAAGCAGCATAATAATAATTGAGACAACAAATCATCATCAGCATAATAATCTCAATCTCATCAAAGTATAATAATATTAACAAGATCCTAGGCATGATACTAACAAGATTAATAACAAATCCTAGCATGTCACTAAACATTAAAGACCAAATCTTTAGCCCTAACATGATACTAACGTGATAGAAGAAAATAGGAAGCAACCTAAACATGATACTAGAAAGCAATAAATAACATCCTAACATGATACTAGGAATTAAAATAATCTAAGCATGATTTCTATATCAAAAGAATAATTAAGCAATTAAATTACTTACTTTGATGCTTCGTATCTCTTTCTAATAAAAAAAATACACTCGTTAGTAACTTCAAGGAAATATTAAATCAAACAATTAATTTAAATAATTGAAATAGGGATTTAGGACCAAATCCTCAGAAATTATCAACCTTTCATGTCTAGGGCGAAGGCAAATTCGAGCTTGACTAGGTGTGTCTAGAACTCGTGAACGCGGTATTTTATTTGAAAAAGGGAAAGCTTAGAAAGAGGGAGAAAGGAAAGCTATTAGCTTGAGAGAGAGGAGAAAGAATATTGGATGATTGTGAATTATTGTGAATGAATAAAAAAAACGGGGAAATACGACCCTATTTATAGAGAAAATAGCCCGGAAACGATCAGAAAAAGACCGAATCCTATTAGGAGTAAAATTGTCTCTGTCGCCGAACGACAGGGTCCAGCGCGATGCGACAGCCCTGTTGCTGTGCGACAGGCTTGTTGTTGCGCGCCAGCTTTGTCGTTTCGCGCCGATTCATGCGTTTTCTAAAAACTTGTACGGAATCCTTAATCTAATTAAATTCGATTAATGACGTTCGTACTTATATTTGAAAATCATATTTAATCTCCTTAGAACATTTGTTTTAATCCAAATAGAATTCTTTATTTTCATAAAAGATATAATTATTATTCTTAACTCTATTAGAACTCAAAACAACCATCTAGATTATTCTAGAAGATTAAAATCAATCCTAATAATTTTAGGAATATTAATTTATGAGCCATCCACTAGATCATTGGGCCATAAAACCATTTCAAGCCCAATTTAGTATCTTAGCCATAACTTCCTCATTATTAATTGGAATTGGGCTTATAATATGTCGTTGGAAAGCTCTTTTCGAGCCCAATCCAACTACACTATTATTGGACCCTTATCATGGACCAAACTAAATTGGACTAGACATTTTCTTAAATAGAGTTCATTTTCAAAAATAGGAAGAATAGATATTTTTATAAAAACAACCGCATCACAAGACTTTTCACACTTTCACTTCGTTCGATAATCAAAAGACACAAAAGGTACTCATCACAAGGTTTGGTTTTGGGGAGACACAATTAGGTGTGTACAGAAGCCCCCACTTTGACTGAGTTTGGAGAAACGCATGTTTCGAAAACAAAAGTCAAAGTAGCGATAGGGACGGAGAATGATTTAGAACGTTCTGCTATCCTAAATCATTTTCGTAACGCCGATACCTGCAAACTAGCGTTAGTTAACCAGATAAAAGAGTTAAGAAACGCGTATCTTGCACCGTCGACCACACGTTTCTGGGGTAACCGAATTTGTTGTTGCATGCTGTTGTGACGACCTCCACAAGGTAGGGGATATCTCCTGAACACCACTATGCTTGTAGTTGCCTTCAATTTCCGCTGTGACAATCCTCCACAAGCCAGGGAACACCATCGAAGATTGCTCTACTTATAGCACTCTTCTGCCGTTTTGTGACCATCTTCCACAAGTCAGGGAATATAGTCGAAGATAACTCTGCTTGTAGTCATCCTCAGATTTTTGACAATTTCTCACATCTAGGAAAAATTGTTGAAGATAGCTCTACTTGTAGCCATCCTCAACCTTTATGAAATCACTGCTTAGGAAAAATTTCCATATCTTAGGGATTATCGTCGAAGATGCTCTACTTGTAGCAATCCCCTATTTGGCGTGATAACTTTCCTTGGAAGGCTATCGAAAATCACTGCTTGTTGATCCTCAGTTTGCTGGTGCTTTGTTGTGATGCTTACTGTGCTGTTGCTTTGGGGGTGATGACAATCCTCTCTTCTTTAGGGATAGTTGCCAACACAACTCTTGAATGATGTACGACAATCCGATTTAAGGAAAGTTGTCAATGCCACATAACAATCCATCCTTTGCCACGATGAAGCGACAATCCGTATCTCGGAAATTTTGCCGAAGTCCAATTTTGGGAAAAGTTGCCAATGCTTCGTAACAATCTGTCATAAGAACCTTGCTACGATCGACAATCCATGTCTTGGAATATCACTCTTGAAAGCAATCCACCTTGGAAATTTGCCAATAGATTTCATCCCGTTTGTGTCCATAGGCTATGCTGAGGGTTGATGGGTTGAGGAGGTCATGGGCCCACAAGCAGAATGAGGTAAAACGAGCCAATAAAGCTGTGCGAGACTCCGCAGATGTTGCTCAATAACAAACTACAATAAATGAACTTGAGACTAAAGCGTTTGACATGACGTAGGCGGAGAACATCAGACGCTTGACGGCTGAGCTGGAGACTGCCAAGTAGAAGGCCTCTGACTTCGAGGCTGCGCTGAAAAATGCCCAGGCGGACCTCAAGACTCTTGATGATGTTGACAAGGAGAACATTAAT
The DNA here is from genome assembly GCF_948465745.1 of Chenopodium album. Lineage (NCBI taxonomy): Eukaryota > Viridiplantae > Streptophyta > Magnoliopsida > Caryophyllales > Amaranthaceae > Chenopodium > Chenopodium album. Next base: position 24,680,858 of record NC_137846.1, on the reverse strand, counting down.
CTCCGCGCAGACGTCAACCGCCTGAAGAATGAAATGGCCCAAGCCCAGGAAAACTTCAAGGTGACACTGGATGCCGAGCAGGAGTGGATCGTTGAAGAGAACGAGTCCGACTGCACAGACCGTATGAAGATAGTCTGGGAGGCTTTGCACCCGTGGAAGGAGTACGGTATCTGGGCTCTGGCTTACCAATACGCTGATGAAGTAATCATCGCCAAGGACGAGGGCAAGCCGTATCCTAGGTCATTTGATGTCTGGGCCAATCGGGAGATTGAGGAGGAGCCAGTTCAGCATCAGGCGGAGGAGAGAGAGAGCAAAGACCCGAAGAAGCTCAAGTGAACTTTACTCTACCGCCGCCTGAGCTGACAGGAGAGAGAAACCCAGCTGCACCACAAGTTTAAGCTTTTTATCTTCTATTCGGCTTTAAGTCGTCTGCATTTACGGCCTGCGTGCCGAGTATTTGAATGTGATGAATCAACAATTTTTAATTCTTTTTCTTTTACCTAGATGGTTATCCGGTCAACATTTCATCCTGGCTCTTGTGGCCGGGTTTTATTTATGAAAGTACCGACAGAGTCGGTTTTATTTCAAATTCTGTTTCAGTTTTTTGCATTTGAATTTTGCTTACATATATATACTTGAATTTTTGTCTAACTCTTTGAGAGCATGCGGCAGATAACAAACCGGCTGTACTTGCCCCTAGGCGGCTGTCCTGTTGGTTTCAGTAATTTGCTGATTGATTGGCTTGGGAAATTTTGATACTTTAAGGAGTATGAGATGTTCTCAAGTCAATCAATCACACTAGTGATTGCCCCAAACCAAGCACACAGCCGTCCAATCATACAAGAAAGCAGCCGTTAACCTAGGCGGTAAAATAGGTATACGGAGTTTCCCACTCCTCCGCCTGGGGTTCTTGCAATCCAATTACGCTCAATGTCCTTTTGCCCCACTAGGTGGACTTGCATAATTTCGATAAATAATCTGTTAGAACTTCGGCCGAGGACCGCCTAATGTCCTTAGATATCCGATTTTCGAATACTTAGCCGTTCTTTAGATTATCCTGGTCAGACGGCTATGAGTTGACCAATTATGTCGTTTAATCTTTGCCATCTGTATGAGTTTGTAGAGCACTTAGTCACCCGGGTAGGAGATACTCTCTGCGACGATTACACCCGAATGGGCGTCGTCAGACGCCATACTCATGTTGGAGTAGACGAATTTATAAAATAAAGAATCATCCGGTCATTTGCCTCACGTCTATTAGACGACTGTTCAGCTTACTAAGTTTTTAACTTAGTTTATCATCCGGCCATTGGCCTCACGTCATTTGGATATTGATTTAACTACTTAGTTTAAATTTAGTATGTGGAGGTTGACCGTCTGTACATTGTGTAGGCGGTGCTTAAGACATTACGCATGTATATAAAGAAATAAACAACATTATAGAAAACAAAAGGCAACTTTTTCATTGATAGGATTTTCATTTACAAAAATCTATAAGTCTCAGAAGTAGTACTTTTTTAAGTTGTCTACATTCCAAGTTCTTGGCAGCCGCCTGCCCTCTAGAGTTTCCAAGCGGTAGGTGTCGTCTCTTGCTTCTTCACACATTCAGTAGGGACCTTTCCAATTAGGAGTTAGCTTTCCATACTCATTGGCCCTACCGGTTGCCTCCATTTTCCGTAACACAAAGTCCCCAACTTTAAAGGGCCGTTTGTGTACTCTTTTGTTGTAGGCACGGGTCATTCTCAGACGGTAAATCTCATGACACAAGGCAGCGTTGCCCTTGCGTTCCGGGAGTGAGTCTAGTGCCAGTCGCATGGCCTCTCACTTTGCCTCTTCATCGTATAGCATGACTCGTAGAGTGGGCTCATAATGTTCGATGGGCAAAAAGGTTTTAGCACTGTATACCATGAGAAATGGGGTTTCACTGGTTGCCCCTTTTACAGTTGTCCGGATGACCCATAGGACGTGAATTAATTCAACAGCCCATAAACCACCGGCTCTTTTTATTTTCTTTTTGATGTCGTCTGAGATGAGTTTGTTGAAGGCTTCTATTTGGTCATTTGCTTGGGGTTGGCCGACTGATGCAAAGCAATGTGAGATCCCTTGATCTCCTAACCAAGTTTTGAGCTGAGGCGTTTCGAGCTGAGGGTCATTGTCAAAAACCATAGACATAGGTACCTCGAACCGAGTAATGATATTCTTCCAGATGAAAGAGATGACATCCTTGGTCTTGATATTCTTGACCGCCTCTTCCTCAACCTATTTGGTGAAATAATCCACAGCCACTAGAATGTACCATGCAAGATGTCCATGCCCCCATTTAGAAAACGAGACTGGGCTATGAATTGTTGTCAGGTCAGTGGCCGAATGATGGACGAGCTTGCCAAATCTTTGGCAATTGTCACATTTTTTTACCATCTTCATGACGTCTGTTGCTTGGATTTGACTATCATGTCATCAATGTATTCCTCCACATTCCTCCCAATCTGATTAATGAAGACATTATTAATCATCCATTGGAAAGTAGCAGGCGCATTCTTTAAGCAAAACGGCATCAAAGTATAGCAGAATAACCCCTGATCAGTGACGAAAGTCGTCTTCTCTTGATCTTTTCTCCACAGGGGTATATGGTGGAAGCCCGAGTAGGCATCCATTAAACTCATCAAGGCATGCTTGGCTGTAGAGTCGACCAGGCTGTTGATCTTTGGAAGCGGGTAACTGTACTTGGGACATGCCTTGTTCAAGTTAGTGTAATCTACACACATGCGCGAGGTACCATTTGGCTTCTTTACAAGCACAACGTTGGCAACCCAATCAGGGAAGTTACATGGCCGAATGAACCCAGCGTCTAACAGCTTTTTGACCTCGGCTGCTGCCGCCTGACTTCCCTCCTCGTCGTGATTTCTTTTCTTTTGCCGGATGGGCTTCTTTTTAGGATCCTCGGCGAGTTTGTGGACAGCAAGATCCGAGCTAATACCTGACATCTCTTCCACTTCAAAGGCACAGATGTCTTTAAATTCCTTCGGCAGGAGATGCAAGTCTGCACCCAACCTTTCAAAGGCAGCCGTCCCCACCTTAATATTTTGCTCTAGACGGCTGTTATCTAGAAGAATATCAATGTGATCGCCAGCCGGTTGGGGATGGATTTCATCTGACTGTTCCCCGATCAGTGATTGCTATTTCTTCTCTTTCTTCACCTCCACCAGCTGATCAGCCTTTCTTTTCTTTCCGACTACTGGTGGGGCTGGGTTAAAGTCCTTGACATCATCAAGGTTTATTGGCTCCTTCACATGACTGGCTGCAGCAGCCGTTGGTTTGACGTCTAAGAGGTAACACTCCCTTGCCGTCTTTTGATCCCCGTTCAGGGAGCCAATAGAGCCATCATCCTTTTCATATTTTAGCAACATGAGAGGTAGGATGATGACGGCCTTACACTCGTTTAGAGTGGGACGACCCAGAATAATGTTATAGACGGTCAGCTCCTCAACCACCAAAAATCGGACGATCATATGTCGCCTTTTTCCCTTCTCCCCTAGCCGGATGGGTAAATCAATTTATCAGACTGGGTGCACGACCCCTCCCCCGAAACCAACTAGAGGGTGGGAGACATCGCGCAGGTTGTCCAGTTTGTACTTCAGCTTGGACAGACACTTGTAGCTGATTAGGTTAGAAGAGCTACCCGTGTCTATTAGTATCCGACCAACCAATTGGTTGGCGACCTTATATTCGATGATAATCAGGTCATTATGCAGCCGGCGGACTTTGCCTCGATCCTTCTCAGTAATTAGGACGTCTGAGAAAGTATCGCTAGCAAACGCTTGAGTATCATCAATTGAATGGATCATCTTCTTCAGATGATCCTTAGTGCCACGGATGATCGGGCCACCACTTGCGAACCCGCCTGCTATGGTGTAGACCGGCTCCTTGACAGTGTCCGAACTACTAGCAGGTTGGGCAGTCTTGGACGACTGTCCCGGATTCGTCTTGACAGTCGCTTTAGACTTCAAGACATAAGATTTCAACACCCCCTTATCAGCTAGACGGTCCAACGTCCGCTTAAGACTATAGCAGTCGTTGGTGTTATGGCCGACTTCCTCATGGACGTGACAATATTTATTCTTGTTCCGTGACTGGACGAAACTCTTCATTGGATTCGGCTTCTCAATGGTCAGCCGGTCCTTTATCTCCATCAGGATGGAGTAGCAATCTTTATTAAACTCGTACCTTGGAACGTACGGTTTGAATTCTTTCTTTTTCTTCTGAGTCGGCTGATCAGATTCATCGATCGCCCAGACTTCTTTTCTCTTTTTGCTCTCTTCAGCTTTCTAAGCCAGCTGAGCAGACCGACTCTCTTTTTGTTTGTCAGACTTTTTGGAGTTTGACTGATGGCTGGATGAGTAGAGGTCGGTGGCTTGAATAAAGCTCTCCGCCTCTATCAACGCCTCTTGGAGGGTGAAGACCCTTTTTCGGACGAGGTCAAACTTAAAGGTTGACCCGTCCTTCAAACCCTTAAAGAAGTCTATATAGGCTACCTTATCAGACAGCCCTTGTATCTGGATTGTCACCAGATTGAACCGCTTAACGTAAGAGCGGAGTCCTTCTCTCTCTCCCTGCCGTATGATGCTCAAGTCGAGACTCGTTTTCTTGGCAGGGATGTTCATCGAGAAGTTGGAGGCAAACAGGAAAGCAAGCCTCCTGAAGCTATCAATGCATCCGGCTGGCAAGTTGTCAAACCATTATTGGGCTATGCCCTTCAAGGTAGCCGAGAAGCATCGACACCACATAGTGTAGTCTTCTCCTTTGGATGTGGAGTAGGTTGTCTGTCTTTGACTAACTTTCTCCTCTCAGCTTGAGGAGTCTTTTTGGCCGACTGACCCTTGCTAGAGCCAGCCGTCCTCTTATTGATCAAGTCCTTGATTTCACCCTTGAAGCTTGTCATGAACTTCATGAGCTCGTCTCGGGTGACTGGAGCTTGACCATGCGCCGCTTGGGTGTTCTTAGGTAGTGGTCCAACAGACTTGCTGGTACCAGCTTCGTTGTTACCCCGTTCTAGCTTATCTCTGGGACGGAGGCACTTTGAGATGAGTGACCCATCAGGGGCCACATGAGTTTCGATTTCAAAGTCGTTTTCCGAATCACTTTCCGTGTGGACTTTCCCGTCGGCTGTAGGCCGGTTGGGTTCAGGTGGCGGTACAGATTCTTGAACCATCTTAAAGGTACTCTCACTACAGATGGCGCCAAATGTATTAGGTGTTTTTGTCCCTCGGGAGAGTTACAGCTCGAAAATTGGTCCGGAGCGATCTGTACCTACAAAACACGAAAACTCCGGTTGGTAGGAGCTCCGCCTCTGATGATCAAGTTAGTATCGGTCGAAAAATATGAAAAGGTATGGAAAAGGTAAAAATGAGATCTTCTCGGATTTCGAGATCAGGTGTTTTTTCTGATGTGAGAGAATGTAGGATTGTTGTAATAAATGAATTGTAGATGCCCTCAAAATGGGGGAATCTCCCTATTTATAGGGTCATCGATAAATGTGCCCCTGATTAGGCCACTCTAACCTAATTCTAATGGGCTGTGCCGAATTACGGCTTTCTCGGGATTTGGGCCCTAAAGGCCGCCTTTTCTCCTAAATTCTAGGAACGCCATGTGTCAAATGGGGATAGATCCAGTTTGGACTAATCCTAGGCTGACACGTGTCGCCTGCTGGTTGGTCCACATGGCATAGGTAAAAATTACCCAAAACATTTTTCACCTTCTTACAATAAGCATATTTCTCACCAGATCCTAACCCTATATATACATATATAATATGTGAGAGATATATTGTTAAAATAGTGCTATTATTACTCCACCACTCCCAACCCCCACCCAAAAAAAAAAAAAAAAAAAAAAAAAAAAAAAAAAAAAAAGTTAATGATGTTACTTCAAGGCACTGTTAAGTCGATCTTCACATGATAATATGCTATGCATACATTCAAATGGTCAAATACTGTAAATTGATTGCTACATAACCAGTAACTCGTATGTCTTCTTTCTAAGTTAATATCAGTGATGTTTTTGGCCACGCATATATCTATTGTAATGCACTGAATTGCCTGATGCATATATTAATGTGAAAGATCATGCTGTCAGCATGTTAGCAGTCACTCCAGTTTAGTAGCAGCATCAGCATCCTTGGCATTTGATTCACCAGTGATTTTTCCATGGTTAGGTATCCAGAAAGTAAGAACACTCGAAGCTGCCACAAACATCACCCTTCGCGGTGCCCACTTCAAACAGGATGCAACACCGATGTGACTACTCCAACGTCCAATCTGTAGAAAAAATATGATTCAGGTGAGCTAAAAGATAAAAGATGTGCGTCACAATTCACAAGTCATTAGAGATCAGAACAAAAATTCCTCAGACATCATGAGTCATGACTGCTGTTAGCCTTGAAACTCCAGCCCCTCCACCCACCCCACCTCACCCCACCCAAAAATTCCCAGTGGAACTGGTAAGGGGAGAGCCACCACACAATACTGCAAGTCAGTACACGTACTAACAAAACAAAGGTACTTCCAAGTGTAAGAATGTGACAAAATTCCTACAATCTACTAGCTCTAGGAGGGAATGAAGGTAGTAGAAGTGACCATTCATTTGCATTTAGTTACCAATCCTAGTACCCATTCACTACTCTACACGCAATCACCCACTATTAGTAAACAACCATCTACTTTACGCATGTATCTTCAAAGCCACCCAAAAACTACCAATTCATCCATTGAATTAATAGTCTATGTCCCTAAGCAATAACATAAAAAAAAAATAAAAATAAAAATAATCAAAATAGACACCACTTCAACTTCAAATTCTTAGTCCAAAAATAATTTGCGGCTGGCAAACATGAATCGTCATAGGATTCGTCCACAATTAAATATCACCAATCCAATTATAGAGAATTTATTTAAATTTCACAACTTATGATTCCAAAATTTACCCATTTAGCATTCTTTTTAGTAGTAGATTGGATTTTATACTGGAATTACTTTTTTGTTAAGTTGGTGGCTTTCAAAGAATTAAGGTCCACAAATGCAATCCCAATGTGACTTATCTTTTATACAACATCACAATTGAGTTACATAACCATGCCTTAAGTGTTCCTAAATTCCATTTGGTCACTAGTCATCATAGCCTACGATCTATAATCTAACAAAACTCTAAATACCCACTTCAAGTTCAATACACCTCAATTCTAAGAGGATACCCACGAAATTTTGGAGCTTTTGTTGATATTGTTTAGAAAGAAGAACTAAAACAAAATAAATAGAGGAAAGGAATAGTCCCACATTGAAAGATAAGAGCAAGGGATAGAATATGAGAGTTATAAAAAAAAACTTTGATTGTCTTAGAAACAATGCCTATGGGCACCATTTGGGATCTTGTTAAATGAGGGCAAAAGTTATTAATAGCCCATATTTTTTACTAAGTAAAAAATTTGAATAGCCAGATATTTTAATTACTTTATCTGAAAAAAAAAAAAAATAATAATTGCCCCAAAAATCACGCTTAATCTTCTTTCTTAGATTCAGAGATTCCAATGCAAATTCATCCGTCTCAATTCCCTTGTTAATTCATCTATCCCAATTAAACTTCCTTCTTTAATTCTTCAAATATTTTTTTTTTTTTCAAATATTCATCTTCCCTTAAATTTGACAATTAATTTTCTTTCTTTAAATAATCAATCAATCAATCAATCAAAGCCTTAATCCCAAAAGTGGGGTCGGCTAACAATGAAATTATGAAGTACATATGGAAATCAAAAGGTTTTCCATTTTTAAACTGATTTATAACAATGAAATTTAGTGTTTTAACAGTTCAATTTTCTCCTATATAATCCCTATTCTAATTTCTTTTTATCCAAAAAAAAAAATTAAATAATCAGAATACATTAATTGGGATAAAGTGATAAACTGAAGGTAGATCTTACATTTTTTCAAATTCTGTTTGGATAAAATTCTCATTATTTTAAGTGATTGCTAAAAGGTTGAACTAAATTGGAAAAAGAAACTGAGAAAAAATGTCACTTGAGGATGGATATGTCTTTTAACTTTATTCACAGCAACTACCATTATTTACAATATATTATGTGATTATTATAATATTTGTTGTGTTTAATACTTAAATTATGCCTACTAACATTAGAAGGTTAATATATGGTTCAACTTGTATTGAGTTACTATTATTTTTAGTAATAAGATAAATATAAAAAAAGTTATTTTTTAAATTATGAAGGGCCCAAATTATATTTTAGAGCAGGGCCCGATATGGGCGATACCCACATATATAAGGCAAAAAACCTTCAATTACCCAACGAGGCCTTATGCATACATGCCAATAGGGAGGAGGAAATTGTTGAAAAGGAAAAAGTGCAAAACAAAGGGGAAACTACGAAAAAGAAGGTGGAGAACCGAGAACAAGAAGAGGGCCAAGGCAATGAAGGGAAAGTACATACATTATGTTCCCCTCAACGAAACGACGAAACACATGGGAATCTAAGAACAATTGAAATAACTTCAAGCCTTGTCTTTCAAATTTGGCACGAGGTTTACAGGAAGGGTAGGCGATGAGATCAGTTGATTTCTTGCTCTTTTTGTTTTCAAGCACTTAACCTCAATTGCTTTATTTGTTCTCTTCCCCTCTAAAGCCCCATCATTGTTCTTTTTATTTTATCTTTTTTGCTATTATTTTCTTCTGTCTTGATTAATTTTCTAGGCCTGCAATAATTAATTTCGTAATTATAAACAACCAACAATTAATCTTTTATAGTTCTTAGCTCTTTACTTTAGCCTAGTATTAAGATCATTATTCTTTCTCCGATTGTGTTGAAGAACTTTGGAGGTAATCCTCCCTATCATGTATTTATCTTTAGTTTGTGCAAATTCTTGAATGGATGTTAATCAAACCTCTTCTATATTTCATTTCTATGTTGCATTAACCTTTCACTTGTTGTAGCAATTATAAGATTACTCCCACGTTAGCAAGTTTTACCCCTTGTAAGGTGGTAACCCTAGAGGCATACCCTCACAGCACTTTAGACCTCGGGCTATAAGGTGATAAGGTCTTACGTTGAATAAAATTAGGAAAATTTGTCAAGAATAACACCACCTTTCGGCGATCTTCCAAAAATAAAACGACTTTTGTATCATTTCAAAATAAAACGACCTTGAATACACATCTGCCAAAAATAGAACGAAAAACCTATAATTTGTTTTATAAGTTACATTCGACATGTGTCACTTGGTGATTGGTTAAAATATTTTTAATTTATTTTCACATTTTTCTTTCACAATAATGATTTAAAAAAATAAAACTAAATTAAAAAAATTTAAAACTAATAACAAAACTGAAATTAAAAAGGGAAACCCCTCCCTCTTGCCGGCAGCAACCCCACCATGCCACCACCACCCGACATCACCGCCGGGGACCAAAGCCCCCTAACTGACACCGGTGATACCCCCTCCTAACCTAGTGCCCGACCATCCAACGCCCCTCCCTTTCCCCTGAACCACCTTCCCCCCCACCCTAAATCCCCTCTCCTTCCCCTCGAAAACACTCCTCTTCTTGTCGGACGGCGACCAAACTCACTCCCCTGTGCCAACGAATCTGTTTATCCCCTCTGCCGGCCGTCTCCACCCACTCCCCCTTGAACCAGCATCTGAAAATCCTAAAACCCCAAAATCGAGTGGTGGTTTTAGGGGTTTTCGACTTTTTGGTGGTGGTTCAAGGGGGGAAGAGGGTGGAGACAACCTTCGGAAGGGCAAAATTGGTTTGCCGGCAGTGGAGGATGTTTGGCGCCAGCTGGTGGGGAGAGGAGGGTTGCAAGGGGAGGGAGGAGGGTTTTCGAGGTGAAGGAGGAGGTTTTTAAGGTGGGAGGAAGGTGGTTTGGCGGGGTAGGGGCCTGGGGCTCTAGCCGCCGGCGATTATGGGGAGGCTTGGTGGTGGGGGTGGCTGCCAGCACGGGGAGGGAGGTCTTTTTTTAGTTTCATATTTTATTTTATTTTTTTTAATTTTAAGGTTTTTTTAAAAAAAAAATTCTTAAAAAAATTGACTAATGACATTGTGACACGTGTCACTAGTAACTTATTTAACAAGTCCAACAAGTTACGTTCTATTTTTGGCAGATGTATATCAAAGGTCGTTTTATTTTGAAATAATCCACAGGTTGTTCTATTCTTGGAAGACTGGTGAAAGGTGGTGTTATTCTTGGCAAATTTCCATAAAATTATTAAGCTTTACATAACCAAAGCATAAGGAGAAAAAACTATTTCCCATTGTTAACTCATTTAGCTTTGTCAAAAATGAATGTAAATAAATCACTTCATAGAATATGGATGTTTAAGAGTCTCATAAACAAAGCTACTCCGTCTATTTCTTTCTAAGTACCGCTATATCGGACATTTGCACAATTTACATACAACACTAATAAAGTTAGTCATCTCAAATATATAATTTTTGAATATAAAATTTTTATAACTTATGCTTCTTGATTATTAAAGATAGGTCAAAATTCAGCATTGGCACATGTACTGGTCAAGCTAAGGTACTTATTTGAAACAGAGCGAGTGCCGGCTAAAGGAATGGTTGTTGAAGGGGAGAATGGAAAAAGTTATAGTGAAGATAATCTACCTCACTCCTTGAGTTAATATCCCAAGCATGCAAGCTTCCATCACCTGAACCTGGACAGAAAATTTAATATAGCATTTAGCCCTAGGGATTTACATCGAGCTAGAAAAGCCAACAATAGAGTTCAAATATAGTTTTTTTTTTTTTTTTTTTTTTTTTTTTTTTTTGAGGTCTAGAGTGACACATGGAAGGCAAATGAAAAAGTTCAAGCATAGTGATCAGTGCTTAGGAACCAAAACAAAAGTAATGGAAAGATTCAAAGATCAACAGCACAAATTGGCTTAAACAAGTCACATGCTTCAAAAAGATATGTTTTGTGTGCGTGAGTTTTTTGCCCTTTGATTATATATATAAGAAGCATACTTTATCATAGCGTACAGTATTTTTTCATATAGTGCCAAGGAAAGTAATACAAACCTGCAACAACGTATTGTCCATCGGGAGTGAATGTTGCTTCTATCGTTGTGTTATGTGAAGGCTCTAAGCTGAATCCACAGCGCTGCATGAGAAAAAATTTAGACTAAAATATTTCTCATGAATTAAGCTCTCTCTGTAGAGTGTGCAGGAACGATGAAACAAGAATTCATAGAAACTCAAGTTTATACTGGAAGGTAATGTATAGAGCCAAACACAAATGAAATAATCAGCTAAGATAAAAGTAACCTTTTCCCCAGCATATGCATCAAGGACATAGACATTATTATTTGTGGTTGTCAAGAGCATAGATTTTCCATCATTACTAAATTTTATGTCACAGACTTCCGCAGTATCTCCACCAACTAGAAAGGTATCAAAAGGACCCTACAAAGAAAGTCTAAAAATCATTATCAGTTACAAATATAAAGAATTTGCATGCAAGTGTCTAGGTTATATGGTGCCACACCTTATCATAGGAGCGCGAATCAAACAATTTAACAGCACCCCCTTCCATTGCAACTGCAAAAACAAGTCCTTGCTGATCATATGCAACTGCTGGTCTTCCCCGCAACCGTAAAATCCCCTGAAAACCATACAAGTTCAAACGAAATCATAACAATTCCCATATCAATGGAATTTTACTAACTGAAATGCACGTAAAGTCTAAGGATTATTATGCACTTAATAATAGGTGTATCACCTTTTAAATCATACGAAGTATGCTTTAGCAGGAACTTAATTTAGAATTTAAAAATTGGGCTAATAAATATGTTGCCATGTTTGTTAGTTATTACATATGCTTGAACTTCATGACTTCACCTTCACAAACTCTTCTAAGTGAAATGCATGTAAAACAACATTGTAATTAGCACCTTTAGAATCAAACCTCGATGTGATTCTTTTAAAAGCTTCATGCCTATTGGATAGCACAATGGCATTATGTATAATAATTAAATTGTCGTAAAACTTGAGAAGAGAGTTGAAGTTATGAGGAAATGTGTACAAACCATGGTATGTTTCTTCTATAATGTGTTGAGGGAATTGTAGGTGTTAATATCAGAATTTCAAAACCTTGTGACAACCACGGTACGTCTAAAGAAAAACAAGGGGTACTTTTGACTTTTACATGGGTACATTTAAACATTTCAGTTTTCAGTCTAACACTTGCTTTCATATGATCATATCTAGTACCGGTTTTTGATTACTGGAGGGACTCCACAAACAAAAAACAATTCTATATATCTGTGTCACTCAAAGGCATAGCCAAAAGTCATCGCCCAACAATGCCTCAATGGCTCAATCACATTTTTAGGGTTATCAAACGATACCCCTGATTGAGAATTGAGATTAGGCTCAATTGATGTGGTTGTAGTGACAGAGGATGAGAATATTGGTCGCTACCTTTGGCAATCTTGTTTGCAATGAGCAGCGACCTGGATTGGGTTTATTCTGCAATATGGGATGAACGAACACAGTGGTCCTGATACCTTTGTCCTAGATCCTAAGTACTCATTAACAACCCCCATACTGATAATGGACAATTTCAAAATTCCAGCAGAACCAAAAAGTTAAAATTAATAAGACTTTTGCATATTAAACAACAGCAAAGGACCTTGTGCATTCACTGATAAGCAAATATTTATGTGTAAGACCTGAGACAAGGTTAAGTAAAATAAATAATGATGCAGCAAAACTCCGCATGTCAAAGAAAATCAAAGATCTATTTTGGCTTCCATGGAATGTATGACATCAAAACAGCGTTAATAATAAGGTTTGATCTTAGGATCAACAAGAATTAGCTAAAAAAAAATTTACCATCTTTGATACTTATTAGTTGTGATTTCTTACTCTGCTGAAATATAACTAAGTTGTATTGGTTAAATGTTTATTGAAACTAATTTCTATGATTTGGATTTTTATACATGTAATTTGATATTTTCCATTGAAGGCACTCAAGGCAGTGACTGAATGTTAAATTTTGATGAAGTACTTTTAGCAGATGTATGGTTTCGAAAATTACTTATATTTTCAATGTCATAAAATACTATATCCTTTCAATATTCATTAAGTGTTGAATATCTTTGGACAAACAAATTATAACATACAAGGCATGGAAATTACACTCCAAGTACTAGCAATCTAAAAAGATTAGTTAATACTTCAACAAAACAAAAAAAAGAAAGGATAGTTAAAATTAAAATACTATTTTAAATGCTCCAAACTAAAATTACAAAGTGAAAACTATCAAGATAATCATCAAACAATAATAAAAAATTTAAGAAAAAAATATTATCACCTGGACACTAGTTGAGATGTAATATGGAATGTGCTGCAACTACATATTTAAAACCCTCATTAACATTGGCCATTATCAACAATACAAGTGATGTTGATAGACGACAAGATGGGATTAGAATTTATTTCATAAAATTCACACCTTTGTTTTGCCAAAATATAAACTAAAGGATGGGAGATTCTCATGACCTAAGCCGTCGTGAAAAAAAGCGTCAGAGCCCTAAAGTATGCAGTACTCTTGAAATAGAAATTTATGTGAAAAATTCGAATAATCATCTCAAGTTACATGGTGTAAATTGGCAATTGGCAAAGACAACCACTACACTGTCATTTTCCCATTAGGTTCCATTCACTTATTTAAGCTTATGTAACAAAAAAGTACATCAGATCGTCAGCAAAATTAATGGTGCATGTACGAGCACTAAGCTTGGTGCTCAAACTTTGAATTTATCAAAGCGCATATCATTCAAGTTTCATAAAAAAGAGTTCAAAATAAATTTCAAGGATAAGATACGCCCACAACCACAAATGAGGCATTGTTTGCAACAACACCACCAAAAAAAAAAAAAGAAAAATAGTAGAATAAAATAAACACACTACCAATTGAGGTTCACCAAAGAACCTACCATTTACAATTGATCAAGATGGCATCCAAATGAAATTCTAGTGGCAGGTGATATGCCTCCAACCACACTTCCATTTAAGTGAGATTCATTAATGTACATTTAATCAAATATTATTACCGAAGATTGATGAAATGCACTACATAAATATTTGTGAAATAAAAGTAACTATTGATGAAACAATCAAATTAGATCCACTAATGAACCATATACAAATTTGAAAAGTGCACACAAACTTGTAAGTTATAGAAATTTGGATTTCAAAAGCTACATTGAGCTCGCCTAACTTAAAAGAAAATTAGAAGATGGATATAATCAAATTCTATGGAGTTTCATAGTAAAGAAAGTTAAACTCCATATAAAGGTTTGTCAATTAAGCTATAAGCTCAACGAAATTTCTCCCACTATCATTGATGTATATCATCTTTATTATAGGCATAAAAAAAAAAAAAAAAAATAAAATAAAATAAAATAAAATAAAATTTGAAGATAGCAAAGATAAACCTCATAGCACCTTAGCCAGATGAGGTAGGCCTAACTGAATTACACAGCACATAGTTTTGCTGTTTCAACTGAATTGGAAATTGTTCACACCATAACAAAACAACACTCAATTAATTAATTACTTAATTATATAACAATGAACTTGCAATGGAAAAGAAGTATTCTCTAGATTTATTAACAACAGCGGTCACTTAAATCCTTTTTGGTATAGAGAACATAAAAATATATGTTTACAAAGGTTAGAGTCCTACCTGGCAGGAATTTACTCGAAGATCCCATATTCTTACACTGTGGTCAAGGGAACCAGACATAAAGCTATCATTGATTGGTGACATGCACAAGGAAACAATTCTGCAAAATACACCAGCAGATATTAGTAATCCAAGGCATTTCAACTTCGGCAGAGAGAAAACATAGAAATGGTAGTACAAGAATATTTCCAAGACTTCACACTCAAAGGTCCACAACACCCAATATGATTCAAAGAGAAAATCAAGCAAGAGATCAACAAGGATCCAACAGTAGAGGCCTTTTATACAATTAACAACAAATTCGTTTGACGATATTCAAACCTTTCTTTATGGCCTTTAAAATAACGAAGACAGCGATTATCATACATGGAAAGATATCGTAGGGATTCTGCAAGAAAGAAGCAAGAACACTTTTACATAGTATTCAGACAGCAAGCAGTGAAGCCTGCACGTGATTGAAACAGAACATAGTCGAGAAACAATAGTAACTGAACTTGCCTCCTGTTGAATCAAGGTTATACTTAGAGGAACAAATCACCGAGCTAGGGTGGTGGGTGAAGCATATCCGATCAGCACCATGTTTTTTATGATATGTGGTCTTCAGAAGTCTGGAAATCATTACATTTAAATCAGTGAATCAACAATATATTAGCTTAAAAACTAGGCATTCCATTTAATGAAATTAACTAAATTTTATAACAACATGTTCATTGATAATAGGTTGCCATTATCAAGGTATGTAAGAAGCACATATAAGAAAGAACAGTGTAAGGTAGTAATTGAGATACTTAATAGCTTAGCATCATTAAGTTCAGTATTATCTCGAACAGTGAACTCACTCCGCACTAACAATGTCATAAAGTCGAACTGAATCATCATCACTGGCAGTAACCAACAGATCACTTGTTCGATGGAAATCGATTGAGTTTATCTTTCCACCCTGCAAAGAATAAATACTTGGTGATGACAAAGATGTCAAAAAAAAAAAAAAAAAAAAAAAAAAAGCATGTAATGCTTCATGTAAGCTCTTTAGAATCTTTCCCAATATTCCTATTTTAGTAGATTATTGTTAAACATTGGCATGTCTCATTCTTTATGAAATAAAACTATTTAGTATCATGAATAATTTTGCAGAACTCTAGCTATCTGTTGTATGTGGGATGAAATATCTTAGAATCCATAGTGATTTAGCAAATATGAGTTAGAGAATATTTAAGACATTTCACTAAGAGCCAAAAGGGTCTAGGAAGTCACTTATTGGAACTAGGCAACACAAGTCAGCAACATTTGGCTTCCATGCAGGTCCCAATGATACATCTTGGACTAACCGTCGGACTATTTAGAAGTATTCAACATAGAGAGATCAACATTTTGCATGATCCTAATATTTTCATGGATCAATTGCTGAAAACTAGGAAAATATATGTCGGCAAGCAAGGCTACACATGCAGATATCAATGATATAACTTGGACTATTCAAAATATCAATATTGCACTTTGGACTATTCAAAAGTGTCAAACTTTCCGATATTTTTGGATGGTTCAAGCTTTTGTATAAATTTTCATTATTTTTCAAGGATCTTACCTTAGTGTTAATATCCATTTGAATGAGTAAAATACTTATTTAACAAGTGTACATAAATACAGACTGAAAGTCTAGCATCTGCTCACATTTGATTTCTGAACACTTTCTCTGTCCCAAAATTTTAAAGCTATTGTAATAGAATCATAGTCTACAGTCAAGCTGTCTCCATGCAGCATGGGACTAATTTCACTGTTGATATTGCAACTACAGAAGTGCTAATTTTTAAAAAATATAGCATTACCTTCATGGAAATAGCGCTCATATTCATGAGTCAAAACCTCATAGCTAACTGGCCCTAAACTAAAGAAAGATAGAACATGGCAAAAGATTTGAAAACAAAAACAAATGGCCTTCATGCCTACAACCATGAACCAGCTTTGTATCACCTTAGACAACAAAATTTGGAAAGATCAAGTTGAAATCAACAAAGCGAGAAAGAGCTCTCCCATTTAGACATTTAACACTATACACTCATTCATTCAGATGACATAGCATTATCGTAGAACATTTTGGTTAAGAGCTATATGCTAACACAGTATCGTAGTAGAGGGAATTAGAAAAATGAAGTTGAGAACTAAGATCAAGGATTGCCAAGACTAGATCTAATATGCCTGATTATCATGGTTGGGGCAGACACATGTTTTCAAGAAGGGTATGGTTCACATAATTATAGAGTACTCTTGTACTTCCAACATGAATAAAAGGAGCGGAACTCTATTCCTATCTACATACAAATCTTATAAGAGCAGGATATTGTGTGAACCAAGGCACAAACATGGAAATTTGATAGCAACTTCTATGATGTTCTAACTTATGTGAGGAATGGCAAGCTGAAAAGTCACTAGCTAAATCAACGCCAAATTATTATGTACTCCGTTGAGGTAGTGAACTAAGCCAATTAAAAAGTAATCACTAATTCTTGAGATTCAACTTCATTCCAAATAAAGTCATCTTAAATGAACATTGTCATGTAATCATTTTTCAATTGTCTTGCCTTCTGGTACATTTGATGATAACATGTTTTCTGGAGGGAGCCCCAGTTTATCAACAAAACAAATGTTGTTCATCAAAGGGCAAAATTGGCATATTTTGGGGTAGAAATGGGTAAAACCGCTTACCATTTCTACCCCAAAACAATTGTTTATGAAGATGAAAAACTTGGATTTTCTTTGTTTTCTGCTTCTTTTTCCTTATAGTTATTCCTCATTGGTAACCAGCAAATTTAGTGATTAAATTTACAAGCCTAATTTTTCAAATAAACCTCTTCAAAACTATTGAATTTATTACACCAACAACACCTTAGAGAATCAAAAACATCTTTCAAGCAGCAAATCATAATGCATTACATCCAATAAAAAAAAATTAAAAAAAAATCAGCACTCAAATTGAAAAAAATTAAATAGGAAATTACAACAACAACAAAAATCCAGACAAAAATCAAACATCATAACAAATTGAAAATTTAAACAATTTCATAATCAAGTAACTGAATAACACGGGACTTGAGAAACAAAATTGAAGTGTAAAAATTGAAAGAATATGAAGGAGTTAAAGTAGTTATAAACTCACAAAGTCTGAGAAGACGGCGCCAATGGACATGGTGCGCACAATATCGTCATCAAGCTGATTGAGAGACATAATCACCATTAACGTCGAAGAGAGTAAATGCAGCAAGTTTCGTTTGGGCCGGTAGCTAGGTTGCACAAGTACGGGTGTTGACACGGATACGGGTATGAAACGATACGGAAAAACGTCTATTTCAAAATAAAGGACACGGGTATGGAACGTTAAAATTTATATAATACATTTTTAGAAAGAATTTGACCATATATTTGTCATTCCGTCCGCTAATTAAATCATGTTGTATCATATTAACAATATGATTTATACGAAGGCACTCTTATTATTTAATAATTATCTTATCTATCTTAATTACTTAAATTTTCTCATTAAAAAAAGTTGAACAACCCATATCATAGTCGGATACGGTCCGATACGTATCATCGTGTGTCCCACGAATGTCGGTGTCCGACACGGTGTTCGACACGGACACGGCAGTTGGATGAAGTGTCCATGCTTCCTAGGTCGGTAGTGTTAGCAAAGCAAAAGCCAAGCAGTGTCAGAAAACCTCGAGAAAATCAAGGGGTAATTTCGTCTTATCAACATAGCAATTAGGGGTAGTATTGTAAGTATGCCCAGATGTAGCAAAGAAAATCACATTCAGAGAATAGTGTCACTAACCTTTTGAGAACCCTAATTCGAAAGCAAGGAAATTCGAAACCACTGCGATTTGGTCTAACTGGGAGCTACCATATTCCGAAAATGGTGTCAATTAATTTCATGTTGAAAATCATATTTCCTGTTGAAAACCCTAATTCGTATGCAAAGAAATTCGAAACCACTGGTGGTGGATTTAATGAAATCGAAGCAAAGCACGGCGCCGTGGTATTAACGAAGTAAGGTGTTGTCCAATTAGCACTGCAACTTCATTGATCTCTGGTATTGAATTATTGAACTTCTTACACGATCATCTTCATCTCTCTATTAGGGCTGAGCAAAACTATCTAAAAATCCGAAAATCCGAATACCCGATCCGCATCCGATCTAAAATATATTTAGGATCGGTATCCGATCCGAAAAAATCGGATATCGGTATTAATTTTTATAAAATCGGATATCCAATATCTAAAAAAAGTTGGATACCTAATCGGATATCGGATACGAATCGTGTTTCGGGGTTTTTTGTGAACTCCTCGGATACTGGTCGCGTTCTTCTGACAATGAGACTTGGACACCTGCAAAACATATCGGAATATTCGTCTCCGACGATCAAGTTAGAGATCGGAAATCGGAAAAGCTAGAGAGAGAAAGTAGAGAGAAGTTGGAGCTTTTTAATGCTCTATATTTATGTTATGTCGTAATCCCCCTCCCATCATAAATGATTGGGTATTTATAGGGGTGGGAACATGTGCCCCTCTAGGGTTTATACCCTAGAATTTCGTGACGTGATTGGCTGCGCAATCAGGGGTCGCCACGTGTCATGGGGGGGCCGTTTTACGGCATTCAAGGTTTTTCTCGGGATTTGGGCCTGATGTAATCAAAGCCTTTTTCTCTTTCTGATGTTGTATTGCGTATTTAAAGGTAACTGACATGTGTCACCCTGTCAGGAGGACACGTGTCAACCTCTCATAATGCCACGTGTTGCCTTCTTATTGGGCCACGTGTCACTATGAGATTGGGCCTCGTACTTGGGGTATTTTTACCCTAAACATTTGCCCCTCAGAGGGGGGTGGCTCGTACACTTACTGGCCGCCTCCTCTGATCTTCCATTCTGGACGTCCATGTACTCTGGGTTGGGTTTACCTCCCATCTGCCCTGGACGTCCATATACTTTGGACTCAAAGCTCTTTTTGCTACCTGGACGTCCGTATATTTTGTTCTGGACGTCCTCATAGTCTGGAGTGAACTTGTCTTGCTCATTTGGGCGTCCACATTGTGTACTGGACGTTCTCGTACTCTGAGAGAGGCTTAATCCCTGGTTCATTTGGACGTCCACATACTTTGGACTGGACGTCTTCATGCTCTGGGAGGAGCTTATCTCCTAGCTCATCGGGACGTCCGCATATTTTGGACTGGACGTCCTCATACTCTAGGAGGAGCTTATCTCCTGGTTCATTTGGACGTCCACATACTTTGGACTAGACGTCTTCATGTTCTGGGAGGAGCTTATCTCCTAGCTCATCGGGACGTCCGCATATTTTTGACTGGACGTCCTCATACTCTGGGAGGAGCTTATCTCCTAACTACCCAGGGCGTCCACAGCATTTAAAATGAACATCCTTGCTTTTTAGTCTGGACGCTCTCGTACTCTGGGAGGAGCTTATCTCCTAGCCACCCAGAGCGGCCTCAGCAGTGGGACTAGACGTCCTCCTATTTTGGTCTGGACGTTCTGATACTCTAGGAGGAGCTTATCTCCTAACTACCCAGAGCGTCCACATATTTTTGAAATGGATTGGGCTTCCTTGATTTCAGGCGTACTCTATGGTTCTTTCATCATGCTGCGTACGTCTGAACTTTCCCCTTTGGACTAAACGTCTGGGAACTGGGCGGACGCATTTTCCTCTTAGATATTTTTAAGTTCTGGAGACTAAGTGTTGAAGGTGTAAATCTCTTGAATTTGTGACTTAACTCATTTCAACTCACTTTGGCGTGCCGTCAATTGTCCGTCTGATTTTTTTCACAAGTTAACAGAACCCTAACGTCATTCTATCCCTTTCTTCGAGTAATTTCTCAAAAAATTACCGTTTGAATGTTTAGGCGGGAAAGATGGTTTTACCATTTTGCCCCCATAAGTTCATTCTATAAATATGGGAAGTGAATTCTCATTTTCACACTTTACCCAATTGTGAATTCTAGAGAGAAGTCAGAGCAGTCTAGTGATAGAAAGTGATTTTCCTTTTAATCTTCAAGAGCGTCGCCGTGAGTTTGAGTTGTCCGGGCATTTTTTGAGTTTTCCGGTCAATCTTCAACAACACCAAGAACACTTTCGAAGTTTTCAGAATGTACAAAGGTAGGCCGTCTACACTTCTTTCTTTTCTTGTATTTTTTCTTTTATTTCAATTCTGGATCCATACTCGGCTTCGTCCGACTCTCCTCATGAGGCCGGCCGTTCGCCTGGGACTGAGGAGTCTAGAGTGGACGGAGAAGAGTTGTCTCCTCCTTGGAGTGAGTCTATGTCTGGTGCGTACATACTCACCCCCACTTATTCTTCTCTGTCCCCACAGGCAATGACAAGAACAATGCGTACGCGCGATCTTCATGCGGCCAGGAACCCAGACGGTAGTCTGGTTCACCCTAGGGTCCCTTATGACCCTAATAACCCAAGTACCATGGAGGTGGAGACTACCTCCACCACCCAAACAACGACCGCCTCCACTGGCTCTCATCACTTGGCCGTGGAGGTCACTTCTTCTTTCGAGGAACGCCAACAAGCTTAGGGCGCCTCGTCCACTCTTACTCCGGGACTTAGGTTCCCTCAATTTGCCAGCTCAGTCATGGGTGAGGCCGAGCTGGTAGCCTGCAAAGACCATCCTATCAATCTTGGGGCGGATGCTGCTGGTTCGTCTGTCCCCTCTTCCTCTCAACCTCTGCTCCAACTGGGCGGGGCGGACAGACCTATGACGGGAATCTCAATCAGGGAACCGTCCGATCTGCCTATTCGCAACGCCCCTCCTTCGGGGAACGAGGCGGACGCTGCCAAAGACAAAGGCAAGCGTCCATTAGTTGAGGAGGGCGTTCCTTCTTCCATGGGCGTACTCAACTCAAGAGGCCGAAGCTCGACTGAGGCAGCAGACCTGGATAGGGTGTTGTCTTCTGAATTCGGAAGTGCCCCCTCTCACCAAATGGAAGAAGAAGAAGTTGAGAAAGAGGCCATGGGTGAGACGACCGAAGGTGAGGCGGCGGCCGAAGAAAACGTCGCCAACATTGATAACTTCAGGGACCCGTACGCCTGTACAGTTGGAGAGACGGCCTTGAAGTTCCTGAAGAAAGAGTTTGAGGAGTACAAGGAGTCCCTCCATTTGGGGGAGGGATTCGAAATACAAGTCCCCAGGAAAGCCATTGCTGTGGCTACCTGGGATGATGAGAAGCCGCGCAAAAGGGCTTTTTGCGTCTATAGGGCTGCCTTGGATGTAGGCC
Organism: Chenopodium album; assembly: GCF_948465745.1. Taxonomy (NCBI): domain Eukaryota; kingdom Viridiplantae; phylum Streptophyta; class Magnoliopsida; order Caryophyllales; family Amaranthaceae; genus Chenopodium; species Chenopodium album. The sequence continues at coordinate 24,658,821 of NC_137846.1, read as the reverse complement.
TTCGCTTCCCTCTTCATCCATTCGTCTGGAAAGTTCTGGACGAGTATGACATTGGCCTTTTCCAACTGACGCTAAACAGTTGGTTAAATATATTTGGGTACTTGGTGACGTGCATCTGCAAGGGTTTCACGCCAGACTTTGCGGTCTTCTGTGAGATGCACTCACTTACACGGCTGGAAAAAGATACGGATGGTTGGCTCGTCTTGAGTGCGACCAGGGATTACATGGTTGTGGTCGACCGTGTCAGCAAATGGAGGGACTGGAAGCACCGTTTCTACCGCATCAAAACTAAAGATGCGGAGTTCAACCTCCGCATGAACAAGTGCCGTCCAGATCCCATTCAGCTCGGACGCGGGGATCACAAGCCTGACAAGCCGCCCATCCATCTAAGCCAAGAGCACCAACTTGAATATTTCAAGGTCAATCGGGTCAAGCGGGGTAACAAAACTGAACGTGTCCCTCGCCATTGGGTTCCTCTAGCCAATTGGCTTAGGGACACCACTTTTATGTCTGCGTACGGCCTGTACCAGAACATGCCCCAAGGTGGACACTTAGATATATAAACCTTTTGTACGCACGTAGAGTTTTTTAGAAAAATATTCTAACACTTTGCTTTTTTCTCTTTGCAGCGGAGGCGTACGCTATGCTTGACCCAACACAAAAGGGAGAAGTGGCTATGTCCGAGGTGGACATTGCCCGCTACAAGGCTCGTTTCAAGATATACGAGCAAATCAAGGAGGTAAACACTTTATTTTTGAGTCTTTCTTTTTTATTGTCCGTTCTGCTGTATTGGGAGGAACCTGCTTCCTAAGTTTGCACGGACGCATTTCGTCCGTTCATACATGTTGGAAGGGAGCTCCTTCCCCAATTCACACGGACACTGACATGCTTTATGCCTTGTGTAATTTTTCTAACTTTACTTTTGTTTTTACAGTCTTCTTCTACTCCGAAGGCAAGGAGGAAGCAGCCGGCTTCGTCCACTCCTGATGCAAACACATCTAAAAGGAGGAAGACGGTTGCAACCAGGACTCCTTCAAAATCCGCGGCCAAGGCAAAGTCGCAGACTGCTACAACGCAGTCTCAAGGAGAACAGCCCCGGCTGACACAAAGCGGGGTCTCCTAGCCCGTGGAACCTATTGCTGATCAGGTCCACGATTCGTCCGTCCCACTGGACGATGGGGGTAAGTCATCCCCGGAAAAAATGACCGGCTCCATCTCGACTCCGCATGTCGAGGTAGTTAAAAAATCTGATTGCTAAATGCCAGTCAGTCGCCCAATGACACTGCTGGCCGTTTAGACAACGAGGGGGACGCCTCTTTGCCGCCCCCTCCCATCAATCTCTCTCCTCCAAGCTTCTCCACTGGTTAGCCTTTCTTCCTTATTCTTGTACCATTTGATTTACTTGTACTTGTAAATTTTAGCTAACTCTTATTGTCCGGTCGTCCGTAGACATCTCAGAGGAGTTGCAAATGAGGCTGCCCGGCCAGTCACTGACTGGCGCGGACAAGAAGGCCATGCGCGAGGCCATGGTTCGCGCGGTTCCCTAAGCGCAACGTGATAAGCTGCGGGGAATCAATGAGGGCTTCCTCGGTCCTATGCTCAACTGTAGTGCTGAGGTACGTCTCCTTTTCTCTATACCTTTTCTTTCCAACACTTAGCAAATTTTTCTATATTTGACTAAGTTTCCCTCTTTTGTCCGCAGCTCTTCCTCCGCCTAAACGCCTTCCTTGAATGGAAGGATAAAGAGAACGAGCGGCTGAAGCAGGCTTGGCTCGAAATCAGGAAGGCCGAGGATGCTGTGACGGGGACGGCCGCTGTCCAAAGGGTGAATTTTGAGACCCAAATATCCGCGCTGGCCGATAAGGCGGCGCGGAAAACTGAAGACCTGGTCAAACTGGGCAAGGCACTCGAAGAGCTGAGGAGTCCTTGGCCAGGGAGGCCATGCGGGTTGAGAGGGACGAGGCCGTCCTGGAGAAAGAGAAATGGAGGCTGGGCTTTGAGGTGTCTGAGGCCTTGAAGAGTGAGCTGAAGTTGGCCCAAGCCAACCTTAGGTCTGCTTTGGACGAAGCGGACACGCTGAAGGCCGAGGTTGAGGCCTTGAGGAAGTCCGTTTCGGACTATGCTGAGCAGCTAAAAGCTCCTCGGCCGCCCAGCGCAGAGGAAATCGTCCGCATTGAGCAGAATGCCGAAGACAGGCTTAGGGCATACTTCTTTGATGCCTTCGAGCTGATGGTGGATGACGGAGAGGCCGCGTACTATGAAGAACGCTTCAAGAAGCGGCTGAACTATGTCTGCCTCGGAGAAGAGGCGAAGAAGGCCGGCCAGCCTCCTCCAGAGTTGGTAGTTACTTCTCCCGAGTCCGGAGAGGACGAGGGGGAGGGAGAGGATGAGGAGGAGGAGGCGGACGGTGATGCCGCTCCGGTCGAGGACGCCAAGGTTGCGGAGGAGCCTGCCAAAGATGATACGGCTAAGTAGAGCTCAGGTCCTCCAACAACCGTCTATTCAACTTCCCAGCTTTCTCTTTATGCAGCTTTTATTCACTTAGCTTATTCTGTACTCTCTTTTTTTTTTCTTCTTATTTTGAGGCCGCCTATTTGAGCGGTTTTGTAAACATTTCGGCCGCCTTTTGCGCGGTCAGTTTAATGAAGATTTCGTCCGCCCGTTGAGCGGTTCTTTAATTCTGTTTCATACTTAGCAATTTTTTGCAATGTTGTGCTTTTTGAATGTTTTTCGTACGTCTCAATATTATGCTTTTTCGTACGCTCCTAGGGGTATGCCCCTTTATTCGGTGTTCGTCTAGTCCATACTCTAAGATGTTTGATTAACTTGGTAGTTTTTATGCCTTAAAGGGTATGATGACTAGCAAGTTAATCAAATCATAGTAATGATTACCCTTGGACTAGGTGAAGCACCGAATCAATTTAATTGGCCGTTCAGCTATCTTTGTACGAGTAGTCCGTTGAATCTATCGCTCGGACGTACCCTAGAAATCCCAAGTATTATCTCAACTTAGAGATTCCTGACTCGGCCGGGCTAAACGCCTAGGTATGCCCTTGCCCTATTTGTAAAGGACACTTGCTTTTTAAACAAGTTCAGAATACCTTGCCTCAACCGTCCGCCTTGAATTGGTGCGGACGCATTGTTCTCTGAATTGAATCAGTTTTTTTTTTTTTTTTTTTTTTTTTTTTTTTTTTTTCCGTGGCCGAATTGCTCCATCGAAAGCAATCTTGCTTCCTTTTTGCTTCGGCCACTCAGTAAGACTGATAAGCCGTGTTGCTATATTGGAAGCAACTTAGTAAGTCATTTCACTCGGCCTTTAATTACAAATCATAATATGCAAATAAAGATAAGTAAAATAGCAAAATATTTCAACAATGCTTGACTTTTCATTAATTTTGTCGAAAGTACATTGTTGCGGCCGTATGGCTTTGATTACATGGCTCGGTCAATAGACCTAGCTGTATACACAACTTTTTGGCTAAGTACTTAGAGAAACTTAAACATGATATTTCTTCAGATTGTCAGTGTTCCATGTCCGTGGGATCTGACGGCCATCAATTGCTTCAAGGCGATATGTGCCGTCTCGGACTTCTTCCCTGATTCGGTACGACCCCTCCCAGTTTGGGGTCAACTTGCCGTCCTCATTGGCACGGCCAACAGCTTCCATTTTCCTCAACACTAGATCCCCCATTTTGAGTGGCCGCTTAGACACTCGGCGGTTATATGCCCTTGTCATCCTTAAACGATAAATTTCATGTCTAAGCGCCGCATTGCCCCTAGCTTCTGGAAGAAAGTCTAGAGCGGTCTTCATGGCCTCCCAATTGGCCGATTCATCATAGAGCATTACCCGCAAAGTGGGCTCGTACATTTCAATTGGGAGTACAGCCTCAGCTCCATAGACCAAAAAGAATGGAGTCTCCCCTGTTGAGCTCTTTGCTGTTGTCCGTATGGACCATAGCACATTAGCCAACTCATCTGCCCATAGGCCGCCCGCCTTTTCAAGATTGCGCTTGATCCCATTTGAAATCAGCTTGTTATAGGCCTCAACTTGGCCATTGGCTTGTGGTCGGCCGACTGAGGCAAAACAATGAGTTATGCCCTGGTCCCCCAACCATTCCTTGAGTTGGCGCGTCTCAAACTGAGGTCCATTGTCGAACACCATTGACCGAGGTACCCCATACCGAGTGATTATGCTCTTCCAAATGAAGGCGGACACATCCGTCCATTTGATGCCCCGGACGGCCTCAGCTTCAACCCATTTAGTGAAGTAGTCTACTGCCACTATTACATATCGTCTCTGGCCGGACGCAGGAGTATACGGCCCCAAAATGTCCATGCCCCATTTAGCAAAAGGAAGCGGACTACTGATGGCTGATAGACTATTTGCTGGACGATGAATAAGGGTTGAAAACCTCTGGCCCTTGTCACATTTTTTCACCATTTGCATGGCGTCCGTATTCAAGCTCGGCCAGTAATATCCCAAATGTGTCGCTTTTTTAGCTAAGGCTCGTCCTCCAATATGTGAGCCACAATGCCCCTGATGGAGGTCGTCCAACACATCATGCCCTTTTTCAGGAGTTATACATTTAAGATAAGGCTTCACAAAAGCTTTTTTGAATAGCTCCCCATCCATCATCTCGAACCAGGCCGCTCTCCTCTTCATTAGCCAACTCTCTTTTGGGTCGTCCGGAAGTATTCCATCCCTTAGATAGGAAATAATTCCGTCCATCCAGGTCGAACTTCTATCTATTATCTGAACGGGCTCGGCATCAATACTCCTTTTCTCCTTTACTTCCCAAAACACTGATCTTGGAGTATCACATGATGCCGAGGAAGCCAATTTGGAGAGCGCGTCCGCTTGATGATTTTCTGATCGAGGAACTTGTCTGAGAGAGAAATGTTCTAGGCACTCGGCCTCATCCTTCACTAGCTGCATGTACTTCATCATGGCCGGCTCCCTAGCTTCGAAGCCACCATTGACTTGGTGGACTATTAGCCGGGAGTCCGAGCACACTTCAACTTTGGTTGCCCCGGCCGCTTTACACATCCTTAGGCCGGCCAACAATGCTTCGTACTCAGCTTCATTGTTTGACGCTTGGAACTGAAATCTCAACGCATACTCATATTTGTCTCCTTCAGGAGATTCACATATAACACCAGCACCACACCCAGTCGCTGTTGCACTACCATCCACAAACACTTTCCAGACTTGGTCCCCGGCCGGCTGAAGATCAGGCCGAGTCATTTCAGCCAAGAAATCCGCAAAAGCTTGCCCCTTGATTGCCTTCCTTGGTTCAAACACAAGGTCAAAGCCCCTGAGTTCCAAAGCCCACTTAAGCATGCGGCCACTTGCTTCTAACGTTGAGAACGACCTCTTCAAAGGTTGGTCTGTGTAGACCACACTTGAATGTGCCAAAAAGTACGGCCGTAGCTTATTTGATGCCATGTACAAGGCCAGGCCAAATTTTTCAATTGGGGGGTACTTAAGCTCAGCATTGTGAAGTACATGGCTAATAAAATACACCGGGACCTGATGGCCGTCCCTCTCAGCAAGAAGGACGGCACTTAGAGAATGTTCAGAGATGGCAAGATAGATATATAGCTTCTCATTCTTGAGCGGACTGACGAGGCGAGGTAATGTATGCAAGTGACTTTTCAACTGTACGAATGCTTCCTCGGCCTCCTCTGTCCACTCGAACATGGCTTTCTTCTTAATGGTTTGAAAAAAGTAACGACACTTATCCCCTGACCTTGACAAAAATCTTCCAAGGGCTGCTAAACAGCCGGTCAGTCTTTGCACCTCCTTAATTGTTCTTGGAGACTTCATATCAAGGACGGCTTGAATTTTTTCAGGGTTGGCCTCAATTCCACGTTGATCAATCAAAAATCCGAGAAACTTGCCGGACTCAACACCAAATACACACTTCTTTGGATTCAACATCATCTTATGCCGTCTGAGTTCGGTGAACGTTTCTCGTAGATCCTTGAGATGGTCGGCCGACTCTTTTGACTTGACAATCATGTCATCAATGTACACCTCCATGCTCCGGCCGAGCTGGTCTCTAAAGACTGTGTTAACAAGCCTCTGAAAGGTAGCAGGGGCATTCTTGAGGCCGAATGGCATGACTTTGTAACAGTACAACCCCTGCTCGGTCACAAACGCTGTCTTTTCTTGATCTTCTTCCCACAAAGGAATTTGGTGGAATCCGGAGTATGCGTCCATAAAACTCATTAGGGCGTGTCCGGCCGTAGAGTCAACCAAACGGTCAATCTTAGGAAAAGGGAAGCTATCCTTAGGACACGCCTTGTTCAAGTCCGTGTAGTCCACGCACATTCTCCAAGTTCCATTCGGCTTTTTCACAAGAAATACATTGGCCACCCAATCTGGGTAGAAGCATTGACGAATGAAACCGGCGTCCAGCAGCTTTTTCACCTCTGCTGCGGCCGCCTGATTCCTCTCTTCTCCGTGATTCCTCTTCTTCTGGCGGACAGGTTTTATCAAAGGATTCACGGCCAACTTGTGCACGGCCAGGTCAGGACTTATCCCTGGCATTTCACCAACTTCAAATGCAAACACATCTTTGAATTCTCTTAAAAGCTAAACTAACTCATCCCCAAGCAATCCCAAAGCTATAGTGCCGACACTAACTGTCCGTTCTGGGTGGTTGGAGTCAAGCACTATATCCTGGTGGCTGCCGGCCGGCTGGGGCCTCAACTCATCTGGCCGGCCGACAGTCATTAATTGCTAGGCTTCTTCTGCCCTGGCCGCCTTACGCTTCTGGCCGACCTGGTATGCTGGGAGTGAGGTTCCTTCTTCCTTTGGCTCGGACAGTTTTGGGCCGCGCGCTGTTGGCTTCACGGCCAGTGGATTACATTCCTTAGCCATTCTCTGACTTCCTTGAATTGTTCCAATTTTTCCGTCCGACCTTTCAAACTTCAACAACATTAAGTGAGGCACTATGACCGCCTTGGCTGCATTCAGAGTGGGGCGACCAAGGATGACGTTGTAGCCGGTCAACTCTTTAACAACAAGGAAGTGGACGACCATGTCTCTCCCCTCTCCCTTCTGCCCGAAACGGGTTGGAAGATCAATCCGTCCGGCCGGATGAATGACATTCCCCCCAAATCCTACCAAGGGGTGAGTGATATCCTGGAGAGCATCTTCTGGGAAGCTTAAATTCCTTAGGGCAGACAGGCTGATGATATCGGCCGAACTGCCCGTATCAATCAATATTCGTCCCACCTTCAAATTTGCTATCTTCATGACAAAGACCATGGGATCATTGTGCAAAGCCCTGACCTCTCCACGGTCAGCCTCACTTATGATCACTTCAGGAAATGGCTCGGCCTTAACGGCGTCCGTTTGCATCACATTTGACAAATTTCGAGCATCCTGCTTGATTCCTTTCATGGTAGGGCCACCTAAAGCAAAGCCTCCTGATATCACGGCCACAAAACCTGAATCAGTGCTATTCCCATCATCTTCCTTGTCATTTTTCTTATCACTTTGTTGCTTTTTCTCGGACGTGTTGTCTGTCCGTTTTTAGGTGAATTTGGACTTGGTCACATAAGGTTTCAGCAGACCCTTGTCGGCCAACTTATCCAACAGCCTCTTCAGATTGATACAATCGTTCGTGTCATGACCTACATCCTTGTGGTAATGACAATACTTGTTCTTGTTTCTGTACTGGGCCGAGCCTCTCAAAGGCTGAGGCTTCTCAAACTCAAACTTGTCCTTTATTTCCATCAAAATGGAGTAGCCATCCTTGTTGAACTCATACTGAGGCTCGTACGTCTTGCTTTTCTTTGACTTGGGTTGCTTGTCATCAGCTACCCAAATTTCTTTTCTTTTGCTTCCTTCTTTCTTTCGGCCGGCCGAGTCTTGCTGATAAGATTGCTTCTTTTCAGCCCCCTTGGCCGGCTGTTCTGATTTGGTGAGCGAACAAAAGTCTGCGGCCTCAATATAGGCTTCGGCTTCTCGCAATACACCTGCGTATGACCGAATCTTTTTCCTTACCAAATCAAACTTAAAACCATTATGCCTTAATCCCCGGAGAAATTCTGAGTATGCCATTTCGTCCGGAAGATTATGAATTTGGGCTTTTTCTTGGTTAAATCTTTGGACGTATGAGCGTAGTCCTTCGTTCTTCCCTTGAACAATTGTTGCCAAGTTGAGACTTGTCTTTCTTGGTGGGATGTTGTATGAGAAATTTCCCACAAACAACAAACTGAGGGTGGTAAAACAATTTATGCATCCGGCCGGAAGGCTGTTAAACCAATCCTAGGCCACCCCCTTAAGAGTGGCCGGGAAGCATCTGCACCATGTAGCATCATCTACACTTTGCAAGTACATCAAATTCCTGTACGAGGTAATATGTTCCTATGGGTTGCCCGTACCATCATAGGCACCAACTAATACACTCTTCACTTTTGCTGGTTGAGGGGACGTTAGTATGTCTTGCGAAAACGGAGGCGGCTTATCTCCCAAATTCAACAAACGCATCTGCCAATCGATGGGCTGAGGCTGCGCGGACGTTCCAGCCAGGTAGGGAGCCTGGCCGAACACCTGGCCATACGACCCATATTGCCTAAAGACTTGGGGAGTTGGCTGTATCAACCCATTGAGTACTTGAGGGGGCTGATATTGTGATGGCTGAATTGGTCTGGGAGTAATGGTATGAGCGGCTTGACTTCTGCTGGAGACGGCCGTGTTGGTGTATTGAGAGAAAGATTGGTTGGAGGCTTCATCCGGCATGGTTGGGGTAGAGGCCGTGTCAGAATATGCGGCCCTCTCCCTTTGCTTGTGCCGAATGTAATCCCTTGCGTCTTTGAAACGCTGTGACGGCTCAGTCTCAACTCTTTTCGGCTGTCTGCCCCTCCTCCCAACCGACTGTGTTTTCGCCAACAGGCTAGAGAGGTTGGTCCGTGGGACTTGGGGAGACCTTCCATGCGGACGACGGAATGGGGTATTACCAGCATCAGTTGCATTGGTCTTGTTGTGTGTTTTCTTGGAAGTACCTCCTCCCCCCTTTTGCTGGTTGGAGGCCAACTCTTTGCGGAGCTTAGTCAGCTCGGCCATTAGGGTAGCTGGGTAACAGGAGGTATTTCGGCCTCTTGAAATGAGGCAGTCAAAGGATTGCTAGAATGTATGGTTGTACGTAAGTCTTCTACATATCCGTCCTCGCCTGGACGAGGACCAGTATTAGGTGTCTGACCATCTATTGCCATAACGGACGAGTATCCCCACAGACGGCGCCAAATGTTTCGGGGTTTTTTGTGAACTCCTCGGATACTGGTCGCGTTCTTCTGACAATGGGACTTGGACACCTGCAAAACAACGAATATTCCGTTTATCGGAATATTCGCCTCCGACGATCAAGTTAGAGATCGGAAATCGGAAAAGCTAGAGAGAGAAAGTAGAGAGAAGTTGGAGCTTTTTAATGCTCTATATTTATGTTATGTCGTAATCCCCCTCCCATCATAAATGATTGGGGTATTTATAGGGGTGGGAACATGTGCCCCTTTAGGGTTTATACCCTAGAATTTCGTGACGTGATTGGCTGCGCAATCAGGGGTCGCCACGTGTCATGGGGGGCGCCGTTTTACGGCATTCAAGGTTTTTCTCGGGATTTGGGCCTGATGTAATCAAAGCCTTTTTCTCTTTCTGATGTTGTATTGCGTATTTAAAGGTAACTGACATGTGTCACCCTGTCAGGAGGACACGTGTCAACCTCTCATAATGCCACGTGTCGCCTTCTTATTGGGCCTCGTACTTGGGGTATTTTTACCCTAAACAAATCGGATATCCGATCCAAAATTCGTAATATAACCCAGTTTTTATTTTATTTTTTTTCTAAGTTTTGTTAACTGCTTACAAAATAACCAATAGGTTTAATTTAATAGCCTAAAGTAAGCAAAATCTTCAGACCTAAATTAACATATGTATCAGCCACCACTCTCCTATGTTTCCCATCTTTTTCTTTCTCCTCTTTCCTCTCTCAATTGTAATCACTTTCTTTCTCCTCTCTCAACTGAGTCAATTTTGTTTCCTATCTCCTCATAATTTAAGTCACCGAAATGCAAAACCTCCGACCTTTCACCGATCATCAGCTCTTCCACTTCGTTATAATCTCACCGGAGCTTTCACAATCGTCATCGGCTTTTCGGAGCTTAACGCTTTGTTTGGATAGCAAAGAAGGAAGGAAAGGAGGGAGGGGGAGGGGGGAAGAATGAAGAGAAGGGAAAAGAAAGGAAAGGGGAGGTGAGCTCCATTTTCCCTCCAAATCTCTCCAATTATAGAGGGATTATGCTTATTAAAGAGAGAGGGAAAATGGATCCCTCCCTCTCCTTTCCTTTCCTTCCCTTCCTCCAATCTTATACCCAAACAAGAGAATTTATCTCCCTACTTTTCTCTTCTCTTCTTTTCCTTTCATTTTTTTCTATTCAAACAAAGTGTAAGAGTTTTTCATACTTCCATCGACATAGAGTTGTCATCAAATGACTCCGTCGAGACTAAGGCCAAGCAAATTCTCCAGATGTAAAAATTTACTTTAATTTCACATGTCTTGTGCACCATCATAGATATTCTACTTTAATTTATTTAAGAAAATTTATGTACTAGAAAATCTAGAGAATTTCTTGATATTGTTAATAGTTCTCATTACTCCTCATTGAAAGCAGTGGTAGAGTAGTAGACACCATAAGTATCTATTTTGCCTTTAAAGATTGTTAAGTTTGTCTTTAATATTATAATTTTTACAATTTTATTTAAATTTAAAATACAAAATACATCAAACTTACCCGATCCAAAATTTTCAACTATCTTGAAATCGGATATCCAAAACTTTCGAATCAAATTTCGGATATCATATATGTGATTTTTCGAATATGGATATCCGATCCATGCTTAGCCCTACTCTCTATCTGTCATCTCTCCCACTCAAAAGGAGTAAACAATTGTTCTAGGAAAAAAAGGGTAATTTTTTTCTCTTTTTTAAGATAAAAAGTGGATAAACGATGTTAGTAACACTTGTCCCAAACATCCGGTTGCTTTCTTAAAGTCTTGTACAGTACGCACCATTATAAAGTTAACTTAATGAAAGTCTGTGCGATGCATGAATTTTAATACATAAATCACAAAATAAATACTCTGTTGTTTTACAACAAAGGATTTCGAAGAGATCAAAAGAAAAACTTTAGATACTCAAATAATTGTTGTGTATTATTTTCTCAAATTATGCGGGGATTTATAGTCTCCCTACATGAACAATGTTTGCTCGATATATTAAACATGCACTGACTACTGATTTGCAGCTAATGTTGTGTGGGCAAGTATTTGAAACTTTGGATGAAGTGTATGGGAGAGCTGCACATCTATATGCCTTAGAATTAAAGAAAAGGAAAGAGATGGCCGAGGTGGAAGGAAAGGAAAAGAGAAAAGAGGTGACTCAGAACTCTGGGAACCCACAAGGTAACTAGAACAACTTCAAGAAACAAAAGTACCATCATAACAAAACAATAATTTCCAAAGCAACAATCGCCAAGGTGGTCGGAACTTTAATGGTGGCGCTAGGATCTCTACTCAGGGAAATAATAAATGAGCAAGGCATTTCTATTGTAAAAGGTGTAGGAACGATCAACCTACTTAGGATTGTCATGGGAATTTGGTTACCTGTCGTGCTTGCAACAAGTTAGGACACATGGACTATGAATGTTTCTCCAAGGATCCCAATGGCAACAAACAGGGCAATAATCGAGGAAGGGCTAAGAGAAACTTTTAGGGAAGCAACAACTATTCTGGGAACAATGGGGCATAGAAAAATGTGGCGAAAACTAATAATAATAATGGGAATAATCAACAGAAAGGTGGAGCTGCAGGAAAGTTGAATGTAATGAGTAGGCATGAGACTGATTCCACGAAAGATGTCATCACTGGTACCTTTTTTTATTAACTCTATTACTGTTAAAGTTTTGTTTGATTTTGGTGCAACTTTTTCTTTCATTTCAAAGGCCATTATTTCAAAATTATCGAACTATTTAAAAATGGTAGATGTGGTAGATTTGCCCATAGTTATTCCTATGGGTGGGGTAGTAAAATGTAAAAAGACCTTTAAGGATGTGCCTTTAGAGATTGAGGGAAAAGTGTTACTATTTAACCTCATTGAGTTTAGATTGAGCGATTTCGATGTCATCCTAGGAATGGATTGGTTGAGCAAGTACAGTGCAGAAATTAGTTGTCGATCATTGTAGGCGTCATTTGAAGCGCGCCTATGTAAGCATGTTATGAATATGCTTGACACTCATAGGAAGCGGGAATTAACATTATACGATTAGGGATAAGGAAAGTAGGGAGCCGCCAACAAGTTATTAAGGAACTTGTAAACCATTCAAGGCAGCCACGAACAAGGGTACAACGATAGGCAACAACAATTGACTTGTGAAGGTTACACCCCATTCATAATCCATGAGATTACTAATTCCATATGGTTCGGAACCACAAAAGGAGGATCGGGGATGATGGTACGAAGTGAGTCATGGAGTCACATTTTTCCGTATTGGCCTCTACTTGATTCTTATAGTGAAAAGTGATTCTTACGATCTCAAAGGCATGCAAACAAAGATTCAATTTGCTCCAAACTATTATTAGGCTAAATTGGTTGAATATTAATGCAACATATAATTCTAATTATTAGTGATCACTTCGATTAAATAACAAGTTTAAAAAGGAACCTAAACCGGTTGTCCAAATTATCTTATTAGTCGTGATTTTCAATTACATATTCCCTTTAAACATGTAACATGGTGATCAATAAATATAATAAATCATCATTAATATTGGAAGCAATTTAACAATAATAATGTTAGTCAAATCAAATATAAATAAACCTAATCATGATACTAGCAACAAGAACAATAAAAGAGTAATTCAGTGAATAATTACTCACATTTCGTGTTTCCTTGAATTTCTACATCATGAATAAACTGTTAGTAACTTCAATAAAAATATAAATTAAATTGAAACAATTAAATAAAATAAAAAGTAGAGTTGATTTGGTCCAAACCCTCAGTTAATTCTACCTTTCACGCCTTGGTTTAACGACGGAACCTCGGGGCAAGTATGGACTTCTCGGAGTGCTTAGGGGGAAGTATTATGAGAGAATAGAGAGGCTAGTATTAGGATAAAACATAAGAGAAAAAAGAGAATGATTTTGGGTGTATAAGAGAGGAAGAGAGAATGACTTTTTGGTGCCCCAAACTGCAGAAATGAGGAGGGTATTTATAGAGGAAACGAATAGGGGAAAGCACGGAACCCTAGAAGAGATAAGAGCCGCGAAAAAACCCTAATTGGGTACTGTGACACGGCGTGTGTACCGTGACACGCTACTTTCCAATGTGGCACGGTACAGTACACCGTGTCGCGGTGTACAGTTTGTCCAAAATAGCGTCCAAATTCATTTAGCGCATGACAAAAAAACACGAAAAAGACATGTGAAAGCACTGTGACACGGTGAAGAATACCATGACACGTGCCACGTTGTCACACACCGTGACGCGGCGTTTTAGCTGTTGCGCGGTAATTCCAGTTTTTTACGCGTTTTTAAAACTAAGATAACTTTTGATCCGTAACTCGGAATAAGACATATAATATATCGTTGGAAATCTTATCAAGTCTACTTTCCAACCCAATTAGAATCAGGTCAAAATATTTTTTACATATTAGGATCTGGCCGTTTTAGTAAAACGATGTCGATTTTGGGTCGAGTTTAGTGTTTTGCTCATATCTTGTTCGTTTTAAATCGAAATTGGGCTTATGATATATCGTTGAAAATCTTATTGAAATTCCTATCCAAATAAATAATATTTGGATCAAAATTATAGGGCCACAAAACCAGTTCAGCTTGGCTTTGTGATGCGTACACGAAAAGTGGAAAGTAAGTTATGGTCTGGGCAAATGGGCTAAGAATTGGGTTGGTTTATGAAATATATTGAAATATGGATTAAGCACTCCAAAGATTAAATACTCAATCCAACTAATAATGGCGGTGAAAGGTTGTTCATCATCGGGTCTGGTTTTGGGGAGACATTTTTAGGTGTCTACAGTAGTCCCCACTTTGACTGAGTTTGTAGAAACGTCAGTTTCGAAAACGATAGTCAAAGTATTCTGGGGCGGAGAATGATTTAAGACGTTCTGCGATCTTAAATCACCCTTTATACGCCGATACCCGTAGAAAAATGTTAGCTCCATAGATAAAAGAGTAAAGGGACAGAATGTGTATCTAACACCAGTGTATCGGTGACGAATAAGTTCGATAGTATCTGACACCAGTGTATCGGTGGCAAATAAATTTGGTAGTTTTCTATGCCTGAAGAAGTCAACCGGATGAAGATTGTTGTGATATTTTCCATGCTTGAGGAATGTTGATATAATCGCTGACTTAATCGCCTAGAGAGGTGGCAACGACCGACAATTTTCCATGCTTGAGGAAAAGCTTGTCTAATGATGAGATTGCAAATCTTTGTGTATCGAGAACCTTGCACCGTGAATCGTCTTCTCTTTGGGAGATGATCACTAATGTTTGAAAAATGATGATGGTTCGATTGTCCCCGAACGTGGGCCGTAGATAGTTCGCTTATCCCCGAACGTAGGATGTTGATGGTTCACTTATCCTCGAACGTGGGCTGTAAATAGTTTGTTTGTCCCCGAACGTGGGCTGTAGATGATCTGATTGTCCCCAAACGTGGGCTGTAGATGATTTGATTGTCCCCAAACGTGGGCTGTAGATGGTTCACTTGTCCCTAAACGTGGGCTGTAGATGGTTCACTTATCCCCGAACGTGGGCTTTAGATGAGACTTACAAAATAAAATTTGCCAAAGGACCCGTATAAACTGCGATTGACTTTACTTGACATGACATGTGTATGACTTATGATTGTGTGTGTATGTTTATGATTTGAGTGTGTGTGTAGACACAAGCAACCGACAATGCAAAAAGCAAAAATTTTCCGTCATTTTTGTCATGAGTGGAGGTTATCGACTTTTTCTCGAAAAAGAAATACGTGAAAAATAAAGTTTTGTTTTTGAAATTTTTCTCGATGAAAAAATATTGAAATTTTTTTTGAACTTCCTCAAAAGAAAAGACATGAAAAAGGGAAGAAGTTTTAAACTTCCTCGTTGAGCAAGACGAAATGAATCGTATGGATTGAATTGCTTGTCTTGAAAATAATGTATGCATAATGCATGTTCTTAGGCCAGGAGGCTAAGGATAATTACATCATGTGACACGATAGATGAATGAACTTAGGTCATGGAGCTAAGCATCATAAATGGTGTAAATAAACGATCTTGAACGTCACTTAGGTTTGGAAGCTAAGCACGTATATAGATGAAGTGATTGTTGAGTATTGCATAATGAACGTTGCTTAGGTCAAGTAGCTAAGCACGATATGCTTTGTATGATTACAAATCATTGATATATAAATGTTGCTAAGCACATTATGCGATGCGTGAAATAATGAACGTTGCTCAGGTCAGGAAGCTAAGCAAGTATACGATGTTTCTTCTAATGAATGTTGTCTTGAAAGATGATGAAGCATGCGCGGTAGGGAAAAAAGGGTTTCATGATAAAGGGTTCCTAAAGGAAAGATGATATGGCTATGTATGTGTGAAAGAAGTGTGTGAAAGTGATACTAAGGTGAGGCTGCAAAGGCTATGGTGATGGAAAGAGATGTGAGAAGAGTCGAGATGGTGACTCTTTAGGCTAGGTAAGCTAAGTGACGTGGGTTCAAGCCCCCAAGTCTAGCTTTATATGGGTAGGGATAAGCATTGGAAATGACTCGATCATGTGTGGATATGAATGTGGTTGCACCTCATTGTGAAGTTGCCTACGTATTCGTTAGGAATCAGGCCGAATGTAGCTCTAACCGAACTTTGCACAAGTGTATGTAATAGAGGTATTTTGAGGGTTGTAACGTGGTTAAGATGATGGCTGAAGAAGAAAGAGGGTTAAAAGGCTCAAGACCCGAGAGAAGCCCCCAAGATGTGTAATTGTGTATTTGAAATTTGAACTTTGCAAGTTTTCTTTTTCACATTTTGTTTTCTTTTTTTTTTGTTTATTTTTCTTTTGCACAATTCTTTTTAATCAATGTCAAGAATCTCGAATCATGCGGTCCATCACTCACTTAGCATTCATGTTTCTCAGGCACGGTACCAAGCACTCGATGAGAGACGTAATTCGAGACATGTTTATATCAAAGATATTAGAACACTTGCCCTTAGACATTTTTATTATTGCTTTGCTTTTTTTTATTATTTTTTTTATTTTTTTATTAGTTTTTTTATTTGAACTTGCTTTTTGAATGTTACACAAATTGCACACCTTCCCATCCCAAGGTTAGGTGAATGTGGGTTGAATAAATAAGGTCAATCGTTAGACGAGACTCAAAGTGGTTAGTGAAGAAAAGGGATATGTGATGGAATGGTTAAAGGGGAATAATGTGTTGCAAAGGTGCCTCAAATCATTGGTGTACCTTGTGTTTAGTTTCACAATTTTTTTTTAATGAATGAAAATTCTATGATCGAGATGTAAAGGAAATATGCTCATTTTATTAATGGAATAAAGGTGAACAAAAACACAAAACTCTAAAAAGGGAAATCTATGCTAGACTTGAAAGGGGGAAAAGGAAATGAAAAAAAAAGATCATGAAATCTTGCACGAAGGGCTTGCCATGCGCCTATCTTCATTGCTACTATCATTTCTTACCACCTGGAGGGACGGGAATTTTTTTGGCATCAACAAGATCTTGAGTAACGTCCTTTAAATTCCAACATTGCTCGGTAATGTGGCCCCTTCCTTGATGGAACTTGCAGTGGGCATTGGGATTCCACTTGGCGCTCCTTTCTTCAGGTTTTGGCTTTGGAAATGGCCCAATAGGTGTGATCAATCCTTGACCATAAAGGCGATCAAAAGCCGCATCATAAGTCATTACTAAAGGAGTGTAAGTTCTCCTTTTCTTAGGCAATTGAGCATTATGAGCTAACACTTCATTGAGATTGACCTGACATACATTGTTGGCAGTACCTTCGAGCTTAGAAAACAAAGAAGAAGGAAGGTCGTTCTTCTTGTTTTTTCAAGTGTTATTATTGTAACCACTAGCAGCCTTTATTAGCTCATCCTCGATATTGATTCTAATGTCATATACAGCTTTGAAGTGTTCAAAGGCAAGAACCTAAGGTGTTGCTTGTACTTGTTAGTTAGGTTCTGGATGAAGAGGCGAACCATCTCTCTTTCTTTGGGGGGATTCTACCAAGATTGCAGTCGTTTCCCTCCACCTGTTCAGATAAGCGGTGAAGCC
This sequence comes from Chenopodium album, assembly GCF_948465745.1. NCBI lineage: Eukaryota > Viridiplantae > Streptophyta > Magnoliopsida > Caryophyllales > Amaranthaceae > Chenopodium > Chenopodium album. Next base: position 24,641,469 of record NC_137846.1, on the reverse strand, counting down.
TTCATTCTCTTTCTGTTTGAGAATGGAGAGTTCACGTTCAGATGTTCTGGTTTGAATGTTACACTTGTAACGACTCATGAAACTGTTAGTGACATCTTGCCATCAAGTTGTAGTATGCTTGGCATCTAGAGAATAAAACCATTGTTGGCAAGCATGCTCTAAGGAAAGAGAGAACACCGTAGGGAAGAGTGTTACGTCCAATCCCTTGAGAGCCATGGTTACAGAGAACACCTTCAAATGGAATATTGGATTGTCAGTAGGCTTGAACTTTGGAATATCAGCAGTGGAGAACTTTTCTGGGAGTCTGTCCTTCATATCCAAAAGAGTGGGAGGTTGTTCCACATAGGTGAAATCCTCATAAATCTTGCTCATCTGTTCTTTCAATTTGTCAAGGGTAGCAATAGTGACCTTGTTTTGTTCCATGGTAGTGACCCTAGTGGTAAGGGTTTGCATCATGGCAGACAGTGCCTTGATGGATTTGTTGATGTTCTCAATATCTTCCTTAGTGGCCATTGGAACAAACTGAAAGTAGTTTGAAGGTGATAAGTGATGTGAAGATAGCGAAGTTTTCTTTGAACGTCTCTTAGATCTAAGAGGTTGTTGCGGTAATGACTCGGACAATATTAATCTACCCTTGCTCCTTGACCAAGTACTGTGAAATAAAATAATTCACTTAATTGTTTGACTCATTGCTCAATATAGGAAAGGAAGGGAAAAAAAATAAACATTTGAAAATAGGTGAGAAAAACTCCACTCATTTTTTATTATGACGAAAAAGGGGGTGCATGAACCTAGTATACGATCATAAACGACATGGTGCATGACTCGAGTCGGAAAATAAAGAAAGTGTGTGGACTATACTTGACTCATGCGTGATTAAGTGATGTTATAAGACTCATGGTATGATCGCATGGCTAGACAAGTAAACATTAACCAAAATGACTGACGCAAGGACTAAATTAGCATGGAAGACTAAAAAATGAGCTGATTCGACTAAACCCTGACTGCCGTGGCACGGTGCTGACTGTCGTGACACGGTGCTGACTGTCGTGACACAGTGCTGACTGCCGTGACACGGTGTTAGCTGCCGTGACACGGTACTGATTGTCGTGACACGGTGTTGACTACCGTGACGCGGCGTTACTGCCGTGGCGCGGTAATCAGACTCCAGATTATGTTTTGTGCATTTTACTAGTTTTTATCAGTTTTAGAGTGTGCGCTAATTACTGAGTACGGTCCATTGGCATTCATTAGTCATAAAATAAACCACCATAGACAAAGAAAGATCGTTAAGATTAGGATCCAAACGATCAAATATATACACATAGGGCATGTAGGCACAATGATGCAAAGAAGAGTTCACAACCTAAGGTCTAGTTCTATGTTCCACTATGGTCAAGTTTATTTGGTGTCAAAAGGGTACCATGGTTAAGAGTTTGGACGCATTAGTAAGGCAACCTCTCTTAAGAGTGTATGCCAACGGGCGGCTCCGCAAGTTCTTGATTAAATCGAACTCGACTCCATGGTTTGGGTGAATTTAATAACTCGGGTGAACCCATATTTCGATGAGCGTTTTTGGATCATGGTTTGTGTGAATTTAATAGGGCCACTTGACATGGGTATTTTTACCCAAAACATTTGCCCCACACAGATATGACGTGGCGTGCCATGTGGCATCTGTGACACTTGTCACTCTGTTACTGGTGGATCAGTTTTAACTGTGAATTAGGTTTAACCTTTCATATTCCAGGGAAAATTATAGGGATGCCCCTGAATTTACCCCTCTATAAATACAACTTTTACCCCCCTCATTTTGGACGTTTCCAAAAAAGTCTAGAGAGAGAGCCAAAGTTTCTAGAGAGAGAGTTTTTGACGACCGCCTGTGCTATACACAAACAGTTGCCTCATTTTCTACTCGCCTGTCACAGTCGGTCAACGCCTGACACTTTTCAGAATCATATCTTAAGGTACCGTCTCTACCCCTCTCATTTCTATCTTAATTTTTCCATTTGTACATTTAAATTTAATAAATGGATTCATCACCAACATACACGGCACAGCCTAGGTCAGTAGTTAGCTGGTATCTTGGTACGGCTGAGTCTAGGACTAGGGGTGCCGGCTCTGGGTGTATGGAGCAGCCTTGTACATCCTCAAAACCAACCGTCTTTGTATCTGTGCAGGACATAATGGCTTGAACTAAACAAACGGCCACCAGACGGCGAAGGAGAGACGATACATTGGAAGTACCGTCTGACGAAGTCACACCGGTTGAAGGGGATGATATGCCGATAGACCAAGAAGTTGACTTCCCTCCTAGAACCCCTAGCACCTCAAGTGATGGGATCCTAGCTGAGTTCGAGGAGGGAGACGGTGAAGAGGTCGTCTCCAATGACGGATCTCAAGAGATGGAGCCCGAAGATGAAGGCGGTGAAGAGGTCGCCTCTACCTCTAGCTCCGATGATGAAGTCTCTCAAGAGATAGTTGGGGGAAGAACCGCCTCTGGGTCTAGCTCTGAAGATAGCAGCGATGGCCCCATTTCCCCGTTTGAGGACAACGAAATTGAAAAGAGGAAAAAGTGGGACGAGGAAGGAGATCCCTTCATAATCCATGTTTCAGCCAGAGACAGGGAAAACGTGGAAAAAAGCCTTGATGCCTTTAAACTCAAACGGCCCCTTGGCGGGGAATATAAGATTCGGGTGCCGCTTGAGCTAGGAACCATTGCTTGGAAGGATGACCAACCCAATGCAAACGCATATTTTGGCTGCTACGAGGCGGCGTTTTTGTCTGGTCTCCGGTTCACCCTGCACGATACAGTGAAAGCGATCTTGCGGGGTTATGACCTAGGCGTCTGGAAGTTGTCCTCAAACTCCTGGGTCAACATTCTAGGCTACGTTGCCGCCTGTGTGATGCAGGGTCTACACCCCGGCTGGGTGGCGTTTTCCCATATGCATTATCTTAGCCGCAACCCAGGCGGTTGGAGGGCGTGGTATACTTTAACCACTTATCCCAAGTATCAAATGACTTTAGACAAACCGTCTGAGTGGGATAACTGGAAGAACCGGTTCTATCTGGTTTCGTCCCCTACACGAGGTGAAAACTATGAATTTTGCCGGTATAATAAGAAACCTGACCTTCTGGGTTAAAAGTGCAAGTTCCCAGGTATCCCGGATGAGGACTATGAGAAAATCATAGAGCCGGGGTTTTTTGAACTTACAACAACTACCCTCTCAATCGGGGAAGTAATAAGCATTCCCAAGAACTGGATACCAAAACATGAGTGGTTGAGAGACAAGGCGTTCTTGTCCGCCTGCGGTCTGAGCACGATGTTTGATAAGCGTAGGTCTATCATGCATCCCGCAACTTTTGCCGTATATATTGTTATATTATTCAACTATATTGTACAACTCTTGAATTGACAATCGTTTGTTTTTGTAGCAATCGCTTTAGGCAATGCTCCTAGAAGACAAGAATCCCAAACGGTCTGCTGCCCAAATCCGCAAGGATGCTGCGGAAGCTAAAAGGGCCTAGATAAAGGCCAAGGTAAAAACTTCTTGCCTCTTCTTTGTGAATACTTGAATTTGTTTATCTATTGAGACAGTTTCTACCGACTATATGTCTAATGAACAACTTCATTTGCTGGGTAGGGAGCCTCCTAGGTCCTTCCAAAAGCTACTCAAACAGATTCGAGACGACGACGTCTCCAGCCCCGCCATATCTCAAAGAGCATCGTCCGCTCAGACAGCTCCAGATGCTTCGTCTAGGCTAGGCCGCCTGAGAATCAGGGGGAAAAGCATCAACCTACAGGGATTCGGCCTAAGAATCGATCTTGGGAAAAATCCGGGTGCCCATGCAGTACCGAAGGGTGGTGAGCCACCCAAGACTGCAACCAGTTCTGCAGCGACTATAGGCGAAGATAGCCTACAGATTCTCGAAGGTAGGCTAACCCTTTCGATACTCCGCCTGAGCTTGGCTGGCCCCTGCGAGTAAAATCACACTCCCAGTAGACGTCTGAAGGACCGTTAGGAAGCCGACACCAGATAGGTGAGCCTATATAGCTCACTCACCCAATCTTGATTGTGGTGCAGATCAATCCCCCCGATGGCCAGACGTACAGTAGTATACCAAGTCTATGCTTGGGGCCATCCCCAAGAAGGAAAAGGACGCCATCCCTAGCATAGAGAAGTTCAATGTTGAACGAATTATGGCCCTCCTGTCTGAGGTATAACATCTTCCTTTAGCATCCCAAGTAAATTTCCGCCTGCATTCTTAACACACCGTTTGTGTTTCACAAGCTATGCTGAGGGTTGATGGGATCAAGAGGCCGTACACTCGCAAGCGAGAAGAGGTAAAATGGGCTAAAAAAGCGACAAAAGATTCTGCAGACGTTGCCTAATATCAAAATACAATAAATGAACTTGAGTCTAAAGCATTAGAATTGATGCAGACGGACAACATTAGGCGTCTGACGGCTGCCTTGGAGACCGCTAATAAGAAGGCCACTGACTTCGAGGCTGCCCTAAAAAATGCTCAGGCGGACCTCAAAGCTCTAGAGGGGGTTGACAAGAAGAACGCTAATATCCAAGCAAACGTCAACCGCCTGAAGAATGAGATGACCCAAGCCCAGGCAAACTTCAAAGTCACTCTGAGGGCGGAACAAGACCGCCTCATCGAAGAAAACAAGACTGACTGTGAAAACCGGATGAAGATAGTCTGGGATGCTTTACATCCGAGGAAGGAGTACGACATCTGGTCCTTGGCTTACCAATATGCTGATGAGGTCCTGCTCGCTAGAGAAGAGGGCTAGCCGGAGTCGAAATCGTCCGATGCCTGGACAAACAGGGAGATAGAGGAGGAGGAACCGGCTCCGAATGCAGGAGGGGGAGGAGAAGAACAAGAGCAAGTAGAGAATATTCCCTAGGACTCCGCTGGTCCTCCGCCTGAGAAGGATGGCCAGGGCAACCCGTCTGCACCTCAGTGATTCCAGGTTTTATTTTTCAATTCGGCTTAGGCCGTCTACATTTTCGGCTTGCGCACCGAGTAATTTCTATGTATGATTTGACAATTTATCATTTTGCCGGATGTGGCTCCGGTATAACAATTACTCTCTCGACCATTTGGTGAGGCTTAATTAATGAATATGCCGACTGAGTCGGTTTTGCTCAATTTTTTGCAATTTTTGCCTATTTGAATTTTGTATATATATGCTTGAGTTTTTACCTAACTTAGTAATAGCATACGACAACTAACAAACCGGCTGTCGTTTGCCCTTGGGTGGCTGTGTGGTTGGTTTCAAACCTTGATTGATTGACTTGGGAATTTTTTGATACTTTAAAGAGTATGACATGTTCCCGAGTCAATTAATCACAGTAGTGATTGCCCCAAACCAAGTACACAGCCGTCCAATCGCACAGGCGAATAAGCCGTTAGCCAAGGCAGTTTTAGCAGTTTATCGTATTGTTTTCCACCGTCTAGGGTGTTGGAATCCAATTACACATTTGATGTCCTTTTTCCCCATTAGGAGGACTTTTTGGAAGTGCATAATTTTAGAAAAAAATCTAGGTTAGAACTCCGCCCGGTCACCGGTTGATGTCTTTTGACAAACGATTCTCACAGACTTGACTCTTGTTTAGATTACTTAGGTCAGACGGCTATGAGTTGATCAATTAGGCCGTTTAATCTTGACCGTCTGTATGCGTTTATAGAGCAATGTGCCACCCAATTGGGAGATGCTCTCTACGACGAATTCACCCGAATGGGCGTCGCCGGACGCCATACTCATGTTGGAGCAGACGGATACAAAAATTTTAATATCATCCGGCCATTGGCCTCATATTGTCTTTTAAGACAATTGTTTAGCTACTAAGTTTTTGAACTTATCTTTTATTTTACATAAGAGTAGGTGTAGACACCCAAATGTGTCTCCCCAAAACCAAACCCAGTGATGAATACATTTCATGTCATTTGATTATCGAACGAAGTGAAAGTGTGGAAAGTCTAGTAATGTGGATGTTTTTATTAAAAAATCTCTCTTTCTATTTTTGAAAACATTTCTTTCTTTCTCTATTTATGAAAATATCCAATCCAATTTAATTAGGTCCATGATAAGGATCCAATAATAATGTAGTTGGATTGGGCTCGAAAAGAGCTTTCCAACGATATATTATAAACCCAATTCCCATGAATAATGAGGAAGTTATGGCCTAAATACTAAATTGGGCTTGAAATGAATTTTATATGCGGCCCAATGATCTAGAGGAGGGCCTATTAATTATTATTCCTAAAGTTATTAGGATTGATTTTAATCTTATAGAATAATCTAGAAGGTTCTTTTAAATTCTAATAGCATTAGGATTGATAATTATATTTTAAAAGAGTTTTATTTAAAATAAAATAAGTGTTTTATGATAAATTTGATCTTAAAACTGTTTAATGCGGATTCTAATTACTTAATTATATTAGGAAAAGGATTCCGTACAAAGCGCATTTTATCTTTTAGTTAGTGCTAAACGACAGAGTTTGTCGCCATACGACAGAGTCTGTCGCCTGGCGCTAATCCTGTCGCCTGGCTCTGATGTCTTCGCCTGGCGACAGATGCCAGTTTTATTTCCTAGTATCATGTTTAGGGTAATAACTAAAATTCCAAATATCATGTATGTTTCTATGATGCTTCCTACTTCTTTTCTAATATCATGTTAGTAGCATGCTAGGGATAAAGCTTTGATCTTTATTGTTTAGTGACATGCTAGGATTTGTTATTAATCTTGTTAGTATCATGCCTAGAATCTTGCTATTATTATTAAGCTTTGTTGAGATTATGTTTGAGATGATGATGATTGTTGATTATTATTTGTTATTGCTTGATCACGCCTTTTATGCATGTTTAAAGGGAATTTGTACTTGTAATCACGCTTAATAAGATAATTAATAATCTTGTTTAGGTTAATATGATTATAATTCAAGTGATCGCCAATAATAGTTTTATTTGTGCATTAAATTCAACCAACATAGATAAACAGGTTTAGGGTTAATTTACTGGTTGTATGTTAGTCAGAAAGAGCACATGAATACGAGAAGAATAAAGTAGAGGCCTATTTTTAAGGCAAGTTCAATCTCTTTTAGGTTGGATTTGTACCTTCATCCCCGAACTTCTAGTTATGGTTCTAGACCTATTGGAGTTAACGATCTCCTGGATCGTTAAGGGGTGTAACCTTCACCCTATGAACGGTTTACAAGTTCCTAAAACTTGTTGGCGACTCTTTTACTCTAGCTTCCTTCCCTTTGGACGCCACCATACTTAAGTGTATGATCACAGTGGGGCTCAAGTGTGGGATGCTTGAAATATTCCCTACAGTTTTTTGGCGACTCTGCTAGGGAGGATTTCTATTTTAATTCCTAAAATTTATTTTGGCAATGATTTAGAATGAGTGGATGAGATTCGAAAAGTTCTAAGTATTTCATGTGCGTAATTTTGATTAACATTATTGGCATATGCATAAAAAGGTCCGCATTGGAAAGACCATCTGTAATGCGTCAAAAACATAGGATTTTACACGTAGGAAATTAGGAAATATCTCTCACAACTAAAGTCGAAATAACGCTGCGAAAAAACTGGAAAATTCAAGAATAGAAAGCTGCCGAGGCATGTAGGAATTAGCGCTGAGAAAACAGCGCCATCACCAAGCGATGGCTCTGTCGCGTGGCGGCAGTAATTGTCGTCTGGCGACAGTGCCATCGTCTGGCGACAGGCACTGTTATCTCGCGCTGAATTCTTCCAATACCAAGCCAGAAAACTACCTTCTTGTTTCAACTAGTTTCTAGTACTGTTTGCTCGGTTTTACTTCCTGATTGAGTTTTTTTCCTTTTTTCTAAACCCATATGTGTTCTACATATGGTCATAACCCTCTGGGAATTCACACTCCATCTACCCAATCGAACGCTCTTGGCAACGAAGGGTACATCCGAGTTTGTTGAATTCACCAAACTGTGGAAGCGAGTTTAACTCGCGGGGTCCCATCCACTCGCGCCAACCCTTCCAAAGGTAAGGCTTCCGCGCGGTGCATCCGGACTCATAACCATGGACCCTTTTTTGACTAACCCATATCCTGAACTGTAGAGAACTAGAGCCATGGTTAGGTTGCAAACTCATTGCATCATGTTGTGACTACTTGACTACTTGTGCATTATTTGTTTGTGCATACATACATGTGATTAAACTAACCGTTTGGTTTGACTTGTAATTATGAATATACTTAAATAAACTAACCAAGGACTAAAAGACTTTGCTTAATTAATTAGTTAATTAATTTGGCTAATAAATATGTCTAAAATCGAGTCATAGTTCCTTTGAGTCAACCCGGTTTTTTTATTCCCGTATACTGCACAAGCGTCAACTTGTTTTGGTCATATCCGGAGTTCTAGGAAGAGTTACGAGTCGTACAACCTATGGATCTGTAGCCCCGAGTATTATCTTTCATTTGGCGTTGGTTTCGTCAATTCGAAGTCAAAGATAAAAAGTTATGACTAAAATACTATAGCCTGTCCAGTTTATTGCACATACGTGAAGTCTTAGCTTAGTCCTTAATTAAGTCTAGTCACATAGTCTAGTCCCATGGTCATGACACGAGTCAAACATGTCACCTACATTCACTAGCCTTAGCATACACTTTGTGTATATGTCATCATGACCATGTCTTAGGTTCATGCATGAGTCGATTTTTCCGTCATTTGAGTTGGGGGTATATTCTATTCCTAATTCTTTCGTATCTCTCCATCTACATCATCTTTCCATTCTCTACATGCTTTCTCCATATCACAATCTTCATTCTTCCAACCTCCTTCCATCTATTGCATGTTGAATAGAGTTTGAGTCAAATAATTAACAGTAAGTATCCCCAATTTCCCTTTCCACAACACTTGGTCAAGGAGATAAGGGAGATTAATCAAGGACAACACCTTTGTTTAAGTACTACTTTTTGATAAACCAATCAGTCGGAAAAGAAAAGCTAAGAAGATAATGCCATATGGAGTGGGATAAGAGAGTTTAGGCTTCCTAACCCTAGTCTAATTATAATGTGATCATAAATAGACTAGGTGCCTAGGGTTTGAAAATGTATGCAATTATCTGATCAGTGTGATCAAACCCTAATTAGCAAACACGAGACCAAGCCCTCTAAAACTCTCCTCTCTCTCACGACTCTCTCTCCTCCCTCGGCGCCAGTGTGGTGGTTCGTGGTGGTGGTGGTCGGATTAGTCCATTAAAGGTGGTGATCGTGGTTTTCCTCAATCACTCGACCAATCTAGTATTGGTGGACGGCTCGTTCGAAGCTCGTGGACTAAGTAGAGGAGCAACGCTTGGGGCTCTATTCTCTCCCTGATTTATCAACCAATTGCTAAGTGGAATTCACGCTTCAAAGTTATGATTATGTGTCTTGTGTGTTATGCATGTGATCTTGGGAATAGGTACTTGATTGAACGTGATTCATGTTTTTCCGCTGCATAGTACCAATAAATTCCTACAGTGGTATCAGTTAGCCTCTTGCATGAACGCGCTTAATCATATTAATACGATTAATTTGAAGTCCATGTTAATTTTATAATCAATTAAGAGGGAGAAATTAATTTAATTATGGTTCAATTATTATATTTAATGTGATTAAAATTTTGCAATTGATTAAATGCGATTTAATTATGCTCAAAATAGCCATGAAGAGGACCGAATTAAGCCCTAGTGTTTTCGAAATTTTCGAACCCTAGAACCCTAGTTTCGAATTTTCGAAATACCCTAACCCTAATTCGAATTATTTCGAAAATTCATTGCCCTAAAATATGATTTTGTGCTTGATTTTTTATTTAATTCGATTTGTTTTACGATTCATAATTTTAATCGGATTGATTTATGCATAAAAATGTTTTGTGTATGATCATCGATTTAATTTTAAGAGTTAGAATTAAATTGGGATAAATTTTATGATGAACCCTAATTTTAAAGTTGAATGATGATTTAATTTTAATTTTGGACTGATTTGATTTAATTTTTATAAAATTTATTTTAATTAAATTGAAAAACCTAAAAAAAAAAAGTTGTTTTAAGGCCGACAGCCGCGGCTGGGTGGCGCAGCCACGGCGGCTGCCGACCTGGTGGCAGTCCAAGAGGGAGGGGAGGGGAGGGTGGCGGTCTAAGGTGGCTGGGGCAGCTGCTGTGCAAGCGTTGCACGCTGCTGCCGTGGCTGCCACTGCTACAGGGTGCTGCTGCCTTGCGGCAGTGGCTAGCCTCGGCTAGCCAACCACAGTGGCCAGCAGCAGTGCAGTACGGTTTTCAAAAAAAAAAAAAATCTGTTTTTGAAAAATATTTCAAGATAATTACAAAATTATTTTGGGATAAAATCGGTTTTATTTTGGAAGAAATCTTCTGTTTTGGGATAAAATCAAATATTAAAAAGTTGTTATATTTGATATTATCCATATTTAAAGTTGTTAAATTGGTAATTATCCATAATTAAAGTGGTTAATTTTGGATAAGATTTATTAGGATATTCTGAGCATATTCCAAAAGGATAATAATTGATTTAAATAATGTGATTATCCCATAATTAGATTAGGATATAATTGATTTTAAAATTATTTGATTGGCTAATAATTAGGATAGAATCTCCTAAAGTTGTTAGGATAATCATGAAAGATTAAATATGATTTATCTTTCTAGATTATTATAAGATTTGATTCTATCTCATGCCTAAATTAAAATATATGATATTTTATGATTGGTCATGAATAATATATGACATTATCTAATTATGATTAAATATAAGATATTTTAAGAAATGTGTTCCCTTAATTATGCACATTCGATGTTGTGGTTTAGACAAGCATGTTGAGTGATTTATTATATGGCACTTTTATAATATATGATATTATGTTGCTGTATATATAGACTAGTATAGCCCATAGATTTTAAAATACAATCTGCGCATCGTGATGTATTTTTGTAATCTAAAATACGGTCTGCGTACCGTTAAGTATTTTTTGTAACTTTTATTTAAAGTAAATAGATTAGTTATTTAAATAGTATTAGTCCAAAGAAGCCCATGAAGTGAAGGCCCAAAGGAGCAAGGTGGATGGAGATCCATGATGATTCAAGTGGGAGCTTTTCATTTCTTGTTTTCTTAGGACTAAGGGGCCATGCTATGTCATGTTTTATTGCATTAGTAGATTATGCATGTTAGATTTTATTTATATTGATAGATGATGCGCTAGAGTTCACTATATAATCACAACATAAATGAATCTAGGTCCCAGTAATATTGAGATTGCTTTTCCAATTAAAAACCTGACAAACCCTTGATATTTGTGATAGGTCATGCCAAACATGGGTGTCATTTTATATCTTGGGAGACTTGGGGTAAATCAAGTTTTACAATTTTAATTGGTTATGCTCAACAAGGTTACCTAAAGAGTTTAGAACCTTGAAGCAAAGGGAAATAATTAAACATGTGATGGTTAATTATTCAACCAAGAGTTACAAAAGTTGTAATCAGTAAAGAGTTTACTCACCTTGAAAATGTAATGGTTGATGGTAGGGCCAAAGTCCGGTCAATTATTGCACAAATAAACGGTCTTGGAATCACTTAAAATTCAATTCGGATCAATTAATATTGAAAAAAGTGCTTTAAAGTTACCAAATTGATTCGTATATGGTACTTTAATGTTAAATTAAACATAATTATTAAACTTTGCCTTATTTTGACATAGATGGGTAGCCGTAATCACAATGACAACAACATTTACAATCTTCGACCATTCCTTGAGAAGGATAGGTTGACAGGAGAAAACTTTTCCACTTGGGAAAGAATGCTAAGGCTTGTTCTGAAATCTGAAGGTGGAGAGGATGTCATTGACACCTCATTGCCAGGACCTCTGCCAGAAAATGCAACTACGGCAGAAGTCAAGAGGCATAAGGAAGCTCATGATAGAGCTGTGCCTATCACTTGCTTGATGATTGCTACCATGGAACCTAGTCTTCAAAAACGTTTTGAGGATCAGGATGCGTACACAATCATGCAAGAACTCAAAGCCTTGTTTAAGAAACAAGAAAGAGTTGAAAGGTACGAGCTTCATCGTGAGATTCTGGATTGTAGGAAGGAGAAGGGTGCCACAGTTCATGATCATGTTTTCAAAATAATCGGCCTTATTCAAAATATGGAGAAACTAGGGCACCCATACAGTGATGAGATGGTAACAGACATCATTCTCCACTCACTTGCAGAAAGTTTCAACCAGTTTATCATGAATTTTAACATGACTGCGACTGCAAAGACTATGAATCAATTGCCCGCACTGCTGGTTAGTGCTGAAAAGCAAATCCCTAAGGAACCTAAGAAGGAATTTCTTATGATTCAAAAGGGAAAGGGGTTTAAGAAAAAGGGACAAAAGGCTAGTGCCAAGAGCAAGGGCAAGCAAGTTGCCAAGGCTCCTAAGAAGCCTAAGGCGAATCCAAAACCCAAGGCTACAAGTGAAAGTGAATGCTTTTACTGCAAGAAGAAGGGGCATTTGAAACGCAATTGCCAGAAATACCTTGACTTCCTCAGAAAGAATGGAGCATCAACCTCAAGTATTATGTTATAAATATTTTAACTTTCACTTAGGTATGTGATACCAAGTTGCAGTGTTTAACATTATTAATGTTGGACAGGAACTGCAAAGAAGTGAGGCTAGCTGTAACACCCCCGAATCTCCCTCTACGGAAATACTAGTATAATACATATAATTATACTGTAGAGATAGGCTTGGGCGTATAACCGCCGCGTGATTACGCAAGGCTACTCAAAATACTTAACTCAATAACAAAACTTGTAGCAGAAACTCAACTTTCTTTTATTAATACTTATAAAAATAGTAACATTGTTATGAGTACTCAAAATAAAGACAAGACCAACATTCCTAATCTAGGTGAAACCATTCCCAGGACTCCACATGCTCAATCATTGACTCCACCTGAAATTATTCAACACTGCTTACCATTAAGGTAAACAGGGCAAACCAAAACAAATAGGAAATACGGATTAGCAAATTATGCTAAGTACGATAAGTGCAAGATAATGTAAACTCAATTTGTTGCAAACATGCTTTTAAAATCAATTCCAATAATTAATCCAATAATTTCAAACTCAATATTCCAAAACCGATTCCAATGATTCAATATTCAAAATAATAGTTAATAAAACCAATTCCTTTATTAAGAACCAATTTCTTTTAATCCAATTCCTCACCCAACTGTGCACACCCCCCAAGCTAGTCTCCTTATATTACAAGACTATTATTGAGGAAAGACCCGGTCATACAAAGTCCAAGGCCTTACCAATAAACCAAATCCGCATCGTGGGATTACCGACATGCTTATAAAGCATTAATAATAAAAATTTAATGGTTCAAAAAAATCCTTTTAATATCCAGTAAATTCCAATATAATTCAAACTCCTTTTTAATAATTCCACATACTTTGAAAATCAAAACCTTTTAAATAGATACTTGAGAATAAATTCTCATGTTAATAACTTTTCAAAATCAATATCTCTTCTTTGAAAAACCTTTTATTTAATTCAACAAACCATTTAAAATCAATTCCTTTATTTAAACACGATAAGTAATTCAAACAATTCAAAACATGATTTAAAAATCAATCATTCAAAATACTTTTATTAAAATCAATATCTTCAAACATAATTTATTTCAAAATCATAATTCAAATCAATTTAATTCAATCACCAATCAAATCATGTAAAACATGTTATTCAAACCAATCACTTTCAAAGGTATCTAGCCACCTAAACGTACCTTGATCCTAGCTAGAAAAACCACACAAAAAGAACCTCAAGAACCTTGATTCCGAATATCAATCAATACTTCGCACTTTCAAAGTTTAATCACGAATACACCTTACAAATAACATAACCATAAGGTTATCACAATATAAACTCAAATCTAATGTGTATGGGCTATAGAACTCTTGTAAAATAATACTTTAATATAAAATTATAGCTTTGAAATAGGTATTTGTATTTTAGAAAACTAACCATGAAGAAGATAAAAGAATATGAATAAAGAGAATTGAATTTTCGTTGGAAAGAATAGGCAGAACTTGCAGAGGTCATAACTCCTTCAATATAACTCCGAATCGGGTGATTCTTGAGCCTAACCTCAAGGATTCTTTGAGAGGAGCAATCTTTTGTGAAACATCAATATCCCAAAAACTGACCAGAAGTGTTCGAAAACTGGCTTCAAAGGTATACGGGATAATATTTGTTTGAAAAGAGGAGAAGAAAAGTATGAAAAGGTTTAGGGAAAAGAAGAATAAGAGAGAAGAAGAGAATTGAATTTTGGTGTGAAGAATATGAGAGGTATGAAAGGTATTTATAGGCTCATGAATGAGGGAATTATGGTAGGAGAATGTAGGAAGAATTATGGTAAAAAGTATTAAGGAAATTACTTAGAGAAGAGAAAAAAGAAATGTGGAAACCTTTGATATTAAGGTGATTGAGAATAATAGAATTTAGGAAAGTGTGTTTGTCATGAAAATAATATGACAAAAGAGATTACTTGGGGAATAATCAAAGATGAAATAAGGTAGGAAAATAAGATGATCAAATCTTTGTGACATGGAAAAATAAAATTAAGGAAAATAAGAGATTTTGAGGAGATAATTGAAAATACAATTTATCAAAATAAATCACCCAAAAATCCATCATGGTGGCTTTAGATATTTAGGGAATTAATTTGCTAGTTTTAAGGAATTAAAAATAATTGTGTAAATAATATTTATTGTATAAAATAATTAATTACTAAAATTTCAATTATTCACTAAATAAAATAACTAAGAAATCAGATTTTCTATGCATAGAAAATCCGAAAATCATAGTCATTAAATTAGGAATTTTTGGTCATCTTAAATAAATAATAAAATATAATTTTTTTATTAAAATATCCGGAATATTAAATAATCCAGTTTTTAAATAAAATAAATGGATAATAAATCTTATCTAAAATCCAAAAATAATAATTAAGTTTTAAAATACTTTTGGCGCCAAAATTCAAATACCATTTTGGCACCAAAATTCAAATAGAAAATAAATTACTTAAAATACTTTTTTTAGAAAATACTAATTAATTAATTAATTAGAAAATACGTTTCAAAAATACGGGGTATTACAGTCTACCTGTAATACCCCATAATTTTATACGTATTTTCCTAATTAATTAATTAATTATTATTTTCTAAAAAAGGGTATTTTAGTAATCCAACTTACTATTTAAATCTTGGAGCCAAAATGATATTTGAAGTTTGGCGCCAAAAGTATCTTAAAAACAAATTATTATTTTGGATAAGATTTATTATCCATTTATCCTATTTTAAAAACCGGATTATTTACATATTTCTGATATTTTAATTAAAGAAAAATAATTTTTTTAATTAATTAATGATTACGGCCGAAATTACCTAATAACTAGCTAGGATTTTCGGATTTTCCATGTGTGGAAAATCTGATTTTTCTTTGTTATTTATTGGTTAAAAATTGGTATTTAATTAATTAATTATTTATACAATTATTTTATTCCTTAAAAATCGAGCAAAATATTCCTAAATATATCTAAAGGAATCCGAAAATTAGAGCTATGGTAAGCTCCATATTTTCGGCCCTCATGGAATATTTTGGGGGAATTTAATTGGTAAATTATATTTTTAATTATCTCCCAAAATCTCCTATTTTCCTTAATTCTAATTCTCCATCTTTTTAATATCTAATCATCATATATTCTTGCCGTTCATTCTCATTAATTATTCCCCAAGTAATTCCAATTTCCTTAATATTTTTCATGGCATACATACCTTCCATATTCAATTATACACAATCTCTTTAATAACAAAACTTTCCTTAATTCTTTTACTCACTTCTCTAAGTAATCCCTTAAACCATACTTGCCATAATTCTTCCCATATTCTCTTGCTATAATTCATGCATGAGCTAGCCTATAAATACCCCTCCATACCTCTCACATTCTTCACACCAATTCTCTTCTATTCTTCTCCTCTTTTTACACAAATCATTCCGTTTATCTTTGAAGCCATTTTTCGGGCACTTCTGGTCAGTTTTTGGAGTATTTCTATTTCACAAAAGATTGTTCCTCTCGAAAAATCCTTGAGGTTAGGCTCAAGAATCACCCAATTCGAAGTTATATCAAAGGAGTTATAGCCTCTGCAAGTTCTGCCTATTCTTTCCAACGAAAATCTAATTCTTCTCTTTTCCTTGGTTTGAATTATAAAAAAAAGGGGTTTGAATTATTATTATTAAAGGTTGGAATTATTGGATTTAAAAAAGAATTTATTGAATCATTGATTTATTATTATTTATGCTTTACAAGCATGTTAGTAATCCCACTATGCGGATTTGGTATATTGATAAGGCCTTGGACTTTGTATGACCGAATCTTTCCTCAAGAATAGCCTTGTTACATGAGGAGACTAGCTTGGGGGGTGTGCACACTTGGGAGAGGAATTGGTTTAATTGGTTTAATTGGTTTATTATTGAGGAATTGGGTTTTTAATATGAGGACTTGGTTTTAAAATAATAGGTATTGGTTTTATTGATTATTGATATTGGAATATTGAGAATCGGTTTTGAATCATGAGTTTGGAATTCTTGGATTAACTATTGAAATTGATTTCAAAAGTATGTTTGCAAATAAATTGAGTTTAATTATCTTGCACTTACCGTACTTAGCATATTTTGCTAACCCGTATTTCTTGTTTTGTTTTGGTTCGCCCTGTTTACCGTAATGGTAAGCAGTGTTGCTTATTTTCAGGTGGAGTGAATAAATTGATGTATTAGAGTTCCGGGATTTGGTTTCATCTAAATTAGGAGTTTTGGTCTTGTATTTAAATTGAGTACTCATGACATTGGTTTCTATTTATAGTTATCATTAATAAAGAAGAGTTTTGAAGTTTCCACCGCAAAGTATTGGTTTGTTTAGTAAGTTTGAGTAGCCTTGCGTAATCACGCGGCGGTAATATGCCTAAGTCTATCTCTACGGTATAATTATATGTATTATACTAGTATTTCCGTAGAGGGAGATTTGGGGGTGTTACAAAGTGGTATCAGTTTTCAAGGTCCCCAAAAGATTAAAATTGGAATAGTAATTAAAATTGTGGGTAGACTTAAGAGGGCATATAGGATAGATAGAGTTTCGCATTTGTGTGTGAGTCAAAAGCCTTATTTTACTTAAAAACTATTTTCCTATTTGTGGAAAGATGAATGAGAAAAGGATGCTCGAGTTCTCTACGGAGGCCTATTATGGGTACGACTCTCTGTTTGGGAAAGGCTTTCCTCAACGTTGTAGGTAACTTTCCTGGGAGACGCGGGCTCGACCGTCCTATAATCATGATTCAAGTACATATTTTTTACTTTCGAAAATAAAAAGAATTGAAATTATTTGAAACTTGAGTATGCGATTATGTATGCATTAAAGTTGGTGTTAAAACACCTTGATGTGTGTATAAGGGGTCCGAAATTTTGGAGTGTTACCCATGATTGGGTGATCTTGAGTTATACTTGGTTTATTGAGTTATGAATTGCTTATTGCAAGTGGATTTTGAATTGGATTGTTTGTGTGATTTGGCATTTACTTAATTGATTTGCATGTGTGTGTGAAACAGATGGAAAAGATTGATCAAATGGGACATCAATATTTTGGCATTCATTACTTGAAAGATAGCGGAGTCATAGTTAGTGAGTTCATGACTGGAATTTGTACTTTGGCCTTGACCCTTTGAGAGAAGTATGGTGAGGAAGCCTTGACCCAACAACCTTGGATGGTCCTTTTGGCTTTAGCCCATTTACCTAGGATTAAGAAATACCAACTTCTCTTTGACAAATATGGGAATGTGATCAAGGAAGATGGAACAATGTGGAATGAGAAGCATCATCATGAAGGGAAATGGTTAGCAACCATGTCTAGCCTTAAGAGGGACTTGCACTATGTGGAGCGCAAGTATGAACCTAGGAGGAAAGTTGTGAGAATTCCCACGATCCCAAAAGATCGAACCTTTGGACCTAATGACCAAATGTACTTCTTAAATGCCCAAGTACCTTTTTCATACCCAAAGAAGCGACATGAGTATGTGGAATCTAGTGATGAGTCCATACCACCTCTTGGTAGGAGCAAGCATTACCGTTCTCTTAGCCAAACTCTAAGCTATGAATCTTCAGAATAACCTAGCCCAAAAGTCCATTTCCATGTTACAAAAAGGCCTAGAACTCGTTCTCAAACTGCAAAAGAAAGAGCCCAAAACCCCAAAGCTTCTTCAAGCCAACCTCGTGGGGATGTAAGCCCAACAAAAAGCCCAAGTTACACTCCTGGCCCGGACAGAAATATAAGTAAATCTAGGTCAAGCTCATCAGGCCTTATTCCAAGCTATAGTGGTTATAACCCAACTCTCATGGCCGAACCAAGTAATAGAAGTGAGGATCCGGATTATGATCCTATTGAAGATGGATATGCTGATAGTGTTATTTGATTGATTGATTTTTGAACTATAGTTTTGTTTAATGTCTCAATAATTGTCCTAAATGACAAAGTTGTATTTTCATTAATTATTAATGAAATAAAATGAATTATTTGAAATTTCTCTATGTTGTTAAGTGAATTAAATGCTTATATGATAAAACTTGTTTTAATTTTCAAAGTGTGATAATTAAACCCAGGAAGTATGTTTCCAAGAATGAGGGATCAATTAAGGAGTAAGCGCACTGGTTCCAAAGTTGGAAAGGTCCTTAAGCAGTTAGTTCATATTGCCTAGAACATCACGAAAGTGGTGAAAAGGGAAAACCAAAATCCCGAGCTTGATTCCTATAGTGAAGTCTTTAAGAGGGTAGCTGCAGCTAAGCCACCTGTTTACTTGGGAAAGGAGGACCCAGCCAGCCTTAAAAACTGGATTAGGGAGTTTGACAAGTTGTTTGATGCTATTAATTGCCCAAGTGAGCTGAGGGTGAACAATGGGGTTTATTAATTGAGGGAGGAAGCTGATTTATGGTGGGCCCAAAGAAAAGATGAGCTGTTGAAGAAACCAAACTTTGGGTGGGATGAGTTTAAGGAAGCCTTGAGAGAAAAGTTTTACCCTTCCTACCTGAGAAAGCAGAAGTGCATGGAGTTTACCAACCTAAGGATGGGGAACATGTCAATAAGTGAATATACAACAAGTTCATTGAGTTAATGAGGTTTGCCCCGGAAGTAGTCCCTACCGAAACCATCAAAGCTCAAAGATTTGAGCAAGGCTTAACCTTGACCCTCCAAGGGAAGCTAGGGGGAGTGACCTTTGAGACTCTGGATGAAGTTTATGGCCGTGCAGCCCATCTGTACGGAATTAAGGGGAGAGAGATGGAGCAGGTTGGAGAGAAAAGGAAGAACCCAGACTCTTTTCACGGGGGTGAAAAGAGGCACAAGCCCAGTGAGAATTACTAAGGGAATTCTGGTGATAGGAGGGACAACAAGGGAAACTTTGGGAAGGGGAATGGAGGCCAGTCGTCCAACCATAAGGGGAATGGGAACCAAAGGGGTGAGAAACCCAAGAGGAGGTATTTCTACAAGAGGTGTGAGAAAGACCACCCAGGGAAGGACTGTGAGGGAAACCCGGTAACTTGTCGTTACCGTCAAAAGTTGGGACACCGTGAGTACGGGTGTTTCAAGAAGGAAGCTGATGTTAAGTCTTGGAAGGTGAAAGAGTCTAGTGCACCTAGCAAACCACCTCAGTCTAGTGGACCTACAACCAAGGCTGGAACCAGTAACGGTGCGGGAGGTGCCCCAAAGGGTCGTGTGTTCTTGATGAATAGCCGTCAGGTGGAGTCTTCTAATGATGTGGTAATTGGTGTTTTCTTTATAAGTTCTTCTCCTGTGAGAGTCTTATTTGATTTAGGGCGTCGCATTCTTTTATTTCTAAGAAAGTAGTTGGGAGTCTCGGTTTAGGGAGTCCTGAGTCAGTTTCTCTAGATGTGTCTATCCCGTATGGGGAAGTGAGGAGTTGTTCGAGATTGTTTTTTAGTGTGCCTATTTCCATCTCTGGGGTAGAATTTTTGGCTGATTTGATCGAGTTCGATTTGAATGACTTCGATGTAATTCTAGGTATGGATTGGTTGGGAAAGTATGAGGCAAAGATCGATTGTGCGGCTGAAAAGGTCACCTTAACTAGCCCAAGTAAGACCAAAGTGGTATACAAAAAGGAAGGGAAAAGCTCAGGGTCGAGAATTGTGTCTGCAATGCAACTACAGAAGCTGGTTAAGAAGGGTTGTCCTTTGTTCTTGTGTAGTGTTCAAGAGGTTGGAAGTGAGGAAAAGAAAGGTGAGAAGAATATTCCTGTTGTAGAAGAGTTTCCAGATGAGATTCCGGGTATGCCACCAGTAAAGGATGTTGAGTTCACTATTGACCTAGTGCCTGGAACTGGACCTATCTCTAAGGCTCCACATAGGATGGCTCCAGCTGAGTTGAGGGAGTTAAAGACCCAGTTGGATGATTTGTTGGAAAAGGGTTATATTAGGCCTAGTCCATCACCCTGGGGAGCCCCAGTATTGTTTATGAAGAAGAAGGATGGAAGTATGAGGTTGTGTATTGATTATCGGGAGTTGAATAAGGTAACAGTGAAGAATAAGTATCCATTAGCAAGGATCGATGATTTGTTTGACCAGTTGAAAGGAGCAGGGGTATTCTCAAAGATAGATTTGAGATCGGGTTATCACCAGTTGAGAATTGCGGAGCAAGATATTGCAAAGAGTGCTTTCAGGACCCGTTATGGTCACTATGAGTTCACAGTTATGCCATTTGGTTTGACCAATGCACCTGCAGTGTTCATGGATTTGATGCATAGGATTTTCAGGCCATACTTGGACAAGTTTGTGGTAGTGTTTATTGATGGTATTTTGGTCTATTCAAAGGATGAAGAAGAGCATAAGGAGCATTTGAGACAAGTGTTATTATGTTTAAGGGAGCATCAGTTGTATGCCAAGTTGTCTAAGTGTGAGTTTTGGTTGGAAGAAGTAGCATTTTTGGGCCATGTGATTTCCAAGGATGAAGTTTCAATGGACCCAAGCAAGATTCGGGCTGTGAGTGATTGGCCAACCCCAAAGAATGTGTCGGATGTAAGGAGTTTTCTGGGTTTGGCAGGCTATTACAGAAGGTTTGTGAAATATTTTTCAAGAATTTCTAAACCCATGACAAGTTTGATGAAAAAGGAGCATAAGTTTTTATGGACTCCATAGTGTGAGGAGGCATTTAAGATCTTGAAAGTAAGGTTAACCATAGCACCTGTGCTGGCTTTGCCGGATGGAAGTGATCTATATGACGTGTATAGTGATGCATCGAGGTTTGGATTGGGATGTGTGTTGATGCGAAATCAAAGAGTGATTGCGTATGCCTCGAGGCAGTTGAAGGTTCACGAAGGGAATTACCCAACCCATGATTTGGAGTTAGCTGCAATAGTATTTGCCTTGAAAATTTGGAGACACTACTTGTATGGGGTGACTTGTAGAATTTTCACGGATCATAAGAGTTTGAAGTACATTTTCACCCAGACGCACTTGAATGGGAGGCAGAGACGATGGTTGGAGTATATGAGTGATTATACATTGGATATTTAGTATCATGAGGGAAAAGCTAATGTGGTGGTAGATGCTTTGAGCAGGAAGTCAGAGCATACGGTGAATGTGATGGTAGTACCAGATCAGTTGTGTGTGGAATTTCAGAAGTTAAACTTGGAGGTGGTGGAGCATGGTGAAGTTGCTAGGATGTTGAATGCCTTGGTGGTTCAACCATCCATTTATGATGAGATAAGGGAAAGTCAATTGGAAGATGAGAAGTTAAAAGCAACCAAGAAGAAGATTGATGAAGGAGAAGCGTTGGATTTCACCATTGGTGATGAGGGGAGTATTCGATTTAAGGGGTGATGGTGTGCACCGCAGAATTGCGGTGATCTGAAGCAAAGATTAATGGAGGAGGCCCATAATTCTCCTTATTCAATGCATCCTGGAGGGGATAAGTTGTATAAGGACATGAAGAAAACTTTTTGGTGGCCCAATATGAAGAGAGAAGTGGTTGAATTTGTGGTTGAATTTGTGGCCCAATATGAAGAGAGAAGTGGTTGAATTTGTGGCCCAATATGAAGAGAGAAGTGGTTGAATTTGTGGCTAAGTGTTTGACATGTCAGAAGGTGAAGATTGAGTATCGCAGGCCTTAAGGAAAGGTCCAATCCTTAGAGGTGCCCAAGTGGAAATGGGATTCAATTTCTATGGATTTTGTGAGAGCCTTGCCAAAGACCAAGGTCAAAGAATGACACTATTTGGGTAATAGTGGACAGGTTGACAAAGTCAGCAGCGTTCATACCCATGAAGAGTACTTGGACTATGGATTAGTTGGGAAGAGTTTATGTGAAGTTTGTGGTGAAGTACCATGGGGTACCCACGGATATCATTTCAGATAGAGATACAAGATTTTTGTCTAACTTTTGGAAAAGTTTGCAAAAGGCAATGGGAACGAAGTTGTTAATGAGCACAACATTTCATCCAGCAATAGATGGTCAAACGGAAAGAACGATTCAGACATTGGAAGACATGTTGAGAGCTTGTGTGATGGAGTATCAAGGGTCTTTGGAAGACCACCTGGATTTGATAGAGTTCTCTTACAACAACAGTTACCATGCAAGCATTGGAATGGCACCGTTTGAAGCATTGTATGGTAGGAAGTGTAGAAGCCCAGTTTGTTGGAATGATATAAGTGAGACTATGGTTCTTGGGCCAGAAATGATTGAAGATATGGTGAAGTAGGTCAAGTTGATCCAGGAAAAGATTAAAGCAGCCCAAGATCGACAGAAAAGCTATGCTGATTTGAAAAGGAGGGAGGAAGAATATGAAGTTGGAGAGAAGGTTTTGTTGAAAATTTCACCCATGAAAGGTGTGATGAGGTTCGGAAAGAAGGGGAAACTGAGCCCAAAGTACATAGGGCCTTATGAGATCATCCAGAAAGTGGGAAAAGTGGCTTATAAGTTGGATCTGCCTAACGAGCTAGAAAGGGTTCACAATGTGTTCCATGTGAGCCAAATTCGAAAGTATATTCCGGACGTGACACATGTGTTGCAACCAGAAACCATTGAGATGGATGAAAATTTGACTTATGAGGAAAGACCAGTAAAGATTCTTGACTCTAAGGTAAGGAGCACAAGGAACAAGGATGTGAGCATTGTGAAAGTGTTGTGGTCAAATCAGAAAACTGAAGAGGCTACATGGGAAGTTGAGGCAAATATGAGGAAACGTTACCCAGAGCTGTTTGGCTAAGGTTAGTGGTCGAGTTACGGGGGCGTAACTCCTTTTAAGGGGAGTAGAGGCGATAGAGTTGCGCGCGTCTACTTTTCGAGTCATTTTGAGTGATTTCGAGTCTTAATTGAGTTTGGTTGGAGTCTTGAGTCAAGTTAGGATGTGCATGAACCAATAATTTCAAAATGATTTTCGTTTCTTTTGGCTAAGTTTCGGGTCAAAACTTATTTTAAGGGGGGTAGACTGTAATACCCCGTATTTTTATACGTATTTTCCTAATTAATTAAATTATTTTCTAAAAAAGGGTATTTTAGTAATCCAACTTACTATTTAAATCTTGGAGCCAAAATGATATTTGAATTTTGGCGCCAAAAGTATTTTAAAAACAAATTATTATTTTGGATAAGATTTATTATCCATTTATCCTATTTTTAAAACCGGATTATTTACATATTTCGGATATTTTAATTAAAGCAAAATAATTTTTTTAATTAATTAGTGATTACGGCCAAATTACTTAATAACTAGCTAGGATTTTCGGATTTTCCATGTGTGGAAAATCTGATTTTTCTTTGTTATTTATTGGTAAATAATTGTTATTTAATTAATTAATTATTTATACAATTATTTTATTCCTTAAAAACCGAGCAAAATATTCCTAAATATATCTAGTGGAATCCGAAAATTAGAGCTATGGTAAGCTCCATATTTTCGGCCCTAATGGAATATTTTGGGGGAATTTAATTGGTAAAATTATATTTTTAATTATCTCCCAAAATCTCCTATTTTCCTTAATTCTAATTTTTCATCTTTTTAATATCTAATCATCATATTTTCTTGCCATTCATTCTCATTAATTATTCCCCAAGAAATTCCAATTTCCATAATATTTTTCATGACATACATACCTTCCATATTCAATTATACACAATCTCTTTAATAACAAAACTTTCCTTAATTCTTTTACTCACTTCTCCAAGTAATCCCTTAAACCATACTTGCCATAATTCTTCCCATATTCTCTTGCTATAATTTATGCATGAGCTAGCCTATAAATACCCCTCCATACCTCTCACATTCTTCACACCAATTCTCTTCTATTCTTCTCCTCTTTTTACACAAATCATTCCGTTTATCTTTGAAGCCAATTTTCGGGCACTTCTGGTCAGTTTTTGGAGTATTTCTATTTCACAAAAGATTGTTTCTCTCAAAAAATCCTTGAGGTTAGGCTCAAGAATCACCCAATTCGGAGTTATATCAAAGGAGTTATAGCCTCTGCAAGTTCTGCCTATTCTTTCCAACGAAAATCCAATTCTTCTCTTTTCCTTGGTTTCCTATCTTTTCTTCTTCTCTTCTCTTATTCAATTATTATTTTTATTATTATGGGGGATTTATAAAAATTATTATGAGTAGTTTTAATTATATAAAATTAGATTTTTAATGATGTTTATGAAAATTAATTTAAAAGGTTCATGTACATATAGTTGGGGGTTTTTAATTTCATTGTTGTGATTATTTGTTAACCTTATATTAATTAAGGTTATATTTATTTGTAGGGTGTTTTGATCAAGCTACTTGAGAGTTCTTTTGAAGTGTTTTTGGCTAAGCGAGGATCAAGGTACGTTAGGTGGCTAGATACCTTGAAAGTGATCGATTTGAATGAACATGTTTGAATGATTTATGTTGCTTGAATTAAATTGACTTGAATTATGGTTTATGAAATAAAAGTATGTTTAAAAGATTGGTTTTAATAATTAAATTGGAGTGCCAATTTTTATAACATGTTTTGATTAATTAATTTATTATTCATGTTTATAAAGGATTGGTTTTGAAAGCATGGATTTATAAAAAAAAAAGGGGGTTTGAATTATTATTATTAAAGGTTGGAATTATTGGATTTAAAAGAGAATTTATTGAATCATTGATTTATTATTATTTATGCTTTACAAGTATGTTAGTAATCCCACTATGCGGATTTGGTATATTGATAAGGCCTTGGACTTTGTATGACCGGGTCTTTCCTCAAGAATAGCCTTGTTACATAAGGAGACTAGCTTGGGGGGTGTGCACACTTGGGAGAGGAATTAGTTTAATTGGTTTTATTGGTTTATTATTGAGGAATTGGGTTTTTAATATGAGGAATTGGTTTTAAAATAATAGGTATTGGTTTTATTGATTATTGATATTGGAATATTGAGAATCGGTTTTGAATCATGAGTTTGGAATTCTTGGATTAACTATTGGAATTGATTTCAAAAGCATGTTTGCAAATAAATTGAGTTTAATTATCTTGCACTTACCATACTTAGCATATATTGGTAACCCGTATTTCTTATTTTGTTTTGGTTCGCCCTGTTTACCGTAATGGTAAGCAGTGTTGCTTATTTTCAGGTGGAGTGAATAAATTGATGCATTGGAGTCCCGGGATTTGGTTTCATCTAAATTAGGAGTTTTGGTCTTGTATTTAAATTGAGTACTCATGACATTGGTTTCTATTTATAGTTATCATTAATAAAGAAGAGTTTTGAAGTTTCCACTGCAAAGTATTGGTTCGTTTAGTAAGTTTGAGTAGCCTTGCGTAATCACCCGGCGGTAATACGCCTAAGTCTATCTCTACGGTATAATTATATGTATTATACTAGTATTTCCGTAGAGGGAGATTTGGGGGTGTTACACTACCCCCCTTAAAAGAAGTTTCGTCCCGAAACTTAGCTAAAATAAAAAGAAATCGATTTTAAATTCTTAGACTCATGCACATCCTAACCAGACTCAAGATCATAACTAACTCAAGAAAGACTCAAAATTACTCATAAATGACTCGAAAAGAAAACGCGTGAAACTCTATTGCCCTCTACCCCCCTTAAATGGAGTTACGCCCCCGTAACTCAACCAACACTTTAACTCATTAAATCAACTATATTAACAATTTATCAACAATCATCAATCAAAGTAAGGAAAACCAGAAAGTTTCAAACATCCAAATAGCTTAGGTTTTAAAATGATTTGTTTACAAAAGTGGCTAGCGAGAAAACTCGTAAAATATTTCATGAGTCATTCGAAAAAATTTAATATACTTACATTAGGAGAAATCATTAAAAACACTATAAAAGTCTTATATATATTTAATTACAAGGTATGAACTGAAACCAAAATACTTAATAGAAGATTTGAAAAGATCTATAAAAGTTTTCAATCTAAACAATTATTTAAAAACAAGGAATACAAAACTTTATTTTGAAAACTGTATATTTGAAAATTCATTTTGCATACTTGTAGTAAAATACTTGTTTCAATAAAAGTCTTACTTTTTCATAAAGAAACTCAATAATCACATATTCAACTTCAATTCATAGCAAACACTGTCATAGGTATCAAGCATAAAAGGAAGACATCTTATCCTGACCTTCTTATCGGCTATAGATTAGTAACTTGTCTCAAGGTATCCTCCAAAAATATTTACAATTTCCCAAACACATTCATAAATCCTGGTAATACATCCTTAAATCGTAATCATTAACTCTTGTTTACCTCATAATACTTCATTTTAAATATTCAAAAGCTCGATCATCTTTTCTCATAACTTCAAATTTCTCAATCTAGTTGCTATAGTCAATAACTCATCTTCAAAGCAATTCATTAATATCTCAATGCAATCATTGATTATTCCATCATTAATAACTTCTCTATATCAATTAACTTTGTCGTCAATCCCTTAGAGTAAAATCTTTTAAGTAACCATCCAAACAATCATTCCTTTAACTAACTTCAATAAATCCTTCACAAGGTATTATTTCTTCAAAATAAACTTCGATTTAAAACAAATACCTTTATCTCAAATACATCCTTTCACTTGAATGACTCAAAATCCTCTAACTTTTATATTAAGTTTCTTCAAAGATTCAACCATCAACAATTTTGCTTTAAAAATAATCACTACAATACTCTTCCTCACACAATATGGATACTTTCCACCTTTAGATACAAACGATCATAAATTAATGTAAATATCCAATTGGTATCTCCCAAAAATACATATACCTTACTCCAACACTTATATAGAACTAATTCAACTCATATTACCACAAATAACATTTCCTTGCTCAACATAAATCATATTCCAAAAATTAGGAAAGACTTGATAGCACAATTCCTCCAAATATTCATGATAACAATCCAAAATAACTCCTCATTTATCCCATAGTAATCATCAAATCCTTTAATCTCAAAATAACAACTCAACCATATTGACCACATGTAAAACTCGTATGATCCAAATACTTGCCACATATCACATTCCAGATTATACTTCTCATAAAGGGTTAAGGCCAGAGTGACAATTCCACTTATGACCTCACTAACTGTGACTCCATTATCTTTCAAGTAGTGCAAGTTAAAGTAATTCTGTCTCATTTCATCAATCCTTTCCATCTGTTTCACACACACATGCAAAACAATTAATTCATTGCTAAATCACATAAACAATTCAATTCAAAATCCATTTGCAATAAGAAATTCATTTCTCAATCAACCAAGCATAACTCAAGATCACCCACCCATGGTTAATAACCCAAAAAATTCGGACCCTAGACCATACTCTAAGGTGTTTTAACACCAACTTTAATGCACACATAATCGCATACTCAAGTTTCAAATAATTTCAATTCTTTTTATTTTCGAAAATAATAAATACGTACTTGAATCAAGATATAGGACGGTCGAGCCCGCGTCTCCCAAGAAAGTTTCCTACGACGTTGAGGCGAGCCTTTCCTAGACAGAGAGTCGTACCCATTGTAGGCCTCCATAGAGAACTCGAGAATCCTTTTCTCCTTCATCTTTCCACAAATAGGAAAATAGTTTTTATGTAAAAATAAAGCTTTTGACTCTCACACAAATGCGAAACTCTATCTATCCTATATGCCCTCTTAAGTCTACCCACAAGTTTTATTATTCCCAATTTTAACCTGGCTCTGATTCCACTTTGTAACACCCCCAAATCTCCCTCTACGGAAATACTAGTATAATACGTATAATTATACTGTAGAGATAGGCTTGGGCGTATTACCGCCGCGTGATTACGCAAGGCTACTCAAAATACTTAACTCAATAACAAAACTTGTAGCGGAAACTCAACTTTCTTTTATTAATACTTATAAAAACAGTAACATTGTTATGAGTACTCAAAATAAAGACAAGACCAACATTCCTAATCTAGGTGAAACCATTCCCGGGACTCCACGTGCTCAATCATTGACTCCACCTGAAATTATTCAACACTGCTTACCATTAAGGTAAACAGGGCGAACCAAAACAAATAGAAAATACGGATTAGCAAATTATGCTAAGTAAGATAAATGCAAGATAATGTAAACTCAATTTATTGCAAACATGCTTTTAAAATCAATTCCAATAATTAATCCAATAATTTCAAACTCATTATTCCAAAACCGATTCCAATGATTCAATATTCAAAATAATAGTTAATAAAACCAATTCCTTTATTAAGAACCAATTTCTTTTAATCCAATTCCTCACCCAACTGTGCACACCCCCAAGCTAGTCTCCTTATATTACAAGGCTATTATTGAGGAAAGACCCGGTCATACAAAGTCCGAGGCCTTATCAATAAACCAAATCCGCATAGTGGGATTACCGACATGCTTATAAAGCATTAATAATAATAATTTAATGGTTCAAAAAAATCCTTTTAATATCCATTAAATTCCAATATAATTCAAACTCCTTTTTAATAATTCCACATACTTTGAAAATCAAAACCTTTTAAATAGATACTTGAGAATAAATTCTCATGTTAATAACTTTTCAAAATCAATATCTCTTCTTTGAAAAACCTTTTATTTAATTCAACAAACCATTTAAAATCAATTCCTTTATTTAAACACGATAAGTAATTCAAACCATTCAAAACATGATTTAAAAATCAATCATTCAAAATACTTTTATTAAAATCAATATCTTCAAACATAATTTATTTTAAAATCATAATTCAAATCAATTTAATTCAATCACCAATCAAATCATGTAAAACATGTTATTCAAACCAATCACTTTCAAAGGTATCTAGCCACCTAAACGTACCTTGATCCTTGCTAGAAAAACCACACAAAAAGAACCTCAAGAACCTTGATTCCGAATATCAATCAATACTTCGCACTTTCAAAGTTTTATCACGAATACACCTTGCAAATAACATAACCATAAGGTTATCACAACATAAACTCAAATCTAATGTGCATGGGCTATAAAACTCTTTTAAAATAATACTTTAATATAAAATTATAGCTTTGAAATAGGTATTTGTATTTTAGAAAACTAACCATGAAGAAGATAAAAGAATATGAATAAAGAGAATTGAATTTTCGTTGGAAAGAATAGGCAGAACTTGCAGAGGTCATAACTCCTTCAATATAACTCTGAATCGGGTGATTCTTGAGCCTAACCTCAAGGATTCTTTGAGAGGAACAGTCTTTTGTGAAACATCAATATCCCAAAAACTGACCAGAAGTGTCCGAAAACTGGCTTCAAAGGTATACGGGATAATATTTGTATGAAAAGAGAAGAAGAAAAGTATGAAAAGGTTTAGGGAAAAGAAGAATAAGAGAGAAGAAGAGAATTGAATTTTGGTGTGAAGAATATGAGAGGTATGAAAGGTATTTATAGGCTCATGAATGAGGGAATTATGGTAGGAGAATGTAGGAAGAATTATGGTAAAAAGTATTAAGGAAATTACTTAGAGAAGAGAATAAAGAAATGTGGAAACCTTTGATATTAAGGTGATTGAGAATAATAGAATTTAGGAAAGTGTGTTTGTCATGAAAATAATATGACAAAAGAGATTACTTGGGGAATAATCAAAGATGAAATAAGGTAGGAAAATAAGATGATCAAATCTTTGTGACATGGAAAAATAAAATTAAGGAAAATAAGAGATTTTGAGGAGATAATTGAAAATACAATTTATCAAAATAAATCACCCAAAAATCCATCATGGTGGCTTTAGATATTTAGGGAATTAATTTGCTAGTTTTAAGGAATTAAAAATAATTGTGTAAATAATATTTATTGTATAAAATAATTAATTACTAAAATTTCAATTATTCACTAAATAAAATAACTAAGAAATCAGATTTTCTATGCATAGAAAATCCGAAAATCATAGTCATTAAATTAGGAATTTTCGGTCATCTTAAATAAATAATAAAATATAATTTTATTTAATTAAAATATCCTGAATATTAAATAATCCAGTTTTTAAATAAAATAAATGGATAATAAATCTTATCCAAAATCCAAAAATAATAATTAAGTTTTAAAATACTTTTGACGCCTAAATTCAAATAGCATTTTGGCTCCAAAATTCAAATAGAAAATAAATTACTTAAAATACCCTTTTTAGAAAATGTTAATTAATTAATTAATTAGAAAATACGTTTCAAAAATACGAGGTATTACACTAGCAAGGAAGTGAAGCTTGAAGGTGCACTAGAAATGTTCGAGTGGCCAGAGATAGATTCATAGTTTCAATTTCTGAATATTTATCATGATTTTAGGATAACTTCTAGTTTTTGATGAGACAATTTTCAGTGTTCGTTTGAATATTGATTCGTTTTTACTTGGCTTGGACAAGTGTTAATCCATGACCAAGGTAATAAATTGTTTTCATGTTGCTAGATATGAGTTATTTTGTTTTATGACATTGATGTAAGTAGATCACAAAAGTAATATTAGATGATTCAAAATAAACTTACTCATAACAAAGTAAGGTTAGGTCACATAAACCATTTGCACATCGAAAGTTACATTGGATGGACTCTTATTCTTAGGTGATTATGAATCACTTGTGAATTAAATAAAGGTCATGCTTGATAAGGTGAAATGACCAAGTTGCCTTTTAGTTGAAAGGGTAAAGGAGCTAATGACCTTTTGGAACTCATACATATGATGTATGTGGACCATAAGTTCAAGGATTAGCAAAGAGATTTAACTATTTCATTGCTTTTACTAACGATTTAAGTAAATATATCGATAATTACTTAATGAAGTAAAGCATGGAATCATTGAAATGTTCAAAATTCCAAAATGAAATGTAAAATCAGTTTGAGATGAATAATTAACACCACAATATGATTGTTGTGATAAATATATAACTCAAAAAGTAAATGATCATCTAAAGGGAATTGTTGAATTAGTTCACAATCCAGAAACATTACAATTAAAATGTATGTTTAAAGAAGGAATCAAACTTTCCTTGCCTTGGTTCGATCCTAGCTTAGCTTTAATGATTTACGAATATCATTTTGAGGACATATATTACAACAACAATTGCGAATATACTAAACAGGAAACTTAACCAAAGCAGTAGAAAATATGTCATAAGAGTTATGATTTGGAAATGTTCCAAAAGTTATCTTTTCTAAATAGGATTAAGGGTTATGAAATCAATGTAAAATGTTTACAAAGATGACATAATGCACCCTAAATCAGACAAATAGTTCTTCATGGGTTTTCTCATGGAAACTAAGAGATATTATTCCTACAATCGCGTAGAAACAAAGTGTTTGTTGCTCGCAATAGTGTCTTTATAGAAATAAGTCTCTTTTTACAAAGCCAAGTGGGAGTAAAGTTAGATCTTGATGAGATTCGAGACGAGCAACAAATGGATGTGGATAACACTACATCAGAGACGAAAGCATATGAAATCAGTTAATTTGATAAACCATGTGTCGAAGCAAGCTAATTCCACTAGTGAGGCTTCTATCGTCCCACTTGAATGAAAGGCTTCAAAGAGTTGAAGAGAATAATTCTATTGTTGCTCATACCTATTGTACGTTACTTGGGATTAAAACAAATAGTTTGTTGAAATTTTGAGAAAAGATGGATTCTAAAATTTTCCTATTGGAATGGTTGGAATCCATGCCCTATAAGCAAGTTTTGGATAAGTGCCAACTCAGGAAGTGGCTTAAAGCCAAGAAATCCAGAATGGACTCCATGTGTATGAAGATGTGTTAGTCCATGATAGTCATACAAATAGGGTCAAAGCTATTAGTTGGGTAAGCCTATTCGGATTCTTCTAGTGATTGCTGATTTTGATTACGAAGTTTAGCAATGGAGATCAAAATCACCTTCATGAAATGTTCTTGATGGATGGTATGTATATGATACAACCTAAGAGTTTTGAAATCAAGAAATTCCTAGAAAGTTTTGCAAACTTCAGAAATTCAATTATGGATTGAAGTAAGCATTAGGGAGTTGGAACATTCTTTTCAATTAGGCAATCAAACAGTTTGATTTCCTCAAAGAACGATAAGGAATCTTATAGAGACAAGAAGTTTAGTGGGAGCAATTGGTCTTCTTAGTAATTTATGTAGATGACATACAGTTCATATGAAATGACATATCAATGCTTGAATAAGTCGAGCTATGGTTAAAGAGTTGTTTCTATATGATAGACTTAGGAGATGTTGAGTACATATAGGGAAGCAAGATCCATGAAGTGAATCTTGAAGAATAATTGGAATGAATCGAGAGACTTATGTTGATAAGGTTCTTGACAAGTTCATGAAGCAAGAATCTAAGAGAGGATGTTTTCCCATGTTTCATGGTATTACACTCAGTAAAACTCGGTGCCTTCAAAAGATAGTAGAGTTGAGTTGTACGGATAATGTACCTCATTGTAGGGAATATTTCAAGCATTATGATCCCAAACTTGAACCCCACTGTGATCATACACTAAAGTACGGTGGCGTTCCAAAGGGAAAGAAAAAGAGCAAAAAGAGTCGCCAACAAGTTTTAGGAACTTGTAAACCCAAAAGACAATCCAAAGGACCGTCAACTACTCCATAAGGTCTTGAACCAAACAGGGTCCGGGGATGAGGGTACGAATCCAATCTACAAAAGAAAGGACCCGCCCTATAAAATAGGCCTCTACTTTGTTCTGCTCGTATTCATGTGCGCTTTTTGAATAACATACAAACATTATATTAAACCTAACCTGTTTATCTATGTTGGTTGAATATTGATGCACAAATAAGACTATTATTGGCGATCACTTGAGTTAAAATCACATTAGCCTAAACCAAATTATTAATTATCTTATTAAGCGTGATTTCAAGTACAAATTCCCTTTAACAATCATAAAAGGTGTGATCAAGCAATAACAATAAAATAAAATAAAATAAATATCAAGCAACATAATAATAAAGAATAATATATAACAACGATGATAATAACATGATATAATAAAGCTTAATAATAATAGCAAGATCCTAGGCATGATACTAACAAGATTAATAACAAATCCTAGCATGTCACTAAACAATAAAGATCAAAGCTTTAAACCTAACATGGTACTAACATGATATTAGAAAGGAATAAAGGCATCCTAAACATGATACTAGGAAGCATAAAATAACATCCTAACATAATACTAGGAATATTAAACAATAATAAGCATGCTTTCTACATTGAAAGAGAGTAATAAGATTACATACTTTGAAGCCTCGTACCTCTTTCTAATAACAAAATACACAAGTTAGTAACTTCAATGAAAATCAATAAAGAACAATTAAAGAATTAAAGAATTAAATTGAAATCAAATTAAATAAAGTTTTGACTAGTTTTGGACCAAACCCTCAGAAATATCAAACCTTGCACGTCTAGGGCGAAGGCAACTTCGAACTCGGCTAAGTGATTCTAAGTCTTGTGAATGCGGAATATTGTATGTAAAAAAACTAGTTTAGAAAGAGAGAGAAAGAAAAGAATTAAGTAATTCTTGAGAGGGAATAGAGAGAATTGAGAAAGAGTTGATCCTTCTGAAAACAGGGAGTCGGACGCTATTTATAATGAAAATAGTCCGGAAAAATCATAGAATTTGATTAAGAATAAAACTCCACGCTATCGCCAGGAATTAACTCTGTCGCGAGGCGACAGGGTCTGTCGCGCGGCGACAGCGTCTGTCGCGCGGCGACAGCCTGTATTAGCGTGTTTTTCTTCAGGCGGAATCCGATCTTTAATCAACTTGATCTACGGAATCCGTACAGAAGATAAAATATATATTTTTAAGATAACAAAACAATATTTTATTCCAAATAAAAATCTATTAAAGATAATTAATCATTAAATCTAATAATATTAGAATTAAAAAGAACTTTCTAGAAACTTCTAGAAAACTACAATTAATCCTAATAATTTCAGGAATAATAATTAATATTGGGCCCTCCTCTAGATCATTGGGCCGTATTAAAATACTTAACTAGGTCCAGTTTAGTATGTTGGCCATAACTTCCTCAATATTCATCGGAATTGATCTTATAATATATCGTTGGAAAGGTCTCTTCGAGCCCCATCCATCTACACTATTATTGGACCTTAGTTACAGACCAAACTAAACTGGTTCGGCTATTTTCAAATTAATAAAGTCATTTTCAAAAATAGAGAGAAAAGAATTTAATTAAAACTAAACCACAACACTCGACTTTCAAACCACTTTCAACGTGAAAGGCATTCATCACTGGGTTTGGTTTTGGGGAGACACAAATGGGTGTCTACAGAAGCCCCCACTTTGACTGAGTTTGAAGAAACTTATGTTTCGAAAAACAAGAGTCAAAGTATCGATAGGGACGGAGAATGATTCAAAACGTTCTGCGATTCCAAATCATTCTTATAACGCCAATACCTGCAAACTAATCATTAGTTAAAACAGATAAAAGAGTTAAGAAACGCGTATCTTGCACCGTCGAGCACACGTCTCTGAAAGTAACCATTTTTCTGTTGCTTCATACGTTGTTTGTGACAACCTCCACAGTGCCTCGTGAACGCCATCATCGAAAATAACTGTATTTCGTCATCTTCCAGGTTGTGGCAGTACGTCGCCACGGCAGTACGTCGCCGCTATAGACAATCTTTTCTTTACCTTGAGTGACCGTCGAAGTTGACCTTGCTTCGCCATCTCCACTATTTTGTGACACTACCTCGCCACGACCGTGCTTCGCCACTAGACAACTCCTCTCTATGTTGAGACGTTGCCAAAGAATCATTTTGCCTATTGACCCTTAATATACCGTTGTTTATCATCGCTTTTGTATATTTGTGCCAGTACTTTGGTGTTTTTGCCTTCGTAAACCATTACTTTGGTGCATCTATTGAACAAATATTTCAGTGCCTTATTTGTTGAACCAATATTTCGGTGCCTTATTATGAGCCAATACTTAGGCACTTTAAGCTAAGTGAGACGGTCTTTCATCAAGTCGATCACTTAGTGCATTTTCGATCAAGCTGACTGAATCATGTCAATTTGCTTAAAGGGGCTAACTGGTGTACCAAGGAACCCAAATTACTAAACTAAACCCACAAAGCCATAAGGAAGGACCCAGCACTCTGTCGCCGCTCCAGCGCTGGCCAGAAATGCCTGTCGCGAGGTTTTGGCTCTGTCGTCGCGCGACAGAGTCTGTCGCCTCGCGACAATTCTGTCGTTTGGCGACAGAATCGGGGTTTTAAAAACCCGTCTTCTTCTTCATTTCCGCTGCTGCTCTGCTTCTCATATTTTCGCAAAAAACTTCAAAATTCTCGTTCTTGCTCATTTTTCAATCAAATTCGCTCAAACTTTTTGCACATCGAAGCTTTTCTCATCTACTTTCCCGATCTATGTAAGTTTTGCTCAAACCCTTCTCGGTTTTTGATGAATTGTTCATTCTTGTTCGCGGTTTTTCGAAAAATCCGAAAATACTTTTGCTTAATTTGCTTTGTTCGTTGAATTTTATGCCTTGAATTTGTTTAATTATGCTTGTATATTACCTTGGGAGTATTTTGAGACTTGTTTGACTCAATTTGGTGAAGAAATGAAGGATTCACCATTGTTGGACCTCTTAAGGTCGTGAAGAACAATGTGGATCGTTTTTTGTATTTTTATTGCTTTTACTTGTACAATTTGTCACAATATTCATCATATGTTTGCAAGAAATTTTTTATTGGCTTAAAGAACATTTTCATGCTCGTTTGAAATTTTTGCTCTGTTTTAGTACTACGTACTCTGTTTTGCGAACATAGTATCATGCGGCCTAGGCGAACTTTAGATACTGTAGAGCCTTAAACTTAATTACTTTTACATACTTTAGCATGGCTAGACGACGTGGTTCCGGTTCCCGGTCGAGGGACACGCGTCGAGAGGACGAGCCCACCAGCGAGGGCGAGGACGTGCCTTCTACTTCCAGGCTGGGTCTCATGCCGGACTGGGACGAGCGCACCCTGTTTCATGCACCGGTTCATCATTTGTTGGAGCGGATCCGACGAGGTCTTGCGAGTGGGAGGACCCGTAGCCATGGCTCGGGTAATTCCACCATCATTTCTCTGTACGACAACTTCATCTGCCGCAATGAGGGGCTTCGTCGTCTTTGGGAGTCATGTGGATTGACTCCCCTGTTGCAGGCCACCCGGGCCATGTTTTCATACGATGGGGGTAACCTCGTTGTTCGAGCTTTGGTGGAGTTCTTTTGGGACACCACCAACACTTTTCACTTTCCCTGGGGTGAGATGACAGTTACTCCAGCTGACTTCAGCCTCATTACGGGGCTAGAGTTTCAGTCTACTCCCCTGCCTTTCGATGCTGGTGTTACCGTCTATTCGCCGGAGGTTTAGGAGTTGTTGGGGTCGAACGTTATTCGAGCCCAGGCTGAGGCTCAGTCGGGACAGCTGAGTTCCCGATGTATTCGTCGCTGCACGCTGGCTGCAGCCTTTGAGGATGATGCGACTACCCGAGAGCAGCGGTGCGCATCTTTGTGTTGATTCTGCTATCAGGGACGTTTTCCCCTGATCGAGGTAGTAGAGTACTACTATACTACCTGTCCGCTGTTCGCGACCTCTAGTTGGTCGGGACATATGACTGGGCCAGTATGGCCTATGCGGATTTTCTACTGGGCTTGCGGCGCTCCTGTCGTCACAAGGCCTTGTCTGGAGAGGTAGCCCTTTCCAGCTTTTGGAGAGTCGTAGAGGTACATCTCCTTTCCTTTTTGAGGCTTTAACTTTAGATTTAGAGGCACAATCTTCACTAATTTTCATTTGTTCCGTATAGATCTGGTTCTACGAGTATTTTCCTTCTCTTGCACCTGCGAGGCCTTCTCCTCGCGTGCTCCCTATCGCTGCTAGTTGGGGAGGCCGCGGAGGTCCGCCGGAGGTGCTGCGCCTTCGAGAGATGATTCTCACGGTTGGTTTCTTCAATTCATACTTTTTCTTTTATCGTCTTTCGGTGTTAGTATTTTACTTAGTAATTTTTTCAGGAGCCTAGCCCGGTCTATCGACCTTGGGCTGCTTTCCCTATCTCTGCGCTGGCGGCGCAGTATACAGCTGAGCGTCGTTACTTTCTGGGGACGTACGACGCGGTGGTCTACCTAGGGGAGAGGGTAGCCATCCAGCACTCCTCAGATACCTTTGTTGTTCCCACTCCTCCACCTCGGTATATGTTCCACGATGCCTTACAGCGGGATCGTGCTGGTGGACCTACTCGGGGTACTCCTTGGAGGTCCTACGTTCTCCTCGAGCAGAGCAACGAGGAGGACCTGCTACCGTTGCTAGCGCCGGCTCCCGTCCTTTTGGAGGAGGCAGCGGTATGCTTTCATTTATTTAGTTTATCTCTTTTTTAGGTAGCCCCCAAGTATTTTTCTAATCTTTTCATTCTAATCTTTTCATTCTTAACAGGCTGGCCCTAGGGAGTTCATCCCTCCGAGGATGTCCATACGCTACCAGGGCACGTCTGGGCCGATCGAGGAGCTTATTCCGCCAGCTCCAGAGGGAGAGCAGTTTGTGGAGCGGTTTATTCCTCGTCACCAGACTCGAGTAAGTAGCTTTTCCCATACCATCCTTATGTTTGCTTCATAATTGTTACTGACTTGGTTACTTTGGCAGTTTTCTCGTGAGGTGGTGACGGCTATGGCTAGGTGCATAGACGCCTTTTGCAGCCAGCTTGTGAGGTTGCGGAACCGTGCTACCTGTCGTAGCAATGATGCTGAGGAGGTATTACTTTTGTTTTTATTATTTTTGACTTTATTTTTGTTGCATTTGCTAACTTGATTTACTTTTGCAGGGGCAGCCTATTCCTTCTCCACGCACTCGGTCGAGACCCGAGCCTAGGAGAGAGACTACTAGGTCCGACTCGAGGCGTCGCCGGACTACTTCAGGTGGCCGGGGTGGTCGTTCTAAGGCCACAGCGGTAGAGGACTCGGCGTCATCACCTGAGGAGGTTCCGACCGGGCCGACCGTTCGAGGTGGGATGGGTGGTGGGACGTTTGATTTTGGCTCGTCGTCGCAGCAGCCTTTGCAGCCTCAGCCTCTTTCCGTCGGATTTCAGGGTGAGGTTAGGTGGCCTGGCCCTGAGTTGCAGTTCGCGCCGCCTGGTGGTTCGGGGGCGATGATGGACATACTCCACGGAGTAGGACATTTTTCGATACATTCGGCATCCCTCGCGACTTGCGACCTCCGGCGCCATAGTTGTACCTGTGTTTATTTATTTTTGACTTTTGTAGGACTTTGTCTATTTTATTCATATGAATTATGTACTAGACACTTGTATATATATGCACTTTATTATTTATTAACATTTTATTTGCCTGATTTATTATTTTGTAACAAATGTGTTGTGCATGTAAGTGTGTGAGAAAGTGTAATTTTTGCGCAAAATTTCCGTCATTTTTAATATTAGTGGAGGGTACCGACTCTCTCCCCCAAAAAAAGAAATGAAAAAAGAAAAATGAAGGAAGAAAATATGATAAGCCTAACATTAATTAAGCTTAATATGATATAATAATAATAATAATAATAATAATATAGTAATAATAATGATAAGAAAGGTGTATGAATAGGAATAGAACAGTAAGTCAAGTCAAAGTCGAAATCAAGTACGTAAAAACACGGTTTCCTACGCGTAATAGGTGTCGTTGCAAAGAAATAAACCGGTGTCGTGTAATTCATCCCGTCGCCACGCGACAGGATCTGTGGCCACGCGACAGCCTTTGTCGCCACGCGACAATTTTGTCGCCTGGCGACAGACGCGCTTTCCTGTTTCCTATAGGAATTGAAGTCTGTCATGAAAAAAAAGTTATAAATAGCCCCCGAATCATCCGTTTACTGCATAATTTAACCATATTATTAATTAGTTAATTAACTAGAAATCATGCCTTTAGCTAAAAGAACTTTTTGTGGATACATGGATGAATGGTGTCGTCACTTAACTGCTAAAGATAAAAAAGCATTAGATATTTCTCATATGGGGGGTATGTTTGGAATCAAGGGGATGAGTCTTGACATTGATTTTATTTATTCTGCCATAGACTATTGGGATATTGATACTCACTGTTTTAGATTTTTCCATGATGAAATATGTCCTTTACCGGAAGAATTTGGAGCCATTATAGGTTATTATTCCACAGGTGTTGCGGTAATGCCTAGAATCAATGAATATTATTATAAGGATTTTGAATACTTTTTTGATTTGAGGGGTACGGCTTTAAAACATATAGTGCATGGGAATATAGTTGATTTGACAGAATTTGCACATTATTTTTATGATAATCCTAATCCTGATTTTCGTGTCTATAAGAGAAGGGCTTTTCTTTATTGCTTGTTTAACCAATTGCTCTTAGTTAGTGGTAAGGATAATGAAGGCCAATCAATGATTATATCTATTATAGAACAAGTTGAATCTGGGAGAAATCCAATGCCGCTAATTGTTGGAGAGACTATGCTATGGTTGGATGCATTAAGAAAGAATCCAAGAGCACCTTTTCGAGGTTCTCCAATTTTATTACAGGTATAAAATAATGCTATTTTTAATTTACCAAGAATTACAGAATATTATTTTACACTGTAATACTAATTAAATACATATTTTACAGATATGGCTCATGGAGAGGTTAAAGCTTATTAATCCTCCTGACGATATACACACATATGTTCCAAATTGCATAGTCCGGCGAAAGAAACGATTTTTGAAAATAGGTCGCCGTGAGTGGAGCAAGGTGTTTGCTGCCGGTGACTTTACCATAAGCTGGATTGTTCCTTGGTGGAAGATTGAGGCAATGGTTGGTTGCAGTAACCAAGCATATTGTCGTCTCCCGAGCTTGTCAAGATTAACCTTTTATTTTCCTTGTAGAGTTATGAGACAATATGGTATTGCGCAAACCATCCCTATGGGAGATCTCCGCCGTCCTTATGAATTTCCTATGTCACAAGAGATTGAGCTTTTTGACGGATACTGGAGTGGTAGGCCCTTATGGGAAGTAATTACTCACAAGGAACCAACTTGTTTGTCAAATAAAGTGAAACAATGGCTTGATGGAAGATTCCAAAAATCTCAAGTCAAAATTGAGAAGACCAATGTGAAGGATCGTCTAAGTGACAAAAAGGTCCCTGCTAAAGAACGTCTAGGGGAAAGGGATTGAATTCAAAACTCCTATTATGCCAGGAAAGAAAAGTTCTAAGAAAAATCAAGGAAAAAGAAAAGTTGACTCTACAAAGAAGGAAGCTTGGGTAGAGAAGAAACATGGAGTTCTAGCGGAGGGAGAAACCATCTATACTAAAATAGAGTGTAGGTCTTCTAATGGTTGTCTCCTAGCAAAGGTTATGGATCAAGAGGAAGAAAATGAAGACACAAATTGGAAGAGAATCAAGAAAGAGAAAAAAGACTAGAGCATTGCTTTTCCTTTGATTTATTAGACAAAGTTAATTTGTTTTAGTTAATTTTTTTCAGCTTTTATTTTATCAATAATGTACTTTCTTTATTAATTAATAAAATTTCAGCTTTTATTTTAATTCAATTAAAGCAATGAAAACAATTACAACATTTATTTTTCGGAGAATTAATTCGAGTACGGAAATCGAATAAATTTCCAGAATATGCGAAATTGGTCTAGACACTCGCAGAAAGCTGGCGCTGCTATCTGATTCACTGTCGCTGACAATTTGGCTCTGTCGCCTGGCGACAAAATTGTCGTCTGGCGAAAAAGTCTATTTTCTGGCGCCAGTCTTGAAATTTTGCAGACATGCGTTTTTTACTTGGGGGAAACAGAATTTGAAGAGATTAAAGTGGCCGCACCCTGTCTGGGTTGCCTACGTATCCTTTGCTTAAGGAATCAGGCCAAACGTAGCTCTCTTGAGTATTTCACTCAAGTACTTATGGGTAGTATTTCTTAAGTTGGTCAAG
This sequence comes from Chenopodium album, assembly GCF_948465745.1. Classification (NCBI taxonomy): domain Eukaryota; kingdom Viridiplantae; phylum Streptophyta; class Magnoliopsida; order Caryophyllales; family Amaranthaceae; genus Chenopodium; species Chenopodium album. The sequence continues at coordinate 24,599,922 of NC_137846.1, read as the reverse complement.
GTTTGTCATGTTTGAAGATTCATTGCCATCCATATCAGTTAATTTAGCCGCGCCCCCTGACAGGATTGTTTTGACAATATATGGTCCGGACCAATTAGGCCTGAATTTGCCTCTTGGATCTAAAACATTTTTTCTTAACGCTTTTAATACCAAGTCCCCAACCTTGATATTTCTAGTCTTGACCTTTTTATTGAAATGTCTAGCCATGCGGGTTTGATAACATTGAGTATGATGTAGAGCTTCTAGTCGCTTTTCATCGAGTAGGATTAGCTCGTCATATCGTGCTCTAGTCCATTCGACTTCATCGAGTTTACTTTCTAACGCAATGCGTAGAGAAGGTATTTCTAACTCTACAGGTTGTACGGCATCCATTCCATATACTAGGTTGAATGGCGTATTTCTTGTTGATGTTTGGATTGACGTGCGATAACCCCACAGTGCGAAGTGAAGTTTTTCAGGCCAATCCTTATAATTTTCAGTCATTTTTTCAATGATCGTTTTCAAATTTTTATTAGCGGCCTCAACTGCTCCATTTGCTTGAGGTCTATAAGGTGAAGAATGGTGATGTTGAATACTATATTTTTGTAGCAATTCTTCACATTCGGCTTGAAAGTGAGTTCCGTTGTCACTTATCATTTCATGTGGGACTCCGTATCGACAAATTATGTTTCTTTCGATAAAGAGTGCTACATGTTTGGCGGTGAGTTTGGCATATGATTGTGCTTCCACCCATTTTGTGAAGTAATCTATTGCAACCAAGATGTATTCATGACCTCCTGTTCCGGGAGGTGTAATCTTTCCAATTATGTCTATTCCCTTTGTAGAGAAAGGCCATGGTGAAGTGTAGGTGTAGAGAAGAGAAGGTGGGATATGTTGCAAATTTGCGTAAATTTGACATTTTGGGCATCTTTTTACATATTGATGACAATCTCTATTCATGGTAGTCCAGTAATATCCTTCTCGCATTATCTTTTGGGCTAGCATTTTGCCATTAACATGTGTTCCACATATACCTTCATGGATTACTCCCATAGCTCTTTGGGCATCCTTTTTGTCTACACATAATAGAGCTCGACCCTTAGGTACCCTTTTGTGTAGTTCATTTCCTATGAGTACAAACTGGGAAGCTAAAAGTCTTAATGCTCTTTTCGCTCTTTTGTCAGCATGAGGAGGATATTCTCCTTTGGTGACATAATTTAATATATCTGTGAACCATGGTTCTTCTTCAGGTTCCTCTTCTTGAATCACTTCATCATCTTCTATAGCTTGAATATATGCTGGTTTATGCCTTTTTTCTATGGTTAAAGGAATTTGCTCAATTTCCTTAGGTATTCTGACCATTGAGGCTAGTCTTGCCAAGGCATCGGCGAATTGGTTTTCCTCTCTAGGTAGGTAAGTGTATTCCACTTTTTCCAATTGATCGGTGAAAGTTTCCAAATACGTTTGGTAAGGAGCTAAGCTTTCACTCCTAACCTTCCATCTTTTGGAAATTTGATTAATAATTAGGGAGGAATCTCCAAATATCCGGAGTTTCCTTACGCCTAAGGCTAAAGCGGTTTCGAGGCCTACCACACATGCTTCATATTCGGCTGCGTTGTTAGTGACGTCGAAATCCAATTTAATGGATATAGGGACATGTTCTTCTTTAGGTGATACTAACAAGACTCCTACGCCGCATCCCTTTTGGTTTGAGGCTCCATCAAAATATAGAGTCCATGTATCATCCTCTGTCATCATTAAACTTTCATCTGGGAATTCATTCTCTTCTAAGGGTGTCAAATCTTCTATTGGGAAATCTGCTAGAAAATCCGAGACCACTGATCCCTTAATCGCCTTTTGAGGCATAAACCTTATATCGAACTTGGCCAAATTTACTATCCATCTTGAGATACGCCCGTTAAGTGTAGATCTTTCGAATAGGTATTTAAGGGGGTCCATTCGTGAGACTACGTAAACGGTATGCACGAGCATGTAATGTCTTAATTTAGTTGTGGCCCACACCAACGCGAGGCACAGCTTTTCCAATGGTGTGTAGCGTGTTTCGTACTCGAGCATTTTCTTACTTAAGTAGTAAATAGCATTTTCTTTGCTTTCTACCTCTTGTGCAAGCATAGCTCCCATTGTTTCCTTTGTGACGGTTAAGTATAGTCTTAAGGGTATTCCGGGGAGTGCTGGAGCTAATACAAGAGGATTCGAGAGATAGGCTTTGATCTTTTCAAAGGCTTTTTGACACTCATCGTCCCATATGATTGGTACATTTTTCTTATGCTTCTTGAATATTGGTTCGCATATCGTGGTTAACTTGGATATGAACCTACTTATGTATTGCAATCGGCCAATAAATCCTCGGATTTGCTTTTCGGTTTTGGGCAGTGGCATGGATATGATTGCTTTAATTTTGGTGGGATCTATCTCTATTCCTCTAGAGCTTATGACATATCCCAAGAGTTTCCCTGAGGTAACTCCAAAAGCACATTTGGAGGGGTTTAATCTCATGTTGTATTTTCTTAATCTCTCAAAGAACTTTTTTAAGGTTATTGGGTGTCCTTTGCGGTCTTTTGATTTTACAATCATGTCATCCACATAGACCTCCACTTCTTTATGCATCATATCATGGAGTAGGGCAGTTGCTGCTCGTTGGTAAGTAGCACCCGCGTTTTTTAACCCGAATGGCATTACCGTGTAGCAATAAGTACCCCAAGGTGTTATGAATGTTGTCTTTTCCATATCTTCTTCAGCCATGAGGATTTGATTGTATCCTGCATACCCATCCATAAATGAGAGAAGTGCATGGTTTGCTGTGTTATCTACCAAAATATCGATGTGTGGTAAAGGGAAGTCGTCCTTTGGACTTGCCTTATTTAGGTCTCGATAGTCGACACACATTCGAACTCTACCATCTTTTTTCGGAACCGGGACAACATTGGCGACCCATTCGGGGTATCTGGATACCCTGATAAAACCTGCAGTTATTTGTTTTTGTACTTCTTCTTTTATCTTAAGAGCCACGTCGGGTTTCATTCGACGTAACTTTTGTTTTACAGGTTTCATTCCTGGAATTAATGGTATAGTGTGTTGAGCTATTTCTCTATTAATGTCTGGCATATCTTCGTATGACCAAGCGAATACATCGATAAATTCTTTAAGTAGATTAGTTAAATCGATTCTTTCTTCTTTGTTTAGTGTTAGTTCGATTTTAACTTCTCTTTTAATGGTTGGATCTTTTGAGATATCAACCGTTTCTGTATCCTCAATTATTGGTGTCTTATTTTCAAGTGTTTACACTGCTTTAATTATTTCTTTATCAATTTCATCATTAGTTAAGCAAGGCTCGTCATCTTTAGATAAAGAAGAACAAGAAGAATACGGGGAAGAATACATATTATTAAATTCAGAAATCATTACATCAAATAAAGAAATGTCCGTCGGGACTTGATTGCTAACTATCCTAGGAGTAGAAATGGAAGATAAGGGTGCTACAGCTAAAGACTTAGAAGACTCGATAGGGGAAGACTCTAACTCAGGCTCTGACTCAAACGATTCTTCGAACATTGGTCCTTGTCCTGTAGTTATTGAAATCTTCTTTCCATTTGTAGTGGTTATCTTCACCGTCTTGCGCCATCCACGCTCTTGATCTTTTATTGGAGTGATAAATTCGGAGGGGTCAAAACTTTAACTTTGGAGAACGGCTTGGATAAGTGAAGAATCACCCTCCGTGTATCTTGATTCATTCTTTTCTCTTCCAAAGAGGAGTCCCATGACATTAAAGTCGAAACAAGGAGGTGCTTTCACCTTATAAATTGGAGCTGGGATCTCGTCTAGGAAGCAACAATCCAAAAAGATTTCGAACCCAGGTTGTCTTATACCATTTACAACGAAGGGTTCGGGAAATTCATGACAAGGATAGTCCTCTCCTTCTCTTATAAATTGTCCATTTAAAGTGAGAGGATATTGGTCCATGGGTATCTCCTTTTTTTGTGTGCGGGCATTTCTTCGTACTCTTGATTTTTCTTGGGCCCGCTTAAGGTCTTCACGAGTTGGCTCAAAACCAAGTCCGAAAGTATCCAATTTAGGGAGGCCTGGTAAGCCCATGTGTTTAGCTATTCCTTTCTTCTTTCCTAGAGTCATTCCAGGAAAGTGTCCTTGCTTTCTTAGGATAGCATTCGTTGTCATGTTTGAGTGAAGGTCGTAATGAAGAGGGGTCCTTTCATCTTCCTCTATTAAGGAGACCTCTTCGCTAAAGCCCCACAAATCTTCATCATTTTCATCATGTTCCATATTAATTAGTGGATTTTCTACTGTTTTGATTCTCATAGATGAAGCATCAATGGTAATTGGAATGCCTCCAACTATGGCCTTTACTTGTTGATGAAGAGATGAAGGGACGACCTTTAAATCATGAAGCCAGGGGCGTCCCAGTAGTAAGTTAAAAGATGCTTTGATATCCACTACTTGAAATGTGGTGGCATGCTCAATTGCACCCGCCGTTATGTTCATGGTAATTGTCCCTAGTGCTTGACGACGTGAGTTATCATAAGCTCTTATGCCCTGGGTTGATGGGGATAAATCCTCATCTCTTATTCCCAACATTCTTGCGGTTCTAAGTGGGCACACATTAATTGCTGAACCGTTATCCACAAGAGTCATGGGGACGTTCATTCTTTTGCATATGACTGTGAGGTTTAGAGCTTTATTGTGTTTGTCACCTTCCGGTGGTAGATCTTTATCCGAAAAAATGACTAAATTGATTGGACTTGGAAGGTCACTCGTGAGGAAGTTAGCAAGTCCCTCAGGAGTAGTGTGCGAATCTATGCCTACTTTGGCCAACGCATCCATGACGGCAACTCTATGTTCTCGAGATGTGGCTAAAAGTTTCCATACATTCATTTCCACTTTAGTCTTTTTTAACTGTTTGACAACATCGTTGTCTTCTATAATAAGCACGGGAATTTGCTGAATAGAAGGTATAGGTTGTGTTGAAATGGGAGGTTGTATTCTCCCGGACCTAGTGAGGACATCTATGGGTGAATCCTCCTCGTCCCACATGTCACTTACTGGGTATATTGTTGATAAAGGAGTTTCTTCAATGTCTTTAAGGTAAACATCCTCATCGTCACTGTCCCATACTCCATTAATCATGGCATCTTGTGGAAGTTAAACTAATTTCTTCTCATCAATCAAACGTTGAACCAAATCCTTAAACTTGAAGCATTGCTCTATTGTATGTCCCCCTGATTGATGATATGAACAATAGTATTTGTCTATTCTTTTAAGTGATTCAAATGGTCTTGGTTTGAGAGGTTGAATTTTTCCATTCTCGAAGAGCATTTTGAACATGTTTGTGTATGACGTCCCAATTGGAGTATATTTTCTATTACTATTTTTGGGAGTGTCAATTACTTGGAGAGAAAAGGGTTTCTTTTGTTTAAGTGGGGGTCTACTTTTAAGTAACTCATTTTTCTCTTTTATAGCCTCAAAGGTTTGTGAGATCAACTTTTTCAATTCTGTCAATATTGATGTCAATGGCAATACTTCTTGCTTAGTTGCAGGTTCCTGACCACGGAATTCGAGAGCATCTTCGAAGATTTCTTCTTCAATGGTCTCGATAGGCTCTATGAGGCTAGATGGATCCTCTTGGTTTTCTTCGTCAGAAATGGCCAAAGAATCTGATAGCGGTGCGGTATTGATACTTGGCTTCTTACTTGCAGGAGGCAATGGGAGCTTGTTACTATCGATCAAGTCTTGAATGGCTTCCTTTAGTCTCCAACAATTTTCTGTAGGATGACCCCTACCTTGGTGATATTTGCAATGTGCATTTGGGTTCCAGCTAGCCGTTCTCCTTTCGACAGGTGGGTCCCCAAATGGTCCGATAGGAGTTATAAGACCTTTTGCATGTAAACGATCAAATGCGGTGTCATAACTCATACCAATAGGAGTATAATTCTTCCTAAATGGTTTCTTTTGTCCTTGATTATTATTCATTGCCAAAACTTCGTTTAGAGGAAAAGTGCTAACATTATTTGAGTGGGTAGATTTGGATGAAGAAGGATTGTCGTTCTTCTTATTTTTCCAGCCACTGCTTGAGTTGTTATTAGCAGCTTTTTGTTTAGCAAGGTCATCTTCAATATTAATTCCAATATCATATACAGCTTTGAAAGTGTTTAAGTTGCTTTGGTACTTAAGGTGCTTAGAGTATTTTTCTTGGAGGTTCTTAATGAACATCCTAACGGATTCTTTTTCACTAGGCACTTCAACCATTTTTGCAGTAGTTTCCCAAAGAAGGAGGTGAAACCTTCATTTTCTTTTTGTTTTAGCATTTCTAGTTCTCTATGATCGGTTTCAACTTGTATATTGCATTTATACCTTTCAATGAAAGCGCTCACAATGGATTCCCAACTAGAGGTCTTCTCTTTGTCAAGTGAAAAGTACCACTGTTGACATACAACTTCTAAGGATAATGAAAATACAGAATGAAATGCTTTTCTATCTTTCCCCTTAATACTTATTACAGTTTCAAAAGCTCTTAAATGAAAATAAGGATTGTCCATAGCCTTGAACTTAGGGATGTCATTGGGATTGAACTTTTGTGGGAGAAGGTCCTTATCCACCGAGACCCCTTGGGAGCTAATCTCTTGAAATCTAAAGTCGTTGGACAGTTTGCCCAAGCTTTCCTGGATTAGGTCCATTTGTTTTTGTTTTTCAGGATTACTTATTTGCAGCGATAGGTTTTGCAACATTTCAGCCAAGTTGGCTACTTGTCCCTTGACTTCATTAAGTTCTTCTTGACTAGCCATTGCCTTCTTAGCTTTCCTTTTCCTACCGATTGGTTTGTCAAAAAGTAAGACTTGAACAAAAGTGTTGTCCTTGATTAAACGCCCTTCCTTTTTTGACCACGCGCTGTAATTTAAACCATATTTGTTTTAATACTCGACTCTAATTGACTTGACTTTATGTTCAAGAGACTAAAAGAAAAAGAAAAAATGGGGTATATATTTTAAGGGAATTTTAAAAAAATGGAGGGAATTTAAAAAATTGGAGGATTAATATCCGACTTACCCCCCTAAAAAAATGACGGAAAACACGCATTCAAGACTCTCTAGACATGGTCATAATGTGACAAACATGTTATGTGTGTGCTTTATGTGTATGTGAGTGACATGCTTTAACTGCTAGTGTATGACCATGGGACTTTAAGTGCCTAAACTCAATTTAAGACTTAAACATGGTTTGAACCATTAATAAATTGATTAACCGATTAGTAGACTGTTAATTAGACTCGTCGTGATGACTCGAGCAAGAGAACTAAAACAACAGGACTGTCGCCACTGTTTAGAGCCTGTCGCCAGACGACAAAATTGTCGCCAGGCGACAGACACTAAACTGCAGCGCCACAGTCCAAATTCCTGCGCCATTGCTGGAACATTAATCTGGACTGTTTCCAGTAATTTTACTCTAAATGGACATGCCTAAAGTCATGCTAAGTCGAATTGATTAATTTATTAGCCTTTAATTGATTCAAAATTAATTAATTAATTAGACAAAGTCCTTTTAGTCATTAGTCAATTTATTTAGTCTTTAACACAAGTCAAACAAACGGTTAACACATATATAATATATACAAGCAAGGGTGCACAAGTAGTTCACATAGTCACAAGATGAGTTTGCAACCTAACCATGGCTCTAGTTCTCTAAAGTTCGAGGATATGGGTTAAGTCAAAAGGTCCATGGTTAAGAATCCATATGCATTGCACACAAGCCTACCGGGAGGGTTGGAGCGAATGGACAGGATTCCGCGAGTTCGTGATGAAATCGAACTCGACTCCATGGTTTGGTGGATTCACAAACATTACACGTACCCAAATCTGAACTTTGCACATGATAGTGGGATATTCCATTGGGAAGGTGAAGCAGGAACCCCCAGAGGGTTATTTCCATATGTAGAACACATATGGGTTCAGAAAAGTGAGAAAATGACTCAATCAATAAGCAAAATCGAGCCAACAACACTAGAAATGGTCAAAGCAAGAAGGCAGACCCCTGGCTCGGTATTGGAAGAACTTGGCGCCAGACTACAGGGATTGTCGCCGCAAAAAAGCTTCTGTCGCCAAGCGACAGAACTATCGCCAGGCGACAGAAACTTTTTACGGGCGACAAGCCCTGTTTTCTAGACGCTAGTTCCTACATGCCTTGGCAAGTTTCTGTGTTCTTCGAATTTTCCAGATTTTGCATCATCTTTTCGATTCTAGTCATGAAATATATTTCTCAAATTTCCTACGTGTAAAATTCCTATGGATTGACTCATGGGGTACTCCCATGAGGACCTTTTAATGCATATGACAATAATGTTAATCAAATCACGCACATGAAATACTTAGAATTTTTCAAGTCTCATCCGCTCATTCTAAATAATTGCCAAAATTAGATAAATTTCAGGAATATAAATAGAAATCCTCCCCAGTGGAGTCGCCAAAAACTGTAGGGAATATTTCAAGCATTATGATCCCAAACTTGAACCCCACTGTGATCATACACTAAAGTATGGTGGCGTTCCAAAGGGAAAGAAAAAGAGCAAAAAGAGTCGCCAACAAGTTTTAGGAACTTGTAAACCCAAAAGACAATCCAAAGGACCGTCAACTACTCCATAAGGTCTTGAACCAAACAGGGTCCGGGGATGAGGGTACGAATCCAATCTACAAAAGAAAGGACCCGCCCTATAAAATAGGCCTCTACTTTGTTCTGCTCGTATTCATGTGCGCTTTTTGAATAACATACAAACATTATATTAAACCTAACCTGTTTATCTATGTTGGTTGAATATTAATGCACAAATAAGACTATTATTGGCGATCACTTGAGTTAAAATCACATTAGCCTAAACCAAATTATTAATTATCTTATTAAGCGTGATTTCAAGTACAAATTCCCTTTAATAATCATAAAAGGTGTGATCAAGCAATAACAATAAAATAAAATAAAATAAATATCAAGCAACATAATAATAAAGAATAATATATAACAACGATGATAATAACATGATATAATAAAGCTTAATAATAATAGCAAGATTCTAGGCATGATACTAACAAGATTAATAACAAATCCTAGCATGTCACTAAACAATAAAGATCAAAGCTTTAAACCTAACATGGTACTAACATGATATTAGAAAGGAATAAAGGCATCCTAAACATGATACTAGGAAGCATAAAATAACATCCTAACATGATACTAGGAATATTAAACAATAATAAGCATGCTTTCTACATTGAAAGAGAGTAATAAGATTACATACTTTGAAGCCTCGTACCTCTTTCTAATAACAAAATACACAAGTTAGTAACTTCAATGAAAATCAATAAAGAACAATTAAAGAATTAAATAATTAAATTGAAATCAAATTAAATAAAGTTTTGACTAGTTTTGGACCAAACCCTCATAAATATCAAACCTTGCACGTCTAGGGCGAAGGCAACTTCGAACTTGGCTAAGTGATTCTAAGTCTTGTGAATGCGGAATATTGTATGTAAAAAACTAGTTTAGAAAGAGAGAGAAAGAAAAGAATTAAGTAATTCTTGAGAGGGAATAGAGAGAATTGAGAAAGAGTTGATCCTTCTGAAAACAGGGAGTCGGACGCTATTTATAATGAAAATAGTCCGGAAAAATCATAGAATTTGATAAAGAATAAAACTCCACGCTGTCGCCAGGAATTAACTCTGTCGCGACGCGACAATTTTTGTCGCGCGGCGACAGACTTGTCGTTTGGCGACAACCTGTATTAGCGCGTTTTTCTTCACGCGGAATCCGATCTTTAATCAACTTGATCTACGGAATCCGTACAGAAGATAAAATATATATTTTTAAGATAACAAAACAATATTTTATTCCAAATAAAAATCTATTAAAGATAATTAATCATTAAATCTAATAATATTAGAATTAAAAAGAACTTTCTAGAAACTTCTAGAAAACTACAATTAATCCTAATAATTTTAGGAATAATAATTAATATTGGGCCCTCCTCTAGATCATTGGGCCGTATTAAAATACTTAACTAGGCCCAGTTTAGTATTTTGGCCATAACTTCCTCAATATTCATCGGAATTGATCTTATAATATATCGTTGGAAAGGTCTCTTCGAGCCCCATCCATCTACACTATTATTGGACCTTAGTTACAGACCAAACTAAACTGGTTCGGCTATTTTCAAATAAATAAAGTCATTTTCAAAAACAGAGAGAAAAGAATTTAATTAAAACTAAACCGCAACACTCGACTTTCAAACCACTTTCACCTAATTCGATAATAACACAACGTGAAAGGCATTCATCACTAGGTTTGGTTTTGGGGAGACACAAATGGGTGTCTACACTCATGCTTTTGCAGAAGGGTCCATTATATATACCATGATATGTACAAAGCAAGATGTTACATATGACTTGTGCATGTGTAGCAGTTTTCAAGTAAATTCAGAATAAGCATACTGAAAGTTGCAAAGAGCAAATCCTTGAGTACTTGAGAAGAACTAAAGAAATTTTTCTAGCTAATGGTGTTAAAAGTGAATAAGTTGTCAAAAGTGAATACAGATGTAAGTTTCCAAACAGGCAAGATGGGTTTAGATGGTGATCTAAATACATTTTGTGTTTGAATGGAGAAGAACAGTAAGCTTAAAGAGTTCAAAGCAGAGTACTGTTGCATACCCAATATCAGAATATGTGTGTTTAGCTACAGTAAGAGTAGTTAAGGAGGAAGTTTGGATCAAACTGTCCTGTGACTAAAAGGATACCTTTGCCAAAACAAAGGAGTCAGGGCCACATCACAAATCCAAACAAATAGATATGAGATATCACCTCATTTATGAGATCAATGACAAGCGAGATGTCATGTTCTGCAAAGTTTTATTATGAGTGAGAAATCACTAAACCCCTTCCAAAGACTAAGATATGAGAGTCATATTAAAGACTTGGATTGAAGCAAGTTATGTAATTTAAGTTGTATATGTTTTGAGAAAACATATTACATAAGAAATGCATCAATTTGCAGAATTATGTTTAAACAGAAATTATTATTTCTCTTATTTAATTATGGTTTTGGAAATTAAATAAAATGTCCAAAATAATTATGAATTGATGGGCTCATCAGGTTGATGACCTGGTGAATGAAACCCCATAGGTGAACAAAATTCATGTATTATTTAAGTTCCTAGTTCAAAATCATTAAAGTGGACATAAATGATTTCAATAAATGGACTAGCATGTAAGATTGATTGGATATCACAGTTTCATGGGCTATAGGGGCATAGTGATGCTCGGTCAATCACTTGGATATGCATGAATGATGCATGATCGAACATATTGACCTACCTTGAAGTTCAAGTATAGAGCTTCCGAATATATTAGTGGATTCCTTTGACATGAGTGGAACATTGATTTCATTCAATGATTGATTTAACTGTGGTACACTCAAATGTCTGCCCGTAACTGGAGATTATAGGTTACTTCATGAGTTGAGTGGGAGCTTTGGTTGCCACAAGATTGGATTGAGTCTACCTATTAAATTAGGAAATGTGTCATGGCCGCTTGAAGAGGGAGAATTCGGAAAATACGTGGCCGCTTTCAAATGCATTACTCAGTAATCATTTGGTTTTGTAATTCTAACTCAGATTTCAAGAAACGATTTGTAGATTAACATGATCTCGACATATGATGCAATCATATTATCAAATCGACACATATTGACTTAAGGAATTTGAATATTGCACACTTGTCTCAGACAAGTGGGAGATTGAAGGATTTATGTCTTCGTCGTGTGCAACTACTAGATATATAAATGGATCAAATTATGGAGATAATTATGTTCGGACATTTGGGTCGTTGTTTTATCATAGCTAGAGGTACTAACGATATTTTGAGTAGTAAAATAGGCCAAAGCCCAATTGGACGGATCCTATAAGGTCACACAAAGGGTCTAGATCGGGCACGAGAGGACAAGGCCCACGATGGGCCTCATCCTATAGTATGGCCGGCCATATGGAGTGGGATAAGAGAGTTTGGGCTTCATAACCCTAGTCTAATTATAATGTGATTATAAATAGACTAGGTGCCTAGGGTTTGAAAATGTATGCAATTATCTGATTAGTGTGATCAAACCCTAATTAGCAAACACGAGACCAAGCCCTCTAAAACTCTCCTCTCTCTCCTCCCTCGGCGCCAGTGTGGTGGTTCGTGGTGGTCGGCTTTGTCCATTAAAGGTGGTGATCGCGGTTTTCCTCAATCACTCGACCAATCTAGTATTGGTGGACGGCTCGTTCAAAGGTCGTGGACTAAGTAGAGGAGCAACGCTTGGGGCTCTATTCTCTCCTTGATTTGTCAATCAACTGCTACGTGGAATTCACGCTTCAAAGGTATGATTATGTGTCTTGTGTGTTATGCATGTGATCTTGGGAATAGGTACTTGATTGAACGTGATTCATGTTTTTCCGCTGAGTAGTACCTATAAACTCCTACACATTGGCCCTACCGGTTGCCTCCATTTTGCGTAGCACAAAGTCTCCAACTTTTAAGGGCCGTTTGTGTACTTTCTTGTTGTAGGCTCTTGTCATTCTCAAACGATAAATCTTATGATGCAAGGTGGCATTGCCCCTGCGCTCCGGGAGTGCGTCCAATGCTAGCTGTAAAGCCTTCTAGTTTGCCTCTTCATCGTATAACATGACTCGGAGAGTCTGCTCATAATGCTCAATGGGCAAGACGACTTCAGCACCATATACCATGAGAAACGGGGTTTCACCGGTTGCCCCTTTTTCAGTTGTCCGGATGGCCCACAGGACATGAATTAATTCCTCTGCCCATAAGCCACCAGCCCTTTCTACTTTCTTTTCAATGCCATCTGAGATGAGTTTGTTAAAGGCTTCAACTTGGCCGTTTTCTTGGGGTCGGCCGAATGATGCAAAACAATTGGAGATCCCTTGATCTCCCAACAAATTCTTGAGCTGAGGCGTCTCAAACTGAGGGCTATTATAAAAAATCATAGACATAGGTACCCTGAACCGGGTGATGATATTCTTCCAAATGAAGGAGATGACATCCTTTGTCTTGATGTTTTTGACCTCCTTTGCCTACCTATTTGGTGAAGTAATCCACAGCCACGAGGATATATCGCTTTTCGCTGGGTGCGGGTGTGCATGGACCTAGAATGTCCATGCCTCACTTTGCAAACGGAACCGGGCTATGGATTGCCATCATGTCAGTGGCCGAACGATGGATTAGCTTAACACTTGTCACATTTTTGCACCATCTCCATTACTCAAGAGTGGATCAGAAATACCTTTGCCGCCTGGCCCTGACTACGAGTGATCTATCGCCTATATGAGAGGCGCAGTACCCCACATGCAATTCTTCGAGAACTTCTTGCCCCTTCTCTAGGGTAACACACTTCAATAGAGGCTTTAAGAAACCTGTCTTGAAGAGTTCTCCATTTCTCATCTCGAAGTTTGCAGCACGTTTTTTTCATGACGACTGCTTCCTGAGCTAAGTCAGGCAGCGTACCATCTAGCAGGTATGCCCGGATGCCATCCATCCAAGTAGAGCTTCAGTCAAGTAATCCAATGGGCTCTTCTTCAACAATACTTCGTTTTTCCATCATTTCCTAGAAGACCAACCGAGGTGTATCACAAGAGGCGGACGATGCTATGGTACCTGGTTTTTAGTGGACAAATTAGTCTTAAGAGGTTCCACTTAAGTGTTTGATAAGACTTTTAATTAAAAACTTAGAGTCGCCACCTTATTTTTACCCAAATAAGGACGGATTGTAAAACAATCAATTTTTAAGAAATGGTACTAAAAACTAACTGCTAACTCCATGAAAAGAAAATTTTAAGGCACAGTCTTGGGTTCGGGATTTAGGTTAAGAGAATCGAACATCTGGAACTCATCTTCTCTTCCATTCTAAAGAACGGGCTCTTACTAATGCGTTGTTTAAAGTCAAGTTTTTAGGCATGTTGGTCACATAAAATGATATAATAATTAATATAAGGTAGGTTTGAGCTCCAAAGTTGAACTACGTACCGATCATAGCGGGATTTGAATTCACTCATGGATCAAAACCTTCGTAGTTTGGACTGATGCCATGTTTTAAATAACCAATTCCATTGGGTTTTTAATTTGGCAGTTGACATAAACATCATTTTGTAAGTGGGATTTTAGTGATCTTCGACGGATTCACTCATAAAAGTAAAATGAACCACCTTGGATGAGGAAAATCACCCCGATTAGTGATTACCAAAAGTGTCTTTTGAATAAGAAAATTCAACAAATGAGTCCCAATTGACGACTTTTTAGTGGGTCAAGGTATTTTTTGGAGTGAAACTGTAAGTGTTCACTATGTAATCTCACTTTGGGTTAAAAATCACTCAAGGGTAATTTTTGAAAGGTTTTAAGGGTTATGTGTTTAGGCTTAATGGAATTGGCCAAATAAAACACGACACTTGTCAAGGCCTTACTTCCAAATAAAAGGGAACAACTATTTAATCATATTCGATTGTCAATTAATCCATCGGGTAATTATAATGGGATATGAGCTTATTTTTATGGAAATGGATAATTGTTACAACCTTATACAACTAAATAAGTAATCTTAACCACATGTTTGGAAATGAGGCCATAACCTTATATTAACTATCATTATTATTAAAAACAAGTATGCAAAGTTATAATTCATTCTTGTGTTATGAAAAGGGTTTGAGATAAAAAAAAAGTTCATAAAATTATAAAAGTTTTATTTCTAAAATAGTCTTAAAATAAAGTTAAAGTTTCTTAAAATATCATTTATTTCCGATGTCATCTTAATATAAGATTAAGTTTCCTCAAAAATAACATTTAAGAACAAAAATTAAAGTTTATTAAAACTCTTATTTCTAAAGTCGTCTCTAGATTAAAGTTCCTTAAAACCTCTTTTATTTCGAAAGTCATCTTTAGATAAAATTAAAAGACATCTTTATAATAAAAGTTTCATAAGTAAAAATTACATACTATAGTGTAATATAGGTTTCATGACACCATTAGTTCCTTAAAAACAAATTAATTCAAATTTTAAAAGAAGGTAATTAAGAAAAACGTGCCTTTTTCTCATTTTAGATATCTTGAACGAAAAAAATCATTAGAAATCATAGCAAAATCGAAAAAATTACTGTGAGATATGGTTGGAAAGCTCTTGAAAAATTCTATCACTTGAGAAAAAGAAATGAAACTGTTTCTGGGCGTAAGGGCTGTTTCATAGACCATCTTTAGGACGCGGTAAGTTACACTTTATCCTTGAACATCCTTTACATAAACTCTTACTTCCTTAGGTGTTTAGACTCACTTAGAAAGAAAATTATTCTTAATATATATCTTAGACAAACATAAGAATGCATTAACACTTTATATTTTTAATGCATTACAAAAATGAAATGCAAAATTCAATTAACTCCCTTTTCTATAACCTATCACCTCACCAGTAGGCCTAGCTTTCTAATATGGAGTAATGAAATATTTAGGGCTAATTTAGCACCTAATATTGTCATTACTCCTGTTATTAACATCACATGGGAACAAACATATTAGTTAGCATAATAATAATTACGGAAATTAAGAAAAGTAGAAACTAATATCTTGAGGTAGATGTAGCTATTTTTTCGATAACCCCTTTTGCTTACCAAGGAATAAAAGATGAGTCTTCCTTCATTGAAATGAAAAAATAGAGGCTAAGTGATATTTTTTGGAATTTTTGAGATATTAAGAGAAGCTAATGAAAATAAAGCTAATGAACTTTTTCTTGGATTTTTTATTAAAGAAAATAAACTTGAATTAATAAAATTAGATTTTGAGAAATAATTTTTTTTTTTTTTTGGGTTTTAATATAGACTAGGAACACTTGAGCAACTAAGCTAATTTTTTATTTTTTATTTTTTATTTTTTGGGTCTAAACAAAGATAAAAAATAACAATAATATTTGAACTTAAAATATTGTTTTTTTAATGTTTTTTATAGGAATTATAGATAATAACAAAATTAAAAATAACAACTTAACTAGATGATGCTTTTTATAAGATAATAACTTAAAAATAAAGCTAAATTAGAGAGATTTTAACTAAAACAAAATATTAGAGAATTTTTTAGAGAGAAGTTTTAGAGAAGGAAAATAAAGGGGTTAATTTGTAAATAAAATAAAATAAATAAAAGGTAATTCAAGGATTTAAATGGTAAATATCAAGATTTTGATAATAATAAAAATCTCGATATTAAATTCTTTTGTTTTATATGTAACAAACTACTTAATCTATTTTGCAACACTTAAACTGCTAAAATAAAGAAAATCATAACTGAATCAGACTCTAATAATGATATTAAAAAAAAGGTCCTAAAATGCCATGGCATTACAAAAAGGAAAAATATATAACCAAGTCATGTCAAAACTCAAAAATACTCACGTGGTATACGTATGACAGAGTACCTAAATCTATTAAGTGATTATTATACTCACCAAGGTACTAAAACAGCACTTATAAAATAAATATCTACCTAAGATGTCAGCTCTGAAAGTTACTCAAAGACATAGGGTTACAATACTTGTAGGGCCAGACAAAATATTTTCAGAGCTTATATATAAAAATAAAAATTAACCTTTGCCCTTATTAGACAGTATAAATAAATTTACCAAAGAACATCTAACTATACGACAAAATCTTATATGCACGAGCATTACAAACAACGACCCTTACTAAAAAAGTATAATGTAAGGTAAATTATATAAAGTCATGAAATTGACGTGGTCAAAGTAATAAAAAAAAAAATTATGTGAAACCATACAACACGAAGTTGACATGGTTAAGAGTAAAAATCATTCCCATAACTGGGCAACTTTAAAAAGTATAAACTTTTAAACTATTTTTCCCTATTAAAACACAAATTCATTTTTATCACGTTGTATTATTTTACTATTGGTGATTATATATCCAAAATTGACAAAAACGTACTAAAATTTGACTGAAACAAGTAAAATATCAAAAAAAAAATAATAATAATAATAAAATAAAAGGAAACAAGATCCTATTTTTACGCTGGGTCTTCATGTTGCTTTACACCAACATACCCTGCAAAGACTATTTCACTTGCTATTCAACATAATAATGGGCAATTATACGAAACAATCATACATTCTTTTTGACGAAACAATTATACATTCCTATCCTAATGTAAACCATAAGTATCCCTCCTTTTACTCTAGTCTATACAACACTTAGATAAATATTGATGGGTTTGGTCCGAACTTATATTTATCGGATCAAATACTAGTTGCGAGACAAAAAGGCAATATTATTTTGGTCTGCGGTAAAAAAAAAAGTGTATATCAAGGGAGATCCTGATGACGTGTAGTACTTTTACGTGTGATAAACTTTATTGCAGGAAAAGGAATATTTTTCATTTCCCTACCTTGGTTGGGCATGAGTCTTTGGAGTAGTAGACTTTATAGGTAAGCTGACCAAATAATTGGATATTGCACAAATCATAAAAATCACTAGATACAATAAAAAAGTACTCTAACACTCTAAGTGAACATACCAGTATACTTAGTATACTTTAAAGGGTTAAACAATACTCGTTTATAACGAAAATAACATATTCCTCTGGTAAGACAAAAACTATTGTACTTTTATACTATACGATTATTATACATATACAAAAAAAATACGGTATTAAATTCCCATTTTTTACTATAAAACGAAGATTACCCTTATCCAAATCTCCATTCACCACTTATTTCTTATCTTCTTCTATCTCCCTCCATACCCGAAAAACCAAGCAAAACCACCATTAATTTCGGCCACAATGTTTTAAGATAACCAGGAAGATGAGCCTGTCTTCTCCTTCGAGGAAGATACGAGGATGATACGGGTGTACTTCATGTACATTGTGGGGCTAGTGGTTCTCCCAATGGCTGCATTAATTTACTTGCTAATTCACAAGTGAAGCCCAAAATTACTTCGGTGGAGTAGGGTAAAAATACATGTGGTGTTAGCTGTACTTCAAAGTTTTGTAATTTAGTAGTTTAGAAGTACAAATTGTAACATGTATTTTGGACATTATGAAATAAAATCATTATTATTACTCGTTTTTTCTATTTTAAATAGTTTAATTAAAAAAATGTTATTAAGTTATAAAAATATTTTAGCATATACTTACTATATAATTGAAAAAAAAGGCAAAATAATGATAATTGTTGCAAAAATACAATTAAAATAATAATAATAATAATAATTAACCACACCAATAAGATTAAAATTTGGTATCTACAAATTACCCCACATTGATCGAGTTTAAATAAAACGATAATCAATGTTTTAGAAAAAACACAAAATTTCGATCGATGCATATACCTTTTATTTAACAAAAAAAAAGAAAGAAAATCCTTATTGATTTTCAATCAAATGGTCACTTAAACATTGGTTTAGGTGCAGTTGAAAAATTGACTTAAAAAGACAGTGAATTTCTCACTCATTTGCAACACTAATGTTGGCTTGGGTGCAGTTGAAAAACTGGCTTAAAAGAGAATGAAATTCTTTCTCAATTGCAACACAAATATTAGATTGGGTGCAGTTGAAATTCTGGCTTAAAAAAAGAGTGAAATTCTTGTTCACTTGCAACACTAATGTTGCTTAGGTGTAGTTGAAAAACCGGCTCAACCTTGCACCAATCAAATTTAGACGGATGTTTATTGGATCCTGTCGGGCAAAGATCAAAATTCCACGTTGCATGAATTTGAGGAACAAAGACAATTATTCTTGAAAGAACACAATCTATGGATTTCGGATGCAAAAACATCATGTGGTTTATACTAAGTTTGCGGAAAAACAAATTCCTTCGACCTTTTCTTCTTGGCACCATTACCACCACCACCCCTATATAAAGGGAGGTGGTGTTCATTCATTTCCACACCAAATCATTTCCTTCCCTCTTCTTCCAATCCTTTCAATTCTTAATCCTCCTTTCCTTATCTTTTCCTAAAAAAAAAATGAATTTGATGAGTGACATTTTATGTCACTCCTAGGGGTAGCGCTTAGGTTATTTCCGTATTTATTTTCTTCTATTTTTCTCCCTCTTTTATTCTCTTGTTTCCTCTTGAACAAAGTTTCTATTTTATTTGTTAATTTTGGCATGTTTTAGCTTAGTTTCTTTATTTAATTTGTTTTAGTTTATTTTTGTATTTTGTTTGCTTTTGTTAGATTTCATAGTTTTATTTATTTTTTGGTTTGTGTTTTGTTTCTCTTTATTTCATTTTACTTTATTTTATATTTTTTCCCTTTCTCCCCTCGGTTTTGTAGTAGGTATAGTTCGGGTCGAGTTATGTGATGTAATTAATCGTATCATTTGGAGCTTTGGGTCCGAATCAAGTGCCTTAACCGTCACCCCACCTTTGTTAGCCTCCACCACACAAAAACAAACCAAACTCCCCTGCTCCCTCTTCTAACTTAAACACCACCAAGCCCTACATCTCACTCTGATGCTGCGGCTCAACCTTCACCAATCCGCAATTAACCGCAGCTCCTCCACTTCTCTAGCCACCCACAACCACTGTCACCGCGGCCAGCACTAGCACCTTAGGGCCTCTGCTATTTCCGGCTTCCAATCGCATCAAATCTCACTCAGATAATCAACAATTGGAGTAATTAATCAACCACAACAACAATTCGCACAAGCAACAGCCCCAAATCAGAGCAAATGACGAATCAATCAAGTTTGGGCAAACTGTTGAAAAGTTCGGTTGAAGTGCTAAAAAGTGTAAAAAATTGTCAAGAACGTATGAAGTTTTCTAATTTGAAGAGGTGTGGTTGAACACACCCATGGTTCGATCGAACCATTACACGAGCTTCGTGCATGACATTTAGTGAGATCGAACGGTGGTAATTGGAGATCAAAGATGATGGCGATCATAGCCATTGATGATGTTGATATGCGGCAGTGATGAAGAATAGAGCAGCCATAATCGAAATAAAAGAAGAATAGGAAGGCTGACAGTTTGTGGGATTTATGGGTTCATTATTTTCCTTTTTCTTTTATTTTTATTTCTTTTCTTTCCTCTTTTATTAATTCTTTTTCTTTATTTATTTTATTTCATTTATCCTTTGTTTTATTTTCTTTTCCTTTTTCTTTAATTTATTTTATTTTTCCCTTTTTATTTTCTATTTTCTTTCTACCTTAGTTTAAATACCCATTTTTAGGTAATTAGTTTTATGAACTATTATTCTATTCTCTTAATTAGTTTTAGGAGAACTTCTGTCTCTAGGTTAGGTTTTAAGGAGGATTAACCTCCATAGTTAGGGTTTTAGAGTGAGAAAGTAAGAGATCTTCAATGGTGGTATTTGGAGCTTGAAGATTCAACTTGTGATAATTGTTTTGGAGATCTCCTAATTAAATTTATGAGAATTTCTAACTTTCTCTCTTCTATTTTATTTACTTTCTTTTGATTATTGGTTTTAGTTGTTAGTATTGCTTGTTAATCATGTTGATGCATGATTATTTATTAATTAATCTTGTTGTTGACATGATTAGTGAGTATTCCCCATTAAGGGGATGGTTGTGGTGTAGTTGGATCTTGAGCATGTTTTTGGGTTTGGAATTGATTTGTTTGTGATTAAAGTCTTTATATGCTTGATGTTCTTCAATCTACTTGCAAAATGCATGTTGTTAGTTGATTGGGGGTGAATTATTGTTTGATGATGCAGTAGCGGATCTAGCAAGATTCATTTGTATCGATTGTTATTTGATTGCACCTCCTAGTATATGGTTCTAATGTGACAACATAGAGGCTATGTTAGGAGAAGCCAATTGACCCCGACAGGTAGCTAGATTGGACCTTGATTCGATATTCAAGCATGTTTAATTCATGATTAATTCAACTTCTATGCCTTTGCTATGCTTGAGTGGATGCTATACCTAAACCATTTCCCTTAGTGTTTTATTTCTTGTTTTAGCATCTTTAGACTTTAGTTTACTTATCCCCTATTTTGGACTAGCTTAGTTGTTGATAACATTTGGTGGTGTTTAATCGTTCCTTGTGGTTCGACCCCTATGCTTGCCTTATACTCGCATTAGGTTTGTTTAGGTTGTATAAATTGTATTTGATCTAGGGATAGAAATTTGACGACGTGTTTATTCCCTGGTCAAATTGGTGCCGTTGCCGGGGAACGACTTCCATTATCGTTATTTATCTTATTGAGACTAGTCCTTTATATATAATTTTCATTTTATTTGCTGGTTTTTCTTTATGTTGCTTTTGTTGAAAAAATGGCATGTTTTTCTTTTCCTCAATATGATGGTGAGTCTTTTCATGTCTGCTTCCATAGACTTATAAGGTTTTCGAACTATAATGGTTGTAATCCTTGGGAGGCTTGTGAGATTTGTTATCATGGCATGAATGAACAAACGAGATATGAAGTTAAAACCATGTTTGATGGCGAATTTCGAGCATTAATGGTTCATGATGCTTGGAATTTTTATGTACGGTTTTCTAGGGATGTACGCAATAGGGCATGGAATGTTGCTAACTTTGATTCTCAATGTAATAATAGTTCTATTGGTGGCATGAATCCCCATGATTTGTCTTGTGATCCCATATGTGAACCTAGAACAAGTGATTTCAACTCTTTTTCTCCTATTATTAATGATGAATCTCATTTGCTTGATTATGCCCCTTCTCCCCAATATGATGATGCTCATGTTTATAATGTGAATGATCCTCCCTCCTCATCTTCTTGATCTTACATGGCTTCAAATGATTTCCCTTATGCTTCTAATGAATCCTTTTATGAGGGTAATCCTATGGAAAATTTGAAGAAAGAGAAGATGATGGAGATAATGAAGATGATGGAGAATTACAATGAGACTAGGGAAGTTGAGAATCGGGAGATGGAAGCTAGAATGAAGATGCTTGGAAGCCAAATTCTCCAACTAGCCAACTCCCAAGAAAATGCCCTTCCTTCTTCTCCTCTTCCCTTTATGAGTGAGGATCCCATTAAAGAGCATTAGAGTGATGGTGGAGGAGTTAAGAATGAAGCTAATGCCGAATTTGTGAGCCCTAACCCTCTCTATCATCTTGATGAGTCTTAAGGGTATGTTTGTGACCTTTCAATCTATGAGTATATAGAGTCTTTTGAGGTAATGTCCCAAATGTTTTTCGAGAGTCATATGAGGACTTATAGACTTTTGGATGATTTCATCGAGAACACTTCTTGGGATTTAGATGAGTTTTAAATGAATCTACCTCCATTCATGCACGATTTTGAGACCTTGGGTTTTGAGATAGTTGAAGGAAAGGTTGTATATATTATGGTGGAAAGGAGGTTGAGGTTGATTCCCTTGGAGTTTTTGAGCATGAGGGAGGCGTAGATCGTGAGATTTATTCATTCCAGGATTCTATGATTGATTTTCATGCCCTCATTGGCGATGTGAGACCTTGTGGTGAAGGAGTAGCTACCCCTTTTCCCGTTTCTCATACCCCTTTTTCTCTTAGGTCTGACCACATCCCTCCTTACTCTATTTCTCTCCCTTCCTATCTCAAATAGCGTATTGGGGAGCCACCTTCTATGGATGATTTTCATGTCCCTCATTCCATCATTGTTCAGGATGAGAAGAATTTTTCAACCAAAAAATTAGTGAGGAGGATTTGCCTTTTTCATCTTTTTTCCATTATTCTTTTTCCTCTTCTAGTTCTTACTTTCTTGATTTTCCTTTTGATCCCTCTTCTTCTTTCTTTTGGCATCTCCTTCTTCACTTGCATGCAATGATCTTGTTGCACGTTCTTATTCCGTCATTTGCCTATCTACACCCCCATGAAATGTGTAGTAGTGCATTTGACAAGCTCTTGTGTGCGTGGAATGATTGTTTCCTAGAGCGGTGTCGCTTGGACGTTAAACAAGCCTTTGCGGGAGTTTCCCGTGTTTTATTGCTTTCATTTTCTTTTCTTTTTAGATTAGATTTTCTCTCATGGACGTGTTTGTGTTCCTTGCTAGGTACACAATTTGATATACTCTTGGGCATTGGTGTGGATCAAGAATCAAGGACAATCTACCTCAACTCTTTAAGTAGATGGATTTTAAGACATATTTGTAGAAATTGTGGCTCTTATGAGGTTATTTTGGGTTTTTACGTGATTTTGCATTTATCCCTTCTTTTTCCCTCTCTCTTACTTATTGTGGCTTGAAGATTATGTGTTGGTAATGTTGGATTGCTTTCTTCCTTTTCCCCTCCCATGGATTCTTTGGTTTATGTTTGAGCATGTTGTCTCATTCAAGCTTGGGGGAGGGTATTCTATCATGTTTGGTGGAATGTTGATTCTTATATGCCATGCACTTGAGTATATGCATTTCCATGTCTTTTCTTATATTTTGAAAAATCCAAAATCCAAAAAGAATTTTGTTTACCTCAAGGCAAGTTTGGTGAAAATGTGTTTTGTTTGTTCTTATTTTGGACATTTCATGATTGGACTAGTGTTCTTGAATGTGTACCTTCCTAAGTGGTAAATGTGTGCACGTTTTGAGAGTGTCATTGGTAGATTATAGGATACCATATGCTAAGGTAGCCAGGTTTAAGAACTTTAGGGTCCATGAAACCTTAGTTCATTGAATGTGGTAAGATGGTGTTGCTTTCCATAGTGGATTTGAAGCCCTAAAGTTGGTATTTGTTAAATACATCCCGTGTGAGGTATATTTGTTCAAGCCTTCATCACTTTTGTTAAAATCATAGAAAAATCGAAAAAATTATTGTGAGATGTGGTTGGAAAGCTCTTGAAAAATTCTATCACTTGAGATAAAGAAATGGAACTGTTTCTGGGCGTAAGGGCTGTTGCATAGGCCATCTTTAGGACGTGGTAAGTTACACTTTATCCTTGAACATCCTTTACATAAACTCTTACTTCCTTAGGTATTTAGACTTACTTAAAAAGAAAATTATTCTTAATATATATCTTAGACAAACATAAGAATGCATTAACACTTTATATTTTTAATGCATTAAAAAAATGAAATGCAAAATGCAATTAACTCCCTTTTTTATAACCTATCACCTCACCTGTAGGCTTGGTTTTTTAATATGGACTCATGAAAAATTTAGGGCTAATTTAGCACCTAATATCATCATTACTCCTGTTGGTAACATCACATGGGAACAAACATATTAGTTAACATAATAATAATTAAGGAAATTGAGGAAAATAGAAACTAATACATTGAGCTAGATGTACCTATTTTTTAAATGACCCCTTTTTCTTATCAAGAAATAAAAGATGAGTCTTCCTTAATTAAAATGAAATAAGAGAGGCTAAGTGATATTTTTTGGAATTTTCGAGATATTAAGAGAAGCTAATGAAAATAAATCTAATGAACCTTTTTTTTGGATTTTCTTTTAAAGAAAATAAACTTGAATTAATAAAATTAGATCTTGAGAAATAAACTTTTTTTTTGGTTTTAATATAGACTAGGAACACTTAAGCAATTAAACTAATTTTATTTATTTATTTTTTATTTTTTTTTATTTATTTTTTTTTTGTGAAAACAAAGATAAGAAATTACAATAATATTTGAACTTAAAATATTTTTTTTTATAGGAATAAGAGATAATAACAATACTTAATAAAATTAAAAATAACAACTTGACTAGATGATACTTTTTATAAGCTAATAACTTAAAAATAAAGCTAAATTAGAGAGATTTTAAATAAAACAAAAGATTAGAGGAGAATTTTTTAGAGAGAGAATTAGTAGGATTTTTTTCGTGTGTTAAAATGAGAAAATTAGGGGGTATTTATAGGAAAATAAAGGGGTAAATTTATAAATAAAATGAAATAAATAAAAGGTAATTCAAGAATTTAAATGGTAAATATCAAAATTTTGGTAATAATGAAAATCTTGATATTAAATTCTTTTGTTATTGTTGTTTCAATGAATACTACAAGAAAGGGGGGGGGGGGTTTGAATTGTAGTATGCGAGTTTAGCCAAACTTTTTGCGGAATTAAGACTAAGTAAGCTAAAGGAACAGAAAGATAAACTGAAGAAACTAAAGGATGCAAGAGAGATTTTTACGTGGAAAACTCCTTGGCCCTAACTAGGAGAAAAACCACGACCACTTGGGATTTTGGGAAAAGAATCTTCACTAGAATAGGGCAAATGGTCCTATTACAAACTAAAGTCTCAAACTTCAAGTTCCTCAACGAACTTGAAACCCTGAGGAACAAGTCACCCAACTTGTTACTCTTCACTTCTCTTTCTCTTCTCTTTTCTTTCTCTTCTCTTTCTCTTTTCTTTCTCTTCTCTTTCTCACTTCTCTTTCTCACATACATAAATTCACTCAAACTTCCCCATTCCCCAAATTACAACTCGAAAGAAAAACAAACTCTAGTATAAGAACATTAGGAACACTCTAATTAACTTGTGTGGAATTGACACTTGACTCGAATTAAAAGTTAGAAAACTTATGTAAGCAAGGGTGAGTTTTTCCATCTGAAATCAACAGCTATTTATAGACCAAAATTCGTTTAGGAAAAACTTCTTTGTGCAGCAATTCCACTACGCCACTACTCCAACCCACTAAGAAGATTATGTTCCTAATATTAAGGAAACGTGAACTCCTCAATGTGCAAGACCATGACTTGAAGAAGATCATGGAGGAGTAGGCCGCAAGTTTTTAGAAAACGTGGAAGATTTTATTTGCAAAAGATATTTTCAAAAATTAGAATAAATAAAATCTGTTTGTTAGGAAAAAGATAACCGTTAGAAGATAATAGTTTTCCTTAAAACTAGCATGCACAATTTTATCAACTTAGACCAATTCCACACAGAATTTTCGAGTGTAACTAATTTCTTATACTTACATAAATCCTAAAATATAAAAATATATTTAGTCTTCGTGTCTTTGGATGAAGCTTCTACTCCGATGCTTCCTGTTCCTTGGGAGGAACTTCTCTTCTCTGATGAAGCTTTTGCTCTGAAGCTTCTGTTCCCTGAGGGGAACCTTCTCTTCTCAAGTCTTCATTTCTGAAGCACCAGTTCCTGCAAAGGAACTCTTCTTTATGGATAGCTCTGCTTCTGGCCTTCTTGTTCCTCATGGTATCTTTACAAGACACTTAATTCTCCTGGTCTTTGCAACTGAGTACACATTTAAACAATCAAGCACTTATTAGTTTGTAAGTAAGTGAGGTTGTGTCATCATCAAAATCATTAAGTCCAACAATATTCCCCCTTTTTGATGATGACAAATAAACCTAACTTACTTACAAGGAAACAGAGATAATCCAACTTATTCTAAAAGAAAAGAAAATGCAAAAACAAAGTACAATGCAGAAAGGGAACTAATACTAAGAAATGAAAGCAATGCTGAAATGAAAAACTAAGAAAAAAAACTTGTATATACATTATACTTGTTTAGAGAATAGGCAGCTTGTGAAGATTTCAAACAGAGACCATAGAATGATTAAGTTTCCTTGATAGTTTGCATCTCTTCCCCCTTTTGGCATTATCAAAAACCAACACACAAGCAATAGTATACCATAACACAGCACCGTCTAAGTGGTTTGGTGTTAAGACAAGAAGCATGCATAGAGAGAAAACATTCACAAAGCATATAAGTAGAATAAACATAGGTTTTAATCATCCAAATTTGCAAGTTCACCAAAAGAAAATGAAAAGTGCCCAAAATATTACAGACCAAGATAAAATTGTTTCCCAAAAACAGATAAAATATAAGTTTTATCAACATAAAGAGGCTGCAAGGAAAGATAGGTTAAGAAGCAATGCTTTGGTCATCATCAACAGCAAGATCCTCTAGCTTCTTGCTGATTTGAGACACTATGTCCTTGACAATGGACTGTCTCCCTTGTTCAGTGCTTGAGACCAGCTTCTTGACATCAGCATTCAGAGTGAGCACACTCTTCTTCAATTCCCCCATCTGCAACTTTGACTGCTCTTGTTCCTTCAGCCCTTAAGGAGCGTATCCTTTAGCTCCTTCACATCTTCGCTAGGAACCTTTGGAGGGGAACTGAAAGCTACAAAACCTATCCCTGCAGATGCATACTTGCCCGAAATAGGAGAGCTTGTGAGTTTCTGCAAATCCTCCTGCACCCCAGATATATCAATGCAAATGGGTGCAGAGGTCTCCTTTTTCTTCATCAACCTCAAGCTCTTCCTTTTCTTCCTTCCCCCTGTTTTAGTGACCTCCTCAACTATCTTTTCCTCTTCCTCTTCCTGAATATCCTACACCACTCCCTCAACTATCCCCGTAGCCTTCTCTTCTTCCCCCTCAGATAATGCTCATACTTCCTTTGGCCTTTTTTCCTTTTCCTCCAGCACAGCTTCAAAACATCCATCCACAACCTTCATCTTATGGTTTTCAAGAAAAATAGGCTGCATGTATTCGGTGTTTTTGAGGGGCAGGGGTTCTTTATCAGCAAAGGAGATACCAAAACTTTCAAACACATAGGTGAGTAGGTTTCCATATCCCACCTTCCATCCTTTTGGAACACAGTGGGAAAGGTGTTGGATCATGATGGAGGGAAAGTTGATTTGGATCTTTTTGGCTAGGCAATAAATCAAGACAGAATCAAGCTTGTTGGCACTGTCTCTCTTTTGAGAACGAGGGATTGTATCATAGAAAACAAACTTTAGCAGGATTTTGTCAAGAGGGGTTAGGACATTGTGATTTATGTAGGTTTCCTCTGGGTCACTGCCTAGCAACTCCACTATTTCATCAATATTGGCATCAGGAAGAGGGTTTCTTATCACATTACTTTTAAAATATATATCATACCCAGTATTAGGAACATCAAACAACTCAGCCAAGTTCATCGCATCAAACTCAATTTCTTTTTCATACACATAACACCGAATAGTACCTTTAGAGTACTTGAAACTTTTGCAAAAATCCTTCATAGCATCAACATACAAATTCCGATTGAAGCATTCACTCAACAAATTCACCCAATTTTGAGACTCAATCAAATCAAGCAATTCATAAAGCTTAACAGACTTACACCAAGGGAGATTAATAGCCAAACCTGTCACAAAGTGATCCCCAATTTTCTCTTGCTTTTTCATGGCTACTGGCTTATCCCGGTAATTGACCCCTAGTTCCGGAGCACTTTCTTCTTCATCTTGCATGTCATCAGACTTCCTTTTGCGAGAAGACTGAGATTCGGTAGTCGATTCGACTTTTGGAGGCTCTTGAACTTCGATGGGAGTGATTTCCGGTGGAATTTTCATGGTAATGTCTGGGATAGGGTTTGTGTTTGAGTCGACTTCAATTTGGGTTTTTGGAGAGGTAGACATTGGAGAGTAGTTTTGATCGGAGTGATGAGAGAGAAGGTAATTTTTGTGTGGTGTAAATTTTTGTGAGGCTGACATGTTTTATGGTGGAGGTAAATTGGTGAAGTGAGGTGTCGTTTGGGAGGTGAGGTGAATTAAGTTGTTTTGACACTCATATTTAATGCTTAGGGAAACGTAAACTGTGTTTTAAGAGAGTAATGTGAGTGGGCTACTTTTGAACAAAAGATAATGATGAATATTTGATGCATTCATCCGAATTTTGTGTTTAGATAAAAAGAATTTGAAATTTTGAAAAATAGATAAACACAATAATTTCATCTCTTGAATTTAATCAGTAAATACCACTTGCAAATGCAACTTGATACACGGAACAATTCAACAAGGCTCATACAACCAATTTTGGACTTTCATATTCTATGCCTTTCAAAATGACATGCCTTTAACAAATGTTACTCCTGCTCACAACCTGTCTTAACTATGTAATTAAACATATAACACTTGTGCACAGTATACCATGATTAAGCACGTCAGTTTGAGTTTCATACTTGAGGGAACTTGATGCATTTTTCTTAGTATAACTTAATCATCCCAAGTTCCATTCTCATCTTCTCATGCCTTTCTCTATTCAAGGGTTTTGTTAAAATATCTGCAATTTGATTATCAGTTTGGCAGAAATCTAATTTAATCAAACCCTTTTCAACATTATCCTTAAGGAAATGATGCCTTATATGAATATGCTTGACTCTTGAATGATGGACTGGATCTTTAGATATGCAAATTGCACTAGTGTTATCACAATAGATAGTAATGCAATTAAATTTAATACCAAAGTCACGCAACTGTTGTTTGATCCAAAGGACTTGAGAGTAACAAGCAGCTGCTGCTACATACTCAGCCTCTGCAGTAGACAATGCAACAGTATTTTGTTTCTTGTAACCCCAAGAAACTAGACAAGAGCTAAGGAACTGAACCATACCTGAGGTGCTTTTCCTGTTGACTAAGTCACCAGCATAATCAGCATCTGTAAATCCTCTAAGCATAAAGTCATCACTTGTAGGATAGAACAGACACAGGTCATCTGTTCCTTTGAGGTATCTTAAAATTCTCTTAACAGCCATTAGCTGTGATTCTTTAGGATTAGACTGAAATCTAGCACACAATCCAACACTAAAAGAAATGTCAGGCCTGCTGGCTGTTAGATATAGCAATGAACCAATCATACCTCTGTAAGTGGTTTGATCCACACTTGTTCCTTGTGGATCCTCATCAAGTCTTGTTGCTGTTCCCATAGGTGTGTGATTTGTCTTGGCATTCTCTATGTTGTACTTCTTCAGAAGTTCCTTGACATACTTCTGTTGGTGAATCATAATTCCTTCTGCTGTTTGCTTTATTTGAAGTCCAAGGAAGAAATTTAATTCACCCATCATGCTCATTTCAAACTCACCACCCATTAGCTCAACAAAGTACTTGCAGAAACCATTGTTAGTAGCACCAAATATAATATCATCTACATAGATCAGTACAACTAACAAATCAGTTCCTCGAGATTTAAGAAAAAGAGTTTTATCTACTTTTCCTCTTTTAAAATCATTTTTCAGTAGGAACTTTGAAAGCCTTTTATATCAGGCTCTTGGAGCTTGTTTAAGCCCATAGAGAGCTTTATCAAGCTTAAAAACATGATTTGGAAATTTAGGATTTTCGAAACCAGGAGGTTGTTCAACAAATACCTCCTCATTTAAGAAACCATTTAGAAAAGCACATTTCACATCCATTTGATAGAGTTTGAAACCCATAAAAGAGGCAAAAGCTACTAGGATTCTAATAGCTTCTAATATAGCTACAGGAGCAAAGTTTTCATCGAAATAAATACCTTCCTGTTGGTTGTAGCCCTTCACAACCAATCTGGCCTTTTTCCTTACTATAGTGCCATGTTCATCAAGCTTGTTCCTGAACACCCATTTGAGCCCAATGACTTTCTTATCCTTAGGCTTTGGCTCAAGGTGCCAAACTTTGTTCCTTTCGAACTCATTTAGTTCCTCTTGCATGGCCACTATCCAGTCAGCATCTCCCAAGGCTTCTTGATGATTTTGAGGCTCTAGGATGGACAGAAATGCATGGAACGCACAAAAGTTCCTTATCTACGATCTTGTTTGAGTTCCTTTTCTTATGTCACTGATTATGAGATCAGTTGGATGGGAACTTTTATACTTGAATGTCCTAGGTTGAAATTCCCTAGCAGGAACTCCAATTTGAGGAGCTTCTGGATCTGTTCATTCTGCTTCTTCTGCTAGTTCCTCATTTTCCTGTTCATCTGGTTGAGGAACTTCCTCATTCTCTTGATGATCCTCTTCTGGAGCAGGCTGCTTTTCTTTGGTTTGCTTCTGAGTCTCTACTTCATCCCTGTCTCTTATCAATCCAATTTCAAAATCATTATCCATCTTCTTATTCCTGCACACTCACAAACTGGTTAACTTCATCAAAGATTATGTGAATGCTTTCCTCAACACACATTGAACTTTTATTGTAAACTCTATAAGCTTTACTATCAGAGGCATATCCAAGAAATATGACCTCTTCACTTCTTTCATCAAATTTCCCTAGGTTTTTCTTACCCTTGTTATGTACAAAGCACTTACAACCAAAGGCTCTAAGATGAGTTATGCTTGGCTTCCTTCCCTTGAATATTCACGGCTTCAGCCCAGAAGTTCCTTGGCAATCCACTTGCAATCAGCATCGTTCTAGCCATTTCCTCAAGGGTTCGATTCTTTCTTTCCACAACTCCATTTTGTTGGGGAGTCCTTAGAGTTGAGA
The DNA here is from genome assembly GCF_948465745.1 of Chenopodium album. Taxonomy (NCBI): domain Eukaryota; kingdom Viridiplantae; phylum Streptophyta; class Magnoliopsida; order Caryophyllales; family Amaranthaceae; genus Chenopodium; species Chenopodium album. The sequence continues at coordinate 24,568,768 of NC_137846.1, read as the reverse complement.
AATTATGATTCATGCCATTTTCCCTGCAAAACTCATCGAATCTTGAGTTCTCAAATTCAGTTCCGTGATCTGATCTGAGATGGACTATGGAGCGACCACTGATTTTCTGTATTTTCATGGCAAAAACAACAAACTCGTTAAAAGTTTCATCTTTACTAGCAAGAAAAATAACCCAAGTGAATCTGGAATAATCATCAACAATAAACAAAACATATTTCTTGCCACTCCTGCTTTGAATCCTCATGGGACCACGCAAATCCATATGGATTAATTCCAAAGGCTTTGTAGTGCTCACTATTTTCTTCAATTTAAAAGATGAACGAACATGCTTGCCTTTCACACATGCATCACAAACTTTGTTCTGTAGGAACTTGATTATAGGAAGTCCCACAACTAGGTTCCTTGACCTTAGTTTGTCCAGTAATGAAAAGCTAGCATGTCCAAAACGTTTATGCCATAGCAGGGGATCATCTTCAACAACACTTAGACATGTAAGGTTGTTCCTTGGGATTAAGTTGAGGTCAACTGTATAAGTATTCCCTCTTCTTATTCCTTCTAGAACAACCTTTCCTGACTTGTTGTTGATGATGTTGCAAGAGTCAGAAGTAAAACTTAACGAGTTTCCTTTATCACAAAACCGTGATATGCTGAGCAAATTGTGCATTAAGCCCTCGACCAGGAACACATTATCAATGGAATGAGATTTTGATCTTCCAATTTTGCCTTTTCCAATGATCTCGCCCTTCTTATTATCCCCAAAGGTTACTGTTCCTCCTGGGTAGTCTTCTAGTGAGAGGAATTTTGATTTATCACCTGTCATATGCTTTGAACACCCGCTGTCGAGATACCACGAGTTATTCCCCCTCACTAGGACCTGCAAGAAAACTAAGCATTAGGATCAAGAACCCAGGTTTCCTTGGGTTCCTTAGACGTGGATGCAATATCAGTTTTACATTTCTTTTATCGGCTTCTTCTCTTATTCTACATTGACCATAGAGATGTCCAGTCTTACCACAAAAAGTGCATACCTTCATGCTAGGAAGCTCAACATATTTCTTTTGCTTACCTTTTCTCTTGGTCATGTAACCAAGGCCTTCAGTTCGTTTTCCTTGAGCTTCAACTATCCACTTAGGTATGACCTTTTGGTCAATGCTTCTATCCTTTCTAGCATTCAGTTCCGATTCAAGTTGATCCTTTTGAGTTTTTAAAGTAGAGAATTCATTTTTCAAATTTTCAAAATCAACATTGAATTTAAGCAGCTGATCGCTTGAGGAACTGCTAGAACTGATATCAGAGTTTATGAGCTTATACTAAGTTAATTCAACATTCAGAAGAATACTTTCATTCTTGATTCTATCAACTATCTCTGTTATGTGTTTATATTTAAAATCAAGCTCTCTTAATTTGCTTTGAGACTTTGCATAGGCTGTTTCCAACCAAGCACCATGTTCTTTGCAAACCTTAAGAGCTTTTTCACATTTGTTCAGTTTCACACAAGTATCTCTAAAGAATTCTTCTTCTTCTAGACATATATCTATTAGGACGTCTTTAGAGAGAGTTTTAAGCTGTTTAGGATCAAGAAATACCTCTTTTTGGAGTTCCTCAAGGTAGGACTTTTCATCATCTGATTTAGCCATCAGACAAAGATTAGCGGTCTCCTCTTCTGGTTGGTCATCCTCTTCTTCTTCACTATCTGAGTCTCCCCAGGCTGCTATCATGGCCTTCCTCATGTCTGACTTTTGGTAGTTTGCTTTGCTGAATTTTTCTCTTCCTTGTTCCTTAGCCTTTCCTTTTCCTTTATCATTTTCCCAGAGGGCACAGTCTCTGATAAAGTGTTCCTTTATCAGGTTTTGGATTTGAGGTCTTTTTCCCGAATTCCTTGAGGTGCGGCCTTTCTTGAACATCTTCTTGAATCTTCGCACAATTAGGGCAGCCTCATCCTCGTCTACTTCTGAGTCTTCTTCCTCATCAGCCTTAAGAGCCAATCCCTTGTTCCTCATGGATTCGTTGTTGACTCCAAGGTGCAGCTCATGAGTCATGAGAGAACCTGCTAGTTGTTCAATGTTGAACTTGGTAAAGTCCTTAGTTTCCTGAAGGGTTGTCACCTTAGCTCTCCATTTCTCCACTTCTAAGAACCTTCCTAACCTGCTCATCTGTAGGAATCTGTCTACCAAGGGAAACCAACTCATTTATGATGTTAGTAAAACGGGTTAGCATCTCTTGGATGGTTTCCTTAGGTTGCATCTCAAATCTTTCATACTTTGACATAAGCAGATCGATTTTTTAGCGTTTAACCTCATTGGTTCCTTCATGAGTAATCTGCAGCAAATCCCAGATTTCCTTAGCGTTCTTGCACCCCATAACACGATTGTGTTCGTGAGGTCCAAGTCCACAATGGAGCAATTTCACAGCCATAGCATTGATTTCCATTTTATCAAAATCCTCTTTCTCAAATTCAGACATAGGCTTAGGGATTACCTCATTTTGAGCGTTTGTTTTGGTGACTTCGAAATCACCAACCTCGATGACCCTCCAGACTTGGTAGTTCTCCGCCTTGATAAAGATTTCCATGCGGTTCTTCCAGTAGGTATAGAACTAGCCGTTGAACATAGGAGGCCTCTGAGTTGAGTATCCTTCCTCGAGCTTTTCATGAGTATTCATTTTCTCCAAGACCTTTCTTCTTCAGGGTTTCCTGATTTTCCTAGAAGTTAGGCTCTGATACCAATTGTTGTTTTAATGAATACTACAAGAAGGGGGGGTTGAATTGTAGTATGAGATTTTAGCCAAACTTTTTGCGGAATTAAGACCAAGTAAGCAAAAGGAACAGAAAGATAAACTGAAGGAACTAAAGGATGCAAGAGAGATTTTTACGTGGAAAACTCCTTGGCCCTAACAAGGAGAAAACCACGACCACTTGGGATTTTGGGAAAAGAATCTTCACTAGAATAGGGAAAATGGTCCTATTACAAACTAAAGACTCAAACTTCAAGTTCCTCAACGAACTTGAAACCATGAAGAACAAGTCACCCAACTTGTTACTCTTCACTTCTCTTTCTCTTCTCTATCTCTCTTCTCATTCTCTTCTCTTCTCTTTCTCTTCTCTTTCTCTTTTCTTTCTCTTCTCTTTCTCAATTCTCTTCTCTTTCTCTTCTCTTTCTCTTTTCTTTCTCTTCTCTTTCTCAATTCTCTTTCTCACATACATAAATTCACTCAAACTTCCCCATTCCCCAAATTACAACTCGAAAGAAAAACAAACTCTAGTATGAGAACATTAAGAATACTCTAATTAACTTGTGTGGAATTAACACTTGACTCGAATTAAAAGTTAGAAAACTTATGTGAGCAAGGGTGAGTTTTTCCATCTGAAATCAACAACTATTTATAGACCAAAATTCATTTAGGAAAAAATTCTTTGTGCAGCAATTCCACTACGCCACTACTCCAACCCAATAAGAAGATTATGTTCCTAAAATTAAGGAAACATGAACTCCTCAATGTGCAGGACCATGACTTGAAGAAGATCATGGAGGAGTAGGCCGCAAGTTTTTAGAAAACGTGGAAGATTTTATTTGCAAAAGATATTTTCAAAAATCAGAATAAATAAAATCTTTTTGTTAGGAAAAAGATAACCGTTAGAAGATAACAATTTTCCTAAAAACTAGCATGCACAATTTTATCAACTCAGACCAATTCCACACAGAATTTTCGAGTGTAACTAATTTCTTATACTTACATAAATCCTAAAATATAAAAATATATTTAGTCTTCATGTTTTTGGATGAAGCTTCTACTCCGATGCTTCCTGTTCCTTGGGAGGAACTTCTCTTCTCTGATGAAGCTTCTGCTCTGAAGCTTCTGTTCCCTGAGGGGAACCTTCTCTTCTCAAGTCTTCATTTCTGAAGCACCAGTTCCTGCAAAGGAACTCTTCTTTATGGATAGCTCTGCTTCTGGCCTTCTTGTTCCTCATGGTTTCTTTATAAGACACTTAATTCTCCTGGTCTTTGCAACTGAGTACACACTTAAACAATCAAGCACTTATTAGTTTGTAAGTAAGTGAGGTTGTGTCATCATCAAAATCATTAAGTCTAACAGTTTTATATGTAACAAACTACTTAATCTGTTTTGCAACATTTAAACTGATAAAATAAAGAAAACCGTAACTGAATCAGACTCTAATAATGATATAAAAAAAAGGTACTAAAATGCCATGGCATTACAAAAAAGAAAAATATATAACTAAGTCCTGTCGAAACTCAAAAATACTCACGTGGTATACATATGATAGAGTACCTAAACCTATTAAGTGTTTATTATACTTACCAAGGTACTAATACAACACTTATAAAATAAATATCTCCCTAAGATGTTAGCTCTGAAAGTTACTCAAAGAGGTTACAATACTTATAGGGTCAGACAAAATATTTTCAGAGCTTATATATAAAAATAAAAATTAACCTTTGCCTTTATTAGACAGTACATATAAATTTACCAAAGAACATCTAACCATAAGACAAAATCTTATACGCACGAGCATTATAAACAATGACCCTTACTAAAAAAGTATAAAGTAAGGTAAATTCTATAAAGTCATGAAATTGACGTGGTGTAGGGAATATTTCAAGCATCCCACACTTGAGCCCCACTGTGATCATACACTTAACCAAGGTGGCGTCCAAAGGGAAGGAAGCTAGAGTAAAAGAGTTGCCAACAAGTTTTAGGAATTTGTAAACCGTTCACAGGGTGAAGGTTATACCCCTTAACGATCCAGGAGATCGTGAACTCCAATAGGTCTGGAACCATGACTGGAAGTTCGTGGATGAAGTTATAAATCCAACCTAAAAAAGATTAAACCTGCCCTAAATAGGCCTCTACTTTATTCTTCTCGTATTCATGTGCGCTTTCTGACTAACATGCAATCAACAAATTAACCCTAAACCTGTTTAATCTATGTTGGTTGAATTTAATAAACAAATAACTCTGTTATTGGCAATCACTTGAATTATAATAGTATTAGCCTAAACAAGATTATTAATTATCTTATTAAGCGTGATTACAAGTACAAATTCCCTTTAAACCTGCAAGAGAGGGCGTGATCAAGCAATAGTAATAGTAATCATCAAGCAACATAATAACAATCATAATAATAATAATAATAATAATAATATTCTCAATCTCAAAGCATAATAATATTAGCAAGATCCTAGGCATGATATTAACAAGATTAATAACAAACCCTAGCATGTCACTAAACAATAAAGATCAAAGCTTTATTCCTAGCATGACACTAACATGATATTAGGAAAGAAATAGGAAGCATCATAATAAAACATATATGATATTAGAAATTTTAGTTATTACCCTAAACATGATACTAGGAAGCAATAAAACATCCTAACATGATACTAGGAATCAACAAAATACTCTAAGCATTATTTCTATATCAAAAGATCAATAAAGCAATTAAATTACTTAGTTGGATGCCTTGTATCTCTTTCTAATAACAAAATACACACGTTAGTAACTTCAAGGAAAATAATAAAACAATAAATCTAATCAAAGAATTGTAATAAGGTTTGGGACCAAACCCTCAGAAATTAAAACCTTTCACGTCTAAGGTGAAGGCAACTTCGAACTTGGCTAGGTGTGTCTAGAACTTGTGTATGTGGAATTTTGTATTTTGTAAAAAGGGGAAGGTTTAGAAAAATAGAGAGAGAAATCTTCTAGCTTTTTTAGAGAGAGATGATGGTTGTTGATTGAAAACAGAGAAATACGACCCCTATTAATAGAAAAAATAGCACGGGATCAAAGGAAATCATATTCGGAATAAAATACCTTCTGTCGCAAACGACAGGAGCCATCGCCAGACGACAAAGGCCAGCGCCAGGCGACGAAAGTCAGCGCCTGGCGACGACTCTGTCGTCTCGCGTTGATTTAAAAGTCAACGCGCTTTTCCACGCGTAATTACCTTTAAAACCGGTTACAATTAATTACGCGTCCAAGTAGATTTAAAATCAGATTTAATATATTTCATTCAAAATAAAACATCTTTTAAAAATATAATTATCAATCCTAATCTTATTAGAATTAAAGAGAACCTTCTAGATAGTCCTAGAAGACCAAAATAAATCCTAATTACTTTAGGAATAATAATTAATAGGCCCTCCTCTAGATCATTGGGCCACATTTAAAAATCATTGGGCCTAATTTAATTTAATCCATAACTTCCTCATAATTCATCGGAATCGGGCTTAAAATATATCATTGGAAAGCTCTTTTCAAGCCCAATCCAACTACACTATCATTGGACCTTCATCATGGACCAAGCTAAATTAGACTGGCTATTTTTATATAAATAGAGTAAGAAAAGAAATATTTTTGAAAACAGAAAGAGAAATATTTTAATAAAAACATCCTCATCACTACACTTTCCACACTTTCACCTCGTTCGATAATCATATGACGTGAAAGGTATTCATCACTGGGTTTAGTTTTGGGGAGACACTTTTGGGTGTCTACAGAAGCCCCCACTTTGACTGAGTTTGGAGAAACGCATGTTTCGAAAATGAAAGTAAGAGTAACGATAGGGACAGAGAATGATTTAGAACGTTCTGCGATTCTAAATCACTCTTGTAATGCCTGTACTTGTAAACTAGCGTTATTTAAAACAGATAAAAGAGTTAAGAAACGCGTATCTTGCATCGTCGAGCACAAGTCTCTGGAGTAATCGATTTTTTGCTGCATTTGTTGTTGTGACAACCTTCCACAAGCTAGGGAACGTCATCTTGATGTTTTGATGTTATGGTCGTGGTTTGCCGCTGATGTTCACTCGTCTCTGAACAAAAGAGCTTCTTTTTGAGGAATGTTCACTCGTCTATGAACAATGGAGCTTTGATAGGATGTTCACTCGTCAAAGAGCTTCGAATGATATGCCCACGCGTCTCTGAGCAAAAGAGCTTTTTGATATGTCCATGCGTCTCTGAACAAAAGAGCTTAAATAGGATGCCCACGCGTCTCTGAGCAAAAGAGCTTGATAGGAATGTCCACGCGTCTCTGAGCAAAAGAGCTTTGATAGGATGCCCACACGTCTCTGAGCAAAAGAGCTTGATAAGAATGTCCACGCGTCTCTGAACAAAAGAGCTTTGATACTTGAATGTTTGTTGCGATCGTTCGGTTGGTTGCGAACAAGAGCTTTGCTGAAAGGTTGTATCCTGTAAAAAATCAAAAGATTGCCAAAAGACTTTGCTGGTGTTTTTGTTTTTTTTTTTTTGTTTTTTTTTTTTTTTTTTTTAGGATTGACCTAAGGCTTGATGTTTTTCTTAGAGTTGAGCTAAGGTGATTGACTGACTTGAGGTTGACTCAATGTGACTGACTGACTTGAAGTTGACCTAAGGTGAATTGACACGTGTGACTCATGACTCGTGTGTGCATTGTATTGTGATGTGCTTGACTTAAAACGTGAAAAAGCAAAAATTTTCCGTCATTTTTGTGGAGGTATAGTACCGACTTTCTCCCGAAAGAGAAGGACGCGAAAAAGAATCGAAGTGTTTAATGGTGAATGTTGAATGAGCTTAATCCGTTAATGTTGTCTCTCATTGTACAAGGATTATAACATCTTAGACTATCCTAGTTGACTCGATAATGAAAGAATTTAGATAAGTTAGGCACGGAGGCTAAGTACTTCATACTTAATGATGCAATGATGATTGATGTTGATATGACAAGGCATGATTCAGCGTTGTGTTAAGATTTCATGACAAAGGGTTCCTAAGTGAAGTATACTTGGTCATGTATTTGTGATGTGTGTGATAGTGACACTAAAGCTAGGCTGCAAAGGCTAAGTGTATGGAATATATTTTTTTTGAAAAGAGTCAAATAATGGTGACTCTTAGGCTAGATAAGCTAATAATGTAGGGATCAAGCCCCCAAGTCTAGCCTCTAAATGGATAGGGATGAGCATTGGAGATCCCTTGATATGATCATGTATTAATGTAAATATGAATGTGAATGAATGCATTTTTATTACAGCCGCACCTCGATGTGAGGTTGCCTACGTATCCGTTAGGAATCAGGCCGAACGTAGCTCTAGCCGAACCTCGCACAAGTATGTGTATACCTCAAAGAGGTCTTTTAAGGATTGTAACGTGGTTAGGCTAGTTGAAGAAGAAAGGGATAAATGCTCAAGACCCTAGATAAGCCCTCAAGGTGTGCAACCTTGCTTTTGAATCTTTGTATTATTATGCTTGAGGTTTCTCACTTTTGAGCTCTTTCTTTCTTTTTTTTTTTTTTGGCTCTTTTTTTTTTGCTTTTGCATTTTTTTTATTTTGAACCTTTTTTGATAAGTTTGGGCAATTCCGATCATGCGGTCTGTCACTCACTTGGCATTCATCTTTCTCTGACACGGTACCGAGCACTCGATAAGAGACGCAATCTGAGATGTGTTCTTATCAAAGATATATTCATATCGAAGACATTGGAACACTTGCCCTTTTGCACACTTTATCGTTTTTGCTATTTTAATCTTTTGATTCACTCAAGCTTTTGTTCTTTGAAAATTGCATAAGTTACACACCATCCCATCCCAAGGTTAGGTAGATGTGGGTTGAAGAAAGAAAGGTCTATCGTTAGACGAGACTCAAAGTGGTTTATCAAGAAAAGATTGTATATTTGAAGGGTGAAAGGTATAACATGGCTACAAGAGGTGCCTCTAATCATGGGTATACCTTGTGCTTAGTTCGAAATGGATTTTTTTTTAATTTTTTTTATTTTTGGCAATGAAATGCAATGATCATATGCAAGGAAATAAATGCTCATTTTATTAAAGAGAGAAAAGAAACATACAAAATAAAAATCTAAGGAAAAAGGTGGCTATTGCTAGACTTATTGGGGAAAGGAAAAATGAAAAAAAGAAAAAGAGGTCACGAAATCTAGTCGCTGAAGCTCGCCTCGTGTCTTATGCTTTATCATCACTTGAACTTCTTGTCGTTTAGAGGTATGGGAAGCTTGTTGTTGTCAATTAGATATTGGATGACTTCTTTTAGCTTCCAACAGCTCTCAGTAGTATGACCCCTACCTTGATGGTATTTGCAGTGTGCATCTGGATTCCAACTAGGTAACCTCTTCTTAGGTGCGGGATCTTGAATAGGTCCAATGGGAGTTATGAGACCTTTAGCATGAAGGCGGTCGAATGCTGTGTCATAACTTATGCCAATAGGTGTAAAGGTTCTCTTTTGCTCTCGTTTATTCATGGCAAGGACCTCATCCAAGTTAAACGTGTTAACGTTGTTTGAGTGGGTAGTTTTGGTAGAAGAAGGATTGTCGTTCTTCTTTCCTTTCCAGCCACTGTTATTATTGTTACTATTCTTGGCCTTCCTGTTGCTAAGAGGAACATTAAGGTGATTTGAATCAATGAGGTCTTGAATGTGATTCTTGAGGGTAAAACACTTTTCGGTGATGTGACCATAGCCTCTATGATATTTACAATAAGAGTTTGGATCCCAATTGGGAGATCGTTTCTCAGGTGGTGGGTCTTGACTAGGGCCGACGGGATGAATGAGACCTTGATCATGAAGAAAAGCTTCATCATAAGTCATTCCTATTGGTGTGTATTCTTCAATGGTCCATTTTGCCCGTGGCTTAGGAGCATTGAGTTCTTCATTAAATCCCTGGTGGGAATTTTGTTCGATAACCATCATCCGATTTGCTAGTCCTTCTACCACATTCAAGAGCATGGCAATGACATCTTGCAGTTTTCGAACGTCTTCTTTTAGACTTGACAAATTTTTCCCGGTATTATCTAAGAAAATTTTTTCATCCTCCTCAATCATGGCCACTTCATTAATAGAGGTTATATAAGCTATCTCGATCATGGGCTCACCTATAGGTGTGATAAGGAGTGAAGGACGAAGGATGTTTAATCTTCTGCGATGGCTAGAATCTCGGAAGTTTTATTGTCATCGATCAGGTCTTAAATAGCTTCTTTGAGTTTCCAACACTCCTCAGTGTCGTGACCCTTTCCTTGATGATATTTGTAGTGTTTATTAGGATCCCACTTAGGTGGCTTGGCTTCTGGAACTGGGTCTTTGATAGGTCCTACGGGCATGACTAGTCCTTTGTGGTGTAGCTTTTCGAAAGCTGTTTCATAACTCATACCAAGCGGAGTGAACACTCTTTTCGACCTTTGGATTCGTGGTTTAGAGGTGTTCGTAGCATGTACTTCGTTAATGGGAGAGGAAGAAGAAGGATGATCGTTCTTCTTTCCTCTCGTACTTATCTTTTAGAAGGTCATCTTCAATGTCAATGCCTATATTATACACAGCCTTGAAAGTATTCAAGTTATGTTGGTATTTTAAGTGCTTTGCATATTTTTCTTGAAGGTTCTTGATGAACATCCTTACAGACTCTTTTTCGGTAAGAACCTTAACCATATTAGCAGAAGTTTCCCTCCATTTGTTGAAGAAAGAAGTGAACCCTTCGTTTTCTTTTTGTTTTAACATCTCAAGTTGTCTATGGTCTATTTCGTCTTGGATGTTGCACTTATATCTATCTATGAAAGCGTTTGTTATGGAATCCCAAGAAGAGGTTTTCTCTTTTTCAAGAGAAAAGAACCACTGTTGACAAACGGTTTCCAAAGATAGTGAGAACAAAGAATGAAAAATCTTCCTATCAATCCCCTTATTATTCATTATAGTTTCAAAGGCCTTTAAGTGAAAGTAAGGATTGTCAGTTGGCTTAAACTTAGGGATGTCACTGGCATTGAACTTCTGCGGAAGAAGCTCCTTGTCCACTAAGACTCCCTGTGAGCTAATGCCCTGAAATCTATAGTCACTGGATATTCTGCTCAAGCTTTCTTGCATGAGCTCCATTTGTTGTTGCCTCGCAGGGTCATTGACTTGAAGAGCTATACTCTTCATTAATTCAGTTAGGTTGGCCACATCCTTCTTGAGTTCATTAACTTCTTCTGAGACGCCATTATCTTCTTAGCCTTTCTTTTCCAACTAATTGGTTTGTCAAAAAAGAGTACTTGAACGAAGGTGTTGTCCTTAATTAATCGCCCTTCTCTCCTTGACCAAGTGTTGTGGAAAGGGAAGTTAAGAGTAAGTTTCTCATTTTTGACTCAAGCTCTATTCAACATGCGATGGACGGGAAGGGATCAGGAAAGAAAGGGGAGAATGATAGGTATGGAGAAAGTATGATAGAATATTTTTAGGAATAAAGTGGACCCCCAATTCAAATGACGGGAAAGACGACTCATACAAGACTCCCTAGACATGGTCGAGATGTGATATATTAGGTGTGTGCTTTAATAGTGAATTTTAGTGACATACTTTGACTCTTGTGTGAGACCATGGGACTATGTGCCTAGACTCAATTAAGCACTGAACATGATTATTGCCATTAATAAATCGATTAAACCGTTTTAGCCAATTGATTAGACTGACTCGTCGTGAAGACTCGAGCAAAATACAAGCTGTCGTCAAACGACAGTACCGTTGCCAGACGCTGATAGCCAACGCCAGACGACGACATCGTCGCCTGGCGCCGGATACTAGCGTGTGGCGCCACAACCCAAATCTTTTGCGCCAATCTGGAACATCGATTTGGGATTGTTTCCAGTATTTTTCTCTAAAGGGATTAGCCTAAAAGTCGTACTAAGTCAAGTTTGATCAATTTATTAGACTTTTATCATTTATTAATTAATAAATTAATTAGCAAAGTCCTTTTAGTCACTATTTTATTTATTTAACTCATACACAAGTCAAACAAACGGTTAGGAAAAACATATAGAGTATGCATAACAAATAATGCGCAAGTAGTCATGTAGTCAAAATATGATGCAACGAGTTTGCAACCTAACCATGGCTCTAGTTCTCTAAATTTCAAGATATGGGTTAGTCAAAGAGGGTACGTGGTTATGAGTCCGGATGCACCGCACGGAAGCCTTACCTTTGGAAGGGTTGGCGCGTGTGGATGGGACCCTCCGCGAGTTAAACTCGCTTCCATGGTTTGGTGAATTCAACAATCTCGATGTACCTTTTGTTGCCAGGAGCGTTCGATTGGGTAGATGGAGCATGAATTCCCAGAGGGTTATGTCCGTATGTAGAACACATATGGGTTTCAGAAAATAGGAAAAAAACTCAATCAGGAAGTAAAACTGAGCAAACAGTACTAGAAAACTAGTCGAAACAAGAAGGTAGATTTCTGGCTTGGTAGTGGAAGAATTTGGCGCGAGAAAATAGCGTCGTCGCCAGACGACAAGATTGTCGCCAAGCGACAGCGCCGTCGTTAGGCACCGACGCTGTTTTCTCAGCGCTAATTCCTACATGCTTCGGCAGCTTTCTGTTCTTGAATTTTCCAGTTTTTTTCGTAGCATTATTTTGATTTTAATTGTGAAAGATATTTCCCTAGATTCCTACGTGTAAAAATCCTATGTTTGTGACTCATTACGGATGGTCTTTCCAATGAGAACCTTTTTATGCATATGCCACAAAGTTAATCAAAATTATGCACATGAAATACTTAGAACCATGACTAGAACCATGACTGGAAGTTTGGGGATGAAGGTACAAATCCAACCTAAAAGAGATTGAACTTGCTCTAAATAGGCCTCTACTTTATTCTTCTCGTATTCATGTGCGCTTTCTGACTAACATGCAATCAACAGATTAACCATAAACCTGTTTAATCTATGTTGGTTGAATTTAATGGAAAAATAACTCTATTATTGGCGATCACTTGAATTATAATCATATTAGCCTAAACAAGATTATTAATTATCTTATTAAGCGTGATTACAAGTACAAATTCCCTTTAAACCTGCAAGAGAGGGCGTGATCAAGTAATAACAATAGTAATCATCAAGCAACATAATAACAATCATCATAACAATAATAATATTCTCAATGTCAAAGCATAATAATATTAGCAAGATCCTAGGCATGATACTAACAAGATTAATAACAAACCCTAGCATGTCACTAAACAATAAAGATCAAAGCTTTATTCCTAGCATGACACTAACATGATATTAGGAAAGAAATAGGAAGCATCATAATAAAACATACATGATATTAGAAATTTTAGTTATTACCCTAAACATGATACTAGGAAGCAATAAAACATCCTAACATGATACTAGGAATCAACAAAATACTCTGAGCATTATTTCTATATCAAAAGATCAATAAAGCAATTAAATTACTTACTTGGATGCCTCGTATCTCTTTTTAATAACAAAATACACACGTTAGTAACATCAAGGAAAATAATAAAACAATAAATCTAATCAAAGAATTGTAATAAGGTTTGGGACCAAACCCTCAGAAATTATAAACCTTTCACGTCTAGGGCGAAGGCAACTTCAAACTTGGCTAGGTGTGTCTAGAACTTGTTTATGTGGAATTTTGTATTTTGTAAAAAGGGGAAGGTTTAGAAAAAGAATAGAGAGAGAAAGCTTCCAGCTTTTTTAGAGAGAGAATAGAGAGAGATGATGGTTGTTGATTGAAAACAGAGAGATATGACCCCTATTTATAGAAAAAATAGCACGGGATCAAAGGAAATCGTATTCGGAATAAAATACCTCCTGTCGCAAACGACAGGAGTCAGCGCCAAACGACAAGCTCGTCGCCAGACGACGAAGGCCAGCGCCAGGCGACGAAAGTCAGCGCCTAGCGACGACTCTGTCGTCCCGCGCTGATTTAAAATTCAACGCGCTTTTCCACGCGTAATTACCTTTAAAACCGGTTACAATTAATTACGCGTCCAAGCAGATTTAAAATCAGATTTAATATATTTTATTCAAAAGAAAACATCTTTTAAAAATATAATTATCAATCCTAATCTTATTAGAATTAAAGAGAACCTTCTAGATATTCCTAGAAGACCAAAATCAATCCTATTTACTTTAGGAATAATAATTAATAGGCCCTCTAGAGCATTGAGCTACACTTAAAAATCATTGGGCTAATTTAATTTAATCCATAAATTCCTCATAATTCATCGGAATCGGGCTTATAATATATCATTGGAAAGCTCTTTTCAAGCCCAATCCAACTACACTATTATTGGACCTTCAACATAGACCAAGCTAAATTAAACTGGCTATTTTTATATAAATAGAGTAAGAAAAGAAATATTTTTGGAAACAGAAAGAGAAATATTTTAATAAAAACATCCTCATTACTAGACTTTCCACACTTTCACCTCGTTCGATAATCAAATGACGTGAAAGGTATTCATCATTGGGTTTGGCTTTGGGGAGACACTTTTGGGTGTCTGTACGTGGTCAAAGTTAAAAAAAAAAAAAAAAAAAAAAAAAAAAAAAAAAAAAAAAAAAAACTATGTGAAACCATACAACACAAAGTTGACATGTTTAAGAGTAAAAATCATTTCCTTAACTCGGCAACCTTAAAAAGTATAATATTTTAAACTATCTTACCCTGCTAAAACACAAATTCATTTTTATCACGTCGTATTATTTCACTATTGGTGATTATATATCCAAAATTGACAAAAACGTACTAAAATTAGACTGAAACAAGTAAAATATCAAAAAAAAAAAAAAAGAAATAATAAAAAAATGGAAACAAGATCCTATTTTTACGCTAGATCTTCATGTTGCTTTACACCAACATACCGTGCAAAGACTATTTTACTTACTATTCAACATAATGTGGGCAATTATACGAAACAATCATACATTCTTTTTGACGAAACAATTATACATTCCTATCCTAACGTAAACGGTAAGTATCCCTCCTTTCACTCTCGTCCATACAACACTTAGATAAATATCGATGGGTTTGGTCCGAACTTATCTTTATCGGATCAAGTACTAACTGCGGGACAAAAAGGCAATATTATTTTGGTCTGCGGTAAAAAAAAGTGTATATCAAGGGAGGTCCCTATGACGTGTAATACTTTTAGGTGTGACAAATTTTATTGAAGGAAAAGGAATATTTATCATTTCCCTACCTTGGTTGGGCTTGAGTCTTTGGAGTAGTGGACTTTATAGGTAAGCTGACCAAATAATTGGGTATTGCACAAATCTTAAAAATCACTAGATAAAATAAAAAAGTACTCTAACACTCTAAGTGAACGTACCAGTATACTCAGTATACTTTAAAGGGTTAAACAATACTTGTTTATAACGAAAATAACATATTCCTCCGGCGAGACAAAAACTATTGTACTTTTATACTATATGATTGTTATACGTATACAAAAAAATACGGTATAGAATACCCACTTTTTACTATAAAAAGAAGATTATCTTTATCCAAATCTCCATTCACCACTTATTTCTTATCTTCTTCTATCTCCCTCCTTCCTCAAAAAACCAAGCAAAACCACCATGTTTCAAGATAACCAGGAAGATGAGCATGTCTTCTCCTTCGAGGAAGATATGAGGATGATACGAGTGTACTTCATGTACATTGTGGGCTAGTGGTCCTCCTAATGGCTTCATTAATTTACTTGCTAATCCACAAGTTAAGCCCAAAATTACTTCAGTGGAGCAGGGTAAAAATACATGTGGTGTTAGCTGTACTTCAAATTTTGTAATTTAGTAGTTTAGAAGTACAAATTGTAACATGTATTTTGAAAATTATGAAATAAAATCATTATTAATACTCGTTTTTTCCGTTTTAAATAGTTTAATAAAAAAAATGTTATTAAGTTATAAAAATATTTTAGCATATACTTACCACATAATTGAAAAAATAAAAGGCAAAATAATGATAATTGTTGCAAAAATACAATAATAATAATAATAATAATAATAATAATAATAATAATAATAATAATAATAATAATAATAATTAACCACAACAATAAGATCAAAATTTGGTGTCTACAGATTGCCCCACATTGATTGAGTTTAAACAAAATAATAATCAATGTTTGAGAAAAGACACAAAATTTTGATCAATGCATATACCTTTTTATAAACAAAAAAAAAAGAAAGAAAATCCTAATTAATTTTCAATTAAATGGTCACTTAAACATTGGTTTAGGTGCAGTTGAAAAAGTGACTTTAAAAGAGAGTGAATTTCTCACTCATTTGCAACACTAATGTTGGCTTGGGTGTAGTTGAAAAACTGGCTTAAAAGAGAATGAAATTCTTTCTCAATTGCAACACAAATGTCGGCTTGGGTGCAGTTGAAAAACTGGCTTAAAAAAAGAGTGAAATTCTTGTTCACTTGCAACACTAATGTTGCTTGGGTGTAGTTGAAAAACCGGCTCAACCTTGCACCAATCAAATTTAGATGGATGTTTATTGGATCCTGTAAGGCAAAGATCAAAATTCCACGTTGCATGAATTTGAGGAACGAAGACAATTATTCTTGAAAGAACACAATCTATAAATTTCGGATGCAAAAACATCAGGTGGTTTATACCGAGTTTGCGGAAAAACAAATTCCTTCAGCCTTTTCTTCTTGGCACCATTACCACCACCACCCCTATACAAAGGGAGGTGGTGTTCATTCATTTCCACACCAAATCATTTCCTCCCCTCTTCTTCCAATCCTTTCAATTCTTACTCCTCCTTTCCTTATCTTTCCCTAAAAAAAATAGAATGAATGCAATGCATCAGGAAATCAATGAGATCAGTTGAGCTAGAAAGCTCCAACTAAAAGGGGTGGTAGAAAATATTTCTCCACCTCGCCTTTCCCCTTATACTAGTGTCTTTACCAGAACCATCACACCTCTTCTAGCTATTCAACCTCGGTATGATATGATTCATGCTACTATTGAATTTTGGGATTAAGAATGCCATGTTTTCCGTTTTGGAGAGACGGAAATGACTCCTCTTCTAGAAGAAATGGAGGGTTTATTAGGTCTTCATAAAACGAGGTCGTGTGATTACTCCTGCCGACCCGAGGGCAACTGATGCAATCATAAGGGATTTACTAGGTATACCATTTCATATGGAAAGCAATTACCGCTTGCTTGATATTTTAATGTTAGAGAACTTCCTTGAAACTTTCTCTTTATCTCATTGGGGATTTACCAACAATGAAAATTTTCAAAGGTGCCAAGAGAGAGCTTGTGTCCTTTTATTGCTTGGCCTTGTCTTACTCAAGGAATCATTATTTTCTTGCCATGTTCGTTGCCTTTCTTTGTTGTCACAGATTTCAGGGAACCATTTAGGGCCTCTTATCCTAGGGGAACTTATGATGGGGCTTGACCATCTGAAACAAAACCCAAGGGGTTTTTTCAAAAGGTGTCCAATTGTGCTTCAACTCTGGTTATGTGAGAAATTTAAACTATTTAGGCCACCTATTCGAATTCCTTACCAAACCCGACATATTCGAGAGAGAGGTTTTTTCCCTATGTTCCATCAATGTTTCAACCATGGTGCGTGGAAAGCTCTCTTTGCTGAAGTTGATGTGGAATGGATCATTTCGTTTCTTAACATAGATTCCATAACAATTAGCACTAGTAGGCGCAGAGGTGTTCAACTTCAAAGGTTGTGTCGTGTCACTTTCTACCTTCCATGGAGATGCTTGAGACAAGCAGGCCGGCTCCAACGACTCCTTGAACTCCATTAGCTCCCAGTGGTACCTTGCACCACCTATGATATTGGTAATGTGGAAGCTCTTAGGGCATCATCTCGTGTATGGCAATTTACATGAATACTACCAGTACTTCCAGTTCTTGAAGATGATGTTCTAACCTCGTCTTATACAGCATAGTTGTTGGAGGACCTCTAGGACGATGCTTGAATAAATCCTTACAAGGGTTCTCTTATTATATTTTAATTCTTGTAATCGTATTTCCCTTGTGTGTGTCTTTAATTCCAAAGAAGAAACCATATCCGAAGGCATTGGTCTTTGTATAGTGTATGTGGTTGTTCCTTTCATGGTTAAAAAAAAGGTAATTATAATCTCTCCAAAAAGCGAGGGAGTTTGTGTTATGTTTGAATAAAAGAAAAGTTTGTTTATTTGTTGTAATCATATTTTGTTAGATATCGACTTGATCATGATCTTTTAATAATAATGAATATTTCTACATGACTCTTAGGCATGCAACGCAAATATGAATGAAATCTAATTTCTAACACGATACACATATGCATACCCAAAACTTAGTAGGAGATTCACCTTTTTTTTTTCTCGAATCTCGCAGTTGTAACACTGTATCAATCAAGCATAATATTTCTTTAACTGATCAAGGTTGGTGAAATGAACAAACTCATTTCCATCGAGATCCATCAATTTCACTGCTCCTGCAGGTGTAAGATGTTTGACCAGAAATGGACCGGACTAGTTTGGCTTGAACTTTCCACGTGGATCGTGAATTGGTGCTCGATTTTCTTTAAGTACCAAATCCCTTTCTTGAATATTCCTTTCCCTGACCTTTTTATTAAAAGTTCGAGCAATGCGTCTTTGATAAAGTTGAACGCTGTGAAAGGCTTGTAACCTTCGTTCACTAGCTAAAGAAAGTTCATCGTATCATTCCTTAAACCATTGTTCTTCAGATATCCCATTTTCATTCATTACGCGAAGCAATTGAATCTCTATTTCGATTAGAAGAATTGGATCCATTCCATATACCAAAGAATCGGAGTAGTCCCTGTTGGTGTTCGAATGGAAATTCCATACCCCCAAAGTGCATAGGGAAGTTTATTAGGCCATTCTCTAGCCTTATCTGTCATCTTGGCGATTATCGTCTTGATGGTTTTGTTAGCTGCTTCAACAGCTCCATTAGTCTGAGGACAATATGGCGATGATTGGTGATGCCTGATTTTGTACTTTTCAAGGGTCTCTTTAAGATGGCCTTCGAATTGTGAACCATTGTCTGAGATAATTTCAAAAGGTACCCCATACTGAAATATAATGTTATTGATCATAAATTTTGAGACTTGTTTTACCCCTTGTTTTGAATATGATGATGCCTCCACCCATTTCAAAAAATAGTCAACAGCAACCAAAATATATTGATGCCCATTCTAAGCTTTGGGGTGTATTTGCCTAATGATGTCTGTGCCTCAACTGGAAAAGGGCCATGGTGAAGTAAAATTATTCAGGCTAACATGTGACATGTGATTAAGATTTGCAAATAGCTGACATTTTTTGCACGTTTGTACAAAATGGATGCAATCACTTTCCAAGGTGGTCCAGTAATACCCTACTCGAAGAATCTTCCGAGTAAGCATCCTTCCATTCATATGAGGCCCACATTCTCCCCCATGTACTTCTTCCATGATCCTTTGTGTCTGTTCCCCATCGATGCATAATTGCAAGTTTCCATCAAAACTTTATGATACAGCAAACCTTTTAATATCGTGAAATGAGAAGCTAGCCTTTGAATAGCTATTGATCCTTCTTGTGGCTTCTCTCGTGATAATCTCCATCGATTAAATACTTCTTAATATCAGTATACCAAGAACCCTCATTATCTTCTTGGGTTAATAGAGAAATCGTTGGCTTAAAATTAACCACTAGAATTTCTTTTTCTACAATCTTTACCGATTGTACCTTTACATCATTATCCTAAGTCAAATTTACCGCAAGATTTGCCAAAGCATCGGTGAAACTATTTTGTTCTCAAGGGAGATGCTTAAACTCTATTCTTTGAAGTATGGAATAAATCGCTGAAGATACTCCGTGTACATTTGCAACCTTTCATCCCGAACATCCAGGCTCCAATAGTCTGGGAAATTATGAGATAAGAATCACCGTATACCGTGAGATTTTTTGCACAAGCTACTAATGCTGCTTTGATTCCATAGATGCAAGCTTCATATTTAGCCGTGTTATTCGTTGTTGGGAAACTGAGCTTCACAGCGAATGGAATATGTACTCCATAAGGATTAATTAATAATACTCCTTCACCATTTCCCATCCTGTTAGAGGCCCCGTTAAAGTACATCTTCCATTGTGACGTACTAAGACAGAAAATATGTTCATTTGGAAAATCATCATCAAGTTTATCACCTGATATAGGCCATCAGCCAAAGCTTCAGATATAGCCCTCCCTTTGACAGACTTTTGATTCACACACTGAATGTCAAATTTTTACAATATCGCATGCCATCTTGCTATTATTTCACTCAAGATTGGCTTCTCAAAAATGTACTTGATTGGGTATAACCTTGAAACAAGATAAGGAGTATGTCCTTGCAGATAATGTCGAAGCTTCTTCGTTGCGTAAATAAGGGCAATGCAAGCTCTTTCCAAAGGAGTGTATTTAGTTTTATACTCAAGGAACTTTTTGCTAAGGTAGTAGATAGTTATTTCCTTCCTTGTACCCTCTTGGTATTGTACCAAAAGAGCACTCATAGACATTTCTGTGATAGTAAGATATAATATCAAGGGCTGCCCCGGTTTTGGTGGCATTAAAATTGGAGGATTGGAGAGGTATTCTTTCATGGAATCG
This sequence comes from Chenopodium album, assembly GCF_948465745.1. NCBI lineage: Eukaryota > Viridiplantae > Streptophyta > Magnoliopsida > Caryophyllales > Amaranthaceae > Chenopodium > Chenopodium album. Next base: position 24,548,389 of record NC_137846.1, on the reverse strand, counting down.
AATGAAGCCTGACATTCATCATTCCACTTTGTGTGAAAATTTTTCTTATGTAGCCTGAATATAGGTTCACACCGAGTTGTCAATTGAGATATGAATCTACTAATATATTGGATTCTACCAAGAAATCCTCGAATCTCCTTTTCTGTTCTTGGTGGAGGAAGTTCTTATATAGCATTTACCTTGTCAGAGTCAACTTTAATTCCGTCTTGACTCACAACATAACCCAAAAGCTTTCCCGAAGTTACTCCGAATACACATTTTTGAGGATTTAGCCTCATATTGTAATTTCTAATCCTGTAAAAAAATGATTTTAGAGCATCGATGTGCATCTCACGATCATGACTTTTGTCAATCATGTCATTAGCATAGATCTCTACGATATCATGGATGAGATCATGCAAAATCATTGTTGCGGCTAGTTGATAGGTGGCCCTAGCATTTTTTAATCCGAAGGGCATTTCCCTATAACAAAAGGATCCCCATGGGGTAATAAAAGAAGTCTTCGACATATCCTCTTCTGACATGAGTATCTGATTGTATCCTAATTTAAGAATCCGTTCATGAATGAGAACATTGTGTGTCCAGCAGTGTTATCAACCAGAACATCAATGTGGGGCAGCGAAAAATAGTCTTTTGGAGATGCGAAATTCAAATCTCTAAAATCAATGCACACTCTGACCCTTCCATCTTTCTTGGGCACTACCACCACATTCGCCAGCCATTCTGGATGCTTGATCGGTTTAATGAAGTTGGCATTAAGTTGCTTTTGAATTCTTCTTTAACTTTGAGACTAACTTCTGGTTTCATTCTACGAAGCTTTTGTTGCTTCAGCTTACTATCGGGGTAGAGAGGTATACAATGTTCAGCGATATTACGATCGACACTAGGCATATCAGCATAAGATCATGCAAACACATCTACATATTCCTTAAGTAAAATAATGAATGCATTTTGTTCATCAAAGGAAAGAGAAGATCCTATCTTGACTTCTTTTACATCATTTTCCATACCTATGTTTACAGTTATAGACTCTTCCATGGGTGTCATGCATGACTTAGGTTCATTGAAAAATTCATTATTAGAACATGCATCATGATCAAGATCAATTTCCTGTACACAAACATGTTTACAAACAACTTTTTTGATATCTTCATGATATGAGATATCGAGAGTGTATGGATAGATGATTGGCTAGATGACGAGCTATCGGTTTCATAACCGTCCGAGGTAGAGGATTGAAAAGGATATAGTTCAGGGAAAGCAAGAAATTGTTCTTGAGTTTCCGGTCGGATGTTGCTATTGCTTTCAACTATTGTTTCTATTGGAGTGATAAGAGTAGTGGGATCGAATTGGACTTCATAATCAGAAATTGGTGAAAACAAACGTCTTAGAACTCCTTGCTTCAAATGGTCAGCCTAGTTAACATCTTTCTCAAATACTAGTTTCTTATCAAACCATTTCTTAATAGATTCCTCATTCCATGCCTCTGCAAAGAAAATTTCTAAACCAGGGAGGATTTGTTCTTTGTCCAGGTTATACCAAGGTTCGGGAAACTCGTAAATGGCTCAGTGTTGTTTGGTAACACAAATTACCCGTTCAACGTGAGATACTTCCCCTTTAATACATTAGAACTAATTTTTTCATCGAAACCCAAACTACGACGATTTCGCTTATCATTTTCGGAATTGGGTGCCTCATGCTTTCACCGTTCCATCCTAAACCAGTTCTTGGCACATAACCCATTTTCAACATTAATTGAAGTCCTTTGGTAAGTGTTTGTGGTATTAGATCTTGGATTTCTTGAACGGAATCCGGGGGTAGAGTAGATTTTCGAGTTTGGCCGGTCATTGGTTGGAAAAGGATACCAAAACATTACATACTTGATTAGGATTTCCTCTCTTTTTGTTTTAAAAAAAAAGTAAATGATAAATGCAAAAATTGCATGTGGGGAAAAAGATTTTATAACACGATAAACGTTTAAAAGACTTCTGTTAAGTTAGATAAGTTAGCGGGGTGTTCAATCCTTTAAAACAAAAAAAAAACTTTAAATTATGGTTCGTGCCATAAGGATGTCTACGTATCTCCAAACAAATTTTTGTATTCGTTCTTTTCTTTTTTTTTTCTTTGGAGAATCAGACCCGTCATAGTTCATAATAGAAGAAGATTTTTTTTTTTTTGAAACAGTTGCACTCAAGAAGAGTTGCCTATGTACCCCAATAACAATGTGCGTGCGAGTACAATTTTTGTGTATGATCATGAAATAGTGTTTTGGGGGATCAAGTTGTACGTAGTTCTTTGTACCAAAAGAAAACATAAAAAAATTAAAAAAAAATGCCTGGTTTACAAAGTCCATACTACCCCTCTCATTTATCCTTCTTAATGGAGGATAAGGTAGAGATCATAATGCCGTTGTAGTGATTGTTGATGCTTCCTTTCCCATGTAGACACATTTCTTAGGCTTCAGGGTTTTCGACAGTCCTAGAGCATCCTTTCTCGTAGTCTTGTTGAGATATCTTCTCCGAATAGTGACGAGCAATCAAAAGAGTAGGATCATCTTCACGTGTCAAAATGGAAAGGGCATTTATGGACACTTTCTGATTCGGGCAAGAAATTCTAGTTGTGCGCTTTATGCACCAACGGAGGGCGTGACATTCACCAGTATTGTGACCATGTACCTGATGATAGTGACAATATTTGTTGAGATTTGGCCCAACAGGACAAGCTCCTGTTCGGCGAGGTAGTGGTTTGATACGACCTTGTTCGAGCAGTTTACGGAACATATTAGCTTGAGAGTCTTATGGTCGTGCCGTGTTTGTTTCAGGTGTGTTAGACTTGGGATGGGATGGAGTGATGATTCTGCGACCGATGAGATCCTGGATTGCACACTTAAGGTCATAACAAGTATCAGTTCTATGCCCATATTGATGACAATAACTACAATTGTCTTATATTGGTTTCATGTGGTGATAATGAATACACATAGCTCTTTGCCCAAAGAATACCCTTCTTGCTCAAACGATCTTATACCACACTCAATGGTTCGTCAATTAAAGTGAATATCCTCCTGTTAGCCATTTCACCTTGAGGGTGCACTTTAGGCCTCATTTCTTTGTTAGATTTCGGTAAGTCTAACTCACCGCGGAATAAAACCCGACCTCCAGGACCTACTCATAATTAATATAACTTAATGACATAAATAAAAAGAAAGAGAGAAAAGACGATCTTACCCTTGTCGCGTGCTTCACTCACACCCGGAGCTCTTTCTTCAAAGCCAAGTCTTGCAAGTGCAGAGACCTCCTACGGTATCCACCCGCAACTCGACCTGATCGGTCGCTTACTCGGAGTTTTGCCGAGTCGGACCAAAACACTACTTGATTATTATACGAACTTAAAGTGATGTGGATTAAAGCCCATTAATCTAATAAAAGATCTAAAATCACACCCTTAGAATAAAGCTTCGTTCTTGATCAGAAATTCGAACCAAAAACGATTGAAAGTAATCGGATATGACCTTGAAAACGACAACTCCTGGAACGAATTCAATGCCTAATCAAACTACTTAGACTAATCCTAGAACTAAGTATTTTGATGAACAAATCTTAGACTACTCCTAGAACTAAGAATTGCACGTTCTAATTATCAAAACAACTCCTTGAATTGAAAACTAGCAAGAAAACGTTTAAGCAAAGCTAAATAATTTTTATTAAAATTAATATGATTTTTCTATGACTCTAAAAGCCACAAAAATTCCCCTATTTATAGACTAAAACTACCTAATTCTACTCCAACAAGGATTAGGACAAACCCCAAACCTTGTTCCCCAATTATCCTAACTAGAATAGAATTACTACTTCTAATTAGAATAGGAAAAGTAATCCTAAACAAACTCTAATTAACTAAAAACTTTCCTAATATAATTAGGAAGTTTATAGCAACTAAATAACAGAAATAAAACCTTATCCTAAGTGCTTAAACCAAGAAAAACCCCCTTTCAAGTGAACGGTAAAAACTTGCAAGAAAAACTCTAAAAAAAAAACTAAGTAACAAAAACTACCATTTCACATCGTCGCCAGAAAACCTCCTCACGTGCCTCCCCTTGTCTCACGCGCCGGCTCTGGTTAAACCTGGGTTCAAGGCGATTCCGGGAAGGAAGCGCATGGCCTTGTCGCGGCGCGTGGCCTTCGCAATCGCCGTCGGAAGTAAACCGCTCCAATTCTTCTTCCTTGATGATCAAGCTTCCTTCTTTCCCAATTGATTTATTGGACCTTTCCTTGTTTATTTCTTTCTTTGGGAAGCCTTTAATGAAGCTATTTGGACCTTCTAAAAGTGTCTTTGGCCCTTCAAAAGAATTAGCCTCTTGATTCACATCATTCTCCCCTTCTTCAAAAAAATTTGCCCTCAAATTCACATCATCAAAACAAGTAAAGAGGTTCTCAATGTTATATGTAGAATCTTCCTCTACCACTTTCACTAGACAAGCCTTCTTTGTACTCACCATCTTCATAAGTATCATCTTCTTTCATAAGAACACATGCCATGGGTCCTCTATCAATCTCTTCCTTGAACACGTCTTCCCTTAGAAACAAACTTGAACTTCGAATACTATTCGAGCCCTTACTATGTCCTTTTTGAGACAAAGGGTGTAGACTAAAACATTTGTTCCCAACCTTCAAGGAATACACATTGGTCTTGCCATCATGTTTAACTTTTCGATCAAATTGCCATGGTCTTCCCAAAAGTAAGTGACAAGCATTCATTGGAATCACATCATACCATAATTCATCTTTGTAATTTCCTATGGAGAAATTTACAAGCGCTTGCTTCTTAATTTGAAAACCCTTTGAGTCATCAAGCCAATTCACTTTATATGGTTTTGAATGATCACAAATAGGAAGGTTTAATTTACTCACCATAGTAGTTGAAGCAACATTCATGCAAGAGCCACTATCAACAATCACATTACAAGTATTTTCACCAACTTTGCATCGAGTATGAAACAAACTCTCACGTTGAGAGTTATTGGAAGTGGACTCGGCATGAAGAATCTTCCTTATCACAAGACAATTATCATCACTCTCGGGAAAAGCCTCCTCCTTTTCTTCCTCATCAGTGTGCATCTCCTTAGCTTCGGACTTTTCATCTTCACACTCAAAGGTTATGTTTTGCTCTTCCTCTTACATTTGTCTATATTGCTTCAATGTAAGATCTTTTTTTGTAGGACATTAATCTGACCTATGTCCCCTTCCTTGACACTTGAAGCACCTAATTCGACTTTCAATTCTTCTTTTGACACCTTGACAACCATGTTTTCTCCACTCATCGAACTCTCTCCTTTGTTCTCACTAGAAAAAGTTGTGGAACTAGACTTGAAAGGCTTCGAAAAACTTTTACTTGACTTCGTTTTTTCCTTATCCTTGAGCCAATGATTTTCGATCTTCAAAGCTAACTTGCACACATTATTGAATGACTCATAGGCACTCAACTCAATTTTCCTAGAAATTGGCCGATTAAGACCTTTGAGGAATCTAGCAATCCGCAATGGTTCTTTCTCCTCCAAATCACAAAGAGAGGTTAGTTTATCAAATTCAGCAATATATTCATTAACACTCTTAGTACCTTGTGACAACAAAGTGAGTCAAATTTATAGGGTTTGTTCAAAATCATGTGGAAGGTATTTAGAGCTCATCTTCTTCTTCAAAACCGTCCATGTCTTGATTTTCTCTTTCCCTACTCTAGCACGTCGAGCCTTTAAATTATCGAACCAAATTCCCGCATTCTTAGTGAGTCGAATATAAGCAATTTTGAAACTTTTAGCATCATCAAAAACCCTTATAACACACAGAAATAACCCACAAAAATCGCAGCACAACTTGTAACAAAATCGCACACAAACAACAATAACTATCAAATCGGACTAAAACTGACACAGTTGCGGAAAACAGTTCCAGTTTAATAGCAAAAGAACTCTAAAAATTCTGAAATTTTGCATTAAGAAATTAGACAAAATTTCACCCAAATTGAAAAAAACAATCACTTGAAAAGACCTCATAAATAAGGAGAACGAGCCCTTTGAATTTGATCGAGCAAACTGATCCTCCGAGAACAAGTGCGACTTGAAAGAGTTGTAGATCGATCAAACTCTTAAAGCTCTGATACCAATTTGATGTGGATTAAAGCCTTTTAATCTAATAAAAGATCTAAAATCACACCCTTAGAATGAAGCTTCGTTCTTGATCAGAATTTCGAACCAAAAACGATTGCAAGTAACCGGATATGACCTTGAAAACGACCACTCCTGGAACGAATTCAATGCCTAATCAAACTACTTAGAATACTCCTAGAACTAAGTATTTTGATGAAAAAATCTTAGACTACTCCTAGAACTAAGAATTGCACGTTCTAATTATCAAAACAACTCCTTGAATTGAAAACTAGCAAGAAAACGTTTAAGCAAAGCTAAACAATTTTTATTGAAATTAATATGATTTTTCTATGACTCTAAAAGCCACGAAATTTCCCCTATTTATAGACTAAAACTACGTAATTCTACTCCAACAAGGATTAGGACACACCCCTAACCTTGTTCCCCAATTATCCTAACTAGAATAGAATTACTACTTCTAATTAGAATAGGAAAACTAATTATAAACAAACTCTAATTAACTAAAAACTTTCTTAATATAATTAGGAAGTTTATAGCAACTAAATAACAGAAATTAAACCTTATCTTAAGTGCTTAAACCAAGAAAAACCCCCTTTCAAGTGAAAGGTAAAAACTTGCAAGCAAAACTCTAAAAAAAAAAAAAAAAACTAAGTAACAAAAACTACCATTTCACATCGCCGCCAGAAAACCTCCTCACGCGCCTCCTCTTGTCTCACGCGCCAGCTCTGGTTGAAGCTGGGTTCAAGGCGGTTCCGGGAAGGTGGCGCGTGGCCCTTGGAGTGGCGCGTGGCCTTCGCAATCGCTGTCGAAAGTAAACCGCTCCAATTCTTCTTCCTTGATGATCAAGCTTCCTTCTTTCCCAATTGATTTATTAGACCTTTCCTTGTTTATTTTTTTCTTTGGGCAGCCTATAATGAAGCTATTTGGACCTTCTAAAAGTGTCTTGGGACCTTCTAAAGAATTAGCCTCTTGATTCACATCATAAAGGTTTTCTCTCAAGTGGAGATGCCTTTTTGAGTTCCTACTCAAGTGAACAATTCTAAGGTATGCCTTGGCTATTTATAAGGAGTTCTTCCTTGTGAATTCCTCTCATCTTTCAATATGGGACTTTTTCTCACAAAGATCCCACATGGAAAGAATGTTGAATTCAATTCCTAGTTAAATAAGCCAAGGAATCACTAAATAACAAGTGTCACATGGTTAGGTAAGAACCACTTCCTCACTTGCTCCCCAAGGCAACTCACATCCATTATGAGCTAACCATGTGGCACCCGACCTTGAGTCCCAAGATGGGTTCGGTTGGGCCGCCACCCTTCGGCCCCCGTCCATGACATGTCACCCGGGTCCGCGCCCCACTGCCACATGGCGCTGCCAACGTGGCGCACTGCCAACATGGCACGATGCCACTTTGCGTTTCCATACGGCGCGCTGCCACGTGCGCTGCCACATGGCGTCCTTCCATGTGACGTGCTTCTATTTAGCGCGCTTCCCCAGCCTTTCGCATGGCTAGGGTTTTTACTTGTTACTTGAAGCATTTTCCCGTCTCACCAATTCCTAAATTTTGGCTCGACTTTTGAGATTCAATTTTGACGCTTTAAGCTCGAAATCCGACGTCTTTGTTCATAACAATCGAGCGACTCATTAATTCCTTCCGGATTAATTCGTCGTATTGGATTGTTAGTTGCTTGGGTGTGACCCGAAGGGTTCAGTCAAAATTAAGAAGTAATATTAATTATACATTAATATCACTAATCGGAAGCGGCCTCCAACTAGGCATTCCGATCACTAGACCTCACTGAATAATTAGATTTTTAATAATTCCGAACCCTCTATCAGAATAACACACTTGTTCGAAGGATGCCATTCCTATAAATCTCCCACTTGTCCTTCCGGACAAGTGCAATTTTTGTGTATAGCCTATTTCCTATGTCACTTAAATTCTTTTCATGAATTATAAGGTAATATTATTCGTCATCCTTATTACGTTATGAAGTGTTTCTCGAAATTCAAGTCCGATTGTAAATAAGCAGATGATTTATAAAAAACCATCTGAGCACGACCATGCATTTTACAGTCTCGCTCTTCGAGAGGCCTTGTAAGCAACAAAGACATGTTCCCTATTGTTAGTAGGGGGACATTCCCATTCTTGTACTGTCAGCTTCTCTTACTAAGAGGACCTAGCCGCCCGAGTGTTCCCGTTATAATCCCCATGCGGCAGACGTTTGACGAACATCAAAGCGGACTAGTACTCAAACAAGAGAACTCACAATACTCATGGTCAAGGAAAGAGGTTGCGATAGCCATAATGAGAGGTGTACTTATGATGATTTTTAAATCTCTTCAAGTACTCTCATAGGTCGATCTGGTATGGTTCTAAACCAATACCCGTGCAAATAATTTATGACAAACAAGTCCTTGTAGCACAAGAAACGGTGCTATAAATCATACTACACACTAATCTCAAGTGGTCATTAATCTTCCATCATTTAAATGACCTTGATTATTAGGGATAATTTTCGATTATAATATTCAATGTTCACTTAATAGGTGTTTCTTTATCCAAGACTGGTCTTGATACCCTATTTTCAATATTCTCAAAATCGAATGGACTCATAATTTAATTCTAAACCACAATTAAATAGTTTTGTGGAATAATTAGTAATATTTTTTGTTCCACTATGAAACCTTTCTACGTTTCATCTTATGATAAATGGTTTTTCCAAATGCTTTAAGAGTAATATTCTTTATAAAACATTTATAAAACTCACACCCATATTTAATATGCTTGATTTCTCTCGTGCAATTATGAATGTTGCCGTTCACTTATTGCGTAGGTTTAGTTATAATTACTTTGCAAATCTTAGCATCTTCATCATTGATCTCTTTAATAATAAGATGATAAAATTTGAGAGTGTTATAGATTGTCTGTGATTTAGGATTTATTGTCCAAGTGATGGCTCCCACTCATTTTCATGATTTGAGATCTTTAACTTGACAACCTACAATCATTAACGTTCAACAACGAACTTCCATTTAACATCTTCCTTATTATTGCTTTTAAGGCAACAATATTCTCAACACATATTTTAGTAGATTTTCTTATGATGCTTTGCTTGGGTTTCACTCCCAACGGCTCATAACGATTAAGGATACCCTAATCACTTGTGATCATGGAAATTTACCTTAAATTTCCGCACATTACACATGGATGGACGTCCATGTTACCATTCTCAAGTCACGACGCATTTTAGCTCGTGCTTACAAATGGCTTCCTTGTTAAGGATCTTGATCCTTCCTAAGGATGTGTTTGCAACATCAATTCCCAAATTACATTTGTTTCCATGCGTCAAGAACCCATCCCTTTTACTTATTCAAGTACTTTGGATGTTCTTGATCATAATCTAACAATACATGTCTTAGATTTATTTTGATTGATATTTTATTATTCTCATGCTCTAAACAAATAAATTGTGTGACGATTCCATATCGTAGCATACAAGGTGGATTTAATTATAGAATCATTCTCAATCTTATTCTATCCATGTGACACTTTAGCTCATTTAGTTTCACTTAGTTTTGCTAAACTTTTTGCTATGTGATACGGTTGAAAGTCTCTACTAGGTTCTTTTTTGTTTAACTTAGTATTTAGCCTAGCTCATACTTAGTTCAAACAGTTACTTAGTTTTATACATATAGGTCGAAAGCCTTTCAAAGTCCTTCAGTTCATGTTTAACACGATAAATTCCTTTACTCGTTTAAACATTTTATTAAGTCTATTCAATAGATCATAATTCCCAATATGTACCGAGTATCGTCTTTAGCTTGCTCCATTGTCGAAAATACTTTCAAATCTAAGCATTTAGCATTTGATAGTTATTTCATAATAGAGTTCATAAACTTCATTTTGGACCTTACAAGAATGACTCTTACTCCCACTAAACTTCTTATCCATAAGATTTTCTATGTTTCTCCATAAGCCAATCCTTTTATTAACTTTATGAGAAAAAGTGTTCTAATTCCTTTATGAAATGCTTCCTTCAATCCCATAATGGATTTCTTGAGCTTGATTTCAAATCTTGTATTATTTGGATTTTCAAAACCCTTAGACTATTTTCATACTCTTTTCTAAAATCCTATTTTAGGAAGGCGGTTTTGGTATCTATTTTCCCATATTTCATATGTGCAATTTTGCTACAATAATCACGAAAAGACTTTAGCATTCTGATTGGTGAATAGGTTTTTATTAAAATCAACTCCGTGAATTTAATTATATCCTTTTCATCCAATCTAGCTATGCATTCATATACATTTCCACATTTTTTAGTTTTCTCCTTGAAAACTTATTTGCGGTCGATGGGTCTTTCACCCTTCATGCAATTTAATCATGTTTAGATCATGATTTTCAAACATGGAGCTATTTCGGATTTTATGGCCTCTAACCATTATTCGGAATCTGGATTTGTCGTAGCTATCTTACAAGACATTATTCCCTTACTATCTAATAGTAAACAATATGCTTGTAAGTCTTAGGTTTATTTCTAACTTAATAGAGATTTATAGGATTCAATCCAAGCCTTTGGTGAATTCTATACCTATACGGGGTAACTACATCAAACACTGAGTTTCAAGGCGCTTTCAAAGCCCTTTGATTATGTTGATCTTACTCCATCATTTCTGATGTTTTTTGAGTAATGAATTCTCTTTTAAGGCACTTGTAAAGTCCTTTTGAGTATTCTTGATAAATCATTCTCATGAAGACCTTTTGAGTCTTCCGAGATTCTCAGTTCTAGTTTGTTGCTAAGCTCGATGGTCATCGAGTTCATTTTCCTCCCACTTGTCATTTTGGAAATGTGTTACTTTCCAGAAAGACACCACGTAGAGCAACAAACATTATGTTCTCAATTAGGTTGTGGAGGTAATGCCCGTAGTCTCACTTGTATGCTTACAAAGAGACATGTATATTGTCTTTGGGTAAAAGATCATTGTGTAACAAACAGTTAGCTCTTTCTTGAGCTATCTTAGCCTTTATTGAGCCATTAAGCTCCCACTGAGCCACCTAGCTCTTGCTAAGCCGGTGAGCTTCCACTGAGCCACTTAGCTCCCACTGAACTACTTAGCTCCCACTGAACAAGTGAGCGTTAGACATATACTTGAAAAGACGTTTAGAAGTTAATTCTGTCCATAACTGAATATGGTTTCCTTTCTTAGCTTCGACATTTTGTTTAGTGTAACATTAGTCATTTGTGCAAATCTTTAAGAGTTTTATTGGAAGGGATGTGATCCATCATCGTTCGAGTCATTTTCAAATGGCATCGAGGTCTCCGTGAAGACACACTATGTTCTTTTTTGAGTTATTTATGAAAATTTCAATTTCATAACTTTGAGATGGTCACACTTGGCCCAAGCAAATATCGCTCGATCTAATCTAGATGTTTTTGATATCTTTCCAAGTCGATTCTATAATTCACTGAACTCTTGAGCTACTTAAGTCAAGTTTGTTCACATTTGATGAATATAGCCATATTCTTTCAAATTCTTGTGAGACATTGAAGTAATTGAATCTTCTTTAGCTTTCGGAGTCAATTGTCTATACCAAGAAAAATAGCTCTTTACTTTGTCAGTTTCAACAAGTCAGACTTACTTGTCTTAGAACGATTCCGAATCGATCAACTGTCAAGAGCCTATATAGCCTTGAGTACGTTCTTGCTAATGTGACATTGCTAAAGATGTTCGGAACACAAATCATGCCCATGATTTGAACTTTGTGAGTTTTCATGTTAAGGAAATGTTTGTTTATAATAAAGCATTATTGACTCATGGTTTAAACAACCATGCCATTCAAATAAATTCGCAACTATTGCTCTTTACTTTGAATGTGAGTCTTTCCGTGTGTTAACAGATTGTTTGCTGATTATGGAACATAATAACCATTTATTTGTTCCAGCCTTAGCTTAAAAGGTCTTTAAATAAAGCATACGACCTTACAACTGATGTAGCTCTTCTTGCTTCATTCTAAGCTTGTAAGTCAATAACTTAGTTTATCTTCAATGGTTTGAGGTCACTTTCAAAGTGGAACCCTCAAGCAATATCCGATACTCGTGAAGATAACGAGTTGCTAAATTAACTACAATAACATGAACTCTTTAGTATAAATGGAATCTTATTCCTTTTCTTTGGTCCTCGTTTCCTATATTTCTTATCATACTTTCTCTCATAATCTTTCAGAATCATTTCTTTAAGATTTTTGACTTTTATACTTTTTTAGGCATAATTCAGCATCTAGTGCACCGTATAACAAAGTTCCATCTTTTCCTTTAATTCGTACTTGAATTAATACATCAATGAGTTGAACTCACTAGAGTATAAAGTGAAAAGATATGTTGGTTGTCAAGCATTGACAATTTTGAGTTTCCAACTCAATACTTCATTTTTTCAAAACTACCTAGTATTTTGAATAAATGATGTCCAACCGTCCTTATGGACTTAGTTATAAAAGTCATTTATGAGAATTGTATTTTAAAAATGCTTTTCCTTTCTTTGAGAACTATTCTCCAAGATTTCCTTTACCAATCATTGAAAACAATATAATTTGATTTAGGATTCTACAAATATAAGTGCAAAGTATAACCATTTATCAAGAAAATAACATAATAAGTTTGAAATTTAAAAGCATTCATGCAAACTTTCAATCTTATTAAGCGTCTTATCCACTCATTAAATTTGTCCCTATTTGGCCAAAATAAGGCGATTCCAAGATCCAAAGAATCAATGAGTGATTAAGCATGCTTTGGCTTGTCTTAACACTTATTACTCTAAGGTAAGAAACTCTTTTTTATTAGCTCCAAACCACTCTTGATTAGATAAATCGTCCCATCTAATGCTCTCTCATCAATTTATCTCCTTTGCCACGACATGTTAGGACTCCATCACTTATATCGTTGAGTCTAACCAAAACCAACATGTATGTGATGTCTTGTTTCGGCAAACCCATCAACATACCTTATGTTCCTAGGAATAATAGTGATGCCTCGCTTTGGCATAGCCCATCACTACTCTCATTAGGTCGGTAAGTGTTGTTTTGGAATGACAAGTTTTACTCAATATTTTAGGGACCTAGGGTTTCTATGTTAGTTTATTTAAGTGAACTTAATTAATCATCACAACATTCAAAATCCTAGACATGCATCTAATACACCATTCATATACATAAGCATAAATATATATCGAAAACATATGTAAATGATGCATTTGGCAACTGGCATGACCCTTTGACTCTTCAAATCTTCAAGGGTCTTCTCTTGCAATTTCATGGTTTCGTCTTCCAAGAGTCTCCGTCTTCAAGACATAACCAAAATAATGTAAATACTTGTATCTAAAATTAGGACTAATCTAAATATTAAGGTACAAAAATGCTCAACGGTTTGCAAACCGTATTTAGATTTACAAAAATACATGACGGAACGCAGTCGGTATTTTCTATCCTAATCGGGCCCCACCAGTTGCCATTTTATAAAACCTGTGAGAAAATATACATTCCATTCATCCATTTACTATATGTGAATGGCCCATGAATTTTACAACGATAAACAAGTAACAATGCATAAACACGCGTAAACTAGTAACTAACTTAGGTGGTTAATCCGATTAACGCGCCTAATTAAAACTAGTCAAAGTTCTTTAACCGATTATGTGATTAAGCGCAATTAAAATTGAAGCTCCCAATAAACTCCGCATCCAACTTAATTAATCTAATTAATTAAGCCGGTAAACCCAAAATTTTGCCAAATTTAAAATTTGCAAGTGCCGCTCAAAACCCGAGGCCAAGCCTGCAAAATTTAATTAAATAATTTAAAAATAATATAAATGATTAGTATCGACAAAACGCAAAAATAATATAGCCCTAAAACCCCAAAGTGCCTAACATCAAGCCTCTCAACTTGGTGTGCTAGGCACCGGGGTAATAAAATCATTCAAGTGCACTAAACCTAATTAATTCCAAGAACTATTCTTTAATGAAATTTGGTTCAACTTGATGCAACATAAAATGAAAATGGACTATTCTCACCATTAGTTTAACTAACTTAAATTAATTATGAGATTTGAAAAAAATTAAAAGAGAGTTGGAATTATGAACATAAATATTCAAATAAAGATTCCAACTTTAACTTGTGAATTCTTGAAAAATTATATCTTCCAATATGAAGATTAATGAAAATTCTATTACAAGTTTGAAACTTTATGATTCCAACCAACTTAATAAATGATTAAATCAAAAAAGTTCAATAAACATACATGGAATTAGTAACACAAAGTTCCAATCACTTAAAATAATTAAAGATTGAATTTTTGGTACTTAAGAGCCTCAAAATGCAAACTTTTCACACTTAAAGCAATTTATTTGCAATTATGTGAAAATTGACCTAACTATTAAGAACCAATTACTACCAAGTAATTATGCTCAAAAATGGTTTAAAATTGCAGAAGCATAAAGGAAAGAACCAAATGCATAATCACAATTAATATGCAATTAAGATTTGAGGTTTAAAAGATTTAAACAATTTCGTCAAAACGAAAAATCCCTCGAAAAAGGCATTTCTGGGCAGAATTTGTCTTTTTAGCAATTCTGCAAGGGTCAGAATGTTTCTAGAATATCGATTCCACCCAAAATTCACTAGTCTTGGGCGAAAATATGGGTTTTGGAGCCAAAATTCTAAATAAAACGAGATTAAAATTAATAAAATTGGGCTACTAATCTAATTAGCAACGACAACCAGAAATTAAATCCATTTTAAAACCTTGAAAATTTAAGTTATAAAAATAAATGAGCAAGGCTCCGATACCGCTGTTGGGTTTCAGTAAGTCTAACTCACAGTGGAACAAAACCCGACCCCCAAAACCCGCTCATAATTAATATAACTAAATGACATAAATAACAAGAAAGAGGGAAAAGACGATCTTACCCTTGTCGTATGCTTCGCTCACACCCAGAGCTCTTACTTCAAAGCCAAGTTTTGCAAGTGTAGAGACCTCCTACGGTATCCACCCACAACTCGACCTAATCGGTCTCTTACTCGAAGTTTAGCCGAGTCGGACCAAAACACTACTCGAGTATTATATGAACTTAAAGGTTTTCTCTCAAGGGGAAATGCCTTTTTGAGTTCCTACTCAAGTGAACAATCCCAAGGTATGCCTTGGCTATTTATAAGGAGCGCTTCCTTTGAATTACTCTCATCTTCAATGTGGAGCTTTTACTCACAAAGATCCCACATGGAAATATGTTGAATTCAATTCCTAATTAAATAAACCAAGGAATCACTAAATAACAAGTGTCATATGGTTAGGTGAGGATCACTTTCTTACTTGCTCCCTAAGGCAACTCACATCCATTGTGAGCTAACCATGTGGCACCCAACAATGAGCCCCAAGATGGGTTCGGTTGGGCCGCCACCCTTCGGCCCACGTCCATGACTCGTCACCCGGGTCCGCGCCCCGCTGTCACGTGGCGCGCTGCTAACATGGCACGATGCCACTTGGTGCTGCTACATGGCGTGCTGCCATGTGCTCTGCCACGTGGCGCACTTCTATTTGGCACGCTTCCCTAGCTTTTCGCTTGGCTAGGGTTTTTACTTGTTACTTGAAGCATTTTCCCGTCTCGCCAATTCCTAAATTTTGGCTCGACTTTTGAGATTCAGTTCCGACGCTCTAAGGTCGGAATCGGACGTCTTTGTTCATAATACTCGAGCGACTCATTAACTCCTTTCGAATTAATTCGTCGTGTCGGACTGTTAGTGTCTTGGGTGTGACCCGAAGGGTTCAGCCAAGATTAAGCTGTAATATTAATTATAGATTAATATCACTGATCGAAAGCGGCCTCCAACTATGCATTCCGATCACTTGACCTCACTGAATAATTAGCTTTCTAATAATTCCGAATCCTCTATCGGAATAACTAGGCATCAATTTTGTAACCATGTCGCTTTATGTGAGAGAGGTCGGTGTATTTGATAGAGACCATGTGACGATAATAAAAATCATTTAGCTTCCTCAGTAATATCAACATGAATTCCCGATCAGTAATAGGAAAGCGAAGTTGAGCCCGAATGTAAGAGCACCTTGAAAAGAGATGTGAAAATGATTCTGGGTCACTTTGCTCCATATTTACGAGCTTTAGTTTTTGATCCTCGATTTGTCAAAATTCAAATGCCCAATCACTGAATGCTTGAGCAATTTCTCCCTAAGAACTTCTACTTGTTAGCCCTGAAGTATAATACCAAGATGACGCGGGTCCATCCAGACTTCTGTTAAACAACATGGGAAAATGCTCTTCTGGAAATTTAAGGGATATAAGGTGTTCACAAAGTTGTATAAATAGAGGATGGGATCTCCCAACCCATTGAACTTCTCAAGCTGGGAGAGATTATGGTAACGATCTTCATGTCTGTAGTTAGGGAAAAGGACCAACTCCTCCAGGTACACAGACCTTCTATAACACAAAACATCGAAATCTAAATCAAAATCCTCGGCCCTAGATCTTTTCCGAGATCCCTCATCATGATCATGTCTAAAAGAATTACTTGTTCAAGATTCTCCTTTAAAACAAGGGTCGTTGTCTTTTGGAGTTTTAGGCTCCTCTTCTGCCTTATCTTCATTGGACAAGTTTGTTCCACCCCTACCTTCTTGGGAATTAAACTTAGAGTCATTGTCATCTTCTTGAAGCTCTTCTTCTGGATCTTCTTCAGTTTCTACCTCTTCCGGATCTTCCTTGGTTTCTTCATCCTCCTCCAAGCCCTCTTCAGTTTCTTCTTCTTCTTTCCAAGAGCCAATTGAATCAAATCCAATGTTATGGACAGTGAATCCATCCAATCGATTACCTTGTTCTTCATCTAAGTGGAGCACATATTTTCCAATACTCGAGACACTTATAACTTATGGGTTACCCACAAGTGTCATTGCACCATGATCCGTGAGCAATTTCACCTTTTTGGTGTAAGTTAGAGGCCATCGCTCTATTCTCATGAAGCCATGGTCTACCCAGCAGAATAGTAAAGCATGCTTCAATATCAATTGGGACTACTAACCTAATCAAATTAATTATTTATAAACCTAAATCTTTCGCTAAACTAGTTAGCGGCAAGTATAGGGTCGAACCACGAGGAAGCACACAAGTTAAACATCAAATCCACTAATTCAAGAGTAAATGGGAGAATATTTTTTTTGGTTTTCTTTGATTAAGTAAACTAAAGCAATAAAGAAAGGAAGATAAAAGAATTAAACCAAAGATAAACAACGCTAGGGGTACGGGGGTGTCAAACATGATCGAACAAATATGGACAATGATGATTATCATGAAGAACATGCCATAGAATGCTAAGTTCTACTCAAACAACTCACTTTCATGCAATTGCTAAAGCAAATCAATGAATTAAGTCTTGTCCTAATTAAGATCACTTTCATGCATCCAATTAGTCACTAACCATGGCAAGAGATTAAGAGTGCACAATACATAAAACTCTACTTAAATAATTCATTTTCATGCAATCATTAAAGTAAAGGTGATCTTAGTCTAATCCAAATCATTCTCATGCATTTAAATTAGGGAACATCAAATAATGTGCTACTAACAATCTCAAGCTATCAAAAATCATATATTTCATCAATTTATGGCATGAGATCAATCAAACCATCATCAATCATCAATATTAACACATGTTTTCCACCCCCTTCCCCTAGCTAAAAACTTAGCCTAGGGAAGAGAAACTAACCATGAAAACTAAACAATGTAAGAAAGCATAATTAGCAAGGTTGAACATGAAAATCAAACAATCAAGAATAATTAAGCAAGTAATGAAATAACAAAACAATAAGTAAACAAAATGAAAGCAATAAACTAAAGTAAAGAGATAGGGAAGAAGAGATTACTAATGGAAGATTTGAATTGACAAATCTTGAAGAAGATCAAAGTGCAACAATGGAGAAAATCCTAATCTACACTACTATCTCGCTCTAGATTACTCTAATTTAACCCTAATCCTAATTAGATGAAAAAGAAAGTAAGAGTCAAGTAAGAAATTCAATAATCCCCTCTCTTAAGAAGGTCGTAGAATATATATACCTCCCGAAAAACTGAGCAAAAACAAAACAAAACCGCGAGAAAACCCAGAAAGCCGCGCGCCGCGGGGCAAAGGCCGCGCCTGCGGTGGCTGAAAAGCCACGCCCGTAGGCTGGCATCTCCCGGCCATCTACTGAAAAGTAGAAGAGGCTGGGAGGCAGGAGCCGTGCCCGTGGTGGTAGGGCTGCGCCTGCGGTGGATGCTTGCTGCTGTGGGATCGGTCCTTAGCTGCTCCTTGGTGATGCTCGTGCTCGCTTCTTGGTGATGCTCGTGCTCGCTTCTTGGTGATGCTCATGCTCGATCCTTGGCTGCTTCTTGGTGATGCTCGTGCTTGCTTCTTGGTGATGCTCATGCTTGCTTGAGTTGCTTCATAGCTTTCTTTTCTTCAACGCTTTTTCTAATGAAGACTCCGACCTTCTCTCGGGTCGTAAATATCAAGGAAAATTCCAATTACCTAGACAAAATAGAACACGAGAGAAAGAGTGAAAGATCACAAACAAAAGCACGCAAAACAAGCTAGAAACCGAGCAAAATGCATAAAATTGCAAATTAAGGCCTAAAAACATAAACTAAAACATTATTAACTAAAACGAGACAAAAAGGACGAGAAATAACAAGAAAGACCAAAATAAACCTAAAACAAAAGGAGAAAAACGCCCTAAAATGTGTCATAAATGACACTTATCAAATTCCCCCAAGTTTAGATCTTGCTCGTCCTCGAGTAAGACAAAGACAAAGAGAAAGGGAGAAACATTTATAACCTTAGCTAGGTATGTCAGATTTTATAACCTATAATCATTTAACAATGATGATGGGTGGTCCTTCCAACTATCGAGAGTCTAAGGAGAGTTTCATTCAAAAACTTTCTCCACGTAAGAGATATTATATATCTCATCTCCCCGAGACTTTATGGACAATAGGTCAAAGGAGTCTTTTTTAAAATAATAGACAGATTAACTAGGGCATTGTCAACTACTTCTTGGTTATGTGAAAATCCTCATACTCTATCTTTAGATGCTTTATCAGACGGCTCAGATGGATTTAGAGGTGGATATACATTGCGAGAACTAGGGGATTTTTAGAGGTTCGGTTTTGGTTCAAGTCTTAGAGGGCCTAGTTTTCCCTTTTTCTTGCTATGTTTATTGCAAAATGGGTTACAAAAGGCTCTCTCTCTAGAAGTGAAACAATTAGAAGTAATGATAGACGTTAATCGCTTCGTCTCATCCCTGGCTATACTAGATGTCTACCCAACAAACGTTGAGCAAAAGTTATGCGACATTCTACTCCTAATGCTCTCTCGTGGTTGGGAAGTTAGTATTCGACACTCCCCTCAAGACATGCTTCGAGGAGCCCGACTCATTGTCGACCATTGTCAAGGGTTTACTTGGGGTCAAACAGAGATGTTTAAAGCTCCACCATCTGCTGAGATTCAGTTAGGGCCTTTTTTTACCTTTGTATTTGACAAGAGGAAATGCAGGTCGTTATCTACCTCTCCCTAGAGCCAAACCTAATTTGTAAACACTCGACCAACCTAATACAAGTATATGGTAAGTCAAGGGTCGAACCCAAAGGAATGAGTAGAAACGATGCTATAGCCTATGCCAAGATAAATCGAAGAATATAAATGGTTGTGGTTGGTAACTAAGATGTCAAAAGGCTAGACAAATCGAAGAATTCAATGTGCTAAACACTAGGGATATAGGTTCCACATGCAAGCTCAATGATTATGCTAATTTATAGATCACTTAATCGATTCAACATCACAAGGGACAAACAATAGTTGCAATCAAAGGAATCCAAAAGCTATCTCCTATAAGCCAAGCTAGGGTTCACTATGAATGGCTAACAAGGAAAATCACAATCAAATTCAATCAATTAAAGCAATTCTCAAATCAAGGGTTCATGTCATGGAAATTTGCATTGCAATCTAGATTAATCTTATAGGTTTATCACTCCTAGTCTAATTAATCACATGCACAACTATGTCAACCAATTTAATTGCAACATTCAAATCAATTTAGCATCATCAACTAGCAAAAATCATCAATCAAGCATGCTTCCCCTTCTCCCTAGCAACTAATCTACTCACTAGTCATGGTGAAATTAAGGAACAAAACAAATTCAATCAAATTCATATTCATTTAAAGCTTAATCAAAAGAAAATCAATCAATCAACAAATTCTAGAGCAAGGAATGTAATCTCAATCAAAATTCAAGAAACTAGAAAGAATTGCATTAAAAGTAAATCAAGGGAAAGAAATCTTACAAATTTTCATTGAATTAAAGAAGGAATTTCAAGATCCAATTGAAATCTAAGATCAAATTCAAGTACAAACAAGTAAATCTTATGCTTCTCTCACTACTTTCTCTCTCTATTATTTCTGGAAAATTTTATCTAAAGTACAAAAGTTCAGTCGTCATAAAAAAGAAAGTCAAAAGCTATAAGTAGAAAAATCGAGCGAAGGGGCTGCACAGGGCCGTGCGCACGCACCGACCAGCCGCGCGCGCGCACAGCTGGGTCTGCGCGCACGCACCCTTGTGCCGCACGCGCGTACCCTTGTGTGGTGCACGAGGCCTTGGCTCCTTCGCTTTGCTTGATTAAACTTCGCGCTCCCGAGCATCCCCATCATCA
Source organism: Chenopodium album (assembly GCF_948465745.1). Taxonomy (NCBI): domain Eukaryota; kingdom Viridiplantae; phylum Streptophyta; class Magnoliopsida; order Caryophyllales; family Amaranthaceae; genus Chenopodium; species Chenopodium album. The sequence continues at coordinate 24,527,485 of NC_137846.1, read as the reverse complement.
GTGCACTCGAGATGATTCCCGCGAACAAGGCATTCCCAAAATGAGCAAATTGACTTGATTATTCACCTACAAAACACAAATAAAACAAAGAGAGAAAGCATAACAAAATAAAACTAAAACTAAAACTATGAATTATCAACTAAAAATATGAAAAACTCGTAAAAACTAATCGAGAACCAAAGTGAATTATAAAAATGGTAAATCAAATAAAACTAAGAAAATTATATGAAAATGATGAAAGAAAATAAAGAAAATGAACCTAAATCTTATTCTTTTGAGCGCCATAAACGACGTTCATCAGTATTATGGTTTTTTTTAGTTTATTATTATGGTTATATCGCTATATAAATATGAATTAATGTTCTTTTCCATCTATTTTCCACCTTATGAACGAATGTGAAAAGTAAAAAAAAAAAAAAGATAAAAATAAAGCCTGCAGAAAAATAACAAACTGTTAGTGGGCGAGCCCAATGGCTGCCTACGTATTCCTGAGTGTGAAAATGTGTTGAGTGTAATGTGATTCAAGAAATCAGGCCAATCGTAGTTCGACATAAAAACAAGATAATTTTTATTTTTGCGATTGCACTCAAAATAAGTTGCCTACGTACCCTGTTACAAGATTTTTTTTCATTTTTCATTTTTCCATTTTTTTCAAGAATCAGGTCACTCGTAGTTTAAAAAAAATATAAAATAAATAAAAATAAAATAAAATATTACAACAAACTTTAATGAAAATGTAACGACTATTATTACCATGCATCTACTTCCCCAGTCAAAAGTCGCTTCTCCTATGCAGCTTTCCGTTTCGCAACATAAAGGGGGTTATCTTCTTTATCCAAAATCCATGATGCCCATGCTTTACACACTACCATGCATGACTCCGTTGTAAAAGGATCGATGTTATCAAGGAAGATGTAAGGTTCCATGATTTCTCGTATTGATGCCACTTTGTTTGCAAATGTTTTTACCCCTTCACAAGGAATTGCTATGTCTTCGTCATAAAACCAGTTAAACCTCCTTCGGATATCATCAGCCTTTGCCTTGTTGGGTATCCAGTTTGGCTTGTCCCGTTCATTTTCCGGAATATTGTTCTTTTTGCAAATGGCGAGCGCCTTACTACAACCACCTCATCATTTTATATGTAATGATCTGTCGTTTTTATGGTGTTTATCCAACCACCGTATTGAGATGAACTTTCACCTCCATAAGCTTCCCTACTATAGTCACCACATATAATAATGATGCCCCAAGATGCTCTCATCTTTAGCTTCTAGTGTAAGCTAGATAAGAATGCTTTACACCCGTGCACCTAGGGTCTTCCTAGTACAAGTTGCATGAGAGTAAAAAATCCACTACCCATAAACTCTATGTTGAACAGAACATTCTCATGTACCAAAGGTAAGACTATAGATCCCGTCACTTTCCTTGGCAATTGATCAAAACCTCTGAGAAAAATGGAGCAGTAAGTGATATGTAAATCATTGTACCCCAGCTTATACATGTATTCTCGGGAACAAAGATTGATGTCAGATCCGGTATCAACCATATTGTGATTAATATAACTTGAACCATGTCGGAGAGTGATATGCAGTGGTTCATTATGATAGTGATTTGGGGGAAAATAAAGGTGAGCCCTAGATCAACATCGTGATGTTCAATGTTTTACCTTTTCGTGAGAAAGAGTAAAAAGTGTCTAAGGTTTTAAATACATTTTGAGAATACATTGATTCATGGATAGGCATATAATATAATAGTTCGGGGCCAATTTGACGAGAGTGGGGGACACTGTTTTCTTGGCGAGAGGCCTTGGATTGTTCAATAGTGGAAACCTTTGGGTGCGGGTTTTTATCATTTGGAGCTTCAGCCCATAAGGTTAAAATTTTAGAGCCATCATGGAAGGTTAAAGATTCATGAAGCTGTGCTGGCGTCTTTTGGGATTGAACTAACATGAGGGGATGAAATTGGTAAATCTAGGGTTGGCCAAGTTTGATATCATAGGAAACTGGCATATCACAAATTATGAAACTTGTGGTGAAACTTAAACCTTTGTATTTAAAAATAGCATCAATTTTACCACATACATTTTCATATACATCGTTGTTACAAAAATCACCTATTATTACAGGTCAAAGTTCTTCCTCCTCGAATTCCCACTCAACAAATGTATGGTACGGGCACATATTAATGGAAGACTCTTCATCGATGCGAACGTGATGACACTTGATGTTATGACATATCATTGCATGATCCAGTGAGTCATTTATAAAACCCTTTCCAATCAAATCGTCTTTGACCTGGTGAGGATCAAGTTTGAAGATTTCCCTCAAATCTCTAAAAAGGGTTAAGGAGTAAGGAGGGTGTGCCCATCGTAGGGGATCCTTCTCCTTTACGCCCATGGCCCTTTTAAAAGCCTAGGACTGTACACTTTTTAGGGTGTTTTAGGATTTGAATTCCTTATTGTTTGGAAGACCTTTGAATTAGAGTTGATCCTATCATCATACTTTTTTGTAAAAAAACTAGTAAGGAGTCGCCAGTGAATTTTAGGAAAACTCATAAACCTTTTTCATGCCTTTCTCCCAAGTAGGGTTCAAGGGATATTTAGCATGAATCATAAATTTACCCCATGCCCAAATTGGTCTACTTATACCAGAATTGAGTTCGGGAGTGAGGGTACTAAAATAACGTTCCTTTTAGGGAGGAATCGCTATTCTAGTCCTAGTGCAGCCTCTCCTAGCTCTTCCTTTTTCACAATTTCATCACCAAACAATATATGCAATGTGATACCTAATAAGTTAGTTGATTTTAGTTACAAGCATTAATCACATAGGAATTACATTGCCAAAGTCGTTATTCTTTGGTTATTCAAATTCGTGAAAAGAACAAGAAATAAACAATGTTCGCCTTGACTTCGGTGATAAAACAATCAATTAATTATTCAAATTCTAGTCTTGATTAACACAAGAATTCTATGTGAATTAAATTAATTAAAATTTTGTTTAAAGTGATCAAACAACACTACTTATTCAATTAAAGTTATTTAAACAATAAAAGAAAAGTGATTTATCTAAGTGCTTGGAAAACTAACTGTTCTTCTTTTATGCTAAATCTCCGTTTAATGCGTTTATAGACGTTCTTTCTTGTTTGTACCTCCAAAGACTTCGATGGATTCAATTAGGGTTGGAAAGTATTTAGGAAGAGAGAAGAAAAGTAGTATGATAGTAAGAGAACTTGAGAGATTAGGGATTTGAGAATGCTAGGGTTAGAATTCCGATTTTTTCGTCCTCTTTAGGATTGAACGAAGACCCTTATTTATAGGCGTTGGAATCTAGGTTTAGGGTTTTAAAGCCGCGACTTCAGGTAGCGTGCACAACTCTAGAAATCGAGCTGGGTGCCACTAACACGAGGAAAATGTAGGTCGTTATCTACCTCTCCCTAGAGCCAAACTTAATTTGTAAACACTCGACCAACCCTAATACAAGTATATGGTAAGTCAAGGGTCGAACCCAAAGGAATGAGTAGGAACGATGCTATAGCCTATGTCAAGCTAAATCGAAGAATATAAATGGTAGTGGTTGGTTACTAAAATGTCAAAAAGCTAAAAAATCGAAGAATTCAATATGCTAAACACTAGGGATATAGGTTCCACATGCAAGCTCAATGATTATGCTAATTGAAGGATCACTCAATCAATTCAAACATTACAAAGGACAAACAATAGTTGTAACCAAAGGAATTCAAGAGCTATCTCCTATAAGCCAAGCCAGGGTTCACTATGAATGGCTAATTAGGAAAATCACAATCAAATTCAATCCATTAAAGCAATTCTCAAATCAAGGGTTCATGTCATTGAAATTTGCAATGCAATCTAGATTAATCTTATAGGTTAATCACTCCTAGTCTAATTAATCACATGAACAACTATGTCAACCAATTTAATTGCAACATTCAAATCAATTTAGCATCATCAACTAGCAAAAATCATCAATCAAGCATGCTTCCCCTTCTCCCTAGTAACTAATGTACTCACTAAACATGGTGAAATTAAGAAACAAAACAAATTCAATCAAATTCATATTCATTTAAAGCTTAATCAAAAGAAATCAATCAATCAACAAATTCTAGAGCAAGAAATGTAATCTCAATCAAAATCCAAGAAACTAGAAGGAATTGCATTAAAAGTAAATCAAAGGAAAGAAATCTTACAAACATTCATTGAATTGAAGAAGGAATTTCAAGATCAAATTGAAATCTAAGATCAAATTCAAGTACAAATAAGTAAATCTTAAGCTTCTCTCTCTACTATTTCTGGAACAATTCTCTCCCTAGTACAAATTTAAGTCGTTCTAAAAAAGAAATTCAAAAGCTATAAATAGGAAAATCAAGCGAAGGGGGCCGCACAGGCCGTGCGCACGCACAGACCGCACAGCTGGGTCTGCGCGCACCCCTGTGTGGTGCACGAGGCCTTGGCTCCTTCGCTTGCTTGATCAAACTCCGCGCTCCCGAGCATCCCCATCATCAGTGCACTCGAGATGATGCCCGCGAACAAGGCAGTCCCAAAATGAGCAAATTGACTTCATTATTCACCTACAAAACACAAATAAAACAAAGAGAGAAAGCATAACAAAGTAAAACTAAAACTAAAAGTATGAATTATCAACTAAAAATATGAAAAACTCATAAAAACCAATCGAGAACCAAAGTGAATTATAAAAATGGAAAATCAAATAAAACTAAGAGAATTATATAAAAATGATGAAAGAAAATAAAGAAAATGAACCTGAATCTTATTCTTTTGGCCGCCATAAACGATGCTCATCAAATTCCCCTAAGCTAAACTTTTGCTCGTCCTCGAGCAAAACAAAATCAAACCCAAGGGAAAATGATGACACTGCTCAAGCAAAGAAAGAAACAAGAAAATTAGAGAAGATGAGAATATACACTAACTCACTTTCGTAGGAATGACGGTCAATTTTAGCAACTAAAGACAAGCCATTTAAACCCCTAGATCGCTCTAGAGGACGAGTGATGCTCTCGTAAAGGTTTCCATAGAGGTTAACCTATAACTCTTTTTATTAAAAAGGAGACAAAGCAAAAAGAAAAGAAAAGAAAAAGTTTAAAACCTCGAAAAGAAAAGAAATGCTTATACAATGGACTTTTGCACATGATCAAGGCACGAAGGATATCAAACTTTCTAAAACAACAATGGTAAGCACGTTCTAAGATATTGAGGGTGGATTGAAACATAGGGTATGCTAAGCGTAGAGAACTAATGAGGCGCAATCCACTTTCATCCCAACCAATCTAACCGCGTTCTCCCTAATGGCTTCAAACCTTCCCTTAGTAAGCGTCTCTATGGTTCCACGAAGGAACCGGAAAAGAATAGAATTTGAGGGTTCTCGACATCTTGACCCTTGCATCCCTTTTCCTTAGGCTTTAACTCATAATGCCCTCCCTCGGTATATGACTCAACCACTAGGTCGAAAGGACTTTCCCAAAGGTTGTAACGTAAGGGCAAAAGGTTAGGGGTAGGCTTAAAATTTAGAATTTGGTGGTACACCTAGGTTATGAAGCAAAGGTTGGCCACACCTCGACACCAAAACCAAGAAGTCACCAAACAAAAACAAATTAATACCCCCAAGCTTATTCAAAGCTATATCCACAAGCATATATACAAAAAGCGTAAACGCTTCTCCCTCAATCTAAAAGGAAGCATTGTCCTCAATGCATGAAAAGGGAAAAGAATCACATCAAACCGATTTTTGAATTTTCTCATTTTCACTCTTTTTTTTTATGTAATATTCACTTTATCAAAGCAATTGTCCTCGCCTCTTTTAACTTTGGATGGCTTTTTCATTATGCATTTATTATGTCCTTGCCTTTTTAAAACTTGGGAAGGGTTTTTCATTTATTCATTTACCATTATTCACAATATATACAAAAGACGAGTGTGCTTACAAATAAAACCAATATCCAACTTTACAAACCACAAACACCAAAAGCATGACCAATTGCTTCACAAAAACCAAAAATAGAACAAAAAGAAACAAAAGGCTCAAAGTTCTAAATATGTGGCTTGAAAAGAAGGGGAAAGGCTCAAATGGTTAGCAAGACGGCAAATGTAAACCCAATGAACTAAAAAGAAAAAAGAAAATCCTAGAAATGAAAAATTACCACCCCAAAAAATGGCCTTTGTCCTTCCTAGTTGGTTCGGTCTCGTGTTTGAGAATTATGAGTCAAGATTCAAGATTAGGAATGCAAAGGTGAAGGATCCACGCCGCACAATCAAAAATGTTGAAGGCTTGAAAAAGAAAAATCCTCACACAATTGTAGCAAAAACTTACTAAAGGTGCCAAATCCACTAAAGGAAGCAACTCCGTTTTACCACAAACCAAAAGAATCCGGCTTCAAGGCCCCAAAAGGTCTAAACCGCTACCTTAGCATACCCTATCCTAGAGTCAACCAAAAATACTCTCAAACCGTGCAAACCATTGTATTTAGGAAGAAAATAGCCAAAGTGCAAGTTCAAGTGGTACTAAGTCTAAAGTAAAAGCAAAAAGATGAAGAAAGAAAAGCAATGCCTTAAAAACATTTTATTCATATTAACAAAAACAAGTTTTTTCTTTTATTTTATTTCTTTTTTTTTATATCTTGTTTCTTTTTTTTAAAAAAAAATTGAAGAAAAGTAAAGGACTAAAAAAAACAAAGTAAATAGAAAAAAAGGGATAAAAAGAAAAGAAAAGAATAAGAAAAAGAGAAAAGGAAAACATGAAGGAAGAAGAAAACAAAAGAAAAAGAAAGAGAAAAAGAAAAAGAAGAAAAGCAAAATGAAATGAAAAATAGAAAAGTAAAGGAGAAGTAGAAAGCAATAAGGAAGTAATGCTAACACACATAAATCCCAATCAACAAACAAGTGAACATTCGGCCACAATGCCAACGTTCCCAAACACACTAGGGTGTTACAAAGCAAACAACCTCGAACCATTCAACTTCTCCTAGAACTAATCCTAGACTAAGCAACCAAGAAAAAGAAAAAGAAAAGAAATAGAAAGATCTCACCGGGCGCCAAAGCTATTGCACATTAAACAACGCGAAAGAGCACCTTTATGAATCGTCAAAATCCAAAGCATAAGCAATAGAGCAAGGTGAGAAATAGAAAACTATATACAAAGAAAATTGTTAGTAACTTCAATACAAAAGGAAAGAAGAAAATAGAAAACAAAATGTAGGAAAATAAAGAAAAAGTAAGTAATAGTAGCAGCAAGGGTCAGAATCATCAGACTAAAATAGGATCAGGAGACAAGAAATCAGATAGTCATCATCAGGAATCATCATAACAGAGACACAGAGAAACTCAGCGGACAGCGATCAGCGAAACAAGCAACAAACCAATAACCCGGCAGAGAAATTAGCAGAAATACAGCAGCATCATCATAAAACCAAACAACACACAGATCAATACTAGAAGCATAGGAGACTAGGAATGAACTACAAAAGCAGGGGGGATATGGTGAAGCACATAAACAAATGGCATAAAGCACCCCCAAGCTTAAACTGGACTACCCTCCCTAACTCTAAACCTAAAGACATATAGGCAACCGAGAAACATCATATAAAGCACATAAGAAGGGGGGGTAGCCATGGTAGTATCACTGCGCACTATGGTTAGGGGTAGAATGAGAACTCCCCTCACTGGTCTCCATCACATGACTAGAGCTAGCCATCTCGCTCACATCCATGGGAGCCTTACCCCTTAACCTACCTTCCCTCCTAGCTCTATCATCCTCAAAATAATAAGACCAATCATCTAAGACCGGCTCACCCGACCTACCCCACCGTCCAAAAGTCTCAGGGTCCGGAAAGGGCGTAAGATTAGTCGGATCATATGTATAATCACAACCACCGGGCCGCCGATAGTCGTAAGTGGCTGGGGTGGTGCCTATGATAGAACTAGGGTGAACATAAGGGCCCTCCCAATAAGGGTAGCAAGGCCGAGGACCAATGGAAGGGTCAAAAGGCTCCCATTGAGGAATAGGTCCTTGTTGGACCAGGAGATACGGGTAATTCACATAGGGCTCGATCTCCCCCCTCCGAACATGCAAATTGTACAATTGATTTGTATGATAGTCATAACCAAGATTAGGGGTTTGCATAGAAGGCATAGAATATAACACATTAGCAATAGAATCAAGCCTAGCATGAATGGTTGACAAATCAAAAGTAGAAGGAGTAGGAGAGGGGGAAGGAATAGGTGTACCTTCCGGTTCAACCGTGGGAATAGTTTGAACATTCGATGAGAAAGCATTGGTTGAGTGGCCTCTTGTATGATTCGTCCTACGTCGAATAGAAGGATCAATATCTCGCATCGGAGGCCTCCAAGATAAGGAATCTTTCTCTCTTGGTCGGGTAGTTGCCTCTTTGCATGGGATTAAGAAACATTCTTTAACCCGGGAAACTTTCCAAATGAAGACATCATCCTTTCTAGTACGATCGAGGAACTTTTGGTTCACAAGGGCGGAGATGTTGAGGAAATGAGAAGAAGATTTTTCTCGAGGATCAATAATTGGGGGAAGCTCATTTAACAAAGTCTTATAGTTGTCATTGATGCAAAGAGCTAGGATAGAAATCATCCCTCCTAATTGGATTCTCCCCGATAGGCTAACTTCATCACGGATATCCAAGAATCGATTGATCAAGTGCTCCGTGAAATCCACTAGCTCAATCTCAAAGTCATTTTAGTCGGCTATCCACAACCAACAAAGCTCCTCTCGAGAGATAGCACCCAAAGAGTCCTTGGAGCAAAGAGCGTAAGTGAGAAGACGGTTGAAATACCGCATAGCCGCATGAATCATGGAGGCGGTCTTGGAATTTTGAGGCTCATACTTCCCTTCCTCCGAGATACTTCTCCACCAACGTTGCTCATTATATCCATGGTCATCTACCATTCTACCATGTGCCGGATAGATACAATGTTCCGCGTCCGCGGCCCATGGAAACTTGAAGTATGAACATAGTTGAGAATCCGTCAATGAGTGATCATGATTGAAAAGTTGGAAAGTCAAAATCCTAGCATAAGTAGGGGCGCTCAAATCCAAGAACTCTAAATGACCAAGGCCCTTTGCAAGAAGCCGAACGTCCTCATCAATGCCGAGAAACTTGGTTGTTGCTTGATCGTAGAATCTTGTTGGTCTTTGCTTTCTCTTGGATAGACGCTTGAAACGATCCCAATGCGATTCTTTAGAAAATTCAATGTCGTAAGTCTCTTCTACCTCGGGTAGAGGTGGAACAACATGCCAAGGTTTGCTTGAACTTGATCTTGCCCGCTTCTTGTGACGGATTGGAGCCATCTACAAGAAGGAAAACAACTCATGAGCAAATCTTACATTTGTCATATTTTAATAATAAGCATAAGTAATTGCTCAAAAATCAAGCACAAATGCAATTATCTCAAAATGGAAACAAGAGATGGCTACATATGAACAATGCCATTAATATAGAATCATGAATTTGAAGCAAGTAAGCATGGATTAAAGGCAAAAATGAACAAAAGAGACCAAATCATGAATCTAATTGAGCAAAATAATTTCAAACATTGAATTATCAAAGCAATAAAACCATCATAAAGAATACCCATGAGAGAGAAAATGACCAACAATGGTGAATCAAGGAAACAAGCAAATTATACAAATTCATCATGAAAAAGCTTCAATTTAACACTCAATGATATCATTCAACAAAAATTACAAGTTAAAAGAACCAACAATGGAGTTCTACCATGAAAGCAAAAACAAAGTTTCAAGCTTGAACAATGAGGAAGAAGATGAATAGAAAATAAGAAATTATACCTCAATGAAGCCTTAAATTACTTGTAAATTTCCCAAAATGAAGATTTAAGAACAAATAGAACACCCAAAGACAAGTTCCAAACCTCAACACAAATTCACAAAATTTCGAAAAAAAACCCCAAAATTTTCGAATTTTGAGTTCGAAAATCTGGAATTTTTTAGGTAAAATTCGAAAATGAGATGAGTTTAATGTAATTTGATGTTAGAATGAAAATAAAAGAGGTGAAATTGATATGATTTTGCAAGAAAAATAATAAGGTTTGATGAGAGAATGAAGTTGGGAAAATTGGGCAAAAGTCGGGGAGAGAGAAAGAAGAAATAAGGTGGTGCGCTTTGGGGTTATAAGGGGGCGTGGCGCGCGCCTGGCTGCTGCGGCTGGTGCGTGCGCGCAGGAGCTTGGTGCGTGCACACCAGCGACAGCAGGGGGGCTGTTCTTGCTTTGGGTTGCGACGATTGGCCAAAAATCCCTGCCTACCTTGTGGATGCGCACAAGGTAGGGCTGGTTTGGTTCAAAAAGTCAGGCCAAACTTTGACCCCTGTGGTGCGCGCGCACAGGGATGGGGTGCGTGCGCACCAAGGGGGTACGGAGATGGTTCAAAAACCATCAATTTTTGTCAAAGTTAGCGAAAAATTTCTAACCCCTTTAGTGCGCGCGTGCAACCTTTAATGCGCATGCACCAAGTAAGAATATTCCAGCCATGAATATACTCTCGTGTTTGCATAATGAGATATTTGAAAGCGCATTCGAAAAAGAGTAGAAAATCAATAGAAATGCAAACATGAGAGCATAAAACCCCAACAATTTTCCACCTAAACTTAACCAAACCTCGAGAAAGGTTGAAATAACACCAAAATTGTTGGAAATTTTCTTCGATCCAATCTCATGGTACCTAAAATCAAGAAAATAAACAAAAATAAAGAGGAATAAGAAAAATCTCAAGGATAAAAGAAACATAGAAAATCGTAAAATCGAAAGAAAAAGGTTAGAAAACCGGGTTGCCTCCCGGGTAGCGCTTGTTTAACGTCATAGCTCGACGTCCTCCACCAATTAAGGTGGTTGTCAGAAAAGCAATGAGTGAACAAGGCCAACAAAAGCACCGTCGAAATACTTCTTGAGACGATGGCCATTGACCTTAAACGGAGAAGAAGAATCCATCATTGAGACCTCTATAACACCACTTAGAAAAACATTCTTGACCAAATAGGGACCGCTCCATCGTGACATGAGCTTTCTGGGAAACAACTTCATTTTTGAATTGTAGAGAAGAACCTTATCGCCAACACAAAAATCTTTCTTCTCAATAAGCTTGTCATGCGTTTCCTTGGAACGAGCTTTGTACACACTAGCGCAATCATAAGCATCAAACCGAAGCTCCTCTAGCTCATGAAGATCTAACCACCTTTTCTCCCCCGCACTTGCCAAGTCAAAATTTATCATCTTGATTGCCCACAAAGCACGGTGTTCAATTTCAACCGGGAGACGGCATGACTTGCCGTAGACTAGGCGGTATGGAGTGGTACCTATGGGGGTCTTGAAAGCCGTTGGATAGGCCCAAAGAACATCATCCAACTTATCCGACCAATCCTTTCGATTTCTCACAACTGTCTTTTCAAGAATAAGTTTGATTTGACGATTAGAGACTTCCACTTGACCGCTCGATTGGGGATGATATGGGAGCCCGAATCTTTGATGGACTCCATGCTTCCTCAACATCTTTTGGAAGGCATGGTGAATAAAATGAGAACCGTTGTCGCTTATCACCGCCTTTGGTACCCCAAATCTTGGAATGATTATCTTCTTAAACAACTTCATAACCACCTTGTGGTCATTAGTTGGGGAGGCAATGGCCTCAACCCACTTAGACATGTAATCGACCGCCACAAGAATATATTGATTTCCGAAAGATGAGGGAAATGGCCCAATAAAAACAATACCCCACACATCAAAGACTTCTAACTCAAGTATGGGTTGTTGAGGCATTTCATTTTTCTTGGAAATGTTCCCAACTCTTTGACATCGGTCACATGTCTTGACAAAACCCCATGAGTCCTTAAAGAGATGTGGCCACCATAAACCGCATTGAAGGACCTTCATGGCGGTCTTAGAGACACCCATATGGCCCCCGCTTGGATCCGAATGGCACATTTTCAAAACACTAGGCACCTCTTCGTTCGGCACACAACGTCTAAGTAAGCCATCGACCCCTCGTTTGTATAAGATGGGATCATCCCACACATAATGCCTTGCCTCTCTCTTGAGCTTCTTTCTTTGGTTCTTAGAAAAGGAAGGAGGAAACTCCCCACATGCAAGAAAGTTCATTAAATCGGCAAACCATGGGAGCTCCTTTGCTTCAATAGCATACAAGAAATCATCAAGCATCCTATCCTCAATTGGAGAACCATCATCATGAGTTTGAGAATCTTCTAAACGAGAAAGATGATCCGCCACAACATTTTCCGCTCCTTTTTTTATCCCTAATCTCAATGTCAAAGGTTTGGAGCTCAAGAACCCACCGAATCAACCTTGGCTTGGACTCTTTCTTGGCAAAAAGATACTTGAGAGCCGCATGATCCGTGAAGACAATGGTTTTGGAACCCAATAGATAATAACGGAACTTCTCAAAAGCATGAACTATAGCCAAGAATTCCTTCTCCGTTGTAGTGTAATTCCGTTGAGCTCCATTTAGAGTCTTGGACATATAATAGATCACATGAAGCTTCTTGTCCACTCGTTGACCCAAGACACCTCCTATTGCCGAATCACTTGCATCACACATCAACTCAAATGGTAAATCCCATCTTGGAGCTTGAACAATAGGGGTAGATATTAGAGCTTTCTTCAACTTATTGAATGCCTCCAAACACTTATCATCAAACACAAACTCGACATCTTTTTGAAGAAGATCATTGAGGGGATTTGCAATGAGCGAAAAATCCTTGATGAATCTTCTATAAAACCCGGCATGCCCTAAGAAAGATCTCACTCCCTTTACATTCAACGGAGGTGGAAGCTTTTCAATGACTTTAATTTTAGCTTTATCCACCTCTATCCCCTTGTGAGAGATCTTGTGACCGAGGACTATGCCTTCCTCCACCATGAAGTGACATTTCTCCCAATTCAAGACCAAGTTCACCTTCTCACACCTTGCAAGACATTTTTCAAGGTTTTTAAGGCATGCCTCAAATGAAACACCTCCTACGGAGAAGTCGTCCATAAAAACCTCCATCTCCTCTTCCAACAAATCTCCAAATATACTCATCATGCATCTTTGAAATGTCGCGGGAGCATTGCAAAGGCCAAACGGAATTCTCCTATAAGCAAATGTACCATATGGACAAGTGAAGGTTGTTTTCTCTTGGTCATCCAGGTGGATAGGGATTTGGAAAAATCCCGAATAACCATCAAGAAAACAATAGAAATTGTGCCTTGTTAGTCTTTCAAGCATTTGATCAATAAAAGGAAGGGGGAAATGATCTTTCTTTGTAGATGTGTTTAGACTTCTATAGTCTATACACATCCTCCATCCCGTGACCGTCCTCGTTGGAATGAGCTTACCTTTCTCATTCTCAACGACGGTCATACCTCCCTTCTTTGGGACAACGTGAACAGGAGAGACCCACCTAGAACTAGAAATAGGGAATATGATTCCTGCATCCAAAAGTTTGGTGATCTCCTTTTTCACTACCTCTCCCATTTGGGGGTGTAGCTTTCTTTGCCTCTCAATAGAAGGTAGAGCACCCTCCTCAAGAGTTATGTGATGTGTACATAAAGCGGGACTTATACCTTTGAGGTCATCAATGGTATAACCCAAAGAATTTCGGTGATTTTTCAAAACACCACACAACTTTTGAGCTTGATGCTCACTCAAAGAAGAGCTAACAATCACGGGAAAAGTGGAGTTGGGTCCCAAAAATTCATACCTAAGGTGTGATGGAAGAAGTTTGAGCTCAACCATTGGAGCACCTTTACCTCCCTTCAATGTTTCCACTTGCAACGCTTCTTGGCTAGAAATGCTCAAACACATTTGCTCTTCAACATCCTCAAAGCTTCCATTGAGCAAATTTTCATACAAACCCATCTCCTTGTTAGGAGTACCTATCTTTTCCTTATTCAACAAAACATTCTCAAGAGCATCGTTAGAAGTGAGCAATTGCTCATGCATAGAAGACACAACATGATTGAGAGAATAAATTAACATACAATTTTCTAAAGAAGAACTTGGATACTTCATGCTATCATTCAAATCAAATTCTATCACTTCATCCCCTACTTTGAGCGAAATTTTAGCACTTTTCACATCTATCAAAGCACCCGAAGTATCAAGGAATGGTCTCCCTAGAATGATGGGAATATTAGCATCTTCATCCATCTCAAGCACAACAAAATCCACCGGAATAACAAATTTCCCAACCCTCAAAGGAACATCCTCTACCTTACCCTTAGGAAACTTAATTGACCTATCGGCCAATTGTAAAGTGATTTTAATAGGTAAGAGTTCCCCTAGCTCAATTCTTTGGTAAACCGAGTATGTCATGAGGCTAAAACTAGCTCCTAGGTCACACAAGGCATTCTCAATTTGCATTTTATAAATGGCACAAGGGATGGAAAAGTTTCCGGGGTCTTTTAGCTTAGGTGGCATCTTGTTCATTATGATAGCACTACAATTCTCGGTTAAGTTCACCGTCTCTACACCATCACATGTCCTCCTACCACTCAAAATGTCTTTGAGGAATTTTGCGTAGTTGGGCATTTGGGTGACAACTTCAGTAAATGGTAGAGAAAGGTGAAGTTGCTTAAGCATGTCAATGAATCTTCCAAATTGTTCATCTAACTTGTGTCTCATGAATTTTTGTGGATAAGGAAGCTTGGGTTTCACAATCTCTTTCCCCTCTCTCACTTCACTAGGCTTCTCAATCTCAACCTCACTCAAAGATGCACCATCTCTCTCATCTTCAACCAAAACCCCTTTTGTCCCCTCTTTGGTCTCACTCTTCCAAGGCAAACTCTCCTCAAGAATCTTACCACTCCTTGTGACAATAGCATTAACTGGTCTCTTAGGATCTAGGCCTTGGGAAGGTAAAGAAGAAGGACTAGCACGGTGTTTCAAAGCATTAGCAAGTTGAGAAATTTGATTTTCAAGCATCTTATTATGAGTCATCATTTCATTAAATTTCTTATCACTTACGGTCATGTAAGTGTTCAACAACTTTGTTTGATTTTCAATGATTTCTTTCAAATTTGTTCTATGTGAAGAAGAAGAGGATTGAACATAGGAATTATCATTTTGGGTCTTTGGAGCAAATCCGGATAGAGGTCCTCTTTGAACATTGTTTTGAAAATTGTCTCTACCTTGATTGTTCCAATTACCCCTATTTTGATTTTGACCATAACCTTGATTATGGTTACCACTACCTTGATTATGATTCCCATAACCTTGGTTTTGATTACCATAATTTTGGTTTTAATTTTGGCTACTATAACCTTGATTGTTATAGTTACCTCGAGAACCTTGGTTCCCTTGGTTCCTATAACCACCACCTTGGTTATAGTTGTCAAAATTTCCATGATTGTTGTAATTCCTATTCCATTGACCTCTTTGATTCTCAAACCTAGAATCATGATTATTTGACACATAGTTCACATGCTCATTCACATTTCCATTTTGATCATCACAAACATCCATACACGCATGAGGACAACTAGAAACATCATGATCATACGACCCACAATCATCACAAAACAAGCATCCACTAGGCATGTTAGTAGAATAAGGAAGGGGTTGAGAATTAGAAGACATACCTCTCCCCTTAGATTGGGAGGGAAGACTTGAAACTTGGTAGGTAGGCGCTTTCCAACTTTGCCTTGATAGCGGACATCTCCTTCCCCAAGTTTGTCATTTGTGAGGATAGATTGTTAATTGCATTTAGATGATCAACCGAGTACACCGAAGAGCTACTCTTGCTGTTTGACTCTCTTTCTCCATCTTGCCAATCTCTATAATACCTCACTACGTCTTCAATTATGTCCACCACTTCCTCTTCCGTTTTGTTCATGATAGGACCTCCGGCTCCTCCATCTAAACATCATTTTCCTTGAGGGCTAAGGCCTCCATAGAAGATTTGAATGATTTGATAGGTTGGAATTCTGTGATGAGGACATTCTCTTTGATACTCTTTATATTTCTCCCATGCTTCATGGAGGCTCTCACTTGGCTTTTGCTTGAAACCTTGAATCAAAGCTCTAGCTTCCGCCGTTTTCTTTTGAGGATATAAACGGGATAGAAATTCCTTGGTAACCTCGTCCCATGTCCTTAGAGAATTCGGCTTAACCTTCTTGTCTAGCCATTCCAAAGCACGCCCTATGAGAGAAAAGGGAAAGAGCTTGAGGCGGATGAATTCTTGGGAAATTCCGTTCACCTTGATAGTATTGCAATATTTCTCGAACTCCTTGAAATGGTTTAGTGGCCTTTCATGCTTGGCCCCACTAAATTGCCTCTCTATCAAAGTGATCATTGCCGGTCTTATTTCAAAATCATTTGCCGGTATTGTAGGTGGAGCAATCCCACTCTCAAATCTATATGCACCAGGAATCCCCAATTTTTTCAATGCCACTCTCGGATTTTCTCCCATTCTTGCTTGTTCTTCTTGTTGTGGTTCTTCTTCACTTGAAATGCTAGGGCTCAAAGATCGTCTAGCACCCCTAAACCTTGCAATAGTTCTCTCAATTTCCGGATCAAATGGCACTAGTGAATGATCACGTGCTTTATGCATAAAATCTCAAAAGAAATGATTAGTAGCATGGCTACAAATGTAGCCTAAAAGAAAATCTTTTTGTATTTTCAATTAAAGGTGAAATATACTCAACAACTATAACAAAGCACCAATATCACTCCCCGGCAACGGCGCTAATTTTGACACGAGGAAAACGTAGGTCGTTATCTACCTCTCCCTAGAGCCAAACTTAATTTGTAAACACTCGACCAACCCTAATACAAGTATATGGTAAGTCAAGGGTCGAACCCAAAGGAATGAGTAAGAACGATGCTATAGCCTATGTCAAGCTAAATCGAAGAATATAAATGGTAGTGGTTGGTTACTAAAATGACAAAAAGCTAACAAATCGAAGAATTCAATATGCTAAACACTAGGGATATAGGTTCCACATGCAAGCTCAATGATTATGCTAATTGAAGGATCACTCAATCAATTCAAACATTACAAAGGACAAACAACAGTTGTAACTAAAGGAATTCAAGAGCTATCTCCTATAAGCCAAGCCAGGGTTCACTATGAATGGCTAACTAGGAAAATCACAATCAATTAAAGCAATTCTCAAATCAAGGGTTCATGTCGTTGAAATTTGCAATGCAATCTAGATTAATCTTATAGGTTGATCACTCCTAGTCTAATTAATCACATGCACAACTATGTCAACCAATTTAATTGCAACATTCAAATCAATTTAGCATCATCAACTAGCGAAAATCATCAATCAAGCATGCTTCCCCTTCTCCCTAGTAGCTAATCTACTCACTAAACACGGTGAAATTAAGAAACAAAACAAATTCAATCAAATTCATATTCATTTAAAGCTTAATCAAAAGAAAATCAATCAATCAACAAATTCTAGAGCAAGGAATGTAATCTCAATTAAAATCCAAGAAACTAGAAGGAATTGCATTAAAAGTAAATCAAAGGATAGAAATCTTACAAATATTCATTGAATTAAAGAAGGAATTACAAGATCAAATTGAAATCTAAGATCAAATTCGAGTAAAATCAAGTAAATCTTAAGCTTCTCTCTCTACTTTCTCTCTCTACTATTTCTGGAAAAATTCTCTCTCTAGTATAAAGTTAAGTCGTTCTAAAAAAGAAAGTCAAAATCTATAAATAGGAAAATCGAGTGAAGGGGGCCGCACAGGCCGTGCGCACGCACAGACAAGTCGCGCGCACGCAACCATGTGCAGCGCGTGCGCACCCCTGTGTGGTGCACGAGGCCTTGGCTCCTTCGCTTGCTTGATCAAACTCCGCGCTCTCGAGCATCCTCATCATCAGTGCACTCGAGATGATGCCCGCGAACAAGGCAGTCCCAAAATGAGCAAATTGACTTGATTATTCACTACAAAACACAAAATAAAACAAAGAGAGAAAGCATAACAAAGTAAAACTAAAACTAAAAGTATGAATTATCAACTAAAAATATGAAAAACTCGTAAAAACCAATCGAGAACCAAAGTGAATTATAAAAATGGAAAATCAAATAAAACTAAGAGAATTATATAAAAATGAAAGAAAATAAAGAAAATGAACCTAAATCTTATTCTTTTGGCCGCCATAAACGACGCTCATCAGCCACGCGCATCTCAATGACTTAGGCGCGTGCCAGGCCCGCGCAACTCACTGAGTTGCGCTTGGTGCGGTTTGCCTTACACAAAAACGCGTTTTTAAAACTTCCATAACTTTTGATTGCAAAGTCGGATTAAGGCGTGTGAGATATCATTGGAAATTTCTAAATATCTAATTTTAAATTCCATTAAAATTAGGTTAAAAGCTGTTATGGATCAAAAGATATTGTCGTTGGAGTGCAAGGGTGTCAGTTTTAAGGCCCGGTTTAGTATTTTGATCATAACTTCTTCGTTTTAACTCGAAAATGGGCTTATAATATACCGTTTGAAAGCTATTTGAAAGAGCTATCCAAATTTTTAGGCCTTAAGTAGAAATTTGATGGTTTATTTATTTGATTGGCTCGATTTTTAACAATGTAAGATCCATTGGATCTAATCATTGCATTTGACGCATTTAGGTCCGTTATTAATCTTTAAACATGTATGAGCATGTTTTAGGCCTAATTAGTAATCGAAAAAGGCTCTAAGTTAACTTAGTCTCAAATATAGGTCTTGACTTACTTCATAATGCATTTCATAGTCCATAAACACTTCAATTTTGATATAGCATGAAGAACGAGTTTTTGTCATATCATCGCACTTCCTGTCGGGACAGGAGGCCAAAAGTAGGTGTCTACAGTTAGCCCCCACTTTGATTGAGTCTAGAATTACTAAACACTTTAAAAAAAGAAATCCCCAGTGGAGTCGCCAGACTGTGGTACCTGATTTTTAGTGGATAAATAGTCTTAACAGGTTCCACTTAAGTTTCTGATCAGACTTTTAATTAAAAACTTAGAGTCACCACCTTATTTTTACCCAAATAAGGACGGATTGTAAAACAGTCATTTTTTAAGAAATGGTACTAAAAACTAATTGCTAACTCCATGAAAAGAAAATTTTAAGGCACAGTCTTGGGTTCGGGATTTAATTTAAGAGAATTGAACGTCTAGAACTCATCTTCTTCCGTTCTAAAGAACGGGCTCTTACTAATGCGTTGTTTAAAGTCAAGTTTTTAGGCATGTTGGTCACATAAAATGATATAATAATTAATATAAGGTAGGTTTGAGCACCAAAGTTGCACAACGTACCGATCATAGCGGGATTTGAATTCGCACACGGATCAAAACCTTCGTAGTTTGGATTGATGCCGTGTTTTAAATAACCAATTCCATTGGGTTTTTAATTTGGGCAGTTGACAT
The DNA here is from genome assembly GCF_948465745.1 of Chenopodium album. NCBI lineage: Eukaryota > Viridiplantae > Streptophyta > Magnoliopsida > Caryophyllales > Amaranthaceae > Chenopodium > Chenopodium album. The sequence continues at coordinate 24,508,060 of NC_137846.1, read as the reverse complement.
AAACGTCATTTTTGTAAGTGGGATTTCAGTAATCTTCGACGGATTTACTCATAAAAGTAAAATGAACCACCTTGGTTGAGGAAAATCACCTCGATTAGTGATTACCAAAAATGTCTTTTGAACAAGACAATTCAATAAATGAGTCCCAATTGACGACTTTTTAGTGGGTCAAGGTAGTTTTTGGAGTGAAACTGTAAGGGTTTACTATGTAATCTCACTTTGGGTTAAAAATCACTCAAGGGTAATTTTTGTAAGGTTTTAAGGGTTATGTGTTTAGGCTTAATGGAATTGGTTAAATGAAACACGACACCGGTCAAGGCCTTACCTCCAAATAAAAGGGAACAATAAACTATTTAATCATATCCGATTGTCAATTAATCCATCGGGTAATTATAATGGGATATGAGCTTATTTTTATGGAGATGGATAATTGTTACAACCTTGTACAACTAAGGGTCTATTCACATTTACTTAATTTCAGTTCAGTTCAGTTCAGCTCTAATCAGTTCAGTTCAGTTCAGTTCAGCTCCAATCAGTTCAGTTCAGTTTAGTTCAGTTCAGCTCTTAATTTTCCTCTCTCATAAAATATTCATTTCAGCTCAATTCAGTTCAGTTCAGTTCAGTTCAGTTCAGCTCCAATCAGTTCAGTTTAGTTCTGTTCAGCTACAATCAGTTCAGTTCAGTTCAGTTCAGTTCAGTAAATGTGAACAGGCCCTTAATAATTAATCTTAACCTCGTGTTTGGAAATGAGCCATAACCTTATATTAACTATCATTAATTATTAAAAACAAGTATGCAAAATTATGATTCATTCTTGTGTTATGAAAAGGGTTTGAGATAAAAAAGTTCATAAAATTATAAAAGTTTTTATTTCTAAAATCGTCTTAAAATAAAGTTAAAGTTTCTTAAAATTTCATTTATTTCCGATGTCATTTTAATACAAGATTAAGTTTCCTCAAAAACAATTATTTAAGAACAAAAATTAAAGTTTATTAAAACTCTTATTTCTAAAGTCGTCTCTATATTAAAGTTCCTTAAAACTCTTTTATTTCGAAAGTCATCTTTAGAAAAAATTAAAAGACATCCTAATAATAAATGTTTCATAAGTTAAAATTACATACATAGTGTATTATTACACCATTAGTTCCTTAAAAACAAATTAATTCAATTTTTAAAAGAAGGTAATTAAGAAAAATGTGCCTTTTTCTCATTTTAGATATCTTGAACGAAAAAAATCATTAAAAATCATAGAAAAATCGAAAAAATTATTGTGAGATATGGTTGGAAAGCTCTTGAAAAATTCTATCACTTGAGATAAAGAAATGAAACTGTTTCTGGACGTAAGAGATGTTCCATATACCATCTTTAGGACGTGGTAAGTTACACTTTATCCTTGAACATCCTTTACATAAACTCTTACTTCCTTAGGTCTTTAGACTCATTTAAAAAGAAAATTATTCTTAATATATCTTAGACAAACATAAGAATGCATTAACACTTTATATTTTAGTGCATTAAAAAAAATAAAATGCAAAATGCAATTAACTCCCCTTTTTATAACCTATCACCTCACCGGTAGGTTTGACTTTCTAAAATGGAGTAATAAAAGATTTAGGGCTAATTTAGCACCTAATATCGTCATTACTCCTGTTGGTAACATCACATGGGAACAAACATATTAGTTAGCATAATAATAATTAAGGAAATTGAGAAAATAGAAACTAATACCTTGAGCTAGATGTAGATATTTTTTAGATGACCCTTTTTGCTTACTAAGGAATAAAAGATGAGTCTTCCTTAATTAAAATGAAATAAGAGAGGCTAAGTAATATTTTTTTGGAATTTTGGAGATATTAAGAGAAGCTAATGAAAATAAAGCTAATAAACCTTTTTTTTTTTGGATTTTCGATTAAAGAAAAAATAAACTTGAATTAATAAAACTAGATCTTGAGAAATAATTTTTTTTTTTTTTAGTTTTAATATAGACTAGGAACACTTAAGCAATTAAACTAAATTTTTTTTTTTTGGTCTAGACAAAGATAAGAAATAACAATAATATTTGAACTTGAAATATTTTTTTTATGGTTTTTTTTATAGGGATTAGAGATAATAACAATACTTAATCAAAGTAAAAAATACAACTTAACTAGATGATGCTTTTTATAAGCTAATAACTTAAAAATAAAGCTAAATTAGAGTGATTTTAACTAAAACAAAATATTAGAGGAGAATTTTTTAGAGAGAAGTTTTAGAAAGAGAATTAGTAGGATTCTTTTAGTGTGTTAAAATGAGAAAATTAGGGGGTATTTATAGGAAAATAAAGGGGTTAATTTGTAAATAAAATAAAATAAATAAAAGGTAATTCAATGATTTAAATGGTAAATATCAAGATTTGGGTAATAATGAAAATCTTGATATTAAATTCTTTTGTTTTATATGTAACAAACTATTAAATCTGTTTTGTAATAGTTAAACTGATAAAATAAAGAAAAATGTAATTGAATCATACTCTTATAATGATATAAAAAAGGTGCCATGACATTACAAAATAAAAATATATTACCAAAAGGATATTGGATTATTGGAGTTTTTCACGTGCAGCCCTCCCTGTTACTTTCCTCCATTGAAGTGGCCTTTGAGCTTTTTCTTCTCCATTGGAAGCGTCGGTAAGATGTTTTCCTTGCTTATCCAATGTGATTTTCACAATCTAGTATTGATTTGATCGTTAATTTAATTCAATTTAGGGTTCTTTTGTGGTATATTATTGATTATTGAACTGATAATGTAGTTACTGACATGCTAGAATTTTGGTATTCATATTCTAAATTGACAAAATACAATTAATAATTGAGTCAATTTCGGTTGCTAATGTATTGCAAAATCCTTGAATGTTCGGATAGAATTATGAAAATGGAGTCAATTTCGGTTACTGAAATGCTAGAATTATGGTATTCATATTCTAAATTGACAAAATACAAATAATAATTGAGTCAATTTCGGTTGCTAATGTATTGCAAAATCCTTGAATGTTAGGGTCGAATTATGAAAATGGAGTTTTTCTTCCTGTCTTGTCTTTGGCCTTATTTAATTTCCGAATTTATTAGTAAAATAATTTTGATTCTTATGGATAGGATGGAAATCAGACAACTATTGTTAAGGATTATCTGCGTAAAATCGCGGTAAATCCTTCATTAAATGGGAAATGTGGGAATGTGACTTTTAGTTATTGATGGAATTTTTTTTTTGAATTTTTAGTTTGAAGAATTTTGTCCAAATAAGTAGGAGTATGTTTTGCTTTTTAGACGAGTTTTTGATGTGCTATTGGTGGTGTGTTCTTTCAGCTGTCTAATTATTGGAGGATTTTGAAGTTTGTGTTGGTTTTTTCTTCAATGGCCACTTCTGAGGGTATTATGCAAAATTTTTGTGGAATTTCTCCTTATCGTATTGGCACTAGTTACATCAGCAATTATGATTCATCAGTATTTTCAAAATCTTATAGAAAATCTGTTTTGAAACGGGGTTTAAGATTTTCCCAAGCTGTGCAATGTTCCAGTTTGCAAAATGTTAAATTTGGGTATGGAGGGTTAAGTGGTGGCTTGTATAAAGTTGCAACACATCGATCTAGGTCCTCGATCTTCTGCTGTAAATCTGCTGAAAGTGTTAAAGGGTCAGCTCCGGTGGATGGTAATGGAACTTGGTATGTTGATGATGCAAAAAACCTACATCCCATTAATAGTGTGGTGAATGGGTCAAATACTCTAGAAGATGTTCAACAGCTGCAAGGTGAAAAAGAAGTTACTGTATCTAACAGGAACTTAGTTTCGGCAGAGACTGAAATAGCTGCAAGGGACGATAGCACTGTCGACCCTATTGAGGAGGAAGCATGGGAGCTCTTACGAGAATCTGTTGTCAATTATTGTGGTAGCCCTGTCGGAACAATTGCTGCTAATGATCCTACTAGTTCTGATGCCTTAAATTATGATCAGGTCTTTATACGAGACTTTATACCATCTGCAATGGCTTTTCTTCTGAAGGGAGAGTATGAAATTGTGCGCAACTTCCTCCTTCACACACTTCAGCTTCAGGTGTGTATCTTAATCAGAAGTTACCGAGGTAGTGTATACAAGCATATTTGTTGGTATCTTTAGTCATTACTTGTTGCTTTCACCAATGATTCTTCTATGCACTAGAACAGTAGTTCTTATCTTTATTCATATATTGTGGTTGTGGAATCTGAAGTTGATTGCACCAAATGCATAGTTAGGACTTAGGAGTAACATACGTTAATCCATCATAGACCTCACTTAAGGTATGGTCTGAAGTATTTTTGATGGACCACACAGGATAATCAGGATCAGTATTTAGCTTATTTGTCACCTCTTAGGGTATGTACATTGATAGAGATGTCTCTCCAAAAGGCTCCCCACCCTTCTGTCAAAAAAAGCCAAGAGCCATCTTTAAGTCACTGTCCATGGAGAGCTACTCAAGAGCCACTTGAGGTATCCCTTATTGGGGAAGAGTTGACTCTTGATTTTCTCTCTCCTTGAAGAGTCATTCGGAGAACTATTCCAAGAGCTCCTATGCACATGCTCTTAAAAGAATTATCAAGGCTTGAAGGACTCTGTGCTGGCTGTGCAAGACAGTTTTCGAATATATAAATAGAGCCTTTTAACGATATATTCAAGTCAAGGAAACTGTCCTTACTCCTGGTTGACAAGAAGCCATATATACAAGCTGGTCAAGTTCCCAACTTAATATATCAAGCTAGTGTTTTCTTGGCCCTAGCCAATGTGTACAGGCCATAATTGATGCCTTCCCTTAGTGCCCTTTTCTGAATATCTTCCTTCTCATACTCAGGAAGCCTTGAAATCTTGGATACACACTGTGAGTGTATGGAAGTCTCATCTTAAACTCAGTTGTGCTTATAAATCATGTTATCGACTTGCTTTGTCAATCTTGTAAATTGATGTGACAATTCTAGTAGTTGGCATTTCATGCTGTACATTTATCGAAACAGACAGTGCTAGCCCTGCTAGGGCAGTTAGATAGTCACAAAGGAAATCTGCTGAACTTCCGTAGACCTATTTGTTTTGATCTTACATGTGCGTCATCTCCAGTTTCTAGGTTTTTTGATGATTGGAAACTTTTGTGTGTTCTAATTTCAAGAATATTTTATTTCTTTCAGATAATTGTGATTCACCTGAACTTACTCTTGTGTTATCTTCTATATTTCCTTGTTGAATATCTTGTTATTCATCTGAAATCTCTAGCAATTTATTTGTCGGCTCAAAAATTTCCTTGTGCAAAATTGTGATGTTAAAAGGCAAGGACAAGAACTATAGTACAACATAGTAGACTACTTTATGTGTTTGTTTTTAATGACTTTTGCATGTTTATAAGTCTTACTTTGAACTTATTTTCCTACTAGACTAGAAACAATCTGCTGAATAGATTGGGAAACCTTATTAATAACTTATGGACTTAAAATAAGCCTAACTTAAAACTGCACCATGTAAAATCCACACAATAAAGAAAGTTATAAGCTGATTAAATAATAGATCAAAATTATAAATCAAGATAGTTTCTTCAGGCTAATTAGTATGTTAAGTATTAAAACACAGATACTCTTGCTAGGTGTGAATTGTATTTTAAGCCAAATATAACAGTAACTTACGCGAGTACTTCTTCAAAGGGTGTCCTGGATTATGCATTAGGTTTTTCATTGGAAGTGCTCTATACAACGACTGTTGCTAATTTGTAGTAAAAAAAAAAGTATTTGTAGCTACTCCTCAAGGTTCTTCAAGGTTAGACCTTATGTTCTTAGCCAAATAATCTGATAAGACTAACATGTAATTGGGTCTAGCTTTTGTGAAAGCCATTAGAATGCTCCATTATAAAGAGTAAATGCACAGGCAAAAGTGCTCTATAAAGTGCCTGCACTTATTTCAAAAGTCTCTCGGCAGTCACAAAGTGAAATTAGCAGATCTTTTAAGAGAAGCTAGCTAAAAATGTAAAAGCTGGTCTAGTAGGTGTAAGATACATGCCAATGAAATTGTATGAACATTCTCGTCTGTATCTTGAGATTAACCATCCCGGTGTAAGTTGTCGTCAAATTCAAGTGGAGTGAAGGGGTATTTAAAAGCCGGTCCGGACTGGATATTTGGACCAAACCGGATTGGGCCGAAGAGAACTGGTCTGGTCTCCAGTCGAGAATTTTAAATTTCCCGTCTTTAGTCCAGTCTAGTTTAAAGCCCTTAAAAACAACTAGACTGAACAATTTATTTTATTTTTTTTTAGTTTTTTAATTGTAATTGTAAATAAAAACCTTTATAATGTTTAGTTTTTAACTTCATTATGCTATGTATATCTTTCTATTATGAGTTATTTGATGTTAGACATCAAAAAAAAAAAAAAAAAAAAAAAAAAAAAAAAAATCATATTTCTTATTATTTTTTTTTCTTGTTTTCATAAAGTTATAAAATTCTGTAAAGATATTGAATTTTTTTTCTAAATACGGTCTAAATTGTCCGGTCCGGGTTTCGGACGAGTTGAAACGATTCAGTCTGGGACGAATACTAGTTTGGATGTCTGGTCTCCTGGTCCTGAATTTTAAATATTCAGTCTTTGGTCCAAACGTCATGTATGATATCATATTATCATGTATTGAATTGGATGCGAAAGTCTCATAAAATTCACTTCTTACTGACTTACTGTTGTCACTTGTGAGTAAACTTTGACAAGAAGCCTACTATTGTGCTATGTGGATTAAAGTTGGTCTTGTAGGTAAAAGTAACTCTCATATCATGGTGGGTTTTCCATATGTTTCCCAGTCCAAATAATCATCTTCAGTTTTTCTCCGTTGTAGTTTTCCATTTTGGATTGTGCACACTCTTCAAACCTTATAGGATCATAGATTGCAAGTTTTACCCAGTTTGTTTTTTTTTTTTTTTTTTTTTTTTTTTTTTTTTTTTTTTTCTCTCCTGACATCAATACCTTGGAAAATCTTGCATAAAAATTTGAGATTGGTTTCTTTCCTTATGGACTGCTTGCCTGCTTGGTAATGATGTAGTCCTACCTTAGGATTGTAAGGTTGATGATTCATATCTCTGAATGCCTGAAGGTGTATGGGCAAACTGACTTTATGGGAAAATAAATCTTTCTACTTTATTTTTTTCTTTCTTCACTAATTCCATGCTGCATCTTCGTGAAAAATGATTTCATGGCTTATCACAACTAGTAGTCTCAAGGTCAAGTATCAATAACCTTCACGCTGAGAACTAAAGTCAATAAATACTTCAATTTCAAACTTGACATCTAACATGCTTCTCATTTGGTCTGGCACATGCATATAATAGATGCTTTTGGATGCACGTAGTTGGTTGACTGAGGGTTCATTATAATCTGGACAGGCATGAAGGGACATCATATCTATCACTGCCTTTGTGAATCCTCTATTTGGAATGTATACTGATTACTAAATGTACACCGCCTCCACTTATAACTTTTTGGGAAGTCCTCATGTGCATACTTCCAGCTGTTTCCATCGCTGTATACTGTTAGGGATCATCTAATAGGAGTAAGGCCCACTAATTCATTTCAGAAATTCCATTCTGTTGCAGAGTGTAGAAAAATTCTTAGATGCTCAATTCTTCCGTCTTCACTTAAATAATAGGACTTTTTCAATGTGTACTTTGCGTGTGCCTCTGTCTTGGTCATTAGTGAACAATCACCATGAATTAAACCAATTTTTTCTACATAAAGAAGATAGAAATAGCTTGTCATCTAGGAAAAGAAATAATTTTTTTTCCTTCCTCTTAGTAAGAGTGTCTTCACTAATCCACAAATATGGATGTGTAATGTGGTAATACCCACTCCAGACCATGGGAACTTGAGAAGTCTCATAATTCATTGAACTTAACCTGTAGAAGAAAGAAATATGAAGTGTTTCTTGACAGACTTGATAAGAGTGATAAAATGTTTACATGAAACACAAGTCTGCTTTCTATTATCAAACCTCTTACAGCTCCTCAGTGGGTGATTGGAAGACTCTGAGCAGCATACCCAAGAAGGGAAGCAGAAATGTCAAGTTAAGAGGAGTCTGTATTGACTCAGCAACACTAGATAATCTTAAAGTTGTGATGGTGATATTTGGCAAACATGTGTTTGTTTCAACAGGAATATTGGTAAACCATTTATTGTTATCAACATATGTAAAAGAGAAACAGAAATCCCTTCCATACTGTTTCTAGGACCCACAGGATCTTCATTTGGTGAAGAAATAATTTAATGGATTAACCACCTATGATAAGGGAAAGAATTGAGGGATGACTGGCCACAAGCCCTTAATACCCTCAAAGCAATGTTTGGTCTTCCATTTACTTAGGCCAAATATGACAGACTTGGTAAGCTGGCAAGCTGCTGTCTGCTGGTTAGAATTATTGAACTATACAATTGAGTTGATACCTTTTTTTTACCCTTTATTGTAGTTGGTGTTCAGTTTTTTGTTTGTCATACCGTCACTTCTCTTTTGTCTTGGCAGAGCTGGGAGAAAACAATGGATTGCCATAGTCCTGGTCAAGGATTGATGCCTGCTAGTTTCAAGGTTCGCACTGTTCCTTTGGATGGTGATGAATTTGCAACAGAAGAGATTCTGGACCCTGACTTTGGAGAAGCAGCAATTGGGCGTGTGGCACCTGTTGATTCTGGTTCTGTGATAATTCTGTTGCACAATTTGCCATGACTCTCATTTACAGTGTACCATTAAAAATTTCTCATCCCTTGATGTGAATTTTTCAGGGCTTTGGTGGATTATACTTTTACGTGCCTATGGAAAATGCTCTGGAGATCTGTCTCTTCAGGAAAGAGTTGATGTGCAGACTGGAATGAAGATGATTTTAAGATTATGTCTTGCAGATGGCTTTGATATGTTCCCAACCTTGTTGGTTACGGATGGTTCATGCATGATAGACCGTCGCATGGGAATTCATGGGCATCCTTTAGAAATACAGGTACTAATGCGCCATCTGCTGCATTGCCTTTTCTATCCTTCGCAAAAAAAATTTGCTGCTTCTCTTTGTATGCTTTTGTAAAAGTCTACACAAAATAGATTTACTGCTTTACAAGCAGCAGTTTATTTCTTCCTTGCCAATTTCCCACAGTCCTTTTTCATTTGTTCTAATTTAGTTTGCCATTTCAAATATTGGTAATTTTTATAAGGTAAGAAAAAATAATCAGTAGAAAGTCTTCCTCACAAGGGGAATTCCTAATGTAATTTTAAAAATGGTAATGTCTTTATATAATTATTACCTCACTATTTCCACAACTAAAACTTTGGGTCCTACACTCTGTCATTTAATAAAGTTTATGCCCAATTATCTTTCATCACATCCATTTTTTTAACAAATTAACATTTGAGGACCTAACCATCAATTTATTTCCTAAAATTATATGCCATGATGATTGAGCACATTAAATGGTTATCATCATGAAAAAAGATTATAAAGGACTTTCAAAGCATCTTAATGCACCGATAAATTTTTCTAATTGCGGGCTTACATTATGACTCTCCTTTGTAATGTGAAATAAATACATAATGAGAATTCATCTAGGAGACTATAGACAATAAAATTGTTACATCAGAATAACTGATCAAGATTCAGTGTTTGCTACCTTGCACTTATTGGGCTTTCATAAAAGATCTTAGGGTAGAAAGATGAGTTGGGAAAGTCATCCAAGTGGTTGAGAAAGGATATAGCACCAGTGGAATGTGACGCTACCTTACAATGACAAAAGGTATTCTTGTGTTTCTTTATTTTTTAGGGGACTAGGGTGGGGGTGGGGTGTACTAGATTTGGAAATCAGGTTGTTCAGGCAGGTCATTTTGGGTTTTGTATATGTTTGGGTTAATAGATAATCGGGTTCGGTCAGACTTCAGGTCAAGTTTGGGTTGGGTCAAGTTCGGGTTGGGTCATTTTGGGTCTAGTCATTTTGGGTTGGTTCTTTTAGGCAAATTTAGATCGGGTCGAGACTTTGGGCTAAACTCGGATCTGGGTTAGGGTGTTGGCGGATTGTTAATGGGCTAAAATCTATCACCTTTGACACAGGAAAAAAAATGACTAGTGAGTAAACAAAATTGTTAGCATTTTTCCCCTCTTGGATTCATCAGAGCTCTCTCTCTTTCCTAAAGGGAAACCAAGGTGGTTTCTATTCACATCTTTCAAGATTTATTTGTCTAGTTTAAATAGGTGGGTTTTTATATTTTGTTTTTTTTTTTTCTATGTTCAAACAAATCTTACAAGTTTTCTTTCACGTGGAGTTTTTTTTAGTATCGTCAAACACCTGCAATGATGAGGCCTTACATTGAACAAACACCATACTATTGTCAGTTTAGCAAAACGTTTGATGCAGTGGTAAATTGTTGAAAAGTACCCATTCAAACATTTTTCGTCATTGTTAATATTGGAGCATTAAAGAAGAATTATGTTTCCATGTAGACACTCTGTGGAAAACAAATTCCAATTTTTGCAAAATATTGAATTTACCAAATAGGTCTTGTCCATAGGTTAGGGTGTAAGAGTGTGTGACACACTCTTGTCTAGCTATTGGCAAAGGTGCAGGGCTTGTACGGAGAGGGGCTTGTGTGCACTTAGCAACACAAGCAAGAATCTAGTGATGTAACATGAAGCTCTAGTATCTACGGAGAGGGGCTTGTGTGCACTGGTCAATAAAGGCTCATGTATTATGTAGACTTATCGTAAAGGTAAGAAAAAGCAGATTTTTTGGTTAATTGAAAATTATATTTTATCACATTTAGTCACCAATATTTTGTTTTAGGATAAGGGTTGTAATTTTGCAAGAACAGGCAAGACTGGCAAGCTAAGCTATATATTTTGTATTGCCTTTAATTTTAAAATTTGAAGCCTAAAAAATTTCTGAAATCTTGGTAGAAAATACAATATGTGATGTACACTGGACAATAGCACCTAAAGAATTATTTTGTACCCCCATAATGTAATATAAATGTGTGGATAAATTAAAATAGGATAGCATGGAAATTTTTTCGTCTTTGAAAAGTCTAGATGGATTTCATCTTCTTAGAAGTCAAGTCATGTTCTAAACTTACCTTAGTTATGAATCAGATTCATAGGTTATTTTGCTGACAAAATGTATATTTATCACCTGGGTCAAACAAAACCTAAACTAGTGTGGTGGCAAGGAAGGGTCATACTTCCACTAGGATTCACAAATGATACAATGGAGTCTAAGACTAGGGATAAGCTATGTCGGAGAGGGGGTTAAGCTGTTCACTAAACTAAGATAGACAAAATGACAAAACGAGTAAATAAACACGTTGGAAAATCAGCTCGTTAGGTACGAAGGAATCCAACACAAACAAACATGCATTAAACTAAGGGAATGAGAAATAGGAATTTTCTGGAATTCTAACATGAATCTCTTTCAAGCATCAAAATAATAGGATTGTTGAAAGCTGTAAATCATATAAATACATGAGTAAACAAGATAGGAACAAGCATATAGGGGATTTAAATTTGGTTTCATCTCTCAATTCTTCACCTACTACTATCCTTATTGAGGACGGGGTAGAAAATTTGGAGTTCCAAAAAGCTAATAATTTATATAAGGAGGAGGGTCACTGCAGGTAGTTCCATTATGATCCAGTTATTAGTGGCTTGAATAATAAGATAGCTAGCAGTTTAAGAGAGAGGAAGACATATTGAATAGTGGTAAGTGTGCATAGAGAAATCGATACTTCGGAGAGCATGAACCTCTCAAATGTTGGCTAGGTTGTAATCAGCGATTCCCACCATGTTTTCATTATAAATACAATCATATTTCAGTAGTTTTTCCTTAATTTGATTAGTGATATTTTCATCAATTCATCTTAACCTTCCTAATTGTTAACAGTTTACTGGGGAGGAATTGGGTATGGGTATTACTGGAAAGTGGGTGAAATAATTTGTAACATATTTGTTCAAGCAAGATGAAAAGGTGGAGAGGAGAGAAACTCCATGGGGAGATGGGTGAAAGAAAATGCAGACACCATGCATTTGGGTATGAGGAATGTCTTTGGTCCAGTAAGGGACAATCCTGTTATGAGGAATGTCTTTGGTCCAGCAAGAGACAATTCTGTCTTGATGTGATAATTAGGTTCTTACTGTGGGGAAAATTCTATTACTCGATATCTGATCATCTGATGGACCTTGGAAGCATATGAAAGGGAGGACAGACTTACATTATGAGCTTCTGGAGGGCGGTAGGTAGTCAAGATAAACAGTAATGTTAGGGAACAGTATGCAGAAAAAAATCTTTGCTTTTCTCCCATTCGTACTGAACTGTATGTCATTTATCTCTGGGGCGTATGATGAGATGTGGGTTAGGAAGGGGCGCGACATTTAGGAGTTGGGACTGATCCATCCAAAGTGATTAGATCCATACAATGATAGAAAGTCTGATGAACGTGTACGATGTATTGATGTGGCTTTAATTGGAGAGGAAATTCAAGTCCCTAGAAGAGTTGCAAGTCTGATTGATAGGTCCATGTGGGAAGTAAATTGAAAAGATAGAAGAGAGAAAATAGGGGTGGAACTTTTATTAGAGTTTCAGGAAACTGGACTTGAAGTTGTTTCTAATTGAATTCCTTTTTCTTATGCTCCTTCACTAGTTTCTAATTGTGAAGTCATCACTTCATTTATCTTTACACTGCTTGCTTTTCAGGCACTTTTTTATTCTGCATTACGCTGTTCTCGTGAAATGCTTGCTTCAGAAGATGGATCAGCAGACCTAATACGTGCTTTGAACAATCGTTTGGTTGCATTAGCTTTTCACATCAGAGAATATTATTGGGTTGATATGAAGAAACTTAATGAGATTTATCGTTACAAGACTGAAGAATACTCATATGATGCTGTCAACAAATTTAATATATACCCTGATCAGATCTCTCCTTGGCTAGTGGAATGGATGCCAGGTAAAGGAGGTTATCTAATTGGTAACTTGCAACCAGCGCACATGGATTTTCGATTTTTCTCGCTGGGTAACCTTTGGTCTGTGGTAAGTGGCCTTGCAACAAAAGATCAATCCCATGCCATTTTGGACCTCATTGAAGCCAAATGGGCAGACCTCGTGGCAGACATGCCGTTGAAGATATGTTATCCTGCTCTTGAAGGTCAGGAGTGGCAAATCATCACTGGCTGTGATCCCAAGAATACGTACGGTTCTTACGCTGCTTATGCATTGTATACTCCTTGTCATGTACTTCCTTCGTTTCTCAATATTTGCATGATGTTCTAACTTTGACCATGTTTTACTAATGCATTTATATAAATTTCTTTACTTTAATTGTTGTTGAGTTCATCTCAATTTAGATTTTCAAAATTTATATATATTTTTATATTTCTATTAAAGCAAAACTAAAGATAACTAATGGTCAAAGTAGTACGTTGGAAAATGTGTATATTCAAAATGATGCAAGTATTGAGAAAGGGAGGAAGTATTATTTTGTCTTAACACACCATTTTAAGACGAGTATTCCCCATAGATAAATCTGTAGAAAATTGGGTTGGAAGATTTGTATAGAGGAATTCATGGAAATTGGGAACTCATACCGGGAGGAAAATGTTAGTGTGCGACTAAAGGCTGTGGAAGTTATATACTTCCCCTGTTTTCCTAAATTCTACTCAATTTCCTTTTTTTTTTTTTTTTTTTTATTTTTTTTTTTTTATGTTCTACTCCCTTTTACTTTATTCCTTTTATGACAAACTTATTTTTATTATTTATCATCTACGACCTACATTGTGGGGCCCGATTTCTCTCTATCTCGCTCTTCTTTAAAACAAAAGTATCCACATGTGTGATCCCCGTTTTTTACTTTTCCTTTATTTATGTAGTTACAGTAACAAAATGGAGGGAGTACTGTAATACATCATTCACTTTTCAATGGCGAATATTGTACATCTTCATATAGCTGCTTCATTTTTGCAGGCCCTGGTCCTATCACAATGCTGGCTCCTGGCCGACATTGCTTTGGCAGGTCAGCATTTTTATTCATTCATTATCTTTCTTGTGTATGCTAGGCCATTTTAATGACGCACCATTACTCATATTGATTTTGTTACTGTGCGTCTGTGCTTATGGGAGTATTTTGCTATGTCTTTAATCTTGGGAAATACAATATGCAAAAGTATAATATACAAGGATTAACCTTGAAGTGGAAGTGATATATCAAATGGGATCAAGTGAAGGTGGCTGACTAGCTGCATTCTGTTCATGTCCTGAATCCCAAGCCCTGAATGATTAAAGAATACTCTCAGAACTTTATAATGAACAGAACTGATTTGATCTATTTATATTGATAAATATGACAATATACATTCCATGTTATGAGTGGTTGTTAATCAGCATAATGTAACCACCCAAAACTTGACAACCCATTTTAAAATGACCCCCCTCAAGACATAAAATGATTAAATACACAACCATCGATACTTGAAAGATTATAAGGGTTAAAAATTTAAAGTCAACGAAAATGAACCCCAAAAATTATAAAAGCTATAATAAGCAAACATGAACCCAAAAGAACATGAGAGTCAAAACAAAAGAACATATGGGCTAAAGGAAATGAAGATGAACCCAAAAGAAAATACTTTTCAAATCCAAATACATATGGAAGGCCAAAGAACATTTCTATTTTCCATTTATAAAAGAACATGATGTAGTTTAGAATAAAAAATAAAAAAAAGGTCAAACACAAAAAACAAAATCAAAAGAACATTGGTTGTAGTGAGAATTTACATTTGGTAAAAGAACTTTATTACACCACCTATAGTCAAACTCGACCCACCCCAAAGAGTATGACTCAAAACCCTTACATACATTTTTACCACCACTGGTTCAACCTTCACCATTGCTTGTCCATGCCACCATCATTCTCAAAACGCAGAAAGAAGACAGGGAGATGGTGAATGAAACTGCCACCTAATTCCAACCCTACCATTACTTTGACCCAACTTTCTCATGAGTAAGAAATCATCACAGACACCAGTCAAAGAGAGATGGAGAGGAGAAAGATGATGTGTAAATATACTTACTTGCAACAAATCTACAAAAGGAGAGAAAGATGATGGTGGTGGAATGGCCGTGGGTATTACTCAGATGGGTGATGATAGGTGGAGAAGCTTTGAAGGTTGTGTGGGCTGCTAGTTGGACTGCTAGGTTGGATCAACTGGGCAGTGGATGGAGAAGGTGGTGTCTGCTTAGTTAGATGGCTGACATGGAAGACAGAGAGGGAGTAGGGTTATGGTAAATATGTTCTTTTGACTTCCTTTCTCCATTGTCTTGGTCCTAGTTCCAACACGCTGTAAAAAGGTAATACTAATAAAATTAAAGAGGAAGTACAACACAGGTATACAATTATTCAGCATTATGCACTCTACTAATATGACTAGCTTAGTCAGTGTGCCTTAGCTAAAACATGTACATAATCATGCATAAGATTCTTGCAAAAATGTGAATGTTTATTGTAAATATATTTCATATTCCATCTGTTACTTGGAGAGATATAGGAATTTAAATCTTAGCTTGTTAAAAACATGTATACTCAATTTCGATAACGTTTATGGCATCTCGTTCGAACAAAACATTTCAAATCAGTTTGGCACTAGATACTCTTGAATACTTGCCAATATGAAACTGATGTGTTAATATGGTAGCAAATAACTAAACCAACCACAACACACAAAATTTATACTTCCTCCGTATTTTATTACTTGCTCCATTTCTCCATGCGCGGCATTTTAGGAGAAATAGTAGAAAGTAATAAAATATTAAGAAAGTTGGGGTTGGTGGAAAAATAAAGTAATATAGTTGAGAAAAGAGAGAATCTAGAAATATTAAAGTATGATAGTTGAGGGGTTCACTAGGAAAGAAGAAATAAATAAAATATTGTGAAAGGTTTCAAAAAAGTAATAAAATACGGCCGCAAAAAGAAAGTGGACCAAGTAATAAAATACAAAGGGAATAGTATATTAGCTAAAATTTCTAGTCTAATTTATGACACACTCATTATAGCTGAAGACTAGTGTCATTATCAATTAGGTTAACAACAATAAGCAATGTCACATCTAAGTTTGGAAGATATGCACTATCCCTTGGCGACTTGTTAGTCAACAAATAAACCCCTTTCATCAAGAGATATGTGCTCATCTAGTTTTGATATCTACAATACCTTTTTATTTTCAATATGCTACAATAAGGCTAATGCATGTAGGATTGTTGTATAACATGTTTTTGGATTAGTCACTATTTATATTTTCAAACTCAATTTTTTATTTTTATTTTTTAATTTTTTAATTTTTTTTATTATTTTTTTTTAAATAAATTTTATTATTATACAATTTAAGTTTTTAATGGTCAAAGCTGTGTTCTGTGTATTTGCAAGTGTGCTAGTCAAAGTGATGCATTTATTTAGGAACAAGGGAGTAAAACTAGAAGAAAAAACGATGATAAACAAATCCTAAATAAATTGATTAAATTAAGCATTGCTTTAGACTTCAGAGCTATGAATCGAAATTAACCGGCTATGATACCACTGTTGGAGATTGTAAGATATGATGTATAATTTATAACCGTGAAGTGGTAGCAATGTATCAATTAGGATTAGATGGAGATGGCTACTATAGTCACTGTATTTTGTTCACGATCTAAATTCCTATTCCTAAATTATGAATTTCTACCCAACATAAGATACCATATGACTGTCAGTTAACTTTTGTGGCTAACCAAATAATCGCACAATATTATCATAACCAAAACTGATTTTTTCTAGTTGTATCCATGAATATGACAAATCAATTCCATGTTATTAAGTGGTGGTAATTAGCATATACTGTAATTACCACTATTTGTTACTAAATGTGGTGGTTACATTTCCCACTAATCACAAGATCTGATGACATTTGCAACTCTTTAATTGTCGCCTTAACAAAACTATTCAAATTACATATAATATGTCAGTATGCAGCTTACATCTTGCATTCAGATGATATAGCTTTGGATAAGTTAAAGATATACATAGTACAAAGTATAATAATACTTCTGACAATTTACATATTTTTTTTTCACAGCTTACTGTTGCATGTATTAAGATGAATAGACCTGAAATAGCAGCTAAGGCTGTTCAGATAGCCGAGAAACGCTTATCCCAAGACAAGTGGCCAGAATATTATGACACAAAAAGAGCAAGGTTTATTGGTAAGCAAGCCCGATTATTCCAGACATGGTCAATTGCAGGATATCTTGTTGCAAAGCTACTCCTTGCCAACCCAAATGCAGCCCAGATGCTAATTAGTGATGAGGATTCTGAACTCATCAATGCCTTTTCTTGCATAATTGGAGCTAACCCTAGAAGAAAACGTGGTCAAAAGAGTTTGAAGAAGACTTTCATAGTATGAAACAATAACAGCTTTCATCTTGGAGTACGGCTAATGGTGTTGGAGACATGCCCGGTCACCATATATATATATATAGCTCGAACAATTGTTGAATTGTGCATTACTCAAATTCATTTGGTATCCAATTTTTGATGCCCAGGCTTATTCACTTGTTACTAGTAAATTTTGTGTAGATTTGGGTAATTTATGTAAATATTTGAAAACTCATTATTATGTATATATGGCTTACAGAATATTGTCATGGGACACGCTCTAATGATTATGTATCTCTATGATGTCAACACTTTGGAGATGTTTTGAGCTTTCAAGAGTTGTGTAGATGCTTGGATACAATAAGGTGCTCAGCAAACACTAAAAACCTAAAAAGCACATGTAGAGGGGTTTCAAACGACTATCTATTGCATATTTGGTGTACTAACCGAATTATGCATGCCAATTCGAAAGGTGAATTGATTTACCAAGTGTACTCTCCGTTTCGACGATATATTGCCCCGTTATGGTTTCTAGAATAAGTTTTAGAATGGTACCTTTTTTGTTTCATAATCATCATACCTGTTTGGAACTTTTGAAATTTTCTCCTTCCATCAGTGTTTGTGGTGTGGTAATGTGAGATTTCCTTTGAAGAAGAAGGTATCATGTTTTAGTGGTTTACTTTAGATTCATTCCTTCGCTTTGATTTGGTGATTTTAGGTTTCCGTTGCTAATTGTTGGTTTATGGTATGGTTGTTTAGATTTTTATAATGGTAATAGGGGTTTAGGGTTTACTTTGTTGTATTCTATAATGACAATGTTTCATATGTGGCCGGGGTTACTTATGTCATTTAGTTATTTTCAAAGCAATTAGTATTTCCTATTTAGGGAGGTTTTAGGGTTTACTACTTTATATAGATCCCAAACTTACGAAAATTTTAAATTATGCTGAATTCAATATGTTGAAGTACTTTTTGTGGTAGGTATTATTTGGCAGATTATTAATTAGGCCATTAGAGAGCTATGGTTTTGGTTTAAGTTAATTGGGGTTTTCTTTTAAGGTTTTTAATTGTTTATGTTTTGTAAATGCTCAATCATCTAATGAAGTAGTTCAACTAGTTCAATATTTGTAATGCAATTATTGGCCCTTGTTTTTTATTGTACATATATAATTGCTTAGAAATGTTAAATTTTCCTGATTTATATAGCAATTCAATTAATTCGAAGGTTAATAACAAAACAAGGGTTCTACCTTTGGACCAAGGCATGAAAGGTACAATGTTGAAGGTAAATTCAATTCAGTTGTTGTAATTTAATTTAATTCTTTCGATGTATAACTTATTGAAGTTACGATAGATTTTTTCATGATGTAGTCTTTAAAGTGCGCATTTAAAGTATGTAATATAATTATTTTCTCATAGATTTAAATAAATTACTTTATGTTTATAATGCCTTTTTTTTTACAATGAGAACTTCATAAATAAAGAGCAAATTACAACCTAAGAGAGCTAAAAGTAAATAAGAACAAAGCTAATACACCAAACTAAACACACTATGTAATACCCTGTATTTTTAATGTATTTTATAAATTATTTTTTTAATTATCAAATATATTTCGAGTCAAACTATTTTAATTATTGGATTATAAACAAAACAAGTTTTAATATTTGGGTTAGTAAGTATTTAATCCAAACATACCCACTTTCACAATAAGGCCAACCATCCTATTTACTTATTTATTTGGGCCAAATCCGCCATTATTTCTCCATCATATCATTTCTTATGAGGCTCAAATAATTCTAATTTACCCTACTCTATAAATACCTCTTGAATCCCAAATTTTGGCTACCAAAAAGGTTAAATGGTCAAGTAAGCATCTTCCTTTTCTTTTTCCTTTCTTTCTTTCCCTTTTTTTTTTTAAAATTTTATTTTTTATTCCATGGTGGAATCCTACCCTTGCTGGCAGCCACACCCCTGCTGCCACCTGTCGGGCTCCCACCGGCGGCCGACCAACCCAGCCGGCGACCAACCACCCAGCCAACGACCACCCCCCTTGCCGGCAACCTTCCTCTTCTCTCTCCTCTTTATATTTTAGTTAGTTTGATTATTTTAATTATGGGTTTTGATTTTAATTGTTTAAAATTTGTTTAGTTATTATCAAAATCATGTTCCAAGGGTTTTAGATTATATTTTCAGATTATTATTTTGATCATCATTTTCAGATTTTAATATGATTAAAGTTAGGGTTTTAATTTATCAAAGATGTGATATATATGGTTCTTGTATAAATTAATTTGGGGCTTTTATATAACCAATGATTCTATGGATATTTTTAAGTATAGAGATGTATTTTTGATAAAGTTTTAATGGGTATTTGATTAAAGTTTAATGCTGGAATTTTGCCTAATAAGTGTTGGTTTTGATGACTTTATAAAAAAAAAAGGTGTAAGTACCCATTAAAGAGGGGTTTAATTAAGGGTTTTAAAATAATTTTCAGATTATTTTAAGTTGTTTAAAGCGAGTTTAAGTTGCTGCAAATTGTGTATACAAGGATAAGTAATGTAGTTTTTATTGTCCCTCTATGTAGGAGATTGATTCGGGAAGTGTTATAATGTAATGGGCTACTTTAAGGGCTTAATTGAGGTACGTTCATGTACTTGGTAATTATTTTATTATTTAGAAGCATGTTTAGCCTTGATTAATTAATTCTAAGGTAGTATCATGATAGGTATTGGTTGAAATTTGTTGTGATTTGTGATGTATGAATTATTTATGATGGATTGGTGATTGGAATTAAATATGATGGCATGTTGGTTATGAACCACACTTTTATTATTAGCGTGATTGAAGGCATGTTTAATTAAACAAGATGATTAATTTGATTTGGAATATGGAAAGGAAATTTTATTATGGTTCATATAATTTTTATTGATGCTTTAAGCATGGGAATTGAGCTATCAAGTGTCTTAGTACACAGGAATAAATTATATTGCGGTGCCTATGTGCACTTAAGGTGTTTCTAACACCGAGGGATAGGATTTGCGGCGCATTATGCGTTTAAGGTGTCTTGACACCGAGGTAGATTAAAAAGGGTTCAACATTAAAAGTTATGTGGTCATTAATTATTCAAGAATTAATTTGGTATGGTTGATTGCTTGTATGAGTATAATGTTTGATTTGGTTATGGTTTGAGAGTCATCACCAAGTTGAATAATATGTAAATCAACGTAAAGTAAAAGAGATTACGTACCAAAACTCTTGGAATGTATATACCTCGATTATGAACATATGGGGGGAGTTATGGGGTTTTATATTAAACCATAACTTCTACTTGGAGTACAGGACGCTGTATTTAACCATAGCTCCCGGTATAGTTTACCTTAATTTATTTGGGGCAAGGATTTGGTTGGAAACCCGTTCTATGCATAATCAAATTAAATGAGCATTTGTGTTGGTCCAGGTATTGTTGATTGTGTTGTATGCTTGTGTACAGGTGCAACAAGGTAGGTTGTGTATTGATAGGCATAAAGCATGTTAGAGTGTTTTGTTTACGCTCATATACTCAGCATTGTTGATTGTGTGTTTGTATGTTTGTTTGACCTTGTCTTTATCTTGGCCCTACAACGACCCATTTCTAATGGTGAGTAGTAGGGACAGTTTAAAGAGAAGCTTTTTAGGTGATACAACATATTCATGTTGGGGTTTGAGTGAAGAGCGAATCTTATTCTAGTTTTGTTTTGGATGCATGCACATTATTATTTATTGTTGGACTATTGTTATTGTTTGATGAGACTAACACATTGGTTTTAAATATTCATTTGGTTTTGAAAGGGCCTACAATGGTTCTAAAATTGTAAGTTTGACTTCATTTGACTTTGGTTTGACTTTACTTTTGTTTGGTTTGACTTTTAAACTTGGGTTATTTTAAATGGTTTTGAAAATGTCTTCCGCTGTGTGTCTTTGATAAATGCCTAAGCCATTATTACGGTGCTGGTAACACCTTGGTTATTTCCTACTTTGTATTTTAAAAGGGTAAAACAAGTTATTTTAAAGAGGGAAATTTTTAGGGTGTTACACACTAACATCAAACGAGCAACCTTGTGTAACGTGGGCAAGATATGGAGTCGATTTGAAGACCACCAATTGCATATCACCATTGACTTGGGAGCCAGGAAATCCAATAGAAACTTACCGAAAATTCATTGTAGGCTAGGAGTTGCCAACTTAACCGAAAAACTCAAGATGGACCTAGTGATGAGAACTGAAGCTTTCAAAAACCCAAAAAACAAATTCGAAAGAAAAGTTGTTGAGACCAACACCAACCGAAAGATGTTGGGTTTCGTGATGTCCAACACCACGCGGAACTAAAACCCCACCCTAAGACCCGCACATAAATAAGTGCAACTAAAACATGCATATTAATTAACAACATAATTAATAATATAATTAATTAACAAGAAAAGGGAAAGACGAAATTACCCTTGATGCGTGCTTCGCTCTTTCTTAGAGCTCGTACTTGAAAGAGTTGAGCCCCGCAAATGAGCAAGCCTTACACGTCTCACACCCTCGAGACCTGACCCGAACAACCCCTACCCCGAAGGTTAGTTGGGGCTAGACCAAGAAAGACTAGAGTATTACGAACTAAAAGGTTTTCTCACCTATTGGGAGATGCCTTATTGAGTTCAACTCAAGTGAATAATCCCAACTCCTAAGGTTTGTATTTATAGGCAAAGGTTCCCAAAAACTTCAATCATCTTTCCATGTGGGAGAAATGATAGAGTGAAAAAAGCAAGCAATTAAGTCTATTCTAAATTAAATTAAAAGCCATGAAACAATTATCAAATGACAAGTGTCATCACATAAGGAGGGAGTAGGTAAGGACCACTACCCATCCTTGGAGGGCAAGCATAAACATACCAACCCCATGTACGTGGTACATGTGGTCAACATAAAGAAGACCAACCTCAACCCTTGGGCTTAGAAAGCAAGACAAGGGCTGCCCACATGTACCCGGTCAGCACGGACAACTGCCCGGCCTTGGGCAGCAAGGCCAACCTTGCTGGAAACCTTGCACCACAAGGCTAAGCTTGGTGGGCTATTGCCGCAAGCACCCAGCAGCTGCCGCAGGCCTACGCACACACGCAGGCCCATCAACATTGCTCGGGGCCTTGCAGCAGCACCCGCAAGCGCTAGTAGCAATGCTTGCCTGTAGCAGCAGCGCATAAGCGCCAACCTTGTTGCTGGCCTTTCTAGGCAGGCCCAGCATGGGCTGCCTTGGTGCGTAGGCTGCTTGGCCAGCCAGCCATCCCGCAATCAACGGCCAGCACAATTGGGCCTTGCGATAGTTGTTGCGGCTAGGTGGTTTGGTGCTTGCAGCCCCTAGCCATTTTCCTTCGCTTGGTGTGGCTAGGGGCCGTGCTATCCTTGTAATTATTAGCACGATACGTCATTTGATTATTTTTCCGTCTCCGTCGATTCCTAAAATCGACTCGACTTACGATGCTTGGTTTCGATGCTCTAAGCTTGGAATCCGACGTCTTTGTTTGTAATACTCTAATGACTCGTTTAATCTTTTGGATTAACTTGTCACGCAGATCGGTTACTTGATTGGGTGTGACCCGAAGGGTTTAGTCAAGATTAAGCTATAATATTAATTATGCATTAATATTACTGATCGGAAGCGGCCTCTAGCTAGGCATTCCGATCACTTTACCTTGCTAAATAATTAGATTTCTAATGATTTCGAATCCTCTATCGGAATAATACACTTGTTCGAAGGACCCCATTCCGATCGGACTGCAACCATGTTGTGCAAAAATTGATTGTTTAAATCATTCTACTTCCCAGGGATGGAAAAGTGTAACTACTTCCTAGGAGTCTGGGAATACAACCAAAAGAGTCATACTTTTTTATGACTCTACCTTGAGAAATCTTGCATGGCAATGTAGGTTCTCTTCCTGCAACTCTAGCAGCAGTGAGTGCATGACATTGGAGGACTTTACTTACCCCAAATTTTAAAGATGGGGAGCCTCCTTCAAGATATAGATTAACAGCGATGGCTGACTTTTCCATCACAAACACTAACAATGGGATGATAGTAACCGATTGAATACTCTTATCATCCCAAAACCAAGAAACAACTAGACAAACAAACAAACCTCTCCATTCAACAACTCCTTCCTCCTACAAACTCCAACTACAGGGGTAGAACTATAATCTTGCACAAATAAAACCACCCCTAGAAGATTACACTACCATCAAACAAAACCACTCGAAAACACTCAGTCACCCACTTACTTGTAATTTCCAAGGAACCATAGTCACACCCGAAAAAGGACCACAACCACAAGCAAGGTTGAACTTAATTAACCTTGTAACCCTTAACAAGAAAAGCAAATTTTCCCAACAATACCCCAAAGACAACATTCTTTTACCCTCCATAATATTATTACCAAGAGAAATCCTAGCACAAGACAATACAACAATAATAAGAGAAATTCCCTAATTAAAAGCAGAAAGCCCAAAAAATAAGAGCAAACTACCTTAGCAAAACAAGAACAACCAGAGCAAACTAGGAACAACTAAAAAAAGAAAACACATACAAACACTCACAAAGCTACTAGTAATTAAAGAAGATTACAAGAAGATACCACACCGTCGAACTCAAAACTGACCACTACGAATAGCCGTCAAAGGCCAACGCAAGAAGAACCACCTCATCTGAATCAAACCTTGGATTAAGGGAGGGAAACCCTAGCCTTAACTTTACCCTTTCCGCTGGGAGCACAACTAAGAAAATTCCTTTCGACGAGGGCGATAAGGATAGCCTTGACTTCTTATTTCGTTGGTGAATTGGAACTTAACACCGATGACGATCTTATAAACCTTCGATGAAATTGATGGAAAAACTAGTCTCTCTTGTCTTCATAATTGAGAAAAAACTGAAAGAAAGGGAAAAATAAGCAAGCTAACAGTAAAGAGCAGAGCTCGCCGGCGATGGCAAAGGGAAGGACGCCGATCGCCGGCGAGCAAGGAGTTTGAGAAGTTAGGCGGTGGAAGAGGCGATGTGATAAGAATGGGTTTCTTAAAGAAAGAAAAATTAAATAAACATTGTCATTTATGTGGACGTGTATGTTTATAATGCTTTGATTGTAATAATAGCGTATTTTGTTAGTTAGTCCTTGTGATGAGTCATCAAATTAATTATCAAGTTGTTATAGAATGTCAAGTTGTTAAAGCACCTACATTAGTAAATAGTGAGTTACTAACCTACTCTCCTATCTCTTTCTTTTCACATCATCTCCACATTATATTCCACAATCTTGAATTACTATTGTGAGTCACTCCTTAATTTTTCCTACAATGGTGAGTCACCCAACCATTCTCCCTCCTACTTTTTCTCAATACACCACCAATTATAAATATAATTTATATTTTAATTTTATGCTAACAAATTCTATGTTTTATAAAAATAGTCATAACTTAATTTTATAATATAATTAATCAATAACCTTATTTTTTAATTACTATCTTTATTAACTACTCTGTAACAAATTAATCTAGTTAAGCATTAGTGGTTTTAAATTATTAAAATAACTAAATACGTTACAAAAACAGTGTTACAATCAATTTTAATGGCTTCCTAAAGTAGTACGTTACAACTAATATGGTAAAACATAACAACAGATAAATCATTAAAAAAGAAAAGCTTTCTCCGACTACTAGTTACCTTCATTCATTACCAAAGCGACGCCATGTATGCTCAACGAAGTCTTTGTTAAATGACATATGAATATCCCTATTTCATACATTATTTCTATTTGCCATATAACCCGCTAAATTTAGTTTGTCTAGTCTTCCACGTCTCGCTGTGAATGGTTTGTTGTTATCTTGGTTTGAAGATTTGTCTATATTTTGAGGTTGGTCAGAGATAAATTATGATGCACGTAATGCAAATAGCTTTCTCGCATCTTCAACAATCATATTATGCATGATTATACATGCCATTATAATTTTCCATAATTTTTATGTCGACCAGGCAAGAGCTGATTAGCGTATTATAGCGAACCGAGCTTGTAACACTCCAAAGACACATTCAACATCTTTGCGATAACTTTCTTGTTTTTTCATAAATAATCTTTGTTTAATAAACGGTTTGTGGAAGCTTGATTGCTAGGATAATGTAACCCATTTTTTCTGGTCCCTTAGGAGAGTTACGTCACTAAGTGCTGGAGTCTTTTGTCTGTACCTGCAAAATAACAGAGACTCCGAGTGGTAGGAGCTCCGCCTCCGACGATCAAGTTAGAACGTGTACAGAGAAAGGTAAAAAGTGTGGAAAAAGGTAAAAGCGAGATCTTCTTGGATTCCGAGATCAGGTGATTTCTCTGATGTAAGAGAATGTAGGTAGAATGTAATAAATCAACGTGCCCCAGAAATGGGGGAAATCTCCATAGTTATAGGGTCGTTGGAAAAGGTGCCCTCTCTTAGGTCATTCTAACCTAGATTTGGAGGGCTGCGCCGTTTTTTGGCTTTCTTGGGAATTGGGCCTTGAAGGCCCCCACTTCCTATTGTCATTTGAGGGTGACACATGTCATCTGGCGAGTAGTCCATGTTGGTTCTGCTCAGGAATGACACGTGTCCCTCTCTGATTGAGCCACGTGTCTAGGGTACTTTTTACCCAAAACAATATATACCATCTGTAAGATAGTATCCCATATGGTATGTATTGTCGTTGACATTAAAGCTAACCAATGGGACTCGACCCTCACAAATATCATCAAACATTGGCAACCGTTGGAGGACATTTATATCATTGAGGGGGCCTGGTGTACTGTGCCAAAAAAAGCATGACATATCCACAAGTCTTGTGACACAACGACTTCTAAAATGAATCATAAAACTTATTAAATGTGTATTAATCTTTGATTTGGATTTTGCATGATGTGCAGCAACCTTCCGGGAGTCTCCGAGCACCGTGATTCATTTCTTATTTTTTTGTTTTATGGAAAATGTAGATATTTTTATTATTAAACATACGACATTTTTACATTCAACGTATTTTGTATATATGGCCATTTTGACTTTTATCGTATTTTTTGTTTTCCATAAAATATTTGCGAAAAAATTCCAAGGGAGAGAAAGGGTTCCTGACTTACCCCCCTAAAAAAAGAATGACCAAAAAAAGAAAACGGAAAGAAAAGAAGAAAAATAAAAAAAAAGAAGTAAGAAAAAGAAAGAATAAAAACCAAAATAATAATAAAAGAAAAAGGAAACAAAGGAAAAGGCAAAAGAAAAATTAAAAAATTAAATTAATTTTTTTTTAAAAAAAAAAATCAAAAAGGAAACAAAAGGAGAAAGAGAAAACGGAAAATAAGGAAGTTAAAAAATTTTTGCTGCCATAGAAAGGGGGCGTGCAACTCTGAAGGTTGCGCGCAAACGTCTCGTGCAAGTTCAATAGTTGCGCGTGGCTGCCGAGTGCAACCTGTTGCGCGCGACACCTGCATGTAAACTTTCCTTCGAGCGCTTTTTGCCAAAATTCAGACCGTTTTAGTCTTTAAACATGGTTACGTCTAGGATTTTGATCTTCTCATATTCATTCGACACCAAAATAATTAGTATTACTCAAATTATTTTATTATTCTCTCCTTTTTTTAATCTTACAACGGTGAAAAATTTTGAGCAACAATTGAAACAATGGGTAACCTCCCCTTCAAGTGAAGATAAACTAGCTTTTAAAATTTACCATCTACATGCCCTACTAAGTTACATGTAACTTAATATTAATTTTGATTTTATTCACGCTGTTGTCAACCATTGGGACTCTACCCGACATATTGTTTTATCCCCTAACTTGTTGGATTCTAAACCTACTTTTCAGCGATTGTTTTTGGCTTGAATGACAATGATATGGCCAAAATTGATACAGAACATGGCGTGAATTTAATTCAATTCATCGAACATTTTGTGACTCCTCAAAATAATTTGACTAAACAACGTTTTAGAATTCGTGCTTTGTGTTTTTGTCTTGTTGTCAATTGTTAATTTTTGACAGGAAAAGAATATGGAGATTATTCAATGGTGTCCATGGTAGAGCAAATAGAGAGATGTCACTCACCTACTCCACTAGCCTTAGTAGAAACTTTTCTTTGCTTTAATCGTCTTAAAGGAGATCAAAACGAAAATGGCTTCACCGAAAGTCCACTCCTATTACACATAAATTTTTTTACGTTCTCATTAACGCGCTCAACTATGAAGGTTGCGCAGGTATGCCTAACGCTAGTTTCAAAGTTGCGCTCTGGTGGCGCGCGCGACTCCATGGATTGCGAGCGACACCTGTTGTCGTAAAATCCGCAATATGAAATTCTTGGATTGAGTATTGGACTAATCTCCCTAAGTTGGTAGTGCAAAATCCCATTGCGAGTACGGTCTTATCTTCATATGACAAAGCTTGGATGAATGCGGTCGACAAGGGAGAGTTAAACAAGGCTCGTCAACAAAACCAAGCCGCCTTGGCTCACAATCCTCCTAAGCCTCTAGTGCAATAGGCCACTAGTACTCCTATTAATGACCAAAACAAAGGAGTGAGGAGGCACTTGGACTTTTCCCCATCTCCTAAGGCTTGTCTAAGAGAACCTAAGAGGAAGGTTGCTCCCAAACTCGCGCAACAAGGGATAAAAATTAAAGAACCATCCTCGAATCCTTGGAAAAAGGCTCCTTCAAATCCCAAAGAAAAGGGGAAAAACTGAAAAAGTTATCCCAAGTTACAAAACAATGTGTGGATTTTGAAGAAAAAAGGAGAAGGTGAAACTTCTAAGGCAGCTAAGAATACTGCCATGGATACTACTCCTCCTTTAAATGTAATGATTGAGGACATAGTGAAGCCTTAGGGTGTTATAAAATATTAATAATTTTGTTTTAGATAAAGTGTAATCACTACTAGAAGTTTTTTATTATTATTATTATTATTGTAGACATCTGATTGTGTCTCCCCAAAAACCAAACCTAGTGATGCGTATCTTTCACGTCATTGATTATCGAGTAAGGTGAAATGTTAAAGAGTCTCGTGAATTTCCCCTTTTCTAAAAAGTTTTAATTCAAAATAATTCATTTCGTATTTCTAAAAATCATTCATTTCGTGTCCTATTTATGAAAAACGTCCAAATCAGTTGATTTTGGTCCATAATCTGAGGGAAGATTTTAACATGCACCATGGTGCATGTAAAAATGTGTGCTCCAACTAATCAGATTTAGATTACAAAGCCCCACATATTCTCTCTCCTCAGTATTTTTTCTCTCCTCTCTTCTGCTCCTCTCACACTTTCCTAATTTCTCTCTCCTCTATTTTTCTCTCTCTTACTTTCATTCATTATTGTGTTTTTTATTTAATTCCTTCGTCACCATTGTTATTACCGTAGATTGAATTCTTCCATCTCCTCCTATTACAATTTCCTAATTTTTGATTTCTCTCTCCTCTATTTTGCTCTCTTTTAAATTCACATTATTTTATTTTTTGATTTAATTCCTTCATCACTATTGTTTATCACTAGGCCTGGAAAATGGGCCATTCGGGTCGGGTCTGGGTCGGTTCGGGTCATTTTGGGTCAGCTAACATTCGGGTCGGGTATGGGCCGGGCCGGGTCGATTCGGGTTTCGGGTCAACTTCGGGTCAGGAATCCAGTTCGGGTCGAGTCGGGTCAAGTATGTTCGGGTCATATTCGGGTCAGGTCAAAATCTGTTCGGGTTGTTTCATTTGTGAATCAAGCTCAAATCAATAATTTTATACGCTGTATATATTTTGTTATTGTTATAACAACACTACCAATTCAGTTTATGAGCTTATCTACGATTAAAGATGAAAAATTTAAGTTATTTCTGGTACAAGACATTTTAAGTTCAATTATAAGGTAATTTTAGTTCCAGACATTTCGGGTATCAGGTTTGTTCGGGTCAATTTTGGGTATCGGGTCTGTTCGGGTCAATTTCGGGTCGGGTCAGTTCGGGTGTCGGGTCAAGATCGGGTCAACTCCATTTTCGGGTCGGGTATGGGTCGGGTCAGGTCAATTTCGGGTTTCGGGTCAATGTTTTTGGGTCAATTTTGGGTCAAGGGTCGGGTCATTTGGGTTGGGTCATCGAGTCTGGGTCAAGATTGCCAGGTCTATTTATCACCATAGATTAATATCCAATTTCATTCTCTTCAACCTTCAATTTGAAGCTTCGTTAATGGAGTTTCTGAATTGAAGTGAAGTTAAAAATGGCGGATTTAACGAGGAGAAGGTGGTTAAGATGACGGAAATGATTATTTTCCGATGAGATCCATTATCTTAATCACCATGGCTAGGTTTAAGTTATGAAATATGTAGCTTTCATATTCTATTAATTTTTTTTTAGTGATTATTTTATTATGAACAGTTTTGTTTATGGTTATATTTTGGTATTTTTGAACATTTTAAGTTATAAATATGAACGTGTGACACGTATCCTATAAATATATATTTTTACTGACATATATTTTTGGAATTATGAACATCTTAATTATAATTTTGAACATGTGATACACTACTTACGAACTTTTTTTTGTTTTGGATCTATGTAGTTTGTAATCAATTTTTTTTTTAAAGTGGCATTTTGTACATTATAATTTATATATCTGAACATGTGGTTCTTTGCATATGACAATTTATTTTGTTTTCGATTTATATATTTTTAAAACCTTTATAAGTTTTGTAATTATGAACATATTAGGTTGGATTTCAGAACATGTTTATGTTTTTTACGAACATTTGAGCTAGATCGACATATGAACATAAGTTAATATGGGTTAAGGAATTATGAACCACAATTGGGATTTGATATATAAAATGAACATTTAGTATATTTCAAATGAGCATTTAGCACAAAAATTTACTTGAAATAATATGATTTATTTATTTTTAACAATTATATAAATAAAGTTTTAAACTACAGGTTTTGAAAAAATGAACGTATAAAATATGAACATGACACTATTAGAATTTGAACTATAATTTTTGAAAATAAACATTGAAAATTTTAATGATAATAATAACACTATTTTATAATGAGTATCAATAAATATGAACATGACAATACTTAAATTTGAACATTTATTATTTGAAAATGAACATTGAAATTTTAAATATGAACATAACACTATTTTATAATGAACATCAAATTTTTGAAAGAAGACCGACTCGGGATAACTCAATTGTTTTGTAATATAACTGAACATTTAGTTCATATAAAATGAACATTACGTTATAAAATATGAACTTGTAAAATTGGATGTTCAAGTTCATTTTTTGTGACGTGTTCATAATTTTATGCTAAATGTTCATTTTTTGTAAAGTGTTCATATATTTTTTTATTAAATGTTCATATTAACGTTGTGGAGCACCTTATTCTAGGTGCATCATGGTGCACATAATAACAATTGTAATATGGATCCAATAATTGTGTAAATGGATGGGGCTTGAAAAGAGCTTTCCAACGATCTACTATAAGCCCAAATCCGAGTTATAACGAGGAAGTTATGGCCAAAATACTAAATTGGGCCCAATCGAGCTTTATATGCGGACCCAATAATTATGTGGAGGGTCCATTAATATTAATTATATTTCTAAAACCATTAGGATTTATCTTAAGCTTCTAGAATTATCTTGAAGGTTGTTTTAAGTTCTAAAGGCAATGAGATTGATTATTGGCTTCTAGAATCTTCTAAAATGTTCTAATTTATCCTATTTTTTAAAAGATAATGATTAAGAATCTTATATCAGATAAAATAAGTGTTTTTAATAGATTTAATTCTTATTTTATAAGGACAAGTACGGAAATTCGACTAACCCAATTTGATTGGAAGTCGGATTCCGTACGAATCTTATCTTCTGGAAAATGTCGCATAGCGATGGATCCATCGCACGGCGATATCCCCATTGCACAGCGATGAATACATCGCCAAGCGATGAAACCTGTTTTACTCCGGATGGGATTCAGATCGTTTTCTGATCTTTTCGGTTGTTTTTTCCTACAAATAAGGTCTTTTTCCCTCTGTTTTTATTACAATCATCATCTCTTTCTCTCTTTAAGCTAAAGCTTATTCTTCTCTCTTTCTCTGTTTTGATTTTCTAAACCTTTGCCTAAAAACATCTTAAACACACACCATACGTCCTTTGCGAGACTCTAATACACCTAGGCAAGCTCGAAGTTTCCTTAGACCTCGATGTGAAAGGTTGATAGTTCTGAGCAAGGGTTGGCCCCAAATCTATATTTCAATTATTCTTTAAATTAATTGTTTGATTTAATATCTTTATTGAAGTTACTAACGTGTGTATTCATTTAATAGAAAGAGGTACGGGGCTTCAAAGTGAGTAATTCAATTGCTCTATACCCTTAGAAATCATGCTTAGATTGTTATTTTGATTTCTAGTATCATGTTAGGATGCTTTTATTGCTTTCTAGTATCATGTTTAGGATAAAGCTTTGATTTTTATTGTTTAGTGACATGTTAGGATTTGTTATTTATAATGTTAGTATCATGCCTAGGATCTTGCTAATATTATGCTTTAATTCTAATATTATGATGATGATGATTTGTTGTGTCAATATACCTTGCTTGATTATTCATGATATTATTGTTATTGCTTGATCATGCCTTTTCTTTCAAGTTTAAAGGGAATTGGTACTTGAAATTACGCTTAATAAGATAATTAATAATTTGATTCAGGCTTAATGTGATTTTAATTCAAGTGATTGCCAATAATAGATTTATTTGTGCATTAATAATTAACCAATGTAGATTAAATATGCTTAGGGTTAATTTATTGAATGTATATTGATTGGAAAGCGCACATGAATATGATAACAATAAAGTAGAGGCCTATTTAGTGCGGGTTTAATCTCTTTTAGGTTGGATTCGTATCATCATCCTCGAATATCCAATCATGGTTTCTGACCACTATGAAGCTAGCGAACTCTGTGATCGTTAATGGGGTGTAATTTTCACACCCGTGGACAATTTACAAGTTCCTAAAACTTGTTGGCGATTCTTTTGCTCTAGCTTCTTTCCCTTTGGACGCCACCATGCTTAAGTGCATGATTATAGTGGGGCTCAAAGTTGATGTTTGAAATATTCCCTACAATTTTTGGCGACTCCACTGGGGAAGATTTCTATTTTAAATTCCTAAAATTTATTTTGGCAATTGATTTAGAATGAGTGGATGAGACTTGAAACGTTCTAAATCGCAATTTTGATTAATAGTGTGGCATAAGCATAAAAAGGTCCGCATTGGAAAGACCATCCGTAATGCGTCAAAAACATAGGATTTTTACATGTAGGAAAATTGGGAAATATCTTTCACAACTAGAATAAAAAATACTACAAAAATCGGGAAATTATGAGAACATAGAAAGTTGCCGTAAAATTTGCCTTCTTGTTTTGACCGATTCTAGTACTATTTGGCCGATTCTACATCCTGATTAAGTTTTTCCTTCTTTTCTGAAACTCATATGTGTTCTACATATGGCTTTAGCCCTGGGGAATTCACGCTCCATCTACCCAATCGAACGCTCCGTGTAACGACGAGTACACCGAGTTTGTGAATTCACCAAACCATGGAAGCAAGTCTAACTTGCGGGGTCCCATCCATACGCGCCAACCCTTCCAAAGGTAAGGCTTCTGCGCGATGCATCCGGACTCATAACCATGGACCCTCTTTGTGTTGGGTTTCGGAAAGTTTAACTTTCCGTGGAACAAAACCCGACCCCAAGACCCGCTCACAATTAATATAATTAAAATACATAAATAACAAGATAAAGAGAAAAGAACATCTTACCCTTGACGTGTGCTTCGCTCACACCACGGAGCTCTTACTTGAAAAGCTGAGTCTTGAAAGTGCAAAGACCTCCTACGGTATCCACCCGCAACCCGACCCGATCGGTCTCTTACTCGGAGTTTAGCCGAGTCGGACTAAAACAACTACTCGAGTATTATGTGAACTTAAAGGTTTTCTCTCAAGTGGAGATGCCTTTTTGAGTTCCTACTCAAGTGATTTTCTCCAATTCCCAAGGTGGGTATTTATAGAGAATGTCATATGAGGATTTCACTCTCCCATCAATGTGGGAAAATTGGTAAAATCAATTTTCTAATTTCATTTTTAAATAAAAAATAAAAGGAATCCCAAACAAGTAATTAATCAACAAGTGGCAATCATAGAAGGAGAGGGTAGGTGAGGACCACAAGGGGAGGGGACCATTTCCTTACTCCCCAAGCTTCCCCATAGCCGCCCTTCTCAAGCCACACGGACCAACCGAGCTATGCCACATGGCATGCCCAGCCTTGGGTGCCAAGGCAGCCTAGCTAGCGCCTAGGCCCTTGGCTTGGCGCTAGCAAGCGTGGCCCAATAAAAGTGCCTTGCTTGCTAGCAGGCTGCTTCTGGGCGTTTCTTGATTGGCGCACCAGCAGCAGCATGTAAGGCTCGCACCAGCCCGCACATGTGCGCTGCAAGCCTCGCACGCAATACGGGCTGCTGCTGCTTACGTGTGGTTGGTGCTGCTAGCATTGCTAGCATAGCGCCAGCAGCTTACTAGCCATACGCACCCAGCACTCTAGCCTTAGTGCGGTGCGCATGCTAGCACCATTGCCCCTAGCACTCGGTTTGCTCGGGGCATTCCTATGCTAGGGGTATTTTGGTAATTGTTGATTAATTATTGATTTTACCGTCTCGTCTTTTATTAATTCGAATCAACTTGCGACGCTCGGTCTCGACGCTCCTACCTCGATTTCCAACGTCTAAATTCATAATACTCGAGCGACTCATTAATTCCTTCTGGATTAATTCGTCGTATCGGATCGTTAGTTACTTGGGTGTGACCCGAAGGGTTCAGTTAAGATTAAGCGGTAATATTAATTATAGATTAATATTACTGATCGGAAGCGGTCTCCAACTAGGCACTCCGATCACTTGACCTCACCGAATAATTAGCTTTCTAATAATTCCGAACCCTCTATCGGAATAATACACTTGTTCGAAGGACACCATTCCTATTAATATCCCACTTGTCCGGACCTCCCACTTGTCCTTCCGGACAAGTGCGGTTTTTGTGTATAGCCTATTTCCTATGTCACTTAATGTCTCTTCGTGAACTATAAGGTAAGTTTATTTGTCATCCTTATTATGTCAAGAAGTGTTTCTCGAAATCCGAGTTCGACTGTCAATAAGGAGATGATTTCTTAAAATCCATCTGAGCATGGCCATGCATTTTACAGTCTTGCTCTTCGAGAGGCCTTGTAAACAACAAAGACATGTTCCCTATTGTTAGTGGGGAGACATTCCCAGTCTTGTATTGTCAGCTTCTCTTACTGAGAGGACCTAGCCGCTCGAGTGTTGCCGTTATAATCTCCTTGTATGGCAGACGTTTGACTAACATCAAAACGGACTAGTACTCTAACAAGAGAACTCACAATACTCATGGTCGAGAAAAGAGGTTCCGAAGCCATAATGAGAAGAATACTTATGACGATTTTTAAATCTCTTAAAGTATTCTCATAGGTCGATCCAGTATGGTTCTAAACCAATACCTATGCAAATGATTTATGACAATCATGTCCTTGTAGCACAAAGAAACGGTGCTATAAATCAAACTACATACTAATCTCAAGTGGTCATTAATCGTCCATCTTTTAAATGACCTCGATTAAGGATAATTTTCGATTACAATATTCAATGTTCACTTAATAGGTGTTTCTTTATCCAAGACTAGTCTTGATACCCTATTTTGAATATTCTCAAAATCGAATGGACTCATAATTAATTCTAAACCACAATTAAATAGTTTTGTGGAATAATTAGAAAATTTTTATTCCACTATGAAACTTTACATCGTTTCATCTTATGATAAACGATTTTCCCAAATGTTTTAAGAGTAATACTCTTTATAAAACATTTATTGAAATTACACCTATATTTAATATGCTTGATGTTTAGGGGATTTTTTTGGAATCCCTCGGGACACTAGTCACGTACTGCTGGCAGCAAGACTT
This sequence comes from Chenopodium album, assembly GCF_948465745.1. NCBI lineage: Eukaryota > Viridiplantae > Streptophyta > Magnoliopsida > Caryophyllales > Amaranthaceae > Chenopodium > Chenopodium album. The sequence continues at coordinate 24,472,570 of NC_137846.1, read as the reverse complement.
GGACAGCTGCAAAACAACAAATATTCCGGTGACGGAATAGTCGCTTCCGACGGTCAAGTTAGTAACCGGAAATCGGAAAAGCTAGAGAGAGAAAGTAGAGAGAAGCTGGAGCTATTTAGTGCTCTATTAAAGGTTATGTCCCAATCCACCCCTCCTATCATAAATGATTAGGGTAATTATAGGGGTGGGAGTTTGTGCCCCTTTAGGGTTTGTGCCCTAAATTTCCGTATCCTGATTGGCGGCGCAATTAGGTATTAACACGTGTCAAATGCGGGCGTCGTTTTGTGGCTTTCTACAGTAATCTCAGGATTTGGGCTTTGATGTAAGAAAAGCCCTTTTTCTCTCATTTCAGGTGCTCTTTGTGAGCTTATTACACGTGTTATCTTCCCTTTGGGACACGTGTCACCCTTTGATTGGGCCACGTGTCACCCTTTGATTGGGCCACGTGTAAGGAGTATTTTTACCCTAAACATTTGCCCCTCAGAGGGGGTGGCTCGTACGCTATGGGCCGCCTTCTCTGATCCTTTACACTTCCTACCGCGTCCGCGTAAAAAGGCCTAAGGCATATGGTGGAACAGGCGGACGGATCTGTTCGCCTATTTTGATGGATGACTATCTTTAAGCATAAGGCATATACCGTCCGCCTGTAATCCCTCAAGCGGACGGCTGAGTCTAGGAATTGGGCGGACATATTCCGGCACATCATCTTCTTAGAGGGGAGCTCGGACGCCCAACTTTTTAGGGTGGCAGTTTTCGTTCTGCTGACGTGGCCGTCTAATTGGACGTGCCGTTATACGTCCGTCTCTTTTTTCCGTCTTAGTTAATAGGGGTTACTTTCTAACCCTTTTGAATTCTAGGTTAAACTTTTCAAAAAGTAACCGTTTGAATTTTTAGGCGGGAGAGATGAATTTACCATCTTGCCCCCATAAATTTTGCCTATAAATAGAGGGGGTTTGACCTCATTTTGGCACTTTGGAACTTTGAGAATTTTTAGAGAGAAGTCAGAGCTTTAGAGAGAGAAAGTGATTTCCCCCTGAATCTTCGAGAGCTCCGCCGTTCGTTTGAGGTTTCCGACCACCTTCCAAAACTTTCTATACGGACAAAGGTAGGTCGACTGCTTTTATTACTTTACGTTTTCTTCCCTTCTTTTCTCTCTCTCTCTCTCTTTTTTATTTTTTTTTTAAAAACTGGCTCCACACTTAGCTTCGTCCGTTTCTCCTCATGACGCCGGTCGTTCGCCTGAGACTGAGGAGTCTAGAGTGGACGGAGACGAGTTGTCTCCTTCATGGAGTGGGTCCATTTCTAGTGAGTACGAACTTTTATCCACCTATTCTTCTCTGTCCCTACAGGCGAAGATGGCCCGTACAAGGCAAACGCACAACAAGCATGCTGAGAGAAATCCGGACGGCAGTCTGGTTCATCCAAGGGTCCCCTATGACCCGCACACTGTGAACTCTCAAACCGAAACCACCACTCACACAGCCTCTACTGGAGGCACTGGGTGTTCGGTGGTCAAGGTGATAGGGGTGCGTCCGGGCAAACCCTGGAGCTAAGGTACCCCCAATATGCCAACACGGTCATGGACCCGGCCAAGTAGCTATCTCGGGAGAGACCTCCTTCCTCTTCTGGGGCGGATAGAGCTGGATCGTCCATCCCATTTCCTGAACCACCCCGTCTCCAACATAGCAGGTCGGACAGCCTTAGGATAGGCGTTATTATCAATGAACCGTCCGACCTGCTACATTGCAGCGCCCTTTCTTCGGGAAATCGGGTTGCCATTGCAAAAGACAAGGGCAAGGGTCCCTTAGTTCCTGAAGATGCGGCCATCTCTGGGGGCGGCCATGACTCTAGAAGCAGGAGCTCGGCCGAGGCTGCCGATTTGGACAGAGTTCTGTCCTCTGAGTTTGGACCTGTTCCTCACCCCGGAGAAGAGGAGGTAGTGAATATGGCCGAGGGTGAGAACGTGGTCGAGGGCGAGGCAGCGGCCGAGGAGGCCGTTACCAATATTGACACATTCAAGGACCCGTATGCCTGTACTGTGGGTAGCACGGCCTTGGGCTACCTGAATGATGGCCTGGATGAGTACAAGGCATTTCTCCAGCTGGGAGAGGGATTTGAACTTGTGGCCCCGAAAAGGTCTCTTTCGGTGGCCTCCTGGGATGATAAGCGGCTGCACCGCAAATCATTCAGCGTCTACCGAGACGCCCTAGACGTTGGACTCTGCTTCCCCCTTCATCCCTTCATTCGTACGGTCTTGGACGAGTATGACATTGCTCTTTTCTAGCTGATGCCGAACAGCTTCAACCTGCACTTTCCAGTTTTCTGCGAGATGCAAGCGATGACTCGCCTAGATAAGCACACGGACGGCTGGTTCATACTTAGCACCACCAGAGATTATATGGTGGTGATGGACCGTGTGTCCAAGTGGTGGGACTGGAAGAACCGATTCTACCGCATCAAAACTAAGGACGCGGAGTTCAATCTGCGAATGAATCGGTTCAATGCCAAGCCAATCCAGCTCGACCGAGGGGATCACAAACCATACAAACTACCCGTCCATCCTAGCCAACCTCACCAACTTGATTACTTCAAGGTCAAGAGGGTTAGGAGGGACGACAAATTGGTGGCCGTGCCCCAGAACTGGATCCCCTTGGCCGGCTGGCTCCGAGACCCAATATTTATGTCCGCATGCGGCTTGTACAAGAACCTTTCCCAATGTGAGGCTTTCACTCTTTCTAACGTCCAAATACTTTTCTTTTAGTAATTTTTTCTAACTTTTTTTCAAATTTTCTTTCTTTCGCAGAGGAAGTGTATGCCATGCTGGACAAGGAGCAGAAGGGGGAGATCGATATGTCCGAGATCGATCTTGCTCGTTACAAGGCTCAGCAACGAGCATACGAGCAGACCAAGGAGGTACGGACCATCTCTCCTTTTTTTTTTTTTTTTTTTTTTTTGCCGAGCTGGTATGTTAGGAGGCGACTCCTTTCCCTTTTCGCGCAGACACTTCTTTACATCCGCGTTGGTATGTTTGGAAGAGACTCCTTCACTTTTTTGCGCGGACGTTGACTTGTTTTAGTACCTTCTTGTACTAACTTCTTTCTTTCCTGCCTTTTTCACTTGACTACTCCTACCCCAAGGGCAAAGCGGAAGGCGCCAACCACTTCTTCCAAGGACAAGGCGTCCAAGACTAGGAAGTCGGTCACGTCTAAGACCCCTTCAAACCCTGCGGCCAAGACAACGTCGCGGATTGCTGCGGAACAATCCAAAGGAGAGTAACCCCAGCTGACACCGAGTGGGGACTCCAAGTCCGTGGATCCGAAAACGAGGTCGATCCACGATGTGTTCGCGGGGACGGATGATGGCCCTGTTCAAAGGGTTGAGAAGTCAGACTGGCAAGCGGTTGCCGGTCATACGACTGAAGAAGGAATCGGCCGCATGGGTGAAGAGGAGGAAGAACCTCGGCCTCCTCCTGCCTTCACCTTCAACCTTCCTTCTCCTCCCAGCTTCTCAACTGGTTAGTAAAAAATTTCACACCTTCAACCTGTTTTCTTGCAAGCTTTTTATTGATTTGATTTAACAATTTTTGCGGCCGTGTCCTGACATAGCGAAGGAGATGAGTATGAAGCTGCCCGACCAGTCGCTGACTAGTGCGGACAGAAAAGCCATGAGGGAAGCCATGGCGAGGGCCGTCCCTCAAGAGCAGAAGGACAAGCTAAGGGGAATCAACGAGGGCTTCCTCGGTCCCATGATATACTGCAGCGCCGAGGTAACTGTTCGTGATTGTTTGCCCCTTTAATCTTCATACTTAGAAATTATTTCTTGATTTGCTTTTACTAACAACTCTTTGTCCAGGTGCAGCTCTTTCTCAAGCTCATTGCCTTCCTGGAATGGAAGGAGAAAGAAAACGAATGGCCGAAGACGGCCTAAGCCGAGGTTAGGAAGGCTCAAGATGCGGTCACTAGGACGGCCGCCATTTAGAGGGTTCATCTGGAGACCTAGATAACCGCACTGTCCGACAGAGCGGCGCGGCAGGCTGAGGATCTGGTGAAGCTGGGCAAGACTCTTGAAAAAGAGGCTTTAGCTAAGGACACCTTTCGGCAGGAGAGGGATGCAGCGATCCTTGACGCCTAACAATGGAAGGAGGGCTTCGAAGCCTCTGAAATGCTGAAGGGAGACCTGACCCTGGCCCAGCTAAACTTGGAGACGGCCCTCAAGGAGGCGGAGTTTCACCGAGTCTTGCCAAACTTTTTGCTATGTGATACGATTGAAAGTCTCTACTAGAGTCTTTCTTGTTTGGCTTAGTATTTATCCTAGCTCATACTTAGTTCAAACAGTTACTTAGTTGTATACATATGGGTCGAAAGCCTTTCAAAACTCCTTCAATTCATGTTTAACACGATAAATTCCTTTACTCGTTGAAACATTTTATTAAGTCTATACAATAGATCTTAATTCCCAATATGTACTAAGTGTCGCCTTTAAGTTGGTCCATTGTCGAAAATACTTTCAAATTGAAGCATTTAGCATTTGATAGTTAATTTACAACAGAGTTCGTAAACTTCTTATTGGACCTTACAAGATTGACTCTTGCTCCCACTAAACTTCTTATCCATAAGAATTTCTATGTTTCTTCATAAGCCAATCCTTTTATTAAATTTATGAGAAAACACGTTCCAATTCCTTTATGCAATACTTCCTTCAATCCCATGATGGGTTTCTTGAGCTTGCTTTTAAATCTAGCATTATTTAGATTTTCAAAACCCTTAGACTATTTTCATAGTCACTTCCAAAATCCTATTTTAGGAAGGCATTTTTGGAATCTATTTTGCCATATTTCATATGTGCAATTTTGCTAGAATAATCACGAAAAAACTTGAGCATTCCGATTGGTGAATAGGTTTTTATTAAAATCAACTCTGTGAATTTAATTATATCCTTTTCAACCAATCTAGCTATGTATGCATATACATTTCCACATTTGTTAGTTTTCTACGTGAAAAGTTATTTGCGATTGATGGGTCTTTCACCCTTCATGAAAATTAATCAAGTTTTAAACATGATTTTCAAACATGGAGTCTATTTTGGATTTATGGCCTCTAACCATTATTCGAAATTTGGATTTGTCGTAGCTAATTTACAAGACACTATTCCCTAACCATCTAATAGTAAATAGTATGCTTGTAAGTCTTAGATTTATATCTAACTTAATAGAAAATTTATAGGATTCAATCCAAGCCTTTGGTGAATTCTATACCTATACGGGGTAATTGCATAAAACACTGAGTTTTAAGGCACTTTCAGAGCCCTTTGATTATGTTGATCTTACTCCATCATTTCTGATGTTTTGTGAGTAATGAATTCTCTTTTAAGGAACTTGTAAAGTCCTTTTGAGTATTCTTGATCAATCATTCTCATGAAGCCCTTTTGAGTCTTCTGAGATTCTCAGTTCTAGTTTGTTGCTAAGCTGGTTATCGAGTTCATTTTCCTCCCACTTGTCGTTTTGGAAATGTGTTACTTTCCAGAAAGACACCATATAGAGCAACAAATATTATGTTCTTAATTAGGTTGTGGAGGTAATGCCCGTAGTCTTGCTTGTATGCTTATAAAGAGACATGTATATTGTCTTTGGTTAAAAGTTCGTTGTGAAACAAACATTTAGCTCTCTTTTGAGCTATGTTAGCCTTTATTGAGCCATTAAGCTCCCACTGAGCCACCTAGCTCTCACCGAGCCAGTGAGCTCCCACTGAGGATAAGAGCCTTAGACATATACTTGAAAAGACGTTTAAAAGTTAATTCTATCCATAACTGAATATGGTGTTCTTTCTTAGCTTCGACATTTTGTTTAGTGTAACATTAGTCATTTGTGCAAATCTTTAAGAGTTTTATAGGAAGGGATGTGATCCATCATCGTTCGAGTCATTTTCAAATGGCATCAAGGTCTCCGTGAAGACATACTATGTCCTTTGTGGAGTTATTTATGAAAATTTCAATTTCATAGCTTTGAGATGGTCACACTTGGCTCAAGTAAATATCCCTCGATCTAATCTAGATGTTGTTTGATGTCTTTCCAAGTCGATTCTATACTTCACTGACCTTTTGAGCTACTTAAGGAAACTTTGTTCACATTTGATGAATATAGCCATATTCTTTCAAATTCTTTGTGAAACTTTAAAGTAATTGAATCCTCTTTAGCTTTCGGAGTCAATTTTGTCTATTCCAAGAACAATAGCTTTTTACTTTGTCGGTTTTTAACAAGACTTGCTTATCTTAGAACGATTCTGAATCAATCAACTGTCAAGAGCCTATATATAGCCTTGAGTACGTCCTTGTTAATGTGACATTGCTAAAGATGTTCGGAACACAAATCATGCCCATGATTTGAACTTTGTGAGTTTTCATGTTAGGGAAATGTTTATTTATAATCAAGCATTCTTGACTCATGGTTTAGACAACCATGCCATTCAAATAAATTCACAACTATTGCTCTTTACTTTAAATGTGAGTCTTTCCGTGTGTTAACGGATTGTTTGCTGATTATGGAACATAATAACCATTTATTTGTTCCAGCCTTAGTTAAAAAGGTCTTTAAACAAAGCATACGACCTTACAACTGATGTAGTTCTTCTAGCTTCATTATAAGCTTGTAAGTTAATAACTTAGCTTAACTTAAATAGTTTGAGGCCACTTTCAAAGTGGAACACTCAAGCAGTGTTCGATACTTGTGAAGATAATACTTGCTAAGTTAACTATAATAACATGAACTCTTAGTAGAAATGGAATTTTATTCCTTTTCTTTGTTCCTTGTTTCCTATATTTATTATTTATACATCATCTCACAACCTTTAAGAACCGTTTCTTTAAGTGTTTTCACTTTTATACTTTGTTAGGCATAATTAAGCATCTAGTGCGCCGTATAACAAAGTTCCATCTTTTCCTTTAATTCATACTTGAATTAATACATCAATGAGTTGTACTCACTAGTGTATAAAGCGAAAAGATATGTTGGTTGTCAAGCATTGACAATTTAAGTTTGCAACTCAATACTTCATGTTTATCAAAACTACCTAGTATTTTGAATACATGATGTCCAACCGTCCTTACGGACTTAGTTTATAAAAGTCATTTATGAGAATTGTATTTTAGAAATGCCTTTCCTTTCTTTGAGAACTATTCTCCAAGATTTCCTTTACCAATCATTGAAAACAATATAATTTGATTTAGAATTCTACAAATATAAATGCAAAGTATAACCATTCATCAAGAAAATAACATAATAAGTTTGAAATTTAAAAGCACTCATGAAAACTTTCAATGTTATTAAACGTCTTATCCACGCATTAAATTTGTCCCCATTTGGCGAGAATAAGACGATTCCAAGATCCAAAGAATCAATGAGTGATTAAGCATGCTTTGGCTTGTCTTAACACTTATTACTCTAAGGTAAGCAACTTTTTGCTATGGCTCCATGCCACTCTTGGTTAGATAAATCGTCACATCTAATGCTCTCTTAACAATTTATCTCCTTTGCCACGACATGTTAGGACTCCATCACTCATATCGTTGAGTATAACCAAAACCAACATGCATACTCGGTATGCCTTACATTTCCTAGGAGTAATAGTGATGCCTCGCTTTGGCGTAGCCCATCACTACTCTCATTAGGTCGGTAAGTGTTGTTTTAAAATGACAAGTTTTACTCAATATTTTAGGGACCTAGGATTTCTATGTTGGTTGATTTAATTGAACTTAATTAATCATCGCAACATTCGAAATCCTAAACATGCATCTAACATATCATTCATATATATAAGCATAAATATATATTGAAAACATAAGTAAATGATGCATTTTGGCAACTAGCATGACCCCTTAAGTCTTCAGGTCTTCAAGGGTCTTCTCTTGCAACTTCATGGCTTCGTCTTCCAAGAACCTTTCGTCTTCAAGACTTAACAAAAATTATGCAACTACTAGTATCTACGATCAGGACTAATCTAAAAATTAAGGTACAAAAATACGCAACGGTTCGCAGATTGTATTTAGATTACAAAAATACATGACGGAATACAATCCTGTATTTTCTATCCTAATCGGGTCCCACTAGTTGCCATTTTATAAAACCTGTGAGAGAATAGGAAAAATTGTCAAAAATAATACGAACTTTGAGTGGTCCGCTAAAAACAAGTCAATCTTTTAATTATTTTTAAATAATACAATCTTTGTGGGGTATTCGCTTTAAACAAGTTATTTTACCTACAACTTATTTTGCCTGTTAATTTTTTTTTATTTATCTTATAAACCTGTTTAACAGTTTAAATAAAATAATACAATGCCATGTGCTCCATATAACATTTTCATCAGATAATTAACCGGTTTTAACTTGTTTAAAGTAGATACCCCTCAAAAGTTGTATTATTCATAAATAATTAAAAGATTGACTTGTTTTCGAAGGACCGCTTAAAGTTTGTGTTATTTTTTACAATTTTCAGAGAATATACATTCCATTCATCCATTCACTATATGTGAATAACCCATGCATTTTACAATGAAAAACAAGTAACAATGCATAAACACGCGTAAACTAGTAACTAACTTAGGTGGTTAATCAGATTAACGCACCTAATTAAAACTAGTCAAAGTTGTTTAACCGATTATGTGATTAAGCGCAATTAAAAAAAAAATATGAAGCTCCCACTAAATTCCGCATCCAACTTAATTAATCCAATTAATTAAGGCGGTAAACCCAAAATTTTGCCAAAATAAAATTTTTCAAGTCCCGCTCAAAACTGAGGCCTAGCCTCAAAATTTTAATTAAAATAAATAAACATAATTAAAATAATTAAATCAGCAAAAATTTTGCAAAACACATAGCCCCATCAAGCTCAAGTGCCTAGCACCAAGCCACAAGGCTTGTGTTGCTAGGCACCGAGCCTCGACATGATGCGTGGCTGCTGCCCGCATAACCCTTACTGCTGGGCTCGTGCTGTCTGGCAGCTACAAGCCGTAGCTCCCCGAAAGGCCCTTGCCTATTCGCATCAAGCAACGCACCACCCTTTGCTCGCACACACATGCCGCACACGCAGCATGCATGGCTCGCATAGCATGTGGCTGCTGCTGCACCATGTTACTGCCTTGCGCACACAGCCCACGCATATGGTGCACTGCTCGCACCAACGCACAACCACACACCTTGGCAGCCACATGCGGGCTGCTATGTAGCCCAGCTGGCCGAGGTTGAGACATGTCTTGTGCCTTGGTTTGCGTGTAAGTGTCTCGGGGTTAATTCCCGAATTTTTGCGTGACTTATGTAATTAATTCTAAATTAATTTTAGAATCAATTTAATAAGCAAAAAATGAAAAATATAACATGTCCAACTTAATAAATTCATTCAAGTGCACAAAACCAAATCAATTCCAAGAACTATTCTTTAATGAAATTTTGTTCAACTTGATGCAACAAAAGAAAAGGTTATTCTCACTATTAATTTAACCAACATAAATTAATTATGAGATTTGACAAAATTAAAAGGGAGTTGGAATTATGAACATAAATATTCAAATAAAGATTTCAACTTTAACTTGTGAATCCTTGAAAAATTACATCTTCCAATATGAAGATTAATGAAAATTCTATCACAAGTTTAAAACTTTATGATTCCAATCAACTTAACAAATGATTAAATAAAAAAAGTTCAACAAACATACATGGAATTTAGTAACACAAAGTTCCAATCACTTAAAATAATTAAAGATTGAATCTTTAGTAGTTAAGAGCCTCAAAATACAAACTTTTCACACTTAAAGCAATTTATTTGCAATTATGTGAAAAATTTGAGCCAACTATTAAGCACCAATTACTACCATGTAATCATGCTCAAAAGTGGTTTAAAATTGCAGAAACATAAAGGAAAGAACCAAATGCATAATTACAATTAATATGCCATTAAGATTCAAGGTTTAAAAGATTTAAAAAATTTCGTCAAAACGAAAAATCCCTCGAAACAGGCATTTCTAGGCAGAATTTGGCTTTTTCGCAACCCCAAAGGATCACAATGTTTCCAGATATCGATTCCACCTAAAATTCACTAGTCTTGAGCGAAAATCTGGGTTCTGGAGCCAAAATTCTAAATAAAACGAGATTAAAATTAATTAAATCGAGCTACTAATCTAATTAGCAACAACAACAATAAATTAAATCCATTTTGAACATCTTGAAAATTTTAGTTGCAAAAATAAATGAGCAAGGCTCCGATACCGCTGTTGGGTTAAAGAATGTTTTTCGCGGAACAAAACCCGACCTAAGACCCGCTCACAATTAATATAACTAAAAGACATAAATAACAAGATAGAGAGAAAAGACTATCTTACCCTTGATGCGTGCTTCGCTCACACCGCGGAGCTCTTACTTAGCTTGAAAAGCCGGGTATTGCAAGTTCAAAGACCTCCTACGATATCCACCCGCAACCCGACCCGATTGGTCTCTTACTCGAAGTTTAGCCGAGTCAGACCAAAACAACTACTCGAGTATTATGTGAACTTAAAGGTTTCCTCTCAAGTGGAGATGCCTTTTTTCAGTTCCTACTCAAGTGATTTTCTCCAATTCACAAGGTGGGTATTTATAACGAATGTCATATGAGTATTCCACTCTCCCATCAATGTGGGAGAGTTGATAAAATCAATTTTTTTATTTTATTTTAAAAAAAAAATAAAAGGAATCCCAAGAAAATAATTAATCAACAAGTGGCAATCATAGAAGGAGAGGGTAGGTGAGGACCACAAGGGGAGGGGACCATTTCCTTTATCCCCAAGCTTCCCCTTAGCCGCCCTTTTCAAGCCACACGGACCAACCGAGCTACGCCACGTGGCGCGCCTAGCCTTGGGTGCCAAGGTAGCCTAGTTGGCACTTAGGCCCTTGGCTGGGCTGCTTGGTTGGTTGCTAGCAAGCGCGGCCCAGCAAGCGTGCCTTGCTTGCTAGCAGGCCGCTGCTGGGCGTTGCTTGCTTGGCGCGCCAACAGCAACATGCTGGGCTCGCACTAGCCCGCACATGCGCGCAACAAGCCACACACGCAATGTGGGCTGCTGCTGTTGCTTGCGTGTGGCTGGTGCTGCTAGCATTGCGCTGGCAGCTTGCTAGCCAAGCGCACCCAAAACTCTAGCCTTAGTGCGATGCGCATGCTAGCACCATTGCCCCTAGCACTCGGTTTGCTCGGGATATTCCAATGCTAGGGGTATTTTGGTAATTGTTGATTAATTATAGATTTTACCGTCTCGTCTTTTATTAATTCGACTCGACTTGCGACGCTCGGTGTCGATGCTCCTAGCTCGATTTCAGACGTCTAAATTCATAATACTCGAGCGACTCACTAATTCCTTCTGGATTAATTCGTCGTATCAGATCGTTAGTTGCTTGGGTGTGACCCGAAGTGTTCAATCAAGATTAAGCTGTAATATTAATTATAGATTAATATTACTGGTCGGAAGCGGCCTCCAACTAGGCATTCCGTTTACTTGACCTCACTGAATAATTAGCTTTCTAATAATTCTGAACCCTCTATCGGAATAATACACTTGTTCGAAGGATACCATTCCTATCACTTTGACTACCATAATCCTTGAGCTTTAGAGAACTAGAGCCATGGTTAGGTTGCAAACTCATTGCATCATGTTGTGACTACTTGACCACTTGTGCATCTCTTGCTTGTGCATAATTATATGTGATTAAACTAACCATTTGTGTTTCCTTGTGTTTATAAATAAAATCTAAACAAACTAACTAATGACTAAAGGACTTTGCTTAATTAATGAATTATTTATTTCGGATTAATAAAGTTTAAATTATACGTGACTTGGCAAGAATATAGGCTTACCTTTTCGAAAGAAATATCAAAAACAAGTTAAAACTAACATTCTAGTCTCGGCGCAGAAGTTTGACTTGTGATGCGAAACACTAGCTTTCATCGGCACGCGATAGAAATATCGCTCTGCGATGGGACTGACGCAACGCGATTGTTCCATCGCTGTGCAATGGTTCGATTCTTCTTTCCAAGTCTTCGTGTCGAGTCTAATTCACATGATTGATTAATTTTAATTTATAACCAAGGTCCTAATTTGGTCTTTGTTTTAGTCTAATGACATAGTCCATGGTCATCACACGAGTCTTAAGCATATCACTTTCACCCACTAGTCAATGCACACACTTTATATATATGTCACCATAATGACCATGTCTAGAAGTCTTATGTGCGTATTTTCCGTCATTTTTGTAGGGGGTTAAGTCAGATATTATCCTTCCAACATAAACCATGTTTCTTGAGCCTTGATTTGATCCCCATACTTAAATCCTAAAATATGCACCCATTTTTTTTTTAACCAATAAAAATCGAAAATCAATTCCAGTCAAGTCATTAAAAGAGTCAATGGTTTAATATTACAGCTCTTGGTCAAGGAGAGAAGGGCGTCTAATCAAGGACAACACCTTCGTTCAAGTACTACTTTTTTACAGATTAGTTCGTCGAAGAAGAAAGTTCAGAATAATGACCACTCAAGAAGAATTTGAGAAGCTTCAAGAAACTGTGAATGGACTTATCGAGATGTTCAAGGGGCTTGCTACTCAAGTCAATGATCCAACAAGCAAGTGCCTGTTGACACCATCAAACACATAGAAGAAATCTTGAGTCAAATGTCTAATGACTACAAGTTTCACGGGATTAGATCCCAAGGGGTCTCAGTGGACAAGGAACTTTTTTCGCAAAAGTTCAACGCCAATGACATCCCTAGATTCAAACCAACGGACAATCCTTATCTTCACTTAAGGGCTTTCGAAATAATCATGGACATTAAAGGAATTGATAGGAGAGTTTTTCCTTCACTTTTCCCACTTTCTCTTGAAACAATATGTCAACAATGGTTTTTCTCTTTAGACAAAGAAAAGATCACTGTTTGGGAGTCTATTACGAATACCTTTATTGATAGATACAAATGTAACATTCAAGTAGAAACTGATCATAGAGAGCTTGAAATGTTAAAACAAAAAGAAATTGAGGGATTTACCGATTTCTACAATAAGTGGAAGGAAACTTCCGCTAGAATGATTGAAGTCCCTACTAAAAGGGAATCTATAAGGATTTTCATTAAGAACCTTCAAGACAAGTATTCAAAGCACTTAAAATATCAAAATAATTTGAATACTTTCAAAGCCGTCTACAACATAGGCATTGATATGAAGATGATCTTGCAAAACCGAAAGCTGTTAATAATAACGATAATGGCTGGAAAGGAAAGAAGAACGACAATCCTTCTTCTTCCAAGGCCACCAATTCCAATAACGTTAGCGCCTTTAATTCAAATGAAGTCCTCGCCATGAACAATCAAGGGCAAAAGAAGCCATATAGGAGAAACTTTACTCCTATTGGAATGAAGTATGATACTGCTTTTGACCGTCTTTATGCCAAAGGACTCACTACTCCCATTGGACCTATGCAAGATCCACCAGTTAAAAGGAGGACAGCTAGTTGGAATCTAAATGCACACTGCAAATATCACCAAGGTAGGGGCCACTATATTGAGAGTTGTTAGAAATTAAAAGAAGCCATTCAAGGCTTGATTGACAACAACAAACTACCATTGCCTCCTACTAGCAAGAAACCAAGCATCAATAATGCTCCACTTTCGGATTCTTTAGCAATTTCTGACGAATATGATCCTATGGATCCATCACTCCTCATTAAGCCAGTAGAAGAGGTTTATGCCATTGAAGAAGAGGAGGAAATTTTCTTTGATGCCATGAGAAACTTCTAGGAAAAAGCTAAGCCCTTAACTATTGGTAAACAGGCCGCCAATAGAGAAGAAGTGTGCGTCCTTATGAACACATTAGATGAAACAAGGGGGTTACTTGAAACTTTTCGCAAGAAGGTAGAAGAAGCCGAAAAGAGACGAACCCTTGAAAAAGAAAAACGTATCTCTTCCTCAAACATTGTTGAAAGAATACCATTTACCTTCTATGTGGTTACACCACCAAGAAGGAATGACAAAGTCTATATACCCATTGTGTCTCTTATGAGAAAATGTTCAACATGCTCTTCGAGTTGGGAAAAATCAAACCTCTCGAGCCAAGACCATTTGAATCCCTCGAAAGAACAAACATGTATTATTGTAGGTACCATCAATCTTAGGGACATACGATAAAAAGTTGTTTCAAATTTAAAGATCTTGTCCAAGGATTCATAGATAGTGGAAGACTTATTCCAACAATGAGAGATTTCTTGGAAAAAGATATACGTATTAATGGAGTTTGAGATAATGATGATGAGGATGTCTACCTTAAAGACATGGAAGAACCTCTACTTACTACAATCTACCCAATCGATGAGATTTGGGACGAAGAAGACTCTCCAATTGATGTCCTTACAAGATCCAGAAGGTTGCAACCCCGAGTCACGAATGCACTTATCCCTACTACTCAACAAATTCCATCGCCCCTCATAGAAGATAATGATATTGTCAAAAAGAAAACTAAAGTTGAGATGAATGTGTGGAAGCTTATAACTTCATCCTATGAGAGCATAGAGTCGCAGTAATGGATTCTCTAGCCAAAGTAAGGATAGATTGATCGGGCTAGGATAGGTCGTTGGTCTACTAACCCTAATCAAATTAGAAATTTATAATCCTAAACTACCCTAATATGAGTATAGGGGTAAGTAAAGGGTCGAACCCAAAAGGACTAAGTGTATCAATTTGTGCTAATTAGACTACTAGGAAAGCTTGTTAGGTAAAGAGAGAGTTAACTAAACACTACAAAGAGCAAATAACTAAAACTAGGGAAAGTGGAATCCAATTACATCAATACATTCAATAACATCAAACAATTAGATGAAAATAACCTTGATTAGGAACAATCAACACAATTAACTCACTCTCGCACAATTAAGCATGTTAATTATCCTACTAAACTAATTCACTCTCGTGCAACTAGCCTAGCAAAGGTATGGAAGAATTTAGGGTTCTCGACCAACTCACTCTCGCGCAATTGATTGAAAATACAATTAAGAACATATAATCAATTAGCTAGAAAGATTCTAATCCATAAAAGCATCATCCATACACAATAATCAAGAAGCAATTCCATACTAATCACAATCAATCATTAAATTAATTAACATAATCTTCACCCATTTCCCTAGAACAAAACCTAAGCTAACATGGTGAACAAAAACATGGAAAACAAGGTAAAATAATAATAAAAGCAAGAATCAAATAACTAAACTAATTAATCTACTCAAATCAACAAATAAATAAGCAAAAACAATAATAAATGAAAGCAATAAATGTGAGAGAAAGTTAGGAAGACTCATTGAATAAATGAGAAGAAAAATCCACCAAAAATGCTTCTTCAACCTCTCAAAACTCCATGAAAAATCCAAGCTTTCTCTCTCTAAACTACTCCTAAACCAGAGAGAGAAACTCCTAATCTAACCCTAAGAGAGAGAAAATAAAAGAGCTAAACTACTCTAATCTAATCTAGGGTAAAATAATGTTAAGTGAAAGTTGTGAGAAAATAACCCCAAAGAGGGTATTTATAATACAAGCTAAAATAAAAATAAAAATAAAAGAGAAATAAAACTAAACAGAATAATTAAAATAACTAAAACTAAACCAATAAAAACAAAACTAAAAATAAAAGGAAATAAAAGAAAAATGAAAAAGAAAATAAACAAACCCACTAAAACCCCCTAATCCCACGAAACAAATCAGACCCAAAATCCTCTCCTTCTTTTTCGTGGCTGCTCTTCATCACCACGCATCATCCAACAAGTCACCACCGTCAATACTCCATCATCAACGACCATTGTTGCTCAATCACCACCGTTCATCAACTACAATCATCTAGCATCAAATCGTGGCCCTTCGATTTTCATTAAAATCACGTGAGAAGCTCGTGATTGAACCCACATTTGCGCGCCCGCGAAGACATCGCGCAGAGGTCGCGCAAATGCTACCGACTCCAATCTGTTTTGGACTCCGATGTGTGCGCCTTCTGATAGGGATGCGCGGCCGCGAGTAGTTCCAATAGAATGGGGGCTAAATTGGGCTGATTTGGGGAAATTTGGGGGCTGCGATTGGTGGTGAATGATGTGCTGTGAGGACGCGGTGGTGGTGCTGGGTGTTGTGGGATTTGGCTGCGGTGGAGAAGCAGGGGAAGGTTGCTGTAATTGGGGTTGCTGGTGTGTGTGGTGTTTGCGGGGTTGCAGGCTGGAGGTTTGATTGGTGGTTTAATTGGTGCTGCTGGTTGTTGTTGTTGGTGTTGTGAGGTGGTGTGATTGGAGGTGGTTTTGTTGGACTGGAGCAGGGGGCTGCGAGGGTTGGTGGTTGTTACGGGGGTGATTGGTGTATTGGAGGTGTTGGTGGTTGTAACTGCTGGTGTGTGTTTGTTGCTGTTGGTGATGGTGTGACGCTGTTTTGCGTGAGGGAGAGCAGGGAGCAGGGGAGATGGGTGCGTGAGGTGTGGTGGAGGTTAAGGTGTGGGGTGGTGATGGTTAACGTTGGGCAGCAACTTTGGGGCATGAATGCTTCTTGGATTGACACCTTTGACTCGAACTTCCGACCTCCGAGCACGATCCTACACAACCAAGTAAACATAAGGGAGAATCGGGACAAAGAATAAAATAAATAAAATAGAAATAAATAAAATGAAAATAAATAAAGGACGAAATAAAATAAAACCAAGACACATAAAATAAAATAGAAATAAAAATAGAAAACAAGGGACATAAAACTAAACTAAAAAAAATAATTAAAACTACGCAAGCAAATAAAATAAAATAAAATACGAAAATAGACTAAAACTAATAAAATAAAGAAAATAAACTAAAACGCTCCAAAAATACTCAAAATAAATATAAAAGACGAGAATAATAAAATAATAGAAATAAAGGATAAAAAAGGGTGAAATTATTGGAAAATAAGCCGGAATACGACTCAATAAACACCCTAAAAGTGACATAAAAGTCACTTATCAAACTCCCCCAAGCTTACCTTTTGCTCGTCCTCGAACAAATTAACATGAAACACGGGAGAAGGAGAATGATTTATTCAAGCAAAGCTAGAACACTAAAGGAGACAAGAATGTACACTAACTCACTTTCATAGGAATCACGGTCACTTTTAGCAACTAATGACAAGCCCTTTAAACCCCTAGATCGCCCTAGAGGACGAGTGTGCTCTCGTGAGGGTGTCCTAAGAGTTTAACCCACAACTCTAGACAAAAACCAAGGCAAGGCAATAAAAAAGAAAGAAAAAGAAACATAAAAAGAGAAAGAAAAACACAAATTCATATTTGGACAAGAGATAGGAACAAGCACCAATGAATGCAAACCTTTCTAAATAGACAAATGTATGCACGTTCCAAGATGTCAATGGTTGATTGAAACATAACATATGCTAAGCATAGAGAACTAATGAGGACTCAATCCACCCTAGCCCCAACCAATCGGGCCGCGTTCTCTCCACTAGCTTCAAATCAACCCTTAAGCTAGCTTCTCATGATTCCACGAAGGAACAGGAAAAAGATAAAGAAATGAAAAACTTTGAGAAGGTAATCCCGACATCTCAACTATGCATACTCTCTCCATAGGTTTGAAGTCTATCTCCCTCCACCGTTCTTTGACCTAACCCCACTAAAGTCTAAGGGTCTTTCATTGGGTTGAAACGTAAGGCTAAGGGTTAAGGCGGGGTAAAAATTTGAAAATTTTGGTGATATTTCCTAAGTGAAGCAAAAGAGTGGCCTACTCTCAAAAACAAACTCAAGAAGTCACAAAATATCAAACAAAGATACCAATAATGCCATCTCCCCCAAGCTTACTCAACACTAACACACAATATATACAAAAAAATGAAGGAACGCTCCCCCCCAAGCTTGAACAAAGCATTGTCACCAATGCTTAAACTAGGGTAGAAAACGAAACCAAACTAAAATATATATATATATATATATATATATACACTACTACAAAAAGCGTGTTTTCTGGACGCTTTTTAGGCCTTTTTTCGACGCTAAAAAGCGTCGAAAAATTATTTCTCGACGCTGCTAAAAAGCGTCGAAAATACGTGAGTCGAAAATTTTCAAGGACCCAAAAAAGCGTCGAGAATATCGACGCTTTTTTGTGTCCTAATTAATATACGAAGCGTCGAAAATTACGTATTTCACGCATTATCCCAAATGTGTGTAGTTTTTTAGCGACGCTTTTACTTGTCCATATACTCAAATTTAGCGACGCTTTTTGTTGTCTTGCGTTTATTCGTGTCAACCTATGATATGGCGGGAAACTATTTGAAATTTGAAAATGTGCAAATATGTAGACAATAAAAAGCGTCCAGAATTGTTTTTAAGCTTTTTTTCTTTTTATTAAATTATTACCATCATACATACATTATAGTTATTTAAATTTATCATAAATTAAATTAAATTAAATTAATAACATTATAATAAAAATAAACAAATATTCTATATAACTAGATTAAAAAAAACAATAATTAATCAACAATTATAAGAGCATGTACTTTATTACCAAATTTATAAAAGAAAACATCAACACAATTATTTTTTATAAAAAAAACAAAAAAAAAACGTCGCATATTATAGTAGCTTGTCCCTAAATAAATACATCATGAGACTAAAAACCAAAATAGATAGATGATGGCCTTATAGACGATATAGTTGCTTGTTGATGCTCAAGTGTCCCGACCTATTCTCTTGTTGCACCTACATTGCCTTTTCCAATCTTCAAAAAAAAACAAAAAAAAAAAAAAAAAAAGTATAAATTAGTACATTACACAATATAGACTCAAGATTCAACATGTTGTATATTATTTAAACATAGAATTGTAAGTTAAATATAGAAATATAAATGAACATCTTTTTTTTATTTTTTTATGTTACGCTAGTATTAAGGTTACATTACCCAAAGGGTGGACAGAGTACTAATGCTCATATTCGGAGTTGTACTGGTATACTTGTATTTTCCCAAGGTTGGTATAAAATTTTACTCTCGAGGTGACACTTCTCCACCTCTTGCTCCTTCCTTAACCACACAGCACCAGCAGTAGCCGCCGCCACCACCAACTACCTCTTCAATTTCATAGGCAACTCTTACAGAGTTACAAGACACATTTGCAACATAAAAGAATTCCTCATAATATCTGACATTTAATTTCAATTTTCTGAACATGAACACTGCATCATTCTTGACTAAAATGTACTACAATTAACAGGTAAAGAGTAAAAAAACCTTAGTGAATTAATCAGAAATTTGAAGCAAATCTCGGGCATAATGGCAATCCAACAAGGTTCAAATCAAGTATATTCAAGATTACACGAGCAATCTTTAGTCTTTCTAATAAGTATCTTAGGCAAAGTCCATGGAACAGTGCTAGTGGAAACAACCAACCCAAGGTGTGCAATGAGAGCAACAATAGACCAATTTCAACAAAAAAAAAAACAAATAAAGAAAAGACCAATTTCACAAAGGATACTCCTATCAGGTTTATATTGATAAAACCCGCTCACATAATTAAGCATGAGACTGCTATGGGGGGAATATCTTTTTTTTTTTTTTTTTCTTTTGACAGGAAGCAACTGATATTATAATTTAGGAAGCCTCCAAAGCAACAACAACAAAAACCATGGGGGGGACCTCATCAGACCACACCCTCACATCCTCAAAGTCACTACTAGAGTTTGCAAGCAAATGTGCAACTCTATTACCTGTTCTTCTCACAAACGAGAAGTCCAGGCTGGTAACAAGCAATAAAGAGAAAAAATGGCATTCAAGATAATTCCCAAAGGCGTTGCAAACACGAGTTATGTTCTTCAGCTTCTGGGGAACATCTTTAAAAGATACGGAGTGCTGCATCAGTAATCTGATGTCTGAGGACAGAATTTTCTATTAAGAACTATTTCCATTGTGAAAGTAAAGCTTATATAAATCACCTAAATCCAAGTTAATTTGACTTGCTTGCTACTTTAACTACCTTAAAAAAAGTCTTGGATCTTTTGGGGAGTCTTAAAATCGCTATAACTCACAACGAAGATCAAATCATCAGACAAAAATGACGTCAACAATGAAGCTCAAATACAGTAAAAATCCAATTATAAATAGTTATATAATTTTTTGTTAATTATTCCTCTGCAAAAAGTTGTAAATACTCATAAATTGAAATAAATCAAATTAAACGAGTACCAATTAAAATTATAAAAGAGCTAACTCATTACATATATAAGTATAAAACCTCATAATATTCTGTTTTATAGTTTGATATAACTCAAATCAAAGATCAAATGCATACAAGGATATTTAGTTCTTAAGTACAATGCCATCGAATCTAGTATTAGTTTAGTATATCAACATGATTAGATAAGGTAACTACAAAACCCATGACTTAATATGCAAAAGGTTCATTGAGAATTCTTCCTAGAGATCAGATTGCTTGCATTTTAACTACTCTAACTCATTCATCAGAGGAACCTTAATAAGCCAAGGTAAATCAAACCCAACTTTTGCAGGTCAAATTCTTTTTCCACGAAACAGAGACAAATGATTTGTTGCCCACGTCTTTACTGAAATCTACATCAAGATCATATGGCATTTAAAATCTTCCACTTAGTGAGTAAACAAGAGGTTGGTTCAGGATTACGTATCTTATTTAACTTATACCAAAACCTCAACAACTAGCTTAAAACTACTATTAATAATAAAAAATATAAAAAAAAAATAAAAAAAACTAGCTTAAAAACTATCTTCTACCTTCAAATAAATCTGTAGTTCAAAAGTATTAATTTTTACCATCCCCAACAGCTATAGTTGGCAATTTGTTTAACAAGAATACCACCCAAATTCTTGATGAATCTATCCCTGAATTTAGTTACGTTCTTGATCATCATATCGTCCTTTGTCACTAGCAACAAACCTTTGCTCAATTAAAACATTAGAACCTTGTGCATCTAACAATGTCACCATTAACATTCAATCAGTACATCACCACAATAAACCCAGCAATCCAACCTCTCAAATATAATCAAATCCTTCAATTATTCAGTTCCTTTAATTATAATCAAATCTTCTAACAAAATTAAACTATAATAAATAATTAGAAGATGTTAAATCAATATTAATGACAAAAAAAAATCCAAATAAGCTTACCTAGATTTGCATGCATCCTCGCCAAATCTTTCTACTTTGATGGCATAATATATCCTCTTATTCAACCTACCACCAATATACAATGTCCAAAAAAAAAATAACTGAATAAGATCCAATTTTAATATAATTGGAATAAACAGAGTTAGAGGATGTGTAAGGCAATTAGGCAAGAGGACTTACGGCATATGTGGTGGTCTGCACTGATGTCGGTGCGAGTGTGGGTGGTGAGGGTGGCGATAGTGTGAAATATACAAAAATCTACACCAGCAACCCAAAATAATGAAGTATAAACAAACGAATATGTTATCAATTCCCCTGGCCTGCACCCAACACAACAATTGAATCAAACCCTTAATTTGATACTAATAATGACCGATTACTATACAATAACTAATAATTCAAGATAATTTCTGAACAATAAATCAATATAAATACCTAATTTGACTGATCAAACTACATAAATTATAAAAAAAAAAAAGGAAATTTATGAGAACATTACCAGGATTTGAAAAAAATAACAAGTAGATGAACAATTTTTCCACAAGTTTAAGCCAAAATCTCTGAATCACAAGTGGTTGTAGGAGATGAGATTGTATGGATGATGATAGAATGTCCGGAGTAATTAGGTTTTGGGAGAAATTGAGATAGAGATGGGTCTGTGGCGGCGAGTGGAAGCAAGCAGTTTTAAGTTTTTATTGCGTTTTTTATTTCCCTGCTTTCTTTTGTTAGTCGTAATATGCTTATCTGAAATATAAGATTGAGGCACGTGCATGAGATTTTTTTCGACGCTTTTTAATGTCCATACAATATTATGACTCAGAAAAGCGTCGAGAAAAAACGGAACCTAAATTTTATGCTGACGGCTTATATTCAGCGTCGAGAAACTAAGGGATTTGTAGTGTATATATATATATATATATATATATATATATATATATATATATATATATATATATATATATATATATATATATATATATATATATATATATATATATATATATATATATTTATTTGTTTCTCTTTTTTTTTTTTTTACCATGGACGACTTTTTCTTGAAACTTCATTTGATTTTCTTGAATTGCATCTTTCTTCTCAAACTTTTTTGCATATTCTTTTCAAGCTCCATTTTCAAGACCTTACTTAAACCAATTCACAAAGTTTTCTTGCTCATGATCAACACTCTCAAAACTCAAACCTCACATGCCAATGCTTCACTAACTAAAAGGGTTGGTAAACATAGGCCATTAGGTTTGTAATGCGGTTTAAACAAGAGCGGGAAACATTAGGCTCAAATTGGTTAATAAGTAGGTTGATGCAAAATAGAAAACCAAATTTGTAACAAAATAAAAAGAAGATAAAGAAAAATGAGAAAATGTGCCCTTTTCCTCCCCTAGAGTGGCTCGGTCACGATCTTGGGAGCTAGAGGTCAAAACAAGGATTAAGACATGCATAGTTAAGGATCCTAAATTGTCGCTCAACAAGGTGATGGAGGCTAGAAAAAATGAAGCTCACAAGGGATTTTAACCAAGCAAATACCAACCAAGGGTCTCAAATCCACTATAGAGAGCAACTCCATCTTACCACATTCCCGTGAACTAAGGCTTCATGGACCCCTAAAAGTTCTTAACCCGACTACCTTAGCATATAGTATCCTAGAGTCAACCAATGACACTCTCAAACCGTGCATACATTTACCACTTAGGAAGAAAAACATTCAAGAATGCAATTCCCAAAACAATATGTCCAAAATAAGAATAAACAAAACACATTTTGCCAAAATTACCTTGAAAGTAAACAAAAATCTTTTTGGACTTTTCAAAATAAAAGAAAAGACATGGAAATGCATATACTCAAGTGCATGGCATAAATGAATCAACATCCCACCAAAGCATGATAGAATACCCTCCCCCCAAGCTTGAATGAGACAATATACTCAAACATAAACCAAATAAACCATGGGAGGGGAAAAGAGAGAAATCAACCCAACAAACCAACACATGTCCAACGAGTCACCAACCATTAGAAAAAGAGCTACGAAAGATATTACCGGATATTGGTGAGTGTAAATACCCGCAAATGAACCAATTTAACCTTTCAAAGCCGATTTCCTTTTGAATTGAATCTCGATTTCCATATGCTAGCAAAAATAGGCATCAAACTTCCTTAATTCTTGATCCAAACCAATGCATAAGTGTATATCAAGTCATGTACCTAGCAAAAGGCACACAAACATTTCCATGAGAGAAAATCTAATCTAAAAAGAAAGGAAAACGAAATCAATAAAAACCCCGGGTTACTTCCCGAGAAAGGCTTGTTTAACGTCCAAGCGAGACCGCTCTAGTAAATAATATTGCAACGAACGCAAGAGCTTATCAAATGCACTACTACACATTTCATAAGATAAATAGTAGGCAAATGAAGGAAGGAGGACGTGCAACAAGATTATTGCACGTAAGTGAGGAGGAAGATGCCAAAAGAAAGAAGAAAAATCAAAAGAAAAATCAAGAAAATAAGAAGAGAAAGAAGAAGAAAAACAAGGAGAAGAATAAAAAGGCAAAACCTCCTCAAAATCTTTTTGGGTGGCACAATCACCCATTCCCTCAATAATAGGAGGATGAGAAGGAAGAGTCTCATCAAACAAGAGAGGGTCCTCAATAGGCTTTAAGACAAAAGAGGGGAGGAATATAGGATAGTAGGGGATGTGGTCGAATTTCTTTGAAAAATGGACATGAGGAAGGGAAGGAGAAGAAATGGTCTCACAAAGCCTCACATCACCAATGAGGGCATGAAAATCAATCATAGAATCCTCAAAAGAACACTCATGACTCACATCTCCCTCAAACAAAAACTCTCCAATAGAAATAACCTCATCCTCCTCTATATCACAATGATGAACAACAACTCCCTCAAGATCCTCAAAGCCTAGAGTCTCAAAACCATGCATGAAAGGATAAAGATTTCTCTCAAACTCATCCCTTTTCCCATGAAGCATTTCCAATGAACTCTCTCAAAAGGCTATAATGCTTTGTTACTCCTTCAACAAATATACTAGAAATAGCCTCAAAAGAGTCCAAAGACTCATGGATAGAAGGGTCACAAACATGCAAAGTAGACTCATCAAGATGGGGAAGGAGGTTGGAATCCTCAAAATCGACATTTTCTTCATTCTCAACTCCTCCACCACCACTCAAGGGACTCTCAATCTCTCTTGATTGCTCAAACTCATCACCATCATTCTCATGAAGTCCCTCATTCAAAATTGAAGATGGCTCACTCACATCCTCACCATGGGAAGCTCTCAAAGGGGGTGAATATGGGGAAGGATGACATTCAAGCTCTAATGGGGAATGAAAAGGATTAAAATCCTCAAAAATCCTTTCATCACGAGAAAATTTCTCCTCACCTTCACACCCTTGGCCCACATCATTCTCAAAAACTCTCTCACACTCCAAATGAGGTGCCTCACATCCATTTACATCAACCATAGCACTCATCACTTGGGCAAGCCTCACTTCTCTCAATTTTTGTTCCTCTTGAAGCTCTTGGAGTTGTTGGGTGAGATATTGCATTTGAGAAAGAATTTGGGGAGTAATGTTATCGGGTTGAGGTTCATGATCAAAATCAAATTGCATATTATCAAAATTAGCACAAACCTCATCACAATGAGCATAAGAGGGGAGGGGGTCAACATGCATACATGGATCATCACAAGGCACATTAGAAGTATCAAGAGAATTCATGCAAAAACTAAAAGAATCTTGACATTGAGAATCAAAACAAGAAACATTACATTCTCTATCATAAGAATCTCTAGCAAGCCAAGTGAAGAAATTCCAAGCATCATGCATAGACAAATGACGGAATATACCATTGTGCATATTTTCAACCATTCCCCTAGTATACTCATTCATGCCCCAATAAGCTATACCACAAGCATCACTAAGAGAACACCCATGGAAACTAAGGAAACCATCTAATCTATCAAAGTAAGCATAAAAGGGTTCATTATCAAATTGAGGAAAGGATAAACATGCCATTTTTATACAAAGAACAAAGAAAAGCAAACAAAATTCAATTAATATACAAGAACCTAGATAATCTAATCAACACAAACTAATGAACGCCTTAGTCCCCGGCAACGGCGCCAAAATTTGATCGCGGGATTAAGTAGTGTCGTTAGGTCTACTAACCCTAATCAAATTAGAAATTTATAATCCTAAACTACCCTAATACAAGTATAGGGGTAAGTAAAGGGTCGAACCCAAAAGGACTAAGTGTATCAATTTGTGCTAATTAGGCTACTAGGAAAGCTTGTTAGGTAAAGAGACAGTTAACTAAACACTACAAAGAGCAAATAACTAAAACTAGGGAAAGTGGAATCCAATTACATCAATACATTCAATAACATCAAACAATTAGATGAAAATGACCTTGATTAGGAACAATCAACACAATTAACTCACTCTCGCACAATTAAGCATGTTAATTATCCTACTAAACTAATTCACTCTCGTGGAACTAGCCTAGCAAAGGTATGGAAGAATTTAGGGCTCTCAACCAACTCACTCTCGCGCAATTGATTGAAAATACAATTAAGAACATAGAATCAATTAGCTAGAAAGATTCTAATCCATAAAAGCATCATCCATACACAATAATCAAGAAGCAATTCCATACTAATCACAATCAATCATTAAATTAATTAACATAATCTTCACCCATTTCCCTAGAACAAAACCTAAGCTAACATGGTGAACAAAAACATGGAAAACAAGGTAAAATAATAATAAAAGCA
Organism: Chenopodium album; assembly: GCF_948465745.1. Taxonomy (NCBI): domain Eukaryota; kingdom Viridiplantae; phylum Streptophyta; class Magnoliopsida; order Caryophyllales; family Amaranthaceae; genus Chenopodium; species Chenopodium album. The sequence goes on along the minus strand of NC_137846.1, from coordinate 24,446,581 downwards.
AGAATCAAATAACTAAACTAATTAATCTACTCAAATCAACAAATAAATAAGCAAAAACAATAATAAATGAAAGCAATAAATGTGAGAGAAAGTTAGGAAGACTCATTGAATAAATGAGAAGAAAAATCCAACAAAAATGCTTCTTCAACCTCTCAAAACTCCATGAAAAATCCAAGCTTTCTCTCTCTAAACTACTCCTAAACCAGAGAGAGAAACTCCTAATCTAACCCTAAGAGAGAGAAAATAAAAGAGCTAAACTACTCTAATCTAATCTAGGGTAAAATAATGTTAAGTGAAAGTTGTGAGAAAATAACCCCAAAGAGGGTATTTATAATACAAGCTAAAATAAAAATAAAAATAAAAGAGAAATAAAACTAAACAGAATAATTAAAATAACTAAAACTAAACCAATAAAAACAAAACTAAAAATAAAAGGAAATAAAAGAAAAATGAAAAAGAAAATAAACAAACCCACTAAAACCCCCTAATCCCACGAAACAAATCAGACCCAAAATCCTCTCCTTCTTTTTCGTGGCTGCTCTTCATCACCACGCATCATCCAACAAGTCACCACCGTCAATACTCCATCATCAACGACCATTGTTGCTCAATCACCACCGTTCATCAACTACAATCATCTAGCATCAAATCGTGGCCCTTCGATTTTCATTAAAATCACGTGAGAAGCTCGTGATTGAACCCACATTTGCGCGCCCGCGAAGACATCGCGCAGAGGTCGCGCAAATGCTACCGACTCCAATCTGTTTTGGACTCCGATGTGTGCGCCTTCTGATAGGGATGCGCGGCCGCGAGTAGTTCCAATAGAATGGGGGCTAAATTGGGCTGATTTGGGGAAATTTGGGGGCTGCGATTGGTGGTGAATGATGTGCTGTGAGGACGCGGTGGTGGTGCTGGGTGTTGTGGGATTTGGCTGCGGTGGAGAAGCAGGGGAAGTTTGCTGTAATTGGGGTTGCTGGTGTGTGTGGTGTTTGCGGGGTTGCAGGCTGGAGGTTTGATTGGTGGTTTAATTGGTGCTGCTGGTTGTTGTTGTTGGTGTTGTGAGGTGGTGTGATTGGAGGTGGTTTTGTTGGACTGGAGCAGGGGGCTGCGAGGGTTGGTGGTTGTTACGGGGGTGATTGGTGTATTGGAGGTGTTGGTGGTTGTAACTGCTGGTGTGTGTTTGTTGCTGTTGGTGATGGTGTGACACTGTTTTGCGTGAGGGAGAGCAGGGAGCAGGGGAGATGGGTGCGTGAGGTGTGGTGGAGGTTAAGGTGTGGGGTGGTGATGGTTAACGTTGGGCAGCAACTTTGGGGCATGAATGCTTCTTGGATTGACACCTTTGACTCGAACTTCCGACCTCCGAGCACGATCCTACACAACCAAGTAAACATAAGGGAGAATCGGGACAAAGAATAAAATAAATAAAATAGAAATAAATAAAATGAAAATAAATAAAGGACGAAATAAAATAAAACCAAGACAAATAAAATAAAATAGAAATAAAAATAGAAAACAAGGGACATAAAACTAAACTAAAAAAAATAATTAAAACTACGCAAGCAAATAAAATAAAATAAAATACGAAAATAGACTAAAACTAATAAAATAAAGAAAATAAACTAAAACGCTCCAAAAATACTCAAAATAAATATAAAAGACGAGAATAATAAAATAATAGAAATAAAGGATAAAAAAGGGTGAAATTATTGGAAAATAAGCCGGAATACGACTCAATAAACACCCTAAAAGTGACATAAAAGTCACTTATCATAGATTCCGAGACTACTCATAGGGTTTAGCAAACATTCTAAAAAGTGATCTCCCTAGTCCAATTAATTTAATTACCTTTTTCTGACAAGGATTTACCCTCGAAAGGTGACAAACACAACAAATCCTTGAACATCATGGTGATCTGCAAAAAATTAAATGTGCTAATGACCCTTGTGGACAATGGGTCAACAATTAATGTTTGCCCACTTTGAACTGCAAGAATGTTGGGAATAAAGGATGAGCACCTGTCTCCATCCACATAAGGAATAAGAGCATATGACAACATTGATTAGTGTCATTTATGACACTCATTTGACTTTATTTTGGATGATTTTTAGTCGTTTTATACCTTCTTTATGTCTTTTTCTCTAGTTTTAGTCTTTTATTCTTTAGTTGGTTCATTCTTAGTTGCTTTTCCCTTTTTCTTATATTTTCTTAGTTTTTATTGCTTTTTCTCTTTTATTAGTTTATTTTCTTTGTTCTCAGGAGAGAGGTGGTGTCCAAGGCTCTCCATGGCTTTTCCTCGGCTTTAAGATACTCAAGATGCAAGGATGATTCCCCATTGTGGCTTTGAAGACAAGATATGCTAGTTCCAAGACTTCAAGCCTACGCTCTCATGCTGCTGCGCTTGCATAAAGAAGTGGTGTTAAACCATCCAATGACATGTTTTGGGACTGCCATACCCAATGGCGATCAAGTGGAGTGCATGAATTGCATCGATGGTTGCACGGAGGAAGTGCCCTACTCTAGAGGCGCGGGTGCGCACCTCTTGTGCGCGGGCGCACACCTCTTGTGCCCGAGCGCGTCGCCCCTGTTTCCTATTCCCTATTCCGTACCCTTCTTCTCGCGGCCGCGCATTTGGGATTTGGGCGTCCAACTAATTTCTCCTTAGTTTTACTATATATAGATTTTCCTTCTATATTTAGTTGGAGGGTGTTTTTGGAGAATTTATTTTTAGAGAGAGAAGTTTATGCTTGGAAATTCTAGTTTTTAGATTCTAATGAGAGAAACTTGAGAATTGGATGATTGGTACATTTGATTTCCTTCTTCTTTGAATGCAAGAACATTTCCTTTGATTTTGATCAAGTTTGTAAGAATCTTCTTCTCTTTAATCCAATCTTTTGCATTTGATTTTGATAATTTGTTGAATTGCCAAGTTTATTGATTGATTTGATTGTTGATAGTTTGATTACAATGATGATGATGATATTGATGATTTGTTTTGTTTTGTTCTTTATTTTAACCATGTGTAGTGAGTAGATTCTTTGCTAGGGATGTGGTGAAGCATGCATAAATGATAGATCATATCTAATTGGTGGATTTTGATTGATTTGATATTGTGATTAAATTGGTTGATAGAAATTGTACATGTGTTTGATTTTGTAAGAAGTAGCTAACCTTGATTTTCAAGCTAGATTGCATTGTAACTCTTGAATGACATGACACATTGATTTGGAGATTACGTTTATCAATTGAACTTAATTTTTGATGTGTTGAAGCTTAAGAGTTTTGATGATGATGAACATAAACTAGCAAACTTCAATTAATAAGAATTCTCTAAGTGTTGTAATAAGAACAGGTGAAGTAGACTTTGAAAGTGGAAGAGTAGCCTAACTATGAAGACTCGAGGAGATTTCAAGGAAAGTTTTCCAACCAGGAACTAACTGTGAGTTCCCTAATAGGAACATGAAGACAACAAGTTGAGAAGCTCAACTTGGCCTGCGTTAAAGATAGCAAGATTCACAAGAACTTGGTCTGCAAAGTTCCAGTTGAGAACTGGAAGTCAAGTGACAGCAGGAACTTAGTCCTGGACTGCGTGAAGCCCGAGTATCCTGGAATGCAATAATTAACGAAGAATTTTAGTTTTGTTAAATTTTTATTCTTTAGATTTGCTGTAAATATGTTTGGTAGGTTTACACATGAGATCTATTAGAAACGTGACAAAAGCTTGGCAAGCTTAAATTAGGAAAAGTTTTAAAGAAGATAAGTTTTGTGGAAAGATTTATTAAAAAGATTTTATTTCATAAAATCCGGATTTACTAAAAGACATTATTGTTTTCATAATTTATCTTTGATAAGTTTTTCTAAAAAGATTTTTTTCTAAAATGATTTACATAAAACAGTGTTTTGTGATTTGGTAAAATAACATAATTATCTTTTGAAAACCCTACTTTCTATATGAGTTAGTCTTGTATAAATTGTAGAAATCACATTTCATATTTTCTGGGAGTTTATGCGAGAAGAATTCGAAGAGTGCTTAACAGTGTAAGTTTTCCAAGTTCATTCTTTATAATATTAGTTTTAGATTTCGTGTGTAGCTTACCTTTCATATAATAGAGTCAAATTATTTATATTGGTTGGGTTATTGGGTGTGTGTGTGTGATTTATCTTTGCATACAGCTTTGTAAGCATCAAGGTTGAAGCTGAATGAAAGTACTCATGGGGTACGAGTGAATCTAAGTCAGGGACTTAGGTTGGGTAGAATAGGGTTCTACTGTGTAGCAAGTTCAGTCTGGAACTTGTGCATAAAAGGTCTTACCATAATAGGTTGTAACTTGTGAGTTTTCCCTAGTATAGTGGATTGGTTTGGTTTTGGAAATCCCTTAGAGGGTCGAGGTTTTACTTCTAGTAATTGGGCCCTAGAAGGTTTCCTCATAAAACAATGTGTGCATTGTAAGTTCCTTTACATTTTGTTTTATATTCCGTAAAAGTAGTCACTAGGAACTCACATACAATTCACCCCCCTCTTGTAGTGTTCGTCTCAACTAACATGATGTTTCTAGTTAGTCATTTGTAGAGACCCCTAGTTTGGCGCCTAGGAAATAGCCTATCGAGTCCTCTTGATTGCAATTGCTATTTTTCCTTGCAGTGTTTGATTGATCGAGCTCCCATCCAATTAGCATTTCTATTGTGAGTGTATGTGGATCCTAAATCCCTAGTGTTTGTGATATTAATTTTTCATACTTGATTAGTTGTTGAACCTTAGCCTACATAAAACCATATTCATTCTCTTCGGAATAGCTTAACGAAAGAATATAGCATTTAACCCTCCATTCCTCGTGGATCAACCTCGAATTACCCTATACTATGTCTAGGTGTAGTTGATCGAATATATAAATTTTGTTGATGATGTTTGAACAATTAACGACATGCTTGTATCGCCCATCAAAATGCGTTGCCAGGGAACGACATAGTTTATTGTTATAGTTGTTCAGTCTATTTCATCATATTTGATAAACTTAAAATGATTTTTCTCTTTTAGGCTACATTGGTTGCCGTACGTGCTACTAATATTTTCTCTTGAGATTGTATGCATAGGGCACGTACGTGCTACATTGGTCCCTAATACCATTTGATCTGGAAATTGAGAGGACTATCACGAAATTAAGAGTTGCTAGTCATTCTTTGAGCTCTAGCCCTCCAAGTGAGGAAGAACATCAAGAAGAAGATCGAGAAAGCATGAGTGCAAATCCGAGAGTGGCATTGAAGGAGTTGGGAACTCCTTGAGCATATAGGTTTGAGAGCGGGATTGCTCCATCAACAACTCTGGCAAATGATTTCGAGATTAGACCGGCGATGATTACGATGATAGAGAGGCATCAATTTAGTGGAGCTAAGCATGAGAGTCCCCTAAAACACCTTAAGGAATTTGAGAAATATTGCCATACCATTAAGGTGAATGGGGTTTCTTAAGAATTCATCCGCCTTAAGATTTTCCCTTTCTCTCTCATTGGGCGTGCCTTGGAATGGTTGGACAAAGAGGTGAAACTAAACTCCCTAAGGACATGGGATGAAGTGACAAAAGAGTTTCTATCTCGTTTCTACCAACAAAAGAAGACGGCCGAATCAAGGATACTCATCCAAAGCTTTAAGAAAAAGGCGAATGAGAGCTTATATGAGGCATGGGAAAGGTATAAGGAGTATCAAAGAGAGTGCCCACATCATGGGATACCAACCTATCAAATCATCTAAATTTTCTATGGTGGTCTAAGCCCTCAAGGGAAATCTTGCCTTGACGTGGGAGCGGGAGAACCCATCATGAACAAGACGGAAGAGGAAGTTGTGGATATAATTGAAGATGTAGTGAGGCATTACATGGATTGGCAAGAAGTTGAAAGAGAATCAACAAGCAAAACCGGTACTGCGGTGTATTCGATTCATCACCTTAATGCCATCAACAACTTGTCTTCACAAATATCAAATCTAGGGAAGGAGATGACCTCTATCAAAACAAAGCTTGAGAGTGCTTCGTCACAAGCACCAATTCTTCCCTCTCACAATAAGGAGAGAGGTACATCCTCTAACTCTACTCCTCTTTCTACTTCCAACAATATGCCAAATAGTTGTCTGTTTTGTGATATTTGTGTGTCATATGACCATGATGCTTCCAATTGTCCTTATGCATTTGTTGATAATTGTGGTGATGTTGATAGTAATGATAGTGAACATGTGAATTTTGTTTCCAATAACAATGGGACAAGATTTGATGGCCAAAGGAACAATGGGAATAGGAACTATCACCAACAAGGGAACTTTGACAACTATAACCAAAATAGGTGTTATAGAAACAAAGGAAACAATAATTTCCGAGGCAACTATAACAACCAAGGTTATAGTGGCCAAAGCCAAGGTCAAGGGTATGGGAACCAAAACTAAAATAAAGGTTATAGTAACCACCACTAAAACTTTGGCAAAAATCAAGGCCGAGGTAATTAGAGTAACTAAAATAGGGGCAATTTTCAAAACCACAACAAAAGGGGTCCTCCACCCGGTTTTGCTCCAAGAACTAAAGGCAATGGTGATAATTCCTGTTTGGGGTATTTTTACCCTAGACACTTAGGCCAATGAGGGCCTGCCACGTGTCAGAGGCTGGCAAGTCATCTCTGACCAATCTCCAGCTGACACGTGGCACTCCCAGATACCTCCTCAGAATTGCGGCCCTTCAAGGGCCCTACCATCCGGGGCACCAAGAGCCATCTTCGAAAGATGGATAAGGATGATGATGAGCAGGCGTCTGCCAGTTCCACCTTCCCAGACGTCCTCATAACTGAGAAGGACAGGGGCAGCGTCCGCCGCCCGCATGACGACCCGGTTGTCATTGAATGTAAGGTTGCCAACCAATTGGTTGGGCGTATCCTTATTGACACCGGCAGCTCGTCGGACATCATCAGACTCCGGTGCTTGCAGAAGCTGAAATATAACACCAGCAGCATGCATCCGGTCACCCACCCCTTGGTTGGTTTTGGGGGAGGGATGGTCTACCCAGCCGGAAGAATTGACTTACCCATTCGGCTGGGAGAAAAAGGCCAGGGGCGACATATTGTCGTCAGATTCTTGGTCGTTGAGGAGTTGACCGCCTACAACATTATTCTTGGCCGACCAACTCTCAACGAAACCAAGGCGATAATCATCCCGTCTCTCATGCTCATCAAGTATGAGCGGGATGATGGCTCTGTTGGTTCCCTGAACGGGGATCAGAAGACGGCCCGGGAGTGCTACCTCTCACCCGTCAAAGATACTGTTGCCGCAGACGACCAAGGGAAGGAACCAATACACCTTGACGATGTCAAGGATGCCAGTCCAGCCCCACCAGCAGCCGGAAAGAAAAGGAAAGCTGCACAGCTTGTGGAGGTGAAAAAAGAAAAGAAATAGCAATCACTGACCGGTGAACGGTCAGAGGAGCTCCGTCCCCAACCGGATGACAGCCGTCTAGAGCGAACTGTAAAGGTTGGGACGGTTGCCCATGCTGTTCTGGGTGCAGATTTGCACCTTCTGCTGAAAGAATTCAAAGACATTTTTGCCTTTGAAGTGGAAGAGATGCCAGGCATCAGCCCGAATCTCGCTGTCCACAAACTCGCCGTGGACCCAAAAATGAAGCCCATCCGGCAAAAGAAAACAAATCACGGCGAGGAAAGAAAGTCAGGCGGCAGCTGCCGAAGTAAAAAAGCTGTTGGATGCTAGGTTCATTCGGCCATGTAATTTCCCCGACTGGGTGGCGAATGTTGTGCTTGTAAAGAAGCCGAATGGTACCTGGCGTTTGTGTGTTGATTACACATACCTCAACAAGGCATGCCCGAAGGATAGTTATCCACTTCCGAATATTAACAGCTTAGTCGATTCTACAGCCGGTCATGCCTTGATGAGCTTCGTGGATGCCTATTCCGGCTTCCATCAGATACCCCTGTGGAAAAAAGATCAAGAGAAGACGGCCTTTGTCACTGATCAGGGGTTATTCTGTTATACTGTGATGCCGTTTGGCTTAAAGAATGCGCCGGCTACGTTCCAACGGATGATTAATACAGTCTTCATTAATCAAATTGGGAGGAACGTAGAGGCATATATTGATGACATGATAGTCAAATCCAAGCAGCAGGCGGATCACCTTGCTGATCTCTGAGAAACATTCACCACACTCAGGCGGCATAAGGTTATGTTGAATCCTAAGAAATGCGTCTTTGGTGTTGAGTCTGGGAAGTTTCTCGGATTCCTGATTGATCAAAAGGGGATAGAAGCTAACCCTGAGAAGATACAGGCGGTGATTGACATGAAGTCACCCAGCACTGTCAAGGAAGTTCAAAGACTCACCGGTTGTCTGGCCGCATTAGGGAGGTTCCTTAGCCGGTCAGGTGACAAAAGCCGTTACTTCTTCCAAGCAATCAGGAAGAAGACTAGATTTGAATGGGGGGATGATGCTGAGGCGGCCTTCTAGAAATTAAAAGAACACTTGCATTCTTTGCCAAGGCTTGTTAGTTCTTTGCCTATAGAAAAGTTATACATGTACCTAGCCGTCTCAGACCATGCCCTCAGTGCTGTTCTCCTTGCTGAGCGAGACGGCATCCAGCTCCCGGTATATTTTATTAGCCATGTGTTAAATAATGCTGAACTCCGGTACCCCATGGTTGAAAAATTTGGTCTTGCTCTATATATGGCCTTCAAAAAGCTAAATCAATACTTTCTGGCACATCCGGTTGTAATTTACACCGACCAGCCCCTCAAGCGGCCAATGTCTACTTTGGAGTCATCCGGTAGAATGTTAAAGTGGGCTATTGATATGCAAAGTCTTGAAATCACCTATGAACCAAGGAAGGCAGTGAAAGGTCAGGCGTTTGCCGAATTCATTGTTGAAATGACTCGTCCGGTTCCTCCGGATAATATTGATCAGGTTTGGAAGGTGTATGTAGATGGGAGCTCTACAAAGAACGGCTGTGGTGCAGGCATTATCTATGAATCTCCAGAAGGAGATAAATTTGAGTATGCACTACGGTTCAAGTTTCAAGCCTCAAACAATGAGGCAGAGTATGAAGCCCTGCTAGCCGGAATCCGCATGTGTAAGGCAGCAGGGGCAACAAAGATTGACGCCTTCTCTGATTCTCAGTTGGTCGTTAGCTAGTATGAGGGAAAATATGAAGCAACTCATCCAGCTATGATCAAATATCTTCAGGCTGTCAAAGAATAGGTTGGGTCACTTGAAGAGTTTTGACTGAGTCAAGTGCCCCGGTCAGATAACAACCAGGCGGATGCATTGTCAAAATTGGCATCCTCCGCCTGCCATGATACGCCTCGGTCAGTTTTTTGGGAAGTTCTGGAAAAAAGAAGTATATATGAAGAGCCCATTGGAATTCTGGACCGAAGTTCTACCTGGATGGATGGCATCCGGGCGTATCTAACAGACGACACGCTCCTTGATTCACCACAGGAAGCAGCCGTCATGAAGAAGAGAGAGCAGCTAACTTCGAGATGAGAAGCGGAGAACTCTTCAAGGCTGGATTTCTCAAGCCCTTGCTGAAGTTTGTTACCCCAGAAAAGGGGAAAGAGGTTCTCAAAGAGCTGCATGCGGGATTTTGCGCCTCCCACATAGGCGGCAAGTCCCTAGCCGTCAGAGGCAGGCGACATTATTTTTGGCCTACCCTTGAGGCAAATGCCAAGGAATTTGTGAAGAAATGTGACAAACGCCAAAGGTTTGGCAAGCTTATACATCGCCCGGCTACTGATCTTACGGCAATCCACAGCCCAGTCCCATTTGCTAAATAGGGGATGGACATTTTGGGTCCTTATACGCCTGCTCCAGGCGGAAAGCGCTATATTTTGGTGGCTGTGGATTACTTCACCAAGTGGGTGGAGGCGGAGGCAGTTAAGAATATCAAGACAAAGGATGTCATCTCTTTCATTTGGAAGAACATCATCACCCCGGTTTGGGGTACCTATGTCTATGGTATTTGACAACGGCCCTCAGTTTAAGACGCCCCAGCTCAAGACTTGGTTGGGAGATCAAGGGATCTCAAGTTACTTTGCCTCAGTCGGCCGTCCTCAAGCAAATGGCCAGGTTGAGGCTTTCAACAAACTCATCTCAGACGGCATAAGAAAGAAAATTGAAAGAGCCGGTGGTTTATGGGCAGAAGAATTGATTCATGTCCTATGGGCCATCCGGACAACTGTCAAAGGGTCAACCGGGGAAACTCTATTTCTCATGGTGTACGCTGCTGAAGCCATCTTGCCCATTGAACACTATGAGCCCACGCTCAGAGTGATGCTCTATGATGAAGAGACAAATTAGGAGGCCATGCAACTGGCATTGGACTGACCAGAGCCTACAACAAAAGAGTACACAAACGCCCTTTGAAAGTGGACGATTTTGTGTTACGCAAAATGGAGGCAACTGGTAGGGCCAATGAGCTTGGAAAGCTAACTCCAAATTGGAAACGCCCCTACTGGATCTATGAAGAAGTAAGAGACGGCACCTACCGCCTGGAAATCCCATACGGTAGACGCCTGCCTAGAACTTGGAATGTAGACAACTTGAAAAAGTACTACTAAGTATTGTAAAAATTTTCTTTTAAACAAAGAGTATTAATGAAAAGTGCTTTTTGTTATCAATTATGTTTGTTTTTCTTAGTTCCGTCTGGGTTTTCCCCATACGGGTCATTTTCTTAAAGAAACAATGTCTAAGTTTTAGTATCTCACTTAAACGTCTGAATGACATGAGGCCAAAGCCCAGATAACCAACTAAGTTTGAAACTTAGTATTAAATTCAAATGTCCATAGTGACACGCGGCCTATGGCCAGATCCTAAAGCTAGGCACAAAACCGCCTAGTGGCTACGCAACCGATCTCCAACTAGACCAGAGGCCAATGGCCGGATGGTTGTCTTTTCCAAAAATTCGCTTATCCCAACATGGATAAAGGCGTCCGGCGACACCCCTTCGGGTGCAATCGTCGCAGAGAACAACCGACTACTTGTTCTACGTATCCATATAGATGGCAAAGATTGAACGACTAAATTAGCCAACTCATAGCCATCTGACTTGAATTACTCCTAAGAACGTTTATGACTGTGAAATTCCGGATGTCCCTAGACATCAGCCGGAGTATTATCATAAGCTCTTACTTAGGATTTTTCCATTTTTAAAAATTACGTACTCCCCCTATTGGGGCAAAATTTTTTTCGCGTAATGGCTATGATTGTTACCTAGACGGTCAACTACCGCCTAGGGCAGAGGTTGTGCGCCTGTTATTTGTCCGGCTGTGTACTTGGTTTGGGGCAATCACCATTGTGATTGATTTTCTTACAAACATCTCATACTCTGTAAAAGTATAAAAAGTTTCCAAGACAATCAATCAGTTTCAGGTGAAACCAACCACACAGCCGTCCAGGGGCAAGGACAGCCGGATTTGTACCTGCCGCATGCTTTTCATAAGTTAGGCAAAAATTGTGCAAGTATAAGAAAAACCAACTGAGTCGTATACTTCATAAATAGTTGAAATTAGCACAAAGGCCAAAACAATTGTTAACCGAAATCACATCCGGTGAAAAGACTAATGTTACCCAACCCCACGGTTGGTAAAGATACATGAAATACTCGGCACACAAGCCGGAAAGAAAGTAACTTGGCATACTGTCGCAGAAATAAAAGAGAAGAGCTGAAAGCTACTGAGTGGGCTGCTCCGGCTGGACCTGGCCTGTGGGGGGAACTCCCTCCGGATCAACAGCCTCTCCAGGCTGGACATCCTTGTTGCCCTGTTCCCCCTCTTCTTCCTCCGGCTCCTCGTCATCCGAGACCTCAGCCCCCTGCTCAGCTGCCCAAACCTTGAAACGAGGTGGAGCTGGGTCACCAAGGACTTCGGCATCGTACACCGCAGTGGCATAATCATACCGAAGTTTGTACACCTCGAAGTCAACATCCGGGTAGAGGAGCCGCCAAGCCATTTTCAGACGGACTTCATTGTCCTGCTCATTTTCATTGATGAGCCAGCTCTACTCAGCGTCGAGCTCCTCTTTGTGCTTGGCCTTTAGGGTGGCCAACTCAGCAACCAGCCGGGAGTTATCCTTCCGGAGATTCGGATTCTCCTTATCGGCTCCCTCCAAGGCCTTGAGATCCGACCCGACATTTTTCAACTACAGCTCAAGATCATTGATCCGGTTGGTAGCCGCGTCGTTAGCAGCCGTCAGGGTCTTGATCAGCTCCTCCTATTTCAACTCCACTGCTTTAATTGCAAGATCAGACATATATTATGCATATTCAGCAGAGTTGAGGTTTTGTTGGGCCCTCTTCTTGGCATCATTTACCTCATCTTGTTTCTTCCTGAAGGGCACCCGAAGCCCATCCACCAGCACCATAACCTACACAGGGTCAGTCGGAAAATCAAACACTTAGTGGCAAGTCCAACTTACCTCCGCCAGCTGACCTAGGATTTGGTCAAAATCTACCTCATGGCGGTTGGGGACGGAGTTCTTCTCTAACTGGGTGAGAGTTCTCACCATTCTCTTAGCAAACCCCGCCATGTCCGGGGCCTAGAAGTAGCATCTGCACCATAAGAAGTACTTGGTGAGAGACTAGCAGCGTATTTGGCATTCATTCTTTGCCGGCTGCTGACTGACCCCCCGGAAGGGTCGACCATTGTCTTGACTCTCATAAAGTCAAGCGGCCAAGGAATCTCAATCTTACCTTTAGCGTTAGCTCTCGCCGTCTCCTCCCCTCCATCTGCAGCTTTGAGTGGTTCGCCACTCTTTGATGCCTCTTGGGCATCCGGCTTTTTCTTGCCTTCTCTCTCCGAGCTTTCACTCAGAGACTTCATGGCGGCGGGGCTCTTGCCTCCGGTTGTGGGGTGGTCTTTGGCAGTAGAGCCGGAGACCGATGAGCTTTTCCTCCCGGCTTTGGCAGCCAGTGTTTTCAGTTGCTCATCCCCATGTCTTTTCAAGACCTTTGTAATGGACCGGGGGAGGATGCCAGTAGGAGCCTGCAAAATAAAATGAAAGTTAGTCACCGGCATCAAAAGAACGTGAAGAAATTCAAGACAGAAAAAATAGATGGTCTTACCCCGCCTTTCTAGGCCTCAGCGGCAGCCTTTTTGGCCAGCACCGACTCCTTGCGAAGCTATGCGGCAGACTTAGCCGGTGTCTTAGCAGGGTCCACCATGTTCCTTGCTTCTTTTGCAAAAAACAAAAAAGAAAGATTAGAACAAGAATAATGGCAGTCATTGAAGTATAAAATGCAGACGACAAATTGTCGGATAAGTGAGTGAGTCTACCCTTGGGAAACATGATGCTTAACCCACAGGCGGACAAGAATCTCTCATCCTTGAAGAAATCCGGATGGGGGATCCAGTTTTTTGGTACAACTATATGACACCTATCCCCTAAGGGCTCAATTGTAGTCTTGAAAAACTCGGCTCTATTATCTGCTCCCTGGCCTTGGTAGACAGTGCAGGGCGCACACATTTCTGGCCCACCAAAGCCTGCTCCTTGTTGTAGCACCGGAGAATCTCATTTTGCTTCAAGGAAGGGGAAAAGATCAAGTACCACTTGTCCTTCCATCCTCCCCATTTGGGCACCTTGTCCAAAGTCATTAAGTACTCCGGGAGCGTGGAAAGAGTATACCACGCCCCGTATCCGCCTGGGACACTCTTCAGGTAGTGCATATGGGCGAAAGCAGTGAAGCTGGGCTCAATATCCTAGAGCTCGCAGGCGTCAATATAACTCAGAATATTGACCCAGGAGTTTGGGGTCAGTTGCCAAACTCCCAAATTATACCCCTTCAAAATCTTTCTGATGCCTCTGTGAAGGGGGAAGCGGAGGCCGGCTTTTATCGCCGCCTCATAGCAAACAAAATAATTGTTTGCGTTGTCAATATTGTCCCCCCAGGCCATTACAACATTGGCAGGCGGGACTATAATATCCCATCCCTCTCCAAAGGGATGTTGCTGTTTGAAGGCCTTGAAGCCACTTTCCAGAAGAGAAATATCTCCCGGCTGCATCCTGGTCTTTGTAGGATCCGGATTTTCTATCACTTTTTCTGAACGGTGATACGCCTCAGCAAGGTCCTCTTGGTCAGAGCCGGATGCTTCGGCCTCTAACCTCTCAGCGGCTTCGCCGTCTGAGTTATTTTGTTGCTCTGGAGAGGAGGCGGCTTCCTCACTGTCTCCCTCTTCCATTTCGTTACTAGAGGAAGTGGAGGGGGCATCCTCCTGGGAGTCACTTTGCTCATCAGGACCTTCATAGTCCTCGTCTCTCACAACTTCATCAGCGGGCACTTTCCTAGTGCGCTGCCGCCTGGGTTTGGTAGTCGTTTGTTTTAATCTAGCCATTGTGTCCTGCACAGACACAGAGAGGGAGGAAGCCAGAGATGAGCAAAGCATTTCTGAAACTCCAGACAAGGCACCCCCGATTCTAAACTCAGCCGTACCAGGAGACCAGCTGAATGTCCTAGGCAGTGCCGTGTGTGCGTATGGAGAGTCCATTTTATTTTTTGAAAAACTAATGTATACAGCCGGAAATGAATGTATACAGGCTAAAAAGAGGGAAAAAGCATAAAGAAAGGTACAGGTAGTTACCTTACTTTGAGTTCTGAAAATCTGAAAGCAGCAACAACCGGTGACCAGGTGACTTTGAGAAAGCACACGGAAATCTGGAATTCGCAAGAACGCAACCGGGATCAGAGCACCTCTCTCTAAGAAAATCTCTTTCTCTCTCTAAAAAGTCAACGAATGACGAAAAGTGAAGAGGAGAGAAGGGGGGGTAAATCCCTATTTATAGAGGGGTGAAACGGGGGAATCCCCGTCACACCTTCGTTAAAAGAGCCGTTTTTACTGTTCACCTTTCACGGGTGGGCACGTGTCACAGGCGCCACGTGGCCTGCCATGTGCCACCTGTGAGGGGCAAATGTTTGGGGTATTTTTACCTTAGACACTTGGGCCAATGAGGGCCTGCCACGTGTCAGAGGATGACAAGTCATCTCTGACCAATCTCCAGCTGACACGTGGCACTCCCAGATACCTCCTCATAATTGCGGCCTTCAAGGGCCCAATTCCCCAAAATCCGCTCTTTTGCAGCGCAGCCCACCTGTCCTAGGACAGAATGACCTAGGGGAGGGCACTTTTCCCCATGACCCTATAAATAGGGTGATATTCCCCCATTTTGGGGGCATTCACAATCATTTATTACATCCATTATCTCTCACATTAGAGAATATCTGAGCTTGGAATCCAAGCAGATCCCTACCTTGAATTCCGCACTTTTTATCCTTCTTCAAGTTACTAACTTGATCGTTGGAGGCAGAGCTCCACCCATCCGGAGTCTCCGTTGCTTTTGCAGGTACAGACCCAA
Source organism: Chenopodium album (assembly GCF_948465745.1). Classification (NCBI taxonomy): domain Eukaryota; kingdom Viridiplantae; phylum Streptophyta; class Magnoliopsida; order Caryophyllales; family Amaranthaceae; genus Chenopodium; species Chenopodium album. The sequence continues at coordinate 24,431,211 of NC_137846.1, read as the reverse complement.
ACGGACCAATCTTCGAGTTGTAACTCTCCCGAGGGACAAAAACACCCAAAACAATTCCTGTGCCCAACCTTCATGTTCTAGATCTTACTTGGAGGAAATTATTGAAAATCAAACAAAAATCTTGAACACATACATGACGGTGAGCGACAAAAAGTTCAATGAGATGATTACATAGTAAGATGCTTGAGACCCAAATCACTCAATTAGCAAACACCTTGAAGGAGAGTGATAGTCTTTCTTCTCTACCCTCTCAAGGGATTGATCCTAAGAAACCGGTCTATTCTATCACAACTTGGACTGGTAAGGTCCTTGAAGAAAGTGTTTCTAGGAAGAGTAAGGAGGGTGAGAAGGTGAGTGATTCGTACGAGGAGGATAAGCATGATATGCCAGGGAGAGAGAGTAAAGATGCCAAGGAGAAGGAGAAGATTGAAGAAAATGTGCATTAGGATGTGATCAAAATCAAGCTTCCCTACCCTCAAAAGTTCTTGAGGAACAAAGTTGATAATCAATTTGGGAGATTCATCTTTCTATCCCTTTTACTGATGCTTTGACTCAAATTCCAAATTATTTTAATTTTCTTAAGGAGATATTGAGCTGCAAAAGAGTGTGTAATGAAGTAGAATCGGTGGATGTTGGTGAGTGTTGTAGCGCTTTAATTCATAATGACTTACCCCAAAGATGAAAGATCCCGAAAATTTCTCCATCCCTTGCAAAATCAACGGTAATCTTTTTCAAAATGCTTTTTGTGACCTTGGGGCTAGTGTTAGCATTATGCCCTACTCCGTTTTCAAGAAACTTAAGCCGATAGCTCCTTTCAACCAATATGACACTTCAATTAGCCGACAGCTCTATTAAGTTTCCCAAGGGGAGGATTGAGGATGTTCCCCTCAAGATAGGAGAGTTTACTATCCCCGTTGATTTCATTGTGCTTGAAATAGCGGAAGATACCTATTATCTTAGGGAGACCATTCTTAGCTACTTCGGGTGCTTTGATTGATGTGAGGGGTTGTCTTACAACTTTGCGTGTTGGTGCTGATAAGTTGAGCTTTAAGCTTAAGTCAAAAAATGAATCTTTTTCATCTGTGAAGGGTATTATGAGTGTCAATTCCCCTTACTTGAATGATAATGTTTGCATGGTTGTGTCTTCCTCTAACGATGTTTGTGTAGTTTGTGATGATATTTCTAACAATGTTGAAAGCGAGTTTGGTAGTCAAGATATCAAGGAATCATCATAGCTTGAAGATGAGGAAATGATTGAAATACCTTCATGGTTTGAGCTCTTATCGAAGGATGTTTAAGACGGGTCTCTATGTGTTGATGGTGCGAAACCGTCCACTAAAGGGAGTAAGAAATCAAAAAAGAAAAAGAGAGTTCCTATGGAGAAGAAAAAGAAGTTGAAGAACAAAAAGCTTGATCCGGTGTTTGTAAAACAAGAAGATGTGTTTCATGGAGTTGTTTCACTAAAGATTAGCATAGATTTTAACCTCCCCACCACTTTGAACAAGGTGGTGTTCTTTGACCCTCCATGATTTGGAGGAAGGGTTGAGCTAAGGACCTAAAGCAAGCGCTTTCTGGGAGGCAACCCGGACTTCTAACCTTTCTTTTTTCATTTTATCTTTCTTATTTTTCTTTTATTTTCTTTCCTTTCTTTCACTTGTTTAGTGTTTGTATTTGTAGGTTGTTTTCATGAGAATTGGACTCTTTTGAGCGAGCATGAGCATTATTTGGCGGTGTTATGTGTTTTGTGATGAGAGGGTGCTCGATATTCATTGAAATTTTGACACGAGGAAAATGTAGGTCGTTCTCTACCCTTTCCTAGAGCCAAAGAAAATCCTAAACACTCGACCAACCTAATACGAGTATATGGTAAGTCAAGGATCGAACCCAAGGGAATGAGTAGGTGCAAGCTATAGCCTAGGTTAAGCTACTTCGAAGATTGCAGGAAGATGTGGTTGGTAACTAAGGTATCAAGAAAACTGGATAAATCGAGAAATTCAAATTACTAAACACTAGGGATATAGGTTCCACATGCAAGCTTAATGATTATGCTAATTAAAGGATCACTCAATCAATTCAAACATTGCAAAGGACAAACAATAGTTGCAATCAAAGGAATTCAAGGGCTATCTCCTATAAGCCAAGCTAGGGTTCACTATGAATGGCTAAATAGGAAAATCACAATCAAATTCAATCAATTAAAGCAATTCTCAAATCAAGGGTTCATGTCATTTAAATTTGCAATGCAATCTAGATTAATCTTATAGGTTCATCACTCCTAGTCTAATTAATCTCATGCACAACTATGTCAACCAATTTAATTGCACCATTCAAATCAATTTAGCATCATCAACTAGTAAAAATCATCAATCAAGCATGCTTCCCCTTCTCCCTAGCAACTAATCTACTCACTAAACATGGTGAAATTAAGAAACAAAACAAATTCAATCAAATTCATATTCATTTAAAGCTTAATCAAAAGAAAATCAATCAATCAACAAATTCTAAGCAAGGAATGTAATCTCAATCAAAATCCAAGAAACTAGAAGGAATTGCATTAAAAGTAAATCAAGGGAAAGAAATCTTACAAACATTCATTGAATTGAGAAGGAATTTCAAGATCAAATTGAAATCTGAGATCAAATTCAAGTACAAACAAGTAAATCTTAAGCTTCTCTCTCTACTTTCTCTCTCTACTATTTCTGGAAAAATTCTCTCTCTAGTACAAAGTTAAGTCGTCCTCAAAAAGAAAGTCAAAAGCTATAAATAAGAAAAATCGAGCGAAGGGGGCCGCACGGGCCGTGCGCACGCACAGCCCAGCCGCGCGCGCGCACAACTGGGTCTGCGCGCACGCACCCATGTGCGATGCACTAGGCTTTGGCTCCTTCGCTTGCTTGATCAAACTCCGCGCTCCCGAGCATCCCCATCATCAGTGCACTCAAGATGATGCCCGCGAACAAGGCAGTCCCAAAATGAGAAAATTGACTTGATTATTCACCTACAAAACACAAATAAAACAAAGAGAGAAAGCGTAGCAAGGTAAAACTAAAACTAAAATTATGAATTATCAACTAAAAATATGAAAAACTCGTAAAAACCAATCGAGAACTAAAGTGAATTATAAAAATGGAAAATCAAATAAAAGTAAGAGAATTATATGAAAATGATGAAAGAAAATAAAGAAAATGAACTTAAATCTTATTCTTTTGAGCGCCATAAACGACGCTCATCAACTTTGAGTCGTATGGGTAAGGTAATCGCAAAGGTGAGTGTTAGATCATTGGTCTAAGATGGAAAAAGAGGTGCTTATAATGTGAAGGAAGTTTGATTTTGGTGAGCTCATTATGGTGCTCTCATGAATTTGGGATGTTGAACGCACTGTCAAGTGGTTTTGAATCTGATATGTTTAGTGGGTATAATAATCTCGGGATTATCTTGAAGCTCGAGCCCACCATCAAGCTCACCAAAGGAGAGGTCGTTCTGCGTAGGTGCGCAGGCTCGTTGCGCGGGCGTGCACGAGTTGTTACCGTGCCTATTTCTTCTTCTTTCTTTTCTTTTTCCCTCTTTTCTTTCTATCCTACCACACGACACTCATCCTCTCTCAAGATAAACACAAACCCTAACCCTCACATCATCCATTTATCACTCTAAATCACTAATTCCTCACACAAAATCATCAAATTTTTACTTATTTTTCATCAATTTAACCAATTGACATACTACTTTCCACCATTCCTTCTTCTGCAAGATTAATCCACCATTGGATTCAAATTTGGGGATTTTTGAAATGGGGAGAATTTGTGCTGAAAACTTGGTTAATCTTGCTCCTTGTATGGTACAATCATCTTCTCTACTCCTATTTAGATTGTTTCATCATTTTTGATTGAGAATTTGATTATTTAATGATTGTGAATAGTAGTAGTATTGTTTTTATTTTACTTTGAAGATTAATATGATAATGTTGATGCATTTGATTGTTGTTAGCTAATTATTTTTGCTTAACATTTGTTGTTGTTGATCGTTTAGCTTTGTTGTAAAATTTTCGTGGCTATTTGGTGAAGTTGGAAATTGTCTCTTAGTTATGGTAGTAGCATTGTGGTGTTGGTTGTGGTAGTTTTGTTGAAGTAGTGGTGGTATTGTGGTGAATCTAGTGTTTGTGGTTGATATATTGGTTCATTAGTTTTCATCTTTGTGGAATCATCATGTCAAAAATCTTGAAATCTTTGTCCTCAAAGAGCACAGCAGGAAAGGAAAGGAAAGGAAATCCAAGTGATAATCAAGGAACCTACAACTACACCTCAAACACAAGAGTCCGATGAGTCTCTACCTTTGCCCACTCTAAAATTCAAAAATTCACTCCATAAACCAATTTACAATCTCAAGAAAAGAACCTTAAGACCCTCTCGCCACTATCACCGGCAAGATATGATCAAATTGGGTATCTTTGTGAATACTTCCTATTGGTGTCTTTGTGAATACTTCCTATCGGACTTATCTTAAGCCTACAAGAGAGTTCCTTGCAACGTTCTCTACTACTCCGGTGGGTGATGCAGAATTTGAAATTTCCTTCCAACTTTTCAATGAGCCTCAAATTCTATCCCTTGCAGAATTTAATGCGGCTCTAAACTTTAACCCGACCGCTGACCTCCTTTTCTTGGAGCATGAGCATTTTAATGGGTTTGTAGAATATGCTTGGTGGAATGCTATCTAGGGCAAGGAAAGATTTGCCGCCCGATACTCCTTGGCTAGTGACATTTATCAACCTTGTCTTCGGGTTCTACACCGGCTTTTGGGATACTCGATTTTCCCAAATCAGGATTTGGGAAAGATGTCGAAGCTAGAATAGGTTGTGCTTTGGTTATTCACTAGAGAGGAGACGCGAGGGAGGTTGAATATGGGGCACATTTTTACGAGGAGTTGTGAGTCCATGGTAGGTGGAAGGAGGACCATGGAGATAACTTGTGAAAGCATGATCACTCGGTTGGCTTATAAGCTTGGGTATGATCGTAACCTAGCTTCATGTACTCCAGTAGGGGATGCGAAAGAGCTCTACCTCGACATCTCTCAACTAAAGCAAGTGAACTTCATTGCGAAGAATGATGATGATGAGGTGTTTGATTAGTTGCTTAGGCATGAGCACCGGTGTTACCTTCTAAAGATATGATGAGTGCCATTTATGGCACTCATTTGATGAGTATTTAGGTTGTTTTTACTTTCTTTTCATAGCTTTCTTTCTTAATAAATGCTTAGTTTTATGCGTTTTCCTCTTTGTTTTCCTTTTCTCTCTTATTTTGTGTCTTTATGGTTTTTCTTGTGTTTTATCCTTTATTTCTCCTCTTTTCGTGGTTGTAGGTATCATACGAGGTTCGGGTCTTGATATTGGTGGTTTTCTAAGTTGGAAGATGCTTTTGAAGTAAGCTCATAGCATTGGGAAAGTTCAAGATGCAAGGAAGTGGATGCTCCAAATTCTAGCTCTTGCGCTCTCAAGCTGTGCTCTTATGAAAGATGGTGTTGAACCCACCGTGGAGGCCCTTGGAAACTGCCACCCGCAACATGTATCAAGTGGAGCGCGCAAAGACCCATTTGCGAACGTACGAAGCGGCAAAGAAGTCAAAGAAACCCAGAAGAGCGCCGGCGCGCAACCCACAAGCGCAGGCGCGCTGCCCAGTCGCAAGGGTGCGCAGGCCCCATGCTCGGGCGCGCACCTCTGCCCGTGCGGGCGCTCCTCCTTGTTTTCAGCTTCGCTCGATTTAGTTTTCCACGCCTCTTATAAATACATATTTAACCCGATTTTTGTAAGAAGTTTTAGATATTATTTTGATCATAATTTTAGCTTAGTTGACAGTTTCTCTCTCTAGTTTCAGGGTTACTTTAGGAGTAGATTTAGAGAGATAAAATTAGAGATTTCAATGGTGATTTGAGAGATTAATGATACAAGGGTGACAATTGTGTTGAAAATCTTCTCTATTATCAATGACCATTTCTAACTCTATCTCATCTTATTGTTTTGTTCAGATTCATGTTTGTTTGATTTGATTTGGATGTTTGATCTTGATTAGTGATATTTTGTTGATTCTTGATTTCTTAGTTGTTTGTTGTTAGATTATGATTCTTGAGTAGTTGTTTGGCTAGGGATTAGGTGAAACTTGTATGATTGATTAATTGGGATTAATTTGGGAACAGTGTTAATTGATTGTTGAGAATAAAGTGATTAATGTAAGTTTGCATGTGTGTAATTCGATTGGGCCTTGAGAATTATGCTAGATTGCATTGTAATTGCTAATGAAACGACCAATTGATTTAGGAATCGCAATTATCGATTGGTTTGGATTGTGATTCTCCTAGTTTGTTATTCGTAGGGACCACTAGCTTAACGATTAGGAGATAGCTCTTTGATTCCAATTGATAGCTCTTATCATTACTTTTCACAACCTTTGATTGGCTTGTTCTTCCGAAGTTGTTGCAATTGTCATGATTACTTGTTGATCCCCATTCCCTAGTGTTTGGTTGTTTGTTTTGTTAGTTGGTAGCATTACCTCTTCACCTTCGACTTCGACCTAGATTAGGCGCACATTAAAAGCACTTGAACATAACCATTCCTTTGGGTTTGACCATTGACTTATCTCTATACTTGTATTTAGGTTTGTTAAGTGATTATAAATTTTGTTTGACTTAGGGAGGATTATTCAATGACCTAGTTTTCCCCTCGTCAAGACACCAAATTGTTTGTTCATAAAAAACTAAACCCAGTGACGAGTGCATTTCAGGTCTGTTGATTATCGAACGAAGTGAATTGTGAAAGAGTCTCGTGATGCCTATGTTTTTAATAAAAATACTTCTTTCTATTTTCGAAAATCTTTCTTTTTCGTACTCTATTTATGAAAAATGTCCAATCTAATTTAGTTTGGTCCATGATATGGGTCCAATAATGATGTAGTTGGATGGGGCTCAAAAAGAGCTTTCCAATGATATATTATTAGCCCAATTCTAATGAATAATGAGGATATTATGTCCCAAATACTAAATTGGATTCTAAACGAGTTTTATGGGCGACCCAATGATCAAGTGGAGGGTCCATTAATTGTCATTCCTAAAGTCATTAGGAATTACTTTAATTTTCTAGAATAGTCTAGAAGGTTATTTTAAGTTCTAAAGAGATTAGGATTAATTATATTTTTATATTTTTGGACAAGATAAAGAATTTTAGTAAAATAGGTGTTTTGGAGAGATTTAATCTTGTTTTTAATGATAAATTATGGACTCTAATTACCCAATTATATTGGAAAAAGGACTCCGTACGGTGAAATTTTTCATGCAGCACTGTCGCGCTACGACAGGACCATCACGCCATGATAGGCCTCTCGCATCGCGACAGTGTCATCACGTCACGATAGCCCTGTCGCGCCACGATGAGAGTAGTTTTTTACGGTCGTTTTTCTCTATAAATAGGGTCATATTCCCTGTTTTCAATCATCAACAATCATCTTTCTATTCTCTCTCTCTCAAAGCTAGAAGCTTATTTTTATCCCTCTTTCTAAGCCTTACATTTTCGAAATACAACATTCCTTTATCACGAGATTTAGACACACCTAGCAAACCTCGAAGTTGCATTCGCCCTAGACATGAAAGAAAGAGATACGAGGCAACAAAGTAAGTAGTTTTATTGTCATATTTCTTTAGAAATCATGATTAAATAATTTTAATTCCTAGTTTCATGTTAGGATGTTATTTATTGCTTTCTAGTAACATGATTCGATTGCTTCCTATTTCTTCTATCATTTTAGTATCACGTTTAGGGCTAAATCTTTGATCTTTATTGCTTAGTAACATGCTAGGATTTGTTGTTAATCATGTTAGTATCATGCCTAGGATCGTACTAATATTATGCTTTGATGAGAGTATCGTAATGAAGATGATTTGTTGTATCAATATTATTATCTTGCTTAATATCATTGTTATTGCTTGATCACACCCTCTCTTGCAGGTTTAAAGGGAATTTGAATTTGAAATCACGCTTAATAAGATAATAATAATTTTATTAAGGGTAATATAATTTTAATTCAAGTGATCACCAATAATAGATTTATTTGTGCATTAATATCAACCAACATAGATTAAACAGGTTCAGGGTTAATATAATGATTGTATGTTAGTCAGAAAGCGCACATGAATATGAGAAGAATAAAGTAGAGGCCTATTTAGGGAAGATTTAATCTCTTTTAACTTAGGTTGGATTTGTACCTTCATCCCCAAATATCCAGTCATGGTTCAGGACCACTATGGAGTTAGCGATCTCATGGATTGTGAAGTGGTGTAACCTTCACCCTGTGAACGGTTTACAAGTTCCAAAAACTTGTTACCGACTCTTTTGCTCTAGCTTCCTTCCCTTTGGACTCCCCCATACTTAAGTGCATGATCACAATAGTGCTCAAGTGTGGGATGATTGAAATATTCATCCCCTTGAACGACCGGCTTTCGGGTGGTGATAAGATGGAGGATGAGCTTGGTGGTGATGATGAACAACAACAATAACAAAAACATCCTCAACATTGACAACAACAACAACAACATCAATACTCCAACCTCGACTTGGAGGCCTTGCATGCGCAATTGCAAGGCATGCAAATAAGCATGGAAGGTATGTATGATCATGACTTCGAGGCCATCTATAATTAAATGAGAGCCATCACGGAAATGCAACAAGGTATGTTCCTACAACAACAACAACAATTATATGATGTAAAGTGTCAACTGTGGTGATATCACCCCCGCGGTTAATTATCCAAATTTTTCACCTCAACTCGGCCGCGTACCATCTTGGGGGGTGATGGTGAGCCTACATACCCATTTTGGCAAGATCTGCAAGGACCTAACACCGAGTTGCATTCTTTCCCGAATGAGCATGGTAACTATAATTACCGTGTACCCGGTGGGAGCGACTATAGGGGTGACCCTAATTAACCCTATGTCGATCCCACCCATCCTCTTCCTCTTGAGTTGCCTGATTATTATACTCCCTTTGGAACAAGACAACTTCCGGGGTCATTATGGTTGGCCACTCGACAATACCGAGGGATGGGATCCTCATGGTCCCCTATCCGGGTTCTCCTATGATAAGGAGTATAATGATGATGAGGTCGGGCCTAAGCGATCATTAGTTTCCCCATTTTGTGCTTTTTCCTCCATCCCTTTTATTATGTGATATTTTGTTATGATTGTTGGGATGTTGAGATGTTTTCTATCTAGCTTGGGGGAATCTTTTCTTTATGGGGAAGCACCGGTGTGCCAATATTGTTGTTGCAGATATCGTTGTTATCCTCTTATCTTTGATGTTTTGTGCATGCTTTTCTTGATGCTTCGGTGATGTTGTAGGATGTTGTTGTTTCTATGATGATTTGATGATAGTTCTTGATTGTTTTGATTTTCATGATTGAGTTTTGATGATGGTGATGATTTTTTATGATGATGTGACTACTAATGAATGTGCTCCCTTTGAATCCAAACCCCTCTAATCCAAATCCTATGAATCCAAAACCCTATAATCCAAATTCTTTGTAGATTAGTGTATAGTTTTAATTTGTTTTGAAGTTACTAACATTTTTCTTTGTGTACATTTTTCTTTTCCTTTCTCACTTGGCTTTTTAGTTCTTGCTATAGCTTTGTGGAGCGTCATGGAGGTGGATGTTTTCCCTTACCTCATTTATCGTTGCTTAGCTTTAACTGCTTGGTGAGATCTTTCTAATATTCCTCTTTACCTTTCTTTATTGTTTACTTAGATTAGGAATACTTTACGATGAGTTGAATGGTTCGTAGATGTTTGCTATATATATATAGCTCGACGCTATCAAAGACCGTCGAATGAATTTAGGAATCCCGTGCTTTGTCGATGCTTTTCTGCGTCATTGGCATGAATAAAATCAAAATCTCCCACATAGAAAGATGATGGGAATTTTGAGAGCCTTTGCCTATAAATACCAACCTAGGAAGTTGGGAATTCTTCACTTGAGTAAGTGTTGAAAAAGGCATCACAGTGTGAAAACCTTTGAACACTAATTACTCGGGTTTTGAAGTTAGGCCTTGCTAACTCCAAGGTAATAGACCGAGTTCGGTGCTCGCGTTGCGGGTGGACTTCGAAGGAGGTCTCTGTGTGAGCGGAGCTAAAGGGTTTTCAAGTAAGAGCTCGTTTTGGTGAGCGAAGCACGCTACAAAGGTAATAATCTCTTACTTAGTCTTGTGTTTATGTTAGTTATTCTTATGGTTATAATTATTGTGAGTTTGGTTTTGGGGGTCGGGTTCCTTTCCGCGGTGGGTCGGACTCACCGAAACCCAACAGGTGTTCCCATCGTAGGGGATCTTTCTCCTTAAATACCCATGGCCTTTTAAAAACCTAGGACTTTACACTTGTTAGGGTGTATTAGGATTTGAGATCCTGACTGTTTGGGGGACCTTGAATTAGAATGGATCCTATCATCATGCTTTTTTGTAAGAAACAAGTAGGAGTCGCCAATGAGTTTTAGGAAAACTCATAAACCTTGTTCATGCCTTTCTCCCAAGTAGAGTTCAAGGGATATTTAGCACGAATCGTAAGTTTACCCATGCCCAAATTGGTCTACATGAACCAAAAATGAGTTCGGGAGCAAGGGTACCAAGATAACGCTCCCTTTAGAGGGGAATCGCTATCTTAGCCCTAGTACGGCCTCTACTAGCTCTTCCTTTTTCAGAATTTCATCACCAAACAATATATGCAACGTGGTACCTAAAAACTAAGTTAGTTGATTTTATTTACACGCGTCAATCACGTAGGAATTACATTACAAAAGTCGTTATTCTTATTTAATCAATATTCGTGAAAAGAACAAAAATAAACAAGATTCGCCTTGGCTTAAGTGATCAATCAACAATTAATTATTTAATTCTATTCTTTATTTAACGCAAGATGCTATGTGAAATTAATTAATTAAAAGTTCGTTTAAAGTGATCAAACAACACTAATTAATTAATTAAAGTTATTTTAAACAAGAAAATAATGTGATTGATCTAAGTGCTCGGGAATTTACCACTTCTCTTTGCTAGATCTTCGTTTAGAACACTTATGGACTCTTTCTTGTTCGGGAACCTCCACCGTAGTAACAAGTATTGAGGGGGGTGAGTGCCTAGGACAAGAGGGTTTGATAGTTCATAAGTTCACAAAGTTTCTGCCAGAGTTTTAGGTTAATTTCTGTCTGTTTGAGCCTCGTATTAAGCCCCTTTATAGGAAATGGGTACGTTTAGGGTTTTGAACATTCTACCGCAGCAGGTGTCGCGCGCATCTAAATGGGTTGCGCGCGATACCCCAGCGCAAGTCATTAAGATGTGCTGCTTTGGGTAGCGCAACTGATGATCTTGCGCGCGGTATTATGGTAAGATTCGATTTTATATTTTTATGAAATTTGAATCTTTTGCAAGCGCATCTCTAGCAATTGCGCTGGATGTTGCGTGCAACTTATTAGGTTGCGCGCGCCAGACCAGCGCGACTCATTGAGATGCGTGCTGATTTTTTTACTGCAGCATTGATTTTTAATCTAGGTGCCTTTAAATCCGTCATAATTAGGTTTTAACCTCGGGCTTAAGCCTAATTATGATCGGGCTTAATTAATTGGACCTTATTTCATTTGTTCTTGGGTTAGGCTAGTCATTTTTGTATCCTTGGGATTAAATCAATTATCCATAAGTATTCTTCATGTTGATCTAACACGAAGATGGTTTTATTTATCGTCATAGCACTTCCTGCTGGGACAGGAGGACAAAAGTAGATGTCTATAGTTAGCCTCCACTTTGATCGAGTCTAGAATAGACGAGGATCAAAGTAGCCAAGGAAATAAATCCGAGACTCATTCTGCGAAGTTCCCTAAGAATAAAGAATCTTTCAGAAATGTTAAGGATGTCGAAACGATCCTTGATTTGCTAAGTGTTTGAGACAACTAGCTATTAATGCTAGAAAAAGCATTCCCAGTCTTAATGTGGTAAAGAATCTAGATTGATCATTTGCAAAGGCATAACGCTTTTACAGGTAAAGGCGGTCTTGGGTGATGACCAGTCATGAGAAGAAATCGGTAAAAAAGGATTAAAGGGGATGATATCCTCTCAATTATGGCATCGTTGGTCTAAAGTCCCTCGATATGTTATTGAAACTTTAGCCTGATTTTAAAAATTTGAAAAGATGATAAAGGGGAGTTTCGGCATTCGTAGCCTAACATGTGAATAAAGTTCTTGACACTCGCTTGTAAAAACGCAGTATTCGGTGTCCACAAGATAGAGATACATGTCTCAGGACTAGAGGCATATATCCAAATCTAGTGAGAGAGAAGAAAATCGACAACTCTCTCAGCAGTTTTGTCCACAAGATGAAAAAACGTGTCTCAAGACTGGGGGCACGTGCCTAAATAGATGCAACATCGCACGTCGCTCTTTATACATGGGGTGGACGGACACCCTAACTGTCCGGTAAGCCAGTAAGTTCACTAACTATCGTATTTGCTTCTTTATACGGGGGGTGGACACACACCCTAACTGTCCGGTAAGCCAGTAAGCTCACTAACTACCGTATTTACTTCAAATCGAGAAGTGTCTGTTCTCGAATGGTTCGGCGCGCCAGTCGACTCGTTTTAGCTAATGCTAAAGAAAGAAAGTAAGTAAAGAAATTCTACCGTTTTAGTTACGAGAGGTAGCTCACGTTGGTTGGGAAGAGGTGAAATTTTACGCAACACCTACGCCATACATTTTTACGCTGTATGATAACGCCATCCTTTTTGCTGTAAAAGCCAAAAAGAAAGAAAAAAACGTGACATTTCTAAAGTCAGTATAGTAAAATGACAAACCTGTCTATGGGATCTTTTACATAAAGCACCATTACGGAACGTCTTAAGACACACTCACGAAAAACGTCCAAAACGTATGCTTGGGGCAGGCACAAAGCACGGTGTGCATGCAGATGATGCAAAAAAAAAAAAAATTATCAAAGAAGAAAATAAACTACAAAATGCAAAGCAATTAAAAAGATTTCAATAATTTGCGCGCCATTGCGTCTAACAATGAGCAAAAACCATTAAAAATTAATCAAACAGATCGAAATTTGAATACCGGTCTTTTAAGCGACCAGTATCTACGCAACTCAGTGGGTCGCGCTGTCCAGGTGCGCGCATTGTTCTGAGTTGCGCTGGGCTGTCATGCACAACTGATTGAGTTGCGCGCGACATTTAAGTCAACAAAAAGAAATTGCTGAGCGCGATTTTCATTTCGCTCTCTCTCTCCTTCTTTTGCCATTTTCGCTTCTTTCTCTCTCAAAAAAGCTTGGATTTTCTTGTTTTTCGAAGCTAAAGGAAGTAGATTTCGTACCCTATTCATATTTTCCATAATCCAATGTAAGTTTTTTGCTAAAATTCGTTCGTTTTTGGCTGAATTTGGGCGATTTTCGAACCATAAAACCCCACAATTCGAATTTAGGGGTTTTTTATTCGGTCCATTATTCTTGAAATTGTTTGTTCCATGTTGTCATGCTATGTTTAAGGAGTGTTTTACAATAAATTTCATGAAAAATGGTTAAGTATTGAACCTTGTATGAGCATTTCTTTGTTTAAGTACGTTCTTGCCTTTTTTCATTCGAATTTAGTTCGAATCTGTTGTTTTGCTTGCTCATTTTTGTTCTACTTGTTGATTATGAAGTAAATTATAGCATTGGAATTATTTTTACTTTCATGAGCCATGTTTTGCAAATTTTGAATCCGAAAAATGGCGCGAAATATGCATTTAGCTTGTTTTTTGCCATGTTCGAACCTCAAGATTGTTTGGTAGAGGATAATTATGCTTACGTTGTCATTATTCGTCTAAAAGTATTTGATTCTTTGAAATTTAGGAATACAATCTCTAGAATATTTTAGTTGAAACTGGTATAGGATGGCTTTTGTGGGAGTTAAAAGCCCCCATTTACTGAGTTTAACTGCAGGTATCATAGCCCCCAAGCATGGGTGGCATTCGATTTTTGCGTTTAGCCCTCTTGGCAGTCGTTATGCTGCCGAAATAGGTCTAGAAACACATGTATTAGTTTTTTTTCTCTTCTTCTTCTTTTTTTTAGGGAGAAAATAAACTAGTAAGGAACCTTATCTATATAGCATGGATTCTCCTCCGTTTGTTGATGCTGAGGAGGACTTATGACTCGTGCCTGACGAGGTAGTTCACCCTCGAAAGAAGGTGACACGTCCTCGTGAGGAGGTTCGAGAGCGACGCGTCGGGGCCGATCGACGTCGCTAGGAGGATGTGGTTTGGAAGGCTCCTCCCAACTGGGACCCTCAGGTCCTTAAGTGGGACCCAGACCATCACGTTTCTATTCGGAGTTGGCACGACATATTGAATTCTTTTCGCGTTTTTGTCTCTTTTTAGCATTGTTTCTTCTCTTTTAAAAAGTCATAATCGTGTTTTTGTATATATTTAAGAGCGAGCCTAGCATGCATTTGTACGACTCAGGTGACTTGAGAGGCTGTTTTGAGAGGTTACCTGAGGCGGTAAAGGATATAGTGGAGCTTTCGAGGATCAGCCCCCAGCTGGCGGCTCTTTGGGATCTATCGAGTTAGCTTGCGTCGTCAGCTTTCCTCTGTTGGTTGCTGGAGTTTTGGTGGGGATTCCACCAACACTTTTCACTTTCCATGGGGAGAGATGACGGTTACCCCTTTTGATTTCTCTATGATTACAGGCTTTCCTTTCGGAGGTGAGCCTGTGGGTATGGAGATCATTAAGGGGTCAGACGAGAGACTACGTGACCTTGTGGGGGACTGTCTTGCGGCGGCCCTTCATCTGTAGGCGCAGTCTTGCCCGTACTCGGTTCTTGCCGACGAGCTGGTGGCTGACGAGGCTGATCGACAGTGTACGCCTGAGCAGCTGGCTCAGATATACATTGCTCACGTTCTTTCCATCACTGTCTTGAGTGATCGGGGGAGCGTTTCGCTATCGGGTTACTTATTTGCCTTAGTGATCTAGGGCAAGTAGGTAACCTGAGTTGGGTGGAGGTGTCGTATGCCCGTATGCTTACAGTGATGAGCAAGGCGACCCGGGTGATGGATTCCGTGGCAGCTATTGAGGTGCCTCGGATCTCTATTTCATGGCATGGTCGTATCCTCGAGGTGCATATTCGTTTTAATCCTTTTATTTAATCACTATTTCGGCCTTTTTGATCTTATTGTTTTCTTTCTTTTAGGCTTAGGGGTACTCGTACCTGCCTTTCTTAGCCCCCAGGGTACTTGGGAAGGCTTGTTATCGACCATCGTCTGGTCACGATTAGGAAGAGACGAGTGACTTCAGCCGGTGACTTTCACCAGAGGATTCTTTCGGCGACTCGTGCGTAGGTGAGTATTTTAACAACACACACGTTCAAATATGTATATTTTTTTTCTTTTATTTTTTTAAAATGATTTTCTCATGTGGGTTTGTTTTGTAGATCGATCTCTGTCCTTGGAGTTTGATCGTCGGGGTCCCGAGGCTGTTCGGTCAGGCACGATTCGTTGTTGTTTTCGGGCCCTTTACCAAGGACTCTTCGTGCTCTAGAGGACAGACTTTTGGTTCTTAGGTGAGCGTGTTCTCTGGCATTCTTCGTCCGAGGAGCCTTTGGTTCCTGCGGATCCTCCGATCCGGATGCTGCGTCAGGACCTGCTGTCTACCGAGGATCGAGCTCAGGCAATCCTTGGTTATCCAGTAGAGCAGCTGGTGCTGCCGGGTGCATCTTACCCGACATTTGTTGCATCAGGCTGACTCCTTTTCCAGCTTTCGTTCTGGTTAGTATTCTTTATTATTATTTTCTTTTATTTTTTATTCCTTTTCTTATTTTCGGAATTTTGACTCTTGCATTTTCAGCAAGTTGAGCTGGGTGGTTGGGCGCCTCCCACGGCGGAGATCACGTGTACCGATACTTTCGGATCGGTAATTCGCGAGATTCTTCCAGCAGCGGAGGATGAGGACATACCGTTTGTACCGGAGACGGTCGAGTCGGTATGCGTAGGGAATATTTCAAGCATTACCCCAAACTTGAACCCCACTGTGATCATACACTTAAGTATGGTGGCGTCCAAAGGGAAGGAAGCTAGAGCAAAAGAGTCGCCAACAAGTTTTAGGAACTTGTAAACCGTTCACAAGGTGAAGATTACACCCCTTAACGATCCATGAGACCGTCAACTCCAAAAGGTCTTGAACCAAATAGGGTTCGGGGATGAAGGTACAAATCCAACCTAAAAGAGATTGAACCTGCCCTGATAATAGGCCTCTACTTTATTCTTCTCGTATTCATGTGCTTTTTCTGACTAACATGCAATCAACAGATTAACCCTAAACCTGTTTATCTATGTTGGTTGAATATTAATGCACAAATAAAACTATTATTGGCGATCACTTGAATTATAATCATATTAGCCCTAAACAAGATTATTAATTATCTTATTAAGTGTGATTACAAGTACAAATTCCCTTTAAACATGCATAAAAGGCGTGATCAAGCAATAACAATAATATATATCAAGAAACATAATAACAATCATCACAATAATAATCATAATCATAATAATCATAATCATGTTAAAGCATAATATTAATAGCAAGATCCTAGGCATGATACTAACAAGATTAATAACAAATCCTAGCATGTCACTAAGCAATAAAGATCAAAGCTTTAGCCCTAACATGATACTAACATGATATTAGAAAAGAAAATAGGAAGCATCCTAGAAATCATAATTTATATAAGCAAATCACCCTAAATATCATACTAAGGAAAGCATCCTAACATGATACTAGGAACCAAAATAACAATCTAAGCATGATTTCTATATTATAATATCAATTAAACAATTAAAGAACTTACTTGGATGCCTCGTATCTCTTTCTAATAACAAAATACACACGTTAGTAACTTCAAGGAAAATAATAAAATCAAACAATTAAATTAAATAATTGAAAGAGAGATTTGGGACCAAACCCTCATAAATTATAACCTTTCACGTCTAGGGCGAAGGCAACTTCGAACTTGGCTAGGTGTGTCTAGATCTCGTGAATGCGAAATTTTGTAAGAGGGAAGGTTAAGAAAAAGAATAGAGAGAGAAAGCTTCTAGCTTTAGAGAGAGATGATGATTATTGATGAATAAAAACGGAGGTTCAGGATCCTTTTTATAAGAAAACAGTCCGGAAATAAGTAGAATTTGATAAGGAATAAAAATACACTTTGTCGCTGCAAAACCGACCTTGTCCCTTGGCGACAGGGTCTGTCGTGTGGCGACAAGGCTTGTCGCGTGGCGACTGGCCTGTCGTCTGGCGATAGCCTGGATTTATACGCCCAGTTTAGTATTTTGGCCATAACTTCCTCATTATTCATCGGAATTGGGCTTATAATATATCGTTGGAAAGCTCTTTGCAAGACCCATCCAACTAAACTATTATTGGACCCTTGGCGTGGACCAAACTAAACTGGATTGGCTGTTTTTATAAAATAGAGTTGTTTTCGAAAACAGAAAGAAAGAATTTAATAAAAACCAACCGCAACACTTAACTTTTCACACTTTCACCTCATTTGATAATTATTCGACGCAAAAGGTATTCATCACTGGGTTTGGTTTCGGGGAGACACATTTGGGTGTCTACAGAAGCCCCCACTTTGACTGAGTTTGGAGAAACGCAAGTTTCGAAAACGAAAGTCAAAGTATCGATAGGGACGGAGAATGATTTAGAACGTTCTGCGATCCCAAATCATTCTTGTAACACCGATACCTGCAAACTAGCGTTAGTTAAAACAAATAAAAGAGTTAAGAAACGCATATCTTGCACCGTCAAGCACACGTCTCTGAAGTAACCGGTTTGGTGCATTTTTGGAAGACCGCTATGCTTGTAGCTTCCTCCTGTTTCATCGAAGGTGACTCTACTTGTAGTCATTCTCCGCCGCTTGTGACCATCTTCCACATCCTAGGGAACACGATCGAAGATAACTCTGCTCGTAGCCATCTTCAGTTTTTTTGTGACCATCTTCCACATCCTAGGGAACACGATCGAAGATAACTCTTCTTGTAGCCATCTTCAGTTGTGTGACAACTCCCCACATCCTAGGGAACGTAGTCTATCATTGCTGCTACATCTCGAGCTTTTTTCTTGAATCATAGTGACAACCTTCCCAATCATAGCAAAAGCCGTCGAAGACCGCCTCATCACGAACTGCTCTTCTCAAATCTTGGTAACAACTTCCACAATCTTAGCGAATGCTATTGAGGACCGCCCATCTCGTGCTATCTTCTCAAATCTTGGTGACAACCTCCACAATCTTAGCGAACGCTGTCGAAGACCGCCCATCTCGTGCTATCTTCGCAAATCTTGGTGAAAACCTCCACAATCTTAGCGAACGCTGTCGAAGACCGCCCATCTCGTGCTATCTTCTCAAATCTTGGTGACAACCTCCACAATCTTAGCGAACGCTGTCGAAGACCGCCCATCTCGTGCTATCTTCTCAAATCTTGGTGGCAGCCTCCACAATCTTTAGCGAACGCTGTCGAAGACCTCCCATCTCGTGCTATCTTCTCAAATATTTTGTAAATTAAAGCTCCTCATCTCTAATTTACTGATCTATGTAACTCCTCTCATCTCTCATGTGTCATATTTGCGGTTTTTTGAAAAAATCCGAGAATGTTTTTGCTTGCTGGGATGCTCCTGCATTTATATTTGACTATAGGACTTTGCTTATCTTTCTTTAGGGTTAACCTAAGACTTAGTGTTGTTTAACTCATTGACTTGACACGACTCAAGGTATAAACTTGACTCGCTGTAATTGACTCGAGGTTGACTCGACTCGAAGTGAAATGACACGTGTGACTCATGACCCGTGTGTGCATAGTGTTGACTCATGAAGCTTGATATGTACATGACTCAAAATGCAGAAAAATAAAAATTTCCGTCATTTTTGTGGAGGGTACCGACTTTCTCTCGAAAAAGAAAGACGCAAAAAGGAAGAAGTTTTTGATGGTGCATGTTGAATGAGCTTAGTCAAACGTTGTTTGATACTATCTCTCAAGGTGCAAGGATCAACTCATCCTAGGCTATCTCAATTGTTGACTCAATGATGAAAGTATTTGGGTAACTTAGGCACGGAGGCTAAGCACTTCATACTTTGTGATGCAATGATGAGTGATGAGTGATTTTGTTATGATAAAGTATGCTCCAACGTTGTGTTAAGATTTCATGACGAATGGTTCCTAAGGGATAGACTATTTGGTCGTGTATCTGTGTAGTGTGTGAAAGTGACACTAAAGTTAGGCCGCAAGGGCTAAGTGCGTGGAAAAATATTGAAAAGAGTCCAATGGTGGTGACTCTTAGGCTGGGTAAGCTAATAATGCAAGGATAAAGCCCCCAAGTCTAGCTCTAAGTGGATAGGGATGAGCGTAGGAGATCCCTTGATGTGATCATGATGTGTGAATGTGAATGCGAATGCATTTTATTACGGCCGCACCTCGATGTGAGGTTGCCTACGTATCCGTTAGGAATCAGACCGAACGTAGCTCTAGCCGAACCTCGCATAAGTATGTGTATACCTCAAAGAGGTCTTTTAAGGGTTGTAACGTGGTTAGGCTAAAGGTTTGAAGAAGAAAGGGATAAAGGTTCAACACCCTAGGTAAGCCCCCAAGGTGTGCAACCTTGCTTTTGAATCTTTGTATTTTTATGCTTGAGTGTTTTAACTCTTTATATTTTGCTCTCTCTTTTTGCTTTATCATTTTTTCAAATTCAAATCTCTTTTTGTAAGCGTGGGCAATCCCGATCATGCGGTCTATCACTCACTTGGCATTCATGTTTCTCAGGCACGGTATCGAGCACTCAATAAGAAACGCAATCTATGACGTGTTCATATTAAAGACATTTTCATATCAAAGACATCGGAACACTTGCCCTTTTGTACACTTTTATCA
Organism: Chenopodium album; assembly: GCF_948465745.1. Lineage (NCBI taxonomy): Eukaryota > Viridiplantae > Streptophyta > Magnoliopsida > Caryophyllales > Amaranthaceae > Chenopodium > Chenopodium album. The sequence continues at coordinate 24,411,259 of NC_137846.1, read as the reverse complement.
TTTTTGCTTTTTGAATTTTTGAGTTTTATGTAAAATCACTCAAGCTTTCGTTCTTTGAAAGTTGCATAAGTTGCACACCATCCCATCCCAAGGTTACGTAGATATGGGTTGAAAAGTGACAGGTCTAACGTTAGACGAGGCTCAAAGTGGTTTTTTTAAAAAAAGGATTGCATATTTGGAGGGTGAAAGGTGATATGATGTGGCTACAAGGGGTGCCTCAAATCATTGGTATATCTTGTGCTTAGTTCGACATGGTTTTTTTTTGTTTTTTTTTATTTTTTTTTATGAATGCAATGCAATGTAATGCGATGATCTTATGTAAGGAAATAAATGCTCATTTTATTAAAAGGGGAAGAAGAAGAAATCTGCAAAGTATATCTAAGGAAAAATAGAAGGTGTCTATGCTAGACTTATTGGGGAAGGGATAAATGAAAGAAATAGAAAAAGAGGTCACGAAATCTTGTCGTTGAAGCTCGCCTCTTGTCTTGTATCGTTCGATTTATCATCACTCACTCTTCTTGCTGGCTGGAGGTATGGGAAGCTTGTTATTATCGATCAAATGTTAGATAGCCTTTTTTAGCTTCCAACAACTCTCAGTAGTATGACCCCTACCTTGATGGTACTTGCAATGTGAATTTAGGTTCCAACTAGGCAATCTCTTCTCAGGTGCGGGATCTTGAATAGGTCCAATGGGAGTAATGAGTCCCTTGGCATGGAGTCGTTCGAAAGCAGCATCGTAGCTCATCCCAATGGGGGTGAAGTCTTTCCTTAGTTGTTTCTTAGATCCTTGGTTATCCATGGCTAAGACTTCACTGAGATCAAAGGTACTAACATTGTTACTAGAGTGGGCGTTTTCGGAAGAAGAAAGATTGTCGTTCTTCTTTCCTTTCCAGCCACTGTGGTTACTATTGTTAGCAACTTTTTGTTTTGCGAGGTCATCTTCGATCTCGATGCCTATGTCATAGACGGCCTTGAAAGTATTCAAGTCGTGTTGATATTTTAAGTGCTTTGAATACTTTTCTTGTAAATTTTTGATGAACATCCTCACGGACTCTTTCTCACTAGGCACCTCAACCATCTTTGTAGAAGTTTCCCACCATTTATTAAAGAAGGAAGTAAAGCCTTCATTCTCTTTTTGTCTCAGCATCTCAAGTTGTCTATAATCAGTTTCGACTTGAATATTACATTTATATCTATCAATGAAAGCGTTTACAATAGCATCCCAAGTAGAGGTTTTCTCCTTATCAAGAGAAAAGTACCATTGTTGAGAAACGGTTTCTAAAGATAGAGAAAACACAGAATGAAAAGCTTCCTTGTCTATTCCCTTAATATTCATTACAGTTTCAAAGGCTCTTAAATGAAAATAAGGGTTATCCATTGCCTTGAATTTTGGGATGTCGTTGGCATTGAGCTTCTGCGGAAGAAGATCCTTGTCCACCGAGACCCCTTGTGAGCTAATGCCTTGCAATCTATAGTCATTAGATAATCTGCTCAAATTTTCATGGATGAGCTCCATTTGTTGTTGTCTCATAGGGTCATTGATTTGGAGAGTCAGATTCTTCAACATTTCAGCAATGTTAGCCACTTGTCCCTTGAGTTCGTTGACTTCTTCCTGACTTGCCATTATCTTCTTAGCTTTCCTTTTTCGACTGATTGACTTATCAAAAAGTTGAATTTGAATAAAGGTGTTGTCTTTGATTAATCGTCCTTCTCTCCTTGACCAAGTACTGTGGAAAGGGAAATTAAGGGATATGCATGATTAATTATTTGACTCAACTCTATTCAACATGCAATAGATGGGAGAAGGTAGGAAGAATGAATATTGTGATATGGGGAAAGCATGTAGAGAATGGAAATATGATGTAGATGGAGTGATATGAAAAAAATTAGGAATAGAATCTACCCCCAATTCAAATGACGGAAAAACCGACTCATGCATGAATCTAAGACATGGTCATGGTGACTCTATAAAGTGAGTGCTAACACTAGAGAGTGTATGTGACATGCTTTGACTCTTGTGTATGACCATGGGACTAAGTGCCTAGACTCAATTAAGGACTTAACAAATTGATTAAACTGATTAGTAAACTGGTTAATTAGACTCGTCATGATGACTCGAGTAAGAATCTGGACTGTCGCCGGAACAACAGAACTGTCGCCAAAGTTTAAAGCTTGTCGCCAGACGACAAATCTGTCGCTAGGTGACATGCAGTAAACTGTGGCGCCACAGCCCAAACTCCTGCGCCATTGCTGGAACATTAATCTGGGACTGTTTCCAGTAAGCTTACTTTAAGGGGACATGCCTAAAGTCGTACTAAGTCAGATTAATTACTTCATTAGTCAAATTAATTAATTCATTCATTAATTAGACAAAGTCCTTTTTAGTCATTAATTGGTTTATTTAGATTTGAACACAAGTCAAATAAACGGTTAACACATATATGATATGCACAAGCAAAGAATGCACAAATAGTCAAGTAGTCACAACATGATGCAATGAGTTTGCAACCTAACCATGGCTCTAGTTCTCTAAAGTTCGGATATGGGTTAGTCAAAGAGGGTCCATGGTTATGAGTCCGGATGCACCGCACGGAAGCCTTACCTTTGGAAGGGTTGGCGCGAGTGGATGGGACCCCACAAGTTAAAAACTTGCTTCCACGGTTTGGTGGATTCACAAACTCGGATGTACCCGTCGTTGCCAGGAGCGTTCGATTGGGTAGATGGAGCGTGAACCCCCAGAGGGTTATGTCCATATGTAGAACACATATGGGTTTCAGAAAAGTGAGAAAAACTCAATTAGGAAGCGGAATCGAGCCAACAGTGCTAGAAATGGTCAAAACAAGAAGGCAGAGTTCTGGCTCGGTATTGGAAGAACTTGGCGCCAGACTACAGGGACTGTCGCCGCAAAAGCACCCCTGTCGCCAGGCGACAGAAGCACTTTACAGGCGACAAGCCCTGTTTTCTAGGCGCTAGTTCCTACATGCCTCAGCAGGTATCTACGTTCTTAGAATTTTCCAGATTTCGCAGCGTTATTTCAATTCTAGTTGTGAAAGATATTTCTCAAATTTCCTACATGTAAAAATCCTATGTTTTTTTACTCATTTCGGATGGTCTATCCAATGAGGACCTTTTTTTTTACGCATATGACAATAATGCTAATCAAAATTATGCACATGAAATACTTAGAACTTTTCGAGTCTCATCCACTCATTCTAAATCATTGCCGAAATAAATTTCAGGAATTAAAATAGAAATCCTCCCCAGCGGAGTCGCCAAAAACTGTAGGGAATATTTCAAGCATTACCCCAAACTTGAATCCCACTGTGATCATACACTTAAGTATGGTGGCATCCAAAGGGAAGGAAGCTAGAGCAAAAGAGTCGCCAACAAGTTTTAGGAACTTGTAAACCGTTCACAAGGTGAAGATTACACCCCTTAACGATCCTTGAGACCGTCAACTCCAAAAGGTCTTGAACCAAATAGGGTTCGGGGATGAAGTTACAAATCCAACCTAAAAGAGATTGAACCTGCCCTGATAATAGGCCTCTACTTTATTCTTCTCGTATTCATGTGCGCTTTCTGACTAACATGCAATCAACAGATTAACCCTAAATCTGTTTATCTATGTTGGTTGAATATTAATGCACAAATAAAACTATTATTGGCGATCACTTGAATTATAATCATATTAGCCCTAAACAAGATTATTAATTATCTTATTAAGCGTGATTACAAGTACAAATTCCCTTTAAACATGCATAAAAGGCGTGATCAAGCAATAACAATAATATATATCAAGCAACATAATAACAATCATCACAATAATAATCATAATCATAATAATCATAATCATGTTAAAGCATAATATTAATAGAAAGATCCTAGGCATTATACTAACAAGATTAATAACAAATCCTAGCATGTCACTAAGCAATAAAGATCAAAGCTTTAGCCCTAACATGATACTAACATGATATTAGAAAAGAAAATAGGAAGCATCCTAGAAATCATAATTGATATAAGCAAATCACCCTAATTATCATACTAAGGAAAGCATCCTAACATGATACTAGGAACCAAAATAACAATCTAAGCATTATTTCTATATCATAATATCAATTAAACAATTAAAGTACTTACTTGGATGCCTCGTATCTCTTTCTAATAACAAAATACACACGTTAGTAACTTCAAGGAAAATAATATAATCAAACAATTAAATTAAATAATTGAAAGAGAGATTTGGGACCAAACCCTCAGAAATTAAAACCTTTCACGTCTAGGGCGAAGGTAACTTCGAACTTGGCTAGGTGTGTCTAGATCTCGTGAATGCGGAATTTTGTAAGAGGGAAGGTTAAGAAAAAGAATAGAGAGAGAAAGCTTCTAGCTTTAGAGAGAGATGATGATTATTGATGAATAAAAACGGAGGTTCAAGACCCTATTTATAAGAAAACAGTCCGGAAATAAGTAGAATTTGATAAGGAATAAAAATCCACTCTGTCGCTGCAAAACCGACCTTGTCGCTTGGCGACAGGCCTGTCGTCTGGCGACAGCCTGGATTTCTACGCGCTTTCAACACGGAGTCCACATATGAATCAAAATCGATTTGTAAAGTCCGTATGAAAACTGAAATCGTATTTTTCATAAAAATAATATTTTATTCCAAATAAAACTTATCAAAACATAATTATTAATTCTAATCTTATTAGGATTAAAGAGAACCTTCTAAAAAATTCTAGAAGACTATAATTAATTCTAATAACTTTAGGAATAATAATTAATATTGGGCCCTCCCCTAGATCATTGGGCCGTAAGTAAAGATCAAACCGGGCCCAGTCTAGTATTTTGGCCATAACTTCCTCATTATTCATCGGAATTGGGCTTATAATATATCGTTGGAAAGCTCTTTGCAAGACCCATCCAACTACACTATTATTGGACCCTTGTCGTGGACCAAACTAAACTGGATTGGCTGTTTTCATAAAATAGATTTGTTTTCGAAAACAGAAAGAAAGAATTTAATAAAAACCAACCGCAACACTTGAATTTTCACACTTTCACCTCATTCGATAATCATTCGACGCAAAAGTTATTCATCACTGGGTTTGGTTTTGGGGAGACACATTTGGGTGTCTACAGTATGTTTATTTTGTATATGTATATTTATTTTTATTTTTATATATCATATACACTTGTTTGATAACTGTCCTTGTATTTCTTTGGAACATGTTCCGCGAGAGACCGTGAACGGTATGGTGAGGTCTATGCGTGTTTTCCGAGCTGCTTATCGGAGAGCCCTCATGGCTTTGTCATGCCGTGATCCTCGGATGGTCGCGGTAAGTTTGTTTCTTCTCTTCTTTTTTTTTTGCCGAAGTTACTACACGTTTTGTGTATTAATCTTTGTTTTGGATCTTGTAGAATGTACAACAGCCTTTCGGGAGTCGCCGAGAATCCTGACTTCCTTTTTTATTATTTTTAAATTTAGCTTATGGAAAAAAAATGTACATATATTTTTTTATTGTTGTACATATGACACACATATTTTGTATATATATCATATTTTTATTTCCATAAGTATTTTTAAATCGAAAGAATTATCCGAGGGAGGGAAAAGGTTCCCGACTTACCCCCCTTCGAAAAAATAACAAAAAAGGAAAAGAAAAAGGAAAAAACGTAAAAGAAAAAGACAACAAAAGGACATAGGAAGGAAAAAAAAGTAAAAGGAGAAAAAGAAAATAATAAAAAAAAGGAGCTAGAAACAAAGAAAAAAAAGAAAGGAAAAAAAGAAAATAATGAAAGGAAACGAGGCCTAACAAAGGCAAGCGTGCATGTGAATTGGTTATGCACGCCACCTGTGGGTGAACTTTCCTTTGGGCGAAAATTGCCTAAAATTTGCCCCATTTGGGTCTATTTAAACGTGGTTTCGTGTAAGCTGTTGATCATCTCGCATTAATTCGTAAGTAGTATCATAAAAGAAAAAAAATGTTAATCTCTCTATTCTCTCTTTTTTTTTCAATGGCGAAAACCTTTGAACAACGTTTGAAACAATGGGTCACTTCCTTTTCAACCGAGGATAAACTTGCTTTTAAAATATACCACCTTGACCCCCTATTGAATTATATGCAACTAGTTATAAATTTTGATTTCCTTCATGCTATTAATCATTAGGACTCGAACCACCATCTTTTCCTCTTTAAAGGGGATGAAATTGTCCCATTACTTGGCGAGTTGGAGGCTCTACTAGGTTTCCCTGCAAATACTCTCCCCGTGACATATGCTCCTAACGTGTCAGATTCTAAACCTGTATTTCAAAGATTTTTTTGTTTGAATGACAATGATATGGCCAATATTGGGACAGAAGAAGGCGTGAACTTAATTCAATTTATTGAACACTTCGTCGCCCCTCGTGACAACTTGACTAAACAACATTTTAAAATTCATGCTTTATGTTTTTGTCTTGTTGTCAATTGTTTGCTTAGGACAGGTAAAGAGTATGGATATTATTCCATGGTGTCCATAGTGGAGCAAATAGAGGGGTGTCACTCACCCGCTCCTTTAGCTTTGGCGGAAATTGTTCTTTGCTTGAATCACCTTAGAGGAGACCCTAACGAGAACGGTTTCACGGGAAGTACACTCCTATTACACGTATGTTTTTTTTTTCGTCGTGTTTCAGCGCAAATCGTAAAGTTGCGCTGGTCATAACAGCGCAATCTTCTGGGATGCGCACGAGTGGCGCGCGCGACTGGATGTGATGCGCGCGCCACCTGCTTGTGTAACGTCGCAAATTAATTTTTTTTTCTTTTCTTTTTTCAGATTTGGCTCATGGAGCGCTTGCGAATCGTTGATCAGCCACAAAATCTTGAGGCTAACGGAGTGAGAACATTCCCTGGACGTCGAATTCTCTACAAACATAAGAATGAAGAAGAATGGACGTCGTTTTTCTGTCACGGGGTTCCTTACATACGCTTTGTGATTCCTTGGTGGAACATAAGTAATATAATTGGGAATATTTTTAATTGTCCCTACATTAGGCTTTTGGGCCTTTCTAGTACTACTTACATCATTCCTTACAAGGTGATGAGACAATATGGGATGAAACAGGTTATCCCCCCCACAAGATTGTGATGCCCCTAAGGATGTAAACTTTAAACCTAAACGAATTCCCCATTGGATGGAATATTGGTCGAGTCTTCCTACGTGGGTAGTGCAAAATCCCACGGCGAGCATTGTACTATCTTCCTTTTACAAAGCTTAGATGAATGTGGCGGACAAAGGAGAATTAAATAAGGCTCGATCACATAATCAAGCCGCCTCGGCTCGTAATCCACCCAAGCCTTTGATGCATTCTGCCACCACTACTCCTCCTAATGGCCAAAACAAAGTTGTGAGAAGAAAGTTAGACTTCTCCTCATCACCTAAGGTTCGTTCAAGGGAACCAAAAAGGAAGGCTCCTCCTAAACCCGCGCAAAAAGGTGTGAATATTAAGGAACCTTCACCAAATCCTCGCAAAAAGGCTCCAACGAACGATAAGGGTAAAGGAAAAAGAGTTGAAAAGGCTCATATTCCTAAGTTGAATAACAATGTTTGGGTCAAGAAGTGTTACACAATTGAGGATATAGTAAAACCTTAGAGTGTTACACAATTATTAATAGTTTAATTTTGAATAAAGTGTAATTGCTACTATTTTTTTTTTATTAATTGCTTATTATCTAGTTCAATAATGTCTTCTTGAATTTTGATTGGAATAAAAAATGAGCTCTTTTTTTTTATATATGACCGAATCATAAAGATTGCCTACGAACGAAATCAGGTCTTTGAGTAGTTCTTTGCAAAATTTATTTATTTATTATATATTTTTTGTACTTTATCTTTAATTCCTTTTGTAGAAATTAAATGAAAAATTAATCAAACTCTGTTTAATGACTTAAATCAAAGTTTAATTTTTTTTGTTTTTCCAAGTATATATGATGTTTGAGAGACGCCACTATTTTATCGCTAGTAAAAATCGAAATTTTATTCTAGCGTAAAATTCTGAGTTCGTAGTTCGTCATCAGGTGGCGCGTGCAACATCAAAGGTTGCGCTTGCTTGTCGCATGCAACTAATTTTGTTGCGCATGACATCCGCGCGCAACAGACTTAGTTGCGCGCGATACCTGTGCTACGACTTTTTTTTAATCATATTATTACCCCCCAAGTGTGAAGAGTTTTTCGTAATGTTCGAAAAAATCTAAACACTTTGAACGGTATGTGTTTTTTTATTACCCCCCCCCCCATTGTTATGAGCTTTACCGTGTGATTCGGTAAAGCGCATAACACTTAAAATCTTTATTTGAATTCTAAAAGATATGATTGTTAATGAATGAACGAGTTTATCCGGATTTTCATATGTAATATTTTTTAAGTCTATCAATGTTTATTAATTGGCGGATTTCATCGCCACCAATATCCATTAACCTGACAGCTCCTCCTGATAGAATTTCAATTACGCGGTATGGTCCTATCCAATTGGGTTTGAATTTCCCTCTTGGATCAGTTGGTGGACCTCTAACCTCTTTTAGTACAAAGTCACCTTCTTTAAGAATTCGGGGTCGAACCCTCTTGTTAAAGTGTCGCGCAATGCGTTGTTGGTAGACTTGTACATGATGCAAAGCTTTTAATCGTCGTTCGTTGAGAAATAAAAGCTCTTCATACCTCGCACTTACCCACTCAGCTTCCGGTAGCTTACTTTCGAGTACGATGCGTAGGGATGGTATTTCTAGTTCGACTGGTTGAACTGCGTCCATTTCAAAAACTAAGGAGTATGGAGTTACTCCTATTGATGTTCGTATGGATGTTCTGTAACCCCATAGGGCGAAGTGTAGTTTATTCGGCCAGTCCTTATAATTTTCTGCCATTTTCTTAATGAAACTGTTATGTTTTTATTCGCCGATTCTACAGAGCGCCGTTCATTTGAGGTCTATATGGAGATGAGTGATGATGTTTTACTTTATAACAAGCTAAGAGGGTCTCAACTTTTGCTTTGAATTGAGATCCCTGATCACTATTTAGTTCGTGTGGAACTCCATATCTACAAAATATGTTTCGTTCGAGAAACTTTGCGACATGTTTAGAAGTGATATTAACGTAAGAAGCAGCCTCAATCCACTTAGTAAAGTAATCGATGGCTAATTGTACGTACTCGTGTCCTCCTGTTCCCGTTGGAGAAACTTTACCAATTGTGTCAATTCCCCAAGTCGAGAAAGGCCATGGGGAAGTGAGGTTGTACAGTTCGGATGGTGGAAGGTGTTGTAAGTTAGCGAACATTTGGCACTCTGGACATTTCTTGACATATTGTATGCAATCGTGTTCCATAGTGGACCAATATTACCCTTGCCGTGAGATTATTTTAGCAAGAATTTTTCCATCCATGTGAGGTCCACAGACACCTTTATGAGTGTTCTCCATAAGGCGTGTGGACTCGGGTTGGTCTATACACAATAAGCTTTGACCGTTAGGTCCTTTTTTGCATAATTGACCATTTAATAAACCATATTGAGTTGCGAGTGTTCTCAAAGCTCGTCGGTCTTTCGATGAAGTATTTTTAGGATATGTGCCACGAGTAATGTATTGGAGGATATGATCATACCAAGGATTGTCACCCTCGATGTCATTTATTTCCTCTATTGCGTTGCAATAAGCTAGTTCTTCTCTTCTATCAACGCATAATGGCATCATATTTAAGTGATCTGGAATGTTGATCATTGAGGCTAATTTTGCTAGCGCATCGGCAAATTGATTCTCATCCCTTGTGAGATATTTGAAGTCAATATAATCAAAATGCTCGATGAGTTGCTCTAGGTGTGCTTGGTATAATATCATTGTGGAGCTCTTTATTTTCCATTTTTTAAGTATATGATTTATTATCAAACTGGAATCTCCATATACCTCTAATTTTTGCACACCTATGCTAGCTGCTGCTCCTAATCCAATAACGCACGCTTCACATTCCGCGGCATTATTAGTAACCTCAAAGTCTAGTTTGACAGAGATTGGAGTATGTGCTCCCTCTAGACTTATGAGTAACACTCCTACACCACATCCTTTTTGATTAGATGCGCCGTCGAAGTACATTACCCATTTGTCATCTTGTGTCATGAGAATCTCTTCATCCGAAAGATGAGTAGTTTCTGCATGACTTGTTTGAATAGGGCCAGAAAATCAGATATTACTTTCCCTTTAATTGATTTTTCAGGAATATATTTTAGTTCGAATTCGGCCAACATTACCAGCCACTTGGATATTCTTCCTTGTATGGGTGGTTGTTCTTCAAACAGATACTCTATCGGATTTTGTTGTGAAATCACATGAGTGGTGTAGGGTAGCATATAATGTCGTAGTTTTTTAGTTGCCCACACTAATGCTAAATTTCTTTTTTCCAATGTGCTATATTTCGTTTCGTATTGGATGAATTTTTTGCTTATGTAATATATTGCACGCTCGACTTTTTCTTCCTCTTGTGCTAACATGGCCCCTATGGCCGTGTCTGTGACTGTGATGTATAGCCTAAGAGGTAGTTTAGGTACTGGTGGTGCCAAAACTGGTGGACTTTTGAGATAATATTTGATTTTCTCAAAGGCCTCTTGGCATTGATCGTCCCATTCATGTTTTTCCTCTTTTTTCAATTTTTTTTAAATATTGGCTCACAAGTCATTGTCAACTTGTTGATAAATCGACTAATGTACTGTAGTTTTCCAAGAAACCCCTAATTTCTTTTTCTGTTTGAGAACAAGGCATATCAACAATTGCCTTTATTTTAGAGGGATCGATCCCAATACCGCGTGTCCTTACTACGTATCCGAGTAACTTGCCAGAAGTTACTCCGAAGGCGCATTTTTGTGGATTCAATCGCATTTTATATTCTTTTATACGAGTGAAGTATTTGCGTAAAGCTTTTATATGTCCTATTCTATCTTTGGACTTCACAATCATATCATCCACATACACTTCTATTTCTTTATGCATCATATCATGTAAGAGAGTCGTAGCCGTTCTTTGGTACGTAGCTCCTGCATTTTTTAGACCAAATGGCATGACTGTATAGCAATATGTACCCCAAGGGGTGATAAATCATGTCTTTTCTTCGTCTTTTTTTGCCATTAGTATTTGGTTGTAACCTGCGTATCCATCCATAAAGGATAACATCGCATGTTCAGCCGTGTTATCTACCAATATGTCAATATGAGGTAGAGGAATATCGTCTTTAGGGCTAGCCTTGTTGAGGTCCCTAAATACATGAATAAAGCCGGCGTTTAACTGCTTTTGTACTTCTTCTTTTATTTTCAAAGCGACATCAGGTTTTATTCGTCGAAGTTTTTGTTTTACTGGTTTAGAAGTAGGGTTCAAAGGAATCGTATGTCCCGCAATTTCCCTATCTATTCCAGGCATGTCCTTGTATGACCAAGCAAACACGTCTTCGAATTCTTTGAGCGTCGATATAAGGATCGATCGCTCTTCCGGATTTAAAGTTAAGCCAATTTTGACTTCCCTTTTGTTTTCAGTAGTTCTATATTGGTAGTTTCAGTTTCTTCAATTATAGGATTCTTTTGTTCTCGTTCATTCATTAATTCAACCAATTTGTTAGTATTTTCATCTTCATTAGATTGATTATTATAGCATTCAAAAGATTCAAGAGAAGGCATATACTCGGAAATAGAGCTCATATTATTGAAATCAAAAGAAAGTACATCAAGAGAAGAATCCTTTTTGGGATCTTTATCCTTAGAACTAGAAAATAAAGACTCAGCAATGGCCATAAGGCCTAAACTTTCGGCTTCCTTAAAATCTAAAGTAGACTCATCGTCAGATTCTTCAAACATCTTCCTTTCGCTAGTGATGATCTCCAGTTTATCACCTTTATGGTTAATCCATTTGAAAGACTTCCTCCATCCATGCTCGAAGGTTTCATTAGAAGAGGTGATCAACGAGGTTGGGTCAAAAGCTTCATCTTGGATGGCGTTCTGATTAGTCATTGTAGCAATATGGTTTTGCTCTAATCCAAATAGCAAGTTGAATGCTTGCCTATCATAACACCCTGGAGTTGGGTGTTTTGATTGAACGACTTTTAAATCATGATTTAAGAAGTAGCAATCGTGGAATATTTCGAATCCAGGATTCTTGATAACTTCTAGAACCAATGGTTCTGGAAAGTCATAGCATGGGTAATCCTCTCCCTCCTTAATGAATTTTCCATTAAGGGTTTGATTGTAGGATGGGAGTAAAGTGATTATCCCTTTTTTATTGTTGTCTTTACGTGCTTTGATCTTAGCATTGTGAGACTCTAGTTCCTCTTTGGTTGGTTTATATCCCAATCCAAAAGAAAAGATTTTCTTTGGGATAGGAAGCAAAAGAGATTTCTTGATTCCTATTCCCAAAGGCATCCCAGGAAAGTAACTACTCTTGAATAAGATGTTGTTTACTATTAGGGTGGAGTATGGTTCAAGCTTGAATGGTTCTTCAAGGCTTTCCTCTATTTCTAGCGTGCAAATTGCCTCCGCAGCGAATCCCCACATGTCCTCTTCATCATTATCATGATTTATTTCTAGAAGTAATTGATCATTTATCGCTATTTTGAGAGGAGAAGCATGTATAGTCATAGGAACACCTTGATAGTTAAACCTAATTATTTGATGAAGCGAGGATGGTATCGCTCCAAGCTCATGTATCCAAGGACGTCCAAGAAGAAGATTGAATGTAGGTTTAATTTCCATGACATGGAATTCAACTATCTTTTGTATTGGGCCTGTGGTAATTGGTAGCTTAACAGTTCCACACACCGATCTCCTTGAATTGTCATAGGGCCCTAATGCTTTGTGTTGTTGATTGAAAATATTTTTCTCGATTAAGGCCTAAGTATTTCGCAGTTCGTAATGGGCACACATTTACAACCGACCCATTGTCCACAAAAGTAAGAGGGATGTTGTATCCCTTGCACCTCACACTTAAGTATAATGTGTTGTTGTGGGTAGTGTCTTTTAAAGGCAAATCATCATTAGCGAAAATGATTGATTTGTCGGATTTCTCGCTAGTAAGCAACCTAACGAGATCTTGGGGGGTTGTGTCCGTACTTACAGACAAAGCTGTTAGAGCATTCATAAGAGAATTCCTATGTTCTTTAGAAGTACTTAGGAGTTCCCAAATGCTAACATTCGCCTTGGATTGGCGAAGTTGTTTGACCAATGAATCTTCCACCTCAAGTGAAGGTGGTATTGAATTTTGAACTTGATTTTGAACTGGATTTTGAGTGGTCGAAGATCCATTTGGTGGTGCTTGATAAACTCGCCCAGAACGAATTAGATGATCTATCTCGTTTAGGTTAGTTATAAGACTCATGAACCAACTTTCTTCTAGAGCTTTGAGTGTGCCTCCATTTCAAGATGCTCCATAAGTTGTGCTGGATGTCATTGTTCATCCAAGGAGAGATTCAATAAATCTTGTGATTTCCCCAAGAAATGATCCCAATCAAGCGCTCCACTTGTCTCCTTTTGTAGACAAGGTGGAGGTGGGGCGGCGGCATACTTAGAGATATATAAGTCCTGAAAGTCGTCATCCCATAACCCACACACTTCATTAGTTGCCCCTATGAGCGTTGTGGTTAGAGGTTTCCCTATGGGGGTGATATAGTCCAAAGGATTGAACGTATCACTTCCCATATGATCCTCATCAATGTAAAATGTCCTTAATGGGGATACATTGTTGTTGGGTTTAGGCGTGGGAATTCTCCCATCATCTACTAGATGTTGAATCTTGTGCTATAAGACAAAGCAACATTCAGTATCATGCCCAACACCTCTATGATAAGCACAATAGGCATTGTCATCCCATTGAGCGTTTCTTTTTTCTAGAAGAGTGGGTGGCGTTGGCCCTGTTAATGTAAGTAATCCTTTTTCATTTAATTTTTCTAGAAATTATTTTTCTTTGTAGTTCACAGGAAATTGTGTAAACCTTCTTTCTCTTGTCCATCCTTCGAGGGTCATTACTATGATATTGATTTGCGCCATTATATTGCGTGGAAGTCGCAAATACATCAATAGAGGATGAAGTGTTATCATTCCACTTTTTGTAGTTGTTCTTAGGTTGATGATGATGAGGCTTATTTGCTTTTTCTTTAGCAAGATCATCTTCAATCCTAGTAGCCACAGAATAGACCTTTTGAAAAGTGTCTAAACCAAGGTAGCGTAGATGTTTATAGTACTTTTCATGACAATTGTCAATGAACTTTTGTAATAACTCGAGTTCAGGTGGCCTTTGGGCAAGGTAAGCCGCCTTTTCTCGCCATCTACCGTAGAAAGCAAGGAAACCTTCATCGTCGCCTTGCTTAAGCATCTCAAGTTCACGTAAAGTTGAATTGAACTCTACGTTACTCTCATATTGGGTGATAAAAGCTGAAACTACATCTTCCCATGTTGTCTTCAATTTCTCATCTAGCCCATAGTACCACTCTCTCACGGCTGGGTCTAGAGATAAAATGAAAGTTAAAGCATAAAGCTTAGGATCAACTCCCTTTAATGCCATGGTGCCAGTAAAACACATTAAATGATTTTTTGGATTATTGGTCACCTTGAATATTGGCAAGTTCGTATCTACGAACTTTTCTTGTAAAGCAATCCCTGTAGGAGGAGCAAACTTTTCTGTGTCGAAGTACTTGTTCCCCATTGTGGAACGAAGAACAAGCTTCTCCAACGACTTTTCTTTGATGGATAATTCCTCCATCTTTTGTTGCAAGGCCAAAGTTTCGGCATTTTTCTCTTCAGCTTTTTCAAGTTTCTTAATCCTTCTCTTCTAGCCTCTTGAGCCTTTTCTTCTCTCAAACGAGCAATATCTTCTTAGAGTTGCTCTATAGTTGACATCGTTGTTAGACTAGAATTAGTTGTTGAGGGAAGGTGGTTTGAAAGGGGGGAATTGTTTGATGGTAAACATAGAATGCGAGCGCCCGGGAGTCTTCGTTCCTAAGCTTGGAAACCAGCCCTAAAAGAAGTACGAAAGGATAAGTAAATTGATACGCTTGTTTAGGAGACAAAAGAAGAAGAAAGGAAGAAAGAAAAGACGCAAGATGCATTCGAATGGATAACATCACCTTTAAACAATTCTTTAATAAAGATATTGTTTGAATGAGTCAATTGTTCTTTGAAGAATCAAAAAGACTCGTAGCAGTAGGCGCTCGCAAGTAGCTAGGTTGCGCACGGAAGGCGCTCGTATCCCTAACTCTTACGCTGGTAGTGATCGCGTAACTCAATGAGTTGCGCGCGCCACCTGCTCATTCGATTTTTTTTTTTTTTTGTTCAAGCAATTTTTTTTGTTTGTATCTCATCCCTTTTTTTTCGATTTTTTTTTATGTTACCCTTCGAATACGACTCAAAATTACAAAGACACAACTTCGTAATTGGGAACCTAAACCAAACTAAAAAGGAAGGAAAAAAAAATGCTATCCTAAACACGTCACATATAGTCATGTAATCACATAAGCATACAATAAGCCAAGGTTCACACAATGCATTTCTAAGGTCGTAAGCTTGGGTGTCAAAAGGTACCATATCTTAAGGAACGATGCACAAATCAATCACTCAACGTGTTGACTCATGACATAACCTTCCCAACATTTTGTTGGCGATATGGGTGAGATGATTGTTATTGATTTCGGGATAGAAGCATAGTGTTGGAAACCCTTAGTCAATGAGCCAATCCCCAAAGGTTATAGGTTGCTATGATTATACATGATGCAATGTTGCTTGTTTGGTTTTTACATTTTTGAAAAAGGAAGATATTATGCGTTCAAGTCTCGCTCTCTAACTAGAGATTATTCAAGTTAATTCCGGTTACAACCCATAGGAAACCTAGTGTTGGAAACCTTGGACCATAACTAAAAATAAATCTTGTAACCTCTAAGTCCCCAGTGGAGTCGCCACTGTAAGGAGGGTGTTCCCATTATAGGGGATCTTTATCCTTAAATGCCCATGGCCCTTTAAAAGCCTAGGACTTTACACTTGTTAGGATATATTAGGATTTGAATTCCTGACTGTTTGGGGACCTTGAATTAGAATGGATCCTATCATCACCCTTTTTTGTAAGAAACAAGTAGGAGTCGCCAATGAGTTTTAGGAAAACTCATAAACCTCGTTCATGCCTTTCTCCCAAATAGAGTTCAAGGGATATTTAGCACAAATAGTAAGTTTACCCATGCCCAAATTGGTCTACATGAACCAGAAATGAGTTCGGGAGCGAGGGTACCAAGATAAAGTTCCCTTTAGAGGGGAATCTCTATCTTAGCCCTAGTACGGCCTCTACTAGCTCTTCCTTTTTTAGAATTTCATCACCAAACAATATATGCAACGTGGTACCTAAAAACTAAGTTAGTTGATTTTATTTACACGCGTCAATCACGTAGGAATTACATTGCAAAAGTTGTTATTCTTATTTAATCAATATTCGTGAAAAGAACAAAAATAAACAAGATTCGCCTTGGCTTAAGTAATCAATAAACAATTTAATTATGCAATTCTATTCTTTATTTAACGCAAGATGCTATGTGAAATTAATTAATAAAAAGTTCGTTTAAAGTGATCAAACAACACTAATTAATTAATTAAAGTTATTTTAAACGAGAAAATAATGTGATTGATCTAAGTGCTCGGGAATTTACCATTTCTCTTTGCTAGATCTTCGTTTAGAACACTAATGGACTCCTTCTTGTTTGAGAACCTCCACCGTAGTAACAAGTATTGAGGGGGGTGAGTGTCTAGGACAAGAGGGTTTGATAGTTCATAAGTTCACAAAGTTTCTGCCAGAGTTTTAGGTTAATTTCTGTCTGTTTTAGCCTCGTATTAAGCCCCTATTTATAGGGAATGGGTACGTTTAGGGTTTTGAACATTCTGCCCAAAGTTATCAGAATCAGGATTCTACTTTGAATCAGTGAGTGGGGTAGAATCAAATCGGTAAAATCGAATCGTAGAATCGTACGATTCTACCAAAATGTAAAATTGGGCTTCAAAATGTAACAAATGACTACATACATAATTTTATAGCAATGAGAATGATAATAATATATATTGTTAGTAACATAATACTGACATACAAACATAAAATAATTTTTCAAGTAATTTCGCACGCGCATAACTCAAACAATATAATATAAACTATAAAGTCGGATTATTGGTACACATTCTTAACCATGAGAGTACACGATAGTTGTTGTTAAATTATGAAAAAAATAACGTTGTTGACTCGTAAAGTTGTTTTCCCTAGACCCATGCATAATAAAAAAAAATCCAACAATGATAGAAAACTAAGTGTCAAGTTAGTTCATTTAAAAAGATAGCTAAAGAATGACAACTACAACAAACTCATGTTATAAAAGTGTTTTTTATATTCCCAAAGTTGAGTGCATGAGACTCATGAATACATTCTTATGCCCACAAAATTTAAATGGTTGGATAGAATCTTAAAAGTTATTTAAATTGATGTTTCATAAGCTTTATTATGATTTAGATTGAATAATATGTAAGTCATTGACTAAAGTTAGGTTCAACTATGACACCCTTACACTCTTTAGTCTATAACATAAAATATATAAATTATATAGGTACAAAACCAATTCTATTAGAAAGTAGACTTCAAGATCTTTCCAATGACATATTATAAGCCTAATTCCGATTTTGGAATCAAAAGTTATGGGTTTCGAAAAATCAGATTTTTTGCAGGAGTAGAATCGGTATAGAATCGTAGAATCGGTACCGATTCCACCGATTCTAACCGATTCTACCGATTCTATGAGCGATTCTATAGCATAACGATTCTACCAGCGATTTACATCGTTTAGGTGGATTGGGATCGTAGAATCGTACGATTCTACGATCCGAATCGTGATTTTAATAACATTGATTTTGTCGCAGTAGGTGTCGCGCGCATCTAAATGGGTTGCGCGTGACAGCCCAGCGCAAGTCATTGAGATGCGCTGCTTTGGGCAGCGCAACTGATGATATTGCACGTGGTATTATGGTAATATTCGATTTATATTTTTATGAAATCTGAATCTTTTGCAAGCACATCTCTAGCAGTTGCGCGCAACTGATTGGGTTGCGTGCGCCAGACCAGCGCGACTCATTGAGATCAACATTGATTTTTAACCTAGGCGCCTCTAAATCCGTCATAATTAGGTTTTAACCTCGGGCTTAAGCCTAATTATGATCGGGCTTAATTAATTGGACCTTATTTCATTTGTTATTGAGTTAGGCTAGTCATTTTTGTGTCCTTGGGATTCAATCAGTTATCCATAAGTATTCCTCACGTTGATCCAACACAAAGATGGTGTTATTTATCGTCATCACTTCCTATCGGGACAGGAGGCCAAAAGTAGATGTCTACACTGCACCACAATCTGATAGATCATTTAGTGACAAAGAGCTCTTCCGGATGAGTGGTGATGAATTTATTGTAACTGCCGATGGAGAAGATACACCCGCAACGAAAGTTGCTTCTATTCAATCAATCATGGAGCCACATATCTTTCTAGGATGGATTGACAATGAAATTAAGCCAGGAAAGCATGTGCTCAAGTATGTAAATCATGGGCTAGATGGTTGTATAAAATGAAGCAGGATGGTTACGGTGAAGAACCTAGCGAAAGTTCAGGACATTAAAAGAAATATGATTCGTATTTCCTTTCCTTTTAAGCCAACACAACTTCTGTCTAAAAAAATAGAAAAACAACCAAAAAATCAAGAATAAAAAAAATCACAAAATAAAAAAAAAAATAGAAAAACCACAAAACAAAACCAAAAAAAAATAGAAAAACCACAAAAAAAATAAAAAAAACCAAAAAATAAAAAAATCCACAAAAATGCCTCATCTCACCACCCTAAGAACTACGTGCAGCTTGATCCCCATGGCCTATATTACTATATCCTTCATTACTTTCTTTTCTCACTCGCGCCATTGGGGGTACGTAGGCAACTCAGACATGAGTCCAGCTACTTAAACACAAAACCAACCATCCACTTTGTATATGTATCGCAAACAAAATTGAATTTATGCAGAATTTGGATCGGTACAAGGGACAAGAAGATATGCGAGCATATAAGGAAATTATTGAATTTCTTTGCATCCGCCGAAGAAGCTTATTAAAGGGATACAGGCCCACTTTCTACATCTTTGTCCTTTACTTTCTGATACAAATAAATTGGTATGACATGAGATATGAACACCTACGAGCCCTTTGTTAACTCATATCACTTCCCCTTATTAATTAATAATAATAAAATTTACGTTTTTACGTGCCCAAGTGGTTCAGTGGCATGGCTGGAATTTCAAACGATAAGCAAGTTCTAACACCTTAGGTATCTTGTATGTAAAGAAACCCCTAAATTGACACCTTAATCAACATTCCTTACTAACTATTTCTTTTCTTTATCAAAACATCACTTATTTTTTTCCAAAGAAAAAATTCATATACATGCACATTTTTTATCTAAGTTTCCTTTTTTTCAAAAAAAAAACTTATTTGGCATACGAAATTGCATGAATTATACATATCTTTTTCATTCCAATGTTGGTTGAATTTAATACTCCTTGTATAGGTAACCACCTAGGATAAACAGACGTCTGATTTGGAAGCCTCCTCTTTATAAATATAACCAATCATTCTCAACAAACCAACCTTTCCAGCCGACTAGAAAATCCCATCCTAAACAACCAAGATTTGATGTCCCAGCCACTTACTAAGGGTCTACAATTGATGATGAAAATGGGATACATACCTGGTGAAGGTTTAGGTCGAAACACTGAAGGAAGGAGAGACCCTATCCCTATCATTGACAAGAAGAATCGCCATGGTTTAGGATATGATCCTAGCTACGACTTTCACATTCACAAGAAATCATCTCTTACGCTCAATGGACAATTCGTTTTGAAAAATGATACTGAGCTATACCATGAATTCCCTGAGCAGTGGTATGATTTTGGCTCACGAAAAATACTTCCTAGACTAGAGATTTTTTCCGCTGAGGCCAAAGACGAGGATGTGGTAAAAAAGTGGTTTTACGAGAAGCCTAAATAAAAAGAATACATTGATTGGATAGAGTACTTGAAGCAGGGTGTCTTGGGAAATTAATTTTCTACGAAATTTAGAGATATTGAAAACACAGATCCATTATCACTCATAGTACCAGTTGGGGGTGATGTTCTATTCCAAATGAAAACCGAGAAAACTCAAAACCAATCCTACCTAAAAGACCCTTTCCCTAAACCTTTTTTTAAAACAAATAAGATTCATTTCTCCCCCTCGGATGGTTATGAAACAAATATTTCTTCATCCAACCAATTTTCCCTGCACACACAATCTGATTTCTCTGATCATGAAGACATCGAAGCTCTTGTAGAATCTAAACATGTTTGTATGCAAGAAATTAATGTTGATTATGATGAGTTATCTGACAATGAATCTTTCAATGAGCCTAAATCATGCATGAAACCTATAGAAGAGTCCATAGTCATAGATATAGGCATAGAAGGTGACATAAGAAAGGTCAAATTAGGATCTTCCCTCTCCCCTGAAGAACAAGTTGCATTCATTTCATTACTTAAAGACTATGTAGATGTGTTTGCATGGTCATAAGCCGATATGCCGGGGGTTGACCGTAACATAGCTTAACATCGTATTCCTCTCTATCCCGAAAGCAAGCCAAAACAACAAAAGTTACGAAGAATGAAGCCAGAGGTCAGTCTTAAGGTCAAAGAGGAGATCCAAAAGCAGCTTGATGCAAAATTCATTCGCCCAATTAAACACCCCGAATGGTTGGCTAATGTGGTGATAGTTCCAAAGAAGGAAGGAAAGGTTTGAGTATGTATCGACTTTAGAGATTTAAATGTAGCATCGCCAAAAGATTATTTTCCACTGCCCCACATAGATGTCTTGGTGGATAGTACTGCGGGCCATGCAATGTTCTCATTCATGGATGGTTTTTCAAGATATAATCAAATACTGATGGCAAAGGATGATACACCAAAAACATCATTTATTACCCCATGGGGGACATTCTGCTATCAAGCGATGCCCTTTGGACTAAAAAATGCTGGTGTTACTTATCAACGTGCTGCAACAACCATCTTACATGACCTCATTCATGACATTGTTGAAGTATATGTGGATGATATGATTGTTAAAAGCCATGACCGTGCGGAACATATATCGGCACTAAAGTCCTTTTTCGACAGAATTCGAAAATACAACTTAAGATTAAACTCCCATAAATGTGTGTTTAGTGTAACTTCTGGAAAACTTCTAGGATTTATCGTGAGTCAAGAAGGAATCAAAGTCAATTCAGATAAAGTTAAGGCCATTAAGGAATTGCCTCCCCCAAAGAGTGAAAAAGAGATAAGAGGTTTTTTAGGAAGAATCCAGTACATCAGTTGGTTCATATCACAACTTACAACTAGATGTGAACCGATCTTCAAACTTATTCGAAAAAATGTGCCAAAAAAGTGGAATGATGAGTGTCAAGCTTCATTTGATTCACTGAAGAATTATCTTTCTAATCCTCCAGTTTTGATGCCACCCAAGCCCGGGGAGCCTTTGCTTTTGTACCTTACAGTTACGGAAACTGCCATGGGGGGATTATTGGCTCAATATCAAGAAGGTACCAAGAAAGAGGTTGCTATTTATTATCTAAGAAAAAAGTTCTTAGAATATGAGACTAGATATGCTCCGTTAGAAAGGGCATGCATCTCTCCAATCTATGCAACAAAGAAGCTCCGACATTATCTACTAGCTCATACAACATTCCTCATCTCAAGATTAGACCCTATCAAATATATTTTTGAGAAACCTATCCTGAGTGAAAGATTTGCGAGATGGCATGTTATTCTCTCGGAGTTCGATATTCAATGCGTTGGTCAAAAGTCTGTTAAAGGAAGAGCCATATCTGAAGCGTTAGTTGATGGGCCTATATCAGGAGATGAATTCAATAATGAATTCTCGGATGAACATTTATTCAATATCAATACATCACAATGGAAGATGTACGTTGATGGAGTATCCAATAGAAGGGGGAATGGTGCAGGTGTGTTATTTATTGATCCTTATGGAGTTCATATTCCCTTTTCAATAAAACTTAGTTTCCCAACAACCAATAACACCGCTGAGTATGAAGCTTGTATCTACGGTGTACAGGCAGCCTTAGCAGCAGGGGCAAGAAACCTTATAGTGTACGGTGATTCAAACCTCATTATATCTCAGACAATTGGAGTGTGGAGGGTTCGAGATGAAAGGTTGCAAATGTATATTGACCATCTCCAACAATTTATCCCATGCTTTGAGGAAATCGATTTCAAACATCTCCCTCGAGAACAAAATAGTTTCACTGATGCGCTAGCTAATCTGGCAGTAAATCTAACCTGGGAAGATAACGTTAAGGTTCAGTCTGTAACTGTCGAAGAAAGAAGTTCCCCAGTGATCATGGATGAAGAAATGATTGCATCATTAACTATGCAAGATGAAGAGGATTCTTGGTATAGCGACATAAAAAATTTCTTAGCCACTCGGGAATATCCTGAAGGGAGTCATAAAAAAGATCAACTTGCAATTCGAAGGCTAGCTGCTCACTTTGTGATATTAAAAAATCAATTGTAGCATAAGGGTTTTGATGGAACCTTGTAACTATGTATTCATGGTGAACAAGTCCGAAAAGTCATGGGAGAAATCCATGTAGGAGAATGCGGGCCACATATGAACGGACAAATGCTAGCTCGTAAAATTTTGTGAGCCGGGTATTATTGGACCACGTTGGAGACAGATTGCATCCATTTTGTAAGGAGTTGTAAGAAGTGTCAAATATTTGCGAATCTCAACCATATGCCAACCGTCTCACTACATAATCTCACCTCACCGTGGACATTCTCAAGTTGGGGTATCGATATCATCGGACAAATCCATCCGAAAGCTTCAAATGGACATCAATAAATTTTAGTAGCAATTGATTATTTCAAAATGGATTGAAGCAGCATCATTCTCCAAATTAGGCACAAAACAAGTCTCAAAATTCGTGATAAACAACATTGTGTATCGCTACGGAGTACCGTTTGAATTATTTCGGGCAATGGGTCGCAATTTGAGGGGCAATTGAAAGAAACTCTTAAAAAGTATTAAGTCAAACATCATCAATCTTCTCCCTATCTCCCTCAAACCAATGGAGCATTTGAAGTAGCCAATAAGATAATTCGGACAATAATCGCAAAAATGACTGAAATGATGAGGGAATGGCCTAACAAGTTGCCATATGCACTTTGGGGGTATAAAATTTCCATTCGAACCCCAACAGGAACGGCTCCTTACTCCTTGGTGTATGGAATGGAACCCATCCTTCCCATAGAAATCGAAATTCAATCCTTACGGGTCATGAATGAAAGTGAAATCTCTGAAGATCAATGGTTTAAAGTTCGAAATGATGAACTCGCCTTAGCAAATGAACGAAGGTTATAGGCTCTTCACAATACCCGACTTTACCAACGACGTATTGCTCGAGCCTTCAACAAGAAAGTTCGAGGTAGAGACATCCAGGAGGGTGATCTGGTGCTAAAAGAGAACCGGGCTCCTCTTCATGATTCTCGGGGCTAATTGAAACCAAATTGGTCTGGACCGTTCTTAGTCAAGCATATCACTCCTGCTAGGGCAGTAAAGTTAGTCGATATGAATGGTGATGGTTTCCTCCATTTCACCAATCTTGATCAACTCAAAAAGTATTACGCTTAAATTAGTATCCATACACAGGTCAATAAGGGTAAAAAAAAAAAGGGTTGCGTACGAATTAATGTATGACATTCGATCAGTTCTAAAAAAAAAAAAAAAAAAAAAAAAAAAAAAAAAAAAAAAAAAAAAGGGGTTGCATATGAATTACAATTTTTTACAATCCCATCTCTATTAGATTTATTAATTGTATATTTAGGCTTTAATATCATTGTATATGCTTTGGACCTTCATTCACAATTAAAATACATGATTTGGCTCATAAAATGAAATATTCTAAATCAGGATCTCATGATCATAAACTTTAAATTTCAAGTAACAATGTCAAAGTTTAGAGCAACAATTGTGTTGACTTTTAAAGAAAAACTTCATTCCAATGAGAAATTCCAACCTTAAAATCACATTGTTACATAAGATGACTTTCGATCCTAATTCAATGCTTCAAATGCCCGTGGTGCTAAGGAAACCCTAGACTTATTACGTGAAAAGTTCAAGTGCCAAAGAAAAAGGGGCATTTGAATCATTTTTTTCTTAACTTTATCACTTCTCTCCCTTAATCCTCTTCAAATTGCTGCTCGAGGGTTCATCCTCTATCTTTGGCCTTTTAAAAGAACCCACATCTTTGAGAAGCCACCCTTCATAATAAACATCAATAATCGGATCTCTTAAGACCCGGAGAAATGGAATTTTCTTAACCTGTTCCCAAACTTTGAATAGATCCCTCAACATGTTGGTATCTATCCAATGAGTAGTACATTCATCAGTGGGAAGATCCTTCAAGAAGGTTTGTTGCTGCCCGAGCTGTCGAAGACACCTCCGCGGATAATAGAAAGTGATCTAGTTGATACTTGGAAGCACTACACCCCTCTTGTTAGCAGTAGTATATATGACTTCTTTGATCCCTAAATGGGAGGTTACCCATTGGATTTCAGCTTCAAGAGTAATGATCCAAGCATTATTTTTCTTTACCTTATGATATAACGGTGAACAACCCCTAATAAGGATAATTTTAGGATGGTACTTGATTTTGTTCAAAGGTTTCACCAACTTAAACTTCTCCATCAACCACAAGTGAAGCACCAGTGAGCTCCCCTTCATGAAGGTGTATGGATGTTCCTTTTGATGATCAAGACCAAGGACCAATTCTCCCAAGATCAATGTCCCTAATAGGCCCCCACAAACCATTTGTAGTGCATAGCTAGCCACATTGTTATGACACAACCCAAGATCTTCCTTGAACAGCAAAAGACCCATGAGGGCAATCAAGCATGCTCGACTTCGTGCCGAGCCATACGAAATATCAAGATCAAGATTGTTACCTTTTGCTTTAAAAGGTTTGAGGACACAATTGATAAGGATGGAATATTCATGATGAAAAGTCATACCATCATGATAAGATAGGCCTAAATCCTCATGTAAATAACCACTAGTAGAAGTACACTTTTTTGTGATAACCAATGGTCCACTCATAGCAAAACCCAAGAGACCTTCAATTTCTTCTACCATTGGCACCATATCCCCACCTTTAAACCTGAAAACGTGTTTTTTCTCATCCCAATATTTAGTAGAAGCATAAATAAGGTCATAGCAAAGTGGAAGTTTGAGAAGAGGAAGAAGAGAATCAAAGAAGATTTTTGCATAACTTTTCTCTCCTAAAGCAACCTCTATCCCCATGGAAAATAGAGTGTTTTTGTAATCTACTTCATTGATTACATTCAAGTATTTGGGTTCTTTTACTTTCATATCCATAATTTTGAAAGAAAATTTGAGGAAAATAAGGAAAGAAAGACAAGAAAAACTAAGTATTCTTGTTTTCAAAGAAGAATAGGAGTGGATGATTGTGATCACCCAAACTCACGTATTATATAGGCAAAGAAAACCCCCCATCATGCATTGAAACACCAATAAGCCTTCATGCATCTAGTCCCACCACAACATGCCATTTTTTTCATGCAAACTTTTCTTACATGCATGTGTTATGACAATAATCAATAGTCTTTTTACTCCATGTTCTCATGATTAAAGTACCCGTGAGACTTGCTCCTTTTGTTACATGAATAGGATAGTCAAACAGAACCAAATTAATCCTTAGAATGTCCTTTTATCTAATTTTATGGTTGCACTTTGATATGTCTCAAGTTGTTTATCTCCATGCTATATCAAAAATTTTAAGCCGGTTTTTCAACAGCAATCGAGATTTATCAAAGCTGTTTTTTCAACCCTGACTGATCAATATATCAAAAATTTTAAGCCGGTTTTTTAACCGCAATCAAAATTCCTAAAGCTGGTTTTTTCAACCACGATTGATCATGAGTTAATCAATCAAAACTTTTAAGCCGATTTTTCAACCGCAATCGAGAGTTATCAAAGCTGTTTTTTCAACCACGACTGATCATGATTTAATAAATCAAAACTTCTAAGCCGGTTTTTCAACCGCGATCGAGATTTATCGAAGCTGGTATTTTAAACCTCAACTGATCATTAATCAAAACTTGTAATTCGGTTTTTCAACTGCAATTAATTGACGATTAAGTTTTAACCACAATCAATACATCGTATTTAACCGCAAGTATTTTCAAGCCACATTTAAGCAAGTGCTTGATAATTATTAGCGTGTTGTTTTTATATATTTTACTCTAGTTTCTTTAAAAGTTCTATTTAAGGATCAAAATTTACTATCTTTTTCTAATCATTGATCATCGTTTGTTCCAAACTCGATCAATGAGGGGCATTATGTAGACACCAAATTTTGATCCCCTATTTTTATACCTTTTTTTTACTTTCAATCAACTAATAAATTATAATAACAAATTTAATTATGCTAACAACAACCGTAATAATTAGATATGAATGCAAGTGGTGTTTATTTATAATTTCAGAGTACACAAAACTCTTACAATTTGTACTTCTAATTTATGAATAAAACACGATGTTAATTTGAAGCACAACTCGAACCTTGTACACTCCGTGCCAGAAACTTCAAGTCGTCACTTACTCATGATTATGAAAATCATTAACGCCATTAGTAGCACCACTAACGCCATAATCAAAGCTAAATATAAATTTAGCACTCGAAAATGTTCGTCGAACGGAGATGGACCTTGACGGTTTTGGTTGCCGGGAGCCATGGAAACCGAAGATGAAAAGGTAAGGGGTATGTTTATGGGTAGATAAGGGGGTGAATGGTGATTCAGATAAGGGAAATCTCCCTTTAATAGGGAGTAAATCTTATCCGTATTTTATCATATCCCAATCGTGTAATCGTTTAGTCTAATAATAGTAATAATGTTATCTTTTAAAAATGAAATAAAAACAATGTTGTTACCACTGACGTATGTAACTATTATTCCGTTTGACATATCCTGGTCGAGAGTATCAAATATTGACCCTCTAATCCATACAATTTTAAAACCGTGACTGTTTCTATATTATCACTTTCTAACCCCGGATAAAGTTTAGCACTACTGATTTTATGTATCCTATTGTTATTACTATTATTCTAATATTTTCAATCACCTTTTAATACAATAATTAAAAAAAAAAAAGGGAAATTGATTCAAAACAAAAACCACAAAGGACAAATGAGCATACTTTGATAATGAAAAAGCATGCATTACATTATCAAAGCATGCATGTAATGCATGCATACAAAATCAATTACAAAAGCAAGTCACGGCTCCCCCTCCCAACTTGTATTCTTTTTTTTTTCTTTTTTTTTTTTTTTTTTGTTTTTGTTTAACTTCTTTAATTTCAACTTGTTTTAATTCCACCAATTTTACTTTGTTAATAACGTAATACTACTACTCCATTTTTCATCTTCTTCCTTCCTTTCAAATCCTCACCAAAACACCATTACAACTATACCTTCATGACTCATCTTTTCTCTGTTCCATACGCTCAGAAATAACAAGTTTAAGCATGCATGCTATTTCTCTTCCTGATTATTGCAATGACGACAATATTTGACAGTGAAAGAGTGGCTCTAAACAAAGATACCTCTGTCATTACCACTCATTTGATATGTCAAATCCATACAGAAAAAGGAAATGACGAGCCATGGTTGTAATTTAGCAACGAAAATCAGAAAATGGTGTGATATGACAATACGTTGTATCACCGAGCTGTGTTTCTTTCCAAAACGGTAAGGTGATATGACTATCCATAATCAATGGCAAACAACGTTTTTCTCCTTGTTATTTTCTGATAAGTGGGTTTCGTAGTAGTATGATTTGGCTATGGTAAGTTTGAAATACGAAGAGTAAGTACATGAAAATACATTCTTCAAAGGAAAGTAGTATCAAATAATAATTGTATTATATTAGTAATTTTAATTATTTTTAGTCATTAATAACATTGTCATTTGTTCAGTCAAATTAGTAATTAAGTTTTGCATGTAGTAGTAGGCTAATTCTATTTGTCCTCTATCTCATTAAGATGAATTTTGTTACCATTTCTACCTAACTCTTGTATTCTTACGTAATTATTCCGTATAAGCAGTACATTCTTTGTATTTTGTATTTTAGCTCCCATTTGCTCCTATAAATACCACCCACTCTTCACAAAGAAAGGAAGGAAGAAAAATCGAAGAAAACTGCTAAAAAAAAAAAAAAAAACTCTTAAAAGAAGTCTAAATTATTTCGGCATTTTTATTAGATAAAAAAAAGGCTAATCTAAGAAAAAAAATTACTGTAAAATATATATAAGAAATATATAGTACAAGGACTTGACCTCAAATTACATCGATCATATTTGACATTACTTTTACTAATTCCTCAAGATAGCTACCCAAAGTCAAAGGTAATATTTTCTTTCTTTTTATTTGTGATTTCCAATTATTTTTACATACATTTACTAACTTTTCTACTTTTGTGTGTTCCATAACCTCCTAGGGCACTATACGTGTCGGTTTCCTAATTTGGAAACCAAGTAGAATTTGACCGACCGCGAGTGAGTTCGAGAGTGACTATACATGGTTTGTTTGATTGTTCATCTTGTATCTATCATCATTATTTAGAACATGAAATGGAAGCAATGATAATTGTACAAAATGCATAAGGAAGCTCTAAAGAATTAATGATGGAATTCTAGCAAAGTACCATTTTTGACCACTTTACTTTTTATTATGTAAAAAATCGTTTTCCATGATAAAAATAAAAAATAAAATTTTTACAGTAAGCTTATGTATTTAGAAGTGTATGAGACTTGGAATTTTATAAAAATAAATTTTAACCAATCCACAAAAAAATCAGACATTAAGGCTTAGTAACACCACAAATTTCTTACTACAAGTCTGTCCATGTTCCAATTTCGACCAATATCCTTTTTAAATAAGAAAATTTGAATTGACTACCTAGAAAGTAGATTTCTCAAGATTTTTAAATTGGGGTAACACGTTCTCATAGGATGAATACTCTATTTTCTATGATTTTTACAAAACAAGGTATTAAAATATTAAACTGGTTTGAGGCTGTTTTTCCCAACCAAGAATACCTTTTTTAATTGGCATATCAAATGACTTCTAAAAAGGTAGAATTTCCTACAGAGAATCTACATGTTTGTCCTTAATGTACCATTAAAATGATCATGCCAATTTTGAAGTACTTTGACCATTATCACCCAATTCCCCATGAACGTCCCAAACTGGAGTGATTTTAGAGAAAATTCATTATCTTTTAATTCAACCGTTGGATGGATCCCATTTTTGATATGTTATAGAAGACAGGTCGACCTTTCCAAAGACCTATCATATGCTCAAATCTAACCATTATAACATAAGTTATGGTACTCGAAAGTTTAGGGAAACTTGAAACCCTTAAGAACTTTAAGGAAGAAAAGAATGAACATTATTATGTAATTGGTGTCACCCTATTATACATACCTCTGGTAAATATTCTCTCAAAATATTAAGTCATTTGAGGAAGCTATAAATTACTCATGCCTCGAGTTAATATTAATCTTATCCAAAAAGAGACACATATGTATCATCTTAAGACTAAACCTTTTTTTTTTAAGTATTCTTCATATCGTATGGTTATGTAAAAGGAGCACTATAAATAATTTATTTACTTTGGTTTAGAATACCTTATAGTTTTTAAAGAACTTTTGTTTAAGCTTAAATTCTAGCACCGATCGGAAGAGCAAAATTTCCTTATGCGTTTCTTAATATAGAGACAACTAACTTTTAATTAAGTAAAATATGGCTTTGCATGCTTGTATCATTTTATTAATAAAATAAATCTTTCGAGTTATGGTTTATGGCTTATATTCAAATAAGAGGGTAAAATTGAATATTCAATCATGACAAGTTACGAGATGATCTATTTTCCACGGAGGATTATACTTTTAAAGTTTCATTATCTCTGATAGATCACTTACGTAATCTAACATGATCAAGGTTTTCAATTCACTACATATCATTTAGATTTAAGCCATATGGAATGTCCATTTTGCATAAGTCAATTTCATACAATCCAAATACATTTCCTTCGTATTCCTCTCGATTCATACCAAATAAAATTCCCTTTAGGCACACTCAAATAAGCCCATACAATCTCTTTTCGAAAGTTGGTCAACCCTAAATAAAGTCGTTAATTGAACGCATTTTACAAACAAAAAAATCATTCTCCGCAAAGAAACTCCTATGGTGTCGCTAATTCTAGTGACTTCCTCAACCTTGATAAATTGACCTCCATCTTGAATGCAAGATTGCTCAGCCTCATTCAAATAACCCTATACGGATCGACCACCCCTCCCCAAAAAAGTAAACCTTCTCGAAACCTCGTATGAAAGTTTGACCATGTATAAATGGACGTTCATAAGAACTACGTAGGGTTTTGATCCGAGAGTGGATTCAAATCCCACAATGAACGGTACGTAGAGCAACTTTAATGCTCAAACCCACCATATATCTTAAGGTTTAATTCACTTTTATTTTACATTTGAGTGTGATTGACAATGTGGAAACTTTCGTGTTTTTATGCATTAGTTTAAGGAAAAGCATGTGAATAACCATAACCAATTAACAACGTACTAGTAAGAGCCTGTTCGTTAGAACAGAGGAAGAAACGAGTTCCAAACGTTCGATCTTCCTAACTTATACCCCGTACCTAGATCTCTAATTTCTTAAGACCATACTTATATAGTGCCTCGCCTAATGGAGTCAATGTCGGTTTCTATTTGAAAAGATCATAAAAAAGACTGTCTCTATTCGGCCAAAAATAGAGTGGCGACTCGAATTTCTTTTTTAGTCAAATTATCGACTTATGTGGGATTTTGTCTTCTATTTCTAATTAGTCAAAAAAATGGGTACCACAGGTTGCAGTTGCGGTGTGGCTGATTTGTGGTTGTGAAGTGAGGTGTGTGGCTGTTGTTGAGGTGTAGTGGAGGATAAGGAAAGGGGTAGTGTAGGTTTAATTGCTTCAGGTAGCAGTAGGGTTAAAGGAGAGAAATGAGGGGCAGCCACATATTGAAACTCAAACAAGCAACTCCAAACTTGACTCGAAGTTGAAACTCGATAATCACACCTACAAACACAAAGAAACCGAGGAGAAAACAAAAATAAAATAAAACTAAGCTAAAAATAAGAATTAGAAAAAATAAGAATTAGAAACTAAAAACATGAAAAACTCATAAAAAAGTAAATGAACATCAAAGTGATCTATTAAAGAGGAAAATCAAAGAAAACTAAGAAAATTAGAGGAAAATAAAGAAAGAAAATGTAGAAAAAAGGAACTAAATCTTATTCTTTTGAGCGCCATAAATGACGCTCATCAGTACTGCCTAGCAGGTCGTGAATGTTATGACCCCATCCCTTAATATTGTTCTTGTGTTCATATGGTTAAGAGAGTTAGACTCTCTCTGGGTGTCATTTGTAATATCAAGTTGCGCTGTTAGGAGCTAGTCTCCTTTTTCGACTTTTAAAAAATGATGATGTAGGCCATGTAGCAAAGGTCAATAATTGTGACTATAACTACTATAATATTTTACCTCATAGCACTCCCCCTTGAATGTCTACATAAAACTGGGCACAAATTCTCTCATTGAAAACCTTGCTAGGTAAGACCTCATAGGATAAAAACCTTGCTCAAAACCTTTTTCTTTTTTTATTAGTCTCATTTAAAACCTTGTGAGGGAAAATCCAATGGAATTTTGATCAATGGGAAAAAATTAGAGTGCATATGAGTTTGTTACTTTTAAATTCTTTGAATTCACAATGATTGATGGCACTTCTATACTAGATCAAGTGCATGAATTTCTGATTATAATTTCCAAGTTCAAAGATTTGAAAATAGCAATTCCAGAAAAGTTAATTGTTGGAGGAATAATAGCCAAATTGCCACCATCTTGGAATGATTATAGAAAGAAATTATTGCATACTTCTGAGGAATTCACTTTAAACAGATTTAGAAACACTTACGTATTGAAGAGGAAACTTGAAATCTTGAAAAGGATTTGAATGTTGCTTCTAGTTCTAAAGTGAATTATGTTAGCCAGAAGAAACAAAAGAGCAACAAAAGAAAGGCTAATGACTCTAAAAATGATAATTCTGCCAAAAAGGGTGAGAAAGATTATTCTGATGTTTTGTGCTACAAGTGTGGCATGAAAGGCCATATCAAGCGGTTTTGCAGGAACCCAAAAAAAGGACATAACAATCAGATTCAGAAGAAAAATCAGAAGAATGGTGATAAAGTGAGCGCTAATGTTGTTGAAGAAAAGGAAAATGAAATTATTGCCATGATTTCTGATTTGCACATTGGTATGATCCAAGAGATGCACATGGTTGTTGTAACTTTAAGTGATGATTGGTGGTATGATTTAGGAGCAACTACTCATGTATGCAACAATCGCTCACTCTTCAAGGATTATAAGGAGGCTGAAGAAGGCCATGAAATTCTTCTAGGAGATCATCACACTAATAAGGTTCTTGGTACTGGAAGTGTGGAACTCCAATTCTCTTCTGGAAAGAAAATTGTATTAACTAATGTACTTTATGTTCCTCAAGTAAGGAAGAATTTAGTATATGGTGTTGTGTTATGTAAAAAGGGACTCAAAGCTGTGATTGAGTCTGACAAGGTTATATTATCTAAGGCTGGTTCCTTTGTAGGCAAAGGATATGTAACTGATGGCATGTTCAAACTAAGTATTAATAAAAATGAAAGTTCTGCTTACTATTGTTTGTCTTCTTTTGATTTCAGTTTTAATGTAGAATGCTCTTCTTTTAATCTTTGGCATAATCTCTTGGGACATGTTAATTATCAAACCATGAAACTAATGAGTAAATGGCATTATTACTTATAGCAATGAACATAAAGATAAATGTGTGGTTTGTGTGCAAGTGAAAATGAAAAGAAAACCTTTTCCAAAGATTGATAGAGGTTCTAAAATTTTAGAACTTGTGCATACTGATATTTGTGAGTTAAATGGTGTTTTAACTAGAGGTGGAAATAGGTACTTTATAACATTCATTGATGATTGTTCTAAATTTACCTATGTTTACTTAATGAAATCTAAAGATCAGGCATTTAATATTTTTAAAGTTTACAAAGCCTTAGTAGAAACACAAAAGGGCAAGAAAATAAAAAACTTGCGAAGTGATAGAGGTGGGGAATACTTTCCTACTGAATTCACATCATTTTGTGAGGATAATGGCATTGTACATCAAGTAAGTGCACCTTATAGACCCCAACAAAATGGGGTGGCAAAAAGAAAAAATGGAGTCTTAGGTGATATGGTCAATGCCATGATAGTAAACTCTAATCTACCTATGAATTTATGGGGTGAGGCCTTATTAACAGCTTGACATGTACATAATAGAGTTCCCTCGAAGAAGTTCAAAATATCTCCATATGAAATTTGAGAGGAAGAAAACCTAACATTAGTTATTTTAGAGTTTGGGGTTGTTTAGCCTTTTATAAGGTGCCAGACCCTAAGAAGACTAAGTTAGGAGTATGAGCTTTGAAAAGTGTTTTCGTGGGATATGCAGAAAATTCAAAGGCTTATAGACTTTTGGATTTAGACTCAAATGTTATTGTGGAATCACGAGATATAGAATTTTTTGAAAATAATTTTCGAAGTGATTCCAATATTATTTATAAGTCACCATTGCAAGAACCACGAATAGTATCAGTTTCTAATCCTTCTTCTAGCAATGTAAGAACAAGTCCTAGTACAACTAGTGAACCAAGAAGAAGTGTAAGAGCTAGAAAGGAAAAGAATTTTGGTCCAGATTTTATTAATTCTCAAGCAATTTGAAGGAAATAGAGAAAGTGTTACTCATAAAATTCCTATAATATTCAATGTCGAAACTGAAGATGATCCAAAGACATATCAAGAAGCTATGGCTTCTAGAAATTCTGCTTTTTGGAAAGAAGCAATAAATGACGAGATGGAGTCTTTAATGAATAAGACTTGGGTCTTGTCGGATTTGCCTCCTGGTTCCAAGGCAATTGGATGTAAATGGATTTTTAGAGTAAAACGTAATGTAGATGATGGATCAGTGCTGATTTTCAAAGCTAGACTTGTAGGAAAAGGATATAGCCAAAGAGAAGGAATAGATTATTTTGACACATATGCTCCAGTTGCAAGAATTACATCTATTAGAGTATTATTGGCTTTGGCTTCCATCTATGATCTTCATGTACATCAAATGGATGTAAAGATTGCTTTTCTAAATGGTGATTTAGATGAAGAAGTGTACATGAAGCAACCTGAGGGCTTTGTACTTCCTGGTCAAGAGCAGAAGGTGTGTAAGCTTCTTAAATCATTATATGGTTTAAAGCAAGCTCCTAAACAATGGCATGAAAAGTTTGACTATGCTATTCTATCGAATGGATTTGTTCATAATTCATCGGATAAATATATATATATATATATATATATATATATATATATATATATATATATATATATATATATATATATACTAAGTTTACAAAGGATTATGGTGTCATTTTATGTCTTTATGTTGATGATATGTTAATCATTGGGACAAACATGAAAGGCATAAATGAAACCAAGGCTTATTTGAGTTCATGTTTCAATATGAAGGACTTAAATGAGGTTGATACTATTTTGGGTATCAAAGTTAAAAGAAACAGTGGGGGTTTTTCTTTGAGTCAATCACATTATATTGAGAAGATACTTAAGAAATTTGAGCATTTGAGGTCAAAGAAGTTAACACTCCATATGATACATCGTGTAAACTTAGTAAGAATGATGAGCGAGCTGTTGCTCAACTAGAGTATGCTAGTGCAATAGGTAGTTTAATGTATGCTACTCATTGTACTAGGCCTGACATTGCATTTGCAGTTAGCAAACTTGCAAGGTTTACTAGTAATCCTAGTACAAAGCATTGGGAAGCAATTGGAAGAGTTTTTGGGTATTTAAAAAGAACTAAAAACTATGCTTTACATTATAGCAATTTCCCTGCTGTACTTGAGGGATACACGGATGCTAGTTGGATAACTAGTGATGGAGATAATAAATCCACAAGTGGTTGGATTTTTATGTTCGGTGGTGGTGCTATTTCTTGGGCCTCAAAGAAACAGACATGTATTACACATTCCACTATGGAAGCTAAATTTTTCGCTTTGAGTGTCGCAGGCAAAGAAGCAGAATGGCTAAGAAATATGTTGCTAGATATAAAGTTGTGGCCACAACCAATGCCAGCCATCTCTTTGCACTGTGATAGTGAGGCAACCTTGTGTAGAGCTTATAATAAAATTTACAATGGTAAATCTAGACATATAAGTTTAAGACATGCATATGTGAGACAGCTAATATCCGACGGGATTATAGCTGTAACTTATGTAAGGTCTTGTAACAACTTGGCAGATCCTTTTACCAAAGGTCTTCCAAGGGAAATGTTTTATGGAACAAGCCAAGAAATGGGATTGAGACCCGTTTGATTAGTCAGCAACAATGGAAACCCAACCTTTTCTTTATGAATACCCATAATTAAAAGGTTCAATGTGGTAATAACAAGTTGTTGATAACTGACTAAGTCACACTAGTGTTGAGATTATACTAGTGTATGTTTTTAGGGTGAGTGAAATACTCTTAATGAAATTTTTGTCAATAAAGAATTTCACCTATATAGGCATAAGAGGTGGTGCCGCTTCTAACATAAGTTTGGGTCAAACTTTTGTAAATGTCTATGAATCCAGGTAGAGCACATGGCCATAATAGTGCTACCTTATTATGAATGTATGTTAAACGTTTTGTGCGCGTGTTTTCCCGATTCTAGCATATGGAATTTTGGCTCAAAAGTTTTTAAACTACCATAAAATTTCGTTAGGATCTTGAAGAGCTTACACTAAGTGAGAGTTCAAATCGAAAGATACTTTCATGTATACACAATTCTGTTTGATTGAAGACTAAGCGGGGGATTGTTTTGATATAGTCTTCAATGGTGAAGTTTGTGAGTGGATAGTACCACTGCCAGGAAAGAAGAAGATAAATTTGTACAAATTATTATTATTATTATTATTATTATTATTATTTATTTGGATAATATCAATTGACAGTTATCTTTAAGGGAACTATTATTAATATATAAGTTCCAAAGAGGCATATGACGTTCAATTGATTAGAATTCTGTTTTCTTCTTCTTCCCTTAAAAAAAACTTCCAGTAAACACAATTACATTCAATGAGATTAGGATGGATCCTGGGGGTAAATTAGTTCCTTAATCCCAATTATAGTGGGGGCTAATATTATCCTAAGGACAGAGATAATCTCGTCCTTTTCTAGTTTCAATTGATTTTAGTCATTTGTATTTGATTAGTAGTATTATTTTTCTAACATATAGTACTCCCCCCTAATTTTAACTTAGCTTCCAATGATGACGAATCACAATCTTGTGTACTAATTGATCATTTTATTTTTTTTTTGAAGGAAGAGACTTTGTAAACAAATATGGAGATTTTATTTCACATGATTAAATTTGTTGGATACTTATCTTCTTTTCTTTCAGCAAATCTTTTGAGAAGACAAAATTTTCGGGATAGTTGTTTGTGTCTAGTCCTACATTATGTTGGATCCTTCGGTCACTTGGGAGATGCATGAAGCTTTGTCTTCATAAATTGATAGTTAAATTTTCTATCACTACTTTCACCCCCACATTCCTCTTGAATATTGTTGATCATTGATCTAAGCCATACACATGTTCAGCTTCATAAGGAGCGATCAACTCGGGATGATTTGATTATGCTGCGGTCAAAGTTTGTTTTAATTGATTTCCAAGATATTGCAGTGCCACTATAAGTGAACAATTATCCAATTTGTGACTTGGCATTTTGTGGGTCTGATAAGTATTCAACATCTGCATATCCGATGAGAATATCATCTTGTCTTCATTGATAAAACAAACTAAGATCATGTGTTCTTTATAGATACTAATATAATTGTTTTTATTCCTTTCCCATGTCTATTCATTGACGAGTTACTATACCTGGCTAACAAGTTCATAGAAAGCTATATCAATCATTTTGTAGAAAGAAAGGAAGTTGTTAACAAATTTTATCATGTGAAAATTTTGTCGATTGCTTACTAAGTCCCTTCGAAGAAATTTTTTGAACAATTTGTACAAAATTGGAAAGCATTACCTTTGTGATCGATGAGCTATGTCATAATCAGGGGGAGTATTAATACATTGCACTCTTTCTCCCTTCCATTAGGTCTTATCTCATTGAGTTATTCCTGACAAAGTGTTTAACGAGGCAATGCATTTAACCACTTCAGAAAATTTGTTATACTCTTATTATTTCACAACTAGCTAAGGAATTTATCCCATACGGTTTTACCTACTAAGGTTTTATGAAACAACTTATACCCCATTTTATATGGACATTCAAGGAAGGTGTTATGTGACATGATAAAACTATATAATGTGTCTCACAATGTTTGACGAATGGAAACAATCTTATTTAATGCATGATACAAAATATCTTGCCACTTATCTTAGGTAACTATGTGATAACTAGCACCAAATAGTGTAATTTATTGTATATATTAATCAAGTGAATATGTATCATTGTAAGGATGTTATCTTTGTAAGGATGTTATCTTTATACCTTGTTTTCTTTCATAAATCTAATATATATCATATCATTAATATATAAAGTCAGTCTCGTAACCAGGCCACGAGACAGCGACACTTGGCATTCCAGTTTTTCGCCTAGTGTCGTACCACGTAGGTGGCAAATAGGTATTATTGTGACACATATGATATTAAGTAAGCGATTTTTGGATAGATTTTTTAAGATAAAATTGTTGCGTAGAGTTTTATAATCGATAGAATTCTAATATTTCATATATATATATATATATATATATATATATATATATATATATATATATATATATATATATATATATATATATATATATATACACAAAATTAATCATAAATTTTAATAAATATCCTATAACTCTATTCTATTTTCATCATCAAATTCGTTTTAAAAAGTTTGGATAGATTTTTAAAGATATTAATGTTGTATAGAGTTTTATTATCGATATACTTCTAACATTTCATATATACAAAATTAATTATAACTTTTAATAAATAACTTATAACTCGGTATTATTTCCATTATAAGATTCGTTTTCAAAAGTTATTTAAAATAAGATCCATTTATAATATACTAGTTTTGCGCCCCGTGCGATGCCCGGGTTGTTTATTGAATTTTAAGATAAATTTTCAATCTAAATGTTATATATTAAAATGTATCATTGATACAAAATTAGTTAGGAATTAATGTGCTTTTGTGACAATTTAAACTATGTAGTAAGCATGTAATGACTAATAATAATATTGGTTAAAATGTTGGATTAAATACATTAAAAAAAATAAATAGCTTATTCAGCCTGAAATGTTAGAAATTTTTAAAAATTAGCAAAAAATAAATTAAATAAAAAAAAATTGTTCTAACCGAACCCATAACCTTGGGCTAAGGTTGAACATTTCTTGACCCGTAACCTAAAATGACTCTATCGGAAATGACTCGTGACTTGACCCGATTAACAGATCTACACAAAGTAAGTATATTATTTTAATCGATTAGAATATATTATAAATGGATGTTGTACATTTTGAACTACTTGCTTTGCTTTAAAAAATATTATGACATAAAAATAAATTTAAATAATGATAATTATTAATAGTTATAATCTAATACTTTTTTGAATAAAATTATAATTGAATTTGTATTTATGAAAATTCGTATTTTATTGAAAATAAAACTCTAAACTAACAATTTTATCCTAAAATTATATCCAAATTTGATTGAAAATAGAATTCTAAATTAATATATTTATCCTATGAAGTCTATATAAATTTATCCAACGTGGCACGACACTTGGCGAAAAGTTGGAATGCCAAGTGTCGCTGCCTCGTGACCTGGCTAAAAGTTTAGCTTTATATATTAGTTATATGATTTAAGGGAAATTCTACACGGTAACCCTCAGGTGTTCACTTTTCCACGTTGTGCCCCCTCCTTTTAAAAGTTTCACGCTGTAACCTCAAGAACCATTTATTATTGATTACGTTATAACCTTGCCGTTAACCCTCCGTTACATGGTGTCGTTAGTGGGGCCCACTTTACACCTATTTCATTTTTTCTCTCGATTTTCGTGCTAAAATAATGTTTCGTTAAAGGTTTTAGCAGGGGTCATTTTAGCTCTTAAGGAACCAAATTGAGCTCAGATTTTGCAAAAAAAAAAAAAAGCAAAAACCCCGTTTTGTGAATTCTAAATTTAACTACAGGAATCTGAATTCACAAAACGAGGTTTTTAATATTCAATAAAAATAATTTCAGTTCAATAAAATATAATTACAGATAAGTATGTTTAAATATCCTGCATTACAAAAGGGATTTAGGATCGTATTTAACATTCAATCCAAAAAGTGTATCCTAAACTTTTATCAACCATCTAGGCACGAGACTGTGACACTTGGCATTTTAGTTTTTCGCCAAGTGTCGTGCCACACAGGCGATAAATAGGGTGCTAACTAATTGAATTTTGGATAGATTTTTGAAGATAAAAATGTTGTATAGAGTTTTATCATCGATACACTACTAATATTTCATATATACAAATTTGACCATAACTTTTAATAAAATTCTAATAACTCGGTTATATTTCCATCATAAAATTCATTTTAAAAAGTTCTTTAAAATATGATCCATTTATATATATTTAAAATAATAGAGAATTAGTAAAAATAAGTTTTAATTGGTAAAAGTATTATCAATTTGTTTAGTAAAAATAATTTAAATATGATATCGCATGTCTAACATCCGGTATTATCAAAAGTGATCATATGATCGTATTTAACATTCAAGCCAAAAGGTTTATCCCAAAATTCAATAAACAACCTGGGCACAAGACAGCAACGCTTGACATTCCAATTTTTCACCAAGTGTCGTGCCATATAGGCGACAAATAGGTATTATTGTGACACATATGATCATAAAGTTAGCGATTTTGAATAGATTTTTTAAGATGATTAAAGTTGTATAGAGTTTTATTATCACTATTCTTCTAATATTTCATATGTACAAAACTAATCATAACTTTTAATAAATATTATATAACTCGGTTTTATTTCTATCATAAAATTTGTTTCAAAAAGTTCTTTAAAATGAGATCCTTTTATAATATATTTAATTTAGTTGAAAATAATTTTGGTTTGGTAAAAATAATTTCATTTCAATTTAAATAATTTAAGTTCAATAACAATCATTTCAAGTCAATAATAACGTACATATCTATTTACAAACAAAACTACAAAAAGTACTCTATTCTATTAAAACAAACATTTAAAAATATCAGATGCATAATAAAATATTGTATATCCGTTATAAAGTTATCTTAAAATGATCAAAGTTACCCTTAAGTTATCCTGATATAAATAAAAGTATTTATGTTGTATTGATAAAAGATCCCCGAAAAAGTCTAAAAGTTAACCTTAATTCAATAAAAGTTACCTAATGTTACTGTACATCAGATGTGTACAAAAGTTTTTGTTCTATAAATAAGCGATAGGATATCATATGTTTAATTTATCCTTCATTATAAAAAGTCGAAAAGTTTATCCAAAATTTTTATCAACAATCCGGGCATCGCCCGTGCACAAAACTAGTGTGTGTGTGTGTGTGTGTGTGTGTGTGTGTAAGATTAACTTTTTTAAAACTCTGCGTATGATTATAATAAAAAAGTGCCACATAGGATTAATATTTTGAAAACGCTACAATAGGATTATGCATAAAAAATTATCAGAGCGACACATAATAATATTATTTTTATAAAACTGTCATGAATAAAGTTAAATGATTAATTTGGGTGATTAATGGAACCAACATTATGATAATTTTGTACAAAAATTACATAAAGCAGAGTTTTTTCAAGATATTTTAAAAGGAAAATATTATATTTTAGCCTATGAAAAAAAGAATTGCAATTTATTTTAGATCAAAAATTATACATTAAATATTAAAACCAACGCGTTTTTTGTGTAACTAGTCATATCGTGTGATCGACTGAGATATACTCAAACGCTGACCGAGTAACCCCTGACCGTCCGAGTAACCAATGATCGATTGAGTAACCCTTGATCAACCAAGTAACTCCTGACCAAGTAACCCCGACCACATGATGTGACCAGCCACATATAAAACTGTGAAATAAAATATTATCTTTTTATATTACAAATTTTATTTAAATATGAGAAACAAAGTTAATAATTTATTTTATAATGAAAAATTCAAGTAGTAAGCAAGTGAATATCATAAATATATAGTAAAATATTTTATTTGAAAAATTACAAACAAAGCAAGCATAGCACGGGCTTCATCTAGTTATAAAATTTCTCCATTTCTCTCGTAATATTTATTTTGTGTAGAACTACCCTAAAGATAGGGTCATTAGTTAACAACTACCCATTTTTTTTTATTTGTTTAAAACTACCGCAAGTTTGGAAATGTTTGGAAACACTACCCAATAACATTTTCCATCCAATTAAAATGTTACTTTTGGCCCAATTTTTTACTTTTGTCAATTACAATGGCCAATTAATGCTAAAATAAAATGGGTAGTGCTACCCAAACGTTTTCAAACTTGTGGGTAGTTCTAAACAAATAAAAAAAAATGGGTAGTTATTCACAAATGACCCTATCTTAGGAAAGTTCTACACAAAATTTCCTAGTATTTTATAGCTATATAAATCCAAAGATAAATTATCATTGTAAGGCGTTTTTTTGTACTCTTTGCTTTTATATACTCTGTAATAAAATAAAATTACTCTCTCTCATACCCCCTTTTTATACGAGTAATTATTTTTTTTCCCTAACAATAAGCTTTCAGACAATAACTATCACTTATTCCCTCTAAGAGCATCATTAGTGTTGGGGATACTTATATCCTTTCCCGGTTTCTCTCTCCTTTCCTACACTTGACACATCACTTTCTCTTTCCTCCACATCACTTCCCACTATTTCCATCCTTTTACTCATCCTTTCCCTTAAAAATTTCCAACATCAATGAGTATCCTTTCCCACTTTCTCTCTCCTACTTACATATACCCCACCATTTATTCCTTTTTCAAATTACATATATTTATTAATATACCTAGTTATTATTATTGTTGAAAATGTTGTTAATAATAATTAATAATAGATCGTTCTATTAACCGACACATTAATTAAACGAGACGAATTCAAAAACATAAAATTCATTGATTAAAAACATGAAATACATTGATTAAACGACACGAATAAAAAAAAACATGAATTACGTTGATAAAAATAGCAAAGAAAATAACAAACATAAGTTTAAAAATAACTGAAATGTTTAATTTTCATCGGACCTCATAGACTGTGCCCATAAATGCTCGATCAAGTCGTTCTTCAAAGCCATATGGACGTCTCTATCACGAATTTCCCCTCTCGAAGCTATCAATCTACCGAAATTATCTGGATCATACTGTCCGGGAGTTACGGTGAATGTTGTTGCATTCCTAGTTGAGGACGACCCCGGCATATTCTCAGGCTGTTCATCGGCAAACTCGAGTGGATCCTTATAATTTAAATATGTATCACGCTCGTCTTCAACAATCATGTTGTGGATAATAATGCAAGTCATCATAATTTTCCACAACAGATCTACACTCCATGCCAAAGCAGGCTTCCTGATTATTGCGAAACGAGCTTGTAACACACCAAAAGCACGCTCAACATCCTTTCTCGCACTCTCTTGACGTTCAGTAAATAACGTATCCTTAGTTGTTTGAGGGGCAGTAACCGCATCTATAAATGTCGACCACTATGGATAAATCCCATCGATGAGATAGTATCCTTTTGTGTAAGTGTTTCCATTAATTGTGAACAGAACTTGTGGAGCACGATTATTTATTATATCATCAAACACAGGAGAACGTTGTAGTACATTAATATCGTTGCACGACCCAGGAGTCCCAAAGAAGGCGTGCCAAATCCATAAATCCCTAGATGCAACCGCTTCCAAGATAACAGTGGTCGTTTTAGATCGGCCTTGATACATTCCTTTCCATCCAGCTGGACAATTTTTCCATACCCAATGCATGCAATCAATGCTTCCTAGCATGCCGGGGAAGTTTCTATCCTCCCCTTCTCTTAGAAGACGCTAGATATCTTCCATTGTTGGCTTGCGGAGGTACTCAGTTGCAAACTGAGCAATAACTCCATCGACAAATTGTGAAAGACATTCTCTAGCAGTACTTTCACCAAGCTTTAGATATTCATCTACTTGATCAGCTGAACAACCATAAGCTAACATACGTATAGCCGCGGTGCATTTTTGAAGGGGTGAAGCACCAAGACGCATGGTAGCATCGGGACGTTGTTGGAAATAGCGATTACTTGCACTTAATGTGTCCACAATGCGAAGGAACAGGGGTCTCCTCATACGAAACCTCCTTCGAAATACGGTATCATTGTATACCGGTTGATTACTAAAGTAATCTGCAACTAGATTGTCGTGAGCCGCTTCACGATTTCTAGGCACAGTTACCCTTCGTTTTCTCGGATGTTTTTGCTTTTCAGGTTGTAATGAATTAAGCACTGAATTTTGCATCGCAACTAAACGTTGACTCTCATTTATAAAATTCATGACCATGCATGTGATCATAAATTTTATCAGTTATACTTGAGGAGGAAGAGCTTGAAGAACTTGAAGAGATTGAATCTAAGCTCATATTGTGTTTGGTGTTTTATTTTTGGTGTTTTATTTTTGGTGTGTTTGTTTGTGACACTAGAAGATAGAAATCATGTACTTTAAATAGACAAAAATAGGATATTGTTGGTCATAAGATAAGATTTTGTTAAAACATAATTGGTGCACATAAGATATGGATAAGATAAGATTTTGTTAAAAAAAA
Source organism: Chenopodium album (assembly GCF_948465745.1). Classification (NCBI taxonomy): domain Eukaryota; kingdom Viridiplantae; phylum Streptophyta; class Magnoliopsida; order Caryophyllales; family Amaranthaceae; genus Chenopodium; species Chenopodium album. Next base: position 24,367,073 of record NC_137846.1, on the reverse strand, counting down.
AATAACTTGCGTACCTTACAATACTTAATTAAAATACAAACATTGCAAATACTAAAATGAAATTAAAGCGAAAACCTACTACTAAATTCGTCTCTCAGTGTTTGTTATACATTGCTAATTCCTTGTCATCAAGAACGGGCTTCTGCATTAACATTTCTAACATTCTGAACTTCATGGCCTCCTCCTTCTGCCTTTTCTTTTCTTCTACCCGGGCCTTTTGTTCTTCATCTCGTTCTCTCATCTGATCAAGTAGTCGCTCTCCCAATTGACCCAATTTCTCTCCCATGTCATTAAAATTTGTATTTAAAGAGTCAAGATTTACACTTGACGAAGTACTTGATGCTTTACCTTTCATCTTTGTCTGTTTTATGCCAAGAGGTCTTTTAGCCCTTCCGCCAACCTCACATTGTGAATCGGGTTGGGATCTTTTACCGCTCCCCCCACTATCTGTAGATGCTTGACCACCCGGTAACATATCAGACTGAACTTTGGACAAGGAGGGATCCCATTTGGGGTATTTCCTCAGAATTGCAAAACAATGCAAATAACAAAACATCTTATTGTTAGTTGCTTTGTAATCTATGTGAGCGAATCTCTCCAAATTTTGCTCAGATTCACCACTACCCTTAGTTCGAAAATGATAACTGTAGGCGTCAACCCATTTACTTACATGTAAATTTATGTGATCCCATCGATTTTGCAAAGATTTAACGTTTCTTACCTTAATCTCATTGAGATTTTCAGCTCTAGCCTTTTCGTACTGGTTGTGAATTTCTGCCCATAACCCGCTTCTCTTAGTCTTGGTTCCCCTCTCCACATCGCCTCCTGCATTTATATAGGCTGATACAAGAGCTTTGTCTTCGGCGATACTCCATGCTTGGTTTTTCCTTTGTGCAGATGTATTGAGTTGCACTTCTGGAACAATTTCGACTTCATCATTGTCAATCTCTTCAAGATGTTGTGCTCCCGCTAATTCTTCAACATGTTCACCACTTAACTCTATTGGAGTAGCATTGCTACTACAAACTCCACCTGAAGATTGATTCATATTTTGAGTTACATGTTCTGATATAGGGAAAAAAGCGGTATTATCAAAAGCTTGTTGATAGGATTGGGAATTATGAGGAAAATTTGGTTGTATTGGTGGAATATTATTGAAATTTGTTGGTCTTGGTTGATTACTACACCATTGAAAAAATGCAGCTTGAATTTGAGGATTACTCAACAGATGGTCAACAGGAGGATTAGATTGGTTAAATTGAAAGTTTGAATTGTTAGGAAAATTCGGGTTACCACCGTAATTAGAATTATTACGATCCATATTGAAGACTCTAAGAAATTGGAAGTGAAATGGAGAAAAATAAACTTGAAAAAAAGAAGATTAGAGTAATTTTGTGTTTAAGAGTATTGTACAAGTGAAACTGAAACTTTGTGAAAATATAGCAAATTTATACTCATTTTATAGACAAAAAAATTTTATGACTGTTGGTGTTTTCGGATTTTTAAAATAAGTTACCGTTTACAAATTATAGCCGTTATACTATTTTGGAGCAAAAAAAAATAAAGAAACAAGATGTTGACAAGTGTCAACAAGTTGAGCGTCGGATGATTTCCAATATAGCCGTTGTATGCTTTTGTTTGTGATTGTTGAATTAACATGACACTTGGGCCGAGGCGAGATTTCCTTTCCAGAGAAAGGATACTACAATATCCTTTCCCTAACAGTTATCTTTCCCAAGTAATAGCATCCATCAGGATTGGGAAAGGACACCAAAAAGCCACGGAAAGGATTGTAAAAGGCCTTGATGCTGGTGCTTTAATGTCCCTTTTTATAACCTCTCCATCTTGATATTCCTTTTTTTTTTTTTTTTTTTTTCCAATGTGGGCCATATTTGCTCAAGGTCGATGAAATTGTCAAATCGGGGTTGGTTGATGCCGCTGCTATGGTGGCCGGAAATCGCTGCTGGCTAGTTGATTCCGGTGATGATTGATGGGCGTGGCTATAGGGGAGTTGCGTGGGCTACTTGTAGTTTGTACTGGTGAGCATTTCGGAGTGTGGATAGGTGGTGTTGGCGTGGAATTTGCGGGGTTTTGGTGGCTGGTGGTTTTTGCGGTGGTTAATTGAAGATGAGAGGAGTAGGCAGGGGAGTGAGGCAAGGGAATTGGAGCTGCGGATGGTGGCGAGCAGGTGGCTATTCTGTTCGGTTGGTGGCGTGGAAGAAGAGCAGAGGAGTTCTTGTGTTGCTGCGGCGGAGTAGGGGGGTCGTGGCCGGAGCTCAGTTAAATTATTTAGTTAAGATTTTCTTTCTCCCTCCTCAAATCACATCATAGTATCATACCAGATTCTCAGGCTCAGCTAATCTGTCAAAGCAATTTGTTGATTGCTATCTTACCGATTTACCATGACTGCTTTATCTGTGAATGTGACTTTTTGGAACTAATTGTCTAATTTTCAATTCTGTGAAGGTGCAGAAATTATGTATGCATTTGACTTTTGATTTAGGTGGATTATTTTGGAATTGTGGCAGATGCATGAAGAGTGTTGCAGTCACTGCTCCTGATAACTTTTGCCATGACTATTGCCAGCCCCCACCCTGCCGCCACCGCCTCGGACTGATGGATACCACCGACGACCAACTCTGACTGCCGGCAACCACCATCCCAGCACCCTAATACGCCGGCGACGCCCCAGACCAAATCGAAACCCCATCTCTAACACGAAATCAGCCTCACCATCGCCGCGACCCAGCCCCACCATTGCTGGCGACGACTCGTCCCTCTCCCTTTCTCCTTTTCGCGAAATTGCCGGCGACGACTCGTCTCTATCCCTTTCCCCTTATCGCGAAATAGTCGGCGACGCCCACATAACCCAAACGCTAACGCCGGCCAAACCCTACCTCTAACCCAAAACCCACCAAAATCAGCCAGGGGAAGGGAGGGAGTGTGTAGGCCGGTGATTGGGGAATAATATGGGCGGCAAAGGGGAGGGGAAGGAGTTGCTGACTGGTGATGTACTGGTGTTTGTGGCTTTGTGCTGGTGGTTTTAATTTTATTAATTTTGGGAACTTTAATCAGTTTAGTTATTGTTAAGAGAGTGGTTATTGTTATTATTAGTATTATTATTATTGTTGTTGTCGTCGTCGTGGTGGACTCATGGTTATGGTCATGGTTATTTTTTAAATTTCAACTAGATTAATCTCGTGTAATGCACGATTCAAACAAATAAAATATTTTAAATTTATTCATTTTCTTACATCAAAATTAAAAAAAAATCCCAAAATTAATAATACATACATCAAATATTTTTTTAAAACATATAGAGCTTATAGGAAAATTGAATGATCAATTAAATTATTTAGATTGATTTTAATATACTGATACTAATAATAATAAAAAATATATAGCTAATCAAACTTTTAATTAAATAAAATAAAATTTATAAAATAATGTGATCATGTATAATTTTGGAGGGAAAAAAAATTAATAACAACTTGACATGTGTCTAAAATGATGTCAGTGGTTGTTATTTTAGTATTAACTAGCTATTGGACCCGTTCTACGCACGGGTTATGCTTAAATTATAAATTTATTTGAAACTTTACAAATTATCTTGTCACCAAAAAATAAAAAAAAACCCCTTTACAAATTATTTGAATGAATTTATTTTATCGTCTTTTGACATATTATAATATTTTATGAATTAGTGGTAATAGACTAATAGTTGTAGAAAAAATGGCTTAAAATCGTAAAATCATATCTCTATCGCATGATATATTAATCAACAATTTGTATAAAAAACTACTTTGTAAATACCAAACACTTAATATAATTTTACAATTTTTACATCAAATGTGAAGGCATGATATTCTTCTTTAGTCTTTACCAATATATGTCTCTTATATTGCGCTTAATATCTTCAAAATTAAAGCCCCATGACACGCAAAAAATGTCATCCTATGGAATTTCCATAGTATTCTTGCCACCTCAATATTTTCCTTTTCAATCATCATCCTCATTGTTGTAGAAATTTCACATAGAATTTTGAGAGACGTTTCTCTAATTTTTTAGTTTTTGAAACTTAATGAGTGTGAAAAAATCTTTATTGAAAATTTGTATTTATATAAGAAGAGGGGGAAGATAAGGGGTCAAATTAAAGAAATGAATTATGAATGTAAATAAATTGAATTGATAGATGGAATAATGAGAAGAGGAGAAGGTTTAGGAAATTTAATTTGTTATTGAATTAAAATAAAGATTACAAAATATAAAAGTTATTGAGAAATAAAGGGGGAGATGAAGAGAGAATTTCTTTGAAAACATAAGAAGGGGGAGATGAAGAGAGAAAGGTGAGAAAGAATGATGACATGTGTCAATTTTGGTTTGTGTTTTTAAATACTAAGTATAGATTATAGATAATAGATAGATAGTTATTATTGGTCTTATTATTATTTATTTAATTTTTTTTTTACGTAAGCTTAAATAATAATTATTAGATTTGTTATTATTATTGATGTTATTACTGTTATTTATTTATTTCTTTTGGAAGAAAGTTGATATTATTATTATTATTATTATTAGTTTTGTTATTTGTATTTTATTTTTGAAGAAAGTTGATACTGTTATTATTAAAATTGTGTTTTTTTTTACATGAGCTTAATTAATATGTATATTACGTTCAACATTGATTAGCAAAGCTTTTGGGATAACTAATCAACTTAAATTTACATTATTTATCAAAATTTTATACATTTTATTGTTTAGATAATAGTTTAGTAATAAGAAGTGTAATTATATGTTAAAACTTTACCCTATAATTGTAATTAGTGACTAACATTAATGGTACTTTATAATGTTTTTTTGAAGCAACTAATATTATCATTAGGGGTTTAATTGAGATGAGCAACTCGAGGTCAACTCGGACAACGCTTGGTCAAAACTTGACTTAAGTTGTCTCGACTCAAACTGTTAACCTTAATGAGTATGAGTTGAGAAAGTTATAACTCGACTCAATAAGTTCGTGAATAGCTCGGTAATTTTATTATTTATCGTGAAAATAAAAAATCATATAAAATAAATTAGTATTTCTTTAGAGAGAAGTTATTAATTAGTACTTATGTACATGAGTCACCCCATTATAAGTTCAAAGAAAAATTAATTAAATGGTGATGAAATACTTTGTACAAAGTAGGCAATATTGATTAAGATTAAACTAGTGAAATAATGTAATGGAAAGATGAGATATCAAAGTGATGGATATTAACATCTAAAATTGATTAGCAAAGCGTTTGGGATAAGTGGATAACTATCAACTTAATTTAAATAACTTTATACATTTTATTGTTTAGATAATAATTATCTAATAATCATTAATGTTACGTTAATACTTTATTTAAGCAAAATGTTAATTAAGTAATGACTAACATTACAAATACTTTAAAAAAGTTTTAAAGCAACTAATACTATTACTAAGGGTGTTAATTGAGTTGAGCATCTTTTGATCGACAAATCGGCTCAGTCAACATTCAGTCAAAACTCGACTTGAGTTGTTACGACTCGTTGTAACCTTTACAAGAACTAGTCGAGCAAGTTATAACTCGGCTCGATAAGCTCGTGAGCACCTCCATAACTATTTTGATTAATTGTGAAAAAAGAGGCATAGTTAAAAAACAATTTAGTACCTTTATAGAGAGAAACTATTACTTATGTCCACAACTAACAAAATTTAAATTTTGAGTGAAATAATTATATGATGATGAAATATTTTTGTATAAGGTAGACAAGAATGATTAAGATTGAAAAATAAAACAATGTAATGGGAGAAAGAGGAAGAAAAAACTATTAACATAGAGTAATTTTGTTGAGCAAAAAGATTTGCAAAAATCCCACATTGAAAGAAAATAGAGAGTATTGACATTGAGAGAATGGGCTTGTTTGGTAAATGGCTTTTCATTGGCTTTTTGATTGGCTTTTGGCTTTTGGTTTTTTCATTTGGTCAAACATCCAAAATTTGTGTTTGGTAAATAGCTTTTTCAGCAGCTGAAAAGCTGGCTTTTAAGCCAAAATGAAAAAGCTACTTGGAGTAGCTTTTGGCTACCTAAGTTACTAATAACATCCAATAGCCAATTTTACCAAACATGCTTTTAGACTAATAAAAAGTCAAACAGCCAACAAAAAAGCCAATACAAAAACCAGTCAAACCAGCCAACAGCCAACAGCCAATTGCCAAACAAGGCCAATATAAAAGGAGAAACTTAGCCTCTTTTCCAATAGTATGAATAACTTAGCTCTTGAGGATTGGGTTATTCAAACATTGGCTATATATTCAATAAGTTTGGGTCCAAGTTTGTTTGGGCTTTAAATTTATGACATTATCTAGCCTTTTTTTATTTTAGCTATATATTAAATTACGAAAACAAATAAATCCAGTCTTCTTGCATTGGTAATTACCAAGATTGTGGTTGGACATTATCTAAACTCAGTTTTTTTGGTAATTACCAAGATTGTGGTTGGACATTATCTAAACTCAGTTTTTTTGGTAATTACCAAGATTGTGGTAGGATAGTTAAAAATATTTAAACGTACCATGGGAGAAATGCCTAAAAGTTTAGAATCCTCCACAGATTCTAAAATTTCAGGCATTTTAGGGGTGTTACGCCTGAAATTTTGGAATGTCCCAAGGTAGATTATAAAGTTACAGAAACGTTTAAAATTCAGTCGGAGGATCGTTTAAAAAATAAATGAGGACTATGAACATAGAGAAAAATATAAGTAACTTGGATCTTTTTTGAGCCTTGACTTACTTATATATGGACTCTAATTATTGATTTTGAGCCCAAGTTAATTTTGGCCTTAAAGTCAAGTTTAACTATCGAATCTGGACTTAATGTTAAACTACGAAAAAGCCCAATTTTGATGGTAATTACCAAGATTATTCACGATAATTACCAAGTTACGAAAAAGTCTGATTTGGATCCAAGATTGTTCACGATAATTACCAAGTTATGAAAAAGTCTGGTTTGGATGGTAATTATCAAGATTGTGGTTGGACAACACCAATGTCTGGTTTGGATGGTAATTAATTGCTGGAAAAACGCCTGAAAATTTAGAATCTACCCCGGGACATTCTAAAATTTCAGGCGTTCATACCATGAAACGCCTAAAATTTTAGAATGTGCCGGGAAGATTCTAAACTTTTAGGCGTTCATACCAAGAAACGCCTAAAAGTTTAGAATCTACCCCGGGACATTCTAAAATTTCAGGTGTTCATACCTTTTTTTATGTTTTTTTTTTTGAGGAGCTTTAATCAATTTAATTATTGTTGTTGTTATGGTTAATTTTTTTTTTTTTGAAAAGAGTTGTTATTGTTGTTATTAGTATTATTATTATTGGTGTTGTTATGGTTATTTTTTTAAAATAAATATTAATATTGTTATTGTTATTTATTAGATTTGTTATTATTATTATTATTATTATTATTATTATTATAAGATTATTATTATTATTATTATTATTATTATTATTATTATTTGTGTTGTTTTTGTTATTATTATTATTATTATTATTATTATTATTATTATTTGTTTTCCACATTCTTTTTTTCCATAAAAAGAAAATACAGAATTTTTTTTGCTCGGCTATTTCCTCTTCTTTTCGGCCTCTTCTCATACTAAGGGCGAAATACCGCATTTAGAAGCTCATTTACTCCAAATAAATTTTAATTTGAATGACTAACCTTTTTTTATATTTTTTTTTGTTATAAAACCATGGTTTTTCGTTTTGAATGGTACATAAATACCCATAAGATGGATATTACCATTCAAAATTGATTAGTTTAGCTTTTGGAATTTATCAAAAATTTATACATTTTATTGTTTAGATAATGGTTATATAATAAGAATTGTAATTATATATTAATACTTTGTGTTATAATTGTAATTAGTTACTAACATTAATGATACTTTATGATAAAAAAATTAATCCACCTAATATTATCACAATGGGTGTTAATCGAGTTGAGCAACTCGAGGTTGAGCAACTAATATTAACTTTGTATTTCCATAGAGAGAAGTTATTAATTAATACTTATATCCATGACTCACCCCATTTTAAGTTCAAGGACAAATTAATAATGGTGATGAAATACTTTATACAAAGTAGGCAATATTGATTAAGATTAAACTAGTGAAATAATGTAATGAGAAGATGAGATAGAAAAACTAGTGAAATAATTTAATAAACTATTACTTATGTCCACAACTAACACATTTTAAATTTAAAGTGAAATTAATTAATTGATAATGAAATATTTTTGTATAAAGTAGACAAGAATGATAATCTATTTTTACTAAGAAACCGAACAAAACTCCAGAAACGAAAGAAAGTGAGGAAGAAACAGATGTAGAAACAGAAAAAACTTCCAAAACGAAGGAGACTAAACAGGAAGAAGAGGGATTCCCCGAAAAAGATCCTTCTCCTTCCCTTTTTTCAAAAGAAAAGAAGGATCCGGACAAAATCAAAATAGATGAAATGGGAAAGATCCGAGTGAAAGGAAAGGACAAAACAAAGGATGAATTTCACTTGCACTTAAAAGAAGCATGCTATAAAAATAGCCCAACTTCTTATTCTGGGAATCAAGATATTTCGAAGTTCGAAATACTTAAAGAAGAAAATAAAAACCTATTCAGGTTTCAAAAACCCCTTCTTTTTCGTCTTTTCGATTATAAACGTTGGAATCGTCCAACGCGATATATAGAAAGTAATCGGTTTGAAAATGTGGTAAGAAATGAAATGTCACCATATGTTTTTTTATACATGTCAAAATAATGTCAAAATATTGCCAAAATATTGAACAATTGAAACAATATTGTCTACTTCGTACAATCTTAATCAATATTGTCTACTTCATACAATAGTATTATCATCTCATCTAATTAATTTCCCTCAAATTTAAAATGTGATGAGTCATGGACATAGTACTAACTTCTATCAAGTATAGGCAACTGGAGTCGGGTTTAGACCAAGAAAACCGGGTTTAAGTAATGCCCAACCACAAAAACTTGATTTAGGTAATGTCCATCCACAATCTTGGTAATTACCAAGAAAACTAGGTTTAGGTAACATCAAACCACATTCATGGTAATTAGCAAGAACTCATGAAGACTGGGTTTTTTTTCACAACTTTATACATAGCTAAAAAAAAAAGCTAGATAAAGTCACAAATTTAAACTCAAACTAATTTGGGCCCAAAAGAGCCAATGTTTGAATAACCCAAGCCTTAAATAGGAGCCAAGCTATTCATACTATTAAAAGATAGGCTAAGTTTCTCTTTTTATAACATCACCATCTTTATACTCTCTATTTTTTTTCAATGTGGGACTTTTGCAAATCTTTTTGCTCAACAAAATTACTTTATATTAATAGTTCTTTCTTCCTCCTTTTTCTCATTACATTGTTTCATTTGTTCAATTTCTTAATCATTCTTGTCTACCTTATACAAAAATATTTCATCATCATTTAATTAATTTCACTTTAAATTTAAAATGTGTTAGTTATGGACATAACTGTTAGCTTCTCTCTGTAAAGGTACCACATTTATTTTTAACTATACTTTTTTTTTAAAAAAAATTATTTTCACAATTAATCAAAATAGTTATGGAGGTGCTCACAAGCTTATCGAGCCAAGTTAGAACTTGCTCAACTAGTTCTTGTTAAACCGCTGTAGATGAAAGCGCTGTTATAAATGGGGCACCATTTAACAACGCTTTTTTCCAACCGTTATTAAATGTACATTTTTTATATTAGATAATTTTATAAATGATTAATTATATTTTTAGCACGCAAAGATACATATATAGTTTCATAGCCTATGTAGGATTCGAACCTACATCAATGTGCAATCGCACATAGCTCTACCAATTGAGCTAATAGGATTTACGATTAGAAATAAAGCTATATATTCAATAAATAAATATAAAAGAACATTATTTCAATTAAAATGATATGGAAAAAAAATCATACATACTATACACACTAATTTCCTAGCATTAAAAGTAAATAAGACATTGTTTATAAAAGAAAGATAACACGACTTTGTTTATAACACAAGGCTCACAAAATATATACTACATAGTACTAACACCGTACTACTTGTTTGTTACCCACATAATACTTCAACAAAAAAATAATCAATTAAGTTAAACAACAATCATTTAAAATTTTTTTTTGGCACTTCTTATATTTGAAAAATTTTACGGTAAAAAAAAAACTTAAATAATTTTGTTTTGATATAAGTTGATTAAAATTTGTAACTCTTCTTACCCTGTAAACTGTTTGAAGAGGTGTTCCAACATTCGTCCATTGAGTTGTTCCAATGGCTATAACATAAAATCAAGATAAATCGAATAAAGATAATATTTAAGGTTCATACTAATATTGAAATAATTTGCAACATTAAAAAGGGGAATATTATCTTAAGCTACCTTAAGTGGCACATTATACACCACAATAATAAAAATATAAGCCCTCTATTTTTGATTTACCAAAAATCATTTTAATGATTTTAGAGAATATTGAAAATCTATTTTAAAATAGAAGTTAATTATTTTAGGAAAAAAAAGAGATGATTTTCTGAAAAAAAAAATGAATAGAAATCGCCATCCCCCCACCACCAACGCCGGCAACCACCAAGTAAACTCCACCATCCACCGCCGACGACAGATTTCTTTCCCAGGCAACTGGAGTCGGGTTTAAACCAAAAAACCTGGGTTTAGGTAATGTCCATCTACAATCTTGGTAATTACCAAGAAAACTAGGTTTAGGTAATGTCAAACCATATTCTTGTTAATTACCAAGAAAACTGGATTTTTTTCGTAACTTGATATATAACTAAAATAAAAAAGCTATATAATGTCATAAAGGTTAAATCCCAAACAAACTTGAGCCCAATGTTTGAATAACCCAAGCCTTAAATAAAAGCTAATGTATTCATACTATTGAAAGATAGGCTAAGTTTATCTTTTTATAACCTCTCCATGTCAATACTTTCTATTTTCTTTCAATGTGGGACTTTTTGCTCAACACATTATTACTCTCCACTCTCCCCATTACATTGTATCATTTGTTCAATTTTAATTAATATTGCCTATTTTGTACAATAATATTTCATTAATTATCTTTTACTTTCTCTAAATAGGTACCAAATTATTTTTTAACTATGATATTTTATTTTCATAATTAATAACAATAATTATCAAGCTACTCACGAGCTTATCAAGCCAAGTTATAGCTTGCTCCAGTTGAGTCGAGTTTTTACGGAGCATTGACCGAGTTGTTCTCGAATTACACAACTCGATTAAAACCCCTAGTAATAATATTAGTTGTGGTAAAAAAATATTAAGTATTTGTAATGATAGTCATTAGTTTGCTCAACGAGGTGATGATTTTTATGATAGTCATTTGTAATGATATTAAGTGTTAGTAATGATAGTCATTAGTTTGGTAAAGAATTTAACGAGGTGAGTTACTTGTAGCTTGTTCAACTCGTGCTCATCTAGGTTACGAGTTTGAAACTAGACAACTCAAGTTGAGTTTTGACCAAATCAATCTCAATTTGCTCAAGTTAATTAGTATATATTTATTAACATTGATTTTATCCTACTTTATCAGTGGTTGGTGATGAGGACCTTGATTTGGAGGAGCGTAATATCAAGCAGTGTCGTAGGAAGATTTGTGATGGTCACTACACTGCTGCAGTTCGGGTTCTTTCTTCTTAAGGCGTTGCTCCTTATAATGACGCCACTCTCGTGGATTTACAGTCTAAACACTCTACTTCTCCAGCTCCATCCTTACCTGATATACCCGTTGATGGTCTACATCTCGTTACTACTTCTGCTGTTGTTTTGGATCGGATTAGGAGTTTTCCACGTGGCACATCATGTGGTAGGGACGGTTTACGTGCTCAGCACCTAATAGATTGCTTGAGTAGTGCTGCCGTGGCTGTATCAGATGATTTAGTTGACTCTATTTCTGGGGTGGTTAATCTCTTTCTGGCTAGAAAGTGTCCTATGAAACTAGGAGAGTATATTGCTAGTGCTCCTCTTACACCACTTGTTAAGCCCAGTGGTGGTATTCATCCTATAGCTGTGGGTACTATTTGGCGACGTCTGGTTTCAAAGGTGGGTGCTGTTATGGTTGGCCAGTCTTTCAGAAGTTACTTTGATGGTCTTCAATTTGGCATTGGGGTTTCTTCAGGTGGTGAGGCAGTTCTTCATGCTGTGAATCAGTTGATTGAGGATCGTGGTTCTGATGTGGGTCTTTCTGTGTTGTTAGGTGGATTTTCAAAATGCCTTCAATCTTGTTGATCGTACGGTCATGTTGCGTGAAGTTCGTCGTCGTTGTCCGGGCATTTCGCGATGGGTTGAATTCTGCTATTCTAATCCAGCCAGATTGTATTATGGGGATCAATCCTTATGGTCGTGTCAGGGAATGCAGCAGGGTGATCCTCTTGGTCCTCTACTTTTTGCTTTGGTTTTACAGCCCTTGGTATGTAAAATTAGAGATGGTTTTGACTTATGTCTTCAGGCGTGGTATTTGGATGACGGCACTATTATTGGCGACACTTTGGTGGTGGGGAAGGTTCTGGAGTTGATCATGGAGGAAGGGCCTCGTTTTGGGTTACATCTCAATGTGGAAAAAACTGAAGTTTTCTGGCCTTCGAAGGACCCTCGAAGCAAGCTTGTGGGTGTCTTTCCGCCTAACATTACTCGACCTTCACATGGTGTTAAGTTGCTTGGTGGTCCCGCTAGTTCCGATCCCGGTTTTGGAGGTGACCTTGTGATGCAGAGGGTGACCAAGACCATTGCTCTAATGGATAGGGTTGCTAAGCTCGATGATCCCCAGTGTGAGTTGTTGTTGCTTATGGCATGTACTGGAGTTTCTAAACTCTACTTTGCTTTGCGTACTTGTCCTCCTAATACTTTTGAGGTGGCACATCACAATTTTGACGAGGCTCTTTGATCATCATTGGAGCGTATCGTTACTGTTTTGGGTGTTTTTGTCCCTCGGGAGAGTTACAGCTCGAGGACTGATCCGACTACGCCTTTACCTGCAAAAAAACGGAGACTCAGGGTATTTGGAGCTCCGCCTCCGGCGGTCAAGTTAGTACTTGAATGTATGTAGGAGAAGATGCGGAAAATAAAAAAGTGAGATCTTCTCGGATTTCGAGATCAGGTGCTTCTCTAATGTAAGAGAATGTAGGGTATGCTGTAATAATTAATTCTTATCCCAAAAATGGGGGAATCTCCCTATTTATAGGGTCATGGGGAAACGTGCCCCTAATTAGGTCACTCTGACCTAGCTCTGCTGGGCTACGCCGTATTGCGGCTTTCTCGGGATTTGGGCCCTTGAAGGCCGCTTTTTTCTCCCAAGCTCTAGGAGGGACATGTGTCAAATGGAGACTGGTCCAATTCGGACCAACCAAAGTATGACACGTGTTAGGACTTGATTGGCCCACGTGGCATGGGTAAAATTACCCAAAACATTTGCCCCTCACAAATGTGACGTGACGTGCCACGTGGCATCTGTGACACGTGTCACTCAGCCATAGGAAATAGTTATTTTTTTTTTATTTTTTTACTGTGAAAATTTAACCTTTCACATTCCGGGGAAATTACCAGGATGCCCCTGTTTTTTACCACTCTATAAATACACAATTTACCCCCCTCATTTTGGACGTTTCCAAAACATTCTAGAGAGAGAAAATCACCAATCCTAGAGAGAGAAAATCTATCGTCTGCCCGCGTGCACAAGCGTTGTTCATTTTCTGCCTGCATCAGCTGGTTTACAACCGCCTGTGCCCCAAGCAAGCAAAGTCGACTTCAACAGCATCTCAGTCGGTCATCATCGTTTGCCCCCCTTTTAGAGACAAACGTAAGGTACCGCCTCTACTTCCTTCAACTCATTTACATTTGCTTCAATTCATTCAATAAATGGACTCATCACCAACACACACGGCACGGCCTAGGTCAGTAGTCAGCCGGTCTCCTGGTACGGCTGAGTCTATGATTGGGAGTGCCGGCTCTGGGTGCACGGAGCAATTTTATACTCCTCAACCGACCATCTATGTGCCCGTGTAGGACACGATGGCTAGAACTAAACAAACAGTCACCAGACGGCGTCGAAGAGACGGTCCTAGAACCCCAAGTGACATAATCCTATACGATGAGGGTAGAGACGGGGAGGGAGCCGTCTCCCAGATGGACCTTGATGAAGCTGGCCCGGAAGATAGAGATTGGGGAAGAGTCTGCATCGGGGTCAACCGGCGACACGGGAGACGGTGAAAGCTCCGCCTCAGGGTCTAGCTGTGAGGATGATAGTGATGCCCCTCTTTCCCCGCTTGAGGATAGTGAGGCCGAAGAGAGGAAAAAATGGGAAGCAAAGGATGATCCTTTTCAGATCCATATCTCCGCTAAAGACAGACGGGCAATGCTAAAAGGCATTGAAAGCTTTGTACAGAAACTGCCTCTGGGAAATGGATATACTATCCAGGTGCCGCCTGAGCTAGGCACCATCTCCTGGAAAGATGACTAGGAGAACGCCAATGCCTACTTTGGATGCTATGGGGCGGCATTCCTGGCAGGCCTTCGGTTCCCGCTTCACCATGCTGTGAGAGCCATACTCTGGGGTTATGGCCTGGGCGTCTGGCAGGTCTCCCCAAATTCATGGGCTAACATTCTGGGGTATGTTGTCACCTGTGAGATGCAAGACTTGAATCCCAGCTAGGAGGCTTTTACTCACATGCACTATCTCAGCCGCAACCCAGGCGGTTGGAGGGCGTGCTACACTTTGACCACTCTCCCTCAATACCAAATGACATTGGACAAAGTGTCCAAATATGACGGTTGGAAAACCCGTTTCTACCTGCTGTCCGCCCCAACTCGTCGAGAGAACCGGGAGCTGCGCCGGTATAATAAAAAGCCTGACCTACTAGGTCGCAAATGTGCCCTGCCCCGGATTCCAGGGGACGACTATGACGCTATCATGGAAACCAAGTTTTTTGAGCTCCATACGGAGACACTCTCAACCGGGGATGTAATAAGGGTCCCTAATAATTGGATTCCCATGTGTGCATGGTTTAGAGATGAGGCGTTCTTATCCTCCTGTGGGCTTAGCACGATGTTTCCAAAGCGTATGCTTGATATACATCCGGTTTAATTCCGCTTGTACTATTGTTAGCCAATTATGATTTTGCACTAATCATGTGTTCATTATTTTTACAGAAGAAGCTTTGAACATGGTGGCTGACGAGAAGACTCCCAAGTGGTCCTCTGCACAAATCTGGAGGGTCCTGGCGGAGGCTAAGGCCGCCAAGCTGAAGGCTGAGGTAAAGAACCGTCTAACTCTTGAACTATTTTTTTTCCACAGACATTGCCGGTTGTGTATTTAATACTTCGCTAATTGCAGGGTGGAGAGGCACCTAGGTCCTTTACTAAGAACTTAGCCAAATGGGGACGGGATGAGACCGCCTCCACCCAAACCAAGCCTGCAAAGTCCGCCAAAGCGGCTTCAGGTAAGACGGGCCCTGAAGGCTCTTCTGAGAGGACCCGCCTCCGCGTCGGGGGGAGAAATGTCACCATTGGAGGCTTTGGAGTGGGCTTTGATATGGTCCCATCCGGCCTCTCTGCGCTTGGGGGCGGTGCAATCCCCCAAGCTCCTGAAGGTAAATACAATCCCTTCGAATCTCCGCCTGAGCTGGGATGGCCGTTGCGAGTGAAATCTCACTCTCAACAGACTTCTTCATCCGATAGCCGGCATCAAGTTGGTGCCGCCTATATAGCTCACTCACCCCCTTTCACATACGATGCAGATCAATCCCCCCGATGGCCGGATGTCCAGGCGCATGCTCGGTCCATGCTGGCAGCCGTTCCCAAGAAGGAGAAGGATGCCATCCCGGGCATTGAGACGTTCAATGTTGAACGTATCACTGCACTCCTGTCTGAGGTATACCTTATTCCCCTTTGCTGGAACTAAGTATAATTCATCCCGCATGAATGACACCGTTTGTGTTTACAGGCCATGCTCAGGGTTGATGGACTCAAACGGCCATATGCTCGGAAGAGGGAGGAGGTAAAGAGATCCACTAGATCAGCTAGGGATTCTCAAGATGTAGCTGAATATCAATGTACAATTAATGAACTTGAAACTAAAGCTGAATTGATGCAACATGCGGATCAGATCAAGGGTCTTCAAAAAGCCCTGGATGAGGCTAAGGAGAAGGCCAACACGGTCGAAACCAGCCTCAAGAAGGCGGAGGAAGACCTTAAGGCCTTGCAGGGTGCCTCCCAGGAGAATGTAAAGCTCAAGGCAGAGGTTGAGAGGCTGAAGAAAGATACGGAGCGAGTCCAAATGAATATCAAGGCAACAATCGAGGCGGAGCAAGACCGCCTGATTGCTGAAAATGAAGCAGACTTCGACGCCCGGATGAAGATCGCCTGGGAAGCTCTCTACCCCAACAAGGACTATGGTTTTTGGGCTCTGGCTTTTCAATATGCTGAAAATGTAGTGTATCTAAGAGAGAAGGGGGAGCCGGAGCCCGAGTCCTTCGAGGCCTGGGCAAACGCTGAGCTTGAAGAACCTGCCAAGGAGCTCCCCGAAGAAGGAGAAGCCATTGAGCTTCAATCTGATGGGGAGAATCCCAAAGAGGAGAACCAGGCGGCCTAGCCTTGAATTTTTTGCGACAGTATGCCAAATTTATGCTTTTCCGGCCTGCGTGCCGAGTACTTGTGTATTTTTACCGACTGAGGACTCGGGTGACAATTTTTATTTTGTCCTGGATGTTATCCAGTAAACACTAATATCCGGTTTTTACCGGCTTGAATGAAATTTGCCGACTGAGTCGGTTTGATGAATTTGCTATTTTGTTTCAATTTTCGAATTTTTACCCAACTTTTTAAAGCATGTGGCAATCCAGATAGTATACCGGCTACTCTTGCCCCTGGCGGCTGTGTGGTTGGTTTCAATACTTTGATTGACTTTGGAATGCTTGATACTTTAAAGAGTATGGAATATTCCTAAGTCAATCAATCACAGTAGTGATTGCCCCAAACCAAGTACACAACCGTCAACGACTGCCGTTCTACCTAACCGGGTATTTGAATATAACTTCCTTGTGAGCCAGACGGGAAATTGCCGCCTGACAGTTAGTAGAGAAAGGAACATATTGTCCGCCTGCTTGATGGACCCCAGACAGCTTAATGGCCGTCTGGGATACCTGCAATCCATTGCACCCGGTTCGTCTGCCCCATTGGGGTGACTGGTACAATTTCGTTGAACAGCCTAACAGAGAACTTTAGTAATTAACCGGCTGATGTCACTTGACATCCGGTGTTAAGCTTAATAATTCTTTTAGACTGTTTTTGTCATCTACATATGCTTGTAGAGCAAACAATAGGATGGCCTCTGTGACGACAACACCCGGAGGGGCGTCGCCGGACGCCATACTCAAATAGGAGCAAACGAATTTATAAAATAAGTTCGCATCCGGCCATTGGCCTCGGTTTGAATGTTATTTTAGCCACTAAGTCTCTTAACTTAGCTTGGTTTTACTTATTATAGGGGCCGTCTGTGCATTGCACTGATGATGGTCCACCAATTTTTAAATATTAGATTAGCCGCTAGGTTTTTAACCTAGCTTATTTATTCAATAGACCATCTGTGTTTTCAACAGGCGGTAGCATTATGGTTGCGCATGCATATATACAAAGCAATTAACATTGAAAACAAAAAGCAACCTTGCATTGATAGGCTTTTTATTTACAAAAATTTACAAGTCTTAGAAGTAGTACTTTTTCAAGTTATCTACATTCCAAGTTCTAGGCAGCCGCCTGCCGTCTGGAGTTTCCAGGCGGTAGGTGCCGTTTCTTACTTCTTCATAGATCCGGTAGGGGCCTTCCCAATTAGGAGTTAGCTTTCCTTGCTCATTGGCCCTACCGGTTGCCTTCATTTTTCGTAACACAAAGTCCCCAACTTTCAAGGGCCGTTTGTGCACTCTCTTATTATAGGCACGAGTCATTCTCAGACGGTAAATCTCATGACGCAAGGCAACATTGCCCCTGCGCTCCGGGAGTGAGTCCAATGCTAGCCGCATGGCCTCCCAATTTGCCTCTTCATCATATAGCATGACTCGTAGAGTCGGCTCATAATGCTCGATGGGCAAGATGGCTTCAACACCGTAAACCATGAGAAATGGGGTTTCATCGGTTGCCCCTTTTTCAGTTGTCCGGATGGCCCATAGGACATGAATCAACTCTTCAGCCTACAAACCACCAGCTCTTTCAATTTTCTTCTTAATACCGTATGAGATGAGTTTGTTGAAGGCTTCAACTTGGCCGTTTGCTTGGGGTCGGCCGACTGATGCAAAACAATGTGAGATCCCTTGATCTTCCAACCAAGTTTTGAGCTGAGGCGTCTCAAATTGAGGTCCATTATCAAATACCATAGACATAGGTACCCCAAACCGGGTGATAATGTTCTTCCATATGAAGGAGATGACATCCTTTGTCTTGATGCCTTTGACCGCCTCTGCTTCCACCCACTTGGTGAAATAGTCCATAGCCACAAGAATATAGCGTTTTCCGCCTGGTGGAGGCGTATACGGACCTAGAATGTCCATGCCCCATTTAGCAAACGGGACTGGGCTGTAGATTGCCGTCAGATCAGTAGCCGGGCGATGGATGAGCTTGCCAAATCTTTGACACTTGTCACACTTTTTACCAAATTCCATGGCATCTGACTCTAGAGTGGGCCAGAAATAATGCCGCCTGGCTCTGACGGCCAGGGATCTGCCGCTTGAGTGAGAGGCGCAGTATCCCGCATGCAACTCTTCGAGAACTTCTTTCCCCTTTTCCGGGGTAACACACTTCAGTAAGGGCTTCAGAAAACCCGCCTTGAAGAGCTCTCCTTCTCTTATCTCGAAGTTTGCTGCACGCTTTTTCAGCACGGCTGCCTCTTGGGGTGAATCAGGGAGAGTGCCGTCTGCGAGATACGCTTGGATGCCATCCATCCAAGTAGAACTTTGGTCCAGAATTCCAATAGGCTCTTCATCAGATATGCTTCGCTTTTCCATTACTTCCCAAAAGACTGACCGAGGCGTATCGTTGGAGGTGGAGGATGCCAACTTAGACAGAGCATCCGCCTTGCTGTTTTCAGACCAGGGCGCTTGACTTAGATGAAATTGTTCAAGTGTCCCAGCTTCATCCTTGACCGCCTGCAAAATATTTGATCATAGCCGGATGGGTGGCTTCATACTCACCATGGTATTGGCTAACGACCAATTGAGAATCAGAGCAGGCGTCAATTTTTGTTGCCCCTGCTGCGTTACACATGCGGATACCGGCTAGCAAGGCTTCATATTTCGCCTCGTTGTTTGAGGCCTAGAACTTGAACCGTAGTGCATACTCATATTTATCCCCTTCCGGGGATTCACAGATTATGCCTGCACCACAGCCGTTCATAGTAGAGCTCCCGTCTACATGCACCTTCCAAACCTAATCAAGGTTATCCGGAGCAACCGGCCTTGTCATTTCGACAATGAAGTCAGCAAACGCCTGACCCTTCACTGCCTTTCTTGGCTCGTAGGTGATTTCAAGACTTTGCATTTCAATAGCCCATTTGAGCATTCTTCCGGATGAGTCCAGGGTTGTCATTGGTCGCTTGAGGGGCTGATCTATGTAGATCACTACCGGTTGTGCTAAGAAGTATGGTTTCAACTTCTTAACAGCCATGTAAAGAGCGAGGCCAAATTTTTCGACCATGGGGTACCGGAGTTCGGTATTTTTGAGCACATGGCTAATGAAATAGACCGGGAGCTGATTGCCGTCTCTCTCAGCAAGGAGAACAGCACTGAGGGCATGATCTGTGACGGCTAGGTACATGAAGAGCGTCTCTTTTGGCAGAGGGCTAACAAGCCTTGGCAAGGAGTGTAAATGTTCTTTCAATTTCTGAAAGGCCGCCTCAGCATCATCTCCCCATTCAAATCTATTCTTCTTCCTAATTGCCTGGAAGAAGTAAAGACATTTGTCACCTGATCGGCTAAAGAATCTCCCAAGCGCAGCCAGGCAACCGGTAAGCCTATGAGCTTCCTTGACAGAGCGGGGTGACTTCATGTCAATCACCGCCTGTATCTTCTAGGGGTTAGCCTCTATCCCCCTTTGATCAATCTGGAATCCGAGAAACTTCCCAGACTCAACACCAAAAACACACTTTTTGGGATTTAACATGACCTTATGCCGCCTGAGTGTGGTGAAGGTTTCTCGGAGTTCAGCAAGGTGATCCGTCTGTAGCTTGGATTTGACTATCATGTCATCAATGTACGCCTCTACATTCCTTCCAATCTGATTAATGAAGACTATATTAATCATCTGTTGGAAAGTAGCCGGCGCGTTCTTCAAGCCAAACGGCATCACCGTATAACAGAATAACCCCTGATCAGTGACGAAGGCTGTCTTCTCTTGATCTTTTTTCCACAGGGGTATTTGATGGAAGCCGGAGTAGGCATCCATAAAACTCATCAAGACATGCCCGGCTGTAGAGTCGACCAGACTGTCGATCTTTGGAAGCGGGTAACTATCCTTTGGACATGCCTTGTTAAGGTCTGTGTAATCAACACACATACTCTAGGTACCATTCGGCTTCTTTACAAGCACCACGTTTGCAACCCAGTCAGGGAAGTTACATGGCCGAATAAACCTTGCGTCTAACAACTTTTTAACTTCGGCAGCTGCCGCCTGACTTCTTTCCCGCCGTGATTTCTTTTCTTTTGCCGGATGGGCTTCTTTTTTGGATCCACGGCGAGTTTGTGGACAGCGAGATCCGGGCTGATGCTTGGCATCTCCTCCACTTCAAAGGCAAAGATGTCTTTGAATTCCTTTAGCAGATGGTGCAAGTCTGCACCAAGCCTTTCAAAGGCAGCCGTCCCCACCTTAATAGTTCGCTCTGGGCGGCTGTCGTCCAGAGGAATATCAATGTGTTCACCAGCCGGCTGGGGACGGAGATCGTCTGACCGCTCCCCGGTCAGTGATTGCTATTTCTTCTCCTTCTTCACCTCCACCAGCTTTTCAGTTTTTCTTTTCTTTGCGGCTGCTGGAGGGGTGAATCAGGATCCTTGACATCGTCAAGGTCTATTGGCTCCTTCAGCTGATCGGCTGCAGCAACAGTCGGCTTAACGTCTGAGAGATAACATTCTCTTGCCATCTTCTGATCCCCGTTGAGGGAGCCAACAGTGCCATCATCCCTTTCATACTTGAGAAGCATGAGGGCTGGGATTATGATGGCCTTGCACTCGTTTAGAGTGGGTCGGCCAAGAATGATGTTGTAGGCGGTCAGCTCTTTAACCACCAGGAATCGGACGACCATGTGCCGCCCTTGTCCCTTCTCCTCCAGCCGGATGGGAATGTCAATTTGTCCGACTAGGTGCACGACTCCTCCCCCAAAGCCAACTAATGGGTGGGAGACGTCGCGCAGACCGTCCCGCTTGTAATTAAGCCGGGACAGACACTTGTAGCTGATGAGATCAGAGGAGCTACCCGTGTCTATGAGGATCCGACCAACCAGCTAGTTGGCGACCTTGCATTCAATGACGATTGGGTCGTCATGCGGTCGGCGAACTTTACCCTAATCCTTCTCAGTGATGAGGACGTTTGGGAATGTTCCACTTGAGGACGCCTGTCCATCATCAACCGAGTGAATCATCCTCTTAAGATGATCCTTGGTGCCCTAGATGGTCGGGCCACCACTTGCGAATCTGCCTGCTATAGTGTAGACCGGATCCTTGTCGGTATCCGAACTACTAGTAGGCTGGACAACTTTTGACGACTGCCCCAGATTCGTCTTAGAAGCCACTTTGGACTTCAAGACATAGGACTTCAGCAAGCCCTTGTCATCCAGACGGTCCAACGTCCGTTTGAGGTTATAGTAGTCGTTGGTGTCATGGCCCACCTCCTGATGGAAGTGGCAGAATTTATTCTTGTTCCGAGACTGAACGGAACTCTTCATAGGATTCGGCTTCTCAATGGTCAGCCGGTCCTTCACCTCTGTAAAGATGGTGTAGCAGTCTTTACTGAATTCATACCGCGAGACATACGGTTTGAATTCTTTCTTATTTTTGGACGGCTGATCAGGTTCCTCAACCGCCCAGAATTCTTTTCTCTTTTTGCTCTCTGCAGCTTTCTGAGCCGGCTGAGTAGACCGACTCTCCTTTTGCTTGTCGGACTTCTTAGAGTCCGACTGGTTGTTGGACGAGCAG
Source organism: Chenopodium album (assembly GCF_948465745.1). Taxonomy (NCBI): domain Eukaryota; kingdom Viridiplantae; phylum Streptophyta; class Magnoliopsida; order Caryophyllales; family Amaranthaceae; genus Chenopodium; species Chenopodium album. The sequence continues at coordinate 24,344,776 of NC_137846.1, read as the reverse complement.
AGGTCGATGGCTTGAATAAAGCTCTCCGCCTCTTGAAGGGTGAAGACCCTCTTTCGGACAAGGTCGAACTTAAAGGTCGACCTGTTCTTCAGACCCTTGAAGAAGTCTGTATAGGCTACCTCGTCAAACAACCCTTGGATTTGAATTCTCACCAGGTTGAACTGCCTGACATAGGAGCGAAGCCCTTCTCTATCTCCCTGCCGGATGGTACTCAAGTCAAGACTTGTTTTCTTGGCAGGGATGTTCATTGAGAAGTTGGAGGCAAACAGGAAGGCAAGCTTCCTGAAGCTGTCGATACATCCGGCTGGCAGGTTGCCAAACCATTGTTGGGCAATGCCCTTCAATGCAGCCGGGAAGCACCGACACTACATAGCATCCTCCAGCCCCTACATGTGCATGAGGTTAGGGTAGGCCATGAGGTGGTCCTCCGGGTTGGTGGTACCATCATAAGCACCAACCAACACATTCTTAACCTTGGCCGGTTATGCCGCCTCGGTTATCTCCTTGGTGAAGGTAAAAGTCTGTTCACCAAGTTTGAGCAGACGGAGCTGCCAATCCAATGGCTGGATGTTATATGCCGCCTGACCCCCAAAGAGGGTCGGCTGCATGAAGTGAGGAGAATACGGACCGTAGACCATATGGGGTACATACGGTGCATTCCCAATCATTTGAGGGCCAGAATGGACGGTATTACCGCCTATATGACTCTCATGCAAGGATTGAATATTCCCTGCAGTTGTGTTTTTGAAGCTGTCTGGAAAGCTCGAAGTAGAGGCTGACTCAGACAGCTGCTGACTTCTCCTGCCCTCGATGATTCGTCGAGCGTCAGGGGTAGAATTTTTGTTACCCACCGATTTTTGCTCCCGGCTGGGCTTTCTTGGACCCTTATAGGGCAGAAGGATCTTGGACCAGCCAAGGGTTGCGGCTGCCTTGTCCTTTGGATGTGGAGTTGGTTGCCTGTCCCTGACTAGCTTCTTCCTCGCAGTTCGAGTTGACTTCTTGGCCGGTTGATTCTTGCTAGAGCCAGCCGTTTTCTTTTCGATCAGATCCTTAATCCCACCCTTGAAACTCGTCATGGATTTCATGAGCTCGTCTCTGGTGACTAGAGCCTGACCTCTTGCCGACTGGGTTTCCCCTTCCAGCTGACCAATGGGCCTACTGGTACCCGCCTGGCTTTCACCGCGTTCCAGTGTCTCTCTGGGACGGATGCGCTTAGTGATGAGAGAGCCACCTTTGGCTATGTACGTTTCAACTTGAGGATCATCATCCTCATCATCTTTAAAGACTTCCGCCTGGATAGCCTTGGGGTCAGGAGGCGGTACATATTCTTGAACCATCCTTGAAGTACTCTCCCCACAGACGGCGCCAAATGTTTTGGGTGTTTTTGTCCCTCGGGAGAGTTACAGCTCGAGGATTGATCTGACTGCGCCTGTACCTGCAAAACAACGGAGACTCCGGGTGTTTGGAGCTCCGCCTCCGACGGTCAAGTTAGTACTTGAATGTATGTAGGAGAAGATGCGGAAAATGAAAAGTGAGATCTTCTCGGATTCCGAGATCAAGTGCTTCTCTGATGTAAGAGAATGTAGGGTCTGCTGTAATAATTAATTCCTGTCCCAAAAATGGGGGAATCTCCCTATTTATAGGGTCATGGGGAAACGTGCCCCTGATTAGGTCACTCTAACCTAGCTCTGCTGGGCTGCGCTGTATTGCGGCTTTCTCGGGATTTGGGCCCTTGAAGGCCGCTTTTTTCTCCCAAGCTCTAGGAGGGACACGTGTCAAAAGGAGACTGGTCCAATTCGGATCAACCAAAGTATGACACGTGTCAGGACTTGATTGGCCTACGTGGCATGGATAAAATTACCCAAAACAGTTACTGCTTCGGGGCCTGGGTTTGGTGATTGGCAATGGCGGCTTGCCACCTTACCATTTGCGTTTGGCGGACTTGGAGTTTATTCCGCAGGTGATATTCGTCATTATGCCTTTCTTGCTTCTCGGTTGCAGTCTATTGGGTTGCAGACGAAGCTTCTGCGTCGTACTGGTATTGTCGGTCTTGGTCAAGCTTTTAAGGATGCGGTGAGTTTGTTTAATGGAACGGTGGAGTCTGACATTTTAGGTAATCCTTGTGAGGTCCCTGCCCCTAAACTCATGAAGAAATTGGCAGATATATATTTCACAAAGGTTACCGCTTCTGCAAAATCCGCCTTTTCTTTGTCTCCTCGTCAGTCGGCATTGTGGAAGTCGCAGCAGGGAGACTACACCTCTGCTTGGCTTCGGGCAGTCCCTATTTCTGGGTTGGGTCAGACGATGAACGCAAAGACATACCGATGTGTGCTGTGCTACCGGCTACTCCATTGTTCTCTGTCTCAACGCCGTGCTCTACTTGATCTCTGGTTTTTACTGGGGATATTTTTGGCGACCATGCGGTGTCGTGTGCTGGTATTGTAGGTATTAAACATCGACATAATGTTGTTCGAGATACAATTGTTGATATTTGCTACAGATCTGGGATTTCAGCAAGAAAGGAGGTTGACATAGGGTTGTCTGGAGGGAATGACGGGGCTCTCAGACCTGCCGATGTGTTACTTTATTCATGGGATCGTGGTCGTGATCTACGTGTCGACTTCACTGGTTCTTCTCCTTTGACAAAGACAGGGCTATCTGACTTTTTTTCCAGGACCGGTTGTGGCTGATGCGGCTCATCGGAAGCGGGTAAGTATGAAGCTCGTTGTTGGGCGATTGGCTATGGTTTCATTCCCTTCTCCTTTTCTTCACTTGGGGAATTAGAGAAGGAAGCTGTTGCGTTGCTGAAGCGGATTCAGAGGTTCTCGACGACGCAAGACATTGGGGCTCGTGCTGCAGCTCATATCTTCACTAGGGTAGGCTTTGCTATAACTAGAGGAGTGGGGGCCCAGATTGTATCTCGGCTTCCCACTAATTTATTGTAGGTTGTATGACTTTTTTATTGAGATAATAATAATAATAATAATAATAATAATAATAATAATAATAATAATAATAATAAGAGAAGATTTTAATAATATTATTATTAATAACAACAACAATAATCATAATAATAATGACACTAATAATACTAATAATAATAGCAATAACAAGAACAATAATAATTATTATAATAACTATTTCTTGTATTATCAATATTATACTTGATAATTCTATTTAAAAAAATATATCATACTTGATAATTTATTTATAATGCTATTGTAGGGAATATTTCAAGCATTACCCCAAACTTGAGCCCCACTGTGATCATACACTTAAGCATGGTGGCGTCCAAAGGGAAGGAAGCTAGAGTAAAAGAGTCGCCAACAAGTTTTAGGAACTTGTAAACCGTTCACAGGGTGAAGGTTACACCCTTAACGATCCATGAGATCGTCAACTCCAATAGGTCTGGAACCATGACTTGTGTTCGGGGATAAAGGTACAAATCCAACCTAAAAGAGATTGAACCTGCCCTGAATAGGCCTCTACTTTATTCTTCTCGTATTCATGTGCGCTTTCTGACTAACATGCAATCATTAAGTTAACCCTAAACCTGTTTATCTATGTTGGTTGAATTTAATGCAGAAGAAAACTATTATTGGCGATCACTTGAATTATAATTATATTAGCCCTAAACAAGATTATTAATTATCTTATTAAGCGTGATTACAAGTACAAATTCCCTTTAAACATGCATAAAAGGGGTGATCAAGCAACAAAAAATAATAATATATATCAAGCAACATAATAATCACAATAATAATCCAAATAATTATAACAATTATAACAAGAATAATCATGTTAAAGCATAATAATAATAGCAAGATCCTAGGCATGATACTAACAAGATTAATAACAAACCCTAGCATGTCACTAAACAATAAAAATCAAAGCTTTAGCCCTAACATGATACTAACATGATATCGATATGATATTAGAAAGCATAGGAAGCACCCTAAACATGATACTAGAAGCAATAATAACATCCTAACATGATGCTAGGAATTAATAAATAATAAACATGCTTTCTACAAGAGTAGAGCAATAAGACTACATACTTTGATGCCTCGTACCTCTTTCTAATAACAAAATACACGCGTTAGTAACTTTAAGGAAAAGTATTAAAACAAACAATTAAAATAATTAAAATAGAGATTTGGGACCAAAACCCTAAGAAATATCAAACATTTTACGTCTAGGGCGAAGGTTTAGAAAAAGAATAGAGTGAGAGAAAGCTTCTAGCTTTAGAGAGAGAAAGAGAGAGATGATGATTTTTGATTGTAGATCCTTGAAAAAAGGGGAGATATGACCTCTATTTATAGGAAAAAAGAGAGTCGAAGAATAAGAAAAGAATCCGAATTCGAGTCGAATAAAACTCGTCGGTCAGCAGTTTTTGCGAATTTTGTTTTTATCATAACTTTTGATCCAAAAGTCCAAATAAGTCACATAATATGTCGTTGGAAAGTTCTTGAAGTATAATTTCCAACCCAATTGGAATTAGATTAAAATCTTTTGTAGATAAAAAGATATGGCCGAAATAGTGGGATGGTGTCAGTTTTGGATAGAGTTTCGTATTCCATTCATATCTTTTTCGTTATAGCTCGGAATTAATATTATAATATATCATTGGAAAGATAATTTCAATATCTATCCAACCATATAAGATTTGGATAAAAATTATGAGGTACGAAAATAATCTGACTGTCTTTGAACATCTTTAAATTCGAATAGAGTCAGGACTTAAAAAAGGAAAGTTTTAAAAAAGGAAAGTTTTTATTCAATTTCAAATTCTTTAATTTTATCTTTTCAAAAAAGGATAATTAAGATCTTTTAGATACTTATGGAAGCTTCTAATTAAATCCTAATTAGTTTAGGAATAGGATTAAACCTTTGGACCCTCCACATGATCATTGGGTCGTAGGTAAAATCCGGTTTGGGCTCAGTTTAGTATTTTGGCCATAACTTTCTCATTATTCATCGGAATTGGGCTTATAATATATCATTTGAAAGGTCTTTTCAAGACCCATCCAACTACACCATTATTGGACCCTTATCATGGACCAAACTAAACTGGACTGGACGTGTTCATAAATAGAGTAAGAAAAGAAATATTTTTGAAAACAAAAAGAGAGATATTTTAATGAAAACAACCACATCACTAGACTTTTCACACTTTCACCTCATTCGATAATCAAATGACGTGAAAGGTATTCATCACTGGGTTTGGTTTTGGGGAGATACATTTGGGTGTCTACAACTATTATTATAATTCTCAATGATGCTCACAAGTTTTTTTAATTTCACTAGAATTATTATTATTATTATTATTATTATTATTATTATTATTATTATTATTATTATTATTTATAATTCTCAATGATGCTCACAAGTTTTTTAATTTTCTAAAACAACAAAAATTTCAATTATTTTTGGTACTCATGTATTTTTGTTATCAATTTAATGGTGATATTAGTTAATCATTTTTTTTTGTTGAAAGAAGTTAATCATTTATTAACCATGGTTAGTTTTTTGTATTTTTTTTAATAATTAATTATTTTTAAAAAAATTAAAAAAAAAATAATAACCCCAACATCCCCAGCCACTCCCCTGCCACTTTTCCAGCCCCAACCACCCTGCCCCCGGCACCGGCCGTGACAGACTACCCTGCTGCGGTGTAGGTGCAGACTCTCCTCCCCTACTCCCCTGTCGCGTCTCAAGATCCCCATGAACCACGCAACCCCTTTAAACAGCTTACGCCGGTGCCGTCCGCCGATCCCAATCACCCAATCCCCCTCCCCCTATTTCGCAACCCAACCACCCAATCCCCTTCCCCCTGAGACGGTGACATCTCCTAACACCGGCGAGATTCGGGTAGATTTTCGGGTTACATTTAGGCTTGGTCATTTTGGGTTTTGGTTTGGGATTGCTGGTGAAAGGGAGGGGGTGGAAAGGGAGCGCTGAAGGTTTTCGATCGGCCTGCGGGGAAGGGGGCTGGGTTGGCGGCAATTGTGGCGTCGGTGGAAAGGGTGGCTGTTTTTTTTTTTAATTTTCTATTTTTTTTATATTTATTTATTTTCAAAAATAATTAAAATCTATTTTTAAAAAGATTTTCTAACATTTAAAAAATATTTAACTGATTTTTGGCAAAATAAAAAATAGATGGGACCATTTTTTTTTGGTCAAGAATTTGCCACTACAATAGGCCCACCTTTACCTTATGGTGATCAAAAATACTTTGATCACTATAGAAACATCCCCAAACAGATACTAATAACGAGAGGTTTTCTTAGTCTCTACTAAGTAGAGTCCACTTGGTCTCTACTCACCAACCTTTTTGGCGTTATTCGTTTGGTATTGTTTTTAATGTCGTTAGTATACCAACAACAACCAAGACAAGCCTAGTTGGTATGTATTCTTCTTTGGTACCAAAGAACTTCTAATTGGTATTTCTTTTGATACCAACGAATCTTACTATATATATATATATATATATATATATATATATAGTACCAACGAACTTCTAATTGGTATTTCTTTTGATACCAACGGATCTTACTATATATATATGGATTAACGTTCACTTCTTTCTCGATTAATGACTTTTAACGATACTAGTTTTCACAACTCTACTACTTATGCATCAAAATAAATTATTTTAACAGTTTAACAGCCCACCATGCTTCGCAATAATAATTCTTTAACTAGAGAGTTTTGACCAATACCTAAACTTAGTCGACAATGGAACCTCCGGCTTTTCGAGCTTCCGGCTTTACCAAGGTAGCTAACCCCAACCATGTCTTCCTTAGATCAAGCACAACACATATCTAATTCGTTTCTTACCTTATACCGTAATCTCTAATTAAACAATTATCACTGCATTTATGATGGAACTTCTTAAACAGAAAGATAACTCATTTGATATATAAGGTTCAAGGGGATAACGTTCCCTTCTTGAACGAAACTTTTATTTAACTTGAAAAGATTACAACACTCATATATTACAACAAACACACAAACTGAAAGCTTAAACAGACATAAGATGAACTAGAGTTTTCTTTACTTTAAAAGAGATGGAGAACCAATCTGTCTCTTAAGGTAAGTATTTTTCTCTAGAGGACTCTCTAATTCTTTCAGAGAAATTCTCTAGCTAACTCTTCCAACTCTACCTTCACTTCTTCGCCTAATGCCCTTTATATAGGGGAAGGCTCACAAAGGTCACCGACACTTTCTATGGCTTACAGAAAACCATGACCCAGCAAGTGAATATCGTTCACTACTTTTCCAAAGATTCTTTAAAAAAAAACGTGCTACAATAGTAAAAGTAGAATACATTATTGTTGGTGTGGGCTCAGGACTCCATCATATCTTGTAGACCACCCTTGTTGTCCTTACTGTCTTCATAATGGACATACATTGGGTTGTCTTCTTCTATACCAAGATCCATCACACATTTGGCAGCATAGATTCATCCAATGTGACAAAGATCTCCAATAAGTTCTCTTTTCCCTCTAAGGATAAATATCTCCCAGCTTCAACTTGTTTAAGATAATCATACACTGATTCACCATGTAATACTCCTTCTTCTAAATAATACCTTAACCATTCTAGTGCTACTATTGTAGTATTTCCCACATGTATTATGACTGGTGGTTCTTCCTTTATCGCTATGAACTGGTTAAGATACTGAGCAATATAGAAAAATCCATAAGCTCTTGCCTCTGTAGGTTCTCTTACTTGTCTCTGCTGGATACATATTGGATCTTTAACTTTGCGATGAACATCTTCAAACATGATCAGGAAATGTGGAGAGTTAACTTTTCCTTCAACCATTTCAATGTTTGCACTTTGCACTTGGACTTGTTTAACTTTCCCTTTATGTCTTGTTGCTTCATAAATTCTCCTAAATACATACTTTTGGAATTTTGTGAGTTTCTCAAAGAAAGTAGTATTATTATCAGGAAATGGTACAATACTATGAACCATTCCATAATCCCAAGCTCTGAAGTGCTCCGTCACATATGGTTCCCTCTATTCCAGTGAATGTGGATGAATTGACACAGTACCCACTCTGGAATTGGTGTTGAATATTATTCTACTTCCCCATATATCATAGACATCATACATCTTGTATGACCTTGATACAACTAAATCATACCAGAACCTAAAATTGTTATCTTTTATTTTACTAGTCGTTAGAGCACGCGCGATGCGAGTGCTCCCCCCCGACGGCAAGATAAGTATAATTCGTGGTTGTGTTCTGTTTTTGTGATATTCGTGGTTGTGTTCGGGTTTTGTAATAGCAAGGATACATGAATTTGTAAGTAGTAATATGTAGTGAAAAAGTTTCTATGGAGATATATCTATGAATAAACAATTATTAAAAGTGAGGTTATCTAGAACGCCATTATATATTTTAAAACGCAATACAATTTCTTATTACCTAAATAATTTTCGAATATCTTTGTATTAAAATGATTGTGATAATAAGGAGTAATAATAAGAAAATGTAATATTAAAGGTTGAGGTTATGTAAAATGGATTAAAGGTAAAAGATATGAAAGAACTGTATTGTTGTTCGTGAGACTCTTTAAAATAGAAAATTTTCGAGTGATTATGTGTATAATGTTGTTTTTCTATTGAAAACTATAGCTAGTACTAAAGTTTATAATCGATATGAAATGCATAAAATTAATGTGAAATATTACATGTATATGTATTTAAGTTTTACTTGTTATTTATTAATAAACTATTTTACGAATTTTAGGTAAGACGGTTGGCGTGAACGACTTTACACTTCTTATATTTAATCGGTTTAACTATTTATTTGGGCTCCGTCTTAAGTGGACCTATAGAAAATTTCCGAGTGAATATGTGTATTATGTTGTTTTCTATAGAAAATTATAGTACTTTAAGTTTAAAATTGATATGAAATGCATAACTAATGTGAAATATTATATGTATATGTATTTAAGTTTATTTACATTTATTTATTCATAAATTATTTTATTCACGATTTAAAAATAAGACGGTTGGAGTGAATGGCTTTACACTTCTTATATTTGACCGATCCAACTTATTTTATTTGGGCTCGGACTTAAATTACTTACATTGTCTTATATGCGGTGGTCAAGTATGCTTAGTGTATATAGATTTAAAGTTAAATGTATCAAAATGTTATTAGTTAGGATCCCCTTTATTAATATTAATTGTAGTCTATGTTGGTTGAACATGGATTGTGTTTATTGTATTGTTGGTCATTTCCTTATAAAAAAACCTAAATAAAGATTATGAATATGTTAGGTCAATGGAATATTGGCTATTGGATTATGAGTACAAGTGGCCAAATAATTAAATTTAGTGCAAAAAAGAGAATATACATTTATGAAAAAGCGTACTAAGTGGAGATATAATATAGCCTATTTTGTTATTACATGCAATAATGTATTAAATCATGTAAACATGCATATTTTTTATATATAAAAATTGCTTTTTTATCTCAAAAAAGAAATGTGGACCTTATTAACTATAGAAGGAATTGTGGGTGTTATTAACTCGAAAAATACTCTTATTTTAACCCAAAAAACATAAACATAAACATATATAATCTTGAAAATATATTTAGAAAGTCTAGTTGATTTTGACTTAAACAAAGTTGCTCAGTTAGACATATGGACATATAATAGTAATTAACTATAGGTTGCTCTTGTTCCCCCCCCCCCTCTCTCTCTCTCTCTCACTCTCACCCCCGACCCTTTTATCTTTCCCGGCCTCTCTCTCTCTCTCTCTCACTCTCTTTATCACTCTATCTATTTCTCTCTATTTCTCTTCTGACCCTTGTCTTTCTCTCTTTCTTTCTCTTTCTACCCCTTGTTCTCTCTCTCTTCTCTCAACCCTTTTTCCTCTCCTTTTATTATCTTTCCCGACCTCTTCCTCTCCTAGCATGCTCTCTTCTCTCTTAGTCTGCCCCCCCTCTCTCTCTTCCAGCCGTTCTCTCCATTCCTAGCAAGGTCTCTCCTCTCTCTCTCTCCTCTCTTAGAACTTATTTGCACTTATTGAGTGACCATCTCTCTTTCTTTCTCCTTCTCTCTCTTTCTCTCTCGGGATCCCCCCCCCCCGACGGCAAGATAAATAAAATTTGTGGTTAAGTTGTGTTCGGTTTTTGTGATATTCGTGGTTATGTTCGGATTTTGTAATAGCAAGGATACAAGTAGTAACAAGGAGTAGTGATAAAGTTTCTAAGGAGAAATATATATGGAAAAATAATTTTAATAAGTGAAGTTATCTAGAATTTGGTAGTTAATTAAACATGTATCTCTAAAGTATTAAGTAGAGTATAACTACTCACTTAGTTTTTACAAAGTGTCTTATTAGTTTCGAACAGTAGAGTAAAATGGAAATGAGTGGAAAAAGAGGATAATTTGAAAAGGGTGGTAAGAAGCAAGTGATAGGGGAACAAGTCCAACCTTTTAATTTCTTTGTTGCCCTATATTGTCATTCTCTCTTTTTCCTTTTCTTTTCCCCTTGCCTTGTCTTAATTGTTCTTTTTCTATGGATTTGAAAGTTATTGGTCGACTTGCTCCTCTCTCACTCATTCCTTCTTTTATTGACCTAAACTCTTTCTCTCACTCTCTTCTTTCCTAATCTTTCTTGTCCTTGTTCCATCCTCTAAAAGGTTGTGAAAATTAATAGGTTATATTTGCTCCCTCTCCCCTAGCCTTACTCTCCCCCTGGCCCTTCTATCTCACCCGACTTCTTTTTATCCCGCTCATTCTTTCAGCCCCCCCCCCTCTCTCTTTATCAGTTTCACTTTATCTCTTTCTTTCTTTATCGATATATTTGTCTCTCTTCTAACCCCCGTCTTTTTCTCTTTCATGACCCTCCTTTTCTCACTCTCCTTCTCTCTCTCTTAAGTTCTCTTCCAGCTCTTCGTTCTCTCTCTCTCTCTCTCTCTTCTCTCGGCTCCTCTCTCCCTGACCTTTTTTCTTTCATGCTCTCTCTTTCCTCTCTCTTGACCTTCTAACTCTCAACGCATCTACCTTTTTCACATTCCCCCTCTTTCTCTCTCTAATTCTTTCTCCCCCCCTCCCTCTCTCAACGCATCGTTCTTACACCCATCCCCCTTCGCTCTCTCTCTCTCTTTCTCCCTCTCTCATCCACTTCCTCTCCTATGCTTCAATTCCACCATCTCTTTTTCTAAAGTTATCTATTACTATGGTTGTATAAACATAATTAAAAACACTTACTTATATATTAACTCAGCACGACGATTCTACAATAATGTTAAAATTTTCATTCTAAAAGGTGCTATTAATTAGTTGACTTCCTCATAATTGTTACAAATCCATGTAGGTTTAATCACAACATTTTTTTGATGAAAGGAGTTTGTTGAGATCTAATTGTTGAAATCTTCTCCCCGCTTCTTGCTTACTCTGTTTCTGCTTCCTTTTAGCTTTATGATTTCTCTAATTAGGATTCCTACTTCCATTCAGCTTTATGATTTCTCTAATTACAATTTCTCTTATTTTTAAAAAAATTTCCTACTTTTATAAAGCCAATTTTAAACTTATATTTATGAATTTATCACCCTTACCTTCCCCCTAACTCTTAATGTATAGAATAATTCAAGGTATGAGGCAATTTTTTTACACGCAAATTAAAGTTTTTTTTTTTGTTAATTTTATGTCAATTTTGACTAAAAAGTAAACTCTTGACGGTTAATATGATTCCCAAAATCTTTACCGAATAACTTATTCGACATGTAATCAAAATGATTTTTGAACACGTAAATTGAGGGAAAATTAATAATCGAGGAATACATAGAACGCACCATCACATTAGATCATCCAAAGCTTAAAAAACCCCTAATTATTTCTCATAAGTTTTAAAAAAAATCATCCATTTTTGTTAAAGAAAAAAGCAATAATTTAAAAAACCCTCCTAGTCATTATTTATTTAAAATAGAGATGTATTCCATGGTTAGATTACTCTAACATTTAACACGCCTCAAGTAGTTAGCAAAACATTTAAATTTAGAAACTGTGACACTAATGTAAGATCAACAATATTTTTTAAGGTACAATTATGAGTTCTTTAATGACTCATTATGATATTCTTGATAATCTGGCAAGGGAGCTTAAATAGATGACATCTTACAAATCTGATCTAGATTAGTACTATATATTGCTTGTATCTTGGATGTTTTCTAGCTCTCAACATCTCTGCAGCAATGTTTCCTGACTTGTAAAAATGTATCATACCATACACTTCATCAAAAATTGCATTCCGGTAATAAAAAAAATAAAACAAACATACCATACATTTCAGTCATTACTCAATAATCGGCTAATCAGGACACCATCTAATCTGTATTTTAGTATTACCTCTTCAAGATACAAACCACTTTGCAATTCTGCTGCCCGACAATCAATAAAAGAGTAAGTTGTACTAATTGTCACTAAGGAAACTATTTCTATCCTTATTAATAACCTAATTGGTTTGGCAAATACACAATTTCTAGAAGAAATGGCAATGTATGTCATAACAAAGCTTGAGTATATATAAAACCTAACAATTGTTAGATTAAAAGTTAAAATTCTAATGAAGCTGCTGAGTACAAATATGGTTTTTTCTGAGACAAATCAATCATATGAAATATAACCAGCACAAGTGAACAAACTATGCAGTATTTGATAGCCTAATACTATTTTTCCAGATCAGATGCACAATTACCCTCTTAAGGTGGCTACTACTTTTCCTTAAAAAAAAAAAGAAAAATAGAAGGAAAAAAAGGGTGGCTACTAAGAAATAATGTCCAGGGAGAAGGGGACAGGAGCCTTGAACCCAGGACGACCTAGGTAGTGAGCTGATGGAAACCAGGGCGTCTAATCACTTGACTCTACTCAATTCTTGATTAATAGCTTAACACTACGATCTAGGAAATTGCTAGCACTAATAAACTAGAAATTAAAAAATCAATCCAAGACCAAGCTCCAAAGTTCATCTATATACATATAATAGCAGCAACTCATATATTTTTGACTTCCTAAGTATGAAACAGAATCAGCATCACCTGGGGCAAAAATCTTAGTATCATCATAATTTAATTTGACTAATAATAAGTCAATATATATTTCATATAGTTGATTAAAAGATGCACATTCAATAATTGAATAATTGAAGAAAATATGCAACTGAAAAAAAAGAAATCAGGCAAAGAGCTAACCATGCAAAGAAGAAAATCTTGCTATTTTGGCAATTATCAGATGTCACAAAATCATAACCAATGACCTCATATCAACAGTCATTTTCCGATAAGGCAGCCAAAAATTCATCTTATCTTTTGGCTGGATTGCCATCCTTCTCAACTACAACTCCTCTTCTTCTCATCAATGTCGTCTCCATCGCTGCATTCACCGCACTTAAATTCATTATTCCTGTGAACAATAAAACAAAATCAGCAAAAAATATGTCAACAAATCAATTTAAAAACAGCATCAAAGCAAATTAAGAAATGATAAATGAAAAGAACTGTGTAAAGCTTTCTTCAAGTCTGCTTGAAACCTTTCCTCTTCATCTTCTTCAGCTTGTAATTGTCGAAGCGTTTTTTACCCACCGTCCCCAACTGATTAACAAGCAAGCACATAACCATTATCTTCATTCTCCGAGAAAATAGATCATAAATTAATTTAATAAAGCTTCAGAAAGTAATGACCAATGGTAACAAAAGGTAATCATGGAAAATGATAAAGCTAGTTAGTGTTTTCCCAGTATCTACCCACTAATAGTGGCTTTTCATCAGATCAAAACTCGAAAAAAACCTTGACAGTTATAGAGCAGTTGCAATTCTGTTGATTTTCGTATAAACTGATATTACCATGTGTTAGCTCTTTCTTTCACATCCTCTTCATTTTCATAAATATAAACAAATACTACCTATAGACAAGCCTTATTTTGATTTGGATTGTTTGTGTGCCCCAATTTTTGGTTTATTCTTTGAATGTAGAATATGATCAAGTTTATTTTGTAATTTAGACCTAGCTAAATGTCTAGAAATCAACAACTAATACAAAAATGCACATAATTGATAGAAAAATAAGCATTATAATACAAAACCCAAAGCAAATTTAAGGAGTAAGAGATAACCAAGATGAACCCTTGCTTTCCAAGAGTCCAGTAATACTAACACTGACTGTAGTTGGACCTGAAGACAGCATCAGCAAAAAATCAATTCAATCCACCATAACAAATTTAAAACAAAAATAGCAAAATTACAAGAAACAAAGGGTTACGCATTTATCGGTGGTAGAGTGTGGAAAAAGATGATAATTCAGCACTTGACTATAACTATGAAGGGGTGAGGCCCGTGAGGATGAGAGTGAGTGTGAGGTTAAATGCAGTTTTTTTCTCAGTATTCTAGTTCTATCACTTTTCAAACAGGAGGTGACAAGAGTATCTAAATGCAAGTTGTGACTCTTAATAGCATATGACTAAATATTTAGAAAATAACAAGAACTTGTAGGCAATTAAAACTTGCTTTGAACCAATAATATTATGCATTGTAGTTAAAAAGCTAATACTTGGACATAGAAAAATCTATACACATAGACATCCTTCCCAAATATATATAAACCAACATAAAAATGATGTAATAAAACACTTTAATACATGTACCCAAGCAGAAACACCCTACCCAAAAGAAAGGGGGAAAAGGAAAAGAATACAATAATTCAGAAAGCCCCAACTTTGGCAAGGTATGAGCGAGGAGAAGACAAAGGATGAATGAGAAAATTTGTCCAATGTGATCAGCACCAGAAACAACCCCACAACCCAACAATTTAATAGTCAATTTAGGATAAGCAAATCGCTCAATTACTCTTCAATTTGCCCCAAAAGGTGGATAATCATCCTAAAATCTCCCATTTCTCAAAACCAGGCTACCCAAAATAGCTCATATCTTAATCAAGCATTTAACATATGACACAAGCATCATAAAATTCACAAAATCAGAACACCAAATCATGCAAATCAAAGATAAAAACACTCTAAATATGTCCCAAAAAAACAACCAACAGAACTATAATCAAGGGAGACTAACACTAACACTTTCCTCGGTATCCTCACCACCAGTAAAACTCTGAGTAGAAGAACGACCACCATCAAACTCACTTCTTGAACCGTTGGTATTAAAAAAAAAAAAACCAGTCAACATTCATATAAAACTATAAAAGGTTAAATCCAATAGAAAAGACGAAAATTTAACCAATTATAATAGGAAAGAGAAAGGAGACAAATATGGTATCCACAACACATTAGTATCAAATTGCAGGAATAGGTTTATAATTTGAGAGCAGAAGATAATTTGTAATCTAAGCAAAACCTTGAATAGAACCTAACCAATCACAATATATTCAACATACAATATCACAAAACTATAAAGATACTTCTAGGGGAAGCTTGAATTTGGTTTGAGGGTTGTATAAAGTCGAGAAGAAATAAGAATACACCCTAATTTTGTTCAAAATTCCAAACAAACTTGATAATTATTTTAAAATCCAAGTACAATAAGAACCTAATTAGATTAACGATGAAATGCTAGATCGAGAAATGATTTTCGATTATTAAAAAACAAACATCTAAATTAAAGAATTTGAGCAAAAACCCGGGGGGAAAAAAAATTAAAGCCTAATTTTCCAGAAATGAGCAATTTTTACATCTTTCTATTCAACCACATCAAATTGAAGGAGAGAAAATACCTTACAATATTATATGTATATGTATTTAAGCTTCATCAAGCAGAGTGTCCCCCCAACCTTTTATATGTATATGCATAACCTTTTAGTAGCCACAATATAAATTAGAAAACTCCAACTATTCACAAGAATGGGTTTAACACATATTTCAACCACTTGTCATCTGCACTCATCAAATATATACCGTATGTAGGTCATAACTATCAGCAATACATGCAACTAAATACAACAAGAAATACTAATATGTGATTTTATCTCAAAACTGCATGGTTCAAGTCCTGCACAAGAGATATAATGATCCAAACTGAACTAAAGTTTACGGTAGCTTGCTCGACTCAAACCAAGTCAAATTCATTTTTAGTTTAGAAACTTCAAACTCAAAAGATTTTCCACCGATGATATTCATATATCTGACCTATAATCAATTTAAACATACAACTCAGAAATATTACATCTGTGATAATCATATATCTGACCTTTAATATATACTTCGTATCATTACTCACATGCTTACAAATCACTTTTTAATTTTCATTTGATAAAGACATTTGAACCTACACAATGCATGCTAGCATTTCACATTTCAAACTCTGCTTGATCAGCTGATTTCAGTTAAGTCAAGAGACGACCTTTGACTGAATTCTTGCTGGGTCTCAAGCAGCTTGCTAATAGAATAGACTCACTAAACCTAGTTATCGTGCATACTGCCGCATTTCTTAGCATAATTAAGTACATCTATTTTTGGGTGAAAAAGTCATAAAGTAAATCTATGAGACTCAACCAAGAGTTTTCTCAGTAGAAAACTAAACAAATCATTCAAAAAACGAACCAAAATGCAGATAAGCAAAGTAAATTACTACTATAAAAGAAATTGTCAAAAGGCCATAAAGATCGAAACAACAATGCTAACATAAGATCCAAATTGCAAGTGTAAAATAGGTGCTGAACGAAAATCTAAATACTATGTATTTAGGATGCATCTTAATAAGTGGTGTAAATTGTATTAGGGACTCCAACTACACAAATTTATCAAAACATGATCATATTATCAAACCAGATCAAACAGGCCACTGAAATTCTTACCTTTGCAACGACATCACATAAGTACTTAGCATGATAAGCTCCAAATGCAACTGCCCAGTCTGACCTTTTGTTCCTCTTTCTCCCTTCTAGCATCGCTCTACATCCTCAATAGCTGCTATCGGAATGTCACCTATAACCTCCATTTTGATTAATACCTAGTTCATTAAATTCAACATTAATCACTGTTAAAAATTTTAAAAATCAATCTCCAATCAACAAATTTGAAATTAAGTATCCCCTAATAAATCAATCTTTCACCTTATAGTTCAAACTTCATATAAAAAATGGTAGCACTACTAAATCAACTTCAAAGTAGATTACAACAAAAATCAAAGCTTAACAAATACCCAACTAAAAATTGCAATCACAATATTAGATCCCAAGAAATCACACTATCAGAAAAACACAAGTAAAAATAACAAAAACCCATCAAGAAATACACCAAGCAAATCTTTAGCAATTGAATAACACGATGCTAGGATCTTAGTCAACTACAAATGAAGATTAACAAAGTCAATGTCTCAACAATTCATAATTATTTCATCTTTAACAACAAATGAAACAATTCTTCAAGTTCAAAATTTAAACCCTTTAATTGCACCAACCTAAACTACAATTCTAAGAATTAAAGCAAAGTAGAAAACCCAATTCTAAAATCCAACTAAACCCATTACAAATCAAAGAAAACCCTACAAAAACATAGCTCAATAACATCAAAGTTTACCGAAAATGGAGAGAAAAAGACGGCAGAAAAACCTGTGAGATCGCTAGTGATAAGAACAAGAGAAGGGTTGAAAATTGAACCAATAAGAACAAGAAAGAGAAAGGAAACAGATATTTATACACAACACATCAATATTTCTATTAAACTGTAGGAATGTTCTCAAATATCCAAAACAAATCCAAATATTCCTATTATAAGTGCAGAAATTTACTCAAATATCCAAAATACATCCAAACCCCTATTTAAATGCCATAATCTTAGTATACATGAAAATACTCCTATAAAGCTGCAGGAATTTTCTAAATTATACAAAATACATCAAATATATGCATATTCAAGTATCAAATCGCAGTCATTCGACCAATATACTATGTTCAGTAACTTAACAAACAACATTAAGCACTTGTTTAGCGATTGTTAGCTCGAATCTCAGTTATTCTTCCATATCTCAGTATATAGAGCAGCAAAATTAGAAAATAAATTCAAAATAACAAATACAAATCGAATTAAATCTTTTATTAAGACAGATCTCTGCAAAATTGAACATCTAAACCCTAAAAACCAGAAAAAAAAAACAAAAAAATTAAAGAAAACACACAAACCTAAGCAGCTTTGTAAGCATTCAAAGTATCATCAGCAGTAGTTTTCCTTTCATCAGCAGTTTTAAACTCAGTCAATTCTCTTATCTTTTCTCCTTTCTCAGGTCAAAATCAAAAGGGAGAAATCACCACTCCTTCATCAAGAAATAGTTCGATTTTTCAATCGAAATTCAGAAAATTAATTAAGAAGAATTACCTTTGATTTTTCAATCAAAATTCAGATTATTAATTAAGAAGAATTACCAAAAAAAACATAGCACAAAAAAGGATTAGTGGACTTCTATGAAATTAAAGCTATACCCTTTATTGTCAAATTGATATTAGATGCTTGAAAAGGATAAAGATCTTACCCCAAAGAAGAACCGAAGCTCCATAACCATCATCGAATGGATGATCGGTGATTGCTGAAGGTGTCGAAGGTTTCTCTCTCTAGGTTTCTGAGAGAGAGCGAAGGAAGTCGGTGAAAAGGAGAGTTAAGGAATGATAAAGAGCAGCTAAGCATCAACCTACCTTAGGTGACAGTCAAAGGAAGGGAAAGCAAATGCAATTGGCTAAGCAAGGGCAATTTTGACAATTCATTAAAAGTAAGGGTGTCTATGTAAAGCACTATTCACAAGGAACAGTAACTTTGTTTTACATTTTTATAAGGGTTATAGATTTAGTATTATATCCTGAATATCAAGAATGAGTCATAGGATAATGACCATTACTTCGTACATTAGGAACCTTCGAACTGCTACATGACAACTTTTAATCAAACCATCTCGAGATCTCCTTTTTGATGAAACAATCATGGTCTCCATCAAGGCCCAAGTGGAGGGTGAAACCCGCATCATTGCTTTATCAGTTTCTTCAATAAGAGTTTTTTCTCTCTGCCTCCATCTTTTCTAGTTGATGGGCAGGAGGTTTTCTATTGTCTTGTGCTTCTTCGCCATTGGCTAATTCTCTAGTCAAACTATCTGCCAAAGAATTCTTCGATCCTTGTATATGTTCAATTGTAAAAGAGAATTGGTTTAGCCATAATTGCCAACGCAGGATTCTCCCTTGCACTTGCATATTAGACAAATTCTTTTTAATAAAACCGAGTATGCCTTCGCAATCGATTCTTATTAAGAACTGTTTAGGGGCTAAGAAGATAAAGAACTTCTCAATCCCTCTAATGACTGCAAGGATTTCCTTTTGCATTGTAGGATAATTTAACTCAGCTTTATTAAAACTTTCACTACTGTATCTGCATAGTCTTTCTCCTTCTTTGAATTTCAACATAGCACTCCAGTGCTCATTACTAGCATCTGTTTCAAGGATTAAATCATCTTTACTAGTAGGTAGTGTTTGTTTTGGAAGATCTTTACACATAGCTTTTAAATCTTGAACAATTTTGGAATCACTTTCCTTCCAGTTCCAAGTTATTCCTTTCTTGAGTTTTTGTTGTAATGGTTTTCTTAATAGAGAAAGATTTTCTATGAAATCAGAAGCATAGGTTAAACATTCTAGAAATCTTTCTAGTTGTTTTCTATCTTCAATTTTATCTGGGAATTTTTCAATCTTTTACAGAATATGTTTTTAAAATATTATTTTTTCCGCTTTAATCTCTAATCCTAGAAACTCAATTTCTTGTTTAGCATAAACACATTTATCTTTTCCAAGGATTATACTATGCTTATCGCATTTCTGAGTTACCGCTTTAAGATCATTCTTATGTTACTCTAAATTTTTTGAAAATATTAGAATATCATCTACATAGACCAAACAAAAAGATTAAGTTCTCTAAAAATATTATCCATTCTTCTCTGAAATATTTGTGGAGCATTTTTTAATCCAAAAGGCATTGCTAACCATTCCTAATGCCCTCGAGGGGCACTAAATGCAGTTAATGGAATGCTTTCTTCTTCCATTTTAATTTTGCTAGTAGCCACTCTTACAATCCATCTTAGAAAACCATGTGGCTCCTTGTATTCTATTAAATAACACAGTTTTAATAGGAATGTAATAGCCATCAAAAACAATATTGTCATTTAGCTATTTATAATTAATGACCATTCCAGCTTTACCTCCTTTTTCTTCTGCATGATTCCTTACCATGAATGCTGGACTATTATGAGGACTCTTGCTATTCCTAATTAACTTTTTATTCAACAATTCTTTTATTTGTTTATCAAATTCCAGTATATCCTGGTAGGTATAGACCATTTGTCTTACTCTAATAATCTTATTAGGATTTGTTAGAGTTATCTTAGCAAATGCCGTATCCTTTTCCCAATGTTCTAATGGATTTGTTGAATATAATTTTTCACATAATTTTTCTCGTTGTTTATTTATCTGATCTATTAATGATGAATCACACTAAAAAATTCTTATTGCAACCTCTCGTTGTGTAGGTGTAACCCTATCACCACACTAGCTGCGCGTAAATTCCATAGTCTAATGAGTATAGGCCTTTGTTATTTTCTGTATAGGAATATAATGACCATTAATAGTAAAGATTATTTAATCAATGGTTTGAGTGCATGGAGAGTATAATCTTTGAAAATTATTTCCTATTATCATATAATGACTAGGTTGATTAGTTGTCCATAAAATAGGAATAACACATTGAACTCCTCTAATTTCTATTGGTAATTCTTCAATTATTTTCGTATGCATCATGACACTATTATTAGTAATTCTAACTTGCATAGGATTTTTAACCTTTTTCCACAAGAATTATAGAAATAATGACCTTTTTCCAAAACATGTAGAACAACCATACCAATGTATGCACATAATTTATATTTATTATAATCTTCAATGCATATATCAATTGGAATATAAATGCTATTAGGATTAGTACTAAATATTTCATTACAAGCTTCCATTTGCATATTATCTTCATCTTCATATATTGGTTCACTCACAGTTTTGGTTTTATATCCAATTACCTTTCTTTTATCAATAATAGAAATATTCGGATCTTCATGCATTTCTAAATTAGAACATGAACCAATATCTATACTATGCCTTGCTGGTTGCTTCCATGCTTTCTTAGCTTCATATTTTTCATTTAACTTTTTTATTAAAGCTAATATTTCTTCTTCATCTTCTTCGGGTTTTTAATTGACTTGTTTTTTCATCCTTATTATAGTTGAATTTTGTCTACTTAGACTTGGTGTTTTAAGAATCATACTTCTTTGTATTTTAGGATTTAATCCAATATGAAGTAATCCTGATTCATCAATTAACATCTTACTTGTCCTATTTTTTTACTGTAGGATTCATGAAGAATTCTTCCCATGTTTTTTCAATTTCTATTTCATTAGGATTTACCTTTATAGGGCTAATTTTCTTCTTAGGACCTCCTCCTTGCTCATATTTATAAGCATCTACTATTTGTTTCTTAACAGATGAATCTATAGTTGTAGATACCTAAAAATGTCTCCCCAAAACCAAGCCCAATGATGAACAACCTTTTGCCGCCAGTTGAGTATTTAATCTTGGAGTGCTTAAATCCATATTCAATCCCAATAAATTTCATAAACCAACCCAATTCCTAGCCCATTTCTCCAAACCATAACTTATTTTCCTCTTTTTGTGCCTTTAAACCTTTAAATCCATTCATTTTGTATCCTTTTTATAAAAATGTTTAGACCAGTTTATTTTGGTCCATAGTCTGGGTCCAATGATTGAATAGTTGGATGAGGGTTGAAAAGAGCTCCAACGATATATTATAAGCCCAAATTTGAGTTATAACGAATAAGTTATGGCCAAAAGACTAAACCGAGCCCAAACCGAACCTGAGCCCTCCTTAGCTACGACCCAATGATCATGTGGAGGGTCCAAAGGCTTTAATCCCATTAATAAACCAATTAGGATTAATTAGAAGATTCTTTAAGTTTCTAAAAGATCTATCTTAATCATCCTTTTGAAAAGATAAGATTGAAGATTTTGAAATTGAATAAAACCCCTCTTTTTAAAAGTCCTAATTCTATTCGAATTAAAAGAGGTTCAAAGATATTCAGATCCGATTTTCGTGCCTCATAGTTTTTATCCAAATATTAGATGGTTAGATAGCCCTTGAAATTATCTTTTCAATGATACATTATAATATTAATTCCGAGCTATACGAAAAAGATATAAAAGAAATACGAAACTCTATCCAAAACTAACACCGTCCCACTATTTTGGCTATATCTGTTATTCTACAAATGATTTTAATATTATTATAATTGGGTTAGAAATTACACTTCAAGATCTGTCCAACGACATATGATTTATCTTATTCCAATCGTAGGATCAAAAGATATGATAAAAATAATAACCGCAAAAAATGTTGTTTATCGCAAGAGTTTTATTCCGATTCAAATTCGGATCTTTTCTTGATTCTTCGACCCTTATTTTTTCTTTATAAATAAAGGTCATATCACCCCTTTTTCAATCATCAACAAGCTTGAACACCAAAAATCATTCTCTCTTTTCTCTCATATTCTAATCCTTAAACCTATATTCCCAATTACATCATTCCTTCCTTAAGCACTCTAAGGATTCCATACTTTACTCGAGGTTCCATCCTTAAACCAAGGCCTGAAAGGTAGAATTAACTGAGGGTGTGGACCAAATCAACTCTACCTTTTATTTAATTCAATTTCAATTTGATTTATTTTTATTGAAGTTACTAACAATTTGTTCTTGATGTAGCAATTCAAGGAAACGCGGAAAGTGAGTAATTAATCACTTAATTACTCTTATTTTTATTCTTGTTGCTAGTATCATGATTAGGTTTATTTACATTTGATTTGACTAACAATTTATTATTAAATTGCTTCCAATATTAATGTTGATTTTATTTTCCATGATCACCATATTGCATGTTTAAAGGGAATACGTAATTGAATATTACGCCTAATAAGATAATTTGGACAACTGGTTTTGATCCTTTTTAATCTTGTTATTTAATTAAGTGATCGCGAATATTTTAGAATTATGTGTTGCATTAATATTCAACCAATTAGCATAATAATAGTTTGGAGCAAATTGAATCTTTGTTTGCATGCCTTTGAGATCGCATGAATCACTTTTCACAATAAGAATCGAGTAGAGGCCAATACAGGTGAATGTGATTCCATGACTTATTTCGTACCATGTTCTCCGATCCTCCTTTCGAGGTTCCAAACCGTATGGAGTTTGTAATATCATGGATTATGAATAGGGTGTAACCTTCACGGGTCAATCGTTGTTGCTTTTCGTTGTCCCTTAATTGTGGTTGTCTTTTATGATCCGTGAACAACATTACAAGTTCCTTAAAAACTTGTTAGCGGCTCCCTACTTTGCTTTGTCCCTAATCGTGTCCCTAATCGTATGTCAATTCCCACTTTCTATGAGTGCCAAACATATTCACAACATGCTTAACGTAGGCGTGCTTCGAATGCTGCCTACAATTTGGCGACACCACTTGGGAGGATTCTTGGTTATTTATTGATTTGAGTAAACGGTATTTAATTAAGATGAGTGGATGAGACTTGAAAGATTCTTGAATTGTATTCCTGTAATTTAATGGCATTGTCACATATACATATGCATTTTAACTTACCTACTTTGCCACAAGAGTACGTGTTCTACGTATGTGGCTAGCCCAGGGGATTTAAGCTCTATCAACCCGAAAATGTTTATGACAATAAGGGTTCATCCAAGTTATTAAATCCACCCAAACCATGGAGTCGAGTTCGATTTCATCACGAATTTTCAGAGCCGCCCGTTGGCATACACCCTTAAAGGAGGCTGCCTTGCTAACACGTCCAAACTCTTAACCATGGTACCCTTTGACACCCGAATAAGCTTGACCATAGTGGAACATAGAACTCGACTATAAGTTGCAAACTTCATTGCATCATGCGTGACAGTGTGTTTATGTGTGCATGTTTTTTGTGACTTTTTTTTTATTTTTTTCTCTCTTTTATTTAATCCCTTATTTTTTTAATTATTTTTTATTATAGTCGAGTCATAGTCTTTTTATTTTTATTTTTTTTTATTTTTGAGTCAACCTGAATTTTTATTCCCGTATTCTGCACAAGAGTCAACTTGTTTTGGTCATAACCGGATTTCTAGAAAGAGTTACGTGTTGTGCCATCTATGGATGCCCCGAGTTTTATCTTTTATTTGGAATTGGTTTCGTCACAATCAGAGTCACAGATTAAAAAATAATTACCGAAATACTACAGCCTATCCAGTTTTGGTGTCTTTTTAGCGTCTAACCTTCTTATTTATTTATTTATTATTATTATTTTTTTGTGTCAATCTAGTCTTAGCCAATCTTGTACTTCTCTTAGTCCTCTAATGCGTGTCAACTCGTATAACATAGGATTGTAGTTGTTTTATTTTTATTTATTTATCTTTTCCCATGAGTCATTACTCTTCTAGAACTCTATAGTCAATCTTCCTATTCTTTTGTGATTATTGTGCTAATCTTGACATGTGTTCTTTGTCTTTGATTGTGATTAATTTTATTTTATTTATGACTAACGATTGCCAATGGACCGTTTTCACCTAGTAAATAGCACGAATAGGGGTGCTAATTGAGTTGAGCAACTCGTGAGCAACTCGGTCAACGCTCGGTCAAAACTCGACTCGACTCGAAACCTTAACGAGCACTAGTTGAGCAAGCTATTGCTCGACTCGATAAGCTCGTGAGCAGCTCGATAATTTTTTTCTATTAAAATATTATAAGAAATGTAAAATTTGAATATGTTAAAAATCGTTGCATATAGAAAAATTAAAACAAAATATTAGGTATTATACATAAGTGCTCCGCTTATTCTATAAAGAGTAAAACCAAATAGGAAAGATATATTGGGCCTAAAGGCCTTAATTCTAGAAAGACTGAAAGACAAATTACTTACTCATTTTAATACTACTAGTAGACAAAATAAATCCTAAAACACTATCTAACTCCCAAAGTCCTAGCTGCTGTTCCTCCTAGTTGTTTCTCTCTCTACCATTAAGCAATAGTCTCACATGAATTAGATCTGAAGAGGGAACAAGGGATCAAGATTTCAAGATCAACTAAAAGGCTATTTGCAGTTTTGAACAAGGATCAAGCATTCGATCTTAACTCTTATTTCTTGTAGATTTTGTGTTATTCTTCTAATTGATATTCACATTCAGATATCTTTAAGCTTATTTTTTTTTTGTTGTCTGATATTTGAAGAATTTTGCATTCTCATATATCAAACCTTTAGCAATTTGCAACTTTCAAATTCTGCATACTATCTTGCAATTATGGCTATCTATCTATTTTTCTTCCAATTTACATTAACCTCGAGAATTTCATAAGATGATTCTGTTAGGAAAATTGTAAACTAGATTATGGGATTTCACGAGTTACGAGCTGAGTCGAGCACGAGTCGAGCTACGATTTAATTAAACGAGCATGAGTCGAGCAGTAGGTTAATGCGTTTAGAGAGCAACAAGCACGAGTTGAGCACGAGTTATCGTTTTCAAGCACGAGTCGAGCACCCCTTAGCTTGTGATCGACTCGCTCGATTAGCAACCCTAAGCACAAACATTAAGATTGGACAAAATTAATCAAATTAGTTTGTCTTTTAGTCTTCCGTGCTATTTGGTCCTTTGATCCTTCGTTTTTTCACACCGTCTTCATGTCTAGCCATACGATCATATCACGAGTCTTAATAAACTCACCTTATCACACTTGTTGAGTCATTCTTCGAGTAATGCACTATATTGTTTATGATCGTATAATAAGACCATGCATGCGTTGTTTTACGTCATTATAGGAATAAGTGGAGTATTTCCTATCAGTTTTCAAAATTATTTCATGCACTCTTCCTTTCCAATCCGAGTATTGAGTCAATGCATTAAGTGAGTTCATCCTTCCACAATACTTGAGTCTAAAATCACTAGGCAATAATTAGAAGAATAAGGGGAACGTCATTCCTTCCTTCTTTCCTTCCAATTAAACATCAACAACAACAAACTTCTTTCCTCACAAGGCGGCAATAAGTAACTCATAAACAGCCACAAAGAAAAAGCGCGATGCAAGCTTCTCACCAAGATTTCATGTTTTCTTCTTCTTTTGTATCAAACACTAGTACAAAAATTGCTATGTGTAATGCCCTATTAGTAACTGGCGTATGTTATGCCAGTTACGAAAGCATCAATAGTAACCGACTAAGATAATGCCAGTTACAAATTTCATGACATTAGTAACTGGCGTAGTAAATGCCAGTTACTAATATGTGGTTTATTATTATTTGAAGTTTTATTAGTAACTGACTAAATAAATGTCAGCTATAAATATTAAGTCAAAGAAACTTTGACTAAAAAGTTTGTAACTAGCTTACAAACGCCAGTTACAAATATTAAGTCATAGTAACTTTAACCAAAGCATTTGTAACTAGCTTACAAACGTCAGTTACAAATATTAAGTCAAAAAACTTTGACCAAAAAGTTTGTAACTATCTTACAAACGCCAGTTACAAATATTAAGTTACTACTTCTTATTAATTTTATTTAATTTTCATTAAATTTTTGTTGAAGTTAGAGGAAACAATTTCTTGCTGAAAACAAACAAAAGATTTAAACTTTTTATTGTTTCCACTTTCGCTCCAACTTCTCGCGCTACTGGTGAAAACTCCTTCTTCCTCTTACAGTTTCTTCTTCACTCCATTCAGTATTGTTTTGGTTTTTCGAATTTGGGTTCAGCTTTAGTGGTTCTATATCAAGGTTTTAAGGTATGTAATTTTTCGAATTAGGGTTCTTGTAATTTTCCCTTTCTTAATTCAATAATAGCCCTAAAATTCGAATTAAATTTTGTTGTTATAAGTTAGCCGAGTAACACTACTACGAACACTAGAATAAGAATCGCAAAATACAAAACGGTTAGCAAAGACAGGCGTTCTCTACAATTATATAAAGGAAATTTTAGAAAATAACACCTGAAGAAAGAAGGAATTTTGAATTTAACACCACAAAATCTCAAAGTTTTATTATGACACTACATAAAAAATTTAAATTTTGGTTTCACCACCAGATAACAGATTATGTGACGGAAATTATGTGTGGGTCCCACAAGTTAGTTTACCCTCCAAATTTCCTCATATTCTATACGATTCTCTCTCCTGCAATTGAATGCTCCACTACTCCTCCTTCATTGAATTCGAATCCTTAATTCATCAACAACCAAAATTCTGAAGGCAATTCAAACCCTAAGTTGAATTGTCTAGTTGAGAAATTGAATTGCGAAGGGAGGTGTTAGTATTGGAGCGAAACAACTCAGCGTGAAGTCGTCAACCATTTTGAACCAAAAAAAGCTTGGATCTTTCATGGATTCTGACAGAAACAGCAGCAAGATTCCAAAACAGGTACTTTTCGAACCCTATAAAGTAGTTTTCAACAAGTTTTGAAGTTAATTATGCCATTTTCATGAGGATTGTAGGGTATTTTGGGGGAAAAAAATAGGAACCCTAATAAATGTAAAATTGGTTATGAATTACTTTGTGTACGGTGCGACCATGTAATTAAAGTTGTGTGTGATTATTTTATGGTTCAATTAGTGCAATTGGTTAGCTTTTTTGTTTAATTATTGAGTTGATTATTGTGAACTGTTGACTGGTTTGTACATATGTTGTGTTAAATATGTTGGCTTTTCTTGATTAAACCATTTGTTTGACTGTGTAATTACGTTGAGAAATGTTGCCTTGTGTTGACTTACATTATACCTGTTTATTGGATAGATAAATGGCCAACAACCAAGAAGGATTAATTGATATAGTATTCAGAGTGGGGGTGCTTTTGTTCCCAAAAGAGTGTCCAAAACAAAACATTTGCTTTGCTGGTGTGGTGGGTTATGTTATTGGAGGAGGGATGTGGTAGGGGACAAGATAGATGTGCATTATCTGAGGGAAGGTGCTGTGCGTGGGTTTGTTAATTATAATGTCCATGTCCCACCAAATTACAGATTGTGGTATAAACAAAGAGGGAGGACCTTTAACACAGGTAGGAGGGAGTTAGTTAATGAAGAGGAGGTTAAGGGGCTGTTAGAAACAGTGGGTGTGGAAGGGTATGTAGAAGTGTTTGTGACTGCAGATGAAACATTAAGGCCCATACATGAGGCCCAGTCCACTCCAAAAAAGGCTGAGAGAAAGGGGAAGAGTACAAGAAAGCTTGTACTAGTTAGGAAGAGCCCAAGACTTAACAAAATTGATCCTAAGGTCAGTAAAAGGGATGAATCTCCTCCTAAATCTAGATCTAGGCAGGATAAGGGGAATGGGAAAAAGAAATCTGTAGCCAAGGGATTGGATTTTGAGGATGTTAGTGAGGGCAGTGAATCTGGGAGTGAGGAGGGGTATTCTTCAACTGACAGGAGTGACATAGACATAACTTGGGAGCCTGGTGAGGAGGAGTATGATAGTGGGGATGAGAGGTGGTTTATACAGAATTCTGAAGAAATTTTGGAGAAGGTAACAAGGAGTCTTGGGAAGCAACTGGATGTACATGACCAAGGGATTACAAAGGATCCTAGGTCAAGGCTGAATGAGAACTTGGATGTGAGTGAGGTTCAGTTGCAGGAAGAACTTGAGGGAGAGTCAGATGAGCTTAGGAGCCAGGATGGTTCATCAGATGAAGAGGACAATAGTCCTTGGTTTAATGAGAAAACTGACTTCACAAGGCCTGTTGTTCTTGTTAACATACTTAAGTTCAGCAGTGCTTCAGTGTTGAGGAAAGCCCTTAGAGTGCATGCAATTGAGAATAGGTATGAATACTACTTTTTACACAATGATAGTAGTAGGATTACTGTTCAGTGTAGGAACAGATGTGGATGTAAGTATTAGACAAAGAAAAGTAGGATGCCTATGTGTATTTGCAAGGGTGGAGTGAGGTGCAACTTCAAGATTCATGCTACAAAGTTAGTTAGGAAGGAGACTTGGCAAATTAAGAGCATGAGGTTAAAGCACAGATGTGTAAGAAACAAGGAGAACAAGAAGGTGACTGTAGAATTCATTGCAGAGAGGTACCTTGAGGAGTTCAAAAGTAACCCTACATGGAAGATTAAGCAGATCAGAGATAGGGTGCTGCAAGATTTGGGAGTTCAAGTGACCTACTTCAGGTGTTGGATGGCTAGATGTAGTGCTAAGTTGATTATTTTTGGTTCTGCAAGGGAGCAATATGCAAGGGTCTGGGATTATGGGAAGGTTGTAATGAAATACAACCCAGGTTCTGGTTGTAATATAGTGGTAGATGGAATTGACCAGCCTGAGTCTCCCTTGTTTTTGAGAATGTTTGTGTGTTTGAGGCCTTTGAAGGATGGATTCTTGAGGGGTTGTAGGCCAATTATTGGGGTGGATGACTGTCACTTGAAAGGAGCTTACCCATGGCAGATTTTAGTAGCAGTGTCTTAAGATGGAAACAGCAGCATTTACCCTATAGCTTGGGCAACTTGTGAGGCAGAAAACAAGGAGACATGGGTGTGGTTCTTGGATTCATTGATGAATACTCTTGGAATTTCAGATGGTGCAGGTTTCACCTTCATGTCAGACAGGCAGAAGGTAAAAATGTTTTCCTCTCTCTTGTGATTAGTGTGTTCTGCATTTAACTTTATTTGAATAATGATTGGTGTATTTGGATGCTTTAAAACAGGGACTAGTTGAAGCTTTAGCTGAAGTAGTGCCAAATGCAGAAACAAGGTTCTGTGTTAGGCATATTTGGGAAAATTTCAAGCTGAAGTTCACTGGGTCAGTGTTCAAGGAACTTTTTTGGAGTGCTACAAGGGCAACAACACAAGTAATTGATCACACTCTTGCTTTTTTCATTTATCTATTCATATTCTGCAAGTGTTGACTATACTCTTACTGTTATGTCCATAGCTTGACTATGAAATAGCAATGAATGAAATTAAGGAGCTTGATGGGGAGGCTTATGATTACTTGTCCAAGATCCCCATTAAACACTGGTGCAGACATGCATTCAGTAGAAACTGCAGGTCCAACATGTTACTAAACAACATGTGTGAGACCTTTAATGCAGTTATTAAAGATGCAAGAGACAAACCAATCCTCACCTAAATGGAATGGATGAGGAGGTACATGATGAGGAGAAACAATGAGAAATGGGAGGACTCTAAGGAAATCAGAAGCAACTTGACTCCCTATGTTCATAAGTTGTTTCAAAGGATGAGCTATGTGGCTAGGAATTGCATTATTCAAGCTGTCAGGGATGAAACTTATGAAGTGCAGCTCAAGGATGACCAAGTTCTAGTTAACTTAGGAAACTTCACCTGTTCTTGCAATAATTGGCAGTTGACAGGCCTGCCATGTGTTCATGCCTTTGCCTGCATAATGGATCAAAGAAGTGATGCTGAGCAATATGTGAACCCCTATTACAGTTTGGCAACCTACAGAGCAGCATACCAGCCTGCGATTTAACCAATGACAGGCCCAAAGCACTGAGACAAGGTTAACATGAGAGAGCCTCAACCACCAGCCTTTAAGGTGCAACCTGGAAGGCCCAAATCCAATAAAAGGAAGCTGAAGCCTGGAGAGGGATGTTCTGCAGCAGGGGGGAAAAAAGAAGGAAAGAAAAGGAAGAATCAATGCAAAAATTGTGGTGGATTAGGCCACTATGCCAAGACTTGCAAGCACCTAGTGTTCCCGAACCAAGTGAGCAAAAATCTGCAGGGAGACCCCCTTTAAATTCACCATGGGTAGTTGAGCAGAGGAAAAAGAGTGAGATCAGGGCTGCTAAAAAGGTAGCCTTTGGAAATTGTTCAATTTGGTTTTTGTTTGTTTGTTTGTTTTTTTTTTTTTTTTTTTTTAATTTGTAGCATCTTCACCTTTTTTTTTTAATGGTCACCACAGAGTGCAGTAAGGGCTGGTCCAGGCAGCATTGAAACAACACTTTCCCCCAAAACAAACCAGGCTGTGAACCACTGAGCAAGAGGAAAGGTTCAAGTAGTCAACCAACCAAGTAAAGGTCCAGCCAACATACCACCCCTTCTTCAAGTCAACCTGAATTCGGAGGAACAGAAACAGTGAGGCAAAATGGGGTTCAGACAAGAAGATCCAAGCTGCAGACTTTCAAGGATGTAAATTTGACTCAATGAACTAAGTGTTGTAACCAGTATCCCACCTAGACTTTTTTGTTGTTGTTTTGAACATTATCATGCAGTAGACAATATTTAACAATTTGATTGTATTTTGAACTGGTACTGTTGGTGTAAGCTTTGTAAGCTTATTTTGATCAATTTCAACTTTGGTTTTAGGTTTGAAAAAGCCTATTTTGTTAAGCAATGCAAGTAATTTGGTCATTTGGTTTCAATACTTGACAAATATTGGTACATAGTTGCATATATAATCATTCCCTCCAAAAGTAATTGAGTACATTAGATTGCAAATGTGGTTCAATGCCACTACTAAACCATTACAAATAGAGTGCTATTACTGTTCATGCCTTAGGATAAATTACATTTTAAGCATTATAAACCCCCCAATAACTAGCATCACCATCATGACAAAACTAATCCCAACTACAACACAAAGAACAAAGTGCTCTGATCTTCCATTCCTTCCATTCATCTCTCTGTTCATCTTCTTCCTGTCTGAGTTTAATTCCTTACATTTCATCTTCAGGCTGTCCACTTCATTGAGCAAACACCTCATCTGTCCACCAAAGTCATCAACTTCCCTTTTGTAGTCAGTAATTTCTCCCTTCAACAACTTCTTGTCCAATAATAAGTTGTTGATGACCTCTGTTTGCCAGGCCGTCCCATCAGGTTCATCAACCCATTCAAAAGCTTTGCAGCCCCTGCTCTCAGTTAAAGGATCATAGAACTTGCATGTTCTAAACTTCCTTCCTGGGTTCTCCCTTGTCCAACTTATGAGCCTCGCAAAGGGTACACCACACTTGCACTTCTTCTCTCTTGAAGGAGAGGAACTTATGAAAGACATCTGCATCAATATTCAATCCACAATAACAAAAAACCATTCAAAGTATGAAAAAACAAACAAATGCACCAAGGAAATCAAACAATCAGTCTTAAAAATCAAAACCCACAATTAAAATTTTGCGATGATTCCTAAATTCATTTTTCCCCAAATATGATGACAATTAACACACTTACTCCATGAAATAAGTACCAATTACATGATTACTTACACAAGCGAACTAAATTATGCAATTAATTCAACAACATGGACTGATTTTCATACCAACTAACAATTCTTCACAAAATTAGGGTTTTCTGCAGTCATATTGACGCAATTACCTTAGTTCAATTCTTGCTTCCCTGAAGAATGATGCTTACAGCAGACAATTTCGCCAATTTGATTGTTGATTCGCAAAATTTGAGCCCTAATTTAGTGTACACATATCATCAATTGAATGCGTTTGTAGGATATCGCAACTATATAGAAGACTTAAAAAAAAATAGCCGTTACAGTGGGGCCAACTAACAGTTTCTCTAACGTCTTAACCATTTAGGTGGTGAAACCAAAATTTAAATTTGTTATGTGGTGTTATAATAAAACATTGAGATTTTGTGGTGTTAAATTCAAAATTCCTTCTTTCTTCGGGTGTTATTTTCTAAAATTTCCTTATATAAAACATATTTCTGCTAGAGGTGTTTTATGAACTTATAAATAGAGAACCATCTCCTATGAATCTATGATAACCGTTCTCTATTGTTTATTACTAAAAAAAAAAAAATCAATTAATTAATGGTATATTTTCTTGAGTTTTTTATTTATTTATTTATTTATTTATTTATTTTATTTTTTTTAAAGATATTAGAATTACTTTACCCTCAATCCTTTAATCTATTCATGAAAGAGAAATATATCCCACTCTAATTTTCACTTTCACCTCATTTACTCTGAAAGAAGCGTCAGTCTCTGCACCGCCGAACCCACCGCCGCTCCCATTGACGCACTCCCATAGCCATCGGCACACCGGCGCACCGCCGTACCCATTGAAGCACCGCCGTACTACTGCACCGTTGCACCACCACTGCACTAACTAGGTGAGTTTCGAATTATTCCTCTTCTGTAGGAATTTGATTCGAATTTGTTAAAATAATTGCAGTATATATTCATTATTCGAATTATACAATTAAATTGTAGTTATAATTCAATCATATATTCCTCGAATTTCAATATTTTGATTCGAAATTTAGGTAGATTAAAAGGAACTTCAAAGTTCTAATTTAGGGCAAATTATTCAATCGATTTTTTTAGCGCAATTAATTCTATCAAATTTCAGCAATTTCAATCAAATTACACTTGATTTATTTGAACTACATTCATTTCATTGTCAATTAAAATGATTTTCGCCAAATCAATCTTATTGCGGTGGAATCTACAACCTTAATTAGAAAGAAATTCGAGGTTAAAGTTTCTGGGTTATTTAGCTATGCGTTATTGGATGGTTTTGGTATAAGCCTGGATGCTGCTAATGTATTGAGTATCGTTCTGTTTTTGGTGTTTCTAAGTATTGAAATATGACTGTATCTTAATTACATGTCTTCTTTCTCGTTTTGCAGAAATTTTCCTTGTTCCTCACATGGACAATCTGGTAAACATATACAAATATATGGAAGTTGCATCAGGGGTTACTCTCTGTCTCTCAAAGTGGACCCTCGAGCAAATTAGTAGGTAGCGAAGTATCTTTGTCCAGATATATATAGGATTTCAATTAGCAGTTGTGAAAAAAATGCCCACTCGGGCCTTATTTTTTAAACCTCGGTCATTGTTGTGACTGAATTTGTTTGAAGATTTTAGCTTATCATGTTTAATTAGCTCTTTTTTTTTTACTTGCATGGCTTAATTGATTTATTGATCCCTTGATTGAGCTGCTCACAAACTTTACACGAGTGGCATCATTATCCGACGGTTGTTGTGTGATATGGAGTTATATTTTTTCTTGTAGTAGTGATAAAGTGATAATATGATGTAGAATTTAAGGCATGAATTGAATAAGTAGTCACTTAATTCTAAATTGACTCCCTGATTTAATTACTTTGCTTATTGAGTAACCTTGTGTTTATGATCTTGTTTTTTTTATCACTTGTTTAACTGTTTTGCTAGTTAATAAGCCCATGATTTTATCATTAGTATAAATAAATGTCTAATTGCATTCAAGGTCTAGAGAGTAGAGAGTTGATACAATAATAAAATAAAAAATAATCGATTCATAGGCTGTGTTGAACTAGTGAACTACTGGTCATCTACACATTTCCAGATCCTTTTGAGTTGAAGTTATAACTGTTGTCTTTCTATCTATTTCTGCATTTATTGTTCCTTTTCATTTGTTCTTAAGTTATTTCTTCCAACTTTTCAACAGAACCCTTTTGCAAAGCTTGCTGGCTAGAAACAATTAGTTGAGTTGAACAAAACATGGTATCAAATACTCATACTCTGTGCGTGTGTGTGTGACTATGTGCGTAAATAGATGATTAGCTAGATATCTCCTATTTCCAAGACAAGGGCACAAAATCTTTGACTAAGAACTCCAACTTGAACTGCAATAATATGTACTCGGTTAATAAGCGTACAACTCAGTTGAGTTGTCTTAGGAGGCTCAACAAATCTGAATTCATGAATCCATTCTTTTGTTATTTGTAGACAGATTGGCTGCAGCATTTTATATCTGATGATGGTGTATTGCTAGAGCATGCTTCTAATAGTCAATTTCATTACTGAATGCAGAATTGAAAGTCAGAACTGAAATCAAAGCTGAATTTCAGAACTGAAGCTCAGAACTGAAATCAGAGCTAAATTTCAGAAATGAATTCATAGCTGAATTTCAGAACTGAATTCAGAGCTGAATTTCAGAACTAAATTCAGAGCTTTATTTCAGAATCTGGTTGCTTGGGTAAGATTGCTGTTTCATATGTTAGATTGGTCTATTGTTACTTAAGCCTTTTATTGCTTTCATGTGATTAATTTCAGAACTATTTATCGGTTACCATTCTAGCAGTATCAATCTCATGTTCTATCTTATCTACTAACTAGTTATATGTTACATCTTTTGAGTTAAATTTTTTTTATCCTGTTAAATTTTGTGAAATTTGGGTTTGGTTTAATTCTTTATCTTATTAGAGATGTATTATTTTGTGAAATTTCATTGATTTGGATCTAATTTGAGAGTTTTCAACTGTAAATTCTTAACTAAATCAATTTTGATTTTCTGTTAATTTTTGTGGAATTTAAAGTATTAAAATGATAAATCTGATTGGATTTGTATAGTATGGTATTTAAAGTATCATCCAGATGTGTGCAGATGAGATAATTGCACCACCATTGATTCTTTTCTTTCTATATTTTAATCAGTTTTCAAATGAAATTTCCACAGCACAATAATTTTGAACAATCGTGGCTTAGCTAACTTTGAATTTGGTCTTCACGTAGATGTTAAAATGTAATTTTTGAGACAAAATGATAGAGGAAAGCAATGGAAGCATATTATGATATAGATGAAGGATTTAGATGAATGGACTGATTCAAAATGGGGTTTATGGAAGGAGTATGGGTTGGGATTTTTGGGAAGGTGCTAGCTAGAATTATAGATTATTCTTCTCATGTTAATCAATATATGACAAACTGTACATTCTATAGTATGTTGGCTAAGTGCTCTCACTGCAACATACACCAAGGAGCTGGCCAACACCATTACTATGGGTGAGGGTGGTGGCAGCTAGTTCTCTTTGTTCAGCTTCTCGAGCATCCCAGCTCCACTATCAACAATAACCTTTCTAGTTTTTTAATTACTTTCCTGCGTTTAAATTTCCTGTCTTCTAAATTTCTGTTGCCTACGGTTGGGTCAGGCACCATGAGTGCAATTTTTAGTCTCAATAGCACTATAGTGGCCTACTTTTGTCCTCAAAATTGATTAGCTCTGATGCTTTAAGCATCTATTTATAATATAATTTCCTTTTCTTGTTAAAAGAAAAATAGTATGTTGGCTAAAATATATTGCTACTTTTGATTCTTTGTTTCAAGAATTCTCGGGTGAAGCTGTCTGTTTCATACTCTCATATTGCTTTCAATAATTAAGCTTTATAATACTTATATGTCGTCTTTATTAGAGTTCTTTACTCACTTAATTGTTCTAGCATCATATCTCAAGCCT
Source organism: Chenopodium album (assembly GCF_948465745.1). Lineage (NCBI taxonomy): Eukaryota > Viridiplantae > Streptophyta > Magnoliopsida > Caryophyllales > Amaranthaceae > Chenopodium > Chenopodium album. The sequence goes on along the minus strand of NC_137846.1, from coordinate 24,308,513 downwards.
CTGTTTCTTCTTTTTTTCGTTGTGAAAGTGCAAGAGGCATGACTTTACGCATTTTGTGTTATATATATAAAACACTATGCTCCTCTCATTTGCAGGTCGGTCGGAAAAATTGTAAACCTTGACGATCATTTTGCTTTAGCTTGTGTTGGGCTCAAAGTAGATGCTTGTGTTCTAATAAACAGGGCATGTATTGAGTGTCAAGCCACAAGTTGGCCTTGGAAGATCCAGTAACAGTTGAGTATATAACTCGATACATTGATGGACTTCAACATAAGTATACCCAAAGTGGTGGCGTTAGACCATTTAGGTTGTCCATTTTGATTGTGGGATTCGACCCACACACTAATGTACCGGCATTGTACTAGACAGATCCATCTGGCACCTTTTCAGCTTTGAAGGCTAATGCAACTGGAAGAAACTCTAACTCAATAAGAGTTTATTTCTAGAGAAGAATTATAAAGAAACATCGAGGGCAAGAAACTGTCAAGCTGGCTATTCGTGCATTTGCTTGGAGTAAGTTGTCTTGGAATTTATAAGTTTATTTTAAAGTTATAACATTATTATGAACTTCAACTGGTAAGATCTTGCTTTATCTTAGCTGTAAAATTTTTATATCTATATCCCTCATAATGTCAAATATTTGGTAAAGCTGCCCAAAATGTCATTGTTTGACTTATAAACTGGGCAACTGACATAGGATGTGTGATAACAACAGTTTAATCACTATATTCTTAATCCTTAAGAGTGTGGTTTGAATCAATTAGTTAATAATTATTAAAGAAGTTAAATGTTTTATACACGTATTTTGGCCAATGTTTTATTTTTAAATAATAAACATATGTGTTTTTATTTTTTATTTATTTATTTATTTATTTTTTTAGCAGGAGTATTTGGCAAGACTTGCACCCTACAACAATGTAAAATTGAACGAGATTCGAGAATAATGGGTTAAGTTTATTATACTTAATTTTTTGTTGAAAGCCTAGTTATCTTATTGATCGATGTTATGATTAATCGAATTTAGCTTAATAAAACTTATAACACATTTCTATATATCTACTTTTATTTAGCCTACTGATTATTGTTACTACATTCCTAAATTAGAAATCAATAATTATTTTAATTCAAGTTTTAGTTGTTTTGTGGAAAGTATATTTTATTTTGGTGTATTGTTGTGAATGAATTTAAGTTGTCTGGAATTATTTGGAGTATTTGATTGTATTGTATGTAGTGGGTGAATTCAAGTTATGTGGAATTATTTGGAATACGTGTTTTCTAGGTTGAATTGTAACAGGTTTTAACCCATCTGACAATGAGTCGTTTGGAAGGATATACTACCAAGCTTGTATTCGAATAAAATATTTATATAAAAAAATTTATATATTTGTTATTAATTGGCGTATTCTAATGCTAGTTACTAATAGATGTTTTTTTTTAAAAAAAAAAAAATACTATTCGTAACTGGCGTTAGGCTATGTTAGTTACAAATAATACCCTAATTGTAACCGGCGTAACTTAATGTCAGTTATGAAATAGTATTCTTTATAAGTGGGAAAATAGACTATTTGTAACTGGCGTAAGGTTAAGCCAGTTACGAATAGTACATTATTTGTAACTAACATTAGCCGGTTACGAATAATTTTCACTAGTTGTAACGGTGGCATTCGCAACCAACAATGCCAGTTACAAAAAGTCAATTTCGCTAGTTACAAATAGCATTTTTTCTACTAGTGAAACCATTCCCCCTAAAAATTCTAGCATAGGTTCTCCTTATCCACGTGTCTATGTACCTTCTTCATAAATGAGCATCTCTTTCTTACATTCGATCATGTGATTAGCAAAAAAAAAAAAACAAAAAAATTGTCGAACCGAACACAAGGTATACCAATGATTTGAGGCACTTTTGCTACCCATTATTTCCCCTTAAACCATTCAAACATCACTCCACTTCTTCATTAACCATTTTGAGCCTCGTCTAGCGTTTGACCTTCTTTCTTCAACCCACATTCACTTAACCCTGGGATTCGAAGGTGTACAATTTGTGTAATGTTCAAAAGCAAGTTAAAAAAAAAAAAAAAAAAAAAAAAGAGCAGCAAAGCTGTTCCAATGTCTTTGATATGAACACGTCTTGAATTGCGTCTCTCATCGAGTGCTTGGTACCGTGCCTAAGAAACATGAATGCTAAGTGAGTGATGGACTGCATGATCCGAGATTGCCCACATTGATTCAAAAGAAAAAAAAAAAAAAATTCAAAGCAAAAATATAAAAAAGCGAAAAAAATAAAACTTGCAAAGTTCAAATTTAAAATACACAATTACACATCTTGGGGGCTTCTCTTGGGTCTTGAGCTTTTTACCCCTTTCTTCCTCAAACCATCAGCCTTAACCACATTACAACCCTTGAAAGACCTCTTTGAGGTGTACATACACTTGTGCAAAGTTCGATTAGAGCTACGTTCGGCCTGATTCCTAACTGTAGGGAATATTTCAAGTATTACCTCAAACTTGAACCCCACTGTGATCATACACTTAAGCATGGTGGCGTCCAAAGGAAAGGAAGCTAGAGCAAAAGAGTCGCCAACAAGTTTTAGGAACTTGTAAACCGTTCACAGGGTACGAATCCAATCCATGAGATCGTCAACTCCAATAGTTCTGGAACCATGACTGGTGTTCGGGGATGAGGGTACGAATCCAATCTAAAAGAGAAAGAACTCGCCCTATAAAATAGGCCTCTGCTTTATTCTACTCGTATTCATGTGCGCTTTCTGACTAACATGCAATCATTAGGTTAACCCTAAACCTGTTTATTTATGTTGGTTGAATATTAATGCACAAATAAATCTATTATTGGCGATCACTTGAATTATAATCAAATTAACCCTAAAAAAGATTATTAATTATCTTATTAAGCGTGATTACAAGTACAAATTCCCTTTAAACATGCATAAAAGGCGTGATCAAGCAATAACAATGAATAAACATCAAGCAACATGATAATCATAAATCATAATAATTATAAAAATAATCATGTTAAAGCATAATAATAGCAAGATCCTAGGCATGATACTAACAAGATTAATAACAAACCCTAGCATGTCACTAAAAATCAAAGCTTTAGCTCTAACATGATACATGATATTAGGAAAGAAATAGGAAGCCTTCTTTTAATCATACTTGATATTAGAATTTTTAGTTGTTACCCTAAACATGATACTAGGAAGCAATAAAATATCCTAACATGATACTAGGAATCAAAATAACAATCTAAGCATGATTTCTATATCAAAAGATCAATAAAAAACTAAATTACTTACTTCGATGCCTCGTATCTCTTTCTAATAACAAAATACACACGTTAGTAAATTCAAGGGAAATATAAATCAAAACAATTAAATTAAATAATTGAAATAGAGATTTGGGACCAAACCCTCAGAAATATCAAACCTTTCACGTCTAGGGCGAAGGCAACTTCGAACTTGGCTAGGTGTGTCTAGTGCTAATGTATGAGGAATTGTGTTTGTAAAAGGGTAGGCTATAAAGAGGGAGAGAGAGAATAAGCTTTAGCTTAGAGAGAGAGAAGAATTAGAGAATTCCGGTTATTGAAAAACGAAGGTCCAGGGACCCTATTTATAAGAAAATAGTTCGGAATTGATAGAAACGAATCATAGTTCGAAAAGGAATAAAACATGCTTCTGTCGCCAACGACAGGGCTTGTCGCTAGGCGACAAGCTTTGTCGCCAGGTGTAGACACCCAAATGGGTCTCCCCAAAACCAAACCCAGTGATGAATACCTTTCATGTCATTTGATTATCGAACAAAGAGAAAGTGTGAAAAGTCTAGTGATGAGGATGTTTTTATTAAAATATCTCTTCTTTCTGTTTTCAAATATATTTCTTTTCTTACTCTATTTTATGAAAAACGTGCAGTCCAGCTTAGTTTGGTCCATGATATGATTCAAATAATAGTGTAGTTGGATGGGGTTTGAAAAGACCTTTCCAACAATATATTATAAGCCCAATTCCGATGAATAATGAAGAAGTTATGGCCAAAATGCTAAATCGGGCCCAAACCGGATTTTACCTACGACCCAATGATCATGTGGAGGGTCCAAAGGTTTAATCCTATTCCTAAACTAATTAGGATTTTTTAGAAGCTTCCATAAGTTTCTAAAAGATCTTAATTATCCTTTTTTTAAAAGATAAGATCATAGAATTTGAAATTGAATAAAAACTTTCCTTTTTTTAAATCCTAATTTTATTCGAATTTAAAGATGTTCAAAGACAATCAGATATTATTTTCGTGCCTCATAATCTTTATCCAAATTTTATATGGTTGGATAGATCTTGAAATTAGCTTTCCAATGATATATTATAGTATTAATTCCGAGCTATAACGAAAAAGATATGAAAGAAATACGAAACTCTATCCAAAACTTACACCGTCCAACTATTTCGGCCATATCTTTTTATCTACAAAAGATTTTAATCTGATTCTAATTGGGTTGAAAATAACACTTCAAGAGATTTCCAACGACATATTATATGACTTATTTGGACTTCTGGATCAAAAGATATGATAAAAACAAAATCCGCAAAAACTGTTTTGCATCGCCAAATGACAGTTTCGTCGCCTGGCGACGATTTTGTCGCTTGGCAACAAGCCCTGTCGTTGGCGACAGAGAGGTGTTTTATTCCTTTTCGAACTCTGATTCGTTTCTGTCGATTCTAGACTATTTTCTTATAAATAGGGTCCTTGGACCTCCTTTTTCATCAACTCTCAACCAGAATTCTCTAATTCTTCTCTCTCTCTTCAAGCTAAAGCTTATTCTCTCTCTCCCTCTTTCTAGCCTAGCCTTTTACAAACACAATTCCTCATACATTAGCACTAGACACACCTAGCCAAGTTCGAAGTTGCCTTCGCCCTAGACGTGAAAGGTTTGATATTTCTGAGAGTTTGGTCCCAAATCTCTATTTCAATTATTTAATTTAATTGTTTGATTTTATATTTTCCTTGAAGTTACTAACGTGTGTATTTTGTTATTAGAAAGAGGCACGAGGCATCAAAGTATGTAGTCTTATTGCTCTATTCTTGTAGAAAGCATGTTTATTATCTATTAATTCCTAGCATCATGTTAGGATGTTATTATTGCTTTCTAGTATTATGTTTAGGGTGCTTCCTATGCTTTCTAATATCATATCAATATCATGTTAGTATCATGTTAGGGTTCAAGCTTTGATCTTTAATGCTTAGTGACATGCTAGGGTTTTTTATTAATCTTGTTAGTATCATGCCTAGGATCTTGCTATTATTATACTTTAGCGTTAACATGATTATTTTAATTATGATTATAATTATGATGATTATTATGTTGCTTGATGATTATTATTGTTATTGCTTGATCACACCTTTTATGCATGATTAAAGGGAAATTGTACTTGTAATCACGCTTAATAAGATAATTAATAATCCTGTTTAAGGTTAATATGATTATAATTCAAGTGATCGCCAATAATAGTTTTATTCGTGCATTAATATTCAACCAACATAGATTAAATAGGTTTAGGGTAAACCTACTGATTGTATGTTAGTCAGAAAGCGCACATGAATACGAGAAGAATGAAGTAGAGGCCTATTTTATAGGGCGAGTTCTTTCTCTTTTAGATTGGATTCGTACCCTCATCCCCGAACACCAGTCATGGTTCCAGACCTATTGGAGTTAACGATCTCCTGGATCGTTAAGGGGTGTAACCTTCACCCTGTGAACGGTTTACAAGTTCCTGAAACTTGTTGGCGACTCTTTTGCTCTAGCTTCCTTCCCTTTAGACGCCACCATGCTTAAGTGTATGATCACAGTGGGGTTCAAGTGTGGGATGGCTTGAAATATTCCCTACACAGGCGACAAACCTGTCGTTTGGCGATGAAAGACAGTTTTTACGGATTTTGTTTTTATCATATCTTTTGATCCAGAAGTCCAAAAAGTCATGTAATATGTCATTCGAAAGCTCTTGAAGTCTAATTTCAAACCCAATTGAAATAAGATTAAAATATTTTGTAGATAAAAAGATATGGCCAAAATAGTGGAAGGGTGTCAGTTTTGGATAGAGTTTCGTATTCCATTCATATCTTTTTCGTTATAGCTCGGAATTAATATTATAATATATCATTGGAAAGATAATTTCAAGATCTATCCAACCATATAAGTTTTGGATGAATATTATGAGGGACAAAAATAATATCTGACTGTCTTTGAACATCTTTAAATTCGAATAGAATTAGGACTAAAAAAAAAAGAAAGTTTTATTCAATTTCAAACTCTTTGATTTTATCTTTTCAAAAAGGATAATTAAGATCTTTTTGAAAATTAAAGCTTTTAATTAATACTAATTAGTTTAGGAATAGGATTAAACCTTTGGACCCTCCACATGATCATTGGGCCGTAGGTAAGATTCGGTTTGAGCCCAATTTAGTATTTTGGCCATAACTTCCTCATTATTCGTCGGAATTGGGCTTATAATATATCGTTGAAAAGGTCTTTTCAAACCCCATCCAACTACACTATTATTGGACCCATATCATGGACCAAACTAAAAAGGAATGCACGTTTTTCATAAATAGGGTAAGAAAAGAAATATTTTCAAAAACAAAAAGAAGAGATATTTTAATAAAAAACATCCTCATCACTAGACTTTTCACACTTTCGCTTTGTTCGATAATCAAATGACATGAAAGGTATTCATCACTGGGTTTGGTTTGGGGAGACACATTTGGGTGTCTACACTAACGGATACGTAGGCAACCTCACATCGAGGTGCAACCATATTCATATGCATGATCGAGTCATAGAATATCTAATGCTTATCCCTATCCATCTAGAGCTAGACTTGGGGGCTTGAACCCACATCAATTAGCCTACCCAGCCTAAAGAGTCGCCATCTTGACTTTTCTCACATTTTTTTCCATCACCATAGCCTTTGCAACTAGCCTTAATATCACGTTCACACACTTATTTTACACATAAATAGCCATACATCCTTCCCTTAGGAACCCTTTATCTTCAAATCTTGTTCCCCTACCGCGCATGCTTCATCATCTTTCAAGACAACGTTCATTTAATGAAACATTGTATACTTGCTTAGCTTCCTTACCTGAGCAATATTCATTGTTTCACGCATCGCACAATGTGCTTAGCAACATTTATAATCAAAGATCTGTGATTATACAAAGCATATCGTGCTTAGCTCCTTGACCTGAGCTACGTTCATTATGCAATACTCAACAATCACTTCACCTATATACGTGCTTAGCTTCCAGACCTTAGAAACGTTATTCAAGATTGTTCTTCATACACTATGTGACACTTAGCTCCCTGATCTAAGCAATACTCAGCAATCACCATTTTATATATGCTTAGCTTCCAGACCTAAGCAACTTTCAAGATGGTTTATTTGTTTTTCACACATTACATATGATGCTTAGCTTCATGGCCTAAGTGCATTCATTGATCGTGTCACATGATGTAATTGTCCTTAGCCTCGTGGCCTACGAACATTCATCATGCATAAATTATTTTCAAGACGAGCAATTCAATTTGACAAGAAGAAAATCCACGGGATTCATTTATCTTTTCTCAACGAGGAAGTTCAAAACTTTTTCCCATTTTTCATGTCTTTTCTTTTGGGGAAGTTCAAAAACTTTTTCAAAATTTTCTCGGCGTGGAAGTATAAAACTTCTTCGACTTTTTTTTTCATCTTCTTCTTTTGGGGAAGTTTAAAAACTTTTTCAAAATTTTTTATCAAGGGAAGTTCGAAAACTCTCACTTCATTTTTCACGACTTTCTTTTTCAGGAGAAAGTCAATACCCTCCACTCATGACAAAAAATGACGGAAATTTTGCTTTTGCATTTTCATTTGCTTGTGTCTGCACACACACTCAATTCATATACATATAGTCACAAGTTATACAAATGTCATGTCATGTCAAGTCAAGCTTGGTCAAGTCATTTAGTCAAGTCAATCACAGTCTATACGAGTCCATTGGCAAATTTTATTTTGCATGTCTCAATTACAGCCCACGTTTGGGGATAAGCAAACCATCTATAGCCAACGTTCGGGGACAAGCGAACCATCTACGGCCCATGTTCGGGAATAATTGAACCATCATCATCATCAAATACTCAATGATCCTCATTCAATAGGCTACTCGAGGCGGAGTAGCTCACGATCGCTTTTTCAGAGGCGAGGAAAATATCTTCATCCAATAGGCTGCTCGAGGCGGAATAGCTCACGATAGCTTTTCCTGAGGTGAGGAAAATATCTTCATCTAATAGGCTGCTCGATGCGGAGTAGCTCACGATAGCTTTTCCTGAGGCGAGGAAGTTATCATCATTCAATAGGGTGCTCGAGGCGGAGTAGCTCACGATAGCTTTTCCTGATGCGAGGAAGTTATCTTCATTCAATAGGCTGCTCGAGGCGGAGTAGCTCACGATAGCTTTTCGTGATGTGAGGAAGTTGTCTTCAATCAGACAAGTTTTTCACCTGGCGTAGGTCGTTACCACCTCTCAAGGCGAAGAAGTCAGCAATTATAATGGCTAAAGTCGTAATCACCCAATAAAAAATAATACCTAAATCCACTGACTATGTAGATAGGGAAGAAAGATCGAACCACAGGGAAACGAGTTAATTTATTCCTAATTAATCAATATAATCTAAATTAATCAATATAATCCATGAGATTACTAACTCCATATGGTTTGGAACCACGAAAGGAGGATCGGGGATGATGGTACGAAGTGAGTCATAGAGTCACATTCGCCCGTATTGGTCTCTACTCGATTCTCATTGTGAAAAGTAATTTCCGCGATCTCAAAGGCATACAAACAAATATTCAATTTGCTCCAAACTAATATTAGGCTTAATTGGTTAAATATTAATGCAACACATAATTCTAAAATATTGTGATCACTTCGATTAAATAACAAGATTAAAAAGGAACCTAAACCGGTTCTCCAAACTATCTTATTAGTCTTAATTTTCAATTACATACATATTCCCTTTAAACATGCAATATGGTGATCAATAATAACAATAAAATCAACATTGGAACCGATTTAACCATAATAACGTTAGTCAAATCAAATTATAATAATAACCCTAATCATTATACTAGCAATAAAGAATAATAAAAAGTGTAATTAAGAGAATAAATTACTCACTTTCCGCATTTCCTTTAATTGCTACATCATGAATAAATTGTTAGTAATTTCAATAAAAATATAAATCAAATTGAAACAATTCAATTAAACATAAAGTAGAGTTGATTTGGTCCAAACCCTCAGTTAATTATACCTTTCACGCCTTGGTTTAAGTATAGAACTTTGGGTTAAGTATGGACTCCTTGGAGTGCTTAGGGGAAGTATTATGAAAGAATAGGAAGGTTAGTATTTAGGCTAAAGAGGGAGAAGAGAATGATTTTTGGTGTAGGGAGAAAGAAAATGATTTTTGGTGCCCCGAAACTGGAGAAATCAGGTTCGTATTTTTAGAGAAAAAAAGTAGGGTGAAGCACGGAACCCTAGAATTGAAGCACCGCGAAAATAAAACCCTAGGAAAATACCGTGTCATGGCATAAAATGCCATTGCGCGGTATATCTGCCGCTGCACGGTAATTTTAGTTTTTACGCGTTTTTAAAACTATGATAACTTTTGATTCGTAACTTGGAATAAGGCATATAATATATCGTTGGAAAGCTTATCAAGTCTATATTCCAACTCAATTAGAATTAGGTCAAAAAATCTTTTTTAGATATTAAGATATGGCTGTTTTAGTGAAAGGGTGTTGGTTTTTGGCCGAGTTTAGTGTTTTGCTTATATTTTCTTCGTTTTAAATTGAAATTAGGCTTATGATATACCGTTGGAAAGGTTATTTCAAGACCTATCCAACCAAATAATATTTGGATTAAAATTATGGGGCCATGAAATCATGTTAGCTCGGTTTTGTGATGTGGACGCGAAAAGTGAAAAGTAAGTTATGGTTTGGGCAAATGGGCTAAGAATTAGGTTGGTTTATAAAATGTATTGGGATTGAATATGGATTTAAGCACTCCAAAGATTAAATACTCAACCCGACCAAAAATGGCGGTGAAAGGTTGTTCATCATCTGGTTTGGTTTTGGGGAGACATTTTTAGGTGTCTACACTATCTAAACATGTAGTACTTGGTTAAAAATTCTATGGCACAAAATGACATGGATTTTAAGTAAGAATAAAGTACTCCTTTCTTTCAACTCTCTACTCGAACCAATTGGCGATGACAAGTTTTACTCATGATCGGATTTCGGTCAGGGAGACTATTTTAGGTGTCTACACTTATCATTTCCTTAGCTTTCTTTAGAGCTATATTAGTTTTCCATTCACTAAGTAGCCAAGAGATAGTGTACGTAGTTTCCTTAGCATGTATTGAAGATACATTGTTTCTTGCATATGTATGAACATGGAGGTAACATTTCCTTCAACTTGTACAATTGTTACCTCGACTTTATCTCTTAATTAATAGAAAGCATTTGCATCTTTTGTAATATGTTTATCTACTCGTTTCTTTAGCAATCTAACTTTTCTAAACTTCTTTAAGGATAATCTCTTTACCGTTTTGTTGTGTTACGTACGTTAGCAAGGTTATCAAATTTGAAACAAGTAACAATAAGGACAGTCTCTTATACTCTAAAATAAGACAGGGTATTTGACTTGTTGATAAAAACAATATTTACCTCAACAACCCCAAATTTTATTTATTTTCACGTCTCCATTACAATTGTGAAATTGTTTCGCTCTTAGAGTCCAAGAAAGAATTATGTGTAGGTAGTTCCACCTACAGATTTGTAGCCTCAAATTTTATCTTTCATTTTGCACTAGCTTTGTCTTAATCTAAGTCATAAATCAAATTAAAAGTTATGATCAAAAGGAATTCTAGCTTGAATGTGCAACCTCAAATTATAATCTTTTTGTGTCAAGCTCATCTAGATCTAAGTCATAGTTCAAATTTTACTTTCTTTAGATTTCTAATGTAATCCATGTTAAACTCGTATAAGATAGAATTATAGATTTTATTATCGTATTTTATTTTCCTTATCTCATAAGTCCTAACTCTTCTAGAATTCTAGTTCATGTCAAACATTTAGAATTCTAATCCTATTCTAATTGTCATATGTTAACAACCTTCTATCTCATATTGTACTCTTTTTTTTATCCATCTTCTAGTTCTTTTGTTTTCCATTTATCTTAATTCTACTCTCCTTATTTTCTATCTATTGTAAATCTATCCTTTCTCATGCTAGTCAAACCTCGGTAAACCTTCCGAGTCAACACTAGTCAAAGCAATCAAGTCAAACTTTGGTCAAATTCAAAGTCAAACTTTCTAGTCCGATTTTTCTAGTTAAGCTTTAAATCAAAGTCAATTCTCGAGTCAAACTAGAGTTAAGCTCCTGAGCCAAAATATAGTTTAATTCGTAAGTTAAGCTTAGTCAGTAACTATGGTCAAACATTTCAGTCAAACCCAATTTTCGAAATAAACTTCCCTTTTTCAAATAAAGCTTTATTTAATATTTCCGAAATTCTTATCCAATGCGTGTAAAACCCAATTTCATCAAGTGTCAGATAATTATTAAAATTATAATAAAAGTGAAGTTGGTTGAATAATTAAATAATAAAAAAGTAAAAGTAATTAAATATAATTGGGGAGGAGAGAGAATGTGATATATATTAAAATATGATATGAGGAGACCACTAGTGGGGAGGAATATAGTAAAAAATGTTGTTAAAAGTTTCCAAAAATGGAGCAAGTAATAAAATACAGCCTCAAAAGAAAAGTGGAGAAAATAATAAAATATGGTCGCAAAAGAAAAGTGGAGCTAGTAATAAAATACGGATAGAGTGCCACTAGATCATTTTGGATGCATGAGTCATTCAACTTATATCAATCATTTACAAGATATTATTTAGTTGCCTTATTTTATGTACATAATCAAACATGTTGATTTCTTACCTTTTTTAACGATATGTTATAACATTTAAAGTTTTAAACATTTAATATTCAATTATAAAGATAGAAATATTTGATTTGGTATCTGATCTTGCCCTGATATCATGATAATTTCCATTATTTACTTGATATATGACACATGTCATTAATATCAAATTATTTACATAATATTTATAACCCCTATAAATACATATTTTCACAAGTTGACATCAGTCAAAAGACAAACACATTATATGTCTATCAAAGCTTCCATTGACATTTTTCTGATATTTTGATTAAACCTTAATCGAGGTTTTTTTTTTCTTTTTCCATTTAACAAAATGTCTCTTATTTCAAATGCTGACAAGGATCATCCTATGTAGCAAAGCCTTATTGTTCCCATAGATTTTAGCTCAATCAAAAGTGTTCCTGAGTCTCATATATGGGCACAATGTTTTGACGATTCAAAAATCAACCCTGATAATGAAAAATCGGGGGCTTCAATCTCTATTCCAATGATTGATCTTGAAGATCCTAAGGCATTAGGCCTCATTTTTTATGCATGTGAGACATGGGGGATTTTGATGCATGTGAGACATGGGGGATGTTTCAAGTCACAAATCACGGGGTTTCTAAGGAGTTATTGGATCAAGTCGAGTTTAAAGCCAAAAATTTATTCAATCTTCCATTTGAACAAAAGATGAAGGTTTTACGAGCCCCTGGTGAAGATACTGGATACGGCTATCCTAGACTTGCTTTATTCTTTAGCAAGAAAATTTAGAATGAAGGGTTTACTATCATGGGTAACTCTTATCATGATCACGCTCAGATACTTTGGCCTAATGATTTCCAAGGTTTTTGGTAAGTCCATTTTTTTGAAAGTCATATGATACATTTCATTATAAAGATTAAATAAAAAATTTGTGAAACTAATTAAAATCATCATGGTTTATAAAATTAACAATAAAAAACTATGAACCAAATTTTCTTATTTCTTATATTTTGTTTTTAGTTTAACAAAAAAAAAAAAAAGGCCTCACACTTATTGGCAGATCTAGAAATAATATTTATTAGGGTCAAAATAAAGTTGTATATGTTAATGCGGATTCATATAACACATTATTTTATCTAATTAAGAAAAAGAAATCAATTTTAACAAGGGAAATTTAAAATATATATATAAAATTATATGGAGTTGATTATCCCCACAATTGTTAAGGTCAACCTGCGTGCATGTGTTTAACTTTAATGCATAATACAAGTATGCACTCATTTATTATTATATTTATAAAATTTTATGATATACTTATGTCCAACTCGTTAGCCAAGTGTTGCATAATTTTGTGTAACATTGTTACTTATTCCATTTTAATGTGGAAATAACTAGAGTTGTTCACGAATCCAATATTATATACATATTGAACCTAGTCAATAATTGAAAATTCAAAGCCAAATGATTAGGCCAGACCATGAATGGACTTATATAAAATAAGTTCAAATAAGCCCAGACAACACCAGTTTAAGAACTATTTTCCGACATAGTAAACTTTCCTAAATATTTTAAAATTGTACATACAGGTCTCCATGTATGCTATTTACACTAATTCACATTGCACACTATTTTTTTTACCCTTTAAGATGTATTTGGTGATCATAAACGACTTGAGGTATGTTGGATAGTCATGTTGTTTTACAAACTAATTATATCATTATTGCTTATAAAACCATGTCTATTGTTGTTTTTCTTTATATAGTGAAGTGATATTTGAGTACCAGACACTAATGAAGGACCTTGGTGACAAACTCAAGAGTTTGCTTTTCAAATCACTTCATATACCTGCACCTGAAGAAGCTACACATAAAGACCATACTTATGCACTTCATCTCAACTCGTACCCGCCATGTCCTGATTCAACCCAAACAATGGGCATAGGGCCCCACACATATACTCTCATTTTTACAATCCTCCACCAAAGTGGCAATGCAAGTGGGCTCCAAGTATACAAAGACGAATTTGGGTGGGTCTCGGTCAACCCACAACCAGGTGCTTTGGTGGTGAATGTGGTAGATCTTTTACACATAATTTCAAATGCAAGATTTCCAAGTGCAATTCATAGGGCAGTTGTCAACAATAAACAAAAACAAAGGTTATCCTTTACATACTTCTATGGCCTTCCTGTAGACTTTGAGGTCTCTCTCTTTTTGGACTATCCAAATTGTGAGGGTCCTCAATTTAAGCCTGTAACGGTGAAGGAATATGCTAGTCTTAAGTTGAAGTACTTAGATTTGGCATTCTCCTTTGTAAGGAAAAGTGGTTAGGATTAATTAGAGTTAAAAATATGTTTAGGTGTTCCTTTGTTTCTGTTTTACAATGGGAGAGTTGAATAAACTAATTTCTTACATGAAGAGTGATAAAGTTTGCCATTTCTTATCCTTATATTAATGTGTCAAGTGTAACTTCTAATAATTTTATGCTTATTCACAAATAGAGAACATAAATCTCACTTAATAACATCATTATTATCATCATCAGATATTGTGAGTTAATTACTTACGCTGCTCCTTTAAATTGCTACATAATGAATAAATTGATAGTAAATTCAATCAAAATATAAAAAAGTTAAAACAAATTAAGTTAAAACAAAAAAAAAGTTTAGATTTGTCCAAACTCTCGGAAATTCAACCTTTTACACCTACGTTGATGAGTAAATGTCCAAGTATTGCAAAGGAACTTTGAATTATGTGCCTGAAAACTATTAGTAGAACAAGTATAATGATGAGAAAATGATTGAATTATTGAGTTTAAGCTCGTATATTGTTTATTCTCCTCGTTCACTGTCTGTTCTTCAAAATCCTAAAAATAGGGACGTATTTATAGGCGAGAAGACGGAAAAAGAGGGGCTAGCATGAAATTTTAGTATCGTGACATAGTTTAGTGTACCGTTGTAAGATACAATGTATTGTTGAAAAGCTTATTAAAAGGTATATTCAACCAAATCAAATTTGAATCAAATTTATGGAGCCAATAATTCAGTTTTGCGCGGTTTTAGGCTGTTTAATCCCAGAAAACCTAGGTTGTTTTTTTTTAGTTCCCAATTATTCTTTCTCAAAACCGACTTAGCCGAAAAATATACAAAGAGCAAGATAGTCCGAGTGAGTTCGTAATTGGGCAATTGGAGAAGAGAAGATAACCATTAGAGGGAAACTTAGTCTCAAGTCCAAGGTTGAACAAGGACGAAGGTGAATTGTGGGGTCGAAGCCGAGTTTATTCGGAGGTTCTTGGGAGTATAGTTCATAAGTCTTCTTCTTAATCAATTGTTCCATATTACTGTTATTTTGGATTACTTTGCTAGTTTGATTAATTATGTGATTAGATTATTGATGTGATAAATTGGTTTTTGATTTTATAATCTATTTGCATAATTTCTTTCAATTTACTAACTATTTGAAATTTGCTTGATCTTGATTATTAATTTTGCAATTTAACATTTATTATTATTTTCCAAGTGTTTAATTATGAATTATTGCTATCTATATGGTTTAGCTTAGTTTAAATCGTATAGTAAAGTAGTCCCTAATTTTATATCGAGTCTGCAATTACGGTTTGGTTTAAATTAGAGAGCAAATTCCATCTAAATAATCTGTAATTTAGGTGTTTAGATAGTTAGGACTAATGGGGTCTCCTAGATATTAATGCGTCCAAGACTAATTCCTGCAAGTTGCGACCATATTTGTGTTAATTAGATTGGTTTAGAGTCAATTTTGGCTTAGAACAAATTTGGTTTCAAGTAAGGGAAGACAGGAAGTCTTTATTAATAAAGTATCTACAATTAGTCTAGTAATTAAATTGATTAGTTATGCAAGGTCGGTCAATTATTCTCACTGGTAATTTAATTCGAATAAAGTTGGTTAATTATGTCGTCAGATGTATACAGTAGATTAGTATTTTCTCTCTCGTTTAGTGTAGTTGTTTAGTTTAGTTTCTTGTTCAAGTTAAACCCTCCATTCTCATGCATATAGTATAAATAATATTCTTTATGTGTATATAGCTTATTTATTGAGTTGACTTTGAATTTATAGAGTTGTTAATCTCCTCGTGGGATCGATCCTTACTTACCCTTTTTACTAGTTATTAATTGTAGGCGTCATTCGAAACACACCTACGTTGACCATGTTGTGAATATGCTTGGCACTCATAGGAAGTGGGAATTGACATACAATTAGGGACAAGGAAAGTAGGGAGCCGCCAACAAGTTTTTAAGGAACTTGTAAACCGTTCACGAATCATTTAAGGCAACCACGAATAAGGGACAACGATAGGCAACAACGATTGACCGTGAAGGTTATACACCATTCATAATCCATGAGATTACTAACTCCATATGGTTCGGAACCACGAAAGGAGTATCGGGATGATGGTACGAAGTGAGTCATGGAGTCACATTTGCCCGTATTGGCCTCTACTCGATTCTTATAGCGAAAAGTATTTCCTGCTATCTCAAAGGCATACAAACAAAGATTTAATTTGCTCCAAACTATAATTATGCTAAATTGGTTGAACATTAATGCAACATATAATTCAAAAGTATCGTGACCACTTGATTAAACAACAAGATTAAAAAGGTACCTAAACCGATAGTCCAAATTATCTTATTAGTTGTGATTTTCAATTACATATTTCCTTTAACATGCAATATGGTGATCAAGAACAAACGATAGAATAAACATCAACATTGGAAGCAATTTAACCATAATAATGTTAATAAAATCAAATAATAATAAACCTAACATGATACTGGCAACAAGAATAAAAGTAAGAGTAATTAACTAATTAATTACTCACTTTTCGCGTTTCCTTGAATTGCTACATTATGAATAAACTGTTAGTAACTTCAATAAATAATAAAATCAAATATAAATTAAATTAAATAAAAGTAGAGTTGATTTGGTCCAAACCCTCAGTCAATTCTATCTTTCACGCCTTAGTTTAAGGATGGAACCTCGGGTCAAGTATAGACTCCTTGAAGTGCTTAGGGGAAGTATTGTGAGAGAATAGGGAGTCTAGTATTTAGGCTAAAGAGAGAGAAGAGAATGATTGTTGATGTAGGGAGAAAGAGAATAATTTTTGGTCCCCAGAACTAAGGAAATCAGCCTCGTATCTATAATGAAAATATGAGGGGTGAATCACGGAACCCTATAATGGAAGGCGTCGCGAAGCAAAACTCTTAAAAAATTTCGTGTCACGGCATGTGTGCCATTACATGGCGTGATTTGCCGTGTCACGGTATTTCTACCGTGGCGCGGTATTTTTCAGTTTTCACGCGTTTTTAAAACTATGATAACTTTTGATCCATAACTTTGAATAAGACATATAATATATTGTTGAAAATCTTGTCAAGTCTATTTTCCAACCCAATTACAATCAGGTCAAAATATTTTGTAGATTTTAAGATATGGCCGTTTTAGTGAAAGGGTATCGATTTTGGACCGAGTCTAGTGTTTTGCTCATATCTTCTTAATTTTAAATCGGAATTGGGCTTATGATATACCCTTGAAAAGTAATTGAAAGACCTATCCAACCAAAAAGTAATTGGATCAAAATTATAGGGCCACAAAGTCAGATTAACTCGGTTTTGTGACGTGGACACGAAAAGAGGAAAATAAGTATGGTTTGGGGAAAATGGGCTTAGAATTGGGTTGGTTCATGAAATGTATTGGGATTGAATATGGATTTAAGCACTCCAAAGATTAAATACTTGACCCAACCAATAATGGCAATGAAAGGTTGTTAATCATCGGATTTGTTTCTGGGGAGACATTTTTAGGTGTCTACATTAATATTTTTGAAGGTCTAAGTTAAGTAAATAATTAATTAATTTTATACCGTAAACTACACGTATCACTTACGTCAATTTTGAATATTGAATAATTGACCTTAAATCGAGTACTTTTTGACAGGATGAGAACAAGAAAGACACTCGAGCTAAGCTCGACCTAAGCTAACTCCAAACTAACTAACCACCTAAATTGAATATTGAATAAGCATTAAAGAAAACAAAACTTATAGCTACAACAGTAATACGCACATACATGTTTTTTATATAATCTTACATAAGAATCTTCAAGGGGACCCACAAATTAATTAAACTAACGCTTTTATTCTTGTGTTGTGGTAAGTGTCACAACACGATGTTGGCCTAAGAATCACCCTACTATTATATTAATATATTCTCGATCCAAGACGAAAATGTGAGAGCCCAACACTCTCTCACATTAATTAAAAAATAAAATACTCCACTATCACCTTATCATATTTAACTAGTGTGTAGGCCGAGCGTTGCACCGGATTGTTATTCCCGGTGATTATATGTATTTACAATTTATAATTTCTTTTTTAGACCTTATGATTATCAATTATATACATTTATTTTCATGTTTATAACATAATTGGTAATTGGCTTAAATGATTTAAAGAACTATATTTCTTATAGGAGGTTGGGTGTTCAAAACTTCTTATTATTATTATTTTAATATAAAGCAACATCGAGTGACGTGGCATAATGATTCAGGTTAATTGAGTAACAATGATGTGGCATAATGAAAAATAAAATAGGTGACATGGCGTGGTTTACGTGACACAGATACGTTTTTAGTGATGTCTTTAATAGATTAGTATAGATTTTAATAAAATAATAAACTATTTCCTTTCAAACTTTTAACGGAACAACTAGCGTCACCTAAAATTATGTGTCATGATAAGTATCAAAACTAATTTAAGATAGAGAGAATTGTAACATTGTTTTGTGATAAGTGCAATTTAGTTACGTACTGTATTATGCATAAATAACCCAAAACAACGATCATTTAATTTTTCAAACAAAATATCTGAGCAGATCCCATAAAGGAAACAAGGTATCATGGAAATGGTTTGACCTATTTCCTTCCTTTTGCATATACAGGTATAGCATTTACTCAATACACATAATTTGTTCCTATAGCATATCATCAAAAGAATATATTACAGATATTCAATATATCAAGTTCACTGAGTAAAGTTTCGACAGATTCGTTGTATAAAAGAAAAGGACATCATGTAGTTATAAAATATGTGGATGCTCGATCACCATGGTGCTGCAACCATTCCGACTGAGGTTGGAGATAGCTTCTAATCGCTCCCGGTTTCAAGGAACTACTACTACCTCCAGCAGGACAACGTAATACCTTCGATTGATGATAGCACAAAAATTTAACTGGTATTGACCTAAGATGCCAAAAGCTACTCTGAATTCATTCTTTGGTTTCAAGGTACCTACAACTAATATCAATCACCCAGAAGCTCTTTGTATTCTTCCAGCAACTTCGGGATATCATCCATGCGCAACTGGAAAAAAAGTGAAGATAACTATTACTAGCAAATCATCATAAAAGTTCTAATCACACTTAACAAAGTACTTCTGATTCAACTTCATATAACAGAATCATTTTAGTTTTATAAAGGATAATCCAAGAAGCTTACAGTAATTTATTGTTGAATAAACTCATTCATCAACTACAGCTTCTAAATTTTAAATATTATATCAAGAAAAACAAGTTAAGGCAGAAAGAGTATTTAGAGAATGGTCTTAGAGTTTATAATAAAGAAACATAAACCCAAAGATAATTGTTAAGAATAAACAAGCTTGATGACAATTGGCAATCTTGTAAATAATATTTGCAGAACTAGTGACAAGTATCACGTAGAAACAATTTTTGTAAAGAATAAAAAATTACAAAATAGAACATTTAAAAGGGCAAGATACAAGATCTGGTCTCTCGTGAGGATATTAAGGATGATTTCAGTCGCAGATCTTTAAATCTCCCAGTCTAACTTTGCATTATTCATATATATATATATATATATATATATATATATATATATATATATATATATATATATATATATATATTGGAAAGATAAATTAAAAGAAATTTGGTTAATCGGTGATTGTCCGTTGAAGTTGTTTATTACCTAAAGACAAGAAATAAAAGCTTCAGTTTTAGATGACGCAAGGGTTTCCTTGACTGAGGGACAAAACAATGGTTCAGGACAAGGAAAGAAGGTAGGCATTAGAGCTGGTGGTTGTGTAGCAGTCAGATAACTTTTGTATACATCCAGTGTACAGTAATTTACTATACATCGGGGGTCACTTTTTATCAAATTTAGGGTCACTTTTACAATTTTTTGAGTAAATTTTATTAATAAAGCATAAATACTTCGGAACTTTTAATTATGTCAGGGTAACTTTTATTCATATTAGGATAACTTTTGCTCATTTTAGGGGTAACTTTATAACAGATGTATTATTGTACATCCGATTTATTTAAAATTTGTCCAAGTAGTAATGGTGGTGGTGGTAAAGGTGAGAGAAGGTGGTGCTTAGAAGACTGCAGGAACTTAGTGGTTAAGGAAGTAGGAAGGCGTTAAGTTGGTTGTAGGAAGTACATAACCTTTTAAGATTTCTTCCCTTATCCTTACCCATCAAACAAATGACGGACCCTTGCTAGTAGAGAGTGAAATGTCAAATATTTTTATTACAAATATTAGAAAAAATGATGGATCCTTACACAGAAACAGATTCGACTTAGATGATTAATACGTATTCCAAACTAAAATAGACCACATGAATTTTTTTTTTATGACTTCATAACAATATGGAGCTATAATCACATTCTTGGAAAAAACCAAAAAAAAGATTTTTACATACTGTCTTTCTCATACCTGAGAAGCATCTTTGATATGATAGAACCGATAAGCAACAGAACATCCAGTGGAGACAAACCCTAGTGATGCTGGATTATATTCAGAGCTTATACTGTCCCTGCGACGGCCAAAAAACAATACATGCAAATAAGGTTAACAAAAAAAAGCATAAATTGCTATGCAATAAGAAAATAGAATAAAATACCAACTCAATTTAACCCCTTTTTCCCAAAACAACCTATCTTTTACTGCGATTTAGACTATCCTTTCAACCTTCCTTTCCCCTCAGGCTTCCTGGCCGCACTGACAACCTCACCAACCCCCTTTTGTTTATCACCCATGCCATCCTCTCTCTCTCCTCCACCACTCTGCTTCATTCCTCCTCCCAATCCCTCCAAAACATCACCTCTTTCACAGTTCCACCTTCTGCCACCAATCATTGTTGTTCTAACACAGCTTAAAGTATATGAAAGGATAAATTTATAATTAACATCCTTCAAAAAGCACTATAAGCAAGTTACCTTTTATATTTTTTTTATTAAGTTAGAGCCTTTTATAACACCTTTTTTGATAAATAAAAAACAAAATATATATGAAATAAACGAAGAGGCTACTCATTCACAAAATGAGGGTCGAGGGCATAAAAATTCCTACCCATCTTCAAAGTCCATTATTTGCATCTAAAATTTAATAACAAAAAGCGTTAAATACTGCTTTTACAGCACACTTAATTGTAAGAAAATTCACGCACCCCTATGTGCACCCGGGTGTATATAAAATGTTTTGATATAGATTAAAAAGTAAAAAGATCGAATTTAATCAAAAATATTCTGTTTTCTGAAAAATAGGACTGTCATCAATGTAAATATTATATCAACAAAAATGCCAGATTATAATCAATATTTGTAAATAAATCAATCCATCAAAGCATCAATCCCATAAGTGGGGTTGGCTAATCAATCAACAGCTATAAATATAATTAAAAAAATATGCCTGGTTTATTTTAGGAAGTCAGAACTATGAAATTATATGCAATTTTATATAAATCAAATAATGTAAAACTGTTAAAGTAGATAAAGTAAATGAGATGTAGGATTTTAGGAGATACTTTCGATCCACTAACCATCGACAGTTTGTTGCTTTTGTTTATCCCACTTTTCCTAGTTTATATATATCTCTCCTTACCTTGTATCAAAAATTTCAGACACCCAACACAAAAAGGAAAGAAACTTTTACCAAATTACCATCACTTGTGTTGTGATAAATTTAGCAAAATTTTTCCCGAAGTATAAGATCTAATAAACTAAATTATCATAATTCAGCAAACCAAAAAAAAAAAAGAGAGGCCTTACAGACAATGATGATTAATCAAGCGTTGATAGTCACGAAGCAAGGGCCCAAGCTGTCGTATCTCAATGAAGTTAGGCTCAGTGTTCCTCCAGTAATCACGAAGCAACTGAACTGCCTATTTGTGGCCAATTTTTTTTTATTTTTTTTTTTTTTTTTTTTTTTTTTTTTTTTTTTTTTTTTTTTTTTTTTACAAAAGGTAAGTACAACAGAAATTGAGTTAACTACATAGACTAAGCAACAATGTCAGCTTTTCAAATTTATATCTTCTTTCTCATAGCCAAATGTAGCAAATTTACCTGATTGAGTGAAATTGCATCATTACCAGACATGCTTCCTTCCATGAACTTTAAGGCTAACTCATGTAGTTCCTTGTCATTTGATTCATCCAAAATCTGATGTTCAGATCTAGAAAATGAAGAAAAAGACTTGAATCTTTTTTGTAGTTCTGAGATTGCAGACTCTTGATGTAAGTTTTCCTACAAATTCAAATTCGGAGGAGCCTACTCAGTTTATAACAAGGGAATATAGACATCAACTCAATCAAGTAGGATCACAATATACAGGTACAATTGACTGGAGATCATAATACACAGAAAAGTGTTATAGGTAAAATCGAATGCTAGGCCTTTTCTCACTACAGCAAGCAGACCTCCAACTTAGAGCTACAAAACTGAAATTTCGATAATCATGGTTTTATCAGAATGACGATTTCATATTTTTTAGGGTTATCAATTGAGTGCTTCTACTTAATTACTCATAGCAATATAATCCAAGAAGAACTCGGGAAAGGGAAAATTATGTAATTAAAGTTCCTGTTAGGAGGAGAGACTAGAGGGTAAGAGAGTCATTATAAATTATTGAGTTCCACAGAGTGGGGTGGAGATGATAAATCATGAAATAAAGGTTGACATTGATGAAAAAAAGTAAAAGTTAGTAGAACTTAGAGAAATAGATGAAATCTGAAAGTGACTAGGAAATTAATAACAATACAATTAAAACACAATCAAATCGATCTTGTGCTCAAATGCTTTTTCATAGATTATAGTGTTTGTGTTCTAGTATAAGAGGTCCCCTAGATACTTATTTCACCTAAGGCCCTGAAAAGGTCAAAAATGAAATGTCAACAAAGATTTGCAAATTCAATCGACAAAAAGATAAACTATCACAAAAGATACCATTCTATATAATATCCACATAAATCAACAGGAAGTTTATACTCAAATACGCATCATATCATTCAAACTTGTTATGAGAAGGCAGCAATTGAAACAGGAAAATTATACATGGTGTACCTATCAAACAAACATTTAGTTTCGTGAAATAATGAAACCTAGTACATATGTTGTCTTCACTGATCACAACCAGCCATTCACTAGCTAACATGATAAGAACATCATGCATGTTGTCTACTGAGGAGAATTTACGAGATCAAAATCTACCAGCTCCTTGATCTTAGGTCAGGTAATATACTGTTTCAGCTCACTATACCAAACCATATTCAAGGTGTGATACACCTAAATATGTAATACACCATAGTAGGTATGACCTATAAAAATGCATACTATTAAGGTTGTATCTTTGCTTTATACTCCCTCTGAGTGAAGTGCTTACAGATTGTATAATTTGGGTAAATAAAAAGATCTCTTGACGGTATAGAAAACAATTTGAAGGTGATTAATGCCATAATCCTTTCAACTTTCAAACAACCACATATTTAATGCACATCCAAGCTGAAAATGCATTGATACAGTACTGTAAAATCAACACCCTCCATAATTTAAACAGAAACAATACTAGTAAAGAACTTTGGATACTACTGCTACCAGGTCAGAGGGGGACAAGATATATCCAAACTTTTTCCGGCGATGTTAATTAGTATGACTCTTTGGTGACACTCACAAAAAATATTCTTGTAAGAGGCAAATTGTACAGGCAAAAAACCAATTATTATACTCTAAACCAATCAATCAAAGCCTTAATCCCATAAGTGGTGTCGGCTACATGAACCAAAAGTGATTATTCCATGTAGTCATCGACAAAAATCTTCCTCCTCCATCCCTTACGATTCAACACCTCATCACGCAAATTCATATACTTCATATCCTTCCTAACTCCTTCCAACCAAGTCATTTACAATTATCGTACTCTACAATAAAATTTTAAAACAAGCCCCAACTCATCAATTTTAAAAGTCAGCATGTACTGAGAAGATTTGCATTATACCTTCAGTACATTTGGCAATGATGAATCTGACGCAGCTACTTTTTTGTCTTCATGAAGTTGATTGGGAAAAGATGGGATTGACCTCTTTGAAATGGGATCATCTAAGCAACACACATAACAAGCCATTTAATTAGCAAGTTTTTAAAATTATGGACTCAAAACACTCTTCAGAACTAATTTCAATATATAAAAAATTTCAAAATGTTCATATGCTCATTATGTGTGATAGTGTACCTTAACAAAAAAGAAGTAAAGCACAACCTGCCTCTTCACACGGCAACAGTGCCAGCAAGAGGATTACAGACATATTGGTGCCTTTAGGGCACTAGATTTCAAAAGATGAACGGCAAGATTCAGGGTATTCAAACACTAAATGGATCTCCAAATGAAGATTACAAACAATGCTGCACCCAGATCTAAAATTTCATTACAAAGTACCATACAAGAAAATGAAGCACATTGTATATCCAGGTCATTCACCAAGATGGCTATTAGATTAAATGTTATGAAGAGGCAATACAGGAGAGGAACTATCATCCACTCCTACAGGGAAATTTTGGGACTTCAGCTTGGACGTTACATGAATGATCAAACTTAAGTATTGACATGCTGGAGTTTCCTTCTATAAAGAAGAGGAACTCATATATAAACTGAATATTTTAATTAAATGTTAAAGAAATCATATACTCTGGACATCGCTGCAAATTTTCAGGAATGAACAGCAACTATTCTAAATAGACAAGGACCTAAAATTGAGACACTAGTTGGAAAATAGAATACCTTCGGGAACCAGCCACCAAATATCACCAAAAGTAGATTTCCCATCAAAGCCACCAAATAACAAATATCGTGAACCAATTAACGTCATGGAATGATATGCTCGTGCTGGTGGGCACTCATTGCTAGTAGGCAATTGTTTCCACTGAACAGACACTAACCATGCATAAATAAACAAAATCAAGTTGACGTCAGGAAAAACATAAAATCAAGTAGCATAGACGCATCATACATCAGCCTGTACGGAGTATTAGTTAAAAATGCATCAACATAAGTAGAAAGTAATGAAAACAAACAGATTAATACATAAAATATAATAATTGCACAAAACCAAGACAATTAGATGACATAAAACATACAATTATAGAAAAAGACCACAAATAAGGAACTAGTAACCTGTATAAGTCTAAGAAAGACTTACAAGTTGGGAATAAAACACACATACAATCAATGATTTTTTACTACAACTACACAGAATTCTAAGCATGATACATACATGAAGCATGTCTCCACAAATCAATTAATTCATGTAAATCATAACTAATGAAGTTAGCTCAATAGGACATCTATAACAGAGGTATCCTACCAAGAACTTGTCACCAAACCTTAGCATTGATAAAGGCATGGTGCAAGGTCTACACACCAGCAGGGTACTCATTAGTAGGAGGAGGGGTTGTAAGCACTGTATAAAAAGGCTCAAGTTACACTAAGATAGGGATCATTATATCCCTTTTTGTGCCTCAGTGAGCAGAATAGAGTGAGGCACACTTGAAAAGAGTTAAAATTTGGTGCGCACTTCATGAGCCTATCAGTGCATCTTAGAGCAGTTGTGTGATCAGAGGCAAATCATTGATATTGGCACATCTAGATAGAAGAAGAAGAAAAAAAAAAAAAAACACCCTTACCGCTGAGCGTTTATTAATATACTGATTAGTGAGGTATTCACATCCTTAGCCTAGTAATTGTGAAGGAGGATATTTGCTTTAGACCTTGGATTGGAAAAGAACATAAGATATGGCTAGCTAAAACAAATACCGTAATCATAGAAATAAAATAAATAGGGACGTTAGTAAGACTTATCATTATTTAACTATGATTAGACCACTTATACGACTCATTTACCCCTTAATTTAGTCTTTTCTATTTTCTTAATCTCCTACCTCTTCTTGGTCTTTGGTTATAATTCCATGATTTTGGACGTTTTTATGCTAGTTTCACCTCTAATCTTGCTCTCATCTTTTCTTGTGATCCCACACCTTTGACATCGATCACAACTCTTGATGAAATCATGAGCATTTTGTGTATTGTAGGCGACCAAAGGAGAGATTGAGATATCTTAGCCACCGTCTTGGTTACCCCCACCATGCCTTCCACAAGACAAGGAGTGACAATGGTCCAAGACTCTTGATCTCATGATCTAACACACAATGCCAGAGAATCTCATCACCACACTTTTGAATAAATATGTATCATTCCAAAAGTGTGCAATATTCGTAAGGCATAAACCGCCGCTTCTTCTCTCTTATCTCAATATCAAAGAAGAAGGATGACCCAACGAATGAGAAAAGGCTTAGCATCCTTCTTACACATTGGATAACAAACCGCAACATGATCTATGAGCAAGTAAGATGGGATCTAATTTTTTCTATTGCAAACACAACTGCAAGCAATTCCTTTTTAGTGGTAGTATAATTTTGTTTAGCATCATCAAGAGTCCTACTACCATAGCAAATGGAATGCAACTTTCCCTCTTTCCATTGACCTAGAACGACACCAACTGCAAAATCACTAGGATCACACATTAGTTTAAATGGCAAAAGCTTGCACAATAGGTGTTGTGAAAAATGCTTCTTTGAGTGTGTTAAAAGGCCTTTAGACAAATTCATCAAAATGAAATTCAACACCATTTTGAAGGAGTGTGGTCGAGGATTTTGCGGTAATTGAAAAATATTTGATAAACCTTCAGTAAAAGCCAGTATGCCCGAAAACATCAGCAGTATTCATGGATGGTTTTAGTGTTGGTGGCTCGTGTTTTAATACATGCCCGAAAAGCCACGTATCCCGGTGATGGAGGTAGGTGGGGGTAACTTGGCAATTACAGACACCTTGGCCGGATCAACTTTAATCCCATTTTTTGACACTTTATGGCCTATCACAATGTCTTCCTCGACAACAAAATGACACTTCCCCCAATTTAAGACATGACTCATCTCTTGAGCATTCTCACAAGATTAGCAAGACATGTATCAAAAGACAAGCCACCAACACTAAAGTCATCCATGAGTACTTCTTCTTTTAGCATTTCGAAGAAGATTGATGTCATGCACCTTTGAAATATTGATGAGACATTGCATAGACCTAAGGGCATACTTCAGTATGCTTATATCCTATGTAGACATGTAAAGGTAGTTTTCTCTTGGTCCCAAATGTTCTCCAAGAGCGGAACATTTGTATCGATGAAGTGGAATGCTAGGTTGGGAACTTAAATTTTGATGCATTTGTTCCTTGTAAATCAGTCAACTAACAACCAAAAATTCTTGCCTTGCCAGCTTATCAGCAATGGCAGCATGAGTGTTGTGAGTCTATTTAACTACTACTTCCTCCGTTCTATTGTACTTGACCTTGTTTGACTTTTACACTATTCACATTCTTCCGTCATTTGTGAATTATATAAGGAAAAACATATTCATGTGGTATCTTATTAGAATCGTCTCAATAAACAATACTTCCTCTGTTTTTTTATATTTGCAACACACCTTTTATCACGCTTTTCGAGAAGGTGATTAAACTAGGTAAACGAATGAATGAAGCTATGAAATTTAAACCGTAGCAACTTATCCCTTTCTTCTTATAGGTGGTAAAATTTTGTAAATTAATTTATCCGTTTACCTAGTCTAATATCTTCCTTAAAATGTGTGCCGAATGGGTGTGTTGCAACTAAATAAAAACGAAGGAAGTATTATATTATCTAATTTTTTAATTTCTGAGAATTAAAGAACAACGGATGTATTTATTTGTTTTAGAATACCTCTTGGTTCTTTAAGGGAGTTCAATTGACATGACATGCATCAGATCATCTAGCATTAGAAAGCTCCTTTCCTAGTCATGCCGGTAGTTTTTGATAGAAAAATGATCAGATCTTTTGAAATTAATCTAGAATTTAGTCTCTTCATTGAATAAAGGATTGATTTCTTAGCATCACGTTGTATACGTGCTTCCGGGCCTTTCCTTGAGAGATAAAAAATGTCTATCTAAACTTGTTTATGATATTAGACATCCTAGTCTTCCCTCACTGCAACATACTCCCTTTTGATCAATAAGAAAACTTCTATTAATAAGCGCACAAAGATTTAAAGTCTTCTGAAAGCAGAATTACAAGCTTTAGTGATAAATAAAAACCACTGCATTTATAAAATGCTCAAATGCGCATTGTCTATCATTCCCAGAGAAAAGATCATCATCATTTTAATGCGTTAACACGCATCCTGTAGACATTTTGTGCGCTAAACTGAACTTTAAGGTCTCTTTAACATAATAGCATGAGGAGAAACCAAATGATCTAATCACTTATAGATAAAACATCATAAGTGAAAAGAGAATATAAGCTTTAGTTATCATCAAGTCAAATACTAATGAATGCCCAATCCTTTTTCTCTTTTTTTTTTCTTTTTTTTTTTTAAATATCAAACACTAATTGATGCCATTCAAAACATTGTTTTTTTTTACTAAGATTGTACAATTACAAGTATGCAAAGCACTCACCTCTGTCTAGGATGATGCAGTCATTGTAGTAAATATCATAACGACTAAGCCAGCCACCCGTCCCGTGCCCTCCAAATAATAATAGCTGATACAACACAAACAAACAAATCCAGTCAGCTTCATAGTTTAAGCAAATGAAAAGTAACATGATAAAAATATAATAAATTGCATACCCTTTTAACAACCTTGTCAAAGAAATAACACAAGAAACTATTTCAAGGGACACATCATCAAATAAAAAAGAATGCAAGAATTCCATGTGAATAATGATATACTTCCTTTGTTTTTTTCTTACTTACAACACTTCTCATTTTACGCTTGTCGATGCATCATTTTAATCACTAGTATCTGCCGATATATATAAATTAGAAAAATTTTGATATTATGAATGTATAAACCGAGACTAATCTAACAAGATCCCACATGACTATATTTTTCCTTAACCATAAATCATCAAAATTTTAATGATTTTAAGATAATTGTCATTGGCAAAACCAATTTCAAACACTAAGACATAAGCCAATACTATAGGTCACGTAGTATGCCATTTGAGATTTAGAAAATTATCATATAACTGTAGCATATATACAATTAATAATGTAATAATTTGGCCATTACTCTTGGAACAAAACAAAGCATTCTTGATTTCTACTTTTTTCTTCTTCCCTTCTATAAAAGAGGCAAATGAGTATAATAAGCATTTGCAAAGCTGCCTGAATAATCACTTTGGTTTTCAGACAAGTGCAAGGCATAATAAAAATTTGGAATTAGCATCAAAGTAACCACAAGGACACATTGTTTGTTGGAAGGTATGTGGTGTTTTTGTTGAGATTAAGCAGCATATACAGAAAAGGTGCATGATTCAATCTAATCCCTAAATCAGAACACATAGAGTGCAGCTGACCCTAAGGATTAAGTTTTAAGCATTTTATAAGCAATAGCAGTTTTATTTTGATATATCTGTCATTTAAGCCAAGAGACAAGGCTATATACGGAATTGAAAGCTTAAAGAGTCAACTAAGATGACACTTCGCCCATGTCTCACATCATTGTAATACCCTACCTCTTGAAAAGTTTGAGATAACTCTTGTGATTAGTTTTTGGACAATCATACCCTCTAAAATGTTTATTTACTTATGTGCTCTCATAGATGTTAAATTGTTAATTTCTTCTTTTTTATAACTCTTAAGAATAGTGTGCGGACATTTATACCCTTTAATATATTTGTTTACATATTTTCCCTTATTAATTCTACAACAATTAAAGTTGTGGCATAAGGCCAGAGTGAAAGAGCTCTCCGAACATGGCTAGCTATGGCGCGCACATTAACTGCTAGTTTAATTAAAAGCTTCCAAAAATTAATTTGATCTACCCGTGTCATTATTGGCATTTTTGTAATTTCCAATTTTAAATAAATGATTTCAAGTTATTTTTAAATCCTTTTCATTTGCTTTTAAATCAATTAGAATTACTTTTACTAGTTCCAACTTTAAAATCAAATGAACAAAAACTTGTTTTTTCTGTACCTCCACGACAAAGGTAATAAAACCAAAGTAAAAATTATAAAGACTGCAAATGTGTGCTTGAATAAGTTAAAATATATTCCGATACAATATAGTGACCTATATCATGCAAGGTCAAAATTAATACATAAAAAATACAACTTTGGACAGAAAAATACTTTGCATAATTTTCAAAATTATAAAATAAATTATTAGTAAGAATAAGACAAAAAACAAACTTGTGGAAAAAATATGTATGTGTTGGTAATATCATTGCTTTTCATATATAAAGGTTCCTGCTACATGTATTAATGTATATCATGTGATTAACATATACACAATATGCAAAAGTGACATATTGTGATTATTATTATTATTCACTTCCCACTTTCTCCTTTAGTGACACAATATCCACTTTCTCCTTATCTCCGTGTCAGGTTGTTGCCTATTGGAAGTCACACAAGGGGATCACACTTCGGCCTGGTTGCTGGCAGTCCTAATATATCAGGTCTGGGTCAGACTATGTATGGTAAGGCTTACCATTGTGTTCTTTGCTACCGGTTGGGTGTTCCTTTGTTCCCCGTTTCGACACCGTGTTCTGCTTGCCCAAGGGTTTTTGATGGGGATACTTATGAGGATCATGTAGTGTCTTGTGCTGGGATGGTGGGGTATTAAACATCGGCATAATGATGTTCGTGATACCCTTGTTGATATTTGTTTTTGGTATGGGATTTCTGCAAGAAAGGAGGTTAACATTGGGTTCATTGGAGGGAATGATGGGATTGTTCGACCCGCAGATGTGTTACTTTACTTTATTGTGGGACAGAGGCCTTGATGTGTGTGTTGACTTGACGGGGTCTTCTCCTTTAACACAATCAAAGTTGTTTGACTTCGTTCCTACTTAGCGGAAGCGGGACAAGTATGGGGTGCGTTGCAGAGCTATTGACTATGGTTTTCTTCCTTTCTCCTTTTCTTCATTGGGGGAATTAAAAACGATGTTGTTGCGTTGCTGAAACGAGTTCAGGCGTTTCAAGATATTGGTGCTCGTG
Source organism: Chenopodium album (assembly GCF_948465745.1). Taxonomy (NCBI): domain Eukaryota; kingdom Viridiplantae; phylum Streptophyta; class Magnoliopsida; order Caryophyllales; family Amaranthaceae; genus Chenopodium; species Chenopodium album. Next base: position 24,277,103 of record NC_137846.1, on the reverse strand, counting down.
CAGCTGCTCACATTTTCAGCAGGATCGGGTTCGCTATAGCTAGAGCGGTGGAGATCCAGATTGTATCTCGATTCCCCATTAATTTCTTGTAAATTGATTAACTTTGTAGGTTTTTGTCAATTTAAAAATAATAATAATAATAATAATAATAATAATAATAAATATAAATATAAACATAAACATAAATATAAAAAATAAAAAATAAAAATGAGATAGAGTGCAAGTAGGCAATCTGTACAATAATCATCTTAATATGTTGATCACCATTCATCCATCAAATTGGATTATTGTAAGATTTTAGGGGGCATAATATCATGAAGTAGGGGAAGGGTTAAAAGCAATACTTGATAGAGAAACAGTAGATAGTGATGGTTAGCAAAAGGGATAAATTATTAGCAAAAGTGATAAATAGTTAGCAGATGGGGTAAATAGTTAGCAAAAGGGGAAAGGAAAGTAAATTAAAACAATGGTAATTATTGTAAAGTAGCAAAACATCTTTGTTATAAGATACTATTTGGAATTTTATTATGTAGAAGAATGCAACAACAAAGAAATAAAAATATTAAATTTTACCCTTCAAATTTAAAGCAACATTAAATCCAAAAGAATCATCCAGCTCAGAACTTACGTAGTGCCCTCTGGATGTGACAGAATGACCACATCGGGAGGAAGGTGCCTGACCAGGAAGCTTCAGTTGGGTCCAACCAGGTGTTTCGTTTTCTTCCTTGCACAACAAAGAAAGAAAGCAGGAATAATTTAGCGATGCAGCTATCTAAAGCACTAATGCATGAGATGCCAATAAGATAATTCATATCCAATCAGATTTCACTTAAAAATACAGAAATAGCAATCAAACTGAGGAATGAGCAAATCACCTTAATCTAGATGCATGAGCTAATATAAATACCAAGCTTAGCTTAGTGTAATGCAAAGAACTCAGGTTTGTTTACTTCATAACCAAGTACAATTCCCACCAAAGGCACAACTGCACAGGGGAGCTTCTCCTTCACCCCAACGGCCCTACCTCTTTCCTTCTTTTACTATGCCCAAATCCCACCTGACTCACTTGACAGCCTGAGAGAGGCCTCAGCAGTAATTCCATAACAACCCTAAGGGCTTATTACTACCTTATCTACCAAAATATGAATTTAAGACTTTAAGTATATGTAGCTATGCTAGAGATAAAACTAAAGTTACCTAATATTGGTTTTAGACTGGCACACACAACAGAAAAACAAATGTCTAATTCTAGAAGGAATCACATAAAGCATTACTGAACACCGTTTATTCCTTTTAATTAATAACATTAAGGTAGAGGTCTGCTAATAGAATGCACTAGCTTCTATAAAGGTGGAGGGTGTGCTTAATTAGTTAATCATCCGTCCCACAAACTCAAATATGATTATCTTCTATGGCCCCTCATAAAATGCCCTTTTATGAGGTTACTTAGCAACAATGTATGGATACAACTCACATGACACTTGCAATTTGGGGAAGTAAAAGAATAATCAACAAGTTACCTTCTTCAATGATTCCCTTTAAAGCCCAAAAATCCCCCACAATTCCGCTGCTTCCTGCAAAATGTTCATAAATAGGCATTCTAAAGTAACTCCAACAAAACACAATTACAAAAAGAATCTTTAAAGAACAGAAGACAAATGTACTATAAATATATTGTAGTAGGATAATTTTTTGACTTTTGTCCTAAGATTTTCTTTACTGATTCATTTATTATGTTCCAACAAGCATCATTGATAGGGATTGTCAGAGTGGAACCTTAAAGAAACTGAGATAGATATAGTGATGAGACTGTCAAGGGAACGGCTGCATTAGACAAAATTGAAACCGGAGTACTTAAAAGACTTATTGAATCGCTGCAAATTTACTTATTTATTTGTTCACTTTGGGAAAAAAAAAAAATCAATTATGGTTCCAGGTACGCGGAAAGTTGGGCTTTCACTGTTTTATGATTAGGGCATATATACTATTTTTATCCGTTATGGGTACCTAGAGTATTGGAACCTCTTTTGACCTGATACCTAATCGGTTTTGGTCCCAAATATTTGCGAAATGGAAACCGACTCTCATTTTGTCACCCCAAATGAAAATCACCAACTCCGGCTCTGACTTTGGTTCCGGAACCGACAGTTCTGTAGCGGTTTCGGTTCTGATTCTATGTACCCTGCTTTTCTTTTCTTTTCTTATCTTTCTTTTTTTTTTTCTCTTTTTTATTGGTTTGCTCACCCAATTAGGTACTTTTTAAAGCATTGCAAATACCAACATTAAGTGTTAGCAAGGAAAAGAGAAGTTCAATTTGAATCACAATTCGGAAGTGACTCAATGTACTACCTAATCGTTAGTAAACGTGCAGTAACATAATTGCAAGCCTTCACTGAACCACAATTCAATAGCATAAACCTCATAGCAAACTAAGAGAATGAAAAAGGCTCAATCTCCACACAAAAAAATAAATTAAATCACTATAAAACAAATATAATATGAAAAAAAAATGAAGTTTTTTAGGGTCGGTGATTAGGATTTAGGAATAAAGCCAAGGGACAAAATCCTCATAGAGAAATACACAATCTTTAAATAAATACAAACTAAAATCTTTGAGAAAAGATCTCCTAAGACCCTAACATCACAATTGATATTGAAATTTCATTGGTTGCCTTTTTTTATTATTTGTTTACAAAAACTTCAGAAGAACAAATATTAGTCTGCTCAGGCATGCAATTTTTTTTTTTTTCCCCACCTTATTCAAAGACAGGAAGTCCTGAGAAGAGAGTACATATCATAGGAAAATGAAGAGAATAATGAATGTTACCTCTTCCCCCGTAAACTAACAGTCGTTTCTCAACCATCGTTGCTGAATGACCACATCTAGCAGGAGGCACTGTTCCCGAGATTGACAGCTCTGTCCACTCAAGAGATACTGTTCATGTGACACAACACAATAATGCCAACATCAACAAAAATATTGACAAATTAGCTCCAGCCAAAGATGGTGGGGAGGAAAACCATTGCCACAGAAAAGTGAATTACTTGTGTCCAAAACATACACGTCTGACAGCCACTTTTTACCATCCCAACCACCACACCTACAATAAGGCAGGATAAAAATGGCATCACTTAAAGTGGCAAATGGACATCAACAAAATATTAAAACGCACATGACAATCTTCTGATTTCCAATAGGTGCGGCAGCAGCAAAATCTCGAGCTGGAGGTAAGTCACCAAAACCTGACAATTCTGACCATTGCCATATATCTGATTGAACCAAATAGTTTCATTAGGAAATGTTTAGGAAGTACAAAATTTAAAAAGTGAATACAAACTCTGCTGTCACATAACTAATGCAAACAAAGAATCCTAGGATGATTATAAAGACGTTACCTGTGTCCAGTACCCAAAAGTCACCAAGCCTGAAATATAAATGTTCAACAGTTAGAAGAATAAAGAAAAATTCGGGCTAGAAACACAAAGCAAAGTGCACAAACCTTTTGGCACCTGAACGTCCACCAAATATAAACATATGGCAGTCGATAGCAACAGCTACATGAAATGCCCTGGGGCTTGGACCAACCTGTCCATCAGAACCACCACCAGTGCACTCAGGCTGAAACCACAGCTTTTTCTCTGACTCAGTGAAAAGACAATGTCAAAATAGAACAAGAACAGCAGATCCTAATATTCCTTATAAGATGATAACAGAAGCCTCATGTACAGATAAAATAAATAAATAAAAATAAAAAGAATGCCAGTATGCCACATTCCACATTTTAAAATATACTTCCTCCATGTAGCTGTCACATTGTATCAACACCTTGAATTTAAAGACTATGCATGATTTTAAGGCCACTTTTAGCTGAACCTTTCAATCTCTTCCCATCACTCAATTAATGCAAGAGAGAATTGAGATTCCCAGCTATAAAACATTAGTATTAATGGAAAGGAGACGACTTTTTTAAACTATTACAGTCATATGGAACTATTACTTCCAGCAGAAGGAATAGTTGGTATGCCATCGTCATGCATTAAATAAAGCTTTACACAATCATATATTGAATAAAGTATCATCAGATCACTAAGGTTTTCATAAGAACAAATTATAATACCATACCAAGTGTTATATGAGCACTAGGCTTCATGAATTCTTTTATAGAGCTACAACAAACTAAAATAATAAGTACCAAGAGGTGTTTTGCTTGTACCTGATGCACCTTGAGGACTCTTAATAGCAATCACCCATTCACCCCTTATGCCTCAACGATGCAGATGCATTATTAAACACACTGGTTCCAAAAGATACATGACTTGCCAGGATCACAAAGAGAAAAAGCTATTCTTAAAGAAAGAAAAAATTTCCTCAAACTGAAACTGATACTTTTGTAGGGAATATTAGCTGGGTTGTTCAGTTATGCCTCTAACAGAATTAGCCCAATTAGGTAGGTAGTAACACGATTCATTTACTTTTTTTTCTTCACTTTTTTTTCCTAGGGAGCCCATTGTGTAATAAACTAATCTGAGGGGCATTCTGGGTAGTCTAGTATTAATAGGTATTTAGGTTATCAGCCTTTAGTTTTATTTTTAGTAGAGAGAGGGGAAAGGAAGAGTCAGGCATATTTTTGGAGTGAATCCTTGGGAGAGTTGTGACTTCAAGTCACTATTTTGAGAGTAGTGACCTAAAGTCGCTAATGGAGATTGGCAGCCTAAAGTTCCTGGCTTGTACAAACCCTTTGCCTTTCATCAAAGATTCAACCTTTCTCTCTTTAATTTTCTGTCTTCTTTGTGTGAGTAAAATTAGTCAATCGTTAGTCTGTTACACAATGCTGACTAAAATTCACCTTTGCACAAGGATAATGGCAGACAATGGACATAAATAGAGAGACCTTGGTATATATTTGGGTATAGACATATAGTTGTTGAACAGCTCAACACCATGCAAGTCAAGATGAAACAGTTGATCGGATATTTTGAGGAAATAACAAAAGGATAGTGGTGGTGGTTTTCCCAGATGTCATCAACTACCTTCTCTAAGGCATCAAACTGAAGAAAGTGTGACAAAGATACCAAACTCCATGATCTGTCCGAATTTGAAGGAGACATGGATCCAAAAGTTGCTTTGGAAGATTCAGTGGGTCTTTTACAATAAAGATATGGATGATATTAAGAATGCAACCCTTATGTTCATATGAAATGCTTATTTATAGTATGATAGTTCAAAAGAGGAGGAATTTGTGTTCTTTGACTAATTTGAAAATAAAGATGCAAGAACGACTGTGTAATGCACCAGCCCAAATAGTCCAAGCCACCCATCCAGTTTACTAATGCTAAATTGCTAAGCACCAATAGAATAGTAGAGAGAGAAACACACAGTAATTCTGTGAGGCTTTGCCTTGAGCAAGAAGTTTCAAGGCATTCACCAGTGGAGAGTAGACCTGGCAAACCTGACCCTGACCAGAATGACCCGACCTATGACCCGAAATTGACCCAAAAACATTGACCCGAAAATGACCCGAAATTCGAAATTGACCCGACCCATATCCGACCCGAAAATGGAGTTGATCTGATCCTGATTTGACACTCAAACTGACCCGACGCGAAATTGACCCGACCTAAAATTGACCCGAAGTGTTTGACCACAACAGACCCGATACCCGAAATTGACCCGAAATGTCCCAAACTAAAATTACCTTATAATTGAATTTAAAATGTCTTACCAAAAATAACTCAAATTGTCCATATTCAACCGTAACTAAGCTCATAAAGTGAATTGATAGTTTTTATTATAACAATAACAAAATATATACTCCGTATAAAATTATTGATTGAGCTTGATTCACAAATGAGACAACCGATTTTGACCTGACCCGAATATGACCCGAACTTACTTGACCCGAAATTGACCCGACCCAAACATACCCGGATCGAAATTGACCCAATCTGAAATCGACCCGATACCTAACCCAAAGCCCAAATTGACCTGACCCGACCCATACCTTACCCGAATATTAACCGACCTGAAATGACCCCACCTGAAAGTGACCCTGCCCGAATGACCCATTTGCCAGGTCTAGTGGAGAGTATAAATAAGAGGTCAAGGCCTTGAAGATAATCTTTTAGAAAATATATTCACTTTCTTGTCTAAATTAAGGTAAGCACACTTAGCTGATGATTTTATAGCATTTATATCACAATCTAGTAGCAGTTACTTTGTAGTTCTTATCTTTCCAAATTCTTAAACTTAGTCTTCTACTCTTGTTTTTCATCTATATATCAGAGATTTACTCCTAGTATAAACAAAATTAGATAACTGCAACAAGGTAGTACATGTGATGAAAATTATGTAACTAAGCTAGAAAAGTAGTATACGTTGTGCCAATTGAAGAGCTGTAACGAACAAATAATGCCACATTTGACTTAAGGCTTAAACTCAAATGTTGTCGCAAGCATGCAACCAACAACAATACCATAGCCTTTTTCTCAAAAGGAGGGAACTTCGAACCAAGAATTTATCTCATGTAGTCATACACAGATCTTTCTTCATTCACTTCTATCTAGTGTGTATACTCCTAGCAAACCCAATTTCTTCATCTCATTCATAACACCCTTTTTTTAAATCATCTTTAGCCTCCCTTTACTCCATTTGAAATCTCCATTATCCTAGTTTCATAACTTCCTTACCGAAACATCTCGCATACCAAAAACTGACAAAGCCATGTTTCCCTTATATAAGTATCAATATTTGCAGCACCAACTTTCTTTTAAACCACATCCCTTATTTATCCCTTAAGGTTTTCCCACACATCCATCATTGATGTCAACATAGGCATCTCTACTAAACTCATCTTAACTTAAATATTGCTACCTCATTAGAATTGCAACATCCTTTGTGTCCTAGCAAGCAACATCAGAAACATTTAAGTGTACTCACAAATAATTCACACTCAACTACTTCAACCAAGAGAGAAGAACTAAAGTCTTTCCAAAGGCAAAGGAATAACATAATTGGTTATCCTAGCTAGGGAATGAAATCTAAAGGTGATTGCAAAAGAATGGTGAAGTGTTTCATCATTAATGTAAGGTCACAATCACACGTTATTGTCCAACAAAAAACAATACGAAGTTGTAATTAATGACCATGGATGATTGGTAGAAGTGTCAAAGGGAATTGCCAAATGATGCAAAAGAGGAAAGTTAGAGAAAGAAAGGATAGAAGAAAGGGGGGTAAATTAAGCACTTTGACATTTTTTATGCTAACACATTTGTCTTGATAGCTTAAAGGAGCATCATTTTCACTCAGTTAAATCTAAAGGGAACATTTACATCACCCAAGTAATTATACAAATGTGCATTCACAAATCTTATTGGTAAGAGAATGGCTCTTCCTCAATGGCCAAGAAGGTAAATAAGCATTTAGGAGGTGAACATTGGAGTAGACACTCTTAGGACACAATTCTTTTTTATGTTACTTTACTCCTTCAATGGCAATTTCATTGTAGAGTCATGTAGTGTGAACCTGAGAATGACAACACCTATTCTTTGGATCATCATATCAATACAAAAAGTTTACTTTAATGCTCATAAATCCAGAAGAGCTACACTTTATTAGGAATAAAGTACGGCCTTTTCTTGCTAGATGCCTTAGATAAGTTTATTAATGCAGGAAAACATCTTCGTAAAGGTGAAAACTTGGAAGAGAAAATGCAACCAAGATCAACACATCAGCAGAGAAACCTATGGTCTTGGTGGGTGATATTAAGGAAAAACAGAAACACATCCGGGTTTGTAGATTCAACGGCACCAAAAAATCAAGCTTTCCCCTCTAATTGAAATCAATTTATTAATAGTATAATGCAATATATTGATTTCAAAACAAGGATTCCATTCTTGCTGGTGAGTGCTGACTACAAGACAGAAATATCACTTATTTGTAAATTAATGCTATGGAAATCCAATGCTTTGAAACTTTTCACTACCCATTCCAGACATCAACATAACAACCATGAGGTCAGAATAGGGTCACTGCTGGGATGTTCAAAATTGAATGCAGCTTCATTTGGGTAGTGAAAGGCAACAAATTAGAACTCGTATGAATATTATGTCCAAACCAAATTGAACAATACAATGCAAAGTGTAGCTTATGAGCTTAAATTTACTTAAAATGTTCTTAATGAAAGTGAGAGTGTTGCTTGCATATTTTCAGAGCATGTAAATGATTTCCATAATTATTGCTGGGAATAATATGACTTCACACAACTATATGATTAGAATCATATCGTGAAATTTGCTGATTACTGTAGAAATTATCAGTGTTTAGTTAATTACCTATATATGACTAAAAATTTGGGTTGATTTTTTTCTTACGCATGACTGATATTTTGAATTGTATCAATACATTTTTCTTTTTACTGAACTATATAGATACTATGATGATTTCAAAGCACTAAAATAACAAACTCACAGCACTTTGGCTTGGCACATGGCAGTTGATAGAGAATTTTTTGACCCACATAATTACAGCTGAGTAGGTTAGTTTAATGTTTAGGCTGCTTAGCAATGTTTGGCATTATTGTCAACACAACTGCAAATGACCCACTTACCAACTGGACATCGAAATAAAGCCCCAATCAATATCAGACATGAACCAAATGAAGGCCAAAAAACAAAAGCTTCCACTTCAAAAGTTCCAATTCCAATCACCTCATTTGAATTTTACATTAGGCTTCAATTCTGATTGCTAACTAGAAAGTAGAGCGGTTGCTAATTCTGAGAGCTGATACTTTTGACTCTTTAACTTTTATTTATCATTGACAACATGCAGGCTATCTATATAAGCAAGGATATATAAGGACCCAAACCTTGCAACATAAAACCCAAAAGTGTTGAGTTTAGCTAGAAAATATTAAACCCACGTTAAACCTGTTCACTACCCTTTGCCTCCAAGCTCAACCATAGGCCTATGGGCTACGGTAGCTATGTATGGAGCACTCTCATTACCAACCCAAGATCATTAGAAGCTTCCAAAGACTTCAACATCATAATACTAATTTAATAAGCAAGACAAACATAACTTTTTCAAATATCCGGATATCCCATCTCTTTTCTCTTTTACTATCCTCAACTTAACACCACTAATCTTTATATATCGTAAATGTTCATAATTAATTCTCAAAACCTTAACATACCATTGGATAGCAATCAGTTTCGACAAAAAACATGTTCATCGAATCTCTTCCCCAATTTTTGAAAAGGCGCGCCTGGGGCTACAGATCTAACCTTAGGATTATTGCTAGCATAAAAAATCGATTACTAACGCTCCGTATTTAACTTATAATCCTAAGGTCAGATCTTTAGCAATAATAATACACCATCCATCCTACTCTAATTGGCCACATTAAATAAAAAGTCAGTCGTAACAAAATTCTCACAAAATTAGCATAATCATCGAAGAAAACAAGCATCTGATTACAAGATCACGGATTAAATCCCAAACTTACAGCATGTATAAAAAAATAACACCCAATTACAGTGTAAAAATTTGTTGTAACAATCAAAAGCAAAGAGAAAAAGAAAGTACCAGCATCATAGACAGTGATATCATTGAGGAAGCGTTTGTCAACCAAACCTCCAAAAATCACGACTTTCGATTTCCCAATACTCACAGCACTATGCCCACTGATCATATTCAACAACCCAAAATCCAGAATCCATTAATTGAAATGCCAAAAAAAACAAAAAGAGAGAATTCAAAGTTGTTTAATTTGATGGAAAATGAATAAGAATGTACCTTCGGGCATGAGGGAGAGTGCCTGCAAAATCAGCAGAAGAAGCTCGAATCCAGTAATGCATATCTTTCTCTCTACTCATTCTTGCTTACAGCGTTTTGCTTATATAAGATCTAATTAAATTCAATAATCATTAAGATATTGCAATTTTGTATTCCTTCTGGTAAATCGGGTGGTCATCCTTGAAAATTAGGATATATCGAGTAATAATTGTTGTAGTTTCACTATCAAGTCAAACAACTTAATAATGGCTTTTATGATTAGGGGCAAATAAAGAAAAGAAAAAAAAACGGTGTTTTCACCATATACCTTTGAGTTATTCGTTTATTTACCATATATATCCATCAAAATTTTTAAATTCATCGTATATTCCGAGTTTCACAAAAATGTCATCAAGTGCCTAAATTTAGTCATTAAGGTTGATTATGCCACGTGACTTCCTCTGATTGGCTCTCTTTTAGATTATTTAATCAATTAATAGTAATAAAAAAAAACCACCCTAGTGTAGCCACCCTAGGGGTGAAAGTGATAGGGATTAAATCCGCTAACCGGACAAATCCAAACCAAATTAACATTTCGGCTCGGTTATTTTGGAAATTCGGTTTGGATCGATTTGGGGTTTTTCAAAAATGCGGACTGCGGATCGATTTTGATTTTGGGCTTCTTAAAACCGAAACCGATCCAAACCGAATTTGCATGAAGCCCAATACCCCAACCCATATTCCCCTTCATATGTAAACCTATACCCCATTACCTTTTCCCTCTTTTCCCTTTCAGGCTTCCTCACCTTAATTTTTCCCCGCTTTTCTCACTCAATCTCCGTCCACCATCCACCGCTCGTCCCTTACTACTCTTTCCTTGCGGCAACAGACCAACACCCTAATCTTTTTCCCTTCTTTCGTCGCTAAGTCACTACCCCTGCGACCACTACCACCACTCAACCGCACTCACTCTTCTCCTACGATCGCTCACCACAAGCCCATCATCTCCCCCGCTTCGACGCCAACACCATCACCACCCAACCCATCCCCTTCCCCCAAGACCGACTCTTCACCCTCCCTACACAATTTCATCGCCCCTTCCCTATTCACTACCATCACGAAATCTTAAATCAGAATCCCTCCACCCTCTAAAACCCTAGATAGAAAACCTCCACCCTAGAAAACCCCTGGTTCCACGATCCCACCTGAACCCCTAACCACCACTCCTCCACCCTCAAAACCTCTAGCCACTAGGGTTTCGAGGGTGGAAGAAGGGTGGTAGGTGTAGGGCTTTAGATACTCTAAGAGGAATTGTATGAATCACATTCATAAGCATCTAATAACCAAGATCAATGCACAACACATAAAGAACATATAATTGTACCTTTGAAGCGTGATTCCACATGTGATCGAGCAAGAACAACAGGAGAACTAGAACCCCAAACGTGATTCCTCTACTTAGTCCACGGGCACATATTGAACCTCCATTAATGCTAGTTAGTTGTGATCAAACCCTTTCGATCAACCTTCTACAGAGAGGAGAGGGACGAGCTAACCACGATAAACCACCACAAGCACCACGCGCCACCAAGGAGGGGTCGGCCGTACAGATGGGGGAGAGAGAGAGAGGAGGGCGTGCGTGAGAGAGAATTAGGGTTAAGGAGTTTGGTTGCCTTGTTTCACAATTTACTGTATGATTAATTGTGATGTCTTATGTCAACCCTAGGCATGGACTTTATTTATAAATCATATCTAGAAATAAAAGTCCATGTGAAGCCCAAACTTCTAACTTAATTCTAACTACTCTACCCCAACTCCTTACATAGTTTGTCATCACCTCATGAGGCCATTAATGGGCCTTACACTTGTTCAATCCAATACCCTTGTGTGTGACCTCATAGGATCCATTCTATTGCGCTTTGGGCTATTTGACTAGCTCAAAGATCATTTATCATATCTAGCAACAGACAATGACGACCCAAAAGAATGAACTAATTATCTCTATAATGGTGATCCTTTATATATCTTGTAATTGCACTTCATGAAGATATAATTCCTTCAACCTCCCACTTGTCTGAGACAAGTGTGCAATATTCGAATTCCTTAAGTTAGTGTGTGTCGATTTGATAATATGATTGTATCTCATGTCGTGATCATATTAATCTAGAAAACTTTTCTTGAAAAGTGAGTTACAATTACAAAACAAATGATTACTATGTAATCCATTTGAGCACGGCCATGCATTTCATGAATTCTCCCTCTTCAAGGGGTCGTGATACAATCCTAATTGAATGGGTAGACTCAATCTAATCTTGTGGCAACCAAGGCTCCCACTCAACTTTTGAAGTAACCAGAAAGATCTTTTTATAGTCCCCTTTTACGGAATCATGTTTTGGTGTACCACAGTTAAATCAATCATTGAATGAAATCAATGTTCCACTCATGTGAAAGGAATCCACTAATATATCCGGAAGCTCTATACTTGAACTTCAAAGTGGATCAATAGTTTGATCATGCATCATTCATGCATACTGTACCCCGAATTTTTATACGTATTTTTAATTTAAATGAGTATTTCTTGAAGTATTTAAAGAAGTTGAAATTAATTATTTATGAGGTTTATTAATTTAAAGAGTTTTATTAAAGGTCACATTTATTTATTTAATAATTTTGAAATACTTTATTTTATAATTTAAAAATAATGGGGCATATAATTTTATAAAAGGTAATTTTTAAAAGTAAAAAAAAATAGTTGGAATAGGTTAGGGATCATTAAGGGTAGGAAAGGAATTTTAAGTAAGATTATTGAAAGAGGATATAAATACCCATCATATGAGGAAAATCAAACTTTGCCCAAGGTGGAAAGTACTCAAAGATAACTCTCTCTATCTCTCCTCTTAAGTTCTCTTTCTCTCTCTTATTTTTCCCCTTCCCCTTTATTTTTATTTTTAATTTTAATTCACCACCACACACACACCACCACCACCACCGGCCACCACCACGGCAGCCCGCCGGCCAGCGACCACCACCACCGACACTCGCCGGCAGCAGCAGCCAGCCACAATGTTTTTGTGCGCCGGTGGTGTTGTTCGAAAAAAAGAAATTATTCTTTTTGTTTTTAATCCTAAATCTAATTATTGTTCTTGGGTTTTGTGATGATTTTATGATGTTTGATTATAAGTATGATGTATATAAATTTCAAATTTGGTTTTAAATTAAAAAGCCCCAAATTTCAAACCCTAAATCTCTTGTTTATGAATATTGGTGGAATTGATTATGGGTGATTTAAATTATTGAAATAGGTGTTTTAAAACATATTTACAGCAAGTTTTGATGATTTAATAAAGCTGGAATTTTTGTATATAAGCCATAATTAAGTTTCTTGAAAAGATTTTGACTACCCATTAATTGGGGATTAAAGTAAGGGTTTTAAATTAAATTTTAGCTTATTTTAAATGATTTATGAGTGATTTATCGAGTGTATATATTGCTGGAAATTTTTATGGAATAGGTATTAATGCCTCTTTGTAATTTTGGATTGTAGGAGATTTCCAAGTGAGTGATTTTGTGTAGTCATGGCGATTTTGAGATCGTATTCAAGGTACGTTCGCGTACTTAGCAGTTATTGGATATGTAGAAGCATGCTAGGCTTTGATTTATTAATTCCAAGTAGTATCATGATAGGTATTGGTTGGAATTGTGGATTGATTTAATATTGGTGATTGAATGGTGAAGTATGAATTATTTGTGGTGATTTGATGATTGGAATTAATTTTGTTGGCATGTTGAATATGAACCGCACTTTTATTATTGGCATGATTGAGAGCATGTTTAATTAAACTAAATGTTTAATTTTGTTTGGAATATTGAAAGAGAATTTTATTATGGTTCATATAAATTTTATTGATGCTATGAGCATGAGAAAAGAGTTTATTTAAGTGTCTAAGGACACGAGGATTAAATTACTTTTTTGGTGCCTAAGTGCACTTAAGGTGTTTCCAACACCAAGAGATGGGATTTGTAGTGCATTATGCGTTTAAGGTGTCTTTGACACCGAGGTAGATTAAAAAGGGTTCAACATTAAAGATTATATGGTCACTAATCATTAAAGAATTAAATTGGTATACTTGGCTTCTTGAATGGTATTGATTATTGTTATTGCTATGGTTTGTGAGTCATCACCAAGTTAAATAATATGTAAATAACGTAAAGTGAAAGAGATTACGCACCAAAACTCTTGGAATGTATATACATTGAGTATGAACATATGGGGGGAGTTATGCGACTTTATATTTGACCATAACTTCTATTGGGAGTACAAGACGTTGTATATGTATTTTTATTTAATGCGCAAGAATTCCGCCACTTACGAGTGGTTCTTTATATTGGCACGGTTAGCTCCCGTGTTAGTACCCCTTTATTCGGGCAGGTTAGGGGGAAACACATTCGATGCGTAATCTAGCTAAATAAATAATTTAGTTGTTTATTGAATTTTCATGTTGTACGTTGTATGCTTGTAAACAGGTGCAACAAGGTAAGTTGTGTAATTGATAGGATGAAAGCATGTTAGTGTGTTTCACTACGCTTATGTACCTAGCTTTGCTGATTGTGTGTTTGCATGTCTGTTTGGCCTTGTCTTTACCTTAGCACTACGACGACCCATTTCTAATGGTGAGTAGTGGGGACAAGTAAAGAGAAGCTTTTCAGGTGATGAAGCATATTCATGATAGGCATGAGTGAAGAGTGAATCATGCTTAGTTCTCATAGGAATATGATATGCTTTATTGCATTATTATTATTTATTTATTGTGCTTGCAAACTAACGCAAATGTTTTGGCATTTCTCGGTTTTAATAAGGGCCTATAATGGTTCCAAGTTGTAGGTTGACTTTGTTTGACTTCATTTGACTTTTGTTTTACTTTACTTTCGCTGGGTTTTGACTTTGAAGTTGACTTGTTTTAAATGGTTTTAAAAATAGTCTTTCGCTGTGTGTCTTTGATAATTGCCTTAGCTGTTTTCACGGTGGCGGTAATATCTTAGATTTTCTAATTCGTATTTTTAAAAGAGCAAAACATGTATTTTAAAGGAAATGAATTTCTAGGGTGTTACACATACCCATGTGATTGACTGGGCATCTCTATGCCCCTAAAGCCCATGAAACTGCGTTATTCAATCAATCTTACATGCTAGTACATTTATTGAAATCATTTATGTCCAATTTAATGATTTTGAACTAGAAACTTAAATAATGTATGAATTTAGTTAACCTATGGGGTTTCATTCACCAAGTCATCAACTTGATGAGCCCATCAAGTCATAATTATTTTGGACATTTTATTCAATATCAAAAACCATAATTAAATAAGACAAATAATAAATTTCTGATTAAACATAAAACTACAAGTAAATGTATTACATATGTAATAAGTTTTCTCAAACCAAATACAACTTAAATTACATCACTTGCTTCAATCCAGTTGCCCTAGTATGAGTCTCATGCTTGGGCTGTGGAAGGGGTTTAGTAAGCAGATTAGCGATGTTCACATCCGTATGAACTTTGCACATCTTAAAATCTAGTCTGCCAAAGATCTCTCGAATGAGGTGATACTTCCTCTCAACATTTTTGGATTTGAAATGTGACCTTTGATCCTTTGATTGAGCAATGATGCCATTGTTGTCTCAATACAACTCAATTCCTCCTTGAGCGCTTGGTACAATGTCTAGGTCCGTAAGGAACTTCTTGATCCAAACTGCTTCCTTAGCTGCTTCAACTGCAGTCAAATACTCAAATTCTGTCGTAGAGTCTGCAACAGTGCTTTGCTTCGAACTCTTCCAGCTCACTACTCCTCCATTCAGACAAAAAATGTACCCAGACTGGGATTTGAAGTCATCTCTGTCTATTAGAAAACTCGCATCCATATAGCCCTTGACAACCAACTCATTTTCGCCACCATATACTAGAAACATTCCTTTAGTCCTTCTCAAGTACATAAGGATGTTCTTGGCAGTTGTCCATTGTGCTTCATCTAGATTTGCCTGAAACCTGCTACACATGCTTAGAGCATATGCAACATCCGACCTCGTACATATCATGGCATACATTATGGAACCTATTGCAGAAGCATAAGGTATACCAGCCATACGTCTCAACTCTTCTGGCTTTTGATGGCACTGAGCTTTTAAAGGCATTGGCCTATAAGAATGAACTAATTATCTCCATAATAGTGATCCTTGATATATCTAGTAATTTCACTTGATGAAGACATAATTCCTTCAGTAGGGGGGTTTCAGGTGGTTGGGAAGGGTTTTCGATCTAGGGTTTTGGATAGGAAGAAGGTGTCGTGGGTGGGAGGAAAGGGAGGGTTGGAATCGTCGGCAACAAACGAGGGAGGGGATGGATGACGGCGCAAGCGCAAAGGAGGGACTATGCACTAGCCTGCCAATAGTGGGAGGCTGGCTAGTGGGTGGAGGAAAGGTGGGTTTTTCTTTTTACATTTAAAGTTTTTTTATTTTTAATTAATAATTAATTAAACAATTTAAACATCAACCTATCAGGTGGTGCCATGTGGCATAATTAACCCTTACGGCTAACGGCGTTTATCGTCAATAGTCATTAAGGACATTTAGTGATATTTTTGTGAAACTCAGGGGTGTATGGTGAACTTGAAATCTTTCGTGGGTATATGGTGAATAAGAAAATTACTCATGGGCATATGGCGAAAAAAACTAAAAAAAAAAAAAAAATAAAAAAAACAAAGCCTCCTAAAGTCTGAGAAAATACAAGTTGATCTTTATTCTCAACTTAAAAACCATATCAAAGGGGTACTTTGGACTAAGGATGACAATTCTAAATGGATATTTGCAAAGCCGATCCACCCGATATAAATAAATGGACGAAAATCCGCGTTAAATGAAAGAAGGGCTGGTGACGGATCGGATCGGATTAGGGTGGGTCTCTGTTTCATCAGTCACCCGATCTGTCATATGTTTATCACCCGTATATATATAATTTTATTTTTCTAAATTTTTTTTACCTTATATATTATACTATGTATGTATAGTTCTTCCAAAATCTAAGAATTATTATTTTATTTTATAAATATAAATCCCGCCTAATATATTATGTACTGCATATGTAAGTTGGCTATAGTTTGGAATTGAAACCTAATAGTTTACTATTTAAGTTTAAAATTGGGTATAAGGTTTTTAATTTATACCCAATTAGATAGTTAGAGTAGGATTATAATTATCACCCTCTAAGCATCCGATCCACTCGTGGATGAGTGATGGATCGGATGCGGGTGATGGGTTTTGTAGGTGGCAGGTGGATTGGGTTGAGCGGATGGTGGATGTGGGTAAAGTTTCATCCAACCTGAATTCCCTCCATTGTCATTCCTACTCTGGACATTGTCTTCATTTTAGAAAGGTTAAAATTGTCTATTGATGTTGGCTAACATGAATATTTCTCCATGTAACCAATGTCATAAATTACCCACAAACCAATTGTGTCTAAACCAACGTTTGATCAACATTATCATTCCCACAAATCAACAAGCAACAAGATCTATACAGTTCTTCAATTGCAGATGTCCAATTGAGCATTCCAAAGAAAAAATACCATTCGAAGAGCTCCTCCATTGAAGCTTCCTCTTCCATATCATTCTTTCCCGACCTCTACCATTTTTAGCATTATCTTCAAAAAATTAAGCTTATTTGCAACTTCATTGGAAGACATGGTCACCCTAACCCTTTGGGGTTAACCATGCCCTTATTTTCATCCTTTATTCATAGAGTTTTCTTTTTATTTGACGGCATGATAAGTGCATAATTATAGTCGTCTTATTATATTGAGATGTTGTGTATGCTTATTAATCTAGACACTAGCAGAAAAAGAGCTATTTGAAACAAACAAAAATAGGTTTTTTGTAACCAACATTGGGCGTTACTACTGTAGGGATTACACATAGTCAAGTTAATGAAGGATTTATTTCTTTGTCAAGTGCAATTACTAGATATATATATTGGATCAAATTATGGAGATAATTAAGTTCGTTCTTTTGGGTCGTCATTGTCTATTTCTAGACGTGATAAATGATCTTTAGGCTAGTCAAATAGTCTAAAGCCCAATAGAATGGATTCTATAAGGTCACACAAAAGGGTGCTGGATTGAACAAAAGAAAGAAGCCCATTATTGGGCCTCATGGAGTGGCCGACCATATGGGTTTGAAGAGGGAATAGTTTGGACTTGGTTTGGAATCTAATTATACATATGATGTATAAATAGAGGCCTTGCCTAGGGTTTGACACAACACAATTAGCAGTCAATTGAGAATAGACTTGCTAGCAACAAAACCCTAAAGCCTCGCACACATACTCTCTCCTCATCCCTCGCGTCCGCACACGCAGGTGGCGCGTGTGGTGCACGGTGGTGGTCGTGGTGTTCGTGATCGGTTTTCTCCTCCCCTCTCCGTAGAATGTGGTTCGAAGTGTTCGTGCCCAACTACCTAGCAGTAGTGGAGGTTCAATCCTATCCCGTGGACTAAGTAGAGGAGCAACGCTTGGGGTTCTATTATCTCTCTAATTGACAGTCAATTGCTTGTGGAAATTACGTGTCAAAGGTATGTATTATGTGATTCTTTATGTGTTATGCTTTTAGATCCTGTTTAGGTGCGATCGAATATGATTCGTGAAATTCCGCATCATAGTACCTAAAACCCTACAGTTAATTCGTAATTGTCAGTCACAAACAAATACCTATTTGCATTGAACATTTCAATTGTCCGTTACAAATAGGTAAATAATTATAATGCACAGTTGATATGTTAGTTACAAGTTGGTTACTATTTGTAGCTAACATAACAATCGTCAGTTACAAATATGTACCTATTTGTAATGGACATATAATTTGTGGAAATATTGTTTCTAGATCAAATATCTTGAAAGCACTCTGTTTCAATGGTAAAAATAAAGGGAAATAAATAAAGAATATGATGTATGTAGCTTTTAATTAGGACCTGCTGAAGTGTGGTGCTTAGTGAAGAAAATCTCGCCTTAGAGTAGCTAAACCCACCAAAGGAGGAATCTTTTTACCGCCCAAGTTTCCCTCCCATTTATTTTCCTTCCCTCTTCTTTTTAATTGGACCTGCTGAGTTGTCAACATTAATTCGTAATGCACAAGATGTCATTGTACACTAAGTGTACATGTATAATTTTCGTCCCTTTTTGGTTTGTAATTATATGCACCAAACAAAATAAATTAATGAGTTGACAAACACTTATCATTACTTTAAGGAATCTAGGGAGTAAATTACAAGTTGTTACTTAATTTGCATTTGTTTTTGTTTATTAAGGTGATAAATCTGTATATATAATAACCACATCCTCTCTTTTTTTGCCGTGATAAACTTGTATTTCCTTGATAATAAGCCCATAGATCTCTTTTTTCATTCTAGTTTTAGTTCAACCTCATAATACATCTCCGATTGCTCTCTATTAAAGAGTTTTTCCTACCCAATTTTAATTAAGTCAATTAAATTGTCTAAAATTATATATTTAGTTAAAGTCTAACACTTAAAAAAGAGGAAGAATTAGAAACCATGAGAGTAGTTCTTTTGCCTAAAAAAAAGTGTAACTTAAAAAAACGGCTGCATTTATAAAAAGCCACAAATAAAACAATAAAGTCAAAACATAACTTATACGAAGTAATATTTTATTTGATTTGAACTTGATTTTCATGTTGCAATCTAAAAAAAAATTATAATTCGCAAAATCATATAACTAATATATAATCCTAAATTTTTAGCCAGGCCACAAGATAGCATGACACTTGAAGTTTCAACTTTACGCTAAGTGTCATGCCACGTAGGCAACAAATATGTCATGTAGGATAAAAATGCCGGATAGCCTTAGATAGAATTTATAAGATAAAAAAATTTAGTTTAGTGTTTTATTTTCAATATAATTTGGATATATTTTAAGGATAAAATTTTGGATTAGAGTTTTATTTTTGATAAAATTCTAATATTTCTTATGTATAAATGAAATTATAAATTTTAATAAATATCTTATATATTCGTTAACTTTATTTCCACAATGTCATGTACGAGTGTACGACGAATAAGCATTAATGTGACACATTGATATGTACAGTGTTAAATCAATGAAATATATTATTAAACAAAATAAAATCAAAATAAGAAAAAGATAGGTTACCAAACTAAAGATGACTAATAAATTGGCACTATGGTGTAGGATGTTGGAATGCTTAACTATGAGAGATTTGGGGAAAATAAAGAGGTTTCATGCAAATAGGGTTTATAATTTGAATGTTGGTTTTTTTTTTCCTTTTTTTTTTTAAGAAAGCTAGGTTCGTTTAATTTGTGAGTTTGGGGAAGCTACATAAGTTGCAATAATGGTACTAATAATTACTGTTCTAGGTGTGGATCCAAGGGTTCTGCTGGCACGAGTTGGGTCCCGTTGATGACCTGCGTAGGGTAACACACGTGAACTGCCCTCAGGGGTGGCTCGAGGAACCCCCCTCCGATGCTTAAGTTAGAATGTGTTTAGAGAGAATAGAATGTGTTTAGAGAGAGAAAGTGTACTTAGAAAGATAGAGAGAGTGTAATAACTTATGTGTCTAACCTCTTTTCCATTGTACTTTATCCCTTATTTATAGGTGTACGATCTCCTTTGTGCAGAGTCTTACTTGGTCGGCCTACGGGCAGGCTGATGAGCCCTTCTAATTATTCTTCCAATGGTGAGTGCGCGCCTCGTGAGCCAATTTAGGAGTCCAGTGATATAGCTCAGCGGGAGCTATCCTGTACAACTAGCCCCTCAAGAGGTGGTATGAGGTCACTCATGCCGACTCTTGTTTGTGCGGTGTAGCCTTTCTTAATGAGTCCAGCTGGGAAAAATAGCTCAGCAGGAGCTATCCTCTATAACTAGCCCCTCGAAAGGTGGTATAAGGTCACTCATGCCAGTTATTCTAAGCGTGTAGCCTTATCAGTGTTTGCTCAGCGAGTCGTCTGGCTAAATTACCCCGTGCACCTCTAGCCCCTCAAGTCTCTGGATTGACTACACGATTCTGAGACTTGGGAGGTCATGCTGTAAGTTGGTGGAGACGCGGTTGTGCTATTGCTTGTTGATAATGGCTTTCTTCTACCTGTAACGTGCATGTCTTCCATGTATCAGGGGATATTTAATTTATTCCTGCTGATGCTAGAGGGATATTAGACTTTCTGGAAGGAGCTTGAATCGTTGCTTATGGGGTCTGAGACATGACAAGTCTATGAGGAGGAGTTTCGATTACTCCCGCTGAAATCTGAGAAATGATGAACTTGTAGGGAGAAATTTCGATTACTCCCATTGAAGTCTGAGAAATGATGAGCTTGCGGGGAGGAATTTCGATTACTCCCTTTGAAGTCTGAGAAATGACTAGCTTGTAGGGAGAAATTTCGATTATTCTAGCTGGATTTTTTTTTTTGGGCAGGAATAGTGTTTTGCATGAGTAGGACGCGTGTCAGCCATCTGAGGGTTAGTTTATTTTTTACTGAGGTGACATGGCGGTTTGGCTTTATTGCCTATCCAACCGCCACCGCCCATTTACTTCCATTTAATTCACTGTCCCCTCTTTTCTTTTAACCTTTTTCATTTCCATATTCCCCTTTCACTTTTCAAAATTTCTCGCCTTTCATCTTCCTCCTAGACGCGCATCGCTCCTCCATTGTTGTTGTAAGTGTTCATCTTCCACATTCTTTTTTGTTTTTTGTTTTACTTTTCTATTTTGTTTGCTTATTTTTTTCCATTCTTGGTTCTGCATTGAGATTCTTTGCTTTTTGAATTGTAGTTTGAAACCCTGTTCTTTGCTTGGCTTCCTAGTGTCGCCATTGTTATTGTGCTTCGTTGCTTCTACAACTTTTGTTGTAAAGGTACTTTCTTGCCTTTTCTTGTATGTATATGCCCAAATTTATTTCTTTTTGTGCTTTTTCTTCGTAAGATTGCGTCTTTTTGATCAATTTTGATTATCTCTGTCCAATTCTTCCCCTTCTGTTGTTGTACTTGTACTCGCAATTCTTTTCTCCCAATTCTTGCGTTGCTTTTTCTGCGCTTCTTCTTTTGTGATTTGACCGCTCCTTGATTTTTTAGCACCCTGTTTTCTTCATCTTCTTTGGGGGGCCTTTTTGTCTTTGTAGATTTTAAAATGTTTGACACTACTGACAGTCAAAATGTGAGTGACCCTTCTGTGGCCACCGAGTCAGGCTCTCCTTCTGAGTCATCTCACTCAGGTGAGCGCTCTACGCGCACTTCCTTTACTTCTCCTTCTTCTTCCCCCCTTCCTTTGCAAATGGTTATGCCTTTTGACTGCGCTCCTGCTGAGAGCAGGGCGAGTAGTGCTGCGACTCCTCCTGTTGCACCTGGATCGGGTTATAGTCGTCCTTCTGATGGCAGTGCTTTTCATCCTTTTTGATCCAAGCCTCGTCCTGATTTCTTTAACCCTTATTGTGAATGGGTGTTTTTGTGTAACGGGGTTCCTTTGTCCCATCTTACCCGCTTAAGGATGCGTGCGATGCGCCATAAACAATTAGTTGACCAAATCAAGGCTAATCCTCTTGATGTTTCTCTTGTTAGCCCTATTCCCCATGTTTAGCCTTTAAATAGATTTGCTTGGCTTGATGACATGGCTGATGTGAATTGATTTGATCATTATGTAGTGCGGGGTGGCAGCGCACAACTTCTTCACCTTCTCCTTCTCTAGCTGCTAATTTGAGCGGGATGGCTGAGTCTCCCAGTGAGCGTGCTTTTCACGACTGTCAGCCCACTTATGTGGTGGAGCCTGTGGAAGAGGGCAAATCTGACTTCTTTTTGGACGAAAGGTGACATGGTCCCAAGAATTGCGTGCTGGACTCCAACTGGCATAAAGATGTCAGGAAGTTGGATCTCGCTACTGTGGGGCAGAAATTCTATGGGTTTAGTCAGGCCTATAAGCTAGTTTTGCCAGCTGAGGGCTCCAAGCAGTCTGCTCCTCCTGCTGGTCATATCACTGTCTTTGCTTCTCAGCTAGACTTGGGTTTGCGATTTCCCCTTGACCCTACTTTGGATAAGGTCTTTCGCGCCTTTAACCTTTGTATTGCCTTGCTACACCCTGCCTCTCTACATACTTTGATATGCTTACTGTGGTTTTTGCAATTTCGGCGGTATCCAGAATCGCTGCACTTGTTCAAGTCCTTGATGAGCCTGAAGAGGTCATCTTCTAGGTCTGAGTCTGGCTGGTACTATGTGGCTCCTAAAGAGGGTAGGGTTCTGTCTTATCCCAAGCTTGGCTTCTTCAGGGATTGGACTGGTAAATTCTTCTGAGTTGCGGTGCCCTCCTCTTTTGTTGTGCCACGCAATTTTCGAGAGATTCGTACTAATATGGCTGGAGTTACCGTTTCTCCTTCTAAATCTGCCCTTGAGACGGATGGTTTTGATGCATTGTAGGGAGCAGGCACAGGCGATGCGAAGTTTCCCAAGTTCTGGCTGCCCAACTCCTTGTACATTGTAGGCAATGCGTAGCTTTCTGATATGCGCTTGTGTTCTACCCATGAGCCTGGTAAATCTTATCTTCTTTTTATTTATTTTTCTTAAGTGTTTTCCCCACTTTGTTTCTGTTTGTGCTGCGCTCTTATGTTTTTTGCTTCTTTTTTTTTTTTTTTTTTTTGCTGCCTGATTTTTAGGTTACGACAAGCTGGATAGGCGCATTCTTGGGGTAAAAGACAACTGGAAGGATCCCCTCACTGCCACTCCTGACAACCCTCCAAAACTTTTTGAGACTTTGGAGGTCATGCTGGCTCTTTGAAGGGTGAGGTCCGCTTAGCTCCAGTTGAGCTGAGAGCTGTTTTTGGCACTGTGACCGCTTCTGATCATGCAGGGTTTAGTCGTGCTAAGGCTAAGCCTTCATCTTCTATTGTTGGGGGTCGACGGGAAACTCGCCCTTCGCCCAAGGAAGTTACCTCGGGGTCTGAGGCATTAATGGCACAGGGTGCTTCCCCTGAGAAGCGTCCTACTACGGCTTTCGGCCAGGTGCACCTCGAACCACTGTGGTAAATGAACCACTTAATCAAGCTTTTGATGATTCCAAGAATGATAATGCTGATAACTTTGCTGACAGCGTTTTTGAGTTTCCCCCTGAGGAGGCTGAGGTTAATGCTGTAGTGGGTGAGAAACCCACAACTTCTGCTGAGCATGTTCTGCTCTATTCTCCCAGCATTGGTACTACCTTTGCTGCTAAGGACACTACTGGTCCTTCTACTGAGGCTCTCGCCTTCCAATTACCTGATGAGGCTATTATGGAGCTTCCCAAGATTCCACCTCGCCCCTTTAGGTTGCGAGGCCGTCTGCGAAGTGCTAGCAGGGGAGGGCACTCTCAGCCTGGGAGTTCGCACAAACAGGATCATCCATTTATTAACCTGGAGGATGATCTTGTGGTCTCTCCATCAGATGACGCCAATCAGCCCGCTGCTTAAAAGGCCCGTACTTCTTCTGCTCTCGACCCTTTTGCTTCTCACTCTGCCAACACTGGGCTTCTTGGTGAGAATGCTACTGAGGAGACTGACACTCAAAAATCTAGTGAACTTAATCGTTGTGTTCACCAGTTCTTGAGTGATGCGTTTGAGAATCCTCTCTCTGCGACCTCAATTTCTATTGGAAGCACTTTCTGTCCTACCGGACCTATAGAGTTTGGGGAGGTTCCCATTGACGTTTCTCTTTGCCCTTTGCTGTGTTCTGCTGGGGCTGAGAACGCTCCATTTCGCCCATTGATGAATGTTCGGGCTGACGAGTCCTTGTTTGTGGATAACCCGCAGAATGGTGGCACCTTGGGTTATCGCCTTACTCAAGGCATTCGACTTCCTGCTGAATCTACTAGCAGCTCAGTTAGTCTCCCTGCTGCCACTACTAAAAATTGGCCAAATTGCGACTGCCGCAAAAGGTCGCAAAAAATAGTGAAAACGGTCGCAAAATGTAACTGCGACCGTCAACGGTCGTAACATGGTGATCGTTATTCTCTTGGTCGCAAAAAAAAATATTACGACTGTTTGGCGGTCGCAGATTTTTAACGGTAGTTTTAACTATTTTCAACGACCGTTAAAAAAACGGTCGCAAATATTAAAAATTGCGACCGCCTTAAGAAACGGTCGCAAATCTGAAAAGCGACCGTCAAAAGCGGTCGCTAAAAGTTTTTAAAAAAAATAAAAAAAACAAAGAAAACAAATCACCCAATTCCTGCACTTCACATCAGCCCCGCCACCACTGCCCACCCCAAAACACCACCACTGCCACCCTAAAACACCACAAACCATCACAGCCGACCCTAGCTTAAACACCACCAGCCGCCAGTGCCGACCCTTGAACACCACCAGCCACCGAGAGAACTCCACCCAGCCACCACAGAATTTCGTCTTTCACCCCGAAAACTTCAACCAGCCACCACAACAAATCAAATAAGAAATAACCAAAATCAAACCAAGAATATAATCAAACTAAAAATCAAATAAGAAACAACCAAAATCAAACAAAAAATATAATCAAACCAAAAATCATATCAACCAAAAAAGACATCAAATCAAACCTAAATAACATACCAAAAACAAACCAACCAAATTACCAAAAAATCAACCAAAACAAAACGAAAAAGCAACCAAAAACGGGACAAAAAATCAACAAAAAAAAAAAAATCAAATTTCCCAAATAAACAGACAAAAAAAACCAACCAAATTACCCAAAATCAACCAAAACGAAACGACAATCAACTAAAAACGAGACCAAAAATCAACCAAAACAAGAAAACATACTCAAACCTTGATTTGACTTTGAACTTGACCTCAAATTTGGTTTAATAAGGCCAAATTTGGCCATGAAAACACTAGATTTAGAGCTTTCATAGTCGAATTTGACCTTAAAAACCATGAACTAGTTAACAACACCACCAAAGCATCTTGAGGGAGGCGTTTGCGGACTCAACAACACCACCATGAGTGCCGTAATCCGTAAAAAAAAGAGAGAGGAAGGAGTAGGAGGGACTAGTGGCGGATCGGAGGACGAAAGAGTTACCACGTCGGTAAAGATGGAGGACAAGGAAAGAGAAAGGAAGGAGAAGGGAGGAGAGAGAAGAAAGAGGAGAAAGAATAAAGAGAAGGAAAGAGAAAAGAGAGAAGGCTGAGTTGCATAAGGGATTGAGTGAGCATTAGGGTTAGGGTGAGGGGTTCCTTTTATACACGTTTTTTTTAAAAAAAAAACACTTTGCGACCGGTAAGGACGGTCGCAATTTTGTGCAATTTGCGACCGTTTTACAAACGGTTGCACTTCTGTGCAATTTGCGACCATTTTACAAACGGTCGCAATTTTGTGCAATTTGCGACCGTTTCTAAGACGGTCGCAATTTTGTGCAATTTCTAACGGTCGTAATAGGATAAATTATTTTACAATTATTTTAAACATGTATTTTTTTAAAAGAAAATTGTTCAAATACTCTTGCGACCGTTTTTTGGACCAAAAACGGTCGCAATTCTACGACCACTTATAAAACGGTCGCAATATTGCGACCGTTTAAAAAACGGTCGCAAATTCCCACTTTTGTGACCGTTTTTATGACGGTCGTAAAAAACCGGTCGCAATTTGACCGAATTTTAGTAGTGTGCCACTGCGTGTCATGATTTGCAGAAGGTTAGCTTTTATATTTCTAGTTTTTTCCTTAGCCTGTTTTTATTGCTTTGTTAATCTATCACAGCTTGCTTGCCCTACTTTGCTTATTTGACTTAGCTTATTTTCATCATTTTGTTTATCTGCAGTTTACCAAGTCCGTTGGTGACTTGGCTAATGCCTTGCTTAGATTGGAGAAGAAGTATAAAAATCAAAGCGCAGCCCTTGTTCAGAAGGATAAGGAAGTTCAATTGGCTCGCTCTGAGAGGGATGCGATGGCTGGTGAGGTGGTTCCCTTGAGGAAAAGAGTGGATGCCCTGCAACTTCAGCAAGGAGAATTCCAGCTCACCAAGACCAAACTGGCAGACTGCGAAGGACAATTAGGAGCTTCTCAAGCCAGAGTGCAAGCAACGGAAGCTGAGATGGCCAATTTGCGAGCTGGGAGGGAGAGTGAGCTAGGAGCTTCCAGGAAAGAGGCACTTAGGTCTTTTGTGCTTTCCCCAGCTTTTGCTAAGTTTCTCGCTGACCGTCATGATGGGGGCTGGGAGGCCGCAGCTCGCTGCGTACGCGGTCTTTATGGTGAGGGTGAGGAGCAATAGGCTCGTTTCAACGCCTTTTGGGCTAGGGTTGACGCTGCTAGAGAGGCTGGGCTTTACAACCTGCCTGCTGACCACCCTCGCGTTGCTAATTGCAAAGTCCCCGCTCATGCTGTGCTAAACTTGGAGGTGCCCTTATGTGCTGACATTGCTGCTACCATTGGAGTGGAGACTCTAGCTGACGAGCAATAAAGGTTTTGGCGGCTGTCTCCCCCCTCCTCCAGCGGTTCATCGGGGTTTCCCTCACCTAGGTCTGTAATTACTAGGTAGCTTTTGTTATTGTCTTTGGGTTGTATAGCCGCCAAAGATTGTATTTTATGCGTGCTTTCTCTTAACACTTTATTTTTTGTCTGCTGGGTTTGCCCAGCTTAACTTGAATTCTTTTATGCTCCTTACTTATCTTTTGTAAAGTCTTATTGCTGATCTATCTCTTCTCTCCTCCACAAAAGAGGTGAGCTGGGTGGGACTATGAGAACCTTGGTGATTCCCGCTCAGCCTACTCTTTTGCCTGTCGTTTACTTTTCCCTGCTCAAGTTCAACGTGCTAGGCCGCCTCCTCAGGCGTCCCCGAGGTGGCGCCTTGTTTTACTTTGAGCAGGTAGGTTAAACTTAGGGAAGTGCGATCTCCACTTGCTTAACGGTGTCTTGCTGCACCTTATTTTGATGCTTTCTGCTTTGACTTTAACTCTTATATGGTATTTTCTGCATGTTAGTGTACGATGCTAAAGCATAACTCGGCAAATAAACACGTTTAACACAAGCTCATATAGTAATCCTCACGTAGAGGCTCGTATTTCATTGAATTCAAATGGCTTAAATTGCCTTGATTAACATAGCATAATCTTAAACAAAGTTCTTGCGTAATTTAAACAAAGTTTTTTCGATTTCTACTTAGCCATATGCCTTTTAAACGAAATATTTCTTTAACACATCCGCGTTGAAACTATTCCTTAAGACCTGACCTTCTTGATCTGCGAGGAGGAAGACGCCTGGCCCTACTTGCTCATGGATGATGAAAGGGCCTTCCCAATTGGCTGACAGCTTTCCATGCTGATTTCCTCTTCCTATGCTTCAGTCCTTCTGAGAACCAAGTCTCCTGGCAGTATTTCCCGATGCTTGACTCTTTTGTTGAAGGCTTTTGAGATTCTACTCTTTTGGGCTGCCAGCTTAAGGGCTGCTTTTAGCCACATCTCTAGAAGGAAATCTAACTCTTCCAGCAGACGCTTTTCATTTCCTTGCTGCTCATAGTGTTGGATTCTCAGACTGGGGATTTGAACCTCCACTAGAACTACTGCATCTGCCCCATAAGGCAGGGTGAATGGACTTTTCCCATTAGATTCCTTCTCTGTTGTCCTATTTTCCCATAATACTTCTAGGATTAGGTCAGCCCAGAGGCCTTTATGTTCTTCCAATTTCCTTTGTAAGGCTGTTAGGATCATCTTGTTTGCTGCCTCTGCTTGGCTATTACTATATGGGTGGTAGACTGAGGTGCTTGCATACTTGGTACCCATCTCTTCCAAGTAATCCTTTATGGTGTCATAGTCAAACTGGCACCCATGGTCAAAGACTATGCACTATGGCACCCCGAATCTTGTTATAATGTTCTTCCATATGAACGTTCTTACTTGGGCAGCTTTTATGTACTTGGTGGGTTCAGCTTCAATCCACTTGGTAAAATAGTCCACTGCCACTATGTTGACCCAGTGGTGAAAGGTCCTAATATGTCTATTCCCCACTAAGCGAACGGGATCGGGCTGAGAATTAGGGTCAGATCGTTTGCTGGTTGATTTATAATTGGAGCATACTTTTGGCACTTTTCACATTTTTTGACGTGCTAAGGCATCCTGCGTCAGGGTTGGCCAGTATGCTCCTCTTCTAAGCACTTCAACTCCCAGGGCTTTTCTGCCAATGTGGTTGCCATAGATTGCTAAGTGTGCTTCTTCCATAATTTTTTCCTGCTCCCACTCTGGAATACACCTCAGCAGCGGCTTGGAGAAGCCCTTTTTGTTGAGCTCCGCGTTCATCACCACGTACCAATTGGCATCCTTTTTGACTTTTTTGGCTTGTGCCTCGTCATCAGGAAGCGAGCCATGTACCTTATAGGTTAGTATGTCTAAGAACCATGCTCGCTGCTGCCTGGTGCAATTCACCTGCTTGCTTTCTGCAATGCTGCTTTCTTCCAGGACTTCCACCATGACTGTCCTTGTGAGGCTTTGAAGAGTGGAACTTGCTAACTTTGATAATGCGTCAGCTTGGGAATTTTCCGCTCTAGGGACCAAATCTATCTGAAAATGCATTAGCTGGGCCGCTAGCTCTTTCACTTTGGTTGTGTACTTTCACTAGTAAAAAAAAAGAAGATTGCCACCGGTTCAAAACCCCTTAATGCCGCCGGTTTTGAACCGTTGAGAATTTAAGGGGTGGCAATTCCTCATCGAAAAGCCACCGGTTCAAAAATGGTGGTAAAAACCCCTATTGCCACCGGTTAATAGGTGGGAAAAAATTAATATGCCACCAGTTAGCCGGTGGCAATTCTCTTCCCTCTCTTTTTTTTTGGTACTAAATCTAATTACCACCGGTTAACCGGTGGCAAAACATTTTTTTTTTGCTGCAATTATAATAATAATAATATAAAAAAATTAAAACCCTGTAACCCCTGTAATTTTTCAGAATATTTATATTAATTCTGCAATATTATAAAATTATTATTAATAATTATAATTAACTATAATTAATTATAATTAATAATAATTATAATAATATCTAAATTGAAATAAGAACAATGATACATATATACATATATATTAATAATCCCAAATGCAATACAATAAATAAAAAGTTTCATATACATATATACAAACAACACTAATTTTTTAATAATGTAGTTAAAAAGTTAATAAAATATAAATTCAGATAGAAGTGACATTTACAAATTAAAGGTGATGAAAGACGCCAACATGTCTCGAACTTCATTAAGTTCCTTGCTTGTCAACGAACCTTCCTTTTGTACCTTGCAAAACTTGGAATACATACAAATTATGTTAGAATGAATTACTTAGGTTAAACATTATGTATGAACTATTTGTTTCTGATAACATGTCATTATTACCTAGTCTTAGGTGTCTAAGGTTTGAAATCACATCGAAAGAGCATTTTATTAAATTTTAAGACGCATTTTATCAAAAATGGCCCAAATATGGCCTATATGACTTCTACTTTGCCCATTTCCTACATTTTTTATCAAATGAACTATTTCTTTCTCATAACATGTAAATGTTACCTAGTTTTAGATGTCTAAGGCTTTAAATTCCATTGAAAGAGTATTTTATTAAGTTTTAAAGACGCATTTTACTCAAAATGGCCCAAATATGGCCTATATGACTTCTACTTTACCCATTTTCTATATTTCTTATCAAATGACCTATTTGTTTCTCATAAAATGTCATTATTACCTAGTCACAGGTGTCTAAGGCTTAAAATGACATCAAAAGAACATTTGACCTAAGTTTTAAGACGCATTTTGTAAAAAATGGCCCAAATATGGCCTATATGACTTCTAATTTGGTCATTTTCTACATTTCTTATCAAATGACCTATTTCTTTCTCATAAAATGTCAATGTTACCTAGTTTTAGATGTCTAAGGCCTGAAATGCCATTAAAAGAGCATTTTATTAAGTTTCAAGACGCATTTTACTCAAAATGGCCCAAATATGGCCTATATGACTTCTACTTTGCCCATTTCCTACATTTCTTATCAAATGACCTATTTTTTTTTTCTCATAACATGTCATTATTACCTATTACTAGGTGTCTAAGGCTTAAAATGACATCAAAAGAACATTTGACTAATTTTTAAGACGCATTTTGTCAAAAATAGCCCAAATATAGCCTATATGACTTAAAATTTGGTCATTATCTACATTTCTTATCAAATGATCTATTTCTTTCTCATAACATGTCAATTTTACCTAGTTTTAGGTGTCTAAGTCTTGAAATGCCATTAAAAGAGCATTTTATTAAGTTTTAAGACATATTTTACTCAAAATGGCCTAAATATGGCCTATATGACTTCTACTTTGCCCATTTTCTACATTTCTTATCAAATGGCCTATTTCTTTCTCATAACATGTCATTATTACCTAGTCTTAGAACATTTTACTAAGTTTTAAGACGCATTTTGTCAAAAATGGCCCAAATATGGCCTATATGACTTCTAATTTGGTCATTTTCTACATTTCTTATCAAATGACCTATTTCTTTCTCATAACATGTCAATGTTACCTAGTTTTAGGTATATAAGGCTTGAAATCACATCAAAAGAGCATTTTATTAAGTTTTAAGATGCATTTTACTCAAAATGGCCCAAATATGGCCTATATGACTTCTACTTTGCCCATTTTCTACAGTTCTTATCAAATAACCTATTTCTTTCTCATAACATGTCATTATTACCTAGTCTTAGGTGTATAAGGCTTAAAATGACATCAAAAGTGTTTCGGGGTTTTTTGTGATTCCCTAGGATACTGGTCACGCTCTGCTGACAAAGACTCGGACACCTGCAAAATAACGAATATTCCGGTGTTCGGAATATTCACCTCCGACGCTCAAGTTAGTGAACGGAAACGGAAAAGGCTAGAGAGAGAAAGTAGAGAGAAGTTGGAGCTCTTTAATGCTCTATATTTATGTTATGTCACCATCCACCCCTCCCATCATAAATGATTGGGGTATTTATAGGGGTGGGAACATGTACCCCTCTAGGGTTTAAGCCCTAGAATTTCGTGACATGATTGGCTGCGCAATCAGAGGTCGCCACGTGTCGTAGGGGGCGCCGTTTTACGGCTTTCAAGGTTTTCTCGGGATTTGGGCCTGAGGTCATCAGGGCCCTTTTCTCTTTCTGATTGCAGCATTGGGGCATTTAGAGATGGCTGACAGGTGTCACCATGACAAGTGGACACGTGTCTCACTCTCATAGGGCCACGTGTCGCCTGTTTATTGGGCCACGTGTCACTATGAGATTGGGCCTCGTACCTGGGTTATTTTTACCCTAAACATTTGCCCCTCAGAGGGGGTGGCTCGTACACTTACTGGCCGCCTCCTCTGATCTTGCGCTCTGGACGTCCTGGTACTCTGGGTTGGGTTTGCTTCCCATATGCCCTGGACGTCCATATACTTTTGGTTCAAGGCTTTTTTTGCTACGTGGACGTCCATATATTTTTCCTTGGACGTTCTCGTAGTCTGGAATGAGCTTGGCTTTTGGCTTATCTGGACGTCCATACTTTGTACTGGACGCTCTCGTACTCTGAGAGGCTTAACCTCTGAATTCATGTGGTCGTCCACTTGTTTCAAGCTAGACGTCCCCATACCCTGGGAGGAGTTAGTCTCCTAACTGCCCAGAACGACCACATCAATGAGACTGGACGTTCTGATACTCTGGGAGGAGTTGATCTCCTAACTGTCCAGAACGGCCACATCAATGAGACTGGACGTTCTGATACTCTGGGAGGAGTTGATCTCCTAACTGTCCAGAACGGCCACATCAATGAGACTGGACGTTCTGATACTCAGGGAGGAGTTGATCTCCTAACTGTCCAGAACGGCCACATCAATGAGACTGGACGTTCTGATACTCTAGGAGGAGCTTATCTCCTAACCACCCAGAACGGCCACAACAATGAGACTGGACGTTCTGATACTCTAGGAGGAGCTTATCTCCTAACCACCCAGAACGGCCACAGCAATGAGACTGGACGTTCTGATACTCTGGGAGGAGCTTATCTCCTAACCACCCAGAACGGCCACCTATCTTCTTTGGGGTAATCTAGGCTTCCATGATTTCAGACGTACTTCCTGGCTTTCTATTCATGCTTCGTACGTCTGAATTCCTGTTTTGGACTAAACGTCTGAGAACTGGGCGGACGTTTTTTCCTCTTAGATTTTCTCTAGTTTTGGAGACTAAGTGTTGAAGGTGTAAAATTCTTGAATTTTCCACTTATTTCAATTCACTTTAACGTGCCGTTAATTGCCCGTCCGATTTTTTTTTTTTACAAGTTAACAGAACCCTAACATCGTTCTGTCCCTTTCTTCGAGTAATTTCTTCAAGAAATTACCGTTTGAATGTTTAGGCGGGAAAGACGGTTTTACCATTTTGCCCTTATGAATTCACTCTATAAATATGGGAGGTGAATTCTCATTTTCACACTTTACCCAATTGTGAATTCTAGAGAGAAGAGCGTTCTAGTGAGAGAAAGTTATTTTTTCCTTAATCTTCAAGAGCGCCGCCGTGAGTTTGAGTTTTTCGGGCATTTTTGAGTTTTCCGGTCAACCTTCAAGAACTTCACCACCACCTTCAGAACTTTCAGAACGTACAGAGGTAGGCCGTCTACATTTTCTCTTTTACTTTTACTTATTTCCTTTTTCTTTTACTTCAATTCTGGATCCATACTCGGCTTCGTCCGACTCTTCTCATGAGGCCGGCCGTTCGCCTGGGACTGAGGAATCTAGAGTGGACGGAGAAGGGTTGTCTCCTCCTTGGAGTGAGTCTATGTCTGATGCGTACGTACTCACCCCCACTTATTCTTCTCTGTCCCAACAGGCAATGGCAAGAACCATGCGTACGCGTGAGCTTCACGCGGCTAGGAACCCAGACGGAAGTCTGGTTCATCCTAGGGTCCCTTATGACCCTAGTGACCCAAGCACAATGGTGGAGACTGACTCCACCACCCAAACAACGACCGCCTCCACTGGCTCTCATCACTTGGCCGTGGAGGTCACTTCTTCCTTCGAGGAACGCCTGCGAGCTGAAGGCGCCTCGTCCGCACCTGCTCCGGAACTTAGGTTCCCTCAATTTGCCAGTTTAGTCATGGATGGGGCCAAACTGGTAGCCTGCAAAGACAACCCTTCCAATCCTGGGGCGGACGCTTCTGGTTCGTCCATCCCCTCTTCTTCTCAACCTTGGCCTCAACTGGGTGGGGCGGACAGACCCTTAACAGGAATCTCAATCCGCAAACCGTCCGCCCTGCCTATTCGCAACGCCCCTCCTTCGGGAAATGAGGCGGACGCTGCCAAGGATAAAGGCAAGCGTCCAATGTTCGAGGAGGACGTTCCTTCTTCAATGGGCGTTCCAAGCTCAAGGGGCCGAAGCTCGGCCGAGGCAGCAGATTTGGACAGAGTGCTGTCTTCAGAGTTTGGGAGTGCCCCTTCTCACCAAGTGGAAGAGGAAGAAGTTGAGAAAGAGGCCGTGGGCGAGACGGCCGAAGGCGAGGCGGCGCCCGAAGAAATTGTCGCCAACATTGATAACTTCAGGGACCCGTACGCCTGTACAGTTGGGGAGACAGCCCTGAAGTTTTTAAAGAAGGATTTTGAGAAGTATAAGGAGTCCCTCCATTTGGGGGAGGGATTCGAAATTCAAGTCCCTAGGAAGGCCATTGTTGTGGCTACCTGGGATGAGGAGAAGCCGCGCAAACGAGCGTTTTGCGTCTACAGGGCCGCCTTGGATGTGGGGCTCCGCTTCCCTCTTCACCCATTCGTCCGGACTGTCCTGGACGAGTACGACATCGGCCTCTTCCAACTGACGCCAAACAGTTGGTTGAACATCTTTGGGTACTTAGTGACGTGCATCGCTAAGAAATTTACGCCAGACTTTGCGGTCTTTTGTGAGATGCACTCACTCACCCGGCTGGAAAAGGAGGTGGATGGTTGGCTCATCTTGAGTGCAACCAGGGATTACATGGTCGTGGTCGACCGTGTCAGTAAGTGGAGGGATTGGAAGCACCGCTTCTACCGTGTCAAAACTCAGGACGCGGAGTTCAACCTTCGCATGAACAGGTGCCGTCCAGAGCCTATTCAGCTCGGACGCGGAGACTACAAGCCTGACAAGCCGCCCATCCACCCAAGCCACGAACACCAGCTCGAGTACTTCAATGTTAATCGAGTCAGGCGGGGCAACAAAACTGAACGGGTCCCTAGCCATTGGGTTCCTCTTGCCAATTGGCTTAGGGACCCTATCTTCATGTCTGCGTACGGCCTGTACCAGAACATGCCCCAAGGTGGACACTTAGATATATAAACTTTTTTGTACGCACGTAGAGTTCTTCAGAAAAATATTCTAACACTTTTGCTTTTTGTTTTTGCAGCGGAGGCGTACGCTATGCTTGACTCGGCCCAAAAAGCAGAGGTTGAGATGTCCGAGGTGGACTTGGCCAGATACAAGGCTCGTTTCAAGATGTACGAGCAACTCAAAGAGGTAAACACTTAGTTTATTTTTTGAATTTCTCATTCCTTAATGTGTCCGTTCTGCTATATTGGAAGGAACCTACTTCCTGAGTTTGCACGGACGCTTTATGTCCGTTCACGCATGCTGGAAGGGAGTTCCTTTCCCAAATCGCACGGACGCCATCAAATTTTTCTAACTTGGTATTTTTGCAGACCTCCTCCTCTACCCCGAAGGCCAGGCGGAAGCAGCCGGCCACGTCCACTCCTGACGCGAACGCATCCAAGAGGAGAAAGACGGTTGCTTCCAAGCCGTCTTCTCAAGCAGCGGCAACGGCAAAGTCGCAGACTGCTACAACGCAGTCTAAAGGAGAACAACCCCGGCTGACACAAAGCGGGGCCTCCAAGCCCATGGAACCTGTTGCTGATCAGGTCCGTGAGGAGTCCGTCCCTTCGGACGGTGGGGATAGGTTAACCCCAGAACAAATGACCGGTCGCTGGATCGGGACGATGCTGGTCAACCCGCCGTCCAGCGACGCTGAAGGGAGCCGTCCGGAGGAGGAGGAAGCTCCTTTGCCGCCTCCTCCCACCAATCTTTCTCCTCCAACCTTCTCCACTGGTTAGCCATCTTTTTTCTCACTTTTTATAAGTCTTTGTTTACTTGCAAAATTTAGCTAACTCTTCTTACACGGTCGTCCGCAGATATATCAGAGGAGATGCAGTTGAAGGTACCCGGCCAGTCACTGACTGGCGCGGACAGGAAGGCCATGCGCGAGGCCATGGTTCGCGCGGTCCCCCAAGCGCAGCGTGATAAGCTGCGGGGGATCAACGAAGGCTTCATCGACCCCATGCTAAACTGCAGCGCCGAGGTATACTTCTATCTCCTTATGTTTTTGCTTTCCAGCACTTAGTCAATTTTTCCATATTTTTGACTAAGTTTCTTTCCTTCTGTCCCCAGCTCTTCCTCCGTTTGAACGCCTTCCTAGATTGGAAGGACAAGGAGAACGAACGGTTGAAGAATGCTTGGGTGGAGATCAGAAAGGCCGAGGATGCTGTAACTGGGACGGCCGCCGTCCAAAGGGTACACTTTGAGACCCAGATAACCGCGCTGTCCGACAAAGCGGCGCGGCAAACAGAGGACCTGGTCAAACTGGGCAAGGCACTCAAACAGGAGTCCTTGGCCAGTGAGGCCATGAGGGTTGAAAGGGACGAGGCCGTCCTGGAGAAGGAAAAATGGAAGTTGGGCTTCGAGGCGTCCGAGACCCTGAAGAGTGAGCTGAAGTTGGCCCAAGCCAACCTTAAGTCTGCGCTAGATGAGGCGGACGCGCTGAAGGCCGAGGTGGAAACCTTAAAGAAGTCCCTTGCGGACTATGAGGAGAAACTTAAAGCTCCTCGGCCAATCAGTGTTGAAGAAGTCATCCGCATCGAGCAAAATGCTGAAGACAGGCTTAAGGCATACTTCTTTGATGCCTTCAACTTGATGGTGGACGAAGGTGAAGCCGCCTATTACGAGGAACGCTTCAAGAAGCGGCTTCAGTACGTCTGCCTTAAAGAAGAGGCAAGGAAGGCCGGCATGCCTCCTCCAGAACTAGTAGTCACTTCCCCCGAGTCCGGAGGGGACGGGGATGAGGAGGAGGAGGAGGCGGACGAAAAGGATGCCCCGGCCGAGGACGCCAAGACAGCGGAGGAGCCTGCCACAGATAATACGGCTAAGTAGAGCTCAGGTCCTCCAGCAGCCGTCTGTTCAGCTTTCCTTTTCTTTTCAGCTTACTGTGTACTTAGCTTATTTTGTACTTCTCTTTTTTTTTTAAGGCCGCCTGTTCGAGCGGTTTTGTAAACATTTCGGCCGCCTTTGTGCGGTCTTACTAATGAAAATTTTGTCCGCCTTTTTGGCGGCTTTTACTTCTGTTTCATACTTAGCAGTTTTTTGCAAATTTTCTGCTTTTTGCAAGTTTTCCGTACGTCTCAATATTATGCCTTTTCGTACGTTCCTAGGGGTATGCCCCTTTATTCGGTGTTCGCCTAGTCCATTTTCTAAGTGGTTTGATTAACTTGGTAGTTTTTATGCCTTAAAAGGGTATGACGACTAGCAAGTTAATCAAATCATAGTAATGATTGCCCTTGGACTAGGTGAAGCACCGAATTAATTTAATTGGCCGTTCGGCTATCATTGTACGAGTAGTCCGTTGAATCTATCGCTCGGACATACCCTAGAAATCCTAAGTATTATCTCAACTCAGAGATTCCTTGATTTGCCGGGCTAAATGCCTAGGTATGCCCTTGCCCTATTTGTAAAGGACACTTGTTTTCTACACAAGTTCGGAATACCTTGCCTCAATCGTCCGCCTAGAATTGGGCGGACGCATTGATCTCTGAATTAAATCAGTTTTTTTTTTTTTTGCATGTGGCCGAGTTGCTATATTGGGATCAACATTGCTTCCTTTTTAACTCGGCCATTCAAAAAGAATGATAAGCCGTGTTACTATATTGGAAGCAACTCAGTAAATCATTTCATTCGGCCTTTAATCATAAAAACAACAAATAATTCAACAATGCCTGACTTTTCATTGATTTTTGTCAAAAGTACATTGTTGTGGCCGTACGGCTTTAATTACAAGGCTCGGTCAGTAGACCTAGCTGTATAAACAGCTTTTTGGCTAAGTACTTAAAGAAACAAAACTCAAACATGATACTTCTTCAAGTTATCAGTGTTCCATGTCCGTGGGATCTGACGGCCATCAATGGCCTCAAGGCGATATGTGCCGTCTCGGACTTCTTCCCTGATTCTGTACGGTCCCTCCCAGTTTGGAGTCAACTTGCCGTCCTCATTGGCACGGCCAACAGCTTCCATTTTTCTCAACACTAGATCCCCCATTTTGAGCGGCCGCTTAGACACTCGACGGTTATATGCCCTTGTCATCCTTAAGCGATAAATTTCATGCCTAAGCGCCGCATTGCCCCTAGCTTCTGGAAGGAAATCAAGGGCGGTCTTCATGGCCTCCCAATTGGTCGATTCATCATAAAGCATTACCCGCAAAGTGGGCTCGTACATTTCAATTGGGAGTACAGCCTCAGCTCCATAGACCAAAAAGAATGGAGTCTCCCCTGTAGAACTCTTTGCTGTTGTCCGTATGGACCATAGCACATTGACCAGCTCGTCTGCCCATAGGCCGCCGGCCTTTCAAGCTTGCGCTTGATCCCATTTGAAATCAACTTGTTATAAGCCTCAACTTGACCATTGGCTCGTGGTCGGCCGACCGAGGCAAAGCAATGGGTGATGCCTTGGTCTCCCAACCATTCTTTGAGTTGGCGCGTCTCAAACTGGGGTCCATTTTCGAACACCATTGACTGAGGCACCCCATACCGAGTGATTATGCTTTTCCAAATGAAGGCTGACACATCCGTCCATTTAATGCCCCGGACGGCCTCAGCTTCAACCCATTTAGTGAAGTAGTCTACTGCCACTAATACATATCGTCTCTGGCCGGATGCAGGAGTATACGGTCCCAAAATGTCCATGCCCCATTTGGCAAAGGGAAGCGGACTACTGATGGCTGATAGACTATTTGCTGGACGGTGAATAAGGGTTGAAAATCTCTGGCACTTGTCACATTTTTTCACCATTTTCATGGCGTCCGACTTCAGGCTCGGCCAGTAATATCCCAACTGTGTCGCCTTTTCAGCTAAGGCTCGGCCTCCAATATGCGAACCACAATGCCCCTGATGAAGGTCATCCAACACATCATGCCCTCTTTCAGGAGTTATACATTTAAGGTAAGGCATCACAAAGGCTCTTTTGAATAGCTCCCCATCTTTCATCTCAAACCAGGCCGCCTTCCTCTTCAATAGCCAACTCTCTTTCGGATCGTCCGGAAGTATTCCATCCCTTAAGTAGGAAGTAATTCCGTCCATCCAGGTTGAACTTCTATCTATTATCTGAACGGACTCGGCATCAATGCTCCTTTTTTCCTTTACTTCCCAAAACACTGATCTTGGAGTATCACATGACGCCGAGGAAGCCAATTTGGAGAGGGCGTCCGCTTGATGATTCTCTGAACGGGGAACTTGCTTGAGAGAAAAAAGCTCTAGGCCTTCGGCCTCATTTTTAACTAGCTGCATGTACTTCATCATGGCCGGCTCCCTGGCCTCAAAGCCACCATTGACCTGATGGACTATTAGCCGGGAGTCCGAGCATACTTCAATTTTGGTTGCCCCGGCCGCTTTACACATCCTTAGGCCGGCCAATAATGCTTCGTACTCAGCTTCATTGTTTGACGCTTGGAACTGAAACCTCAACGCGTACTCATACTTGTCTCCCTCAGGAGATTCACATATAATACCAGCGCCACACCCGGTCGCTGTTGCACTACCATCCACAAACACTTTCCAGACTTGGTTCCCGGCCGGCTGAAGATCAGGCCGTGTCATTTCAGCCAAAAAATCCGCAAAGGCTTGCCCCTTGATTGCCTTCCTTGGTTCAAACACAAGATCAAGACCTCTGAGCTCTAAGGCCCACTTGAGCATGCGGCCACTTGCCTCTAAAGTTGAGAACGGCTTCTTCAAGGGTTGGTCTGTATAGACCACAATTGAATGTGCTAAAAAGTATGGCCGCAGCTTCTTTGATGCCATGTACAAGGCCAGGCCAAATTTTTCAATTGGGGGGTACTTCAGCTCAGCATTGTGAAGTACATGACTGATAAAATACACCGGGACCTGATGGCCGTCCCTTTCAGCAAGAAGGACGGCACTTAGAGAGTGTTCGGAGATGGCAAGATAAATATACAGCTTCTCATTCTTGAGCGGACTGACGAGGCGAGGCAATGTATGCAAGTGATTTTTCAACTGTACGAATGATTCCTCGACCTCCTCTGTCCACTCGAACGCGGCTTTCTTCTTAATGGTTTGAAAAAAGTAACGGCACTTATCCCCTGATCTTGACAAAAATCTTCCAAGGGCTGCTAAACAGCCGGTCAGTCTTTGCACTTCCTTGATTGTTCTTGGAGACTTCATGTCAAGGACGGCTTGAATTTTTTCAGGGTTGGCCTCGATTCCACGTTGATCAATCAAAAATCCGAGAAACTTGCCGGACTCAACACCAAATACACACTTCTTTGGATTTAACATCATCTTATGCCGCCTGAGTTCGGCAAACGTTTCTCGTAGATCCTTGAGATGGTCGGCCGGCTCTTTTGACTTGACAATCATGTCATCAATATATGCCTCCATGTTCCGGCCGAGCTGGTCTCTAAAGACTGTATTAACAAGCCTCTGAAATGTAGCAAGAGCATTCTTGAGGCCGAATGGCATAACCTTGTAACAGTACAACCCCTGCTCGGTCACAAACGCTGTTTTCTCTTGATCTTCTTCCCACAAAGGAACTTGATGGAATCCGGAGTATGCGTCCATGAAGCTCATAAGGGCGTGTCCGGCCGTAGAGTCAACCAAACGGTCGATCTTAGGCAAGGGGAAGCTATCCTTAGGACACGCCTTGTTCAAGTCCGTGTAATCCACGCACATCCTCCAAGTCCCATTCGGCTTTTTCACAAGAACTACATTGGCCACCCAATCTGGGTAAAAGCATTGCCGAATGAAACCAGCGTCTAGCAGCTTTTTTATCTCTGCTGCGGCCGCCTGATTCCTCTCTTCTCCGTGATCTCTCTTCTTCTGGCGGACAGGCTTTATCAAAGGATTCACGGCCAACTGGTGCACGGCCAGGTCAGGACTTATTCCTGGCATTTCACCAACTTCAAATGAAAACACATCTTTGAATTCTCTTAACAGCTGTACTAACTCATCCCCAAGCAATTCCAAGGCTATAGTGCCGACACTAACTGTCCATTCTGGGTGGTTGGAGTCAAGCACTATATCCTGGTGGCTGCCGGCCGGCTGGGGCCTCAACTCATCTGGCCGGCCGACAGTCATTAGTTGCTAGGCTTCCTCTGCCCTGGTCGCCTTACGCTTCTGGCCGACCTGGTATGCTGGGAGTGAGGTTCCTTCTTCCTTAATCTCGGACAACTTTGGGCCGCGTGCTGTTGGCTTCACGGCCAGCTGATTACATTCCTTGGCCATTTTCTGACTTCCTTGAATTGTTCCAATTTTTCCGTCCGACCTTTCAAACTTCAGCAACATCAAATGGGGCACTATGACCGCCTTGGCTGCGTTGAGAGTAGGGCGGCCAAGTATTACATTGTACCCAGTCAACTCTTTTACCACAAGGAAACGGACGACCATGTCTCTTCCTTCCCCCTTCTGCCCGAAACGGATGGGAAGGTCAATCCGTCCGACTGGATGAATGATATTCCCCCCAAATCCTACTAAGGGATGAGTTATATCTTGGAGAGCATCTTCTGGGAAGCTTAAATTCCTGAAGGCAGAGAGACTTATGATATCGGCCGAACTGCCCGTATCAATCAATATCCGTCCCACCTTCAAATTTGCTATTTTCATTACAAAGACCATGGGATCATTGTGCAAAGCTCTGACCTCACCACGGTCAGCCTCACTTATGATCACTTCAGGAAATGGCTCGGCTTTAACAACGTCCGTTTGCATCACATTCGATAGGTTTCGAGCGTCCTGCTTGATTCCTTTCATGGTAGGGCCGCTTGAAGCAAAGCCTCCTGATATGACGGCCACAAAACCTGAATCAGTGCTATTCCCATCATCTTCCTTGTCATTCTTCTTTTCACTTTGTTGCCTTTTCTCGGACGTGTTGTCGGTCCGCTTGAAGGTGAATTTGGACTTGGTCACATAGGGTTTCAGCAGACCCTTGTCGGCCAACTTATCCAACAACCTCTTCAAGTTGATACACTCGTTCGTGTCATGACCCACATCCTTGTGGTAATGACAATACTTGTTTTTGTTTCTGTACTGGGCCGAGCCTCTCAAAGGCTGAGGCTTTTCAAACTCAAACTTGTCTTTTATCTCCATCAAAATAGAGTAACCATCCTTGTTAAACTCATACTGAGGCTCGTATGTCTTGCTTTTCTTTGACTTGGGTTGCTGGTCATCAGCTACCCAGATTTCTTTTCTTTTGTTCCCTTCTTTCTTTCGACCGGCCGAGTCTTGCTGAGAAGATTGTTTCTTCTCAGCCCCCTTGGCCGACTGTTCTGATTTGGTGAGCGAACAAAAATCCACGGCCTCAATATAGGCTTCGGCTTCCCGCAATACACTGCGTATGACCGAATCTTTTTTCTTACCAAATCAAACTTAAAACCATTATGCCTTAATCCCCGGAGAAATTCTGAGTAAGCCATTTCGTCCGGAAGATTATGAATTTGGGCTTTTTCTTGGTTAAACCTTTGGACGTACGAGCGTAGTCCTTCATTCTTTCCTTGGACAATTGTAGCCAAGTTGAGGCTTGTCTTTCTTGGTGGGATGTTGTATGAGAAGTTTCCCACAAACAACAAACTGAGGGTGGTAAAGCAATTGATGCATCCGGCTGGGAGGCTGTTAAACCAGTCCTGGGCCACCCCTTTGAGAGTGGCCGGGAAGCATCTACACCATGTAGCATCATCTACACTTTGCAAGTACATCAAGTTCCTGTACGAGGTGACATGCTCTTCTGGGTTGCCCGTACCATCATAGGCACCCACTAATACACTCTTCACTTTTGCTGGTTGAGGGGATGCTAGTATATCTTGCGAAAACGGAGGCGGCTTATCTCCCAAATTCAACAAACGCATTTGCCAATCGATAGGCTGAGGCTGAGCGGACGTTCCAGCCTGGTAAGGAGTCTGGCCGAACATCTGACCATACGACCCATATTGCCCAAAAACTTGGGGAGTTGGTTGTATCAACCCATTGAGTACTTGAGGGGGCTGATATTGCAATGGCTGAATTGGACGGGGAGTAATAGTATGACTCTTGCTGGAAGCAGCCGTGTTGGTGTAGAAGGAGAAAGATTGGTTGGAGACTTCCTCCGGCATGGTTGGGGTAGAGGCCGTGTCAGAGCATGCGGCCCTCTCCCTTTGCCTGTGCCGAATGTAATCCCTTGCGTCTTTGAAACGCTGTGACGGCTCAGTCTCAACTCTTTTTGGCTGTCTGCCCCTCCCCCCAGCCGACTGTGTTTTCGCCAGCAGGCTAGAGAAGTTGGTCCGTGGGACTCGGGGAGACCTTCCGTGCGGACGACGGAATGGGGTGTTACCAGCATCAGTTGCATTGGTCTTGTTGTTGGCTTTCTTGGAAGTGCCTCCTCTCCCCTTTTGCTGGGTAGCCGCCAACTCCTTGCGGAGCTTAGTCAGCTCGGCCATTAGGGTAGCTGGGGTGATAGGAAGTTGTTCGGCCTCTTCAAATGAGGCAGTCAAAGGATTGCTTGAGTGTATGGTAGTATGTATGTCCTCTACATATCCATCCTCGCCTGGACGAGGTCCAGAATTAGGTGTCTGACCATCTATTGCCATAACGGACGAGTATCCCCACAGACGGCGCCAAATGTTTCGGGGTTTTTTGTGATTCCCTAGGATACTGGTCACGCTCTGCTGACAAAGACTCGGACACCTGCAAAATAACGAATATTCCGGTGTTCGAAATATTCGCCTCCGACGCTCAAGTTAGTGAACGGAAACGGAAAAGGCTAGAGAGAGAAAGTAGAGAGAAGTTGGAGCTCTTTAATGCTCTATATTTATGTTATGTCACCATCCACCCCTCCCATCATAAATGATTGGGGTATTTATAGGGGTGGGAACATGTACCCCTCTAGGGTTTAAGCCCTAGAATTTCGTGACATGATTGGCTGCGCAATCAGAGGTCGCCACGTGTCGTAGGGGGCGCCGTTTTACGGCTTTCAAGGTTTTCTCGGGATTTGGGCCTGAGGTCATCAGGGCCCTTTTCTCTTTCTGATTGCAGCATTGGGGCATTTAGAGATGGCTGACAGGTGTCACCATGACAAGTGGACACGTGTCTCACTCTCATAGGGCCACGTGTCGCCTGTTTATTGGGCCACGTGTCACTATGAGATTGGGCCTCGTACCTGGGTTATTTTTACCCTAAACAAAAAGAACATTTGACTAAGTTTTAGGATGCTTTTTATCCATAATAGCCTAACTAAGGCCTATATGACTTATAAGTTGCCCTTTTTCTATATTTTTAACCAAATGACCTATTTCTTTCTCATAACATGTCAATGTTACCTAGTTGTAGATGTCTAAGGCTTGAAATCACATCATAAAACATTTGACAAAATTTAAGGACGTACCTCATCAAGCTGTAGACTATCCGTACAATGAGTCACTATGTCAAGCATGAATCTCATCACATACAGGCCATAATCAACTCTATTATCCTGTTGTGCGCACTACCATAGGAATAAATCACATGATTCAAACATGCATAGCAAATTAGCAATAATTTACGCAATGTTTATTAAGATAATCGCAATATCGCGTGGCATTACCATCGGTGATTTCCATGTAGGACCCTGAGGAGCACGACAATGTAGCTTCTTCATAACACTGTAGGAAAGTAAATTCAAATTTGATTAGTCGTCTGACGTCTAAATGATTTGGGTA
Source organism: Chenopodium album (assembly GCF_948465745.1). NCBI lineage: Eukaryota > Viridiplantae > Streptophyta > Magnoliopsida > Caryophyllales > Amaranthaceae > Chenopodium > Chenopodium album. Next base: position 24,232,347 of record NC_137846.1, on the reverse strand, counting down.
ATGATAATCACACTAGCTATATTTACTTTTGCAGTATAGCCTTCACGAGCAACTTCTTTGTTGATCGAGCTGAATCAAGGTGAAAGATTGTGTTATTGGAAAAATAAATCACCATGAGGGTCCAATGCAACCTACATAAATTCACAATACACAAACAAATCAATAATTAGGAGTCAACATATATTAAGGGGAAACGATTGAATTTGACATGGTTAGACATACTCATCATAACATGAGGCGAATATGAACTTGTCTCCCGCACGCACTGATTCCTTGATACTCTGTTCAACATAATACATCACGTCAAGGTGGTTGCGTAAGATTCTAGTAGTGGATATCTGCTCGGGGCATAACTACCCAACTTTACAAGGAGAATCAGTGTCACTTAAGTGCTCCTATAGTGCTCTGCGTGCATGAACATTGAAAAAGTAATGGAAATATGAAGGATAATCACCACAAATCTGAATAACATAATTTAAGTGGCTTTGAAGTACCTCATGAATGTTTGAATGAGGGAAATGCTAAGCATTGAACCACGTATAAATTCCTTCACATCTTCTTTGTTAATCCATGCTACTTCATCCTCATCATAGTGGAACATTGCCTTAGGAAGTGCAACTTCAATGGGATCGACCAAATGACTAACACGATTGTGTAGAAACGTTAAATCCTTAGATAGAGATTGAAGTACAATGTCTTCAACAAGTGGAGTAGGTTGCATGGGTGAACCTCTTGAAGAGTTCTTCTTTGACGCTTGTTCACTCTTGGACCGTTGTTCACTCATCTTCTTTGTTGGCTGATAAATGCTTTTAGGCTTCTCCACCCGCCTTCTCTTTGAAGTTTGGCTTTGATTCGAAATCTGATCAAACAATCACGAGTGAGTGATATAAAAAAAAAACATCAGGGCAGCAGCTGCCCAGGCCCCTACAGGCCAGGCAGCAGCTGCCCAGGCCCCTACAGGCCAGGCAGCAGCTGCCCAGGCCGCAGAAGCCCAAGCAGCAACTGCCCAGGCAGCAGCTGCCGAGGCTGCAGCATCCCAGTCAGGACCTGTCGAGGCTGCAGCAGCCAAGGCAGCACCTGCCCAGGCCTCAGCTGCCCAGGCCTCAGCAGCCTAGGCCAGCTGCTGCCGAGGCTGCCGTAGCCTTGGCAGCGGAGATGTGGGCCGGGGAGTCGTGATTGAGTGATGTTTTGCGTTTTTTTAAGGTAACAACGAAGTGAGTGCAGATTGGTTATTTAACACAATAAAAAAAATTAATTACCTCGTTGATCAACCTTACCCAAGCACGTGGCCATTCCACAAAGCTACCTTGTGCTTGCCAAAGTTTAGTTATCCCAACCTCCTTTATGGGCACCGGTAGTGGGATGTTCTCGAACCCCGCAATCACAGAATTGATCCCAACCGAGTAATGTTATGGCCTAGCGATCAGAAATGGACCATATCACCGGTCGTCGCTTGTGCACTACCATACGTTACCAAATGCAATTCTCCACTATTTGATAGCCCCGAGCCTAGAAGTGCACACCGGGTGTCTTCCTACACCAATAACAAAATTCACTTGTAAAATTAGAACTTATCAAAAGAGGTTTTATCCTACACAATTGATAATGTAACTAAATTCAATACGCTAGAACCAAATAAATCACCTGTAAATCGGGAAATTCATGCGGCGTTGGATTTTCAAGCTCCCTCGAGTCCCCATGTGTAGGAGTAGCAACCTGTAATAGTTCATCAATAATGCCACCTTAGATCTCACGTAAATCAATATTTCAAAACTAATAGATTTGAAACTACCTCATGTATCACATCTTCTCCATGTATCTCATCTTCCCCTTGTCCTTGTGGGTGACTACATGAGTTGACCAGTGTAGTCGAGGGGAACGACAAGCTCGGTAAGTTCATCTGCTTCGCCCAAGCATTGAATTCATCTACTATCTCTTTGCGTACTTGTTCCTTAATTGATGCCACCTTGGCATCCAAGTCATCCGGTAAGTTAACACTTGCTCGAGATCTTCCCGATTTATGTATTCCGGACCCATCACCTTTTGCCATCCTAGAAATGTCCCTCCTGAACCTACTACCAGTCCTAGATGGTAGGGCTTTCCCAAAGCCAAGGTTAAAGAGTCTTTCTCTACAGTTGGGACCAGCTTGCCCTTAACAAGTTATGTAGTGTGCTTAAGCTGTAGCAAAAAGAAAAAGGTAACATGAATACAGTTAATGTTTTTGTTTAGTGATAATCATGCAAAAGCTTCATAAAGTTCACAAGTTCATAGTTAGCTTACAAGTTTATCTGCCATTCTTTTGGTTTCCGAACCCTTGATCACCCATTTTCCGGTTTCCTTATCAAACGCATGGAGAGAACAAATGAAATCGCCAGCACGACTCACCAACGTAGTGATCGTGGAGTTAGAGGGTTCTTTGGATGACTTTACCCAAAATTACAATTGCTTCTGGCTGACTTTTTTGAACAACGAAAGCTTTCCACTGATCCTCCGTCACGCTTGGCCGCCACGGGATTTGGTCTTCCTCAATAGCTTCGTCATTTCCACCGTCATTATCCTTTCCCTTGCAAGCTTTCTTCTTCTTATGGATCCATCTATTAGCTAATAAGGTCTTGAAGCCTCTGAATCTTTCCGCTACTAAAGATTCAAACACCCTTCTCTTGGCGTCATCATTAGGAATATTAAACAGCTTCTGCAAGCACAAATAAAAGTTCTTATTAGTTTCTCCCTACAAATTAAACAAACCCCTAAGAGGAAGGTATTTATAATCAAATAAATGTGCCAACAAAACACTTACCCTTGTATCATCCCAAAATGTTTGAATCAAGCCTGGAGGTACTTGGAGCCATTTAAGTGTAATGGGGATTTTGCGCGCACACATGCCAACTTGGTTTCCATATTGCCGACGCCATTTGCCCGCAGGTTGGCCTCTGTTGTCATACTCCAGGACCATGGGAACGGTAGGTTTCTTAAAACTTGTCGTCGGACCCCTACCCTTTCTCTTAGCTGGTGCCTTTACCCCCCCCCCTCCACTACCACCTGTGTTCATTTGATCCTGTCCTTGACTTTGAGTTTGAGGAGTAGGGTTCTCACCAAAAATCTCACAAAGTAAATTTTCAATAGGAAGCGCACGTTCAGTAGAAATTTCAAATTCTTCAAGCCTACGCTCAAACTCATCTTGAGCCTGATCTTCTGGCTCACCCAAATCATTCTCCTTGTTGACATCATAAAGCCCGTCCTTGTCCTCATCCTCATCATCACCCACCTCCAAATCCTCTACACAATTAAGGTCATAATCGTCCTCCATGAGATATAAACACCTGCCATTACAAATATAACACGTTATTAGTTGCATTAGGAATAAATTAGTTAGGTAACTTAAAAATCAAATATAAATTCACAAATTATAATACAAGTTAACATAGAAAATGGGCAAGTAAGTTAACATATAGGTCATTTTTATTCCATTTTCACCAAATTGACTCCATAAAGTACCTAACTTATGATTTTCTAATACTGTTAACACTTAAAATATTATATGCTATCATATCATATTTAACATGTTTTGAGATTTACTTCATTCATTTAGTCTAAATTGTGATTAATCGGTAACTAAGTTAACACTTTCATTCATTTTCACCAAAATTAATCATAAAATCACCTATCTTGTGATTAGATAATACTTTTAATGCTTACAATCTCAAATTCACAATAATAGTACCTCACTCTAATATTCCTTCGTTGTGGTCTGATCGCATATAATTTGCTTGGTCGTCTATGTCATTTTCTACAACAGGTCTAGGAACAGTGAAAGATGTTGAATCGTCAAACGCATCATATTCGTCCTCATCCTCAACATCTCTAATGCCTAGGATTCTTCTTTTGCCGGCTAGTACAATAGACCATTTTGAATCGGCTGGGTCAGTTACATAGAACACTTGCTTAGCTTGAGATGCTAGGATGAATGGTTCCGCACTATCATTCAAGTGGCCAAGATCTATAAGAGTGAAGTCATCATATTTGACGTTACGCCTGATATTATCAAGCCATTTACACTTGAAAAGAGAAACCGTGAAGTTACAATAATTAAGCTCCCATATTTCTTGAACTCGACCGTAATATCACAACTTTGCATCGACAGGTGATTTATCCTTAGCACTTGCAAACTCCCTTGACGATGCCACAAGTGTTACACCACTATTTTGGGTCGAGGAAGATTTCAAATCCCGACCCTCTGTCCAAAAAGTGTACCCATTGATGTCATACCCCTCAAATGAGCGAACATCATCCCTAGGACCATAAGCAAGCGACCTTACTGTATCGGTGACACTATCATCCAATCGACCCATCACTCGATCACGAAACCAACTGACAAACCTCTTATTATGCAACTGCATCAGAGCCTCCAAACCAGGATTGCAACTCATGCGCTTATAGCGCGACCGCTTGCATCGTGGACACTCCTTCAATTCTTCATACTGATTTCGATAAAGAATATAATCATTAGAACATGCATGTATCTTCTTATACTCCAAACCAAATGGACACATGAGCTTCTTAGCATAATAGTAAGACTTAGGAATTTCATTCCGATCAGGCAACATCTCACTTAATGCGGTCAGCAAAGAAGTAAAACTAATGTCCGTCCACCCATGCTTCGACTTAATGTTAAAAAGTGTTAGCACGGCTGATAGTTTGGAGTATTTTTTGCACCCTAGATATAAAGGATTTTTGGAAGCCTCCTATAATAACTCAAACACGCCACCTTTAACACTATGCAACATCTCATCCACGTCTTCATCCTCAACCTCATCCATCTGATCCTCAGCTCCATCCTCGCCATTACCAATAATATATTCATCATTCTCGTATTCCTCGTCCACATGAATCTCATTGCTTCTATCATGTACATCATTCCCATCAAGATCCCCACTGTACTCTCCATCTTCACCGTTCCAAATCCACACATGGTATTTAAGCCTAAATCCACGATAAAATACATGATCTCGAATGATTGAAACATTGTTGACCACCTTCACATTATTACAATCAACACAAGGACAATAAAGGCCTTCGTCACCCATTTTGCGTTGATAAGATAAAGCCCTCTCGCAAAACTCTTGAACCCCATTCCAAAATTCCAATGTATCACGTCTACCATACATCCAATCACGATCCTTCTCCATTTAGTAAATTGTCTCTAAACATATATAGCAACATATTATGAATAATGTATAATTGCTACTTATTTTATGTAAATCAACTTCAAGTACACACAGTGAATTTACCATTCATATAGTGAAAAAATGCATGTTTCCAAAGTCTCCTTATCACTCCAACCTAATCCATCCTTGAATGTCTACTCTCACTAGTGAATGTATGTCAAATTTCCAATTTTAAGGAAAATTCGGCAGCATTTCCCCCTTAGTTCTCCAAGTACACGATGTAGATAATTACTTACCCACATATGTACCCAGAGAACATGGTGAGGAAATGGTAAGCCAAGATGTTCCTTAAAATCGAAAAGAAGACATACATTCACCACCTAAGTGAGAGTAAACATTCAAGAACAGTCCCAACCGAGGACTATTTATGACTTTCTTTTAATGAGAAAGCCTTTAACGGGTATCTAGGCATATGATATGCAAGCATTCTATATATTGTTGTATTTATTTGTAATTAAACAATAATACACAAGTTGTAATATCATGAAAAAACTTTCATTAAATGGATATATAGAATTAATTAATTCAAACCAAGAAATTGCCACAAAATTCAATGAACAAAACGCGAAATTGGGAACAAATTGCAGTGTTTGTTGATAACAGAAACATTAAATCAGTAAAGACAAAAAAAGAGAAACATATATAAATAAGAGGGAGAAGAAGAACAAACCAAAGAAATGGCAACAAATTGCAAGGATTAGGGAAGAGGACTAGCGGCGGCAGGCGCGGAGTTCTCCGGTGGGGCAGCTATGGCGCTCGATCTGAGGGAACAACTTTGAGCTCCCCCCTAATTGTCTAAGGTTCTTGCTGTTTTCACTTCTCAACTCTGAAATAAATCATTCAGACACTATCAACTTTAATCATTATACTTAAAAAAATTCAGTTTTATCAATTAAATCAATATAAATCAGTTCATTTTAATAATCAATTTAATCAACAAACATCATTTCATTTCAATCAATTTAATAAGAAGTAACAAACTCAACATCATATTCCCAATAAAAATTAAATCACAAACCCAACAACAAAATAAATACACCTTCGATTAAAGATCAGAACATACTATGCATATGAGAATAATATTGGAACTCATAATCAGAAAAATGAAAGAAATATTATACCTTGACACCGATCTGTAATTCTTTAACATTATCTGACTTTTTAGCATAAGTTGTACCTGTACATTAATGGGGTTCATTCAGAATGTTAGATCCAAAAAAATGGGAGTTGGAATTAGAGAAGAAGACATAACTAAACTAAGTAAAAAAAAATAAAAAAATAAAAAAAAGGGAAAGAGAAGGAAAAACGGTGTTGTGGCTAACCTCGACGGCAGAGCGGCGACGGCGCAGCTATGGTGAACTTCGGTTTGGGGTGGCGTCACTGGTGGAGGGGGTGAGTCAGAGGTGGCGTCGCGTTAGTGGTGGAGGGGGTGTGAGAGTGAGGAAGTGCAGTGAGAGTGAAGAGAGTTGGCGTCAGTGGTGGAGGGAGTTGCAGGTGACGGCAGTGGTGGAGGAGGCAGCAGCTGTGGTGGCCGGCGTTGCAAGTGACGGCAGTGGTGGAGGAGGGAATTGTAGTGAGCTTCAAGTGAGAAGGGTTTCGTCCGTTTTTGCTGCTGTAATGTAGTTGAAAATGAAAAAGGAAAGGGGAAAGAGAAGGAGAAATGGGCGCATTTTTTTTATTATTGCCACCGGTTTTGCGGTTTTGAACCGGTGGCCTTTACAACATATGCCACCGGTTCGGTTTGAACCGGTGGCAATTAAAAAAAGCCTTATCCCGCCCATTTTTCCCCACCGGTTTTTAAAAACAGGTGGGCATGGCTCGATGCCTTTCTTTATTTTTCTACTAGTGTTTAGTATTGTAGGCTCTCTAGCCTCATACTCCCCTTTCAGTTGGCTGGCTACCAACTAAGAGTCAGTCTACAGGAGCACTTTGTTTGCTCCTGCTACAATACTCATTCTCAAGCCTGCTAGAGTTGTCTCTTACTCTGCCTCATTGTTCGATGTCTTAAACTTGAACTTAATGGCATACTCGAATACATTGCCTTCTGGCGATGTTACTATTATTCCTGCTCCGCTTCCCGTTAAAGTTGAAGATCCGTCCACTACCACCTTCCAAACTCCAACCTCGTCCTCTTTCTCTTCGTAAGAGGCCTCCACTATGAAGTCTGCCAGGGCTTGGGCTTTGATGGCTGCCATAGGCTTAACCTCGAATTCATACTTAGAGAGTTCTATCGCCCACTTCAAGAGTCTTCCTGAAGCGTCCATTTTCTACAGGGCTTTTTCCGGTGGGTAATTTGTAAGGATTTGAATTGTATGTGCATCGAAATAGGGTTTTAGATTTCTTGCTGTCGTTACTACTGCGAAATCCAGCTTTTCTACCAGTGGGTATCTCTGCTCAGCTTCTGTCAGCACATGGCTTACAAACTATACTGGTTTCTACTATTTCTGCCTTTCGACTAGGAGAACTGACCAAATTGTCTGTATTGAGGCGGAGATGTACAGCTGGATTTTTTCACTCTGCTCCAGGCTGATCATGGTTGGGAGCTTAGTCAAATGCTCCTTGATTCCCTCAAAAGCTTCTTTTTCTGCTTCTCCCCACTTAAATTCTTTATTTCCCTTCAGCAACTAATAAAATGGTAAGGCTTTGTCAGCTGACTTGCTGATGAATCGGGTCAGTGCTGCCATTCTCCCTATCAACCGCATAATATCTTTAGTGCACTTGGGCCTCTGGGAGGCTTAGGACTACCTCCACTTTTTCTGGGTTGGCATCGAATCCCCTCTCACTGACAAGAAAACCTAGAAACTTCCCAGAGCTCACCCCCGAAAACGCATTTCTTTGGGTTGAGCTTGATATTATACTTGTTTAGTGTGGCAAATGTCTCCTCTAGGTCCATGATATGCCCTGCTTGTGTGACGCTCTTAACAATTGAGTCATCGACGTATACTTCAACATTTTGTCCCTTCTGGTGCATGAACACTCTGTCCATTGTATTCTTAAAAGTAGCCCTTGCGTTCTTCAGCCCGAAGGGCATAGCTATGTAATTGTAAACTCCCCCTTCAGTGATGAACGCGGTCTTCTGCCTGTATGGCTTGTGCAGGCTGATCTGATGATACCTTGAGAAGACATCCTAAAACTCAGCAAGGCGTGACCGCTGGTTAAGTCTACCAGCTGATCGATCTGTGGCAACGGGTAGCAATCTTTTGGACATGCTTTGTTGAGATCTGTGAAATCAACGCACATCCTCCACTGGCCATTTTCTTTCTTCACCATCACCACTCTGGGTAATCACAAGGCTCAATGAACCCAGCTTCCAGCAGCTTGTCCACTTCTTCTTGAATTGTCTGATTTTTCTCTGTGGAAAAACTTCGTTTCTTCTACCTAACTGTCTTGATGTCTTCTTTCACATTCAGCTTGTGAACCATAACTGCCGGGTCAATTCCTGGCATCTTGTCTGCTGAAAATGCGAAAATGCCCTTGTTCGCTCTTAGCAGCTCTATGAGGTGCACTCCCACTCTAGGGTCAATATCTTTCCCAATTTTTACCGTCCTTGAGTTATCGCCCTATGTGAGCTCGACGGTTACATGTTCCTCGCTGGGTAACAGCCTAGCTACCTCTTCTTTTGCAAGCTTAAAATTTTTCATTGCTAACTTATGTTTGTCTTTTTACTTGTGGTACTCTTCTCGCTTCCTTTATCTCGATTTCCTTTCAGCGTGCTCCTTGGACCTTGGCTCTGGGCCTGGCTATTGCCTGGTCCTAGCCGGCTGTTTCAAGGTTGTGATATAACATTGTTGGGCTGTTTTTTTACTTCCTCTAAGCTTTGCAGATCTTCCATCATTGGTTGCGTATGCCATGGCAAGGTGATAAGTGGAGACCACTTCACCTATTTTATGGTTGAGCGACCTTCCCATGATCACATTGTTGGGTGATGAGGAGTCTATCACTAAGAATTCAGCTCGAACATCGCATCGCCTTGATCCTTCTCCAACATGAACTGACAGCTCAATTATGCCCTTAGGAATCAATTCAGACCCATTGAACCCGATGACTTCGTAGCTCACCCTTTTCACGTCTCTCTTATCCAGTTTCAGCTCTTTCAATGCGCTGATGTATATGATGTTGGCTGAGCTTCCACAGTCAATTAGTACTCTGTCCACCTCCCAGTTTGCAATTCTCATTGTCACTAACAGAGGGTTATCATGAGGGTATATTATGCCTTTCTGGTCATACTAGTCGAATGTAGCTCGTGGCTGCGGGGGAAGTGACGGCCATCTGCGCCTTTCATTGTAATCTATCTGATGGATCATTGCTCACAAGTCAACCCTTGCTCTATTCACAGTTCCACCACGTACCGGTCCACCATTAATTACATATACTCTGCCTTTTGGCTTACTATCCCGATCTCTGCCCTCAGTTGGGCCTCTATGACCTCCTCTACGGTCATGACCAGACTTTTCCTCTTCCTTTCTCCTGGAGGAGTTAGAATGTTGCTTGAACTGGTTCAGGTATCCTCTCTGGACTAAATCCTCTATGTTGTCCTTCAAGTGTGTACATTAATCGGTGGTATGTCCATGGTCCTTGTGGAAGTCACACCACTTGCTAGGATCACGGTTTCTGTTCACCATCCTAGGTGGTCTCTGCCATTTATCATCAGCTTTGTTCGCGCTGAAGATATGGGACCTCGAATGAGTGAACGGGGTGTATTGATTAGGGATGGCAATGGGTTGGGTCGGATGCGGATGATGGTACCTCCATACCCATACCCTCCTAAAAATCTTATACCCATCCCCGCCCCACCACCCGTGGCGGGTACAATATCCACATCCATACCCGCCCCACCGGGTACAAGATAGGATCCATCCCCGCCCCATCACCCACTTGGATATTCATACCCACCTCATACTCGCCCTAAAATCGTCCCAAACCCATTGCCATGATGCTCTATTGTATCTCATTAAATACAATTATATCAAATTAGGTTAAGAAAATTGGGACTTTCACTATTCAAGCCTATTGGGTCTTAGGGGGTATCAAGTTTCATAAATTCTAAACTCCTCTATAAGAAATATGGTGCAGGTATAAGGTGGGTTCGGGGCGGGGCGGATATAGGGCAGGTCTACTCTAAAATCCATACCCGCCCCATCACCCATGGCGGGTACACATTTTATACCCATCCCCGCCCCATCACCCGCCAAACCTCCCTCCATCTCCACCCCACTTGGGCGGGGATGGGGCGGGTCTCCCATTTAACCCGACCCACTGCCATCCCTAGTATTGATCAAACCTTCCAGCCATGCCTCCTCGTTTCTGGTCTAATCTTCTCACTCCCACTGCCCTGTCTACATCCCTGCGACCTTACTAAGCTCTGCTGGGCTGGTTCACCCTAGTTGTATCTTCTGCTCGGGTGGCTTTGGCCTGCTTAACTGGGTCACTTGGTGCTTTTCTATTCAGCATTGCCCTGTCAGTTTCATCTGCTTTTATGAACTCGTGCGCTTTTCCCAGCGCTTCAACCAGCGTTTTGAGGCTCTTTCGCCCCATGTACGCTTTGAATGATGAGCCCGGTAACAGGCCGCTCTGCATTGCTAGCAACACTACCTCCTGACTCATATTTGGGATGGTTGTTGCCTCCTTGTTGAATCTGGTGATGAACTCTCTTAGGGGCTCATCTTTTCCTTGAACCAGTGACATCAGCTCGGTGGTCATTTTTGTACGATCCACCAGGGTGACAAAGTACTCCATGAACATTCTCTTCAGCTGGTTATAGGAATAAATGGATTCTTTCGGGATGGCTCCGTACCACTCGGCTGACAACCCTTCCAAGGTCGGCGGAAATGCCTTACACCAGACTGAGTCTGTCATAGTGTACAGTACCATGTGGTTTCAAAAGCCGAAACATGGTTCTTAGGTGTTGTGGTACCATTGTACTTACAGTTGGGCATCTTTACTTTCTCCATCGGCTCTTCCAGAATCTCCCTGCCAAATGGGGAATCATTTGGAATCACCTGGATCCGTGCTCACTTTTCCCTGTCCAGACTTAGTCCTCGCTCAGAGGCCGGTGACCTGCTGCAAGCGACTCGAGTCTCCGGGTTGCCTTTATCTTGGGCTGCCTCTTCTACACTCCACTCTCGATTTAGATTTCGAGCTTCCAGTTCCAGCACCTTCTTCCTCTGCTAGACCAGCTCTTTCTGCTCCGGGGTAAGAATTATAGGTATCGCTTTCATTACGGATGGCTCTATAGCTGTAGCTATTGGTGGGGAGCATGTCCCTTTACTGAAATTGGTAAGGACTATTGTCATGGCTGCCAGCTGCTCTTTACTGCACTTAGAGAGATTTTGTAGGATGGTTGGCATATTGACGGGCTGCGGTTTATGGGTTATTGGTGTTAAAATGATGGGTTCAGTGCTCATGCATGTCAATGGCATTCCAAACTTAAAAGAAGAGCTAGACCCTACCGGGTCTACTGGCTTCGCCGCCTCTTTGGTTGTAGCAGACGTCGATTCGGTGGGATTAGATTTCTGAGAGATATTGGATTTAGGTTTTTCAATTGATCCTTTTAGATCAAGAGTTACTAACGCCATTTTCTGTGGTGTTTGGTTGGCTTCGATAGCCTTAGAGGCTAGTGTTTGTACAACTTTTTCTCCGGCCATGGCGGTCTATCAACTAGTCTCTTGCTCAGGTGGTGAACCTCAGGTTAGATGATCATACTCCTCCTTCTAGCGCCAATTGTTCCAGGTGTGGATCCAAGGGTTCTGCTAGCACGAGCTGGGCCCCGTTGATGACCTGCGCAGGGTAACATACGTGAACTGCCCTCGAGGGTGGCTCGAGGAACCTCTCTCCGATGCTTAAGTTAGAATGTGTTTAGAGAGAGAAAGTGTACTTAGAAAGATAGAGAGAGTGTAATAACTTATGTGTCTAACCTCTTTTCCGTTGTACTTTATCCCTTATTTATAGGTGTACGATCTCCTTTGTGGAGAGTCTTACTTGGTCAGCCTGCGGGCTGACTCTGTCGGGCTGGTGAGCCCTTCTAATTATTCTTCCAGCGGTGAGTGCGCACCCCGTGAGCCAGTTTAGGAGTCCGGTGATAGCTCAGTGGGAGCTATCCTGTACAATTACGATCTATTTTAATAATTATGATTTTTAGTTTTAGACTTTTTTAAAAGTTAATAAACTTCTAACATTTCTTATGTACAAAAAAAATTATAATTTTCAATAAATATTTTGTAAGTCTGTTACGGAATGATTTTATATAATGAAATTTGTTTTAAAAGGAAATTTAAAATGAGATTTAATTAAAATTATTTAAATCAACTAATAATATAAAGTTTAAAACCAGTTGTTATATTGTACTTTATAATCAATCTTCCATTTAGCTACCATATGGACAGTTGTATTACCCGCCTATCAAACACGAGTACAATTAAAGATATTAAAGACAACTTATCCTTGATATATCATCCAATAACATGAAATACTTGCGTCACTTTCAAGAGCTACCATATACCCTAAACTCTTTCCCAAAATCATCTACAACTTTATAAGCAGTAATACTATATTTTTTTTAGGTATGATTGTTTAGTGATTATTATCCACGAGTAAAAATTTTGAATAGCATAGTGTATATTCCTATAATATATATTGTAGTCTAACATAAAATAAAATAAAATTATCTTTATATTCAATTAACAACCAAGACATCGCTCAGGCACAAAACTAGGAGTAAATACAAGTTAATCTACTAGATCAACAAAAATTGTCAATCATAAGGGTATTTTAGGTTTTTCCTTCATTTAGTATAGAACAATTTGGTAAAAGCATGAGCATGATTAAGCAATTATTGCCAAATCACCATTGCCATATCACCATCGCCATCTTCCTGTTGAAGTGTTGAATAGCAAACTTACCACCATAAACACCAAGCCTCGTTCCCTAACGCAGCTACCACAATCACCACCACTATGACACCCTTGTTGTCGACAACCACCAGCAAGAAGGCATCGTTGGTGAGCACGATACGACATCCTTCTTTTAATTTTTTTATTCTATTATTAATGGATGACGATTTTTGAAATTTTCCGACAGAAATTGAAGCTCCAAGGGTGGCATTAATAGAGGAGGATAGCACCCCTTCCCTTTAGGGTTAACCATGTCCTTAATTTCACCTTTTTAACATAGGGATTTCGTTTAATATGGCGGCGAAACCGCCGTGATGTCGTCGGTAGAAGATGATGGTTTCGGTGAAAGGTGGAGACGATGCAGGCGGTGTCGATGGAAGGAGGAGGTGATGCAGATTGTATCGGCATGGTGGAATTGTGGTGTCGGTGGAAGGAAGTGGGAGGTGTTGGTGGAAGGAAGGGAAGCTTCAATGGAATATTAATGTCTACTTTGATGACTAAGCGATAACTAAGCATGAGTAAATAGTGACTAAGCATAGATTGACAAAATTTGTTGATCTAATAGATCAACTAAGGCTCCCCCCAAAACTAGTACATAAATAAGGTGAACTAAACATACTCACAAGCTCAGTGAAAATTAGCTGAAGTATTATTTTTCCTAAAGCTAGATGAAAAATATACAAAGAAACGAACCACACTTTACCCCCAACTTTTTTACTTTTTCGATGATCATTACCTTCTTTTTTTCAAAGACACCAACTGAATCCATTGTACATATGGACTACAGGGCGTCATAACAAAGATACAAAATGTACATAAGAAGATGAAAAAACAGCCCCCAACAAAAAAATTGATACTATACAAAAATACAATACATTTTCCAAAGGCCATCCAAATGCCTCAAAAAACACAGCCGAAGTCGAAGGCTGCAATTCTTTTATGCAGATAAAAGAAAATTATAAAAAAAAGAAAAAAAAAAGGAAAAAAATGCCCTCTAAAATTAGCATCTCTAAGACCTATAATCTTGTTATCCTTCACTCAAGGAAAGGATCAGCAGCTTGCTGGGTGTCTAAAATTTCAGCAGCAGCATCGGCGATTCTTAGAGCCATTGTGGCTCTATACATTGCTAGATCTGCATTTTCCATCAGGAGCTGTGCTCTCTGACGTTTAAGTATGGCTAGCTCCACAGATTTGTCTGCCGAAGCTATTGCTTCCTGTATTCTAAGGACCGCGCTTTGTTCCTCTGCAGCATTATGCTCAGCAGCTATCACTAATCAAATTTAAACATTGAAAAAATCAATAGAGTTCTCATACAAAAGCTAGAAAATTCGACTGCCAGTAGCAATGAAGTGATTTTAATACCTTGAAGAACATTACTATCCTTGCCTCGACCTCGATGCATAGGTTGAACAGTCTGCCGTTTCAGAGATCTCTTCTTGCGTAACACAGGTTTTGTGATCAATTGCGCTCTCGTGGGCTGGTTTAACTGTCATAACAAAACTCCATGTAAGAAAACACAGAATAGAGGATACATCATGAGATAAAAGTTGCTAATTTGCACCAGAAAAACCAGCTCGCATTTGTTTATCTGACTAACAGTCGAGAGAGGTTTACATCAAACTCTTTTTTCTTTTTTTTTTTTTATCTTTATGAATTAGGGAGGGAGGAGGTAGCCAAACTGACGCATCAACGTTTCACTTACGTATTTTAATTCGCGCAAGGGCAGGGGGGATGGGCTGTGGGGTGGTGGATGCAGTATAGCTAAGCCAAACTGACGACGTGACAAGCATGAATCCCTTTTCGTCTTTATAATTCCCTAAGGGTACAGACACTACAGAGGGCCGGAGGGGAATAGCCAAAATCACTAGCATGTTAAATGGATGAAATATTAGTTTGCAGAAACATATTCAAACAGCAGACTATCCTCCAGAGACAGAAAAACTGCTATGTGCTGCATCCATGTTTACATTATGAGCAAGAACTGCACTTAAGTGATAATCTTAGGTTTAATAACACAGATACAGGTTCACTCTGATTGCTTTTGGGATGATCAATATAATTTGAGCCTGGTGTAATAAAGCGCGGGCACACACACACACACACAAAAAAAAGGAGTATTTGAAATTACAGAATTTGTCATAGTTGCTAATGTAGACGAAACAAATAACCATGAATAGCAACACATCCAAATTTCTGAGCAATTGGCTAGATACTTAAAATTCACCACAATCTAATCACAGGCTGAACAACTAAAAAGCTTGACTCAGTGTATAAAGGGAAGTAACCTGTATTGAGCACATACTAGTCAAAATACATGTACAAAGAAATATTGTGTTACAGCATGTACCTGGAAAACTCTAATCAGCGGGGCACGTTTTTGCTTCCTCTTCTTCATCCAATATCTATGTACCTGCTCAGCTACATCCGAAATAGCTACTACATCCAAACACAATTTAGCAGCTGCTATTTCATCATTGACATCCTCCCGGTTACAATAAGAAGCTTTCTCAAAAGAATCAATTGCTAATTCAAAGCTCTCTTCAGAAAGATGATTTGATGCTACCAGCTCACTATTGAGCTTGCTTAGCCACTCTTCATCCTCAGAATCCATATCATAGTTCGCTGTCTTCCTAGAAAAAGTCCTAGATAGTTCATCATTGGCTGTTCGAATGTATGACTCCGGTCTAACAAAGGCACCAGGGAGATCCCATGAATTGGTCACTTCACATACCCAAGGTACAGGGATAATTTTTACACCAGGGGACATTGGTACAATGTTCCTTTCCCCACATACCTTATAGAGTTCCTTGAACACTGCCCAGTCCTTCCGGTCAGGAAACTCTAGTTTCCACCCATTTTCCGATGCCCAAATCACAGCATGAGTAAAACGGTTGGTTGTACAGGGTCTCATTTCTTTCTGAATCTTCAAGGAATATTTTGTTGTCCCATCTGTTTTAATGGCAAGAAGCCACTCATTTGATGCAGAGGTGTCTAATCTGACCTCTGCCCCCTCAACTCTGTAACACTTGTCTGCTTCTACAATCAGGACATTAGCAGTACAGCACTGTGAATCAGGATCCACATTCAAGCTTGATAGGTCCGGCTTTTGCACAGGAATTTCACTCACAGAACTCTTTCGAACAGACCTCCGAAGCTCCTGTTTACAAGCTAAAGGTAATGCAGGGAGGGCTTTTTTCTTGGAAACATAATTAGATACTAATGGTCCAGGCGATTTCTGCAAAACGAAAGGTAACGGGTTTCTAGCCCTCCGACTCCTTAACGACCGCCTCCGCCTCTTTGAAGCACTTCGTGTAAGAACCCCAATCCTACCTTGCACATTTCGACTGGATAACTTACTAGCCCCAGGAGATGAATTTACAGACTTCATATCCTTGGACTCATCTTTAGCAGGGGCAACTAATCTGTCAGGGGGACTCTCACTCTGGTCATTGACGAATGTAAGGGTTTCATCAGTACTCTCATTTTTTTGGTCAAAATCGTACCAACATAAACAAGACAGGCGCACCGACCTAAACAACATTGTTGCGTGTAGGTGCAGAAAACACAAGGGAGCAGCTGTATAGTCAAGTGTAAACATTGCTATAAACTGCCTCACCCCAGAAATTCGGCATACACCTTTGCTCTTGTTTGACACACAATTCTGAAAGATAACAACAATTACACAGGCATAAAAATAAACATTTAAACATCACTATACACATCCAATCAACGCTAAAATGAAGAAGCAACAATATTTCAACAGTTTTAACACCAATCATAAAGTTAAGCATTCAAAATATTCTCAAAATCAAAACAAAAACAAAAACAAAAATGCAGTACATACCCACAAGAAATGAATGCCAGACGAGGCAAAAACAGGCCAAATCGGGCTCGAAACCAGGAACGTTGAAACCTCACTTAAACCAACTCTTTCTTTACTCAAATACCTAAGAAGTGAACTCAAAACACTTGAAAACAACAAACATCCATCACAAGAAGAATCGACGAAAACCGACAACAGCCCTTGATCATAATACCCTTCAATCACATCATCTGCCTGCTTCTTTTCAGTTTGCCCACTTTTTCTTCTTTGCCTTCTCACAAAATGCAAACCAAACTTCTTAGTATCAGATTCACCAAAACCCTTCAAACTCCTCACATTATAACGCTTTCTTTTCCTACTATAAACATTCCTAAACATTCTGTTCTTAAAACAATAACTCCCATCTCTTACACTAGGCAATCTATGACTAATTTCCGGCTCCGGCTCAGGTTGCAGTCTTGGTATCAGAATCGGTTTCGCATCATGATCAACATCCATTGGATCAGACCTATCATGCCAACCATTAATCTTCTGTTGCTTAAACTTGCCACTATCATTGGAAATCATTGGAAACCAATCGTCCCCATTTTTACTTCCTCGGTGCTGCTTAACATCAGCAGATTCAACCCACAATCGACGCCCTGACCTTAAAACCCTAACCAATTCACCGTCTTTCGCCTTCGGAACAAACACCCTCGTCGAACGCCGCATCTCTACTGACGGCATCGGCGCCAGATTTCAAACCTCGTTCTCTCCGAGTTAACTCACTGAGTCAAATCAACGATTCGATCAACCAACCAACTCTTCGATTCTGACGATTTTTTCAGCACATGGGTCATGTAATAACTAACAACACAAATAAATTCACTTCAATTAACACCAAATTATCACCGAAAATTTCCCAAATCGGCCATCTAGATCATAACACTCACGATAAATTATCAAAAAAAAAAATTAATTTAAATTACCCAGAAATTAGTGAACGAAAATTGTTCGGAAAAAAGATAATATTTTATAGATGGGATCGAGATTTTGTTAAAAGAAATGGGATAATCTTGAAATATTTTTAAGATTTTTGGAAAATTAATTTTGTTGTGAGGGGGAAAAAAGGAGGAAGAAGATGAAGAACAGGGGAGAAGAGGAGGCTGAAAGAGAAATATCCATTTTTTAGGGTTTAGTAGTGATGGAAGAAGAAAGAAAACTACTGTCGAATAAACTACTACCTGACTAAAAGAGAGCCGTTGGATGAGAAAATAGACGGTTGAGATTAGGAGAGAGAGTGAAGATTGATTCGATGGTGTCTCCAAAAGACTGGACGTTTCGGGGGGATTGATTTTAATTTTATTATTTAATTATTTTAATTTAGAAGAAGTTGACGAAAATATCCTTGAGCGGACCCCACGTTTAAGGTGGGGAGAATGAAGGGATATTTTTTTTGTGTGAAGAGTGAGGACCCATTCGTGTCTTGTTGCTAAGGGGGTGTTAGCTAGGATAAATGAGAATTTGCCACTTGTAGCTTGTAGTAGAGCTTCAAACTTCAAAAGCGGTTTAGTATGGGAAATTAGCGGGAGTGATAGAGATAATGAGGGTAAATATGTGGAATAATGACGGGAGATTAGTAGTTGGGATAAAGATAAAAATGATATTATCCATTGTTTGATACTTTTGATATGAGTTTGGAATAAAATTGGGATAAATATTCTCTCTGTCCCCTTTTGATAGTCACTTTTAGTAAAAAAATTACGGGAATTAATAAATATAAAGTAAATTTACATTGGGTATGCAAAAAAGTAGAGAGAGAAAGTAATTAAAGTATATGAAAAAGCAAAATTTACATGAAATAGTTAAATTTACACAAATATTTTTGCAAATGGGAGAGAATTTTGGTAAAAAAAAAATATTAATTGTACTTGAAAAAAGCAAATGTGACTAACATTTAGGGTCACTAAAAATGACATAAGTGACTATCAAAAGGGGGCGGAGGGAGTAGTAAAATTATTTAAACATTGTTACTTACCTTTCTCCTCTCTCCTCCTTCCCTTTCCTTAATGGTAAAATTGTCTTTTCACTTTCATTAAGTTTAGGTTAAGCAATTGAATGTGGATCGGGCTAAATTCAAGTTCTAAAATCTTATATTTTTGAAAGCGAGTTCTAGAATCATCTAAAGTTACTAGTATTTGATTAATTTTAATGGAGTCGAGTAGATAATTTAATGGAAAAAAACTCAATTTTAGAGAAAAGAACTTAATTTTATAGACAACTAGTTACTGCCCCTAGCAATGCCCCGAAATCTAGACCAATTAAATTTGCAATGTGTCACACTACCACCTAAAAATATTAGCTTCAATGTAAGAGATAAGAATAATTGAAACTTACGATTTTTATAGTATAATTGAAAATTGTACATTATAAGCACTAACTCATAAGAATAATAATCAAAATTTTATTACATGTATATTATGAACTAGTTAATGCCCGAGTCATGCTCAGATTTTTCAATTAATACATGGTTGGATTAATTTTATGCATAACATGAAAAGTAAAATTTGTATTATGATTTAGTGGTCAATAAATGGAATTATCAATATGTAACTTACCTTTTATTTATTTATTTTTTAAATTCAATCAAATTTGGAAATAGGATTATGTATGTTGAAATTTAAATTTTCTATCTTATCTTTTTATCTTGATAAAATTATTATTTATTTTTTTATGAAAAAATAACAACAACAAAAAAATGCTCGTGGAG
Source organism: Chenopodium album (assembly GCF_948465745.1). Taxonomy (NCBI): domain Eukaryota; kingdom Viridiplantae; phylum Streptophyta; class Magnoliopsida; order Caryophyllales; family Amaranthaceae; genus Chenopodium; species Chenopodium album. Next base: position 24,212,661 of record NC_137846.1, on the reverse strand, counting down.
GGAAATTTTTTAATATGGTGTTGACACGTGTAACCTAAGAGTTATTTTGGGGATTACTTTAGTATATTAGTGTAGATGAGAATTGTACTTCGTTACTAAAAACCCAAACCATATACAAAAGATAGAGAAGAAAAAAAAGTATCAAAATTAAAACTTTAGTCATACAATTTGTTTTAATGGACGCATGAGTGAGAGAAAAAGAATAACATTAATAATGGGTAAATTTTATTCATTTACGTTACAAATCAGATAATATATGATGAAATATGAAATTTTCTTCCTGGAGGCGGATTCACCATGCTTGGTGCATCCGCCTCTTCCTGCAGGTTTTTTCTTAAATCTCTGTTTTTTGGATAGTATTAATTACTTGATTTTTGGATCTTCTTTCTATGTATATATTGTCTTCCTGTAGGTTATTTATTTTTAGAATTCAATTTTCAAATTTGAATGAATTTGTAGAGAGAGAAATAGGGAGAAATCAAACTTTAAGAGAGAGATCGAAGCTAAAGAACATGGCCAATCATGGTGAATTTCGCCATGATTCAGATCACCGTTTTGCTTTTGATGATCAAGATCATGATGATTTCGGCGAGACGGAAGACATTGTTACAGCAGGAAAAGGTAATTTAGTTTTATTTTTCTGTAATTTAATTGAATTTCATGATTTTCTTATTGATTTTATAATTTCGTTCAATATGATGATAATCTGTTATTATTTACTGATTTCTACAGTTTAATTCATTGAAATTATAATTATTTTTCACAATGATGATTTATTGCATTGATTTCTGGAATTATTATTTGATTGCATTGATTTCTGGAATTATTAATGTATTCCTCTGTTTTTTATTTATAATGTGTCACGTTGAAGATGATGTTCTTTAAAATCAGCACACATGTTCATTATATTATATTTCAATGTTCTTTAATGTTACATATAATGTACATTACATGAATCTTATATATAATGTTTTTTTTTATCAGTGTACATTTATTTTGACTATAATGTTCATCATGTCTCTTTCGATGTTCATTAAATTTGAATATAATGTTCATTTATTTTGTAATCATAAATTTATATATAATGTTGTTTTTGTAATCATAAATTTGAATATAATGTTCATTTATTTTGTAATCATAATTTTGAATATAATGAATCTTATATATAATGTTGTTTTTTCTTCATTTATATATTGGATACAATGTATAATGTACAATGTTCATTTATATTTTGGCTAATGTTCATTTAAGTTTACTATAATGTTCTTTGTTTTCACTACAATGTTCATTTATATTTATGCATGTTAATGTTCGTTTTATTATTTTGCTATGCACAGGCTTTACAGAATCTACTACTTCTGAGCTATTGTTTAGAAAAGTAATGTCAGACAAAGAAGCATGTGAATTGTACAATTCATATGCTTTTAAGCATGGATTTGGTACACGCAAAGCACTTAAAAAGACAAGGGAGGATAAAACGACAATTCGTTTGCAAACTCTTGTTTGTAGTTATGCTGGCTTTAAGACAGTGAAGTCCTATTCTGTGTACCAAAAAAAGGATTATTGTACAGATTGCAAAGCGTTTATTCAATTTGATGTTGATAAGGAAACTGGTTTATATCATGTTGTGAAACATGAAATGGAGCATAATCATAGAAGAGTTCCTGTTTCAAATAGGCACTTGATAAGATCTCATAGAAAGGTTGGTCACTATTAAAGAACATTATTCATATATATAGTAATGTACATTTTTTATATGAAAAAGAACATAGTACTGTAGTTTAATGAACAATGTATTATTTGCTAATGACCATGTATGTGATAATGTTTTCATTACAGGTTCATGAGGATCGGATTCAAATGGTATCTAGCTTGACTGAAAATGGTATTCCTATTGCCGATGCATATCGTGTAATAAGGAACCAAGCTGGTGGTGAAGCTAATCTTAGCTTTCTTCAAAGAGATCTTTACGTTGCATTAGCGGGTGAGAAAAAAAAGAATGCTTGTGATACATTTAGCTTATTTGTTATTTTAAAGAAAGGAAGGCTACGGAGTATGACTTCTATTATGATTTTGATGTTGATGAAAAAGGGCATCTTCAGTCATTTTTCTTTCGGGACAGCAGGATGAAGGTTGATTATGATGCTTTTGGTGATTTGTTAGTCCATGATACTACATATCATACTAATAAGTATGGTATGATATGTGGTCCTTTTGTGGGTATGAACCATCATAATAAGAATGTAATGTTTGGTATTGGATTTCTCATCAATGAAAAGTGGGAATCTTTTCAGTGGCTCTTTAATACTTTCTTGAGATTAATGAATGGCAAACATCTAATTACCATAATGACTTACCAAGCTGCATCAATGGACAAAGCTATTAGGATTGTATTCTCTGACAGTCGACATCGATTATGCACTTGGCACATTGGTGAAAATACCAAGAAAAACATCAAAGGACTAAAGGCAAAGGAAGGCTTCAATGACTTATTTGATATTATCCTAAAATACACTGATACAATTACTGAGTTTATTGGTCAAGGTATGTCTTTAAATTGTTCTTTATTATTTAGCTCTATTTTTTTTTATTTTATAAGTTCATGTTCTTTATTTTTATTGCAATGTTCTTTACTTTTAAGCTCAATGTTCTTTGTTCATTGTTCATGTTCATTAAAATTTTCCAGTATGTTCTTTTTTAATTTACAGTATGTTCTTTTTGATTTACTGTATGTTCTTTTTTATTTTCTAGTATGTTCTTTTTTATTTACACGTATGCTCTATTAAGAAGTATAATATGTTCTTTTAAGAAATAATGTATGTTCTTTTTTAAATATTCCTACCTGCTATTGTTTTTTAGTCGTGAAATGTGTACTTTATAATTACACAGTATGTTCATTTTGATTAAATACAATGTTCATTTTAATTATGAATGATGTTCTTTATTTTATACGTTCAGTATGATTACAAAATACAAATGCAATGATAACAAATGGCTCAGCAATTTGCATAATATAAGAGAGATGTGGTGTCCTGTATATTCAAAAGACTTTTTCAGTGGAAGGATTCTTTCTTCTCAAAGGAGTGAAACTACAAATAAATTCGTTTCACGTAGACTTCATTTTACTCATGGTCTTTGTGATTTTTACAAGTCATTCATTGAGGTTGTTGATGAGTAGAGGAGCAAAGAAAATGACCATAACTATGACAGCATGACAGGGAATCTCTATTTAGCGTGGGCTGATGTGGGTTTGTTAGAGCATGCTAGAAAAATTTACACCATTCAAGTTTATCTTCAATTTGAAGACAATTTTGTGAATGATGTTCCATGCATTGCAAAGGTTATTGCAATGCAATCTCCGCTCTATGAGTATCATGTTGGACATCCAAAAAAGGACTTGATTATGCATACAGTAACTTTTGATGAGTCGGATGCTACGGTTGAGTGTACTTATAAGAATTTCAGTGAAGTTGGATTACTTTGTAAGCATTCTCTTCGTGTCTTACATCTCAACAACATTAACTACATTCCTAAGAAATACATTATGAAAAGGTGGACTAAGGCTGCCATGTGCTCAAGGGTGGATGATCATGTTGTTGAAAAGTGTGGGGTGACCCTTCAAGTGTTTGGAGACTACAACAAGTAAGGACTTTCATTCGATTAGTTGATCGTGGGCAATATGATTTAAGTACACGTAATGTAATTGAGGAAGCCATTGCTGAGTGTACTAGTAGAATTGAAGTCTTGTTGAGAAATGATGACAAGTAAGTAGGAGATGGTGAAGAAAACACAGATGGACAAGCTATTGCACAATGCTTTGAAACTGAAAATTTATTGGAGCCTAGTGATGTGATACAAGCTGATAATGAAGAAGCAGCAGAAGTTGCTGAAATTTCAGTTGAAAATAAGAAGGAATCTACCGTTAAAAATCCCATTAGTAAGAGGAAGAAAGGACAAAGGAACACCCAGCTTAAGACCACTCAAGAAAAAATATGCAACAAGTTGAAAGGGCAAAAGATTAAGTCATGGAAGAAGAAGAGTGCAAAAGGTGTGTCCATAACGAAAAAGAAAGCTCAGAAAACAATAAAGGTATATTATATTCCATAATAATGATTTCTTTTAAATAATGTTCTTTATATATATTCATTATGTTCTTTGTATTTGTTCAAAATGTTCTTTGTATTTGTTCTTCATTTTCTTTTTAAGTATGCTATCTTTATATTTGTTCATAATGTCCTTTATATTTTTAGGAGTCTTTGACGGTTCCTAAAGGAAATATATTGGCTCATTCAGAACTTTTTGGCAGTTCAATAGAGTATTTCGAACCTGATGAATATTTTGGAGTGCATATTGCCCCATTCAAAGAGTAAAAGGTATATTTCTTTCATACTAACTAATTAATATTACATTACATTTTATTATTAAAAGTCTTTTTACTAATTAATCTTGGTTTACATGTTTCGTAGGCTTTGTCAACGTGTTCGGGTTTCAAGTTTTTTTTATAAAAAACATAGTATTACATAGATCATTTCTATAATTAGATACTTTTATTGGACACAATACATTTCTTTGATTTCATGTAATGACATCTTTTATACAATATAGTATACATTTTTTTTTTGGGTTTTTTATTAGTACTTTCATCTATAAATGAAATGCTTTAGTTTAGAATTAAATTTTATACATCGAAGGACATATATCACAACAACCGATCATAAATATAAAAGACCATGACAATATAAATTAAATAACATATTGTTATAAGGTAAAGAACAAACTATTATCATATAAACAACATACTGTAAAAGTATAAAGAACATAATGGTAAAAGTATAAAGTGTGTACACGAAAATTAAAATGAACATACTCATCTAATATACAGATTATAATGTTGGGGAAAAATAAAGAACATAATATTTTAAAACAAAGAATGACATCAAAAAATAATATTTCCAATTGTACATATCAATAAGTTTCTTAATACTTTGATTTTTTTAAAAAAACTTTAGTTCATTCAAACTAAATTTTGGATGCAACAAAACGAACTTCCGCCGTCATCTTGTTCATTCCATGACTCATTAACTCATACGCATATTGCATCCTCAACTTCTTCACAGGTTCAAACTGAAATTTAATAAATATTTAAACCCAAGTTAATAAAAAAAAAATTCAGAACAATAAAAAATATGTAAGACATGCTTACATTTGAGGGTTTTAGGCCACAACTCCATCTCTTTTTGCCATAATAACACTCCATATGCCTCATTGCGTATATGGCACAATCAACCTTGTTTGTGCTTGTCTACCATGCCATTGTTAACAAAGACACAGAGAATTTTCGAACCTTCTCATGACCCTTCACTCCTTTGGTCCCAAGATAAGTTGCATACGCGTTCAACTATAATTAACAAAAGAACATACTATAATTAACAAAAGAACATTACTTTATTATAAAAAGAACATCACACATTAAAGAAAAGAACATTACATTATTAAGACCAAAAAATCGCAAACACTGAAAAGATCATTATACAATTTATAAAAGAACAGTACATCAATATAAAAAGCACATCACATTTTTATTAAAAGAACATTATATAATTATGAAAAGAATGTTATAAAAATTAAATATAACTTACTATTTTCTCTGCATAGTCATGATATGTGTCATTTATTTTGACATCTTCTACAAGAGGAATGTTGTCGATGATTTCTAAGCATTTTTTTTTTCATGTTAATGCAAAAAATGTAAAAGTGTGAGGATGCATACACTAGAAAGAAAATTTGAAAGTTTTGTAATAAAAAACTAACATTAATAGAGAAAGTAAAGAATATTTATTTAAAATAGAAAGAACATTCAAACTATAAACAAATAACATTAATTCAAAAAGAGAAGAAAATTCATAATAAAGCTTACCAATTGGAAGTTACTAATGTCTTCAATTTCATTTGCTTCCAAGTAGAACTTCAGTGTTTCTATGAACTGGTTAGTTCTATGTTCCAAAGTGATCTCTTGACTACTATATGGTATCCATCATCCATACACAACCAATTATGCATAAATATGCAGATATTAGTATGAATAAAATTCAAGTTAACTGTCAAGTCATTGGAATGATACTTACAAATGCATGCTTGGTGAAAAATAATCTATTTCAACATTCCTTCTGTTCATAATATTTGCCCAAGCATCTACCACCTCATTGTATACATATGCATCACTCAAAACTGTCTGAAATTGTGTGCGATTAAGCATGGTTGTACCATCATCATACAACAAGTCACTGGAAAAAAAGTAATCATCTTATGAGAAAGAACATTTACACAAAATAAAAAGAATATCTTAATTGATCATAATGAACATTAACTATGTTAAAAAAGAACATTATCTAAATTAAGATCCAAAATTAAAAAGAACATCCAATATCACCAGAATGAACATCATGTATGTTTGAAAAGAATATTATCAAGAACATCATGTAAATTATCAGATATATGAATTTGATTGAAAACACTTACTCTCCTGGATAATCTTTTGTAAGGACATCATATGCTGTTCTTCTTCTGAACCTTCCAACAAATGGGAATATTTAACTAAATATGGAGACTTGAAGATCAAAGGCAACTTCCTTTGTCTCTTTTCAATTTTTGGTGATTCATCATTGAAAAAAAAAAAACAATTTACAATATGTAATAATGTAAAGAACATTATATAATATTTTGAATTAATATATATACCCTTTAATCATTTTTCCTTTGTCTTTTTTTTTCCTTCTCTTTTTCACATCCCCTGACCTGTGCTTTTCTTCAGTAATTGTATATCTTCATTTAAAACGGAAAGATCATTTAATATAGAACACAAATATATATATATATATATATATATATATATATATATATATATATATATATATATATATATATATATATATATATATATATATATATATATATATATATATATATATATATATATATATATATATATTAAAAACATAAATCATATAAATTGAGAAAAAACATACCTCCTTTCATCCAATCCTTTTTCTTTTTCATCATCATTTTTTTCTTCAACAGCTACTTCATTCTTTGACTTTGTCTTTTCCTCTTCATTATTATTTTTATCGGTAACCACATCTCTATAAGAACAACAGAAAGATCATCACATATCAGAACTAAATAACATAAAAATAGAATTAAAGAACAAAAATATATGAATATAAAGAACACCGTAGATTAAGGTACATGAATATTGTAGGAGATTATAGGTACTAAATTGCGGAACATATATGAATCATATTCATAAAGCACCTAAACCAAGGATCTCATGCATAACACATAAAGAAGTAAGAATTATACCTTTGAATTGTGATTCCACAAGTGATCGAACAAGAACAATAAGGAGAACAAGAACCCCACGTGTGATTCCTCTACTTAGTCCACGAGCACGGATTAAACCTCCACTAATTCTAGTAAGTTGTGACTGAACACTTCAATCAACCTTCAACGGAGATTTGAGCCACGAACACACCACAACACCACCCACGCGCCACCACACGCGCCACCTGGGGAGGAGGGCTGTACGGACAGAGAGGAGAGAGAGAGAGGGCCGAGTAGAGAGAGAGAGAGTTAGGGTTTTGGGAAGCTTGGTTGCTTGTGTGACAATTCACTGTATGTCAATTGTTATGTCATGCAACCCTAGGCATGGTTTATATTTATAGATCATATCTAGAAATAAAACCATGTCAAGTCCAAAACCCATTAGACTCTTCTAACTATCCAAGCCCAATTATCAACATGGTATGTCATGAATTCATGAGGCCCAATAATGGGCCTCTAACTTGTTTAACCCAATACTCTTATGTGTGACCTTGTAGGATCCACTCTATAAGGCTTCGGGCCATTAAGCTAGCCCAAAGATCAATTGTCATATCTAGCACCAAACATTGACGACCCTATAGAATGAACTAATTATCTCCATAATCGTGATCCTTGATATATCTAGTAATTGCACTTATCGAAGACATAACTCTTTCAAATATATCTCTATAGGACATTTTCAGCTTTTGTATTCTCAACATCAACATCATTCTCAATTTCTTCACTGATTATCATGACAAACATCATATAGTATGAAAAAAGCATCAAAATAGATATACAAACACATTTGATAAAACTAAGGAACATTTTATATTAAATTAAAGAACATCCCACATCTAACCAAGGAACATCCAACATTTCACTAAAGAACATAATAGTATTAGACTAAATATCATAATACAAACCACCAAATAACACAACACTATTTGATACATTCAACCAACCTAAATAGAATATTACAAACCAACATAAATAAAATACAAGCACAACTAAAGTACACTAATAAAGCACCTGAAATTATTACAAACCCCCAACTTAAATAAAATACAAGCGTAAAGGACAATAGTTTACCCTGTCTTGTCCACATTACCTTTTCCTTCATTGAGAGCCTTGTCAACATCATTAATCTCTAGTTGTTGCTCCTTGAAAAAATCATAGTCAATTGGATCAAACTCCATTTCTGGTACCTTAACATCAGCTGATCCTAAACTGAGCTTTAGTTTTAGATTAAATGGCTGCTCAGACATCACATAAGTTGTTGGTGTAGCCACTTGACTGAATACGAGAGGTTGCAATATTAGGGATTGGATTGGTGTGCTGATGTACTGCTCTTGGTGTTGTTGGTTGGTTGGCTTGTTTTCTTCAACATGGTCGTTTTGCTCTTGGTGTTGTTGATTGGTTGGCTGGTTTTCTTCAACATGGTCTCTTTGCTTTATAAAATTCATAACCACCTCATCAATCATTTCTCCAAACCAGTCAGCTCCAAACAAGTCATTATCCTGACTAAGTATTGAGTTGCCCTCTCCTCTTTGAATTTTAGTCTATTGTTGAAGTTCTGTTGACATCTTGTACCCACAACACTTCGACCACATGGCTGTAACATTGTACATTGCGTTCTCTTCAACCAAAGGAAAAGAGTAGAATTTCTCTTCCATCTTCAGCACATTTGAGGGATTGATAAAATCAGCTGCAATTCTCTCTGTTACTTCACGAAGCATTATGTTATACTCCTATGGATACATTATAAAAGTACATGAAGTTGTTAGAGAGAGAACGTGCTACTATTATATAAAGAACATTGTATATCTTATGAATGAACATCATGTACATTACTATCAAATAAAGAGCATTAAATATCATGTGAATGAACATATTATTAAGATATAAAGAGCATTGTATATCTAATGAATGAACATCATGTAAATTATAAAAAATAACTATATGAAACCAATATTAATACCTGAATATTGTTTGGAGCAGTTTGATAGGTGTTGTCTTGTTACTGCTGTTACTGTGATTGTTCTTCTTCCTTGTGCTGTTGATTCTTTTTTTTTTCCTTCTTCTTGCTACTGTTGTTCTTGTTGTCCTTCATTCATCAAAATTTGATTTCTCACAAAAATTAGAAGTTGGATTCTATCCAACAATGTTCCAAGCCCAATTCCTGATCTAATCTTAAGCTTGAACTTGTCTTTGATTTTCTTCCCCTGCCACATCTTGATGAGTGGATGCTCTCTTGGCTCAATCAAGTTCTTCTTTTGTAAATGATCAAAATAACAAACCTAGGTTCCAATTACCAATACATCATCAATGAGATTTAAAAATGAAAAAAATTATAATCTATACAACATACTTAATATATTATAAGTTAGATTGTATGTATTAGTCTTACCATGATGAAAGGAAGTGGACCATAGAAATATCTGCCTAGTTCACATTTCCAGTAATCTGTACTATCAATTAAGCTTCCAATGGTATACTTACACCAATCATATTTAGCAATTCTATTGGTGTCCCTAGTAGTGTACAAAAACCTAAACAGATAACATTCAATATTTTTAGAAAGAACATTCAGTCTATTCAAAAAGAACAATCTATAAAAGAAAAGAACACACACCATAATAGTAAAAGACACTAATTAGTAAAGTAAGGAACATTGTTACAGATTGAAATGATTATTGAATATTTCTAAAAGAACATTAATTATAAAATAACAGAACATCAATTAGAATAATAAAAAACATTGCTAATAATAAAAAAGGAACATTACTAAAAACAAAAAAAAGAAAAAAAAACATAGAGTACATTTTAAATGAACATTTTCCACTAAAAAAAGAACAATAAATATATAAGAAAAGAACATTATACCTTAGCAAAGGTTGTGTGTTGGTTGTGCTCTTGATGCAACAATTCACAACCAAAACTAAGAAACTCCTCTTCCAGTCATCATTAAGAGGAGTATTAAGATTTGCTAATTTGCTGGCTACTGCTCCCAATGTAGGAATAAAGCCCTCATAATATTTCTTGAAACTATTACACATCTCCTTGTACAAAGGATCTTCAACCTTAGGCTCAACAATTTTCTCACCACCATAAGTTATTCCATATACACAATGGACATCCTTTGCATTAATTTCAAGTGCTATGCTTCTATCACACTTTATATATACTCCATGTGTTTCAAATTGGGAAATTAACATTGTAGAAAAAATATGGTGAATATCTTGGAAAATCTAGATGAAGAAATCCACCAAAGCCCATGTCTCTAATAGCTTGTAATTTTTCAGCTTGTTCATGTAGACTCCTTATCAAAACCATCATAGGTTGTGCAGATTGCCTTGTTTTCATTGGGTCGATGTCATCAATATCAGAATCATCACCTTCCTCTTCATCTTCCTCATTAGCATCACTTGCAGGCACAATTTCTTTCTTTGCCCTCTTATTAAGTGGCTGCTTCACTTTTACAACCTCCTTTGAGGATACCTCCACAATTGATGTACCTCCTGGTACTTGAGAAATCGATTGAGCAGCACCTTTTTCAGGTTGTTCTTTAACCGGGAAATAAGGCTCACCCATTGGAGCCCTTCTTTTTTTCAAAACAATTGTTTTATTCTCTTTCTTATGCTCTTTGTAAGCAGCTTCCACAAGAACTTTCTTAGGTTCAACTTGTTCCTTTTCTTCTTCCTCAACTTCTACGGGAGCTTTTCCTTTTTTCCTAATTATTAATGTAGACTATTAGCACATCAATATAATATAAAATATCAACACAAAAAAACATTATAACATAGTATTTGCTTACTTTTTTTTAGTTGCTATTTGTTTAAAATGGTATTTTTCTTTGCCTTTTTTAGCAATTTCTGTCTGTGATTCTTTTTCTATTTTAGGCTCCTTCTCAATTTCCTCTTGTGCTTCAGTTTGCACTACATGTTCCTCAACTTGTCCTTCAAATCTAAATATACACATGACATAAAAGTAAAGTACATGAACAACCTTACACATAGTTAAAAGAAAGTTAGAAAACTTGAATAAAAAAGTATACACATAGTTTTTTTTCCAAGTAGGCATGAACTACCAAGCCCACTCATCTTATATATACATCCACCCAAGCTTTAATCCACAAGCTCAAGTTGGTCACATAAATTTCATGATTAGAAATCAAGGACAATTACAGCATCAAGATACCAATTCAGCAATATAATTAATTTCCACCGGGGAAAAAAAGAGAGACAGAGACTTAAACAACAGTCCTACAGATATTGGTGGAAAGTAGCAAAACTGCAGTTTAAGTACAAGACTAACATGAAAATTCAGCTAAGCTTTCTGGGAGATATCAAGGACTGACTACAATATGCTTCAGGAATGTAACTACACACTACATCATTTCTTAGCTTAAGCATCATAATTCATAGTTACATAAAGTTAATTAGTCCCATGCTAATCCCAAAAGTATTTGCCAGACTGAAACTCCCTACAAAAACTGAAAAACCTGTCCAACCAAGTAAAAAGAACCAAAACTCCGACCCCTTTCTACCACCCTTGCCCCGCTCCATATCACTCTTATCAGAATCTGTTGCTCTTCCTTGGATGTGCTTATAAAGAAATGATAGAAGAAAATTTATGGTAAGTGAACAAAATGCACATACCCTCCGTCCCCTCACCCAATAAGATAATTAGATAATGGTACTACATTAGCAATATCCAAAGGCCTTTCATGATGCTTCTTTTATATTGGTTAATATGGTACTACTTAGCAACAAACAAGGAACTACCCACGAGACTCTGCCATAACTAGGCTGCAAAAACGTGTGTGGTTTGCTGCCATAACAAGCTGAACAAAATCAAGCACTCCAAAGAACTAATCATAATTTACATGTGAATATTGCATAAACTAACAAAGAACATTGCATTAACTAAATAAAGAACATTAAGTACATCATCTAACAAAGAACTTTCCACCATCTAACAAAGAATATCTTATTCTCTAATAAAGAACATTTAATTATATAACAAAGAACATATAGACTTAAATGTAATGTACATAATATTATGTAAAAAAGAACATTTCCAACTAAATAAAGAACATTAAGTACATGGAGAATAAACATCTACACTTTTTTAATCCAAACATTAAAAAAAATCCAAAAATTCAATCATACGAGTACGTAGATCTATAAAAAGCACACAAAAAAAAATCTCTTTAAAAAAAATAAAAAATAAAAGTCACCTTGAACTTTCTGTAACTATTTCTTCTACTACCTCCGTTACATATTAGTTGCAACTTTGGAATATTTTATCTCTCACAAATATTACCCAAAGTTGCATTTAATATGTAACTGAGGTAGTAGAATTTTAGGGTCCACAATAGTGTTTGGATTTGCAACCTTCTTTGAATTTGTCCCAATCCTTGTTCTTTTCTCCTTCAAAAATGAAACTATTGGACGGTTTTCATCTACATTCTCATCACTTTCATTTTGTATTTCTCTGCAAAACCATAATAAAAAAATCAAATAAAAAAAATAAAACAAAAAATCAATTTGAACTCAAAAAATCAAACCAACCACAAAAAAAAAAAAAAAAAAACCAAAAAGTTGCAAAAACTTACAATCGAACAATTTCGTCGGTCATACTTGAACAATTTTGCACCAACAAGTTCGAAATTCACTAAATTCTTCTTAGGGTTTCAAGAATTTGAATCGGTTTGGGAGAGAAACCTTATAGAGAGAGAAAAATTCTAGAGAGAGAGAGTATAGTATGAAATGGTAAAAAAAATTACTATGTTTATCTTTTTCCATTTTACAAAACTGAAGGTTAAAACAACTAGTGTACATTAAAATTGAACAAAATCTTCTTTTCTACAGCCATGTACCTTATGATACAACATAATGTACATTTCGCTTTTTTTAAAAATACAAGACTTGCGTTTTATTTACAAATGAGTGTCGTTTTGCAGCGGATGCTTATTACTCTGGAAAATTGGATGAAATATCTGGAAAATTGCTCGATGCTTGATTGAATATAAGTATCCAATGAATCACCATTAGTGCGATTAATTACTTGCTAATTAGATTTTATTATTGTGAAATTACTAAGGAGATAAGAAAAAAAATTAAATAGGGAGGTTAATATGAAGAGTTTTGCATTAAATTAAACATTATTACAGAGAGGTTATGCATATGAAATTTTTTTCAGGTAGCTTAAGTATTGTTAACCTCCATGTCACGCCTTAGATTTTTATAAGATAGCTTAATGACCGCCATGTCATGCTGACATAAGGATGCCACGTGTTGTAATATAATGTAATCCATGAGTTTTAATAATATTATTGTTTTTTTAAAAAAAATGTACAATCGAGTTCTAGAATCATCTAGAGTTACTTGAAACTTGGAAGTAAAAAAAGAAGATATAATACGCAAAGGTAGGATAGTTTTTTTTAAATCTTAAAGGTTTATAAAGATAAATAACAATATTCAAAATTATTTATTTATTTTTAAAATTTCGGCTAATAAATTCGAAATTTTTTAAAATACAAATCTGAAAATCTATAATTCTATAAATATAGCTAAAGTAATTACCGTTGATGTCATTATTTTCCACATGTCAACCTCTTATAAAAAAATTTCCTGCCAAAATTAATAATGACATCATTATTTTTTTTTCAACATAAATCAAAATTTGAAAATGGTAAATTAATTATACATTTTCCTAACAGATTTTATATTAAATTGACTAATTATGCAATTTCTATTGGAGAAATTAAAGGAAGGTCGAACTATTTTATTTTCTTATAAACATTATCTTTTCCTCCAGCTCCGTATATTTTATACATATTATATGAATTGGGGTTTCCACTCTTTATTAATTTCTCAATGTATTAAATTTTGCTTAAATTATTTGTGCTACGTACATATTACACACACAAAAAACTAAAAAATATAGTTAAAATCGTAAAATAATGTTAAAATCGTGCATCGCACGAGCCTAATCTAGTTAATACTGAAATAGCAACCATTATCATCATCCTATATTAAAATTGGAGTTCATCTAGGCGCATAAGCCCTATATATTTGGCATGCACATAGGAGGGCAATCTGGGATTCGGTGGTATATATTCACTCTCTTAATGGTACAGTGGTATATTTTTGTGTACTATTATGCATGTATAATGTACCATTAAAGTATAAGTTGTCTGAATAGTATTTTTTGTGTACTATTATGCATGTATTAGTGCTTTTTGACATCATACTTTTCACCCTTAGGTTCCCATTATTTACAAAAATGTCATCCTATTTGCATGTTATAGGGCCTATGCGCCAAGAGTTTTCCTTAAAATTGTACACATGTGGATTATGTCATCATTTTATTATTCTTACTAGGTTAGGCCCGTGCATCGCAAGCAAGTTGTAGTAGTGTATGTAATTGAAAATCACGCCTAATAAGATAATGTGGACAACTATTTTAAGTTCCTTTATAATCTTGTTATTAATTAAAGTGATCACGAATATTATAGAATTGTATGTGCATTAATATTCAACCAATTTATTTTAATAATAGTTTGGAGCAAATTGAATCTTTGTTTGCATGCCTTTAAGATCGTAGGAATCACTTTTCACAATAAGAATCGATTAGAGGCCAATACTGGCGAATGTGACTCCATTACTCACTTCGTAACACCATCCCCGATCATCCTTTCGTGGTTCCGAACCACATGAAGTTAGTAATTTCATGGATTATTGATAACTTGTTATTTGATATGATTTTAGGGTGTTTTTGAACTCTATTTACTTGATAATTTTAGTTCACGTATACTCTATTTCTATGCAATTTTTATGTATCCTATGCTTCACGGGTTGCTAGTGTTTTTGTTAAGTTTTTAGGCCTAAAGACTACCAATTGAAGCCTGGATGATGAACCAAGGTTGGAAGCAAGAAGATGATGGAAAGAAGCCAAGGCAAGAGAGCCAAGTCAAGAGGAAAGAGAGATCTGCAGTGGAGCAACCTCTCCAAAGAGTGGGGTGGCCTCTCCTAAGGCGTGGCCTTTCCAGGTCAGTGGAGAGGCCTCTCCACCTCGATGCTGTAGCTACTGCCTCCTTGGCAGATTCAAGGAATTTTGTAAGGAGAGGCCTCTCCAACATAGGTTGCGGCCTCTCCAACTGAAGCGCCCTCTCCACCTATTTGGAGAGCCCTCTCCACCTATTTGGAGAGACCTCTCCACCTCAATTCTGAACTTCCTGCCTCCCTTGGCAGATTTAAAAGAAGAAATGCGGAGAGGCCTCTCCAACATATAGGTGCACGACCTCTCCACCTTTTTGGAGAGCCCTCTCCACCTTGCTACGGAACATTCTGCCCCAATTTCTCCTAGTTTGGAGCGGCCTCTCCAAGTCATGGAGCGGCCTCTCCAGTCCCTTGGAGCGGCCTCACTTGACCTTGGAGAGGCCGCGCCCGATAGCTGCTGCGATTTTTCTTTTGCACAGTTTCCTATGTAATTGGGGGATATAAATAGTTTTGGGGGGTTCTCTTGTACGGATATTCAATTTCTTAGGGTCCTTTCTCTTAGTTTATAGTTTTAGAACATCAAAAACTCCCAAATCATTGCTTAGTTCTTAGTTCTTACTCTTGGAAATTTGAATTCAATCATTGTAGAAGACAAGTTCCACCATTGTTATTCAAGTTTGAGGCTTCTAGTAATTATTTCTCACTCTTCTCTTCTATTTTCTCTACTTGAATTGCTTTTTGTTTTCTTCATTCTTGCATACTTAAGTTGTTAATTAGTTTAATTCTTAGTTTAAAACTTGTTCATGAATTGCTTGGAATCTTTAATTGCTTTATCTTCCATGGATTGTGAGTAGTCTAATTTTCTAGGGTTTGGGTAAAACCCTCAATGTAGTCTCTAATTACTTGTTACATGTGCTAATTTGGTAATTTTTGGGTGTTAATTAGTTAATCTTAAGGGGTTTCATTGCTTAGTTCTTGTATATGGCCATTGCTAGAACTATTTATCCAAGCTTTCTCAACGAAGGATCGAGAGATGAACTTGAGTTAGCTCCCTTATGCTTAATTGACTTGAAATGCCATGAGAATAGGAATTTCTAGTCAAGGGAATGTTTTTTGTCATCGTAATTATGCTTTAATACTTATTTTATGCTTTGTAACCATGAGAGTAGGTTGTATTTATGATTCAAGTAATCCCTCTAACTTAAGAGGATGACTTCCCCTATTTTATCCCCTTATTTTACCTTGATTGATGCATGTTAATTGTGATTTGCGATGAAGTTGAGTGGTATAACCCAAAAACCGTAGAATCCTCTAATTATTGTTAATCTCCTCTTAGTGTTAGTTGATTGAACTAGTAGAAGTTACCTAAGTGTACACACCCATTTGTGTCTCCCCAAAACCAAACCCAGTGATGAATACCTTTTGCGTCAAATGATTATCGAATGAAGTGAAAGTGTGGAAGGTCACGTGTTGCGGTTAGTTTTTATTAAAAATTCTTTCTTTCTGTTTTCGAAAAACAACTCTATTTTATGAAAATAGTCAATCCAGTTTAGTTTGGTTCACGACAAGGGTCTAATAATAGTGTAGTTGGACGGGGCTTGCAAAGAGCTTTCCAACGATATATTATAAGCCCAATTCCGATGGATAATGAGGAAGTTATGGCCAAAATACTAAACTGGGCCCGGTTGATCTTTACATGCGGCCCGATGATCTAGGGGAGGGCCCAATGTTAATTATTATTCCTAAAGTTATTAGAATTAATTATAGTCTTCTAAAATTCTCTAGAAGGTTCTCTTAACTCCTAATAAAATTAGAATTAATAATTAGATTTTGATAAGTTTTACTTGGAATAAAATATTATTTTATGAAAAATACGATTTCAGTTTTCATACGGATTTTACGAGTCAATTTTGATTGATAAGTGGACTCCGTGTTTGAAAGCACGTAGGAATCCAGGCTGTCGCCAAACGACAGGCCTGTCGCTACGCGACAAGCCTTGTCGCCACGCGACAGACATTGTCGCCACGCGACAGACATTGTCGCCAAGCGACAAGGTTGGTTTTGCGGCGACAGCGTGGAGTTTTATTCCTTATCAAATTCTACCTATTTCCGGACGGTTTTCTTATAAATAGGGTCCTGAACCTCCGTTTTTATTAATCAAGAACCAAGGAATTCTAATCTATTTTCTAAATTCTCTCTAAGCTCTCATCTCTCTAGCTTTTCGCAAACACAATTCCGCATACACAGGATCTGAAAACACCTAGACGAGTTCGAAGTTGCCTTCGCCCTAGATGTGAAAGGTTATAATTTCTGAGGGTTTGGTCCCTAATCTCTATTTCAATTATTTAGTTTGATTGTTTGATTTTATACTTTTCCTTGAAGTTACTAACGCGTGTATTTTGTTATTAGAAAGAGGTACGAGGCATCAAAGTATGTAATCTTATTTCTCTATTCTTGTAGAAAACATGTTTATTATTTATTAATTCCTAGCATCATGTTAGGATGTTATTATTGCTTTCTAGTATCATGTTTAGGGTGCCTTTTACTCTTTTCTAATATCATGTTGGTATCATGCTAGGGCTAAAGCTTTGATCTTTCATGCTTAGTAACATGCTAGGATTTGTTATTAATCTTGTTAGTATCATGCCTAGGATCTTGCTATTATATTTAAGCTTTATTATTATCATGATTATAATTGTTATGATTATTATGATGATTATTATGTGGCTTGATATATATTATTGTTGTTGCTTGATCACGCCTTTTATGCATGTTTAAAGGGAATTTGTACTTGTAATCACGCTTAATAAGATAATTAATAATCTTGTTTAGGGTTAATATGATTATAATTCAAGTGATCGCCAATAATAGTTTTATTTGTGCATTAAATTCAACCAACATAGATTAAACAGGTTTAGGGTTAATCTATTGATTGCATGTTAGTCAGAAAGCGCACATGAATACGAGAAGAATAAAGTAGAGGCCTATTTAGGGCAGGTTCAATCTCTTTTAGGTTGGATTTGTACCTTCATCCCCGAACCCTATTTGGTTCAAGACCTTTTGGAGTTGACGATCTCATGGATCGTTAAGGGGTGTGACCTTCACCCTGTGAACGGTTTACAAGTTCCTAAAACTTGTTGGCGACTCTTTTGCTCTAGCTTCCTTCCCTTTGGACGCCACCATACTTAAGTGTATGATCACAATGGGGCTCAAGTATGGGATGGCTTGAAATATTCCCTAAACTAAGCCAACCCAATTTCGACTTCATTTGGCTTATTTAAACGATAGTATCTCGGTGGTTGAGTGCCAAGCATATTCATAACATGCTTAACATAGGCGCGATTCGAATGACGCCTACAATTTGGTGACTCCACTGGGGATGGTTCTTGGTTATTTATTGATTTGAGTGATCGGTAATTAATTGTGATGAGTGGATGAGACTTGAAAGATTCTTGAATTGTATTCCTGTGATTAATTTGGCATTTTTTGCATATGCATTGATTTTTAACGTCGTTTATAGGTTCGTCTCGTAGGAAAAATTGAACAACCTGATCGCGATCGAAGAAAACGAGGCACTACTTGAATTTTACGAGCACTGCACAACGACAGAAACGCCGTGACATGGTACAGAATACCATCATGCGGTGTCTAGTACCATGACGCGGCATTATCCACCATGGCGCGGTGTCTGTAAAATACCTCCAGTGGTTCTGTATTTTTTCTCGTTATTAGCTTCCTTCGATTTTTCTGAAAAAATGTGTATATTCTACATACATCTTAGCCTCGGGGGATTTAAGCTCTATCAACCCAAAAACGCTCATGGCAATAAAGGTTCATCCAAGTTATTAAATCCACCCAAACCATGGAGTCGAGTTCGATTTAATCACGAACTTGCGGAGCCACTCGTTGGCATACACCCTCAAGGGAGGTTGCCTGGCTAACGCGTCCAAACTCTTAACTATAGTACCCTTTTTGACACTAAATAAACTTGACCATAGTGTAACATAGAACTTGACCTTAGGTAGCGAATTCTTCTTTGCATCATTGTGCCTACGTGCCTTATGTGTGTATTTGATCGTTTTGATCCTAACCTTAACGATCTTTCTTTGTTTATGGTGGTTTATTTTATGACTAACTAATGCCAATGGACCGTACTCACTTAGTAATTAGCACAAACTCTAAAATTGACAAAAAAAAAGAAAATTGGAAAAACGCACAAAAACAACCCGAAACTGATTACCGTGCCACGGCAGAAATGTCGCGTCACGGTAATCAGTGCCGTGTCACAGCAAATTATACTGCATTACGGTACAGTTTTCTGTGTCACGACAGTAGTGTCGTGCCACGGTGCCTAGGTTTAAGTCCAGTCAGTCCTATTTTGATCTTCCGTGCTATTTTTGGTCCTTGCGTCAGTCATTTTTATACCGTTACATGTCTAGCCATACGATCATACCACGAGTCTTATAACATCGCCCAATAACTCACGAGTCAAGTTTAGTCCACTCACTTTCTTTATTTTTCGACTCGAGTCGTGCACCATGTCGTTTATGATCGTATTCTAGGTTCATGCACCTCTTTTTTCCGTCATAAAAAATGAGTGGAGTATTCTCATCTATTTTCAAAATGTTGTCTTTCCTTCTTTCTCTCCTATTTTGAGCAGTGAGTCAAACTATTAATTGAATTTGTTTTATTTCACATTACTTGGTCAAGGAGCAGGGGTAGATTGGTGCGGTTCGAGTCACTACCACAACAATCTCTTAGACCTAAGAGGCCTTCAAAGGAAAATTCACCATCTTCACATCACTTATCACCTTCAAACTACTTTCAGTTCGTTCCAATGGCCGCTGACGATGGGATGGACTAGTTTGTTGGTATAACTAATCCTCCTATAGCCTAACTAAATTTGTAAACACTTAACAAACCCAAATACAAGTATAGAGGTAAGTCAAGGGTCGAACCCAAAGGAATGGAGGTAAGTGTTATAGCCTTAGGTCAAGCTATCCCGAAGATTAAGTAAATGGTTTGAACAAGCAAGAACTAATCAGCACAACAATTCGAATAAGGAAATCAATATAAAAAACACTAGGGAATTAGGATCCACATGCATTCACGATAAACATGCTAATTGGATAGGAAATTGATCAATCGAATAATGCGAGGGAAAATAGTAATTGCAATCAAAAGTACTCGAAAAACTATTTCCTAGGTGTCAAACTAGGGGTCTCTACGAATGACTATCATAGGAACATCACAAGTCAAGTTCAATCGATAAATCTAGCTTCCAAATCAATGTGTCGTATCAATGAAAACTATAATGCAATCTAGCTTGATAATCAAGGTTAGCTACTCCTCAACAAATCAAACACATGCACAATTTCTATCAACCAATTTAATCACAATATTAAATCAATCAAAATCCCCCAATTAGCTATGATATATCATTCATACATGCTTCACCACATCCCTAGCAAAGGATCTACTCACTACACATTGTAGAATTGAAGAACAAAACTAAAAAAGTCATCAAATTCTTCATCAACATTGTAATCAAATTATCAACAATCAAATCAATCAATCAACTAGAAATTCAACAAAATATCAAAGATCAAACACTAAAATTGGATTAAAGAGAAGGAAATTCTTACAAAATTTTTGATCAATATCAAAGAAAATGAAGATCAAGTGCAACAATCATCAAATCACCAAGTTTCTTTCTCTATAATCTAAGAGCTAAGTTTTCCCCAAATTGAGCTTCTCTCTCTAAAAATCTAGTCCTATTCAATTATAAAACAATTCTAATTCTTCTCTCTCTAAAAATAAAAAGAAAATCTATATACAGTAAAACTTACGAGAAGTTAGTTAGACGTCCATGAAAAACTCGTACAGGCGCGCTCTCTCCAAAAATTGCGCGGCTGCAAAGAAGAGGGTACGGAGCGGGAACAGGGGCCGCGCGCCCGCGCACAGGTGGTGTGCGTCCATGCCCCTGTCGTGCGCGCCCGCGCACTCCTACTGCGCGCCCGGGCCATGGGCACAGGGCACTTTCCTCGTGCGACCATTGATGCATCTCGTGCGCTCCACTTGATGAACATTGGGGATGGCAGTCTTTAAACGTCCCAACGGTGGGTTCAACACCACTTTTGATGCCATCGCAGCATGCGAGCGTGGCCTTGAAGACTTGGAGTTTGCACACCCTGACTTTTGGCTACAAAGGGAGTGATCGGCTTGCATCTTGAGCTTCATAAGACCCGAGGAAGAGCCATGGAAAGTCTTGGACATCACCGTTCTCCTATAAACAAAGAAAAACAAATAAATAAAAGAGAAAAGGTATAATAAACTAAGAAATGCAAGAAAACGGGAAAACAACTAAGAAATGCACAAATTAGAGAAATAAAAGATAAAACTAAAGAAAAAGAGATAAAAGAGCTATAAAAGTAACTAAAAATCATCCCAAACGAAGCTAAATGAGTGTCATAAATGACATTCATCAAATTCCCCCAAGCTAGACTTTTGCTCGTCCTCAAGAAAAACAAAAGCAAGTAGGAATAGGATGAAAAACTTATTCAAACAAGAAAAGGAAAGAAAAGGATAAGAATGTACACTAAAACTCACTTTCGCAGGAATCACGATTGTTTTTAGCTACAACAAGCCCTTTAAACCCCAAAGTCGCCAATAAGGACCAGTGAGGTCTCGTAAGGGTATCTAAAGAGTTTGACCCATAACTCTTAAAGGTGAAAAATGAGGCAAATCATACGAGAAAAATGAAATCAAAGAGGAAAAAGTAAAACCAAAAGCTTTTGAAATGGACTTTTTCAAATGATCAAATACAGATGAATAAACAACTTTTTAGACAATAAGGGTATGCATACTACAAGAAAATTTATTTATAGAGGCAAAACTTTGAGGCAAATAATTTTTCATAGCCTCTAAAAGATATATTTAGCATCAATTAAACTATGATTGCCTCTAAATTTTCTTTTTAGCATTAGTGGATTAGTGGTTTCCCCTAAATTTTCTTTTTAGCATCAATGAAATTATTGTTGCCTCTAAAAGATAATTTTAGCATTAGTGAATTTAAACTTGCCTCTAAAGTTCATTTTTAGCATTAGTGAAAATTTGGTTGCCTCTAAAAGTTAGTTATAGCAATAATGTATTTTATGCTACCTCTAAAAGCTCTTTGTAGCATTAGAGAAATTATGGTTGCCTCTAAAAGTTTATAAGTGGCCTTTTAAAAAATCGGAAATTGTATGTATACTAATGATGAAAAAGGAAAATGATTAAGTGGTTATTCTTCGATCTTGTATAGTTGGAGCCTTTAATTTTCACACAATAATTTTTCTCACCAAGATTTAATTTTATGAGCTGAACACCATAAGTTTGCCAAGATTGTAGATAAATAACAAAATCTTGTTCCTTCTCTCTATGGATGAAGGAAAACAATAACTTTCAAGTTGTTAAGAGCTTGATACACCTAATTTTCTATGGTTCTTCAGTTAGAATATTATAGTATTGGATCTTTTGGTTTCAATTTTGTAAATTGGGTTTATGATGTCTAGTTGTACATCATTGTTTATCACGTCAAGGCTTTAGTTTGTATAGTTATTTATTAATTTACTAATTTGATTTTTATGGACGTGCTATTATAACCTTTTGCTCCTTCAATTTATTTTGTTAGTTAATATTTTTCAATGATTTTGTGCCACTATTTTTTATTATTAATCTGATTTGTAGAATAAGTTTTTCACTTTTGATAACTATCGGTATCAAGTTGAATTTTCTTAATTATGAATAAATGCTTGAATATATCTTTTAATCACTTTTTTTCTTTGTCTTTGTCGAAATCCGATTAAAACTTGAAGTTAGTATCAATTTTGAAAGGAATAAAGAGTACCAAGCCAGTAGTAGTTAATACTGACGAGATTTGGTTTTTTGCTTCCAAATGAAAAATTATATATATAAAATAGTATAAAGAGCCAACAATGTGTTTTATGCCCAACGTCTTCATTTTTACTTTATTAGCTACAATATAATAGTCTTGAGTTATTGTTGTTCATACTCATCTGCAATAATTTAATTTTTTTGTTTGAAACCCATCTGCGGTTATGTCATCATGCTTTGAATGTGAATTTTCACCCAATCTAGTCATATTAGAACTAAAAAAAAATCAAAAATAGGTATAAAATAAATATTAGAAATCAAAGTTTCTTAAAAAAAAAAAGAAAAAAAAAGAAAAAAAAGTGTGCATAAATCAAATCATGATGATATATAAAAATTAGCATCACATGTAAAGTAGAAATCTGTAGAATAGACGACAATGGTTTTATAATTATATTAAAAAAAAGATAAAAATAATTGTCAAAATAATAATAATAATAATAATAATAATAATAATAATAATAATAATAATAATAATAATAATAATAATAATAATAAATATATAGTATCCATATAATTAATTTCGTCATGATCATTGACCTCCGGATGATCATAGGAGTTTCTTGGTGTGGTCCTGACTATAACCTTCCAATTTGGCTTCAAAACATCATTAACATAAAATACTTGACGAGCTTGTGTAGCTAAAATGTAAGGATCATTAGCTAACAACTTTGATGTTTAAACGCTTATGAAGTCAAAACAATCCGTATTGATCCCTCGACCATGACTATGCACATCCCACCAGTCACACTTAAACAAAGTGACACGGTTTCCTCCAATTTATTGAACTTCTATGATTTCTTGTAAGAGGCCGTAATAATCAAGGATTGATGCTCCACTTTCTCCATTCACAACAATCCCACTATTTTTTGTTTCTCTTCCCCTTTCATTGCCCTTTGTATGAAACATAAATCCATTAACCATGTAGCCATTTACAGAAATCATTGCACGATCAGGACCTTGTGCTAATGCTCTTAAATTAGTAGTAGCACTTTGATGGTTTTTCTTTGACAAAATTGTCACCTATAAAATAGATTAAAAATATAACTTAGAAGATTATCATAAATTGATGTTAAAAAAAACATTTAACCATAATGTCTTAGGAGTTAGCTTGTCAATCATGTTTGCATGAAGCTGCACTCAAATCAATTATCATTTTTTTTTATTAAATAAGCATGGCAATCTTTTCACCGTAGTGTGCACTAATTCAATGAATGTACTCATGTTCTAATTTGCACCAAAAAAAAAGTAAAAAAATATCAACAAAAAAAAAAAGGAGAAAGAGAATCAGTAGTAACTAATAAGTAATGTCAAGCTATCTCCAACGAAAACAATGCATTAGTATATAGGAGCCGCATATACAACTTTAATAAAAAAAAGGACATACTGATATGCATTTTAGGTCAATTACCAGGGCATTGTTAACAGCAAAGTAGTAAACAGGACATACTGATATGCATTTTTTTTAGGAACACCTATCTAGTTAGATTGGTATGCATTTTAGGTCAATTACCAGGGAATTGTTAACAGCAAAGTAGGAGAAAAACTACTCTTAAAATTTTATACACCTAGGCAATTTTTTTAAGTGAAATTATAAGTATATATTAAAAAATTGAACGTGCCAATTTTGTTTTCCTTATAATGCTGTAATATAAGAGTGCTACCCTTTAATCTATAACGAGGTATTTGTGACAGTTCAACTAAGAAAATGTCATAAATGCTAAAAATATGGAGGGAAATAGGGGAAAAAATACAGTAGCAGTAGTAAATATGGAGGGAAATAGGGGAATAAATACAGTAGTAAATGTGTGGGGTGTGTACGTGCACTAAAGCTGAGTTATTAGCTGTGATGAGAGGCCTAGCAATTGTGTGGAATGCTGGACACCGTAGAGTTCAAGTACGAGTGGATTCCGAAGTGGTAGTTTGTATGTTAGAAGATCCTATACCTTCTAACTCCCCTTATATTCATATTCTCTGAAAGTGCAAAGCCCTAATTGCGAGGCAAGGTCGGGAAATCACTATCGGCCATTGTTACAGGGAAGCCAATAGGGTAGCTGATTGGTTGGCTAACTATGGGGTAACCTTGGAGCAATCTTTGATCATCTTTGAGGCGGTCCCGGAGTACCTTTGAATCGTTTTATTGGAGGATCTAAGGGGAGTAGCTATACCGAGGAGGGTAGCTAGGATGGAGTAGTAGTAGTGTTGCTTTGTTTTCTTTACTACTTTCGTTATCTTTTGCTTTCTAGTTTCTAGCTTTCTCTTTGTTTTTGGGGCTTGCCCCTCGTGTCCACCAAAAAAAAAAGAATAGTCAAATCAGATGACCTCTGGAGTAAATACTCAACTCTGTAAACTTAACTCTATAATAATAATGAAATGGTCATACTTCTCTTAAACGTAGTGTTAAGTAGCAGGTAAGTAATTAATGAGGCATAAATTACACTGGCTAGTGGATTTTATGAAGTATTGGTAGCTTAGCACTAAAAACAGGACATATCGATAAATTAGCAAAAATGTTAGGAACATAAACTCTTTCCCTATCAATAAGTTAAGAGGTATCCCTGTAATGATTGTTAAGTCATATACACCATACCAAATACGACTACCTTTCATCAACTAGATTAAGCATATTAATCACTGTGATCGCTACACCATTTTATTAAATAAGAAGAAATATATTTCAAAATAGGAAAAAATATAAGAAATAAGTAAATACTTACTTGATCTCTAAACCATGTTATGAAATCTCTTTTATGAGAAGAAACCATCCTCTTGTTACTTGTAACATTGTGAGTGTACTCACTGTGATAGATAATTAGCAAGGTTATATATAACTTTGTGAGTGTACTTGTAACATTGTGAGTGTACTCACTGTGATATATATGAAACTTACTCAATAAATGGTTATACTTCGTCACAATTATTCAGCACATACATAAAAGTGAACTTTCCATTCCTTTGTAGTAAGTAAACGAGGACATTCCTTCCTAAATGCTCTACCTCTTGTCTCAAATATAGGTAGGATATCAGTTGGAAAATTTTCACTATCATCATAAATTCTATCTTGTTTGTTAAATCTTGTCTCTATATCCTCCATATATCTTGAACAAAATGTCAAGCATTCCTCTAAAAGATAACCTTCTACAATTGATCCGTCTAGGTGATCTTTATTGCGTACATACCCTTTTAATTTTCCAAGATACCTATAAAAAAAAATTAAAAATTACATATTTATTTATTTATTATTACTATAAAAAATAAAATGAAATCTATCTACCTTTCAATGGGGTACATCCAACCATAATGAACTTGTCTTGTAATCAAAGCTTCACTTGCAAGGTGAATGGGGTAAGTGTAGCATGATCACAAAAAAGGAAGGAGGAAAAATTCTTTCTAGCTCACATAGGGTAACACCAATTTGTTTTTCGAGTTTCTCTAACTCATCAATCTTCAAAGCCTTAGAACATAACTCTTTGAAAAAGGTGCTCAACTGAATAAGTGGAGCAGACAATGATTTAGGCAAACCCCGTATAGCAAGAGGCAATAGATGCTCCATAATAAAATGATAATCATGGCTTTTTAATCCAGAGAGTTTACGTTCTTTAAAGAGGGAATTTTTTGAAATATTTGAAGCATACCCATCTGGAAACTTCACACTAGTCAAACAATTACACAAATCTCTCTTTTGCTCCAAAGATAATGTATGAGGTGCCGGAGGTAGCTCTTTTGATTTATCAGGATGTGTTATAGGGTGCAATGACTTTCTAATTTACATTTCCTCTAGATCAAGACGTGCATTCAAATTATCCTTAGTTTTTCCTTCAATATCTAGTAGTGTTCCAAGTAAAGTTTCACACACATTTTTTTTCTATATGCGTTACATCCAAATGATGACGTATCAAAAGACTACTTCAATATGGCAATTAAAAAAAATGCTCTTCTTTCGCCATAATTTCTTTTGTTTTGTCTTTTTCTTATCATGCTTTCTCTTTTTATTATTACATTAAGCTTGTTCAGCATCAATTTGCTGTAACACTTCCTCACCTGATAATGGTCTAGGTGCAAGTCTTAATTAGCTCTTATTTCCCATCAAAGGTTGTTCCATCATATCTCCACTTATGATCTAAAGGTAAGAATCTACGGTGAAACATATAGCAATGTTTATTTCCATTTGGTAACCACTTAGAACAAGTATTGCTATTACAAGATGGACAACCAACAGCTCCAGTTTTCCAACCTGATAAATAACCAAAGGTAGGATAAATTCATGCATCATATGTTTCAACACCAACTTCCCAAAGTAATTTTAGATCCCCTATTAAAGGTTGAAAATAAACAATAATATTATCTTTCGGCCCCTTAGGACCTGGTATAAGCGTTGAAAGAATGAAAGAATGTTGTTTCATACAAAGCCATGGAGGTAAATTATATGGTATAAGAACTACCAGCCATGTACTTATGAGCAATATGACCATTTCTAAAGGGGCTAAACCCGTCACTTGCTAACCCAAGGTGAACATTTCGAGGTTTAGAGGCAAATGAAGGATATTTTTCATCAAAAAATTTCCATGCTTTAGAGTCTGTTGGATGTCTCATTATACCATCACGATCATTATAAGGAGGGTGTGCCCATGGTAGGGGATCCTTCTCCTTTATGCCTATGACCCTTTAAAAGCCTAGGCCTTTACGCTTTTTTAGGGTGTATTAGGATTTGAATTCCCGACTGTTTGGGGGGACTTGAATTAGAACTGATCCAATCATCACGCTTTTTTTGTAAGAAACTAGTAAGGAGTCGCCAATCAATGAGTTTTAGGAAAACTCATAAACCTCGTTCATGCCTTTCTCTCAAGTAGAGTTCAAGGGATATTTAGCACGAATCATAAGTTTACCCATGCCCAAATTGGTCTACTTGTAAAATAATGTTCCTTTTAGGGAGGAATCGCTATTTTAGCCCTAATGCGGCCTCTACTAGCTCTTCCTTTTTCACAATTTCATCACCAAACAATACATGCAACGTGATACCTAGAACTAAGTTAGTTGATTTTATTTACAAGCATTAATCACGTAGGAATTACATTGCAAAAGTCGTTATTCTTTTTTAATTCAAATTCGTGAAAAAGAACAATAAATAAGATTCGCCTTGGCTTAGGTGATAAAACAACAATTCATTATTCCAATTCTAATCTTTGATTAGCGCAAGAAGACTATGTGTAATTGATTAATTAAAAGTTTATTTAAAGTGATTAAACAACACTAATTAATTAGTTAAAGTTATTTTAAACAATAAAAAAAGGTGATTTATCTAAGTGCTCGGGAAACTAAGCACTTTTCTTTGCTAGATCTTCGTTTAGAACACTTATGGATTCCTTCTTGTTCGGGAACCTCCACCGTAGGGACAAGTAATGAGAGGGGTGAGTGTTTAGGACAAGAGGATTGATAGTACACAAGTTCACAAAGTTTCTGCCAGTGTTTAGGGTTAATTTCTGTCTGTTTAAGCTTCGGATTAAACCCCTATTTATAGGGAATGAGTGCATTTAGGGTTTTTAGCATTTTGCCGCAGTAGGTGGCACGCACATCTTGAAGGGTCGCGCGCGCCTGCTGCGGGCAAGTGATTGAGATGCGCTGCCCGGGGCAGCACAACTAATTTTCATGCGCGCGGTATTATGGTAAGATTAGATTCAGTATTTTCAAGAAATTCTGAATCTTCCGTGAGCGCATAACTGGAGACTGCGCTGGGTGTCATGCACAACCTTGTGAGTTGCGCGCGCTTGACCAGCGCGACTCATTGAGATGCGCGCGGATTTTCCTGCGGCAGCTTCAGTTTTTAACCTAGGTGCCCCTAAGTCTGTCAATTAGGTTTTATCTTCGGGTTTACGCCTAATTATTGATCAGGCTTAGTTAGTGGGTCTTTAGTTCATTTTGTTTTAGGTTAGGCTAGTTGTTTTGCATTCTTGTGACTTAGTGTAGGGAATATTTCAAGCATCCCACACTTGAGCCCCACTATGATCATACACTTAAACATGGTGGCGTCCAAAAGGAAGGAAGCTAGAGCAAAAGAGACGCCAACAAGTTTTAGGAACATGTAAACTGTTCACAGGGTGAAGGTTACACCCCTTCACGATCCATGAGATCGCTAACTCCATAGTGGTCCGAAACTATGACTGGATATTCGGGGATGAAGGTACAAATCAAACCTAAAAGAGATTGAACCTGCCCAAAAAATAGGTCTCTACTTTATTCTTCTCATATTCTTGTCCGCTTTCTGACTAACATACAATCATTAGGTTAATCCTAAAACTGTTTAATCTATGTTGGTTGATTATTAATGCACAAACAAATCTATTATTGGCGATCACTTCAATTAAAACCACATTAGCCTAAATAAAATTATTAATTATCTTATTAAGCGTGATTTCAAGTACAAATTCCCTTTAAACCTGCAAGAGAGGGCGTGATCAAGCAATAACAATAATATCAAGCAACATAATAATATTGATAACAACAAACCATCATCATCATAATAATATTCTCATCAAATCATAATAATAATAGCAAGATCTTAGGCATGATACTAACAACATTAATAACAAATCCTACCATGTATCTAAATAATAAAGATCAAAGGTTTAGCCCTAAACATGATACTAACATGATAGAAGAAATAGGAAGTAACCTATGCATGATACTAGAAAGCAATAAAACGTCCTAACATGATACTAGGAATCAAAATAATCTAGACATGCTTTCTAAAGATATATAACAATGAAACAACTTACTTTGTTGCCTCGTATCTCTTTCTAACAAAACAATACACACGTTAGTAATTTCAATGAAAATATTAAATCAAACAATTAATTTAAATAATTGAAATAGGGATTTGGGACCAAATCCTCAGAAATTATAAACCTTTCACGTCTAGGGCGAAGGCAACTTCGAGCTTGGCTAGGTGTGTCTAAGTCTCGTGATGGACGAATGGTGTTTGAAAAGGGATTAGAAAGAGGGAGAAAGAATACGCTTCTAGCTTTGAGAGAGAGAAAATAGAAAGATGATTGTTGATTGTTGTTGGTGAATTGTTGATGATCAAGCTTGTTGATGATTGAGAAAGGGTGATATGACCTCTATTTATAGGAAAGAATCCGAATTTGATCGGAATAAAACTCGATGGACAACAGTTTTTGCGGTTTTTGTTTTTATCATAACTTTTGATCTAGAAGTTGGAATAAGATAAATAATATGTTGTTGGAAAGATCTTGAAGTCTACTTTCCAACCCAATTAAAATCAGATTAAAATCGTCTGTAGAATAAAAGATATGGCCGAAATAGTGGGACAATGTCAGTTTTCGATAGAGTTTCGTATTTCTTTTATATCTTTTTCATTATAACTCGGAATTAATATTATAATATATCATTGGAAAGATAATTTCAAAATCTATCCAACCATCTAAGATTTGAATAAAAATTATTTGGCACGAAAATAATATCTGACCATATTTCATTTCGCACAAAACAAGGACTCTTAAAAAGAGGAGTTTTATTCAATTTCAAACTCTTTGATGTTTTTGTCAAAAAAAAAAAAAAGAAACTCTTTGATCTTATATTTTCAAAAAGAATAATTCAAATATTTTAGAAACTAATAGAATCTTCTAATTAATCCTAATTGGTTTAGGAATGGATTAAACCTTTGGACCCTCCACATGATCATTGGGTCGTAGGTAAAATCCAGTTTGGGCTCAGTTTAGTATTTCTGCCATAACTTCCTCATTATTCATTGGAATTGGGCTTATAATATATCGTTGGAAAGGTCTTTTCAAGCCCCATCAAATACACCATTATTGGACCCTTATCATGGATCAGACTAAACTGGACTGGACATTTTTTATAAATAGGGTACGAAAAGAAATATTTTCAAAAACAGAGAGAAGTATTTTTATTAAAAACAAGTGCATCAAGAGACTCTTTCACATTTCACCTTGTTCGATAATCAATGACGTGAAAGATATTCATCATTGGGTTTGGTTTTTGGGGAGACACAATCAGCTGTTTACACTTAGTCAGTAGTCCATAAGCATTCTTAACGTTGATACAACACAAATATGGTTTTATTTATCGTCATAGCATTTTCGGTCGAACTAGGATGCGAAAAGTAGATGTCTACAATCATCAACACGCTTATCACTTTGCCATCTCATACTTGCTGCAGTTTTGGATGTGTAGGGAATATTTCAAGCATTACCCCAAACTTGAACCCCACTGTGATCATACACTTAAGCATGGTGGCGTCCAAAGGGAATGAAGCTAGAGCAAAAGAGTCGCCAACAAGTTTTAGGAACTTGTAAACCGTTCACAAGGTGAAGATTACACCCCTTAACGATCCAGGAGATCGTCAACTCCAAAAGGTCTTGAACCAAATAGGGTTCGGGGATGAAGGTACAAATCCAACCTAAAAGAGATTGAACCTGCCCTAAAAAGGCCTCTACTTCATTCTTCTCGTATTCATGTGCGCTTTCTGACTAACATACAAACAATAGGTTAACCCTAACCTGTTTATCTATGTTGGTTGAATTTAATGCAAAAATAAACTATTATTGGCGATCACTTGAATTATAATCATATTAGCCTAAACAAGATTATTAATTATCTTATTAAGCGTGAATACAAGTACAAATTCCCTTTAAACATGCATAAAAGGTGTGATCAAGCAATAACAATGATAATCATCAAGCAACATGATAATAATAAAAATAATAATCATCATAATAATAATCATTATAACAATCATAATAATCATAATTATCATAATCATGTTAAAGAATAATATTAATAGCAAGATCCTAGGCATTATACTAATAAGATTAATAACAAACCCTAGCATGTGACTAAAAATCAAAGCTTTAGCTGTAACATGATACTAACATGATATTAGGAAAGTAAATAGGAAGCATCCTAGAAATCATAATTGATATAAGCAAATTACCCTAAATATCATACTAAGGAAAGCATCCTAACATGATACTAGGAACCAAAATAACAATCTCAACATGATTTCTATATCATAAGATCGATTAAACAATTAAAGTACTTACTTGGATGCCTCGTATCTCTTTCTAATAACAAAATACACGCGTTAGTAACTTCAAGGAAAAGTAATAAATCAAACAATCAAATTAAATAAATTGAAATAGAGATTTGGAACCAAACCCTCAGAAATTATAACCTTTCACGTCTAGGGCGAAGGCAACTTCGAACTTGGTTAGGTGTTTCTAGATCTAATGTATGAGGAATTGTGTAAGAGAGAAGGTTTAGAAAAAGAATAGAGATAGAAAGCCTCTAGCTTTAGAGAGAGAAAAGAAAGAGATGATTGTAGAGAGTTGATGATTGTAAAAAACGGAGCTATAGGACCCTATTTATAAGAAAACAGTCCAGAAATAGGTATAATTTGATAAGGAACAAAACTCCACTCTGTCGCTGCAAAACCGACCTTGTCGCTTGGCGACAAGCTCTGTCGCATGGCGACAGCCTGGATTCCTACGCGCTTTCAAACACGGAGTCTACTTATCAATCAAAATTGACTTGTAAAGTCCGTACAAAAATTGTAATCGTATTTTTCATAAAATAATATTTTATTCCAAGTAAAACTCATCAAAATATAATTATTAATTCTAATTTTATCAGGATTAAAGAGAACCTTCTAGAGAATTCTAAAAGACTATAATTAATTCTAATAACTTTAGGAATAACAATTAACATTAGACCCTCCCCAAGATCATCGGGCCGCATGTAAAGATCAAACCGGGCCCAGTTTAGTATTTTGGCCATGACTTCCTCATTATTCATCGGAATTGAGCTTATAATATATTGTTGGAAAGCTCTTTGCAAGCCCCATCCAACTACATTATTATTGGACCCTTGTCGTGGACCAAACTAAACTGGATTGGCTGTTTTCATAAAATAGAGTTGTTTTTCGAAAATAGAAAGAAAGATTTTTTTAATAAAAACCAACCGCAACACCTGACCTTTCACACTTTCACCTTGTTCGATTATCATTCGACGCAAAAGGTATTCATCACTGGGTTTGGTTTTGGGGAGACACAAATGGGTGTCTACAGGATGACATATACATTCTTTGAAGCCTCGAAATCAAAGGAAAATAATGCATTGTCTTTCTAAGAGTCCTTCTAGGCTTACATTATGATGTTGAAGATCCATTATTACATTTATCAATTTTCCATCTAGAAGCATGACACTTTACACATTCATCTGCATTAGCATGATCCTTTCAGAATAGCATACAATTATTAGGATAATGTAGACATCTACTTTTGGCCTCTGGTCCCGACATGAAGTGCTATGACGATAAATAAAACCATCTTTGTGTTGGATTAACGTGAAGAATGCTTATGGACAACTGATTGAGCCACAAAAATACAAAACATCTAGCCTAACCTAAAGCAAAATGAATTAAAGTCCAAATTAAGTAAGCCTGATCATAATTAGGCTTAAGCCCGAGGTTAAAACCTAATTTTGACGGATTTAGAGGCGCTTAGGTTAAAAATTAAAGGTGCCGCAGAAAAATCCGCGCGCATCTCAATAAGTCGCACTAGTCTGTGGCGCGCAACTCACAAGGTTGTGCATGACACCTAGCGCAACCTTTAGTGATGCGCTCGCGGAAGATTCAGAATTTCATAAAAATATAAAATCGAATCTTACCATAATACCGCGCGCAAGACATCCAGTTGCGCTGCCCTTAGTAGCGTATCCAAATAACTTGCGCTAGGCAGTCGTGCGCAACCCATTCAGATGCGCGCGACACCTACTACGGCAAAACACTCGAAACCCTAAACGCACCCATTCCCTATAAATAGAGGCTTAATACGAGACTCAAGACAAAAAAAAAATAACCCGAAACTCTTGCAGAAACTTTGTGAACTTGTGTACTCTTAACCCTCTTGTCCTAAACACTCACCCACTTTATTACTTGTTACTAAGGTGGAGGTTCCTGAACAAGAAGGAGTCCATAAGTGTTCTAAGCGAAGATCTAGCAAGGAGAAGTGGTAAATTCCCGAGCCAATCATCTTTTCTTTTTTATTTAAACAAACCTTTAATTGATTAATTAGTGTTGCTTTACCACTTTAAACAAACTTTTAATTAATTAATTTCACATAGTATCTTGCATTAAATAAAGAATAGAATTGAATAATTAATTTTTGTTTGATCACTTAAGACAAGGCGAATATTGTTTATTTCTTGTTCTTTTTCACGAATTTGAATTAAATAAGAAAAACGACTTTTGCAATGTAATTCCTACGTGATTAATCCTTGTAAATAAAATCAACTAACTTAGTTTTTTTAGGTTTCACGTTGTATATATTGTTTGGTAATGAAATTGTGAAAAAGGAAGAGCTAGTAGAGGCCGCACTAGGGCTAGAACAACGATTCCCCCCTAAAGGGAACGTTATTTTAGTACCCTCGCTCCTGAACTCATTTTTGGTATAAGAAGACCAATTTGGGCATGGGTAAACTTACGATTCGTGTTAAATATCCCTTGAACTCTACTTGGGAGAAAGGCATGAACGAGGTTTATGAGTTTTCCTAAAACTCATTGGCGACTCCTTACTAGTTTCTTACAAAAAAGCATAATGATAGGATCAACTCTAATTCAAGGTCCCCCAAACAGTCAGGAATTCAAATCCTAATACACCTTAACAATTATAAAGTCCTAGGCTTTTAAATGGCCATGGGCATATAAGGAGAAGGATCCCATACGATGGGCACACCCTCCTTACAGTGGCGACTCCACTAGGGACTTAGAGGTTACAAGGTTAATTTTTAGTTATGGTCCAAAGTTTCCAAAACTAGGTTGCCTATGGTTGTAACGGGAATTAACTTAGATAATCTCTAGTTAGAGAGCGAGACTTGAACGCATAATATCTTCCTTCTTCACAAAAGTAAAAACCAAATAAGCAACATTGCATCATGCATTATCATAGCACACTGTAACCCTTGGGGATTGGCTCATTAACTAGGGGTTGCCAACACTAGGCTTTTATCCCGAAATCAATAACAATCATCCCACCTATATCGCCAACAAAATGTTGGGAGGACTATGTCACGAGTCAACACATTGAGTGATTGATTTGTGCATCGTTTCTTAAGATATGGTACCTTTCGACACCCAAGGTTTCGACCTTAGAAAGGCATTATGTGAATCTTGACTTGTAGTATACTTATGTGATCACATGACTATGTGCAACGTGTTTTAGGATGACCTTTTTAGTTTTGGTTTAGGTTCCCAATTGCGAAGTTGTCCGTTTGTAATTTCGAGTCGCATTCGAAGGGTATCATAAAAAAAAATTCGTTAAAAAAAGAGAGACACAAATAAATAAAAAACTATTCAAAAAAAAAATTCGCATGAGCAGGTGGCGCGCGCAACTCCATTAGTTGCGCGACCACGACCAGCACAAGAGCCAGGGATGCGTGCGCCTTCCGCGCGCAACCTAGTTACTTGCGCGCGCCTTCTATTATGAGATCTTTTTGATTCCTCAAGAACAATTGACTCGTACAAACAATATCATTATTAATGAATTGTTTAAAGGTGATGTTATCCATTCGAATGCATCTTGCGTCTTTTTTTTTCTTCTTTTTATTTTCTCAACAAGAGTATCGATTTCCTTAACCTTTCGTACTTCCTTTAGGGCTGGTTTCCAAGCTTGGGAACGAAGACTCCCGGGCTCTCGCATTCTACGTTTACCATCAAACAATTCACTCCTTTCAAACCATCTTCCCTCAACAACTCACTCTAGTCCAACAACAATGTCAACCATGGCGCAACTCCAAGAAGAGATTGTTCGCTTGAGGGAGGAAAAGGCTCAAGAGGCCGAAGAGAGAAGGATTAAGAAAATTGAAAAAGCTGAAAAGAAAAATACCGATGTTTTGGCTTTGCAACAAAAGATGGATGAACTATCCATAAAAGAGAAGTCGTTGGAGAATCTTGTTCTTCGTTCCACAATGGGGAACAAGTACTTTGACGCGGAAAAGTTTGCTCCTCCTACAGGACTCACTTTACCAGAAAAGTTCGTAGGTACGGACTTGCCAATATTCAAGGTGACCAATAATCCGAAAAATCATCTAATGAGTTTTACTGGCACCATGGCTTTAAAGGGAGTTGATCCTAAGCTCTATGCTTTGACTTTCCCTTTGTCTCTAGACCCAGCCGCAAGAGAATGGTACTATGGGCTAGATGCTAAATTTAAAACCACATGGGAAGATGTAGTTTCGGCTTTCATCACCCAATATGAGAGTAATGTAGAGTTCAAATAAACTTTGCGTGAACTTGAAATGCTTAAGCAAGGCGACAATGAAGGTTTACTTGCTTTCTACGGTAGATGGTGAGAAAAGGTGGCCCACCTTGCCCAAAGCCACCTGAACTCGAGTTGGTACAAAAATTCATTGACAATTATCATGAAAAGTACAACAAACATCTACGCTACCTTGGTTTAGACACTTTTCAAAAGTTCTATTCTGTGGCTACTAGGATTGAAGATGATCTTGCTAAAGAAAAGGCAAACAAGCCTCATCATCATCAACCTAAGAATAACTACCAAAAGGGGAATGATAACACTTCATCCTCTATTGATGTATTTGCAACTTCCACGCAATATAATAGCACAATGCAATATAATAACGATGACCCTTGGAAAAGGTGGACAAGAGAAAGAAGGTTTACACAATTTCCTGTGAGCTATAAAGAGTTTCTAGAAAAATTGAATGAAAAGGGATTACTCGCACCAATAGGGCCAACACCACCCACTCCTCCAGAAAAAAGAAACTCTCAATGGGATGGCAATGCCTATTGTGCTTATCATAGAGGTGTTGGACATGATTGAAAGTTGCTTTGTCCTAAAGCACAAAATTCAAGATCTAGTAGATGATGGGAAAATTCCCACGCTTAAACCCAATAACAATATATCTCCATTGGAAACATTACACATTGATGAGGATCATATGGGAAGTGATACATTCAATCCTTTGAATTATATCACTCCCATAGGGAAGCCTTTAACCACAACACTCATAGGGGCAACTAATGAAGTGTGTGGGTTATGGGACGACGACTTTCAAGACTTATATGTCTCTAAGTATGCCACCATCCTACCTCCACCTTGTCTCCAAAACGAAATAAGTGGAGCGCTTGATTGGGATCATTTCTTGGGGAAATCACAAGATATATCAAATATATCCTTGGATGAACAATGGCATCAAGCACAACTTATGGAGCATCTTGAAATGGAGGCACATTTAAAGCCTTTAGAAGAAACTTGGTTCACGAGCCCTGCAACTAACCCAAACGAGATAGATCATTTAGCTCGTTCTGGGCGAGTTTATCAAATGCAACCAAATGGATCTTCAACCACTCAAATCAAGTTCAAAATCCAGTACCACCTCCACCTGAGGTAGAAGATCCATTGGTTTAACAACTTTGCCAATCTAAGGCGAATGTTAGTGTAGACACCTGATTGTGTCTCCCAAAAAACCAAACCCAGTGATGAATATCTTTCACGTCATTGATTATCGAACGAGGTGAAATGTGAAAGAGTCTCGTGAATCTCTCTGTTTTAATAAAAATACTACTTTCTGTCTTCGAAAATCTTTCTTTTCGTACCCTATTTATGAAAAATGTCTAGTCCAGTTTAGTTTGGTCCATAATATGGGTCCAATAATTGTGTAGTTGGATGAGGCTTGAAAAGACCTTTCCAACGATTTATTTTAATCCCAATTCCGATGAATAATGAGGAAGTTATGGCCAAAATACTAAACTGAGCCCAAACCGGATTTTACCTACGACCCAATGATCATGTGGAGGGTCCAAAGGCTTTAATCCCATTCTTAAACTAATTAGGATTAATTAGAAGCTTCTATAAGTTTCTAAGACGTTTTAATTATCCTTTTTTGAAAAGATAAGATCAAAGAGTTTGAAATTTAATAAAACTACTCTTTTTGAGAATCCTTGGTCTGTGCAAAATAAAATATGTTCAGATATTATTTTTGTGCCTCATAATTTTCATCCAAATATTATATTATTGGGTATATCTTGAAATTATCTTTCTAATGATATATTATAATATTGATTCAGAGCTATAACAAAAAAGATATGAAAGAAATATGAAACTCTATCCAAAACTAACACCCTTTCACTATTTCGGTCATATCTTTTATTCTGCAAAAGATTTTAATATGATTTCAATTGGGTTGGAAATTAGACTTCAAGAGATTTTGAACAACATACTATATGCATTATTTGGACTTCTGGATCAAAAGTTATGATAAAACAAAAACCGTAAAAACTACTGTCCATCGAGTTTTATTTCAATTCGAATTCAGATTCTTTTCTATCCTTCCACCCTATTTTTTTCCTATAAATAGATGTCATATCACCCTTTTTTCAATCATAAACAAGCTTGGTCACCAACAATCATCAACAATCATCTTTCTATTCTATTCTATTCTCTCTTTCTCAAACCTAGAAGCTTATTCTTTCTCTCTCTTTCTAAGCCTTCCCTTTTCAAAAACACCATTCGTCCATCACGTGACTTAGACACACCTAGTCAAGCTCGAATTTTCCTTCGCCCTACACGTGAAAGGTTGCTAAAAACTAAGGGTTTGGTCCTAAATCCCTATTTCAATTATTTAAATTAATTGTTTGATTTAATATTTTTATTGAAGTTACTAACGTGTGTATTGTTTTGATAGAAAGAGATACGAGACAACAAAGTGAGTAATTTTATTGTTATATTTTGTAGAAAGCATGTTTAGATTATTTTAATTCCTAGTATCATGTTAGGATGTTATTTATTGGTTTATGCTTAGGTTGCTTCCTATTTCTTCTATCATGTTAGTGTCATGTTAGGGTTAAAGCTTTGATCTTTAATGTTTAGTGACATACTAGAATTTGTTATTAATCATGTTAGTAACATGCCTAGTATCTTGCTAATATTATTATGCTTGGATGAGAATATTGTTATGATGATGATGATTTGTTGTATCAATATTATTATTGTTGTTTGATATATTATTGTTATTGCTTGATCACGCCCTCTCCTGTAGGGTTAAAGGGAATTTGTACTTTAAATCATGCTTAATAAGATAATTAATAATTTTATTTAGGCGAATATGATTTTAATTCAAGTGATCGCCAATAATAGATTTGTTTGTGCATTAATATTCAACCAACATAGATTAAACATGTTTAGGATTAATATATTGATTGTATGTTAGTCAGAAAGCGCACATGAATATGAGAAGAATATAGTAGAGGCCTATTTTTAGGGCAGGTTCAATCTCTTTAAGGTTTGATTTGTACCTTCATCCCCGAATATCCAGTCATGGTTCAGGACCACTATGGAGTTAACGATCTCATGGGTCGTGAAGGGGTGTGACCTTCTCCCTGTGAACGGTTTACAAGTTCCTAAAGCTTGTTGGCGACTCTTTTGCTCTAACTTCCTTCCCTTTGGACGCCACCATGCTTAAGTGTATGATAACAGTGGGGTTCAATCGAGGGATGCTAGAAATTATACCCTATAGTTTTTTGGCGACTCCGCTGGGGAGGATTTCTATTTTAATTCCTAAAATTTATTTTGGTAATAATTTAGAATGAGTGGATGAGACTCGAAAAGTTCTAAGTATTCATGTGCGTAATTTTGATTGACATTAATGGCATAAGCATAAAAAGTTCAGCATTGGAAAGACCATCCGTAATGCGTCAAAAACATAGACATTTTACACGTAGGAAATTTGGGAAATATCTTTCACAACTAGAATCGAAAAAACACTGCGAAAATTGGAAAATTCTAAGAACACAGAAAGCCGCTAAG
This sequence comes from Chenopodium album, assembly GCF_948465745.1. NCBI lineage: Eukaryota > Viridiplantae > Streptophyta > Magnoliopsida > Caryophyllales > Amaranthaceae > Chenopodium > Chenopodium album. The sequence continues at coordinate 24,172,496 of NC_137846.1, read as the reverse complement.
GCATGTAGGAACTAGCGCTGAGAATACAGTGCCCATCGTAGTGCGATGGCTCTATCACGATGTGCTAGCAATATCGCGGCGCGACAGGGCCATCTCCTCGCGATAGTCCCTGTTTTCTCGCGCCATGTTCTTCCAATACCGAGCGAGAAGTCTGCCTTCTTGCTTTGACCACTTCTAGTACTGTTTGGCCGATTTGACTTCCTGATTGAGTTTTTCCCTCTTTTCTGAAACCCATATGTGTTCTACATATGGCCATAACCCTCTGGGAATTCATGCTCCATCTACCCAATCGCACGTTCATTGCAACGAAGGGTACATCCGAGTTTGTGAATTCACCAAACCGTGGAAGCAAGTTTAACTTGCGGGGTCCCATACATACGCGCCAACCCTTCCAAAGGTAAGGCTTTTGCGTGATGCATACGGACTCATAACCATGGACCCTCTTTGACTACCATAATCCTTGAACTTTAGAGAACTAGAGCCATGGTTAGGTTTCAAACTCATTGCATCATATTGTGACTATTTGACTACTTGTGCATTATTTGCTTGTACATACTTACATGTGATTAAACTAACCGTTTGTTTTGGCTTGTGATTATAAATATGCTTGAATAAACTAACCAATAACTAAAGGACTTTGCTTAATTAATTGATTAATTAATTTAAGCTAATATATATGTCTAAAATCGAGTCATAGTTCCTTTGTTTCAACCCGGATTTTTATTCCCGTATACTGCACAAGCGTTAACTTGTTTTGGTCATAACTAGAGTTCTAGAAAGAATTATGAGTCGTAAAACCTATGGATCTGTAGCCCCAAGTTTTATCTTTTATTTGGAGTTAGTTTTGTCCAATTCAGAGTCACAGATAAAACATTATAACAGAAATACTATAGGCTGTCCAGTTTAGTGCATATACGTGAGGTCTTAACTTAGTCTTTGTTCGAGTCTAATCACATGTTTAGTCACATGGTCATGACACGAGTCTTGATCTGACAAGGGTTAAACCTAAGGTGTTGATTTCTAGATTCCCTGATCAAAACCAAATTTATAAAACCAAACCCAACCCTAGGTATAGGGGTAAGTCCGGGTCGAACCCAAGGGAATGTGGTATTTACTAAGGTCTCACGGTAAGCTATTCCGAAGCCTAAGTGAGGGTTGGTCTAGCAAACTAAACAACGCAATTAAGTGAACACGAGACTGATATAAAGGATGTTAGGGAATTAGGATCCACATGCACTCATGACAATCACACTAATTGGGAAAGAAATCGACCAAGCATACAATATGAGGGAAAGAAACAAATGCAATCAAAATCATAAAAGAGCTATTTCCTAAGGTCAAGCTAGATGTTTCTACAAATGACTTCAAAGGAAAATCACAAATTAAGATCAATCGATAATAATAGCTTCCAAATTAATTTTTCGCATCAATGAAAACTATTATGCAATCTAGCTTGATAGTTAAGGTTGATCACTCCTCAAGATATCAAACACCCCCCGCACAAATTTCACCAACCAATTTAATCACAATGATGATCAATCAAAATCCCCCAATTTGCCATGAATTATCACTCATACATGCTTCACCCTATCCCTAACAAGTAATCTACTCACTACACACTACAAATTTGAATAACAAAACTAATCTAATCACAAATTTCATCATCAACATTATATTCAAAATATGCTCAAACTTATCAAAAATCAAATCAAACAAACAACAAGTAATTCAATCAAAATTTAAGAATAAAAAACTAAATTGCATTATAGAGTAAAGAATTCTTACAAAACTTTGATCAAAATCAAAGAGGAAGAAGATTGAAAGTAGCATTCATCAACATCACCAAGTTTCTCACTCTAGAATCTAAGAACAAAATCTTCAAAATCTTGAGCTTCTCTCTCTAAAATTCTCATCAAAATCTAATTCTAATTCAATTCTAATGTTATTCTCTCTCTAGAAATGAAGGAATTCTATATATACTAAAACTAACTATGGCGGAATTAGTTGAACGTCCAAAATGAACCCCAAATGGCACGACCTCTCCTTCACAAGCGCGGCCGCTAAAAAATGGGTACGGAACAGGGGAAGAGGATGTGCGCAGCCGCACCTCACACCTGCGCGGCCGCGCTAATGAGTTTTGTTAGTATGAGTTTTGTATAATTTTTAAATGAATATTGATTGTAGTATTAATGAATTTTTTAGTATTAGTTTTGTATATTTTTTTGTAAGTTTAAACTACCTGTATAGTTTTTAGTATTAATGAATTGTATTTTTGTTTGATTAATATTATATATATTAAAATACGAATATTTTTTTTGTAATAAAAAAAGAGAGAAAGAGACCATCTATTTGAAATAGGTGGTCTTTGATTTTGAAAAAGCCAGACCATCTATTTAAAATAGGTGGTCTCAGATTTTCAAAAACTGAGACCATCTATTTGAAATAGGTGGTCTTAGTTTTTTAAAAAACTAAGACCATCTATTCTAAATAAGTGGTCTCTCATTTTAAAACAAGAGACCACTTTTGATGAAATGGTCTTTTAGGCCATAGAGACCTGTGAGATAGAGATCACCCCTAAGGTAGTCTCTTTGGCCATTTTGATATGGTCTCTTTGGCCAATTTTGTAGTAGTAGGTCTTTGACATGTAGTAGATGACATGGAGCTTTTTATCCACCCTATGACCTAGAACTCTTCCAATAGCCGTGTCACTAGCATTGCACATCAATTCAAAAGGCAAATCCATCTCGGAGCTTGGACAATGGGAGTAGAGATCAAAGCTTTTTTCAACTTGTTAAAAGCCTCCAAGCATCTATCATCAAACACAAATACGACATCTTTTTAAAGAAGATCATTGAGAGGTTTTGCAATAAGAGAGAAATCCTTGATGAATCTTATATAGAACCCGGCATGCCCTAAGAAAGATCTCACTCCTTTCACATTAATCGGAGGTGGAAGCTTCTCAATCACTTCAATCTTTACCTTGTCCACCTTTATGCCCTTGTGAGAGATCTTGTGACCAAGGAAAATGCCTTCCTCAACCATGAAATGACATTTCTCCCAATTCAAAACCAAATTAACCTTCTCTCATCGAGCCAAACATTTCTCAAGATTCTCAAGGCACACCTTAAATGAAACATCACCTACCGAAAAATCATCCATGAACACCTCCATTTCTTCTTCCAACATATCTCCAAATATGCTCATCATACATCGTTGGAAGGTGTCGGGGGTGTTGCAAAGCCCAAATGGCATTCTCCTATAGGCAAAAGTTCCATATGGACAAGTAAAAGTTGTTTTCTCTTGGTCATCTAGGTGAATAGGAATTTAAAAAACCCGAAATATTCATCAAGAAAACAATAATACTTGTGCCTTGTTAATCTTTCAAGCATGTTATCAATGAATGGAAGGGGAAAATGATCCTTTTTGGTGGATGTGTTTGGACGTTGATAGTCTATACACATTCGCCATCCCGTGACCATCCTTGTAGGAATGAGCTCACCTTTCTCATTCTCTACAATGGTCATACCTTCTTTCTTTGGGACAACGTGAACCGGAGAAACCCATCTAATGCTAGAGATGGGGAATATGATTCCTACATCCAATAGCTTAGTGATTTCCTTCTTAACTTCCTCCCCTATTTGAGGGTGTAGCTTTCGTTGCCTTTCAATGCTAGGTGAGGCGCCCTCCTCAAGAGTGATATGGTGTGAACATAAAGCCGGGCTTATACCTTTGAGGTCATCAATTGTATAAACCAAAGTACCTTGGTGCCTTCTCAAAACACCACATAACTCTTGAGCTTGACTCTCACTCAAGGAGGAACTAAAAATGACGGAATAAGTAGAATTAGGGCCTAAGAATTCATACCTAAGGTGTGATGGTAGAGGTTTGAGCTCTACAATTGAAACACCTTTACCTTCCTTGGTTGAGGCCACTTGCAATGCATCTTGGCTTGAAATTCCCATACAAATGTGATCATCACTCTCTTCCATGCTCTCATCAATGACTCTTTCAAAGAAAGCCATTTCCTTGCCATGCTCACCTATCTTTTCCTTGTTCAACATAATACACTCAAGTGGATAATTAGAGGTGAGTAAGTGCTCATGCATAGAATTCACAATATCATCCAAGATTTCAATTCTCATGCAATTTTCAAGTGAAGAAGAAGGATATTTCATGCTTTCATTCAAATCAAATTTAATGACTTCTTCTCCAACTTTGAGAGAAATTAGCAATTTTAACATCAATAATGGCACCCGATGTAGCAAGAAAAGGTCTACCAAGTATGATAGGAATTTTAGAATCCTCATCCATTTCAAGAACAACAAAATCAACCGGAATTACAAGCTTTCCTACCCTCAAAGGAACATCTTCTACCTTACCTTTTGGAATCTTAATTGATCTATCGGCTAGTTGCAAGGTAATGTTGGTAGGTGAAAGTTCTCCTAACTCAATTCTTTGATAAACCGAATATGGAATAAGGCTAACACTAGCTCCTAAGTCACACAAGGCATTATCAATTTGCATCTTATAGATAGCACAAGGGATAGAAAAGTTTATGGGGTCCTTCAACTTGGGCGGCATCTTGTTCATAATGATTGCACTACAATTCTCGGTCAAGCTAATCGTTTCCGCCATATCACAAGTTCTTCTTCTACTCAAGATGTCCTTCAGGGATTTTGCATAATTCGGCATTTGGTCAATGACATCGGTAAATGGAAGGGTAAGATGAAGTTGCCTAAGCATCTCTATAAATTTGCCAAATTGTTCATCTAGTTGGTGCCTATTGAACTTTTAGGAGTATGGGAGCTTAGGTTTGATAACTTCTTTCACTCTCTCTTTTTCTTTTTCAATTGGTTTTTCAACCATATCCTTATTCAAAGAGCTTTTACCTTCCTCCTCTTCAACCAAAACTTCCCTAGGACTCCTCTTAGCCTCACTCTTCTTAGGCTCTACATTCTCAACAATCTTACCACTCCTTGTCACTATGGCATTAATTGGTCTCTTAGGATCTACACCTTGAGGTGGTAGGATAGAAGGCCTAGCATGCTCTTTCAAAACATTTGCCAATTGAGAAAATTGATTCTCTAACATCTTACTATGAGCCATCATGTCATTAAACTTCTTATCACTAGATGACATGTAAGTGTTCAACACCTTGATTTGATTTTCAATGACATCCTCAAAACTACCTCTAGATGGAGATGACTGGGCATAAGAGCTATCATTTTGACCTTGAGCCTTTGGAGTGAAACTCGGTGGGGGACCCCTTTGATTGTTGTTTTGAAAATTTCCCCTATTTTGGTTACTCCCATTGCCCCGACCTTGATTTTGGCCACTTTGGCTATGATTAACATAATTTTGATTATGGTTCCCATATCCTTTGTAACACCCCCAAATCTCCCTCTAAAGTATTACTAGAAAAATACGTATAATTATACCGCGTATTACCGCCGCGTGATTACGCAAGGCTACCAAACTTACTAAATAAAACCAATACTTTGTAGCGGAAACTTCAATACACTTTTATTAATATAACCATAATAATAATAACCATTGTCATGAGTACTCATAATTAAAGACTAGAACCGACATTCCTAATCTAGATGAAGACATTCCCGGGACTCTAAATGCTCACATATTGACTTTACCTGAAATTAGTCAACACTGCTTACCATTACGGTAAATAGGGCGAACCAAAACAAATAGAAAATACGAATTAGAAAAATATGCTAAGTACGATAAGTGCAAGATAATGTAAACTCAATTTATTTGTAAACATGCTTTCCAAACCAATTTCCAATAAATTCCAATACTCATGATTATAACCGATTCTCAATACTCAAATATAATTTCAATGACTCAATAATTCAATAAGAATAATTATTAAAAATCCATTAATTCAAAACTCAATAATAAGAATGATTTATAAAATCAATTTAACTCAAACTCCTCTCTAAGTGTGCACACCCCCAAAGCTAGTCTCATAGTATTTCAAGGCTATTCTTGGAGAAAGACTAGGTTATACAAAGTCCATAGTCTTCAATGAATCCGCATAGTGGGATTAATATAATAAACATGCTTTTAAAGCTTTTTAAATAATCAATAACCTCTTCAACTCATAATTTCCAATAAATATCTCAAACTCCTTTTTAAATAGCATTCAACATACTTTTAAACTCAAGACTTTAAAACATGATAAATAATTCAATTCCTTCAAAGCCTCATATAAAAATCAACACTCCAATTTATTTATAAAAAGAAATTAATTAAACATTCTTTATTTCATAAACCATAATTTAATTAAAATCAATCACAAATAAATTCACATAAAACATGCTATTTAATTCAATCACTTTAAAAGTATCTAGCCACCTAAACGTACCTCGATCCTTGCTTAGCAACACCACACAAAAGAACTCAAGAACCTTGATTGAACACACCCTACAATTAAATATAATCTTAATTAATATAAGGTTAACAAATAATCACAACAATTAAATTAAAAACCCCCAACTAAATGTACATGAACCTTTTAAATTATTTTCTCATAAACATTATTAAAAATCTGATTTTATTTAATTAAAACTAGTCATAATAATTTTTCTAAATCCCCCATAATAATTATAATTATTTAAATAAGAAAAGAGAAGAAGAAAAGAAAGAAAACCAAGGAGAAAGAGGAGGAGAGTGGCGACAAGGGAGGGCTGCCGGCGAGGGCTTGGCGGCGGCAGGGGGTGCCGAAGGTGACTTGCGGCGGCAGGGGGGCCGGAGTTGGTGGTGCTGTCGGTGGTGGTGGTGGTGCGCAAGGAGGAGAAAGAAAAAGAGAGAAAAATAGAGAAGAGAATAAGAGAGAATTATGAGAATTGGTGTAAGTGTTTGGTCATGAAATGAAGGGGTATTTATAGGCTAGTATGGGCATGAATTATGGTAGGAAAATGTAGGAAGAATTATGACAACAAGAGTGATGGAAATACTTGGAGAAGTGAATAAGTAATTATGGAAAGTTTTGATATTAAGGTGATTGTGCATAATAAAAATATGGAAGGTGTATTGTCATGAAAAATAATATGGCAAGGAAGATTACTTGCGGAATAATCAAGGGAGATAAAAGGTAGAAAAATATGATGATCAAATATTTAGGAGATGGAAAAATAGAATTAAGGAAAATACTAGATTTTAAGGAGATAATTAAAAATATAATTTACCAAAATAAATTCCCTCAAAATTAACCATGAGGGCCGAAAATCTTGAGCTTACCATAGCTTCAGACCTCATTAGTTGAATTACGGAAGGTTTTTGCTAGATTTTAAGGAATAAAAATAATTGTGTAAATAATATTTATTGTATAAAATAATTAATTAAATAGTTAAATAAATAAATACCAATTACTCACCACTAAAATAACTAAGAAAATCAGAATTTCTAAACATAGAAAATTTGAAATTCCTAGCTACTATTTGGGAATTTTCGGACCTTTTAATTAATCAATAAAATATAGTTTTTACTTTAATTAAAATATCCGAAATATATAAATAATCTGGTTTTTAAAATAAAATAAATGGATAATAAATCTTATTCAAAATCTGAAAATAATAATTAGGTTTCAAAATATTTTTGGCGCCAAAATTCAAATATAATTTTGGCTCCAAATTTAAATAGTAAGTTAATTTACTAAAATACCCTTTTTATGAAATAATAATTAATTAATTAATTAATTAGGAAAATACATATGAAAATATGGGGTATTACAGTCTACCTCCCTTAAAAGAAGTTTCGACCCGAAACATAGCCAAAAGAAACGAAAATCATTTTAAGGTTTTGGTTCATGCACATCCTAATAACTTGACTCAAGACTCCAAACATACTCAAGAATGACTCGAAATCACTCAAAAATGACTCGAAAAGAAAACACGTGAAACTCTATCGCCCTCTACCCCCCTTAAAGGGAGTTATGCCCCCGTAACTCGACCACTAACCTTAGGAAAACAGCTCTGGGTAACGTTTCCTCATATTAGCCTCAGCTTCCCATGTAGCCTCCTCAGTTTTCTAATTCGACCACAACACTTTCACAATACTCACATCCTTGTTCCTTATGCTCCTCACTTTGGAATCCAGAATCTTTACTGGTCTTTCCTCATAAGTCAAAATCTCATCCATTTCAATGGTTTGTGGTTGCAACACATGTGTCACATCAGGAATATACTTTCAAATTTGGCTCACATGGAACACATTGTGAACCCTTTCCAGCTCATTTAGCAAATCCAACTTATATGCCACTTTTCCCACTTTTTGGATAATCTTATAAGGCCCTATGTACTTTGGGCTCAGCTTTCCCTTCTTTCCAAACCTCATCACCCCTTCATTGGTGAAATCTTCAACAGAACCTTCTTTCCCACTTCATATTCTTCCTTCCTCCTTTTCAAATCAGCATAGCTTTTCTGTCGATCTTGGGTTTAATCTTTTCTTGGATCAGCTTGACCTGCTTTACCATATCCTCAAACATCTCTAGCCCAAGTACCATAGTCTCACTTATATCGTTACAACAAACTGGGCTTCTACACTTTCGACCATACAAGGTATCAAACGGTGCCATTCCGATGCTTGCATGGTAACTGTTGTTGTAAGAGAATTCTATCAAGTTCAAGTGGTTTTCCCAAGACCCTTGATACTCCATCATACAAGCTCTCTACATATCCTCCAATGTCTGAATCGTTCTTTCCGTCTGACAATCTGTCGTAGGATGAAACGCCGTGTTCATTAACAACTTTGTTCCCATTCCCTTTTGCAAACTCTTCTAGAAGTTAGACAAAAATCACGAATCTTTGTTCGAAATGATATTCGAGGGTACTCCATGGTACTTCACCACAAACGTCACATAAGCTCTCTCCAACTAATCCATAATCCAAGTACTTTTCATGGGTATGAATGCTGTTAACTTCATCAACCTGTCCACTATTACACAAATAGTGTCATTCCCTGCCTTGGTCTTTGGCAAGGCTCCCCACAAAATCCATAGAAATTGAATCCCACTTCCATTTGGGCACCTCCAAGGATTGGACCTTTCCTTGAGGCCTGCGATGCCAATCCTCACTTTCTGGTATGTCAAACACTCAGCCACAAATTCAACCACTTCTCTCTTCATATTGGGCCACCAAAAAGTCTTATTCATGTCCTTATACAACTTATCCCCTCCAGGATGCATTGAATAAGGAGAATTATGGGCCTCTTCCATCAATCTCTACTTTAGATCTCCGCGACTCTACGGTTCACACTATCTTCCTTTAAAACGAATACTCCCCTCATCACTAATTTAATAGTGAAATCCAACACTTGCCCTTCATCAATCTTCTTTTTGATTCCCTTTAACTTCTCATCCTCCAATTGACTTTCCCTTATCTCCTCAAAAATGGATGGTTGAATCACCAAGGCATTCAACATCCTAGTCACTTCACCATGCTCCGTCACTTCCAAGTTCAACTTCTGAAATTCAACACACAAATGATCTAGCACTACCATCATATTCATCGAATGTTCTAACTTTCTGCTCAAAGTGTCTACCACCACATTAGCTTTTCCTTCATGATATTGAATATCCAATGTATAGTCACTCATATACTCCAACCATCTTCTCTGCCTCCCATTCAAATGCTTTTGGGTGAAAATATACTTTAAACTCTTATGATCCGTGAAAATCCTACAAGTCACCCTATACAAGTATTGCCTCCAAATCTTCAAGGCAAACACTATTGCAGCTAACTCCAAATCATGGGTTGGATAATTCCCTTCATGAGACTTCAATTTCCTTGAAGCATTTGCAATCACCCTTTGACTTTGCATCAAAATACATCCTAGTCCAAACCTTGATGCATCACTATACTCCTCATACAAGTCACTTCCATCCGGCAAAGCCAGCACAGGTGCTGTGGTTAACCTTTCTTTCAGGATCTTAAACGTCTCCTCACACTCTAGAGTCCGTAAGAACTTATGCTCCTTTTTCATTAAACTTGTCATGGGCTTCGCGATCCTTGAAAAATCTTTCACAAACCTTCTATAATAGCCTGCCAAACCCAAGAAACTCCTCACATCCGACACATTCTTTGGGGTTGGCCAATCACTCATAGCTCGAATCTTACTTGGGTCCACTTCAACTCCGTCCTTGGAAATCACATGGCCCAAAAATGCTACCTTTTCCAACCAAAATTCACACTTTAGCAGCTTGGCATACAACTGGTGTTCCCTTAAACTTGGCAATACTTGCCTTAAATGCTCCTTATGTTCCTCTTCATTCTTCAAATACACCAACATATCATCGATAAACACCACCACAAACTTGTCCAAGTATGGCATGAAAATCTTATGCATCAAATCCATGAACACTGCTGGTGCATTTGTCAAACCAAATGGCATGTATGACTGTAAACTCATAATGACCATAACGGGTCCCGAAGCACTCTTTGAAATATCTTGCTCCGCAATTCTCAACTGGTGATACCTTGATCTCAAATCTATCTTTGAGAATACTCCTGCTCCTTTATGCTGATCAAACAAATCATCGATCCTTGGCAATGGATACTTATTCTTCACTGTCACCTTATTCAACTCTCGATAATCGATACACAACCTCATACTTCCATCCTTTTTCTTTATAAACAATACTGGAGCTTCCGAAGGCGAGGATCTAGGTCGAATGTAACCTTTATCTAACAAATCATCCAACTGAGTCTTCAACTCTCTCATCTCAGCTAGAACCATCCTATATGGAGCCTTAGAAATAGGTCTAGTACCGGGCACTAGGTCGATAATGAACTCAACATCCTTTACTAGTGGCATACTAGAAATCTCATCTGGAAATACATCTAGAAATTCTTCCACAACAGGAATATTCCCATCACCTTTCTCTTCCTCACTTTCAATCTTTTGAACACTACACTAAAACAGCCGACAACCCTTCTTAACCAACTTCTGCAGTTGCATTGCAGAGATAATTCTCAACCCTGAACTTTTCCCTTCCTTTTTATACACCACTCAATCTTTAGTTGGGCTAGTCAAGGTAACCTTTTTGGCCGCACAATCGATCTTTGCTTCATACTTCCCCAACCAATCCATACCTAGAATTATATCAAAATCATTTAAATCGAACTCGATCAAATTGCATTGTAGAGACAATTCTCAACCCTGAACTTTTCCCTTCCCTTTTATACACTACTCAAGCTTTACCTGGGCTAGTGAAGGTAACCTTTTCGGCCGCATAATCGATCTTTGTTTCATACTTCCCCAACCAATCCATACCCAGAATTACATCAAAATTCTTTAAATCGAACTTGATCAAATCCGACAAAAACTCTTCTTAGAAATGGAAACAGGCACACTAAAAAATAACTTGGAACATCTCCTCACTTCCCCTGACGGAATAAACACTTCTAGAGAAACCGACTTAGGACTTTCTAACCCGAGACTTCCAACTACTCTCTTAGAATAAAAGAATGGGACGCCCCCGAATCAAACAAGACTTTCACAGGAAAAGAACTTATAGAGAAAGCACTAATTACCACATCATTAGCAGACTCAGCCTCACGGCTATTCATCATGAACACATGACCCTTTGAGGCACTTCCCGCATTGCCACTGGTTCCAACCTTGGGTGTAGGTCCACTAGACTAGGGTGGTTTATTGGGAGCACTCGACTCTTTCACTTTCCCTGACTTAACGTCAACCTCTTTCTTGAAACACTCATACTCACGGTGTCCCAACTTCTAACAGTAGCGACAAGTTACCGGTTTTCCCTTACAGTCCCTCCCGGGGTGGTCTTTCTCACACCGCTTGTAGAAATACTTTCTAGGAGGCTTCTCACCCCTTTGGTTTCCATTCCCCTTAGCATTGGATGACTATCCTCTAGTCCCCTTCCTAAAGCTTCCCCTGTTGTCCCTCCTCTCAAAATTCCCCTGGTAGTTACCATTGGGCTTATGCCTCTTTTCACCCCCGTGAAAAGTCCGGGTTCTTCCTTTTTTCTCCAACATGCTCCATTTCCCTTCCCTTGATTCCATACAGATGGGCTGCATGGCCATACACTTCATCTAGGGTCTCAAAGGTCACTCCCCCTAGCTATCCTTGAAAGGTTAAGGTTAAGCCTTGCTCAAATCTCTAAGCTTTAATGGTTTCGTTAGGGATTACTTCCGGGGCAAACCTCATCAACTCAATGAACTTGTTGTAGTATTCACTGATTGACATGTTCCCCATCCTTAGGTTGGTAAACTCCATGCACTTCTGCTTTCTCAGGTAGGAAGGGTAAAACTTCTCTCTCTGGGCTTCCTTGAACTAATCCCACCCAAAGTTTGGTTTCTCCAATAGCTCATCCTTTCTTTGGGCCCACCATAAGTCAGCTTCCTCCCTTGGATAATAAACCCCATTGTTCACCCTCAGCTCATTTGGGCAATTGATTGCATCAAACAACTTATTGTAGACACCCAAATGTGTCTCCCCAAAACCAAACCCAGTGATGAATACCTTTCACGTCATTTGATTATCGAACGAGGTGAAAGTGCGAAAAGTCTAGTGATGAGGACGTTTTTATTAAAATATCACTTCTTTTTGTTTTTGAAAATATTTCTTTTCTTACCCTATTTTATGAAAAATGTGCAGTCCTGTTTATTTTGGTCCATGATATGGGTCCAATAATGGAGTATTTGGATGGGGCTTGAAAATACCTTTTCAACGATATATTATAAGCCGAATTCCGATGAATAATGAGGAAGTTATGGCCAAAATACTAAACCGGGCCCAAACCGGATTTTACCTACGACCCAATGATCATGTGGAGGGTCCAAAGGTTTAATCCTATTCCTAAAATAATTAGGATTAATTAAAAGCTTCTATAATTTTCTAAAAGATATTAATTATCCTTTTTGAAAAGATAAGATCATAGAATTTGAAATTGAATAAAAACTTTCCTTTTTTAAGTCCTAATTCTATTCGAATTTAAAGATGTTCAAAGACAGTCAGATATTATTTTTGTGCCTCATAATATTTATCTAAATCTTATATGCTTGGATAGATCTTGAAATTATCTTTCCAATGATATATTATAATATTAATTCCGAGCTATAACGAAAAAGATATATATGGAATACGAAACTCTCTTCAAAACTAACACCCTTCCACTATTTCGGTTATATCTTCTTATCTACAAAAGATTTTAATCTTATTTTAAACGGGTTGCAAATTAGACTTCAAGAGCTTTCCAACGACATATTATATGCCTTATTTGGACTTCTGGATCAAAAGATATGATAAAAACAAAATCCATAAAAACTCTCTTGCAGCGCCGGACGACAGGCTTGTCGCGCGGCGCTGCACTCTGTCTCGCGGCGCTGCACTCTGTCGCTCGACAACAGAGGAAATTGCGGCGACAGCTTCGTGTTTTATTCCTCTTCGAACTCCGATTCCTTTTTTATCATATCCGAACTGTATTCATTATAAATAGCGTCCTTAAACCTCCCTTTTTCAATCTCCAACTCTCATCAACAATTTCTTAATATTCTCTCTCTCTTTCTAGCCTAGCCTTTTACAAATAAAATTCCGCATTCACAAGATCTAGACACACCTAGCCAAGTTCGAAGTTGCCTTCGCCCTAGACGTGAAAGGTTATAAATTTCTGAGGGTTTGGTACCGAATTCCTATTTCAATTATTTAATTTGATTGTTTGATTTTATTATTTTCCTTGAAATTACTAACGTGTGTATTTTGTTATTAGAAAGAGATACGAGGCATTGCATCCAAGTAAGTGCTTTAATTGTTTAATTGATCTTATGATATAGAAATCATGTTAAGATTGTTATTTTGGTTTCTAGTATCATGTTTAGGGTGCTTCCTATGCTTTCTAATATCATATCAATATCATGTTAGTATCATGTTAAGGTTAAAGCTTTGATTTTTATTGTTTAGTGACATGCTAGGATTTGTTATTAATCTTGTTAGTATCATGCCTAGGATCTTGCTATTATTATTAAGCATTATGATTATAATTATGATGATTATTATTTTTATTATTATCATGTTGCTTGATGCTTATTTATTGTTATTGCTTGATCACGCCTTTTATGCATGATTAAAGGGAATTTGTAATTGTAATCACGCTTAATAAGATAATTAATAATCTTGTTTAGGGTTAATATGATTATAATTCAAGTGATCGCCAATAATAGTTTTATTTGTGCATTAAGTTCAACCAACATAGATAAATAGGTTTAGGGTTAACCTAATGATTGCATGTTAGTCAGAAAGCGCACATGAATACAAGAAGAATAAAGTAGAGGCCTATTTTATAGCGTGAGTTCTTTCTCTTTTAGATTGGATTCGTACCCTCATCCCCGAACACCAGTCATGGTTCCAGACCTATTGGAGTTGACGATCTCATGGATCGTTAAGGGGTGTAACCTTCACCCTATGAACGATTTACAAGTTCCTAAAACTTGTTGGCGACTCTTTTGCTCTAGCTTCCTTCCCTTTGGACGCCACCATGCTTAAGTGTATGATCACAGTGGGGCTCAAGTGTGGGATGGCTTGAAATATTCCCTACAGTTTTTGGCGACTCCACTGGGGAGGATTTCTATTTTAATTCCTAAAATTTATTTTGTCAATGATTTAGAATGAGTGGATGAGACTCGAAAAGTTCTAAGTATTTCATGTGCGTAATTTTGATTAGCATTATTGTCATATGCATAAAAAAAGGTTCTCATTGGAAAGACCATCCGTAATGAGTCAAAAACATAGGATTTTTTACACGTAGGAAATTTGAGGAATATCTTTCATAACTAGAACCGAAATAATGCTGCAAAAAACTGGAAAATTTTACAAACACCGAAAGCTACTGAGGCATGTAGGAACTGGCGTCTAAAAAACAGAGCCTGTTGTCAAAGATATGGCTCTGTCGCCGAGAGACAATTCTGTCGCTAGGCGACAGGGCTATATCTCGGCGATAGTCTCTGTTGGCTGGAGCTGCGTTCTTCCAATATCGAGCCAGAAATATGAGTTCTAATTTCGACCAGTTCTAGCACTGTTGGCTCGATTCTACTTCCTGATTGAGTTTTTCTCACTTTTCTGAAACCCATATTTATTCTACATATGGACATAACCCTCTGGGAATTCATGCTCCATCTACCTAATTGAACGTTTTGAGCAACAAAGGGTACATTCGAGAATGTTGAATTCACCAAACCATGGAAGCGAGTTTAACTCGCGGGGTCCCATCCACTCGCGCCAACCCTTCCAAAGGTAAGGCTTCCATGCGGTTCATCCGAACTCATAATCATGGACCCTATTTGACCAACCCATATCCCGAACTTTAGAGAACTAGAGCCATGGTTAGGTTGCAAACTCATTGCATCATGTTGTGACTACTTGACTACTTGTGCATTAATTGTTTGTGCATAACCTATATGTGATTAAACTAACCACTTGGTTTGACTTGTAATTAAGAATATGATTAAATAAATTAACCAAGGACTAAAAGACTTTGCTTAATTAATTAGTTAATTAATTTGCCTAATAATTATAGCTAAAATCAAGTCATAGTTCCTTTGAGTCAACCCGGATTTTTATTCCCGTATACTGCACAAGCGTCAACTTGTTTTGGTCATATCCGGAGTTCTAGGAAGAACTACGAGTCGTATAACCTATGGATCTGTAGCCCCGAGTTTTATCGTTCATTTGGAATTGGTTTCGTCCAATTCAGAGTCACAGATCAAAAGTTATAACTAAAATACCACAGCCTGTCCAGTTTAGTGCACATACGTGTAGCTTTGTCTTTGTTTGAGTCTAGTCACATAGTCTAGTCACACGGTCATGAGACGAGTCTTGAACATATCACTTACACTCACAAGTATGCACACACTTTGTACATACTCTTTTCACACCATGACCATGTCTTAGGTTCATGCATGAGTCGTCCTTTCTGTCATTTGAGTTGGGGGTTCGTCCTATTCCAGAAATTTCTATAGCTTTCCACATTCTTTCACATCACTTCTCCATACATTAAATATCTTACACTTTTCTTCTTTCACACTTTCTACATTCATGCACCACTTTCATCTTACATGCTTCCTTCATACATCATTCACCTCATTACACTCTTTTTCCATCCATACATGTTGAGTCGAGTTTGAGTCATGTGATTGGCAAACAGAAAAAGGGTAATGTTGAAACAAATGCACAAGGCAAACTTTTTACCAAGATTTCATGCTTTCTTCTTCTTTTTTCAAACCCTTCCCTAATAAGTCTAGCATAGGCACCCTTCATCCTCCTTAGATTTATTTTTTAGAGTTTGATTTATACCCTTCACTTTTTAAATAAAATGAGCATTTATTTTCTTGCATATGATCATTGCATTGCATTAATTAAAAAAAAAGAAAAAAAAAAGAAAAAAAAATGTTGAACGAAGCGTAAGGTATACCAATGATTAGAGGCACCCCTTGTAGCCCATCATATCACCTTTCACCCTTCAAATATATAATCCTTTCTTTATAAACCACTTTGAGCCTTGTCTAACGATAGACATTTCTTTCTTCAACCCACATCTACCTAACCTTGGGATGGGATGGTGTGTAACTTATGCAATTTCAAAAGTTTGAGTGATTTTAAAAAATTAAAATAGCAAAAAATAATAAAAGTGTGCAAAAGGGCAAGTGTTCCAATGTCTTTGATATGAAAATATCTTTGATAAGAACACGTCTCGGATTGCGTTTCTTATCGAGTGCTCGGAACCGTGCCTGAGAAACATGAATGCTAAGTGAGTGATAGACCGCATGATCGGGATTGCCCACACTTATAGAAAATATTCAAATATGAAAAATGCAAAAGCGAAAAAAAGAGAGCAAAAAAAAAAAAAAAAAACAAAGAAAGAGCTAAAAAAGAGTTAAAAGCCTCAAGCATAAAAATATAAAGATTCAAAAGCAAGGTTGCACACCTTGTGGGCTTATCTAGGGTCTTGAGCCTTTATCCCCTTTTTCTTCAAACCTTTAGCCTAACCACGTTACAACCATTAAAGACCTTTTTGAGGTATACACACACTTGTGCGAGGTTCGGCTAGAGCTACGTTTGGCCTGATTCCTAACGGATACTTAGGCAACCTCACATCGAGGTGCGGTCGTAATAAAAATGCATTCATATTCACATTCACACACTCACACAATGATCATATCAAAGGATCTCCAATGCTCATCCCTATTCATTTAGAGCTAGACTTGAGGGCTTGATCCCTACATTATTAGCCTACCTAGCCTAAGAGTCACCATCTTTTGGCTCTTCTCAAAATAATATCTTTCCATACACTTAGCCTTTGCGGCCTAACCTTAGTGTCACTTTCACACACATCACAGATACATGACCAAATATACTTCCCTTAGGAACCCTTTTGTCATGAAATCTTAACACAACGTTGAAGCATACTTTGTCATAACAAAATCACTCATCACTCATCATTGCACCACAAATTATGAAGTACTTAGCCTCCGTGCCTAAGTCACCTAAATACTTTCATTATCAAGTCAACTAGGATAGTCTAAGATGTTACAATCCTTGTACTGTGAGAGACAACGTTAACATATTAAGCTCATTCAACATGCACCTTCAAAAAATTTCGCTTCTTTATTTTTTCGCGTCTTTCTTTTTCGGGAGAAAGTCGGTACCCTCCACAAAAATGATGGAAATTTTTTGCTTTTTTGCATTTTCGAGTCGCACGATCACATCACAATGCACACATGAGTCATGTACACATTGAGTCATGTCGTGTTATCACATTGAGTCAACACTATGCGCACACTAGTCACACGAAGTGAGTCATCATTAAGTCAAGTTCATACCTTGAGTCATGTCAAGTCAATGAGTCAAGCAACGCTAATTCTTAGGTCAACCCTAAAGAAAGATAAGCAAAGTCCTATAGTCCAAAATATAAATGCAGGTACATCCCAGCAAGCAAGAACATTCCCGGATTTTTTGGAAAAACCGCGAATATGACACAAGAGATTCCACCAAGATGAGAGGAGTTTGAGAAAAATTACATGGATCAGTAAATTAGAGATGAAGAGCTTTAATTTACAAAAGATTTGAGCAGATTTGGTTGAAAGGAAACGACCAAGTTCAAAGTTCGAAGCGAAACCGAGCAACGAACAACAGCAGCAAAGGAAAAATAGGGAAGACCCGACTCCAGCGCTAGACGACAAGGCTGCCGCCTGGCGACAACATCTGTCACCTGGCGACAGAAGAAAAGTGCGGCGCTAGATAGTTCCAGCGAGCACTGGGCGACGACACAATGCGTGGCCCCCATGTTAGATTATGCGGACCTAGTGCAGCAATTTCCGGGTTCCTTGGTACGCCAGTTAGCCCCTATAAGCAATTTGACATGATTGAGTAGTCGGCTTGATTACAATCGCAATAAGTGATCGACTTGACAAAAGATCGTCTCACTTAATTTAAAGCGCCTAAGCATTGGCTCGTCGTAGGCACCGACGTAATGGTTCACAAAAAGTAAATG
This sequence comes from Chenopodium album, assembly GCF_948465745.1. Classification (NCBI taxonomy): domain Eukaryota; kingdom Viridiplantae; phylum Streptophyta; class Magnoliopsida; order Caryophyllales; family Amaranthaceae; genus Chenopodium; species Chenopodium album. The sequence goes on along the minus strand of NC_137846.1, from coordinate 24,153,970 downwards.
CGCCGACGTACTGGCACAACAACAATTTCAACAAGTATCTACAACAACGAAATTCAAGTAGCATTAAGGATCAACAAGCGTTGGTCTTCGGTAGTTTCCTTTGGAATATTATCGGAACAACTGAGGATGACTTCAAGTGAAGTTATCTTCGACAGCATTCGCTAAGATTGTGGAGGTTGTCACTAAGATTTAAGAAGATAGCACGAGATGGGCGGTCTTCGACAGCATTCGCTAAGATTGTGGAGGTTGTCACTAAGATTTGTGAAAATAGCACGGATGGGCGGTCTTTGACAGCATTCGCTAAGATTGTGGAGGTTGTCACTAAGATTTGAGAAGATAGCACAAGATGGGCGGTCTTCGACAGCATTCGCTAAGATTGTGGAGGTTGTCACCAAGATTTGAGAAGATAGCACGAGATGGGCGGTCTTCGACGGCATTCGCTAAGATTGTGGAGGTTGTCCCCAAGATTTGAGAAGAGTGGTTTGTGATGAGGCGGTCTTCGACGACTTTTGCTATGATTGGGAAGGTCGTCACTATGATTCAAGGAAAAAGGCTCGAAATATAGCAGCATTGATCAACGGCGTTCCTTAGCTTGTGAAGGTTGGCACAAACAACTGAAAGTGATTTCAAGAGAAGTTATCTTCGATGGCATTCCCTAGCTTGTGGAAGGTTGTCACAACAACGACAAATGCAACAATCGGTTACCCTCAGAGACATGTGCTCGACGGTGCAAGATACGCGTTTCTTAACTCTTTTATCTGTTTAACTAACACTAGTTTGCAGGTATTGGCGTTACAAGAATGATTTAGGATCGCAGAATGTTCTGAATCATTCTCCGTCCCTATCGTTACTTTGACTTTTGTTTTCGAAACTTGCGTTTCTCTAAACTCAGTCAAAGTGGGGGCTTTTGTAGACAACCAAATGTGTCTCCCCAAAACCAAACCCAATGATGAATACCTTTCACGTCATTTTATTATCGAACGAGGTGAAAGTATGAAAAGTCTAGTGATGAGCATGTTTTTATTAAAATATCTCTTCTTTCTGTTTTTGAAAATATTTCTTTTCTTACCCTATTTTATGAAAAACGTGCAGTCCATTTTAGTTTGATCCATGATATGGGTCCAATAATGGTGTACTTGTACGGGGCTTGAAAAGACCTTTCCAAAGATATATTATAAGCCCAATTCCGATGAATAATGAGGAAGTTATGGCTAAAATACTAAACCGGGGCTAAATCGAATTTTACCTACGACCCAATAATCATGTGGAGGGTCCAAAGGTTTAATCCTATTCCTAAACTAATTAGGATTAATTAGAAGCTTCTATGATTTTCTAAAAGATCTTGATTATCCTTTTTGAAAAGATAAGATCATAAAATTTGAAATTGAATAAAAACTTTCCTTTTTTAAAACTTTCCCTTTTTAAGTCCTAATTCTATTCGAATTAAAAGATGTTCAAAGACAGTCAGATATTATTTTTGTACCTCATAATATTTATATAAATGTTATATGGTTGGATAGATCTTGAAATTATCTTTCCAATGATGTATTATAATATTAATTCCGAGCTATAACGAAAAAGCTATGAATGGAATACGAAACTCTATCCAAAACTGACACCCTTCCACTATTTCGGCCATATCTTTTTATCTAAAAACGATTTGAATCTGATTCTAATAGGGTTGCAAATTAGACTTTAGGAGCTTTCCAACGACATATTATATGCCTTATTTGGACTTCGGGATCAAAAGATATGATAAAAACGAAATCCGTAAAAACTGTCTTGCAGCGCCGGACGACAGGCTTGTCGCGCGGCGCTGCACTCTGTCGCTCGGCGCTGCACTCTGTCTCCGCGGCGTTGCACTCCGTCGCTCGGCGACAGAGGATATTACGACAACAGTGTTGTGTTTTATTCCTTTTCGTACTCCGATTCCTTTTTTATCATATCCGGACTGTTTTCATTATAAATAGCGTCCTTAAACCTCCCTTTTTCAATCACCAACTCTCATCAACAATTTCTTAATATTCTCTCTCTCTTTCTAGCCTAGCCTTTTACAAACAAAATTCCGCATTCACAAGATCTAGACATACTTAGCCAAGTTCGAAGTTGCCTTCGCCCTAGACGTGAAAGGTTATAATTTCTGAGGGTTTGGTCCCAAATTCCTATTTCAATTATTTAATTTGATTGTTTGATTTTACTATTTTCCTTGAAGTTACTAACGTGTGTATTTTGTTATTAGAAAGAGATACGAGGCATCCAAGTAAGTGCTTTAATTGTTTAATTGATCTTATGATACAGAAATCATGTTAAGATTGTTATTGTGGTTTCTAGTATCATGTTTAGGGTGCTTCCTATGCTTTCTAATATCATATCAATATCATGTTAGTATCATGTTAAGGTTAAAGCTTTGATTTTTATTGTTTAATGACATGCTAGGATTTGTTATTAATCTTATTAGTATCATGCCTAGGATCTTGCTATTATTATTAAGCATTATGATTATAATTATGATGATTATTATTTTTATTATTATCATGTTGCTTGATGCTTATTTATTGTTATTGCTTGATCACGCCTTTTATGCATGATTAAAGGGAATTTGTACTTGTAATCACGCTTAATAAGATAATTAATAATCTTGTTTAGGGTTAATATGATTATAGTTCAAGTGATCGCGAATAATAGTTTTGTTTGTGCATGAATATTCAACCAACATAGATAACAGGTTTAAGGTTAACCTATTGATTGCATGTTAGTTAGAAAGCGCACATGAATACGAGTAGAATAAAGTAGAGGCCTATTTTATAGGGCGAGTTCTTTCTCTTTTAGATTGGATTCGTACCCTCATCCCCGAACACCAGTCATGGTTCCAGACCTATTGGAGTTGACGATCTCATGGATCGTTAAGGGGTGTAACCTTCACCCTGTGAACGGTTTACAAGTTCCTAAAACTTGTTGGCGACTCTTTTGCTCTAGCTTCCTTCATTTTGGACGCCACCATTCTTAAGTGTATGATCACAGTGGGGCTCAAGTGTGGGATGGCTTGAAATATTCCCTACACTTATCAAACTCCCTAATCCAGTTTTCAAGGCTGACAGGGTCCTCCTTTGCCAAGTAAACAGGTGGTTTTGCTACAGCAACTCTCTTAAAAACCTCACTGTAAGAGTCAAAGTCAAAGCTTTGATTTCCTTTGTTCACCACTTTCGTGATGTTCTCAGTAATATGGGTTAGCTTTCTAAGGACCTTCCCTACTTTGGAACCAGTGCGCTTACTTCTTACTTGGTCTCTCATTCTTGTAGACATACTTCCTGGGAATAATAATCATACTTGAAGATTAAAACAAGTTCTATCATATAAACATTTAATTCACTTATTAACATAGAGAAATTTCAAATAAATCATTTTATTTCATTAATAATTAATGAAAATACAACTTTGTCATTTAGGACAATTATTGAAACATTAAACAAAATCATAGTTTAGTCATTCAATCAAGCAACACTACGAGCATAACCATCTTCAATAGGATCATAATAAGGATCATCTTGATTATCACTTGGCTCGGCCATGAGAGTTGGGTTATAGCCACTATAGCTTGGAATGTGGTCTGAAGAACTTGACTCATAATCACTTAGATTTTTGTCCGGGCCAGGAATGTAACATAGGCTTTTTACTGGGCTTACATCACTACAAGGTTGGCTTGAAGAAGCATTGGGGTTTTGGGCTCTTTCTTTGGCAGTTTGGGCACGAGTTTTGGGCTTTTTTGCAACATGTAAATAGACTTTGGGCTAGGACGTTTTGGAGGTTCATAGCTTGGATTACGGCTAGGAGAACGATAATTCTTACTCCTACCAAGAGGTGGTATGGACTCATCACTGGATTCCACAAATTCATGACGCTCCCTTCGATAAGAAAAAGGTAATTGGGCATTTAGGTAGTACATTTGATCATCTTCTCCAAAGGTGCAATCCTTTGAAGGTTTGGGAATGTTCACAACTTTTCTCTTAGGTTCATACTCACTCTCCACATAGTGTAAGTCCCTCTTAAGGCTAGACATGCTTGCTAACCATTTCCCTTCATGATGATTCTTTTCATTCCACATTCCATTTTTCTTGATCACATCCCCATAATTGTCAAAGAGAGGTTGATATTTTGCAACCCTAGGTAAATAAGCCAAGGCCAAAAGAATCATCCAAGGTGGTTGGGTTAAGGCTTCCAAGTCATACTTCTCATAAAGGGTTAAGGACAAGGTAAAAATTCCAGTTATGAACTCACTAATTGTGACTCCATTATCTTTCAAGTAGTGCAAGTTTAAATAATTCTTTCTCATATCATCAATATTCTCTATCTGTTCACATACACATGCAAAACAATAAATTCAATGCTAAATCACATAAACAATTTAATTCAAAATCCATTTGCAATAAGAAATTCATAACTCAACCAACCAAGTATAAATCAAGATCACCCAACCATGGGCAATAACCCAAAAATTTTGGACCCCTTTAATGCACACATAATCACATACTCAAGTTTCAAATAATTTCAATTCTTTTTATTTTCGAAAAATAATAATAATAATGTACTTGAGTCATGATTATAGGACGGTCGAGCCCGCGTCTCTAAGGAAAGTTACCTACGACGTTGAGGCGAGCCATTCCTAGACAGAGAGTCATACCCATTATAGGCCTCCGTAGAGAACTCGAGAATCCTTTTCTCATTCATCTTTCTACAAATAGGAAAATAGTTTTATATAAAAATAAAGCTTTTGACTCTCACAAGAATGCAAAACTCTATCTATCCTATATGCCCTCTTAAGTCTACCCACAATTTTTATTATTAATCCAACTTTAATCTTTTTAGGACCAAAAAACTGATACCACTTTGTAACAATTTTTAACACCTTGTAACACCCCCAAATATCCCTCTATGGTATTACTAGAAAACTACGTATAATTATACCATAGAGATAGATTTAGGCGTATTACCGTCGCGTGATTACGCAAGGCTACTAAACTTACTAAATAATACCAATACTTTACAGCGGAAACTTCAATACTCTTTTATTAATATAACCATAATAATAATAACCATTGTCATGAGTACTCATAATTAAAGACAAGAACCGACATTCCTAATCTAGATGAAGACATTCCCGGGACTCCAAATGCTCACATATTGACTTCACCTGAAATTAGTCAACACTGCTTACCATTACGGTATGCAGGGCGAATCAAAACAAATAGGAAATACGAATTAGCAAAATTTGCTAAGTACGATAAGTGCAAGATAATGTAAACTCAATTTATTTGTAACACATGCTTTCCAAACAAATTTCCAATAAATTCCAATACTCATGATTTATAACCGATTCTCAATACTCAAATATAATTTCAATGACTTAATAATTCAATGAGAGTAATTATTAAAAATCCATTAATTCAAAACTCAATAATAAGAATGATTTATAAAATCAATTTAACTCAAACTCCACTTTAAGTGTGCACACCCCAAGCTAGTCTCCTACTATTTCAAGGCTATTCTTGGAGAAAGACTAGGTCATACAAAGTTCATAATCTTCAATAAATCCGCATAGTCGGATTAATATAATAAACATGCTTGTAAAGCTTTTTAAATAATCAACAACCTCTTTAACTCATAATTTCTAATAAATATCTCAAACTCCTTTTTAAATAAAATTCAACATACTTTTAAACTCAAGTCTTTATAACATGATAAATTATTCAATTCCTTCAAAACCTCATATGAAAATCAACACTCCAATTTATTTATCAAAACCAATTAATTAAACATGCTTTATTTCATAAACCATAATGTAATTAAAATCAAACACAAATAAAATCACATAAAACATGCTATTTAATTCAATCACTTTCAAATGTATCTAGCCACCTAAACGTACCTCGATCCTTGCTTAGTAAAACCACACAAAAGAACTCAAGAACCTTGATTGAACACACCCTACAATTAAATATAACCTTAATTAATATAAGGTTAACAAATAATCACAATAATTAAATTAAAAAACCCCAACTAAATGTACATGAACCTTTTAAATTATTTTCTCATAAACATTATTAAAAATCTGATTTTATTTAATTAAAACTAGTCATAATAATTTTTATAAATCCCCCATAATAATTATAATTAATTAAATAAGAAAAGAGAAGATGAAAAGATAGAAAACCAAGGAGAAAGAGGAGGAGAGTGGTGGCAAGGGAGGGCTGCCGGCGATGGCTGGGCGGCGGCAGGGGGTGCCGGAGGTGGCTGGCGGCGACAGGGGGCGCTGGAGGTGGTGGTGGTGTATGGTTGAGGTGGTGGTGCGCACGGAGGAGAAAGGAAAAGAGAGAAAAATAGAGAAGAGAATAAGAGAGAATTATGAGAATTGGTGTAAGTGTTTGGTCATGAAATGAAGGGGTATTTATAGGCTAGTATGGGCATTAATTATGGTTGGAAAATTTAGGAAGAATTATGGTAAGAAGAGTTATGGAAATACTTGGAGAAGTGAATAAGTAATTATGGAAAGTTTTGATATTAAGATGATTGTGCATAATAAAAATATGGAAGGTGTGTTGTCATGAAAAATAATATGGAAAGGAAGATTACATGGAAAATAATCAAGGGAGATAAAAGGTAGGAAAATATGATGATCAAATATTTAGGAGATGGAAAAATAGAATTAAGGAAAATGCTAGATTTTAAGGAGATAATTAAAAATATAATTTACCAAAATAAACTCCTACAAAATTAACCACGAGGGCCGAAAATCTTGAGCTTACCATAGTGGAATTAAGGAAGGTTTTTGCTAGATTTTAAGGAATAAAAATAATTGTGTAAATAATTTTTATTGTATAAAATAATTAATTAAATAAATAAATACCAATTATTCACCAATAAAATAACTAAGAAAATCAAATTTTCTAGACATAGAAAATCCAAAATTCCTAACTACTATTTGTGGATTTTCGAACCTTTTAATTAATTAATAAAATATAGTTTTGACTTTAGTTAAAATATCCGAAATATATAAGTAATCCGGTTTTTAAAATAAAATAAATGGATAATAAATCTTATCCAAAATCTAAAAATAATAGTTAGGTTTCAAAATATTTTTGGCGCCAAAATTCAAATATCATTTTGGCTCCAAAATTCAAATAGTAAGTTAATTTACTAAAATACCCTTTTTATGAAATAATAATTAATTAATTAATTAGGAAAATACGTATGAAAAATACTGGGTATTACATCCTTGCCCATGGTTTTGACAACCATATTCTTGGTGGTTATAGTTACCTCAAAAACCTTGGTTTTTATAACCCCCATTGTGGTTATAATTATGAAAATTTCCATTATGATAATTCCTATTCCCATTATTTATTTGATTATTAAATTTAAGTCCAACATTGTTATTAGACACATAGTTCACATGTTCATTCTCATTGCTAACATAATCATCACATCCTTCAAAAGAAGCTTTAGGACAATTTGAAGCATCATGGTCATATGATTCACACAAATCACAAAACATATAACCACTAGACATGTTGCTAGAAGGGGGAAGGGGATTTGAGTTAGGAAATTTACCTCTCCCCTTATTTTGGGAGGGAAGAATTGGTGCTTGAGATGAAGCACTCTCAAGTTTGGCTTTGATAGAGGTCATTTCCTTCCCTAATTCCGAGATTTGTGAGGACCATTTGTTGATGGCATTGATGTGATCAATCGAGTACACCGAAGCACCACTTTTGCTTGTTGTTTCACGCTCATCATCTTGCCAATCCATATAATGCCTCACTACATCTTCAATGACGTCCACCACTTCCTCCTCCGTCTTGTTCATTATTGGTCCTTCGGCTCCCGCATCAAGGCAAGATTTTCCTCGAGGGCTTAGACCTCCATAAAATATTTGGATGATTTGATAGGTAGGAATCCCATGGTGTGGGAACTCTCTTTGGTATTCCTTATACCTCTCCCATGACTCATAAAGACTTTCATTGGGTTTTGCTTGAAGCTTTAAATGAGAGCTCTTGCTTCGGCCGTCTTCTTTTGAGGGTAGAACCGAGATAAAAACTCCTTAGTCCCTTCATCCCATGTCCTTAAGTAGTTTGGTTTCACCTCCTTCTCCAACCACTCCAATGCACATCCAATGAGAAAGAAAGGGAAAATCTTAAGGCAAATAAACTCTTGAGAAATCCCATTCACCTTGATTGTATTGCATTACTTCTCGAACTCCTTATGATGATTGAGGGGACTCTCATGCTTTGCAACACTATATTGATGCCTCTCTATCAAAGTGATCATGGCCGGTCTAATCTCAAAGTCGGTTTCCAGTGTCGTAGGTAGAGCAATCCCACTCTCATACCTATAGGCTCCCGGAAATCCTAGCTCCTTCAATGCCACTCTAGGATTTTCTACCATGCTTGCTTGTTCTTCTTCTTTCGGTTCTTCTTCACTTGGAGGACTAGAACTCAAAGAACGTATAGCAACTCTTATCCTTGTAATTGTCTTCTCAACTTCCGGATCAAATGGCACTAGAGAACGACCACGTGCTCTATGCATACAATCTCAAAAGAAACAATTAGTAGCACGGTTATAAATGTAGCCTAAAAGAAAGAAAATATTTTTGTATTTTTCAAATAAATGGAATAGACTCTATCAACAATAGCAAATAACCATGTCATTCCCTAGAAACAGTGCCATTTTTGACAAGGGTTAAACCTAGGTCGTTAATTTCTAGATTCCCCGATCAAAACCAAATTTATAATCCATACCCAACCCTAGGTATATGGGTAAGTCCAGGTCAAACCCAAGGGAATGTGGTATTTACTAAGGTCTCAAGCTAAGCTATTCCGAAGCCTAAGTGAGGGTTGGTCTAGCAAACTAAACAACGCAATTAAGTGAACACGAGAATGATATAAAGGATGTTAGGGAATTGGGATCCACATGCGCATGAATTATCACTCATACATGCTTCACCCTATCCCTAACAAGTAATCTACTCACTACACATTACAAATTTGAATAACAAAACTAATCTAATCACAAATTTCATCATCAACATTGTATTCAAAATATGCTCAAACATATCAAAAATCAAATTAAACAAACAACAAGTAATTCAATCAAAATTTAAGAATCAAAAGCTAAATTGCATTAAAGAGTAAAGAATTTTACAAAATTTGATCAAAATCAAAGAGGAAGAAGATTGAAAGTAGCATTCATCAACATTAGACCTTCCAATCCTGACCCTGATCCGATGACCCGACCCGAATGACCCGACCCATGACCCGAAAACACTGACCCGAAATTAACCCAAAACCTGAATCAACCCGACCCGACCCATACCCGACCCGAAGTGGAAATGACCGACCTTGACCTGAAACCCGAAATGACCCTACCCGAAACGACCCGACCCGAGATGACCCGACCCGAAGTTGACCCGAGACCCAAGACGACCCAACCTGAAGTTGACCCGATACCCAAAGTGACCTAACCTGTAACTTGAATTAATTGACCCAAATAGACTCGAAACCCAAAGTGACCCGAACCAAAATTATCTTATACCTTAAATGACCAGATCTACTAAAGACTTGACCTGAGCAAACCGACGCAAAATAGAAAAACCGACAATTAAACTGACTTAATTTTTCTTTTTTTATTAATTTGTAATGTGTAACAGTGTAAGTAATTTACAAATTTTGAGCATTACTTTTCTCGATTTCTTCGGCCTTTCACCTCTACAAGTTATTAAAAATTCGTAAAAAGATTGAAATTTAACGACTAATCTACGGATTTTGTTCATAAGATTAAAAAATTGACTAAAGCTCAAAATAAAAGTCACAATTCTCACAAGTCTAGAAAAAAAAAATAGTACAATAATAACGCGTACATAACATATTGTTCAATACTAAATGAAATTACAAAATATTCTATAGTCAAACAATTACTATGTTCCATGAAAAAAGTTGTCTTAATAAATATAGTGAGTTTCTCATTATATATATATATATATATATATATATATATATATATATATATATATATATATATATATATATAAAGTTGAATTTAACCTAATGCATCGACCCGAATATGACCCGACCCGAAAATTAGACCCAAAGATTCACCCGACCCGAACTAATTCGACCAGAAAATTAACCCGACATGAACTGACCCGACCCAAACTCGACCTAACCCAAAATGTTGACCCGATACCCGACTCGACCCGATTATTAGTCGACCCAAAATCAACCCGAAACCCAAAATGACCCAACCCGACCCTAACTTAACCCGATTTTACTTGACCCGACCCGAAATGACCAGACTCATACCCGACCCGAAATGACCAGACTCATACCCGACCCGAATGACCCATTTTCCTAGTCTAATCAACATCACTAAGTTTCTCACTCTAGAATCTAAGAAAAAAATCTTCAAAATCTTGAGCTTCTCTCTCTAAAATTCTCATCAAAATCTAATTCTAATTCAATTCTAATGTTATTCTCTCTCTAGAAATGAAGGAATTCTATATAGTAAAACTAATTATCGCGGAATTAGTTGAACGTCCAAAAGGAACCCCAAATGGCGCGGCCTCTCCTTCACAAGCGCGGCCGCTCAAAAATGGGTATGGAACAGGGGAAGAGAAGGTGCGCGGCCGCACCTCACACCTGCGCGCCTGCTCCGGACTCGTGCACGCCCGCTCCGGACTCGCACGCGCCCGTGCCGGGGAGCAGGACACTTCCCTCTTGTGCGGTCGTTGATGCTCCCGTGCGCTCCACTTGGTACATGTTAGGGGAGGCAGTCACTAGAGGCCTTTACGGTGGGTTCAACACCGACTTTGATGTCCACGCAACATGAGAGCGCAGCCTTGAAGACTTAGCTCTTGCACTCCAACACTTTTGATCTTCAAGAGGAAGAACCAGGTTGCATTTTAAGCTTTGTATGCCCCGAGAGAACGCCAATGAGCTTATTGAACATCACCATTCTCCTAATAACAAAGAGAAGAAAACAAGTAAAGGAGAAAAAAACAAAATAAACTAAGAGATGCAAGAAAATAAGAAAACAACTAAGGAAAAAGCAAAATAGAGAGAATACAAGTAAAACTAAAGAAAAAGATATAAAAGAGATGTAAAAGCAATGAAAAATCATCCTAAAAGAAGCTAAATAAGTGCCATAAATGACACTCATCATAAACATATCACTTTCACTCACTAGTCAAAAGCATACACTTCGTATATATGTCACCAAGACCATGTCTTAGGTTCATGCATGAGTCACCCTTTTCCGTCATTTGAGTTAGGGGTCCACTCTATTCCTAAATTCTTCCACATCTCTCCATCTACATCATCTTTTCACTCTCCACATGCTTTCTCCATACATATCATTCCCCTCATTCTTCCAAGATCTCTTCTCATATATGCATGTTGAATCGAGTTTAAGTCAAACAATTAATAATAAGTATCCATGACTTCCCTTTCCACAGCACTTGGTCAAGGAGAGAAGGGCGCTTAATCAAGGAAAACACCTTCGTTCAAGTTCTACTCTTCGATAAACCCATCAGACAGTGGAAAAAGTTCGTACTAATGGTTTCCCAACAAAAAGTTGATGAGTTGAGGCAAAACATGAACAATCGGACTGAGATGTTCAAAACTCTCGCTCTTCAAGTCAACGACCCCAGTAAGAAACAACAACTTGAGCGCATGGAAGAAAGCCTTAAGAAAGTTTCCAACGATTATAAGTATCAAGGAATTAGTTCCCAAGGGGTCTTAGTGGACAAGGAACTTCTTCCGCAGAAGTTCAATGCCAATGACATCCCTAAGTTCAAGCCGGTATCCTTACTTTCATTTAAGAGCTTTCGAAACTATAATGAATATCAAGGGGATTGATAGGACAGCTTTGCATTCGCTATTTTCGCTATCACTAGAAACCGTTTGACAACAATGGTTCTTTTCCCTAGACAAAGAGAAGATCTCTTCTTGGGAGTCTATTACAAACCCTTTTATTAATAGATACAAGTGCAACATCCAAGTTGAAACTGACCATAGGGAGCTTCAGATGTTAAAATAAAAAGAAAACGAAGGATTTACTTCCTTCTTCAACAAGTGGAGGCAAACTCCTGCTAAGATGGTAGAAGTTCCACTGAAAAGGAATCTGTGAGGATGTTCATCAAGAACCTCCAAGACAAGTACCAAAAGCACCTGAAATATCAATGGAATTTAAATACTTTCAAAGCTGCCTATGACATAGGTATTAATTTTGAAGACGATCTTGCAAAACAGAAAGCTACTAACAATAGTAACAAAAGTGGCTGGAAAGGAAAGAATAACGACAATCCTTCTTCTTCTAAAAACACCTACTCTAGTAACATTGTTAGTACCTTTGACCTTAACGAAGTCTTTGCCATGGATAACTAAAGACCTAAAAAGCAACTAGGGAAAGAGTTCACCCTTATTGGGATGAGCTATGATACTACTTTCGATCGACTCCATGCCAAGAGACTCATTACTCCCATTGGATCTATTCAAGATCCCGTACCTGAAAAGAGGTTGCCTAGTTGGAACCCAAATGCACACTACAAGTACCATCAAGGTAGGGGTCATACTACTGAGAGCTGTTGGAAGCTAAAAGAGGCCATCCAATATTTGATCGATAATAACAAGCTTTCCATACCTCCAGTTGGCGAGCAGACCGAGTGATAATAAATCCATGCCGAACTAAGAACAAGGTATACCAGTGATTTGAGGCACACCTTGTAGCCATATCATATCACTTTCACCCTTCAAATATACATGCTTTCTCGATAAACCACTTTGAGCCTTGTCTAACGAAAGACCTTTCTTTTTTCAACCCACATTTACCTAACCTTGGGATGGGATGGTGTGCAACTTATGCAATTTCCAAATAGAAAAGCTTGAGTGATGTTACAAAAATTTCAAAATAAGCAAAAAATGTAAAAGTGTGCAAAAGGGCAAGTGTTCTAATGTCTTTGATATGAACATGTCTTAGATACGGACACGTCTTAGATTACGTTTCTTATTAAGTGCTCGATACCGTGCCCGAGAAACATGAATGCCAAGTGAGTGATTGACTGCATGATCAGGATTACCCACACTTATCTAAAAAAAATAATTATAAAAAAATGCAAAAGCAAAAAAAAAAAAAAAAGAGGGCAAAAATATAACCAAAAGAGAGTTCAAAAGAGAGAAACCTCAAGCATACCGTAATTAAAGACCTCTTAGATGTATGCACACCTTGGGGTCTTATCTAGGGTCTTGAGCCTTTATCCTCTTCTTCTTCAACCTTTAGCCTAGCCACGTTACAACCTTTTAAAGACCTCTTAGATGTATACACACCCTTGTGCGAGGTTTGGCTAGAGTTACGTTCGGCCTGATTCCTAACGGATATGTAGGCAACCTCACATTGGGGTGCGACCGTAATAGTCATGTATTCATTCATTCACATACATATTCACGCATAATCATATCAAGGGATCTCCAATGCTCATCCCTATCCACTTAGAGCTAGACTTGGGGGCTTGATCCCTACATCATTAGCTTACCTAACCTAAGATTCACCACTATTAGAGTCTTTTCAAAATCTTTTCCACACACTTAGCCTTTGCGGCCTAACTTTAGTGTCACTTTCACACACATCACAAATACATGACCAAATAATCCTTCCTTTAGGATTTCTTTGTCATGAAATGTTAACGCAACGATGAAGCACGCCTTATCATATCAAGATCACTCATTATCATAATCATCATTGCATCATAAAGTATGAAGTACTTAGCCTCCGTGCTTAGGTTACCTAAACACTTTCATCATCGAGTCAACAATTGAGATAGCCTAGGATGTTACAATCTTTACACCATGAGATATAACATCAACACATACATTTGACTAAACTCATTCAACATGCACTCTCAAACACTTCACTTCTTCCTTTTCGTGTCTTTCTTTTACGGGAGAAAGTTGGTACCCTCCACAAAAATGACGAAATTTTTTGGTTTTCTGCATTTTGAGTCAAGCACATCACAATACAATGCACACACGAGTCATGTACATTAAGTCACATTGAATGGAGTCTTGCACCTTGAGTCATGTTGAGTCATATGTGTCAAAACACATTAAGTCGAGTTCACACAATGAGTTGAATAACACCAAGCCTTAGGTCAACCCTAAGAAAAACATGAGCAAAGTCCTATAGTCCAAAATATAGATGCAGGTACGCTAGTCCAAAGCCGAACGAACAGAAAAAGCTCTAACTTAGGTTCAAGCGCTTTGCAATATAAACCTCATAGCACGATGCACCTCAACGCAGCACAATGCACCTTGGCGCACCACAATGCTCCCTAACGCAACACGAGGCTCCCTGACGCAGCGCGATGCACTATGATGCAGTGCGATAAACCTGTCACTGTGCGGGGCCTCTGATTTGCCCGCGTCAGCCTTTGATGGTCTTTCAACTTGGATTGGTTTGTTCGTGACTAATCCATTTGAGTCTCTAGATGAGCATTCGATCTTTTTGAACAATTGACAGATATTTGATTGGTAATCGGCTCGGTTACAGTCTTGATTGATCGGCCTGATGACGATCATACTTTGATTACATATTGAATGAACACTTTTGATTATTAGTCAGCTCGATTACAACTTGATTTATGATTAGCCTGATGACGATCAAATGAAGCAAATTTGAAAATTTATTAGTGATTGATTATAATCATACAGAATTCTTAAGATGGAAGATTTCTACAAATCAATTTGAAGACTTTAAGAATCTTAGATATGGTTCTTAAAATGATTTTTCCAAAGATGGAAAGGTCAATTACTTCTAGGAAAAAAGACAAGAACAAGACTCAAGATGAAGAAGTTGACAAGAGGCTCTAAGATTAAAAAGGGCTCTTACTTTGCTTTGAGAAGGACGGTTCGAGATGAAGCGATCTTCGATAGCTTTTGCTAAGATAGAGGAGGCTATCATTTGATTTGAGAGAAAGACGGTTCGAGATGAAGTGATAGTTTTTCCTATGATTGAGGAGGTTATCACTTAATTTGAGAAGATAGCATAAGATGGGCGATGTTCGATAGTTTTTGCTAAGATTTTGGAAGTTGACACCAAGAATTCAGAAGATGGCACAAGATGGGCGATCTTCGATAGCTTTCGCTAAGATTGTGGAGGTTGTCACCCAGATTTGAGAAGAGCGGTTCGTGATGAGGCGGTCTTCGACGACGTTCGCTATGATTGTGAAGGATGTCACCATGATTCAAGAAAATAGCTCGTGATGTAGCAGCAGATCTTGGACAATGTTCCCTAGGATATGGAAGATTATCACAATAATAAAACCGAGGATCGTTACAAGCAAAATGGTCTTTGACGACGTTCCCTAGGATGTGGAGGGTTGTAACAAACAACTAAAGATGACTACAAGCAAAGTCACCTTCTACGATGGAAGGTTGTCACAAAAAACGAGAGATAGCTACAAGCAGAGTTATCTTCGACGATGTTCCCCAGCTTGCAGAAGATGGTCATAGAATAGCAAAAGATCGCTACAAGCGGAGCAATCTTCGATGATGTTTTCTAGCTTGCGGAGGACTGTCACAGCAAAAAAAATTGAAGACAGCTATAAGCGGATTCGTCTTCGGCGATATCCCCTGGCTTGAGGAAGGTTGTCACAAATGCAGCAGTAAAATTGGTTACCCCGGAGACGTGTACTCGACAGTGCAAGATACGCGTTTCTTAACTCTTTTATCTGTTTAAACTAACGCTAGTTTGCAGGTATCGGCGTTAAAAGAATGATTTAGGATCACAGAACGTTATGAATCATTCTCCGTCCCTATCACTACTTTGACTTTTGTTTTCGAAACTTACGTTTCTCTAAACTCAGTCAAAGTGGGGGCTTATGTAGAAACCTGATTGTGTCTCCCTAAAAACAAAACCAAGTGATGAATAACTTTTATGTCATTGATTATCAAACGAGGTGAAATGTGGAAGAGTCTCGTGAATCTCTCCGTTTTTAATAAAAATACTTCTTTCTATTTTCGAAAATCTTTCTTTTCGTACCCTATTTATAAAAAAACGTCCAATCTAGTTTAGTTTGGTCCATAATATGGGTCCAATAATTTTGTAGTTTGATGGGTATTGAAAAGAGATTTCCAACGATATTATAAGCCCAATTCCGATGAATAATGAGGAAGTGATGGCCAAAATACTAAACTAAGCCCAAATCGGATTTTACCTACGACCCAATGATCATGTGGAGGGTCCAAAGGCTTTAATCCCATTTCTAAACTAATTAGAATTAATTAGAAGCTTCTATAAGTTTCTAAGAGATTTTAATTATCCTTTTTTGAAAAGATAAGATCAAAGAGTTTGAAATTGAATAAAACTCCTCTTTTTGAGAATCCTTGTTCTGTGCGAAATGAAATATGTTCAGATATTATTTTTGTGCCTCATAATTTTTATCCAAATATTATATGGTTGGATAGCTCATGAAATTATCTTTCCAATGATATATTATAATATTGATTCCGAGCTATAACAAAAAAGATATGAAAGAAATACGAAACTCTATCTAAAACTGACATCCTTCCACTATTTCGGTCATATCTTTTATTCTAAAATTATTTTAATTGGATTCTAATTGGGTTGGAAATTATGCTTCAAGAGCTTTCTAAAGACATATTATGTGACTTATTTAAACTTCTGGATAAAAAGTTATGATAAAAACAAAAACCGCAAAAACTGCTGTCCATCGAGATTTATTCCGATTCGAATTCGAATTCTTTTCTATCCCTTCGACCCTATTTTTTCCTATAAATAGAGGTCATATCACCCTTTTTCAATCAAAAACAAGCTTAATCATCAACTTTCATCAAAAAGCTTGATCACCAATAATCATCAACAATCATCTTTCTATTATATTCTCTCTCTTAAAGCTAGAAGCTTAATCTCTCTCTCTCTTTCTAAGCCTTCCCTTTTCAAAAAAACCATTCGTCCATCACGTGACTTAGACACACCTAGAAAATCTCGAAGTTGCCTTCGCCCTAGACGTGAAAGGTTGATAATTTCTGAGGGTTTGGTCCCAAATCCCTATTTCAATTATTTAAATTAATTGTCTGATTTAATATTTCTATTGAAGTTACTAATGTGTGTATTGTTTTGATAGAAAGAGATACGAGGCAACAAAGTGAGTAATTTTATTGTTATATTTTGTAGAAAGCATGTTTAGATTATTTTAATTCCTAGTATCATGTTAGGATGTTATTTATTGGTTTATGCTTAGGTTGCTTCCTATTTCTTCTATCATGTTAGTATCATGTTAGGGTTAAAGGTT
Source organism: Chenopodium album (assembly GCF_948465745.1). Lineage (NCBI taxonomy): Eukaryota > Viridiplantae > Streptophyta > Magnoliopsida > Caryophyllales > Amaranthaceae > Chenopodium > Chenopodium album. The sequence goes on along the minus strand of NC_137846.1, from coordinate 24,136,617 downwards.
TGATCTTTAATGTTTAGTGACATGCTAGGATTTTTTATTAATCATGTTAGTACCATGCCTAGGATCTTGCTAACATTATTATACTTGGATGGGAATATTGTTATGATGATGATGATTTGTTGTATCAATATTATTATTGTTGCTTGATACATTATTGTTATTGCTTGATCACGCCTTCTCTTGCAGGTTTACAGGGAATTTGTACTTGAAATTACGCTTAATAAGATAATAAATAATTTTATTTAGGCTAATATGATTTTAATTCAAGTGATCGCCAATTATAAACTTGTTTGTGCATTAATATTCAACCAACATAGATTAAACAAGTTTAGGATTAATATATTGATTGTATGTAAGTCAGAAAGCGCACATGAATATGAGAAGAATAAAGTAGAGGCCTATTTTTAGGGCAAGTTCAATCTCTTTTAAATTGGATTTATACCTTTATCCCCGAATATCCAGTCATGGTTCATGACCACTATGGATTTAGCGATCTCATGGGTCATGAAGGGGTGTGACCTTCACCTTGTGAACGGTTTACAAGTTCTTAAAGCTTGTTGGCGACTCTTTTGCTCTAACTTCCTTCCCTTTGGACGCCACCATGCTTAAGTGTATGATCACAGTGGGGTTCAAGTGTGGGATGTTTGAAATTATTCCCTACAGTTAGCATTTCGGAACTCCTAAGTACATCTAAAGAACATATGAATTCTCTTATGAATGCTCTAATTGCTTTGTCTGTAAGTACGGACACAAGTCCATAGGATCTCGTTAGCTTGCTTACTAGCAAAAATTCTGACAAATCAATCACCTTTACTAGTGATGATTCGCCCTCAAAAGACACTACCCACAATAATGCACTATATCTAACTGTAAGGTGCAAGGGATACAACATCCCTCTTACTTTAGTTGACAACGGGTCTGTCGTAAATGTATGCCCATTACGAACTGTGATATATTTAGGCTTTAATCCAGAAAAAGACTTTTAATCAACAACACAAAGCATTAGGGCCTATGACAATTCTAGGAGATCGGTGTGTGGGACTGTTAAGCTACCAATTACCGCAGGCCCAATAAAAAAGATGGTTGAATTCCATGTCATGGACATTAAACCTACATTTAATCTTCTTCTTAGACATCCTTAGATACATGAGCTTGGAGCAATACCATCTTCGCTCCATCAAGTGATTAGGTTGAACTATTAAGGTCTTCCTATGACTATACATGCTCCGCCTCTTAAAATAGCAATAAATGATCAATCTCTTTTAGAAATAAACAATCTTAATGATGAAGAGGACATGTGGGGATTCGCTGTGGAGGCAATTTGCACACTAGAAATGGAGGAAAGCCTTGAAAAACCATTCAAGCTTGATCCATATTCCACCCCAATAGTAAACCACATCTTATTTAAGAGTAGTTACTTTCCTGGGATGCCTTTGGGAATAGGAATAAAGAAATCTATCTTACTTCCTATCCCAAAGAAAAGCTTCTCTTTTGGATTGGGATATAAGCCAAGTAAAGAGGGACTTGAATCTCACGATGCTAAGCTCAAAGCACGTAGGGACAATAACAAGAAAAGGATAATCTCTTTACTCCCTTCCTACAATCAAACCCTGAACAGACAATTTGTTAGGGAGGGAGAAGATTACCCATGCTATGACTTTCCAGAACCACTAGTTCTAGAAGGTATCAAGAAACCTAGAATCGAAATATTCCACGATTGCTACTTCTTGAATGACCATTTCGAAATCGTCCAATCAAAACACCCAACTCCAGGGTGTTATGATAGGAAAGCATTTAACTTGCTATTTGGACTAGAGCAAAACCATGTTGCGACATGACTAATCAAAATGCCATCAAAGATTAAGCTTTTGACCCAACCTCGTTGATCACTCCTTCCAACGTAACCTTTGAGCATGGATGGAGAAAGACTTTCAAGTGGATTAACCATAAAGGTGATAAGCTGGAGATCACCGCAGGCGAAGTAGAGATGTTCGAAGGATCTGATGATGAGTCGAGTCTATTTTTTAAGGAAGCTGAAAATTTAGGCCTTGTGGCCATTACTGCATCCTTATTTTCTAGTTCTAAGGATGAGGATCCCAAAAAGGATTCTCCTCTCGATGTACTTTTTTTTTTATTTCAATAATATGAGCTCTATTTCCGAGTATATGCCTTCTCTTGAATCTTTTGAATGCTATAATAATCAATCTAACGAAGATGATAACATTAATAAACCGGTTGAATTAATGAATGAATGAGAACAAAAGAATCCTATAATTGAAGAAATTGAAACAGTCAATATAGGAACTAATGAAAATAAGAAAGAAGTCAAAATTGGCTTAACATTAAATCCAGAAGAGCAATCGACCCTCATATCGACGCTTAAAGAGTTTGAAGACGTGTTCTCTTGGTCATATAAGGACATGCCTGGAATAGATAGGGAAATCGCGGAACACACCATTCCCTTGAACCCTACCTCTAAACCAGTAAAACAAAAACTTCGACGAATGAAACTTGATGTCGCTTTGAAAAGAAAAGAAGAGGTACAAAAACAATTAGTCGCTGGTTTCATTCGCGTATGTAATTTTCTAGAATGGGTAGCAAACATCGTCCCAGTCCCTGAAAAGGATGGACGAGTTCGCATGTGTGTCGACTTTAGGGACCTCAACAAGGCTAGCCCTAAAGACGATTTTCCTCTACCTCATATTGACATATTGGTAGATAACACGACTGAACATGCGATGTTATTCTTTATGGATGGATACGCAGGTTACAACCAAATTCTAATGGCAAAAGAAGACGAAGAAAAGACATGCTTTATTACCCCTTGGGGTACGTATTGCTATACCGTCATGCCATTTGGTTTAAAAAATGCAGGAGCTACGTACCAAAGGACGACTACGACTGTCTTGCATGATATGATGCATAAAGAAATAGAAGTATATGTAGATGACATGATCGTGAAGTCTAAAGATAGAATGGGACACATAAAAGCTTTAGGCAAATTCTTCACTCGCATAAAAGAATATAAAATGCGATTAAATCCACAAAAATGCACCTTCGGAGTGACTTCCGGCAAGTAACTCGGATACGTAGTAAGCACTCTTGGCATTGAGATCGATCCCTTTAAAATAAAGGCAATGGTTGATATGCCTCCCCCTCAAACAGAAAAAGAAATTAGGGGGTTCCTTGGCAAATTACAGTACATTAGTCAATTCTACAATAAGTTGACAATGACTTGTGAGCCAATATTTAAAAAATTGAAAAAAGAAGAAAAACATGAATGGGACGATCAATGCCAAGAGGCCTTTGAGAAAATAAAAGACTATCTCAAAAGTCCACCAGTTTTAGCATCAGCAGTACCCAAACTACCTCTTAGGCTATACATCACTGTTACAGGTACGGCCATAGGAGCCATGTTAGCACAAGAGGTGGAAAAAGTAGAACGTGCAATATATTATATAAGTAAAAAATTCATCCAATATGAAAAAAGTATAGCACCTTGGAAAAAACAAGTTTAGCATTAGTGTGGGCAACAAAAAAATTATGACATTATATGCTACCCCACACCACTCATGTAATTTCACAACAAAATCCGATAAAGTATTTGTTTAAACAACCACCCATACAAGGAAGAATATCCAAATGGTTGGTAATGTTGGCCGAATTCGAACTAAAATATATTCCTGAAAAATCGATAAAAGGAAAAGTAATATCCGATTTTCTAGCTCAACATCCTATTCGAACAAGTCATGCAGAAACTATTCATCTTCTGGATGAAGAGATTCTCATGACATAAGATGACAACTGGGTAATGTACTTCGACGATGCGTCCAATAAAAAAGGATGTGGTGTAGGAGTGTCACTCATAAGTCCAGAGGGAGCACATACTCCAATCTATGCCAAAGTAGACTTTAAGGCTACTAATAATGCCGCGGAATGTGAAGCGCGCATTATTGGATTAGAAGCAGCAGTTAGCATAGGTGTGAAAAAATTAGAGGTATATGGAGATTCAAGTTTGATAATAAATCATATACTAAAAAAATGGAAAATTAAAAACTCCACAATGATATTATACCAAGAACACCTAGAGCAACTTTTCGAGCATTTTGATTATATTGACTTCAAGTATCTCCAAAGGGATGAGAATCAATTTGCTGATGCGTTAGCAAAATTAGCCTAAATGATCAACATTCCAGATCACCTAAATATGATGCCATTATGCGTTGATAGAAGAAGTGAACCAGCTTATTGCAATGTCATAGAGGAAATAAATGTCATCGAAGGAGAAAATCCTTGGTATGATCATATCCTCCAATATATTACTCATGGCACATATCCTACAAATACTTCATCGAAAGACCAACGACCTTTAAGAATGCTCGTAGCCCAATATGGTTTAGTAAATGGTCAATTATGCAAAAAAGGACCCAACGGTCAAAGCTTATTGTGTATAGACCAACCTGAATCCACGCGCCTTATGGAGGATACCCACAAAGGCGTTTATGGACCTCACATGAATGGAAAAATGCTTGCTAAAATAATCTCACGAAAAGGGTACTTTTGGTCCACAGTGGAACATGATTGCATACAATATGTCAAAAAATGTCCAAAATGCCAAATGTTCGCTAATTTACAACACCTCCCACCATCCAAACTATATAACCTCACTCCCATAGCCCTTTTTAACTCGGGGAATTGACATAATTGGTAAAGTTTCTCCGACAGGAGCAGGATGACACGAGTACGTACTAGTAGCCATCGATTACTTTACTAAGTGAATCGAGGCCGCTTCTTACATTAACATCACTTCTAAACATGTCTCAAAGTTTCTCGAACGAAACATATTTTGTAGATATGAAGTTCCACATGAACTAATTAGTGACCAGGGATCTTAATTCAAAGCAGAAGTTGAGACCCTCTTAGCTCGTTATAAAGTAAAACATCATCATTCGTCTCCATATAGACCCCAAATGAATGGAGCAGTAGAATCGGCGAATAAGAATATAACAGTCATCATTAAGAAAATGGAAAAAAATTATAAAGACTGGCCGAACAACTACACTTCGCCCTATGGGGTTATAGAACATCCATACGAACATCAATAGGAGTAACTCCATACTCCTTAGTTTTCGGCATGGACGCAGTTCAACCATTTGAACTAGAAATACCATCCCTATGCATCGTACTCGAAAGTAAGCTACCAGAAGCTGAATGGGTACGAGCAAGGTATGAAGAGCTTTTATTCCTCGATGAGCGACGATTAAAAGCTTTGCATCATGTACAAGTCTACCAATGACGCATCGCGCGACACTTTAACAAACGGGTACGACCCCGTAATATTAAAGAAGGTGACTTTGTACTAAAAGAAGTTAGGGGTCCACCAACCGATCCAAGAGGGAAGTTCAAACGTAATTGGATAGGACCATATCGTGTAATTGAAATTCTATCAGGAGGAGCCGTTCGATTAATGGATATTGGTGGCGATGAAATCCGTCACCTAATAAATATTGATTGACTTAAAAAGTATTACATATAAAAATCCGGATAAACTCGTTCATTCATAATTAACAATCATATTTCTTAGCATTCAAATAAAGATTCTAATTGTTATGCACTTTACCGAATCACACGGTAAAGCTCATAACACTTGGGGGGGGGGGTAATCATAAAAATTTATACCATTCAAAGTGTTCAGAATTTTTTGAACTTTACGAAAAAAATTCTTCACACTTGGGGGGGGGGGGGTAAATGATTAAACAAAAAAATAAAAAAAATAAAAATTTCAACGCTTGTAGCACAGGTGTCGCGCGCAACCAAATGGGTTGCACGCGGATGTCACGCGCAACAAAATAAGTTGCGCGCGACTGGCACGCGCAACCTTGGACGTTGCGCGTGCCACTTGATGATGAAATACGAACCCAGAATTTTACGCTTGAACAGAATTTTGATTTTTTCCAGCCATAAAATTAGGGCGTTTTCAAACATTATGTATACTTGGAAAACAACAAAATTAATCTTTGATTTAAGTTTTTAAACAAAGTTTAATTGATTTTTCTTTTTATTTCTACAAGTAGGATTAAAGAAAAATTAAAAAAATATATATATAACTCTTTTTGCAAAGACCTACGCAAAGACCTGATTTCATAATGCGAATACGTAGGCAATCTTTATGATTCGGTCATATAAATATAAATAAGAGCCCATTTTTATACCCAAAAGACATCATAAAACTAGATAATAAATAAATAAAAACATAGTAGTGATTACACTTTATTCTAAAAAAAAAGAAAAATTAAACTACAGATATTGTGTAAAATTCTAAGGTTTTACTATATCCTCAATCGTCAAAGTTGAAGGAGGAGGGGTTTCCATTGCAGTATTCTCAGCAACCTTAGAACTTTCAATTCCCTTTCTGTCTTCTTTTTAACCCAAATATTGTTCTTCAATTTAGGTATAGGGGCCCTTTTGACTCTCTTTCCCTTGTCTTTAGTGTTTGATGAAGCCTTCTTGCGAGAATTTGATGAAGGTTCCTTAATCTTCACGCCTTGTTGTGCAGGTTTGGGAGGAACCTTCCTTTTAGGTTCCCTTGAACGAGCCTTAGGTGATGAGGAGAAGTCTAATTTTCTTCTCACTCTTTTGTTTTAGCCATTAGGAGCGGTAGTAGTGGCCGAATGCATCGAAGGCTTAGGTGGATTGTGAGCCGAGGCGGCTTGATTTTGTTGATGAGCCTTATTTAACTCTCCCTTGTCTGTCGCATTCATCCGAGCTTTGTAAAAAGAAGATAGCACTATGCTCGCGCGTGGGATTTTGCACCACCCACTTAGGAAGACTAGACCAATATTCCATCCAACGAGGAATCCTTTCAGGTTTAAAATTACATCATTAGGGACATCACATTCCTGTGGGGGAATAATTTGTTTCATCCCATACTATCACATCATCCTGCAAGGAAATATATAAGTAGTACTAGAGATGACTAAAAGCCTAATGTAGGGACAATTAAAACTATTCCCAATCATACTACTTATGTTCCACCAAGGAATCACAAAGCGTATGTTAGGAACCCCATGAGAGAAAAAGGACGTCCATTCTGCCTCATTCTTATGTTTGTATAGAATACGACAACTAGGGAATGTTCTCACTCTGTTAGCCTCAAGATTTTGTGGCTGATAAAAAATTCGCAAGCGCTCCATAAGCCAAATCTGAAAAAAAAAGAGAAGGAAAAAATTAATTTGCGACATTAGGCGCGTACCTACTTATCATGCGCGCGGGCCACTCGCGCGCATTGTGGAAGATTGCGCTGGTCCGACCAGCGCAACTTTCAAGGTTGTGCTTAGATACAACGTAAAGAAAAACGTACTTGTAATAGGAGTGGACTTCCCGTGAAACTGTTCTCATTTAGATCTCCTCTGAGGCGATTCAAGCAAAGTACAGTTTCCGCCAGAGCTAAAGGAGTGGGTGGATGACATCCCTCTATTTGCTCCATTATGGAAACCATAGAATAATCCCCACATTCATTACCCATCCTATGCAAACAATTAACAACAAGAAAAAAACACAAAGCACGAATTTTAAAATGTTGTTTAGTCAAGTTGTCAAGATAGGCGACGAAGTGTTCAATAAATTGAATAAAATTCACGCCTTCTTCTGTCCCAATTTTGGCCTTATCATTGTCATTCAAGCCAAAAAATTGTTGAAACACAGGTTTTAAATTTGACAAGGTAGGGGCATACGTCACGGGGAGAGTATTTGCAAGGAAGCCTAGTATAGCCTCAAATTAACAAGGTAGTGGGACAATTTCATCCCCCTTAAAGAGGAAAAAATGATGGTTCGAGTCCCAATGATTAACTGCAACATGAAGAAAATCGAAATTTATGTTGAGTTGCATATAACTTAATAGGGGGTCAAGATGGTATATTTTAAAAGCTAATTTATCCTCAGTAGAAAGGGAAGTGACCCATTGTTTCAAACGTTGCTCAAATGTTTTCACCATTGGTTAAAAGAAAGAGAAAAAGCACAAATATAAAAGAGAGCAACAATTTTCTTTATGAATAAAACTGTCAACGAATGAATGTGAGATGATCAAAAGCCTACACGAAAGCACGTTTAAATAGACCCAAACGGGGTGATTTTTCAGCAATTTTTGCACAAAGGAAAGTTCACCCCTAGGCGGCACGCGCATCTCACGAGTTGCACGCGCAACCAATCAACATGCGCGCGACAGCCGCTCGCAACTTATCCAGTTGTGCGTGCCCTATTCTGTTGCGACATGTTGGTTGGTTTATTTCTGTATTTCAGACTACCAAATAATGGAATATAAATGAAATCTTATGACTAATCCATACGCTTGACTTTGTTATTTTTGTTTCCTTTCTTTATTCTTTTTAATTTTATTTTTTTTCCTTTCTTTTTCTAACTTCCTTTTTATTTTCTTTTTTTATTTTATTTTCTTTTAAGTTCGTTTCTTTTTCCTTTAATCTTTTTCTTTCCTCTTCATTTTCTTTTCGTGTATTTTTTTATTTTTTCAAGGAGGGTAAGTCGGGAACCCTTTCCCTCCCTCGGAAAAATTTTCGCTTTTAAAAACTTATGGAAATAAAAAAATAATAGTAATGATATATACAAAAAATATGTGTCATATGTACAACAATAAAAATAAAAAATGTACATTTTTCATAAGAAAAAAAATATATAAAAATGAAGTCAGGATGCTCGGTGACTCCCGAAAGGCTGTTGTACATCCTGCAAAATCCAATATAAAGATTAGTACAAAAAACATGTAATAACTTTGATATAAAAAAAAAGAGAAAAAACAAATTTACCACGATCATCCGATGATCACGGAATGACAAAGCCACGAGGGCTCTCCGATAAGCAGCTCGGAAAGCATGCATAGTCTTCACCATGTCATTCACGGTCTCTCGCGGAACCTGTTGAAAAAAAAACATAATAATAAAGGACAGTTATAAGACAAACGTATATGATGTATGGAAAAGAAAATATATACATATACAAAATAAAGCTACTGACTCAACCGTCTCAGGTAAGACCGGTATGTCCTCATCCTCCGCCGCTGGAAGAATATCACGAATGACCGACCCAAAAGTGTCGGTATACGTGATCTCCGCCGTGGGAGGCACCCAACCACCCAGCTCGACTCGCTAGAAATACAATAATAAAGGAGTCAAAGTTCCGAACAAAAGTCTAAGAAAAGGAAAAGAAGAAATACTAACCGGAACGAAAGCTGGAAAAGGAGTCAGCCTGGATGTAACGAACGTCAGGTAAGATGCACCCGGCAGCACCAGCTGCTCCGCTGGATAACCAAGGATCGCCTAAGCTCGATCCTCGGTAGACAGCAAGTCTGGACGCAGCATCCGAATCGGAGGGTCCGCAGGAACCAAAAGATTCCTCGGACAAGAACTGCCAGAAGACACGCTCGCCTAAGAACCAAGCGTCCGTCCTCTAGAGCACATAGAGTCCCTGCTAAAGGGCCTGGAAACGGCAACGAACCATACCTGCCCGGACAGCCTTAGGGACCCCAACGATCAAACTCCAAGGACGGAGAACGATCTACAAAACACAACCACATGAGAAAATCATTCAAAAAATATATACATGGAAATGTGTGTTGTCAAAGTCAAACTCACCGACGCACGAGTCACCGAAAGAATCCTCTGGCGAAAGTCGCTGGCTGAAGTTGCTCGTCTCTTCCTAATCATGACCAGACAAGTCGACAGGAAAACGAGCCTCAACAAGTACCCTGGGTGCTAGAAAAGGCAGGTACGAGTACCCCCAAGCCTAAAAAAAGAATATAATTAGTCAAAACGCCATAATGGTAATAAAAAAAATATAAAAGATAAAAATAAGTACGTACCTTGAGGATACGACCATGCCACAAAATGGAGATCCGAGGTACCTTAGTAGCTACCGCGGAATCCATCACCCGGGTCGCCTTGCCCATAGCTATAAGAATATGGGCATACGACACCTCCGCCCAACTCAGGTTACCTACTTGCCCCAAATCACTGAGGCAAACAAGTAACCGATGGTGAAACACTCTCTTCGATCACTCAGAATATTGACGGAAAGAATTTGGGCAATGTATATCCGAGCCAGCTGCTCAGGTGTACACTGCCGATCAACCTCGTCAGTCGACAGCTCGTCGACAGGAACCGAGTACGGACAAGACTGCGTGTACATATGAAGGGCCGTTGCAAGACGGTCCCTCACAAGGTCACGCAGCCTCTCGTCTGACCTCTTCACGGTGTCTATAACCACAGGCTCACCTCCGAAAGGAAAAACCGTGATCATGGAGAAGTCGAAAGGGGTAACTGTCATCTCTCCCCATGGGAAGTGGAAAGTGTTGGTGGAATCCCACCAAAACTCCAGTAACCCACAATGGAAAGCTGACGATGCTGGCTGACTCGATAAATCCCGAAGAGCCGCTAGCTGGGGCTTATCCCCAAAAGCTCCACCACCTCCTTTACCACATCGGGTAAACTCTCAAAACGACCTCTCAAGTCACCCGAGCCGTATAGACGCATGCTAAAATCGACAAAATTCCTTATTAGTTTACTTTTGTAAAAGACTAATATACGTGTTCTAGACCCATTTCGGTAGCATAATGACTGTCGAGAGGGCAAAACACAAAAATCGAATGCCACCCACGCTTAGGGGATACGATACCTGCTATTAAACTCAGTAAATGGGGCCTTTAACACCCACAAAAGCCATCCTATACCAGTTTCAACCAAAGTATTCTAGAGATTATATTCCTAGATCTCAAAGAATCAACTATTTTCAGACGAATAATAATAACATAAACATGATTATCGTTTACCAAACAATCTTGAGGTTCGAACATGGAAAAAACAAGCTAAAGTGTACACTTCACGCCATTTTTCGGATTCAAAATTTTCAAAACATGATTCATGAAAGTAATTGTAGTTCTAATACTATAATTCACTTCATAATCAACAAGTATAACCAAATGAGCATGCAAAAAACAACAAATTCGAACTAAATTCGAAGAAAAAATACCAAGAACATACTTAAACAAAAAATGCTCATACAAGGTTCAATACTCAACCATTTTTCATGAAATTTGTTGCAAAACACTCCTTAAACATAGCATAACAACATGGAACAAACAATTTCAAGAATAATGAACCGAATAAAAAACCCCCAAATTCGAAAATTGGGGTTTTATGGTTAGATTATCCCCGAATTTCGCCAAAAAAGGAAGTGAAACAAGCAAAAACTTACATTGGATTGTGGAAAAGTCAAAAATGGCGTTTTATGGCGAGATCTACTTCCTTTAGCTTCAAAAAAACAAAAATTTTGAGCTTTGTAGAGAGAGAAAAAGTCGAAAATGGTGAAGTAAGGAGAGAGAGAGAGCGAAATGAAAATCGCGCTCAGCGATTTCCTTTTGCTGATTTAAATCAATCTATCAGTTGCGCGTGACAGCCCAGTGCAACTCAGAACGATGCGTGCGTCAGGCCAGCGCGACCCACTGAGTTGTGCGCGGATAATGGTTGTTAAAAGACCGGTACTTTGATTTCGATTTGTTTAATTTATTTTTAACGGTTTTCGCTCGTTATTAGACGTAATGGTGCGCAAATTATCGAAATCTTTTAATTGCTTTGCATCTTGTAGTTTATTTTCTTCTTTGATAGTTTTTTGCATCATCTTGCATGCACACTGTGCTTTGTGCCTGCCCCAAGCATAAGTTTTGGACGTTTTTCATGAGCGTGTCTTAAAACGTTTCGTAGTGGTGCTTTTCCTAAAAGCTCCCATAGACAGGTTTGTCATTTTACTATACTGACTTTAGAAATGTCACATTCTTTTCTTTCTTTTTATCGTCCACAGCAAAAAGACTGGCGTATCGTACACCATAAAATTGTATGGCGTAAGTGTTGCGTAAAATTTCACCTCTTTCCCAGCAACGTAATCTACCTCCCGTAACGAAAACTGTATAACTTCTTTACAAACTTTAGGCGTTAGCTAAAACGAGTCGACTGGTGCGCCGAACCATTGAGAATAGACACTTCTCGATTGGAAGAAAATACGGTAGTTAGTGAGGTTATTGGCTTACCGGACAATTTGGTTGTCCGTCCACCCTCTGTATAAAGAGTGACATGCCGAAGTCGCACCTATTTAGACACGTGCCTCCAGTCTTGAGACGCATGTTTTCATATTGTTAACAAAACTGCTGACAGAGTTGCCGATTTTCTTCTCTCTCACCGGATTTGGATACATGCCTCCAGTCCCGAGACATGTATTTATATCTTGTGGACCTTGAATACTGCATTTTGGCAAGCGAGTGTCAAAACCTCTATTCACGTGTTAGGTTACGAATTCCGAAACACCTTTCTTTTATCATCATTTAAACTTGTTAAAATCAAAGACTAAAGTTTCAATGACATATCGAGGGACTTTAGATCAACGATGTCATAATTGAGAGGATATCATCCTCTTTACTCTTTTTTAAACCGATATCGTCTCATAACGTGACATCACTTAGGACAGCCTTTACTTGTAAAAGCGTTCTACAATTACAAAGGATCAATCTAGATTCTTTAGCGCGTCAAGACTATAAAATACTTTTTCTAGCCTTAATAGCTACTTGTCTCAAACACTTAACGAATCAAGGATCGTTTCGACATCCTTAACATTACTTAAAGATTCTCTATTCTTAGTGAACTTCGCATAATGAGTCTCAGATTTATTTCCTTGGCTACTTTGATCCTCATCTATCCTAGACTCGATCAAAGTGGGGGCTAACTGTTGACATCTACTTTTAGCCTCCTGTCCAGACAGGAAGTGCTATGACGATAAATAAAACCATCATTGTGTTGGATCAACGTGAAGAATGCTTTTGGACAACTGATTGAGCCATAAAAATACAAAACATCTAGTCTCACCCAAAACAAAATGAATTAAAGTCCAAATTAACTAAGCCCAATCATATTTAGGCTTAAGCCCGAGGTTAAAACCTAATTTTGATGGATTTAAAGGCGCTTAGGTTAAAAATTAATTAAAGCTACCGCAAAAAAATCCGCGTGCATCTCATTGAGTCGCGCTGGTCTGGCGCTCGCAACTCACAAGGCTGTGTGTGACACCCAGCGCAACCTCTAGTGATGCACTCGTGGAAGATTTAGAATTTCATAAAAATATAAAATCGAATCTTACCATAATACCGCGTATAAGACATCCAGTTGCGCTGCCCTTAGTAACGCATCCAAATAACTTGTGCTGGGCAGTCGCGCGCAACCCATTCAGATGCGCGCGACACCTACTGCAGTAGAACACTAGAAACCTTAAACGCACCCGTTCCCTAAAAGTAGAGGCTTAATACGAGACTCAAAACAGACAAAAAATAACCCAAAACTTTGGCAAAAACTTTGTGAACTTGTGTACTCTTAACCCTCTTGTCCTAAACACTCACCCCCTTTATTACTTGTTACTACGGTGGAGGTTCCCGAACAAGAAGGAGTCCACAAGTGTTCTAAATGAAGATCTAGGAAGGAGAAGTGGTAAATTCCCGAGCCAATCATCTTTTCTTTTTTGTTTAAACAAACCTTTAATTGGTTAATTATTATTGCTTGACCACTTTAAACAAACTTTTAATTAATTAATTTCACATATTATTTTGCGTTAAATAAATAATAGAATTGAATAATTAATTGTTGTTTGATCACTTAAGACAAGGCGAATATTGTTTATTTCTTGTTCTTTTCACGAATTTGAATAAAATAAGAATAACAACTTTTGCAATGTAATTCCTACGTGATTAATGCTTGTAAATAAAATCAACTAACTATTGTTTGGTAATGAAATTGTGAAAAAGGAAGAGCTAGTAGAGGCCGCACTAGGGCTAGAATAACGATTCCCCCCTAAAGGGAACGTTATTTTAGTACCCTCGCTCCCGAACTCATTTATGTTATAAGTAGACCAATTTGGGAATGGGTAAACTTACGATTCGTGCTAAATATCCCTTGAACTCTACTTGGGAGAAAAGCATGAATGAGGTTTATGAGTTTTCCTAAAACTCATTGGCGACTCCTTACTAGTTTCTTACAAAAAAGCATAATGATAGGATCAACTCTAAATCAAGGTCCCCTAAACAGTCAGGAATTCAAATCCTAATACACCTTAACAAGTGTAAATTCCTAGGCTTTTAAATGGCTATGGGCATATAAGGAGAAGGATCCCCTACGACGGGCACACCCTCCTTACAGACAAGCATCAATTTTCATAGACTCAAGGGAAAGGCTCTGTATCATTATTTTAGCATCATAAAAAGATTCTGGCAGAGTGTTACCTTCAGGCAATGCTTCTTTATAAATAGATCAAGAATCATAAACAAGCTTTTGTCACTTATTCCACCTAAGCATTTTATGTGGAATAACTTAAGCAAGAAAGATAGTTTTGAGAATTGCTTACACCCAGGATACAAATTTAACTCAAGATCACCCATCAGATTGTAGAAGTTTATTGTTGCTTCCGGAGGATCTTTGCTTTCACTCACACCAATTGTCTCATCCCCCACGACATTGCCAAATGGTACTCCAAAGGCATCATGTAGCATATCAGACATAACATCATACTCATGCAATGGGTATTTATTTAACTCATTTATAAAATTATCAAGAATTGTTGAATCATCAACCCTTTCTCCATGTTGCAACCAACATGTATAACTCTTTGTAATCCCAAATTTAAGTAAATCTAACTTTATTTCGTCTCGAAATTTTTTCCTTTTATTTTTACATTTGACACATGGGCAAGGCACTACAGTTTTGGCATTTTTTTTTGTGAAAAAGTAAATTTTAGAAACTCTTTTACACCAATCTTGTACCTAGGGTCAATATAATTATCATATTAAAATGTATAAACATGTTTTTTTTTTTTTTTTTTTTTTTTGAGGTAACAATGTATAAACAAGTTGATTACATTAAAGATGTTGTAACATAACTACAAATAAATTATCACAAAATTTAGCAAAAAGAAATTTAGGAAAATAAACTATTTATAGCACATAAATGACAATTACATGATCAATTATACATAACACAATAACAATGAAAATAATTCCATAACAACATTAAGTGGACCAAACAATCAATTCATTATATTGTAGATAATTTAAAAGGGATTAAAAAAGTACTTGATTGGTTAGTTAATGTTTCAATATACTTTAATAAATAACCTGTGCAAAATTTTATAGACTTCGGATTCAAAACAAATATCAATTTTAACTACTGCATTAGTTTATCAAATTGACATATAAAGATACTCTTAATATCATGAAATAGTTGAGCACGTATTTGATTAATATGATTTAATTAGAAAAAGTTAGTTCCTTAGAATATTTTTACTCAAAGCCTACAACAGTTTGATCAGGTGCCTTCGATGGAGATTAATACATTATATATAGGATGATATTCATGAAGTGTGAGCATTTTATCTTCCAAAATAGCATTAAAATAGATAATTTTAACATTCAATTTAATTTCCACCATAAAAGTACTTCAATATAAAAAGTATGATAATGAACCAAAAACAGGAACCTTAAATTCAAAATAACTATATCAAAAAAATTACTTTTACTGATAAATTAAACAAATTAAATTACCTTGATCAGTGATAGGAACTACAAAAAAATCAAATTCATCTAAATCGAAGCTCTATTTTACTTCGTCTTGTTCTTCTCTTCTAGAGGTTGAGCACTTTCTCTAAATTTTTGTGGCTGCTCTATTCCGAAACTTTTCCTTTTTTGAAGATTACGGAGCCATCTAATAAAAAAAATTTATATTTTTCCATTTTTATCCTAATAAGTTATTGAAATTAAAGATAACTTAGGAAGATTTGGTCGGATGTTTTAGTTTTTGGGTAAATAGTGGCGGAAGAAACTAAGGCTAACATTGTAAGGGTTCTTTCACTAATTTGCAAGGTTGAGATAGTGATATCAATTTAGATCAAATAAGAGACATTAATTCAGAAGATCAAGAAAATTTCGACGATGCAGACATGATTAGAAGTTATGATTATGAATTACCTATAAATGAAGGAGAAGACAACAATGGTATTTCTTATTATTTGTTCAATGATTTCTATTTACATTGCACAAATTAATCCATTACAGATTGTTTTTATATTATAGGAACTAAAAAAATGAAAAAAAAATTATAATACCAACACTCCTAAAGGTCCTACAAGAAATCTTCAAACGATAAAATTGAGACCTGGTGAGAGAAAAAAAAAAGTGGATTTTAACATAAGAGGTCAGCCAATTGGTGTAAATAGAGCTTGTTTGGCTAGTTATTGTGGTGCCCTTGTATGTGATCCTCTTAATGCTCCACTTTATGAGGTGAAAGTAATTTCACAAATTCCGAAAGAAATAAAGAGAAGATGTGGCAACTTGTTCTGGTATTTTTTTTTTTAAAAAAAATATTTTATATCTTGTTACAAATAGATTATGCTCTTGCAAATTTTTTTTTCTTCTGTTCTAATAACTACATTTGTATGCATCGTCAAGGAAAAATTTGATATAGGACTTGAGGATGATCAGGATGTAGAAGAACGTGAAAAGAAGTTAAAGGAAAGGAAAAGGTATATCATGGAATCTTTGAATAAGAAGTACAAGAGTTATCACGCTAGATTGAAGAGTATATATTATGATACAGTGGATACAGATGAAGACCGACTTAAACAAGAAAATATGCCTCCAAATGTCGATGAAAATAACTAGAAATGGCTTGTTAAATATTTTGGATCATCATAATTTAAGGTATAGTATAATGTTATCTTATATTTATTTTTTTCTCTTTTAGTTTTGGACATCAATTATATATTACTTTTCAAATTTTAAAGGCCATAAGTAAAAGAAATGTTTACAATCGGTCTTACCAAGATGCTGGACACAGTGCTGGGACAAAGAGTTTTGCTCAAAAAGTCGAAGACATGGTAATCTCTTTCTTTTATTTCTTTTTTATATACAAAAAAAAAAAATAATGATGTGATTTTTCATTATATCAGTTCAAGCGTGACAAAGTAATGCCAAGCATGTTGGATTTATATGAGGAAACTCATTCAAAAAGTGATAAAGCACCTATCACTGAAGTGGCAAAAGAAACCATGGTAAGAAATTACGTAGTACATATAGTATAGAATAATAGTGAAAAATTATACTATATCTATAATATATTAGAAAAGCTACTGAACAAATCCTATCAATAACTTTTTTTCTTATATTTTCATTTTTTATTTCTATATATTATTGAAGATAGAGTAACTATGAAAACAAATTATGGAGGTGGTATGTGTGTTGTGATTAAAATGATGGTGGAGTTGTTTTATGTTTATTGTGTGACAAAGCAGGTTGAAACGATTATATTAAAGTTGTTTTTCAGTCATATTATAAGGGAAATGTTATCAAAATATCTGTAGAAGTAGAGATGCATTTTATTTGTCAAAGACTTGTGACCTTTTTTCTCTATCTAGAATCAATCTTGTATATAATTAATTTATTTCATTTGTAAATATTAGTGTTTATTATTAGTTTCCCCTTTTTATATAATCTTTCATTTAAATTTTTTTATATAGTAAAAAATTAAAGAGCTCCTTGTGCAAAGTGAGGCGGGAGAAATAGATATGACCAATGAAGAAATCTATGCAAAAGTTAAACCCATTGTTAAGCGTGGTCGTTATCGTGGCAAGGGAGTTTGTCCTTCTATTATGTCATTATATGGGACATTTATGAAGGAGAAAAGTTTTGCAAAGAAGCTGATGAAGCAAAGAATGAGGCAGTAGAGGCTAAAAAGGAGGCAAAAGAAGCTAATGTGAAAAATAAAGCCCTAACTAAAAAGATGAGAGGCCTTCAAAAGGAAATGGAAGTCATGAAAGATTTCATGGGGAACATTTTGAGCCATCTAGGCTATGATTTGTCTGAAAAGAATATGGATGAGGTATATTTCATTAATTAATATTTTTATATGATTATTGAATTAAATTTAAAAAATATTTTTCATTTGTCATTGCATACAAATTATGAAATTATAGGTTCATGATAATGTTGATGACGATGAGGATGATGATGAGAGTGATGATGAAGAGGATGATGATAAAGAGGATAATGAAATGAAAGTAGATGAAGAGTAGTTGTACTATTTATTTTTATTCATTGTAAGTTTTAGTGAAATAAATTTCTTAATCTATCTTTGGATTTAATAATATCTATTAATGATCATTTGTAGTTTTTTTTACTTATTTTATGAATTAGTAATTTATACTTATTTTAATTTAATTTTTCGTCATTATGATAAATATTAATTTCATACTTTTTAATGACAGGAAATTATATAATGAAGATGGCTAGAGATTAAATTAGAAGAAATTGAAGAAAATAATGTTGTTTCAAGCTTATAGTTTTGGATGAAAACTTTCTCTTATTCACATTATCCATTTTTTTTTTAATTTTTATTATTTCTATTTATTCATGTAAATTTTTTGGGATCAATTTTGTAATGACTATTAAATTATTAATAATATCATTGTTGTTTGATTCAATGAAATCAACTTGCTTTATAATGTTATACAGACATGGTTAATTCTTTAAAATGATTTTGTCTATAAATGTACAAAAATTATATCATAAAATGAAATATTATTTTAATATAAATTTCTATACATTTAGACATAGTACATTAGAGACATATATCATGCATTCTGCCTCTAAAAATCTTTCATGTCAAATTTGTGATTTGCATCTAAATATCATTAGCATTAATATACAAGATTGCATCTAATTATATAATGACACAAAATTACATGATTGCCTCTAAATGTATATGATATTTAGAAGCAAATAGGTATAATGCCTCTAATTATATTTTGAGGCAAAATTATATGGCTGACCCTAAATATATATGGTATTTAGAAGCAAATTTTCATAATGCCTCTAAATATATTTAGGGGCAAGATTATGGTTTCCTTTAATTATATTTAGGGACAAGAGTATAAGGTTGCCTCTAATTATATTTAGGGTCAAGGTTATACAGTTGCCTCTAAATATATGGGTTTTTAGAAGCAATGCATTGTATTGCCTCTAAAAGAGGCTTTAGGGGCAACCATCAATTAGCGACGGAATTTTTAAAGGCACTTGATTAATTATCTCTAAAAGGTATTAGAGGCGACATCATTATTATTAGAGGAATTTTTTACTTGCTTCTATAAGTAATCTTTTTTTGTAGTGTTACATGATATGATGCACAAATAAATAGAAGTATATGTTGATGATATGATCGTAAAGTCCAAAGATAGAATGGGTCATGCAAAAGCTTTACGCAAATTCATTACTCAAATTAAAGAGTACCAGATGAGATTAAACCCACAAAAATGCGCTTTCGGGGTAACTTCTGGCAAGTTACTCGGAT
This sequence comes from Chenopodium album, assembly GCF_948465745.1. Lineage (NCBI taxonomy): Eukaryota > Viridiplantae > Streptophyta > Magnoliopsida > Caryophyllales > Amaranthaceae > Chenopodium > Chenopodium album. The sequence goes on along the minus strand of NC_137846.1, from coordinate 24,117,184 downwards.
ACGTAGTAAGCACACGTGGCATTGATATCGATCCCTCGAAAATAAAGGCAATTGTTGACATGCCTCCCCCACAAACTAGAATAACAAGTCCGGGGATTTCTAGGCAAACTATAGTACATTAGTCAATTTATTAATAAGTTGACAATGACTTGTGAGCCTACCATAAAAAAACTAAAAAAAAGAGGAAAAACATGAATAGGACGACCAATACCAGGAGGCCTTTGACAAAGTGAAAAGCTATCTCAAAAGTCCTCCCATTTTAGCACCACCATTACCCAAATTACCTCTTAGACTTTATATCACTGTCATAAACACGGATACTGGAGCCATGCTCACACAAGAGGTAGATAAAATAGAATGCGTAATGTACTACATACGTAAAAAGTTTATGCAATATGAAACACGATATAACACTTTGGAAAAAACGTGTTTAGTATTACTGTGGGCAACTAAAAACTACGACGTTATATGCTTCCCAACACCACTCATGTCATTTCTCAACACATCCTATAAAGTATTTGTTTGAACAACCATCCATATAGGGAAGAATATCCAAATGGTTGGTAATGTTGGCCGAATTCGATCTCCAAATAATCTTGAAAAATCAATAAAAGGGAAAGTGATCTCTGATTTTTTTGCTCAACATCATATTCAAACAAGTCGTGAAGAAACCACCCATCCCCTGAATGAGGAAATTCTCATAACACAATTTGCCAAATGGGTAATGTATTTCGACGGTGCATCTAATCAAAAACGATGTGGGGTAGGACTGTTACTCATTAGTTTAGGGGGAGCACATACTCCAATCTCTGCCAAACTAAACTTTGAGGCTACTAACAATGCCGCAGAATGTGAAACGTGCATTATTGGATTAGAAGTAGTAGCTAGCATAGGTGTGCAAAAATTAGAGGTGTATGGAGATTCCAGCTTAATAATAAATCATATACTCAAAAATAGAAAATTAAAAACTACACAATGATATTTACCAAGCACAACTAGAGAAACTCATCGAGCAATTTGATTATATCGATTTAAAAATCTCCCAAGGGATGAAAATCAATTTGCCAATGCGCTAGCAAAATTAGCCTCAATGATCAATATTCCTGATAAATAAAATATGACGCCACTAAGCGTTGAAAGAAGAGATGAACCAGTTTATTACAACGCAATAGAAGAGTTAAATGACATCGAAGGGGAAGTCCCTGGTATGATCATATTCTCTAATTCATTACTCAAGGAACGTATCCTGTAAATACTTCACCTAAAGACAAATGTGCCTTGAGAACGCTTGCATTCCATTATGGGATAATCAATAGTCGATTATGTATAAAAGGCCTAAATGGTCAAAGCTTATTATAATAGACTAACCTGAATCCACACGCCTTATGGAAGACACTCACAAAGGTGTTTGTGGACCTCACATGAATGGAAAAATGCTCGACAAAAAAATTTCATGTTTAGGATACTTTTGGTCCACAATGGAACATGATTGCATTCAATGTGTAAACAAAAATCCAAAGTGCCAAATGTTTGTTAACCTATAACACCTTTAACCATCTAAATTACATAATCTCACTTCTCCCCTGGCCATTCTCGATTAGGGGGATTGACATTATTGGAAATATTTCTCCAAAAGGAACTGGAGGACACGAGTACGTATTAGTAGTCGTCGACTACTTCACTAAGTGAATTAAGGCCACTTCTTACGTTAGTATCACTTCTAAACATGTTGCAAAGTTTCTAAAATGAAATATATTTTGTAGATATGGAGTTCCACACGAACTAACTAGTGACTAGGGATCTCAATTTAAAGCGGAAGTTGAATCCCTTTTGGCTCGTTATAAAGTAAAAAATCACCATTTTCCCCATGTCAACCTTAAATGATTGGAGCAGTAGAATCGACAAACAAAAACATAGCAGTCATCATAAAGAAAATGGAAGAATATTAAAAAGACCGGCCGAATAAACTAAACTTTGCCGTTTGGGGTTATAAACTTCAATATGAGTCCCTCCATACTCCTTAGTTTTTGGCATGGACGCAGTTCAACCAATTGAACTGGAAATACCATCCCTACGCATCATACTCGAAATTAAGCTACCGAAATCCAAATGGGTATGCATCATGTATAAGTCTACCAACAAAGCATTGCGCAAAATTATAACAAACGGGTACTACCATACCTCATAATATTAAGGAAGGTGACTTCGTATTAAAAGAGGCTAGAGGTCCTCCAACCAATCCACGAGTGAAATTTAAATTCAATTGGATAAGACCATACCGCGTAATAGAAATTCTATCAAGAAGGGAAGTTAGACTAATGGATATTGGTGGCGATGAAATCCGTCAAATAATAAACATTGATCATCTTAAAAAATATTACATATGAATTCCGGATAATCTTGTTCATTCAAACATTCTAATCAAATTTCATAGCATTCATGTAAAAGATTCTAAGTGTTATAAATTTTACCGAACTTCACGGTAAAATTCATAACACTTGCGGGGTAGACTAAAAATTAGAATACACACACACACACACACACACACACACACACACACACACACACACACACACACACACACACACACACACACACACATATATATATATATGAAATTCTCACTTAAGTGTTCTAAATTTTATCGAACTTCACGATAAAATTCACAACACTTTGGGGGTAGATCATAAATGAAAATGAGCCATTTAAGTGTTCGGATTTTTTCGAACTCCACGAAAAAATTCCTCACACTTGGGGGGTAGATAGGATATAAAAAAAATAAAAAAATTTTCCACTCGTTTTCCACTTCGGTAAAAAAATAAAATAAAATACGTACTCGCATCACAAGTGCCGAGCACAACTCACAGGGTTGTGCTAGACAGCCCTGTGTAATTTAATCAATTACAAGCTGCTGGCGCGCGCAACCTTCTAAGGTTGCGCGCGCCACCTGATGACGAACTAGGAACCTGAAATTTACGCTCAAAAAAAGTTATTACGACTTTTAGTAGTGATAAAACGAAGGTGTACCTCATTTTCATATATACTTAGAAAAAAAAATTAAACTTTTATTTGAGTTATTAAATAAGACTTAATTTTTTTTTCATTTACTCCTACAAATAGGATTAAAGAAAAAACAACAACAAAAAAAATTAATAAAATGTTGTTGGACAAGAACTACGCAAGACTTGATTTCGAAATACGAATACGTAGACACTCTTCGATTCGGTCAAATTATACAACAAATTAAATAAAAGCTTCTTTTTATTCCAAAATATAAATGCATTCAAAGTACATCATAGCCTTAGAAAATAATTGTAGGGACTATTTCAAACATCAACTTTGAGCGTCACTGTGATCATGCTCTTAATCATGGTGGCGTCCAAAGGGAAAGAAGCTAGAGAAAAAGAGTCACCAACAAGTTTTAAGAACTTGTAAACCGTCCACAGGTGTGAAGGTTACACCCCATTCACGATCGCAGAGATCGCTAACTCCATAGTGATCCGGAACCGTGATTGGATATTCGAGGATGATGGTACGAATCCAACCCAAAGAGACTGAACCCGCCCTAAATAGGCCTCTACTTTATTTTCATCATATTCATGTGCGCTTTCTGATCAACATACATTCAACAAATTAACCCTAAGCATATTTAATCTACGTTGGTTGATTATTAATGCAGAAATAAATCTATTATTGGCGATCACTTGAATTAAAATCACATTAAGCCTAAGTCAGATTATTAAGTATCTTATTAAGCGTGATTTCAAGTACAAATTTCCTGTAAACTTGCAAGAAAAGGTGTGATCAAGCAATAAAAATAATATAATGAATAATCAAGCAAGGTATATTGACACAACAAATCATCATCATCATAATATTAGCATTAAAGTATAATATTAGCAAGATCCTAGGCATGATACTAACATTATTAATAACAAATCCTAACATATCACTAAACAATATAAATCATTGCTTTATCTTAAACACGATACTAGAAAGCAATAAAAGCATCCTAATAAGATACTAGAAATGAAAATAACAATCTAAGTATTATTTCCAAAGGAATAGAGCAATTGAATTACTAACTTTGGAGCCTCGTACCTCTTTCTATTAAAAGAATACATACGTTAGTAACTTCAATAAAGATATTGAATCAAACTATTAATTTAAAGAATAATTGAAATATAGATTTGAGACCAAACCTTGAGAACTATCAACCTTTTACGTCGAGGTCTAAGGCAACTTCAAGCTTGACTAGAGGTATTAGAGTCTCGCAAAGGACGTAAGGTGTGTGTTTATGATGTGTGTAAGAAGGGTGTGCCCATCGTAGGGGATCCTTCTCCTTTATGCCCATGGCCCTTTAAAAGCCTAGGACTTAACACATTTTAGGGTGTATTAGGATTTGAATTCCTGACTGTTTAGGAGACCTTGTATTAGAGTTGATCATGTCATTACGCTTTTTTGTAAGAAACTAGTAAGGAGTCATCAATGAGTTTTAGAAGAACTCATAAACTTTGTTCATGCCTTTCTGCCGAGTAGAGTTCAAAGGATATTTAACATGAATCATAAGTTTACCCATGCCCAAATTGGTCTACTTGTACCAGAAATGAGTTCGGGAGCGAGGGTACTAAAATAATGTTCCCTTTAGGGGGGAACAGCTATTCTATCCCAAGTGTGGCCTCTATTAGCTTTTCCTTTTCCACAATTTCTTTACCGAACAATATTGCAACGTGATACCTAAAACTAAGTTGGTCGATTTTATTTACACGTATTAATCACGTAGGAATTACATTGCAAAAGTTGTTTTTCTTTATTTAATTCAAATTCGTACAAAGAACGATAAATAAACAAGATTCGCCTTGACTTAGGTGATAAAAAAACAATTAATTATTCCAATTCTAGTCTTTAATTAACACAAGATACTATGTGAAATTAATTAATTCAAAGTTTGTTTAAAGTGATCAAACAACACTACTTAATCAATTTAAGTTATTTAAACAATAAAAAGGTGATTTATCTTATTGCTCGGGAAACTAACCATTTTTCCTTGCTAGATCTTTGTCTAGAACACTTATAGACTCTTTCTTGTTCGAGAATCTCTATTGTAAGGACAAGTAATTAGAGGGGTGAGTGTTTAGGACAAGGGGATGATTAGTGCATAAGTTCACAAAGTTCCTACCAGCTTTTTAGGGCTAATTTCTCTACCTCAAAGTCTCGTATTAAGCCCCTATTTATAGGGAATGGGTGCATTTAGGGTTTTAAACATTTTGCCGCAGCAGGTGGAAGTGCAACTGTTGTTCTTGCGCGTAGCTTTATGGTAAGATTCGATTCAGTATCTTTGAGAAATTCGAAATCTCCCGTGAGCGCCTCAAAGGAAGTTGTGCTGGCTGTCACGTGCACCCTTTTGAGTTACGGGCGCTAGGCCAGTGCGACTCTCTATGTTGCGCGCGGATTTTTCTATTGCAACCCTAGATTCTAGGGTTGAGCAAAAATTAAGGGTACCTTAACCAGGAACCGGAACCTGCTCTGAACCGCATGTTCCATAACGGGACCTATAGATCAGGTTCTAGTTCCGGGTAATAAAAATGGGAACCTGTTGCAGCAGGTTCCGGTTCCGGGTAATAAAATTTTAGACCCGAAACCTGTAGGGTACCCTGTTAGTCTAGGTTTCTCTATATGGTACTTGAAACCGAAACCTATCATTTAAGCCCAAGTATGAAAACCCTATATTAAAATTGTATAATAGCTGCCACCTACCTCTCTCCCTCCTCTTATTCATTTTCATCTTACTCTTAAAGGTTTAATTAATGGTATCAATATAAGTATTTGTAATTTTGTATTAAATATTCTAAATAATCAATTAACTATTAAGCTTAGTTTGAATGACAGGGTACCTTGTTCCGAAACCGGAACCTGCAGGTTCCGATTCCGGTTCCCAATTTTTACGAACTTGTTGAACAGGTTTCGATTCCGGTTCCTAATTTTGGGAACCTATTATAACAGGTTCTGGTTCCGTGTATCGAGTTTTTACAGGGTACCCTGTTACGCTCACCCCTACTAGATTCTGACCTAGGTGCCTCTAAGCCCGTCAAAATTAGGTTTAATCTCAGGATTAGGGCCTAATTATTGATCGCCTCTAACTCTTTGGTTTATTTTGTTTTAGGTTAGGCCAGTTGTTTGCATTTTTTGACTTAATCAGTAGTCCATGAGTATCCTTCACGTTGATCCAACAAAAGATGGTTCATAGCATTCCAGTCAGGACAGGAGGCCAAAAGTAGGTGTCTACAATGTGTTTAGGCAATGGTTTAGAAAATCAAGAGAGAGAGATAGTGTAGACACCCATTTGTGTCTCCCCAAAACCAAACCCAGTGATGAATACTTGTCACGTCGAAACATAATCGAATGAGGTGAAAGTGTGAAAAGTCAAGTGTTGCGGGTTAGTTTTTATTAAAATCTCTTTTTCTGTTTTCGAAAACACCTCTATTTTATAAAAACGTCCAATTCAGTTTATTTTGGTCCATGATAAGGGTCCAATAATGGTGTAGTTGGATGGGGCTTGAAAAGACCTTTCCAAAGATATATTATAAGCCCAATCCCGATGAATAATGAGGAAAGTATGGCCAAAATACTAAACTGGGCCCAAACCGGATTTTACCTACGACCCAATGATCATGAGGAGGGTCCAAAGGTTTAATCCTTTTCCTAAACTAATTAGGATTGATTAGAATCTTCTATAAGTTTCTAAAATATCTTAATTATCCTTTTTTTGAAAAGATAAGATCATGGAATTTGATTTGAATATAAACTTTCCTTTTTTAAAACTTTCCTAATTCTATTCGAATTTAAAGATGTTCAAAGATAGTCATATATTATTTTCGTGCCTCATATATTTTATCCAAATTTTATATGGTTGGATAGATCTTGAAATTATCTTTCCAGTGATATATTATAATATTAAATCCGAGCTATAACGAAAAAGATATTAAAGATATACAAAACTCTATCCAAAACTGACACCCTTTCACTATTTCGGCCATATCTTTTTATCTACATAAGATTTTAATCGGATTCCAATTGCATTAAAAAGTAGACTTCAAGAGATTTCCAACGACATATTATATGACTTATTTGGACTTCTGGATCAAAAGATATGATTAAAACAAAATCCGCAAAAAACTGTCTTGTCGCGAAACGACAGGATTGTCGCCTCGCGACAGACTCTGTCGCCTGGCGACAAGATAAATCTTTGGCGACAAGGTCGGTTTTATTAGCGACAGAGTGGAGTTTTATTCCTTATCAAATTCTATGATTTTCCGGACTGTTTTCTTATAAATAGGGTCCGAACCTCTGTTTTTATTCATCAACTTTCATCATCAATTCTCTCAATTAACTCTCATCAATTCTCATCAACTTTCATTAATTCTTTTCTTTCTCCCTCTCTTTCTAAAATAGCTTTTTACAAATAAATATTCCGCATTCACAAGACTTAGAGTCTCCTAGCCAAGTTCGAAGTTGCCTTCGCCCTAGACGTGCAAGGTTGATATTTTCTGAGGGTTTGGTCCAAAACTAGTCTAAACTTTGTTTAACTTGATTTCAATTTGATTCTTTAATTATTCCTTATTATTTTCATTGAAGTTTACTAACTTGTGTATTTTGTTATTAGAAAGAGGTACGAGGCTTCAAAGTAAGTAGATTAGCTTACTTCCTATTTCTTTCACAATGTAGATTGCATGCTTATTATTGTTTATAATTCCTAGTATCATGCTAGGATGTTATTTTATGCTTTCTAGTATCATGTTAGGATGTTATTATTGCTTTCTAATATCATGTTAGTACCATGTTAGGTTTGAAGCTTCGATCTTTATCGTTTAGTGACATGCTAGGGTTTGTTATTAATCTTGTTAGTATCATGCCTAGGATCTTGCTATTATTATTGAGCTTTATTATGCCTTATCATGCTATTATCATTATTGTTATTGATTTATTTATTATGTTGCTTGATATTATTTATGTTTTATTGTTATTGCTTGATCACACTTTTTATGCTTGTTTAAAGGGAATTGGTACTTGAAATCACGCTTAATAAGATAATTATTAATTTGGTTTAGGCTAATGTGATTTTAAGTCAAGTGATCGCCAATAATAGATTATTTGTGCATTAATATTCAACCAACATAGATAAACAGGGTAGGATTAATATAATGTTTGTATGTTATTCGAAAAGCGCACATGAATACGAGCAGAACAAAGTAGAGGCCTATTTTATAGGGCGGGTCCTTTCTTTTGTAGACTGGATTCGTACCCTCATCCCCGGACCCTATTTGGTTCAAGACCTCATGGAGTTGATGGTCCTTTTGGATTGTCTTTTGGGTTTACAAGTTCCTAAAACTTGTTGGCGACTCTTTTTGCTCTTTTTCTTTCCCTTTGGAACGCCACCGTACTTTAGTGTATGATCACAGTGGGGTTCAAGTTTGGGGTTATCATAATGCTTGAAATATTCCCTACAGATAGAAAGAGAGAGAGAGGAATAAGCTTTAGCTTAGAGAGAGAAAGAGATGATGATTGTTGGTGAATGAAAACGGAGGAAAAAAGACCCTATTTACAGGAAAAGACGACCAAAAAGATCAAAAAACGATCTGAATCCCATTCGGAGTAAAACAGGCTTCATCGCATGGCGATGAATTCATCGTGTCACGATGGGGATATCGCTGCGCAATATTTTCATCGTTGTGCGATGGGTCCATCACTGCATGACATTTTTTAAAAGATAAGATTCGTACGGAGTTCGCCTTCCAATCAAATTAGGTTAGTCTTCCGTACTTATCCTTATTAAATCAGAATTAAATCTATTAAAAAACACTTGTTTTATCCGATACAAAATACTTACTCATTATCTTTTCAAAAATAGGAAAAATTAGAACCTCTGCTTACTGCTCTCGAAAACATCCGACCCTATACTATAAGTTCATTCGTCCGCTTTTTAGAAGATTCTAGAAGCCAATAATCAATCATAATGCCATTAGAACTTAAAATAACTTTCAAGATAATTCTAGAAGCTTGAGATAAATCTAATGGTTTTAGAAATATAATTAATATTAATGGGCCCTCCACATGATCATTGGGTTTGCATATAAATCTCGGTTTAGACCCAATTTAGTATTCTGCCAATAACTTCCTCGTTATAACTCGGATTTGGGCTTATAATATATCGTTGGAAAGATCTTTTCAAGCCCATCCAAATACACAATTATTAGACCTAGATTATGGACCAAAATAAACTAGTTTGGAAGTTATTCATAAATAGGACACAAAATAAATGATATTTAGAAATACAAAATGAATTATTTCAAATTAAAACATTTTAGAAAAGGGAAAATTCACGAGACTCTTCAACATTTCACCTTACTTGATAATCAATGATGTAAAAGATACTCATCACCAGGTTTGGTTTTTGGGGAGACACAATCAGGTGTCTACAAAAACCCCCACTTTGACTAAGTTTGGAGAAACATGAGCTTCAAAAACAAAAGTCAAAGTAGTCGATAGGGACGGAGAATTATTCAGAACGTTCTAAAATCCTAAATCATTCTTTATAATGCCGATACATGCGAACTAGAATTACTTATACAAATAAGGGAACTAGAAATGCGTATCTTGCACCATCAAGTACACGCCTCTGGGTAACATCTTTTGATGTGTTTGTTTGACAACCTCCATAGTGCTTCGTGAACGCCGTCAAAGGTAATAGTGCTTTGCTATCTTCTTATGTAGTGACAATCTTCCACATCCTAAGGAACATCGTCAAAGATGACCATGCTTCGCCATTTTCAGTTTTGTGTTAGTGCCTCGCCAAGGAAGTGCTTCGCCGCTTAATTGTTTTTGTTATGGCCGTGCCTCGCTACGAAAGTGCTTCGCTGTTGAAGATAATCTCCTCCATACTTTCGGACATCATCAAAGACCGCAATATGTCGCCATCTCCAAAATCTCGCCTTTGCTTCGACGGGACCAATTAATGCTGACAACTTCCAAACTCTAGCGAAAGCCGTCGAAGACCTCAGTGCTTAGTGATCCCCAAATTTTGCCAATGCTTTAGGATGCTGAATATATGCTCCTCCAATGCTTCGGTGGACTTAATCAATATTTAGGTGCAATTTGCTTTGCCAATGCCTTGGCGCATTTTAGTTATAGTGAGCCGGTGCTTAGGCGCTTATGCTTTGCTTGTGAACCAGCGTTTAGATGCATGTGCTTTGTAATGAGCCAATGTTTAGGCACTTAAATCAATGAGATGATTGTCTTCAGGCCGATCATTAATCAAGATTGTAATAAGAACGACTACTAATCAAATTAATTGCTTTAGGGGCTAAATGAAGTGTCAAGGAGCCTAAATATTAAATGGAGTCCAAGTAATCCATATATAGGACATAGAAAATCCATCGCTGGAGGCAAAACGCTCATTGCCCCCTGCCAAGCTTCATCGCATCGCGATGGGCAAATCGCGTCACAATGAATTTATCACAACGTGATATTTTCGCGTTTTTCTAGATTTAAATCTTTTCTTCCTCATTTTGTCGTTGTTCGTCTTTTTTGTTCGGTTTTCACTCGAAACTTCGGATTGCTTGTTCTCCTTCGTTTCTCAACCAAATTCACTCAAATTTTTTGTAAATCGACGCTCTCTTAATCTAGTTTGTCGATCTATGTAAGTTTTTCTCGAAGTCCTCTTAATTTGGACGAATTTTGTATGTGTTCTTTACAAATTTCCTTAAAATTGAACTTATTCATTAATAATTCATCATGTTTTCTCAAATTTATTGCTATGAAATTTCTTGTATATGTTTGTATGTTGCTTTGTGAGTAATTTGAGACTAGAATTGCTCAATTTGGTGAGGAAACGAGCGATCCACCATTGTTGAACCCTCTAGGTCCGTGAGTACAATGTGGCTTGTTCTTCATGATTTTGCTTGATATTTGAGCTTATTTTGTGGCAATATTCATTATAGACATGCAAGAAATTGTTTTGTTGCTAAAAAATCTTGTTATTATTCGAATCAAAATCATGCTTTGTTTTTGTGCTTCGTACTTTGTTTCTTGACGAACATAGTATCATGCGGCTAGGAGAACCTTAGATACTATAAAACCTTTAATTTACAGCTTTCCATGTCAACAATAAATAGTACGACTTGACGTCGAGGTTCAGGGTCGCGCTCTCGTTCGGCTCACCGAGAGGACGAGCCTGCTGCTGATGGCGAGGGTGCTTCCACTAGCTGTAGTGGATGGCTTCCCGAGTGGGATGGTCACACCCTGTTCTTCCAGCCCATCCATCACATTTCCCAGCGTGTTCAGCTAGGAATTCCTAACGAGCATGTTCGTTGCCACAACTGGGGCAACGATGACATCGAAGATCTTTACGACCATTCGCCACAACTGGGGAACGTGGTGATGAGAGCCCTTTGGAAATCTTACGGCTTGACTCCTCTCTTTCAAGTCGCTTTGGCTATTCAACCCTAGCAGTTCAGCCGTCATATCGATTGGGTTTTAGTGGATGTTTTTTGGGACACCATTAACACCTTCCACTTTCCATAGGGGTGAGATGACTATCGCCCCTCTTGATTTCTCTATCATCACCGGAATAGAGTTCTGTTTTACAACACTCCTACCCAGTGGGAACTATTCTCTTACCTCTCCCGAGGTCGCAGAGCTGCTGGGCCCTATTGTCTACCGAGCCATTGCTGAGGCGCAGGTGAACACCAGCATGACTTTTTCTCGCTGGTCACTACTGGTGGAGGCATTTCGTGACGATGCAACTACCTTAAAGCAGCGGGTGCGTATCCTTGTTTGTAGGTCGCTATCCTTGCTTGGCGGCCACTGCTTCTGTTAGGGATGCAATTCTTGAGGTACAGACTACTTATTTATTTTGTGTTTATTTAGTTTGTCATGGACTTTTGACTTATATTTTTATATGTTATAGCATCTCGAGGTCCATTATCGTCCATAGGCGAGATTGGGTAATTTCGGTCCGGCCTCTCAGTATACCGTTAAGAGGCGTTACTTCTAGGGTACCTATGATATAGTATGGTACCTAGGTGAGAGGGTGGCCATCTAGCACTCCTCGGATGTTTAAATTGTTCCTGCCGGTCCTCTTGAGCAGATAATGAGTCTGATACGGCTCTGGACCCATGATGAGAGAGAAGCGATAGGGGAGGATTGACGGATCTATAGGCATCCCGACCGTTCGTATGAAGAGGTGCTACTTCCTCAGCTGGCTCCACCACCTTACCGTGAGGAGGAGGTTCGTTCCTCTATTTATTCAGTTCTTTGGGTAGCCCCCAGTAGTGTTTAATCATTGAATCTCGCTTTTACAAGCGGCAAAGGAGGCCGCAGAGTTTGTTCCTCCACGCATGTCCATTACCTATCAAGGGACGTATGATCCTATTAAGGAGATGGTTCCTGCAGCTCCCGAGGAGTGGCGCTTGACATCGAGGTCTATCCCTCAACGTTAGACTTGGGTGAGTTATCTTTTTGTATCGATTAACACATACATGTATTTTGTTATTTCAAACTTTGTTTGTTTTTGCAGTTCTTCCGCGAGGTGGTGACTTGGATGGTAGCGGCTGAAGATGCCTTCCGGTATCAGTTGGTGAGGCTGAGTTACTGAACGTCGTGCCGACGTAGTAACGGTGCTGTGCCAGTATGTTCATACATAGCGTACTTCATTTTTGTTTGCTCGTTTCATCGCTAGCGCTGGATTTCATCGTGGCGCGATGATTTCGGAGAATCCGAATTCGTACAGAACTCGATTTCTATGTTTCCTTAAAAAAGCCCCCAAATAACTTGTTTTCAGCATAATTAAAACTATTAGCTCTCTAAATCTTCTATTCCCAACAAATAGTCACGGCTAGGAATTTTTGTGACACAACTCGTGAGTGGTACCAGTCTTTGATCGTTAACGAAAGAAACGAGCTTGACTTTTTTCATTTGGCGGGGTTTATTTAGCATCAAAGGATTAGATCTTGATATTGACTTTATTCATACCGCCCTAGAATATTGGGATTCCAATACCCATTGCTTTAGGTTAGGTAATGATAAGATTAGCCCTTTGTTGGAAAAATTTGGTGCCATTGTTGGTTTTCCCTCTCTAGACCTTGCAGTTATTCTCACGGTATGTGAATATTACTACAAACATTTTGAGTGATATTTTAACCTTAGGGAAAAGGATTTAAAAACCATAGTTGATGTTAGTGATGTTGATCTAAGAAAATTTTCATCTGTTTACTTTAATAAACCAAAATCGGTATCTTTCCATGTTTATAAGAGAAGAGCCTTCCTCTTTTGCATGTTTAGCCAATATTTACTTACTAGTGGTAGTATGCGTGTGGGTTAAGCTATTTTAGCATCTGTTATGGAACAAATTGATGCAGGGAGAAATCCAATGTCATTAATTGTTGGAGAAACAATTCTTAGCTTAGATGAATTAAAGAAGGATCCCAAAGCACCACTTCGAGGATCTACAATTTTATTACAGATAGAAAATTAATACTTTTAACTACAGAAATAAAAAATATTTAATTTTGTAGAGTAATAACAATATGTTTTTATTCATTCAAGTTTGGCTAATGGAAAGAATTGAGTTAATAACTCCTCCCGACAATATTGAAAAGTACACTCCAAATTGCCTTGTAATAAGGAAGAAACACTTTTCTTTGAAGTTGGGACGCCGGGAGTGGACTAGAATCTTTGAAACTTGCGACTTTTCCATTAAGTGGGTTGTTCCTTGGTGGAAAATTGAGAAGATGGTTGGAGTCAATGCTCAACCTTCTTGCCATATTCAAAGCTTGTCGAAGTTGACCTTTTATTACCCCTCTAGGGTAAGGAGACAACACGGTCTTGCTCAAACCATCTCTTCTGGAGATCTTCGTTGACCATATGAATACCCTGTATCGTAGAATGTTGAGAGATTTGATGACTATTGGTGCGCTAGGCCCTTGTGGGAAGTTGTCTCTAATAGAGTCCCTCCTCCCTTGTCTAGGGAATTTAAGCAATGGTAACTTGGTAAAACTCAAAAGGACAAGAACAAAGTTTGGAACACAAGTTCAGAGAAGACAAGTGTTAAAGACCGCTTAGGCGACAAGAAATTTCCTCCTAAAGATTGTTTGGGTTCAAGAGTTGAATTCAAGATCCCTATTATGCCTAAGAAAAAGAGCGTTTTGGAAAAAAGAAAAGTTGACCCTAAGAAGACTTGGGTTGAAGAGAAAGTTAGTGTATTTGCTAAAGGAAAAACTATTTCTTCTAAGGTTTCGGTTAGATCATCAAAGGGTTCCCTATCGGTAAAGGAGCTAGACGATGAAGAAGACGCGGACAAGAATTGGAAGAGGGCTAGGAAAGAGAAGACAGATTACAACATCACTTTACTTTCAATTTATTAGACAAATTTAATTTCAAGTCAATTTTATTTTTAAGATTTTTAAATTCCATCAATAATGTAATTTTATTTTAATCATTAATGCAATTTTAGCGTTGAATTAAATTAACTTTTGTCTTTAATCTTTTATTTATTGAAAGCAATGAAAACAACTTGAGTAAATTTCAAAAATACTTCGAGTACGGAAGCCGAAAAATCACCGTAGTAAACCGAAAATTTTGCAGCGTCTAAAGCCCGACTCCATCGCAGCGCGATATTCCCTTCACGGCTTGATAAGTCTGTCGCGGTGCAATGAACCTTGGTCTGATTCAATGCTCGATTTTAGTGATGCCGAGTTGACGTATTGTCGTAAAAATGCGAGGTTTTTAAAAATTTAAAGTGGTTGCACCCCGTAAAGGGTTGCCTACGTATCCTTGCTAAGGAACCAGGCCAAACGTAACTCTTTGGAGTATGATACTCAATTAAATCATGGGAATAACTTTTTTGTTGGTCAAGATTTGTCATGTTAGAGAATTCGTTCTCATCCATATCTGTTAACTTAGCGGCACCTCCATATAGGATAGTTTTAACAATGTATGGTGTAGACCAATTAGTCTTAAACTTGCCTCTTGGATCCAGAACATTCTTTCTAAGTGCTTTTAACACCAAGTCTCCGACTTTGAAGTTTCTTGTCTTGACCTTCTTATTAAAGTGTCTAGCCATGCGATTTTTGTAGCACTAACTATGATCACTACTATTTCGGGTGTTTTTTGGATCTCCTCGGATACTGGTCGCGCTCTTCAGGCAATGAGACTGGACACCTGCAAAATGAACGAATATTCCTTTACCGGAATATTCGCCTCCAACGATCAAGTTAGAGATCTAAAACAGAAAGGCTAGAGAGAGAATGTAGATAGAAGTTGGAGCTATTTTATGCTCTTTTTATGTAATGTCATAATCCACCCCTCCCATCATAAATGATTGGGGTATTTATAGGGGTGGGAGTTTGTGCCCCTTTAGGGTTTGTGACCTAAAATTCAGTGACATGATTGGCTACTCAATTAGGAGGTGCCACGCGTAATACGGGGTCGCCGTTTTGCGGCTTTCAAGATTATTTCTCGGGAGTTGGGCTATGATTGAATAAGGCCTCTTTACGCTGGTTTCAAGTGCTCTTTTGAGCCTTGAACACGCGTCTTCTTCCCATAGGGACACGTCTCGGCCTTTGGCTGGGCCACGTGTTGCTACGGGGTTGGACCACGTTTATGGGGTATTTTTACCCTAAACATTTGCCCCTCAGAGGCGGTGGCTTGTACGCTATAGGCCGCCTCCTCTAATCTTTCACCCATCTTGAGGCGTACGAGTACATGGAGACTGGGCATATTGTTGAGAAGGCTGGGCATACTGGTGGCTTGTACCCATCCTGCGCTGGTTGACTGTCTTCGTTCGCCTAAAAACTTTTCTAGGGGATGCTCGAGTCCGGGAGTTAGACAGATGAGCTATGCCACTTGGATTCTCGGGGGTGAGCTAGGACGCCCGGATTTTTAGGACGAATCCCTTAATTCCGTTTACTTGACCGTGTATTTGGATGCGTCGTTACTCGTCCGTCTCTTTCTCTGTCCAACTTAACAGGACTATCTTTTCACCCTTTTGAATTCTAAGTTACATTTTCAAATTATAACCGTTCGAATTCTGAAGGTGGGAAAGATGAATTTACTAATATGCCCCCGTAAATTTTGCCTATATATATACAGAGGGTTTGATCTCGCTTTTGCACTTTGGAACTCTGCAAATTTTTAGAGAGAGATCAGAGCTTTTTAGAGAGAGAAATTGATTTCCTTTAAATCTGCAAGAGCTCCGCCGTGTGATTGAGTTTTTTGGGCATATTTTTGAGTTTTCCGGTCAACTTTCAAGTCTTCTCAAGAACTCTTTGAGTTTTCTACACGGACAAAGGTAGGCCGCCTGTTTTCTTTCCATTCACCTTTACTTGTATTATTATTTTTCTTGTGTTATTTATTTTTTCAAATCTAGCTCAACACTCGGCTTCGTCCGTTTCAACTTGGCCATGCAAGCGGCATAGTTGCTATCTCGTGAGAGGCCTCCTTCCCTTTCCCGGGCGGCCACTGCTGGTCTGTCCGTCTCAGTTCCCGCACCATCCCATCTCCAACATAGCAGGACGGAAGGCCTAGGACTAGGGTTATCATTAATGAGCCGTCCGACCTGCCACCTCCCAGCAACCCTTCTTTGACAAATCAAGTGGCCGCTGCAAGGGACAAGGGCAAGGGTCCCTTAGTTCCTGAAAAGGCAGCTGTCTCTAGGGGCGGCCACGGCTCCAGAAGTAAGAGCTCGGCCGAGGCTGCTGATCTGGACAGAGTTCTGTCTACTGAGTTTGGATCTGCTCCTCACCCTGGAGAAGAGGAGGTAGTGGATACGGCCGAAGGCGGGAATGCAGCCGAGGGTGAGGCAACCGCCGAGGAGGTCGTTGCCAATGTAGACACCTTTAAGGACCCGTACGCCTGTACGGTGGGTAACACGGCCTTAACCTACTTGAATGATGGCTTTGACAAGTATAAGGCGTTTCTCCAGCTAGGAGAACGATTTGAACTTAAGGCCCCATAAAGGTCTCTTTCGGTTGCCACTTGGGGGGATGAGCAGCCGTGCCTCAGATCATTCAGCGTCTACTGAGCTGCCTTAGACGTTGGACTTTGTTTCCCCCTTACCCCTTCATTCATACAATACTGGACGAGTACGATATTGCCCTCTTTTAGCTGGTGCCAAACAGCTGGTTGAACATATTTGGGTACTTGGTGACGTGCATCCATAAGGGCTTCAAGCCGGATTTCCGGGTTTTCTGCGAGATGCACGCAGTGATCCGCCTCGATAAGCACACGGACGGATTATTCATACTTAGCACCACAAAGGATTATATGGTGGTGATGGACCGTGTGTCAAAGTGGCATGATTGGAAGAACCGGTTCTACAGCATCAAAACAAAGGATACAGAGTTCAATTTGCGGATGAATCGGTGTAATGCCAAGCCGATCCAACTTGGCTGAGGGGATCATAGACCATACAAACCACCCGTCCACCCAGACCAGGAAGGTTAGACGGGATGGAAAGTCGGTGGCCGTGCCCCAAAACTGGATCCCCTTGGTCGGCTGGCTCCGGGACCCAATTTTTATGTCCGCATGTGGCCTATACATAAACATTCGCCAAGGTGGGAGTTTAGCTCTTTCTGGCGTCCGAACTCATTGAATGTGTTTGAAATTATTCTAACTGTTGGTTAAATTCTGTTTTTGCAGAGGAAGCGTATGCCATGTTGGACGAGGAGCAGAAGGGGGAAGCTGACATGTCCGAGATTGATCTTGCTCGGTATAAGGCTCGGCAGCGTATGTACGAGCAGACCAAGGAGGTACGAGCTGCCCTCTTTTAAGTCCTTTGTCGTATTGGTACATCGGGGAGAAGCTTCCTCCCTTTTTGGCACGGACAATTTCTTCTGTCCGTGCTGCTACTATGGGGGGAGTCACCTTTTTTGCGCAAACTTTTCTTCATGTCCGTGCTGCTATGTTTGGAGGGGTCTCCTTCCCTTTTTAGCACGGACGCTTGCTTGCCTTAATTATTCCTGCCCTAATTTCTTCCTTTCTTTGCAGCTGGCCACCCCTACCCCAAGGGCAAAACGAAAGGCACCGACCACCTCTTCCAAGGACAAGGAGAAGATGTCCAAACAAAGGAAGTCGATCTCTTCTAGGACCCGCTAGGGTCGTCCCTCAGGAGCAGAGGGACAAGCTCCGTGGAATTAACGAGGGCTGTCTCGGCCCCATGATAAATTGCAGCGCTGAGGTAACTGTCTGCGTCCACTTGCTATTTTAGCTTTTATACCTGAATAATTTTTCTTACTTATGAATCTCCTTCCGCGCGCAACTCTTTCTCAGGCTCACTGCCTTCCTAGAGTGGAAGGAGAAGGAGAATGAACGGCTGAAAGAGGCCTGGGTCACTGTCAGAAAGGCCTAGGATAAAGTGACGGGGACGACCGCCATCCAAAGGGTTCACTTGGAGACCCAGATTAACGCGCTGTCCGACAAGGCGGTGCGGCAAGCTGAAGATCTGGTGAAGCTGGGGAAGGCTCTTGAAAAGGAGACCTTAGCCAGGGACACCTTTCGGCAGGAGAGGGACGAGACTATCCTTAACGCCCAACAATGGAAGGAGGGTTTTGAGGCGTCCGAAAAGCTGAAGGGGGACCTGACCCTTGCCCAACAGAACCTGGAGACAACCCTCTAAGAAGCGGAGGCCCTCAAGATGGAGGTGGAGACGCTGAAAAAGAATGTCTCAAACTTGTTTGAGCAGCTTAAGGCACCTCGGCCGCCCAGCCCCACCGAGATCGTCCGTATTGAACACAACGCCGAGGAGAGGTTGAAAGCCAATTCTTCGAGGCGTTTGAGCTGATGGTGGAGGAAGGGGAGGCCGCCTATTATCAGGAGTGCTTCGCTAAGCTTCTCAACTTCGTCTGCCTCAGAGAGGAGGCCAAGAAGGCTGGACAGCCTTCTCCCGAACTGGTCGTTACACCGGCCACTTCGGACGAGGAGGAAGATTAGGAGGGTGAGGCGGACGAGTTGGAAGGCGATGAAGGAGAAGAGACATAGCTTGCTGATAATGCATCCACTCTTGCCTATGAGGAGCCTGCCCAAGACAAAGACTTGGCTAAATAGAGCCCAGGTCCTCCTCCTGCCGTCCCTCAATTCAATCCTTTCTGTCTTTAACTTCTATTTTTGTTGAACGAAATTTTTTATTTTTTTATTTGGTGCCGCTTTTTTTGAGCGGCTTTGTAAGATATTTTTCCGCCTTCTGAGCGGTTTTTATTAATGCAAATTTTGCCGCCTTCTGAGCGGTTTTCATTTTATCTGTTCTATACTTAGCAAATTTTTGCGCATTTTTACGCTTTTATGCTTTCGTATGAACCTGGGGGGTATGCCCCTTTATTCGGCGTTCGCCTAATCCATATTCTGAGTGGTTTGATTGACCCGGTAGTTTTTATACCTTAAAGGGTATAACAACTAGCGAGTTAATCAAATCATAGTAATGATTGCCCTTGGATTAGGTGAAACGCCGAATCAACAGCTTATGCACCCGCTTGATGTGCCTCATGTGAGCCGTCCGTTGAATCTATCACTCGGACGTGCTCAGGAAATTTCAAGTAATATCTCAACTTAGAAATTTTCTAAATTTGGCTGGGCTATTATGCCTAGGTATGCCCTTGACAGATTTAGGGTACCTGATGCTTTTATCGTCCGCCCTGATGTGGGTTTACCTGTGACTTTCCAGTCATTATTCATATATATACTTTTATATATATATATATATATTTGTTTTTTTTTCTTTTTTGTGGTCCCTTGTTACCATCTTGCTATATCGTAAACAATTTTGTTCAACTCTTATAGGCCGTGTTGCTATGTTGCAAGCAACATAGTTATGATTTTCACTCGGCCTTTCAAATAGCATATGCAAAAGAAGTCAGATAACTCAATAAGATAACAATGCCTGACTTTTTCATTAATGTGTCAAGATTACATTGTTGGGGCCGTACGGCTCTAATTACATTGCTCGGTCATTAAGACCTAGCTGTATATACAGCTTTTTGGCTAAGTACAAAAGACTTTAAACATAATATTTTTTGAGATTGTCCGTGTTCCATGTTCGTGGAATTGGACGGCCATCTAGGGCTTCAAGACGGAAAGTACCATCTCGAACTTCAACGCTGATTCGATACGGCCCTTCCCAGTTTGGGGTTAACATACCATCCTCATTTGCTCGGCCTACAGCTTTCATTTTTCTCAACACTTGGTCTCCCATCTTTAGCGGACGTTAGACACTCAGCGATTATATGCCCTTGTCATCCTGAAGCGATATATTTCGTGCCTGAGCGACGCATTGCCCCTGGCTTCTGGAAGAAAGTCCAGGGCGGTCTTCATGGCCTCCCCCAATTGGCTGATTCATCATATAACATCACCCGAAGGGTAGGCTCGTACATCTCTATTGGGAGAACTGCCTCGGCACCACAGACCAAAAAGAATGGAGTCTCCCCTGTAGAACTTTTGCTGTTGTTCGTATGGACCATAACACATTAACCAACTCATCGGCCCATAGGCTGCTTGCTTTTTCAAGCTTGCGCTTGATACCATTAGAGATCAACTTGTTGTAGGCCTCTACTTGGCCGTTGGCTTGTGGTCGGCTGACTGAGGCAAAGCAATGAGTTATGCCCTGGTCTCCCAACCATTCCTTGAGCTGGCGTGTTTCAAACTAGGGCCCATTATCGAACACCAGCGACTGAAGTACTCCATAGCGAGTAATTATGTTCTTCCATATGAAAGCTGACACATCCGTCCACTTAATTCCCCAAACGGCCTCGGCCTCGTGAAGTTGTCTACTGCTACCAACACATATCGCCTTTGACCAGACGCTGGTGTATACGGACCCAAGATTTCCATGCCCTATTTTGCAAAGGGGAGCGGACTACTTAGGGCTGACAAACTGTTGGTTGGGCGATGAATTAGGGTTGCGAACCTCTGGCACTTGTCACATTTCTTTACCATTTTCATGGCGTCTCATTTCAGGCTCGGCCAGTAGTATCCTAAGTGGGTGGCCTTTTCAGCCAAAGCTCGTCCTCCAATGTGGGAACCGCAATGCCCCTGGTGGAGGTCGTCCAGCACATCATGCCCCCTCTCAAGGGTAATACACTTCATATAAGGCTTCACAAAAGCTTTCTTAAATAACTCCCCCTTCTTCATCTTGAACCAGGCCTCTATCTTTTTCATCAGCCAGCTCTCTTTCGGATCGGCCGGGAGCAATCCATCCCTAAGGTAGGAAATGATTCCATCCATCCAAGTTGAGCTTCTATCAATGATCTGTACTGGCTCGGCATCAATACTCCTCTTTTCCTTTACTTCCCAAAACACTGATCTGGGAGTATCACATGATGCCGAGGATGTTAATTTGGAGAGGGCGTCCGCTTGGTGATTGGACGAACGAGGGACTTGCTGCAGGGTAAAGTGCTCTAGACCCTTGGCTTCTTCTTTTACCATTTGCAAGTATTTCATCATGGCCGACTCCTTCGCTTCAAAGTTACCATTAACTTGGTTGACTATATGCTGGGAATCCAAGCTCACATCAACTTTAGTTGCCCCTACCGCCTTACACATTCTAAGGCCGGCCAGCAACGCTTCATACTCGTCCTCATTATTGGAGGCTTGGGATTGAAATCTCATTGCATATTCAAACTTATCTCCCTCTGGAGATTGACACATAATCCCGGAGCCGCACCCGGCCGCCGTTGCACTACCATCTACATATACTTTCCAGATCTGGTCTCCAACCGGTTATAAGTCTGGTCGTGTCATCTCAGCCAAAAAATCAGCAAAGGCCTGCCCCTTTATAGCTTTCCTGGGCTCGAACATGATGTCAAAGCCTCTCAGCTCTAAAGCCCATTTAACCATGCGACCACTAGCTTCTAAAGTTGTAAACGACTTCTTGAGTGGTTGATTTGCGTAGACCACAATTGAATGTTCCAGGAAGTACGGCCGCAACTTCTTTGATGCCATGTAAAATGCTAGACCAAACTTTTCAACAAGGGGATACCTAAGCTCGGCGTTGTGTAGCACATGACTGATAAAATAGACTAGGATCTGGTGGCCGTCCCTTTCAGCAAGCAGGACGACACTTAAAGAGTGTTCTGAGATGGCGAGATAAATGTACAACTTCTCATTCTTGAGTGGACTGACGAGCCGAGGCAATGTATGCAGATGACTCTTTAACTGTACGAATGTTTCCTCAACTTCTTCCGTCCACTCAAATATGGCTTTCTTTTTTATAGTTTGAAAAAGTATCAGCATCTGTCCCCTGATCTTAACAGAAATCGACCGAGTGCTGCTAAATAGCCGGTCAATCTTTGCACCTCTTTAATTGTTCTTGGGGACTTCATGTCCAAGACGGCTTGAATTTTTTCAGGGTTAGCCTCGATTCCACGTTGATTAATCAAAAATTCGAGAAATTTACCGGACTCAAAGCCAAAGACACATTTCTTCGAGTTTAACACCATCTTATGCCGCCTGAGTTCGGTAAATGTTTCATGAAGATCATTTAGATGGTCGGCCGACTCCTTTGACTTGACAATCATGTCATCAATGTACGCCTCCATATTCTGGCCGAGTTGATCTCTAAAGACTGTATTGACCAGCCGTTGAAATGTAGCAGGGGCATTCTTGAGGCCAAATGGCATAACTCTATAATAGTACAACCCCTGCTCGGTCACAAATGTAGTACAAACTAGACTGTAAGATCAATTCATCTAGTTTCTTGTTCGCTTTTGGGTTTCAATTTGATATCTTTAAAATAATTCTTTAGATCTATTTTTCATTTTCGTTTTTAGATTTTATAATCTCTGTTTTTGATTTGTATTCTTCAGTTTTTATTTTTGCGTTTTTATTTTGATTTCAAAAAATAGTTTTCATTTTAATTTTCTATTCTGATTTTAGTTTTAGATCTTACCGATTTTAACTTGTTTTTTTTTGTTTTTTTTTTATTTTTTTTTTAATTGTAAATTTTTATATAGTTTGTGATTATACAAATTGGATAATTTTTGATGTTTTTTTTGTTAATTGTTTTTTGTTTTTTGCTTTTTAATTTCATTATTTATTTGTACATTGTTAGTACTATGAATTTGATTTTTTTTTAACTCCATATAACTTCTATTAACGGTAAATCTTTAATTTTTGTTGCTTGTGTTTAATGTAAATCTAACCTTATTATTGTTCACTCTTATTATAGGTTATCTATGAGCTAATGTTTAATAGAGATGATGATATGAAGATGACGAGGATGATAACAGATGATGATGAAGATGATGAAGATGAAACACTCCAATGAAACAAATGAATGATAGTTCATTTTTAGTGTTAATTTTCTTTTTATATGATTACAGATTAATATATTATAGTACATAGATAAATTATCTAATACATACTAAAAATTATCTAATATGTAAATTTTAAACTTCATATGTATTATGTATGTAGTTTTTTGAACAAAATTAATTGAAATTGTATATTTGTTTTTGTAATTTAAATTTTTTTTTTTAAATAGAATGTAGCAAGAGACCACCTATCTAACATAATTGGTCTCTCTTTAACTCACAAAAGAGATTACTTTTGTAAGTTCACGGGTCTTAATTTTTAAAAGGAAAGACCGCTTTTCTGACAAAAAGGGGTCTCTTATGCTTCTATAATTTTAATATTTCAACCACCCAAAGAGATTGCTTTTCTAAGATAACAAGTCTCAAGTTTTGAAACTTTAGACCGCCTCTACAAAAGAAGTCTCTTAGTGATGAGTGCCATAAATGGCACTCATTTAATGAGTATTTAGGTTGTTTTTCTAAGTTGGAAGATGCATTTGGAGCAAGATTATAGCATTGGGAAAGCTTAAGATGCAAGAAAGTGGATGCTCCAAGTTCTTGCTCTTGCGCTCTCAAGCCGCACTCTCATGAAATCACGGTGTTGAACCCACCGTCAAGTCCATTTGAATCTGCCATGTTTAGTGACTATCATGAACAACTTGCGAGCACACAAAGTTATGAAGCGTCGAAGAAACGCAGAAGAGCGTGGGCACGCAACCCACGAGCGCGGGCACGCAACCCACGAGCGCGGGCACGCTGCCCAGCTGCGCGGGTGCAATGGCACGTGCGTGGGTGTGCACACCTGCCCGCGCGGCCACTCCTCCCTGTTTTCGATTTTGCTCAGTTTTTTTCTCGCGCCTCTTATAAATGCCTTTTCAACCCCGATTTTTTTAAGGAGTTTTAGACATAATTTTGATCATAATTTTAGCTTAGTTGAGAGTTTTTCTTTCTAATTTTAGGGTTAGTTTAGGAGTAGATTTAGAGAGAGAAAATGAGAGATTTTAATAGTGATTTGTGAGATTGATGATATAAGGGTGACAATTGTATTGAAGATTTTCTCTATTATCAATGAGCATTTTTGTCACTCAATCTCATCGTATTGTTTTGTTTAGGTTCATGTTTGTTTAGTTTGGTTTTGACTATTGATCTTGATTAATGTAATTGTTCTTCATATTTTTTTGATTCTTGATTTCTTAGTTGTTTGTTGATTAGATGATGATTCTTGAGTAGTTGTTTGGCTAGGGATTGGGTGAAACTTGTATGATTGATTTATTGTGATTAATTTGGGAATTGTGTTGACTGATTGTTGAGATTAAAGTTATTAATGTAAGTTTGCATGTGTGTAATTTGATTAGGCCTTGAGAAATATGCTAGGTTGCATTGTGATTTCTAATGATACGACACATTGATTTAGGAATTGCAATTATCGATTTGTTTGGATTGTGATTCTCCTAGTTTTTTATTCGTAGAGACCACTAGCTTAACGATTAGGAAATAGCTCTTGGATTCCAATTGATATCTCTTATTATTAGTCTTCACAACTGTTGATTGACATGTCTTTCCCAAGTTGTTGCAATTGTCATGATTACTTGTTGATCCTAATGCCCTAGTGTTTTATGTTCTTGATTCTTTGTTTTGTTAGTTGATTAGCCTTGGTTACTCTATTCTTCACCCTTGACTTCGACCTACCTTAGGCGCCCAATTAAAAGCACTTGAACATAACTGTTCCTTTAGGTTCGACCCTTGACTTACCTCTATATTTGTATTTAGGTTTGTTAAGTGATATAAATTTTGTTTGGCTTAGGGAGGATTAGTCAACGACCTAGTTTTCCCCTTGTCAAAATGGCGTCGTTGCCGGGGAACGGTGTCTATGTTTGAGTGTTTTTGATTGCTTGAGTCTAGGTCATTGTATATACTTTTATTTTATTTGATTTTGTTTGTTTTGTGAAAAAATGGCATGTCTCTCATTTCCTCAATTTGATAATGAGCCCAAACAAATTAGGGAGGGGCCTATTGTCACGAAATGCACTATCGAGGGCCAACAACTGTCCTCACAGACCAACACAAGTCCTTCCGGCGCATTTTTTCCTCACTCATGCGCGCCCCAGGAAAACTTCTCAGGAGGTCACCCATCCCAAGACTACTCCCAGCCAAGCACGCTTAACTGTGGAGTATCTTAGCAAATGAGCTCCCTAAAAGGAAGATGCACCTTGTTGATATGAGTAGTATATCAAATCCTTTTTAAAGCAATCATGAGTGGTATTACATGAATTCCCATGAATTGTCATATGATCCCATGATTGAACCTAGAACGAATGTTTTAAACTCTATTTCCCCTATTGTTCATGATGATGAAGTACATGCTCAAATTGATGCTAATGGTGTGTCTCAACATTCTTCATTATTTACCATGTCTTCTTGTGATGTGCTTTGTTCCCCAATAACGAACCTCATGTGCTTGATAGTGCCCCCACACTCCAATGTATTGAATATGCTCATGATTTTCATGTTAATTCTTCCAATCTGGGTTGTACTTCTTCTTTTCATGTTGAACCTCAATCTTCTAAACCTTTTGAATCTCTTATTGCTATTTTTGAAACTCAAATTAGGCGTATTGAGCTTAGTAATGAGCTTTGGCCTAGTAAGGAGTCGATTCTTAATTCTATGAGAAGTCAATTTGAGATAATGAAAAAGAGTGAGCAGCGTCATTAGGAGGAAAGAAGGAGACATGGAGAGCTAGAAAGAAGGAGACATGGAGATAATGAAAATTCCAAATCCAATGTATGTGTTGATGATGATGATTTTGAGAAACCAAGAGAGTTTGAGAATCCCATTAGTGAAAATTTAAGTGATAGTGAAGGAGTTGAGAATGAAGAGAGTGTTGAATTTGAAAATCCTAACCCTTTTTCCCATCTTGATGAGTCTCGAGTGCATGATTGTGATTCTTCTATTCATAAGTATTTGAACTCGTTTGAGGTTATGTCTAATGTGTTTTATAAGAGTCAAAAGAAAACCCATAGCCTTTTGAATGATTTAATTGAGGATGCTTCATGGTAGAGAGATGATTTTGAAATGAATTTGCATCCATTCAGGCATGGTTTTGAGATTTTGGGCTTTAAGGATGTTACGGGAGTTATTGTTCATTGTTGTGATGGAGGGGATCGAATTATGTAGTTTCTCTTGGGAGTTAGATGTTTGAGGGAGATGAAGATCACGAGTGTTCCTCTTTTGAGGATTCAATGATTGATTTCCATGCTATTATTGATGATGTGAGGAATGGTGATGAAGATGAGACCATTTGTGAGACCATTGCTCCTATCCCCTCCTCTCATGTCCCTTTTACAAGAAAATTTAACCATATCTTTTACATTCCTATGTCCTTCCCTTCTTTTGTCAATAAGCGTATTGGGGACCCCCTTGTCTATGATGATTTACATGTCCCTCTTTTCTCTTCCATTGAGGAAAAGGGTGATTTTTCCACCCAAAAACATTTTGAGGAGAGTTTGCCTTATTCTTCTTTTTTTTTTCTTCTTCTTCTTCTTCTTCTTTTTTTGTGAATTTGCTTTTAATTCTTTTTCCTTTTCTTGGCATCTCTCTCCTCATTTGCGTGCACTATCCTTGTTGCACGTTATAGGGAATATTTCTAGCATTATCCCAAACTTGAACCCCACTGTGATCATACACTTAAGTACGGTGGCGTCCAAAGGGAAGGAAGCTAGAGCAAAAGAGTGGCTAACAAGTTTTAGGAACTTGTAAACCGTTCACAGGGTGAAGGTTACACCCCTTAACGATCCAGGAAATCGTCAACTCCAATAGGTCTGGAACCAAGACTGGAAGTTCGGGGATGAAGGTACAAATCCAACCTAAAAGAGATTGAACCTGCCCTAAAAATAGGCCTCTACTTTATTCTTCTCGTATTCATGTGCGCTTTCTGACTAACATGCAATCAATAGATTAACCTTAAACCTGTTTATCTATGTTGGTTGAACATTTATGCACAAATAAATCTATAATTGGCGATCACTTGAATTATAATCATATTAGCCTAAACAAGATTATTGATTATCTTATTAAGCGTGATTACAAGTACAAATTCCCTTTAATCCTGCAAGAGAGGGCATGATCAAGCAATAACAATAAATATATATATCAAGCAACATAATAACAACAATCATCATCATAACAATAATATCCTTAATCTCAAAGCATAATAATAATAGCAAGATCCTAGGCATGATACTAACAAGATTAATAACAAACCCTAGCATGTTACTAAACAATAAAAATCAAAGCTTTATTCCTAACATGATACTAGCATGATATTGATATGATATTAGAAAGCATAGGAAGCACCCTACACATGATACTAGAAAGAAATAATAACATCCTAACATGATGCTAGACATACTTTCTACAAGAATAGAGCAATAAGACTACATACTTTGATGCCTCGTACCTCTTTCTAATAACAAAATACATACGTTACTAAATTCAAGGAAAAAGTATTAAAACAAAACAATTAAATTAAATAATTGAAATAGAGATTTGGGACCAAACCCTCAAAAATATCAAACCTTTCACGTCTAGGGTGAAGGCAACTTTAGGGTGAAGGCAACTTCGAATTTGGCTAGGTGTGTCTAGTGCTAATGTATGAGGAATTTTGTAAGAGGGAAGGTTTAGAAAAAAAATAGAGAGAGAGAAACCTTCTAGTTTAGAGAGAAAAAGAGAGAGATGATTGATGATTGTTGATAGTTGATTGAAAACGGAGGTTCAGGGACCCTATTTATAAGAAAATAGTCCGGAAACGATAGAAACGAATCAGAGTTCAAAAAGGAATAAAACACGCTTCTGTCGCTAACGACAGGGCTAGGTGTGTTTGGCGATGTAGAAGGTTTTCCACGCGTTTTCAACGTGGAATCTATTTGTCGATAAAATCAAGTCGTAAAATCCGTACGAAGAGTAAAATCGTAATTTCATTTAAAACACTTCTTTTATTCCGAATAAAACTCATAAAACATAATTATCAATCCTAATTCCTTTAGGATTCAAAAGAACCTCCTAGAAGATTCTAGAAGACTATAATCAATCCTAATTGCATTAGTAATGATAATTCATAATAGGCCCTCCTCTAGATCATTGGGCCGCATATAAGAACCAAACCGGGCCCAGTTTAGTATTTTGGCCATAACTTCCTCATTATTCATCGGAATTGGGCTTATAATATATTGTTAGAAATACCTTTTCGAGCCCAATCCAACTACACCATTATTGGACCATTGTTATTTAACAAACTATACTAGATTGGCTATTTTCATAAAAATAGAGTAGGTTTTTGAAAACAGAAAGAAACATTTTTAATAAAAACTAACAACAACATTAGACTTTCCACACTTTTACCTCGTTCGATAATCAAATGACGTGAAAGGTACTCATCACTGGGTTTGGTTTTGGGGAGACACATTTGGGTGTCTACAGAAGCCCCCACTTTGAATGTGTTTTGAGAAACTTGTGTTTCGAAAACAAAAGTCAAAGTAGCGATAGGGACGGAGAATGATTCAGAACGTTCCGCGATCCTAAATCATTCTTGTAACGCCGATATCTGCAAACTAGCGTTAGTTAAAACAGATAAAAGAGTTAAGGAACGCGTATCTTGAACCATCGACCACACGTCTCTAGAGTAACCAATTTGTTGTGACGACCTTCCACAAGCTAGGGAACGACATCTTCCTGTTGTTGACGTTCACTCGTCTCTGAACAATGGAGCTTTGATAGGATGCCCACGCGTCTCTGAGCAAAAGAGATTTGATATGTCTACGCGTCTCTGAACAAAGAGCTTTGACGATCTTCCTCAAGCTAGGGGATACCGCCTGAATACTGCTACGCCTGTAACTGCCTCCAATTTCTGCTGTGATAGTCTTCTGCAAGCCAGAGAACACTATCGAAGATTTCTTCACTTGAAATGATCTTCTACCGCCTTATGACCATCTTTCTCAAGCTAGGGAACATGATCGAAGATTGCTTCGCCTTAAGCCATCCTCAGTTGTTTGTGACAACCCTCCGCAAGCTAGGGAACGCTGTCAAATATATCTTCGCCTGAAGTCATCCTCATTTGTTGCGATAATATTCCGAAGAAAATTACTGAAGATCAACGCTTGTCGATCTTAAAGCTCGCTTGAACTTTGCTTCCGTGATTTTTGCCGAAATTGATGCGGTGCCAGTACGTCGGCGCTTTTGATGCTTGTGAACCATTATGTCGGTACCTCTGCTGTTTATGAACCATTATGTTGGTGCCTTTGCAATGAGCCAATGTTCAGGCGCTTTAAGCTGAGTGAGACGATCATTTATCAGGTCGATCACTTTATGTGATTGTAATCGAGCTGATTACTAAATCATGTCAAGTTGCTTATAGGGGCTAATTGGCGTACCAAGGAACTCAAACTGCTGCACGAAGTCCACATAAGCATATTACGGGGCCATACACTTTGTCGCCTCACCAGCGCCTGTTGGAAGATGCTGTCGCCGCAAATTTTGCTTGTCGCCAGGTGACAATTTCGTCGTCTGGCGCTGCACTCGGGATTTTCGAATAAATCTCCTTTCTTTCTCATTTCGCCTCTGCTGCTGTTATTTGTTCGCGAATCGCTTCAAACTTCAATTCACTCGTTCTCGCTCATTTCTCAACCAAATTCGCTCAAACTTCTTGCAAATCAAAGCTTATTTCATCTAGTTCCCTGATCTATGTAAGTTTTCTTCAAACTCACTCTGGATTTGCCGAATTTTCGCATGTTAGATCACAAATTTTTTGAAAATTCAAAACATACTTTGCTTAATTCGCTTTGTTTGTTGAATTTTATGCTATGAAATTGCTTGATTATGCTTGTATATTGCTTTGGGAATGCTTTGAGACTTGTTTGACTCAATTTGGTGGAGAAACGAACAATTCATCATTGTTGAACCCCTCGAGGTCACGAGAAGAATGTGGCTTGTTCTTCGCGTTTTTACTAGCTATTTTTGTACAATTTGTCACAATAACTGTCATAGTATTGCAAGAAATTGTTTGATTGCTTGAAAATGCTATATATGCTTGAATTGAATTCGTGCTCTGTTTTAGTACTATGTAATCTGTTTTTTTTTTAACATAGTATCATATGGCTAAGCGAGCCTTAGATACCATAGAGCCTTAAGTTTTTGCATAATATAGTATGGCTAGAAAACGCGATTCCGGTTCTCGGTCTAGGGACACTCGACGGGAGCATGAGCCCGTCGGTGAGGACGAGGAGCCATCCACCTCTTTAGGACCCTTCCCTGAGTGGGATGAGCGCACTTTGTTATTCGCTCCCGAGCACCACATCTCCGAGCGGGTGCGTCTTGGGATCGTCAGCAAGAGGACTCATAGCCACGGCTCTGGCAACAAGACCATTGGTTCGTTGTTCGACAAATATTTCCACAACGATGAGGAGTTGCGACTGCTCTGGGAGTCTTGTGGGTGACTGCCTTGTTTTGAGCTACTCAGGCCATGTACACTTTCGACGCGAGCCACCACGTGGTTCGAGCCCTGGTGGAGTTCTTCTGGGAAACCACCAAAACTTTTCACTTTCCTTGGGGCGAGATGACCGTCACCCCTGCTGATTTCAGTCTTATCTCGGGACTGGAGTTCTCTCTCCGATGGTCGAGGAGTTGTTGGGTCCGATTACTATTCGGGCCCGTGCCGAGGCTGAGCCGACACGACTTAGTGCTCGATGTATCCACTGGTCTACTCTGGTGATGGCTTTTGAGGATGATGCGACCAGCAATGAGCAGTGGGTGCGCATCTTCGTTCTTATCTTCCTGTCAGGGACCTTTTCTCCTAACATAGGTAGTCGAGTACTTCTCTACTACCTGTCTGCTCTCCGCGACCTTCAGTTGGTCGGGACCTATGACTGGGCCAGTTTGGCTTATGCTGATTTCTTACTGGGCTTCCGACGCTTTTGTTGTCACACAGCCTTCACAGGAGATATCGCACTCTCCAGCTTCTGGAGAATCGTAGAGTTATGCCTTATTTCTTTTTAAAAATTAGCTCTAGATTTTTATTGGCATTCGCTGATTTTCTTTTGCCTTTGTAGATTTGGTTCTACGAGTATTTTCCATCGCTTGCGCCGGCGAGACCTTCTCCTCGCGAGCTCCCTATTGGCGGCTGTTGGGGAGGTCGCATCAGTAGCAAGGCCACTACTGCCCGTGTTCGAGAGTTGATCCTCTCGATATGCTCTTTTGGACACTTGTCTCTTGTATCGCTTTTCAATAGCCTTTTATCTCACAGACATGTTTTGTAGGGGCCTGATGTGGTATATCGATCGTGCGCCAATCTGGCTGTTCCTACGCTGGTTGCGCAGTACACTACCGAGCGTCGCTACTTTCAGGGGACGTACGAGGCCGTGGTGTATCTTGGTGAGAGAGTGAGTGTCCAACACTCTTTGGATATTTTTGTTGTCCCTTCTTCTCCACCTTGACACATGTTTCATGAGGCAATGCTGATAAACTTGGCGGAGAGGTTGCCTGCTGGTACCCCTTGGCGATATCATGCCCGTCCAGGACGGTGCTACAAGGAGGATTTGCTGCCATTGCTAGCTCCGGGCCCCGTTTTATCTGAGGAGGCGGCGGTATGCTTTTTATCCTTTAGTTTTTGCTAGATAGCCCCCAAGTGGACTTTAATCACTTTAGATTTGTTTTTTTCCAGGCTACGCCTGCTATGTTTGTTCCTCCTCGGATGTCCATCAACTACCAAGGGACATACGGCCCAGTTAAGGAGATGATTTCTCCGGCTCCTGAGGATCAACGCTTCGTCGAGCGGTCTATTCCTCGTCACTAGACTCGGGTGAGTTACCTGCTTGTTGTTTATTTACACTTATCTTATATTGTTACTGACCTTGTTTTCGATAGTTCTTTCGCGAGGTGGTGACAACGATGGCGAGGTGCATAGACGCCTTTCGGAGTCAGCTAGTGAGGATGAGGAACCTAGCTTCCTGTCGTCGCGATGACGTTGCTTGGGAGGTATCTCTTTTTCCTTTATATTGTTTATCCTCCTACTTTATTTGCATTTGACCTGTCTTAATTTTGCAGGGACAACCTATTCCTTCACGTACTCGGGCGAGACTCGAGGCTAGGAGGGAGCCATCTAGCTCTGGCTCGAGGCGTTGCCGCACTACTTCTAGTGGTCGAGGTGGCCGATCTGATGCTGCTCGGACCGAGACATTGGAGAGTTTAGGTTCTTCATCTGAGGGTGCGCAGACTGGGTCGATGGGCCAAGGAGGGGCGACATCGGTTCCTCCGGTGGGTGGTAGGACGTACAAGTTTGGCTCGTCGTCGTAGCAGCCACAGCAGCCTCATGCTTTGTCGATTCAGTACCAGGGTGAGCCTGGGTGGACTGGCCCTAAGTTGAGATTCCCGCCTACTAGCAAGTCTGGAGCTGGTGAGGAGCATACTCCTCGGTCTGCGATGTTCTTCGACATGATGAACATTCCTCCTCATCTGCGTCCTCCGGCACCATAGTTGTACCTGTGTTTTTTATTTTGACTTTTGTAGGACTTTGCCGATTTGTATTATATGACTCATATTTTAGACATATTGTATATACAAATTATTATCTATTACGTCTGTATTATCTTTGCCTTTTTATTTTTCATTTTATGTGCATATGCGTGTGTGCAAAAAAAATTGTGATTAATTTAGCACAAAAATTTCTGTCATTTCTTTTATTAATGGAGGGTATCCGACTTTCTCCCCCAAAAGAAAAAAATGAAAAATAGTTTGGACTAAAATAAGCCTTAATTGAATTAAGCTCGATTAAATCCAAGAAAAAGGAAAAATATATTGAATATTTGTGTATAGCGTGATTGGACGAAGGGCATAATTGTAAAGTCATTGTACGAATTCGAATCGTAGTCAAGAAAACGCGGTTTGCATAGCGCGTTGAGCTGGCATTACGGCGTCATTCGTCGGGACGCGCTGCATGTCGTTGCCAGGCGCTGCATGTCGTCGCCAGGCGCTGCTTTCGTCGCCAGGCGACGAATTTGTCGTCTGGCGCTGCAGTGCGTTCCTCCTAATCCTTTCAGGAGTCGATCTGCACCAGTTTTGTGCATAAATAGTTCCCTAATCCGTCGATTTATGTATAATTCGAATAGATTAATCATTAATCATAATCTTAGCTTCTCAACAAGTAATGTCTTAAGTCACTAAGAGTTTTAGCGATTTTACTCGTGAATGGTGTTGGTCTTTGACTGCTAAAGAGAGGAAAGAACTTGACTTTTTTCACATGGGAGGTATTTATGGTATTAAGGGGGTAGATATTGATATAGACTTTATTCATACCGCCTTAGAATATTGGGATAAAGACACGCATTGCTTTAGACTAGGTTGTGACGAAATTAGCCCTTTACCGGAAGAATTTGGTGCCATTCTAGGCTTCCCTTCTGTAGATCTTGTGGTAATTCCTAGAGTGAATGAGTATTATTATAAAGATTTTGAGCGCTTCTTTGATTTAAAAGACAGAGATCTAACGAATATTGTAGATGGTAGCATAGTTAATCTAAAAGAATTTGCACGCTACTGTTTTGATAGACCGTATTCTGATCTTTTCATGTTTATAGAAGAAGGGCTTTCCTCTTTTGCATGCTTAACCAATATCTTATCTGTAGTGGTAGAAATAATGAGGGTCAAGCAATTATAATATCTGTCTTAGAACAAATTGAATCTGGAAGGAATCCAATGCCATTAATTGTTGGAGAGACTATGCTTAGTCTAGATGAATTAAAGAAAAATCCAAAAGCACCTTTTCGGGGCTCTCCAATTTTATTACAGGTAGAAAAATAATATTTTTAATTACAGAAATCAAAAACATATTTTTGTATAGTAATACTAATTATTTACATTGTATTTTTTTGCAGATGTGGTTAATGGAGAGACTAGAATTAATTAGTCCTCCTGACAATATTGAGAAATACTCTCTAAAATGCTTTGTAAGGAGGAAGAAACGTTTCTCTATAAAGATAGGTCGTCATGAGTGGAGTAAAATATTTGCCTCTCGTAACTTTGCTATCAAATGGGTCATCCCATGGTGGAAAATTGAGAAGATGGTTGGTGTCAACAAGCAACCCTTCTGCCGTCTTCCAAGCTTAACCAAGGTGACTTTTTATTATCCCTGCAGGGTAAAAAGGCAGTACGGTCTTCTTCAAACAATTCCTTCTGGGGATCTCTGTCGTCCCTATGAATTCCATGTTTCACAAGAAGTAGAGAGGTTAAACACATATTGGAGTGCTAGGCCTTTATGGGAAGTGATTACCTAAAAGGTTCCTCCTTCCTTGCCTAATAATGTGAAGAATTGGCTTCTTAATAAGCCTAAAAAGGACAAGAAGAAAGATCAAAGTAGAACCAATGTAAAGAATCGTCTAGGTGACAAGATAATGCTTGTTAAGGAACGCTTAGGTGAAAAAGTTGAATTCAAAACACCTATGATGCCTAAGAAGAAAGATACTACTAAAGGCAAAGAGAAAAGAAAAGCGGACTCTTCAGAAAAGAAAGTTTGGGTGGAAAATAAACATGGTGTCCTAGCTAAAGGAGAAACTATTTACTCCAAGATTGAATGTAGGTCTTCTAAAGGATTCCTACTAGCTAAAGTCATGGACGATGAAGAAGATTCTGACAAGAATTGGAAAAGAGCAAAGAAAGAGAAGAAAGATTGAAGCATTGCTTAACTTCCAATTTATTAGGCTAGTTTATTTTTCAAGTCAATTTATTTTATTAAGCTTTTATTCCATCAATAATGTAATCTTACTTTATTTTATTAATGCAATTTAAGCTTTTTTAAGTTAAATTAACTTTACATTTAGTTTATTAAAGCAATGAAAACAACTTAAATTATTTTCCAGAAAATCTCTCGAGTACGGAAGTCGAAAATTTTCCGAAATACACTGAAATTTGCCTAGAATTCGTAGAAAATCGGCGCCGTGGTTTTAAGTCTGTCGCCAGACGCTGCTGTCGTCGCCAGGCGACAGGCTTCGTCGCCTTGTGCTGCAGTCTGTCGTCTGGCGACAAACGTTTTATTTTACACTGATGCTGCGTTGAATTTTTGTTGATGCAGGGATGTGAGATTTGTGAGAATTAAAGTGGCCGCACCTTGTAAAGGGTTGCCTATGTATCCTTTCTTAAGAAATCAGGCCAAACGTAGCTCTCTTGAGTGTCCTATTCAAGTAATTATGGGTAGTACTTTTTAAGTTGGTCAAGGTTTGTCATGTTTGAGAACTCATTGCCATCCATATCCGTTAGTTGTGCTGCACCTCCTGACAAGATGGTTTTGATGATATATGGTCCGGACCAATTAGGCCTAAATTTACCTCTTGGATCCAAAACATTTTTCCTTAATACTTTTAACACCAAATCTCCTACTTTGATGTTTTTTGTCTTGACCTTCTTATTAAAGTGTCTAGCTATACGGGTTTGATAGCATTGTGTATGATGTAGAGCTTCTAGTCGCTTTTCATTGAGTGGAATTAGCTCTTCATATCTTGCCCTAGTCCATTCGACTTCATCGAGTTTACTTTCCAATGCAATGCGTAGAGAAGGTATTTCTAGCTCTACAAGTTGTCCGGCATCCATTCCATAAACCAAGGAGAATGGCGTATTTCCTGTTGATGTACGAATTGACGTGCGATAACCCCAAAGTGCGAAATGGAGTTTGTCAGGCCAATCCTTGTAATTTTCTCGATAATAGTCCTTAAATTTTTGTTAGCCGCCTCAACTGCTCCATTTGCTTGAGGTCTATAAGGAGAGGAATGATGCTGATGAATACCATATTTTTGTAGCAATTCTTCACATTCTGCTAGAAAATGAGTTCCATTATCACTTATCATCTCATGTGGGACTCTGTATCGACAGATAATTTTCCTTTCGATAAAGAGTGCTACATGTTTTGCTGTGAGTTTAGCATATAATTGTGCTTCAACCCACTTCGTGAAGTAATCGATTGCTACTAGAATGTATTCGTGACCTCCTGTCCCTGGAGGGGTAATTTTACCGATGATATCGATTCCCCATGTTGAAAATGGCCAAGGTGATGTGTAGGTGTAGAGTAGAGATGGAGGAACATGTTGCAAAATAGCGTATATTTGGCATTTAGGGCATCTTTTTACGTATTGATGACAGTCCCTATTCATGGTAGTCCAATAATACCTTTCTCGCATTATCTTTTGGACTAACATTTTGCCATTAACATGAGTTCCACAAACGCCTTCGTGGACTATCCTCATGGCTCTTTGGGCTTCCTTTTTCCCTATACATAAGAGTGCTCGACCCTTAGGTACCCTTTTGTGTAATCCGTTATCTATGAGTACATATTGGGAAGCTAAGAGTCTTAATGCTCGTTTTGCTCTTTTGTCAGCATGAGGAGGATATTCTCCTTTGGTGACATAATTGAGTATGTCTGTATACCACGGTTCTTCTTCTTCTTCGTCTTCATCTTGGACCAATTCGTCGTCTTCTATGGTTTGAATGTAAGCCGGTTTATGCCTTTTCTCTATGGTTAAAGGCATTTTCTCGATTTCCGTGGGAATTCTAACCACTGAGGCTAGTCTTGCCAAGGCATCAGCAAATTAATTTTCCTCCCTAGGTAGATATGTATATTCTACTTTTTTCAATTTGTTGGTGAGAGTTTCCAGATAAGTTGGTAAGGGGGCTAAACTTTCACTCCTTACTTTCCATCTTTTAGAGATTTAGTTGATGATCAAAGAAGAATCTCCGAATATTCGAAGTTTCTTTACTCCCAATTCCAAAGCTGTTTCAAGGCCTACCACGCATGCTTCGTATTCAGCAGCGTTGTTGGTAACGTCGAAGCCTAACTATATGGAGATTGGAATATGTTCTTCTTTAGGTGACACTAATAGTACTCCAACGCCACATCCCTTTTGGTTTGAGGCTCCGTCGAAGTATAGAGTCCAAGTATCATCTTCTGTGACCATCAAGTCTTCATCCGCAAATTCGTTGTCATGTATTGGCGTCGAATCTTCTATTGGAAAATCTGCTAATAAGTCCGAGACCACGGATCCTTTAATGGCCTTTTGAGGCATGAACCTTACATCAAATTGGGCTAGGTTGACTATCCACCTTGATATACGCCCATTAAGTGTAGATTTTTAAAATAAGTACTTGAGTGGATCCATTCGAGATGCTACAAAGACTTTATGCACGAGCATATAATGTCTCAACTTGGTTGTGGCCCACACTAATGCAAGACACAATTTCTCAAGTGGTGTGTAGCGTACTTCATACTCGAGCATTTTCTTGCTTAGGTAGTAGATCGTATTTTCTTTTCCTTCTACTTCTTGTGCGAGCATAGCCCCCGTTGTCTCTTTGGTGACTGTTAAATACAACCTAAGAGGAAACCCTGGAAGCGCTGGTGCTAACACGGGAGGATTTGTGAGATAGGCTTTGATCTTTTCAAAGGCTTTTTGACACTCATCGTCCCATATCACTGGCACATTCTTTTTGAGTTTCTTGAATATTGCTTCACATGTTGTTGGCTTTGATATGAACCTACTTATGTATTGTAACCGACCAATAAATCCTCGAATTTGTTTCTCGGTTTTGGGCGGCGACATTGACATAATTGCTTTTATCTTGGTTGGGTCTATCTCTATTCCTTTAAAGCTTATGACATATCCCATGAGTTTGCCTGAGGTGACTCCAAAAGTGCGCTTGGATGGATTTAACCTCATGTTATATTTCCTTAGCCTTTCGAAGAACTTTCTTAATGCTACTCGATGTCCTGGGCGATCTTTTGATTTTAAAATCATATCATCCACGTACACTTCAACCTCTTTGTGCATTATGTCATGGAGTAGGGCAGTTGTTGCTCGTTGGTAAGTGGCACCCGCGTTTTTCAGTCTGAATGGCATTACCGTGTAACAGTAAGTTTCCCAAGGTGTTATAAATGTTGTTTTCTCCATTTCTTCTTCCTCCATGAGAATTTGGTTGTACCCTGCGTACCCATCCATAAACGAGAGAAGCGCATGATTCGCTGTATTATCTACTAAGATGTCGATGTGTGGTAAAGGGAAGTCATCCTTTGGACTTGCCTTATTTAGATCTCGATAGTCGACACACATTCTTACCCTTCTGTCCTTCTTTGGAACTGGGACCACATTTGCAACCCATTCGGGGTATTTGGATACCCTGATAAAACCTGCATTTATTTGCTTTTGAACTTCTTCTTTTATTTTAAGAGCTACGTCGGGTTTCATTCGACGCAACTTTTGTTTTACGGGTTTCATTCCTGGAATTAGTGGTATAGTGTGTTGAGCTATTTCTCTGTTAATACCTGGCATATCTTCATATGACCAAGCAAATACATCGATAAATTCTTTAAGTAAATTAATTAAATCGGTTCTTTCATCTTCATTATGTGTTAGTCCGATTTTAAATTCTCTTTTAATGATTGGATCATTTGAAATGTCAACCGTTTCAGTATCCTCAATTACCGGTGTTTTATTTTCAAGTGTTTCCATTGCTTTAATGGTTTCTTTGTCATTTTCATTGTTAGTTAAGCAATGCTCGTCATCTTGGTCTAGAAAATAACACGAGGAGTAAGAGGAAGAAGACATATTATTAAACTCGGAAATCATTACATCAAATAAGGAAATGTCCTCTGGGACTTGATTACCAACTATCCTAGGACTAGGTATTAAAATAGAAGGAGAAGGTGCTACAGCTACGGATTTAGAAGACTCTATAGGAGAAGACTCTAACTCGGACTCTGACTCAGATGACTCTTCAAACATTGGTCCTTGTCCTATTGTTATGGAGATCTTTCTTCCACTTGGTGTAGTCACTTTTACTGTTTTGCGCCATCCTTACACTAAACCCTCTACTAGAGTGATGAGCTTCGAAGTTTTCACTTTGTAAGACAGTTTGAATGAGCGAGGAATTATCTTCTATATATTTTGGCTCATTCTTTTCGCGCCCAAAGAGGAGTCCCATGAAATTAAAGTCAAAGCATGGGGGTGCTTTCTCCTTATGGATAGGAGTTCGGATCTCATCTAAAAAGTAGCAATCCATAATGATTTCGAACCCAGGGTGCCTTATGCCATTTACAACAAAGGGTTTGGGAAATTAATGGCATGGATAGTCCTCTCCTTCTCTTATAAATTGTCCATTAAGAGTAAGGGGATATTGGTCCATTGGGATTGCTTTCTTTTGGGTACAAGCGTTTTTCCGCGCCTTGGACTTTTCCTTGGCTCGCTTTAGATCTTCTAGAGTCGGTTCGAAACCAATTCCGAAAGTATCTAATTTAGGGAGGTCAGGTAGTTCCATTTGTTTTGCTATCTTCTTTTTCTTTCCAAGAGTCATTCTAGGAAAGTGTCCCTGTTTTTTGAGAATAGCATTTATTGTCATATTAGAGTGGAGGTCATAGCAAACAGGGGTCCTTTCATCTTCTTCGATTAAGGAGACCTCTTCATTAAAGCCCCACAAATCTTCATCGTTCTCATCGTGCTCCACGTTAATAATTGGATTTTCAACAGCTTTAATCCTCATAGGTGAAGTATCGATCGTAATAGGGATCCGTCCAACTATAGATTTTACTTGTTGATGAAGGGATGAAGGGACGACCTTAAGGTCATGAAGCCGAGGGCGTCCCAACAATAAGTTAAAGGAAGCTTTAATATCCACTACTTAGAAGGTAGTGGCATGTTCTATTGCTCCCGCCGTTATGTTCATGGTAATCTTTCCAAGAGCTTGGCGACGAGTATGTCGTAGGCTCTTATTCCTTGCGTTGATGGGGTTAAATCTTCATCCTTTATTCCTAGCATCCTCGCAGTTCTAAGTGGACAAATATTGACTGCCGATCCATTATCTACAAGAGTCATTGGGACATTAATTCTTTTGCAGATTACTGTGAGGTTTAAAGCCTTGTAATGTTTGTCACCTTCTGGAGGTAGATCTTTGTCAGAAAAGGTGATCAAGTTGATGGGACTAGGAAGGTCACTCGTGAGAAAGTTAGCCAACCTTTCAGGAGTGGTTTCAGAGTTTATCCCTATTTTGTCCAAGGCATTCATTACCGCCAACCTATGTTCTTGGGATGTAGCTAAAAGTTTCCATACGTTCATCTCGACCTTGGCCTTTTTGAGTTGTTTGACAACATCGTTGTCCTCTATAATCGATATGGGAACTTGTTGAGTAGTAGGAATAGGTTGTGTGGTGATGGGAGGTTGTATTCTCCCAGATCTTGTGAGAACGTCTATGGGTGAATCTTCTTCATCCCAAAAGTCACTTACTGGATATATAACTAAAGGTGGAGATTCTTCCATATCCTTGAGATAGACGTCCTCGTCATCGCTGTCCCAAACCCCATTGATGTTAGCATCTTGTTCTTGTGGGATTTGGACTAGCTTCTTGTTATCAATCAGCTTTTGGATTAAATCTTTAAATTTGAAGCAATGCTCGATGGTATGTCCCCCTGATTGATGATATG
Source organism: Chenopodium album (assembly GCF_948465745.1). Taxonomy (NCBI): domain Eukaryota; kingdom Viridiplantae; phylum Streptophyta; class Magnoliopsida; order Caryophyllales; family Amaranthaceae; genus Chenopodium; species Chenopodium album. The sequence continues at coordinate 24,076,360 of NC_137846.1, read as the reverse complement.
GACAGTAGAATCTATCCGTCCTCTTTAATGATTCAAATGGTCTCGGTTCGAGAGGTTTAATCTTACAACTCTCGGAGAGCATTTTGAACATGTTAGCATAGGAAGTCCCAATTGGAGTGTAAGGCTGATACTCTTTTTGGGTGTATCAATTACTTGGAGAGAAAATGGTTTCTTCTCCATGGGTGGAACTTTGTTGTTGTTGTTACGCTTGCTTTGGACCACCTTTTCTTGTTTCTTTACGAACTCGAAAGCTTCTCATAACATGTCTATTCCTTCCCACATTGATCGTATCAGAATCCATACTTCTTCTCTAGTTGCAGGTTCTTGTCTAGGAGGGAAATCACTCATGGTATCGAAAAAGGTTTCCTCCTCTTCTTCGATAGCATGAACCTCTTCAACTGGTTTGATGAGGGATGAGGGGTCAACATGGTCTTCCTCATCAGAGATAGCCAAAGAATCAGAAAGTGGTGCATCATTGATACGTGGCTTCTTGCTTGCAGGGGGCAAAGGGAGTTTTTATTATAAATTAAGTCTTGGATAGTTTCCTTAAGCTTCCAACAATTTTCAGTGAGATGGCCCCTGCCTTGGTGATACTTGCAATGTGCGTTGGGATTCCAGTTAGCCGTCCTCTTTTCGACAGGTGGATCCCCGAATGGTCCAATGGGAGTTATAAGACCTTTTGCATGTAATCGATCAAATGCGGTGACATAACTCATACCAATAGGAGTAAAGTTCCTCCTAAATGGTTTCTTTTGTCCTTGATTGTTCATGACAAGGACTTTACTCAGATTAAAAGTGCTAACATTGTTTGAGTGGGTGGTTTTGGAAGAAGAAGGATTGTCATTCTTCTTACCTTTCCAGCCACTATTAGAGTTATTATTATTAGTAGTTTTTGTTTAGCAAGGTCGTCTTCAATGTTAATTCCAACGTCATAGACGGCCTTGAAGGTATGCAAGTTGGTTTGATATTTAAGATGTTTGGAGTACTTTTGTTGGAGGTTCTTAATGAACATCCTCACAGATTCCTTTTCACTTGGTACCTCAATCATCTTAGAGGAAGTTTCCCTCCATTAATTAAAGAAAGAAGTGAAACCTTCATTCTCTTTTTGCTTAAGTATTTCAAATTCTCTATGATCAGTTTCAACTTGAATATTACATTTATACCTATCAATGAAAGCGTTTACAATAGATTCCCAAGTAGAGGTTTTCTCTTTGTCAAGGGAAAAGAACCATTGTTGGCAAACGGTTTCAAGAGATAAAGAAAACAAAGAATGAAGGACCTTCCTATCAATCCCCTTAATATTCATTATTGTCTCGTAAGCTCTTAAGTGAAAATAAGGGTTGTCTGTTGCCTTGAACTTTGGAATTTCGTTGGCATTGAACTTCTGCGGAAGAAGCTCCTTGTCCACCGAGACCCCTTGCGAGCTAATGCCCTAGAATCTATAGTCATTGGATATTTTGCTCAAGCTCTCTTGCATGAGCTCCATTTGTTGTTGTTTCACAGGGTCATTGATTTGCAGGGTTAAAGCTTTCAACACCTCAGTAACGCTAGGCATTTGCTTCTTAAGCTTATTGATTTCTTCTTGACTCACCATTATCTGCTTAGCTTTTCTTTTCTGACTAACTGGTTTATCAAAAAGCTGAACTTGAACGAAGAGGTTATCCTTGATTAAACGCCCTTCCTTTCTTGACCACGCGATGTAAATTAAACCATTTTATTTGTTTTAATGACTTGACTCAAATTGACTTTGACTTTACTAGTTTATATAAAGGCAAAAATATGGTGCATATTTTTGGGAATCAAGTATGTGAGTTCAAAAAAGTGTGGTTTAATTGGAGGATAAATATCCGACTTAACCCCCTAAAAAATGACGGAAAACACGCGCATACAAGACTCTCTGGATATGGTCAATGTGTACATACATATTAGTGTGTGCTTTATTTGTGAGTGCAAGTGACATGCTTTGACTCTCGTGTATGACCATAAGACTAAGTGCTTAAACTCAATTAAGGACTACATATGACTACTGCCATTAACAAAATGACCAAACTGATTAATAAACTGTTTAATTAGATTCGTCGTGATGAATCGAGCAAGAAACTGAACTGTCGCCAAAGCTCTGCAGTGCAGCGCTAGACGACAAGGTTGTCACTAGGCGTTGCACAGGCAGCGTTTGGCGCCACAGCCCAGAGTTTTGCGCCATTAATGGAACATCGATCTGGAACTGATTTCAGTATTCTTACTCTAAAGGGACAGGCCTAAAGTCGTACTAAGTCAGTTTGATTAATTTATTAGCCTTTAATTACTCAAATTAATTAATTAATTAGTCAAAGTCCTTTTAGTCATTAATTAGTTTATTTAAACTTAATAACAAGTCAAAAAAACGATTAGGAAAAACACATAGAGTATGTACAGCACATAATGCACAAGTAGTCAAGTAGGCATGATATGATGCAATGAGTTTGCAACCTAACCATGGCTCTAGTTCTCTAAAGTTCAGGATATGGGTTAGTCAAAGAGGGTCCATGGTTATGAGTCCGGATGCACCGCGCAGTAGCCTTACCTTTGGAAGGGTTGGCGCGTGTGGATGGGACCCCGCGAGTTAAACTCGCTTCCATGGTTTGGTGAATTCAACATTCTTGGATGTACCCTTTGTTGCTCAAAGCGTTCAATCGGGTAGATGGAGCATGAATTCCTAGAGGATTATTTCCATATGTAGAACACATATGGGTTTCAGAAAACAGAGAAAAACTCAATCAGGAAGTAGAATCGGGCCAATAGTGCTAGAATTAGTCAAAACAAGAAGGCAGAGTTCTAGCTCGGTATTGGAAAAACACGGCGCTAGACAACAGAGTCTGTCGCCACAAAATAACTCCGTCGCCAGACGACAAGATTGTTGCCAGGCGACGAGGCCATTTTTCAGGCGACGCACTCTGTTTTCTAAACGCTAGTTCCTGCATGCCTCAGCAACTTTCTGTGTTCTTAGAATTTTCCAGTTTTCGCAGTATTATTTCGATTCTAGTTGTGAAAGATGTTTCTCAAATTTCCTACGTGTAAAAATCCTATGTTTTTGACTCATTACGGATGGTATTTCCAATGAGAACCTTTTTTATGCATATGACAATAATGTTAACCAAAATTACGCACATGAAATACTTAGAACTTTTCGAGTCTCATCCACTCATTCTAGATCATTGCTAAAATAAATTTTAGGAATTAAAATAGAAATCCTCCCCTGTGGAGTCGCCAAAACACTATAGGGAATATTTCAAGCATTACCCCAAACTTGAACCCCACTGTGATCATACACTTAAGTACGGTGGCGTCCAAAGGGAAGGAAGCTAGAGCAAAAGAGTCGCCAACAAGTTTTAGGAACTTGTAAACCGTGCACAGGGTAAAGGTTACACCTCTTAACGATCCAGAAGATATTCAACTCTAATAGGTTTGGAACCAAGACTGGAAGTTCGGGGATGAAGGAACAAATCCAACCTAAAAGAGATTGAACCTGCCCTAAAAATAGGCCTATACTTTATTCTTCTCGTATTCATGTGCGCTTTCTGACTAACATGCAATCAATAGATTAACCCTAAACCTATTTATCTATGTTGGTTGAACATTAATGCACAAATAAATCTATAATTGGCGATCACTTGAATTATAATCATATTAGCCTAAACAAGATTATTAATTATCTTATTAAGCGTGATTACAAGTACAAATTCCCTTTAATCCTGCAAGAGAGGGCATGATCAAGCAATAACAATAAATATATATATCAAGCAACATAATAACAACAATCATCATCATAATAATAATATCCTCAATCTCAAAGCATAATAATATTAGCAAGATCCTTGGCATGATACGAACAAGATTAATAACAAACCCTAGAATGTCAGTAAACAATAAAAATCAAAGCTTTATTCCTAACATGATACTAGCATGATATTGATATGATATTATAAAGCATAGGAAGCACCCTAAACATGATACTAGAAAGCAATAATAACATCCGAACATGATGCTAGGAATTAATAAATAATAAACATGCTTTCTACAAGAATAGAGCAATAAGACTACAAACTTTGATGCCTCGTACCTCTTTCTAATAACAAAATACACACGTTAGTAACTTCAAGGAAAAAGTATTAAAACAAAATAGTTAAATTAAATAATTAAAATAGAGATTTGGGACCAAACCCTCAGAAATATCAAACCTTTTACGTCTATGGTGAAGGCAACTTCGAATTTGGCTAGGTGTGTATAGTGCTAATGTATGAGGAATTTTGTAAGAGGGAAGGTTTAGAAAAAGAATAAAGAGAGAGAAAGCTTCTAGTTTAGAGAGAAAAAGAGAGAGATGATTGATGATTGTTGATAGTTGATTGAAAACGAAGTCCAGGGACCTTATTTATAAGAAAATAGTCCGAAAACGATAGAAACGAATCAGAGTTCGAAAAGGAATAAAACACGCTTCTGTCGCCAACGATAGGGCTCGTCGCCAGGCGACGAAACTGTTGTTTGGCGATGCAGAAGGTTTTCCACGCGTCTTCAACGCTGAATCTATTTGTCGATAAAATCAAGTCATAAAATCCGTACGAAGAGTAAAATTGTAATTTCATTTAAAACACTTCTTTTATTCCAAATAAAACTCATAAAACATAATTATCAATCCTAATCCCTTTAGGATTCAAAAGAACCTCTTAGAATATTCTATTAGACTATAATCAATCCTAATTGCATTAGGAATGATAATTCATAATAGGCCCTCCTCTAGATCATTGGGCCGCATATAAGAACCAAACCAGGCCCAGTTTAGTATTTTGGCCATAACTTCCTCATTATTCATCGGAATTGGGCTTATAATATATCGTTGGAAAGCTTTTTTCGAGACCAATCCAACTACACCATTATTGGACCCTTTTCATGGACCAAACTATACTGGATTGGATATTTTAATAAAAATAGAGTAGGTTTTTGAAAACAGAAAGAAAGATTTTTAAAAAAACTAACCACAACATTAGACTTTCCACACTTTCACCTCTTTCGATAATCAAATGACGTGAAAAGGTACTCATCACTGGGTTTGGTTTTTGGGAGACACATTTGGGTGTCTATACACGTCCTCTTCCTTTCATTTACCTACTTGTTATCTTATGAGATGTATAGTAGTGCATTTGACAAGCTCTTGCGTTCACTGGGTTTGGTTTTGGGGAGACACATTTGGGTGTCTATACACGTCCTCTTCCTTTCATTTACCTACTTGTTATCTTATGAGATGTATAGTAGTGCATTTGACAAGCTCTTGTGTTCTGTGTAATATTATTTACTAGAGCGGTCAAGCTTAGACCTTAAGCAACCCTTTCTCGAGAAGTAACCCGTATTTTATTGCTTTCATTTTATTTTCGTTTTAGAATAGATTTTCATTCATGAAAATGTTTGTGTGCCTTTTTCTATGGACATAACTTGATATACTTTTGTTCATTGGTTTGGATCAAGAATCAAGGAAGTTTGACTCCACTTTCCTAGCATGTGGCATACAAGGTGTAGCTTATGAGGAAATTGGCTTTGAAAGGTTGAATTGGGTCATTTACGGGTAGTTACACCCACCTAAATCCGGTAGTATCTTTCCTTGCTCTTTCTTTAATGGTTGATGACTTGTTGGACATGTGTTGGTTTGTTGGATTGATCTCTTTGTTTTCCCCTGCCATGGATTCCAGGATTTATGATTTGAGTGTATTGTATCATTCAAGCTTTGGGGAGGGTATTCTATCATGTGTTGGTGGGATGTTGATTCATATACGCCATGCTCGATTGAATATGCATTTCATGTTCTTTATTTATTAAAAAAAAAAATCCAAAAAGATTTTTGTTTCTATCAAGGCAAATTTTGCAATGTGTTTTGTTTTGCTCTTGCTTTGGACATAATACTTTTGGACTTGTATAGTTAAATGCTTTTCTTTTTACATGGTAATGGTGTGCCCGGTTTGAGAGTATGTTTGGTTGATTCTAGGATAGAGTATGCATGCTAAGGTAATGTGCTTCGAACTTTTGGGACCTTGAAGCTGGAGTCTGCTTGTTTGTGGTAAGAAGGTGTTGCTCCCTTTGGTGAAATTGAAACTAATAGTGACTTATTGCTACAACCATGTGAGGTTTCATTCTTTTCTAGCCTTCTGCACATTTTGCATGAGCGGCACATGGATCCTTGACTATTTCATGCTTTATCTAGAACTTGACTCTTATCTCCCGAGATCGCAACCAAACCATTTAGGAAGGACAAAGGCATCTTTTCGGGATGGTAATTTTTTTTTTCTACGATAGATTTCATATCTTTATTTTGGGTTTACATTTGCCTACATTCTAACCATTTGAGCCATAAACCTTCTTTTCAAGCCATATATTTAGCTCTTGAGTGTTTTGTTTCATTCTTGTTTCCATTCTTGGTTTTTGTGAAACAATTGATCATTATTGTTGGAGATTATGGTGTATGATTTTGATGATTATTGGTTCTTATAATGTAAGCAAGTTTTTTTTGTGAATAATGGAAAATGCGAAGTTGAAAAAGTCGTCCATAGTTAAAGGAGGCGAGGGCAATGCAATAAAGTGAAGAGGAATGCTAGGAAGTGCTGGTGCTAATACAAGAGGATTTGCAGGATAGGCTTCAATTTTATCAAAGGCTTTTGGCATTCATCACCCCATATCACTGGTACATTCTTTTTGAGCTTCATGAATATTGGTTCACATATTGTGGTAAGCTTTGATATGAACCTACTTTTGTATTGCAACCGGCCAATGAATCCTCAATTTGTTTCTCGGTCTTGGGCGATGGCATTGACATGATTGCCTTGATCTTAGTAGGATCTATCTCTATTCCTCTAGAGTTAATGACATAGCCTAACTGTTTTCCATAAGTGACTCTAAACGCGCATTTAGTTGGGGTTAGCCTCATGTTGTATTTCTTAACCTTTCGAAGAATTTTCTCAAGGCTACTTGTTGTCCAGGGCAATCATTAAATTTTACAATCATATCGTCCACATATACTTCAACTTCTTTATGCATCATGTCATGGAATAAGGAAGTCGCAGCTCTTTGCTAAGTGGCACCCGCGTTTTTCAACTCGAATGGCATCACCGTGTAACAGTAAGTGCACCATGGTGTTATGCAGGGTGTTTTCTCCATGTCTTATTCTGCCATGAGAATTTTTTTGTAACCCGCGTACCCATCCATAAACGAGAGAAGTGCATGATTTGTTATATAATCTACTAAGATGTCGATGTGTGGTTAAGGGAAGTCGTCCTTCGGACTTGCCTTATTGAGATCTCTATAGTCGACACACATTCTTACTCTACCATCATTCTTGGGAATTGGTACCACATTGGCGACCCATTTTGGATACTTGGATACCTTGATAAAACCTACAGTTATTTGTTTTTGAACTTCTTTTATCTTAAGAGCTATGTCGGGTTTCATTCGATGCAACTTTTGTTTTACAGGTTTCATTCCTGGAATTATTGGTATAGTGTGTTAAGCAATTATTCTATTTATTCCTGGCGTATCTTCATATGAACAAGCAAAAACATCGATTAAAAGTTAAGCCAATTTGAACTTCTCTTTTGGTGGTGGGATTCCTTGAGATGTTAATAGTTTTAGTTTATTCAATTATTGTTGTTTTATTCTCAAGTGTTTCTATTGCTTTAATTATTTCTTTTTCATTTTCATTGTCAGTAAAGCAATGCTCGTCATCTTGGGTAAGAGAGTAACACGAGGAGTAAGCAGAAGAAGACATATTATTAAAATTCTGAAATCATTACATCAAAAAGGGAAATGTTCCTTGGGACTTGACTACTAACTATTCCAGGAGTAGGTACTAAACTAGGTGAGATATAAGGAGGTGCAACTACGAGAGTCTTAGAGGACTCGACAATAGAAGACTCAGACTCGGACTCAGAATCTGACTTAGATGACTCAGACTCATTGAACATAGGTTCTTGTCCTGTAGTTATGGAGATCTTCCTTCCACTTGGTATAATCACTTTTACGGTCTTGCGCGATCCTTAGGCTAGTCCTTCTGCTGGAGTGATGAGCTTGGAGGGGTCAAAGTTCTTGCTTTGTAGCCCTGTTTGGATAAGTGCGGAGTTATTGTCGGCACGCTTAGGCTCATTCTTCTCGTACCCAAAGAGGAGACCCATGACATTAAAGTCAAAGCATGGAGGTGCTTGTTCCTTGTGAATAGGAACTGGGATCTCGTCTAGAAAATTACAATCCAAAAAGATTTCAAACAAGTGTATTATTCCGATAAAGGGTTCAGAATTATCCCCTTCCTGACAATTGGTTCTGGGAATTCATAGCATGGGTAGTCTTCTCCGTCTTTTATGAAATGTCCATTTAAAGTGGTGAAAGGAATGGTGTCCTTCGAACGTCGTTGGTGGAGACACATATCGGTTGAAGATAGTTATCGTCCTCAATATTCCAAGTCGGCTTCCATCATCTACCCAGCTTTGAGATACTTTAGTCGGCTCCTCACCTATGCATTTTTCTCTAAAGAGTCTCTTGCAACCATTTCTAGGGAAGAACTAAGTTGGCTTTGGTTGGCGGACAAACCCCTTGAAGAAAAGGTCGAGGTCCTTGATTTTGCGTCCCATTTTCTTGATCGTTTCATCGATATTTGTGATGGTGTCTTTCTCTCCGGAAGCATTCAATTGGGAGGAATGATCACTATCTTGGCTCTCTCTCTCAACAAGAAATATGGGAAGATGCTTGAGTCCCTTGAGCCTATTCGTGATAAACGAGAGAAAACTCTATCCCATCTACTTAGTATCTATGCCTTGATCAAACAAAGGTTTTTGGAGCGTACTTCTCAAGAAGACTTGTTTGTTTGGAAAGTTTCAAGGACTATCGATTGGTGCCCCATCCCTCATCCGGAGGCTACCGCTCGATGCTTGGGCACCGCTCTTCCTTGGAGGCCAAACAAGAGGCCGGTGGACCAATCTCTCAAGAAGGCTCCTTTGCCAAATCTTCACCACAATCCATATGCCCCCGTTCACCCTCTTGCTCCTTCTTTTCCCCGGGAGTCCCGGGGAGGTACATCTTCGATTCCCCCTTCTTCACCTTCTTTCTCTACTTGTGACTTGTCCATTTTGCGTGTTTGGGGTCATTGGCGATGTTGCCGAATGACCGCTTGTTTGATGATTGGGTTTTACTTGTCTTGTGTTTTTCTTTTCTTCTTTCTTTTCTTTCCTTTCTTTTCTTTTACATTTTTCTTGCTTTAATGAACCAAAACACACAAAAAGATTTTGAGGCTATTTTTTCTTTTTACTTGTTTAACTCTTGTATTTGGACATACTACCATCCGTGATTTTGCATTTGAATATGTGCCTTCCTATATTTTATCTGTGTGCATGCTTTGAGAGTATCCATGGTTGACTTTAGGATAGGGTATGCTAAGGTAGCGGTTGAGACCTTTTGGGGCCTTGATGCCGGATTCTATTGGTTTGTGGTAAGATGGAGTTGCTTCCTTTGGTGGATTTGACGCCTTTAGTGAGTTTTTGCTACAACCTTGTGAGGTTTCTTTCTTTTCAAGCCTTATACATATTTTTCTTTAGCGGCACATGGATCCTTGGCTATTATGTACTTTATCTAGAATTTGCTTTTCATCTCCCGAGATCGCGACCGAGCCATTTAGGAAGGACAAAGGCTTCTTTTCGGGGTTGTTATTTTTATGTTTCTAGGATAGTTTTCACTTCTTTTTTTTGGGTTTTCATTTGCTTTCTTGCTAACCATTTGAGCCATTTACCTTCATTTCAAGCCACATCTTTAGTTCTTGAGCCTTTTGTTTTATTTTTATTCCCATCATTAATTTTTGTGAAGCATTTGGTCTCTTATGTTGGAGTTTTGGTGGATGAGAATGATTGTTTGGTTCTTATGATGAATGCAAGTTTAAGTTGTAAATATTTTGTGAATAATAAGCAAATGCAAATGTTGAAAAAGTCGTCCATAGTTAAAAGAGGCGAGGACAATAAAGTGAAAAAATGAAGAAAAAAAATGTGAAAAAGCAAAGCACATTCAAAAGATTTGGCAAAAATTGAAAAATGAGAAATTCAAAAAATATTTTGATGTAAGTGTCTTTCTCCCTATTTTAAGCATTGAGGACAATGCTTTGTTCAAGCTTGGGGGGAAGCGTTCTTACGGTCTTTGTACATATGTTTGTGATTCTTGGCTTTGAATAAGCTTGGGGTGTAGTGTTTTTGTTTGGTGATTACATGGTTTTGGTGTTGAGATTTGGCCAATCTTTGCTTCACAATTTAGGTATACAACCAAATTTCAAATTTTAGCCTACCTTCGCCCTTTTCGCCCTTACATTACAACCATTTCCAAGACCTTTTGACCTTTGTGGTTGAGTCACTAGTCGGTGGAGGGAGATGTAGGTCAAACTTATAGAGCGGGATGCAATAGTTGAGACATTGAGTAGCCTCAATCATCTTTCTTTTTCCGTTTCCTTCGAGGAACCATTGAGATTCTTGCTAAAAAGTAGATTTGAAGCTAATTGGGAGAATGTGCTAAAAATGTTTTGAGATGAAAATGACTTGTGTCTTGATAAGTTCTCTATGCTTTGCATGTCCTATGTTTCAATCAACCATAGATATCTTGAAACGTGCACTCCCTTACTTGTTTAGAAAGATTTGCATTCATTTATGCTAGTACATTTAGTCCACTCATGAACATTTGTTTTCTTTCCTTTTCTTTTTGCTTCTTTTTCATGCTTTTCCTTGTTTGTTTGGTTTGTGAGAGTTATGGGTTAATCTCTTAGGAAACCTTTACGAGAGCATTACTCGTCCTCTAGGGTGATCTAGGGGTTTAAATGGCTTGTCCTTAGTTGCTAAAATAAACCGTGATTCCTACGAAAGTGAGTTAGTGTATATTCTTGTCTTATCTTCTCTTTTATATGTTTGAATAAGCTCGTCATTTTCTTTCCCTTGGTTTTGTTTTGCTCGAGGCAAGCAAAAGATAAGCTTGGGGGTATGTGATGGGTGTCATAAATGGCACCCATTTGTTAAGTATTTAGGTTGTTTTTACCTTCTTTTCATAGCTTTCCTTTTGAATAAATTCTTAGTTTTATGCATTTGCTCTTTGTTTTACCTTTTTTCTCTTATTTGTGGTTTTGTGCATTTCTATGGTTTTTCTAGTCTTTTCTCCTTTATTTGCTCTCTTTTCATGGTTGTACGCATTGTACGAGGTCCGGGTCTTGATATTAGTGGTTTACTAAGGTGGAAGATGCTTTTGGAGCAAGCTCATGGCAATAGGAAAGCTCAAGATGCAAGGAAGCGGATTCTCCAAGATCCAGCTCTTGCACTCTCAAGCCGCGCTCTCATGAAGGAGTGGTGTTGAACTCATTTTCAAGTGCTTTAGATCTGCCTCCTTTGTGTCCATCATCATCATTTGGTGCGCTCATTCGAAGCCATTAGCGAACGCACGAAGCCTCGAGAAGAACCGAAGAAACCAAGAGCAGCGCGGGCGTGTATCCCCTTTGCGCGAACGCGCAGCCTTGCTTTGCGGGCGCGCCGCTCCGTTTACCTATTTTGATCGGCTTCGTTTTGTGCCTCCTACTTATACCTTGTAACCCGATTTTTGGGAGAGTGATTAGAAGCAATTAGAGATAATCTTTGATCACAATTTTAGCTTAGTTGAGAGCTTCTCTCTCTAGTTTTAGGGTTAGTTTAGGAGTAGATTTAGAGAGAGAAATTGAGGAATTTCAATGGTGATTGAGAGATTGAAAATTCAATGGTGACAATTATGTTGAAGATCTTCTCTATTATCAATTAGCATTTCTTACTCTCTCTCTCTCTCATTTTATTGCTTTGTTTAATATTCATGTTCGTTTTGATTAATTTTGATGTTTGATCTTTGATGAGTGTAATTTTTGTTCATGTTTTGATGATTCTTGATTTCTTTAATTGTTTGTGATTAGATGATGATGTTAGAGTAGTTGATTGGCTAGGGATTGGGTAAAACTTGTATGATTGATTGATTGTGCTTAATTTGGTGATTATGTTGATTAATTGTTGAGATTAAAGTGATTAATGGAAATTGTGCATGTGTGTAATTCGATTAGGCCTTGAGAATTATGCTACATTGCATTGTGAATCTACATTGATACGGACCATTGATTTGTAGCTCACATTTGTCGATTGAGCTTGGTTAGTGACGTTCCAAGTTAGAGTCTTTCGTAGTTGGCGCTAGTTAGACCTCTAGGAAATAGCTCGTCGAACTCTTTAGATTGCATTATCTATCTTCCCTTGTAGTACTCGAATTAGTCAATCTCCAACCCAATTAGTGTGTGGTCACTGCAAGTGCATGTGGATCCTAACTCCCTATTGTTTGATATATTGATTTACTTTGTGTTTGCCTTGTTTCTTTAGTTGAACTTAGATAGCCTACATTTCCTTTTACGCTTCGAAATAGCTTGACTTTGGAAATAGCTAACTTCCCCCCATTCCTAGTAGTTCGACCCGAACTTGCCCTAATACTGGGTGTAGGTTTGTTTACAAATTTAGTTTTGATTGGAGGAATTTAGTTTTAACGACCTAGAATCCACCTCTCGTCAAAAATGTTGTCGTTGCCGGGGAATGGCGTAATTGTTTGCTATTGTTGTTGAGTCTATTTCATTTCATTTCAAAAATACAAAAAGATTTTTCTCTTTAGGCTACATTTGTAGCCGTGCTACTAATATTTTCCTTTAAGATTGTGTGTGCAAGAGAACACAGGAGAAGTCCCAAGGGTGACATTGAAGGAGTTGGGAACTCTGGATGCATATATGTATGAGAGCGGGATTGCTCCATTTTCAATTCCGGAAAGTGACTTTGAACTCAAGACGACAATGATAACTTTGATTGAAAGGCGACAATATAGTGGTGGAACCAATGAAAGTCCCCTAAATCATCTTAAGGAGTTCGAGAAATATTGCATCACGATTAAGGTGAGCGGGGTCACACAAGAATTCATAAGGCTCAAGCTATTTCCTTTCTCCCTAATTAGAAGAGCTTAAGAGTGGCTAGACAAGGAAGTGAAGCCTAATTCCTTGAGAACTTGGGATGAAGTCACTAAAGAATTTCTTTCCCGTTTCTTCCCTCAAAAGAAAACGACGGAGGCTAGAGCTTTGATTCAAGGTTTCAAGCAAAGGACTAGTGAAAGCCTCTATGAAGCATGGGAGAGGTATAAGGAATCCCCAATTACCAAATCATTCAAATATTTTATGGTGGTTTGAGTCCTCAAGGGAGGTCAAGTATTGATGCCGGAGCCGGAGGCCCAATAATGAACAAGACTGAGGAAGAAGTTGTTGATATTATTGAGGATGTAGTGAGACACTACATGGATTGGCAAGAGGGTGAGAAAGAGCCGAAAAATGAGAGTAACACCATGGGATGCTCGATCGATCAACTCAATGCTATCAACAATTTCTCCACGCAAATTTCGGATTTAGGGAAAGAGGTGGTATCTATCAAGGTTAAGCTCGAGAATGCAACTTAACAAGCACCGATTCTACCCTCCCAAATTAAGGGGAGAGGTACAACTCCTTACCCTAACACTTTTCCCTCTTCTCATTATATGATTAGTGAATGTTAGTTTTGTGATTTATGTGGAATGAATGATCATGATGCTTCTTTTTGCCCTAATGTTTCTTGTGATAGAAATGATGAATATGATGTGAATGGGAGTGAGCATGTGAATTATGCTGCTAATAATGATTTTGGACCTAGATTTGATGTTCAAAGGAATGTTGGGAATATGAATTATTACAACCACGGGAACTATGATAATTATAACCAAAATAGTGGTTATGGGAACCAAAGAACCCAAGGGTTTCGTGGTAACTATAACAACCATGGTTATAATGGTCAAAGTCATAGCTAAAGATATGGAGATCATAACCAAAGTTATGGTAACCATAATCAAAATCATGGCCAAAATCAAGGTAGGGGTAATTGGAGTAATCAAAGTAGGGGGAATTTTCAAAACAATACTCATGGAGGTGCCCCATTCGGATTTACTCCAAAGACCCAAGGCCAAAGTGATAGTTTCTCTGATCAACCATCTTCATCTAGGAGTTGGTTAAAGGATGTCATTGAGAACCAAACCAAGGTGTTGAATACTCATATAACCCTTAGTAATGAGAAGATTAATGACATGATGACTTATAGTAAGGGGTTAAAGAACCAAATTTATCAATTGGCTAGTATGTTGAAAGAGTTTGCAAATATTTCTTCTTGAACTTCACAAGCTAGGTTTAGATCCTAAGAGTTCTATGAATGCAATTGTAACTAGGAGTGGTAGGATTCTTACGAGTGGAGTTTCTAAGAAGAGTGATGCTAAGGAGTGTCCTAGCAAGGATCCAATTGAGAATAAGGGAGATGAGAGTCCTTTGGTTGAGAAAGTTGATGAAGAACAAGTTGAAAAACTGAAAGAGAAAGTGAGAGAAGTTATCAAACCTAAGCTCCCATACCCCCAAAAGTTTAATAGGCACAAATTAGATGAACAATTTGGCAAATTCATAGAGATGCTTAGGCAACTTCATCTTACCCTCCCATTTACCGATGTCATTGACCAAATGCCGAATTATGCAAAATTCCTTAAGGAAGTCTTAAATGGGAGGAGAACTTGTAATATGGCGGAAACGTTAGTTTAACCGAAAATTGTAGTGCCATCATAATGAACAAGATGCCGCCTAAGTTGAAGGATCCCGGGAATTTTTCTATCCCTTGTGCTATTAACAAGACACAAATTGATAATGCCTTGTGTGACCTAGGAGCTAGTGCTGGTCTTATGCCATACACGGTCTATCAAAGACTTGAGCTAGGAGAACTTTTACCTACCAACATTACCTTATAGTTAGTCAATAGGTCCATTAGAATCCCAAAAGGTAATGTAGAGGATGTTCCCTTAAGGGTAGGGAAGTTTGTGATCCCGGTAGATTTTTTTGTGCTTGATATGGACGAAGATTCCAATATCCCCATCATTCTTGGTAGACCCTTCCTTGCAACATCGGGAGCTATGATTGATGTCAAGAGTGCTAAAATTTCTCTTAAGGTGGGGGAAGAAGAGATTGAGTTTGATTTGAATGAGAGTATGCAATACCCTTCTTCTTCACTAGAGAATTGTATGAGAATCGAAATTTTAGATGACATTATGAATTCCATGCATGAACACTTGCTCGCCTCTAATGATCCTCTTGAGTGTGTTTTGTTGAACAAAAAAAAGATAGGTGAGCATGGCAAGGAAATGACCTTCATTGAGAGAGTCATTGATGAAAGCTTTGAAGGAAGTGATGAGTAAATGTGCATAAAGATCTCAAGCCAAGAAACTTTGCAAGCAGCCTCGACCAAATAAGGTTATGGTATTCCCACGGTAGAGCTCAAACCTCTACCATCACACCTTAGGTATGAGTTCTTAGGCCCAAATTCTACTTATCCCGTGATTGTTAGTGTATCTTTGAGCAAGAGCCAAGCTCAAGAGTGATGTGATATTTTGAGAAGGCACCAAGGTACTTTGGGATATACCATTGATGACCTCAAGGATATAAGCCCCGCTTTATGTACACACCACATAACCCTTAAGGAAGGCGTTCTTCCTTCTACTGAGCGACAACGGAAACTACATCCCCAAATGGGGGAGGTAGTGAAGAAAGAGATTACTAAGCTTCTAGATGCGGGAATCATATTTCCTATCTCAAGCTCTAGGTGGGTCTCTCCCGTTCATTCTAAAGAAGGGGGGCATGACCGTCTTCAAGAATGAAAAAGGTGAGCTTATCCTGACGAGGACGGTCACGGGTTGGCGAATGTGTATAGACTATAGGCGTCTAAACACATCCACTAAGAAAGATCACTTCCCCCTTCCTTTCATTGATCAAATGCTAGAAAGACTAACAAGACACAAGTACTATTGTTTTCTTGATGGTTACTCGGGGTTTTTCCAAATTCCTATCCACCCCGATGACCAAGAGAAGACTACTTTTACTTGCCCATATGGTACATTTTCTTATAGGAGAATGCCATTCGGACTTTGTTATGCTCCCGCAACATTTCAACGATTTATGATGAGTATCTTTGGAGATATGTTGAAGGAGGAGATGGAAGTGTTTATGGATGAATTCTCTGTAGGGGGATTTTCCTTTGAGGCATGCCTTGAAAATCTTGAGAAATGTTTGTCTAGGTGTGAGAAGGTGAATTTGGTATTAAATTGGGAGAAATTTCACTTTATGGTTGAGGAAGGCATAGTCCCTGGGCATAAGATTTCTCACAAAGGCATAGAGGTGGATAAAACAAAGATTGAGGTTATTAAGAAGTTGCCACCTCCGGTTAATGTGAAAGGTGTGAGATCTTTCTTGGGACATGCCGAGTTCTATAGAAGGTTTATCAAGGACTTTTCTCTCATAGCAAAGCTTCTCAATGATCTTCTCCAAAAGGATGTTTAGTTTATGTTTGATCACAAATGTTTGGAAGCATTAAACAAATTGAAGAAAGCTTTGATCTCTACTCCTATTGTCCAAGCCCCTAGGTGAGATTTGCCTTTTGAATTGATGCGTAATGCTAGTGATACGACCATTGGGGGTGTGTTGGGTCAAAGAGTTGATAAGAAGCTTCATGTCATTTATTACATGTCGAAAACTCTTAATGGTGCTCAAAGAAACTACACAACAACGGAGAAGGAGTTCTAGGCAATTATTCATTCTTTTGAAAAATTTCGTTGCTATTTGTTAGGGTCCAAGAGAACTGTCTTCACCGATCATGCGGCCCTAAAATATGTCTTTGCTAAGAAGGAATCAAAGCCAAGGCTAATTTGTTGGGTGCTTGAGCTTCAAACTTTTGACCTTGAAATTAGAGATAAGAAAGGAGCGGAAAATGTGGTTGCGAGTCATTTATCTAGACTTAAGGATTTCCAAGTTCAAGATGATGGGTCTCTGTAATACCTCATATTTTTATACGTATTTTATTTAAAATAAGTATTTTGAGAAGTATTTAATTGAATTGAAATGTCTTATTTAAAGTATTTTAGTTATTTATTTTAATGAGTTTGGGGTTTAATTTAGGAAAATTTATTTTAGTAAAGTTTTATTAGGGATGAGATTAGGAAACTTAAAAAGGGAAAGTTTAGGGAGAAGGGTCTTAGAAAAGGGGTATAAATATCCCACATATAAGGCAAATCAAACTTTGCCCAGAGTGGAGAAAACCCAAGGTAAATTTCTCTCTCCTTTCTCCTTATTTTCTTTCTTTTTCTTTCTCCTTTTTCCCCTTCCCCTTTTCTTTTTTTTCGGCTGCTCCTCCAACCACCAACACTGCCGACCACCGGCAGCAGGTGGCTGCCGCCGCCAGCAGCGTCAGCTGCCGACAGCAGGCGGCCACCGGTGCTGGCAGCCGGCGTGGTGGCTGCCGCTGCCTTTTTCCTCCCCTTTTTCGAATGTGAAAAAAAAAATAAAATTTAATCTTTATTGTTAAAATCTAATCTATGCTTAAATCTAATTGTTAATTATGAGTTTTGGGATTTGATTTTGATGTTTGATTATAGGTATTATGTTAATTAATTTTCAGATTATGTTTTTAACTAAAAAGCCCCAATTTTTGAAACCCTAGGTTCTTGATTTACAAATTATTGAAGGATTATGATATATAATGGTGTAAACCTTTGATTAAAAGTGTTTTAAGACTAAATTACAGCAAGTTTTAATTAAAATATAGTGGTGGAATTTTTGGTAAAGCATCGCCGGCAGCAAGCTAGGCCCTACTAGCTGCTGCTAGGGAGAAGCGCACTGCCCTGAGCCTAGCTGTCCGCAAGCGCGCAAGGCTTTCTGGGCCGAGGCAGCAGCCCTGCAACAAGGCCAGCAGGCCCAGCCAAGGGAGCTAGGCGCCAGCGTGTAATGCTTGGGGGGCAAGGATTTGGTCCTCTCCCCTTGTGGTCCTCACCTACTCCCCCTCTCTTGATATGCCATTTGTTAATTCTTGATTACATTGCCTTTTTCTTTTGATTTTTGATTTCAATTAAAATAGAAAAAGGATATTTTACCAACTCTCCCACATTGATGGGAGAGAGGAATATTCATGGGATTTCTCTATAAATACCAAGTTTTCGAATTTGAGAAAACCCACTTGGAGTTGAACTCAATAAAGCATCTCCTAATAAGTGAGAAAACCTTTAAGTTCGTAATACTCTAAGTTCTTTTCGGTCAAGCCCAAGATAAACTCCGGTGTATGGGCCGCACGGGTCGTGCTTGAGGATGGACTTTCGTAGGAGGTTCATGCACTTGCAGAACTAGCTTTTCAAGTACGAGCTCTCTAAGGAGCGAAGCACGCTACAAGGGTAAAATCGTCTTTCCTCTTCTCTTGTTAATTACGTTATTAATTATGTTAATTAATATGCTTAGTTACATTTACTTATGTACGGGTCTTGGGGTCGGGTTTTGTTTCCGCGTGGTGTTGGACATCACGAAACCCAACAAGTGGGGGGAGGGTAGTGATCCATTGGGATTGCCTTTTTCTGGGTGCGAGCTGTTCTTTGTGCATTGGTTCTTTCACGGGCTCGTTTAAGATCATCTAGAGTTGGTTAGAAACCAAGTCCAAAAGTATCTAATTTAGGGAGGCTAGGTAATCCCATTCGTTTAGCTATCTCTTTCTTCTTTCCTAGAGTCATTCTAGGAAATTGTCCCTATTTTTTAAGGATAGCATTAACTACAAGATTTGAATGGGGTTGTAGTCAAGAGGGGTCTTTTCATCTTATTCAATTAAAGAGACCACTTCGGCGATAAAGCCCCGTAAATCTTTGTCATTTTCATCGTGCTCCACATTAATGATTGGTTTATCAACCGCTTTGATTTTCATAGGGGAAGTGTAGACACCTAAAAATATCTCCCCAAAACCAAACCCGATGATGAACAACCTTTCACCGCCATTATTGGTCGGGTTGAGTATTTAATCTTGAAATGGATTAAAATCCATATTCAATCCCAACACATTTAATAAACCAACTCAACTCCTAGCCCATTTCCCCAAAACATAACTTATTTTCCTCTTTTCGTGCCTTTAAACCCAAAATAATTCATTTCGTGTCCCTTAAAATCATTCATTTCGTGTCCTTTTTATAAAAACGTTTAGACAAGTTTATTTTGGTCCGTCATCTGGGTCCAGTGATTGAGTAATTGGATGGGGCTTGAAAAGGGATTTCCAATGATATATTATTGACGAGAGGTGGATTCTAGGTCGTTGAAACTAAATTCCTCCAATCAAAACTAAATTTGTAACCAAACCTACACCCAGTAATAGGGCAAGTTCGGGTCGAACCACTAGGAATGGGGGGAAGTTAGCTATTGCCAAAGTCAAGCTATTTCGAAGCGTAAAAGGAAATGTAGGCTATCTAAGTTAAACTAAACAAACAAGGAAAACACAAAGTAAATCAATATATCAAACACTAGGGAGTTAGGATCCATATGCACTTGCAATGAACACACACTAATCGGGATAGATATTGACTAATTCGAGTATCGCAAGGGAAGATAGATAATGCAATTAAAAGAGTTCGACAAGCTATCTCCTAGAAGTCTAACTAGCGCCAACTACGAAAGACTTTAACTAGGAACATCACTAACTAAGCTCAATCGACAAATGCGAGCTACAAATCAATGATCCGTATCAATGTAGACTCACAATGCAATGTAGCATAATTCTCAAGGCCTAATCGAATTACACACATGCACAATTTCCATTAATCACTTTAATCTCAACAATTAATCAACATAATCACCAAATTAAGCACAATCAATCAATCATACATGTTTTACCCAATCCCTAGCCAAACAACTACTCTAACATCATCATCTAATCACAAACAACTAAAGAAATCAAGAATCATCAAAACATGAACAACAATTACTCTCATCAAAGATCAAACATCAAAATTAATCTAAACAAACATGAATATTAAATAAAGCAATAAAATGAGATAGAGTTAGAAATTCTAATTGATAATATAGAAGATTTTCAACACAATTGTCACCATTGAATCATCAATCTCTCAATCACCATTGAAATTCCTCAATTTCTCTCTCTAAATCTACTCCTAAACTAACCCTAAAACTAGAGAAAACAGCTCTAACCTAAGCTAAAATTATGATAAAAGATTATCTCTAATTGCTTCTAATCTCTCTCCAAAAAATCGGGTTACAAGGTGTAAATAGGAGGTGCGAAACGAAGACGATCAAAACAGGAACCCGGAGCGGCGCGCCCCCACAGTACGACTGCGCACCCATGGATTGCGTGCCCGCGCTCCTCTAGGTTCCTTCGGTTCTTCTCGAGGCTTCGTGTGTTCGCTAATGGCTTCGAATGAACGCACCGAATGTTGATGATGGACACCAAGGAGGCAGATCCAAAAGCACTTGACAGTGGGTTCAACACCACTCCTTCATGAGAGCGCGGCTAGAGAGCGCAAAAGCTAGAACTTGGAGAATCCGCTTCCTTGCATCTTGAGCTTTCCTATAGCCATGAGCTTGCTCCAAAAGCATCTTCCACCTTAGTGAACCACCAATATCAAGACCTGGACCTCGTACAATACCTACAACCATGAAAAGAGAGCAAATAAAGGAGAAAAGACTAGAAAAACCATAGAAATGCACAAAACCACAAAATAAGAGAGAAAAGGTAAAACAAAGAGCAAATGCATAAAACTAAGCATTTATTCAGAAGGAAAGCTATGAAAAGAAGGTAAAAACAACCTAAATACACAAATGGGTGCCATTTATGACACCCATCACATACCCCCAAGCTTATCTTTTGCTCATCCTCGAGCAAAACAAAAACTAGGGAAAGAAAATGACGAGCTTATTCAAACAAACAAAAGAAAAGACAAGACAAGAATATACACTAACTCACTTTCGTAGGAATCACGGTCAATTTTAGAAACTAAGGACAAGCCATTAAAACCCCTAGATCACCCTAGAGGACAAGTAATGCTCTCGTAAGGGTTTCCTAAGAGATTAACCCAAAACTCTCACAAACCAAACAAACAAGGAAAAGCATGAAAAAGAAGCAAAAAGAAAAGGAAAGAAAACAAATGTTCATGAGTGGACTTTTGCAAATGTACTAGCATAAATGAATGCAAATCTTTCTAAGCAAGTAAGGGAGTGCACATTTCAAGATATCTATGGTTGATTGAAACACAGGACATGCAAAGCATAGAGAACTTATCAAGACACAAGTCACTTTCATCTCAAAACATTTTTAGCGCATTCTCCCAATTAGCTTCAAATCTACTTTTTAGCAAGCATCTCAATGGTTCCTCGAAGGAAACAGAAAAAGAAAGATGTTTGAGGCTACTCGACGTCTCAACTATTGCATCCCGCTCTATAATTTTGACCTACATCTCCCTCCACCGACTAGTGACTCAACCACAAAGGTCAAAAGGTCTTGGAAATGGTTGTAATGTAAGGGCGAAAAGGGCGAAGGTAGGCTAAATTTTGAAATTTGGTGGTATACCTAAATTGTGAAGCAAAGATTGGCCAAATCTCAACACCAAAACCATGTAATCACCAAACAAAAACACAATACCCCCAAGCTTATTCAAAGCCAAGAATCACAAACATATGTACAAAGACCGTAAGAATGCTTCCCCCCAAGCTTGAAGAAAGCATTGTCCTCAATGCTTAAAATAGGGAGAAAGACACTTACATCAAAATATTTTTTGAATTTCTCATTTTTCACTTTTTGTTCAATTTTTGCCAAAGCTCTTGAATGTGCTTTGCTTTTTCACATTTTTTTTTTCATTTTTTCACTTATTGTCCTCGCCTCTTTTAACAATGGACGACTTTTTCAACATTTGCATTTGCTTATTATTCACAAAATATTTACAACTTAAACTTGCATTCATCATATGAACCAAACAATCATTCTCATCCACCAAAACTCCAACATAAGAGAACAAATGCTTCACAAAAACCAATGATGGGAATAAAAATAAAACAAAAGGCTCAAGAACTAAAGATATGGCTTGAAATGAAGGTAAATGGCTCAAATGGTTAGCAAGAAAGGAAATGAAAACCCAAAAAAAAGAAGTGAAAACTATCCTAGAAACATAAAAATAACAACCCCGAAAAGATGCCTTTGTCCTTCCTAAATGGCTCGGTCGCGATTTCGGGAGATGAAAAGCAAATTCTAGATAAAGTACATAATAGCCAAGGATCCTTGTGCCGCTCAAGAAAAATATGTAGAAGGCTTGAAAAGAAAGAAACCTCACAAGGTTGTAGCAAAAACTCACTAAAGGCGTCAAATCCACCAAAGGAAGCAACTCCATCTTACCACAAACCAATAGAATCCGGCATCAAGGCCCCAAAAGGTCTCAACCGCTACCTTAGCATACCCTATCCTAAAGTCAACCATGGATACTCTTAAAGCATGCACACAGATAAGATATAGGAAGGCACATATTCAAATGCAAAATCACGGATGGTAGTATGTCCAAATACAAGAGTTAAACAAGTAAAAAGAAAATATAGCCTCAAAATCTTTTTGTGTGTTTTGGTTCATTAAAGCAAGAAAAAAGTAAAAGAAAAGAAAGGAAAGAAAACAAAGAAGAAAAGAAAAACACAAGAATGCAAACAAGACAAGTAAAACCCAATCATCAAATAAGCGGTCATTCGGCAACATCGCCAATGACCCCAAACTCGCTAGGTGTTACAAGGCAAACATCCTCGGACAATCAACTCTTCCTAAACTAAACCTATTCTAAGTAGTCAAGAAAGAAAAAGAAAGAAAAGAAACAGAAGGATCTCACCGGGTACTCCAAGCAATGCTAATGAATATAAATGAAGGGAAGCATAAATCTTCATGATGCTCCAAAAGCAAAACCAAGGATAACATGCCAAGTGAGAAATAAAAAAAAAACTATATACAAAAAGAAATTGTTAGTAACTGCCAAACAAAAACTCAAGACATCTAAAATGAGACAAAAATGATCATAGAATTTTAGAAAGCGAATCATATAGCAGAGAGAAAACTTATCCATCCAGAAAACAATCAACCAGCATAAAAGCAACGGTCAAGCAACAGACCAACATCATATCATCATCATCAAAAAACTAGCAGCAAATAGAAACTAATAATAAATCATCATCAGAAAGAGATACCAAGTCGAAGACAAAACCATAGTGAACCATAAAAGAAGGGGGGAAAACAACGCAGCACAACAAACATAAGAATACTCCCCCAAGCTTAAAATGAGCTCCCCCCCCCCCCAAGCTAAAACCAAGCAGCAAGCTGGAAAAATAATCAACACAAAAGCAAACGAGCATAAAAGGGAGGGCAGCCAAAATGACATCACTCGGCACTGTGGTAAGGGGTAGATTGGGTACTCCCCTCACCAACCTCAGAAGAAACATAGCTAATGACATCATCCAAATCCATAGGACCCTTTCCCTTCAACCGAATCACCCTAATGGCCTTGTCCCTAGCAAAATAGTGGGACAAATCATCTAGAACCGACTCACCCGAGAGCCCCCATCGGCCGAAAGTCTCAGGATTAGGGAGTGGGTTAGGGTTAGCCGGGTCATAAGCAAAGTCACACCCTCCGGGCCTCCTATAGTCGTAAGAGGTCGGAGAGGTCCCCTTAATCGCATGGAGAGGCACATTGGGTCCCTTCCAATAGGGATAGCACAATCGAGGTCCAAGGGCCGGGTCATAAGGGGCACATTGATGTATGCGTCCCTGTTGAACCGGGAGGAGAGGGTAGTTAACATATGGATCAACCTCCCCCCTCATTATATGCATATCATAAACTTGCCTAGCATGGTAATCATAGCCTAAAACAAAGTCATTCCCTAAAGGTGAATAATTCAAAACATTTGCAATGGAATCGATCTTTGCATGCAAAATGGACAAGTCACAAGTAGAGAAAGAAGGTGAAGAAGGGGGAATCGAAGATGTACCTCCCCGAGACTCCCGGGGAAAAGAAGGAGCAAGAGGGTGAACGGGGGCATATGGATTGTGGTGGAGATTTGGCAAAGGAGCCTTCTTGAGAGATTGGTCCACCGGCCACTTGTTTGGCCTCCAAGGAAGAGCGGTGCCCAAGCATCGAGCGGTAGCCTCCGGATGAGGGATGGGGCACCAATCGATAGTCCTTGAAACTTTCTAAACAAACAAGTCTTCTTGAGAAGTACGCTCCAAAAACCTTTTATTGATCAAGGCATAGATACTAAGTAGATGGGATAGAGTTTTCTCACGTTTATCACGAATAGGCTCAAGGGACTCAAGCATCTTCCCATATTTCTTGTTGAGAGAGAGAGCCAAGATAGTGATCATTCCTCCCAATTGAATGCTTCCGGAGAGAAACGATCAAGCAAATGGGACGAAAAATCAAGGACCTCGACCTTTTCTTCAAGGGGTTTGTCCACCAACCAAAGCCAACTTAGTTCTTCCCTAGAAATGGCTCCAAGAGACTCTTTAGAGAAAAATGCATAGGTGAGGAGCCGACTAAAGTATCTCAAAGCCGGGTGGATGATGGAAGCCGACTTGGAATATTGAGGACGATAACTATCTTCAACCGATATGTGTCTCCACCAACGACGTTCCTTATAATTATGATCTTGTTGCAAAACCTCAAAAGCTGGGTAAATGTAGGGAGTACCCTCTATTGGCAAAGGAAACTTGAAGGCTTCGTTGAAAATGCTTCATCACCTGAAAAGCTTATCTCTACCTATTTCCACTACTCTCCATTAAAAATGGGTTATCATAGGGCCAAGATAAGGACAAGGCCAACAAACACACAAAACACACAATCAACAAAGCTGAGTACATAAGCGTAAATAACACACTAGCATGTAATTCCCTATCAACACACGACTTACCTTGTTGCACTTGTTTTTCAAGAATTCAACATTCAATAAAAGTCCTCTCTAGACACTAAATATTTTATTTAGCGTTGATTACGCATCGAACAGGTTTCCCACTAACCTCCCCTAAATAAATTGATGTTACTGACACGAGAGCTAACCGTGCCAGCATCAAAAACCACACATGGATGGCGGAATTCCTGCACATAATAAATAATAAAAGGAATGTACAGCGTCCTATACTCCAGTAGAAGTTATGATCAAATATAAAGTCACATAACTCCCTCTATATGTTCATACTCAAGGTATATACGTTCCAAGAGTTTTGGTGCGTAATCTCTTTCATTTTACGTCATTTACAGATTATTAAACTCAGTGATGACTCTTAAACCATAATCATTCAATCAACAATAATTAATCAAACAATTCAATATACCAATTTAATTCTTGAATAATTAGTGATCATATAAAATTAAATGTTGAACCCTTTTTAATTCTACCTCGGTGTCAAGGACACCTTAAACGCATGAAGCGCCACAAATCCTATCCCTCGGTGTTAAAAACACCTTAAGTGCACTAGGGCACCAACATACAATTTATTCCTCGTTTACATAGACACTTATATAGCTCTTTCCTCATGTTTAAAGCATCAATAAAATTTATATGAACCATAATAAAATTCCTTTGCAATATTCTAAACTAAATTAAACATTTAGTTTAATTAAACATGCTCTCTAATATGCCATAAATAAATATGTGGTTCATAAATAATATTCAAAACTATTATTTTCCATCCAATAATCCATCACAAACAAATCATGCTTCATAATTCAATCACCAATAACATCTAAATCATAATTTCCAATCCAATAGCAAACAATTACGCCATTCCCCGGCAACGGCAACATTTTTTACGAGAGGAGGATTCTAGGTCGTTGAAACTAAATTCCTCCAATCAAAACTAAATTTGTAACCAAACCTACACCTAGTAATAGGGCAAGTGCGGGTCGAATCACTAGGAATGGGGGGAAGTTAGCTATTGCCAAAGTCAAGCTATTTCGAAGCATAAAAGGAAATGTAGGCCATCTAAGTTCAACTAAACAAACAAGGAAAACACAAAGTAAATCAATATATCAAACAATAGGCAGTTAGGATCCACATGCACTTGCAATGACCACACACTAATCGGGTCAGAGATTGACTAATTCGAGTACTGCAAGGGAAGATAGATAATGCAATCAAAAGAGTTCGACGAGCTATTTCCTAGAGGTCTAACTAGCGCCAACTACGAAAGACTCTAACTAGGAACGTCACTAACCAAGCTCAATCGACAAATGCGAGCTACAAATCAATGGTCCGTATCAATATAGATTCAAAATACAATGTAGCATAATTCTCAAGGCCTAATCGAATTACACACATGCACAATTTCCATTAATCACTTTAATCTCAACAATTAATCAACATAATCACCAAATTAAGCACAATAAATCAATCATACAAGTTTTACCCAATCCCTAGCCAATCAACTACTCTAACATCATCATCTAATCACAAACAATTAAAGAAATCAAGAATCATCAAAACAAGAACAACAATTACACTCATCAAAGATCAAACATCAAAATTAATCCAAATAAACATGAATATTAAGTAAAGCAATAAAATGAGAGAGAGTTAGAAATGCTAATTGATAATAGAGAAGATCTTCAACATAATTGTCACCATTGAATTTTCAATCTCTCAATCACCATTGAAATTCCTCAATTTCTCTCTCTAAATCTACTCCTAAACTAACCCTAAAACTAGAGAGAGAAGCTCTCAACTAAGCTAAAATTATGATCAAAGATTATCTCTAATTGCTTCTAATCACTCTCCCAAAAATCGGGTTACAACGTATAAATAGGAGGCGCAAAACGAAGCCGATCAAAACAGGTACCTGGAGAGGCGGGCCCGCAAAGCAAGGCTGCGCGCTCACGCAAGGGGGATCCTCTAGGTTCCTTTTGTTCTTCTCGAGGCTTCGTGCGTTCGCTAATGGCTTCGAATGAGCGCACCAAATGATGATGATGGACACAAAGGAGGCAGTTCCAAAAGCACTTGAAAATGAGTTCAACACCACTCCTTCATGAGAGCGCGGCTTGAGAGCGCAAGAGCTGGATCTTGGAGAATCCGCTTCCTTGCATCTTGAGCTTTCCTATTGCCATGAGCTTGCTCCAAAAGCATCTTCCACCTTAGTAAACCACTATTATCAAGACCCGGACCTCGTACAATACCTACAACCATGAAAAGAGAGCAAATAAAGGAGAAAAGACTAGAAAAACCATAGAAATGCACAAAACCACAAAATAAGAGAGAAAAGGTAAAACAAAGAGCAAATGCATAAAACTAAGCATTTATTCAGAACGAAAGCTATGAAAAGAAGGTAAAAATAACCTAAATACTCATCAAATAGGTGCCATCTATGACACCCATCAATTATAAGCCCAAATCCGAGTTATAAACGAATACGTTATGGTCAAAATACTAAATTGAGCCTAAACCGAACCTTAGCCCACCTTACTAACGTCCCAATAATCATGTGGAGGGTCTAAAGGATTTAATCTCATTCTTAAACAAATTAGGATTAATTGAAAGCTTCTATAAGTTTCTAAGAGATCTTAATTATGCTTTATGAAAAGATAAGAGTAAAGAGTTTGAAATTGAATGAAACTCCTCTTTTTGAAAGTCTTAATTCTATTCGAATTGAAAGACGTACAAAGAGAGTCAGATATTATTTCCGTGCCTCACAGTTTTGATCTAAATCTTAGATGGTTGGATATTCCTTGAAATTTCATTTTAATAATATATTATAATATTAATTACGAGCTATAACGAAAAAGATATGAAAGAAATACGAAAATATATCCAAAACTGACATTGTCCCACTATTTCGACCATATCTTTTATCCTACAAAAGCTTTTAATCTGATTCTGATTGGGTTAGAAACTAGACTTCAAGATATTTCTAACGACATATTATTTATCTTATTCCCAATTCTGGATCAAAAGATATGATAAAAATAAAAACCGCAAAAACTGATGCCTATCGCAAGAGTTTTATTCTGATTCGAATTCAGATTTTATCTTAATTCTTCGACCCTTATTTTTTCTTTATAAATAGAAGTCATAGCACCCCCTTTTAAATCATTAACAATATTGATCACAAAATCATTCTCTTCTCTCTCTTTAGCCTAAACACTAGCCTCCCTATTCTTCCATAATATTTCCCCTAAGCACTCTAAGGAATCTATACAATACCCGAAGTTCTATACTTAAACCAAGGTGTGAAAGGTATAAATAACAGTGGGTTTGGACCAAATCAACTCTAATTTTTATTTAATTTAATTTTTTCAATTTGATTTATATATTTATTGAAGTTACTAATAGTTTATTCATGATGTAGCAATTCAAGGAAACGCGGAAAGTGAGTAATTAATCACTTAATTACTCTTATTTTTATTCTTGTTGCTAGTATCATGATTATGTTTATTATGATTTGATTTGACTAACAATTTATTGTTGAATTGCTTCCAATATTAATGTTGTTTTTTACTATATTTGTTGATCACTATATTGCATGTTTCAAGTGATCACAATATTTTAGAATTATATGTTGCATTAATGTTTAACCAATTTAGCCTAATGTTACTTTGAAGAAAATTGAATCTTTGTTTGCATGCCTTTGAGATCGCAGGAATCACTTTTTGAAATAAGAATCGAGTAGAGGCCAATACGGGCGAATGTGACTCCATGACTCACTTCGTACTATCATCCCCGATCCTCCTTTCATGGTTCCGAACCATATGGAGTTAGTAATCTCATGGATTATGAATGGGGTGTAACCTTCATGGGTCAATCGTTGTTGTCTTTCGTTGTCCCTTTATCATGGTTGCCTTTTTATTATCCGTGAACGGTTTACAAGTTCCTTAAAAAACTTGTACGCGGCTCCCTACTTTATTTGTCCCTAATCGTATACGTCAATTCCCACTTCCTATGAGTGCCAAGCATATTCACACATGCTTAACATAGGCGCGCTTTGAACGATGCCTATAATTTGGCGACTCCACTCGGGAGGATTCTTGGTTATTTATCGATTTGATTGATCGGTATTTAATTGAGATAAGTGGATAAGACTTGAAAGATTCTTGAATTGTATTACTGCGATTTAATTAGTATTGTCACATATGCATATACATTTTAGCTTTCCTATTTTTGTCACAGTAGTACGTTTTCTACGTATGTGGCTAGCCCCGGGGGATTTAAGCTCTATCAACCCAAAAATGTTCATGACAATAAGGGTACATCTGAGTTATTAAATCCACCTAAACCACGGAGTCGAGTTCGGTTTCATCACGAACTCATGGAGCTGCCCGTTGGCATACACCCTCAAGGGAGGTTGCCTTGTTAATGCGTCCAAACTCTTCACCATGGTACCCTTTGACACCCCAAAGCTTGACCATAGAGGAACATAGAACTTGACAATGTGTTTATATGTGCATTTTTTTATTAACTTTTTATTTTTATTTTTATTTTTTCTCTTATCAAACCTTTTTTAAGAGTCGAGTCCTAGCTTCTTTTTTTTTTTATGAGACATCCCAGATTTTTATTCTCGTATTCTGCACAAGCGCCAACCTGTTTTGGTCAAAGCCGGTGTTCTAGAAAAAGTTACGTGTTGTGCCAACTATGGATCTATAGCCCCGCATTTTATCTTTCATTTGGAGTTGGTTTCGTCCCAATCAAAGTCATAGATCAAAAGTTATAACCAATATACTACAGCTTGTCCAGTTTAGGTATCTTTTTAGCGTCAACTTTCTTATTAATTTAATTTTTTTTATATTTTTTCGTGTCAAGATATTCTTAGACAAGTCCTTTAATCAGTGTCAACTCGTATAACATAGGATTATAGATTTTTATTTTTATTTATTTAATGAGTCCTAACTGTTCAAGAATTCTAGTCCTCTTCCTAGTTTCTTGTGATTTTTGTGCTAACCTTAACATGTGTTCTTTGTCTTTGATTGTGGTTGATGTCATTTATGAATAACGATTTTCAATTGACCGTTTTCACCTAGTAAATAGCATAAACATTAAAATTGGACAAAATTAATCAAGTTAGTTTGTCTTTTTATTCTTCCGTGCTATTTTTGGTCCTTACGTCAGTCGTTTTTATATCGTTTACATGTCTAGCCATACGATCATACCACGAGTCTTATAAACTCATCGAATCACATTTGTTAAGTCGTTGCACACACTTTGTCTTCGAGTAATGCACTATATTGTTTATGATCGTATATTAGGACCATGCATGCGTTGTTTTCCGTCGTAATAGGAATGAGTGGAGTATTTCCAATTGGTTTTCAAAATTCTTTCATACACTCTTCCTTTCCAATCTGAGTATTGAGTTAATGCATTAAGTGAGCTCATTTTGTTCCATAGTACATGAGTTCAAGAATCAGTAGGCAAGAGTTGGAACAATAAGGGGAACGTCATTCCTTCCTTCTTTTCTTCCAATCAAAGCATCAACACTAGCAAATTTCTTGTCCCCCTTGGCGGTAACAAGTAATTCATAAGCAACTATGAAGACGTATCACAAGACAAGTTTTCCACACAAGATTTCATGCCTTTTTCTTTTGTTTCAAACCCTTCCCCCTAAAAAGCCTAGCATAGGTTCTCCTTATCCATGTATCTATGTAACTTCTTCATATATGAGCCTCTCCTTCTTACATTTAATCATGTGATTAGCCAAAAAAAAAATCAATTGCCGAACCGAACATCAGGTATACCAATGATTTGAGGTACCTTTGTAACTCATTCATTCTCCATTAACCATTCAATCACATATCCATTTCTTCATCAACCCCTTTGAGCCTCGTCTAATGATTGGCCTTATTTATTCAACCCGTATTCACCTAGCCTTGGGATGGGAAAGTGTGAAATTTGTGTAACATTCAAAAAGCAAGTAAAAAAAATCAGCAAAGCAACAATAAAACAATGTCTAAGGGCAAGTGTTCCAACGTCTTTGATATGAACACGTCTCAAATTGCGTCTCTCATCGAGTGCTTGGTACCTTGCCTGAGAAACATGAATGCTAATTAAGTGATGGACCGCATGATCTAAGATTTCCCACATTGATTCAAAAGAATGAAAAAAGAATAATCAAAGCAAAAAAAAAACAAAAAAAAAATGTTGAAAATAAACTTGTAAAATTCAAAATTTTCAAATTCACGATTACACATCTTGGGGATTCTCTCGGGTCTTGAGCCTTTTACCCTTTTCTTCTTTAAACCATCAACTTAACCACGTTACAACCCTCCAAATACCTCTTTGAGGTGTACATACACTTGTGCAAAGTTCGGTTAGAGCTACGTTCGACCTGATTCCTAACTGATACGTAGGCAACCTCACATCGAGGTGCGGCCACAATAATATTCATATCCACACATGATCGAGTCATTTCCAATGCTTATCCCTACCCTTATAGAGCTAGACTTGGGGGCTTGAACCCACATCACTTAGCTTACCCAACCTAAAGAGTCATCATCTTTGACTCTTCTCACATCTATTTCCATCACTACAGCCTTTGCATCCAGCCTTAGTGATCCAAGATCAACCAACCCACTTAGAAGCTCCATGTATCAAGAACCGGTTGCCCTTGTTCTAGAAACTCTTGGATTTAGCCCATTTGCTCTCAAGCCCGAATTTGTCACTTTGCTCACTTGGGAGATCACTTGAAGCCCACAAAGGAGTGTTATTTATGAGTGCATGGCCCATTTACTACTTTGGGCTATATAATTATGTTTGATTTATCTTTTATTTAAGTTGTAATAAGGCTTAGAGGAGTTACTAACTTTCTCTCTTATTTAGCCGTAAGCTTATGTGTGAATAGGAGTTATTGTAACTCTTAATTGCTGATTTGTAACTACCCATTCATATAGGTGTTACAAAGGAGTGAATTAAACTGGGCTGATTTTCGAATACAGTGCAGAAAGGAAGTCGTTTCAGCACATCAGATTTCAATCAAGGATTTCTCCTTCATCCGGAAAGCTTTTGAGGAGTTTCTTTTTTTCAAATTGATTGATTTAATCTGAATTATATTTTCTGAATCTTCAAGCCTTTGAGAGTCTTAAGGCATTTTTCGTATTTGTTTTTGCTTTCTGTTTTCAGTAACATTTCATCATTTGTAATTGTAATAGTCTAGCAAAATACTGAAAAAAAAATGACTGGTGGAGAGGAGCTTGCTAGAATGTTACAAGCAATCACTGAAAAATTGGAGAATTTAGAGGAAAAAACAAAAGAAAGTGAGGAAGAAAAGGCTAGGAAAAACATGAGGATGGATACTATGTCTGACATGCTTTTACAAGCCAATAGAAAATTGAATCAGTTAGAAAATGAGGATGTGGGTGGTAACAATCTTTGGCAGTTTGATGATGATAGGGGACTTAAGATTGACTTACCTGAATTTGATGGGGGGCATGATAGCGAGGCCTTTCTTGATTAGGTTAGGAAAATTGAAACCGCATTTGAGTATAAGGGGTTCGATGATAACAAAAGATTCAAATTGGTTGTCCATAAACTAACTAAACTTGCTGCCCTATGGTATGAAAACCTTTAGGCAAATAGAAGGAGAGAGGGAAAAGAAAAAAATTGACTCATGGGAGAAGTTGAAAAAGAAAATGAGGGATAAATGGGTAAATAGGGAGTATGAACAAGAACAATACCTAAAATTAACCCATCTTTCCCAAGAAGACATGAGCGTAGAAGATTACATTAAGGAGTGACTTGCAAGAGAAGGAGACCTTCAAAATCGCTCGTTTTGTAAAAGGTCTTTCGAAGAGTATTAGTCAAAAGGTGGAAGTGACTCACTACACCACCTTTAGTGATGTTTGCAAATTGGCTTTTCGTTACGAAACTCAATTAAAAGATGAGAGGCCCAAAACCCCTTCTTGCAAAAGTCCTATGAAATTTACTCCTACTTACTAAAAGGGGAGTACATTTTAAAATAAAAAAGTTGGTTCTTTTCAAAATAAGTCTTCCTCTTCTGGTTCTAAGTTTGATAAGGGGAAAGAAAAGGCCGTAATCACACCTAGTGAACTTGCTACTAGGAGGTAGTGTTTCAAATCTCATGATAGAGGACATATAGCTTCCGAGTGTCTAAGCAAGAAAGTGTTGACTGCCTCACAATGTGCAATATTTGACGAAGAAGAAACATTCTATAATTTTGTTGCACAAGAGGAAAATGAAGAGTTTGATGAAAAGTATGATGAAGATATATTTCCGGAGAATGAAATGAATATGATGGTGGTTCGAAAGATTTTGTTTAGTGAGCTTGAAATCGATGAAAGGCAACGAAACAACTTGTTCCATACTAGATGCAAGATAGGTGAGAAGACTTGTAATGTGATTGTTGATGGAAGTGCACAAACCGATGTAATCTCTTCAGAAGCCGTAAGTAAGCTGAAGCTTACTACTAGAGATCATGATGAGCCTTACAAGTTGAATTGGTTGAATGATGGCACGGGAATAAGAGTGAAGAAGCAAGCTTTGGTGACCTATTCCATCGGCGGCTTTTGAAGACGAGAGATGGTGTGACATATTGCCAATGGATGCGTGCCATTTGTTGCTTGGAAGACCGTGGCAATTTGATCATAATTCGAAGCATAAAGGTAGATCTAATGTGTATATTGTTACTACTAGAGATGGTAGAAAAGTTAGATTATTGCCTTTACCTCCTAAAGTTCCTAAGAAAGAAAAGGAGAAAAGCAACTATCCTGTAACTTGTAATGAATTTGAGAAAATAGAGGAAAAGAATGGGGGAGGATATGCTTTGGTTGTAAGGACCAAAGATGATTTTGGTACTTCTTGTAATAACTCATCCGCACTAAATGAGTTATTAGAAGAGTACAGAGATGTGTTTCCCAATGACTTGCCTAATGGCCTCCCACCTATAAGGGGCATTGAGCACGCCATTGACTTGATTCCAGGAGCACCTTTGCCCAACAAGGCTGCCTATAGGTGTAATCCGGAGGAAAGTAAGGAACTCGAGAAGAAAGTGAATGAATTGAAAGGAATAGTGTCCTTCGAACAAGTGTATTATTCCGATAGGGGGTTCAGAATTATTAGAAAGCTAATTTTTCAGTAAGGTCAAGTAATCGGAATGTCTGGGTGGAGGCCGCTTCCGATCAGTATTATTAATGCATAATTAATATTACAGCTTAATCTTGACTGAACCCTTCGGGTCACCCCCAAGCAAATAACGAGCCGAAGCGACGAATTAATTCGAAAGTAATTAATAAGTCGACCGAGTAATTAATATTTAGACGTCGGAAATTCGAACTTGGAGTGTCAAAACCGAGCGTCGGAAGTCAAGTCAAAAATAGTAATAATTCGAGACGTGAAAATAATAATAAATCAACAATGACCAAAATACCCCTAGCATCGGAAAACCGAGTGCTAGGGGTGCGGCAAATGCTAGCAGTACGCACCAAGTGCGGGGCTAGGCTAGCATACCGCAGCTAGCAGCCAGCACTAATGTGCGTGGCTGTGCTAGCATATGGCAGCTAGTAGCCCGTACAATTGGTGCGTGGCTTGCTAGGCCGTGGCAGCTAGCAGCCCGCATATTTGGTGCGTGGCTTGCTAGGCCGTGGCAGCTAGCAGCCCGCACCAATGTGCGAGGCATGCTAGCAGGCAGCAGCTAGCAGCCCACACATTGTGCACGGCGTGCTGGCAGCTGGCCTCGGCCAAGCAGCCCGCACTTGGTGCGTGGCTTGCTGGGTCGTAGCACATGGCAGCCCACCTTGGGTGCCTTGGTGCCGAAGTGTGGGTGCCACGTGGCGCAATTTAATTGGGGGCTATGGAGTTGAGGTGGCCGATTATGGGAGTGAGAGTGGGAGGCAAGTTTGGTCCCCCCTCCTCCAATTGGTCCTCACCTACTCCTCCTTGTGAGCTTGCCACTTGTTGATTTATTACATGTTTGATTGTTAATTTTATTTTAGCTTTAAAATAAAATGGGAAAATCAAATTCTCCCACATTGATGGGAGAGCTTTTCACACTCTTCCATTTCCCTATAAATATCCAACTTGGGGTATTGGGAAAAACACTTGAGTAAGAGTTGGAAAAGGCATCACTAGTAGTGAAAACCTTTGAACTCAAGAGTTGAAAAAGGCATCACCTTTGTGAAAACCTTTGAACTCAATTACTTGGGTTTCGGTCGGGCCTTGCTAACTCCAAGGCATTGGACCTAGTCGGTGTTCGAGTTGTGGGTGGACTTTCGTTTGAGGTCATCGTAATTTCGAGGCTAGATTTTGAAGTAAGAGCCCCTCGAGGTCGGGCGAAGCACGCGTCAAAGGTATAATTATTATCTTAATCTTGTCATTAAGATAATCATGTTTATGGTTTTATTTACTGCGAGTGCGGTCTTGGTTTTGGGTTTGTTTCCGCGGTGAGTCGGACTCACCAAACCCCAATAGCGGTATCGAAGCCTTGCTCGTTTAATTTTAAAATCATATTATTTTTTAAGGTGTTTTCATGGCTTAATTTTTCTGGTTTTAAGTTGCTAATTTGATTAGTAGCTCATTTTATTAATTTTAATCCCGTATTAGAGCTGACTTCAGCTCTCGAACCCAGATTTTGACCCAAAAATAGTGAAATTTGGGTGGAAAAGGCGTTTTGGAAATGGTTTTACCTTTTCAGGTTTCTGTTTTTAGCCAAAAAAACGACCAGAAATGCACTTTTTGATATGGTGGTTATGTAATTGGTTCAATACAGATTTTTTATGCAATTTTAAACCTCTTTAGACATGATTACTTGGTAGTAATTTGTGTTTGAAAGCTTGGTTTTATTTTTTCACATAATTGCAAATTAATTGCATTAAGTGTGAAATTTTTGTTCTTTGAGGCTTCTAAGTACTAAAGATTCAATCTTTAATTGTGTTAAGTGATTGAAACTTTAAAGTTACTAAATTCCATGAATTTTTGTTGAACTTTGTTGATTTAATCATTTTAAGTTGATTAGAATCATAAAGTTTTAAACTTGTGATAGAAAATTGTTTATCTTCAAATTGGAAGATATAATTTTTCAAGGATTCACAAGTATTAAAGTTGGAATCTTTATTGAACTTATGTTCATTTTTTTCCAAACTCCCTTTTACTTTGTCAAAATCTCAAGATTAATTTAAATTGATTAAATTAATAGTGAGAAATTGCCTTATTTTATTGCACAAAGTTAAACCAATTTTATTAAAGAATGGTTCTTGGAAATAATTTTGGTTAAATGCACTTAGATGGATTTTATTTGAGTTAGACTTGTTTAATTTTCAATTTTTGCTCATTAAAATTAGTTCTAAAATTAATTTAAAATTAACAAATTATCACGCGAAATTTGGGATTGAAATCCCGAGGCTATGGCATGCAAATCGAGGCAAAGCCTCCCTTTGCTAGCCGGGCTACATAGCAGCCGGCATGTGGCTGCTCGATGGTTGCGTGCAGCCTTGTGCGTGGCATGCGCGCCCAGCCACATCAGCAACGCAGTAGCACCAGCCAAGCAGCAGTATGCTGCGGCTGTGCTACGTGCGTGCGTGCTGCTGCCGTAGCACAGCATATGGCTGCTGTGGTGCTGTAGGGTGTGCGAGCATCATGGTGCGTCCGAGGCAGCAAGCACCACTACCAAGCAGCAGCGTGCCGCAGCAGCATAGTTGTGTGCGCTAGCCACTGCTTGGTGCGGGCTAGCTGCTCGTGTGTGGCTTGGTGCGGCAGTGGTGCGCATAGCTAGCAAGCTTTTGCGGCCTCGTGACTTGTGGTCTTGCACGCCCCGTAGAAGAGTCGACGCGTATGTGGTATTCTATGCTATGGGTGTGACGCTTAGCATGGGTCACACTAAATTAAAATTTTGGAGGCTAGGCCTCGGTTTTGAGCGGCGTTGGCAAAATTTAATTTTGGCAAATTTTGGGCTTATTTAATTGGATTAATTAAGTTGGATGCGGAATTTAGTGGGAGCATCAAATATTAATTGCGCTTATTTACATAATCGGTTAAAACAACATTGACTAGTTTTAATTAGGCGTGTTAATTGGATTAACCACCTAGATTAGTTACTAGTTCTCGCGTGTTTATGCATTGTTACTTGTTTTATCGTTGTAAATTGCATGGGCCATTCACAAATAGTGAATGGATGAATGGAATGTATATTCTCTCACAGGTTTAATAAAATGGCAATTACTGGGGCCCGATTAGGATAGAAAATACGGACTGCGATATGTGATGTATTTTTGTAAATCTAAATACGGTTTGCGTACCGTTGAGTATTTTTGTACCTTAATATTTAGATTAGTCCTAATCGTAGATACTAGTAGTTGCATAATTTTGGTCAAGTCTTGAAGACGGAAGTTCTTGGAAGACAAAGCCATGAAGTTGCAAAAGAAGACGTTTTGAAGACTTGAAGAATTCAAGGGGTCATGCTAGTTG
This sequence comes from Chenopodium album, assembly GCF_948465745.1. Lineage (NCBI taxonomy): Eukaryota > Viridiplantae > Streptophyta > Magnoliopsida > Caryophyllales > Amaranthaceae > Chenopodium > Chenopodium album. Next base: position 24,039,012 of record NC_137846.1, on the reverse strand, counting down.
CCAAATATGCATCAAAATGCTTATGCTTTACATATTTATGATCATTTATGTATGAATTATATGTCAGATGCATGTTTAGGATTTCGAATGTTGAGATGATTAATTAAGTTCACTTTAATCAACCAATATAGAAACCCTAGGTCCCTAATTATTGAGTAAAATTGTCATTCCAAAACAACACTTAACGACCTATTGAGAATAGTTATGGGCTACGCCAAAGCGAGGCATCACTACTACTCCCTAGACTCATAAGGCATACCGGGTATGCAAGTTAGTTTTGGTTGTACTCAACGATATGAGTGATGGAGTCCTAACATGTTGTGGCAAAGTGAATAAATTGTTGAGAGAGCATTAGATGCGACGATTTATTCAACCAAGAGTGGCTTGGAGCCATTAGCAAAGCGTTGCTTACCTTGGGAGATTGAGTTCTAAGACAAGCCAAAGCATGCTTAGTCACTCTTTGTTTCCTTGGATCTTGGAATCGACTTATTTTCACAAAATAGGGACAATTTTATGTGTAAATAAGACGTTAAATAAGTTTGAAATATGCATGAATTAAATTCAATCTTATTTAAGTATCATGAATGGTTTTTCATTAAAATTCTTTCAAATTGTAGAATCATGACTTCAACTATCGACAACAATCCAATAATCACATATCTTCCCAAGAAGTTACTATTTAGCATGAATTTGGTGAACTTCAAGGAATGGGAGAAAGAACTCCGTATGACCCTACGCAATTGCTACCTAGAGCATATCTTGGATACACCCATCCCGAGTTTCTACTCAAAAGGGGTTATGAGCGATGAAGCACATGAGGAGTGGAGTTATGATTGCAAGAGAGTCTCGCGACTCATGGCAAACTCCATCCCGGAACAGTGGAAGAAGAAATTCTCCAACTACCTTCTGGATGTACTCCTCAAGGCTCTAGAAGATGTGGTCAATCTGAGGGTCACAAAGGGCAACAGGGGCAACTATAATGGACTTGTGGAGGAAGTGACTAGGTCACTGTCTAACATGAGGATCAAGCCACCGCAAGATGGTTGTCTCAGCAAAGAGAGGCAAGAATTATGGGCTAGGGTCTATAGTGCAAGACTTAGACACGGGATGCCGCTTCAAGCCCATGTGCAAAAGATGACAAGGTTATTTAACCATCTGGAACTGATTGGTAGGCCGGTGGAGGATGAGCAAGCGGCTCATATGCTTTTAAGCTCACTCCACTCGGGGTACATTGCAATTAAGATGCAACTTACCAACAATCGGGATAAACTATCCTACAAGGAAGTTGTCCAAGAACTCCATAAAACCTATTCTTGCAAGGCGGCTAAGGTTGCTCTAAGTCCCAAGAAGAAGGAGTTCAAGAACAAGGCTAAGATGCACTGCTTCTATTGTAGTAAGCAAGGTCACTACAAAAGAGAATGTAGCGAGTATTTGAAGATGAGGCAAGAGAAAAAGCAGCCTCAATCTCAGGTATCATCTTAACACTTGAATACAAGCATTTTATAAGGTATTAAATACCGAAGAATGTAGCGACTATAGTAGATATGGCTATGTCTACCTCATGTCGCATAAATCTGAATCCTTTGACAAGTTCAAAGAATTTCAGAGTGAAGTTGAAGATCAGCTTGGCAAGAAAATCAAAGCCCTTCGATCGGATCGAGGTGGTGAATACTTGAGCTAAGAATTCGATGACCATCTGAAAGATCATGGTATACTTTCAAAACTGACACCTCCGGGAACTCCACAATGGAACGGAGTATCCGAACAGAGAAATCGAACCTTGTTAGACATGGTACGATCAACCATGGGTCTTAGTGATCTTCCTATCTCTTTCTGGGGACACACACTTTTAACTGCGGCACTAACACTGAACTGTGCTCCATCGAAAGCTGTAAAAAAGACTCCATACGAGTTATGGACGAAGAAACCTCCTAGGTTGTCTTTCCTAAAGATATGGGGACGCGAAGCATATGTCAAGAAATTGCTTTATGACAAACTTCATCCCAAATCTGATAAGGTTTACTTTATGGGCTACCCAAAAGAAACCAAAGGGTATTACTTCTACAACAAATCGGAGAACAAAGTATTTGTTGCTCGCGATGGTGTCTTTTTGGAGAAGGAACACCTTTCCAAAATGACAAGTGGGAGGAAAATCGAACTCGACGAAGTTCGTGAGGATGAGCAACAAAGTCAGAATGATAGTCAAAGTGCTCAAACAACATTTGTTGATAAAAGTCAAAGTGATCAAAATATGCAAAGTCGAACTGACAATGCAAATGCTCAGTCCATTACCCGACGTAGGTCTCAAAGGCCGAGATCTCAACCTGATAGATATCTTGGTTTAGTATTAACCGTGAATCAGGACATCCTGATCATGGATGGAGATGAACCGGCAACCTACAATCAAGCGATGGCAAGCACCGACTCTGCTAAATGGCAAGAGGCCATGAGATCTGAAATGGATTCCATATTTGAAAATCAAGTCTGAGACTTGGTTGACTTACCCGAAGGTTACACACCTATCGGATGTAAGTGGATTTTCAAGTTGAAAACCGACAAAGATAGAAATGTATTCATTTACAAAGCTAGATTGGTAGCAAAAGGTTATAGACAAGTTCATGGTATTGATTACGATGAAACCTTTTCTCTAGTCGCAATGCTTAAATCCGTTCGAATTCTCCTAGCGATTGCTGCATATTACAATTATGAAATATGGCAGATGGACGTCAAAACCGCCTTCCTAAATGATATTTTGGAAGAAACTGTGTATATAACACAGCCTGAAGGTTTTGTCGACCAAAACAACGCTGGAAAGGTATGCAAGCTTAAGAAGTCCATTTATGGATTAAAGCAAGCAAGCAAAAGTTGGAATCTGCGATTCAATGAAGCCATCAGTAAGTCTTGTTTTATCAAGAATCCAGATGAGTCTTGTGTTTACAAGAAGGTCAATGGGAGTGACATCGCCTTCCTAGTCTTATATGTCGATGACATATTACTCATTGGAAACAACATTCCGTTATTAGAGTCTGTAAAGGCTTGGCTCGAAAAATGTTTCTCAATGAAAGACTTGGGAGAGGCTCAGTACATACTAGGCATCAAGATCTATAGGGATAGATCAAAAAGGATGATAGGATTGAGTCAAAGTACTTATATTAATGAGGTACTAGCTCGTTTCCAAATGGACGGGGCCAAGAGAGGTCACCTACCCATGTCACATGGCATAACCCTAAGCAAGAAGAAGTGTCCTAAGACACCTGATGAGCGAGAAAGGATGAATCAGATTCCATATGCTTCGCTAATTGATACCAATCAAACCCAGGAGAGGCGCATTGGATTACGGCCAAGAATATCCTAAAGTACCTGAAAAGGAAAAAGGATAAAATCCTGGTCTATGGTGGCAGAGATGAATTAGTTGTTGAGGGTTAATACCGACGCAAGCTTCCAGACAGACAGTGACGACTTCAAGTCACAAGCTGGGTACATATTCTGTCTCAATAGAGGAGAGTTTAGTTGGAAGAGTTCTAAGCAAAGCACAACTGCAGATTCTACAACTGAAGCCGAATACTTGGCAGCATCTGAGGCAGCTAAGGAGGCAGTTTGGATTCACAAGTTCATTGGTGAACTTGTTGTTGTACCCTCCATCGAGGGACCAATAGACCTCTATTGTGACAACAATGGAGTTATTGCTCAGGCAAGAGAGCCAAGAGAACATCAAAAGGTCAAACATGTCAAGCGGCGGTTTCACATGATTCGAGAATGGAAATCAGAAGGTGAAATCAGAATTTGTAAAGTTGGAATGTTACGATAGACGATTAATGACCATTTGAGATTAGTGTGTAGTTTAATTTATAGCACCGTTTCTTGTGCTACAAGAACATGATTTTCATGAATCATTTGCACAGGTATTGGTTTAGAACCATACTGGATCGACCTATGAGAATACTTTAAGAGATTAAAAATCGTCATAAGTATACTTCTCATTATTGCTATCGGAACCTTTTTCCTCGACCATGAGTATAGTGAGCTTTATTGTTTGAGTACTAGTCCGCTTTGATGATTTTCAAACGTCTGCCGTAATAGGGGATTATAACGGCATCACTCGGGCGGCTGGGTCCTCTCAGTAAGAGAAGCTACACTACAAGACTGGAAATGTCCTCCTATTAACGATAGGGAAGATGTCTTTTTTGTTTACAAGGCCTCTCGTAGAGCGAGATTGTAAAATGCATGGTTGTAGGGAATATTTCAAGCGTTACCCCAAACTTGAACCCCAATGTGATCATACACTTAAGCATGGTGGCGTCCAAAGGGAAGGAAGCTAGAGTAAAAGAGTCGCCAACAAGTTTTAGGAACTTGTAAACCGTTCACGAGGGTGAAGGTTACACCCCTTAACGATCCAGGAGATCATCAACTCCAATAGGTCTAGAACCATGACTGGTGTTCGGGGATGAAGGTACAAATCCAATCTAAAAGAGAAAGAACCTGCCCTAAATAGGCCTCTACTTTATTCCTCTCGTATTCATGTGCGCTTTCTGACTAACATGCAATCATTAGGTTAACCCTAAACCTTTTTATCTATATTGGTTGAACTTAATGCACAAATAAAACTATTATTAACGATCACTTGAATTATAATCATATTAACCCTAAACAAGATTATTAATTATCTTATTAAGCGTGATTACAAGTAAAAATTCCCTTTAAACATGCATAAAAGGCATGATCAAGCAACAACAATAAAAATAAAATATATCAAGCAACATAATAAAAATAATAATCATCATAATAATAATAACAATAATAATAATAATCATCATAATAATGATGAGTGACATTTTTGGCACTCATTTGGTTCCTTTTTGGATGATTTTTATTTCATTTTATCTCTCTTTTCTTTAGTTTTCCTTAGTTTTATTCTTGTTTTCTTCATTTTATGCTTTTTGTAGTTAGTTTCTCTATTTCGTGCTTTTTCTTGTTTACTTGCTATTTTTCCCTTTTACTTGCTTTTTATCCTTTGATTGTAGGTTGTGATTGATTGTCCAAGGATTCCCGGGCTTCCTTTCTATAGTTTTCCATTGATTTTCATGCCTAAAGCTTGTGCAAGAAGTTTCAAGTCAATGAGAGGTTCAAGGAGCATGCTTCAAAATCTCGTTTATGCCTTCCTCATGGCTCATTTTCTTCAAGAAATTCAAGGAAGTGGCTGCCTACCTTGTCCTCCATCATCATCATCTAGGATGCGTGCACCTCGTGAGCAAGGGCAAAGAAGAAAGGAGGAAGCTGCAGCTATGTGCGGGCGCACTTGAGGAGTGTGCGGCCGCACATCTGTCGTGTGCGGCCGCACATCAGGTATGTGCGGGCGCACATTCCTGGGTACACTCCTTCGAGCGCCCGCACCAACGTGGGTCTATTTTTGGACGTCTTTCCCAACTTCCTCTTGGGATTGTTAGTTATTTCATTCCTTTTATAGAGAGAAGTTTGGGGATCTTGGGGGAGAATTAGATTAGATTAGATTTTAGAGGGAGAAAACATTAGTTCTTAGCATTTTTAGAGAGAGAAAGTGTGGGTTTGATGATTGATGATTGAAGATTGCTTCATTTGATTTGATTTCTATCAAGGTTGTAAGGATTCTTTACTCTTTAATGCAATTCAAAGTTTGATTTCATTAGTATTGTTGTTTGATTTGATTAATTGATAGTTGATTGATTTTGCTTGTTTCAATTTGATTTCAATTGATGAATTTGGGAATGATGATTAGTTTAGCTTTGATTTTGTTGTTCTTTATGGATTGTGAGTAGTTTATTTGCTAGGGTAGTGGTGAAGCATGTATTGATGATGAATTGAGGTAAATTTGGGGGAACATTGATTGAGTTGATGATGTGATTAAATTGGTTGATTGATTATGTGCATGTGTGTGTTTGATTTAGGCTTGATCACCCTAGTTATTCACACTAGATTGCATTGTAAGCTTGTTATGATACGGACCATTGATTAGTAAACTTGCAATTTCACGATTGAGGTGCTTTGTGACGTTCCCTAGGTAGTGTTTAGCGTAGTTGACGCTAGTTAGACCTCTAGGTGAACCATCTTAGTATGCTCTTTTGGATACATGATGATTTTCCTTCATATCGCTTGACTTAGTTGGTTTACCCTCCCAAATTACCGTTTCCATTATGATTGCATGTGGATCCATTGCTCTAGTGTCTTAGATTGATTTTATACAAGTTTGCATTACCTAGTTTAGCCTTATCTCTACCTCAAACCCCTTCTTGATTCCGAAATAGCTTGATTTAGACATCGTGCACTTGATATCCATTCCCTTGGGTTCGACCTTGACTTGCCACTACGCTAAATAGGGGTTAGTTAAGCTATAAATTTTGTTTGATTGGGTGGGGTGGTAGCCCAACGACCTACCGTTCTCCTTCCCATCAAAATGGCGCCGTTGCCGGGGAATGGTGCTTGAGTGCATGTTATTTTTGAGTCTATTTCATTTTGATAAAATACAAAAAGATTTTACACCTAGGCTACACTTGTAGCCGTGCTACTAATATTGTTTTTGAGTTTTGTGTGTGTAGATCCCAAGTCATGGGAGGTAGTTCAAGAGTTACCTTGAAGGAGCTTGGAGTGCCCGGGGCTTATAGGTATGAGAGCGCCATAGCTCCACCTATATCACCGGAGAATGACTTTGAAATAAAGCCGGCAATGATCACTCTTATTGAGAGGAGACAATATGGTGGGGCGAAGAACGAGAGCCCATTGAACCATCTTAAGGAGTTTGAAAAATATTGTAACACAATCAAGATTAATGGGGTGTCTCAAGAATTCATCCGCCTTAAGTTGTTCCCTTTCTCCCTCATAGGAAGATCTTTGGAATGGCTAGATAAAGAGATGAAGCCCAATTCATTGAAAACTTGGGATGATGTCACCAAAGCTTTCTTGTTCCGTTTCTATCCTCAAAAGAAAACGGCGGAGGCAAGAGCTTTGATTCAAGGGTTCAAGCAAAAGTCTAATGAAAGCCTTTATGAAGCATGGGAAAGATTCAAGGATTATCAAAGGGAGTGTCCACACCATGGGATTCCTACCTATCAAATCATACATATCTTTTATGGTGGGTTGAGTTCTCATGGGAGAGCAAGTTTGGATGCCGGAGTCGGAGGCCCAATCATGAACAAGACGGAAGAAGAAGTGGTTGATGCTATTGATGAAGTAGCTCGTCATTATATGAATTGGAAAGAAGTGGAAAGACAACCAACAAGCAAGGGTTACTCGATCGAACAACTTAGTGTCATTAATGATTTGACCACTTCGATTGCGGATTTAGGGAAAGAAGTTATGTCTCTCAAGGAAAAGCTTGAGAAGCCTCCTTCCCAAGCTCCAATTCTTCCCTCCCAAATTAAGGGGAGAGGTACATCTTCTCACTCTAACTCCAATCTTTCAACTTGTTGCATGATTGTGGAATGTTGGCCATGTCAATTATGTGGAATGAATGATCACAATGCTTCTATGTGCCCAAATGTTTCTTGTAGTGAATGTGATGGAAGTGAAATGGAACACATGAATTATGTCAATAATCATGCTTGTGAACCTAGAAATAATGTTCAAAGGAATATTGGAAATAGGAATTATCATATGAATCATGATGATTGTAACCAAAATGGAGGTTATAGAAATCATGATTGCCAAGAGATTCATGGTAACTATAACCATCATGGTTGTAATGGTCATGGTCATGGCTATAGACATGGGGATCATAACCAAGGTTATGATAACTATGGTCAACAAATGAGCCAAAATGAAACTAGGGGTAATTGGAATAATCAAGCTAGGGGATATTTTCAAGCAAGTTTCCAAGATGGTTCCCCAATTGATTTAGTTCCAAATGCTCAAAGTTTAAATGATAATTCCCATGACCAACCATTTCCTTCTAGAGAATTTTTGGAAAGTGTCATTGAGAAACAAGCCAAGACTTTGGAAATGTGTATGGTTTTGAATGAAGAGAAGTTTAATTACATGTTGGCTTATAACAAAGATTTGAGTGAAAAACTCTCTCAATTGACTAGTATATTCAAGGAATATGCACACTCTTCTTCTTTGATTCCACCTAGCTTAGATTCTAGGAACCCTATGGATGCCATTGTTACTAGAAGTGGTAAGGTCCTTGAGGGAGGTGTGCCTAAGAAGAGTGTTGCTAATGAGAGAACTAGTAAGAATTCCATTGAAATTGAAGGTAATGAATGCCCCTTGAGCGAAAATGTCGGTGAGGAACAAGTAGAGAAGGTGATAGAGAAAGAAAGAGAGGTTTGCAAACAAAGGCTCCCCTATCCTCAAAGATATAATAGATATAAGTTGGATGAGCAATTTGGGAAATTTGTAGAGATGCTTAAGCAACTTCATTTAACTCTTCCTTTCACCGATGTTGTTGAACAAATGCCAAATTATGCTAAGTTCCTTAAGGAGATTTTGAGCGGAAAAAGGACTTGTGATGTGGTGGAGACCATTAGCCGTACCGAGCATTGTAGTGCAATCATCATGAATAAGATGCCTCCTAAGTTGAAGGATCTCGGAAATTTTTCCATCCCTTGTGCTATCAACAAGACCCAAATTGATAATGCCTTATGTGATTTAGGAGCTAGTGTTAGCCTTATGCCATATTCGGTTTATCAAAAATTAGGTCTAGGAGAACTTCTACCTTCAAAGATTACCTTGCAATTAGCCGATAGGTCAATCAAGATTCCTAAGGGAAAGGTAGAAGATGTGCCTTTAAGGGTTGGAAAATTTGTTATTCCGGTTGATTTTGTAGTGTTGGACATGGATGAAGATGCTACAATACCTATCATCTTAGGTAGACCTTTCCTTGCTACATCGGGGGCTATGATAGATGTGAAAAGTGCTAAGATATCTCTTAAGATAGGAGAGGAAGTAATTGAATTTGATTTGAATGAAGGAATGAAATATCCTTCCTCTTCTTTAGAAAATTGCATGAGAGTTGAAGTGCTTGATAATATTGTGAATTCCATGCATGAGCACTTGCTCACATCTAATGATCCTCTTGAGTGTGTCTTGTTGAACAAGGAAAAGATAGGTATCTCAACCAAGGAAGAGCAATTGTATGAAAATTTGCTTAATGAAGGCGATATAGGGAGTGGAGAAGAAACTTGCATGGGGATATCAAGTCAAGATGCTTTGCAAGTGGCCTCAACCAAAGAAGGTAAAGGTGTTCCCATGGTAGAGCTAAAACCTCTACCATCACACCTTAGGTATGAATTCTTAGGCCCTAATTCTACATATCCCGTTATTGTTAGTGCATCCTTGAGTGAGAGCCAAGCTCAAGCGTTATGTGGTGTTTTGAGAAAGCACCAAGGTGCTTTGGGGTACACAATTGATGATCTTAAAGGTATAAGCCCCGCCTTGTGTACACACCACATAACACTTGAGGAAGGCACCCTCCCTTCTATTGAACGACAAAGGAAACTACATCCCTAAATGGGAGAAGTAGTCAAGAAAGAGATCACCAAGCTTTTGGATGCGGGAATTATATTCCCCATTTCAAGCTCGAGGTGGGTCTCTCCCGTGCATGTCGTTCCTAAAAAGGGGGGTATGACCGTAGTTGAGAATGAGAAAGGTGAGCTCATTCCAACTAGAACGGTCACCGGTTGGAGGATGTGTATAGACTATAGACGTCTAAACACATCAACTAAAAAGGATCATTTCCCTCTCCCTTTTATTGACCAAATGCTTGAGAGGTTGACTAGGCACAAATTCTACTGCTTTCTTGATGGATATTCGGGATTCTTTCAAATTCCTATTCACCCCGAGGATCAAGAAAAGACAACCTTCACATGCCCCTATGGTACCTTTGCATATAGAAGAATGCCCTTTGGATTGTGTAACGCTCCGGCGACCTTTCAAAGGTGTATGATGAGCATTTTTGGGGACATGCTTGAAGAGGAAATGGAAGTCTTCATGGATGATTTTTCCGTGGGAGGTGTTTCATTTGAGGATTGCCTCAAAAATCTTGAAAGATGCCTAGAGAGATGTGAAAAGGTCAACTTGGTGCTTAATTGGGAAAAATGCCACTTCATGGTGGAAGAAGGGATTTTTCTAGGCCATAAAATTTCCAATAAAGGCATCGAGGTTGACAAGGCTAAGATTGAGGTAATAGAGAAGTTGCCTCCCCCGGTCAATGTGAAAGGGGTAAGGTCATTTTTGGGTCATGCCGGATTTTATAGAAGGTTTATCAAAGATTTTTCTCTTATTGCTAAGCCCTTAAATGATCTTCTCCAAAAAGATGTTGATTTTGTCTTTAATGATGCTTGCTTGGAAGCTTTTAATAAATTGAAGAAAGCTTTGACTTCTACTCCTATTTTCCAAGCCCCTAGATGGGATTTGCCATTTGAGCTCATGTGTGATGCAAGTGATACGGCTATAGGAGGTGTGTTGGGTCAAAGAATTGACAAGAAGCTCCATGTCATCTATTATATGTCCAAGACTCTCAATGGTGCTCAAAGAAATTACACAACAACGGAAAAGGAATTCTTGGCTATTGTTCATTCTTTTGAGAAATTCCGTTGTTACTTGTTGGGGTCTAAGACTATAGTTTTCACCGATCATGCGGCTTTGAAGTATCTCTTTGGAAAAAAAGAATCCAAACCGAGGTTAATTCGTTGGGTCCTTGAGCTTCAATCTTTTGATCTTGAGATCCGAGATAAAAAAGGTGCTGAAAATGTTGTTGCGGATCATTTGTCTAGACTTGAAGATTTTCAAGTTCAAGACGATGGGTCTCCTATAGAGGACCGGATGTTGGATGATTCTTTGTATGTTATCAATATGAAGGAGCTCCCTTGGTTTGCCGATTTGGTGAATTTTCTTGCTTGTGGGGAGTTCCCTCTTTCTTTTTCCAACAATCAAAAGAGAAAGCTTAAGAGAGAAGCAAGGCACTATGTATGGGATGAACCAATCTTGTACAAAAGAGGTGTGGATGGATTGTTGCGCCGATGTGTGCCAAATGAGGAAATACCAAATTTTTTGAAGATGTGCCACTCGGATCCTAGTGGTGGTCATATGGGTGTTTCAAGAACGACCTCTAAGGTGCTTCAATGTGGATTATGGTGGCCTAACCTCTTTAAGAATGCTTGGGAATATGTCAAAAGTTGTGATCAATGCCAAAGGACCGGGAATATTTCAAGGAGGAATGAGATGCCCCAACAACCAATACTTGAATTGGAGATATTTGATGTTTGGGGTATAGATTTTATGGGTCCTTTTCCATCTTCTTATGGGAATCAATATATCCTTGTTGCCGTTGATTATGTATCAAAGTGGGTGGAAGCCATTGCTTCTCCCACTAATGATCATAAAGTGGTGATGAAATTGTTCAAAAAGATAATATTCCCTAGGTTTGGCATCCCCAAAGCGGTTATAAGTGACAATGGCTCGCATTTTGTGCACTATGCTTTCCGGAAGATGTTGAAGAAGCATGGAGTGAACCAACGATTTGGTCTTCCTTATCATCCTCAAACTAATGGGCAAGTTGAGGTATCTAATCGTCAAATTAAGTTAATTCTTGAGAAGACGGTTGCAAGGAGTAGGAAAGATTGGGCAAATAAGCTTGATGATGCTCTATGGGCATATAGAATGGCTTTCAAAACTCCTATTGGTACGACTCCTTATCGCTTGGTTTATGGGAAATCTTGTCACCTTCCGGTTGAGCTTGAGCACCGCACCTATTGGGCTATTAAAAAGATCAATTTTGATTTGGCTAGTGCGGGTGAGCAACGTTGGTTAGATCTTCATGAGTTAGAAGAGCTTCGGTTGGATGCTTATGATTGTGCTAGCTTGTATAAAGCTAGAACTAAGGAGGTGCATGATAAGCTCATTGAGAAGAAAGAGTTTGTTCCGGGGGATAAGGTGCTTCTTTTCAATTCCAAAATGAGGCTTTTCCCCGGAAAATTGATGTCTCGTTGGACCGGCCCTTTTGTTGTTCAAGAGGTGTTTTCAAATGGTTCTTCGAAATTTCTCCCTTGGATTTTTCAAGAACTTTTAAGGTTAACGGACATAGACTAAAGAGGTATTATGATGGAGTGTTCGTGGGGGTCATTCATGACATGGCTCTCTATGATCCGCCTTGAAAGAGGTGGAGGATGTCTAGCTTAAGACTCTAAATTAAGCGCTTCTCGGGAGGCAACCCGTGCTTTCTAACTTTTTCTTTCTTTTTCTTTTGGTTTTTCTTTGGGTTTTGATGATGTTTTTGTGATCTAATTTTGTTGTGTTTGATGTTGTAGAATGGTTTGAGTCGAATTCCAACAATTTTGATGCCAACTTTGAGGTAAACGTGTCCCAATTCTTAAGTTGGAAAGGTGGGTAAGAATGGAGAATGGTAAATACTTGTGTTTATTTTCATGGTTTCAAGTTTTTCTTTCTCCAATATGAAGTGTAGCTACTGCCTATGTGGTTCCTCATGACCATCATGGGGTGTGCGCACATGATGAGGGAGGAAGAAAATCGGGAAAAAAGAGCCCAGTTTTTGTGCGCTCGCACACCAGCACTGTGCGGCCGCACACGAGCACTGTGCGGGCGCACATCTCTCTTGTGCGGCCGCACATTGCTGGGTGTACGTGGGATGGTTTTCCCTTCTCTCTTAAGCCCGATTTTTCCTTCTCTCTCTCTCCTATTTCATTCTACTTCCTCCTTAAGTCTATTGTGGTTGCTCATAGTTGCTCTCCATTCTCCTCATAATATTTTTCATTTTTCCTCATCAACATTTTCCATAATTCTCATTACTTTGCTCCCCAAGTCTTCATTCTACATCCTTAAAGGTAATTTTCTCACTCCTAGTTTGAAAATTTTGGGTACTTCTTAATTGAAACTTGTTGGTATGATTGTTGGAGATGTTTATGTGTAGTGGTGTTTTTCTTGCTTAATTGTTGTGATTTTCAATCAATTGAAAGTATAATTGTATGTTTTATGTGATAAAGTTTCAATTTTCATATCTCATGAGAATTTAAGCATGACTAGTGCTACCCTCTTACTCTCCACCATTACTACCACTTGTTTTTATGATGATGATTATGGAATTGTTGATGATGGTTTTGTGAAATCTAATTATGATGATGATATTACTTGAGCATTTACGAATTTTGGCATGAACCTTGTTGGATTTTCATATGTTTAGTTGTAGGGTGTTTTGTTGATGTTGATGGTGATAATGGAGAAAGTGGTTGTTGGTAGTATGGTATATAGTTGCTTTTGTTAATTGTGAATTGGGGTAATACTTGTGTCAATTGTGATGCTTTGATTATGCATTATTCATCTCTATTGAACTTTTGCTTAACTCATGTCATATTGTCCTTTTATTTTTCCCCATGTACATGATTAATTTTTGGCACACCATTCCTACTATTGACATCATTTCCTTTGTGCTTTATCTTAGAGATGGGTGGTTCAAGACAAGCTAAGCGTGCAAAGGTTACAAATTCGAGGAAGACAATTGATCCACCTTCTTCCATCAAAGAAACTTATGGCATCAAGTTCACGGTTCAAGAGCATTGGGATAGATTTGAGAGTCTTTCTTCACGGAAATTGTATTCTACAAGATTCTATGATCTAGACACCACTACTCTTCTTGGGATAGACGACGATGTGCGGATGTTAGCTCGAAATTTGGGTCTTGAGCAATTCATTGACCTTAATGCTCCCTCCTATGCAAGGCTCACCTATGAATTCCTATCTTCGCTCGAAGTGCAAGAGGATGGTGACGATAATGAGTGTCCAACACTTACCTTCCAAGTATTCAATGAAGACTATTCTATTCCCCTTTCATTCCTAAACAAGATGTTTAACTTTCCGGAGCCTATTGATGGCAAGCCTTTGATTTACCGGCTTATGAAGCTCTCCATCGCAACCATAGGTATGATGAGAATGATTGGTGGGATGATATTTCTATTGAGGATACTTATTGTGCTCAAACTTCCAAATCGGCCTCTATAGTCCATGGAGCGATGCGCTACTTTAGCCGCATACTTACTTATGCATTTTTCTCCAAGGACTCTCTTGGAGCTATATCTCAAGAGCAATTAAGTTGGCTATGGTTGGCTCATCGATATAGGGATGATATGTTGGAGGACTTTGATGTAATTGATTTTGCTAGGCATTTGCTCGACCGCTTCATCGATATTCGTGACGGTTTCTTTCTCTCGGGAAGCATTCAAATTGGGGGTATGATCACCCTCATCGTGCTATCGCTTAACAAAAAATATGCTTCCATGATTGGAGATCTTGTGGAGATTAAGGATCCTAGAGAGAAGTCTCCGTCTTGTTTGTTGGGCACTTTTGCCTTAATCAATCAAAAGTTCATTGAGCGCACTATCATGGACGATTTGTTTATTTGGAAGGTGTCTCGGACAACCGATTGGTGCCTCATTCCCTACGAAGGGTCGATGGTGAGAGACAAGAGTTCGCCCTATCCTTGGAAGCCGCCCAAGAGAGATATTCCGGTTTCTTTTCGTCGGGTTTCCATGCCTTCTTCGGGTAATGCTCTTCCAAAGTCTAAGACCTCTTCATCTAAGGGAGGTATCCCTCAAACTTCTTCTCCTACTCCTCATCCTCCTTCATCCCCTCCCTTGCATGATTTATCTAGCTTGCATGCCAAGATTGATGCCCTTTCTATTGCATTGTCTTCTTCTTCTATGGGGAATACTTGTTTTGTGGGTGGTTATGATTATCATGCTAGGAGGGTGTATGACTTTCATGTTTCTAGAGGGGATATTGAGCCTTATGTGAATTATCCATATCTCCCGGTCCAAGAGGGCCCTGTCCCACAGTGGGAGCCTTTTGACAAGGCGGTGGGGCCCCGTCTTTGCTATCCCTACTGGGAGGGCCCGCATATGGCGCATAGTGCCATTCGTGGGACCTCTAAAGGGGATTACGATTACAGGAGGCCGGGAGGATGTGACTGGACTTATGATCCAGCAAACCCTGCTCCTTTCCCTTCCCCTAAGACTGAGGGGAGATGGGGTCGTTCAGGGCTCCCTGTCTTGGATGACTGGTCTGACTATTTTGCTGCTGATGCCCTTAGGAGGTTGGGTAAGGCTAAAGGGAAGGAAGTTGTTTCGTCAGGTAGGGGGAGTACTAGTTCTACCCCCTACTTTAGTGCCGAGTGAGCCATTCTGGTTACCCCCCCCCCCCCTCCGTATGCATGCTTTATGATTGTGCTTTGTGTTTGCCCTATGGTTGGGTTTAGCTTGGGGGAGGGGTGGCTCATTTCTAGCTTGGGGGAGTTGGTTTAGGTTAGTTATGGTTTGCATGGTTCTCCTCCTTGTTAGTGGTTTATTTCGCATTTTTCCTTCTTAGCCTCTATGTCCTTTGTCTGCTCTGATGTCTCTGTGATATTTTATCTGCTGTTTCTTTGATGATGACTCGCTTTGTTCTTTATCTATCTGCTCTGCTATTACTCTGATGATTCTTGTTGCTGATGATGTTTCCTGATGTTTCACTGTCTCTGATATATATTTTTCATTTCCTATCGTTATGCTGCCGAATTTTTGGTTGTTTTCATTTGGAAGTTACTAACAATTTTCTTTGTATATAGATTCTTTTATTCTTTTTTTTTCTCACTTGGTCTTTGGTCCAAGCTTTTATTTATGGAATGCAACGAGGTGGCTTCTACTTACTTCGTTTATTTTTGCTACGCTTGGAGCCGGTGAGATCTTTCTTATTTTTCTCTTTATTTTTCTTGGTTGCATAGAATAGGTTTAGTTTAGGGGATGTTGAATGGTTCGAGGATGAATGCTTGTTAACACGTAATGTGTTTGGGATCGATGACAATGATGTCATTCGATCACTTGTCTGTCGATTGGGATTCTTATGTGTTTAACTTGCATTCTAGTGCTTTCATGTTATCTCTCCTATTTTCCTTTTCTATGTTCCATTACTTCGCTTTTATTTTCTTCTATTTTCTCCTTCTTTTATTTCCTTTCTTTTTCTTTGTGGTATAATTTTGAGGCTTTAATTTTCACTTTTCTTTTGAATTGGACCTTGTACATTGGACTTTGTCTTTTGCATGATTTTCTTTCTAGGTTGTAAAGGTATGCGCGGTTTGAGACTATGTTTGGTTGACTCTAGGATAGTGTATGCTAGGGTAGTTGGTTTGAACTAGAGGGATCATGAAGCCGGATTCTACTTGTTTGTGGCACGTTGGTAGTTGCTTCCCATAGTTGATTTGACACCATTAGTGAGTTTTTGCCACATCCTTGTGAGGTTACTTGTTTTTCTAGCCTTCACCATTCTTTGATTGAGCGGCGTGGATCCTTGACTATGCATACCTAATCTAATAAAGCTTGATGTATGATTCTCAAACACGAGACCGAACTATCTAGGAAGGACAAAGGCACATTTTTCGGGGTGGTATCTTCATTTTTGTTATACTTTGTTATTTTCTCTATTTTTGGGTTTACATTTGCCTTCTTGCAACCATTTGAGCCTTATACCTTCTTTTCATGCCACATCTTTAGTTCTTTGGCCTTTTGTTTCATTTTTCTTTCTTTTCTTGGTTTTTGATGAAGCAGTTGATCATACTTGATGGAGTTTGTGGTGGAGAAGTTGATATGTTTGGTTCTTATGAAAGCATATATGTGTTTTGAATTCTTTGTGAATAATGGCAAATGAGTATTAGTAAAAGCCGTCCTACATTATAAAGGGCATGGACATATAATAAGTGCAAAAGTTGTAAAAGCCGTCCAAAGTTACACGAGGCGAGGACAAAGCACTATCTTAAAAAAAAAGTGAAAAATGAAAATTTAAAAATATTTTGATGTGAGTTTTCTCCCTTTTCGAGCATTGAGGACAATGCTCCATTTAAGCTTGGGGGGAAGTGTTCTCACACATTTTGTATATATTTTTGTGAGTATAGCTTCGAGTAAGCTTGGGGGTGTTGTTTTTGTTTGGTGACAACTTAGTCTTGGTGTAAAGATATGCGCAATCTTTGCTTCACTATTAGGAAAACCACCAAATTTTTAAATTTTAGCCTACCTTCACCCTTTATGCCTTACGTTACAACCTTGGTGAAAGACCTTTTGACCTAGATAGTTGAGTCACTATTCGAGGGAGGGCATCATGGGTCATTGCCTAAGGAAAGGGGACGCATAGTCAAGATGTCGAGTAGCCTTAAAATTTTTCTTTTCCGGTTCCTTCGAGGAATCATTGGGACACTCACTAAAGGGAGATTTGAGACTAGTGGGAAGAACGCGGTAAGATTGTTTGGGATGAAAGTGAATTGTGATAACTAGTTCTTATGCCTAGCATACCCTATGTTTCAATCAACCTTGGATATCTTGAAACGTGCATACCTTAACTACTTGAGAAAGATTGTCATTCATTTGCTCTATAGTCTTTATGTTGATTCATTTCGTAAAGGTTTGTTTTTCTTTCTTTTTCTTCTATGGTTTGCCTCATTGATGTTTGGTGGAGAGTTATGGGTCAAACTCTTAGGATACCCTTACGAGACCTCACTCGTCCTCATAGGCGACTTTGGGGTTTAAAGGGCTTGTTGTAGCTAAAAACAACCGTGATTCCTACGACAATGAGTTTTAGTGTACATTCTTATCTTAAGTCTTTCTTTTTCGTTTTCAATAAAATTTTCATCCTCTCTTTTTCTTGCTTTGTTTTGCTCGAGGACGAGCAAAAGTTTAGCTTGGGGGAATTTGATGAGTGACATTTTTGGCACTCATTTGGTTCCTTTTTGGATGATTTTTATTTCATTTTATCTCTCTTTTCTTTAGTTTTCCTTAGTTTTATTCTTGTTTTCTTCATTTTATGCTTTTTGTAGTTAGTTTCTCTATTTCGTGCTTTTTCTTGTTTACTTGCTATTTTTCCCTTTTACTTGCTTTTTATCCTTTGATTGTAGGTTGTGATTGATTGTCCAAGGATTCCCAGGCTTCCTTTCTATAGTTTTCCATTGATTTTCATGCCTAAAGCTTGTGCAAGAAGTTTCAAGTCAATGAGAGGTTCAAGGAGCATGCTTCAAAATCTCGTTTATGCCTTCCTCATGGCTCATTTTCTTCAAGAAATTTAAGGAAGTTGTTGCCTACCTTGTCCTCCATCATCATCATCTAGGATGCGTGCACCTCGTGAGCAAGGGCAAAGAAGAAAGGAGGAAGTTGCAGCTATGTGCGGCCGCACTTGAGGAGTGTGCGGCCGCACATCTGTCGTGTGCGGCCGCACATCAGGTATGTGCGGGCGCACATTCCTGGGTACACTCCTTCGAGCGCCCGCACCAACGTGGGTCTATTTTTGGACGTCTTTCCCAACTTCCTCTTGGGATTGTTAGTTATTTCATTCCTTTTATAGAGAGAAGTTTGGGGATCTTGGGGGAGAATTAGATTATATTAGATTTTAGAGGGAGAAAACATTAGTTCTTAGCATTTTTAGAGAGAGAAAGTGTGGGTTTGATGATTGATGATTGAAGATTGCTTCATTTGATTTGATTTCTATCAAGGTTGTAAGGATTCTTTACTCTTTAATGCAATTCAAAGTTTGATTTCATTAGTATTGTTGTTTGATTTGATTAATTGATAGTTGATTGATTTTGCTTGTTTCAATTTGATTTCAATTGATGAATTTGGGAATGATGATTAGTTTAGCTTTGATTTTGTTGTTCTTTATGGATTGTGAGTAGTTTATTTGCTAGGGTAGTGGTGAAGCATGTATTGATGATGAATTGAGGTAAATTTGGGGGAACATTGATTGAGTTGATGATGTGATTAAATTGGTTGATTGATTATGTGCATGTGTGTGTTTGATTTAGGCTTGATCACCCTAGTTATTCACACTAGATTGCATTGTAAGCTTGTTATGATACGGACCAATGATTAGTAAACTTGCAATTTCACGATTGAGGTGCTTTGTGACGTTCCCTAGGTAGTGTTTAGCGTAGTTGACGCTAGTTAGACCTCTAGGTGAACCATCTTAGTATGCTCTTTTGGATACATGATGATTTTCCTTCATATCGCTTGACTTAGTTGGTTTACCCTCCCAAATTACCGTTTCCATTATGATTGCATGTGGATCCATTGCTCTAGTGTCTTAGATTGATTTTATACAAGTTTGCATTACCTAGTTTAGCCTTAGCTCTACCTCAAACCCCTTCTTGATTCCGAAATAGCTTGATTTAGACATCGTGCACTTGATATCCATTCCCTTGGGTTCGACCTTGACTTGCCACTACGCTAAATAGGGGTTAGTTAAGCTATAAATTTTGTTTGATTGGGTGGGGTGGTAGCCCAACGACCTACCGTTCTCCTTCCCATCAAATAACGCTAAAGCATAATAATAGCAAGATCCTAGGCATGATACTAACAAGATTAATAACAAACCCTAGCATGTCATCAAAGATCAAAGCTTTAGCCCTAACATGATACTAACCTGATATTGATATGATATTAGAAAGCATAGAAAGCACCCTAAACATGATACTAGAAAGCAATAATAACATCCTAACATGATGCTAGGAATTAATAAATAACAAACATGCTTTCTACAAGAATAGAGCAATAAGACTACATACTTTGATGCCTCATATCTCTTTCTAATAACAAAATACACGCGTTAGTAACTTCAAGGAAAATATTAAACAAACAATTAAATTAAATAATTGAAATAGTGATTAGGGACCAAACCCTCAGAAATTATAACCTTGGCTAGGGCGAAGGCAACTTCAAACTTGGCTAGGTGTGTCTAGATCTTGTGAATGCAGAATTTTGTTTGTGAAAAGTTAGTTTAGAAAGAGAGAGAGAGTATCAAGAAATTTTTGATGAGAGTTGGTGATATTTTATAGATCATTAAAAACGGAGATTTAAGGAGCCTATTTATAACGAAAATCAACCAGAATATGATAAAAAAGAATCAGAGTTCAAAAAGGAATAAAACACGACGCTGTCGCCGCTGTTGCCGCGCGACAGCCTGCGGTGCAGCGCTGCAGAAAATTTTTCCACACGTTTTCCTATTTCTGATAAAATTTAGCGTGCGAGGGATAAAACTGTAATTTTATTTAAAACACTTTTTATTCCAAATAAAACTCAAAAAAAAACTCAATTATCAATACTAATCATATTAGGATTCAAAAGAACCTTTCTAGAAGATTCTAGAAGAGTATAAGCAATCCTAATTGCAATAGGAATCATAAATCACAATGGGCCCTCCTCTAGATCATTGGGCTGCATATAAAAGTCAAACCGGGCCCACTTCAGTGTTTTGGCCATAACTTCCTCGTTATTCATCGGAATTGGGCTTATAATGTATCGTTGGAAAGATCTTTTCGAGCCTAATCCAACTACACTATTATTGGACCCTTTCCATGGACCAAACTAAGCTGGATTGGATATTTTCATAAAACAGGTTTTCAAAAATAGAGAGAAAGAAAAGAAATAAAAACTAACCGCAACACCAGACTTTCCACACCTTCACTTCATTCGATTATGATTCGACGTGAAAAGTATTTATCACTGGGTTCGTTTTTGGGGAACACATTTGGGTGTCTACAGAAGCCCCCACTTTGACTAAGTTTGGAGAAACGCAAGTTTCGAAAATGAAAGTCAAAGTAGTGATAGGGACGGAGAATGATTCAGAACGTTCTGCGATCCTAAATCATTACTGTAATGCCGATACATGCAAACTAGCGTTAGTTAAAACAGATAAGAGAGTTAAGAAATGTGTATCTTGCACCGTCGAGCACACGTCTCTGGAGTAACCGGTTTGTGTTATTGCATTGTTGTTGTGACAACCTTCCACAAGCTAGGGAACTCCATCCTGCTGCTTTTGACGATCTCCCTCAAGCTAGGGGATACCGCCTGAAGACTGCTACGCTTGTAACTGCCTCCAATTTTCGTTGTGATAGTCTTCTGCAAGCTAGAGAATACTATCGAAAATTGCTTCGCTTGAAACGATCTTCTGCCGCTTTGTGACCATCTTCCGCAAGCCAGGGAACATGATCGAAGATAACTTTGCCTGAAATCACCTCCAGATGTTTGTGACAACCCTCCACAAGCTAGGGAACGCTATCGAAGATATCTTCGCCTGAAGTCATCCTC
Source organism: Chenopodium album (assembly GCF_948465745.1). Lineage (NCBI taxonomy): Eukaryota > Viridiplantae > Streptophyta > Magnoliopsida > Caryophyllales > Amaranthaceae > Chenopodium > Chenopodium album. The sequence continues at coordinate 24,017,938 of NC_137846.1, read as the reverse complement.
ATTTGTTGCGATAATACTCCGAAGAACATCACCGAAGACCAACGCTTGTTGATCCTTTGAAGTTCGCTTGAACTTGCTTTTGCTATGCTAGTGCGTCGGCGTTTTTTCTTGCTTGTGAACCAGTGTGTCGGTGCCTTTGTTGTTTATGAACCATTATGTCGGTGCCTTCACTGCTTATGAACCATTATGTCGGTGCCTTTGCTGTGAGCCAATGTTTAGGCGCTTTAAGCTAAGTGAGACAATCATTTATCAAATCGATCACCTATTATGATTGTAATCAAGCCGATTACTTAATCATGTCAAATTGCTTATGGGGGCTAACTAGCGTACCAAGGAACCTGAAATTGCTGCATCAGGTTGAAATAACCGTTCTGAGAGACCTAGTGTTCTGTCGCCGCTGCAAAATCACTATCGCCGCATTTTCTTCATGTCGCTCGGCGTTGCACTCTATCGCGCGGCGACAGAGCTGTCGTGCGACACTACTGTCGGGATTTCTGAATAAATCCCCTTTCTTCCTCATTTCGCTGCTACTGCTTTTTTCATTCGAGTTTCGCCACGAAAATTTCGAATTACCCGTTCTTGCTCGTTTCTCAACCAAATTCGTTCAAATTTGTTGCAAATCGAAGCTTTGTTCATCTAGTTTGCTGATCCATGTAAATTTTTCCTAACTCACTCGATTTTTTAGTGAATTTTACACATTTTTATTCACGAATTTCTTAAAAATTCAAAACTTATATTGCTCAATTTACCTTGTTTATCAAATTTTATGCCATGAAATTGCTTGATTATGTTTGTATATTGCCTTAGGAGTATTTTGAGACTTGTTTGACTCAATTTGGTGAAGAAAAGAGCGATTCACCATTGTTGAACCTCTTAAGGTCGTGAGAACAATGTGGCTCGTTCTTGATGTTTTTGCTAGCAATTCTTGTCTAATTTGTCACAATAATTATCATAATATTGCAAGAAGTTGTTTGATTGCTTGAAAAATGCCATATATGCTTGAATTGAAATTGTGCTCTGTTTTAGTACTATGTACTCTGTCTTTTTTTTTTAATATAGTATCATGCGGCTAGGCAAACCTTAGATACTATAGAGCCTTAATTTTTATCAATTTTGCATAACATAGTATGGCTAGACAACGCGGTTCCGGTTCTCGGTCCCGAGACACACGACGAGAGCACGAGCCCGTTCAGGAGGACGCCAATCCATCCACCTCTCTCGGTTCTTTCCCTGAGTAGGACGAGCGGACATTGTTCTTTGCCCCCAAGCATCATATTTCTAAGAGGGTGCGTCGTGGGATTGTTGGTGGTAGGACCCGTAGCCACGGCTCTAGCAACGAGACCATTGGTTCATTGTACGACAAATATTTCCACAATGAAGAATTGCGACTGCTCTGGGAGTGTTGTGGGCTGACTGCCCTATTTCGGGCTACGCAGGCCATGTACTCATTCGTTGCGGGCCACCACGTGGTTCGCGCTTTGGTGGAGTTCTTTTGGGATACCCCCAACACTTTTCACTTTCCCTAGGGGGAGATGACTGTCACCCCAACCGACTTCAGTCTCATCTCGGGACTGGAGTTTCGCTCGACTGCGCTACCGTTCGACAGCTCTATTAGTGTTTTCTCTCCTGTGGTCGAGGAGCTGTTGGGTCCGATCGCTGTTCGGGCCCATGCTGAGGTGGAGCCCTCACGATTTAGCTTCAGGTGTATTCGTCGGTCGACTCTGGTAATGGCTTTTGAGGACGATGTGACCACCCGAGAGTAGCGGGTGCGCATCTTTGCACTCATTTTGCTGTCAGGGACCTTTTCTCCTAACAAGGGTAGTCGGGTGCTGCTTTACTACCTTCCTGCTCTCCGCGATCTTTAGCTGATCGGGACTTACGATTGGGCCAGCATGGCCTATGCTAACTTTTTGCGGGGGTTGCAAGACTCCTGTCGACACCGGTCTTATATAGGAAACATCGCTCTCTCTAGCTTCTGGAGAGTTGTGGAGGTACACTTTATCTCTTTAAAAGCTAGCTTTAAACTCTTATTAGCATCTGCTGATTTCCTTTTTGTTTTCGTAGATCTGGTTCTATGAGTACTTTCCTTCGCTTGCGCCGGTGAGACCATCTCCACGCGAGCTCCCTGTTGGCGCCTGTTGGGGAGGTCGCTTTAGTAACTAGGCGACTACTGCCCATGTTCAAGAGCTGATCCTCTCGGCATGTCCCATTTGAATAGTTGACATATTTGTATTGCTTTTGATAGAGCTTCATCTTATAGACATCCTTTGCTGGAACCTGAGGTATTATACCAGCCATGGGATGGTCTGGTTATTCCAGCGCTGATTGCGTAGTACACTGTTGAGCGTCGTTACTTTCAGGGGACGTATGAGGCGGTGGTGTACCTAGGAGAGAGAGTTGTTATCCAGCACTCCTTAGAGATTTTCGTCGTCCCTGCTCCTCCGCATCGCCACATGTTCCATGATGCGATGCTGCTTAATTTATCGGAGAGATCGCCTGCTGGTACCCCTTGGAGATCTCATGCTAGCTCGGGGCGATGCTAAGAGGAGGATTTATAGCCATTGTTAGCTCCGACCCCTGTCTTCTCTGAGGAGGCGGTGGTATGATTTTTGTTTATTATTTCTTTGCTAAGTAGCCCCCAAGTGGTATTTTATTCACTTTGGTTTGCTTTTTCTTCAGACCGAGCCTACTGAGTTCGTTCCCCCTAGTATGTCCATCCACTATCAGGGGACATACGGGCCTATTGAGGAGATGATCCCTCCGGCTCTCGAGGATCAGCATTTCGTTGAGCGATATATCCCTCGTCACCAGACTCGGTTAGTTATTTATCTGCTATTTGTTGATATCTGTCCTGTTTTGTTACTGATTTTATTTCTTTGACAGTTCTCGCGCGAGGTGGTTACGGCGATGGCGAGGTGTATAGACGCCTTTCGGAGCCAGCTAGTGCGAATGAGGAACGTGGCTTCCTGTCGTCGTGACGACGCTGCTCGGGAGGTAGCTTTTCCTCTTTATTTTTGCTTTGTTTATATTTCTATTTTGCTTTTCACCTGACTTGATCTCTTTTTTTTTTTTTTTTTTACAGGGACAGCCTATTCCTTCCCATACTCGGATGAGACCTGAGGCTCAGAGAGAGCCGGCTAGGTCTAGCTCGAGGCTTCGCCGCACTACTTCTGGTGGTCGAGGTGGCCGATCTGATGCTGCTTGGACCGAAGCGGTGGAGAGCTCGGGTTCTTCTTCTAAGGGTGCACATGATGGGCCAACGGGCTGAGGAGAGACGACATCGGCTCCAGGAGGTGGTGGGACGTACGAGTCGGCTCGTCGTCGCAGCAGCCTCCGCAGCCTCAGCCTTTGCTGATTCATCACCAGGGCAATCTTGGGTGGACTGGTCCTGAGTCGAGTTTCCCTACTCCTGGCGAGACCGGAGCTGGTGGGGATCATACACTTCGATCTGCGCAATTCTTTGATATGATGAACATTCCACATCATCTGCGTCCTCCAATGCCGTAGTTGTACCTGTGTTTATTTATTCTGACTTTTATAGGACTTTGCCTGACTGACTCGTTTATTAGCTATATTTGTTAGACATGTTTGTATATACAGACTATCATCTATTATGACTGTATTATCTTTGCATTTATTTTTCATTTTTATGTGCATATGTGTGTGTGCAAAAAATTTGTGATTAATTTTGCACAAAAAAAATTTCCGTCATTTTTATTACTAAGGGAGGGTACCCGACTTTCTCCCCCAAAAGAAGAAAAAAATGAAAAATAAATCAGACTTGAAACGAACCTAAATTTAATTAAGCTATAATAAATCAAAAGAGAAAGAAAGTATATTGATTAAAATGTATGGGTATTTGAACAAAGGGCGTAATTGTAAAGTCATCATACGAATTTGAATCATAGCCAGAAAAACGCGGTTTGCATAACACGTTGAGGAAGCGCTGCAGTGCTGCGTGTCGCCACGCGTTTTGCGATGTCGCCGAGCGCTGCTGCTGTCGCCAGGCGACAGGCTTGTCGTTCGGCGCTGCAGTGCGCTGCCTCCGAATCCTTTCCTTAGTCGAACTGCATCGATTTTGTAAATAAATAGCCCCCTAATCTGCTGATTTTCCGTATAATTCGAACAGATTAATTATAACCTTAGTTTCGCAACAAATAATCATGTCTTAAGTTAGCAATTTCACTCATGAGTGGTGTCGTTCTTTAACTGCTAAAGAGAGGAGAGAACTCGACTTTTTTCACATGGGAGGTATTTATGGTATTAAGGGGGTAGATCTTGACATGGATTTTATTCATACCGCCTTAGCATATAGCGACACAGATACACATTGCTTTAGACTCGGGTGTGATGAAGTTAGCCCTTTACTGGAAGAATTTGGTGCCATCCTAGGCTTCCCTTCATTGGATCTCGTGGTAATCCCTAGAATAAATGAATATTATTATAAATATTTTGAGCGCTTCTTTAATTTAAGAGACTAAGATCTAACCAATATTGTAGATGGTAGTGTAGTCAATCTAAAAGAATTTGCACGCCACTACTTTGATAGACCTTATTCTGAATCTTTTCATGTTTATAGAAGAAGGCCTTTTCTCTTTTGCATGCTTAACCAATATCTTCTCACTAGTGGTAGAACTAATGAGGGTCAAGCAATTATATTAACTGTTTTAGAGCAAATTGAATCTGGAAGAAACCCAATGCCATTAATTGTTGGAGAGATTATGCTTAGTCTTGATGAATTAAAGAAAAATCCAAAAGCACCTTTTCGGGGCTCTTCAATTTTATTAGAGGTAGAAAAATAATATTTTTAATTACAGAAATTAAAAACATATTTTTGTATAGTAATACTGATTTATCTGCATTGAATTTTGTTGGTTGCAGATATGGTTAATGGAGAGACTAGAATTACTTAGTCCTCCCGACAATATTGAAAAATATACTCCAAATTGTTTTGTGAGGCGAAAGAAACGCTTCTCTAAAATGGGGTTCCATGAGTGGAATGAAGTCTTTGCTTCTTGCAACTTTGCTATCAAGTGGGTCGTCCCATGGTGGAAAATAGAGAAGATGGTTGGTGTCAACAAGCAACCCTTCTGCCGTCTTCCAAGCTTAACCAAGATGACTTTTTATTATCCCTGCAGGGTAAAAAGGCAGTACGGTTGACTTCAAACAATTCCTTCCGGGGATCTCCGTCGTCCCTATGAATTCCCTGTCTCACAAGAAGTAGAGAATTTGACACATATTGGAGTGCTAGGCCTTTATGGGACGTGATTACCCAGAAGGTTCCTCCTTCCTTGCCCAATGATGTGAAAAGATGGCTTCTTAATAAGCCTACCAAGGATATGAAGAAAAGTCAGAGTAGAACCAATGTGAAGGAATGTTTGGGTGAGAAAATTGAGTTTAAAACACCTGTGATGCCTAAGAAGAAAAGTACTACAAAGGATAAAGGGAAAAGAAAAGCTGACACTTTAGAAAAGAAGGTTTGGGTAGAAAAGAAACATGGAGTCCTAGCTAAAGGAGAAACTATATACTCTAAAATTGAATGTAGGTTCCTCTAAAGGATGCCTACTAGCTAAAGCCATGGACGATGAAGAGGAGGCAGATAAAATTGGAAAAGGTCAAGGAAAGAGAAGAAAGATTGAAGCATTACTAAACTCCCAATTTATTAGACTATTTTAAAATTTAAAGTCAATTTTTAGAATTCCATCAATAATGTAATTTATTTATTAATGAAATTTCAGCATTTTTTATTAAATCAACTTTTAAATTAAATTTATAAAAGCAATTTTATTTTCCAGAAATTTTATCGAGTACAGACGGTCGAAAAGTTTTCGAAAAACACCAAAATTTGCCCAGATATTCCCAAAAAAGCGGCGCCGCTGTTTTGCGTCTGTCGCCAAGCATTGATGTCTGTCGCCGAGCGACAGGCTTTGTTGCTTTGCGCTGCAGTCTGTCGGCAGGCGACAGACCTCTTTCTGTGGCGCTGCTATTTGGTCGAATTTCTTCTTGTTTCTGTGATGCGAGGTTTGCAAAATTTAAAGTGGTCGCACCCTGTAAAGGGTTGCCTACGTATCCTCTCTTAAGGAATCAAGCCAAAAGTAGCTCTCTTGAGTGTCCTACTCAAGTAATTATGGGTAGTACTTTTTAAGTTGGTCAAGGTTCGTCGTGTTTGAGAACTCATTGCCATCTATGTCAGTTAGTTTTGCTGCACCTCCTGATAGGATGGTTTTGACGATATATGGGTCGGACCAATTAGGCGTGAATTTGCCTCTTGGGTCCAAAACGTTTTTCCTTAGTGCTTTTAATACCAAGTCTCCTACTTTGATGTTTCTTGTCTTGACCTTCTTATTAAAGTGCCTAGCCATACGGGTTTGATAACATTGGGTATGATGTAGAGCTTCTAGTCACTTTTCATCGAGTAGGGTTAGCTCTTCATATCTTGCTTTAGTCCATTCGACTTCATCAAGTTTACTTTCTGTGCAATGCGTAGAGACGATATCTCTAGCTCTACAGGTTGTACGACATCCATTCCATAAACCAAGGAGAATGGCGTATTTCCTGTTGATGTGCGGATGGACGTGCGATAACCCCAAAGTGAAAAATGGAGTTTGTTAGGCCAATCCTTGTAATTTTCTATCATTTTCTCGATAATAGTCTTTAGGTTTTTATTAGCTGCCTCAACTGCTCCATTTGCTTAAGGTCTATAGGGGGAAGAATGATGGTGTTGAACACCATATTTTTGTAATAATTCTTAACATTCAGCTTGAAAGTGAGTTCCATTGTCACTTATCATCTCATGTGGGACTCCGTATCGACAAATAATATTCCTTTCGATAAAGAGTGCTACATGTCTCGCAGTGAGTTTAGCATATGATTGTGCTTCAACCCACTTTGTGAAGTAATCAATTGCTACTAAGATGTATTATTCATGACCTCCTTTCCTAGGAGGGGTAATTTTACCGATAATATCAATTCCCCATGTAGAGAATGGCCATGGTGAAGTGTAGGTGTAAAGTAAAGACGGAGGAACGTGCTGTAAGTTAGCGTAAATTTGGCACTTAGGGTATCTTTTTACATATTGATGACAATCTCTATTCATGGTAGTCCAATAGTACCCTTCTCGCATTATCTTTTGGACTAGCATTTTGCCATTAACATGGGTTCCACAAATGCCTTCGTGGACTATCCTCATAGCTCTTTGGGCGTCTTTTTTCCCTACACATAAGAGAGCTCGTCCCTTAGGTACCCTTTTATGTAACTCGTTATCTATGAGTACGTATTGGGAAGCCAAGAGTCTTAATGCTCGTTTTGCTCTTTTGTCAGCATGAGAGGAATATTCTCCTTTGGTGACGTAATTGAGTATATCTGTATACCACGGTTCTTCTTCTTCATCTTGGACCACTTTGTCGTCTTCTATGGCTTGAATGTAAGTCGGTTTATGCGTTTTCTCTATGGTTAGAGGCATTTGTTCGATTTCCGCAGGAATCCTAACCATTGAGGCTAGTTTTGCCAAAGCATCAGCAAATTGATTTTCCTCTCTAGGTAGATAGGTGTATTATACCTTTTCCAGCTGGTTGGTGAGAGTTTCCAAATAAGTTTTGTAAGGGGCTAGACTTTCACTCCTTACTTTCCATCTTTTGGAAATTTGGTTGATGATCAACGAAGAGTCTTCGAATATTAGCAATTTCTTCACTGCCAATGCCAAAGTTGTTTCAAGGCCTACCACGCATGCTTCGTATTCGGCAGCGTTATTGGTAACGTCGAAATCTAGCTTTATAGAGATTAGAACATGCTCTTCTTTAGGTGATACTAATAGTACTCCAACACCACATCCCTTTTGGTTTGAGGCTCCATCGAAGTATAAAGTCCAAGTATCATCTTCTGTAACCATCAAGTCTTCATCTGGAAATTCGTTGTCATGTGTTGGCGTCAAATCTTCTATTGATAGCCTTTTGAGGCATGAATCTTACATCTAACTGGGCTAAGTTGACTATCCACCTTGATATGCGCCCATTGAGTGTAGTCTTTTCGAAGAGATACTTAAGTGGGTCCATTCGAGAAACCACAAATACTGTATGCACGAGCATGTAATGTCTTAACTTGGTTGTGGCCCACACCAATTTGAGGCACAATTTCTCAAGCGGTGTGTAGCGTAATTCATACTCGAGGATTTTCTTACTTGGATAGTAGATTGCGTTTTCTTTTCCTTCTACTTCTTGCGTAAGCATAGCCCCCATTGTCTCCTTGGTAACTGTTAAGGACAACCTAAGAGGGATCCCTGGAAGCCCTGGTGCTAATACGGGAGGGTTTACGAGATAGGCTTTGATCTTTTCAAAGGCTTTTTGACACTCGTCGTCCCATATTACCGGCACATTCTTTTTGAGCTTCTTGAATATTGGTCCGCATATCGTTGTTAATTTCGATATGAACCTACTTATGTATTGCAACCGGCCAATAAATCCTCGAATTTGTTTCTTGGTTTTGGGTGATGGTATTGACATGATCGCCTTGATCTTGGTTGGGTCTATCTCTATTCCTCTAGAGCTTATGACATATCCCAAGAGCTTGCCTGAGGTGACTCCGAAAGCACACTTAGATGGATTCAACCTCATGTTGTATTTTCTTAGCCTTTCAAAAAATTTCTTAAGGCTACTTGATGTCCTGGGCGATCTTTTGATTTCACAATCATATCGTCTACATACACTTCGACTTCTTTGTGCATCACATCATGGAGTAGGGCAGTTGTTGCTCGTTGGTAAGTAGCACCCACGGTTTTCAACCCGAATGGCATTACCATGTAACAATAAGTACCCCACGGTGTTATGAATGTTGTTTTCTCCATGTCTTCTTCTGCCATGAGAATTTGGTTGTACCCTGTGTACCCATTCATAAATGAGAGAAGTGCATGATTTGTTGTATTATCTACTAAAATATCGATGTGTGGTAAAGGGAAGTCGTACTTTGGACTTGCCTTATTTAAATCTCAATAGTCGACACACATTCTTACCCTTCCATCCTTCTTCGGAACTGGGACCACATTTGCTACCCATTCGGGGTATTTGGATACCCTAATAAAACCTGCAGTTATTTGTTTCTGAACTTCTTCATTTATTTTAAGAGCTACGTCGAGTTTCATTCGACGCAGCTTTTGTTTACAGGTTTCATTCCTGGAAAATTTTGATTATAACACCACACAAAAAAAACATAATAACTTTTATTATAACACCACAAAAAAAAACTCATAAATTTGATTTCACCACCACTTAACGGATTCTTGGATGGAATCCGTTAGTGGGGCCCATAATTTGACACGTGTCAATAGCCTATAGGTTTAAAAAATTGAATTAATAAAATGAAAAAAATTTAATTAAAAAAAAATCCCTTAACCCAGCTAGCCCCACCACCAGCGCCACCTTGCCTCAGCCGCCGACACCCCTCTCCCCCACCAAAACCGGCGAAACCACCCATGCCGTTGAATTTCGCCTTCCCCCTCCCTAAAAACCCGAAGCCGCCGAAGTCCTACCACCAAACCCGTAAACCAATACGCGCGCGCTGCCGAACCCCTACCGCCAACATCACGCCACCACCATCATCGTCGAACTCTGCTCCCCTACTCAAAGCCGTCGTCGAAACCCCAACCCACACCAACCCAAAAAGCGCCCTCACCTAAACCCTAACCCGTACCCAGAATTGAAACGATTGGGGCTGAGGCTAAGGTGGGTACAGTGTTTTAGGGTGGTGCGTCGTTCATGAGTTCGTCTGGGCTGGTTTCGTTGGTCAAAGATGGTCGGCAGAGAGCCAGCAGCGGCGATGGGGGCAGGAGGAACCGGCGCCGGTGGTGAGTGTGGTGGCTGGGTTAGGATTTTAGGGTTTTTACATTTTTTTAAAATTTTGTTTTTTTTCTAAATTTTCTTTTTTTTTAATCCAATATATAACTGACACGTGTACTATGTGGGGTCTACTAACGATTTTTTGGATGGTGTTAGCAATTGGTGGTGAAATATGATTTTTTTGGTTTTTTTGTTGTGTTATAATAAAAATTTTAAATTTTGTGGTGTTATAATCAAATTTTGAGTTTTTTTGTGGTGTTATTTTCTAAAAAACCTTAAATAAAATTCAACTTTTGTGCCTTTAAACTAAATTGTTTGCTTCATAATTGAAGGAGTTTGGTAATTATTTTTCATATAAATAGGAACTCAATTTTAAAAGTTGTATATTTCTCCATATTTTTAATTTTTTAATTCTTTAGAGAGAGAAAATTTTGAGAGAGAGAAATTCCATAGATTAAGGACGAAGGATGTGTGCATTCAGAATTTTTTCATGATTTTGATCGTTGTTTTGTTAATGATGTGATATGAATATGTATGTTGAATTTGAAATTAATATGACAAAGGTTGAAGATAACGTTCTTTATAAAATATTGTTATGTTCATTGTTAATAACTCTGAAATTAATGTTTAATTTTCATTTAATTCACATTCTGTTCAGTTTAAATATTACTTATGTTCTTTTACACACACACACACATATATATATATATATATATATATATATATAAAGCCGGTCTCCCAGCCAGGCCACGAGACATTGACACTTGATATTTTAGTTTTTTCCCAAGCGTTCGCTAAGTGTCGCGCCACGTAAGCGACAAATAGATTTAATTGTGACACATATGATGCTAAGTTAGCGAATTCTAGGTTTTTAGGGGTTTTCTTTAGAGAGGTTTAGGTTTTCTCTGTTTTTTGATATAACCTTCTTGTTTCCTCTTCTTCTCCTCTTCAAATGATATAGAGAGTACTCTATTTATTGAGAGAGGACTCCCTAGGGTTAGGGTTTAATATATATTAGTTTTGTGCCTCGTGCGATGCCTGTGTTATTGTAGGGAATATTTCAAGCATTATGATAACCCCAAACTTGAACCCCACTGTGATCATACACTAAAGTACGGTGGCGTTCCAAAGGGAAAGACAAAGAGCAAAAAGAGTCGCCAACAAGTTTTAGGAACTTGTAAACCCAAAAGACAATCCAAAAGGACCATCAACTACTCCATAAGGTCTTGAACCAAACAGGGTCCGGGGATGAGGGTACGAATCCAATCTACAAAAGAAAGGACCCGCCCTATAAAATAGGCCTCTACTTTGTTCTGCTCGTATTCATGTGCACTTTTCGAATAACATACAAACATTATATTAAACCTACCCTGTTTATCTATGTTGGTTGAATATTAATGCACAAATAAAACTATTATTAGCGATCACTTAAGTTAAAATCACATTAGCCTAAACCAAATTAATAATTATCTTATTAAGCGTGATTTCAAGTACAAATTCCCTTTAACAATCATAAAAGGTGTGATCAAGCAATAACAATAAAACATATCAAGCAACATAATAATAAATCAATAACAATAATCATAATAGCATGATAAGGCATAATAAAGCTCAAACATAATAGCAAGATCCTAGGCATGATACTAACAAGGTTAATAACAACTCCTAGCATGTCACTAAACAATAAAGATCGAAGCTTTAAACCTAACATGGTACTAACATGATATTAGAAAGGATTAAAGGCACCCTAAACATGATATTAGAAAGCAATAAATAACATCCTAACATGATACTAGAAAGCATTAAAAGCGTCCTAACATGATACTAGGAATATTAAACAATAATAAGCATGCTTTCTACATTAAAAGAGAGTAATAAGATTACATACTTTGAAGCCTCGTACCTCTTTCTAATAACAAAATACACAAGTTAGTAACTTCAATGAAAATCAATAAAGAATAATTAAAGAATTAAAGAATTAAATTAGAACCAAATTAAATAAAGTTTTGACTAGTTTTGGACCAAACCCTCAGAAATTATCAAACCTTGCACGTCTAGGGCGAAGGCAACTTCGAACTTGGCTAAGAGACTCTAAGTCTTGTGAATGCGGAATATTGTGTGTAAAAAGCTAGCTTAGAAATAGAGAGAAAGAAAATAAGAATTAAGGATAAGAGTTGATGATTGTGAATTGATTTCTGAAAACAGGGATTCGGACGCCATTTATAATGAAAATAGTCCAGAAAAATCATAGAATTTGATAAGGAATAAAACTCCACGCTGTCGCCAGGAATCAACTCTGTCGCGACGCGACAATGTCTGTCGCGAGGCGACAGGGTCTGTCGCGCGGCGACAGGGTCTGTCGCGCGGCGACAGACTTGTCGTTTGGCGACAACCTGTATTAGCGCATTTTTCTTCACGCGAAATCCGATCTTTAATCAACTTGATCTACGGAATCCGTACAGAAGATAAAATATATATTTTTAAGATAACAAAACGATATTTTTATTCCAAATAAAAATCTATTAAAGATAATTAATTATTAAATCTAATAATATTAGAATTAAAAGGAAATTTCTAGAAACTTCTAGAAAACTATAATTAATCCTAATAATTTTAGGAATAATAATTAATATTGGGTCATCCTCTAGATCATTGGGCCGTATTTAAATAATTAACCAGGCCCAGTTTAGTATTTTGGCCATAACTTCCTCAATATTCATCGGAATTGATCTTATAATATATCATTAGAAAGGTCTCTTCGAGCCCCACCCATCTACACTATTATTGGACCTTAATTATGGACCAAACTAAACTGGTTCGGCTATTTTCAAATAAATAAAGTCATTTTCAAAAATAGAGAGAAAAGAATTTAATTAAAACTAAACCGCAACACTTGACTTTCAAACCACTTTCACCTAATTCGATAATAACACAACGTGAAAGGCATTCATCACTGGGTTTGGTTTTGGGGAGACACAAATGGGTGTCTACAGAAGCTTCCACTTTGACTGAGTTTGAAGAATCTTATGTTTCGAAAACGAAAGTCAAAGTATCGATAGGGACGGAGAATGATTCAAAACGTTCTGCGATTCCAAATCATTCTTATAACGCCGATACCTGTAAAACAATCATTAGTTAAACAGATAAAAGAGTTAAGAAACGTGTATCTTGCACCGTCGAGTACACGTCTCTGAAAGTAACCATTTGCTGTTGCTTCATTTGTTGTTTGTGACAACCTCCACAGTGCCTCGTGAACGCCATCATTGAAGATAACTGTATGTCGTCGCCTTCAATATTCTTGGTGACAATCCTCCACAGTATTTCGGGAATATCGTCGAAAATAACTGTATGTCGTCATCTTCCAGGTTGTGGCCGTACATCGCCACGGCAGTGCGTCGCCGCTATAGACAATCTCTTCTTTACCTTGAGGGACCGTCGAAGTTGACCTTGCTTCGCCATCTCCGCTATTTTGTGACACTACCTCGCCACGACCGTGCTTCGCCACTAGACAACTCCTCTCTATGTTGAGACATTGCCAAAGAATCATTTTGCCTATTGACCCTTAATATATCGTTGTTTATCATCGCTTTTGTATATTTGTGCCAGTACTTTGGTGCTTTTGCCTTTGTAAACCATTACTTTGGTGCATCTATTGAACCAATATTTCGGTGTATCTGTTGAACCAATATTTCGGTGCCTTATTATGAGCCAATACTTAGGCACTTTAAGCTAAGTGAGACAATCTTTCATCAAGTCGATCACTTAGTGCATTTTTTATCAAGCTGACTGAATCATGTCAATTTGCTTAAAGGGGCTAACTGCCGTACCAAGGAACCTAAATCACTAAAAATAGGCCCACAAAACCATAAGGAGGGGCCCAGCACTCTGTCGCCGCTCCAGCGCTGGCCAGAGACACCTGTCGCGAGCATTTGCATCTGTCGCCAATTCACCAGACTCGAGTAAGTGATTTCTTACATATTATCTTCATGTTTGCTTCGTAATTGTTACTGACTTAGTTACTTTGACAGTTTTCTCGCAAGGTGGTGACGGCTATGGTTAGGTGCATAGACGCTTTTCGCAGCCAGCTTGTGAGGTTGCGGAACCGTGCTACCTGTCGTAGCAATGATGCTGAGGAGGTATTACTTTTGTTTTTATTATTTTTGACTTTATTTTTGTTGCATTTTCTAATTTGATTTACTTTTGCAGGGGCAGCCTATTCCTTCTCCACGCACTCGGTCGAGACCCGAGCCTAGGAGAGAGACTACTAGGTCCAACTCGAGGCGTCACCGGACTACTTCAGGTGGCCGGGGTGGTCGTTCTGAGGCCGCAGCGGTAGAGGACTCGGCGTCATCACCTGAGGAGGTTCCGACCGGGCCGACCGTTCGAGGTGGGATGGGTGGTGGGACGTTTGAGTTTGGCTCGTCGTCGCAGCAGCCTTTGCAGCCTTAGCCTCTTTCCGTCGGATTTCAGGGTGAGGTTAGGTGGCCTGGCCTTGAGTTGCAGTTCGCGCCGCCCGGTGGTTCAGGGGGCGATGATGGACATACTCCACGGAGTAGGACATTTTTCGATACATTCGGCATCCCTCGCGACTTGCGACCTCCGGCGCCATAGTTGTACCTGTGTTTATTTATTTTTGACTTTTGTAGGACTTTGTCTATTTTATTCATATGACTTATGTACTAGACATTTGTATATATATGCACTTTATTATTTATTAACATTTTATTTGCCTGATTTATTATTTTGTAACAAATGTGTTGTGCATGTAAGTGTGTGAGAAAGTGTAATTTTTGCGCGAAATTTCCGTCATTTTTAATATTAGTGGAGGGTACCGACTCTCTCCCCCAAAAAAAGGAAATGAAAAAGGAAAGCTGAATATGATATAATAATAATAATAATAATAATAATAATATAATAATAGTAATAATAATGATAAGAAAGGTGTATGAATAGGAATAGAACAGTAAGTCAAGTCAAGGTCGAAATCAAGTACGTAAAAACACGGTTTCCTACGCGTAATAGGTGTCGCTGCAAAGAAATAAACCGGTGTCGTGTAATTCATCCTGTCGCCACGCGACAGCCTTTGTCGCCACGCGACAATTTTGTCGCCTGGCGACAGACGCGCTTTCCTGTTTCCTACAGGAATTGAAGTCTGTCATGAAAAAAAAGTTATAAATAGCCCCTGAATTATCCGTTTACTGCATAATTTAACCAGTTTATTAATTAGCTAATTAACTAGAAATCATGCCTTTAGCTAAAAGAACTTTTTGTGGATACATGGATGAATGGTGTCGTCATTTAACTGCTAAAGATAAAAAAGCATTAGATATTTCTCATATGGGGGGTATGTTCGGAATCAAGGGGATGAGTCTTGACATTGATTTTATTTATTCTGTCATAGACTATTGGGATATTGATACTCACTATTTTAGATTTTTCCATGATGAAATATGTCCTTTACCGGAAGAATTTGGAGCCATTATAGGTTATTATTCCATAGATCTTGCGGTAATGCCTAGAATCAATGAATATTATTATAAAGATTTTGAATGCTTTTTTGATTTGAGGGGTACGGCTTTAAAACATATAGTGCATGGGAATATAGTTGATTTGACAGAATTTGCACATTATTTTTATGATAATCCTAATCCTGATTTTCGTGTCTATAAGAGAAGGGCTTTTCTTTATTGCTTTTTTAACCAATTACTTTTAGTTAGTGGTAAGGATAATGAAGGCCAATCAATGATTATATCTGTTATAGAACAAGTTGAATCTAGGAGAAATCCAATGCCGCTAATTGTTGGAGAGACTATGATGCATTAAGAAAGAATCCAAGAGCACCTTCTCGAGGTTCTCCAATTCTATTACAGGTATAAAATAATGCTATTTTTAATTTACCAAGAATTAAAGAATATTATTTTTACACTGTAATACTAATTAAATACATATTTTACAGATATGGCTCATGGAGAGGTTAAAGCTTATTAATCCTCCTGACGATATACATATGTTCCAAATTGCATAGTCCGGCGAAAGAAACGATTTTTGAAAATAGGTCGCCGTGAGTGGAGCAAGGTGTTTGCTGCCGGTGACTTTACCATAAGCTGGATTGTTCCTTGGTGGAAGATTGAGGTAATGGTTGGTTGCGGTAACCAAGCATATTGTCGTCTCCTGAGCTTGTCAAGATTAACCTTTTATTTTCCTTGTAGAGTTATGAGACAATATGGTCTTGCACAAACCATCCCAATAGGAGATCTCCGCCGTCCTTATGAATTTCCTGTGTCACAAGAGATTGAGCGTTTTGACGGATACTGGAGTGGTAGGCCCTTATGGGGAGTGATTACCCACAAGGAACCACCTTGTTTGTCAAATAAAGTGAAACAATGGCTTGATGGAAGATTTCAAAAATCTCAAGTCAAAATTGAGAAGACCAATGTGAAGGATCGTCTAGGTGACAAAAAGGTCCCTGCTAAAGAACGTCTAGGGGAAAGGATTGAATTCAAAACTCCTATTATGCCAGGAAAGAAAAGTTCTAAGAAAAATCAAGGAAAAAGAAAAATTGACTCTACAAAGAAGGAAGCTTGGGTAGAGAAGAAACATGGAGTTCTAGCGGAGGGAGAAACCATCTATACTAAGATAGAGTGTAGGTCTTCTAATGGTTGTCTCCTAGCAAAGGTTATGGATCAAGAGGAAGAAAATGAAGACACAAATTGGAAGAGAATCAAGAAAGAGAAAAAAGACTAGAGCATTGCTTTTCCTTTGATTTATTAGACAAAGTTAATTTGTTTTAGTTAATTTTTCAGCTTTTATTTTGTCAATAATGTACTTTCTTTATTAATTAATAAAATTTCAGCTTTTATTTTAATTAACTTTCAATTAAAGCAATGAAAACAATTACAACATTTATTTTTCGGAGGATTAATTCGAGTACGGAAGTCGAATAAATTTCCAGAACATGCGAAACTGGTCTAGACACTCGCAGAAAGCTGGTGCTGCTATCTGATTCACTGTCGCTGACAATTTGGCTCTGTCGCCTGGCGACAAAGTCTATTTTCTGGCGCCAGTCTTGAAATTTTGCAGACATGCGTTTTTTACTTCGGGGATACAGAATTTGAAGAGATTAAAGTGGCCGCACCCTGTCTGGGTTGCCTACGTATCCTTTGCTTAATGAATCAGGCCAAACGTAGCTCTCTTGAGTATTTCACTCAAGTACTTATGGGTAGTATTTCTTGAGTTGGTCAAGGTTTGTCATGTTTGAAAATTCATTGCCATCCATATCAGTTAATTTAGCCGCACCCCCTGACAGAATTGTTTTGACAATATATGGTCCAGACCAATTAGGCCTGAATTTGCCTCTTGGATCTAAAACATTTTTTCTTAATGATTTTAATACCAAGTCCCCAACCTTGACATTTCTAGTCTTGACCTTTTTATTGAAATGTCTAGCCATGCGGGTTTGATAACATTGAGTATGATGTAGAGCTTCTAGTCGCTTTTCATCGAGTAGGATTAGCTCTTCATATCGTGCTCTAGTCCATTCGACTTCATCAAGTTTACTTTCTAACGCAATGCGAAGAGAAGGTATTTCTAACTCTACAGGTTGTACGGCATCCATTCCATATACTAAGTTGAATGGCGTATTTCCTGTTGATGTTCGGATTGACGTGCGATAACCCCACAGTGCGAAGTGAAGTTTGTCAGGCCAATCCTTATAATTTTCAGTCATTTTTTCAATGATCGTTTTCAAATTTTTATTAGCGGCCTCAACTGCTCCATTTGCTTGAGGTCTATAAGGTGAAGAATGGTGATGTTGAATACCATATTTTTGTAGCGATTCTTCACATTCGGCTTGAAAGTGAGTTCCGTTGTCACTTATCATTTCATGTGGGACTCCGTATCGACAAATTATGTTTCTTTCGATAAAGAGTGCTACATGTTTGGCGGTGAGTTTGGCATATGATTGTGCTTCCACCCATTTTGTGAAGTAATCTATTGCAACCAAGATGTATTCATGACCTCCTGTTCCGGGAGGTGTAATCTTTCCAATTATGTCTATTCCCCATGTAGAGAAAGGCCATGGTGAAGTGTAGGTGTAGAGAAGAGAAGGTACGATATGTTGCAAATTTGACATTTTGGGCATCTTTTTACATATTGATGACAATCTCTATTCATAGTAGTCCAGTAATATCCTTCTCGCATTATCTTTTGGACTAGCATTTTGCCATTAACATGTGTTCCACATATACCTTCATGGATTACTCTCATAGCTCTTTGGGCATCCTTTTTGTCTACACATAATAGAGCTCGACCCTTAGGTACCCTTTTGTGTAGTTCATTTCCTATGAGTACAAACTGGGAAGCTAAAAGTCTTAATGCTCTTTTCGCTCTTTTGTCAGCATGAGGAGGATATTCTCCTTTGGTGACATAATTTAATATATCTGTGAACCATGGTTCTTCTTCAGGTTCCTCTTCTTGAATCACTTCATCATCTTCTATAGCTTGAATATATGCTGGTTTATGCCTTTTTTCTATGGTTAAAGGCATTTGCTCAATTTCCTTAGGTATTTTGACCATTGAGGCTAGTCTTGCCAAGGCATCGACGAATTGGTTTTCCTCTCTAGGTAGGTAAGTGTATTCCACTTTTTCCAATTGATCGGTGAGAGTTTCCAAATACGTTTGGTAAGGAGCTAAGCTTTCACTCCTAACCTTCCATATTTTGGAAATTTGATTAATAATTAGGGAGGAATCTCCAAATATCCGGAGTTTCCTTACGCCTAAGGCTAAAGTGGTTTCGAGGCCTACCACACATGCTTCATATTCGGCTGCGTTGTTAGTGACGTCGAAATCCAATTTAATGGATATAGGGACATGTTCTTCTTTAGGTGATACTAACAAGACTCCTACGCCGCATCCCTTTTGGTTTGAGGCTCCATCAAAATATAGAGTCCATGTATCATCCTCTGTCATCATTAAACTTTCATCTGGGAATTCATTCTCTTCTAAGGGTGTCGAATCTTCTATTGGGAAATCTGCTAGAAAATCCGAGACCACTGATCCCTTAATCGCCCTTTGAGGCATAAACCTTATATCGAACTGGGCCAAATTTACTATCCATCTTGAGATACGCCCGTTAAGTGTAGATCTTTCGAATAGGTATTTAAGGGGGTCCATTCGTGAGACTACGTAAACGGTATGCACAAGCATGTAATGTCTTAATTTAGTTGCAGCCCACACCAGCGCGAGGCACAGCTTTTCCAATGGTGTGTAGCGTGTTTCATACTCGAGCATTTTCTTACTTAGGTAGTAAATAGCATTTTCTTTGCTTTCTACCTCTAAGCATAGCTCCCATTGTTTCTTTTGTGACGGTTAAGTATAGTCTTAAGGGTATTCCGGGGAGTGCTGGAGCTAATACAGGAGGATTCGAGAGATAGGCTTTGATCTTTTCAAAGGCTTTTTGACACTCATCGTCCCATATGATTGGTACATTTTTCTTAAGCTTCTTGAATATTGGTTCGCATATCGTGGTTAACTTGGATATGAACTTACTTATGTATTGCAACCGGCCAATAAATCCTCGGATTTGCTTTTCGGTTTTGGGCGGTGGCATGGATATGATTGCTTTAATTTTGGTGGGATCTATCTATATTCCTCTAGAGCTTATGACATATCCCAAGAGTTTCCCTGAGGTAACTCCAAAAGCACATTTGGAGGGGTTTAATCTCATGTTGTATTTTCTTAGTCTTTCAAAGAACTTTTTTAAGGCTATTGAGTGTCCTTGGCAATCATGTCATCCACATAGACCTCCACTTCTTTATGCATCATGTCATGGAGTAGGGCAGTTGCTGCTCGTTGGTAAGTAGCACCCGCGTTTTTTAACCCGAATGGCATTACCGTGTAGCAATAAGTACCCCAAGGTGTTATGAATGTTGTCTTTTCCATATCTTCTTCGGCCATGAGGATTTGATTGTATCCTGCGTACCCATCCATAAATGAGAGAAGTGCATGGTTTGCTGTGTTATCTACCAAAATATCGATGTGTGGTAAAGGAAAGTCGTCCTTTGGACTTGCCTTATTTAGGTCTCGATAGTCGACACACATTCGAACTCTACCATCTTTTTTCGGAACCGGGACAACATTGGCGACCCATTCGGGGTATTTGGATACCCTGATAAATCCTGCAGTTATTTGTTTTTGTACTTCTTCTTTTATCTTAAGAGCCACGTCGGGTTTCATTCGACGTAACTTTTGTTTTACAGGTTTCATTCCTGGAATTAATGGTATTGTGTGTTGAGCTATTTCTCTATTAATGTCTGGCATATCTTCGTATGACCAAGCGAATACATCGATAAATTCTTTAAGTAGATTAATTAAATCGATTCTTTCTTCTTTCTTCTTTGTTTAATAGCTATTTCAATTATTGGTGTCTTATTTTCAAGTGTTTCCACTGCTTTAATTATTTCTTTATCATTTTCATCATTAGTTAAGCAATGCTCGTCATCTTTAGATAAAGAAGAACAAGAAGAATACGGGGAAGAAGACATATTATTAAATTCAGAAATCATTACATCAAATAAAAAAATGTCCGTCGGGACTTGATTGCTAACTATCCTAGGAGAAGAAATGGAAGATAAGGGTGCTACAGCTAAAGACTTAGAAGACTCGATGGGGGAAGACTCTAACTCAGACTCTGACTCAGAAGATTCTTCGAACATTGGTCCTTGTCCTGTAGTTATTGAAATCTTCTTTCCATTTGTAGTGGTTATCTTCACCGTCTTGCGCCATCCACGCTCTTGATCTTTTATTGGAGTGATAAATTCGGAGGGGTCAAAACTTTCACTTTGGAGAACCGCTTGGATAAGTGAAGAATCATCCTCCGTGTATCTTAATTCATTTTTTTCTCTTCCAAAGAGGAGTCCCATGACATTAAAGTCGAAACAAGGAGGTGCTTTCTCCTTATAAATTGGAGCTGGGATCTCGTCTAGGAAGCAACAATCCAAAAAGATTTCGAACCCAGGTTGTCTCATACCATTTACAACGAAGGGTTCGGGAAATTCATGACAAGGATAGTCCTCTCCTTCTCTTACAAATTGTCCATTTAAAGTGAGAGGATATTGGTCCATGGGTATCTCCTTTTTTTTTGTGCGGGCATTTCTTCGTGCTCTTGATTTTTCTTGGGCCCGCTTAAGGTCTTCACGAGTTGGCTCAAAACCAAGTCCGAAAGTATCCAATTTAGGGAGGCCAGGTACGCCCATGTGTTTAGCTATTCCTTTCTTCTTTCCTAGAGTCATTCCAGGAAAATGTCCTTGCTTTCTTAGGATAGCATTCGTTGTCATGTTTGAGTGGAGGTCGTAATGAAGAGGGGTCCTTTCATCTTCCTCTATTAAGGAGACCTCTTCGCTAAAGCCCCACAAATCTTCATCATTTTCATCATGTTCCACATTAATTAGTGGATTTTCTACTGTTTTGATTCTCATTGATGAAGCATCAATGGTAATTGGAATGCCTCCAACTATGGCCTTTACTTGTTGATGAAGAGATGAAGGGACGGCCTTTAAATCATGAAGCCAAGGGCGTCCCAATAGCAAGTTAAAAGATGCCTTGATATCTACTACTTGAAATGTAGTGGCATGCTCAATTGCACCCGCCGTTATATTCATGGTAATTGTCCCTAGTGCTTGACGACGTGAGTTATCATAAGCTCTTATGCCCTGGGTTGATGGGGATAAATCCTCATCTCTTATTCCCAACATTCTTGCGGTTCTAAGTGGGCACACATTAATTGCTGAGCCGTTATCCACAAGAGTCATGGGGACGTTCATTCTTTTGCATATGACTGTGAGGTTTAGAGATTTATTGTGTTTGTCACCTTCCGGTGGTAGATCTTTATCCGAAAAAATGACTAAATTGATTGGACTTGGAAGGTCACTCGTGAGGAAGTTAGCAAGTCCCTCAGGAGTAGTGTCCGAATCTATGCCTACTTTAGCCAACGCATCCATGACTGCAACTCTATGTTCTCGGGATGTGGCTAAAAGTTTCCATACATTCATTTCCACTTTAGTCTTTTTTAACTGTTTGACAACATCGTTGTCTTCTATAATAGGCACGGGAATTTGCTGAATAGAAGGTATAGGTTGTGTTGAAATGGGAGGTTGTATTCTCCCGGACCTAGTGAGGACATCTATGGGTGAATCCTCCTCGTCCCAAATGTCACTTACTGGGTATATTGTTGATAGAGGAGTTTCTTCAATGTCTTTAAGGTAAACATCCTCATCGTCACTGTCCCATACTCCATTAATCATGGCATCTTGTGGAAGTTGAACTAATTTCTTCTCATCAATCAAACGTTGAACCAAGTCCTTAAACTTGAAGCATTGCTCTATTGTATGTCCCCCTGATTGATGATATGAACAATAGTATTTGTCTATTTTTTTCAGTGATTCAAATGGTCTTGGTTCGAGAGGTTGAATTTTTCCATTCTCGAAGAGCATTTTGAACATGTTTGTGTATGACGTCCCAATTGGAGTATATTTTCTATTATTCTTTTTGGGAGTGTCAATTACTTGGAGAGAAAAGGGTTTCTTTTGTTTAGGTGGGGGTCTATTTCTAAGTAACTCATTTTTCTCTTTTATAGCCTCAAAGGTTTGTGAGATCAACTTTTTCAATTCTGTCAATATTGATGTCAATGCCAATACTTCTTGCTTAGTTGCAGGTTCCTGACCAAGGAGTTCGAGAGCATCTTCGAAGATTTCTTCTTCAATGGTCTCGATAGGCTCTATGAGGCTAGATGGATCCTCTTGGTTTTCTTCGTCAGAAATGGCCAAAGAATCTGATAGCGGTGCGGTATTGATACTTGGCTTCTTACTTGCAGGAGGCAATGGGAGCTTGTTACTATCGATCAAGTCTTGAATGGTTTCCTTTAGTCTCCAACAATTTTCTGTAGGATGACCCCTACCTTGGTGATATTTGCAATGTGCATTTGGGTTCCAGCTAGCCGTTCTCCTTTCGACAGGTGGGTCCCCAAATGGTCCAATAGGAGTTATAAGACCTTTTGCATGTAAGCGATCAAATGCGGTGTCATAACTCATACCAATAGGAGTATAATTCTTCCTAAATGATTTCTTTTGTCCTTGATTATTATTCATTGCCAAAACTTCGTTTAGAGGAAAAGTGCTAACATTATTTGAGTGGGTAGATTTGGATGAAGAAGGATTGTCGTTCTTCTTATTTTTCCAGCCACTGCTTGAGTTGTTATTAGCAGCTTTTTGTTTAGCAAGGTCATCTTCAATATTAATTCCAATATCATATACAGCTTTGAAAGTGTTTAAGTTGCTTTGGTACTTAAGGTGCTTAGAGTATTTTTCTTGGAGGTTCTTAATGAACATCCTAACGGATTCTTTTTCACTAGGCACTTCAACCATTTTTGCAGTAGTTTCCCTCCATTTATTAAAGAAGGAGGTGAAACCTTCATTTTCTTTTTGTTTTAGCATTTCTAATTCTCTATGATCGGTTTCAACTTATATATTGCATTTATACCTTTCAATGAAAGCGCTTACAATAGACTCCCAACTAGAGGTCTTTTCTTTATCAAGTGAAAAGTACCACTGTTGACATACAGCTTCTAAGGATAATGAAAATACAGAGTGAAATGCTTTTCTATCTATCTCCTTAATGTTCTTTACAGTTTCAAAAGCTCTTAAATGAAAATAAGGGTTATCCATAGCCTTAAATTTAGGGATGTCATTGGGATTGAACTTTTGTGGGAGAAGGTCCTTATCCACCGAGACCCCTTGGGAGCTAATTGACTTGACTTTATGGTTTAAAAATTAGAAAGAATAGGCAAAAAAAATGGGGTATATATTTTAATGGAGTTTTAAAATTGGAGGATTAATATTATCCGACTTACCCCCCTAAAAAAAATGACGGAAAACACGCATTCAAGACTCTAGACATGGTCATAATATGACAAACATGTTATGTGTGTGCTTTATGTGTATGTGAGTGACATGCTTTAACTGCTAGTGTATGACCATGGGACTTTAAGTGCCTAAACTCAATTTAAGACTTAAACATGGTTTGAACCATTAATAAATTGATTAACCGATTAGTAGACTGTTAATTAGACTCGTCGTGATGACTCAAGCAAGAAAACTGGACTGTCGCTAAAACAACAGGACTGTCACCACTGTTTAGAGCCTGTCGCCAGACGACAAAATTGTCGCTAGGCGACAGACACTAAACTGCAGCGCCACAGTCCAAATTCCTGTACCATTGCTGGAACATTAATCTGGACTGTTTCCAGTAATTTCACTCTAAATGGAAATGCCTAAAGTCGTACTAAGTCGAATTGATTAATTTATTAGCCTTTAATTAATTCAAAATTAATTAATTAATTAGACAAAGTCCTTTTAGCCATTAGTCAATTTATTTAGTTTTGAACACAAGTCAAACAAACGGTTAACACACATATAATAAATACAAGCAAGGGTGCACAAGTAGTTCACATAGTCACAAGATGAGTTTGCAACCTAACCATGGCTCTAGTTCTCTAAAGTTCGAGGATATGGGTTAAGTCAAAAAGGTCCATGGTTAAGAATCCATATGCATTGCACACAAGCCTACTGGGAGGGTTGGAGCGAATGGACAGGATTCCGCGAGTTCGTGATGAAATCGAACTCGACTCCATGGTTTGGTGGATTCACAAACATTACACGTACCCAAATCTGAACTTTGCACATGATAGTGGAATATTCCATTGGGCAGGTGAAGCAGGAACCCCCAGAGGGTTATATCCATATGTAGAACACATATGGGTTCAGAAAAGTGAGAAAATGACTCAATCAATAAGCAAAATCGAGCCAACAATGCTAGAAATGGTCAAAGCAAGAAGGCAGACCCCTGGCTCGGTATTGGAAGAACTTGGCGCCAGACTACAGGGACTGTCGCCGCAAAAAAGCTCCTGTCGCCAAGCGACAGAACTGTCGCCAGGCGACAGAAACTTTTTACAGGCGACAAGCCCTGTTTTCTAGACGCTAGTTCCTACATGCCTTGGCAAGTTTCTGTGTTCTTCGAATTTTCCATATTTCGCATCATCTTTTCGATTCTAGTCATGAAAGATATTTCTCAAATTTCCTACGTGTTAAAATTCCTATGGATTGACTAATGGGGTGCTCCCATGAGGACCTTTTAATGCATATGACAATAATGTTAATCAAATCACGCACATGAAATACTTAGAATTTTTCAAGTCTCATCCGCTCATTCTAAATAATTGCCAAAATTAAATAAATTTCAGGAATATAAATAGAAATCCTCCCCAGTGGAGTCGCCAAAAACTGTAGGGAATATTTCAAGCATTATGATAACCCCAAACTTGAACCCCACTGTGATCATACACTAAAGTACGGTGGCGTTCCAAAGGGAAAGACAAAGAGCAAAAAGAGTCGCCAACAAGTTTTAGGAACTTGTAAACCCAAAAGACAATCCAAAAGGACCATCAACTACTCCATAAGGTCTTGAACCAAACAGGGTCCGGGGATGAGGGTACGAATCCAATCTACAAAAGAAAGGACCCGCCCTATAAAATAGGCCTCTACTTTGTTCTGCTCGTATTCATGTGCACTTTTCGAATAACATACAAACATTATATTAAACCTACCCTGTTTATCTATGTTGGTTGAATATTAATGCACAAATAAAACTATTATTAGCGATCACTTAAGTTAAAATCACATTAGCCTAAACCAAATTAATAATTATCTTATTAAGCGTGATTTCAAGTACAAATTCCCTTTAACAATCATAAAAGGTGTGATCAAGCAATAACAATAAAACATATCAAGCAACATAATAATAAATCAATAACAATAATCATAATAGCATGATAAGGCATAATAAAGCTCAAACATAATAGCAAGATCCTAGGCATGATACTAACAAGGTTAATAACAACTCCTAGCATGTCACTAAACAATAAAGATCGAAGCTTTAAACCTAACATGGTACTAACATGATATTAGAAAGGATTAAAGGCACCCTAAACATGATATTAGAAAGCAATAAATAACATCCTAACATGATACTAGAAAGCATTAAAAGCGTCCTAACATGATACTAGGAATATTAAACAATAATAAGCATGCTTTCTACATTAAAAGAGAGTAATAAGATTACATACTTTGAAGCCTCGTACCTCTTTCTAATAACAAAATACACAAGTTAGTAACTTCAATGAAAATCAATAAAGAATAATTAAAGAATTAAAGAATTAAATTAGAACCAAATTAAATAAAGTTTTGACTAGTTTTGGACCAAACCCTCAGAAATTATCAAACCTTGCACGTCTAGGGCGAAGGCAACTTCGAACTTGGCTAAGAGACTCTAAGTCTTGTGAATGCGGAATATTGTGTGTAAAAAGCTAGCTTAGAAATAGAGAGAAAGAAAATAAGAATTAAGGATAAGAGTTGATGATTGTGAATTGATTTCTGAAAACAGGGATTCGGACGCCATTTATAATGAAAATAGTCCAGAAAAATCATAGAATTTGATAAGGAATAAAACTCCACGCTGTCGCCAGGAATCAACTCTGTCGCGACGCGACAATGTCTGTCGCGCGGCGACAGACTTGTCGTTTGGCGACAACCTGTATTAGCGCATTTTTCTTCACGCGGAATCCGATCTTTAATCAACTTGATCTACGGAATCCGTACAGAAGATAAAATATATATTTTTAAGATAACAAAACGATATTTTTATTCCAAATAAAAATCTATTAAAGATAATTAATTATTGAATCTAATAATATTAGAATTAAAAGGAACTTTCTAGAAACTTCTAGAAAACTATAATTAATCCTAATAATTTTAGGAATAATAATTAATATTGGGCCCTCCTCTAGATCATTGGGCCGTATTTAAATAATTAACCAGGCCCAGTTTAGTATTTTGGCCATAACTTCCTCAATATTCATCGGAATTGATCTTATAATATATCATTAGAAAGGTCTCTTCGAGCCCCACCCATCTACACTATTATTGGACCTTAATTATGGACCAAACTAAACTGGTTCGGCTATTTTCAAATAAATAAAGTCATTTTCAAAAACAGAGAGAAAAGAATTTAATTAAAACTAAACCGCAACACTTGACTTTCAAACCACTTTCACCTAATTCGATAATAACACAACGTGAAAGGCATTCATCACTGGGTTTGGTTTTGGGGAGACACAAATGGGTGTCTACAGTTATTTATTAAATTTTAAGATAAATTTTTAATCTATATGTCAAGTTTTAAAATATATCATTGATACAAAATTAGTTAATAATTGATGTGCTATTGTGACAAAGTAGGCATGTAATGACTAATTATAATATTGGTGAAAATGTTCGATTAAATACATAAAAAAAATTAAAAATTAGCAACAAAAAAAAAACAAATTAAATACAAAAAATGTTCAAAGCCCGTTGGGTTGACCCCGAACCCAAAACTTTGGGCAAGGCAAGGGTTGAACACTTCTTGGCCCGTAACCTAAAGTGACCCAATCCAAGATGACTCGTGACCCAACCCTGGTTGATAGGTGTACATAGTAATAAAAATTATATTAGATTGTGAAGTATATTATTTTAACTGATTAGTATATATATTATAAATGGATGTTTTACGTTTTGAACTACTTCTTTAGCTCCAAAAAATATTTTGATATAAAAATAAATTTATATGATAATTTTTTGAGAATTATAATCTAATTTTTTGTTTTTGAATAAAATTATACTCCCTCAGTTTTTTTTTTATTATTATTATTTGCATCACTTTCCTTTTTGAGGTATTTTTTTTTAAATGCATCACTTCTATTTTTGGTAACTTTATACTATAGTTTATTATTTCTCTCTCTTCCATGGTCCCCTCTAAAATAATAAAAATATCTATCCTCTCTCACATACTTTCTCTTTCATGGTCCCCATTTTACTTTTACTATAATAATTTATTCACCCACTTACAATATTATATTACTCTCCTAAAACTTTGTGCAATCCAAAGTGATGCAAATAAAAAAAACGGAGGGAGTAATTCAATTTGTACATCTAAAATATTGGTATTTTATTGAAAATAAAACTCTAAACTAACAATTTTATCCTAAAATGCTATCCAAATTTAATTGAAAATAAAATTCTAAACTAATTTTTTTATCAAAGTCTATATAATTCTAACCAACGTGGCGCGACACATGGCGAAAAGTTGGAACGCCAAGTGTCATTGTCTCACAGCCTGGCTAAAAGGTTAGTTTTATATACTAGTTATATGATATGATTGTATCTTAGACTCGACAATAATATAACACTAATTAAAATAAGCTAAAATTGTTACAAATAACAGCTAAGTCATAACTCTCTAGAGAGAGAAAGTCCTACTGAGAGAATTTACTCTCTGCTTTCGTTCATTTCTACTACCCTGCTATAACCTTGTTTCTTAGAATTTTAATTTCTTGCCTTGTCCTTTCAAATTCTTCTTTCAGTTTACAGTTCAAGATGAGTGATTATGAGTTTTCAAATACGTTTGTCTATCCTCATAGGGTAGGCGAATTTGGTGAACCCCTTCCTTTCCATGAGACTAGTTTTTTGGATTGGAGGTTTTGTATAATTGGTCGATTTAGGGACGACCGTGACTTTTCCCTATCGTTGGTTCAATGTTTAGTTTCGCGTTACTAGCATCTCCGTGCTCCGGTGATAGTTCAGCCTTATTGTTCTGATTTTATTTTCTTTTGTGGTACGGAGGAAGATGCACTGCAACTAGATATGAGGGGCTGGGTGCACTTCAAAGGAAGTCTCATGGTGTTGCAACGACTTCGGGGTTATTCGGTTCCTGATAATCTAAATCTACACTTACTAGATATGTGGGTAACAGTTGCAGGTCTTCCGATTCAACACTTAACTCCGATGGAGGCCGAGTCTGTGCTTGCTCGTGTTGGTGATGTAACTGACAGGGAGGAGCTTCAACGTCAGTTTCCTATACCCCGCCCACGAGTTAAATTACTTGTTGATCTTTCGGTTCCTATAATTCCTGGTTGTTATTTCCCTACCTATGGAAATCGAGTTACATGGGTTCGATTTAAATATGAAGGAATACTCAGATTCTGCAAAAAGTGTGGATTTATCGGACACGGTCGTACTACGTGTAATAAAGAGCAAGATGAAGTCAACTTTCATTTAGAACGTCGCTATCGTAAGCTCCACGAAAGCGGCACACGTGTTCTATTTGGTCCTACGGATGTTTCTTTAAATTTAAATGCAGTTCGAGGTTTTCGACCAACTCCAGACGTTTGGACTACGGAGTTATGGTTTGGTGGACATAATGATGACAATAATTCTGAAAATTCAGGGGACTCGCATTCATCGGATAAGGAATTTGGTGGTGATGATCTTGGTGATTCTCCTCCCCTCCATGGTATCCTGCTCGTTCTTTACCGGGTTTATTTCCTGATCCTCAACCTGGTGCTTTCTGTGGGGTGGAGAATGAAGTTGGCGGCGAAATCAAGATGTATTCCGAGCAAAACAACCGCCACTAAAGGTCCCTCTGCCTTGTCATCAATTGCCACGTGCCCCTCATAGATTCACCTTCTCTCATGAAGGCACCTGGCAAAATAATCCTTCTTCTAATCGACAGGTTCATTGTAATCATGTCGGTCACATGGGTCAATCTCATCCCTTAGCTCATGGAGCGGTGCTCCTACCTCATTAGAATTTTCAAGGTAATCTTTCTCAAAGGAATGAGGTCATGACACCTCAAGAGTCTGCTTTTGATACGTCACAGGTAATATGGACTCACTTTCTTCCTCAGCTAATTTCCCTGGTAGGCAAGCTCATCACGTGCATATTAATAGTTCTACTATTATGACCCAATATCCTATTTTATCCCAAGCTGGGCCAGCTCACCTAGTTAGCCCAGCAACTCAATTATACTTTACTATTAATGGTTTAGGCTTTCACACTATACAACACACATTGGATTCGCAGATTCCAAAAAGTCAAGGAGCCCAAATTTCCCAAAATTCTCATTCTACGGATTTCGAGCGGCTTCTCCTTCAACAATACAACCCGGATGGCAGCTTGCTCCGTCGGTATAACTTGGGTTCAGTTCAGTCGGACCCATATGCTCAGTTTGGCCAGAACTTTCAGCATCCATCTATTCCGGCTGATGTGCGCTTCTCTCCTCCGCCTTTAGGAGCGTCAGGTCCGGCTTTCCCCGACCCGTATGGTGCAGGTTGTAGCAATTGGATGGGTACATCGTCTCACAATAATCATCCTGCTCCTTCTCTGATTCCGTCCCCTGTTCTGGCTTCTGGAATGATAGAGGTTTCAAATCAACAATTATCAGGAAATCAAGAGTCTTTGGAGCACACTCTAACGGCCGAATCTGACATCCCGGTTCCCATGGACTGCTCTCCCCCGATTTCTTCTCGTCCCTCAGTTCCTCCCTCTCCAGTTTCAACTCCATTAGTCACGAATGGGAAGAGTAAGGGAAAGAAGCCTCTTTGTCTTAAATTGGAAAATAAGGGTGATAAAGTCTGGACATAGGTCAAAGACGGTTGCTCCCGCAAACGTCCTGCTTCCTCTCATGAACCTGTTACTCCTCCGTTGTCCGTCGCTAATGCAAATTCAGCTATTTTTGCTTGCCTCAAACCTTTTAAAAAACAAAGGGGTGATTCTATGAGCAGTACTTCTTCTTCTGATTCTGCTTCTTCTTAGGGTGAGGTGGCTCCCCGGTCTAGGCCACCACAGCCACCATGAATGTGGCTTCTTGGAACTGTAGGGGCCTAAGTGCGGCGGACTCCCCTAAAGTTCCGTATGTTTCCTCTTTAGTCCGCTCTTTTGGGATCGATCTCATGTTTATAATGGAAACCTTAGTATCTGTAAATGTTGCTGTAGATAAGTTATCTTGCTTAGCTTTTAATGGTCATTGTGGTTCGGATGCCATAGGCCTTAGTGGGGGTTTAGTTGTTTTTTGGTTTGCCCCTATCTCTGTAGTACCTATTTCGGTTTCTCCGCATGTTATCTTTTGTAAAGTGGTAATTCCTGGCCAAGCAATAAAATATGTAGTGTTTGTGTATGTGTAGGGAATATTTCAAGCCATTAACCCCAAGCTTGAACCCCACTGTGATCATACACTTAAGCATGGTGGCGTCCAAAGGGAAGGAAGTTAGAGCAAAAGAGTCGCCAACAAGTTTTAGGAACTTGTAAACCGTTCACAAGGTGAAGATTACACCCCTTAACGATCCAGGAGATCGTCAACTCCAAAAGGTCTTGAACCAAATAGGGTTCGGGGATGAAGGTACAAATCCAACCTAAAAGAGATTGAACCTGCCCTAAATAGGCCTCTACTTTATTCTTCTCGTATTCATGTGCGCTTTCTGACTAACATGCAATCAACAGATTAACCCTAAACCTGTTTATCTATGTTGGTTGAATTTAATGCACAAGCAAAACTATTATTAGCGATCACTTGAATTATAATCATATTAGCCTTAAACAAGATTATTAATTATCTTATTAAGCGTGATTACAAGTACAAATTCCCTTTAAACATGCATAAAAGGCGTGATCAAGCAATAACAATAATAATAAATATCAAGCAACATAATAATCATCATAATAATTATAATCATAATAACAATCATAATTGAAATAATCATGTTAACGCTAAAGCATAATAATAGCAAGATCCTAGGCATAATACTAACAAGATTAATAACAAACCCTAGCATGTCACTAAACAATAAAAATCAAAGCTTTAGCCCTAACATGATACTAACATGATATTGATATGATATTAGAAAGCATAGGAAGCACCCTAAACATGATACTAAAAAGCAATAAAGACATCCTAACATGATACTAGGAATTAAACAAATTTAAACATGCTTTCCACAAGAATAGATCAATAAGATTACATACTTTGATGCCTCGTATCTCTTTCTAATAACAAAATACACGCATTAGTAACTTCAAGGAAAATAATAAATCAAACGATTAAATTAAATAATTGAAATAGAGATTTGGGACCAAACCCTTAGAAATTATAACCTTTCGCGTCTAGGGCGAAGGCAACTTCGAACTTGACTAGGTGTGTCTAGTGCTAATGTATGAGGAATTTTGTGAGAGAAGGTTTAGAAAAAGAATAGAGAGAGAAAGCTTCTAGCTTTTTGAGAGAGAAAGATGATGATTGTAGATTGATAATTGTTGATTGTAGATGAATAAAAACGGAGGTTCAGGACCCTATTTATAAGAAAACAGTCCGCAAATAAGTAGAATTTGATAAGGAATAAAACTCCACTCTGTCGCTGCAAAACCGACCTTGTCGCCAGGCGACAGGGTCTGTCGCGTGGCGACAAGGCTTGTCCCGTGGCGACAGGCTTGTCGTTTGGCGACAGCCTGGATTTCTACGCGCTTTCAACACGGAGTCCACATATGAATCAAAATCGATTTGTAAAGTCCGTATGAAACTGAATCGTATCTTTCATAAAATAATATTTTATTCCAAATAAAACTTTATCAAACTATAATTATTAATTCTAATTCTATTAGGACTAAAAAGAACCTTCTAGAGAAATCTAGAAGAATATAATCAATTCTAATAAACTTTAGGAATAATAATTAACATTGGGCCCTCCCCTAGATCATTGGGCCGCATGTAAAGATCAAACCGGACCCAGTTTAGTATTTTGGCCATAACTTCCTCATTATTCATCGGAATTGGGCTTATAATATATCGTTGGAAAGCTCTTTGCAAGCCCCATCCAACTACACTATTATTGGACCCTTGTCGTGGACCAAACTAAACTGGATTGGCTATTTTCATAAAATAAAGTTATTTTCGAAAACAGAAAGAAAGAATTTAATAAAAACCAACCGCAACACTTGACCTTTCACACTTTCACCTCTTTCGATAATCATTCGACGCAAAAGGTATTCATCACTGGGTTTGGTTTTGGGGAGACACATTTGGGTGTATACAGTATGGTTCGCCTCAAGTTTCTTTACGTTCTTTTGTTTGGGATGAACTTCTAGAAATTTCGAACCACCACCCTGATGTTGTTCTTTTAGGTGATTTTAACCAAGTGGAGTATATAAATGATAAGATGGGAGGAGCTCATTCTATTCCAGGTCGTTCTGACTTTTTGGAATGGAAATTGGCTTCGGGTTTAGTTGACATTCATTTTACGGGTTCTCCCTTTACCTTGACTAATGGTCAATTGGGGAACCCCACTTTTGAAAGACTTGATAAAGGATATGCTTCTTGTTCATGGCTAGATTCTCACCCAGATGCTATGATAATGCACCAACCCATCCTTTTTTCGGATCATGCGGCTATTGTTTTCAAGGAACAGGTTTCTCACTCTTCTAGGAAATGCCCTTACCGAATTGAAAATTGGTGTTTAGATATTCGAGAAGTTTCTTTAATGATTAAATCCTCTTGGCATCATAACCTTTTAGGATCACAAATGTTTGTATTGTCCCAAAAGTTGGTGAACCTTAGACATATGTTACTACATTGGTGTGTGGAACATAAAAAAGCTTGGGATATTGATTGGAGAGATTTGCAGGACACTGTAGCTTCGCAAGCTTAGTTGTTAAATTCGTCTTCTACGGGTTTGCTTTTCCTTCAGACCAGGGATGAGGAAATTTCTCAGGCTAAAACTTTATTCACTTACTAGAAACAGAGGTCTAAAGTTCGATGGGATGCTTTTGGTGAAACTAGTTCGCGCCTTCTTTTCTCTTCAGTTCAGGAGCGTCGTCGTCGGAATAAAATTTTTAGCCTAAAGGATCTTCAAGGTAATTGGATTATAGATCCTGAAGGAATTGAGAATCTTTTGACTAATCATTTCTCGGATCTTTACAATTGCCAAAACTCTTCTTCTCCTACCATTCCTGGGTTTTGGTATGATTTACAGATTCCTTCGCTTTCTCCAATTCATCAACAGCAGCTTATGGCCCCGTTTACTTCTACCGAGATTAAGGATGCTATTTTCCATATTGGAAATGATAAATCTCCCGGGCTGGATGGATTTTCGGCAGCTTTCTTTAAATCTCAATGGTCGATTGTTGGTGACCAAGTTACTTCAGCAATTCAGTATTTCTTTGCCCGTGGTTATCTGCTTAAAGATTGGAACCGTACTTTTTTGGTTCTTTTACCCAAGGTGGACCATCCTGATTCTCCTTCCCAATTTCGACCTATAGGTTTGTGCAATGTTCTTTATAAATGTATTGCGAAATGCTTGACAGCCCGGTTGCGGAAATTCATGCCTCTGCTGATTTCGGAGACTCAATCTACTTTTGTTCCGGGCCGTCTAATGTCGGATAATAGTCTCATTGCTCATGAAATCCTCTCCTATATGAATTCCTCAGCTTTGAGATTATGCTCTGCAGCTTTGAAATTGGATATGAATAAAGCTTATGACAGGGTGAATTGGGCTTTTTTATAGGATGTGCTTCAGCCTTTTGGTTTTCCGCCTTATTGGATTCAACTTATTAAGCAATGTGTGTCTATAGTTTCCTTTCAGATCCTTGTTAACGGCAAGCCATCTTCTGTTCTTAGGCCGGTGTGTGGTTTACGTCAGGGAGATCCTTTGTCGCCTTATCTTTTCGTTCTTTGCATGGAAATTTTTTCGATAATGTTGCGGAAGGCCGAGGCAACTGGTTTATTTCAAGGTTTGCGCATTTCCAGACAAGCTCCATCTGTTTCCCATCTGTTCTTCGCAGATGATGCGCTCTTATTTTTCCGAGTTACTCCTGAGGCCTGCTCTCATCTTTTGGATGTGATTAATCGTTTTTGCACCATGTCTGGTCAGATGGTTAATGTTCAAAAGTCCTTTGTCAAATTTAGCTCGAATACTTCACAGGATTATCGTGAGTATTTAAGTTCTGCTTTGAATATGCAAGCTAAGAATTTGCTAGGTAATTACTTGGGTCTCTCGGTAGACTTAGGCCGTGCTAAATGTCATCAGTTTCAGTCCTTGATGGATAAAGTGTCGCAAAAGTTGTCAGCTTTTAGTTCCCGACACTTATCTGCAGCATCCAAGTTAGTGCTCATTAACACAGTGGTTGTAGCCTCTTTAAATCATGTGCTCTCTGTTTTTAAGTTGCCTTCGACCATCTCGGAGCACATTAACAGTCTTCTATCTCGGTTTTGGTGGAAGAAGAGTAATTCCACTAGAGGTGTGGCTTTAACTCCTCCTTCTGCCCTCCATTTCCCTCGAGGTTTAGGAGGCTTGGGCATTCGTCATGTGCCCTCTTTCAATTCTGCTTTGTTAGCCAAACAAATGTGGCGTTTAATTCATCATCCACGGCTTTTAGTTTCGAGGATTTATTGTGCTCGTTATCATCATCTTATAAACTACAAAGCTACTAGTTCTCCTCCTCGTACTTCTTGGGGATGTAGGAGTTTGTTAGAAGGGGTCTGGGTTCTTTCGCATGGTGCTATGTGGAAGGTGGGCTCTGGTTCTCAGATTAACATCGTGGACGAAAATTGGGTTCCTGGGGTTTCTTTTCTGTTTAAAGATTCCTTTCCTCAGTCCGACCTTCCCTCCATGGTGTCGCAGATAATTGATCCTATTTCTCATTCCTGGGATAGTACTCGTATCCGGAAGTTTTTCCCTCCTGCTACGGCAGATTCTATTCTTGGGATGGAAAGACCTCAAGAAGAAATGGATGATTTTGTTTACTGGAAATTTACTCGGGATGGTTCTTTTACTACTAAATCTGCTTACGCCCACTTACTGCTTCAAACTTGGTCGGACAGATCCTTGCCTTCTAACATTCTTCCAGGTTGGTGGAAGCGATTTTGGGGTCTTCCGATTTTACCAAAATGAAAGCTCTTCGTTTGGAAGATTTTACATAATGGTCTTCCCACGTCGGCTGTCTTGGTTTTAAAAGGTGTTCCAGTTGATGCTATTTGTGGGTTCTGTCATCATCATCTGGAAACAGTCTCTCACATCTTCCAACAATGTGAGTTTACTAGTTTGGTTTGAGCTTCTCATCCTTTAGATGTGCTTCGGACTTTGTCCCTAGATCGTGACTTTGGCTCTTGGTTAACTGAATCTATTACTGGCTTTGCCACTTCTAAGGATTGGAGCAGTTTGGATGGCCTGTTAGCTTTTTTTGTGGGCTATCTAGTTAACTAGGAACAACCTTCGTTTTCGGTCAGAGGTCTATTCTCCGGCAGGGATTTTTGCTATGGCTACTTCGTGGGTTGCTAGGAGTGAAAAGGCTAGAAATTTGTATGATCTTTCTCAACCCTCTTGTCCTCCTGGCTTCGGTTCCTCTCCTCCGCACTTTTCAGGGTTGGGTGGTCCTTCTGGTCAGTATGACATCTGTCTTACCTTTGATGGTTCTTGGAGTTCTATGGATCAACGTGCAGGTATGGGTTGGTTCTTCTCTTCTGGCCTTTTTTCTCCGTCTGTTGGGGGAGGGGCACAGGCAAGTTTTACTTCCTCAGCTCTTCATTCTGAACTGATAGCCTGTTTGCTTGGTTTACGCCATGTTCGAGATAAGGGCTATTCCAGCGTTAAAGTTTTTTCGGATTGCTGCTCAGTTTGCACTCTGATTCGGGGTCAAATCTCGGATCCTATTTCGATTATTTGGATTTTGCGTGAAATTCGACAGATTGTTGCAGGCTTTCATAGGTTTGACGTTCAGAAGGTTCCGAGACTACACATTGGTTATGCTCATCATCTGGCTGGTTTAGCTCCTCGTCGTCACTTTATTTGTTGTCGTTTTTAGTTTCTTAGTTCTCTTTGTCAAAAAAAAATCAAATAAAATTAAATTAAATTAAATTAAAATAAGCTAATTGAGAGAGGACTTCCTAGAGCTAGGGTTTAATATAATATTAGATGTTGGGCTCAACAATAATATAACACAAAGTAAAATAAGCTAATTTAACTTATTTCCCCACAATTGTACAACCTTAATCTACATCATTCACTAGACCCAGCCAACTCCAATCATGCCGGTGTTCAAAACCGCCTTCAAGGGCTGCTCCGTCAAATTCAGCCCCTTCTACAAACACCGCTTAGCCGTCGCCACCACCCAAAACTTCGGCAAGCACGGCAATGGCTGCCTCTACATCCTCGACCTCTCCCCTACCCCATCATATTCCACCCCCATCTCCGAACTCACCTTCTTCAATACCGCCGACGGCATCAACGACGTCGCCTGGTCCAAATCCGACGTCAACCTCCTCGTCGCCGCCTTTGCCGACGACTCCCTCAAATTGTACGACACCTCTTTCTCCCCTCAACAAGACCCTTATCGCCCTCTCTCTGGACACACCGGTGAAGCTTATTCCGTCGATTGGAGCCCAATTCGCAGTAATTCCATCATCTCCGGCTCTTTCGATCATACAATCAAGCTTTGGACTATTGATCGCCCCACCAGTGTGCGCACCTTCAAGGGACATGAGTATTGTGTTTATAATGTTGCTTGGAATCCCCGGCTTGCCAATGTTTTCGCCTCGGCTTCCGGGGATTACACGGTTCGGTGTTGGGATGTTCGAAACCCGCGCTATACTATGACCATACTGGTAGTAGTAATAATCGTGAGATTTCGTCTTGTGATTGGAATACATTTGATGATTGTTTGCTGGCTTCCGGGGCGGTGGATAATATGGTTCGGGTTTGGGATGTGAGGAGTATTAGGACTCCCATTGCTGTTCTTGCTGGTCATAAGTATGCTGTAATGAAGGTTAAGTTTTCGCCACATCGCCAGAACATGGTTATGAGTCTATCTTTAGATAGGACGGTTTGTATGTGGGATTTTACGGTGGAGGATGCTTTAATTGAGAAGTATGATCGTCATACTGATTCCCCAGCCGGGATCGATATGAGTTTTATAGAAGAAGGGTTGTTGGCTAGTACTGGTTGGGATGGGATGACTTATGTTTGGCAACATATAACTGATCCTAGAGCCGAAGGAGGTATGTTGTAGTTGCTCCTTGCTTGTGTTGAGAATTTTATGTCTAAATGTTGATATATTTAGTGTTTAATAACCCAACTTTTTTTTTTGGATGTAATTGGAATGAGTTGATCATGCATTCACCCCTTTTTTGGTTGTCCAATATCTTTATTTATAAAACATGCTGTGTATAATGTATATGGATGCAAATGGAAATGTAAGCTATGATTGTTACGAAAATGGTAGCGTAATAAATTGCTGATAGTGATGGCTAATTGTTTATGATATTAATGATCTTAATGATAGCTTAATAAATGTAAGCTGCGAAATTGATAGCTTAATGATCTTGATTTCTCCTCGAAAGCTTTGGGTTGATCTACTACGAAAGAGATGTGTCGATTCATTTGGAGTTTCGTGATGAATTGTGGAGGATAATGGGGGAGAAGTGTTTGCCTCCAAGGTTGTTTATTAGAGAAAGGTATATTGGAGGACCAGAGCAAGTTTTGACATTGAATGAACAGGGGAATTGAGGCCTTTGTTTAGAGATATACCAATTAATTTTAGTGAAGGGCCTTGTAATGTTTGTTGTGGGTTAAGATTTATCTTGTGTTACAATTGCAATGGAAGTAGGAAGATTTTTGAGAATAATGATCAAGAAGAAGGTAGTAGTAGTAGACTAGTAGTAATGGTCGATTATGGATGTAATGAAAATAGTTTGGTTGTTTGCCCAGTTTGTTGATGTCTATTTTTGTTGGGTTTGTTCTTTGGTTCTTTGTTTATTCCAATTATGCTTCTATGATTCAATTATTTTGTTATATAAATTACATATCATTAATTGTATAATAAACAATTAAAGATATTAATGGTCAAAGTTGCATCTCGGCAAATGTGTTGGTCAAACCGATGCAAATAAAAAATAAAACCAGAGGGAGTATTTGCAGTGGTTAGGTACTTGTTACACATTTTGTGCACTTTGTAGTGGTGAAGGCCATCTTATGCTAAGGTATAACTACAAAGTGTTACTCGGAGCCCATCACCGAAAGAATCAGATCAACATAAGTAAAGATCTGGTGCTGTAAACTTGTGATAGATTCCACTACCATATTTTTGTCTAATGGTGCTAATGAGATTCCACTCCTATGAGTTGACATGAGCTCCCAAATCCATATATTTTGCTAATTCCTGTTTTATTAATTTTTGTTCTGTTGCATCCAATTATGTACAAGTATATTTCTACTTGTGTAAGCTACCTAGATTTATCGAAACATGTATACATTCAGATTGCTAATTAGGATGGAATGAATGAAACAAATGCCTTATGTGAGAGAGCAATAATTCCTTACAGAAGCTTGACACATTTCACTTGTTAGGTGATTGCTGATTTTGATGCGACATTAACAAAATATAACATCAATGGCCAAAGGGGGCAAAGTAAGTCTGCCTCCAACCTTTTATTATATTAATATTCTTGGTCCTTGACTCTATAATACATAATGCTTCCATTACTGTTTACTAATATCATGCATAGCCAGTCATGGACTTCTACAGCAGGGGAATCCAGAGTATGATAGAAAGAGACAGGAGCTATATGACCATTACCGTCCAATAGAAATTTGTCCAGAAATTCCAATTGATGAGAAAACAAAGCTTATGGAAGAGTGGTAATTTTCTATATCATATAATGTAGACCTCCTTGATATCTACCTGCTAGAATTTATTGTTCCCTGCTTTGTCAGTCATGTAAATGATGTAATATTGACCCTAAAAAAAACCATGGCTTTACTAAGCAGTACAGTTATTTTTCAATAGGACATCAACCTTTTACTATCTTGTAGTTGTCGATAATGCTTTCTTATGTAAATACACTTTCCACCCCATTTAATTTGGTGTTATTTTCATTTGCTGATGTCCCATAATATATGAAGAAACACAACAATAACATCGTCCCAATGCTTTTAACAAAGCTAGAGTTCTAAGAAGGTTTGGGGGTTGAGTGTATGAAAAAGCCACAAACTTATACTTCCTCCGTTCTTTTTAATCGCGAGGTTGGAGACTTCACACTTGTCAATGAACATTTTATAACTTAAATATCGTAAGGGTAAAAATTATTAAAAAGTTTATATTATGAAAGTTTCGAGACAAATCTAATAAGATCCCACGTGACTATTTATTTATTTATTTATTTTCCAACGTATAAATCACAAAAGTCAATCAAAAGAGTGAGTGTGAATGTAAAATTCCAAATGTTCTGATTAAAAAAGAATGAGGAATTACTTCTTAAAAAGGATAAAATTATAAAGCGGTCATTGTTTACTACTGCCCAAATGGTGATTTTAATATTGGTTCCATGTTTAGTTGAAGTCTTTTTGAAAAAAATTAATATAATAAAGGATGTGTTCATAAGAAATCAAACATGCTTGTGCAAAAGTTTGTATCACAAAGTAGGACAATGGGAGCCATTTATTTTAGTTTGTCCACTATTAGCAAGCCAAGAATGAAATCTTGTTTGAATTATTAGCAAGAAGATATACCATTTGAATCAAAATCAGTGTGAATGATACAAGAACTAAGAAGAATTTAGATCATTCTATGACCACCCCCTTAAAGTCTTATTGAAGCATCCTAAGGGAATTGCCGGCTTTCTAATCATGCTACCTTTAAAGGCACTCTATTTGGCAAGGGGTCGGGTTAGTGAACCATGTCCTTGATTCTATTTCTGATTGTTATTTTTCCCAAAAAACAGGTGGGGAAAGACACATGGTCTTCTTGTTGAGGGAGGTCTCACATTTGATGATATAAGAAAGTCTGTTGCTAATGCCAGAATGGCATTTCGAGAGGGTGTAATTAAACTGTTTCAGATTTTAGAGGTGATTATTCTTCATCTTTTAATCCTTCACTTTTAAGATCTTGTTGTTTCTGTTACATGCTTATTTAAAAGTAAATTTTCTGCTTCACATTAGTTTGTTGAAGACGAACAACTGAACAAGTCCATTATAATGGGGCTAGAAAGTGATCCTGTTTCCTCACTCATTTTCTGTTTACTTGTTACCAGCTCTCATGCCAAAGCAAAGCGTTGTCTGCTCTAATTCATTAAGCCCATTATCTGTTTCCGTCTTATTAATATGCAAATAGTTCCTCGAGTCCATATGAGATGGCTCTTACCAATCTTGCTGCTCTAAAATGCTCTCATTTGAATCATAAATGCATATAACTGCCCACATTCATGAGCCATAGTCCTATGAAATCTTGGTTTGAGCGAAACTCATGTTGTGTTTTCTTCTTCATCCATGTAGTGTGTTACAAAGTGTTACCTGGAGCTCCTTATTTAACACTAGCACTTTTTTGTATATCAAGACATGTTAAAAAAATTTAATTGTTGAAGTTCCCTCTGTATATTTTACTAATTGTTTGTTGTTTCTGGTGCAGGAAAAAGATGTTCCTATCCTAATATTCTCTGCAGGACTTGCGGATATCATAGAGGAGGTAGGTGTGAGTTTTTGTTGTCTTTAAATAATTGTGGTTTTTTCGCTCCCTTACATTTTGTTCCATGAAATGAGCAGGTCCTCAGGCAGAGAATTCAGAGATCTTTTAAAAACATTGAGATTGTATCAAACCGGATGGTCTTTGATAACGAAGGGAACCTATCAGCTTTTAAAGGTATTTCTGTTATATATGAACCTCATTAACATGTGTATACTCTGTTCTCATGTAGTCATGTATTGACGATCCTCATTGAAAGAAATATTGTTACACTGTGATTCTACTAGGATTAATTTTTGTTTTGGCATCATACTTTCTGAGCTTTTCTTACTTGCTGAACTATCCTCAAAGAGTTTTAATTTGATCCATCATCTATATTTATTCTTCTATCTTGTCGTTTCCAGGAAAAACTATTCATGTCTTGAATAAGAATGAGCATGCCCTTGATATGGCAGAACCTTTACATGATAAAGTGGGAGCTGTGGATGCGCCTGTTATTGATTATGTTGCCATGAAACAGAGAACCAATGTTCTACTTCTTGGAGACCACATTGGGGACTTGGGAATGTCAGATGGTCTTGATTATGAAACACGAATATCAGTGGGTTTTTTGTAAGTTCATCTTTTCAATGCTATCTTCTATTAAAGCAATGGTATATTGGTATTGGTTTTTCTTTGTAAGTTGTTCTGTCATCTTCTGCCATGAGTTCATGATCATCTTTGGCTCTCTTGCATTTTATAGCTATGATTTGTCATTCTATCATTGCAACTCTTTTTTCCTTCTTATATTTTATAATTTTTTTTCTGAATATGCAAAGCAGGAACTAGATGGGGGGGGGGGGGGGGGGGAAGTGGGGTAAGATTTGTTTTGTTACTATAGATTTCAAATCCTGTAACAGAAATCCCTGATACTCCCTAGTTGAGTAATACAAATCTGCTCTTATAGAACCTGAGGAGATATTTCCTGTCGAGTAATGCAGAAGTGTTCTATATGAAACTTAAGGTATCAATCGTATCATCCTTCCTTCCCTTTTTAGCCATGGGATTAG
The DNA here is from genome assembly GCF_948465745.1 of Chenopodium album. Classification (NCBI taxonomy): domain Eukaryota; kingdom Viridiplantae; phylum Streptophyta; class Magnoliopsida; order Caryophyllales; family Amaranthaceae; genus Chenopodium; species Chenopodium album. The sequence goes on along the minus strand of NC_137846.1, from coordinate 23,975,644 downwards.
CTTGCATGTTTAATCTCCTTGGGGAAAATTCAGCCATTCATGAAGTAATAATGGATATCAGGTCCGTGCAGTTAAAACACAAGATTGTTAATTGGATTTTGGATTCCATCCAAGCATGCAATTGGTTTCTTCGAAGTGAATTTAGGGAGTAATCTCCCCATCCCAACAGAAATTAGCTATAGCTGTCAAGGATTGTGGCTAATTCTCTATGGCTTTGCAAAGTTAGCCCTTTGCACATCAATGATGCCTCAAGCGAATAACAAGCACTTAATCATCTTGCTCAAATTTCCTTGCTCGGACTTCAAAATGGCTTGTGGTTCATCAATTTGGGCCTCAAACAATGATTGGTCATAGATATGCGTTCCAATCTCCAACATCTTGTAGCAGTCATAGAAGAGAGAAAAAAAAATGTTCACTCCTATTTCCTATATATTTAACTCATTCTCGAAGATCGAAAGATCGGCCTTGGAAGAGAGAAAAAAAAAAAAAAAAAATTGGGGTGACAGAGAAAAAAGCAAATCTTAAATCTTACTTTTTCTCTCCTCTCATTTCTAAAAGCAAATTTATCATGTATAATCAATTGTCATATTTGCTTATATTCCAAAATGAGCAAATTTTAACTTTTTCTCTATTCTATCTCTTTTCTTGAAGCAAATATATCATGCATAAATGCATAATCGTCATATTTGCTTATTTGCGCAAAATGTACAAAATGAGCAAATTTGTTTGCTTATTTGCATATAATGAGTAAAAAATTCCCAAACTCGTCTTCTTCATCTCCTTGCACCATTAATAGACAAATGGTAGCTTTAGCATCACCCTAACAACAATAACTATAACAATAATTCTGATCCACAACTCAAATAAAATAACAATAAAGTTATACTTCACATCTTCAATTAAAATTCCCAAACTATGTTTCTCACATCCTAGAATAGCACATTTAAACTCAAAATATATTGAACAATTGTGGGGAATAATTGTATGAAAAAGCAGGATTAACATTTGATTTCAAGATTCTCACAATTATATAGTTATTTAATTAGAATTATCAATCTGAGGAGGAGAGCGAAAATAAGCGAAGAAGATGAAGAAGAGGTGGAGAGAGAATCGAAATGGTTCAATAGTTGCATTCATTTATGAATTTAATTGTAAATTTGCATCTTTTGTATGTAATTCCACCGTGGTTGGATGATATAGAGGCCCCGTTTGGTTTGATGTAAAACATTTTCAATGAAAAACTAGTTTTCATGTAAAACATATTTTTAAGGAAAACCACACTTGCAAGATAATTTTCCTTTGTTTGGTTCTTATAAGAAAAGTAAAAGAGAAATTAAAAAAAAGAAGTGGAAATGTGGGGATGGATGAGAGGAAAATAAAAAAGAAATAAGGAGAAGGGGAGGAAAATGTGGCTTCCCTTGTTTAGTTAAGGAAAATGTTTTCCACCATTATGAATGCAATTTTCCACCATTACAAAAATTATTTCCCACTCCTTCACAAACCAAACAAAGGAAATGAAAAATAATGGGAAAATCATTTTCCATGAAAATTTTACATCACACCAAACGGGACCTTAAGGTCTTTTGGGGGAATATTGGGAAAATGATGGATGTAAAGGGGTTTTGATCAAGAGTTTGTATTGATCGGTACTACAATAAATGAGCTGATAAAAAAGAGTCCTTGGAATTACATAGACCTAATTACCTCCCCAGATTTGAGATCCTCTCGCTAAAGCTTTATACCTTACTGGATTGTGAAAATCGCTCTTAGCATCTGTAACTGGTGGACTTATATGATCTTTTTATTGAAGTTTGTAAAGGTTTACTAAGATGAATAACTAATACATAGTTAGCTCTATTATTTAGTTTATCTCTTACTGTTTTCTTTGGTGATGATTTCTAATGGTTTGTTAACTATTTGCTCATCTGGAATAGGCTATTACAATATTTACTGCCATGTACTTGTAATTGTTGGAAGATTTTAAATCAGAAAATAACCTCTTTGACATGTTGAGGATCAAGCCAGTGCTGATGATATTAAATGTAGAATTTGGGTTGTTGAAACTGTAGACTTGCTTTGACAGGGACAACATAATAAAATTAAAGGTGTCCTGGAACAAATAATGTATTGAAAGCAGCTGTTTGACACGGTCTAACAAAAACTGACAGTCTGGCCTCAACTCTTACTACCCTGTTAGCTGTGCTTCTTGTTCTGGTTTTGGAAGTTGGAATTGGAAATATTTTGGGTTTTAGATTAGTATATCCTCAATATTTGAATTTATGAGATGCTGTCTGGAAAGAACCTCATCATATTTATCCTATTTTACTCTAGTTATGTTACAATTTATTCACTGGCTACATCATTGTTGGTATCTGCAGTAATGATGGCAACGAGACTGAAAATAGAACATTGTTAATGAGATGTAGAATGATTTAGAAACACTGTTAAGCCATATAATGGAGAACAATGGCGACGATTTTGTTATCTGTAATATCCTCAAGCTCATTAAAACTCCCCTCTTGTCTGTTGCTTGTGGACATAGCTAACATATCGTTAGTGAACCATGTAAAATCTGTGTTCAGTGGTACCTTTTTTTTTTTGGTTGTTGTTCACTAATTGTGGCTATTGAAATTTCATGACAATCCTGCTTCATTGGCTCTTGGTTCCTGATACTCTTGCCTGGAATTTTTCTGTATTTGAAATGGGATATATTGGATGATGTGAAAGCATACTGCTGGCATAAAATTGAATCTGGATGAGTTTTTTTTATTAACAAAATGCTGAGAAACTAACTTAGCGTAGTGACCAAAACAGAGGATTAAGGACAGAAGAGATTCAGGAAGGAAGAAGAATGATAAGGGAAGCATAAGTAAAGATATGAGCATATGATTGTATATTTATGCTAATAAAATCACCAATTAAAGCCTCCCAGGCCTCTAAGTACTAATAACTTTCCACAATATTCAACTTAGATCTCATGTTTCCCATTTTTTTATTGATTGGTTTGTAAAGCATGGAAAACAAGTATGAAAGGTGGAAAATTTATTACTTAAGAGTTGAAAATTTCTCCTTTCGAAAGGAATGAATGCCACATATCTCTTCCATCTTCTGCCTTCTACTTCCATGTTTTCCTTCTTCCATTTGTTTTTCTTGTAAGGAAAAAAAACAAAGGACAACTGTTTTTACAAGTGTGTATTTCCTTTGAAAATTGTTTTCCATGGAAAATCATTTCCTTGGAATATAATTAGTGAATAAAAACATAGAATTAATGAAAAGATGAGGTGGTTATTAAGTAAACAGATTTCTACAAGGATTCTTACTATAATGTCAATATAATTAAATACAAATCTTGATTACTGAAGCACACAACACTTGGTTAAAATCATTGCTCAATCTGATGATCATAGCAGTAGCCTGGTCTCTAAGACAATGATTTCCAAGGTAGGTTGTATTTTAAATACACACAGATGGGTGACTTAAGGAATTGATGTGAAAAGAATACAAGCCACATAATTTGTTACATTAGATTTTGTTTGGAGCTTTATCCCATGTTTTTCAGTCTCTCTTGCCACCAATGACAAAATTAATATGTAGTATTGCTTCCACCCAAAATAATTGACCACATTACTTTAAGAAATTGAGTTAAAATATCATAAAAATCGTTCTTTATCATCTCATCCAAATTGATATTGCCCTGCTTTAGTTTAAGAATTATTAGTTAATGATGTAATTAAAGGGACAAGGAAAGGTTCAAATTTTAATTTACTGAATATTGAAATTGAAATATTATTTTAGGATTATCAAAAAGAAAGTTGGTTTATTAATTATTGATGGAGAATAGTACAAAGCTGTACCATTCATTTACTATGTTAAATTTTTTTCGTATAGTTGTAGCCTTGCACTATCATTTAAGTAGAATTTGTGACTGACCACTATCCATATGAATTATGCAGGAATGACAAGGTCAATGAATCTCTTGAGAGTTACAAAAAAGCCTTTGATGTTTTATTTTTGGTGAGTGGCCTGAATTGTGTGCTTCTTGTTTAATTTTGTTTAACTACTGATATTCTAATAAGGAGTAATTTTGTTTTGGTCAAAGGTTGTTGTAGTCGCTCTGTCCTTCTCTGCTTTATTCCTCCGTTTGATCTTTTACTTTGGGCCAGTAAATGAGGGGCTATGAGAGAGCGTTATTAGAAGTAGGGTATGTGATTATAGTATGTGGGATCATAGTTGTTAAGCTGTTGATGTCTACTTTATCCAATGTGCTTTGATTCTGTGGAAAAGACCTACAAAATGACTTTTTTTTTTTAGCTTTTTTCATTGGATCCAAGGGAGTCACAAGGGCATTATAAATTACAAATGGGAGAGAGGGGATTTGAACCTGTGATATACTGATCTATCGTATACAATCTCTCAATGTTTGTCATTAGGCCAAAACCTCATTGGTATGACCGACCTAATCATAGGTGTTGGCATGCTGCATACTGATCCTATTTTTTTCATACGGTCTGACTTGAGACCTAGGATCTTTGGGTGAATGCATTTTGGTGTGGATTGCACAAAAATTTAAACATAAACAATGTTTAGCCTGCCGATGAAATTGATTCTTTATACCAAGGATTGAACTTCCCATATATTTAAGAAAACAGAATGTGTCAGATCTATATGTGACAGGATGGGTTTTTTTTTTTTTTTTTTTTTTTTTTTTTTTTTTTTTTGGGGGGGGGGGGGGGGGGGAGTCAAGGTGTGTATCTATAATTTGCAAAAAAAAGTACTTTGTAAAAAAGAAAGTACTGTCTGAGAGGAGTTTGTCAACAGATGATTACGAAAATGGAGTATCTCACCGTTCATATTGCTTCTTGGAGTGAATTGGTATGTATCGAAGCTATCTTCTTAGAACTTATATGGAACTAAACATCTGTATTTTTGTTGCAGAATGATGCCCCGATGTCGGGAGTTGTCAACCTTCTTTCTCAGCTAATCAAAGATGGATGATATATTGACTACATGCCTTGTATTCTTTTCACATCAATTCCTTAAGTCAACAATCTGTGCGTATTGAAAAGACAACATACGTTGGGAATTATGGTTTTAGAGACTAATCAACTGCTAGCATTTTCAACTGGGTATATGATCGTCAGATTGAGCCATGATCTTAGCCAAGTATTTTACGCTTCGGTAATCATGATTATTGTTTATTCATGTTGACATAATTGTTAGAATAATTTATTGTTGTAGGAATTTGTCTTCTTAATCTTAATAACCACCACATCTTTTCATTATTAATTTTCTCTTTTCTTATTTTAATGTCTTACTCTATTAGTTTGCTTTCAGACATGGTGGTGATATTCTACTTAGCACTCATCACATATACCCTATTTCCTGTGGCATTTTGATGAATGTGCAATTGTGCACTGTCTCTTTCCTTGGTGTTACTATTGCCATACCTATAACTCTGAGCGATTTTCCTAAATAATGCTCGATAATGAAAAAAAAAAAAAATCTCAATGAAAATACTTCAAATTTTAAATTTAGCATGCTGCTCACAATTTTAAGATTTTTTTTTTCTCGCCTTAATTTATCCAAAATATTTCAAATAAGATCATTTTGAAACGGAAGAAGTATTTTCCAAATCTGAAAGTTTAAAATCATTTTCTTTACGAAATTGTATTCATATATATACATAGATAAACTAACACAAATAAAGCAAAGTGATCACATCAAATTAATTTCAAAATAAGCAATTACTTGAATAAGTTGAACCGAACATAGGCTTAAAAACGAGAAATTCATCCCTCCACACAAAATTACGCAAACGCGAAATGTCTCACATATTCAATGCGCACGATACCAAAAATAAGCAAGATTTTCCATGCAAGATATGGGTTGTGCGTAGAAGCAAGCACAGCAAAGTGGCAGACACATACATAATACACCACATAATTATAAAGTGGCAGACAACACACATACTTTTAGGCTTTATTATGACATCTCATTTAGATTGGTGCAACTTCAAAGTCAAAGTCATAATTTGCAAAATCATTATCAACTAAAGTTCATCAACATTAACATGTACCGTTAAACACATCTTCTCCCACCAAATTTGGGTGTGCTTGTTCCACGCCTGTAGGCTGTAGCATCTTGTGTGCAAGAAACATTAATTCGATAGGATATAAAATTCACTTTAAACTCTATTTAATGTAATCGCCCGTTGGAAAAATAGCTGTCACATTAGTTCAACCCATATTTAAGAATAAAAGTACATTGAAATTGTTATTTTAGAAATCATGAATGATGACAATCAAATTAGAATATCATAAATAGTATTTTGTATATGTGAATGTGACTATACAATCAGTAAATAGTTTAAGCTGTCACACCATTGCATTTCTGAAATACATGTACTACTTGTATAGTTATATACTATCTACGTTCTTTTTTTTTTTTACACGTTTCTTTTATCACGTGTGTCAATGCATAATGTTAACGATTAACATCTCTAATCATAAACATTGTAAATTTACAACAAGACGATTCAAACAAGATTCCACTTTATTATGTTTTATTGTAGCTATAAATCACAAAAACTAGTCAAATTGTAGTTTGCGAATAGTGCAAAAGTCAGCATGTCAACTAAAAAAACTGGTTGAATTATTATTACCACATATAATAAATGTCTTCTACACATTAATACATTATGTTTAATTAACTCAAGTAAAACATAAGTCAAATTTGCAAGTAGATAACTTTTACTACGTACGAAGTATTTGATATTGGATAACATTTGTCTTTTCATATATGTCAAATTATTACTCCATATAAGCAAATGGAATTGCATCACTTCAAAATTTCAAATTCACCAGAATGAAAGACCAGAAAGACAAAAGCCTCTACTTTTAACTTTTTAACTAAGCTCTAGCATCTGAAAATTTTCACTGAAACAAATAACTGAACTATATAAGAGAAGTGGAAACAAAATTAAAATAAAAACACTTTTATTATCATGTTATAATATGGCATAACAGTTTATCTCTATACTAAGTGCAAAAAATCACCCTGCACTTTTGAGGGCGAAATGCACTCATAATGCCTCCTGTAAGACCTTAAACGTCTGTTTCAAAAAAAGAAAACATGGAGAAAATAAAAAAAACCCTCCAAAAAATTATGAGTTAGAATGGACAATATGTATAATCCCTTCTCAATTTTTTTCCTAAGCAACAGCGACTGTCATCATTGATGCTGGTACGTCAACTGCTACTGGAGCCGGTAAATCGGCCACCATTATTGGTGCTGGTACTTGATCAACTGCCATTGATGCATGTACATCAGCCGCTGTCAAAATTGGAACAACACCTGCTATCTCCGAAGCTATATACTCAGCAGGTGCTGGGAAAAACTGCTGCTTAGTGAAGTTAAACTCTATCTGTAGTCGCTGGTGAATCGGGGCTGAAGACTTCAATCCCTTCTTCATATCAATCTGCAACTCCCTTATTGGAATGGCAGCCAAGAAACTCTTTATGTACTCCTTGCAGGAATCTTTACCTCTGCAATGCACCTTCTCTTCCTCCATCCCTTGTGCACTTTCTGATTCCTGGTCAGACGAAACTTGCTGTTGACCCCTTGATGAAGAAGCCTCCACTATTGCAGACTTTGTTTCAGTGGGCTTTGCATCCTCTGATGATGAAGTTTGACAAGGTAATGTTTCGATGGTAGTATCATGGTTGAATTTGAGAACAAAAGCTTGATTGCAGCCCTCGTAAAGCCTTTCTCCCAATGTGTCAATGATGTAAAAGGCATCCCAGTCAACCCTGAGGATGAAAAAATGGTCATTCCAGCTCACAACATACACCAAAGGTTCACTATTGCAGTTTAGCTCTGATGCAACCCGGAAAATCTCATCCCATATATTGTCAAATGACATGGCACCCTGAAGGAAGCCGAAACACTCCTCTTCTATCCCATCAGGATGAAAAAAACCAACGAAAGATCTCTCTGGGACGACAGAGAGGGGGCGGATTTTAGCTTGAATGACAGTCTCAAGATCAAAGTGCTTGTCAGGAAATTTCTCCCGGTAGTCCTCATTCTCACAGAGATTTCTCCACTGAAGGGAACCTTCTCGAATGAGGCTGTCAAATTCAGATTTTACAGGCATTTCCCTTTGGTTGGAGTGAAGCCAATCAGCAATGACAGCAACCAAAGCAGTGCATGCACTCTCACCAGCTGCCCTTTCACTTCTTTGATCGATTGAAGCAAAAAAGACTTGAGTTTGAAGCTTCAAGCTCCCGTCACGGCTCAGAACCTCCTTTTGCTCCCAGCTACCGACAGCAAAGTTGTCATCCCCAAATTCAGAAATGTATGATGCACTTCCCATCGAACCTTCAAATTGCTGCAATTAATCAAGGATTCACAACCATTATTGTATATTTATGCATTAGTCATGCCCTCCAACCATTTTTCTTGATTCCCCCAATCAGTTAGACTCACAAAGAATTGCAAATTTAGATGAATTGAAGCCACAAGTCCACAACAATACTCAAATCACATAACCATGCACTTAGCACAATTTTGAAAACTTAATGACAGACTTACATACCCAAACATCACAAATTTGTATGCAACTAAGCTAAAACAATAACCACAAAAAAAAAAAAAAAAAAAAAAAAAAAAAAAAAAGAGTGATTTTAGATGGATGCTTACCGCTAAGGATTCATCAGAAAGCTGTCGGCGATAAAAATCAATATCATCTCCGCCTTCTTCACCATAGTCCTTCTTCAGTAATGGCTCTCCTTTGACCTTACGAGATTTAAAGCTCAGCTTTCCTTTCGTCCACGAAATACCAAATTTTGAACTCGGCCTCTGCAATTGCTCTGAAATCGATGTGTCATAATATTGAGCAACAGAGCTGTCTACATGTGGTTTATGTCTGCCGTAATAAACCAAATCATCGTCCTCACAATTGACTCCTAGGTCAAGTGCTCCTCCAGCGAAGTTGGCATGGACTAAAGTGCCATAACTGCAGGATTTTTGAACATCCACATCCTCTTTACTTTCTTCTGATTCACCCTCATCAGTATCGCCAAATGAGTCTGTGTCGAAAGGGTCTGAATCCTCACTTCCAGTAGAGAACTTACTGTCACAACTGCCTTCTCCATTGTATGCCTTCTTCAATTTTCTAGATGAAACAAAATCTGTCAAGCTTTTAACTTTTCTTAGATTTGATTTAAAAGAAGAAGCTTCATCTTTCTTGATCAGATGAGAAGCACCAAAACAAGGCGATAATGGAGCAAACATTATTGGTCTCTGCCCTTCAACTGACAGTTCTCGCACAGATTTCAACTCCATCAAGCTAAGAGAAATCTGTATGCAGCAATAAAACTTGTGAGCATGGTTCACAAACATACCAAAGTACCAAATGCAGCCACATAATTCTAAACCAAGTATATAAAAGAGTGGGGCTTACACAAAGAGAGGGGCTGCAATTGAAACCGCCATGGAGGATAGAAAGAGGAACATTGATGTCAAAATCCTTCACATCTTCTTCCAAAGAAACAAACTCAGCAAGGTTTAATACAGCAGATGCTGTCAACAGAGCCATCTTCTTTGTTCGTTTCTCAGAACCCTAAATTTTAGAAACAGATCAGTAAATCCATTTTAAAAATAAAAATAAAAAAAATAAAAAAAAAATAAATAAATAAATAAAACACTTCTACATATCATTAACATAAAAGAGACAAAGGAAAAAGACAATTAAGCTAAACAACCAACAAAAAACAAGAATAAAAGTAATTCAAGCAACAAATGAATTCTTCAGCTCAAAAATCATACTTCCTCCGTTTTCTTTTACTTGCAACACACCTTTTAGGCACGTAGTTTTAGGAGATGATTAGTGAGGGTAAACGAGCGATTTTATCAATATAATTTTTACACGAAGATTAGAATAGGGTTAAGTATCATTTGTAAAAATTATAATGAATAATTTATCCGTTTACATTATATAAATCCGACTTCAAAACACGTGTCACAAGGCTGTGTTGCAAGTAAAAAGAAACGGAGGAAGTACTTTCTTAGAGTTGAACGAGAATGCCAAACAGGTTCCCACAATATTAACATGCTACGAGTTCAGATACAACCACGACAGCCAAGAAAAACCAATGACTTGAAAATTTAGTCGCCAAAACCTTGAAGAAAGTTATTAGCTTAGCTGAATCAAATAGATATACAACATGACAGCAAGATAACATAACAGTGCATCATCGATCACATTGTCGGAATAAAAACAATAACATCATGGGTCACGAAAGTGCAAAACATTGTAAAATTATAGATTTGTGTATCATCATTGTAAAACAAGTTCACTCAGAAATAAGATTCATGTGCTAAAAACCTTAGCTTAATCAGTCAGTCAGTTCAATCCAATATCCAACCAGTCATAAAACTCAAACCAAAAACATATCTTTTGAATATATCCCTAAAAATCAGCATATGCATTACCAAAAAAAATACCTAACAAAAACAGGATTATTTTTTTTAACGAGGTTTAGTCCAAGAATCAAGGCATATGGATAATTCTAACCCCAAAATTTTAAATTGATCAACAAAAATTCCGATTCTCAATGCAAAATCAACAACCGCACATGATAATCCCATGAAAATAGAAAATAAAAAATAAAAAATAAATAAACAAAAACAAAACATGCAGCTGTCACAAAATCAAACAAAATTTAAAGAATCTATGAAATTCAATACCCACATAATAATCCAAAAAGTCAACTTGAATATATGATCAACATCAACATTTAATCTCAAAGAAGTAATCTTTAAAATCAACATCCATAAATTAAAACAAAAACTAAATAAATAAATTAATATATTAATTGAAAACTTACATAAAAGACCACCAAAGAGACTTCACAAGGATGAAAAACACCCTCAATCTTATCTTTAGACCCACAAAATTGACAAACCCTCGTAAATTCTTCATCCCACTGAACGACACCGTTTTGACCCGATTTTTCTTCCCTTGAAATTAATTTCTTGACACCCTTGTTTTTCAATGATTTAAACCCATTTGATTTAGGGCTTTTCCACTTAATCTCCACCCTAAATTTATAATTTTCATCATCATCTTTCTCTTCTTGAATTAAATTTAACCCTTTAATTGAACCAACCACAATTTTAACCTCAAATTTTCTCGATTGAAGTGGTGGCAACCATGGCCTCCACTTGATCATATTCACAACCATTAACAAAGATTAAAACTTTTACACAAAAAAAATCAAAATTTGCACAATTGGTTCACTTTTCTCAAATGGGTATCTGGAATTTTTGGGAAATTTTTGGTCAAAAAAGAGGATGAGTAATTGGAATTTGAAGAAGTAGAGGGTTAAAGTAGAGTGGATTTTTTTCTTTTTTTTTTTTTTTAAATATAGAATTTATTTTGTTTTAATGTATTTGGGATATGAGGCAGAATATATATAATGGGGTTATGAGTTGACTTTTTAGGGGATTAGAGTGGGTGAAATTGTGAAAATAAAAAATAAAAAAAATTGATGAAAAAAATGTCTTTAAAAAAAAAAAAGTTGAAAGTGAGGGATGATGTGTTTTTGACAAGTAATGATGGTTGTATATTCACATACAAATTCCACTTCCACCACCGATTTGGATACAAATAGGTGGCAAGATTGAGATACAAGGCCGGCACTATTTTACTAAAGCTAAAACATAACGTCTCACTCTTCTTCTTTTTTTATTTTCCATTAACAAATTATTTAGGAAATTTGTGGATAGGATTGTGTGCGACAAGATTTTGAAACTATGTGGAAATTAGTTAGTAGTGTTGTACACATAGAGATTCATAAACACAATATAGAATAACAGATGGTAAAAAGCTGATGACACGATAACATAATAAAATTTTGATAAATTTATTGAATGTGGCTAATTTTTTTTTCATATAACACAACACGAACCGGACATGAAAAAAGCGAATTAGTGTCAAAGGTTTTCGACACGTTTAATTAAATGGGTTAACACAACATGATTGAAGGCATCAATCAAAGCGTCGCATGGTGTGAAATATGATTGACAAACATAAGAAGTGAGATTTGACATTATATGATTAGGGATAAGGGATGAAGTAGGGAGCCGTCAACAAATTTTTTTAAAGAACTTGTAAACCGTTCATAGATTCTACAAAAAGGGACAAAGGCAACCACGAATTTAATCCATGAAAGTTATACCCCATTCACAATCCATAACATTCATAACTGTACTCCATATGGTCACAAACTACAATTGGAGGATCGGGGATGATGGTATGAAGTTGAGTCATTGAGCCAACCTAACTCATATTGGCCTCAATTCGTATTGTGAAATGTACTTTTTTTGCGATTTTGATTGACATACAAACAATATTCAATTTGCTCCAAACTAATATTATTAAGAGGTAACCTAAATCAGTTGTCCAAATTATCATATTAGGCGTGATTTTCATTTACATATTCTTGTTTATTAAACACGCACAAAGCTGATCAAAACAAAATAAAATAAAACGACAAAAATATTAGAAACAACATCATATTATTATTCAAAACATTCAAATCAATATAATCATGACATAGCAAAATAATAATAATAATAATAATAATAATAATAAGCGATTAAATAACATAATCACTTACATTGCACGTGCTCCTTTAAATTGCTAGCTACATTATAAATAAATTGCTAGCTATATCATAAATAAATCGTTAGTAACTTCAAGGAATTATAAATGAAATCGAGAGAGAAGAATAAAGTTTTAAATTTGTCCAAACCCTCGGGAATTTATACTTTCATGCCTTGGTTTAGGTATAAAACCTCGAGTACAGTATGGACTCCTTGAAGCGCTTAGGAGGAAGTGTGTACGATGATCGTGCTTAATGCGTAGTAAAAAGAAATTGTGTTAGGAGGAATCGTGTAAGGATTGGCTGGGAATTGGTTGTCCCGAACTCCTAGAATGAGTCCGGTATTTATAGGCTGGGATGCTGGACAGATGCCCAAAATGGTAAAACAACGTTGTGCCACATTATAGGTGTGTGGTGCTTCGTCACAATGTGCCATGTTATGGTACAAAAGTATTGTGTCATGGTACAAATTTAATTTTTTGGTAAAGGAAAATAATTTTTTACGCGTGAAATATAGAAATGGAAAATATTTGAAATCATTGTACCGTGTTGCAGTACATATCAATTTTTGCTAATTTCCTTTAATTTAGATTTTAGCCCGATTTTCACAAAATACATAATCTTTAGACGACGCTTTATCGCTCAAGATTATTTTCAAGGCTTAGGGTTATGTTTTGGGTTTTGATTTCACGTTTTGGGCTTTGGAAAAATTAGGGTAAATGTTTAGTTGTGGTTTGGGTTAGGAATAAGGATAAGGAGAGGGATCAGTTATTTGCAACGGGGCAAAGAAAAATGGATGGAGGGAATAGTTATACATTAAACTTGTTATGAAACATCATATTAAGTGGTTATAACACCTTCTATATTTACACCTTGAATTACCATTATTGATTGATAAGCAATTTACTCTCACAATATAAGTATTGTAATACTTGTATATAAGACTAAATTGCTCAACAATATTGGTACTTCAAAATGTACATAGAAGGTGTTACATATATATTTTGAAGATTTGAAACAAATATAAGGAACGAGGCAATAAAATATGAACGGTGGCCCGAGGGAATAGTTATACATTAAACTTGTTATGAACCATCATATTTAGTGGTTATAACACCTTCTATATTTACACCTTGTATTACCATTATTGATAAGCAATTTACTCTCACAATTAAAGTATTGTAATACTTACAGATATGATTAAATTGCTCAACAGTATTGTTACTTCAAAATGTACATAAAAGGTGTTTTATGTATATATATATATTTTGAAATTTTGACACAAATATAAGCAACGAGACAAAAAAATATGAACGGAGGGAGTAGTTATACATTAAACTTGTTGTGAAACATCATATTAAGTGGTGATAACACCTTCTATATATATATACCTTGAATTACCATTATTAATAAGCAATTTACCCTCACAATTTAAATATTGTAATACTTGTAGATAAAACTAAATTGCTCAACAATATTGTTATTTCAAAAATGTACATAGAAGGTATTACATATAGATAGAGGTTCCTTAAATAATAATATAGTAAAGATTTTAAACATATGTTAGCTATTGAAATTGTAGATTAGAATTTTAGTAATGACAATTAATGTATATTTGTATGTTGTAACAAACAAATCTCGAAAAGCAAGTTAAAATCTATTATATTTACATTGATACTTTATAATGTTGTTTGAACTAATTAGTGTTCAGACATGGTGTCATAGTTCAAGTATTTTTACACCAAATTGTGCGGCGTGTTCTTGCCTTTCTGGCAACAAGGGCGCAAACCTTGTGCAAAGCAAGAATTGATATCTTAAAGGGGTAATCCTATCACAAGCCCCGATTACTCACACTCCCTCATCAATTACTAAAATATAGATATTCCCCTTGAAATTCCAATGCCCGCTTGTGCTACTTCATGAACACAAGCTTGATTTACGCACAAGGTCTGCGCCCTTGCTACCAAACGGTAAGATGTGTCGCACAATACGGTGTCAAAACACTTGGGCCGTAACATATAGTCGAAACACTAGAAGGGAAGCTATGGGAACAGTTTATCAAAATAAGGTATAATTTTTTTTTTTTTTTTTTGTACATGTAAATTAATGATTATTTCTCACATATTTCAAATCTTAGTTCTCTATTGTTTATAGATTATTTGATTGAGTTATTGTGGAAGACAATACGTTCAATTCTTGATATGATTACTTTTTATCTAATTTTGCTTATAAAATTTTTTAAATTAGACCCAATGCAATTACTTAAAAATATAGTATGTATAGGGTATATAATATGTCATCTTTCTTACTAATTCAATTGCATAATAATTAAATTATATAAAAGAGGTGAGAATAAATTATTAAATAATTAGGATCCAAATGACTTGCCTTTTACCATAATGTACTCCCTTTGATCCATGAAATTCTTCCCCTGCATTAATGACGTGCTATATATAAGTACTCTTATTATAGAAATTAATTAAAGAAATATATACTTCCTCTGTTTTTTTTTTAAGTTGCAACACTTCTCTTTTCACGCTTGCCAATACATGTTTTCAATTATTTGTATCTTTAAGTATTAATATGTAAAAATTATAAACATTTGATATTAATATTGTATAAATCGATACGAATCTAACAAGATCCCACATGACTATATTTTTACTTAAGCATAAATCGTTAAAGCTAGTCAAAGTGAAACAAGTAAATAGTGTAAAAGTCAAACTGTTGTAATATTAAAAAACGGAGGAAGTATAATTTAACCCATGTAAGTATTTACGAGGAAAGATATAGTGTAATACAGAAAGCAGACCTAAAAAATTAGGAAGAATTTCATGAAACAAAGGGAGTACACATATAACCAATATTGAAACTTTAAAAAGTATAATTAAGATTTCAATATAATAATATCAGTTAAAAATAAATTATATATATAATTGATAGTTAAGAATAAATCTAATATTCCGTGTAAAAAAAAAAAAAAAAAAAAAAAAAAAAAAACCTAATGTAAAACGCCTATGTTCTAAGGAGCAACAAAAGTGTACATGCATTTCTAAGTAATCATTTATTAAATTAGTATAATAATTACTCCCTCCGTTTTATAATGTTAGTGTTATATGGAATCAATCACATAAAATAAGAAAAGAAATATATTTGGAATATAACATTAAAGTACAATATAATTCATAATTAGCTTACCTTATTTAACTTTTTAAATTTTTTATTAGGAAAGCACAAGTTATAATTGCATAATTTAAGGTAAAGATTTCCTTACTTAGAGTAATGTCATCAATCCACAACTTATTAATTCCAAAAAAAATCAAGTTATAAATGAAATATATTCAATATGAGTATATCTTTTTGAAACGCCCAAAATAGTATATGGGACTAAGATTATGAAACGGAAGGAGTAATATATTTCCTTTGATTTCATTAAGATAATTTGCGCAACAAAAGGTGATATATAAAAAATAATACTCCGTATTAATAAGATTGAGTGAATATAAATCCTTGGCATTTTACATTGATTGAAGATGAGGCAACACTGAAACAACTTCAACGTATACATGCAAAACAACTAAAGCATACGAGTAATAAAAGACCAATGTGATAGAGGATAAAGGATGCCACTGGTCTTTTATTTGTATTATTATATTAAACTGCATATATGTAATATGATGAAAAATCAACAGGTAATAATTAGTATATTTCTATACTTGCATTGTTTTGTGGTTAAACTTACATTGAAAAAATTATACGGAGCAATGTTAGATATTTGAGGTAGGTTATTAGCCTTGAACCAACGTGTACTGGCCATATCAAAGTCGTGTTTTCTACAATTAGAGTGGAAAAAGATCAACAAGTTGGTCCTGTTAATGTCTCTTGAATTAGGGTTTATGAAAACCTAAATTAAAGTTGAGATGATACATAACAAAACTCTATAATAACATCTCATAAAAAATAAAATAAAAAAAAAATCAAAAATAATATAACTGTGTGCAAACTAAAGTTTATATTTAGTTTTTTTTTTAAAAAAAAAAAGCTTTTAAACCTCATTTACCTGATTTGTTTTTCTTAACAATAAGAGTATAAATCCAAGTCAAGATACGATTGCAAATTCATTAAAGAAGAGGCATACAATATGATGACGTAAACTTAATTTTTAAACGGATACATAATATTATGAGTATACACCTAATACGAAAGGCAACATAATCTAGGCTAGAGCAAAAATGTAGGCTAGAGCAAAAATGTTTGCCAACCCAAACATTAATTTATAAACTAAGTTTGGCATACCTTCAGAGAACATTGAAAATTGTGCTCTCATGTTGGATATGCTAAAATTAATTCTTTATGTGCCAAAATTAATCATTTATCGTTAATATTTTAATCATTAAAAAGTTGTCCAAAAATCTTATCCCACAACACACTTCCTTTTCGTCATCCTTGAGATTAGCTATGATTCGATAAATTTTAAAACTAAGATTGTACTTAATAAGGCGCGAAGTAATTTGTTTTACTGATTTGTTTATTTAACTACGGAGTATCATATAGAAGTCTTTGAAACATCATCTTACTAAACTTGCCCTCCTTAGCAAATGGGTATAATATCAAGTCATCCAAGATATAATTGCATTTTAACTAATTAAACAATCAGCTAGATGACATAAATTAGATGACAAAATATATTCATGAATTTGCATGCTTCTATATATATGTAAATACATAGGCTTATTATCATGAATTCATGACTATATATTGTTCTAAGGCAAGGTGTATCAACAAAACCTAACCAATGTACACCTTGTTGACTTGTAAATACATAGGCTTATTGACTTGTAAAACAGTCAGAGAGACGAGTCCCTAAAATGAATAGGGTTCAAGAAAATCAAATCCGAGATAAAAAAAATGATATATATTGGTTTAATCTTTTTTATTCAGTTGTCAAATACAAAGTAAAATAAATTCTATAAAATGTGTTTGACCTTATACTTCTATAGTTCTATGATAAATAAAAAAAAATAAAAAAATAAAAAAATTAATATATATATATATATATATAAACTCCCTAAAGAAACAACTAAATGACATAATAAATTAGATTTCATATATACATTATACATAATAAGTGCATTATTTTATAATTATACATGTACACCTAAATAAACGAATATCCTTAAAAACGACCAACAATGTAACACGTTTAATTCCTACATGTACGTGTAATTTTAGCTCAATTCTAGCGCTTAGCTAAAGCGCACCAAGCTTATCATGACTATATACAAGTCTCCAATATAAGTTGGCCTCAAAACACACTTTTTATTTATTTATTTATTTTTTTTTTTGTCATATATCCATTAAAGAAAATTGGGGTTCAAACAAATCTAAAAATGAGAGGAAAACTACATTACAAAAGCTTAAAATATTATGTTTATTCAATTACCAATTATAAAGAAAACTCTATTAAATTGTGTTTACCTAAAATTTTCTAATTAATTAGCAAATAATTATTGCATATTTCACTAAAAAGAACAACAAATTAAATAAAATGTAAATTAGATTTAAAAATGAATACATATTCACATACTTTTCATGTCGTAATAGAAAAAATAAAATCAAAAGACAAATAACATATGTAAATGACTTTTAATAGCGTTGAAGCATAGTCATACCAGATCAAGATTGATGAATGGTGAACTTGTAATCAAGATCAAAATCCCAAGAACAAAAACGGTTTCAGAGGTAATAAAAATATGGTCATAATCTCTTACAAGTAATTTTAATGCCACCAAACTGAATAAAATTGGTATGGCTCTTTGAAACCATATGTTTAATACTTTTATTTACTGGTGATGTAATACTTCATCTTCCCATCAAATAGTATTAAGACAAACTGGAAAAAAAAATTAGAGAAAGAAAATTTTCTAATAAGTAAATAAGAGCTGGATAGTCTAAGTTAGGAAAATTTGGAAACAAAAATAATATGAATCATAAATTATTTGTTTCCATATGGAAAATTTGTCAAACATAAGCAAATCTTTGCTCGGTCTTCTCAAAATAAGCAAACTTTTTTATTAACCCAAAGTAAGTTGACCTTTATTGGGTATTTTCTTTAAATAAGTCAGATGACCTACAACCTACCAAATAGGCCACTTTTTTTTTCCTAATTCTAATTAATTTTTTTCTTATTTTATATTTTGATGATTAATTAAATTGTATTAAGAAAAGAAAAAAAAAACCCCACCGCATACCAGCGCTCCACCCCCATCCCGGTGGCAACCACCGCACAAACCACATCCCTCGGAGGTATCTAAAAAATTAAAGTTTATATATATATATATATATATATATATATATATATATAATCTTGAAAAAGTTTTTTTTTTAAAAAAAAATTTACAAAATTTTAAAAATTAATTAAAGTAATACATTTTAATTAAATTTTTTAAAAATTGGCCAACCACACAATGACATGTGGCATAAGCAACCCAAACAATCGGTTATACTTAAAAGAAACCGGTCATGACTTATTTTGAGAAAATACCCCATAAAGGTCAACTTATTCTGGATTAATCAAAAGGTTTGCTTATTTTGAAAAGATCGAGCAAAGGTTTGCTTATTTTTGATAAATTTTCCTTTCCAAATTCAAGTGATTCACCCTAATAAATGGTAGTATTATAGAGTGCTAATACAATACGAATAATATGTTTCGTGGCAATCTTTAAGGAACCAAGCAAACATTTAAGGCCTTGTTTTCTTTAACTTATTTTTCCTGAATTGAATTTTTTTTAGAAGTTTAATTATTTTTGTCGAATTTAAATTATATTTATTAAACTTAAATTAAATTTACTGATTTTTTTGTTACATTTGTTCTTTAAAGTTATTGATTTATATTGACTAAAAATTTAGTTACTGAACTCAACTTATTCTTGCTAAACTTAAGGCCATGTTCTCTTCACCTTTTAAAAAAAAATAATATGTAGTTAAAATAATTTCAGTTTAGGAACAATAACTTTTAATTTGTAAAAAGCAGTAACTTTTAAGATCAAATAAAAATAATTTTTAATTGGTAAAACTTATTTCTTTAAGGAATAATAATTTTAGCTCAGCAAAATTAATTTCATTTATGTTAGTAAAATAATTTTAGTTCAGCAAAAAAACAAGCTAGGTGAAGATAATAGAGATTTACTAATTTTACTGGTTAAGTTTTTCATAGATTAAATTGATGTACATTACGTACATATTACTCGTATATTTTTTTAGTTGAAAAGCGCATTGTCTAATATGATATTGTCAATTGCCCTTCCCCCAAAGATAAACGAAATGTTGTGTCAAAAAAAATAAAAAAAGATAAACGAAATGCACGTTGTAATTTTTGTGCATTGTCATCGCTCATTAATGGATGAGAGTGCATCTAGGCGCATAGGGCCTATGTATTTGGCATGTACATAGGAGGGCAATCTGGGGTTCGGTGATACATTTTCTCTCTTATTTTGGTACAGTGGTACATTTTTGTGTAATACTATACATGTATAATGTACCATTAAAGTATAAGTTGTTTGAATAGTACTTTTTATGTACCATTATGCATGTAATGGTACTTTTTTCCATCATATTTTCCACCCTCAGGTTCCCATTATTTACACAAATGACATCCTATTTGCTTCCTTAATACATAGGGCCTATGCGCCAAGAGTTTTCCAATGGATGATACTACCGCCCTTTTATTAGTTGTGGCTATTGTCGCCGCATTTTTAATAGTTGTAAGTAATACCTGCTTATTCTTTATATAGTAGTAATAAATGTTATTTAGATTCTCACGCGTAGGCTAAGTATATAATTCTTATAGTAGCAATAAATGTATCTCTCTTTAATTTATTATTTTTTTTTTCATTTCTACTCATTTTTTTATTTCCTCAAAGTTTTCTCCTTAAGAGGGCTATTTTTTGGTTCCCTCTAGGGTTTCTTCCTTAGGAGGGTTTTCCTAGCCTCTATTTGCTAGGTTTTTCAATTTATTTTGAAGGTTTTCCTTCTCTCTTCTCCCTTTTCTCTCCATCTCTACCATCTCTTTTCCTCTCAATCTCATTAATGAATCTTTGTAGGGGCTTTCACTGGTATTCTTACTAGTGGTAAGCCCCAAAAATCTTTTAATTGTTTTCAATAAATAGATCTCATCCTTGAGATAATGATTTTTCACTTGAGTTTAATGTTTTTTTTTTTATGTTTGAATTGTATGACGAGAATTAAAAATCTGGGGTTTCATAATCTCTACAAGAATTTGGAGGACCACATGAGTATTTTCACTCAAACAACTATGCCTCAGTGGATTTCAAGCTGAATAAGTGCAAACTCAAAGATTGTATTACTTCAAATGAAGTTTTTAATTAAGGTGATTGTTGTGTTGGAATTCTAGATTACTTAGGAATACTTAGACCCGGCAATCCTGACCCAGACCCGATGACCCGACCCATAACCCGAAATCGACCCGAAATCAGTGACCCGAAATTGACCCAAAACCCGAATCAACCCGACCCGACCCATACCCAACCCAAAGTGGAACTGACCCGACCTTGACCCGAAACCCGAAATGACCCAACCCGAAACGACCCGACCCGAGATGATCCGACCCGAAGTTAACCCGAGACCCGAAACGACCTGACCCGAAGTTGACCCGAGACCCGAAGCGACCCGAGACCCGAAGTTGACCTGACCTTTAACTTGAATTAATTGACCCAAATAGACTCAAAACCCAGAGTGACCTAAACCAAAATTATCTTATACCTTAAATGACCAGAATCTATTTAAGTTAAAGACTTGACCTTAGCAAAACGAAATAGAAAAAAACTGCAATTAAATTGAATTAATTGACCCAAATCTATTTAAGCTCAAGGATTTTTTTTATCTTCCTATTTTTTTACTTTTATTTTTGTTTTTCTTTATTTTAGAATTTAGTCACTTTACCTTTTACTTATGGAAATTTGGAGGGAGTATTCCCGCTCATAATTTATCTCTTGTCCTCATAATGAAATACTTTTGGAGTTTTAGCCATTTAGGGGGAAGAATTTCCCACAATTTTAACCAACTTAAAAGTTTTATTTTGTTTCCCTCTTGAATTTTCACTTTTAAGTCCGTAATCTTACATCTGAATATGAGAATATTTCACTTAATTAATAATACCTCCGTTTTTTTAGTTGACACGTTTTGACTTTATTTACACACTTCTCTTTGACCGTATTTTGTATTTTATATGTAATGAAAAATATAGTCATGTAGGATCTTGAGTTCTTTAATTGGATAGTAGACTGGTAGATAGATACAAGCATAGTTGCATAACTACAATAATTCATAATTCATTAGTTCATTGTATACTAATAGTGATGAGACATCCTATGAAGTAATTTAAACTGGAGAGTCGGAGACTGAGCTATTAAGTAGCCCAGAAAAGGTTTAATCTAATCCTATCAAGTTTGAATTTGAGATCAAATTACCTTGAATAAGAAAAACCTTATTATGAGCTTCGTTTGAAAAAACTTGAACAAGAAAAACCTAATTATGAGGTATAAGTCGTATAACTCAATTATTTAGAGCATCTCTCTTAGTTTCAGGAGATCCTGAAATTGATTCTCAATCTAAACACAAAAAAAAAGGTCAATAAAAGTCAAACAATTACTATATTCCATGAAAAAAGTAGCCTTAATAAATGTAGTGAGTTTTTCGTTAAAAAATAAATAAATATATATACTGAGTTGAATTTAACCCAATGCATTGACCCGACTCGAAGTTGACCGACCCGAAGTTGACTTGAAAATTGGACCCGAAAATTGACCCGACCCGAACTGACCTGACCTGAAAATTGACCCGACCCAAATTGACCCGACCCAAACTCGACCCGAAGTGTTGACCTGATACCCGACCCGATTATCAGTCGACCCGAAATCAACCCGAAACCCGAAATGACCCGACCCGACCCGAACATGACCCGATAACTTTTTGACCCGACCCATACCCGACCCGAATGATCCATTTGCCAGGTCTAGGAATACTTATATATAAGTGTCGTTTGGCTATATTTTATTAATGAAATCCCTTTTCTTCCTGTAAAAAAAAATTAAAAAAAAAAAAAAGATATTACAAACAATGATGGTGATTATCAAATTTCAAAGATATCTATACAAGTTAAAATAAAGTATGAAAATGTAACCAATGTTTAACAAACAAGTGAAATTATAAAAAATAAAGTAAATTAAATTAAAGAGACATAAGAGCAAAAAAAATCTACACGAAGACGTCAAAGACGAATTTGGCATATAAACTTACAAAAAAAATCATAATCAATGGGTTAAGAATGCGAAAGCAACATATTTCAAAATTTTCCCGTCTCAACCACCTTCTTTTCGATGATCCGCCATCTTCAACTTCGCTTTGTTGCGAAGAATCCATTAACTAAGCTTATTTCTTCAACTCAAAGGTTGAAGAAGAAGAAATTTGAAATTGAATAATGGAAATTTTAGAAAGAGAAAGAGGAAAAGGAGGAGTAGGAATGGCAATGGATCGAACTTAGGTCGGACTATGTAGGATCGGACTCCGATCCACCACATAATCGGACCTTAAATTCGAGTCCGTAACCGAGTCCTAGTTCGAAAACTTAAGATCTAACTCCAGGTCCGAGAAAGTTTGCACCCTCCGACTCCAACCCGGGTCCGAAGCAAAATTAAACAAAAAACCTCAGTTTTTATTTATACATCCAAATTACAAAACACTCGACATTTTTATGTTACAGGAGATGAAATTTTAATAGCATTACATATGTAATTTGATTTAGTCTTTATATAAATTGACATTATCGAACTTAGATCTAGAAAATATACCAAGACTTTTAATTTTAAATTAGAGGGATAAAAATAGGAAGAATTTGGAGAAGAGGTAGTTTATGGAGTTGTTTTAGTGGAGAGAGAAAGAGGAGGAGATGAGGAGATGTTGTTTAGGCTGTACAGTGTTAGAGCATTAGAAGAGATGAAAGTGGCGTGTAGTAGTAAAAAGTTTTACTTATACCTTACAAAAAAATTTAGTACAAACCCTAAAAATATACTTGTATATATCGCAAATTGGAGTTGGAGTCGAACTCGGGTCGTCGGACTTCAAGCAGGATCCAAGTCCAATCCGACTCTGTTCAGACTCGGACATATTGAATCTGATTCGGGTTTGGATTTTTCTTTTTCGGATTTGGATCAGACTTTTTTTTATTCAGATCGGATCGAAATCGGATTAAATTGTCATCCCTAAGGAGGAGGAGGAGGAAGGTTTTTAGTAATGAGGGAGGAGAGGTTTGAAGGTGTGAAACATTTAGAAAGATGAATAATTAGAGTAAGTATAGCCCAGTACCAGGTAGGGACAACAAAGGTCCATACCTACGTTGAAATTTTTTTTTCGCTAAGTGTTGGAAAAACGTCATTTGTTATTTTAATACTGTTATTTTAAATTTGAACTTGTTATAATAAATTTAATACTATTATATGTTTCTTCAATATTGTTTTTGAGGTGTCATTTTGCTCTTTTCAGTAGTACTTATATATTAAAAGGTTAAGTATTTGTATTAGAAATAAAATGTTATATTTGTATACTGTTATTGCATAAGTGAAATCTATTTTTAAGAAAGACAATACTGTTATTATAAATTAGAAACTGTTAAGCTGCGAAGAATTGGTATCAGAGGCATACGGTTAAAATTTAAACTAAGTTGTTAAATATGAAGTAAAGCTGGAGAATAATAAACCTTCTATTGAGTGTAAGAAACCTGATTTTAAGCATTATTATCATATTTCTGAAAATACTAGTAATATGGTCTAGTCCTTAATTATATAGTAGATCAAATTGGTGAGTTAAGGTCAGAGGTTGATAACATACATGCTCGTTGTATTAATATTGAAAACAAAATATCAATAACCACAACCGATATAAATAAAAAAGTAAGTGATTTAAAAGAACAAATTAAACAAGTAGAACTTGCTTTAACAAACGAAGTTAGACATCAATCTATTAAAGAAGTGTCACCTAGTAAGAAAAATATTGGTCCTTATAAATATAAATATCCTTTTCCAAATCTAGATAAAAATAAGAAGTTTACGATATCACTCCTTAAAAGACCTACTAGTAATAACCAAGAAAATAACAAAGAAACTAAAGATGAGCCATTATTTTCAGGAGAAAACGATTGAAGAGTTGCAAATCTTGTTTAATAAAGAAGAAGACCCTGATAAGCTAAACGATATCATGAAAATAGTTTCTGAAAAAGGAATTGCTGGTGATAATGTAGTAGAGAAGAATAACTATGCTACTTTAGAGGAAGATTTATATCAACAAATGGGATTAATGAAATTAGATGATCTAGACTTTCTACCTATAGAAGTGGTTCAGCAAAAGATTGAAAACAAACTAGGTAAAAGAGTAATGGATAATAATGATGTTGGAGAAGAAATTATTCTTGAAAACATTGTAAACAATGTTATCCAAAGACGTAGGTATCAAGGAGAATGAAGTTGCACACGGCCCAGATACATACCATGGAAGACTACCCGATTTAGTGTCAAGGTCATGCTTAACCAAATACCTAAACAAGAAAAAGTGACTCTTGAACCTATAAGTCAAACTGATTATAAGCTTAAGTTAGATGGTGTAAGAGGTAGACAAGATGTTTTAGATCAGTGGAAAAAGAGCACGAGTAGTGTACTCAATTTAAACACTGAATGGACATCTACTCAATTTAAGCACTAAATGGACATCGAAAAATTTCTTAAACTATATTGAACATAGTTTTTATGACTATGTAGAAGACTGGTATGATAATATAAATGAAGAAGTCAAAACTACATTCAGAGCTAGTGAATGTTTAAACAGTTATGTCAATACATTGAGTTAGAATTCATTGGCCCTAGAGCTGATCCTAATGAAAAACGAATGGAATATCAAAGAAAGTTAAGTAATTTGTCCATCTGTAATATAAAATATGTAGAGAACTATATTACAGAATTTGAAACATATTACTATAAGATTGGTGAAAATGAAACAAAATTTTTAATGTTCTACGATAAATTACCAAGTCCTCTTAACGAAGAAATTAGTGAAAAATACCAAGAACGGAAAGAAAAGTTCTTAGCTAGAGATGCTTTAGGAAATAGAATTGCTTTCCTAAGAAAAATGGATTGAAAAGAAATGTAGAAAAGTTGTAGGAACTCAACAAATGAAGAGACAACTTCTCACTTTTTGGGACTTCCCAAATAATTATGGATGTGAAAGAAAGAACTATAATAAGAAAAGGAATTATAAGAACAATAAATTTGACAGATCAAGAGGAGAAACCTATAAAAAGAAGTACTATAAACACAAATATAGAAAACCAAGTAGGTTTTTTCAGAAAGGCAACATATTGTCCTGAGAGAAAGAAAACATGCAAGTGTTGGTCTTGTAGAGAATTAGGAAATTATGCTAATGAATGCAAGAAAGCTAATCACAAATTAATGGAAGCCTTAGGTAGTTGGGACTACGTAGAAATACCATAAGACGAGGCTTTAGAATTGGCTTTAAGTAATAATAAAGGAATAATAGAAATAATAGAAGAATAAAATGAGTATAATGAAGACCCTGAAGACAGTGAGTTTAATTTGAAGATGAAAATTATGAAGAAATAAATAACATGATGGAAGGGGAAGTGTTAGAAAACTCAGAATCAGACGATGAGGATAAAAGTAAAATGACTATAGAACAGTACAACTATAAAGAGCTGAGTATTCTATTGATGATAAAGACCTAGATCAAATGAACAAAGAAAGTTGGAATTTTCCCCAGATTACTAAAGATAAAATATTTAAAACTTCTTTCTTTAAAACTAGAACTAAATATGTATGTGAAGAAATGGAAGGAAATATAGTAATTGAGGATTGTGAAAAGAAAGCAACATAAATTAATATCATAAACTGGAAAAGCATTAAGAACTATAAAGAAAAAGGAAATTATAGTTATATTTGTATTGGTGCAGTGCAAGTATACATAACTCCTTTACAAGATTTTGGTAAAAATTTTAAATGTTTAAGCTTTGTTTGTGATATTAGACATAAAGAGTTCTATGAGCAGATTATTAGTGGCATCACTTGTAGCTTAATTCAAGGAACTGTAAGTTATATATGTGAACCTAGATACTATGTGAGCTTAGAAGATTCATATGCTCCGAAGTTTCTAGCAATCAAGTTATTAACTGATGGAGTAAACATGCATAAAGGAACTTGACCTATACAATTAAGATGGAAGGTAGTCTATAAGTTAGTTAACACTATAGATTCATCTTTCAAGAAACAAGTAGTAGATGCTCAGAAATATAAGCAAGGAAGAGGCCCTAAGAAGAAAATCACACCTATAAAAGTAAATCCTAATGAGATTGAAATTGAAAAAACTTGGGAAGAATTCTTCATGAATCCTGCAGTAAAAATAGGTCAAGTAAGATGTTAATTGATGAATCAGGATTAATTCATATTGTTTTAACTACTAATCCTAAAATGCAGAGAAGTATAAGTCTTAGAACACCAAGTCTAAGTAGACAAAATTCAACTATAATAAAGATGAAAAAACAATTCAATGAGAAACCCGAAGAAGATGAAGAAGAAATATTGGCTTTAATAAAAAAAGTTAAATGGAAAATATGAAGCTAAGAAAGCCTTAAAGCAACCAGCAAGACATAGTATAGATGTTGGTTCATGTTCTAATTTAGAAGTGCATGAAGATCCGAATAATTCTATTATTGATAAAAGAAAGGTAATTGGATATAAACCAAAACTGTGAGTTAACCAGTATATGATGATGAAGTAAATATGCAAATGGAAGACTGTAATGAAATATCCAATACTAATCCTAATAGCATTTATATTCCAATTGATATATGCATTAAAGATTATAATAAATATAAATTATGTGCATATATTGATAGTGGTTGTTCTCATGTTTTGGAAAAAGGTCATTATTCCCAAAATTCTTATGGAAAAAGGCTAAAAATCCTATGCAAGTTAGAATTTCTAATAATAGTGTCGTGATGCATACGAAAATAATTGAAGAATTATTAATAGAAATTGGAGGAGTTCAATGTGTTATTCTATTTTATGGGCTACTAATCAACCTAGTCATGATATGATAATATGAAATAACTTTCAAAGGTTATACTCTCCATGCACTCAAACCATTGATGAAATAATCTTTACTATTAATGGTCATTCTGTTCCTATACAAAAAAATAACAAAGGCTTATACTCATCTATGGAATTTGCGCGCAGCTAGCGTGGTGATAGGGTTACACCTAAACAACGAGAGGTTGCATTTAGAATTTCTGAGTGTGATTCATCATTAATAGATCAGATTAGTAAGCAGTAAGAAAAATTATGTGAAAAATTATATTCAACAAATCCATTAGAACATTGGGAAAAGGATAAGGCATTTGCTAAAATAACTCTAACAAATCCTAATAAGATTATTAAAGTAAGACAAATGGTTTATACCTACCAAGATATATTGGAATTTGATGAACAAATAAAAGAATTGTGTGAATAAAAAGTTGATTAGGAATAGCAAAAATCCTCATAATAGTCCAGCATTCATGGTAAAGAATCATGCAGAAGAAAAAAGAGGTAAAGCTAGAATGGTCATTAATTATAAGCAGCTGAATGATAATACTGTATTTGATGGCTATTACATTCCTAATAAAATTGTGTTATTCAATAGAATAGAAGGAGCCACATGGTTTTCTAAAATGGATTGTAAAAGTGGTTACTGGCAAATTAAAATGGAAGAAGAAAGCATTCCATTAACTGCATTTAGTGTCCCTCAAGGGCATTATGAATGGTTAGTGATGGCTTTTGGATTAAAAAATGCTCCACATATATTTCAGAGAAGAATGGATGATATTTTTAGGGAACTTAATCATTATTGTTTGGTTTACATATATGATATTTTAATATGCACAAAAGATATAGAACAACATAAGAATGATCTTAAAGCTGTAACCCAAAAATGTGCTGAGCATGGTATAATCCTTGGAAAAGATAAATGTGTTTATGCTAAACAAGAAATTGAGTTTCTAGGATTAGGGATTAAAGCAGGACTAATAATATTGCAAAAACATATTTTGGAAAAGATTGAAAAATTTCCAGATAAAATTGAAGATAGAAAACAACTAGAAAGATTTCTAGGATGTTTAACCTATGCTTCTGATTTCATAGAAAATCTTACTCTGTTAAGAAAACCATTACAACAAAAACTCAAGAAAGAAATAACTTGGAATTGGAAGGAAAGTGATTCCAAAATTGTTCAAGATTTAAAAGCTATGTGTAAAGATCTTTCTGTACTAACACTACCTACTAGTGAAGATGATTTAATCCTTGAAACAGATGCTAGTAATGAGCACTGGAGTGCTGTGAAAAATCAAAGAAGGAGAAAGACTCTGCAGATATAACAGTGGAAGTTTTAATAAAGCTAATTGAAGTTATCCCACCATGCAAAGAAAATCCTTACAATCATTAGAGGGATCGAGAAGTTCTTAATCTTCTTAGCCCCTAAACAGTTCTTAATAAGAACATATTTCAAAGGCATACTTGGTTTTAAAAGAATTTTCTAAAATACAAGCTCAAGGGAGAGTTCTGCGTTAGCAATTATGGCTTAATCAATTCTCTTTTACTGTTGAACATATACAGGGATCGAAGATTTCTTTGGCAGATAGTTTGACTAGAGAATTAGCCAATGGCGAAGAAGCACAAGACATCAGAAAAACCTCTTGCCCATCAACTAGAAAAGATGGAGGCAGAGAGAAAAACTCTTATTAAAGAAACTGATAAAGCAATGGAGCGGGTTTTACCCCTTCACTTAGGCCTTGATAGAGGCCGTAATTGTTTCATCAAAAAAGAGATCTCGAGATGGTTTTCTTAAAAGTTGTCATGTAGCAGTTCGAAGGTTCCTAATGTACGAAGTAATGGTCATTATCCCGCGACTCATTCCTGATATTCAGGATATAATACTAAATAAAATAAAAGATAACGATTTTAGATTCTGTTACAATTTAGTTGTATCAAGGTCATACAAGTTGTATGATGTTTATGATATTTGGGGAAGTAGAATAATGTTCAACATTAATTCCAGAGTGGGTATTGTGTCAATTCATCCACATTCTCTAGAATGGAGGGAACCATATGTGGCGGAGCACTACAGAGCTTGGGATTATGGAATGACTCATAGTATTGTACCATTTCCTGATAATAATACTACTTTCTTTGAGAAACTCACAAAATTCCAGAAGCATGTATTTAGGAGAATTTATCATGCAACAAAATACAAAGGAAGAGTTGAACAAGTCCAAGTGCAAAGTGAAAACATTTAAATGGTTAAAGGAAAAGTTAACTCTCCACAGTTTTTGATCATGTTTGAAGATGTTCATCGCAAAGTCAAAGATCTAATCTGTATCCAACAGAGATGAGTAAAAGATCCTATGGAGGCAAGAGCTTACGGTTTTTTGTATATTGATCAGTATCTTAACCAGTTCATAGCGATAAAGGAAGAACCACTTGTCATAATACATGTGGGAAATACTACAATAGTAGCGCCAGAATGGTTAAGAATTATTTAGAAGGAGTATTACATGGTGAATCAGTATATTATTATCTTAAACAAGTTGAAGTTGGGAGATATTTATCCTTAGAGGAAAAAGAGAACTTATTGGAGATCTTATGCTGCCAAATGTGTGATGGATCTTGTTATAAAAGAAGACAATTAACCAAATGTATGTCCATTATGAAGACAGTAAGGACAATAAAGGTGGTCTACAAGATATGATGGAGTCCTTAGCCCACAGCAGCAAAATGTATTCTACTTTTACTGTTGTAGCACGTTTTATTTGTTTTAAAGAATCTTTAGAAAAGTAGTGAACGATATTCACTTGTTGAGTCATGGTTTTCTGTAAACCATAGAAAGTGTCGGTGACCTTTGTGAGCCTTCCTCTATATAAAGGGCATTAGGCAAAGAAGTGAAGGCAGGCTTGAAGTGAGTTGGTTTGATTTTATTCTTTTTTTTTTCAAAAGTGAATTTGTGTGGGTTAGCTACTCACATAAATGTAGCTGTAGCTACAAATTTGGCAAAACAATAGCGTAAACCTATCAACCAACTAGTAATATATATATATATATAAATATATATATATATAAATATATATATATATATATATCATTATTGTAATAAAACACTACACAACAAACACCGTCTACCTTGAATGTAATGTTAAGTTAGCCGCAATAGTTGTGACTCAGCACCTCATGTTGCTAAGAATTGAGCTGGCATTTTTAATAGTTCTTCTCTATTACTGAAACGCCACTTGATTAACAAATTCGTTTGATCTAATAGATCAACCGGGGCTACCTCAAGATAGTAGAGGTTGTGATTTTTTGGATTAGAGGTAAGAAACGTGATTTGTTACTCCACTTTTTACACCAGAAACAATCTGGTAGGATAAGTTACCACCTAAAAATAATTGGAAAAATTGTCAAAAAGAAGTCAACCTTTGCACCATTCTCTCAAAATAAGTCAATCTTTTGATTAACTACAAATAAGTTGATCTTTATAAGGTATTTTCTTTAAATGAGCTTCAACCTGTTGAAAACCGGTTAAACAAGTTAATACGACACATGTTGCAATTTTATTAGTCTGACATTAAAAAATTTATTTTAATTTATTTGAATAAATTTTATGAAAAAACAATTTCAATTTTTTTTTAATTTTTTTAATCTTCTTTCTCTCTCCTCCTTCCACTGTCTTCTTTCTCCCCCACCTCCACACCAGTACACCACCCCCCATTCTCCCTCCTCCCTAAAATCACCATTAACAAAGGAGGCACTATTTAGCCATTGCAAGGTCTGCAACCTAACTCCTCCTCCTTATCCAAAGGAGACAACAAGTGGTGGCGAACTGGCGACTGTACCAACAACGACAACCACAAAAAGGTTTTGGTTTCGGGTCAGAGGAGAGAGAAAAATGAGGAGGCTGGTTTCTGATTTGGGGCTCAATTTAAGACAAGGTTTTGGTTGCGCGGCTTGCATTTATTGGGATTTAATTCACTGGCGGTGGCTGTTCTAGTTGGGATCTGACAGCGGCCCGCACTCGAGATCCGTGAAGACCCTATCGTCTAGTTAAGTACCTACACATGAAATGAGGATTAGCTAACCCCGGGGTGAATTCGGGGATAACCACTCCGATGATAAAGTTAGAAAGTATTTGAGAGAAAAGAAGAGAGAGAGAGAGAGAGAGAGAGAGAGAGAAAGAGAGAGAGAAAGAGAGAGAGAGTAATAAATGCCCCCTTTTAATTTGGATAATCTTACCTATTTATAATGATTTCAACTGCTAGGTGGTTGCATGCCATGCAAACCTCTTGATACTAAGTGTCGATTGATCAACGCCACGTGCTGAGTCTTAAGAGGTGCCGATATCAATGTCGTTATATGATGTCACCGATATGAGTTTTATGATTATAAACCCGAACCTGTTTAGACCGTGAACGAATAGATATCGGCACTATACCAGATATCATTTCTCTCTCTATCTTCTTTTCTCTCTTCATATCATTTCTTCTTTCTCTCAAACACTTTCTAACTTTATCATCGAAGTGGTTATCCCCGGATTCACCCTGGGGTTAGCTAATCCTCATTTCATGTGTAGGTACTTAACTGGACGATAGGGTCTTCACGGATCTCAAGTGCAGGCTATCGAATCCCAACTGGAATAATGGCAATTTTGGGTAACAGACCACATATTAAAGGTGAAAGAGGAAATTCAAATGAAGGTAATGGGGTTTGGAGGGAATTTTGGGTAGTAGAGAAGGAAGGTTGATTTTCGGTGAGGCAAGGCGGCAACCAGGGTGGCGCGGTGATCTCCGTGTTTAAAGGGTGGATAGGAACTGTCTTTCAGTACTGATTGGGTGAGTTGGTTAGTTGGTGGTGGCTGGCAGGTGGTAGTTCATAAGGGTGGAGGATTTTCAAAAAAAAAAAAAAAAAAAAAAGGAAAGTGACTTATTGGGCAGGTTTAAGGTCATTTGGCCTAATTAAAGATAATATCTTAAAAAGGTTAACCTACTCTTAGTTACGGAGTAATTAAAAGGTTGTCTTATTTTGAGCGAATGGTGTAAAAGTTGGCTTATTTTTGACAAATTTTTCAAAATAATTTTTATTACTTTACTCATTATCCAAGTTAAGATAATAATTAGGGACTAAAGTTTTATACTTTTCACCTTTTGGGACCCAAGCTTTTTTCTTTCACCATTTGGGACCTAAGAAAGAATTTTAAACAAATAAATTAACTATGGTTAAGCATTGGGACCCACTAATTATTTTAGGTTTTAATTTATTTGCAAAAGAGAAATTTTATTGGTTTATTTCTCCAAAAAAAAAAAGAGTAAGCCGTGTTTACCCCAAAACAAATAAAAAAAAAGGTGCATTTTCAACTCTCATTGTTCATCAGAGTACTCCTTCATCATCAACCTCCCTTTGAAGAAAAATTGAAGCTTTAAAGCTGATTTTAGTGCAGATAATTAGCGGTATACTCCCTCCGTCCCCAAATGATAGTCCCTTATGGCATATTTTTAGTCCCAAATTGATAGTCCCATTTGCTTTTTTCAAGTACCATTAATATCAATTTTTTTATCAAAATTCTCTCCAATTGCAACAATATTTGTGCAAATTTAACTTTTCAATGTAAAGTTTGTTTTTCAATGCACTTTTATTACTTTCTCTCTCTACTATTTTACATACCCAATGTAAATTTATATTTCCAATGTAATTTTACTACTTTTATTTAAGTTTCTTAATTCCCGTGATTTTTGTCCATAAGGGACTATCATTTGGGGACGGAGGGAGTATTAAGCATCTTAACACAAGTAAGTTGTTTAATCTTGTACAAATTTTTTAGTTCAACTTTTTTTTTTTTTTTTTTAAATCATAAGTTGTTGCTGGGTTTAGGGATTTTTGTAAAAAATAAAATTATGGATATTCATGAATTATGATGCTAAAATTGACGATTAGTGTTGCTATAGTGTTGAATTTATTTGTTTTTTTCTTGTATTTTAGAATGTATAATTTCAATTTGGGGTCAATTTATGCCTAGTCAAATTTATGCTCTGCAATTCTCGAACATGGTACTAGCAGAATTATCAATTATATAGTTTAGCAAGACAACACCCACACCACTAGTAGAATTACCAAGTACGTGGTATATAGTTTTGCTACGAAAGGTTGAAAGTTAGGCAGCTAGTGTACTACATTCTCATATTTAATAATTTCAATTATATAATTCATTGATCAAATGAAGAACTACTTAGTTCCACACTAAATCAAATGATCATACATCGATGCACGGTTTTAGTTACCGAACCATACTAACTAATGAGAAATAGAACAGAACTTTTGGAATTTTAATGTATCCCTTCGAAAAGGATAATGCTCACCATCTAATGAAGAGGAATGCTAATGTTGGAGATATTGTTGTGATATTTGTAGGCTAATGTAAGGTGTTGCTATGTAAGGTGGATCTTTTAGATGCTTGCATTTTTTTTTTTTTTTTTTTGGGGGGGGGGGGGATCAGTTAGTAGGTGAATGGCTAAATTTGAATCTAATTTAGTTTCACTTATTTTGCAATTGGTTTTTATTCTTATTGAACATCTGGTCAATTGATGAACTTTATAGTAATTTATTAGTTTCACTTATTTTGCAATTGGTTTTTATTCTTATTGAACACATGGTCAATTGAACTTTATAGGTATGGAGGTACCACTATGCATTATTCTTCACATGGTGGAAAGTGGGAGAACACTCCAGAGTTCAAATATGTTGGGGGAAGTATCAAGTTGATCAATGACATTCCTTCTGATTTTGATGCAAGTTATTTGAAGGCTTTCATTGCATCCTTAGGGTATAGTAACATAATTAAGCTACACTACAGTGATCCACTCAAGAGTTTGCGTAATGGTGTTATATTTTTGGGATATGAGGATGTAATATTCACCAAGTTCAAAAGCTTATTATGTGAGTGCGGAATGATAGATGTCTTTACAGAGCATGATGATGAGGGGTATGTTAAGAACTTGACTAAAGAAAATTATGGTAATGTCTCGAGCCCTGAGGACATAGTACAAGGTGAGTAAGAGAATTTTGGAATATTGCCAAAAGCACAACTGAAAATGACTTCAAAAGAAACATGGAGTTATTTGCTTCTATAAGTCTTCCGGCAGCAAAGGATTTATTGAAAAGAAACTACAAAAAATGGGTGAGAGCTTTTTTGACAACTACAAGTACTTGTGATAGCATAGACAACAATATGAATGAAGTTTTCAATGCATATATCTTATCATCAAGACAAAAACCTATAATCACCATGCTAGAAGACATTAGGGAAGGTTTGATTGAAAGATTGCATAAGAAGAGAGATTTCATTCTTAATAAAGATATTGAAATATGTCCAAGGATACAAGCTGGGTTGGAAAAGTCTAAGTTGGATGCAAGAGGTTGGTCTGCATTTTAGGATGGACATTTCACGTATGGTGTAAGGGAAGGTGCAACACAAGTTAGATATGTTGTAAGTTTGCTTGAGAAGACATGTAGTTGTAATGCTTGGCAACTAAGTGGAATCCCTTGCAAGTTGCAACCACGCTGTGACTGCAATTTGGAAAGCACATGAACACCCAGAGCACTATGTGTCTAAGTACTACAGCAAACAACGTATTTAAAAGCATATGCATTCCCATTAGAACCACTCAATGGACCTCAAGAGTGGCCTACATCAACAAAAACACCAATTCAAGCTCCTCCCTTTAAAAAGCTTCAAAATAGACCCACCACTAAAAGAAAGCCTTCATTAGGTGAAGTTGAGGCCACCAAATTGTCAAAAAAAAAAAGGCACATCACAGACACACAAGTGAAACAATTGTAGAGAACCTGGCCATAACAAAAAGAAGTGTCCTTGGCCACAACAAAATCCAACTATCAACTACAATGTATAAAAGCAACCAAAGAAAAATATGCACACTACTGCAACCCTAGCTGCTTCTAACACACAGCAATCCCAATCCCAGACAAGCAAAGACACTAACCCAAACGAGTATCAAAGACAATCAGTGGTAAGAAATCTTCCTGCAATGCTCTTTTATTTTTGTTCCTTTGAGAAATAATTAATTTGCAAATTTTCTTTTACAGAGTACAATTCCACCTCAATCAAGTCATGCATTTGTACCAAGTCAATCAAGTCATGGATTAAACACAAATCATTTAACACAACAAAGTTCATTGTATAATGGACCAACGAGATTGTTTTAATTTCATTAAAATGCAAGGTAAGAAAACCATCTTCTTAATTCAATTATGCAACGACAAATTAATGCCTAAAGAATAAATGCACGGAGTAGAGAAAAAATTGCAATTTGAAAGTTTTTAACTACATCTCCTGTTTGGCTGTTTCACCATTTCATACTCGTGATTGTAGGCTGAAACATTGGTTCTGGAAGAGCAAGACAAGGGAATTTGGGAAAAAAAAAAGCAAAGTAAATTGAAGATGATATGAAGAAGGCTTGCTACTATTTTTGGATGTTGGAAGCTGCGTGTTGTTGTGGATGTTGGATGCTGTTGTTTTTGTTTTGAAATTTTGGATTATGATTTGCTATTTTAGTTTAAGGTAAAAAACTGGAACATAGAAGGCTAATTTTTGAAGTAGATTTTTGTTTCTTTTTTTTTTGCTTAAAAAAATCTATAGCTGATGTTCATGATATTTTTTTGCTTTGGAATAATTATTTATTTATTTTTTTTAACTCCAATTAATACTCAAGTTGGTTAGTAAATTTTCCAGATGGGTTAAATGACTTGAAATTTAACCACAAGCCCCAAACGCTGAAAAAAAAAGTTTAGGTCCCAAAAAGTGAAAAATATAAAACTTTAATCCCTAATTATTACCTTAACTCCTCAATATCCAAACAAATTCTTATTCCCAAAAACAATACTCCGTAATATAATTTTTTTCCACCCATACAAAAACAAAATCTATACCACACACCCCCTAAATTGACAAAACTACAAATTATGTACTCATACGAATTTAGAAATTTGAAGGAAGATGTGATGTGAAGATGTTTAAGAATAGGGCCGACGCCTCAAATGCGTGGAGAGGAATTATTGAGAACATCGATGTGTTGAAGAAAGGGATTAGTAGAGCTGTTGGAAACGACAGAGCTACAGCATTCTGGCTTCATAATTGGTGCAAAGATTACCCTTTAATTGAGGATACAGGCCACACTCCACCTAATGATACTATCAATTATAAAGTTAGTGATATGCGGGATAGTGCACGAGGGTGGAAGTTTGAGCTCTTTGCGGATTACCTTCCTGGAGAGACGCTGAAGGAAATTCAGGCGTTTGAGCTAATGGATGATGAAGATGCGGTCGATAGCATATTTTGGAATGGCTCACTGTCTGGTGGGTTTACTATGAAGTCGGCTATATCTATTATTCGAAGGGAGGTTAATGATCAAGTCGTAGGAGGAGACCCGTGGCATTTAATTTGGAAAATTCAAGCTCCTCAAAGGATGAGATTCTTTTTTTGGCTTGCGTATTGAGAGCGTCTAATGACAAATTCAGCTAGATTTCTTCGGAACTTGACCACGGATCCAAGATGTTTGGTGTGTGGTTACGTTGAGGAGAGTGCTAACCACATTTTGAGGGATTGCCCAGCAGCCGTGTCTGTTTGGAGAAAACTTGGTGTGGATATGGACAGTCAGGAATTTCGATTGCCGTTCAAAGAGTGGATTATTAGAAATATTTCGACTAGGGGTTTTTATGATAAGGAAGACTGGAATTTGCTATTCACGGTGACTTATTGGTGGTTGTGGAGATGGCGCAATGCGAGAAGTTTTGAAAGGGAAGTCGATATTCCATTCGATCAAGCTTGCTTTATCCTAGCGCGAGTTGGAGACATTAGAAGGGCTTATAACAAGGGATTGGAAGCAAAGAACGGCAAGAGAAAAAGAGAGGAAGTTCTAGTAGGATGGGATGCGCCACCAGTTGGGTGGGTGAGGCTAAACACTGACGGAGCTTCAAAAGGAAACCCGGGGTTGGCTGGAGCTGGAGGCGTGATTAGAGATCACAAAGGTGAGGTGCGTGAAATATTTGCTATGAATTGTGGGGTGTGCACCTGCACTAGAGCTGAACTGTTAGCTGTGCTTCGAGGATTGGCCATTGCGTGGAACAAGGGGCACACAAGAGTCCAAGTAAGAGTTGATTCAGAGGTTGTGGTTCGACTGTTAGAGGACACTGATCCTGCTAACTCTCCTTTTATACATATTATCCGAAAATGTAAATCCCTCATGTCTAGGCAAGGTTGGGAGGTTACTATCGGACACTGCTACAGGGAGGCTAATAGAGTTGCTGATTGGTTGGCAAACTATGGAGTCCGAATGCAGCAGAAATTGGTTATCTTTGAGGCGGTCCCGGAGGATCTTCGTGCCGTTTTATTGGAGGACCTTATGGGAGTGGCATTTCCGAGGATGGTGCCACGGAACTAGTTCTTTAGTAGTTTTGTTTTGTTCCTTTTTTGCTTTTGGTTGTTTGTTTTTCCTTTTCTAGCTTGTTTAGCTTTCTATTTCTTTTGGGGCTTGCCCCTCGTCTACACCAAAAAAAAAAAAAAAAAACGAATTTAGAAATTTATTGTGGATAGAGCCCATAGAGGTGTGAAAGTTCCATATGGCTTCTGCTACAGTAAATGGACTGTCTCTGTCCATGAATGGGTTTGCCTCAAAGCTCAATTTTCCAACTTCATCTTTCCTTCCAAAATCTCACTCATTTCCTCAAATTTCACCTCCTCCTTCTTTCTCCTCTTCTGGGTTGAGCAAACTTCACCCTCTTTTGAGAGCTTCTTCTGAAGGTACAACCATTTTTATTAACCTTTGCATTTTTATTAATCTTTCACTTTCTTTTAATTGCCATTTCTGGGTTTCATCAATCATGTCTTAATTAGTTTTTGCTTCATTCTTTTGCCATCAACATTTTTGTTTTCTATTGTATTAAAGTGATTTGCATTTGGGTAGTTGAATTTGGGTTCGAAGTCCAATTTTATGCCCAGTATAAATACGGGCAGGTATATTAAGTAACAATTTCGTGATATAACCGTAGTCGAAATGATTGAATGTTGTTCATGTTGCAATCTCTAATAAACTCTACCAAGTTGATTTGTTATAAACTTAATCGAATCTATGTTCAGTAGCTGATTAATTTTAAAAAGATTTTTGTATGGAATTGTGAAATGCTTGTACGAAGTATGCCTGAAATCAGTGTAGGACACTTAGCTTGATGATTCAGCAACTAATTGGAATAATTAAGTTGGTTACTAATTGGAATAATGAAGTTAATTATACTAATTGGAATAAATTATGTTGGATAGCAAAACAAAAAAATGTCATTAGGAATTTTGTTTAATTTTGAACGAATAGTTGGATATCCCAGAAGTAATAAACATGTGTGGAAAGCTTTGATTGAAACACGGAGCCATTATTAGAAATCATCCCAATATTTTCAAGGTGAACATATCGCCTTGGATAATCATTAATTTCGTTGATGGGACAATCATAATATCATGCTCCTTCCGTCCCTTAATGTTCCCCCCCCCCCCCCCTTTTTTTTTTCCGCAGTCTCCATGAACACGCTTGACCATAATATCTTGAATTACGTGCGGGTAAATCAATCAAAGCGTTAATCCCATAAATGGGGTCGGCTAACATGAACCAAAAAGTAAAAAAGCAAACGGTGCAAACATAAAGGGATGGAGGAAGTATTAGATTATTAAGTATATTTGGAAGCTTGTGTTTTGAATCCATGTGGAAAAAATTCAGGTGGGAGGACAATGCTAAGGGAGTCTTGCCTTTAGATTATTGCTGCATTAATTGGGCTTACATGCTTCCTTGCGCACTTGAGAGAAAGTATTAGTGTATACCAGTATACCACTATGGGGCATTGGGGACGAATTTCAAGATAAACAAATAATTACTTACTCTGTTATCGGCCTTACATCAATGAACTGCTAACAGTGTTAGTTATTCACTGTTTAAGTGTCTTGGGGCTTGGAAAAGCGGTCTAATACATTACAGGTATACAGTCATTACTACTCACAAACATAATAGGAGCAACGTTTTCTACGGATAAGGAAATTGTAGTATTTACTTGAACTTTTTAATTTACAGTGTCTTTGAAGATGGTGTCTTTTGGGTGGATATGAACTAGCTTTTCTGGTTAAGTTGTCTGTATGATCATTTGATGTTCTGTGTACATATTACATCTGAATATCTTTTTGTTGGTTTTTGAAATGATATATCTGATGAAAAAGGAGAGTTATAAATGTGGTGTTGTAAAATAATTAATCAGCTGATCCATTTTTTCATTATAATGAAAAAACTCTTCCTCTTATGGCTTCATATCCTAATGTTTAGCTTGCCAGTACTTCAGCTTATCAAATTTGGTACCTATCTGTAAGCATGATGGCAAGTTTCACATTACTTGAAGAAACTGCCATGTAAGGCTAGCAAGAATTGAAGAAATGAAGAGTACAGTGAGGTTTTTTGGTCGAATAGTAGTGAGGATATGATCACTTTTTTCTACTTATCTTGAATAATAAATTAGGGAGATGCTATATACTGTATGGTGAGAAGTACTTAACATAAACCTTTCTTAAAATTTATATGTTAAATTGCAAAGTCTTTGTTTACGAATGATAAGAAACTGAATTACACATAGGCTGGTCTTTTACAGTTACTGCATTGATGAACATTTCAACTTAATCATATAGGACTTCAAGTTCCAAGTGAGCTAGATGAAGATTCAAAGTTTGTTCCTCTGGAAGCTGAAGAACCCAGCTATGGTCCCCCAGTAAGTTAAGATTAGTTAACTTTACAGAAAATTACTATGTTTACTGACTACTCATGTGAATTGCAGCAGCTTTCTGCTGATAAATGCTTGTACTATCAATGTGTCAAAGGATAGAACTTTGGCTATCTGAAACCCAATTAGCCAAAATGCATTTAAATTTAACAATTATTCAAGTGCTGCATCATTCTTGTAAAAAACTCATAAATCGATTTGAAGGAATATGTTTTTATTTTTTCAAAGATATTGCTAGAATATTGTCATCTTTGAGGGGGAGGGGGTATTTTCTTCACTTTGTTCCCATCCACCTCCAAATTCCTCCTTTTGTTTTTTTTTTTTAAACCTTCTCTCCTCTATTTCTTTTTATTTTTTTCTTTTCCCCAAATATGCTAGAGTCAAACACCATTCTTTGAATTGAAATTTCTACAATTCTGCAGTGTGAAAGTGAGAGATTTGAAGGAATTTAGAAATATACGGGGTGGGAGAACTTGGAAGGATGATGTAGAAAGGAAGCACCTCATGAAAATAATACGAGACAAATTTAAAAAGGTCTCTTAAGTTGAAATACTGAGTGGAAAAATGAGTTGGGTGCTCAAAAGTACCTTGAGATGGTACTTTGGGTATATATGAGGGAATTGGAAGTGCAGTTTTGTATATGAATATCCAGGGGACTAGAGGAGACTCTTATAAACACGCTCATATTGCCAGATTTTTAATTTTAAAAATATAAAAATAATATAAATATAAATATAAATGAAGTACATGAAAGCTATCACAAAGAAAAGTTAAAATTGTCTCATTTTGTATGTACTTTGATGTTAATTTAGTGATAAAACTGTCAATCTGAAGTATTCATTCGCAGAGTCTGTCTGTTGTTCTGTAACACTTGTACTTTGTATAATGTATATTCCTGTTACAGGCTTTACTGCTCGTGGGTTTTAAAGTGGAAGAGGCAGATAAGGTAATTTCCTTGGCTAATTGTACTTGGTGAGATTCACCGCTGCTCTTCTTTGTTTTATCCTTTCTTCTGGGTGGAAAGTAAGAAAGAAGTTCATGACCTACGGGGCTACATAATTTCATATGAATTTGGTAATTTAACATAAATCAAACTAAGCTGGAAATTTTCTTTTGGAGGTTATCAGTGAAAGAAATTAATAAAGAAACTTGATTAATCTTGAAAGATTTTAAAATATTGATCACAAATTCATCTAGAGAAAGCTAAAACTAAGTGTTTCTCTGTCTACAATGCTAAGTTAATCTAGGGGATTATCATCTAATTAAATGTACTTAATACAAAGACCAAGGTCCTATTTATAGAAAATAAGAGATATGAGTGACTAATGAGGCATGTGCCGGGAGCTGCAGGTGCGCCCAGCCACGGCTGCGAGGGTACGTCCTGGGGCAGACTCTCCCACGCTGGTGCCCGTGCTGCCTACGCTTCTGCTTGTGCTGCACGTGGTTTCCAATGCTTGGTCGACGTATAACAGCACGGACATCGGGTCCAACGGGTCCACGCTGCGCCAACCTGGCCGATGCAGTGATGCACCTCGGATCAAAAGTAGAGCACCGTGGGAGTGCAGGGTCTGCTTGCCCGAGCCGCTGTCCGCGCTGCGTTGGGTGCATGCCTTGACTGCAATGGCTGTTGCTTGTGAGGCTTGGTGAATGGCTGAAGGACAAGGGTGGATGAAGGATTGGCTGCTATCATCAATTAAGGGGTCGTTTGGTTGGATTATTTGGAATGGGTTCAAATGGAGTTAGAATCCATTCCATCTATTTTTTTTGTTTGGTTGAGCTTTATAGTAATGGAATCTCATACCCAAGGAGTCTTAATTCCACCTCATACCTATGGAATCCCATTCCCACCTCTCCCCCTAAGATTCACATTCCATTCTTTTAATGAAGTAAATAATCCATTCCAACATTAAAACCAAACAACTTTAGACTAGTATGGGTTTTAGAATCCATACCTTTCTAGTACGGGATTCCATACCAATCCATTCCAATATAATGAACCAAACACCCCCTAAGCTTGAATCAAGCTTGAATAGCGCCTTGTACTCCAACGCTCACCTACACACAAGACTAAAGACAAGTTGTGATCGAGAAATAAAAATAAAAAAAAATAGAAATAAAGCTATATTAAACTAATAACATTAACTATGAATCCAAGAAAATAAGAAATACTCCTAATATGAATAAAGTCAAGGAGTATAAAGGAATGAAACGAAAGTAAACTAAAAACAACTAAAAATAATGAAAAACTCAAATTTAAAATAAATAAAGAAAAAAAAAAGAAAAAGAAAAGGAGGAAGAGAAAATTATTAAAAAAATAAACTCGAAAATGACTCTAAAACTACCCTATATAAATGTCGCTTATCAGGATATCCAAGTTCTATTAACAACTGGTAGCTTTGTCATAGGTTCCAACAATTTTAGACTATTTTCATTTAGTTTCAATAAATTCTGATAGGTAAATGATGAAAAACGTAAAACCTAAGTGGATGAAAGGAATAGCTGCAACTGTAGTTTATTGTAATATCAGGTAAAATGGACCTAATGGATATCATTATAGAGATATTGACCCAACTGTTATGGGACATTTTGTACAACTGTTGACCGACATTGACATTCAAGACCAAGATATACAAGACCATGTCAAGATAGTTAGTAGTGGTCCCTAAAGTCAAGGGGAAATAATAGGTCAACAAGAATAATTCTTCAATGTTGTTATTACGTATCTACAATCTAAGCAAG
This sequence comes from Chenopodium album, assembly GCF_948465745.1. NCBI lineage: Eukaryota > Viridiplantae > Streptophyta > Magnoliopsida > Caryophyllales > Amaranthaceae > Chenopodium > Chenopodium album. The sequence continues at coordinate 23,932,266 of NC_137846.1, read as the reverse complement.
TCCAAGTTCATTGGAGACCAAGTAAAAGGGATAACCGCTACTCCCACTATTTGAGGATGTGGTTGAGGAAATCATGCAACAACCACCCAAAGTATCTCACAACCACGGTGCTGCTACATTGAAGCTCTATAAATAGGAAAGCCCTCTTCCCATGAAGAAGACACATCCTACGTACATAACCTCCTGCTAAACATACTACTCCTTTATTCCCATGCAATTTCTCCAACCTCCATCCACATGGACCTTCCACTAAAAGTGTCATTGCTCAACTACTATATTTTAATCCCAATACCACTCTCCTAAAAGACCACTACTGCAATGCATTTCCACAATACTACTTAGCCTATTACGCCATATACACCCTGCCGTACTACATACAAAGTCCATACTCCCTGTTTACTTGTAATTAGCTCCGTATATTTCTATAATTATCGTATACATTGTAATTGTAATGTTTGGCTTCATGCCCATATTATAGTGGATTGGTGGCCTCATTGCCACCCGCGGTTTTTACCCACCTTCATTGGGGTTTTCCGCGTCACCATATTTGCCTCCCCTCTCTTTCTTTATTTCTTCCGTCATTTATTTTCCGCATCCAACATTCCTTATTTTAATCTAGTTGATCCGTAGCCCGTATCCCACATCAAATCCTACTTGACGAAATTTTGCATAAACACCAACTAAAATCCTTCTGCCAAGTCTCAGCTCCAAGAACTGCTTTCAAAGATGTCTTACTCAAACATAAAAAGTATTGTTGAATTTTTTTTTTTTTTAACTTCTTGTTTTCGATGTGCCTAAGTAGTATTTAATATGTAGAATTGTCATGCCTAGTACTACAATCCGTATGATAAATACATTCTCTTTAATCCTTAAATTTAAGCCTTCCACAATGTTTTGAAATTCCTTGTTTTGATGTGACTGACTGGAGATATAGGACACATGGTTCTGAAAAGATTCAACTTACTGCAGATACAGCAGCTGCTGAAGGAGTTGGAAGGGGAGTTTTTACAGGTATGATAAGAATTTTTCCTTTTCTTATTCGTAAGTTATCAACAGGGAAACATTCTTCTTGGGAGGAAATAATACACAACCTTGGAAAAATAGTGTTCATTTTTGCAAGATTTTTTACAATTTCTGTGTAGTTGTTGGGTGTAGCTCTCTGCTGTGTATTTTGTAAAAGTCGTTCTTTTTAATTGTTTTAACTATTATTGCAGGTTATCTACTGCACTGAAGACATGATTACTCGCTCACTTTGGGATGCAGTGAATACTAAACAGCATGATTTGGGGAATTTGAAGGTTAGAAATTAGCTTTGTTATCTACTGCTAATAGCATGCTCTTTGTAGAGAACGATAGAGAACACAGGATGACTCCTGTTGGAAGAAGGGTGGACTGGGGAGGGGGGGTAAATTAAGTTTTCTAATTATTTGGAGCCAAACTTCACTCAAATTATGTTCAAGTCCCCTATGGAATGGGCAAGTAAGTAGTTTTCCCAAATTGACATTTCAACTGTTCTTCATTGGTGTTGGTAAATGTTCGTCCGTGTTTTTGGAATGCGTTAAATATATCAAAGGAGAAATAATAGAAAAGGAAAGAAAAAATGATTTAGAGAAGTGGAATACCAGCAATTTTGAGGGGTGGTCTAGGATCAAATTCTATTTACATCATTTGTTTTTGTGGTTCTCTCTACAATACTATAAAAAAATTTATTACAAAAAAAAAAAAAAAAAAAAATAGAGGAAGACAGGGAGAGGAATAAGAGGTAGAACCGTAGAATTTATTTAATTTCAATCGCTCATTTTCTAGAAAAATTATATATTCTGTAATTAGGTAGTCTTAAAAACATATTCAGCAATATAAAAACATATTAACTTTTTAAGATTATCTATGATCTTTCCCAACAGTCTAGTACCAAAGCCGGATACATACTTACACGTGTAAAGCAAAATAAAAGATATGATTATAAGCCTATGGGGAATGATTAAGTTGACAGCGTCCAACTTTTTCATATGGAAGTCTTGAATGGAGGATAATCTTTATTGTAAGGATTTGTGTAAGCCCAACGAGGAAGACACTTAACCGGAAAATTGGATAATCATAAGGCTTTTAGGTTGATAAGACAACATATTGATCAAAGCTTTTTTAAACATGTTGCTAATACTGATGCTTCATTAGTCAATAATGTATGAGAGAAAGAAAACTTTGAATAAAGCTACATAGCTAGTTTGTCTTATATACTCCCTCCGTGTTTTCATAAGTGTTACATTTTGACCGGCACATAGTTTTAGGCAATTTAATTGACTTAAATAAAATAAGAGGTAAGTGGGGTAGTTGGAATAATAAAAAAAATTGTAAAAGAAAGATAGTGGGATTATTAATTTATTGAAAAGTAATGAATGTGAGAGAAAAAAATTAATAAAAAAAGTAGTAGTGGATTTGGGTGAAGACCATGAGAGGAGAGAGATATAATATTAAAATGTATCTTTTTTCCAAAAAAAAGGAAGTGTAACACTTATTAAAACACGACTGCATTTGGTAAGTGTAATACTTATTAAAACACGGAGGGAGTACAAAAAAAGTAAAAAAAAAAATAGCATGACACATGAATGAATTTGAAATTGTTATGAGAAAATATAGAAGGGAGGGAATTTGCAACGAACGTGGTGGCTCAATTTAAGATAGTTGGTCAGAAGGTTAATCTTGATTAAAAAGCATAAAGCTTGCGTACATAACAATGGCTTTAGGCCATGACTCTCCAAGGTTTCTCAATACAAATTTCTGGATTGCGTACATAATAATGGCTTTAGGCCATAATACTAGACTACTACTATTTATATTACTACTACATTGTAAGAATTGGCAAACAAAGCCTTAATTACTATGAGTACTATTCTTGTCTTCTTTCAACTTTAGCATAATAACAAACAAATTGTCTGCTTGCCTTAACGGTCCTCTACCTCCCCTTGTAGTGGCCACGACTTGTTGTGGGTTTGTCCTTGTTGCCTCTGACGTCTGCTATAGGTGAGTGTAACGGGAGGTGGAAGTGGGTTCGTTGCAACACTCCCCCCCCCCCCAAAAGCGCCACCTTGTCCTCAAGGTGGAAGTCCGGGAACTTCGCCTTGATGGCTTCGGTGTCCTCCCGGGTAGACTGGCACTCCTTGCCACTTAATTAAAACTTCCCTGCACTATGCCCAGCCTTGGACCTCATGTCCAACACGCTCTCAGGCTCGACTACAAGTTCCACCTCAGGTGTGATTTAGGTGTGGTTTTAGCTGGGAATGTCCCCAAGTGCTCTCTTAAGCTGTGACACGTGAAACAGGTAACAACAACTTATAAGCCACCTTCCCAATACGCTGCACTATCTCAAATGGTCCATAGAAGCGGGCAGCTAGCTTCTCAAAGGGCCGCTTGGCTAGTGATCTTTGGTGGTAATGTTGAAGCCTGAGGAAGACGTACTCTCCCACTTGAAATTCAACCTCTCGGCGCTTCTCATCTGCATTCCTCTTCATAATTTGCTGAGCCCGCACCAAGTTCAGTTTTAGTTCATCGAGCATCATGTCTCTTTCTTGCAAGACCTCTTCTACGGTGTCCACTGCCGTTTGTCCCACCCCAATTCACACTAATTTAGGGGGTTCCTGCCATACACCGCTTTGAACGGAGTCATGAGTGTAGAAGAGTGCGTCGTTGTATTGTAGGAATACTCAGCCAAGGCAACCAACGTGCCCACCCCTTTGGCTGCTCTCCGGCAAAACAACGCCAAGTATGTTTCCAGCCTCTTAGTCACCACCTCAGTTTGGCCATCGGTTTTAGGGTGATAAGAGGTGCTCTTCTTTAAGCCCGTCCCTTGCATTCGAAAGAGTTCCTTCCAAAACACGCTCACAAAGACTCGATCCCGATCAGTGACTATGCTCCCTGATATTCCGTGCAACCTCACAATCTCTTTGACAAACACTTCTGCACCGAGTAAGCTCTGAACGGGTGCCTAAGCCCGATGAAATGGGCATATTTAGTTAGCCGATCTACCACCACGGGGATAATATCTATTCCTTTTGATCCAGGTAGCGCCTCTATGAAATCCATGCTTATATCTTCCCATACTATCTCCGGGATCGGTAAGGGCTGGAGCAACCCCGCTGGGGACTACTGTGAGTGCTTGTTCCGTTGGCAAATCAAACAATTTCGAACATACTCGGCTACCTCTTTTCTTATACCAGGCCAAAACAGCTTTGCCCCCATTCTTAAATATGTTTTCGTGTCCCCTGTATGTCCACCCTCAGGGGAATTGTGATAGGCCTTAAGCAAAGCGGCCTTCAGAATTATGAGGGATCACCGAGATCGCTTCCCCTTTCCCTACTTCAGTCAGCAACCTTTGAATCTCCGCATCCCCTGCTATTTCTCGATTTAAGGAATTCCAATCCACCCTTTGTGCTGCAATAAGAGCCTTCAACTCCACCGCCCCATCATCCTCTCCCCTCCACGACAAGGCATCGACCACCTTGTTCGACACTCCGGGTTTGTATTGCAAATCGAAATCAAATTCGATTAATTTCCTCACCCACTTTTGATATTCCATCCCAATTTCTCGTTGTTGGGTGATATACTTTAAGCTCTGTTAATCGCTCCGGACAACGAACCTTCTTCCCAACAAGTAGTGTTTCCACTTTTGCACGGATAGACAAACGGCCATGAGCTCTTTTTCATAGATTGACTTGCTCCTACCATCGGGCCCTAAAAGACCTTGCTGTAGAAAGCCACCGGCCGTCCCTCTTGCATTAGCACGGCTCCGAGTCCGAAACCCGAAGCATCAGATTCCACCACAAAGGTTTTTGTGAAATCCGGCATAGTCGAACTCATAGCCTCCTTCAACTTTCGGAACGCCACCTCTGCCGCTTCAGACCACCCAAAATTGTCTTTTTTCAACTGGTGAGTTAGAGGGTAGGCTATTTGGGCATACTGGCTTATGAACTTACGATAATATCCAGTATGTCCCAAAAAACCTCTTAGGTCTTTTAATGACTTTGGGGTGGGCCAATCAATCATGGACTTGATTTTGTCCCGATGAACCGCCACTCCCTCTTTAGAAATGATAAGGCCTAAATAGGCCACAATCTCTTTACCAAACTCACATTTCTTTTGATTGGCAAACAAGGAGTGCTCCTTGAGTGTGGCCAAAACAATTCTCAAATGCTCAACATGCTCTTCACGACTAGCACTATAAATAAGAATGTCATCAAAAAATACAAGAACAAATTTACGTAAAAATGGACGGAATACCTCATTCATTAGTGATTGGAAAGTCGTCGGGGCATTAGTTAACTCGAATGGCATGACAAGGAATTCGTAGTGCCCTTCGTGTGTCCGGAATGCCGTCTTATGGGTATCTTCCGGTCGAACAAGTATTTGGTGATAACCGGCTTTGAGATCTAGCTTTGAAAACATTTAAGCACCATGTAACTTATCGAGCAACTCGTCAATTACCGGAATGGGGTATTTATCGGGAACAGTTTGCTGAGACCTCGATAATCGACGCATCTCCACGAACCATCCTTCTTCTTGACCAAGAGTACCGGGCTCGAGAATGGACTAGTAGAGGGCCGTATGATACCCGCTTGAAGCATTTCTCCGATGAGCTTTTCGATTTCATCTTTTTGGAATTGCGGATAGCGGTATGGTATAACGCTTATCAGGTTGCTGCCCTCTTTGAGGATTATCGAGTGCTCATGTCCCCTAACCGGAGGCAACCCTGTAGGACTTTCATACACCCCCTTATATTCCTTCATGACGAGTGCACTCTCTTTTGGACTCCTCTGCTCCTCCTCTAACCAATTCATTTCCACCAAAAGCCCCCCTTCTTCTTTTCTCAAGGTCCTAATCATGGCCTTAAGTGTGATCCCCGTCCTCCTCAAACTTGGGTCACCTCTAACAGTCACGGTCTGCCCATTTAAAGAGAAGCTTATCTCTTGAAGTTTCCAATTAGTAAGCACAACCCCTAGTTTTTCGAGCCATTGTATTCCCAATATCACATCCGAGTTTCCCAATTTGAGAGGTAAAAAATCCTCCTCTAGCTCAATTCCTTCTCCCAACTTCAAATGTACCCCTTTACATTGCCCCTTCCCTTTAATATTCTCATCGTTGCTAAGAGATACTCCAAAAACCGTGTCACCAGAAATGACTAGTCCGAGATTTTCGATGGCTTGTATGGAGATGAAGTTATGTGTGGCGCCGGAATCAATCATCACCACCACTGGCTGCCCTTTGATCATTCCCTTGAGTCTCATGGTCTTGGGATTGGATAGTCCCATAATTGAGTTTTGCAATGCACCAACCACCTCCAATCACTGTTGTGTACCGAAGAAGACAAAAGCAACAAAAGCAGCAGCAAGGACAGAGCACCCTCCCACTACCAACACAAGCAACGGCTCCTTAACGGCACAGCAGGGGTGTTGGCTTACTTTTACTATGGTAACTTAGCTAAAGACAAGTATTTATAAAGTAGAAATTAAGGCATTTGTCCACTTATGTAGTATTTGTAATAGTATAAATAGTAGTAGTCACAAGTAGAGAAGGTATCCATCCAGAAAATTGTATGAAGAACCATTGAGAGTAATGGCCTAAAGCCATTGAAGATTGTACGAAAGCTTTAAGTAATTTATGACAAAAACAACCTTCTGCTTGACTAATCCTCTGTTTGACATCCACGCTCGTTGCACTTGGTATTAGAGCAGCCATGGCCCTGACACCACTGACGGTGACCCCGGAGCGCGTGCTAGAAGAGAGGGTAGAAGAGGTTCTTGAAAAGATGAGAGACGGAGAGAACTCCTTGTAACAGATCTTGGTGAAGAACCAAGAAGAAGAAGCACGCAAAAAAAGGGCAGACGACGTGAGGAAGTGCTCGAAGGAAGAGTCGACCGCTTTCGCAACGAACAAAACCAGCAGAATTCTCTGATGACGAACAAACAAGACAAATTCTTTGATTAGATACGAGGAGTCCTGGCCACCATGAAAAATCTGGGCAAACACCCCAACACGGTGGAAGATGAAGTGGAGCAACCTCGGAACGCGGGTGGGTTCAATGAACCGCCGACGGGTGTGGGTGGCCTGAATGGAATTCGAATCGGCAGTTGGGAACTAGGAGTCGGAGGAGGTTTCCGCAACCACCACGATTCCTTCAACGACCACCACGACAACCGTGGAAATTGGCGATATCGCAAGCTGGACATGCCGGTCTTCGACAGCTCAGACCCAGATGGATGGGTATTGAGGGTGGAACAGTACTTCCAATTCTATCGGCTCACGGAAGTCGAGAAATTACAAGCGGCGGTAGTGGCTATGGACGGCGACAGGCTACGGTGGTACCAATGGGAGCACCGCCGACGTCCGATCATCAACTTGGAAGATATGAAGCTTCGAGTTCTCACACAATTCCGATCGGTGAATGCAAGGACCCTCCACGAATAGTGTGTTAGCGGTATCTCAGTCGAGTACGGTGGTAGAGTATCGGTGAAGAGAAGGCGTTGTCGTTAACCGACGTGCTGGAAAGTATAATGAAAGGACAATTTGTCAACGGGCTCAAGGAGGATATAAGGGCAGAGATCCGCATGTTGAACTTATTAACCCTAGAGGATGCGACGGATCTGGCCATCCGGGTTGAAGAGCGCAATCGGGTCAGCGGGTTAAAGAAGTCGAATGGAGCCTATGCTAAACCCGGTCCATATTCATACTTCAATCGTAGTCCAGCCACACCACTTCTAGGGACTCGCCAGCCCAAACACAAGCCCACACCACTTCTAACCCAACACCATGCCTACCAATTCTTACAGATTCAACCCACAAACAAACACCAACCCAAGCCACTCCAACACAAACACTTCCAGACTTCGAGTGCCTCTGTAAACCAACCATCCACCACCTACCAGAACCGTAGCAACCCGAATTCATCCCGATTTAACGGCGAAGTAAGGAGGTTGACGGAGAGGGAAATTCAGGAGAAGAAGGAAAAAGGGCTTTGTTTTAGGTGCGATGTTCGTTGGACCGGACCTACACATGTTTGCTCGGCAAAAGGGCTAAGTGTGTTACTAGTATAGGAAGAGGAGTGTGAGGAGAGTGGGGAATTTCAGGCCATGGAGACTCCAGCAACCGAGGAGGATGAAGGAACACCAGCCACCATTTCCATGAACTCCCTTGTAGGGATTACCAACTCCAAAACAATGATACTCACCGACACAATTCAAGGGAAACCCATGGTGGTGATGCTCGATCCCGGTGCCACCCACAATTTCATGTCCCTCCACACCATAGACCGCTTGGGGTTGACAGTCACCGGAATAGGGACTTTTGGCGTTTCCCTCGGTAATGGAGAAGCGATTAAGGGGCAAGGACAATGCATCGGGGTCCGGCTTAAATTGAACGAAGAGGTGGAGTTGAATGAGGATTTTTTGCCCCTACAATTGGGAAATTCTGACGTGATCTTAGGGATGCAATGGTTGGAAAAATTAGGGGTTGTTTTGACCAATTAGAAGCTTCAAGAAATGAGCTTTCAATGGGAAGGGAAGCAAGTCACCATTAAAGGGGTCCCGAGTCTGGCGCGCATCGGAATCATACTCAAGGCGATGATAAGAACCCTTAGGAAGGAAAAAGGGAGATTCTTATTGGAGTTGAACAGATTAGAGGGGAGGCAGGAGCAAGAAGGAAGTGACACCCCTGAATTTTTACAGGAAGTTTTGACAGAATATGGTGGAGTATTCGAGGAGCCGAAAGGGCTGCCCCCTTTGAGAGGTCATGAGCACGCCATTGTACTTAAGGAATGAAGCAACCCCGTGAGTGTGCGACCCTATAGGTATCCGCAATTTCAAAAGGATGAAATCGAGAAGCTAATCGGGGAGATGCTCACGGCCGGAATCATTCGCCCATCTAGTAGCCCCTTTTCAAGCCCGGTGCTTTTGGTGAAAAAGAAAGATGGCTCGTGGCGGTTTTGTGTGGACTATAGGGCTCTCAATAAGGAAACCAAACCGTCCCTGACAAGTACCCAATTATGGTGATCGACGAATTATTACATGAGTTGAACGGAGCACAAATATTCTCCAAGCTCGATCTCAAAGCCAGATACCACCAAATTCTAGTGAGTCCGGAGGACACTCACAAAACGGCATTTCGTACACACAAGGGCCACTATGAATTCTTAGTCATGCCATTCGGTTTGACTAACGCACCGGCTACCTTCCAATCTCTCATGAACGAGGTGTTCCGCCCCTTTCTACAAAATTTATACTCGTCTTTTTTGACGACATACTCGTGTATAGTTCAAGCAGGGAGGAACATATCAGTCTCTTACATAAAGTGTTGGTTACAATCAGGGCCCACTCTTTATTTGCCAATCTCAAAAAATGTGAATTTGGGAAGGAAATTGTTGCTTATTTGGGTCATATTATCTCCAAAGGAAAGCCAGTGGATCAAGATAAAATTGAGTCCATCAAGAGTTGGCCCACACCCAAGTCTCTAAGGGACTTAAGAGGCTTTTTAGGCCTAACAGGATATTATCGAAAATTCATCAAACATTATGCTCACATAGCCCAGCCTTTAATTGACCAACTCAAAAAGGATAATTTTGGTTAGTCGGGCAGAGACTTCCTTCAACAAATTAAAAGCCGCTATGACTGCTGCTCCAGTTCTTGTGATGCCTGATTTTCATAAGGTGTTCGTGGTGGAATCCGATGCTTCCGGATTCAGTCTGAGGGCGGTGCTAATGCAGGAGGGCCGTCTGGTGACGTTTTTTAGCAAGTTGTTAGGGCCCGGTGGCCGGAGCAAATCGATTTATGAGAAGGATCTTATGGCGGTGTGTTTAGCGGTGCAAAAATGGAAACACTACTTGTTGGGGCGGCGATTTATTGTCCGAAGTGACCAACAAAGCTTGAAATACATCGCCCAACAACGAGAGGTGGGGATGGAATACCAAAAGTGGGTGTGGAAGTTGATTGGTTTTGATTTCGATCTTAAATACAAACCGGGCGTATCAAATAGAGTAGTCGACGCCTTGTCTAGAAGGGGAGGAGAGGAAGATAAACCGGAATGTAGGGCGTTGATCACTTTGCAAGAGGTGAATTGGGAAGTGCTGGAGCAAGAAATACAGGGGGATGGGGAAATTCTGAAATTACGGGCAGCGGTGGAGAGAAGAGATAACATCTCTGGGTATTCGGTGGAGCAAGGCCACCTATATTGTACAAGGGTCGAAGAGTAATTCTGCGAAATTCAAGTCTAAAGTCCACTCTGTTTCGAGCCTACCATGATTCACCGGAAGGGGGACACGAAGGGGAAACGAAGACTTACTTAAGGTTGGCTAGGGAGTGGAGTTGGGCCGGAATGCGGCGGGATGTGTCAGATAACATCAGGGGGTGTGCGGTCTGCCAACGCAACAAACTTTCTCAACAATCTCCGGCGGGTCTACTACAAGCTTTACCTATTTTGGAGAAGGTTTGGGAAGATATAACGATGGACTTTTTTGAGGGGCTCCCACGTTCCAAAGGGGTGGACACGGTGCTAGTTGTGGTGGATCGTCTTTCGAAGTATGCCCATTTCATCGGGCTTAAACACCCTTTTACCGCATACACCGTGGCTGAGATTTTTGTGAAGGAGGTCGTGTGATTGCACGGAATTCCAGGCAGCATAGTACTGACAGAGACAGAATTTTTGTGAGCATCTTTTGGAAGGAGCTCTTTCGGCTCCAAGGGACAGACCTTAAGAGAAGTACATCGTACCACCCGCAAACAGATGGGCAGTCGGAGGTCGTGAACAAGAGACTAGAGACCTATCTTTGCTGTTTTGCCGGGGAACAACCCAAGACTTGGGCTCAATGGTTGCCATGGGCGGAGTATTCATATAATACCTCTACTCACTCATCGACCCACATGACCCCTTTCAAGGTGTAATACGGCAGGGACCCTCCAAAATTGATGAGGGTGGGAATGGGTCAGAACTCGGTGGACAAAGTGGAGGAGATGTTGCAAGAAAGGGATATGATGCTAGAGGAATTGAAGATGAACCTTTGTGCGCGTACAGAAAGTGATGAAAGGGAACGCTGATTCAAAGAAAAGAGAGGTGGAATATAAGGTGGGGGATCATTCTTTCTTAAGCTGCAACCTTATAGGCAGCGCTCTTTAGCCAGGTGACCCTTCGAGAAGCTCGCTGCACGCTTCTATGGGGCGTTTGAGATCATTCAACGAATAGGCAAGGTGGCTTACAAGTTGCTACTTCCAGAGTCTTGCCGCCTACACCCTGTGTTCCATGTATCACAGCTCAAACAAGCCGTGGGCAGTGTTCCTAGTTCACCTACAATTCCCACACAAATCACCCCGGAGTTGGAATTGGTGGTGGAACCCGAACACGTGTTGGACAGTAGGCCCAAGCTGGGGCGGAGCGAAGGATTAGAGGTGCTAATCAAATGGCAGGGTGTGCCAGAATTCGAGTCCACATGGAAAGATGCCGAGGCGATTAAGACCAAGTTCCCTAATTTCCACCTTAAGGACAAGGTGGCGCTTTTGGGGGGCGGTATCACAATGCACCAACCACCTCCAATCACTGTTGTGTACCGAAGAAGACGAAAGCAACAAAAGTAGTAGCAAGGACAGAGCACCCTCCCACTACCAACACAAGCAACGGCTCCTTAGTGGCAGAGCTGTTGGCCTACTTTTACTATGGTAACTTAGCTAGAGACAAGTATTAGTAAAGTAGCAATTAAGGCATTTGTCCACTTATATAGTAATTGTAGTAGTATAAATAGTAGTAGTCACAAGTACAGAAGGTATCCAGAAAATTGTATGAAGAACCATTGAGAGTAATGGCCTAAAGCCATTGACGATTGTATGAAAGCTTTAAGCTAATTTATCACAAAAACAACCTTCCGCTTGACTAATTCCTGTTTGATATCCACGCTCGTTGCAAGTTCATCGAGATCGCGGCTGGAGTCCCTTCTTCCTCCTCTTCTGGGTTCTCCAAGGCTACGAAATCCCCTCCATCTTCAAGTTCTTCCTCCTCCACTATAGCACACTAAGCCCTTTTGCCGAACAAACATAGGTAGGTCCGGTCCATCTTCCATCACACTTAAAGCATAGACCCTTAGCCCTCTTATCTTGCATCTCTCGCTCCGTTAGTCGCCTCACGCTGCCACTGAATTGGGAGGAGCTCGGGGTGTTTCGGTTTTGATAGGTGGTTGAGGGGTGATTTACTGAAGCTATAGAGCTGTGGGAATTCTGACTCGGTTGTGGATTATAGGTTGGGTTGGTTTTTGTGGAGTTAAAAGGTTGACAGGTGTGGTGTTATAAGGTTGGCTAGGTGTGAAGTGGGATTGGGCCGCCCCAGCTCCTAAGATAGTAGTGGCCGGACTCCTATTAAAATATGAGTATGGTCCAGGCTTAGAGAATACCCCCCCCCGTTTTCTTTAACCCGGTAACCCGATTATGCTCCTCGACCCGAACCGCTAGATCCATGGTCTCCTCGAGGGTTATCGAATTCGGCATCCGGATTTCGGCCTTCACCTCCTCTTTCAAACCATTAATAAACTGCCCCTTTATGATACTCTTAGGTATGTCAGGCAATGGAGATGCCTTCTCGATAAACACCCTGCGATATTCCACCACCGTGGTGGTCTGCTTGCTCGTGCAAGGATCCGACATTGACTAGTCGGAATTGGTTAAGGACGCGCAGCTTCATGTCCTCCCAGTTTATGACTGGTCGGCGGCGGTGTTCCCACCTCAACGTGTCACCGTCCATAGCCACCCCCTGTAGTTTCTCCACTTCTGAAAGCCGATAGAATTGAAAGTATTGTTCTCCCATTAAGATCCACCCATCTGGGTCGGACCCGTCAAACGTGGGCATGTCGAGCTTCCTATACTTGCAGTTGCCGCGGTTGTGGAACCCTCCTTCGGTTCCGAGGTCCCAATTGCCGAAACGAAGCCCGTTGAAGCCCCCAATACCCAACGGTGGTTCGTGAAAGCCCTCAGTATTCAACGGCTGCTCCACCTCATCCTCCACTGTCACCGGTTGCGCCGGCTGTTTGCCCAAGTCCTTAATGGTGGCCAAGACCCCTCGAATCTCATCGAAAAATTTATCCTGGTTGGTCTTCATTAAGGCTTTTTGCTGCGAAATCGATCGACACGACCCTCTAGCATCTGTCTCACATCGTCGATGGCTGCTCAATTTTTGCGTGCTTCTTCTTCTTGAATCCTCTTCAATACCTGTTGAAGAGAGTTTTTGCCATCTCCCATCTTATCAAAAATCTCCTCTACCCGCTCTTCGAGTGCAGCCATTCGCTTAACGGAAATCATCGGGGGCCGTAGGTGCCATGGTTGCTCTGATACCAAGTGCAACGAACGTGGTTGCTCAATTTAAGATAGTTGGTCAGAAGGTTAATTTTGATTAAAAAGCATAAAGCTTGTGTACATAACAATGGCTTTAGGCCATGACTCTCCAAGGTTTCTCAATACAAATTTCTGGATGCCTTCTCTCTACTAGACTACTACTATTTATATTACTACTACATTGTAAGAATTGGCAAACAAAGCCTTAAATACTACGAGTACTATTCATGTCTTCTTTCTACTTTAGCACAATAACAAATAAATTGTCTGCCTTGCCTTAATGGTCCTTTGCCTCCCCTTGTAGTGGCCACGGCTTGTTATTATTGTGGGTCTGTCCTTGCTTCCTCTTCTGACGTCTGCTGTAGGTGAGTGTTATGGGAGGTGGAAGTGGGTTCGTTGCAGAATTGTTGGGATAATCTCCCCAAATAGGTAAAATAATATTGATATTAAGAATGTAAATCCCTATTGTTACTGGCTTCATTGCCGACAGAGGATGGAAAACAATTTTTCAATATGTGGAAAGTTTTTTTTTTTTTTTTTTTTTTTTTTTTTTTTTTGAAACAGTAGAAAGTTATTTTTTAGACAAGGTTTCTTTTTTAATAAAGGTATACGGTATACCACATTTTCCTCTTTACTTCTCACTTCTCTATTTTTCTCCTTTATCCTTCTTCGCCTTTGGATGACTATACAGAATAATCACTTTTGGTTCATATAGCCGACCCCACTTATGGGATTAAGTCTTTGATTGATTGATATCCTTCCTCTCCCTATACTTCCATTATTCCTTTTCTTCATATGTATTTCTATAATCAAGCAAACAAAGGAAATCTTTTTTTATAATCATGTTTTCTATTGAAAATTGTTTTATTTTGGAAATGATTTTCTATGATATATGTTCTCCATCAAAACAAACGGAGCCTTTTTTTTTTTGTTATACTCTATTGCCACGGCACAGCAGTTATGTTCCTCTATTCCTTTTTTTTTTTTTTTTTGTTCTCAATTTTTCCTTGAAAACTCTTGTAATTTCAACATATTTCAGTTACTTTGAAACTCCAATACATTGCTGTTATTGGTACTTAGGTTGCACTGAATTCTCTTTTCAATGGAAATTGGATTTTAAACTTCATTTCCTTTGTTTGGTTCCCAGATAGAGTTGTTAGAGAGAAACAGAAAATGAAGCGTCGGAGAGGGAATGGATAGGAGGAGAAATAGGTAGGTAAGAAATAAAAAGGAAAGGCTTTCTATCATAGGGAAAACATTTTTCCAATCTTTACAAACCAAATGGAGGAAAATGGTAAAACCAGTTTCCTAAAAAAAGTCGTTTCCTCCCAACCTAACACAACCTCAAAGTTCAAGACCTCAATTACGATATATTGTAATCTATCCTTGAGAGCTGACTAGTTGATCCACACAAACCTGAACTTCCATAGCTCGAGTCTCTGAACAGCCCTCCAACTGTCCAAATTCACTTTCAATGACACTTACTTCTGAGCCCTCACTTTCCACTCAGAAACATGCTCCATATATTCTTCTGAAAAAGCCTGTCGGTGTTGTATATACAATGAGTTACCTCAATATGGGTTAAACACAATCGGAAGTTTGCTACTTCATCCGAGAATGTTGACAACATGCTATCGCTATTGCTAAGATCTACTCTAACCTAGGCTTCTAAGCTTAGAATTCTAACTCAGGAAACTAAAAAGCCTACAGAAATGTAAAGTGCAGTTGTTTGATTATGTGATTGATTGTCATCTCTTCTCACGATCCCTGCTGCTTATATAGAGTGATTTGATGGCAGTTATGCGTCGTGGTGTGGCAGTTATCTCCCACTCATAGCACTTTCCTTTATTCTGTTCTTCCTTGGCATCAAACTCAATCGACTTGAAAGTTGAATTTGTAATTAACACCGGGCTTAAAGCCATGTACAGTTTGGGTTAATGTGTCTCAATATTAAGCCCACTTGGTCAAAAGTCCAGTGTAGTTTGGGCTTGTTTCCTTAAAGTCGACATAAATCGAAAAATGGGTCTAACAGGGAGGGTGTGGAAAAACAGTGAGGGGAGAAAAAGAAACAGGAATTCGCTTATCAGAAGTGTCCACCCTTTTCTACAGCTAGCTGGTCTGATGAGAGAAAAGTGTATACTTCTGCAATTCCCTTCTACTCTTATTATTCTATTCTTCTGTTTAACCCATATTGAGTTGTATCTTATACTTTTGCATTGACATCACTAATAGATAGGCATCAGCCATCAAAATCCAAAATACACTTATGCATGAGCAACTAAGTAATAAACAAAAAAAAAATGTTTCTGCTGTGCTAATATCCATAATGACAATCTTCTTAAAAAAGAGTCAAGATATAATGTCAAAAGAGGTTTAGAATCAATAAAATCTTCTATGTCAATGCAGTTTTCTTACATAAAGAACATAAGTTAATTTGTGCAACAGGAGCATATTTTACATTGAGTCTTTGAAAACTTCATTGATGCATCAACATTACCCCTACATCCACTTTTTCTTTTAATTAGAAAAAGGGCAAAAAATAAAAATAAAATGATTGAATAAAGTATAAATCATTTGTTGTATGTGATGTGTCATACCTTATCTTTTAACTTGATCGTCATAGGACAATAATAAGGCGGTGTCAGTTGTTTGAAAAAATTGTATGATTTGAGATTTTAAATATTATGTTGACATGGAAGCAAAATAAGACTGAAGAGAAACCTAACTTTTATAGCTTAGTGATTAAAAGAAATCTCTTAAAGATATGTTGCTGACAAGGAGTGACCGGTGATTTTAGAATAAATTTTTTTCGATATCATTTGTAAATTTGTTCTTGTTCTGAATCTGTAGCTGCTGAACTGCTGAATGCAATTGGAAATTTCAGTACCTCATGAAGCTTAGTTTTCTACAGATTGCAAAATCAGTACAGCGGATATGCTTTCTTTCTGGACTTACTGGGGAGGAGATGATGATGTTCATAGATGCCTTTGAAGAATCTGGTATTGCACGACTCAAAAAGTATTCCTATATCTTGTCAGCTGGAAGATATACAGCCCATATTGTCAGCTTTCTTTCAGTTTTCAAGCTGTAGCAATAAATTGTTTCGTGATCTTAACTGTGATTATATGTCATAGGACCATATCCTGATAATGAAAATTAATGTATTGTGTATAAAGTATCTCTATAATCTATATCATGAGACAACTGATTTCACACCAAGGGCGAATGAGAGGCTAATGAAAATGTTTTGGTTTGTATATTTGAAAACTCTTTGTCCCATTTCCTTGCAGGTCTAGAGAATGCTGTATTCGCTGCCCATGTTCCCAACAGTTCCAATAAACCATTAGAGGAGCTGATCGGAGAGATTAAGGGAGATCATGAGATGCTGGTAAGCCTTGTGTCTACGACATTGTAACATCCTTCCTGTTTTCCATTTTCTCATTATGGTTATCATCTCTTGGCGTACACTCATGGGTGTGTGTTTTGTGTATGCAGTCTGCAAGGCAATCAGATTCTGAGTAGGCAAACGATTCACTGATTTGCTCCAAAAGATGTGAAAGATCATAATATTTGGATACGTATCATGCAAGATGCATCAGTATTATCCGCGTCCAAAAGATGTGAAAGATCATAATATTTGGATGCGTATTGAGTAATATATGAGCAAATCTTAGAAAGGGGTAAGTGAAACATAGGTAGTAACAATGATACAATGGATTTGTTCCTTTCCTCTGCTTTTCTCATGTATGTTAGTCGTCATTGAGTTTAACCAATTAAAACTAACATTTATTTATCAAGATTGATATTTTTGGATATTTTTTGTAAGTTAAAGCGAACAAGTTCTAAGTAATTCGCGATTGTAATTTTGTACTTAAGTAGTAATCACTACTTCACTATTAGTCTAAGTCTAAGTCTAAGTCTAAGTCAAGGTTACATTACATGGGATGAGATTTGATTCAAATGTGGTACGAAAACGGATACACAAAATGGTACTTTCTTCGTTTTAAAATGATCTTCTCACTTTTTATTTTGTGTGTTTCAAAATGATCTTCTCACCTTCTATTTTAATTCCTCATTTATTCTCATTATTTTCTCATATTACCCTCATTTTAATGGTCCCAATAATACATATTAAAAAAAGAAAGTCTTAATGCATTTTATTTCAAAATAATACGTAGTAAGTGGTCTGAATGTACTTGGTTTCAAAAAAAGATGGTCTCCTTGTATGTTAGTGGTTCAAATGTACTTTATTTCAAGATTCTTCACTTACCTTAATTTACACAAAAGATTCTTAGTGAGAATATCATTTTAAAACGAAGGGAGTACCTTTGGTGAAATCAGTATGATGGATTAATGACCCTAATTTCCCGAAAAGAAATTTTGTTATTTTTTCTTTGATAGTAACTCAAGTTATGGAGTGTAATCAAATATAATGGAAAATGAATAAAAATAGAAGAATAAAAAAATTAATAAGTTTCCTAATCTATTGTCACTTTTTTTTTTTTTTTTTGGGAAGACATTTATAGACTTTTGCATAGAGTATGCTTGAAAAAGGATATTGTATCATTTTTGCATAAGAAATTACAGGTGTCAAAAATCTGATTTGGTCGATCCAATCTGAAACCAAGCTGAACAAAAATCGATTTAGATTTTGACTTGACTGGACACAGTAATTAGTGCATCTAAAATTTATAGGTAAACAGACTTTTAATTCCGTTTTCTGTTTTCTAAGTAGCGGTTGAATTATACTCACAATACTTAATTCCTTTATAAGAAAACATTTCACCAATCTAAACAACTAATCATGCACACTTACAACGATCACACTTCGAAACACCTTTTTCTTGACTTGAATATATATATATATATATATATATATATATATATATATATATATATATATATATATATATATATATATATATATATGAGGGCTACAATACTTCAAGTACCTAGATAGCAATTACGGCAAATAGATAAGAATCATATGATAAAACAAAGCAAGCAGCAACTAGCTAAATTGTTTGTCAATTGTCATCACTTCAAAACTCAAGGAACCCAACAAATTCCCCCTTTTTTTTGGTGTTTAGAGAGCCACAAGGGCGGGGTGAGAATCGATCCCAAAATCCCCTGGAACTGGGAGGGAAGCTCTAACCATTTGAGCTATCCCTCACTCTCACAAATTCCCCCTTTTTAATTTGATGGTGACAAACATTTGAAGTTTTTTGCAAACAACACATTAGTTTACAAAAAACAACAAAAATATGAAAGACTCGTACCAAGGCATCAAGATCAAGGCTTTCATCAATTTTTAAGAACGGGACATCATTAATAGAAAGTTACGACTCAAGATACAAATTGTTAACTAAGGACATGTTTAGTTCCCCTTATGTTTTCTTATTTCATATCGCAATCAGGAAAACTAATTTTTGATGTACTTTATCATTTTATATATAAGTGGTTTTTTATCGCTAAATATCAGTAATTTTGTAATTAAAAAACTTATGAAAATTACATATTAATAAAACACTTTTGCTTTTGTCAAAAAAAAAAAAAAAAAAAAAAAAAAAAAAAAAAAAAATATTAATAAAACACACATTATTACGAATTTAATAAGAGTCAACTAAAATTATTGTACACATAACATTAAAGTTTAGTTAAATCAGACAATCAGATCATACTAGATAAATTCATATCAGATTAGATTAGCAAAAATAAGGTTAACTAAATAATCCCTAACTTAAGTCATTGAAAGGAAAAAATTACTAGAAGAAAAAGACTAAAGTAAAAATAGTAACTACTTCAACTGTTTCTGGAAAGTGAAAAAGGGACAAGCCCCAGTTTCTCTGACAAATGTGTTTGTATGTCAAATGGCATATCTGTAAAAAAAAAAAAAAAAAAAAAAAAAAAAAAAAAAAAAAAAACTGTTTGTACCGGTTCTCATCTTTTCATCCTCACTCCATCTTTTTCGTCCTCCTCCATACCCCTGTACTCCATTCCTTCACCCTCTATACTCCATGGAAGTGTTGTGAACATCTTCTTCGTCATCTATTATATTCGTTGCTCCTTATCTTCTTCACCCTCCTTAGTCTTTCCGGAATCAAACAAGATACCTTAAGAAAATTAGAGAAGTTAGGGCATGGGTAATCCTTAAGGATAAGGTTTATCTTTCTCTTCCATTAAAGATGTTAATACGTTTCGATTTCGTCATTAAAGGCTTTTGATTTCCATTGATGGAGGTGAGAGACTAGAGGAAGAAGAACAGTCTTGATGAGGAGGAGGAGGAGGAGGAGGCCAAATTAATACCAATTTACAGTATTAGCCCCACTTACTCAAATTGACATAAATACCCCTTTGAAAAACATACCATATTTATTAATATGAAAAATATGAATTTACCCGAGAAAAAGTGCTTGAAGGAAATAACTACTTTATTATACTTTAGGAATGTCAATGGAACAGGTAAAATAGGAGACCTTTCCTAACTTGACCTGTCCCATCCGCACCCTAGTGGGGTGGGAATGGATCCCAATTTGGTGGGTGGTGGGACAGAAATGGAGATAAAAATCATACTGCCAATCCATCATGGATGATGGGGAATTGAGGAGGGGTGGATTTTAGATTGTACCTGCCTCATCCCAGCCCCGTCCCACCCGACCCACTTTGTACATGCCCCCATACCCTCGTTCATATTTAAAACTATAAAAATTAATTAATTTTATATTTTTTAAAAAATTGATAAAATATAATAGTAAGTATAATAAATCATAATAGATTTATAGTGCAATAAAGAAAAAACAATTGTGTAATATCTATACTTCCCTACCTTTTAAAAAGTTTGAGAAAACACTTATGATTAGTGTGAGGACAATTATATATATCCGTGTTTACCTATGTGCCTCTATTAATATGATGTTAATTGCCTCTAAGCGTTTTCCTTGTGTGATTTAGTGATTTAACTCTTATGAATAATGTTTGGTCAATTATACCCTATAAAATGTTTATTTACTTATTTGCCTCATTAACGTTAATTGTCTTTTTTTTCAAAACTCTTAAGAATAGTGTATGGACCTTTATACACTTCGAAATATTTGTTTATACATTTTTCCTCATCATGAGGCCAAGAACTAATAACACTTTGGGAATAGCTAGCTATGATGCTAGCTATGGTGCACGCATCACGCGCGTTAGCCATCCAATTACTATATTATCTACAGTATATATTAAAAGGCATTCTTAAATAAGTTTAGGTGCGACGTGACATCTTCCTCAATTAATCAAGTATTTCATTTTATATGCTTAAAAATATGGATTGGACAACATTTGAACTCAAGACCTTAAGTTTCAAAACTATATTATCTGTCACTAAGCTATACCTATTATATGTCATTTTATTAAAATTAAATATAATTAAGGATTTTAATCATGAAATTTATGTAGTAATCCGAGGCATCGCCCAAGGCCTAAAACCTAATTGTTATTATTATTATTATTAAAAAGTGTTTTTAAAACAGAATATGTGCCGCGTGTCACCTTTATCAAGCAGTATAAACATGACATGTCAGCAATATACGCCACATGTCACACCTTTAAACAATAAGATGACATGTCACCTCCACAACATGTATTATTTGAAAATTAAAAATGCGTATAGCAAGACTTGAACTTAAGAGCAACAGTATTAAGTTACAAGTCTTACCATATTAGCTACTCATTTATTGTGCTTTTCTATACAAAAAATATAGTTAACTTGGATTAGATAATTATTGGTTACAAATATTTTTTCAAGTAATGAAATCTCAAGATAATTATCAAAACAATCGAACATGATTAGCAAACTAAACAAGTACACTAGCATTCTAGGGCATTGCCTAGACTATACACTAGGTAATATGTAATACTGTTGTATTTTGGAACTTTGGAGGTGGGGTGAGGTGAGGTGAGGTGGGGAGGGGATGTTTTGGATTTGTACCAGCCGTACACGGAAGGGGGGTAGATGTTGGACTCATCGCGGAGACAAGGATGAAGATGAGAATGTTAGGCGGGGATGGGAATGGTGTAACATCCACTCCGAATATATGGTTTGATTATGTAAGCTAATTAGTAATAGTTAATGGTTATGTAAGCACTAAACAAACCTACTCACACATCTAATTATATTAACTAGTCATGCCACTTAAATCAGCAAATGCTTCATATATCTCCAATAACTACCACCATTCTCATTACATTTTTAAAATTCAAGAATAAACTAAGGTTTTACAGCAAATCCAAAGTTATGTTCTGTGAATGATATACCACATTGTCAAACTAATTTACTCGATCACTATATTTTAGTGGTAACGCGCGCCGACCAACAACTAGTATTTAAAAATATCAGTTAAGAATTGGTTGTTGGTTGTTGCTATAACAAAGAATTAAAATGCACAACACATTAATCATTACATTTGACTTTTTTCCATCAACCTGTATATACTCGAGTTAAAATCCATTTCTTGATTGCAAAATTCATCAAAAAAATTGGAATCACATCTGCTGCTTACACTAAGAGCCATGATTTGAGAGCATGCTCCGCTATACAACCTCTTTTTTAACATAACCATAAATTACTAGAGATTAAAGAGTTTACCAAGAGGGGAGAAAGTCGATACGAACAAAACTAGAACAAAAATTTTCCTCAAATCCCATGAGAATGCAACTATAGCTTTAGTGCTTCTCTCAATCCGAAGTTAAAGTTGCTCTCTTGGCCTTTCTTGCCTGGAGCTCCTTTTGGATTCCCGCTTTGCATCATTGCAACAAATTCATTATAGTCGATACGTCCATCCTGCAAGTTGAATTGATACAATGTTTCCTGTTAGTCATGATCGACCACTTTTCTGTGTATGGAGTCTTTTTACATAGTTCGGACATTCAATGTTATGACTGTCATGACATGAATGCCCAGCTTAGAAGTCAACACAATATTAGGCTAGACAGCCCAACTACATAAGTAGTTGAGTCACATGATGTTTTCAATGTCAAGAAAAGATGCAAATATTATTCCATCCTCAATTTGTAGGCAAGAATTCTTTAGTTCAAAACTGTTTAAGAGCAACCGTTTTCAATCACTAATTTGCAACAGCTATCTTGTTTGGGGTAAATTTAGCTCAGGGTTGATATGGGGTAGCCTTAATCCATGACACATCACTTAAGAAAATTTTGGTCCAAGAGAATTCAAGAATATGACACTTGACTTGCATCGGGATTCAGAGTGGTGCTAGATTTCAAAAAACAGTGCACCGAAATATTAGAACTACATAAAATGATCAACCTCTAATAAGTGGTACATCATATCAAGGCTCTTAAGTTCAGTTGCACATCCAGAAGTCCGGGTCATATCATGTAAAACCTAAAACATCTTCAAAGGGTTGGACCTTCAATTATCTTCTGGTTCATGTTGTATCACTTTTAATGAACAAAGGCCAAAACC
The DNA here is from genome assembly GCF_948465745.1 of Chenopodium album. Classification (NCBI taxonomy): domain Eukaryota; kingdom Viridiplantae; phylum Streptophyta; class Magnoliopsida; order Caryophyllales; family Amaranthaceae; genus Chenopodium; species Chenopodium album. The sequence goes on along the minus strand of NC_137846.1, from coordinate 23,909,448 downwards.
TAAGGGTATGCTCCAATTTCCAACACAAAGTCAAGGATTCAAAGCCTGTCAGTTTATTGGATCACTCACCCATCCCCCACCCTACCTTCTAAAGGTGGGACGGAAAAACCGAAAAATGAATGCTAACTTGTGTTTTCCGCTCCCCTTCACAGGTGATAGCCTGATTGGTTTTTACAACTGCTATATAATGTAATATACGCTCACATATATGAGTTATATTATGCATTGACCTATTCAAGCTTAAAATTGTAGCATCAAGTGAAGTGACTTATAATACTATTATGCTTGACTTATCAGGTTTCTATATTGACATTGAAATTGTGAGAATACAAATTACTTACGTTGTCTTGATCAGCTTCTCTAATCATTTCTTCCAACCGTGCATCTTCCATTCCAAACTCCTCACAGGCCTGCTGGAGCTCATCTGCAGTAATATAACCACTTCCATCCTTATCAAAGTAATTAAACGCTGCAAATAGATTATCATGTTTTTCAATTTTGTTCAGATGTAATGTTGCGGCTATGAATTCTCCATAATCGATTGTTCCACTGTTATCAACATCAGCCTGCAATATAAGATTATAAAAAAATAACAAAAAAGGCATTAGAAACAGAAGCTGATGTTGTATATTTATACTGCATAGTACTAATATTATACAAGGCACATCTTTCCAAATATATTCATAAAATACTAATGAATGGTGGATTGCCAGAATTCATGTTTAGTGGCTTGTCCTTCTTAAATTACAGAATGCACACAATCCCAAAAGCATTGTCCCTAACAAAGGTGCAGACTACACCTAAGAAATGGCGTTTACTTCAAAGTAAAAGGGACGCATAAACCTTAGGAATCTTAACTTGCCACTAAGAATACACTTATAGAGCATGCTATAGCACAATTTAAAATACAACAGAACTCTTTAGGATTCTCAGGCAGAAAAATAACCTGTACCAAGTTCATTAGTAAGTCTATGCAACACAATGTTTGTGGGTTGTGAACCAGAAGCAACAGTCCCAACATATGCTAGAAGACTACTCAGATTATAACTGGATGCAGCCACATCAAGACAAACAAATAAAGAATATGAAGGCCAGGGCTATTGATTTCACCAATGGTTGCTAATAAAATGAAACCTCATTGGCTTCTATCATCCTTCATCAAGCTCAAGATGTTCATATTTTTCAAGTTATTACTTACAGCTTGCATAAGATCGTAAATTTCAGACTCCATAAGGTTTGCACCAGCCTTCTCAAGTCCGACCTTGAGTTCTTCGTAAGTGATTTGGCCACTATTATCTGTGTCTATCATTTTGAACATCTCTTTAAGGCCTGCGATTTCTTCTTCAGATAGGCAATCTGCAATCACCTGAAATATACAACACAAGTTGTAAATCATTTAAGCATCAAACAAAATCCAAGTGAGCTGTATACTTAGCTTTGCAAAAATAATTGCTTTCACTTCCGATAGTCTTCATCTTAGTAAATTTATTTTCCGCATTAGGAAACTTACTCTGAGAGCCATTTTCTTGAGTTTATTCATGGCCCTGAACTGCTTCAAACGACTCAAAACAGCAGAATCAAGAGGTTTGTCAGGTGCCACACCATCAACCTGCACCCAAGGATGACCTGAAAGGAATTTGTATTATACATAAGCAAGAAAAGTAACAAAATAAAAAGTCAACATCTCGAGAAAGTGGTTGGATACTTGATGAAATGAGGAACGGATAATCAGAGATCATACTAAGAAGTAAGAACCCATTCATAAAAATTGTGAGAGTGGTAGAAAAGTTATACAAGACATATTCTTTGTTACCGTATATTAAGAAAACAAAATTTGGAGGACTTTCAACCAATGTTATGTGGAGTAAGGTATGGGTATCAAATATAGGTATGTATCTGCAATCTCTGCAAGACAAGCTAAGAATGCGACTTCAAAATCGTTCATAACATCATTTGTAATATTCTTTGCTTTTATTCTTTAGCTACATGTATACAAATACTAAAGCTGAAAGTCTGAAACTCATAGTTGAAAGACCTATTCTTCCCAACCTTTGCACTTTATAAGTTACTTTAAATGTAGGAAAAAGAGAGAGAGATAAAGGGAGAGAGTTGCACACAAACACACACACATCTTGCAATGTGTACAGGCATACAACAAGGTTATTATATAAGTATAGGTTTAAGCTGCTGGTTCATGTAAAATGTTTGAGCCTTTGAGGCATACAACATGCATCTTCAGCCATATATATGTATTCATCATCTTATTCCCCCTCATGAATGAATAGCCATGTCTAAGATTGATTACTTAACACAAATTTGTACTCCCATCAAAATTTTGTCATAGTACCTTAATACAGGTATGCCAACTGGAATAGACATGGGCTAGGAGTCGGTCGAGTCAGACACCTAAAGATTACCTGCCTAGGTAATGTATAACAAAGAAGCTTTATGTCTCTTTTGCACCATGCTATGGGCATGGAAGCATGCAGCCTTTGAGTATCTTTTAGACCAAAAAATCCATAGTAGAACTACAGTACAACAGAGTGTAGACTGTCAAACTTATTAATACAGGCGGAACGGGACCAATGTATAGCTTAAAGATCCTAGATTGATAGTTATAATATGAAACCAATTTCTCTAGCTTATGATCCATCATGTTTAGCCCACATTGACAATACAAATCAGGGTATTTAAACTAGTCTAAAAAAAATTGATAATAAAATCAAACATTTGTAACAACTCACATAGAACCTCATGCGCAGTCAGTCGCTTTTTAGGATCACGAACAAGCATTCCTCTCACCAGATCTTTTGCTTCATCTGAGATACTAGGCCAAGGATCTGAGGTAAAGTCAAGATCTCCATGCAGAACTTGTTCAAATATCCCTTGCTCGGTTTCTGCACATTTAGTTCCTCAGTAGTTAAGTAAATTTTAGAGTTTGGACTCAAACAAAAGCTTCAGATCAGAACAAAATTGAGATTCTCACCTCCCCAGAAAGGAGGTACTCCACTAAGTAGGATGTAGATTATGACTCCAGCACTCCAAACATCTGCTTCTTGACCATAACGTTTCCGTAGTACTTCTGGTGCAACATAGTACGGGCTCCCAACCACATCAGTAAACTTATCACCTGGACAAAATTCATGTGAATTGTACAAACTTGTCAAAAAGATTCAAAGTGCTAGGAAACAACAAGCAAGATACTTATCAAGAACAAAAAGGAAAACGAGAGGCGTGTAGACTTGACCAAAGATTAAGGGTATGTTTGACCAACTATATTATCTTATTTTGTCTTATTTCAAGCAAAATAAATTATGCAGCATGATATCAAGCATGGAATAGAAAGATGACAGCTGAAATATTCACTGAAAAAAAGTAGTTTAAGATAAAAGGTTCCCTTTCTAAACAGGTACAGCTATATAATAACAAGTTTGATGCCAAATGATACAAAAGTGAAATACAAGAATATACCTGGCTTGAAAAATATTGATAGTCCAAAATCAATTGTTTTAAGGGGTGAATCCTCATCCTGACTTACAAAAAGAAAATTTTCTGGTTTCAGATCACGATGCATAACCCCCAAAGAGTGGCAAGTTTCCACAACACCAACTATAACCCGCGTAAGTTCAGCTGCCTGTCGTTCTGTATAATGCCCACGCTGAATGATCCTATCGAAAAGTTCACCTCCTTTGCAGAGTTCCATCACAAGATGAACTGCAACAGCATCCTCATAAGCCCCTTTAATTGCAATAACATTAGGGTGACCAGCAAGATGATGCATTATCTGAATTTCCCTCCTCACATCCTCCACATCCTCATCAGTCAGCAGCTTCCTTTTCGCTATCGATTTACAGGCAAACTCCTTTCCACTAGCCTTCTCTATACACATAAAAGTAGTTCCAAATTGCCCTTGTCCTAATTTCCTGCCCAAACTGTAAAATTCCTTAATATTCCCTGTTTTCTTTAGCAATACAGACTCCACTCGGAGTCCTGCACTGGGTGCTCTTTTAAACTGAGGGGGTTTCTTAGGTTTAGCTTGCTCTACTGGTTCAGCTTCTGCTTTTGGTATCACCATTGGTTCAACTTCTGGTTTCGATACCGGGGTTTGCTCGGTTTCTGGCTTTGGCATTGTGATCTGCCTAGGGGGTTCACTTTGAGTTGGCAAAGGCGGTTCACCTGCATTCGGGGCCGGAGATGGGGATGTTGGGTCATGCTGGCTTCCTCCATTGGAAACAGAAGCCGTATCATCCGGTGACCGGCTTCTCCACACTACAGCTGAAACTGTTTGCAGAAACCCATCCCTAGAAATAGAAGGTCCAACACAAGTATTACCCATCTATTTCTCCCCAAATTAACTTCTTTTTATTACACCCTCTATCTTTAACATCAAGATCCAATGCTACCAAACTTCTAATCTCATAAATTACGATCTAATTTCAAGATCACAAATCCAATCAACCCCACAAAGTCAAACCCTTAAAATCCAACTCAAATCAACAACTAAACTTAATTGATCTAAAATCAACAAAACAATGACACCCAACTAAATTTAAATTACAGAAGCTTCCATTTGCTTAAAAAATTTGCTTAAACAAAACAATGGCTCAAACCCCATATACAAAAATAGCACAAAAAACTATAAAGATCAAAACTTTAAACCAATTTATACCACCAAAATTGGAATTTAAGTCAAGCACGCTCAAACCTTACAAACTGAAACTCCTCTGCTAAGTGCTTATTAAACAAATACCCAGAAAATGTCATATATCAAAGACAAGATCAAGTAAAAATAAGCAAGTAGTTTTACCAAATAACACTCTTGAAGATCAAATCAACCAATGCAGTCAAAGTGGTAGAAAAGACCCAGTTGAGAAATGCAATAAATAAACTCCTCTAAATGGGTAATTGGGTATGAGAAAACGGGTAAATGGGTATGAAAAAACGGAAGAAAAGCATTGAAATTTGCTAAAAAATTGAATTGGGAAAATGAGGTTGAGTTGTGGTGGACAATGTTTACCAAGTCAAGAAGTTTTTTGATTTATATATGGCGAGATTTTGGGGGGGGATTTGTCTGCTGTGGGGTCGAATTTGGAGCTTTTTAATCTTTGTTTCTGGCACTACTTTTACGCGTATTTAGATTTGGACAGACAATTAATCAATTGTGTATGCGAGAAAAGTTTGGCTTTTTTTTTTTTAATTTTCTTTTTACAACTTTATCTACTTTTTTAGAAAAATTAAGGGGGTGTTTGGTTCGCAGAGTGATATAGATTTGGAATCAGGAATAGGGTTAAGATGGTATCGGGTTGGAACTTGATACTTAATACCATGTGTTTGGTTCAATTCTGGAATGAAATATCATCTCCTTAATTTCATATATTTGATACCTAAGGGAATGGAATGAGTCAAAGTCACATTTCCCCCAAGGTTTCTAAACCCCATACCTCATGAGTTTGAGGTATGGGTTTAAAAATCATATTTTTGACAACCAAACATGTAGTATGGGTTTTGGTCATTCTAAACTCATACCTAATACCTATAATCCGCGAACCAAACGCCCCTAAAAGGATGGAAAAAAAGGTTTTAATTTAATTTGTCGTTCTATATTGATTGTATTTTAGAGCAAGTTTAGCCGAAAGTCTTAAGACTTGGAATGACATCATCATCTTGAGTCTTAATACTTATGTTTAAGACTTCCCCCATTTTTCTTCTTAAATCTCAAGCAAGTCTCAAGTTGAGTCTTAAAATTCCAATACTCAACGTAAGACTCGAGTTTGGGACCCACCTCAACCTTGTTTGTAATATCCTTTTTTTTTTACACTTTTCTACGTATAAAGAGATAAAAAAAAAATAATATGTCATATATTTGAGTGTTAGGGCTAAAATGATAAATTTGGACAAGTCTTAGAAAGTTTTAACAAGAATTTGATGACATCATTTTTAATGGGACCACAACAAATGATGTCACATCCAAGTCTTAAGACTTGGGGCTAAACTTGCTCTTACAACACGCAATTTCCCTTTGTGCGTTGATTTAGAAACTAATTTCCTAAATACCGTTCACTAGAGATGTACAAAAACTGGCCCGGACCTGAAAACTGTCCTGAACCTGACCTGTTTGGAACGGAATGGAACCAGACCAGTGAAGTCAGGTCCAGTCCCAATCCTTAAAAATCCATGATTTCGGATTTGAGGTCCAATGCAAGTAAAACCCGGAATTTTCATGTCCGAACCTGAAACCGATAAAGCTACCTTTTTTTAATTTAATAAGTCTAAATAGGTCTAAACAGGTCCATAAACAGGTCCAAACAAGTCCATAACAGGTTCAACACATGTCCATAACATGTCCAAACAGGTCTAAACAACAAGTTTATAAACAAGTCCAACAGTTTATTTATTTAAAAAAAAACGAAAAAAATCAATAATCAGGTCTATTTAGGTCCAAACCCGAACCATACCTAATTTTTCAGGTGAGGGCCAAAACCGGACCTGTTGATTCGGGTCCGGTCTCCGGTCCTTAAAAATCAATGATTCAGGTCCCGTCCGGTTTAGGACAGGTGTACAACCCTATCGTCCACGTAGGATCAATGTTGGGTGTATTTTTTTTTTATTTGGTTCATCTTAAAACCGCTAATGGCAATAGTAGTTATAGCTTTACAACCGCTATAGTTATTAGCGGTTTTAGAAAAGAAACCGTCTTTTACTATTAACAAGTCTCTTTTCCTCCTTTCTTTTTTTTTTAAAGTAAGGAGGCAAAGAGACCTGTTAATAAAAAGGCTGTATCTTTTATGAAACCAAGCCTTAGCAAAAAGCAAGAAAGAGAGCGCCCACAATAGTATTTTTAAGTTCAAAGAAACCTGATTTCAGTAATAACAGGTCTCTTTACTTTTTTTTTTTTAAAAAAAAATACAAAACCGCTAATGTTGCTAGCGGTTTTAACATAAAACCATTAACAAGCCAAACCAAACAACAATCCAACATGGACGGTACTTTAGAAATTTGTTTTTAAATGAGTGCATGTAACACCCTAGAAATTTCTTTCCTTTAAAGTACATGTTTTGCTCTTTTTAAAACTCAAAATAGGAAAATCTAAGATATTACTGCCACCGTGAAAACGGCTAAGGCAATTATCAAAGACATACAGCAGAAGACTACCTTTAAAAGCATTCAAAACAAGTCAACTATAAAGTCAACCAAAACGAAAGTAAAGTCAAACCAAAGTCAAACAAAGTCAACTTACAACTTGGAACCATTGTAGGCCCTTATTAAAACCAAACAAACTTAAAAACCTTTGCGTTAGTCTCACAAGCATAATATAATATAATAAATAAAGCAATAAATCACATCATAGTCTTATGCAAACTAAACATAATTCGCTCATGCCCCATCATGAATATGCTTCATCACCTGAAAAGCTCCTCTCTACTTGTCCCCACTACTCGCCATTAGAAATGGGTCGTCGTAGGGCCAAAGTACAGACAAGGCCAAACAAACATACAAACACACAATCAGCAATGTTGAGTACATAAGCGTAAATAAAACACACTAACATGCTTTCACCCTATCATCACACAACTTACCTTGCTGCACCTGATTACAAGCATACATCATACAACATGACTCTATAAATAAATAACTAAATAATTTATTTAGCTTGATTAAAGAGGTACTAATACGGGAGCTAACCATGCCAGTATAAAAGAACCACTCATAAGTGGCGGAATTCCTGCGCATAATAAAATAGAAAGTACAGCGTCCTGTACCCCCAATAGAAGTTATGGTCAAATATAAAGTCGCATAACTCCCCCCATATGTTCATACTCAGGGTGTATACATTCCAAGAGTTTTGGTACGTAATCTCTTTCACTTTACGTTACTTACATATTATTAGACTTGGTGATGACTCTCAACCATAATCATTCAATCATAATAATTATTCAAACAATCAAACATACCAATTTAATTCTTGAATAATTAGTGACCACATAATATTTAATGTTGAAACCTTTTTAAATCTACCTCGGTGTCAAATACACCTTAAACGCATAATGCGCTACAAATCCTATACCCCGGTGTTGAAAATACCCTAAGTGCACTAAGGCACCAAAAATATAATCTATTCCTCGTGTACAAAGACACTTAAATAGCTCCTTCCTCATGCTTATAGCATCAATAAAAATTATATGAACCATAATAAAATCCCTTTTTAATATTCCAAACCAAATTAAACATTTAGTTTAATTAAATAAACCTTTAAACATGCCAATAATAAAAATATGGTTCAATGACAATATTTCAATCTCATCAATTCCAATAAATAATTTATTTCAACCAATCATGCTTCACAAATATTTCACCAAAAACATTCTCAATTCAATCAATCCAATTCAAATCACCAATCTCATTTCAAATAAACCATTCCAACCAATTCCTAGCATGACACTAACTTGGATCAATTAAATTAATCCTAGCATGTTTCTACACGCTTAATAAATTTCTGAGTACGCATACGTACCTCAATTAAGCCCTTAAAGTAGCCGATTATACTACAACAATTCCCGAATCAAGTCTCCTACATAAAGGGACAATAATAATACTACATTAATTACCCTTGTATACACAATTTTCAACAACTTAAATTCACTTTAAACAACTTAAAATAATCTGAAAATTATAGTAAAACCCTTAATTAAACTCCTCTTTAATGGGTAATTAAACCCTTTTCATAAAACCATCAAAAGTAGCACTTGGGCAAAATTCCAGCATTATAATTTAATTAAAAACCCTTCAAAAACTTCATCTAACATCACTTTTATGCTTAATTAAGTCATAGAATCACTAGATATATAAAAGCCCCAATTCAATTTATGTAGGAACCCTAAAAATCAAGTTTTTAATAAATTAAAAACTCTAACTTTTAATCATATCAAAATCTGAAAATAAAATTAAAACTATTAAAACATGATTTTAATACTACTCAAACATACTTTAAACAATGAAAACCAAAACCCATACATATAATTGTCAAGATAATTAAAAATTAAGGAGAAGATAGAGAGAGAATGAAAGTGGTACGGTGGTGGCAAGCTGGTCGCGCAGGGTGGTCGCCGGCCGTCGGTGGTCCAGCGTCGGCGGCGAACTCCGGTGGGTGGGGCCGTGAGGAAGAAAGCCCCCAACTCCCCTTGTGTGAATCCCATGTGAAACAAGGGGAACCAAAAAAGAAAAAAAAATGAGAAAGAAAGAAGAAAAAGAAAAGAAGGAAAAAGGGGAAAAGAAAAGAAATAACTTACTTGGACCATTTGACTTTTGTGTGGGGAAAATTTTGTTGATTGAAGAGGTATTTATAGAGTAGGGTAGATTTGAGCTATTTGGGCCTCATAAGGGATAGCAAGAGGGAGAAATAATTGGCCTAAATAAAAGAGTGATTGGGCTTGTTGTAGACATAAATTGATTGTAATTTGGTAGAGTAATCATATTTGAAACTCATTATTTTAAACCCATATTTATGATTATTAGGCCCAAATATAAATTCTTTTTTTATTTATAATCCAATAATTAAAATAGTTATTTGACCTAAAATATATTTTATAATTAAATAAATAAAATATAAAATACATTAAAAATACGAGGTATTACAGTGCATAATGGATTTGTTTTTGTTTCAACATTACTGAGAAAAATCGCCTTTTTATTTTACAAACTGAATTGATTGTATTTAAAAATACTACTCCGTAGTAATAGCAATAATACAAACTTTTGGTTGTACATGTTATGTTTTGGAGTTTTAGTAGAGAACTCCAAATAAGTTGTGCTTTACAAGAGTTAATTTCTCCTTTGTCAAAATTTTTTTCAAGGCTCTCCAAATTAAGGCAATTCCTTGATTTAGGCTCAATTAATCAAATTACATTGGGCTTAATTGGAGGATTTAAATACTAGCCATTTTTTTTACTAATTGGTGACTAGATTTTTTGTATTTGGTTTACTCTCACAACTATATAAATCGTCCTCCTTCATCCTTGAAACACGAAAAAAAATTGAGATAATTATTTTCTCACAAAAATGATTATTCACTACCACTATTCTCTTGAGCGTTGTTCGAAGGTGTTCTCAATCTAACTCTTTGTCGTACACTAAAGAGTTGAAGTCGTGTATAGTCTAGGGCTGAGCAAAACTACCCGAAAAATCAAGAACCCAAAAACCCGATTCGTAACCGTTCGGAAATTAGGGTACCCGATTCAATAACCATATCAGTTCGGGTACCCGTTCCGATAATTTGTTATCGGGTATGGTTATTGGGAATCATTTTAAAATTAATGGTTATTCGATCCGATCCGATAAGCAATTTTTTGTTTTTTTTTCCTGCTTAAATCTGTTTTTTCAAAATCTTAACTCTTACTTTACTTCATAATCACTTTATAATATCAATGATTAATAATATCATTAATAATTTGGTCAAGATCATGTGGTATTGTTGTTAATTAGTGTTAAATGATATCATAATAACTACATATTAAGTTTAATTATTATTATAGGATAACTATTGGGTACCCGATAACCGATCCGAAAATCCAGGTACACAAAGTCCGGGTACCCGAACTTATTGGTTTGGTTTATAGATATCACTTTTCGTGGTATTGGTTATTGGGTACCCGAACCGTTAATACTAATGGTACGGGTTCCCGTCCTATGCTCACCCTTAGTGTATACCTAAAGGTCAATTTCTATGAGTCTGTGTGTACAGTACGGGGCAAATTCGACTTCAGGGCAGTGATGCTATGTCATGCCACAACATTAAATCAGATAAGTTTGTTATAATTTTATTGATATTAGTCATATTTCCAACATTATGTGCATAATAATTGTAAGAATAAGTAGGATAAGTTTGAGCTTAGAAGGGCTGAAGCGGTTTTTCTAGGATATTCTCCACATAGCAAAGTATACAAGGACTTCAATAAGATAACCTTGTATGTTGAGGAGAGCACCCATGTTGTATTTGATGAATTTAACATGTGTCGTGAGCACTTGTAGATAGATGATGATGAGGAGCTTGGATTACTAAGATTCACTTGAGCAACAAGCAACTGTTTCCAATGAGGTAGGCCCCGTTCTTTAAAGCTGCTCAACTCTGCTTTGCTCTTCTCTGCTCAAAAGAAATCTGCTCTGCTCTGCTCTATTTTAAAATAATAATTAATCATAACAATAATAATAATTAATATTCAATAATAATAATTAATATTTTATTGATGATAAAATTTTTTATTTTAAATAATTATAATAATTATTAATGTAAAAAATTATTATAATAATTATTAATATTAATAATAATTAGTATTTAATATTCATAATAATAATGAATAATAATAATTATCAATAATAATAATTAATAATTCAAAATATTTAGAATTAATATTTAATAATATTATTAATTAATAATTTCTAATAATTATAACAATTGTTTTAAAAAAAAATAATAATAACAAATAATAACAATTTCTACTATTTACCGAGAATAATAATAACAAATAATATTTTTTTAGGGAACAATAATAATTAATATTTTTTTTTTGAAAAGCAATACTTAATATTTATTAATAATACTAAATACATAATTTTATTTAATAATAATGACCAATGATATAAAAAGAATAAAAAAGCTGCAAAAAAATTATGTGCTTTAAAATATATGATTACAACGAAGATCAAAGCGACAATGAAGATAATAACAACGAAGATCAAAGCAACAATGAAGATGATGAAAATGACGATCATATGGAAGTAGATGGTTAATTCACCATGATGTTAAACTCTTATCTAATTATGTTCCTATTTTGATATGTGGTTGTTATAATTTGAAGATGTTAAACTATTGTCTTTTATCTTTCTACTATTAACATACGTTAAATATGGTACACATTTATTTATGTTTTCACTCACCTAAATCAATGGTATATGCACTTAATAATAATAATAATAATAATAATAATAATAATAATAATAATAATAATAATAATTGATTTAATTGTTTTTATTATTGCTTAAAATTGATTTAATTGTTTTGGGTTTTATTTTATTATTTGAAATTAGTTTATTTAGCATCAAAATCATGTTTTGATGATTTAAAAATATAATTTCAGATTATAATTGTTTTATAAATTTTCAGATTTTATAATTTTAAAACCTAGGGTTTTAATTTATTTAAATTGGGATTTTAGGGTTTTTATGATCAATTAATTTGGGGCTTTGTCTCTATTGAATTTCTATTAATTAATTAAACATAAAAGCATTTTTTTAAAGAAGTTTTAATGAATTTTAAATCAAGTTATATTGCAGGAAATTTGCTTGGGTATTAATTTTTTATTCTTGGTTGTTTTCTAGGAAGTGATTATTCCCTATGAGACGTTTAAGTGATTAAAAGTGACACAAAAAATTGTTTATACGAGGTACGTACATGTCTACTTTGTTGTAAGTAGTATCATGTTTAGGTACGTACCAAAAAGGAAAGAACTTAGTTTCATGTTTAAAGAACACTTGGATATATGGAAATTGTTTGGTTAAACATTGAATTAATTCATGTGCTTATGTTTATGAGACATGTTTTGGTGAATTGATTATGTTTGTATGGAATTATGGATGCAAACATGTTGAATTATATTTGATTAAATGTTTGTATGGAATATTGATACAAGCGTATTTTATTGGATTGGTTGGATAACCACATTTGGATTATTGAAGGATTGAAATTGAATGGTTTAAGTGGAATGAATTTACTAATTATTCCATGAGGTTATTATTATTTTATTTATTACTCAAGCATGACTTGTTAGTATGTTGAGTAAAAGAGGTTTAAGCCGAAATGGCTAGGTGGGTTGGCTATGTTCAACAATTTTGGATATTTTGGAATTTAATGGAGTTAAAAGTCAATTTGTGATGTGATCATCGTAGTCCTAAATAAGATTAAAAGTGAATTGTATATATGATTGTTATGTATGGTCTACTTGAATGAGTTGGCTATTAATTAAACTTGTAATCACGTAAAGTGAAACATGGATGAGCAATAAACTCTGAAAAGCGTGCACTTCTAGAGTATTGACAATTATGGGTTGGGGTACACGGTGGTAGCCCCTGGCTTTCCGAGGCTTGTTTGATCAACATGTCCTCTTTTCTTTTGGTATTTACATTTTTATTTTATAATGAAAGTTAGATGGGATCCTAGACTAACTTTGTGAGAATGTAGTCGCGCCCATTCTTGCATCGCGCTACAATTTTTATTTTAAATGGTCATTTGGGACCAAAATGATTTGGTGGGTTGGACAACCTCGTCTATTGCTTACTCCAAATTAAATTAATTAAATTAAATTAAATATAAAGAGTCAAGTGTTATGAATTGGTTAGTGAGTATATTGGGTTGGTCAAACTATTTTGGTGTGGAGTCTTGTTTAATGAATTTATGTTGAATGTTATTTACTTAAACTAGTTGATCATGTTAGGTTTGGTGCGTGGTAGCTTGTATGTACTCAGCTTTGCTGATTGCGTGCTTTTGTGTGTGTTTTCTTTTGGTCATGCCCTTCACCTTTCAATGACCCTGTGATGATCCAATTATTACACTTGTATTATTGGGGAGCAGTATTGCACAGGTTAGCTTGATGATGTGGAGTTCAGGGATTTGACAAACACATTATTAAGGGATTGATGTGATTGAGAGTATTTGTTCTTTGTGTTGAACTTATTTATGTTTTGTTATTCGTTCATGCTTTGGATTTTAAAAATATTAGTTTGGGTTTTAAATAAGAGCCTTTATGGTTCCAGTTTGTAAGGTTTGACTTATTGGTTTTCATTACTTTATTATTTTATGATTTAAGTTGGATTTTCCGCTGTAATACTTTGATAAAGCCTTAACATTTTAACACGTGGCGGTAACATGCCATGGTTCTCCTCTCACTACTAGAAAAAGGTCTATTTATGACCAAAGTTCACGACCATACGCATTTTTCGTCACAATTAATCAGTATCAACGTCCAGTTTATTAAGTGGTCGCGAATAGTATAGTTATTTACGACCAGATAGAAATCTCGTTGGACTTTGTCAAAATACTCGTCGCCAAAAATACCAAAATTTTGCCAAAAGTAAGGTGGGATTCTTCCCGGGTTTGCAATAACAATTACGACCATATCAAATTAAAGTACAACTAGTTAGTGGTTGTGTTTGTTTAAAAAAGAAAATTTTGATGTTTACCACCTCCAAAAAACGACTTATTTGCTTTTACCACCTACATAAAAAAAGTTTCATTTTACCACCACATAAAAAAAAGAAAGTTGGCTTTTACCACCAATCACCTCCAACTAACGGATTCCGTCCATAAATCTGTTAGTGGGGCCTACCATGTCCACGTGTCACCAAATAACCAAGCCTATAGCGACGACTAACGACCATACGCGTTTCTTGTCGTAAAAGCCCTTTTTCGACCAGATTAAGCTCATTTGCAACTGGAAAACTCGTTGTAGATGAGCTATTTTCTAGTAGTGTCTATTTTATTTAAATTAAGTGGTTTGGAAAAGGGAGAATTATTGGGGTGTTACATAAATTGCTTCCAATGTTGATGTTTATTCCATTGTTATTGTAGATCACCATATTGCATGTTAAAGGGAATATGTAATTGAATATAATGCTTAATAAGATAATTTGGACAACCGGTTTAGGTTCCTTTTTAATCTTGTTGTATAATCAAGTGATCACAAATATTATAGAATTATAGGTGCATTAATATTCAACCAATTTAGCCTAATTTAGTTGGGAAATTCTCAATGGTGACCCCCAACTTTTGCTACGCACCAATGGTAATCCTCTTGAAAATTAATTATACAAAATGACCTTTTTAAAGAATTTTATCTCAAATATGACATTAATGTGTGTTTTATTATTTAAAAAATTAAACTATAGTTGGATTTTTTTTTTTAAAAAAAAAAAAAAACTATAGTTGGATTTTTATTTTATTTTTTTTAAAAAGAAAAACCAAATAAAAAAAACCAACCAGGCACCTTCACACAGCCGTCGCCACCTCCTTCACCGTCAACCAGCCGGCGCCGCCCCCTTCACCATCAACCAGCCGACGATACTAGCCGCCGCAACCTTCACCTTCAACCAACGTCACCACCACCTCTACCCTCATTCTTACCCCAAACCGAAACCCCCACCAAACCAAGACCCGACACCTCGTTTAGATCTAGAACCAGACCATCACTCCCCCTCCCACCGTAATCCATAACCCTCCCTTTTTATCTCCTCTAAGTCTCCTCTCCGCCAACAACAAACTGAAACAACCCCACCTACCCAAATCTAAAAGTGATTTCGGTTCAGGTGGGGGTTACTGGGTTTGGGTTTCGGGCGAGGGTGGTTTTAGTTTAGCTAGTGGCGGGTGAGGGGGAGGGGGAGGGGAAGGGTGCGGAAACTGGTCGGGGTTTGGGGCGTTCAATGGTATAAAGTGGTCATGGGGTTTGGGTTCAATGATCAGGGGGTTTGGGTTCGACGTTTTGGGGGTCTGGGGTGGTCATCGTTTTGATCTCGGCATTCTAGAG
The DNA here is from genome assembly GCF_948465745.1 of Chenopodium album. NCBI lineage: Eukaryota > Viridiplantae > Streptophyta > Magnoliopsida > Caryophyllales > Amaranthaceae > Chenopodium > Chenopodium album. The sequence continues at coordinate 23,893,879 of NC_137846.1, read as the reverse complement.
GTGGTCAGGCAGTACGTCGCAAGTAGTGAAAGGGAAGGAGGATAGGGTGGCTGGTTGGTGGAGATGGTGGTGTGGGTGGATGGGTTAGTGGTTGTTATTTTTTAAAAGTATTATTTTTTTTAGAAAAATTAACCATAGTTAATTTTAATTAACTATTTAATGAAATAATGTTATTAGGAGGATAAAATTCTTAACTAAGGTTATTTTGTATAATAAAAAAAAGGGAGGTCACCATTGGTGTGTTGCAGAAGTTGGAGGTCACCATTTAGAATTTCCTAATTTAGTTTGGAGCAAATTATATCTTTGTTTTTATGCTTTTGAGATCGTAGGAAATACTTTTCACAATAAGAATCAAGTAGAGGCCAATACGGGAGAATGTGACTCCATGACTCACTTTGTACCATCATCCCCGATCCTCCTTTCGTGGTTCTGAACCATATGGAGTTAGTAATCTCATGGATTATGAATGGGGTGTAACCTTCCCGGGTTAATCGTTGTTGCCTATGGTTGTCCCTTATTAGTGGTTGCCTTAAATGATCCGTGAATGGTTTACAAGTTCCTTAAAAACATTTTGGCGGCTCCCCACTTTCCTTGTCCCTAATCGTATGTCAACTTCTGCTCATATGAGTACCAAACATATTCACAACATGCTTAAGTAGGCGCGCTTCAAACGACGCTTACAGGTACCAGGTTCACTCAATGGTCCACAAAATACTGATGGTGGAGAACTTGGACACAATGAAGAAGATCCTCAGCATGAAGATAACTAAGAGGACAGTTGATAATTAGGCAACACTCGCATGGGGAACCAATGCTCGACAGGTAGTAACCCTAATGAGAATCTGGTAATTAATTAATTCAGGGGGAACATCTCAACAAGATGGTACATCTGTACAAAACCAACTCGATGGTGCAAGCGTATCAAGCATGCAAACTGGTTTTAATAATGAAAGAAATCACAAATTGATCCTAAAAGTAGTACATTCAAATAGAATTCTTTTGATCACCCTACTGGACAAATCATAAATATGTTTCTTTATTACTGATATCATGTAAAGCGGCACAAACTATCAGGTAGTTTATGATATCATACACATATTTTATGATAAACTACCTGATACCTGATATCATACACATATTTCATTCATAAACTATCTGATATTAGTAAACTACCTGATATCACTAAGACTCTTCTAGTTTGTACCCCTTTACTGATATCATAAAAAATTATTTTCGGTAAGGTACCAGGTTCATCGTTTTAGGTTGCAACATATGTGTTGCATCAGGTAAGTACTTTCGAATTTAGCTCACATGAAACACATGCATTGTGAACCTTTTCTAGCTCATTGAACAAATCCAACTTGTATGCCACTTTTCCAACCTTCTGAATAATCTCATATGGCTCTAATAACATTTTGTAACACTCCTAATCTCCATCTATAGAAATACTAGTATAATTCATATAATTATACCGTAAAGATATACTTAGGTATATTACCGCCACGTGATAACGTAAGGCTTCTTTAAAACTCAACTCAACTATAACTTACAGCGGAAAACAACTCTTTCTTTATTAATACTAAATAATAAAACATAATTGTTATGAGTACCAAAAAAAAGCTGAAATCTAAAACACCATTTCTAAACTAGGTGAAGTAATCCCCACTCCTTGAGACACCCATATGGCATTTAAGACTCCACCCAAAAAATCATCACTACTCACTACTTCATTTGAGTTTCCGGTAATATAATTTCATCGCTATTTGTTTCACATATTACTCCAGTGGTTGTGGAGCTTATGACAATCAAAAGAATTACCACCATCGGCGACGCCCGAAAAAGATGAGGAGGGAGATCTAGTATATATACTTCACGCGCGCAGACCACTACATCACCACAAAATGATGCCACCAATAATACCGCCACATCTACTAGCCGACACCTTTATAACACAACGAACAATGTTAGAGGCAGGTTGGTATTTTGTTTTTCCTAAATTCCCAATTCCACTTTCGATTCTTTGAATTGTAATTTATGTATGGAAAATTTGAATTTTGGTACCTCAAAAATGATCCTAATTGAATTTTCACACCTATTTAAATTTTTTTTTTTTTTTTTATTTTGGTACCCATCAAAGTGTAAAATTATAAGTTTTGGTACCTCCATCCATGTTTCGTTAAGTTTTCCATTACTGGGGTCCTGCTACCTTCTAGTCACCCTTAGCCCCTCTCTCCTCCTCCCTATGCAACTGCGACAACCCTGAGAACAACCGCCTCCTCCCAGCCACCCTTAGCCCCCCTCCCCACTTTCTGTGCGGTTGCCGGCAACCCCAAGAACAACCTTCCAGCCACCAAAACACCAATTACCAGGTGCGCAACCCACCACTACAGCAGCTTGCTGCTACGACCAGGATGAAGCCCAGCCATGGTAGCCTGCCGCCGCGGCCAAGGACGCATTCGTCGAACACACTCCATCCGCCGCCACCACCACTCGAAACTCCTTAATTCACCTCCCCCACTCTCGAAAAACCCCAAACACTCATCCTCCACCATCGAAAACCCTAGTCTCTAGGGTTTTAGGGTGGAGGAAGGAGTGATTCGGGGTTTATGGGAGGGAGGAAAGGGTTTTTTCGGTGGTTTATGTGGTTGCGCTAAGGTTTCGAGGAAGGGGGAAACAGGGGTTATGGCTGTGATTGGAGGAGGGAAAAAGAGGGGGTGGGGTGTCCGGCGCCTGCGTCCGGGGAATTTGGCCACTAGCAGCCGGAAGCCGGCACGGGTAGGGGGAAGGGTGGCTGACAGGGAGGGGGGAGGGGTGGTAGTGGCTGGTGGTTTTTTTATTTTTTTATTTTTTAAGTTTTTTATTTTCTTTTTAAATTTTTTCTCTTATTTTTAATAAATTAAATTATTAAATAATTAGATAATGGGCCCCACTAACGGAAAACTTAATGGAACATGGATGGAGGTACCAAAACTTATAATTTTACATTTTATACCACAATAAAAAAAAAGTTTTAAACGGGTGCTAAAATTCAATTAGGGTCATTTTTGAGGTATCAAAATTCAAAATTTCCTTTATTTATTTACATTTTCTTAATTTCAAATTGTCTTTTGAAATTAAACTATATTTGGTTCATTATTGTTTTACATTATTTGATGTAGGACCAATGAAATATTTGATGGTTTGTCGTTTGAGAAACCGATTTCACTCCTTCGTTTTTAATTATTGTGAAAAAATTGTCCTTATGATTAAACATAAACTAAATTAAGAAATGCCGTCAAACACACAAAAAAAAAAACAAAAAAAAACAAATTTAAAGAAATACTTCTGCTGTTTCTTTATAGTTGCAACACTTCTTTAAAATGAAAATGTCACAATATTTGCAACACACTATTAAAAGAAAGCTTTTATGATGAAAATTGTACTATTACCTTTATTTAAAGCTTATGTCCCACGCGATTACACTTCTAATAACCTCTTAATTTTAAATGTAATATATAATGTGAGATCCACTTTTCTTAAATACAATGATAAAGTGTGGGTTGCAACTATACAGAATTGGAGGAATTAAGTATTAACAATTTATTATATATTGGGTATATGTAGTGTGAAAAAGATATTTATTGTCCTACAATGGATAGGGTGCAATAGTTAAGAAACCTCCTTTAAAGGTCAATTAATGTTTAATATTTAAGAAATAGATAAATTGTGTAAACTTATGTGTTAAAAATTAAAATAAAGTCAAAGAAAATCCCCTAATAACTATCAATTATTCAATCCGAAAGACTTCTTAATAACTTTTACAAGATGCACGGTTTTTTTATATATAAATCTCAAGAAAAGACATTTTTCTTAGTTAAACTATAAGTTTTTTTAATTATTTTATTTCGATCCTTTTACTATTTAATATTTTCAGGAAAAAAAAATCACATAATGATTTAATTAGACCGCTATTGCCTATCAGAAAATTTAATTTCTATTTTCTTCAAATGTAATTTATAATGCCATTTTAGTTTTTGTTGTTAGTTTTGTGGCAATTGATTTTATTAAAAATAAATAAATTATAAATAAGTTATCAGTCGTCAGAAATTAGGATAAAATTTTAAGTGTAAAAATGATAATTTTTTTTAAAAATAATTTAAATCCTAAATCACTGTACGTTCTTTTTACACTTGAAATTAAAATTTCAAATCTCATTCGTTTATTTGCTTACGTGATGATTAATAAAATACTAATTCCTTTTTATTGTTTGAAATAATTCCCTTTCTTATGTTGCCCCTGAATGATTCCGAAAAATGTTGTTTTTATATAGGAAAAATTGTAAATAATAATCCCAACTTTGCTCTATTTTATTTTAATAATCCCAACTTTGGATTATTATAGAATAATCCAAACTTTGAGGGTTGTTTACTTTCTTCAATCCCAAACCGGTCAACAAAAATCAATGACCTGTTATCACAAGTTATGTGACACGTGTCACATTGTGATTGGTCCAAAAAAATTAAAAAAAATAATCAAACCCCCGCCTAGCTCTTCTCGTTTCCCCACCGAAATCCCAAACCCCAGCCACCTTAATCCCCTTACCCCACCGGAAAACCCACCCCAATCTTCCCCTTGGCAAGCCACTCATTTTCCCGTCTGGTCGCCCTTCCCCTTCCCCCTTACGCCACCCCGTGAGCAAACTCCCCCTTCTCCCTTGAACCACCACCCTCGTGAGAGCACTTCATGAGCATAATTGATGATATTAGATGCCAAATTGCTGTAATTGATGGTTGATTGGAGCAATTAGATGTTGAATTACGTTAGTAAATAAAGGTCGAATCATGAGTTGGCTTGCGGGAAGTTGGGCAGTTGTAGGTTGTTGAGAAGTGGTTTCGTGGTGGTAGAATTGTTGATTACAGGTGGTGAGTTGGTGCTGTGACAGTGCAATTGATGGTTAGGCTAGTGGTTGAATTGTTGATCGAAAGTGGTGAGTTTGGTGTTGCGGGCTGTGCGGGTTGTTTGGGCTCAGCAGGGAGCTGCTAGTTGTGCGAGCTGTAGTGTGTGAAATAGCTGAGCAAAGGGCGGCTGGCCGACGGGAGGAAGGATATGATTTTTCCGGTGGGGAGGGGATTGGGGTGGCTGGGTCCCGGTGGTTGGTGGGGCTGGGGTGGTCAGGGAAGGGGAGTGAGGCTGGATTTTCTAAATTTTTTTGATTTTTTTTTTGTTTTTTTTAGTTAATTAACTCTTGACACGTGTCATTTATTAAAAAAAAGAAATTAACCCTTTTAACATGTAACCGGTGATTGAAATTGAAGAAAGCAAACAACCCCCAAAGTTGGGATTATTCCTAAATAATCCAAAGTTAGGATTATTAAAAGAAAATGGAGCAAAGTTGGGATTATTATTTACAATTTTTCCTTTTATATATACAAGATAAGAAACTCACGCAATGCATGTGTGTGCAATATAAGAAACTTATGAGACTCAATTCTCCTTGTTATTCTAATTAAAAAAAAATAGTGGGTGCAAATTAAAAAACCACTAATAAAAATTTATTATGAAAAAAAAAAGTTTATTAAGAAAACAATTGATGAAGTCATGGAATTGTAGACTAATTTCATGTTATTTAATTGATTTACTTAGGTTAAGGTGTTGTATTATTAATTAAATAAGTAATAAGTAATTAAAGCAAAGAACCACAATTGACAGTTTACGTCGGTTCTTATTATATGGTTTGGCTGGAAAAAAAAAACTCTTTGTGACGGTTGTGTTTAAAACCACTCAGACCAAACTTCACAAAGTGACGATTTACTTCAAGTTGGTTAGGTTTATTTGCTTTGTATGCATGAATGACTGAAAAAGGTTATGTTGTTTTTCTATGCTACCAATTTTCAACGAGAAATGCATTATCATACTGTAGACAAAGGGTGTTCAAAAATAGATCCAAACTGAAAAAATGGACCGAACTACCTCGAACCGAATTAATCGGTCTGGTTTTCGGGTTTAGAAATTTATTTTTTCGGTCTTTGGTCCGGTCCGGTCCAAACCCTATAAAAATCGGTCTTGGACGGACCGATTTTTTTATTAAAAATGTGCGTGAAACCTTAAATAATGGCTAAGATTAACCTTAATAAGCTTAGAAAACTTTAAATTTATGAGCTTTTTTTGTACTACATATACAAAAAAAAGACTTTAAAGTGTAGATTTTCCTTTACTTTTTTCGAGTTTTTCATAAAATTATTAAAAAATTCTTAAATCGGTCCAAAGCAGTGGTCCGGGTTTTAGACCGATTCTTTTGGTCCTGTCGGGGTTTGGTCCTAGCTTAACTGGTCCAGTCTTCGGTTATTAAAATTTTAATTTTCGGTCTTCAGTCCGGTCTGGTCCGGTTAGGTCTTAGACCGATGAACAACCCTACTGTAGACACCTGATTGTGTCTCCCTAAAAACCAAACCCAGTGATGAGTACCCTTCACGTCTTTGATTATCGAGTTAGGTGAAGAGTTGAAGAGTCTCGTGAATTTTCCCTTTTCTAACCTTTCTTTAAATGTTTTAAACCAAAATCATTCATTTCATGTTCTTAAAATCATTTATTTCGCGTCCTTTTATAAAATCGTCCAAACCTGATTATTTTGGTTCATAATCTGGGCGCAAATTTTAAGATGCACCATGGTGCACCTATCGCCTATACTTTTGAACATTTAGTAAAACAATCTGAACAAATGCAAATTTTGAACATGTAGTCAAAACATCTGAACAACGCAAATTTTGAACATTTAGTTAAAAATTCTGAACAATCACAATGCATCACGCCTATACTTTTGAACATTTAGTAAAAAAGTTGAACAATCGTAATGCACCACGCCTATACTTTTGAACATTTAGTAAAAAAATATGAACAATAACAAATTTTGAACATTTAGTAAAAAAATCTGAACAATTGCAAATTTTGAACTATTACAAGTCAGACAAATTTTGAAAGAAGTTTGTCTGACTCGTAATAATTCTAAAGTTTTGTAATATAAACTGAACATATATTGTATACAAAATGAACATTTCTTTATAAAATATGAACATAAAAATTGCATGTTTATGTTCAGTTTTTGTGACGTGATCATATTTTTTTTTACTAAATGTTCATTTTTTGTAAAATGTTCAATTTTTTTACTAAATGTTCAAAAGTATAGACGTGGAGCACCTAGAATAGGTGCACCATGGTACACATGATACTAATTAATAATCTGGGTCCAATAATTATGTAGTTGGATGGGGCTTGAAAAGAGCTTTCCAACGATATATTATAAGCCCGAATCTGACTTAAAAGGAAGAAGTTATGGGATTATTTATGGCTAGACTCTAGTGTAGCCAACTTAACCTACACCCCTAATGAAACACTGCGTTTCACTCCTACCCCATACCCCACTCACTACCCCACACTCCCCAATAAAAAACCACCAGTAACTTCCACTACCCCACACACATATATATATATGAAAAAAAAAATAATTTGAAAACAAATAATCATTTTCTCTCTCATCCTCTTTCTCCATTTTCTCTCTCATCCTCTTTCTCCATTTTCGCTACAATCTGCACAAATTAGTAAGTAAAATTGAGTAAAATGTCCGACATTAGAGACGAAATTGAGCAATCGCAACAAATTTCAGCAAGTACAAACCAAAATCAAAAGAGTAAGTATGAAACAAGTTTAGACTTGAATACTTCAGAGAAAGAATAATAAATGAATTGAGGTTATACAAAATCAAAAGCACTGTTGGATATCAACAGGTATTAATGAACAATATGGATTGATAATATGTTCATTTACAATAATGAGTATATATAATAATATTGTCAATTATGTACAGATTTTTTTTCCAGTGGCCATATCTGCACATTTCTATCTTCTATGCATTGATCATATGAATGAGACAATGCATATAATTGACAACAGAAAACTGCCACAATATCAAACAATTGCTACAAAGTACCAAAACCAACCACAATTGGTGGTAAGTATATTGTTTAATTAGATATTAAAATGATCATTTTCATTATACAACATGATCAATATTGAATATTAAAATGATCATTTGACTTTTTTTTTTTTTTTTTATATGCTGCAGTTAAAAGGATATGCAAAATACTTGAAGCAATTGGGATATGAAGATGCAAATTCTATTGAGAATTATAAGGTGGTTTTGCAAAAAATGAAGTGGAGGAGCAACGAAGATCACACAAACTGCGGAGTATACATTATGAAACATATGGAGACTTTCACTGCTGATCCAAATGAAGAATGGGTTAGTGACTTAAAAGCGAACAATGTAAGTAAATTTCAACAAACAAAAAAAAAATTACTTCATGATAACTTTATAAGACATAATGATAATTTATATAACAATTAATGTTCATGTTTATAATAAATTATTTTCCTAAAACAGGTGAACCAAATCAGAAATCTCAGAGTACAATACACTGCTCAACTAATGCTGAATGAAGGAAACAGGCAGTCACAGAGTAATAGAAGAGCAACAAGAAGATTTGCAAAAGCTTAATACAATATGTACACATATAGATAAATATATGATCATACATGTTTGATATTTTTTATAGACATAAGTTTTTTTTTTTATTGTTCAAGTATAGGAAAAATTTATTAACATTTTAATATTGACAGATATTAAAGTTTTACATAATTTTTCAAACATTATACATTAAAATTGCGAGTTTTATATGATTTACTATATTTACCAATTTTGATCATTTTCAAATATAAATGATCACTTTTGAAGCCTAATAAAAATGTTAAACTACTGACTATTTACGAAAGTAAATGATCACTTCCAAAAACCTAAATAATCATTTATAAAAGGAATAAGAATAATTTTAAACAAAAAGGTTCTCATTGCATACTAAAAAAACTTGGAGCAACTTGAATCTCTTTAAAGTTGAGACAATTAAAAATGTTGATAGTTATAAACCAAAACATAATTGTATACTGATTTACTCTCTTTATTTACCATTTGTAGCCAATCTCTTAGCCACAATTGTATCAAAAAACGCTAATGACCTATCATATTTGGTTGAAATCTGTGGAGAACCGCCTTGAATACTTCTTGAAACAGTAGGAGAAACTTGAACATTCCTTGAACCGCCTTGAGTACTTCTTGGAACATTAGGAATAGCTTGAACATTCCTTGGAATAGTAGGAGTAACTTGAACATTACCAGAACCGCCTTGAGTACTTTTTGGAACATTAGGAGCAGCTTGAACATTCCTTGGAACACTAGGAGGAACTTGAACATTTCTTGGAGCTTTTGGAGGATTTTGAACAACTCTGGAAATTTTAGAAGGAGCTTGAGCATTGGTTTGAGCATGCACAACTGTGGGAAATTGTACATTTCTTGGTTTCTTTGGTGGAAATTGAGCATTTGTTGGAACATTATCAACATCTTGAGCAATTGCAGCACCTTGACCAACATCAATAGTTTTACCCTAATGATCAAAATTAAAACACTTAATGATCAAATTCAAAATACTTAATGAACTTATACGAAAATAAAAGGTACATAAATAATATTTCACCTTAACAATAGAGGATATGTCTGGATCAACGGTAACGTTTGATTGGATAGAGCTTTCTCCATATTCCTATAATAAAATAAAAATTATAAAAATTACAAAAATATTATAAACACAACTTAAATTACTGGAATGAACAACTACAAATACATACATAATCATTTACATAATACCTGTTTAAAGTCATTTGAAACACTATCATCTGAAGGGATATCTTCTACAATAGCTGACTTTTTATTACCAACCTTGAAAATAAAATAAAAAGTAAAAATGTTTTAAATATCACTAAATTTAATAAAAATAAATAAATAAATAAATAAAGAAAATAACTTAATATTTACCCGACCACGTGGATTTTCAATCACAATTAACTCATTGGGATCAGTAAAAGAATTAGCATAGGAGATAGGACACCCATTCTCATCCAATTCCTAAGGTAAAACAAAAATGTTCAATTCTTGGACATAAATAATCAACCACAAGAACATGAATGTTCATTATTACCTGAATAACTGCTTGACCTTTAGATCTTTTATAAGGAGTGTATACTGACTTTTTCTTCATCCACTGACCCCTGGCTTTGTTATAAGCCTTCTCTAAATTACTCTTAGGCCTATAATTCCTCTCACCAGTAGGTCCTGATTTTGGCGGATTCTTAACTTCATGATCAACAATTTCAATACCTTCAACCGGTTCACTAAAATCAATAGTACCTGTAACACTCTCAATCTTTTCTTTTAAAACATTGAAAAAACATTCAATCTCTGCTCTAGCATTCAAAGAGTGTTGACAACTTGTTACCAACTTAACAAGTTTCCTTAGTGTTTGTGTCCTCCAAACACTTGTGGATACTACATTAGAATTCAATGTAGGTTCATCAAGGCCATGGCTACACATGGCAGCCTTAGTCCACCTCTTACATATATAGTCATCTGGAATCTTATGAACACAATTCATGTGATAAATTCGAAGAGCATGAAAACAAAGCAAACCCATCTCACTAAACAACATGCATGTACAACATATTATATGTGTTTCTTTATTAAAAACAACCTCATGCTTAATTATATCTTTCCTAGGTCTCCACAAATGATAATAATATTCAGGAAAATTCATACCAACATCCTTATGATCACAAGCAGTACCCTTAATGAACTCTTCCTCAAAAAGCACATAAGCTTGAATTGTATACAATGATCTAGCATGAACAAGAATCCCAATGTATGCAAAGGCCAAACGACGATTACCTCTGATTGTATTATAATCTCTCCCTTTTTCTTTGCTTCTCCACTCTTGAACCACATCGAGAAACACTTGATAGAAATCACATAGACCTTGTGTCTTGTTAAGCCTTTGAGAAACTGATTTGTTAGTTGTCTCACTACGTTGAGATGAAAGCACACCTCCAGACCAATGTTTCTTTGAAAAAGCTGGACACCACATCTCTTTAATTTTATATAAATCACTTAACCAATCAACCTTTGCACAGTCATATTTCATCAACATTATGTAAATCAGACATGATCATTAAGAATAACAATAATGATCATTACAAATAAACATGTATAAACCACTAAATGTTCATATTTTGTAAACAAGTATAAAAATTCAAGAATAACAGAAGTACCTTTTCTAATAAAGCTCAAATTCAGCTGGAGTTTCACAATACTTTAGCAAATAACCAAATAAATCAGTGAAACCATCCAAAGATCTCAATGCCCCAATGTGTTTCTTGGAATTTTGTTCAATATGCCACACACATAATCTATGATGAACACCTTTGGGGAAAATATTTCTTATACCAGCTGTAATTGCTTGAGCTTGATCAGTCATTATTATAATAGGACATCTCCTTCCCATAGAAGTTAGAAAATTATCAAATAACCACTCAAATGATTCTGTTCTTTCATTAAGTATAAATCCCATGTCAAACATCACATTATTTGCATGATGATTCATACCAACAAATGGAGCACAAATCATACCATATTTGTTGGTCCTATAAGTAGTATCAAAGACTAACAAATCACCAAAGTAATGATAATCTCTCATCATCCTTCCATCTCTCCAAAAGAAACTAACCAATGCACCATTTTCATCTTGTTCAAAATCATAATAGAAATCTGCTTCATCAATTTGTCTCTTAGCAAAAAATTTGATTAGTTGATTGCTGTCACCTCCCTCAAGCTTAGCTCTCTTTTCAGCCGAAATAGCATTATAAGAATCAAGAGCTGTAAAACAAAGATTAGGAGACCCTCCAACCTCCTTCTTCAAAGCTCTCACACTACTAAAATTCGGCCAAATTGCGACCGTCTCTGACGGTCGCAGATTATAGTAAAAACGGTCGCAATTAGCAATTGCGACCGTCAACGGTCGTAAGGTGGTGGTCGTTATTCACGTGGTCGCAAAAACTCATTTTTGCGACCGTTTGACGGTTGCAGATTTTTTGCGACCGTTTTTATTATTTTCAGCGACTGTTTAGAAAAGGGTCGCAAAAATAAAAATTGCGACAGGTAATATCAGCGGTCGCAATTTTGGAATTAGCGACCGCCATAAGCCGTCGCTAAAATTTTAAAAAAAAACAAAAAAAAAAAGAAAAACCACCTGTAACCACCACCCACTCACCCTTGACCCCACCGAAACTAGATCCCACCTACCCAAGCCACCACCACTGCCCACCTTAAACAACTACTATTCGCCGCCCTCTACCCACCACCACCTTCGCCCACCTTCAACCATGAATACCCACCACCACCCACCCACCCTTAACCCAAAAAAAACATAAATTTATCAAAAAAATCAACCCAGAAATTGAACCAACAAAAACATCCAATTAAATCAACAAAAACAACCCATATAATTTCGAACAAATTTACAAAAATCAAACAAAAAATCGAAATAAAATGCACAAAAATTAAATAAAAATCAGCAAAAAAGACGAACACAAATCAAACCCACAAACACTAAGCAAAATTCGAACAAAAATTCAACTCAAAAAAACCCACAACAATTCGAACAATCACACAACTTCGACAAAAATTGAACCACTATTTGAAAAAAATCAACAAAAATTCGAACCAAAACTCAAACAAAAACACACAAAAATCGAACCAAAACTCAAACAAAAACACAAACAAAAATCGGAAAAAATTTGAACAATCATGGAAATTAGAGAACAAAATAAAACAACAAAAATATAATAAAAATTCAGAGAAGAAATACATACCTTTCACAAAATTTCTTCCTCTTTAGGTTTATATGGTCAAATTCGACCATAAAAACTCAAGATCTGGAATTTTTATGGTCGAATTTGACCATTAATACCAAACTTTGACGAAAATACAACACTACAATTCATTAGTTGACATAAATACTAAGAAAAAGATAAAATGAAGAAGAAACAAAGATGGAGGAAGGTGAGAAAAGAGAACGAGAAGGAGAAGGAGAAGAGGAAATAGTACGGGAGGAAATTTAGAGAAAGAGAAAGAGAAAGAGAATTAGAGAGAGGAAGAACGTGAGAAGGAAAGAGAGGAGATACGAAAATGAAGGAGTAGAGGCTGTGAAAATATTAGGGTTAGGGTGAGTTTTAATCTCTTTTATACCCTTTTTTTAAAAATAAAAAAAATAAAAAAAAAACACAATTACGACCGTCTCTTTGACATTTACGACCGTCTCAGAGACGGTCGCAGATTTTGACATTTACGACCGTCTCTATGACGGTCGCAGATTATGACGTTTACGACCGTCATAGACGGTCGCAGATTTTGACATTTACGACCGTCTCTTTGACGGTCGCAGATTATGACGGTTACGACCGTCAAAGACGGTCGCAGATTTTGACATTTACGACCGTCTCTTTGACGGTCGCAGATTATGACATTTTACGACCGTCTTTGACGGTCGCAAACGGTTTATTTTAATTTGGAATTATTTTTAATTGTTCAAACATCCTAGCGACCGTCTAAAAGGCTAAAAACGGTCGTAAAACGGTCGCAAATTTGCGACCGTGTTCAAAGCAGTCGTAATATTGCGACCGCATAAAAAACGGTCGCAAAATATGAATTTTGCGACCGTTTTTCTGACGGTCGTAAAAAAACGGTCGCAATTTAGCCGAATTTTAGTAGTGTCAAAGAATCAAAAAATTTAACTCCACTCAATCTAAGTATAGAAATGAAATTAATATGTTCCTTAGAAATATCCCTTTGAGACCTTATTAAATATCTCTTGTCAACAGGAATCATTTCATGATTATGGACCATCTCATGTCTTGTACATGTATATACACCTGAACGGTCAATACTAAACTGCACAAAAGCTAAGCAACCAGTCCTTATATCAAGTCTCTCATAGGCCCTATTATTCTTACACTTATCATCTCTAAAACCCTCATTTGTACAAACAAATCTTTTCATAGAAAATGAATCATCTCTTCGCCTCTTACTTTTTCCAATTCTATTTCTAAAGCCCTTTGTAAATGCATATTCATTAAACATTTCATAAGCTACATCTTCAGAAGGAAATTGTTTCCCAAAAAATTCACAACTAGTTACTTCTTCAAAAATAATAGCATCCTTTTTTTCCACTGCAATAATAAAAATATAACAAATGAACACATACAATAGCAATAATGATCAATTACAATTATGAATTTATAAATAACAGTACAATAACCACATGTAAAATGTTAATGATTATTTAACATTACATAAATGAACATCTATTTAAATGATAATGAAACATATAAATGAACATTTATGATTACATACATAATTATAAATTACATTTACTACACATATAAACGTAAATGAACATATAATATGACATACATGAACATTATTTTTATACGACGCAAAATACTAATGAAATTTTATAAAACTATAGATATTCATTAAAATGCACAAAACTGGAAAAAAACATCAATCAAATAACAACATTACAATTAAAAACAATAGAATCACAACAGTACAACCAAAACTATTAATAAAAAAAATCATCAATCACAATGAGATCAAAAATTATAATCGAGTATTATATAAGTTATAATGCATACAATTAGCAAAACTATCAAATCGAAAATTATAATTGAGCATAATATAAGATATAGTTTATACAATTAGCAAAACTATGAAATCAACAATTAAAATCGAGCAATTACACACGAAAAACAGAGCATAATCAAAATCCATTGATTGAGTGACAAATAACTCACATTGATTCGTAAACGAGTCGAGTAAACCAACTCCAGGAGGAAAAATAGAATCACACTCACGATCAAACGCAATTGAGCTATAATTACAGTCACGATCAAACGCAATTGAGCTAGAAATCTCCATGGAAGCAGAGGGAGAAAATTGGGGGAAAATAAAAAATGTAGGACAGAGAAAATGAAACCAGTAAAATAAGAAAGAAAGAAAGAGGAAATTAGGTTAGGAAAATCATTATATAGTTGCTTGAATAGAAAGTTAACGAAAATGAAAAAAGAAGAAAGAAAAAAAAATGGCAGAAGATGTAAAACGACGTAGTTTAGCAGGGGGTGTAGGGAAAGATACCTAAACTAGAGTCTAGGGAAAAATTTGCAGAAGTTATGTCCACAATACTAAACCAAGCCTAAATCAGGCCTAGGTCCACCCTTACCTACGACCCAATGATCATGTGGAGGGTCTATAACCTTAATTACATTCCTAAACCAATTAGGATTCCTTAGGAGCTTCTAGAAGGTTTTAATCTATCATTTCCCAAAGATAAAGATCAAAGAATTTGAAATAGAATAAAACTTCACTTTTTGAAAGTCCTAGTTCCATTCAAGTTCAAAGATGTTCAGATATGATTTTTGTGCCTTATAATTTAGATCCAAATCTTATATGGTTGGATAGCCCTTGAAATTATCTTTCCAATGATATATCATAATCCCAATTCTAAGCTATAACAAAAAATATATGAACGAAATACCAAACTTTATCCAAAACTGACACCTTTCTACTATTTCGGCAATATCTTTTTTTTTACAAAAGATTTTAATCTGATTCTAATTGGTTTGAAAATTGCACTTCAGGATCTTTCCAACACATATTATTTATTTTATTCCGATTTCTGGATCAAAAAATATGATAAAAACAAAAACCGCAAAAACTGCTCCTTATCGCAAGAGTTTTATTCCGATTCGAATTCGGATCTTTTCTAATCCTTCGACCCTCTTTTTTCCTTATAAATAGAGGTAGTTTCTCACCCCTTGTCAATTATCAATAAACTTGATCATTAACAATCATCATCTAATTCCCCTCTCTAAGTTAAAGCTTATTCTTTCTCTATCTCTTTCTTGATTTTCTAAGCCTAGCCTAAACACATTAAACACACATCCTTGATATTTCTTTCGGGTTTTTCACGAAATACCCCTGAGTTTTAACATAATTCACCAAATACCACCAACATTTTTTAAATTCACCATATACCATTCACTTTATACACAATACCATACAATGCCTTGTTTGTTAACGGACGTTAAACTGCCATTTATGAGATCTTACGAATTCACCATATACTACTGTGTTACGAATTCACCGTATACAATCATCAGTTTTTAAACTTTTGGTGGTATTTGGGGATTTGTGTTAAAACTTAGGGGTATTTCATGAAAAACCGTATTTCTTTGATTAGTCGCGATTCCTCATTCACGAGATTCGAATACTCCTAACCAAGCTCGAAGTTGACTTAGATATCGACGTGAAAGGTTGATAGTACTGAGGGTTTCGTCCCAAATCTGTTTTTAAATTATTATTTGATTTATTTGTTTGATTTAATATTTTTTTATTTTACTAATGTGTGTATTGTTATGATAAAAAGAGATATAATGCATCAAAATTCAAATTGAGTAATTCAATTACTTAACTATTCTTTTGATATAAAAGCCATGCTTAAAATATTATTTTAATGTTTCTAATATCACATTAATTTCTAGTATCGTGTTATGATAAAGCTTTGGTCTTTATTTAATGACATGGTATGATTTGTTATTAATCTGTTTAGTATTATATCTAGGATCTTGCTAATATTATGCTTTAAGGATTTTATTAGGGAAATTCTCTTTGGTGAACTCCAAGTTTTTAAAATTCTAAGTGGTAAACAAAGTTTTTTAAAATTATCTTTGGTACTCCTAAACTTTTTATAATTATTAATGGTGCCATTAATTATTATATTTTATAAAAAATTTAACTATAGTTAGGTTTTTTTATTTTTTTAACAATAACATTTAACTATAGTTAGGTTTTTAATTATTTTTTTAATAATTATACTAAAATTTAAAAAAAAAATCAACCACCCATTCCCCCCACCCACTGCCAGCTCCCCCTCCCCTGCACCCACCCACGCCGGCGGCCAACCCCCAGTCGGAATGCCTGGCCTCCCCACCTCCGACCGGCGACGCCCAGCCTCCCTCACCTCTCGCACCTCCTCTCTTTCTCCTTTCCCCCATCGTCGCCCACCCCGCACCTCTCTCTTTCCCATTTCCCCCACCACCGCCGGCAGAAATTCGACTTAAAAACATCCTGAAATTCGACCTAAAACCCCCAGAAACTCGACCAACAAACCCCCATCAAATTCGACCCTAAAGTCCCATCAAATTAAACAACAAATAGCAATCAAATCACCAAAAATTCAGAGCTACAATCCCCCAATTTCGAGCAAAACACCAAAAAAAAACCCTAAGAAATTCGAACCCACACCAACCTGGAAAAATTGAGCAAATTCGAGCATAAATCCGGCCTCCATTTAGAGCGAAAAAATCGGGATAAAGGAGGGGTGGGTGGTGGGCTGGGTGGCCGGGGTTTTCGGGGATGGAGGAGAGGTCGCCGAGGGTTTTTGGGGTGGGGGAGGTTTCCAGGTGGTTTCGAGGGTGGGGGAGGTGAGGTTCTAGGTGGTTTCAAGGGAAGAGAGGTGGAAATCGAAGAAGGAGGGTGGTGGGCTGGTCGCCGGCGCCAGAAAAGGGAGGGGGTCTGGGTGGCAGCGGCGCCGGCAAAGGGAGGGCTGGTGGTTGGGGCCGCTGGTTGGGTGGGGTTTTTTTTTTTTTTTTTGAAAAATATTTCTATAATAATTTAATTATTAAAAAAAAAAACTAACTATAGTTTAGGATTTTTTTATTAAAATAACACTTATCAATGGTAATAAAAATTTAGGTTTACCATTGATAATAAAATTTAAGAATGTTTACCACTTGAAAACTTAAAAACTTGGAGTTCACTAAAGAGAATTTCCCATTTTATTATGATGATAATTTTTGTGTCAAGATATATATAAAGTTTTACATAATTTGTTAATTTACAAATAATCATATAACTAATATATAAAACTAAACTTTTAGCCAGATCACGAGACAAAGACACTTGGCGTTTCAACTTTTCGCCAAGTGTCGTGCCACTTTGGATAGATTTAAATAGACTTCACAAGCTAAAAAAAGTTAGTTTAGAATTCTATTTGGATAGAATTTTAGAATAAAATTGTTAGTTTAGAGTTTTATTTTCGATAAAATACCAATACTTCAAATGTACAAATTGAATTATAATTTTATTCAAAAAAATTATTAGATTATAATTCTAAACAATTATCATATAAATTTATTTTTTATATCATAATATTTTTTAGAGCGAAGGAAGTAGTTTAAAGCGTAAAACATCCATTTATAATATATACTAATCGGTTAAAATAATATGCTTCACAATCTAACAGAATTTTATTACTATGTAGACATGTCAATTAGGGTCGGGTCATAAGTTATCTTGGATTGGGTCATTTTAGGTTATGAGTCAAGAAATGTTCAATCCTTGCCCAAAGTTATGGGTTCGGGTCAACCCAACAGGCTTTGAACATTTATTTTATTTAATTTATTTTTTGCTTATTTTTTTTATGTATTAAATCGAACATTGCCACTAACATTATTATTAGTCATTATATGCCTACTAGATAGCAAATTGTCACAAAAGCACATCAATTGCTAACTAATTTTGTATCGATGATATATTTTAAAATTTGACATATAGATTAAAAATTTATCTTTTAATTCAATAAACAATCCGGGCATCGCACGGACACAAAACTAGTTTATATATAATTTGTTAATATGTCTTCTTCCTTTTATACATTGCTTGATTATTCATGATTTATTGTTATTGCTTGATCACACATTTCCTGCAGGTTTATAGGTAATTTTTTACTTGAAATCACGCTTAATAAGATAATTAATTAATAATTCGAATTTAGGTTGATATGATTTTAATTAAAGTGATCTCCAATAATGGATTTATTTGTGCATTAATAATTAACCAATATAGATTAAATATGCTTATGATTAATTTATTGAATGTATGTTGATGGAAAAAAAAAATACAAAATTCACCAATAAGAAATGGAAAAACTCACCACCTTCTTTAAGTCTTTTTATACTCACTTCACATGATCACCACTGTTTTCACTCGATCATAACTTTTTTTCCATCTTTCATCACTTTCATCCTATTGCTAATAACGCATATAATAGAAAACAAAGAACCAACAAAAGTCATGTCAATTTTTTTATTTTTTTTTTAATGGCGAATTTTATCCTATTGCTAATAACACACATACAATGGTTGTATTTTGGCCAAGCATACAACACCACTTACAAATTTCCTACTCACCATAAATAAATAAAAAATGATAGGGAAAATTAAGGGGATTTCGGTGTTTGGCGCCATGTAGTACAAGTAGGTGGGAATTCTTATTGGTGAATTTTATTGGCGTCATATATACTAATACGTTACGAAAAAAAAATATATTACGTTATAGTCGTCATCAAAAAGATATATTATGTTATCAATAAATACAAATTTCTTATTAGAGGTAATGACGTCTTAGTCAGCGTCATTAATGAAGAGAGTTGGTTTTTTATAAAAATTGATTAATATTTCATTTGGCGATATTTCTTGAACTACTAATCAAAAAATTATTATAACCAAGAGGTAGACATGAGCTAAGTGTTTTTTTTTTTTTAATTAGCTATTTGCATTGATTTTTTTTTTTTTTTTTTTATGTTTATTGTTAAATATTTGCATTGTTGTTTATGTTTTTTATTTTTAACTTACAAATGGTCATAATGTTTGTTGGATTACTCAAACTTATAAAAAACATATGATATTAATAGTATATAAGTTCATATGAAGTAATTTCACTGTTTACTTTCTTATTATAACTTGAAATCAATAATGTAGAACTACTATATTTTGAATGATGTTTTAATTCATGTATTTGAGAGTGAACCAACTATAAAATTTTTGCTTCATAGGAATTTTAACACCTTGAATCAATTATTAGGTTTTAATTGCCCCTTGCCATGTTGCTGCGCTTCATGTAATGAAGGAAAATATTTAATCAGATGGGATGCTTGTACCATGGAGGACGTTAAAAAATAGTACTATCAACTATGTAGTTTATATTTTTATCTTTATTTTGTCTTTCTCCTTGATTTGTTATTTGTGATGATTTTGTTTTAAAACAAGCTCGTATGATTGTTCTTTTCAATGACATTCTTGAGTTTCGATCAAGGTTATCGTCTATTTATAAGAATGAACCTTAAAGATGCAACGTTATCGTCTATTTTTTAATTTTGCTTAAACTTTCAAAATTAAAACAGAAAAATAAACGTTGTGACACGTTAAGAACATATCTTAGAAGCAATAATTGGAGATGGCATTGGCTCCTAAGATTTAACACAACAATCCCTCTTAATGTCCACTCAAAAAGAGAGATTAGAAAATCACAATATGCTTAGAACTATTTTTGAGGAAAGCTGGAGTTTTCAAAGGAAGAAGTTGAACGAATTTTTTTTGTAGGGCCGACAAAAGCCGACCCGACCCGAATCCAACCTGAAATAAATGGGTCTTAAGTGAGATTTTTCAACCCATTTATGTAATTGGGTCAACCTGATCCCGACATGAAGTTAAACAGGTTGGGTTCAGGTTGGAAATCCCAACCCAAAACCAACCTGCCTAGACCCGTTTAACTAATTGGGTCAGTTTCAGGTCGGGACAACCCGAACCCAACTCGCATTACTTAATTTAATTTAAATTTTAAGCCTAAATTTTTAATATGGCCAAGCCCAAACTATGTAAGTCTAAGCTAGTCTTAACTTTAACGGCTAAAATGAATGACTAGAAAGTAAAAACCTAAAAATAATTCTCACTCACCTCACCTAACCTCACGTCGCTTTCTCTTGCTCATTTACTCTCACTCATTCTCTTTCTCTCTCATCTCTCTTCACTTTCATTTACACCGTTTTCAACATTTCTCCATCAAAACTACTGATTCAAGCTTGTGAATCTTCATCTCAACCTATTTGGAACTCTTGGAAGTACTTTGGACTTATATGCCTACTTATAATTGCTGTATGGAAGCACTTGCTTTTGCTTTGATTTTGAAGTGGCAATGACAATATGTGTGCTTCGAGTTTGCATTTTATGTTGTTTAATCTTGATTAAGATTAAATATTCATATGTTTTAAAGGTTTACACAACGGGTTAAATAAATAATAAAAAAAACAGATTAAGGCAGGTTGGGTTCAGGTCAACCTGTTTTAAATTAGGTCGGGGTAGGTTGAATTTTCTGACCTGTTTAAGTAAACAGGTCGGGTTCATGTCGGGGGGTCCCGACCTGTTTAGGTAAACAGGTCAACCTAAACCTGACCTGACCCGACCTGTTTGCCAGCCCTAATTTTTTGTGTGTTTCAAAGCAATCCTAAGATCAGTTTTTAAGTGAAAACAAAGCCGTAATTGAGAGGAAATCAAGGCACAAAATAATAAAGGGAAAAAAAGTTAGTGGCAGTTACAACCATTTTCAATATTCATAAAAACTGGACCGTCAGTTACGACATGGCCCAAAAAAGATAGGCACACCACACACCTGCCACAAATACAAACCGAACCAGCCGAACAACAGTAGAGCGCGTAAGGATGGCCCTTCTAACATATAACACAAGGTGTAGTTCTTCAAACATCTACATTCAAACCTACATATTTAAATTGAGTAAAACTTTGTTCTCCCATCAATGTAGGACAAACTCATTTCCTCCAAAATATAAAACAAGTAAAACTCCCTTATCCCACTAGTGTGGGACAATGTGTTTTCCTCCAAAGCAAACCTAACTCGTTTCCTTAGCATTATAACAACATAAGATATCTCTAAATTTTGCACTGAAGTGATACATTATAAATTTTATTTTTCTTTCTTACAAAGTTTATACATAACTCAATTTGGGAGCCTTGAATTCAAAGCATGCAACATTTTGGAGAGAACTTGACGTCCAAGAGCTTTGTGATCAAACCCACCAGAATGTACCTTAGGGTAGCGGTGCAACCCACAGTAGACGCCACCACACCAGTACATAAACCCGATTAGTCTGTTTTGTTTCTTGCACACCACATTATCGGTTGATAGAAGTCTCAGTTATTATTACTATTAATCAATATTTATAACAATTGAAATTCAAAAATTAATGCAGATTAAAACTTGGAATAAATTAACAAAAGAGAAAGCAAGAAACAGAAGGGGCAAACTGTGGCTAGGCGTGTGGTGGTTCAGGGGCAGTATGTAGGTGGCTTCTAGCGGATGGTCAGGTGTCTTTGACGGCAACAACTTCGAATTTTTTTCGCCGTTGTTTTTGGGCCGTGAAAAAACAAGCGAAAGCAAAAGGAGTAATATCAGCTACATGAAGGGAGTTGTTTGTCAGTTCTTTTAGGAAAAATAAGTTATAAAGTATTTAAATACTAGCAAATGGTTTTGGAGTTTTCTAGTCCAAATAAAAATAGAATTGCTTGTTCAGGTCCAATTGCATACCAAAGTTAGAAATAAAATATAAAGTTGGGCTATGAGGTAGTTTAAACTAGGATTTTAACTTGTATGGGTAGAATAATGACTAAATAATTTAGAATAAATTTACTATTTTTCAAAATATTTAATTACATTGAAAAAATAATCGTATGTTTAATCTAATATATATAAATAAAGTAGACATTTTTCGGGAGCATTCGGCGCGTCACATAAGCATAAGTATTATTTCGACCAATTAAAAATTAGATTTGTACTTTATTTTGAATTAAAAAATTCACTCGCCACCTAAGCAAAAGTGGCAAATGAGATTTAATAATTTTTCCACGTAGATAAAAACAACGAATAGTGATTTTTTAGGATCTAAATTATTTTTAAAACTAAAAATTATCTTTCGGAAACTCTCAATGGTAACCATGTAGTTTTGTATATTCTCAATGATAACAAAATATTTGACAAATTCTCTTAAACAACATTACTTTTTATAAGTTTCCCAAATATAACAATATTTTTACAATCAGCAACTAATTAGCTTAATTAAAAAAAAAAAATTAGTCTCATAATTTACAAAAAAAAAAAAAAAAAAAAAAAGAACAAATAAAAATACCCAGCCACCTTGCTCCCACCTCGACCACCGCGCGCCAACGCATACTACCCCTGAAACCGCACGCCGACGCCGGCGACACCTCACCTCAACACCAAATCACACCACCCAGAAGCAATTTGCAGCTCCAACTCCCTCCACTTAACACCACAATTACCCCTACCTCACCGTTCTCACTATTCGCCCGCGCAAGCAGCGATGCCGCTCCACCATGACCGAAAGCCTCCAGACGACAAACTGCCGTCGATTCGAATAGTGCAGCCCCGCAATTTATAATTAATAAAAAGCCTCAATTTGATTTACTTTTAAAGCGGGAGCTCTTCATCTTGTTCAACGGCTGCGATTCATTTTAGATATCCAAGGGCTGAGATTCTTGATGGTAGTTTATGATGAGGCCTATTGATGGTGATTAACGGTGCTGATGAATATGATGATTGATTGGTGATGAAGATCAAAAAGGGGAGCAGCCGAGAAGAGAAAAAGGGGTTTATTACTTTTGTTTTTTTATTTCTTTCTCTCTTTTTTTTTTATTTGTTTTTATTTCTTTTTTTGTTAATTATTTGGTATTTTTGGGATAATGTTAATTATTAGGCTAATTATTTTTTATTTAAGCTAATTACTTGTTAAATACAAAAATATTGTCATGTTAGAGAAACTTATCAAAAGTAATGCTATTTGAGAGAATTTGTAAAAAAAATTTGTTACCATTGAGAATGTGCAATTTTACATAGCTACCAATGAGAATTTCCCATTATCTTTTATTAAGAAGTAAAGATTATCTTTAGATATTCAAATTTGAATATCAAAATTTACCAAAAAAAAAAAAAAAAAAAAAAAAAAACAATGTATACTCCCTCCATATTTTAATAAGTGTTACAGTTTGACCAACACATAGTTTTAGACAATTTAATTGACTTAAATAAAATAAGAGGTAAGTGGGGTAGTAGAAATATTAAAAAAATTATAAAAGAAAGATAGTGGGGTTAGTATTTTATTAAAAAGTAATGAATGTGAGAGGAAAAATATAATAAAAAGTAGTAGTGGGTTTGGGTGGGGACCATGAGAAAAGAGAGAGATGGTATTTAAATGTAGTTTTTTTCCAAAAAAGAAAGGGTAACACTTATTAAAACACGGCCGGATTTGGTAAGTGTGACGCTTATTAAAATACGGGGAGTATGACAACTTAAAAAAAAACGTTTATGATCATCTACAAAAAAAAGTATGATTATTATATGGGTAAGATCCTTATCGTGTAATTATAAATTTAAACATGATAATTTAGAAAAAATAACTTATATGATAATTTATAAAAAAAAAACGTATTATTTTATCATAAATAACAGTATTAAATTTAAATGATAAACTACCACCAAAGAAATTTTTTAATAAAATTTATGATAAGAACTAAAAAATGTTACTTAATCATAATTAAATTAAAATTTGTCATACCAACCATTATAAATTGACGCATCATACGACACAAACAAAATTTCGTATTAATACAAAACCACATAAAGGGAATTTTGTATAAGTAGTTTTGTTTCGTTTTAGGTAATCAATGGCTAGGTAATTCTTATTTTAATTTTTAAAATCTATTTAAATTTATATTTGTAATCACCACTTAATTTTTTTTTGGGATACTTAACGATTATATGCTTATGTTTTGTTTATTGAATTTTGTTTTTACATGTAGATCTAAGCAAAATGATTGGAAAATCAAAGTATGAATTTCTCGCCTGTTTGACATACTAAAATTCCACAAACAAGATAGCTTAATAAGTTTGGATATGGTGCTATTGGACAATGAGGATTTTTATAAATTGTTTACATTTATTAAATTTTTTTATAAGCCTCTTTAGTTTTTAATTAATTAATTTTATGAATATATTAAATTAACTTCATTTCTTATTTTTTATTTCTTAGGTCTATCCCTCAATTAAAACAAACTTTGTTCAATAATTTTGTCCAAAATTGATTGAAAAATGAGATTTATGAAGTTAAATTATACCGGTTTAGAATTTAAATCATTAATTAATCTTATGTACATATTAAATCATAATTATATAAAATATTTTTAAAACATTTTATCCTTAAAATAATATTAAAAAAAATCATGAATACAAATTCAAATTAAGAAAAATAAATATAATAACTGTTATTATGATGATTTAAAAGAAAATCACAATTAAAAAATGTAATCCTTTTATATTATCTATGATAATTGTTAACATTAATATCTAAAGTACGTAAAGTCACAATTAGAAAAACAAAGTCTTTATAGTTCTTATTGATAATAATTTTTTGTAAGAAGAAAATGAGATTAGATCAAAAAAGAATGATAAAATTTATCTTTAAAAGATATGATCTTTTTATTATTAAAATAAACAGAATATACAAAAATATTAGATAAAAATTCATACATCGCACGGGTTTACATCTAGTAATAAAATATAACTATAATTTACTCGATCAAAAATTATGGGGGATTACAAGCCGGTATTAGAGATGATAGATCCAAATGTAAAGATTTTGACCTAATTTACCTTATTCATATCAGTGCTGGTATCATCCCGTACAACTAGCTCCCCAACTGAGTACATTTGTGCAACTGGTGTGGTCTCTTGAAAAGTGATATTTGAATAAACAAGTGCATGTTAGAGCGGCTTGAAAATCTTTGATTTGCCCCCAAGTGAGCGTATTTGAAAAGCAGATATGCTCAACTTGAAGTATAAAGGTTGGTTTGAAAAACTACGATTTGCCCCCCAAGTGAGCGTATCTAGAAAGCAGATACGCTTAACTTGACGTATATAGGTCGGCTTGGAAATTTTTGATTACGCTTAACTTGAAAAACTTATGCTGGCTTGGAACTTGAAGTGTTGTAAGTTTGACCGATCAACTATCACGTGTCATTCTTCCAACACTGAAATTTGAAAAGCGCTTTAATTCCAACTGTCGAATACATGCAAAAATTGTCAAATCAAGAGTCAAAATGGGGTATAAGTACCCTCAATTGTTCATTTTCGGACATTTTGCCCTCAAAAATTTTCGAAAAACTCTCTCAAGTCCTCTCACGAACTTCTCTATTTTATTGTCGATTGTTCTCTCAAATCTTGCAAAAAAAATTTGCTAGTAGTATCGTGACGTTTTTCGAACCGTTTCGCTCAAGCCTTCTTAATTTTCTAACATAATAAGTGTTGTATTTCGTGATTTGTTAAAGGTAAAAACCCTAACTTTTGTTTAAAAACTTCGTTTCACTTTGTTTCTTTATTGATTTATATTTTTCTTTCTATTGTTATGTTTGGTTCCCGAATGCATTCAAATGTGGGTAAAGCCGATGAGGCTAACCCTTTTACTCCCTTTTCCTCAGTCGAAGAAAAGAAAGCATTCTATCGGCATAAGATTCTACCTAACATGGAAAGAGCTCTGTACAATTAATTATCTTGTACTTTACAGTTTTATCATTTATTTAATGCATCAATATGTAGGCTAATATTTTCCATCACATGGTGGGATTGGGTTAGTCTTGTATTGGTCGAGGTTTTTGCTTGATTCAATTTGTATTTTGATATAAGGCAATTTTTTTTTTTTTTTTGGATAAGAATGTATTGCATTACAATTACGTAGTATTAATGTTACTAATCAAAATACAATTCATAGTTACACATGGTTTTGATTATTAAAAAAATGTAAGAACAATCCGAATACACAATAGTACAATTCTAGAATATTGTGGATGCATAAAGAAAATATATTGACTAAAGTACCGCCATTGCATAAATAAAGAGAGAGGAAGAAAGAATGAAAAGCTGGGTAGTTGGAATGTGATTAATTTCCCAAGGGTAGTTGGGATGAGATTATTTATATAAGAGTAGTTAGATAGGTTTAGATGGGTCAAAAGAATTTTCCTTCCATTTTTAAATATTTGCTCTATTTTTTTCATGCACAGAGTTTTAGGAGAAATTGAAGAAAGTAATAAAATATGGATGTAGTAGGGTTAGTAAAAGGTAATTAAATTAGAGGAAAAAGAATCTATAGGTAATAAAATATAATTTTATTGGGTCTCACTAGTTGAGAGAAATGAATTAAATAGTGTAAAAATTTTCCAAATTAGGAAATGGAGCAAGTATTTAAAAACGGGCAAAAATGAAAAGTGGAACAAGTATTTTAAAACGGAGGGAGTAAGAAATAAGTTACCCTTAGTTTTAGTTATTACATTAGGTTTGATCTAACTCTTATCGACCTTATTTAATATTTCGGGTAACACAAGTCATTTTTTAGGTTCAAATTTTCAACCTTACCTAAGGCCCTGTTCAATTCACCTTAAAAAAAAAAGTAATATTTTGTAAAAATAATTCCAGTTTAATAAAATAAGTTCAGTTCAATAAAATCAATTCAGTTTTGTAAAAATAGATAACTATATAGAAGAAATATAATAGAGAATTATGAAAAATAGTTTAAGTTCAGTAAAACCAATATAAGTTTAGCAAAAATAATTTAGTTCATCAAAAATAAGGTGAAGTGAACTGGGCTTAACTTATTTAATTTTTCAGGTCGAGTTCAAGTCGTGTTTATTTTTGCTAGGTTTAGGTGTGTGGAAATAGTATTTGAGAAAATGAAAGGATACATGGAAAATTGATACGAGTATTTTATAAGGCCATGTTAACTTTACCTTTTTTTTTGAATGGAATAGGGAGGGGTGATTTCATTAAATAATAATAGTCATTCGGCACTTACAATCATTCCTTAAGAGTTCTAAATTCTCAATACAAGAATTAAACACTCCTTAACTAATGTCATCGCTCTGAACTGCTCCTGGATAATTTTAGATGTCTTTGCATCGTTCTTGACGGAGCTCCATTGATGTATAGTTGTAAAAGTGATAAAATTTGATTGGTCATCAAGATCTGCAAATTTGCAAGACGAATCTTTTAAATCTGCACCCTTAAGCAATAGATGCGCAATACCACAAATTTGCAAGACGAATCTTCTAAATTTGTATCCCTGCACACACTATTATGTATCTATGAAGTGGAGATGGATCCACTCAAAAAGTTGTATGAGACAATGAATCGAGAATGTGCCGAATTGTTATATTTATGTATTTGGATTCTTAGCCCTTCTCCAATCAATTCTTGTTTGATTTTGTTAGATCTGTGTTTCATTATCGTTGATTGTCAATTGTAGATATCGTATGACTTTAATTAATGATGAATAATGTCCTCTAGGACTTCTTTTAAAAAAATTATTTTTAATGAAATGAAATCATTTATAAGTACCAAATATTACGAAGTACTCTTTAGTGTTTTAAGGCATTGACGGACCTATGTAGTGTCCTGGGTGGCACATGCCCCCCCTTATAAAAAGTCTTACTCACCCTTAAAAAAGGGGAAAAAAATATAATTGTACAGCGTGCCCCCACAATAAATCAGTTGGGATTGTTTAAATCTTTAAACGTCCACATCACAAATCATGGTAAAACTTTCCTCTGACAAAAAGTTAAAAAAATAAAATATAAAAATAACTTACAAAAAAGGCTAAAAAGTAAAATAAAAAAGAAAATAAGAGTACTACTACTTTTTTACGCAAGCTTATTCACCTAATCCCACTTTCCAACTATTGTTTACAAATCCCCAAGACCCCAACCACACAAAAAGACGAAAATTGTACCCCCCAACAGTAAAAGCAAACTCTAATTCTACAAATATTCAACAGTTGTGTCCTTTAGGTTTTAGCGAAAGTTAAATTGGTCGATTTCTTGTGTAATTTTGTATTGTTTATTGTTTGTGGGGGTTGCATCTATCAAATTAAGGTCAGTTATTTTCTTTTTATCCTTTGTTATTCTTTAATGTTTTAATTTTTGTCCCTGATTTGGTTGTTGAATGTTGATACTTTTGATGAATTTTATAATTGAAATTGATATGAATTATATAATATGTTGAATATTGCACATTTGTTACGGTGGTACTTTATTACTATTTGTAACTTTTGTTTGAGGGATTATCAATTAATTGTAAATCTATAAAAAATAATTGTAAAAAAATCTAATAATACTCATTTAAAATTATAGTATGAAGTGAACAAAAACAAGAGATATTAAAAGTTTTTGTCAAAAAGAGTTCATAAAGAATCTGGTGCTACCTCTAGTCCTAATCCTCCATAATCTCAAGCAAATCAACCTGATTTTTCTCAACCAATTAATAATCCTCCATATCAAGAAATTGAAAATAGTCCTCAAAATTTAGGAGGTGAAGCAGAATTTGGAGCTAGTTCAAATCCTAAGACTGAAGCTCCAAACGATGAAGAAAGATTAACTGTGGTTGATGTTGTAAATCTTCCTCATGTCTCGGGACTAAGAAAAAAAGTATTTATGAGTTCCATCCAGATGACAGGGATCTTGTTGGGAGTGAAAGGAATGGTGTCCTTCAAAAAAGTGTATTATTCCGATAGTGGGTTCAGAATTATTAGAAAGCTAATTATTCAGTGAGGGCAAGTGATCGAAATGCCTAGCTGGAGGCCGCTTTCGATTAGTAATATTAATGCATAAATTAATATTATAACTTAATCTTGACTAAACCCTTTGGGTCACACCCAATCGAGTAACCGATCCGAGGCGACTAATTAATCCAAAGGATTAAATAAGTCAAATAAAGTATTACGAACAAAGACGTCGGATTCAGAGCTAAGAGCGTCGAAGCCGAGCGTCATAAGTCTAGTCGAATTTAGCAATCGACAAAGACGAGAAAAATAATATAAACGACATGAGGGTAAAAACCTTGGTCATAGCTCCGCACCGATCTAACATGATGTTGACCATGCGGGAATAGGCCAAGGATAGCTAGCCAATGCCGCAAGCATGGTAGCTAGGGTGCGTGCTAGCCCGCACGCTAGCAGGCCGGTACGCGCACCAGCCCACCAGCCAGCCGCGCGCGCTGGACTGGGAGCAGCCAACAGGCCCAGCCATAAGGGGCAAGGCTGCCATCACTGCATGCCTTGGAGCCCAAGGCTAGGACTGCCAGCTGGTCGTGCGTCTTGGAAGGTCGGTCATGCTTGGTGAGCAAAGGAAGAGGAAGTGGTCCTCTTCCCTTGTGGTCCTTACCTACTCCCTCCTTAGCTTTGTGCCAAGTGTCATTTTATTATTGAACATGTCTTTTAATTTAAATTAGAATTGAATTAATTGCTTACTTTTCTCACTCTATCATTTCTCCCATGGAAAGATGATTGAAGTTTTGGGAGCCTTTGCCTATAATACCAACTTTAGGAGTTGGGATTATTCACTTGAGTTGAACTTAATAAGGCATCTCTCAATAGGTGTGAAAACCTATAAGTTCGTAATACTCTAATCTTTCTTGGTCTAGCCTTGACTAAGCTTTGGGGTAGGGGCCGTTCAGGTCGGGTCTCGAGGGTGTGAGACGTTGGAGGCTTGCGCATTTGTGGGGCTTGACGCTTTCAAGTCCGAGCGCTCTAAGAAAGAGCAAAGCACGCATCAAGGGTAATTTCGTCTTTCCTTTCCTTGTTAATTAATTATGTTGTAAATTAATATGCATGCTTTAGTTGATTTAATTTATGTGCGGGTCTTGGGGTCGGGTTTTAGTTATGCGTGGTGTTGGACATCACGAAACCCAACAGCGGTATCGGAGCCTCGCTCATTTAATTTTTGTAACTATTTTTCAAGGTGATTTAAATGGCTTTAAAATTCTTGTTATGCTTGCTAATTAGATTAGAAGCTCGTTTTGATTATTTTAATCTCGATTTTAATCGAAGTTTGGCTCCAGAATCCAGATTTTGACCCAAAACTAGTGAATTTTGGGTGAAATCGATATTTAGGAATAGTTTTGAACCTTTAGGGTTGTCGAGAAGCCAAATTCTGCTTGAAAACACTGTTTTTGAGGCTTTTTTCGTTTATCAGAAAATTTTAAATCTTTAAACCTTGATTGTTTAATGGCATATTAATTGTTCATTATATGTACGGTTATTATAATTAACCTATTGCATATATAAGCCTATTTTGAGTATGATTATTAAGTTGTAATTGGTGCTTAAAGTGGTTATTTCATTTTGGGAAATTCCCATTGGTACACCCGTGATTTTGACTTTTCCCATTGATACACTCCAAAATTTTTGCCTTCCCATCGGTACACCCATGGTTTAGTCTTTTTCCCAACCGTGACTAACACCGTTAAAAAGTATTTCATTAAGTTAAAATAATTAAGGAAAAGACTATAATACCCCTTTTAAATATCTAATGTCTCGATTTGTGTGTCGAAAATGGTTCGGTTAAAGTTTTGGAAGTCATGTTAGTCCTTAAGGATCCAAACCTCGAAATTAGCCAAAAAAAAAAATAACGCAAATGTCTCACGTGCGTGTCAAAAAAGTCTCGGTTTGCGTGCTATTATTTTTTTGTGATAGTAATTGTTCGACTAATGTTTTAGGGGTCATTTTGACCCTTTAAGGGTCTAAATCGAACTTGAAATTGTCAAAAAATTAACGAAAATGTCTCGTTTTGCGTGTCATGACAAAACAAAAAAGAAATATCATTGCGTGCAAAATGAGTTATTTTTGTTAGTTTTTTGACAATTTCGAGTTCGATTTAGACCCATAAAGGATCAAAATGACTCCCTAAACCTTAACCGAACAATTATTATCACAAAAAAGTAATGGCACGCAAATCGAGATATTTTTTGACACGCATATGAGACATTTGTGTTTTTTTTTTGCTAATTTCGAGGTTAATTTGGATCCTTAACGACTAGGACTCCCAAAACTTTAACTGAACAATTTTCGACACGCAAACCGAGACATTAGATGTTTAAAAGGGGTATTATAGTATTTTCCTTAATTATTTTAACTTAATGAAATACTTTTTAACGGTGTTAGTCACAGTTGGGAAAAAGACCAAACCATGGGTGTACCGATGGGAAGGCAAAAATTTTGGAGTGTATCAATGGGAAAAGTCAAAACCACGGGTGTATCAATGGGAATTTCCCTTTCATTTTTCACGATATTGCAAATTAATTGCTCAAAGTGTGAAAAGTTTGAAGCTTTCAAGTATTAAAGTTCTAATCTTTAATTATTTTAGTTGATGGGAACTTTATATTACTAAATTCCATGATTGTTTATTGAAATTTCTTGGTTTAATCATTTATCCAATTTGATTAAAGTCATAAAGTTTCAAGCTTGTGATTGAAATGTAATTAGTCTTCATATTGGAATATGTAATTATTTCAAATGAACACAAGTTAGTGTTGGAATTATATTTCATTAGATGATTATTTTATTTCCAACCTATTTTAATTTTGTCAAAACTCATTATTAGTTTATGTTTGGTTAAATTAATTATGAGGTTAGCCCTTATCAATTTGTGGCATCAAGTTGAACCAAAATTATTTAAAGATTGGTTCTTGAATTAATTTTTGGTTGTGCACTTAAAATTGAATTTATTTGAGTTAGACTTATTTTATTTTTCATTTTTGCCCAATATTAGTTCTAAAATTAATTTAGAATTAAACATATATGTCACACAAAATCGGGACAAAATCCCGAGGCAAGAGCACTCAAACTGAAGCACACAACCTACGTAAAACCCCTCGGTCAGCTGGGCTGCTTGCGCAGCCCGCATATGGCTGCCAAGGGGTGCGGGGTGGTGCCTTGGCAGTGCGCTGCTCGTACAAGGTGTACGTAGGGGCATATGCGAGAGATAGCCATGGCGCAGCAGCAACATAACAGCTGCGGCCTTGGCGTGCCATGGTGTGCGAGTTGCTAGGCAGC
This sequence comes from Chenopodium album, assembly GCF_948465745.1. NCBI lineage: Eukaryota > Viridiplantae > Streptophyta > Magnoliopsida > Caryophyllales > Amaranthaceae > Chenopodium > Chenopodium album. Next base: position 23,861,108 of record NC_137846.1, on the reverse strand, counting down.
ACGCAGCACATGCGTGCGTACGAGGGCTGGGGCTGCTTGCCTTGGCTAACCCGAAGCACCTAGATTCTCTCGATTTCATTATTTTGCTTTTTTGCCGATTTAATTATTTTAATTAAAAATGGAGGCTAGGCCTCGGGTTATGAGCGGCATTTGCAAAATTTTATTTGGCAAAATTATGGGTTTACCGGCTTAATTAATCGGATTAATTAAGTTGGATGCGTAATTTAGTGGAGTTTCATTATTTATTTGAGCCATTTTATCGTGTTTAATCACATAATTGATTAACAACTTTGACTAGTTTTAATTAGGCGCGTTAATCGGATTAACCACCTAAATTAGTTACTAGTTTATGCGTAATTTTGCATTGTTACTTGTTTTCGCTGTAAAATGCATGGGTCATTCACAAATAGTGAATGGAATGTATATTTTATCACAGGTTTTATGAAAATGGCAACTAGTGGGTCCGATTAGGATAGAAAATACGGACTGCGATCCATTCTGTATTTTTGTAAATCTAAATACGATCTGTGAACCGTTGCGTATTTTTGTACCTTAATATTTATATTAGTCCTAATTGTAGTTACTAGTATTTGCATAAAGGATGGTGATGTCTTGAAGACGGCGTTTTTAAGAAGACGAAGCCATAAAGTTGCAATGAAGACCCTTGAAGACTTGAAGCTTCAAGGGGTCATGCTAGTTTCCAAATGCATCTTATACTCATGTTTTCGATATATATTTATGCTTAATTATATATGAATGATATGTTAGATTCATATTTAGGATTTCCAATGTTGCGATGATTAATTAAGTTCACTTAAATAAACCAACATGAAAACCCTAGGTCCCTATAACATTAAGTCAAATTTGCCATTCCAAAATAACACTTACCGAACTAATGAGAATAGTGATGGGCTATGCCAAAGCGAGGCATCACTATTTTCTTAGGGACGTAAGGTATGTTGATGGGTTTGCCAAAGTAAGACATCATATAACACGTTGATTTTGGTTAAACTCAATGATATCAGTAAGGAGTCCTTAGATGTCGTGGCAATAGAGATAAGTGTAACGAAAGCATTAGATGCAACGTCTTATCAAACCAAGAATAGCTTAGAGCTATTAACAAGGGAATTCTTACCTTATAATATTAAGTGTTAAGACAAGCCAAAACATGCTTAATCACTTTCGGATTTTTGGGATCTTGGAATTGTTTTATTCTCGCCTAAAAAGGGATAATTTTAATGCGTGGATAAGACGCTTAATAAGATTGAAAGTTTGCATGTATGCTTTTAAATCTCAAACTTATTATGTTATTATCTTGATAAATGGTTATACTTTGCACTTATTTTTGTAGAATTCTAAATCAAATTATATTGTTTTCAATGATTGGTAAAATCTTTGAGAATGGTTCTCAAAGTAAGGAAAGACATTTCTAAAATACACTTCTCATAAAATGACTTTTACAACTAAGTCACAAAGGACGGTTGGACATCACCTATTCAAAATAATAGGTAGTTTTGATAAACATAAAGTATTTAGTTGAAAACTCAAATTGTCAGTAGTTGACAACCAACATATCTTTTCGCTTCATACACTAATGAGTACAATGTAGTAATTCAAGTATGAATTAAAGGAAAAGATGAAACTTTGTTTTACGGTGCACTAGATGCTTAATTATGCCTAACAAAGTATAAAAGTCAAAATACTTAAAGAAATGATTCTTTAAGGTTATGAGATGATGTATGATAAGAAACATAGGAAACAAGGAACAAAAAAAAAAAAAAAAAAAAAAGGGAATAAGATTCCATTTCTACCCATGAGTTCATGTCATTTTAATTAATTTAGCAACTTGTTATTGACATGCTAAAGTCGTATCACCTAATCAAAAGTAATTCCTAAAACCACTAACTAAAATAGATAGGGAAGTAGGGTTGAATCCACAGGGAAACAATGTTCTTTTATTCCTAATAAATTATTATAATCTAAATTATCAAGAAATAAGTAAGAATTGTGGGAATTATACTATGACAGTGATTAAACTAAGGGAATAAGCAACAATAAGAATATCTAGGGTCAAAGGTTCACCAATAATTAATATTCCGGGATAAAACATAACAATCAATTATCAACGCATAAATTAACCAGATTATAAAGGGCTTTCGCTACGTATTATAATAACATAATTAACTTAGCGGTATTAAATCGCATCTCTCGAATCTTGACTTGACCATTTATAAATTAACCTGCCTATTGAAACTAAACCTAAACATCAATTCTTATCTCTCGAATCTCTAATCAATATTGCATAACTCATACAATTAAACCTGGCCAAATCTAATTGCATAGCATTAGATCAATCAATAGGAAATCAATCAAGCATTGACAATCAACAATAATAAATCACCCCTTCATATTATTTATGGATGTAATACCCCGTATTTTCATACGTATTTTCCTAACTAATTAATTATTATTTCATAAAAGGGTATTTTAATAAATTAACTTACTATTTGAATTTTGGAGCCAAAATGATATTTGAATTTTGGTGCAAAAAATATTTTGAAACCTAATTATTATTTTTAGATTTTGGATAAGATTTATCATCCATTTATTTTATTTTAAAAACCGGATTATTTATGTATTTCGGATATTTTAATTTAAAAACTATATTATATTAATTAATTAAAAGGTCCGAAAATTCCCAAATAGTAGCTAGGAATTTCGGATTTTCTATGAATAGAAAATCTGATTTTATTAGTTATTTTATTAGTGAATAATTGGTATTTATTTATTTAATTATTTTGTACAACAAATATTATTTACACAATTATTTTTAATTCCTAAAATTAGAAAAATCTTTCCCTAAATATAATTAGGTGGTCTGAAAATTTGTGCTATGGAAGCTCAAAATTTTTGGCCATCCTAGTTGGATTTATGGGGATTTATTTTGGAAAATTATATTTTTAATTATTTCCTTAAAATCTAGTATTTTCCTTAATTCTATTTTTCCATCTCCTAAATATTTTATCATCATATTTTCCTACCTTTTTATCTCCCTTGATTATTCCCCAAGTAATCTTCCTAGCCATATTATTTTTCATGACAACACACCTTCCATATTTTTATTATGCACAATCACCTTAATATCAAAACTTTTCATAATTACTTGTTCACTTCTCCAAGTATTTCCATAACTCTTCTTGCCATAACTCTTCCTACATTTTCCTACCATAATTCATGCCCATACTAGTCTATAAATACCCCTTCATTTCATGACCAAACACTTACACAAATTCTCATAATTCTCTCTTCTTTTCTTCTCTTATTTCTCTCTCTTTTCCCTTCTCCTCTTTGCGCACCACCACCTCCACCGTACACCACCTCCACCTCCAGCGACCCATGCCGCCGCCAGCCACCTCCGGCACCCCCTGCCGCCGCCGGCAGCCCTCCCTTGCCGCCACTCTCCTCCTCTTTCTCTTTTGTTTTCTATCTTTTCTTCTTCTCTTTTCTTATATAATTAATTATATTTATTATAGGGGATTTTGTAAAAATTATTACAACTAGTTTTAATTAAATAAAATCAGATTTTTAATGATGTTTATGAGAAAATAATTTAAAAGGTTCATGTACATTTAGTTGGGGGTTTTTAATTTAATTATTGTGATTATTTGTTAACCTTATATTAATTAAGGTTATATTTAATTGTAGAGTGTGTTCAATCAAGGTTCTTGAGTTCTTTTGTGTGGTTTTGCTAAGCAAGGATCGATGTGCGTTTAGGTGGCTAGATACCTTCAAAAGTGATTGGTTTAAATAGCATGTTTTATACGATTTTATTGGTGATTGAATTAAATTGACTTGAATTATGATTTATGAAATAAAGTATGATTTTAATGTGTGTTTTTAATGAATTGATCTTGATATTATGATTTTATTGAACTAGGGTTTATGAAATAAAAAGTATGATTAAAGGATTATTTTTAATAAATAAATTAAAGGTTGATTTTATATCATGTTTTGATTAATTAACTTATTAATAATGTTTTAAAGGTTTGATTTTGAAAGCATATGAAATTTAATAAAAAGGAGTTTGGAATTTATATTGAAATTATTTAAAAGGATTTATTGAATGATTATTATTAAAGCTTTATAAGCATGTTAATAATCTCACTATGCGTATTTGGTTTATTTGATAAGACTTTGGACTTTATATGACCGAGTCTTTCCTCAAGAATAGCCTTGTAATATAAGGAGACTAGCTTGGGGTGTGCACACTTGGGTGAGGAATTTGGATATTTAATGAAATTGATTTTAAAGGAATTGGTTTTATTAATTATTATTGAATTATTGGAATGGTCGAAATATTGGAATTTGGTTTTAAATCATGAATTGGATTATTGGTTAATTATTGGAATTGGTTTTAAAAGCATGTTTGCTACTAAATTGAATTTAATTATCTTTCACTTATCGTACTTAGCATATTTTGCTAATTTGCATTTCTATTTGTTTTGGTTCGCCCTGTTTACCTTAATGGTAAGCAGTGTTGACTAATTTCAGGTGAAGTCAATATGTGAGCAATTGGGGTCCCGGGAATGTCTTCATCTAGATTAGGAATGTCGGTTCTTGTTTTATTTATGAGTACTCATGACAATGGTTACTATTATGGTTTTATTAATAAAAGAGTATTGAAGTTTCCGCTGCAAAGTATTGGTTTTATTTAGTAAGTTTGGTAGCCTTGCGTAATCACGCGGCGGTAATACGCATAAGCCTATCTCTACGGTATAATTATACGTATTTTTTTGGTATTTCCGTAGAGGGAGATTTGGGGGTGTTACAAAGTGTTATTATTTTTTCGATCCTAAAAAGATTAAAATTGGAGTATTAATAAAAATTATGGGTAGACTTAAGAGGACATATAGGATAGATAGAGTTTTACATTTGTGTGAGAGTCAAAAGCTTTACTTTTATATAAAACTATTTTCCATTTGTGGAAAGATGAATGAGAAAAGGATTCTCGAGTTCTCTACGGAGGCCTATAATGGGTACGACTCTCTGTCTAGGAAAGGCTCGCCTCAACGTCGTAGGTAACTTTCGTGGGAGACGCGGGCTCGATCGTCCTATAATCATGACTCAAGCACATTATTTTTATTTTTCGAAAATAAAAAGAATTGAAATTATTTGAAACTTGAGTATGTGATTATGTGTGCATTAAAGTTGGTGTTAAAACACCTTAAAGTGTGTATAGGGGTTCCGAAATTTTTGGTTATTGCCCATGGTTGGGTGACCTTGATTCATACTTGGTCGGTTGAGTTATGAATTGCTTATTGCAAATGGATTTTGAATTGAATTGTTTATGTGATTTTAGCATTGAATTTATTGTTTTGCATGTGTATGTGAAACAGATAGAGAATATTGATGATATGAGAAAGAATTACTTTAACTTGCACTACTTGGAAGATAATGGAGTCACAATTAGTGAGTTCATAACTGGAATTGTTACCTTGGCTTTAACCCTTTATGAGAAGTATGATTTGGAAGCCTTGACCCAACTACCTTGGATGATTCTTTTGGCCTTGGCTCATTTACCTAAGGTTGCAAAATATCAACCTCTCTTTGACAAGTATGGGGATGTGATCAAGAAAAATGGGATGTGGAATGAAAAGCACCATCATGAAGGGAAGTGGTTAGCAAGCATGTCTAGCCTTAAGAGGGACTTACACTATGTGGAGCGTGAGTATGAACCTAAGAGAAAAGTTGTGAACATTCCCAAGGCTTCAAAGGATTGCACCTTTGGAGAAGATGACCAAATGTACTACCTAAATGCCCAATTACCTTTTTCTTATTGAAGGGAGCGTCATGAATTTGTGGAATCTAGTGATGAGTCCATACCACCTCTTGGTAGGAGCAAGAATTACCATTCTCCTACCCATACTTCAAGCTATGAACCTCTAAAACGTCCTAGCCCAAAAGTCCATTTCCATGTTGCAAAAAGGCCTAGAACTCGTGCCTAAAATTGCCAAAGAAAGAGCCCAAAACCCCAATGCTTCTTCAAGCCAACCTCGTGGTGATGTAAGCCCAGTAAAAAGCCCAAGTTACACTCCTGGCCCGAACAAAAATCTAAGTGATTTTGAGTCAAGCTCTTCAGACCATATTCCAAGCTATAGTGGCTATAACCTAACTCTCATGGCCGAGCCAAGTGATAAGCAAGATGATCTTGATTATGATCCTATTGAAGATGGTTATGCTCGTAGTGTTGCTTGATTGAATGATTGAACTATGATCTTGTTTAATGTTTCAATAATTATCCTAAATGACAAAGTTGTATTTTCATTAATTATTAATGAAATAAAATGATTTATTTGAAATTTCTCTATGTTATTAAGAGAAATAAATGCTTATATGATAGAACTTGTTTTAATTTTCAAGTATGATAATTATACCTAGGAAGTATGTCTGCAAGAATGAGAGACCAAGTGAGGAGTAAGTGCATTGGTTCCAAAGTAGGGAAGGTCCTTAGAAAACTAACCCATATTATTGAGAAAATCACGAAAGTGTTGAACAAAGGAAACTGAAGCTTTGACCTTGACTCTTACAGTGAGGTTTTCAAGAGAGTTGCTGTAGCCAAACCACCTGTTTACTTGGGAAAGGAGGACCCTGTCAGTCTTGAAAATTGGATTAGGGAGTTTGATAAGTTGTTTGATGCAATCAATTGGCCAAGTGAGCTAAGGGTGAACAATGAGGTTTATTATCTGAGGGAGGAAGCTGACTTATGGTGGGCCCAAAGAAAAGATGAGCTGTTGAAGAAACCAAAATTTGGGTAGGATGAGTTCAAGAAAGCCTTGAAAGAAATGTTTTACCATTCCTATCTGAGAAAGCAGAATTGCATGGAGTTTACCAACCTTATGATAGGGAACATGTCAATCAGTGAATACTACAACAAGTTCATTGAGTTGATGAGGTTTGCCCCGGAAGTAGTCTCTACTGAAACCATCAAAGCTCAAAGATTCGAGCAAGGCTTAACCTTAACCCTTCAAGGGAAGCTAGGGGGAGTGACCTTTGAGACCCTGGATGAAGTGTATGGCCGTGCAGCCCATCTGTACAGAATTAAGGGGAGGGAAATGGAGCATGCTGGAGAGAAAAGGAAGAACCTGGATTCTTTTCTTGGGGGTGAAAAGAGGCATAAGCCCAATGGTAACTACCAAGGGAATTCTGGGAGGAGAGACAACAAGGGAACCTTTGGAAAAGGGAATAGAGGACATTCGTCTAATGCTAAGGGGAATGGAAACCAAAGGGGTGATAGACCCAAGAGGAAGTACATCTGTAAGAGGTGTTAGAAAGACCACCCAGGGAAGGACTGTGAAGGGAACCCAGTAACCTAAGAATACTGTCAGAAGTTGGGACACCATAAGTATGAGTGTTTCAAGGAGGCTGACGTTAAGTCAGAAAAAGCGAAAGAGTCGAATGCTCCCAATAAACCACCCCAGTCTAGTGGACCTACACCCAAGGTTGGAAACCAGTGGCAGTGCGGGAAATGCCCCAAAGGGTCGTGTGTTCGTGATGAATAGCCGTGAGGCTGAGTCTGCTAATGATGTGGTAATTGGTGTTTTCTCTATAAGTTCTTTGCTTGTGAAAGTCTTGTTTGATTCGGGGGCGTCCCATTCTTTTGTTTCTAAGAGATTAGTTGGAAGTCTCTGGTTAGAAAGTCTTGAGTTGGTTTCTCTAGATGTGTCTATTCCATCTGGGGAAGTGAGGAGTTGTTCCAAGTTGTTTTTTAGTGTACCTATTTCCTTTCTGGGGAAGAGTTTCTGTCGAATTTGATCGAGTTCGATTTAAAGGATTTCAATGTAATTCTGGGTATGGATTGGTTGGGGAAGTATGAAGCTAAGATCGATTGTGCAGCCGAAAAGGTTACCTTGACTAGCCCAAGTAAAGCTCGAGTGGTGTATAAAAGGGAAGGGAAAAGTTCAGGGTTGAGAATTGTTTCTGCAATGTAACTACAGAAGTTGGTTAAGAAGGGTTGTCCGCTGTTTTTGTGTAGTGTTCAAAAGATTGAAAGTGAGGAAGAGAAAGGTGATGAGAATATTCCTGTTGTGGAAGAGTTTCCAGACGTATTTCCAGATGAGATTCCAGGTATGCCACTAGTAAGGGATGTTGAGTTCACTATTGACCTAGTGCCTGGTACGTTTCTCCAAACTCAGTCAAAGTGGAGGCTTCTGTAGATACCTGATTGTGTCTCCCCAAAAACCAAACCCAGTGATGATTACTTTTCACGTCATTGATTATCAAACAAGGTAAAATATGAAAAGTCTTGTGATGCGGTCGTTTTAATAAAAATACTTCTTTCTGTTTTCGAAAATATTTCTTTTCTCACTCTACTTATGGAAAAGATCCAGTCCAGTTTAGTTTGGTCCATGATATGGGTCAAATAAAAGCGTAGTTGGATTGGGCTCGAGAAGAGCTTTCCAACAATATATTATAAGCCCAATTCCGATGAATAATGAGGAAGTTATGGCCAAAATACTAAATTGGGCCCAAAATGGTTTTATATGACCCAATGATCAAGTGGAGGACCCATTAATTATCAATCCTAAATTCATTAGGATTGACTTTAATCTTCTAGAATAATCTAGAAGGCTATCTTGAGTTCTAGTGGGATTAGGATTAATAATTATGTTTTTGGAAAAATAAAGAATTTTATTTGGAATAAAACAAGTGTTTTAAAAGATTAAATCTGATTTCTTAACAGATAAGTACGGACGTTAATTAGTCTAATTTAATTAGATAAAGGACTCCGTATAGTTTTGAATTAACGTGTTCATCATCGCGAAACGACAGCTTCATAGCGCCGCGATGGACCATGTCGCGCTGCGATGGAAGCAGTTTTACTCTGAATCGAATTCGATCTTTTTCTGATCGTTTCGGGACTATTTTCTCTATAAATAGGGTCCTTATTCCTTGTTTTCAATCATCAACAACCATCTAATTCTATTCTCTTCTCTCTCTTAAGCAATAACTTGTTCTTTCTCCCTCTTTTTAAGCCTAGCCTTTTTACAAACACAATACTGCATTAACGAGTTCTAGACACACCTAGCCAAGCTCGAAGTTGCCTTCTCCCTAGACGTGAAAATTTGATAATTTTTGAGGGTTTGGTCCCAAATCCCTATTTCAATTATTTAAATTAATTATTTGATTTAATATTTTCCTTGAAGTTACTAACGTGTGTATTGTTTTGATAGAAAGAGATACGAAGCAACAAAGTGAGTAATTTCATATATTTCTTTAGAAAGCATGCTTAGATTATTTTAATTCCTAGTATCATGTTAGGATGTTATTTATTGCTTTCTAGTATCATGCTTAGGTTGCTTCCTATTTTCTTCTATCATGTTAGTATCATGTTAGGGTTAAAGCTTTGATCTTTATTGTTTAGTGACATGCTAGGACTTGTTATTAATCATGTTAGTACCATGCCTAGGATCTTGCTAAAATTATTTCTTTGAGAGTATTGTTTTGATGATGGTTTATTGTCAATATATTATTGTGTTGCTTGGTATTATTGTTATTGCTTGATCATGCCCTCTCTTGCAGGATTAAAGGGAATTTGTACTTGTAACCACTCTTAATAAGATAATTAATAATTTTATTTAGGCTAATGTGATTTTAATTCAAGTGATCGCGAATAATAGATTTGTTTGTGCATTAATATCAACCAACACAGATTAAACAGGTTTAGGGTTCATATAATGATTGTATGTTAGTCAGAAAGCGCACATGAATATGAGAAGAATAAAGTGGAGGCGTATTTAGGGTAGGTTCAATCTCTTTTAGGTTGGATTTGTACCTTCATCCCCGAATATGCAGTTATGGTTCAGGACCACTATAGAGTTAGCGATCTCATGGATCGTGAAGGGGTGTAACCTTCACCCTGTGAACGGTTTACAAGTTCCTAAAACTTGTTGGCGACTCTTTTGCTCTAGCTTCCTTCCCTTTGGACGCCACCATACTTAAGTGTATGATCACAGTGGGGCTCAAGTGTGGGATGCTTGAAATTATTCCCTACAGTATGCTTCAAGGCAATTGAAGGCTCATGAAGGGAATCATCTAACCCATGATTTTGAGTTAGCTGCAATAGTGTTTGCCTTGAAGATTTGGAGACATTACTTGTATGGGGTGACTTGTAGGATTTTCACAGATCATAAGAGTTTAAAGTACATTTTCACCCAAAAGCATTTGAATGGGAGGCAGAGAAGATGGTTGAAGTATATGAGTGACTATACATAGGATATTCAGTATCATGAAGGAAAATCTAATGTGGTGGCAGACGCTTTGAGCAGAAATTCAGAACATTCGATGAATGTGATAGTAGTGCCAGATTAGTTGTGTGTTGAATTTCAGAAGTTGAACTTGGAAGTGGTGGAGCATGGTAAAGTGACTAGGATGTTGAACGCCTTGGTGATTCAACCATCCATTTATGATGAGATAAGGGAAAGTCAATTGGAGGATGAGAAGTTAAAGGCAATCAAAAAGAATATTGATGAAGGGCAAAAGTTGGATTTCACTATTTGTGATGAGGGGAGTATTCGTTTCAAGGGAAGATGGTGTGTACCACAGAGTCGTGGAGCTCTGAATTAGAGATTGATGGAAGAGGCCCATAACTCTCCTTATTCAATGCATCTTGGAGGGGATAAGTTGTATAAGGACATGAAGAAGACTTTTTGGTGGCCCAATTTGAAGACAGAAGTGGCTGAATTTGTGGCTAAGTGTTTGACATGTCAGAAAGTGAATATTGAGCATCGCAGGCCTCAAGGAAAGGTCTAATCCTTGAGGTGCCCAAATGGAAGTAGGATTCAATTTCTATGGATTTTGTGGAAGCCTTGCCAAAGACCAAGGCAGGGAACGACACTATTTGTTGGGTAATAGTGGACAGGTTGACGAAGTCAGAAGCGTTTATACCCATGAAAAATACTTGGACTATGGATCAGTTGGAGAGAGCTTATGTGAAGTTCGTGGTAAAGTACCATGGGTTACCCTCGGACATCTTTGGGATAGAGATTCGAGATTTTTGTCTAACTTTTGGAAGAGTTAGCAAAAGGCGATGGGAATTAAGTTGTTAATGAGCACAACGCTTCATCCTGTGACAGATGGTCAGACGGAAAGAACGATTCAGACATTGGAGGATATGTTGAGAGGTTGTGTGATGGAGTATCAAGGGTCTTGGGAAGACCACTTGGATTTGATAGAGTTCTCTTACAACAATAGTTACCATGTAAGCATTGGAATGGCACCGTTTGAAGCGTTGTATGGTCAGAAGTGTAGAAGCCCAGTTTGTTGGAGTGATATAAGTGAGACTATGGTACTTGGGCCAAAGATGATTGAGGATATGGTGAATCAGGTCAAGTTGATCCAAGAAAAGATTAAAGCAGCCCAAGATCGACAAAAAAGCTATGCTGATTTGAAAGGAGGGAGGAAGAATATGAAGTTGGAGAGAAGGTTTTGTTGAAGATTTCACCCATGAAGGGTATGATGAGGTTTGGAAAGAAGGGAAAGCTGAGCCCAAAGTACATAGGGCCTTATGAGATTATACAGAAAGTGGAAAAAGGGGCATATAATTTGGATTTTCCAAATGAGCTAGAAAGGTTTCACAATGTGTTCCATGTGAGCCAAATTCGAAAATATATTCTTGATGTGACACATGTGTTGCAACCAAAAACCATTGAGATGGACGAGAATTTGACTTATGAGGAAAGACCAATAAAGATTCTGGATTCTAAAGTGAGGAGCATAAGGAACAAGAATGTGAGTATCGTGAAAGTATTGTGGTCGAATCAGAAAACTAAGGAGGCTACATGGGAAGCTGAGGCTGATATGAAGAAACGTTACCCAGAGCTGTTTGCCTAAGGTTAGTGGTCAAGTTACGGGGGTGTAACTCCTTTTAAGGGGGGTAGAGGGCGATAGAGTTTCACACGTTTGCTTTTCAAGTCATTTTTGAGTGATTTCGAATCTTTCTTGAGTTTGTTTAGGGTCTTGAGTCAAGTTAGTTAGTGCATGAACCAAAACCTTAAAATGATTTTCGTTTCTTTTTTGCTAAGTTTCGGGTCAAAACTTCTTTTAAGGGGGGTAGACTGTAATACCCCGTATTTTCATACGTATTTTCCTAATTAATTAATTATTATTTCATAAAAAGGGTATTTTAGTAAATTAACTTACTATTTGAATTTTGGAGCCAAAATGATATCTGAATTTTGGCGCCAAAAATATTTTGAAACCTAATTATTATTTTTAGATTTTGGATAAGATTTATTATCAATTTATTTTATTTAAAAATCGGATTATTTATATATTTCGAATATTTTAATTAAAGCAAAAACTATATTATATTAATTAATTAAAAGGTCCGAAAATTCCAAAATAGTAGCTAGGAATTTTGGATTTTCTATGAATAGAAAATTTGATTTTCTATGAATAGAAAATTTGATTTTCTTAGTTATTTTAATGGTGAATAATTGGTATTTATTTATTTAATTATTTAATTAATTATTTTATACAATAAATATTATTTACACAATTATTTTTAATTCCTAAAAACTAGCGAAATATTTCCCTAAATATAATTAGGTGGTCCAAAAATTTGAGCTAAGGAAGCTCAAAATTTTCGGCCATCCTAGTTGGATTTATGGGGATTTATTTTGGAAAATTATATTTTTAATTATCTCCTTAAAATCTAGTATTTTCCTTAATTCTATTTTTCCATCTCCTAAATATTTTATCATCATATTTTCCTACCTTTTTATCTCCCTTGATTATTCCCCAAGTAATCTTCCTTGCCATATTATTTTTCATGACAACACACTTTCCATATTTTTATTATGCACAATCACCTTAATATCAAAACTTTTCATAATTACTTGTTCACTTCTCCAAGTATTTCCATAACTCTTCTTGCCATAACTCTTCCTACATTTTCCTACCATAATTCATGCCCATACTAGCCTATAAATACCCCTTCATTTCATGACCAAACACTTACACCAATTCTCATAATTCTCTCTTCTTTTCTTCTCTTATTTCTCTCTCTTTTCCCTTCTCCTCTTTGCGCACCACCACCACCACCTCCACCGTACACCACCACCACCTCCAGCGACCCATGCCGCCGCCAGCCACCTCCGGCACCCCCTGCCGCCGCCGGCAGCCCTCCCTTGCCGCCACTCTCCTCCTCTTTCTCTTTGGTTTTCTATCTTTTCTTTTTCTCTTTTCTTATTTAATTAATTATATTTATTATAGGGGATTTTGTAAAAATTATTACAACTAGTTTTAATTAAATAAAATCAGATTTTTAATGATGTTTATGAGAAAATAATTTAAAAGGTTCAAGTACATTTAGTTGGGGGTTTTTAATTTAATTATTGTTATTATTTGTTAACCTTATATTAATTAAGGTTATATTTAATTGTAGAGTGTGTTCAATCAAGGTTCTTGAGTTCTTTTGTGTGGTTTTGCTAAGCAAGGATCGATGTGTGTTTAGGTGGCTAGATACCTTCAAAAGTGATTGGTTTGAATAGCATGTTTTATACGATTTTATTGGTGATTGAATTAAATTGACTTGAATTATGATTTATGAAATAAAGTATGATTTTAATGTGTGTTTTTAATGAATCGATCTTGATATTATGATTTTATTGAACTAGGGTTTATGAAATAAAAAGTATGATTAAAGGATTGTTTTTAATAAATAAATTAAAGGTTGATTTTATATCATGTTTTGATTAATTAACTTATTAATAATGTTTTAAAGGTTTGATTTTGAAAGCATATGGAATTTAATAAAAAGGAGTTTGGAATTTATATTGAAATTATTAAAAAGGATTTATTGAATGATTATTATTAAAGCTTTATAAGCATGTTAGTAATCCCACTATGTGTATTTGGTTTATTTGATAAGACTTTGGACTTTATATGACCGAGTCTTTCCTCAAGAATAGCCTTGTGATATAAGGAGACTAGCTTGGGGTGTGCACACTTGGGTAAGGAATTTGGATATTTATTGAAATTGATTTTAAAGGAATTGGTTTTATTAATTATTATTGAATTATTGGAATGGTTGAAATATTGAAATTTGGTTTTAAATCATGAATTGGATTATTGGTTAATTATTGGAATTGGTTTTAAAAGCATGTTTGCTACTAAATTGAATTTAATTATCTTTCACTTATCGTACTTAGCATATTTTGCTAATTTGCATTTCTATTTGTTTTGGTTCGCCCTGTTTACCTTAATGGTAAGCAGTGTTGACTAATTTCAGGTGAAGTCAATATGTGAGCAATTGGGGTCCCGGGAATGTCTTCATCTAGATTAGGAATGTCGGTTCTTGTTTTATTTATGAGTACTCATGACAATGGTTACTATTATGGTTTTATTAATAAAAGAGTATTGAAGTTTCCGCTGCAAAGTATTGGTTTTATTTAGTAAGTTTGGTAGCCTTGCGTAATCACGCGGCGGTAATACGCATAAGCCTATCTCTACGGTATAATTATACGTATTTTTTTGGTATTTCCGTAGAGGGAGATTTGGGGGTGTTACAATGGATCCCCAAGAACCCTAGAATTAAACTACTCACACTTAATTAAATCTAAACTAAACAAAGCAATTAAATTAAGCATGTTTAAAAGCAGTAAGCAATTATATAAAACAATCTATAAACCTTATAAAAAATGCAAAATGAAATAACTGTTCCTTATGAACAATGCAATGTGGTACCATTACAAAGACACCCCCACTTTTAATAAATTGCCAAAATTTCCCTTGCTTAACTTTGTGCATTTGCTTACCATCTATAATGGAGAATACAGTTGTTCTCCATGCCTTTGTTTGACTGCCAGCTAAGAACCTAAGGTAGGTTTTTTTTTTTTGACAAGACGAGCTAAAAAACAAAAAAACAACACAACAGAAAAATTAAAAAGACCATAACAACATATGACGCTGACGAGCTTGAGTCGCTAACCAATGAGCAGGAGCAACCCATTGTCGAGGAATCTTCCGAATAACACAAGAAGAAAACCGAGAGATCAAATTCCTGATATCTTGCAACAGCCATAAACAAGAAATATCCCGACAGTTGTCATTGCTGAGAGAAGATAATAAAGGCGAGCAATCCGTATAAATCAGCAGATGTCGAAAGGTACGATGGTCTGCTGCCTGTAAAGCCCAGAAACAAGACTGCAACTCTGGCTGAAAGGCCGAGGAAGAAATGAAAGCTCTGGAACCCCCTCCAAGAACAGTGGCAGAATGCGGAGATCTAAAAATCCAACCTGCCCCTGCAGTATTATCACGGGGATTGTAAGCACCGTCGATCAAAAGAAAGACATCAGCGGAAGAATCTGAAGATCTTGTAAGATAACATGACAAGATAGGAGGATTCCTGATGGCTCCAGAGACACCTCCAGTAAGACGAGCAGAGGCCTTAAAAACATCGACCGCAGAACCTCGAGAAACCCAGTCCTGCATAATATGAAGGATCACAGATGGGGAAGTGACAGCATAACGAAAGATCTTGTGATTCCGAGCTATCCAAATGGCCCAAAAGAAAGAGACTACGGTAATCAACGTATCCCAAAGTTTATTCTGCCGCAACTGATAAATCAAATCCGCAAACCAGACGATAAACTGAACGTCCCGATGAATGGTAAGAGACGAAAGTAGAGGAACAGACGTCCAGATATTTGAAACAAAAGAGCAGTCACGAAACAGATGATCAACTGACTCATAAGAACCACGACAAAGAACACAAGTAGTCTCAACTGGGAGTCCTCGCTGTTGCAGAACACCATTGAGAGGAAGCGCATTTTGAAGGAGCTTCCAACAGAATAATTGTAACTTTGGCAACAGTGGCAAACCCCAGAAAGCCTTCCACCATGAAGAGGTTAAGATAGAACCCCTGGAAGAAAAGTCGAGGTGACGAAGCAGCATGGCGTAGGCTGATTTAGTAGAAAAAACCCCATCCTTAGAATATTTCCAGTATACAAAATCATCCATCGGTCTTCTCGGACGCTCAAGGGCCAGAATACGACTAGATGTAGAGGAATCAAACAGTTGATGAACCCGATAAGTGTGCCACGCGTAGGAACGCGGATCAATGATAGAAGAAACATGAGACGGGAGAGGCGTCTCACAATTATCACGAAACCTGATTGAATCACCAGGAACCCAAGAGTCCTGGAGAATGTGAACCTGAGACGGAGAGAAGGATACCTAGCTGAGAGTGTCCTAGAAACAAGAAGCTGAGGATTATGATGAATGCGCCAACATTGTCTAGCCAACAGAACTGAATTGAAAGACTGAAGCTGACGAATTCCTAATCCACCTAGACCTTTTGGAAGATGTAAAAGGGTAGAGGAGCGAAGAGCCAACCCTCGAGAACGATGATCCGATCTCCACCAGAAGCGAGCTAACAGACCATCTACTTTTGAACAGATAGACGAGGGAACTTTGAAAATGGACAGAATATGATTAAAAGAAGCCACCAAAACAGAGTTGATGATAACCAATTTAGCTGCAGACGAAAGACCAAGGGAAGCTGTAGGGAATATTTCAAGCATTATGATCCCAAACTTGAACCCCACTGTGATCATACACTAAAGTACGGTGGCGTTCCAAAGGGAAGGAAAAGAGAGCAAAAGAGTCGCCAACAAGTTTTAGGAACTTGTAAACCCAAAAGACAATCCAAAAGGACCATCAACTACTCCATAAGGTCTTGAACCAAATAGGGTCCGGGGATGAGGGTACGAATCCAATCTACAAAAGAAAGGACCCGCCCTATAAAATAGGCCTCTACTTTGTTCTGCTCGTATTCATGTGCGCTTTTCGAATAACATACAAACATTATATTGAACCTACCTTGTTTATCTATGTTGGTTGAAATTAATGCACAAATAATACTATTATTGGCGATCACTTGAGTTAAAATCACATTAGCCTAAACCAAATTATTAATTATCTTATTAAGCGTGATTTCAAGTACAAATTCCCTTTAACAATCATAAAAGGTGTGATCAAGCAATAACAATAAAAAATAAATCAAGCAACATAATAATAAGCAATAAACAATAACAACGATGATAATAACATGATATAATAAAGCTTAAATATAATAGCAAGATCCTAGGCATGATACTAACAAGATTAATAACAAATCCTAGCATGTCACTAAACAATAAAGATCAAAGCTTAAAACCTAACATGGTACTAACATGATATTAGAAAGAGTAAAGGCATCCTAAACATGATACTAGAAATATAAAATAACATCCTAACATGATACTAGAAAGCATTAAAAACATCCTAACATGATACTAGGAATCATAAACAATAATAAGCATGCAATCTACATTGTGAAAGAAATAGGAAGTAAGCTAATCTACTTACTTTGAAGCCTCGTACCTCTTTCTAATAACAAAATACACAAGTTAGTAAACTTCAATGAAAATCAATAAAGAAAAATTAAAGAACTAAATTAAAATCAGATTAAATAAAGTTTTGACTAGTTTTGGACCAAACCCTCAGAAAATATCAACCTTTCACGTCTAGGGCGAAGGCAACTTCGAACTTGGCTAAGAGACTCTAAGTCTTGTGAATGCGGAATATTGTGTTTTGTAAAAGGTTGGTTTAGAAAGAGAGAGAAAGAAAGCATATATTGCTCAAGAGAGAAAAGAGAGAATTAAGGAAGAGTTAATGAGAATTGATGATGAGAGTTGATGAAAGTTGAGGAATAAAAACGGAGGTTCGGACCCTATTTATAAGAAAACAGTGCGGAAAATCATAGAATTTGATAAGTAATAAAACTCCACTCTGTCGCTAACAAACCGACCTTGTCGCCAGAAGTTTATCCTGTCGCGAGGCGACAGAGTTTGTCGCGAGGCGACAAGCCTGTCATTTCGCGACAAGACAGTTTTTTGCGGATTTTGTTTTAATCATATCTTTTGATCTAGAAGTCCAAATAAGTCATATAATATGTCGTTGGAAAGCTCTTGAAGTCTAATTTCTAATGCAATTGGAATCCGCTTAAAATCTTTTGTAGATAAAAAGATATGGACGAAATAGTGAAAGGGTGTCAGTTTTGTATAGAGTTTCGTATATCTTTAATATCTTTTTCGTTATAGCTCGGATTTAATATTTATAATATATCATTGGAAAGATAATTTCAAGATCTATCCAACCATATAAAATTTGGATAAAAAATATGAGGCACGAAAATAATATCTGACTATCTTTGAACATCTTTAAAATCCGAATAGAAATAGGAAAGTTTTAAAAAAGGAAAGTTTATATTCAAATCAAATTCCATGATCTTATCTTTTCAAAAACGGATAATTAAGATATTTTAGAAACTTATAGAAGATTCTAATCAATCCTAATTAGTTTAGGAATAGGATTAAACCTTTGGACCCTCCTCATGATCATTGGGTCGTAGGTAAAATCCGATTTGGGCCCAGTTTAGTATTTTGGCCATAACTTCCTCATTATTCATCGGAATTGGGCTTATAATATATCGTTGGAAAGGTCTTTTCGAGCCCCATCCAACTACACTATTATTGGACCCTTATCATGGACCAAAATAAATTGAATTGGACGTTTTCATAAAATAGAGTGGGTTTTCGAAAACAGAAAGAAGGATTTTAAATAAAACTAAACCGCAACACTTGACTTTTAACCACTTTCACCTCATTCTATTATGGTTCGACGTGAAAGGCATTCATCACTGGTTTTGGTTTTGGGGAGACACAAATGGGTGTCTACAGAAGCCCCCACTTTGACTGAGTTTGGAGAAACTTATGTTTCGAAAACAAAAGTCAAAGTAGCGATAGGGACGGAGAATGATTCAAAACGTTCTGCGATTCCAAATCATTCTTATAACGCCGATACCTGCAAACTAATCATTAGTTAAACAGATAAAAGAGTTAAGAAACGCGTATCTTGCACCGTCGAGCACACGTCTCTGGAGTAACCGTTTTGTTGCATTTCATTTTGACGACCTTCTACAAGCTAGAGAACGCCATCTTGCTGTTGTTGATGTTCACTCGTCTCTGAACAATGGAGTCTTTTTTGAGGATTGTTCACTCGTCTCTGAACAATGGAGCTTTTTTGAGGAATGTTCACTCGTCTCTGAATAATAGAGCTTGATAGAATGAGATGTCCACGCGTCTCTGAACTATAGAGCTTGATAGAATGCCCACGCATCTCTGAACAAAAGAGCTTTGATGATATGTCCACGCGTCTCTGAACAAAAGAGCTTGATAATATGTCCACGCGTCTCTGAACAAAAGAGCTTTGATGATATGTCCACGCGTCTCTGAACAAAAGAGCTTGATGATATGTCCACGCGTCTCTGAACAAAAGAGCTTGATACTTGAATGTTTGTTACGATCGTTCGGTTGGCTGCGAACGGGAACTTTTCTAAATGGTTGTATCCTGTAAAAATCAAAATAATTGCCAAAAGACTTTGCTGGTGTTTTTCTTAGGGTTGACCTAAGGCTTGATGTGTTTCTTAGGGTTGACTTAAGGTGAATGATTGACTTGAGATTGACTCAAGGTGAATTGACACGACATGACTCAATGTACATGACTCGTGTGTGATGTGCGACTCGAAAATGCAAAAAAGCAAAAATTTCCCGTCATTTTTGTGGAGGGTACCGACTTTCTCCCGAAAAAGAAAGACGTGAAAAAGAAAGAATCGAAGTGTTTGATGGTGCATGTTGAATGAGCTTAATCAAGTATATGCATTTGATACTATCTCTCAAGGTGCAAGGATTAATCCAACCTAAACTATCTTAGTTGACTTGATTATGAAAGTATTTAGGTAACTTAGGCACGGAGGCTAAGCACTTCATACTTTGATACAATGATGATTATAAGTGATGAGTGATGTGTGATATGACAAAGCATGCTTCAACATTATGTTAAGATTTCATGACAAAGGGTTCCTAATTGGGAGTCTATTTGGTCATGTATCTGTGATGTGTGTGAAAGTGACACTAAAGTTAAGCTGCAAAGGCTAAGTGTATGGAAAAGTATTATTTGATAAGAGTCAAATAATGATGACTCTTAGGCTAGGTAGGCTAATGATGTAAGGATCAAGCCCCCAAGTCTAGCTCTAAGTAAATAGGGATGAGCATTGGAAATCCCTTGATATGATCATGGTGTAAGTGTGTGAATGTGAAAATGAATGCATTTTTATTATGGCCGCACCTCAATGTGAGGTTGCTTACGTATCCGTTAGGAATCAGGCCAAACGTAGCTCTAGCCGAACCTCGCACAAGTGTGTATACCCCAAAAAGGTCTTTTTAAGGGTTGTAACGTGGTTAGGCTAAAGGTTAGAGAAGAAGGGGATAAAGGCTCAAGACCCTAGATAAGCCCCCAAGGTGTGCAACCTTGCTTTTGAATCTTTGTATTTTTATGCTTGAGGTTTCTCATTTTTGAGGTCTCTCTTTTTTTTGTTTGCTCTTCTTTTTATTTTGCTTTTGCATTTTTCATATTCGCATTTTTTTTATATGTGTGGGCAATCTCGATCATGCGGTCTATCACTCACTTGGCATTCATGTTTCTCAGGCACGGTACCGAGCACTCGATAAGAAACGCAATCTCAGACATGTTCTTATCAAAGATATTTTCATATCAAAGACATTGGAACACTTGCCCTTTTGTACACTTTTATTCATTTACTTATTTTTATTTTACTCTTTTGAAATCACTCAAGCTTTCATATTTGGAACTTGCATAAGTTACACACCATCCCATCCCAAGGTTAGTAGATGTGGGTTGAAAAAAGAAAGGTCTATTGTTAGACGAGGCTCAAAGTGGTTTATCAAAAAAAGGATTATATATTTAAAGGGTGAAGATGATATGGTTACAAGGGGTGCCTTAAATCATTGGTATACCTTGTGCTTAATTCGGCATTTTTTTTTTAACAATGCAATGATCATATGCAAGGAATAAAAATGCTCATTTTATTAAAAGGGAAAAAGGAAAAACCTATGTAATAAATCTAAGGTAGACAAAGGGTGCCTATGCTAGACTTATTGGGGAAAGGTTTGAAAAAAGAAGAAGAAAGCATGAAATCTTAGTGAGAAGCTTGCCTTGTGTTTTGTCTCATCATTACTCCTTTTTTTATTATTATTATTGTCAATCACATGATTCGAACTCGATTCAACATGCATAGATGAGAAGAGATCATGAAAGAATGAAGGGAATGATATGTGTGGAGAAAGTATGTAGAGTGTAGGAAGATGATGTAGATGAAGAAATAGGAATAGAATGGACCCCCATTCAAATGACGGAAAAATCGACTCATGCATGAACCTAAGACATGGTCATGGTGACATGTACAAAGTGTGTGCTAAGACTAATGAGTGTAAGTGACATGTTAAGACTTGTGTCATGACCATGTGGCTAGACTATGTGACTAGACTTAAACAAAGACTAAGTTAAGACTTCACGTATGTGCATTAAAATGGACAGGCTGTGGTATTTTAACCATAACTTTTAATCTGTGACTCTGATTGGGACGAAACCAACGCCTAATTAAAGATAAAACTCGGGGCTACAGATCCATAGGTTATACGACTCGTGGTTCTTCCTAGAACTCCGGCTATGACCAAAAAAAATTTGACGCATGTGCAGTATACGGGAATAAAAATCCGGGTTGACTAAAAGGAACTATGACTCGATTTTAGGCTTGTTCATTAGTTCAAATTAATTAATTAATTAATTAAACAAAGTCTTTGACTCTTAGTGTATGACCATCGGACTTTTAAGTGCCTAGACTCAATTAAAGATTTAAATGTGGTTTGAACCATTAATAAATCGATAAACCGATTAGTAGACTGTGAATTAGACTCGTCGTGATGACTCGAGCAAGAAAACTGGACTGTCGCTAAAACAACAGGATTGTCGCCACTGTTTAGAGCCTGTCGCTAGACGACAAAATTGTCTCCAGACGACAGACACTAAACTGCAGCGCCATAGTCCAAATTTCTGTGCCATTGCTGGAACATTAATCTAGACTGTTTCCAGTAATTTTACTCTAAATGGACATGCCTAAAGTCGTACTAAGTCGAATTGATTAATTTATTAGCCTTTAATTAATTCAAAATTAATTAATTAGACAAAGTCCTTTTAGTCATTAGTCAATTTATTTAGTCTTTAACACAAGTCAAACAAACGGTTAACACATATATAATATATACAAGCAAGGGTGCACAAGTAGTTCACATAGTCACAATATGATGAGTTTGCAACCTAACCATGGCTCTAGTTCTCTAAAGTTCAAGGATATGGGTTAAGTCAAAAAGGTCCATGGTTATGAATCCATATGCATTGCACACAAGCCTACCGTGAGGGTTGGAGCGAATGGACAGGATTCCGCGAGTTCGTGATGAAATCGAACTCGACTCCATGGTTTGGTGGATTCACAAACTTTGCACGTACCCAAATCTGAACTTTGCACATGATAGTGGGATATTCCATTGGGCAGGTGAAGCAAGAACCCCCAGAGGGTAATTTCCATATGTAGAACACATATGGGTTCAGAAAAGTGAGAAAAGGACTCAATCAACAAGTAAAATCAAGCCAAAAATACTAGAAATGGTCAAAGCAAGAAGGCAGACCCCTGGCTCGGTATTGGAAGAACTTGGCGCCAGACTACAGGGACTGTCACCGCAAAAAAGCTTCTGTCGCCAAGCGACATAACTGTCGCCAGGCGACAGAAACTTTTTACGGGCGACAAGCCCTGTTTTCTAGACGCTAGTTCCTACATGCCTTGGCAAGTTTCTGTGTTCTTCGAATTTTCCAGATTTCGCATCATCTTTTCGATTCTAGTCATGAAAGATATTTCTCAAATTTCCTACATGTAAAATTCCTATGGATTGACTCATGGGGTGCTCCCATGAGGACCTTTTAATGCATATGACAATAATGTTAATCAAATCACGCACATGAAATACTTAGAATTTTTCGAGTCTCATCCGCTCATTCTAAATGATTGCCAAAATTAAATAAATTTCAGGAATATAAATAGAAATCCTCCCCAGTGGAGTTGCCAAAAACTGTAGGGAATATTTCAAGCATTATGATCCCAAACTTGAACCCCACTGTGATCATACACTAAAGTACGGTGGCGTTCCAAAGGGAAGGAAAAGAGAGCAAAAGAGTCGCCAACAAGTTTTAGGAACTTGTAAACCCAAAAGACAATCCAAAAGGACCATCAACTACTCCATAAGGTCTTGAACCAAATAGGGTCCGGGGATGAGGGTACGAATCCAATCTACAAAAGAAAGGACCCGCCCTATAAAATAGGCCTCTACTTTGTTCTGCTCGTATTCATGTGCGCTTTTCGAATAACATACAAACATTATATTGAACCTACCTTGTTTATCTATGTTGGTTGAAATTAATGCACAAATAATACTATTATTGGCGATCACTTGAGTTAAAATCACATTAGCCTAAACCAAATTATTAACTATCTTATTAAGCGTGATTTCAAGTACAAATTCCCTTTAACAATCATAAAAGGTGTGATCAAGCAATAACAATAAAAAATAAATCAAGCAACATAATAATAAGCAATAAACAATAACAACGATGATAATAACATGATATAATAAAGCTTAAATATAATAGCAAGATCCTAGGCATGATACTAACAAGATTAATAACAAATCCTAGCATGTCACTAAACAATAAAGATCAAAGCTTAAAACCTAACATGGTACTAACATGATAATAGAAAGAGTAAAGGCATCCTAAACATGATACTAGAAATATAAAATAACATCCTAACATGATACTAGAAAGCATTAAAAGCATCCTAACATGATGCTAGGAATCATAAACAATAATAAGCATGCAATCTACATTGTGAAAGAAATAGGAAGTAAGCTAATCTACTTACTTTGAAGCCTCGTACCTCTTTCTAATAACAAAATACACAAGTTAGTAAACTTCAATGAAAATCAATAAAGAACAATTAAATAACTAAATTAAAATCAGATTAAATAAAGTTTTGACTAGTTTTGGACCAAACCCTCAGAAAATATCAACCTTTCACGTCTATGGCGAAGGCAACTTCGAACTTGGCTAAGAGGCTCTAAGTCTTGTGAATGCGGAATATTTTGTTTTGTAAAAGGTTGGTTTAGAAAGAGAGAGAAAGAAAGCATATATTGCTCAAGAGAGAAAAGAGAGAATTAAGGAAGAGTTAATGAGAATTGATGATGAGAGTTGATGAAAGTTGATGAATAAAAACGGAGGTTCGGACCCTATTTATAAGAAAACAGTCCGGAAAATCATAGAAGTTGATAAGGAATAAAACTCCACTCTGTCGCTAACAAACCGACCTTGTCGCCAGAAGTTTATCCTGTCGCCAGGCAACAGAGTCTGTCGCGAGGCGACAAGCCTGTCGTTTCGCGACAAGACAGTTTTTTGCGGATTTTGTTTTAATCATATCTTTTGATCTAGAAGTCCAAATAAGTCATATAATATGTCGTTGGAAAGCTCTTGAAGTCTACTTTCTAATGAAATTAGAATCAGATTAAAGTCTTTTGTACATAAAAAGATATGGATGAAATATTGAAAGGGTGTCAGTTTTGGATAGAGTTTCGTATATCTTTAATATCTTTTTCGTTATGGCTCGGATTTAATATTATAATATATCATTGGAAAGATAATTTCAAGATCTATCTAACCATATAAAATTTGGATAAAAAATATGAGGCACGAAAATAATATCTGACTATCTTTGAACATCTTTAAAATCCGAATAGAAATAGGAAAGTTTTAAAAAAGGAAAGTTTATATTCAAATCAAATTCCATGATCTTATCTTTTCAAAAAAGGATAATTAAGATATTTTAGAAACTTATAGAAGATTCTAATCAATCCTAATTAGTTTAGGAATAGGATTAAACCTTTGGACCCTCCTCATGATCATTGGGTCGTAGGTAAAATCCGATTTGGGCCCAGTTTAGTATTTTGGCCATAACTTCCTCATTATTTATCGGAATTGGGCTTATAATATATCTTTGGAAAGGTCTTTTCGAGCCCCATCCAACTACACTATTATTGGACCCTTATCATGGACCAAAATAAATTGAATTGGACGTTTTCATAAAATAGAGTAGGTTTTCGAAAACAGAAAGAATGATTTTAAATAAAACTAAACCGCAACACTTGACTTTTAACCACTTTCACCTCATTCTATTATGGTTCGACGTGAAAGGAATTCATCACTGGTTTTGGTTTTGGGGAGACACAAATGGGTGTCTACAGAAGCCCCCACTTTGACTGAGTTTGGAGAAACTTATGTTTCGAAAACAAAAGTCAAAGTAGCGATAGGGACGGAGAATGATTCAAAACGTTCTGCGATTCCAAATCATTCTTATAACGCCGATACCTGCAAACTAATCATTAGTTAAACAGATAAAAGAGTTAAGAAACGCGTATCTTGCACCGTCGAGCACACGTCTCCGGAGTAACCGTTTTGTTGCATTTCATTTTGACGACCTTCTACAAGCTAGAGAACGCCATCTTGCTGTTGTTGATGTTCACTCGTCTCTGAACAATGGAGTCTTTTTTGAGGATTGTTCACTCGTCTCTGAACAATGGAGCTTTTTTGAGGAATGTTCACTCGTCTCTGAACAATAGAGCTTGATAGAATGAGATGTCCACGCGTCTCTGAACTATAGAGCTTGATAGAATGCCCACGCATCTCTGAAAAAAAGAGCTTTGATGATATGTCCACGCGTCTCTGAATAAAAGAGCTTGATGATATGTCCACGCGTCTCTGAACAAAAGAGCTTTGATGATATGTCCACGCGTCTCTGAACAAAAAAGCTTGATGATATGTCCACGCGTCTCTGAACAAAAGAGCTTGATACTTGAATGTTTGTTACGATCGTTCGGTTGGCTGCGAACGGGAACTTTGCTAAATGGTTGTATCCTGTAAAAATCAAAATAATTGCCAAAAGACTTTGCTGGTGTTTTTCTTAGGGTTGACCTAAGGCTTGATGTGTTTCTTAGGGTTGACCAAAATAAACTGAATTGGACGTTTTCATAAAATAGAGTGGGTTTTCGAAAACAGAAAGAAGGATTTTAAATAAAACTAAACCGCAACACTTGACTTTTAACCACTTTCACCTCATTCGATTATGGTTCGACGTGAAAGGCATTCATCACTGGGTTTGGTTTTGGGGAGACACAAATGGGTGTCTACAGAAGCAAAGGCCGACAAGCGCTGAACTACTTTATCAATCAAGAAGCCAAAATTCGCAACCTTACTTCGACCCAGCTCCACCGGGACACCCAAATAAGAACCCAGTGTAGATTTACACTGAAGCTTCAAGCTCCGGCTAAGAAAATCCCGATAATCTGTTGGAGTATTAGGACTAAACTTAACGAAGGACTTCTGAAGATTAATCACTTGTCCCGATAAGGAGCAAAACTCCGTGAGGAGAGTCATAAGATTTTCACAAGCCTCAGGAGAAACTTGTAAAAATAAAAGAGAATCATCAGCGAAAAACAGGTGAGAAATAGCTGGAGCGTTCCGAGAAATACAAATACCCTTAAGAAGAGAAGCCCGCTCAGCCCTTCGAATCATAGCCGACAGAACCTCCATACACAGCACAAACAAGTAGGAAGGCAGGGGATCACCCTGTCGGAGACCATAATGTGGTGAAAATGTCGGAAGGGGATTACCATTAACCAAAACTTGATAGGAGACCGTTGTAACGCACTGTCGAACAATGTGTATCCAATAAGGAGGAAACCCATAGGCCTGAAGAAGACGAAACAGAAATTCCCAATTGACCCTGTCATAAGCTTTGTTCATATCCAACTTAAGAGCAGCGAAAAACTTCCTTTTCGCTTTGGATTTGTTCATAAAAGAAAGAACTTCATGCGCAATCAGGGCATTATCCGAAAGAAGTCTTCCTGGAACAAAAGCATTCTGATAATCCGCAACTAAACTAGGTAACACTAGTCGAATACGACTAGTAAGGCATTTAGTTACGCACTTATAGATAACATTACAAAGACCAATCGGACGGAATTGAGAAATTAACTCCGGATTATCCACCTTTGGAAGTAAGGTCAAAAAAGTGCGATTCCAATCCTTCAGCATATAACCATGAACAAAGAAATGCTGAACCGCTACTACCACAGAGTGACCAACCAACTGCCAAGAAGATTTAAAAAAAGCAGACGGGAAGCCATCAGGCCCAGGTGATTTATCATCATCAATACTGAAAATAGCAGATCGAATCTCTTCCGAGGTGAAAGGTTCCATAAGAAACGCCTTCTGATCAGGAGAGAGAGAGGGAAGACAAAGGTTATCCCACCAATCTGAATCAAAGGTGGAAACTTGAGGAGACACTGAATACAACTCTTTATAAAAGTCTAGCGTAATGGAATTGATATGAGCTGTGTCTTGATGCCAACAACCAGTGGAATCCCGAAGACCCAAAATCTTATTCTGTCGTTTACGAGTTTGGACCTTAGAGAACAAAAGGCGAGAATGTGAATCACCTAAAGCATCCCACTTAGTTTTAGCACGTTTCTGCCAGAAAATATAAGCCGCCTGTGCCTCAGCAATCTGCTCATTCTTAGTAGAGATGAACAAGAACCGGTCTGCACGGGAGTAGAGAGAAAGCGATGCTTGTTGAACATCAAAGACAAGCTGTTTCCAGTTAATACCCCAAGCATTCTTGTGGGTAATGCACCAAGCTAAAAGACGATCCCGAGTAACAGAGAGCTTACGAGATAAGGCAAACATGGGAGACCCAGGAAAGAACAAGGAAAAAACAGAAGCTATAATGTTGTGAATGGCTGGAGCGGACAAGCACCAGTTTTCTACGCGATAGGGACGTTTACAGAAGTCAGAATCTGAAAGGATAACAGCAGCATGATCTGAAAATAAGATTGGCTGGTGCAGAAGCTTAGTATCCGGATAATTAGTAAACCAAGTGGAAGAGCCATAGGCTCGATTTAGACGTTCAAAAATAGGATCCGAGTCCAATCTGTTATTAGTCCAGGTATAACGAGGTCCAAAAAAAGGAACGTCTACCAAGTCCAAACCTATTCTCCAATTCATAAAGTCCCATTGTCCCGGAATCGAAAAATTACCTCCTAATTTGTCCGAACTATATTCCACTTGATTAAAGTCCCCGATAAGCACCACATTGGAGACTGTATCCAGTAAATTACTAATCAAGTACCAAATCTCCAAGCGATTAGTAATATGAGGCGAGCCATACACAAACATTACATGTCTTATTTCATCACCTTGCACTAATTTACATAGATATACATTTTGAGAAGTATAAACAGGGACTAACCTAACCGCTGAAAACCAACATATGAACAATCCACCACTAAGACCTACAGCATCCATACCACAACAACCCAAAAAAGGTAAAGATGCTAACTTTTGAGCTATATTATCTACAGACACCATTGTTTCCAAAAGACAAACGAGATCCAAACTATGAGAGCGGACTAAAGTTGTAACATAAGGAATTTTAGGGGAGTCCGCTTGTCCTAAGCCCCTACAATTCCAAAGAGCAACTCTCATCCCGAAGGTGGTGACCTTTCGCGGGAGGTCACCGATCCCTCAGAAGATGCTTGAGAAGAAGATTGAACATCCGCCTTGCGCTTCTTGTAAGGAAGAAAACAGGGAAGACAAGAAGAGCTTGAAGTATGATGTTGCTGTTCATCAGGGAGAGGCGGAGCAGTTGGAGTAAGCAAACCCCCAGCCCTCTTACGCGGCCCATGACTCTTGACCCATTCCCACATTTTTTCACCACTTTTACGAAGCTTCAACCTCGAGTAAGACCTGAATTTGCCACTGACGTTTCAAAGAGGAGAACAGGACAAATTCTTAACAGGGGATGAAGGAGGTGAAGCTTGAATATCTAACGGCGGAGATTGCGGCGGAGAACAGTCCATGGGAACCGCAGAACCGGTGTCGGAAGAGAAGGAATCCGAATTAAAAGTATCATGCGCATCAGAGGAAGGATCTGCAGTGTAGTTCCCTTCAATTTCAGGTGACGGGAAGAAATCGAAAGCCGCCGATGATGAATCCGCAATATACCTAGAGTTTTCCAAGTTGTCGATCGGAAAAGAAGAAGAGAAGGACGGCGACGGTGAAGCAGCAGCCTTGGTGCCCTCCCAGTTGCTAGGACCGGCGTCGAACGGGTCCTCGAAGGCCAGACCTGAGGGACCCATTGGGGGCGGAGAGAAATACGGGATGGTTGGACCCGAATCCGGCACCACCTGATCCGTATCTGGGGTGATATGGGAAGCTTGATAATATGGATCACCTTCAAAAAAATTGGGCCGGCCCAAACGTGAAGCTGAAGTGAGCCCATCATAATATAATTCATTTCGGGAAGGAGAGCTAATTTGCGAAGAGACAATTCGGGAAGAAAGAGCCCAATCTGATCCATTAAGGCCCATTTGAGTTGGAGTAAGATTTGTATGATTTGGGCCCAAATCCGAGTTAGAAGACCATCCTTGAAGATCAGAAGATTCCAAAAAGTGCCGCCAGCCTTCACGTGACTCAATTGGATGAGAATTACCATCTGATGTTCCAGAATTCCACCCCTCCTCATGAAGCCTACGTGCCATACCAAAGCTTGCATGAAGGCCACGTGGAGTCAAGTTGTCAACCGGGTCTTGAGTTTCTAGAAGCTCTCGTTGAACACGGTTAGCATCTAACACTCTCCGGCGAACTTGGTGATCTCGGCTCCGGAAAACCCCTGGCGCCGGCGAAGGTGAAAGGCCCGGAAAAGAATCAGCCATGGCATTATCATGCACCGTTGAACCTGAACGAGAGTCATCCGAGGCAAGAGGGAGGCCGAGACCAGCACTATTATAGTCGGATGGAGCCGAATCTGCTGAATTCTCAAGTGGATCGTCTTCATCGTAATCACCAAAAAACACCTCCGTGGTCCAATTTGAGCGTATTGGTCTAATTCCTCTAAGAGCATTAGAATATAAATTGGTATCGGTAGGACCATATAGCACACGAGCGCCGCTTTCGTGGAGCTGACGAAAGCGAGCTTCTAGATGGTAGTTTACCGTTGCTTGAGATTTAGCACAATAATTCTTCCCATGCCCGACAAAGCCACACTTTTTGCAGAAACGGAAAATACCCTCATATTTAAATCGAACCCACGTGACTTGATTATTTATAGTAGGAAAATAACAACCAGGAATCAAGGGCAACGATAAGTCAACTAGCAATTTAATACGAGGGTATGGAATAGGAAACTGACCATTGGTGTCATCCACCATAGTTACCTCTCCAACGTGCGATAAAACAGTAGAAGCAATTTCTGGAGTAGAGTAACGAACCGGCAGACCTTCAATACGAACCCATAATTCCACTAAATGTAGATTAAGATTAAGAGGCACGGAGTGGCCTCGAAGACGCTGAAGAACGAACATAGCTCCAAGGAAATGAACCCAACCTCTAGCATCTAACTCCGCTGCATCTTGTTGTGTTCCACAAAAAAATATGTAATCCTTACCATATGGGTACACACGAACGGGTGCTCGAAGATGCCAAAATCTGGATACAAGACGTTGAATATTAACGGGTTCAAAGTCCTCCTTATTGATTCTATCATCCCAACAACGACCTATAACACTACAATGAGGAGAGAAGATGCGATGAAATACCTAAGGTAGGTTGATGCTTGGCTGCTCTTTCTCTCTCTAGGAGTTTTTAAGTGAGATGTTATTATATTGATAAAATACCTAAGGTAGGTTGATGCTTGGCTGCTCTTTCTCATTCCTCATTACTCAACTTTCCTCTTAACCGACTTCCTTTACTCTCCTCTCTCTTTTTAATTAATTAGTTTTCTCAAATTCGATTGAAAAATCAAACTATTTCTTGATGAAGGAGTGGTGATGAAACTTTTAAGGACTTTTGCCCTTTTGATTTAGACCCGAGAAAGGGAAAATGAGGAGAGAAGATGCGATGAACAGGGCGCAGGTAATGGTGGTGGCGGAATTTATGGAATTAATTTGATGAAGCTCATAAACATGTAAGGTATTTTCTCTCCTTCAATTTCTCTGAATTTACATCAGTTTCATTTATTGATGTTCAATTTCTACGAATTATATCGGCTGATTCGTTGATTGTCGTTGCTTTCATCCTTATTTTGGATTGATCAATATAATAGTTGAAAAATTTGTGAGTGGGAGGTTGTTGATTCTATTGCCGAAGATTTGTGCCGGATCATCAATGTCTCAGAATTACATAGGTTTGATTTGATTCGATTTTTAATATTGAGTTGATATTGTAATCTCACTTGAGTATTTTTAGAGGATAATTTTTGGTTTGATTTTTTTATTAAGTAGGCTTTGTTGCGGATTGCGTGATATTCATGGGCACATCCTTCTTCCTGCTAAAAATGGAATAAACTGCAAGTCTCGTCCTCTGAAATCTGTTGAAGAATTTCAAGAACCTTTCGGGTTTGAACTTCTCTGGTTCATCCCAAGAAGTAGGATCTCTGTGGATTGCCCAACAGTTGATGGTAACGGTTGCCCCTACAGGAACATTATGTCCCTGCAGGAACATTAGCCAAATTGGTATAAAAGTTAGCACTCGTGTGACATATTGGTATAAAAGTTATCGCCGGCGACATATTGGTGTAAAAGTTAGTCACCGGCGACATATTAGCATAAAAGTTAACAAATTGCGACAAATTGGTATAAAAATTAATAAGTTGTAACATTTCACCCTTCTTTTCTTGCCGAATAATTTTTTCTTTTTTTTGGTTGTTAATTCTCATTTTATGCCAAATAATTCTCTCCTCCATGCTCATTCACCTAAGATAATTGACAAATAATAACAAAAAAAAATTCTGAGTTAAAAAAAAATCTCAAATGAATGGAAAGAGAAATTTATATAATTTAATGTCCCCAAGTTAATATTGGCATGTAATAAGTTGTAATATTTAAGAAGCTGGGAGCAAATATATTTATATAAAATTGAATATTGAAAAAAAAAGAGCTTGATATAATCTTGAAAATATTTAATCAAAGAGTTTGATCTTGTAATTTTTCTTGATTCTGCGTAATCTAGAATATTTCTCTATATTTTCCTATTTTCCCTTTTTTTATTCTTTAACTTTTTTGGGGGCTTTTAATAGTGTCCAAAAAAATTTTAATTAAATATTTGAAGCAAAAAAATGAAAAAAAAAAGGTAAAGAAAAACAATAGATTTAAGCTACAAGCAAGTATAAGAATAATCATTTGTACAATATACGCTTATTCTTCTAACAAGAAAAAGGGTTAAATGTCATCACTAATAAACTTTTATACCAATATGTCATCACATGGTTACTTTTACACCAATATGTCACCGGTGACTAACTTTTATACCGATATGTCACAACTTGTTAACTTTTATACCAATCTGTCACCGGCGATAACTTTTATACCAATATGTCACAAGGGTACTAACTTTTATACCAATTTGGCTAATTGGTCATTCTGTATCTTGGGTTGGTTGTCGGAATATCAACAGTGGAATTGGAGGATGTAACCGAAGGGTCTCCTTGATCACGCTTTCAAATACTTCATTTGCTCCAAATCATTTTCATTTACATTCACATTTTCTCCCATAATTTTTCTAACTTCATTTTATAGCTGTTGCATAACCTGAGGATGCCTCAGAAGTTCTGACATTACCCATTCTAGCAGGATTGCACTTGTATCTGTCCCAGCTATGATCATATTCTGCATTTTTGCATAAAAGGTTTGCCTTAGATCATTGTATTCTTTGATTTGTCGTTTCAAATGTTACTTGCAGAAGAATATACGAAAGTTCTTTTGATTTGTCGATTGGGTTGTTTCTGCATTTTGTAGTCGCGTTTAATCTTGCAGATTTTTGGGCGTTTGATTTTTGTAGTCGCATTTATTCTTGCAGGTTTTTGTTACTCCGTAACCTGGAAAAATTTGAAGTCTTCTTGTTGGTTTGTTTATCACAATCAATAATAATCAATTCGTGGAATTTGTTTTTGTATTGTTCAATTTCATATTTCTATTATTTGGTTGCTCTTGTAGGTTTTGGCTTGGTTCATCCTTTGTGATGGGAGGCTATTTGTTTAAATCAATTGCTGAAGAATAATATCGGCTTATTTGACTTGTTTTTCTGTTTTTTTACCCGAATAATCTTGCCTGGTTTGTTGTTTCTGAAAGGAATGGTGTCCTTCGAACAAGTGTATTATTCTGATAGCGGGTTCAGAATTATTAGAAAGCTAATATATTCAGTAAGGTCAAGGGATCGGAATGCCTGGGTGGAGGCCGCTTCCGATCAGTAATATTAATATAATTAATATTACAGCTTAATCTTGACTGAACCCTTCGGGTCACACCCAAGCAAATATATGCGAACCAACTCGACGAATTAATTCGGAAGAAATTAATTCGTCGCCTGAGTGTTAAATATTTAGACGTCGGTAATTCGAGCTTAGAGCGTCGAAACCGATCGTCGGAAGTCGAGTCTAAAATGATAAAAGACGAGACGCGCCAAATAATTATAAATCGACCATATTCCCGAAAATACCCCTAGCATCGGTGTGCCCCGAGCATCCGAATGCTAGGGGCAAGACGAGCTAGCACACCGTGCTAGCAGCCCCGGCCAGCCGCGGCTAGGCACAGCAGCAGCCGCGCCATGCCACGGCAGTAGCCGCAGCCGCACCAAACCGCAGCAGCAGCCGCACAGCAGCTTGGGCTCGGGTCGGGTGCGGGCCGGGCTCGGGCTTGGCTCGTGGCTTGGCTCGGGCTATAGGGCCATGAATAAAGGGGAAGCTTGGAATATGGGAGTAAGTGGGAAAGGACATGTGGCACAAGGAGAGTATTGAGTGGGGAGCAAGTATGGTCCCCTACTCTCCATGTGGTCCTCACCAACCCATCTCACATGGTAATGCCACTTGTAGATTTATTATTAGTTTGCAATTTTAATTTAATTTAACTTTAAATTAATTTGTGGAATTTCATGATCCCACATTGATGGGATAGAAATTCCCACTCATACTTTCCTCTATAAATACCAAACTTTGGGAGTTGGAGAAAAGTGCTTGAGTGGGAGTTAGAAAGAGCATTCCATAATTTTGGAAAAACTCTTAAACTCACATAACACTCGAGTTTGGGTCGGACCTTGCTAACCCCAAGGTAGTAGACCTTAAAGTTGTGTTCGCCCATTTGTGGGTGGATACCGTTGGAGGCGCGGCGCTTGAAGTGCTAGTAGCTTTCAAGTAAGAGCCCCGGGTTTTGGGCGAAGCTCGCTTCAAGGGTAAGATTCGTTATCTTTTCTTTGTGAATATTTATTATGCTTTGTGATTTTAATTATTGCGAGTGGTTCCTGGGAGGGGTTGTTTCCGCGGTGAGTCGGACTCACCAAACCCCAACAGCGGTATCGGAGCCCCGCTCGTTTATTTTTATAATCATGTTTTTCAAGGTTTATTTTTTGGCTTAATTTTCTGGTTTATGTTGCTAATTAGATTAGTAGCTCGGTTTTATTTATTTAATCCCGTTTTTAATGTCGAATTTGGCCCATAACCCAGATTTTCGCCCAAGACTAGTGAATTTTGGGTGGAAAACGTGTTCTGGAAAGGGTTTTTACCCCGTTGGGACTGTGATTTTAGCCAAATTCTGACCAGAAATGCCTTTTTTGAGGGGTTTTTCGTTTTTGACGAAAAATTTTAAGTCTTTTCTAACCTTGAAATTAATGGCATAAATTGTTGATTATATGGTTGATTATTTGCATAATTTTCTGCACTTTTATGTCCCCTTAAAGCACACTTACTTGGTAGTATTTGATGCTTAAAGGTTGATTTATTTTCACATAATTGCAAACTAATTGCCTTTTAGTGTGAAAATTTTATTTTTGAGGCTTCCTAAGTGTTAAAGATTCAATCTTTATTTATGATAAGTGATTGAAACTTTGAAAACCACTAAATTCCATATTATTTTGAGTTGAACTTTGTTGTTTTAATCATTTTGAGTTGATTAGAAACATAAAGTTTCGATTTTTGTGATAGAAATTTGGTTATCTTCATGTTGGAAGATATAATTTTCAAGGATTCACAAATTTTAGATGTTGGAATTTTCATTTGAACATTAAAGTTCATATTTTTCCAACTTCCCTTTACTTTGTCAAATTCTCAAGTTTAATTTAATTGATTAAATTGAAAGTGAGAAATTGCCTCAATTTTATTTTGCACCAAGCTAAACCAATTTAATTAAAGATGGTTCTTGGAATTATTTTGGTTATTGCACTTTGAAAATTTTATTAAGTTAGACTTGTTAAAAAATTTTATTTTGCTCACTAAATTAGTTCTAAAATTAATTTAGAATTAATTATTTTTGTCTCGCGGAAAAGGGATCAAATCCCAAAGTAGTGGCACGCAAAACGAGGCAATGCACCACCATGGCGAGCCGGGCTGCACAGCAGCCCGCATGTGGCTGCCAAGGTGGTTGCGCCGCCTCGATTGTGAGCCACACGCGCGGCAGCAGCCACGCACAGCAGCAGCTCACGCGCGGCAGCAGCAGCCACGCGCGACTGTGCTGTGGCAGCGGCTCGCGGCCGTGTGCCATGGGCCGTATGTTCGTGGTCTTGGCGTGTGCGTATGCTTGGTGCGATGAGGTGATTAGCCGTAGTAGGCTTGATGTTAATTATTTTGCCGTTTATTTATTTTAATTAATTTTGTTTATTTTAATTAAAATTTTTGGAGGCTAGGCCTCGGGTTTTTGAGCGGCATTGGCAAAATTTCATTTTGACAAATTTTGGTGCTACCGACTTAATTAATTGGATTAATTAAGGAAATGCGGAATTTAGTGGGATCTTCAATTGTTAATGACGTAATTATGTAATTGGTTAAACAACTTTGACTAGTTTTAATTAGGCGTGTTAATCGGATTAACCACCTAGATTAGTTACTAGTGCGCGCGTTGTTTGAATGCATTTTACTTGTTGTTAATTTTGTAAATTGCATGAGCCATTCACAAATAGTGAATGGATGAATGGAATATATATATTCTCTCTCTCTCACAGGTTTTATGAAATGGCAACTAGTGGGACCCGACTAGGATAGAAAATACGGACTACGTGTCGTTATGTATTTTTGTAAATCTAAATACGGTCTACGCACCGTTAAGTATTTTTGTACTTTAATATTTAGATTATTCCTAGTTATAGACACTAGTTTTTGCATAGTTTGGTTAAGTCTTGAAGACGGCGTATCTTGGAAGACAAAGCCTTGAAATGCAAATGAAGACCTTTTGAAGATATGAAGATTTCAAGGGGTCATGCTAGTTGCCAATATGCATCTATTATTTCGCTTTATATTTTATGGTTATATATATGTGTGTGAAATATTCGTTAGATGCATGTTTAGGTTTTCTCGATGTTGCGATGATTAGTTAAGTTCACTTAAATCAACCAACATAGAAATCCTAGGTCCCTAATAATATTGAGTCAAACTTGCCTTTCCAAAACAACACTTACTAACCGGACGATGGTGATGGTAGGCTACGCCAAAGCGAAGTGTCATCACTCCTCTAAGGGGCATAAGGCACACCGGGTGTGCACGTTGGTTTTGGTTTAACTCATCGGTATGAGTGAGGAGTCCTCACATACCGTGGCAAAAGAGATACATCGTCAAAGATGCATTAGATGCGACGATTGTCTAACCAAGAGTGGCTTAGAGCCATTAGCAAGGCAATGCTTACCTAGAAGATTGAGTGTTTAAGACAAGCCAAAGCATGCTTAACCACTCTTTGTTTCTCCGGATCTTGAAATCGCCTTATTTTCGCCAAATAGGGACAATTTTTATGCGTAAATAAGACGTTTAATAAGATTGAAGTTTGCATGAATGCTATTTCAAACTTATTATGTTCTTGATAAATGGTTATACTTTGCACTTATATTCATAGTACTCTAAATCAAATAATATTGTTTCCATGATTGGTAAAGGAAATCCTTGAGAATAGTTCTCAAAGACAGGAAAAGCATTTCTAAAATACAATTCTCATAAATGACTTTTATAACTAAGTCCGAAAGGACGGTTGGACATCATGTAATCAAAATACTAGGTAGTTTTGATAAAACATGAGGTATTGAGTTGAAAACTCAAGATTGTCAATGTTTGACAACCAACATATCTTTTCGCATCATACATAATTGAGTAGGACTCATTGATGTAGTAATTCGAGTAAGAATTAATGGAAAAGATGGAATTTTGTTTAACGGCGCACCAGGTGCTTGATTATGCCTAAAAAAGTATAAGAGTCAAGGTACTTAAAGAAATGATTCTTAAAGTAAGATTATGAGATATTGTATGATAAGAAATATAGGAAAGAAGGAACGAAGAAAAGGAATTAGATTTCATTTCAACTCATGAGTTCATGTTATTGTAATTAACTTAGCAATTCGTTATCTTCACAAGTATCGGATACTGCTTGAGTGTTCCACTATGATAGTGACCTCAAACTATTGAAGTTAAGCTAAGTTATCGACTTATA
Source organism: Chenopodium album (assembly GCF_948465745.1). Lineage (NCBI taxonomy): Eukaryota > Viridiplantae > Streptophyta > Magnoliopsida > Caryophyllales > Amaranthaceae > Chenopodium > Chenopodium album. Next base: position 23,823,540 of record NC_137846.1, on the reverse strand, counting down.
AGCTTAGAATGAAGCAAGAAGAGCTACATCAGTTGTAAGGTCGTATGTTTTGTTTAAAGACCTTTTAAGCCAAAGGCTGGAACAAGTAATGGTTATTATGTTCCATAATCAGAAATTGATCCGTTTACACACGGAAAGACTCACATTCAAAGTAATGAGCAATAGTTGCAAGATTTATTTGAATGGCATGGTTATCCAAGCATTGAGTCAAGAATGCTTGATTATAAACAAATATTTCCCTAACATGATAAAACTCACTAAGTTCAAGTCATGGGCTTGATTTGCGTTCCAAACATCTTTAGCGATGTCACGTCGACAAGAACGTACTCAAGGCTCTATTAGATAGGCTCTTGATAGTTGCTCGAATTGGAATCGTTCTAAGACAAGCAAGTCTTACTTGTTGAAACCGACAAAGCAGAGAGTTATTGTTCTTGGTATAGACAATTGACTCCGAAGGCTAAAGAGGATTCAATTACTTCAACGTTTCACGAAGAATTTGAAAGGATATGGCTATATTCATCAATTGTGAACAAACTTGACTTGAGTAGCTCGAGAGTCCAGTGAAGTACAGAATCGACTTGGCAAGGTATCAAAACGTCTAGATTAGATCGAGCGATGTTTGCTTGAGCCAAGCATGACTATCTCAAAGTTATGAATGGAAATTTTCATAAATAACTCCACAAAGAACATGGTGTGTCTTCACAGAGACCTCGGTGTTATTTGAAAATGACTCGAACGATGATGGTTCACAACCCTTCCTATAAAGTTCTTAAAGATTTGCACAAATGACAATGTTACACTAAACAAAATGTCGAAGCTAAGAAAGGACGCCATATTTAGTTATGGATAGAAATAACTTCTAAAAGTCTTTTCAAGTATATGTCTAAGGCTCTTAGTCTCAGTGGGAGCAAAGTGGCTCAGTGGGAGCTAGGTGACTCAGTGGGAGCTGAATGGCTCAATAAAGACTAAGATAGCTCAAGTAGGAGCTAACTGTTTGTTTCACAACAAACTTTTACCCAAAGACAATATACATGTCTCTTTGTAAGCATTCAAGTGAGACTACGGGCATTACCTCCACATCCTAATTGAGAACATAATGTTTGTTGCTCTAAGTAGTGTCTTTCTGGAAAGTAACACGTTTCCAAAACGACAAGTGGGAGGAAAATGAACTCGATGACCATCGAGCTTAGCAACAAACTAGAACTGAGAATCTCGGAAGACCTTAAAGGACTTCGAGATAATGCTTGATCAAGAATACTCAAAAGGACTTTATAAGTGCCTTAAAAGAGAATTCATTACTCACAAAACATTAAAGATGTTGGAGTAAGATCAACATAATAAAAGGGCTTTGAAAGCGCCTTAAAACTCAGTGTTTGATGCAATTACCCCGTATAGGTATAGAATTCACCAAAGGCTTGGATTGAATCCTATAAATTTTCTATTAAGTTAGAAACAAACCTAAGACTTACAAGCATACTATTTACTATTAGATAGTAAAGGAATAGTGTCTTGTAAGATAGCTACGACAAATCCAATTTCCGAATTATGGTTAAAAGCCATGAAAATCCGAAATAGACTCCATGTTTGAAAATCATGTTTGAAACTTGATTAATCTGCATGAAAGATGAAAGACCCATCGATTGCTAATAAGTTTTCAAGGAGAAAACTAACAAATGTGGAAATGTATATGCATACATAGCTAGATTGGTTGTAAAGGATATAATTAATTTCAAGGAGTTGATTTTAATAAAATCCCATTCACCAATCGGAATGCTCAAGTCTTTTCGTGATTGATCTAGCAAAATTGCGCATATGAAATATGGAAAAATAGATACCAAAACCGCCTTCCCAAAATGGAATTTTGGAAGTGACTATGGAATAGTCTAAGGGTTTTGAAAATCTAAATAATGCTAGATTTGAAAGCAAGCACATGGAATCCGTCATGGGATTAAAGGAAGCATTGCATGAAGGAATTGGAACGTGTTTTCTCATAAAGTTAATAAAGAGGATTAACTTATGGAGAAACATAGAAATTCTGATGAACAAGAAGTTTAGTGGGAGTAAAAGTAATGGTCCAACAAGATGTTTACGAACTCTATTGTGAAACAACTATCAAATGCTAAATGCTTAGATTTGAAAGTATTTTCGACAATGGACCGAGCTAAAGACGATACTTAGTACATGTTGGGAATTAAGTTCTATGGTATAGACTTAATTAAAATGTTTAAATGAGTAAAGGAAATTACCATGTTAAACATGAAGGACTTTGAAAGGCTTTCGACCCATATGTATGAAGCTAAGTAAATGTTTGAACTAAGTATAAGCTAGGCTAAGTACTAAATCAAACAAGAAAGACTCTAGTAAGAGACTTTCAATCATATCATATAGCGAACAATTTGGCAAGACTCAGTGTAACTGTATGAGCTAAATGTCACATGGATGGAATAAAATTGAGAATAATTCTAGAATTAAATCCATCATGTAAAGCTATGATATGGAATCGTCAAATGACTTACATGCTTAGAGCATGTGAAGTACGTATATAATACCAATCAACATTAATCTAAGTATTAGATCATTAGATTATAGTCAAGAACATCCAAATAACTTAGATAAGTAATTGGATGAGTTCTTGACGCATGGAAACAAATATAATTTGAGTTTTGATGTTGCAAGCACAAACCTTAATAAGGATTAGTTCCTTAGCAAGGAAGCCATTTATAAGCACGAGGCAAGAAGTGTGTCGTGGCTTGATAATGGTAACATGGATGTGCATCCATGTATAATGTGCGGGAATTTAAGAAAAATTTCCATGATCACAAGTGATTAGGGTATCCTAAATCGTTGTGAGTCGCTTGGAGTAAAACCCAAGCAAGGCATCATCGGGGAGTCTACTAAAATATATGTTGAGAATATTGTTGCCTTAAAGGAAATAATAAGATAGATGTTAAATGGAAAGGTTCGTTGTTGAACATTAATGATTGTAGGTTGTCAAGTAGAAGGTCTCAAATCATGAAAATGAGTGGGAGCCATTGCTTGGACAATAAATCCTAAATCACATGTAATCCATTAACACTCTCAAAATTTTATCATCTTATTATGGAAATGGTGGATAATGAAGATGCTAAGGTTTGCAAAGTAATTATAACTAAACCTATGCAATAAGTGAACGACAACATTCATAATTGCATGAAAGAAATCAAGCATATCAAATATGAGTGTGATTTCTATGAATGTTTTATGAAGAGTACTACTCTTAAAACATTTGGGAAAAACCATTTATCATAAGATGAAACATTGTGAAGTTTCATAGTGGAATAAAATATTTCTAAATATTCCACAAAACTATTTAGTTGTGGTTTAGAATTAAATAATGAGTCCATTCGATTTTAATAAATATTCAAAATAGGGTATCAAGTCAATGGCTTGGATAAAGAAACACCTATTAACTGAACGTTGAATATTTTAATCGAAAATTATCCCTAATCAAGGTCGTATTTTGTGGACGAATAATGACCATCAGATATTAGTGTGTAGTATGATTTGTAGCACCGTTTCTTGTGCTGTGAGGATACAAATCATTTGCACAGGTATTGGTTTAGAACCATACTGGACAGACCTATGAGGATGCTTTAAGAGATTAAAAATCGTCATAAGTATTTTCTCATTAATACTATCGGAACTCTTTTCCTTTGACCATGAGTAGTGGGAGATCTCTTGTTTGAGTACTGGTCCGCTTTGGTATCCGCCAAACGTCTGCCGTAACTGGGGATTATAACGACAGATATCGGGCGGGTGAGTCCTCTTAGTAAGAGAAGCTACATTACAAGACTGGAAATGTCCCCCTACTAACAATAGGGAACATGTCTTGTTGTTTACAAGGCCTCTCGAAGAGCGAGACTGTGAAAAATGCATGGCCGTGCTCAGATGGATTTTAGAAATCATCTGCTTATTGACAGTCAAACTCGGATTTCGAGAAACACTTTTGGACGTAACGGAGATGACTAGTAATCTTACTCTGTAGTTCATGAAGAGACATGAAGAGACATAGGATAAGGGCTATACACTAAATGCACACTTGTCCGGAAGGACAAGTGGGAGATTGAAAGGAATGGTGTCCTTCGAACAAGTGTATTATTCTGATAGCGGGTTCAGAATTATTAGAAAGCTAATATATTCAGTAAGATCAAGTGATCGGAATGCCTGGGTGGAGGCCGCTTCCGATCAGTAATATTAATATAATTAATATTACAGCTTAATCTTGACTGAACCCTTCGGGTCACAACCAAGCAAATATACGCGAACCAACTCGACGAATTAATTCAGAAGAAATTAATTCGTCGCCTGAGTGTTAAATATTTAGACGTCAGTAATTCAAGCTTAGAGCGTCGAAACCGATCGTCGGAAGTCGAGTCTAAAACGATAAAAGACGAGACGTGCAAAATAATAATAAATCGACCATATTCCCGAAAATACCCCTAGCATCGGTGTGCCCCGAGCATCTGAATGCTAGGGGCAAGACGAGCTAGCACACCGTGCTAGCAGCCCCGGCCAGCCGCGGCTAGGCACAGCAGCAGCCGCGCCGTGCCACGGCAGCAGCCGCAGCCGCACTAAACCGCAGCAGCAGCTGGTGCGGGCTGGGCTCGGGCCAGGTGCGGGCTGGTGCGGGCCGGGCTCGGGCTTGGCTCGTGGCTTGGCTTGGGCTATAGGGCCATGAATAAAGGGGAAGCTTGGAATATGGGAGTAAGTGGGAAAGGACATGTGGCACAAGGAGAGTATTGAGTGGGGAGCAAGTATGGTCCCCTACTCTCCATGTGGTCCTCACCAACCCATCTCACATGGTAATGCCACTTGTAGATTTATTATTAGTTTGCAATTTTAATTTAATTTAACTTTAAATTAATTTGTGGAGTTTCATGATCCCACATTGATGGGATAGAAATTCCCACTCATACTTTCCTCTATAAATACCAAACTTTGGGAGTTGGAGAAAAGTGCTTGAGTGGGAGTTAGAAAGAGCATTCCATAATTTTGGAAAAACTCTTAAACTCACATAACACTCGGGTTTGGGTCGGACCTTGCTAACCCCAAGGTAGTAGACCTTAAAGTTGTGTTCGCCCATTTGTGGGTGGATACCGTTGGAGGCGCGACGCTTGACGTGCTAGTAGCTTTCAAGTAAGAGCCCCGGGTTTTGGGCGAAGCTCGCTTCAAGGGTAAGATTCGTTATCTTTTCTTTGTGAATATTTATTTATGCTTTGTGATTTTAATTATTGCGAGTGGTTCCTTGGGAGGGGTTGTTTCCGCGGTGAGTCGGACTCACCAAACCCCAACAGTTTCAGGGCTGCTGTAGCAAATGCGGAGGTTTGTTTCTGTGGATTATACATGACAATAAATATATTTAAAAGAGTTCTTAATGGTTAAGGCCTCAGCAAACCAGCATTTAAAAATTGGGTGGTAAGTGATCCCATCCATCTCTAATTTTGTTCTAATATTCAACTAATTGATGTAATTAATTGGTGTAGCAGCTTATTTTGTCAAATCATGGCTAATCTCGAAATAATGAGCTACATTGCTGTTTCCTTTTCTAAATATCTCGAAATAATTTCTTCCATCTCTCTCACAAAGTTGGTACTGTATTTTTGGGTTAATGTGTTTTCCCCCTTATTAAATTTGATTCATTCTTTGCTATATAACATTGATATTCAGCTAACATGCTTACTTATATTTCCAAATAGCTTTATTTTTTTGCTAGAGTGAACTATTGTGTACCAATTTCACAGTAGAGAGTTAATCACTCTTATACCTCTTTTGTTTTCTAATTTTTTGCTGGATTATTTGTGGGTCTTGTGTGTATGGTCATGCCCACAACTAACAGGTTTGTGTCTTTTTCTACTTATGAATGCCACTTTGAGGATTACATCAACTTAAATTTGTTTACATATTCATAATTATTAATGTTAATGGTCACTAATCATGATCACTTCCAAAGGCCTGGACTCCTGTTCTGTGACACCTCTATTTGAACTTTGAATCATTTCATCTTTCTTGATTAGGTCCATTCGCCTTTTAAGCATTAATCTCTATTATTTGGTGCCTGTTTGGATCTTTGATTCAACCCCACCAAATTTAAGGTATTAGTCTTATAAGTTTTCAAGATATTGACTTTATTTGATTCTTAATTTCACTTATTTTACTTTATTTGGGTGTTTTAGATGTTAAAAAAAAATAATTTTTGATTTATTTTGCTCAGTGTTGATTTAATTACTGTCAAAATGTGAACCACCTCCATCCCTTCTCTCTTTTATTTTTCTTCTTCAAATTCTATGAATTTTGACAATACTTCCAATTTTCTTGTCAAAATTCCCCGATTTCATGTTCTAAAACCCTTTTTTTTTTCTTTTTTTTCTTTTTTGAATAGCATTTTTTGAAACCCTTTAGTTTCCCTTAAATTTTGTAATTTGGGTGTATCTTCAATGCCCCACTGATTAGTATGATGGCTAGGTTGCTTGAATTGATCCAATTTGGTTTAGTTAAGTAGATTTATTAAGTTTGGTTTGGTTTGGTTTGGTTTTTGAGGTAGCCATTTTTTAAATTTTTTTGGATTGAATTTAAGTTTAAAATTGATCAAAATTTTCAATGCTTGATAAATTTTGATTTGGGTGTGATGATTTGTTGATAATTTTTCATGCTTTTTAGGGTGTTGGAAGTGTGAGAAGCTAATCTGTTGACTGAATTGAGAAGTAAGAAGCTGATGAAGTATGTGTGTAAAGTGAGCAATTTCTCAACTTTATAGAAAATATTCTGTTTGTTTGTAATTTGGATTTTACTAGAAAATGGTGGTTAGATATATTGCTTACTTTGTTTGATCTATGTAATTTTTACTTAGGTTTTGTGATATTGTTGCTTTAATCGATTAAGTGATAGTTGAAAAGCTATTTAACGGGACAAAGATAGAAAGGAAAAAAAAAAAAGAAAGAAAGAAAGAAAGAAGGATTTTACCATGCATCAGTAAATTATTTTATAGATTGTAGCCAATAAATATACCAACCAGTTTAATGTTAAATGATGAAGGTTTGGGTAGTTTGAGCATAATATGGAATGAGACACTACTGTTCAGCAGCTATTAGGAAGAATAAAGACAATATACCATCCATTTTGTTTCTCTTTTTTGCTCATTTAATCTTTACTTGATTTTATTAATACTTAATCCTTTAACTTCAAAAAAGTTTAAGTAGATTCTGAAAACAATTGTGCTTTTAATTAATCACGAGCCATCACAGTGAATGTGGATCATTTGATGCTGCCATCACCATAGGGAACATTAATATCCATCTTTAGTTTATTTTGATGTTGATATGAGGTTCATTTGGTTGGGGACTTCCAAATCATAATATCTTGTATATAGTGTCTTCCACTTTAATAAGATTAAGTGATCAATTGTTTCCAAAATGCTTTCAATACTATGTGCAATCTAGCTTGATGTCCTCTACATCCTTTGGTAAATTGTTTTTTATGAGTTTGTGATTTGCCTCTGTTTCTTGTAATTTTGCAGGTTGTAAATATATTTTTGTTTAAAAATTTGTTATGGTGGATTGAATTGATTTTTTGATGATTCCCTCTTCAGGTCCAACTGCAGTCAGTGTTGGTATTACTGGACTTTTGGGAAGCAAAGGGTTTCCTTAAATTTGCTTTGGGTTTTATATTTTAATGTTTATTTTTCTATCAATTATGTGCATTTTTGTATTAGCCATTTTTGGACATTTAGCTAAGTCTAAATTATAGAATAAACTTGATCGTATTCTACATTCAAAAAATAAACCTAAAATTGGGGCAAACAAACAATCCAAATCAAATAAGGCTTGTCTATGGTAGTATTAGTTTATATCTATGGAAATCAAGAGGATGTGAAAGAAAGAGCTAGCACATGGTAATAACAATTTATATTTATGAAAATCAAGAGGATTTGAATTGCGACTGCTCTATAACTGTCAAAGATTTTCTTTGAGTTTTGATCTAATGAAAAGTTGCTATTAGTGGGTAGATACTGGGAAAACACTAACTAGCTTTTATCATTTTCCATGATTACCTTTTGTTGCCATTATTCATTACTTTCTGAAGCTTTATTAAATTAATTTATAATCTGTTTTCTATGAAGATAATGATTATGTGCTTGCTTGTAAAATCAATTGGGGACGGTGGGTAATAAACGATTCGACAATTACAAGCTGGAGAAGATGAAGAGGAAAGGTTTCAAGTAGACTTGAAGAAAGCTGTACACAATTCTTTTCATTTACCATTTGTTAACTTGCTTTGATGCTATTTTTAAATTGATTTGTTTAAATTTTTATGTTGGCTTTGTTTTATTTGCTCATAGTAATAATGAATTAAAGTGCGATGAATGCAGTGATGGAGGTGGCATTGATGAGAAGAAGAGATGTGTTGAGAAGGATGGCAATCCAGCTAAAAGCTATGCTGATTTTTTGGTTATGATTTTATGACATCTGACAATTGCAAAAGTAGCAAGATTTTTCCTTTGCATGGCTAGCTCTTTGCCTAATTTCTTTTTTTTTTTTTTTTCGGTTGCATATTTTCTCCAATTATTCAATTATTGAATCTGCATCTTTTAATCAATTTTATGTAACATATATCGACTTATTATTTGTCAAATTAGATTATGATGATACTAAGATTATTGCCCCTGGTGATGCTGATTCTGTTTCATGCTTTAGAAGTCAAAAATATGAGTTTTTGCTATTATATGTATATGGATGAACTCTAGAGCTTGGACTTGGATTGATTTTTGAATGTCTGGTTTATTAGTGCTAGCAATTTCCTAGATCGTAGTGTTAAGCTATTAATCAATAATTGAGTAGAGTCAAGTGATTGAATGCCCTGGTTTCCATCAGCTTAGGTACGTCCTGGGTTCAAGGCTCCTGTCCCCCACTCTCTGGACATATTCCTCACCTTCTATAGGCCACCTTGATATAGGGATTCAGGGAGAGGGTGATTGTGTACCTAATCTGGAAAAACAATATCAAATACTGCATAGTTTGTTCACTTGTGCTGATTTTACTTCATGTGATTGATTTGTCCCAGAAAAATACTATGTTTGTACTCAGTAGCTTCATTAGAATTTTAACTTTCGATATAACAATTGTTAGGTTTTATATATACTCAAGCTTTGTTATGACATACATTGCAATTTCTTCTAGATATTAAATATTTGCAAAACCAATTAGGTAACTAATAAGGATAGAAATATTTCCCTTGGTGACAATTAGTACAAATTCTTTTTATTGATTGTCGGGCAGCAGAATTGTAGAGTGGTTTGTATCTTGAAGAGGTGATACTAACAAATACAGCTTATTGGTACATGGTGTCTCGATTAACTGATTATCAGGTAATGACTACAATGTATGGTATGTTTGTGTTTTTTTTTTATTTATTTTTTTATTTTTTTTTTATTTTTATACCTGGATGCAATTTTTGATGAAATGTATGGTATGCTACATTTTATAGGTCAGGAAACATTGCTTGCTGCAGATATGTCCAGAGGAAAACATCCATGGAATAAGCAATAGATAGATAGTTCTATTCTAAATTAGATTTGTAAGATGTTTTCTATTTATTTGCTAGATTATCTAGAATAAAAAAAAATATATTGTTAATTAGAGCTGGAACAAATGCAAAAATCAGCCGAGTTTCTGAGGTCTGTAGGATGCTTGACAATAATGTTCTGTTAAGTGTTTCGTGTATTTTATTACAATATATTTTATTTATTTTTTGGAATTTTGATGATTATAAATTGCTGAAATTGTATTTATTGTTATGAAATACTTCTTTTTAATTATTACACCACTTGTATTATAAGGAATTTTTACAAATATTACACCATATTCAATTTAACAGTTAACATTTATCACCAAGTTATTTATAGGATAGTAATTTTAGGGTTCTTCTAAGGTGGAATATTATACCAATGGATTTCATAATCTCGAGTTTGTCATTAATATAATATTTGTTTCACAACAAAGATACGTCTTTCATCTATCTGTAGAGTAAATGGAACCATGGAAGGAGAGTGATAGAATGAGTAAGCAAAGAGGTGTGGGCTAAGTGGGAAAAGACATCTAGAAAGAGGGATAAGGGGCAAAGGAGGAGATGATGGAAGTACAAAGTTGAGAAGACAAATTGGTACAAAACTATGTAGGAGAATGACATTAAATGTTGAAAAAATGCATAATTACAAAATGAAGATTGCTAAAGAAAAGTCGGGTGAGATAGAAGGGCCGGGGGGTAGTGGGGCTAAGGGAAAGGGAGAAAGTACAACCTAATAATTTTTACAGCCTTTTAGAGGATGAAATAAAGACGCAAAAAAAATTAGGAAAGAAAAAAATTAGGAAAGAAAGAGAGTGACAGAAAGAGTTTAGGCCAATAAAGGAAGGAATGAATGAAAGAAGAGCAAGTCGACCAATAACTTTCAAATCCATAGAATACAATTAAGACAAGGTAGGGGGAAAAGAAAAGGAAAAAGAGAGAGGGACAATTTAGGGCAATAGAGAAATGAAAATGTGGGACTTGTTCTCCTATCACTTGCTTCTTACCGCCTTTTTCAAATGATCCTTTGTTTCCACTCATTTCCATTTTACTGTACTGTTCGAAACTAATAAGACACTTTGTAGAAGACGAGTGAGTAGTTGTACTCTACTTAATACTTTTAGAGATACATGTTTATTAACTAATGAGATTAAAATTGAACAAACTCTACTACTCAGAACCCTAGATTCTCTTTCCTAAAACAATACAATAACAACTTATTTATGTTAATTAAAACAACCTTGAAGATAATGATTAAGTGAATATAACTTATTATAATTATCATAAACTTATAAATTAAATTGTAATAAACATGTATCAAAAGCGTTTTTATTTATTGTTTAATTCATATACAATTGAACCGATTAATCCCCTAAATTAGGGTTGAGCAAAACTATTTAAAAAATCCAATTATCCGATCCGCATCCGATCCAAAAATTATGGATATTCAATTCGATAAAATCGGACGTCAGATATTCAAAATAACCACACACGATTAACATTAACAATATAACAAGCTATTTTAACAATACATTAAAGTAAGCTCTCCTAATCAGCATGTTAATAACACCCCAAACTACGAAACACAACCACAGTCACAAAGCTTACATATCTTAACGTGGTGGGGGGGGGGGGTTGTGATTACAAGAGAATTTAAGAAAATGTTAGCTGAAGGAACAAGATTACAGCCACAAGATCAGAAACTAATTTTCAAAGACAAGGAAAGAGAATCAAGATCATTCCTTGATGTTTCAGGAGTTAAAGATGGATCAAAGATTGTTCATGTACAACATATCATTAGCCACGAGAAAAGGTTTCTTGAATCCCGTCGAAATTCGAATATGGAAAGGGCTATGAAATCTGTAGTAGAAGATGCCATTGAAGTTGATCAGCTATTATTTTTCTCCTTTTTTCTATGATTTTTTATTTTAAAAAATAAATATTTTAGTGGTGATTAATTTATGTTGTTTACTTAATCATCTATTAATTTTATGTAGGTAACAACAAAGGAATCAGTAATTTGAAAAGGTTGGAAAGTTGCTGAGAAAAAGAATTGTTGATGTCTCAAATGATGAAATTGGATGGTATTGTAGCTGATAAAGAAGTAAAGTTGAAAAGGAAAACGCAAGTGCTATTTTTTAAAAAAAAAATTATTTTTTTGTAAAAATGAATTAGAAGTCTTCAATTATATAATTATTATTAGTAATTATGTTAATAAAGTACAGAGTAATAAATTTTGACGGTATTTTTTTTTTTTTTGACAAAGACGATTTATTTTGTATATGAAGGTTGTTAGGATTTAAAAATATATCAAAGATATATCGATTGAAGGCTCAAAATGCAATGGCAACGACTAGATATGATGGTACTCAAGTTGGGTTGATTGTATCACAATTCACAACAGCAACAAAGGCTCTTAAATAATGCATCAACAAAGGGAGTAGAGGAATTTCTCCAATGGATTCATCTTGACATCAAAGTGGGAGAAATATTGAAGATATATGGGATATAATAAATTTTAATAGTTTGTACACGTTATAGTAATGGGTTATAGTACATGTTAAGTTTATTGATCGTGAAAAGTGAAATGTTATGCTTATTAGAAAAACTCCAATGTAATGTACATATCAAATAAAATGAACCAAGGGATATAGTGACCAACAAGAAAGAGAACGACAGAGTTTTGGGAAATAAAGGAAGGAGGGAGAATATGCATTAAAGTAAGGACATGACAATACTTGCTTGAAATTTTCTAAATTGCTCAAAATAAAAAAAAAATAAAATTAAAAAATTAAAAAAAAAAAGTGAAGAAAAACAGAACTAAATGGAAGGAGAAATAGAGTAAGCAAGAAGGGGGGGGATTGGTTGCGACAAGTAGTTTTTAACAAGATGTTTTCAATAATCAATAGTTGTTGGTTTTTTGATAATAGTTATGAAAAACTCAACTAATTAACAACACTTTCAGAATGAAAATTTCAATAAATTTGTAGATCGTGCATAGTAATAGATAACTTTAGAGAGAAATAGAGGTGGTGGAAGGAGAGCAAGGGGAGTGGGAGAGAGAGAGAATAGAGGAGAGAGGGTGAAAAAGAGGGGGGATGGGTGAGAGATTAGATGCACTGAGAGAGAGAAAGAGAGGGGGACGGGTGAGAGAGAAAAAGAGAGATAGGGGTGTTGGGAAAAAGAAAGGCCATTAGGAAAAGTAGGCTAAGAGAGGATAGAGCATCCTAGGAGAGGAGAGAGAGGTAGAGGGCAGGCTAAGAGAGAAGAGAGCATGCTAGGAGAGGAAAATGGTCGAGAAAGAGAATAAAAGTGAGAGGAAAAAGGGTCGGGAGAAGAGAGAGAGAACGAGGGGTAGGAAGAGAAAGAAAGAGAGAAAGACAAGGGTCGAAAGAGAAAGAGAGAGAAAGAGATAGTAGAGTGATAAAGAGAGAGAGAAAAGCCAGGAAAGATAGAACGACCGGGGGTGAGAGAGCGAGGGGGAGAGGCAGCAAAAGCAACCTACAGTTAATTACTATTATATGTCCATATGTCTAACTGAGCAACTTTGTTTAAGTCAAAATTAACTAGACTTTCTAATTATATTTTCAAGATTATTTATGTTTATATTTTTTTGGGTTAAAATAAGAGTAGTTTTCGAGTTAATAACACCCACAATTCATTCTATAGTTAATAAGGTCCACATTTTTTTTTTGAGATAACAAAAGCAATTTTTATATATAAAAATATTCATGCTTACATGATTTAATACATTGCATGTAATATCTCCTACTTAGTACACTTTTTCAAAAATATATATTCTCTTATTTACACTAAATTTTATTATTTGACCACTTGTACTTATAATCCAATAGCCAATAGTCCATTGACCTAACATATTTATAATCTTTATATAGGTTTTTTTATAAGGAAATGACCAACAATACAATAAACACAATCCATGTTCAACCAACATGGACTACAACTAATATTAATAAAGGGGATCCTAAATAATATCATTCAGATACATTTAACTTTAAATCTATATACACTAAGCATACTTGACCACCGCATTTAAGACAGTGTAAATAATTTAAGTCGAAGTCCAAATAAAATAAGTTGGATCATATCATTCAAATATAAGAAGTGTAAAGCCATTCACTCCAACTGTCTTATTTTAAAATCGTAGATAAAATAATTTATGAATAAATAACATGTAAATAAACTTAAATACATATATATACATATAATATTTTACATTAGTTTTATGCATTTCATATCAATTATAAACTTAAAGTACTATAGTGATCTATAGAAAAACAACATAATACACGTATTCACTTGGAAATTTTCTATAGGTCACTTAAGACGGAGCCCAAATAAATAAGTTGAATCGATTAAATATAAGAAGTGTAAAGTTGTTCACTCCAACCGTCTTACCTAAAAATCGTAAAATAGTTTATTAGTAAATAACAAGTAAATAAACTTAAATACATATACATATAATATTTCACATTAATTTTATGCATTTCATATCGATTATAAACTTTAAATACTATAGTTTTCAATAGAAAACAACATTATACACATAATCACTAGAAAATTTTCTATTTTAAAGAGCCTCACAGACAAAAATACAATTCTTTCATATCTTTTACGTTTAATAATCCATTTTACATAACCTTAACCTTTAATATTGCATTTTCTTATTACTACTCCTTATTATCACAATCATTTTAAAACAAAGCTATTAAAAAATTATTTAGGTAATAAGAAATTGTATTGTGCTTTAAAATAATGGCGTTCTAGATAACCTCACTTTTATTAATTGTTTACTCATAGATATATCTCCATAGAAACTTTTTCACTACTTATTACTACTTACAAATTCATGTATTCTTACTATTACAAAACCCGAACACAACCACGAATATCATAAAAACCAAACACAACCACGAATTGTACTTATCTAGCCGTCGGGAGGCACGCGCATCACACGTGCTCCAACGACTAGTTATATTAAGCATGATAAAAAGAATAATAATAACTAACAAGGAAGAAATAATAACAATAAAAACTAAGAAGTTGTCGTTCATATAAAACAAAATCTAAACTATAAAAACTAAACTAAAAGAAAACAAAACAATAAAGCTAAAAGTACCTAACTAAGATTAAACTAAAAGGAAGGAAAACACAATCCTAATAAAAGTCAACTAAGAAAATCCTAGCCTAACTAAAATTAGTGATAAAGTTGTCAATAGCAAATCTAATCAAAGTCCCATTATTAGCCCAACAATTACGCGCACTCTTTCGGCCTAGAATGATGTTCGAGTGATTGGGCCCGGCAAACATCACCCCCAGCAGGACTCGTGGCTTAGGCTGCTCTTTTGGGATTGGAAGCTTGGACCCAATTTCTTTCCTTGAATTGGTTGGTTCGTAATAATAACTTGTAAAATCTTGGACCTCTTTACATATCGAGCCCTTAATCACTGAACTAAATTTCTTTAACTCGGCCTTGGGCTTAAAATATTCGATCATAAAATACGATCCTATTCTAATATCTTTATAGTGGCTCAATAAGCTCGAGAATTATCATAAATCTGCAAATTCCTACAAAATAATACCAACTCTACAAAACACTAGAAAACGTAAATTAGTAATAATAATAGCCCTGCAGAGCTCAAATAAGCATAAATATAACCGTGGGACGGGGAATAAAAATACATATAAAATAGACTCATCAGTTATCTTCACAAGTATCGGATATTGCTTGAGTGTTCCACTTTGATAGTGACCTCAAACCATTAAAGTAAAGCTAACTTATTGACTTACAAGCTTACAATGAAGCAAGTGGTGCTACATTAGTTGTAAAGTCATATGCTTTGTTTAAAGACCTTTTAAGCTAAAGCTGGAACAAATAAATGATTATTATGTTCCATAATCAGCAAACAATCCGTTTACACACGTTACGCACGGAAAGACTCACATTCAAAGTAAAGAGCAACAATTGCAAATTCATTTGAATGGCATGGTTTTCTAAGCCATAAGTCAAGAATGCTTGATTATAAACAAACATTTCCCTAACACGAAAATTCATAAAGTTCAATTCATGGGCATGATTTGTGTTTCGAACATCTTTAGCAATGTCACATTAACAAGAACGTACTCAAGGCTCTATTAGATAGGCTCTTGATAGTTGATCAATTCAGAATTGTTCTAAGACAAGCAAGTCTTACTTGTTGAAACCGACAAAGTAAAGAGCTATTGTTCTTGGTATAGACATTTAACTCCGAAAGCTAAAGAGGATTCAATTACTTCAACGTTTCACAAGAATTTGAAAGAATATGGCTATATTCATCAAATGTGAACAAACTTGACCTTGAGTAGCTCAAAAGTTCAGTGAAGTACAGAATCGACTTAGCAAGATATTAAAAACGTCTAGATTAGATCGAGCAATGTTTGCTTGAGCCAAGTGTGACCATCTCAAAGTTATGAAATTGAAATTTTCATAAATAACTCCACAAAGAACATAGTATGTCTTCACGAAGACCTCGATGCCACTTGAAAATGACTCGAACGATGATGGATCACATCCCTTCTTATAAAGTTCTTAAAGATTTGTACAAATGACTAAAGTTACTGTAGACACCAAATTGTGTCTCCCTAAAACCAAACCCAGTGATGAGTACTTTTCACGTCATTTGATTATCGAACGAGGTGAAATGTGGAAGAGTCTCGTGATTACCTCTGTTTTTAATAAAAAATACTTCTTTCTCTTTTCAAAAATCTTCCTTTTCGTATCTTATTTATGAAAATGTCCAATCCAATTTAATTTGGTCCATGATATGGGTCAAATAATAGTGTAGTTGGATGGGGCTCGAAAAGAGCTTTCTGACAATATATTATAAGCCCAATTCCGATGAATAATGAGGAAGTTATGGCCCAAATATTAAATTGGATATTAAATGAGTTTTATGGGTGACCCGATGATCAAGTGGAGGGTCCATTTAATTATCATTCCTAAAGTCATTAGGAATTACTTTAATTTTCTAGAATAATCTAGAAGGTTATTTTAAGTTCTAAAGAGAATATGATTAATAATTATATTTTTATTTGATTTAGAAAAGGTAAAGAATTTGGAATAAAACAAGTATTTTAAAAGGATTAAATATGATTTAATAAAAGATAAGTACGGACTCCACTTAGCCAAATTCAATTGGAAGAAGTACTCCGTACGAAATTTATCGAACAACATCTATCGCGTCGCGATAAGGACCATTGCGTTGCGATGGCGCTGTCGCGTCGCGATGAAGTCTGTCGCGTCGCAATGGCGCTGACGCGTCGCGATGGAAGCAGTTTTATTCCGAGTCGTATTCTGACTCTTTTCTATCATTTACGTTCGTTTTTCTCTATAAATAGGGTCGTTATTCCCCGTTTTAATTCACCAACAACAATCAACAATCATCTTTTTATTCTCTCTCTCTCTCAAAGCTAGAAGCTTATTCTTTTCTCCCTCTTTCTAATCCTTTCCTTTTCAAACAACATTCCTCCACCACGAGACTTAGACACACCTGGCCAAGCTCGAAGTTGCCTTCGCCCTAGACGTGAAAGGTTGATAATTTCTGAGGGTTTGGTCCCAAATCTTATTTCAATTCTTTGATTAGATTTATTGTTTAATATTTTCATTGAAGTTACTAATGTGTGTATTGTTTTGATAGAAAGAGATACGAGGCAACAAAGTGAAAAATTTCAATTGCTCTATTTCTTTAGGAATCATGCTTAGATTATTTTAATTCCTAGTATCATGTTAGGATGTCTTTATGATTCCTAGTATCATGTTTAGGGTATTAACTAATATTTCTAATATCATGTATGTTTCTGGTATCATGCTTAGGTTGCTTCCTATTTCTTATATCATGTTAGTATCATAATAGGGCTAAAGCTTTAATCTTTAATGCTTAGTGGCATGCTAGGATTTGTTATTAATCTTGTTAATATCATGCCTACGATCTTACTAATATCATTATGCTTTGATGAGATTGAGATTATGATGATGATTTGCTATTTCTTACGATGATCACGCCCTCTCTTGCAGGTTTAAAGGGAATTTGTACTTGAAATCACGCTTAATAAGATAATTAATAATTTTATTTAGGCTAATATGATTTTAATTCAAGTGATCGCCAATAATAAATTTATTTGTGCATTAATATTCAACCAACATAGATTAAACAGATTTAGGATTAATATATTGATTGTATGTTAATTGAAAAGCGCACATGAATATGAGAAGAATAAAGTAGAGGCCTATTTACGGCAGGTTCAATCTCTTTTAGGTTGGATTTGTACCTTCATCCCTGAATATCCAGTCATGGTTCAGGACCACTATGGAGTTAGCGATCTCATAGATCGTGAAGGGGTGTAACCTTCACCCTGTAAACGGTTTACAAGTTCCTAAAACTTGTTGGCGACTCTTTTGCTCTAGCTTCCTTCCCTTTGGACGCCACCATGCTTAAGTGTATGATCACAGTGGGGCTCAAGTGTGGGATGCTTGAAATATTCCCTACAGTTACACTAAAAAAAATGTCGAAGCTAAGACATTAAAGGACGCCATATTCAGTTATGAATAGAAATAACTTCTAAACGTCTTTTCAAGTATATGTCTAAGGCTCTTAGCCTCAGTGGGAGCTAAGTGGCCTGGCTTAGTGGGAGCTCACCGCCTCAATAGGAGCTAGGTGGCTTAGTGGGAGCTTAATGGCTCAATAAAGGCTAAGATAGCTCAAGTGGGAGCTAACGGTTTTTTTCACAACGAACTTTTACCCAAAGACATATACATGTCTCTTTGTAAGCATTTACGTGAGACTACGGGCGTTACCTCCACAACCTAATTAAGAACATAGTATTTGTTGCTCTAAGTGGTGTCTTTCTAGAAAGTAACACATTTCCAAAACGACAAGTGGGAGGAAATTGAACTCGATGACCATCGAGATTAGCAACAAATTAGAACCGAGAATCTCAGAAGACTTCAAAAGGGCTTCATGAGAATGATTGATCAAGAATACTCAAAAGGACTTTACAAGTGCCTTAAAAGAGAATTCATTGCTCACAAAACTTCAGAAATGTTGGAGTAAGATCAACATAATCAAAGGACTTTGAAAGTGCCTTGAAACTCAGTGTTTGATGCAATTACCGCGTATAAGTATAAAATTCACCAAAGACTTGGATTGAATCCTATAAATTTCTATTAAGTTATAAATAAACCTAAGACTTACAAAGCATACTATTTACTATTAGATAGTAAGGGAATAATATCTTGTAAGATAGTTACGACAAATCTAAATTCCGAATAATAGCTAGAAACCATAAAATCCGAAATAGACTCCATGTTTGAAAATCATGTTTGAAACTTGATTAATGCATGAAGAGTAAAGACTCCTCAATCGCAAATAAGTTTTCAAGGAGAAAACTAACAAATGTGGAAATGTATGTGAATACATAGCTAGATCGATTGAAAATGATACAATTAAATTCACGACGTTGATTTTAATAAAAACCTATTCACCAATCGGAATGCTTAAGTCTTTTCGTGATTATTCTAGCAAAATTGCACATATGAAATATGGCAAAATATATACTAAAACCGCCTTCCTAAAATAGCACTTAAGAAGAGAATATGAAAATAGTCTACGGGTTTTGAAAATCTAAAGAATGCTAGATTTGAAAGCAAGATCAAAGAATCCATTATGGGATTGAAGGAAGCATTGCATATAAGAATTAGAACGCGTTTTCTCATAAAGTTAATAAAAGGATTGACTTATGAAAAACATAGAAATTCTGATGATTAAAAGGTTTAGTGGCAGTAAGGTCCAACAAGAAGTTTATGAACTTTGTTTTAAATTAACTATCAAATGGTAAATGCTTAGATTTGAAAGTATTTTCAACAATGGACTAAGCGAAAGGCGATACTTAGTACACATTGGGAATTAAGATCTATTCTATAGACTTAATAAAATGTTTAAACGAGTAAAGGAATTCACCGTGTTAAACATGAAGGACTTTGAAAGGCTTTCGACCCATATGTATAAAATTAAGTAAATTTTTGAACTAAGTATAAGCTAGACAAATACTAAATCAAACAAGAAAGACTCTAGTAGAGACTTTCAACCGTATCAAATAGCAAACAATTTAGCAAGACTTAGTGAAACTAGATGAGCTAAAAGGTCACATGAATGGAATAAAATTAAGAATAATTCTTTAACTGAATTCATCATGTATGCTACGATATGCAATCGTCACACAATTAACATGCTTAGAACATGTGAAGTATAAAGTGCATATCAACTTGTATCTATGTAATGAAACATTAGTTTGTGATCAAGATCATCCAAAGTACTTGGATAAGTAAAAGGGATGAGTTCTTGACGCATGGAAAAAAATATAATTTGAGAATTGATGTTGCAAGCACATCCTTAGCAAGGATCAAGATCCTTACAAGGAAGTCGTTTATAAGCACGAGCTAAAATGCTCTGTGGCTTGAGAATGGTAACATGGACGTGCATATGATAGGGTCATAAAAGTACATTATTTTATTTATTAGACTCTTGTTTTTATATTAAACAATTTTTCTTCCCGAGACACGAGTTACTACTATTTGATTTATTTGTTTGTAGGAAGGAAGATTACGGTATCAAAGTGATATTTTATTGCCGCTCAGATTAAACGAAGCAAAGGTCACAAGCCCGATCAACTCATATGTGTGTTAACCCAATAATGTTATATTACAAATAGGCAAGTGGGCCTTGGAGTACATCTGCTGCTTACTACGCTACTAGCTAAAACAAAAGAGGAAGGGTAGCTCAATAGCTCATGAACATCTCTCTTTCTTGCGAATAGCCACAAAGTAAAACCTCCACCGATTTTCACGGGCACCAAATTATCAAGCAAGAGAAGAAAAAGATGAAATCAGATAATTGTTGGAGCGAAATACTCTGAGCTGCTGAGATGAATCAGAGGCTAGTTTCTTATCTTTCCGTTAAGGGAGTTCTTTGGAGTTATCAGATCTGTAATTTTGGGGAGAAAATTGAGTAATATAATCTGAATTTTGGCGGAGAGTAGGGAATCCAACAGTGAACAGAGTAGGTAGACAAACGAACAAGGTGGCTTGGTTCAGTGCGTGGTTACTCTGATCATCTACTGGAAGCTTTAGGTATTTTATATATTTTGTTTACATTTAATTGTCAGCTACTTGTTTTTACTTTGGATTAGAAGTATAAGTTTTGTTTAGAAATTGGAAATAATAAAGTTAGTGCTTTCTTAATTTGTTCTTGAATGCGTCAGTTACTCTTAGGTATTATACTTTGATTACTTAATATAATTTCTAGTATCTATTTCTACTTTTGTTTTGTTCACTAGTTTGACTATGAATTCTTTATGTTCTATTATGATAACCTCAAGTTTTAGTATGTTAGGCTAAACTTCTTAAGGGTAGGGAGATATATTATGCATTGAACTATTGTATTGTGAAAGTAGATTTGTTGTAATTATTGGGTATTATGCTTATATCTTGATTGGATTGATAATTTGGTTTATTGATTTGAATTGGTTGAACTATATTTTAGCCCGGCCATCTTTAATATAATCTACTAGTTTGATTGCTAGGATTTTAACTTGTGGTACGTAATTATCCTTGTTAATTTCCCTTGGTAGCAATTAGGTGTTTAACAGGTGACTAAAACTTGTCGTAGTACCTAAGATTATCAATCCTTTGAGTTGCATAAGTCCGAGCTTGTGAGATTTGTGGCTTAAGTTAACTACTTCCTTGTTTTTAATGCTACTAATTAGTCGAGTCTAAAGAGCTTATTCTAAATTATTAGTTAGTTAGACAATACTCCAAGAGCTTGTTTGGTTTATTTGCGATTAAGGGAAGTTTTGAATGCTTGTTTGTGTTCATTGGTTGACATTAAGATATAACATGATTTTTATAATTCGATGATCAATTAATATTCCAAAGCTATAATAAGTCTCCTGATCCCTACTTCATTATTCTTGGTTTTATCGTCTTTCAATTTTTATTAGTTTATTTTTCCGTACTTTATTTTGTTATCTAGTTAGTGGTTTATTTATCAGATCATATCATTATTTCTTCAAAACAGGGGTTTCTAACTTACACGAGTAATAACTTGATAATCCAATTCTCTGTGGGATCGACCCTAGCTTACCCTACTACATTTTAGGAGGTTTTAGTTAGGTTTATTTTTGGTAGACACGCGACAGTCGTACCAAATTTTGGCGCCGTTGCCGGGGAATTGGCGTTTTATTACATTTAACTTGTGTTTTTTTTTTGCTATCTTTCCTTACTAACTTGTCATCCAGTTCCTTGTTTGTTTATGTGCGACAGAAATTCAAAGAATTAAAGATTAAGTGAATTTGCAGCAAGGAACCAGGGCCTAATTATTAATCCTTTTTCTACGTCTTTTGTAGCTAAAAGGACTCGTGCTCAGATACTGGAGCAAGCTCGTCAAATTCCGTTGCCTCTAAGTGACAGTTCATCTTCGGAAGAGGAAACTGAAGAAATTTTTGAGATGGCTGACCGTACCTTAAAGCAGCTTGCTGTTCCTACATTTGATCCTAATTTGTTGTATATATTAGATGGCGGGACAGAATGTGAGATCAAGCCTGGACTGATCAAAGCATTACCCACATTTTCAGGTTTTGCGCAATACTAGTTCATTGGGTTCGATTTACATGAATGAGGCGAATAGATTTTTGAAGGAATTTCACATAGCATGTTCAGGGATGAAACTTGCTGGTGTAACCCTTGATCAGCTCAAGTTAAAGGCATTTCCTTTTTCCCTGATAGATGCTGCCAAGGAGTGGCTGTTCGGACTACCTGCAGGAACCATCACAACCTAGGCTCAAATGCAAGAAAAATTCGTAGAAAAATATTTTTCGGCATCTTTGGAAGCAAACATTAGGAAAGAAATGTGTGGGATTCGACAAGAAGATGCAGAGACACTTCATGAGTATTAGGAGCGTTTCAAAAAGCTATGTGATAGCTGTCCTAACCATCAGATCAGTGAGCAATTGCTAGTGCAGTACTTTTATGAAGGGCTCACGGAGTCGGATTGGAACCTAATTGATACTGCAAGTGGCGGAGCATTGGTTGATAAGACACCCACAGAGGCAAAGACGCTAATTGCAAACATGGCAGCAAACTCTCAATATCGAGGAGGTCGAAATATCAAGTCCGGTTCTGTACGTCAAGTTAATGAAGTGGTGAGTTCTAACTTCGAGCAACAATTAGCTAAACTTACTTCCTTAGTGGAGCGAGTGATGATCGAAAAAGGGTAAGAAAAAGTTTGTGGCATATGTTCGATAGTAGGACACCCAACTGACATGTGCCCCACTATGCAAGATGAACAAGTGAATTATGTTAGTGATGTTCAGGGGCAGCAAAGACGTTATGATCCATTCTCTCAGACCTATAATCCGGGGTGGAGAGATAATCCAACCCTGAGATATGGCAATGTTCAGCAACAGACAGGCAACTCCAACCTCAAACAACCAACTTTCCAGCAGCATCAAGCATCTAATCCTCTACCTGGTTTTCATCAACAACCGCAATATCAGCCGCGACCTCAAAATCAGCAAGTTTCCCAGCCACAATCTGGTAGCTTGTCTCTAGAAGAAATCGTGAAGGCAATGGCTGACAACACTTTGCATTTTCAGCAAGAAACAAGAAGTGGATTAAAGAATTGGAGAACCAAGTTTCCCAGTTAGCTAACACAGTGAGAAAGCTCCAAGCTCAGAATTCTAACAAGTTGCCTAGACCACCAGAGAGAAATCCGAAGGAGAATGCAAGCGTCGTATCACTTAGAAGTGGCAAGCAGCTGGAGGTTCTAGAAAAAATCAAGAGTGAAGTGGTGAAATATCACGAAGAAGAAGAAACTATTGTTACAGAAAAAAATGAGCAGCCCTCTAAGGTAAGTGATGTTGTTTCATCCAAAACTAACCATTTTTCTTCTTCTGTTCCTTTCCCTAGCAGGTTAACTCGAAGGATAAGAAGAAAGAGATGGAAAAGGAGGTGCTAGATGTATTTCGCAAGGTATAGGTGAACATACCTTTAGTGGAAGCCATTAGACAAGTGTCGCGTTATGCAAAGTTTCTCAAGGATTTGTGCATTAACAAGCAAAAATTGAATGGAGATGAGAAAGTCAGTGTAAGTGAGAACATATCTGTTGTCTTACAAAGGAAAATTCCTCCCAAGTGCAAGGATCCAGGTATTTTAATTATACCTTGTAGAATAGGTAACACGAGATATGAGAGATGCATGTTAGACTTAGGAGCTTCTATTAATGTGATGCCTTTATCTATTTATAAAGCCCTGAACTTTGGACCTTTGAAAGATACTCGTGTGATTATTCAACTTGTTGATCGTTCTAATACATATCCTATAGGAGTGATCGAGGATGTCTTAGTACAAGTAAATGAACTTGTGTTTCCTGCTGATTTTTATGTGTTAGATATGCCAAATGATGAATCCTCTAATGCAACACCAATCTTATTGGGGAGACCTTTTCTAAAAATATCGAGAACCAAGATAGATGTTCATAGTGGGATTTTGACTATGGAATTTGATGGGGATGTTATCCAGTTTAATTTATTTGATGCCATGAGATACCCCTCTGATTGTGAATCCGTTTCTAGTATAGATGTCATTGATACACTAATTAAGCAAGTATTTTTTCTCTCTGGTCATGATGGGTTAGATGTTGTTTTGACCGAACCTATGGAAAAAAGCAATACACTAACCTGCAGGAACATTTTGAGCTCGAAGATGAGATCAAGGAAGCTTTCTCTTCCTTGGAAGTACTTCCAAATAAGCAAGGAAGGTATGCAGATAAATTTATGAAATTTCCTGTCACATCTAACAGAATTTTACCTTCTGTTGTACAACCCCCTGAAGTTGAACTAAAGCCACTGCCTCAACATCTTAAATATGCATTTTTAGGCAAAAACAACACACTGCCAGTCATAATCGTAAGTAATCTTACTCCGATTCAAGAGCAAAAGCTTGTTAAGGTGCTTGAAGAACATAAAACAGTCTTAGGGTGGACAGTTGCAGATATTAAAGGGATTATCCCCTCTATTTGCCAACATAGAATCTTATTAGAAGAGGGAGCTAAACCTGTGAGACAAGTGCAATTACGACTTAATCCACCTATGATGGAAGTGGTGAAGAAAGAAGTATTAAAGCTTCTCGAAGTAGGGGTGATATACCCTATCTCAGATAGCCCTTAGGTCAGTCCCTTGCAAGTGGTCCCAAAAAAGTCAAGATTCACAGTGGTGGAAAATGATAAGGGAGAAATGGTACCCACCCGAGTGCAAAATGGGTGGAGGGTTTGTGTAGATTACAGGAAACTTAATTTTATGACTCGAAAAGATCATTTTCCCTTACCCTTTATTGACCATAGAACGTCTTACTGGTCATGCTTATTACTGCTTTCTTGACGGATATTCAGGTTATGTGCAGGTTCCTATAGCTCCGGAGGATCAAGAAAAAACGACGTTCACATGCCCGTATGGCACATTTGCATATCGTCGTATGCCATTTGGATTGTGCAATGCTCCAACAACTTTTCAGAGATGTATGGTAAGCATCTTTTCAGATTATCTTGAAAATTTCATAGAAGTTTTCATGGATGATTTCACTGTACATGGAGATTCTTTTGATAGTTGCTTAGAACATCTCACTTTGGTTCTTAAACTTTGTCTTGAAACTAACCTGGTGCTTAATTCCCGAAAAATGTCATTTCATGGTTCAACAAGGTATAGTTTTAGGCCATATTGTATCTTCTCAAGGAATAAAAGTCGATAAAGCTAAAATAGATCTTATTTCTTCTTTGCCTTACCCCGCCTCTGTGCGGGAAGTTCGTTCTTTTCTTGGCCATGCAGGGTTCTGTCGCAGGTTTATTGAAGGATTCTCAAAGATTGCGCAACCACTATGCAGACTACTCCAAAAGGATGTGGAGTTCTACTTTGATGAGGCGTGTAAGCAAGCATTTGATAAGCTGAAAGAGAAGTTTGTCAATGCCCCTGTTCTACAACCTCCTAACTGGGGGTTACCGATCGAGCTGATGTGCGACGCTTCTAATTATGCCGTGGGTGCAGTGTTAGGGCAGCGATTTGGAAAAGTTCCTCATGCCATATTCTATGCTTTGAAGACTTTGGATTCGGATCAAGCTAATTATACTACAACTGAGAAAGAACTTTTAGCTGTAGTTTTTGCTTTAGACAAATTTAGATCTTATTTATTGGGTACTAAAATTATCGTGTTTACAAATCATGCAGCGCTGAAATATTTATGGACAAAGGATGTATCCAAACCTAGGCTAATACGTAGGATTTTATTGCTTCAGCAATTTAATGTTGAAATAAAAGATAAAAAAGGTTCTGATAATAGTGTTGCTGATCATTTGAGCAGGTTAGTTATTGAAGCTGATGAAGGTAAAGCTACAATCAATGAAGAGTTCCCCGACGAGCAACTTCATGCCTTGAGCTCAGGAACTCCGTGGTATGCTGATTTGGTGAATTTTCTAGTATCTGGGAAGTTTCCAACCAGCTACACTAAAGCACAAAAGGACCGGATGCGAAGCATAGCAAAATACTACATATGGGATGACCCATATCTCTGAAAATTTTGTGCTGATCAGCTGATTAGAAGGTATGTACCTTATTCTAAATTTCTTTCTATACTAACCTTTTGTCATTCTTATGCTTGTGGAGGACATTTTTGGACCCAAGAGAACTGCACGCAAGGTTTTGGAAAGCGGTTTTTACTGGCCGTCAATTTTCAAAGATGCATATGAAATCTGTAAGGCTTGTGACAAATGTCAAAGGACAGGTACATTAGGCCCTAGGAATGAAATGCCTCAAACTCCTATTTTAATATGTGAAATTTTTAACGTTTGGGGTATGGATTTCATGGGACCCTTCCCCTCTTCTTTTGGTTTTCAATATATTTTGCTAGCTGTAGACTATGTCTCGAAATGGGTGGAAGCTATAGCCCCCCTTACTGATGATTCTAAAGTTGTTGCAGAATTTTTGAAATCAAATATCTTTGCTAGATACGAATTCCCAAGGGCTATCATCAACGATAAGGGGACACACTTCTGCAATAAGACAGTAGGAGCTCTCTTAAAGAAGTATAATGTGTTGCATTGAGTTTCCACAGCGTATCACCCGCAAACAAATAGACAGGAAGAGGTTTCCAACCGAGAAATCAAGTCCATTCTCGAGAAAACTGTGAATCCAAACAGAAAAGATTGGAGCCTCCGCATTAACGATGCTTTATGGGCGTACAGAACAGCGTATAAGACGCCGATAGGGTTTTCTCCTTACATGCTAGTGTTCGGCAAACCTTGTCACCTTCTGGTAGAATTGGAACACAAAGCCTTTTGGGCTGTGAACCAATGCAATATGGAGATGGATGCAGCGGGTGAGCAAAGGAAACTTCAGTTGCAAAAGCTAGAGGAAATCCAAAATGATGCTTTTGAGAACACGAGAATTTATAAGGAGAAGACTAAGGCATTCCATGATGAGCACATCACACGAAAGATATTTGCAGTGGGACAGAAAGTTCTCTTGTACCATTCTCGACTCACACTTTTTCCTGGTAAACTTCGTTCTCGATGGGTGGGGCCGTTTATTGTTACCAAGGTGTATGACCATGGTGTGGTGGAGATTCGTAGTGAGGACACGGGGAAGGAATTCAAGGTGAACGGTCATCGACTCAAGCCGTACTATGAGGGTCATCAAGTCCAGAACATTGAAGTGATGGAGCTAGAAGTTCCAAATTATGACAACTAGCATGCTAGAAAGGCGTTGAGCTAACGACAATAAATAAAGCGCTCTTGGGAGGCAACCCAAATTTAGGAATATTTTCAGATAGTTTATTTTTAATTTTGTTTTCTCGTCATTTTATTCTCAAAATTTATATTTCTGTTTTGCTAAAAAAAAAAGAAAAAAAATCAGCTTTGAAAATTTCAGTTGCTTTTATTTTTAAGCCCTTTATACTATTCTGGAAACTAATGCTGCTTTGATTTGGTGTTGTGTATTACTAGACATAATTATTGGAGCAAAGCCATCTTGCTAGCAGAGTCCCGGCTGTGCAACACTCTTCCTGTAACAAATAACATCACTGTTGGTACACATTTCAGCTGCGTGGAAACATACAACACAAGTTGAAAGCATTATACATATATTGTCTCTCCACCTAGCATAAGCATTTTTCTAGAAATTGATGAGATGTTTATGAGCAGCTCAAAAGTGTTTCCAACAAGAAAGTGTGAGCAGATCCAAGCTTGGGGGATGCCACCAGGTGAGCTCGTTTCCTTTTCTCTGTCTATTTCTCTCCTTTATTAATCATTTTCTTATTTTCTTGCACAGTCACACATTGAGGGCAATGTGTGAATTAAGCTTCTATTAATGTGATGCCTTTATCTATTTTATTGCCGCTCGGATTAAACGAAGCAAAGGTCACAAGCCCGATCAACTCACATGTGTGTTAACCCAATAATGTTATATTGCAAATAGGCAAGTGGGCCTTGGAGTTATGAGATCCGTAATTTTAGGGAGAAAATTGAGTAATATAATCTGAATTTTGGCGGAGAGTAGGGGATCCAACAGTGAACATAGTAGGTAGACGAACGAACAAGGTGGCTTGGTTCAGTGCTTGGTTACTCTGATCATCTACTGGAAGCTTTGGGTATTTTATATATTTTGTTTACATTTAATTGTCAGCTACTTGTTTTTACTTTGGATTAGCAGTAGAAGTTTTGTTTAGAAATTGGAAATAATAAAGTTAGTGCTTTCTTAATTTGTTCTTGAATGCGTCAGTTACTCTTAGGTAATATACTTTGATTACTTAATATAATTTCTAGTATCTATTTCTACTTTTGTTTTGTTCACTAGTTTGACTATGAATTCTTTATGTTCTATTATGATAACCTCAAGTTTTAGTATGTTAGGCTAAACTTCTTAAGGGTAGGGAGATATATTATGCATTGAACTATTGTATTGTGAGAGTAGATTTGTTGTAATTATTGGGTATTATGCTTATGTCTTGGTTGGATTGATAATTTGGTTTATTGATTTGAATTGGTTAAACTATATTTTAGCCCGGCCATCTTTAATATAATCCACTAGTTTGAATGCTAGGATTTTAACTTGTGGTACGTAATTGTCCTTGTTAATTTCCCTTGGTAGCAATTAGGTGTTTAACAGGTGACTAAAACTTGTCGTAATACCTAAGATTATCAATCCTTTGAGTTGCATAAGTCCGAGCTTGTGAGATTTGTGGCTTAAGTTAACTACTTCCTTATTTTTAATGCTACTAATTAGTCGAGTCTAGAGAGCTTATTCTAAATTATTAGTTAGTTAGACAATACTCCAAGAGCTTGTTTGGTTTATTTGCGATTAAGGGAAGTTTTGAATGCTTGTTTGTATTCATTGGTTGACATTAAGATATAACATGATTTTTATAATTCGATGATCAATTAATATTCCAAAGCTATAATAAGTCTCCCGATCCCTACTTCATTATTCTTGGTTTTATCGTCTTTCAATTTTTATTAGTTTATTTTTCCGTACTTTATTTTGTTATCTAGTTAGTGGTTTATTTATCAGATCATATCATTATTTCTTCAAAACAGGGGTTTCTAACTTACACGAGTAATAACTTGATAATCCAATTCTCTGTGGGATCGACCCTAGCTTACCCTACTACATTTTAGGAGGTTTTAGTTAGGTTTATTTTTGGTAGACACGCGACTCTCAAAGAGCAAGACTGTGAAAATGCATGGCCGTGCTCAGATGAATTTTAGAAACCATCTACTTATTAACAATCGAACTCGAATATTGAGAAACGGACGTAATAAGGATGAAGAATAATCTTACCTATTATAGTTAATGAATAGACATTGAGTGGCATAGGAAATAGGCTATACATTATAAGAGCACTTGTCCGGAAGGACAAGTGGGAGACTGAAAGGAATGGTGTCCTTCGAACAAGTGTATTATTCCGATAGTGGGTTTGGAATTATTAGAAAGCTAATTATTCAATGAGGTCAAGTGATCGGAATGCCTAGCTAGAGGCCGCTTCCAATCAGTAATATTAATGCATAAATTAATATTACAACTTAATCTTGACTAAACCCTTCGGGTCACACCCAATCGAGTAACCAATCCGAGACGATAATTAATCCAAAAGATTAAATAAGACAAATAAAGTATTATGACCAAAGACGTCATATTCTGAGCTTAGAGCATCGAAGCCGAGCGTCGTAAGTCTAGTCGAATTTAGCAATCGATAAAGACGAGAAAAATAATATAAACGACATGAGGGTAAAAACCTTGGTCATAGCTCTATACCGATCTAACATGATGTTGACCGTGTGGGAATAGGCCAAGGATAGCTAGCTAATTCCGCAAGCATGGCAGCTAGGCCAGCTTGTCATGTGTGCAGCATGGCAGCTAGCAAGCACGCCATACGAGGCATGGCTAGCAACTGCACGCTAGCGGCTAGCTAGCAAGCCGGTATGTGCACCAGCCCACCAGCCAGCCCCGTGCGCTGGACTGGTAGCAGCCAACAGGCCCAGCCATAAGGGGTAAGGCTGCCATCATGGCATGCCTTGGAGCCCAAGGCTGGGACTGCTAGCTGGTCGTGCCTCTTAGAAGGCCGGTCATGCTTGGTGAGCAAGGGAAGAGGAACTAGTCCTCCTCCCTTATGGTCCTTACCTACTTCCTCCTTAGCTTTGTGCCAAGTGTCATTTTATTATATAACATGTCTTTTAATTTAATTTAGAATTAAATTAATTGCTTACTTTTCTCACTCTATCATTTCTCCCACATGGAAAGATGATTGAAGTTTTTGGGAGCCTTTGCTGATAAATACCAACTTTAGGAGTTGGGATTATTCACTTGAGTTGAACTCAATAAGACATCTCCCAATAGGTGAAAACCTTTAATTTTGTAATACTCTAATCTTTCTTGGTCTATCCCTGACTAAGATTCGGGGTAGGGGTCGTTCGGGTCGGGTCTCGAGGGTGTGAAACGTTGGAGGCTTGCGCATTTGCGGGGCTCAATGCGGTCAAATCCGAGCTCTAATAAAGAGTGAAACACGCATCAAGGGTAATTTCGTCTTTCCTTTCCTTATTAATTAATTATGTTATTAATTATGTTATTAATTAATATGCATGTTTTAGTTTCTTTAATTTATGTGCGGGTCTTGGGGTGGGGTTTTAGTTCCGCGTGGTGTTGGACATCACGAAACCCAATTGGAGAGCATACAATCAAAGAAAACTTTGCCAGCCTATGAATTTCCTCAAAGACCTTTTGGGCCGAAAATGCATCGATTTAACCCTAATTGGTTTAAAAAGTATAAATCTTGGCTTGAGTATAGTGTTAAAAGGATGCAGCCTTTTGTTTTCCTTACTATTTATTCAAGAATGAAAATTCACCAGGTGGAGATGCTTTTGTAAGTGGTGGATTTAAAGCTTGGAATAAAAGAAATGCATATGATAAGCATATTGGAGGACATATGAGTGCCCACAATCAAGCTATGGGGAATTTATATACTTTTAAAAATCAGAAGGGTTCCATTGCATATGGTTTATCTAAGCAAATTGAGGATACCATGAGTAAGTATCGAAAGAGACTACAAACTTCTATTTAGTGTTTGAGGTGGTTATTACTTCATGGTTACCCCAACGTGGTCATGATGAAAGTGAGTCTTCGACGAATCGAGGTAATTTTTTAGAACTCCTGAATTCTTGCAACTGAAAATGTTGATGTTCGGCAAGTAGTTCTTGATGGCAACTCTCAAATGACATCTCCTACTATTCAAAAAGACATCATTAATGCTTGTGCAAAAGAAATAACCAAAGCAATAATTGATGAATTGGGAAGTGATTTTTTTGCTATTCTTGCTGATAAGTCTGCTGATATATCTGATAAAGAACAAATGGCTCTTTGTTTGCGATACATAAATAAAAGAGGAGAGGTGACTGAGCGCTTTCTTAGTATTATCCATGTTGCTGATACCAAATCTCTAACACTAAAAGCTGCAATTGAATCGTTACTTATGGAGCACTCTATCACTTTTTCTAAAGTTCGAGGTCAAGGTTATGATTGTGCCAGTAATACGCAAGGTGAAATTAACAGGCTTAAAACTTTATTAAAAGTGAATCTGCATATTTTGTTCATTGTTTTGCCTACCAACTCCAATTGACTTGTGTTGCCGCAGCTAAGTAAAATGCTGCTTGTGGGTGGCTATTTGTTGATGTGCTTGCACCATTATTGAATTTTGTGGGTGGTTCACCTAAGAGAAAAGAATTTCTTCGACAAAATTAGGCTGAACATGTTGCAGAGGCACTAACTTTGGGTGAACTTGAATCAGGAACTAGCTTAAATCAGGAGCTTAACTTGAGTAGGCCCGGTGATACTCATTGCAGTTCTCACTTTAGAACTATTTTGAATGTGCTTAAGTTATATCCCATGATCTTTGAGTCACTTGATGACATTGGAGCTATTTCTGATCGTGTTGATAAGAATAAAGCTGAGTCACTTACTCACTTATTGATGACATTTGATTTTATTTTTGTGGCACTAACAGGCTAAGGTTGCATCACCTAATCAAAAATAATTCCTAAAACCACTAACTAAAATAGATAGTGAAGTAGGGTTGAATCCACAGGGAGACAAGTCTTTCTATTCCTAAATAATAAATATAATCTAAACTATTAAGTAACAAATTATTTTTGTAAGAATTAAACTAAGGGAAATTGAATAAACTAAAGCAAATAAAAATAAGGATAAATCAATAAATCAAAGCCTAGGGTATAAGTTCACCAATAAATAATATTCCAGGGTAAAAAACAACAATCAATTATCAATGCATCAATTATTTAGATCATGAAGGGATTTCACTACGTATTACAATCACAGAATTAATCTACCGGTATTAAATCACATCTCTCGAATCTTGACCTAACCATTTATAAATTAACCTGCCTATTGAAACTAAGCCTGAACATCAATTCTCATCTCTTGAATCTCGAATTAATATTGCATAACTCATAAAATTAAACCTGGCCAAATCTAATTGCATAGCATTAAATCAATCAATAGGAAATCAATCAAGCATTGACAATCAACAATAATATATTACCCCTTTATACTATTTATGGATCCTTGCGAACCCTATAAATAAAACTACTCACACATATTTAAATTTAAGCTAATCCATAACCCTTAAAAGCCAAATTAAGGGTGAAGGTAGCATTTTTTTTGCTTTTTCCTTATGAACAGTGTAGTTTCAAATTTGCCCTTGCATCATGCCTTTTTTTTTTTTTTTGCTAATTTTCCTTATGAACAGTAATTTGGTGCCTTTACCCTTGCCT
Source organism: Chenopodium album (assembly GCF_948465745.1). Lineage (NCBI taxonomy): Eukaryota > Viridiplantae > Streptophyta > Magnoliopsida > Caryophyllales > Amaranthaceae > Chenopodium > Chenopodium album. The sequence continues at coordinate 23,790,505 of NC_137846.1, read as the reverse complement.
TTTCTTTTTTGTTTCTGTTTTTTTTTTTAACTTTTGATTTTGTTTTTCCTTTTTTTTTCTTACTTATGCACGTTGCACATGGAGCTGTGAATTGATGTGCTGCCAAACTTCAGCTTTTTTTGAAGTAGCTTATGTAATTACAAAATGTGGTTTTGGTGTTGTAATTCTGATTTTTGGATACAATGTAATAATTACTTCAACTTATATTGGAATTTCATGATTTGGGTTTGTCTTAGTATGATACAATGTTATTAGAATGTGTTCTTTATTGTAAATATATTGTCAAGCATTTAATTAAATGTTACTTCAATTTACATTGAATTTTTCATGAATTGGGTTGTTTCAATTGTATCTCGGATTAGAATTGCTTAATTGTTATTTAAATTTACGTTAGTTTCATTTGATGTTGATTATTGTGTTTGGAATTAAACAAATTTAATGTTGATTATTGTGCTTGGAATTAAACAAATCTAATGTTGATTATTCAGTTTGGAATTAAATAGTGACAATTGTTTAGTGTGAAAATTGATGTCTAAAGTGGGTGGCTATTGATTGTCTGATGGTTAAAAGCTTGTTGCTTGGATATTAAGGTGATTAACTCAGCTCGACCTATTATCCAGAGGATTTAAAGGTGAGTGCGCATGTTGCTTAGTTGTGTATTTGATGGTGTGGGTTATACCTGTTAAAGGACCTTTTATTTGGCAATTTTAGGTTTGCAATTCAGGTCTATATAAAGGGCTCTACTGGTTTGATTTTTCATTAACAAAATAAACGTAATAGAGACAAAAACAGAGGGGGGGAAATAGGAATAGGTAAGCTTGGGTCATCTTAATGGATTTTTGGTTTAACTGTAATTTAATCTTGAAAGATTAACATATAATTTGCCTTATTTCTGTGTATAATTGCATTGGATTGTATAACCAAATATTGTACCAAACCTTGACAAAAAAAAATTGGACTTCATATACAGAATATAGAACAGATCTATTGATAGCTCATGGCTTGTATTGTCTGGATTGATAAAATGGACTCATGGCATTGTTGGAAGCACAGTTGTTATTTGTTGTTTTAGTTTTAGTGCTTGGAATTTTATATCAATGCTTGTATGAATTTAGGTATCATGAATTGCTTAAAATTACAATACACTTCGTACTATTTTAGGCTGGCCTTAAAACAGTGGGAAAAAATTAAAAAAAAAAAAAAATTGTTTAGATTTGTTAAGACCACGGCTTAACGGATGTTTATGTTTGTGTTTGACTTGAATATGCTTTAGAACTTATTAGTTGTACTGATCAAAGGATTAGAATGGACATTATTGTTGTGGCTAAATTGTTTTCGCTTTGTTAGTCTTGTTTTGTGATGAATAGATTAAATGCAATCTTGGTCTCAGAGTAGTTAGATGTTTGTATTAGTAATAAGATACATTATTTGTTGATAGCTGGCTATAAGAGATTATGGATGATGATTAATGTTCTTGATAATTTTTTGTTTTTGATTTTGTTCTGCCTTTTGGTGTAGGTTTTAAAGCAGTTTTGCTGTTTGCCTATGCTGCAAAGTTTGTTGTAAGTGTTCATGGTCACTTTTTTGTCATTTGCTTTACTGGATGATATTTTTCTAAAATATTAGTGTTTTGTTAATGCATGTGTTATTGTGGCTGAGTGTGTTGGTTCCGTATACTGTTGTTATGTGGTTTAAACTTAGCTTGTTACATGTCCATATTAATTTTTTGTATTGTTTGTTGGGTGGCGCTGTAATTGTGTATGCTTTAAGGGTGATAGAAGGATGTATTTTGTCTGTTGTTGGTCTAATTTATGTGCTTGCTGAATTTTTTGTTAGGGATTTAGTATATTTATAATTCCTGCTAGGATGTTAGAGGTGAAAATCAGGTCCGTCACTTGCTGTTGTGATGCCTTGTAGTTGCTTAGCTTTTGATGGTATATGTTGGTAATGCGCACAGGTCATGAGGCCAGAACTATTGAAAGTTACCATTTCGTTTCAGTGCTTGCTGAATCAGGTTATTGGTTTCCTGAAGTTAGCAGTCCCTACTTACAGCTTGGCTGGTGTTTCTGGGAATGTTGTTAACCTTACTCTAGTTACTGACTGTGTTCTTTCCCCTTACATTTTTTAGGGCGGTCCTACTGTTACCCTTGATGCTTCTCGTGAAAGGGATGCTGAACAAGCAACTCGGTTTTTACGGGCAGAATATGGACTGCAAATTCATGATTTGAGTGTAGAGAGCATGTATAGGCTTGATTTATGTGCTTTCCTTTATGAGATGAAGCGCATAGCCGTTGACTCATTGAATAAGCCCTCACCAAAAGATAAGAACAAGTGGCTTGTTCCACCAGTTAGAACACAGGGTGACAAATACATATGCATTGATTACATTGATGTGTTGCGTGTGGTTGTTGCTGCAACTAAGGCGAGGGTTTCTGCAATTGAGGTAGCTGAGCTTGCTGCAGCAAAGTGGGTGGCTTGGTTGACACTATATCCCCCTGGTAATGTTGGAATGGAGTGTGTTTATAGCCAAATGGTCAGCACTTGCAAGGCTGCAAAGCAGGATGCTGCGAAGTGAGCTATTCAGTTATTGCGTGTCTATTATAAGGTAGACATAGTCGATTTGAACTATGGAAAAGGGGTCTATTCTAGTATTAAGTATGCACTATATAGGGAGAACTACATGTCGGTTAGGGAGCGTGTCATTGGGAAGCAAGGGGAATTGCATCTAGCTCCCTATATTGGTGGGGGTGATTGCTTGACACCTCGCTCTGGTTATCACAAGATTCCAACTCCTGAATTACCTCAAGTAGCTCCTCGTAAGCCTAAGGCTTCATCTTCATTTGGTCAATAGGCTGCTCAGCGTTCTGCTCCTGTTCCTGATGGTTTATTTGTTCTAGTCCCTGCTAACTTAGAAGCAGTTTTTAAGCATAGGAAGGTTCAGTTTAGTTTGGTTGGCACTTTGTTGTTTGGTTGGACCTTTATAGTGTATAAGTTTATGAGTCTATGCTGTGTGAGCACTATTTTGTCGTTTCAGTTTGTTGCTGCTTATTTAGGTCTAGTTTGTTTTTGCCTTTTTTGTAATGTTATCCTATGAGATGTAATATTTAGCTTAATTAAAGCAGGACTATGTATGTTATGCGCTGTTGTTGCTTTGAATGAAATGAATTATGTTTTGTTTGACTTTCCCTGGTTATGTTTTGGTGCTTGTTTATTATCAGCTTAAACTATTTATTGCTTTACATTATGCTTATCTACTTTGACGACTCTCAATCTGTAATGTATTGCAGAATACAGGGTTCTATTAGTTTGTTACATTGCAGCTTGTTGGCTTAGTGACTTCTAAAATGGTATGTGTTTAGCATAGTGTAAGGTGGAGCGAATAAGAAATGTTAATTTTATAAGAAAATATATTTTTGGCTAAAAATAAGTTAGTTGTTTGAAAGTTGCCATTATAATGTATTTTATCGGTCCTGATGCTATGTAAGGGTCATTACAAATAAGTTTAGAGATAGTGGAAATTGTGTGAGGCAGCGTGCTAGCAAACATTCACGTGCAATTGGTGCACTTTCGGAGCTAGATAAAATCAGGTTGGATTAGGTTATTAAGCATATGCTCTTTGTTATTAGGTTCTTGCATGTTAACAGCTTATGGTTGTGAAATTAGTAAGGTGTCTGACAGTAGTGCAAATAAGGCATGTAAGAGCAGTGGACAAACTAAGGCAAGGTTAAAGACAAATCCAAAACAATCTTCTCTAAAGAAAAACAGTAAGCATGTTGTTCTCATTCTGTTTTTCAATTTGATATGGTTTAGAAGTTGTATTTAACCTTTTCTTTTTAAATGTATGGATTGATTGTTGTTGTTACATATTTAGAGGAACTAAATGGATAGTCAAGCATAAATTCAGAAGGTGAGGCACAGAAAATGGATATGTGTTTGGCAAAAATCATTAGATCATTGTTTGGGAGTTGCCACTACAATGTGTATTGCTGATTCTAATGCTTTGTTAGGGTCTATTATAGATATGTTTGAAAATAGTGCAAGTTATGTAAGGTAGCGTGCTAGCAAGCGTTCACGTGCAGTTGGGGCACTTTCAGATCCAGATAAATTCAGGTTGGAATAGGTTATTAAGAGTGTGGTTTGTCTCTTAGTTGTTAGCATATTAATAGTTTATGGTTTTGAATTAAGTGCCATTGTTGACAATAGTGCAAAGCAAGCACGTAAGATCAGTGGCCAGACTAAGGGAATGCCAAAGACATTTCATAAACAACTTTCTCCGAAAAAAGACAGTAAGCATGTTGTTCTCATTATGATTTTGAATATGTTATGATCTGTTTGTGGTATTTAACCTTTTTTTTTAAAACAGAGGGAACGATTATTGCTGTTACTTATTTAGAGCGGATAGAAAGACTTTCAAGAATAAATTCAGTTAGGTTGGGATAGCTTCATTTTATGTTGGCTCTCCTTGTAGAATATAATCATGCTTTGCTTTATTTCTTTGTGCTATGTTTGTGTGTTCAGTGTAGTAGGTGAAAGTAGTGCGCAGGGTGTGCGTAGGAATAGCAAGAAAAATTCACAGCCTAAGGCAAAGCTACCAAAACCTCCAGCTCCAAAAAAGAAGGGTAAGCATAGGTTAGTTAATTATTCCTATTACTGTTCCATGTTTATTAGATAGTTTATGAATTTAAAAGTGATGCTAAGCAGAAGAACCGGCTACTGTTATTGGTCAGCCACTTCCACCAGCTCCTTTACAGATGGAGTCTGCACATTACTGTCTTAAGTGTGGAGCTAAGAAATTTCAGTATGAATGGCTCCACTTTTGTTGTGGGAATGGAAGTATTCGGATTGCTACAAATGACTTTCCTGCTGAACTTCATCGGCTCTTTACATCTCAAGATGAGGATGCATTGCATTTTAGACAATATTCTCGGATGTACAACAATTATTTGCATTTTGCTCTCCTTGAGGCGATTATAATGCGAAGACTTACAAGGGAATTTATGTTTTCTAACTGCATGGTCAGATTTATCACAACTTGCTTGATTTGTTACCAGAAAATGAAAAGCCTAAGTACTTGCAGCTTTATTTTTATGATGCACAGTTTGAGGCTACACACAGAACAAAAACTTTTCCTGAGGTTAGAAGAGACATAGTAGACATTTTTTATACGGGTCACAAGTGCAAACCCTTATGCTCGGTTTTTTAGATCATTAAGAAAGTTGACCATAACTCATACTACACAAATAGCTATTAATCAAAGCACAGTATTAGATCAGCGAGTGTATAATGCACCATTAACTGATGAAGTGGCGGCTATATGGCCGGACAGCATGTCTTCCAGTGATTACAGTAGTCCATATATTGTTATAGTAGGCAAATCCAATAAGCAACATCGGATATATCACTATTATGGATGTTGTGATCCCTTACAATATCCTCTTTTATTTCCATATGGTAAGTGTGGGTGGAGTCAAGGTATATAGAAAATTTATAGGAATTCACAGCAAGAAGCCTTAATGGATGTTAGCCCTATTGCTTCGTGTGCTGTTCATTTAGAGGAGGGTTTCATAGAAGAAGAATCAAAATGTAAGTATTTAGTCGCAGACAAATTGCTTTGCTAATTGAATATACTATAGTTGGAATGCTGCATATGAAGCCTTATTTGACATCCTAATTTTGCAAACAGGTGCAGCAGACTCTTCAAGGAGCTCTAAAAGGCATATTTCTCCAAGAGAATATTATGCCTACAAGATATAGATTAGGCCAGGGAATATGCTTCGTCGTGGAGGCCGATGCTTTTAACAATACATTATTGATATGTATGTCAAAATTGAAAACACAAGGCTTGATTTTTTCAGAAGAAACCAGCAAACGATACGAGCAGATTTGTATCAGGGGATTTTGGATACTATTGAAGATGGGGAGAAAACTGCTAGCAATATTGGTCGACGAGTTATTTTGCCACCAACCTTTATAGGTGGACCTCGTGATATGAAGAGGCGATACTTAAATTCTATGGCTCTTGTGCAGCGATTTGGCAAGCCATATCTCTTTGTTACTATGACGTGCAATTCTAGATGGCCAGAAATAACAGCTGAGCTTGCTGAGGGAGAAGTTGCAGCTGATCGTCCAGATGTTATTGCTCGTGTGTTCAGAGCCAAGTTAATTGCTTTGAAAAAACAAATAGTGGAAGATAAGGTGTTTGGGAAGGTGGCAACCATGGTTTATGTTGTTGAATTCCAAAAAAGAGGTCTGCCACATGCTCACTTTCTCATTATTTTAGAACATGGGTATAAACTTACAAGTCCTTCAGATTATGATAAGTTTGTCAGTGCAGAAATTCCTTCAGTCAATTCTCCAGAATTGCGCAAAATCATTTTAAGGCACGTGATGCATGGTCCTTGTGGTAGTTTAAATCCTGATTGTGGATGCATGAAAAGGAAAATTGGAGATGAAGTTGTCTGTAAATATAACTATCCTAAGTCCTATCTAGAAGAGACCACTACTAATGAAGATGCCTTTCCATTGAATAAGAGGCGGAACACAGGAGAACATGTAAGGATACGTGGTGCTACCCTTGATAACCGATGGGTTATTCCTTATAATCCATACTTATCGTTATTGTTTGACTGCCATCTAAATGTTGAAGTGTGTTTTACTATTCAAGCGGTGAAATACCTTTATAAATATGTTTATAAGGGCCATGATCATGTTTCTTTTAATATTGTTGGGGAAAATAATCAGGGTGTTGATGAGATTGAGAATTTTCAAGCTGGTCGATGGGTTTCTCCATGTGAAGTAGCTTGGAGAATATTTGGTTTTGATCTGTTTGAAATGACTCATTCTGTTATGGTGTTACCAGTGCACTTGCCCAATATGCAAACTATTTACCTAAGGTCTTATGAAAATCTTGATTCAGTAATTCAGAATGACAAAAGAAGCAAAACTGCTTTAACAGAAATTTTTTAGCTTAAATGCACGCATTCCCGGGGGTACAGGTCTCTGGTATACTGAAATGATTGCAGATTACAGGTGGGATAGCATCCATAAGGTCTGGGTTAAAAGAAGTTACAAAGAAAAATGTTGAGGACAGATGGCCTTTGTGATTCTTGCAGAAGGAGAAAGTTTCTTTTTGCGCTTGTTACTTGGTAAGGTTGTGAGTCCTGTGTCATTCGAACATGTGAGGACTGTTAATGGAGTTTTATACTCTACTTTTCAAGAAGATGCAATCAAACAAGGCCTGTTTCAGGAAGACAATGCCACTACTGCCTGTTTGGAAGAGGCAGCAGAGGCACAGATGCCTTCAGCAATGCGGCAATTATTTGCAACACTGCTCATATTTTGCCAGCCAAGTAATCCGAACATGCTTTGGGTTCGCTTTTATAGTTCCTTGGCTAAAGATTTCAAGCATAAATATCCTAGCTGCCAGTCTAAGGTTATGAAATAAACTGTGAGGGAGGTGGAAAGCAGCTTAGAATCCATGGGAAAGTCATTGGAAAATTTTGGGTTGGGCCATTTGATAGATGAAACAGATTATAGAATTCGTGTTACAAAAGATATTGCATATGCTCTAGAAGCACCTATTCCTCCAGAATGTCTTGATTATTGAGGCAAGCTAAATGCAGCTCAGGTAAGTGCATTTAACAGCATTATGTATTATATCAAAAATGGCAAGCCTGGATTTTTTTTTGTGGATGGGCCAGGTGGAACTGGGAAAACTTTCTTGTATAATGCCTTGTATGCTGAGGTGCGCTTATCAGGGAAAATAGTCTTGCCAATAGCAACATCAGGAATAGTAGCTTCTAACATTCCTTCTGGCAAGACAACACATTCTAGATTTAAAATACCACTGGATTCAGAGACATCCCTTACTTGTGATGTTCCTAAGCATAGAAGCTTGGCTGCTTTAAAAGAAACTGCTATTATCATTTGGGATGAAGCTTCTATGGCGCGTAGAGAGAATATTAAGTCTTTAGATCTATTACTACAGGATCTCTGTGATCCTGACAAGCCTTTTGGTGGAAAGGTCATTGTTTATGGAGGAGATTTTAGTCAGGTCTTGCCTATCCTGCCTCGTCGAACGCAAAAAGAGGTTGTTGGTGTAAGTGTAGTTAGCTCCTACATTTGGCCTCTTTTGATCAAATTCCGATTGACAGAAAACATCAGAGCAAAAGAAGACCCTATGTATTCATCTTTCCTTCTTGCTCTTGGCAATGGGCAGTTACAGTCAATTGAAAATTCTTATGTTTAGCTGGCACAGCATATTATTAGATATTATGCTCCGAATGAGGATGTTGTTTCTACATTGGCTGTAACAATATTCCCTAAAATTAATGTTCCGGGATTTGATAGCAGCATATTTAATGAACGAGAAATCATCACACCTATGAATGAGGATGTTAATATCATAAATGATCATATGATTGGCATGTTTCCTGGCATATCTACTACATATGAGAGTTATGGCTCGGTGCTTGATGATAGCTGCACACTATACCCTACCGAGTTCTTGAATTCACTCTACCCGGGGGCATGAGTCCTCACAAACTTGCGTTGAAAATAGGCAATCCTGTTATTTTACTGCGCAATCTAGCACCCTCTAAAGGCATGTGTAATGGAACTCGCCTTATTTGTAGGCGGTTCCTTCCTAATTCTATTATATGTGAGATATCGTTAGGACGTTATAAAGGCACATTCTATTTTGTACCTCAGGTGAACTTAAGGCCTTCAGCTTCTTCTAAGTATCCCTTCCAGTTTGAACGTAAGCGATTTCCACTGAAATTAAGCTTTGCTATGACAGTAAACAAGTCTCAAGGTCAGACACTGAATCGAGTATTAGTATACCTTCCACACCCATGCTTCTCTCATGGGCAGCTATATATTGCTCTTTCACGTGCCAAGAGATCTAATATGGTTAATGTGTATACACCTCAACCACCAGTTACTGTTCCCGAATCAAGTGTTAAGAATATTGTGACATATGATGTGCTTCGACTAGCTAATATCATTTAAATGTTATCTACTAGGTAAACTTAAGTTTATCATCACTGCTTTAAAACGCATAAATTGAAACAGTTTACTTTGTTTATTATTATTTTGTTTGATATATTGACTTAATCTTACTTTGTGATTTTGCAACCACTCTAAAGGTCGACTTGTAAAAGTGTCCTGTTTCGTTAGGACATTGGCTTGAACAAGTTATAATTGTGATGCTTAAATTTCCTTTAAAAAAATGTTACATATTTTAGAGATTTCTACAGTAGCTAGAATAGCCAGGCTACTTAAATATGCCACATCTTAAGATAATGTGTATATGCTTTCTGAATTTGCTCATTATATATATATATCTAAATTGAAAGGTTAATATAATATTTAGCCAGCTTAGTTTAATACACTACTATGTATTCACAACATTAAAATACAAATAGTATATTATAGTAAATAATTAAGCTGAATAAGTAATGCATTTCTATGTTGTTTTGTAATGAAAAAATGAAAAAGAAAGCAGACAAAAAAAAAGGATTTTTTTATTGTATTTTCATATGTCAATACAAAAGTCAAAGTCACATTAGTCATATGTCTCAATAAAGTTACTTACAGCTGGGTTACTTATGTCATTATGCATCTTGAACTATGAAAAACTTACTATTATCTAGGTAAAATGTATACATTCTTATATCCAGTGGACATTGCACAGCTTTACTTTTCTAGCCAATCAAAATGCTACAGCTATAGAAATAATCCAGTTTTAAGGTTTATCTTGTTCTATATAAAGATTACTTTCCTCGACTAAAACGTGCACCTGAATTCTGTTTTAAAGTTGAACTTCTTTGCAGATTATTCTCCCTGATAATCAACTACTAAGGTAAGTGCATTAATGGTTGTATTCTTATATTCTGAAGTTACTGATTTAATGCTAATTTGTATTTATTAGCATGCTGTGTTAAATCTTATTTACTGTCATATCTTAATATGTGTGGTTGTTGTTGTACCTTACAATATGAAACATATTTGTAAATTAGTATGTGACTGCTTACTGATGACCATAATACAGCTTACCTATACTTTCTAATTCAGCTTGCATCTAATAACATGTCATATTTAATGTGCTTCAGTATAGTAGATCTATTTGGGGGCTTTCTATGTTGTTGGCTACTGTAGGGTAGATGCACTTATGGTTGCCTATATTGTATTAAATGCATTATGCATCTTGTTTATATATACTGACTTTAGAAAAACTTTTTATTAGTTTATGATGTTATTGTCTTAGACTTGTGAGTAGTGCATCAATGTGTTCCTTACTGATTTACCATGACCTATGTACCATTCAACAATGACAACCATCTTCTAATACTATTTTTTACATGCTCCTGTATTAGATGAAGCCTCAATATGTTCCTTTAGACAAGCTAACTCCCAAAACCAAGAAATACAAGATTAAAGTTAAAGTCAAAGAAAAGTCTCCTGCAAAATACCCAGAAAACAAAAAGGCTTACTAGAAACTTGTCTTTGAAGATGATGAGGTACATTGCTATGATGATTCAGTGCTTATTTTAACAGTTAAAACTAAATTCAATCTGATTTTATTCTTGCTATACATATAGGGTAACAAAATCAGAGGCACTTTATTTGATGATGAAATTGAGAATTTTCAGAATAGATTAGAACATGAGAAGGAGTATATTATAGCAGATGCACCTATAAGAAACACTAATGCAATGTATCGCTACAAGGAAGGTGACTACTATTTGTCGTTTGGAGGATCAACTACAATTCAGTCCCTGAATCCTAATACTAGTCCTGTTTTGCCAAACTACATTTCTATTGCTGAAGTTCCACCCTAAAAGTTAGTTTACACCAATACATATACATATACATATATATATATATATATATATATATATATATATATATATATATATATATATATATATGTAGTTATATATATATATTAAATGGTTTTTATTTTATCATTTATTATGATAATAACTTGCCACATCTACAGGCTTGGTGATGGCCTTGTCATTTCTCTGTATGGAGAACTTGCTACTAAAGATTGTGCTCAACTATCAGCTTGGTGTGAATCTTTCATGAAAGTCAGCTGCCGGCACTTGCAGCCAGCTACTCATACTAGTTTTGATTCTCTTTGCCCATTATTGTACTAGTTATTCTACTAATTTCATACCTTAACACATATTTTATGACCCAGGCTTCTCATTGGCATCCTCTATGTCAACAACTATTGATCCTAATCCTATAGCCTAGAAGTTAATGCATTAAAGGCTTGGTGAGCTATTATACTTTACAGATTTAAGTATACCTTATTTGGCTACTTAATTCTTAGTAGTAACATATCTCGTGCAGGATATTGGAGAACCAGGATCGGCTTTCTGATCACATGGGCCATCAGCTGACTATCAAAGAGGCTAGCAACTCAACTATTATGATGACTGTTAAAGATCTGAATAAGAAAACAGTAATTATTCATTGCTTTATTTATTTAAAGCATCCTAATCTACAATGGATCATTTTCACACATGTTTATTCTCTTGCAGTTTACTACAACCACTGCATATGAGCGCCATTGGATTGAGATTACAATTCCGGATGCTAAACAGGAAGATGTTAATGCCTATATTGGATGCAGTGGATATAGAAAACATTGTGATAATGTGTAGACTGTCAAATTCTATTGCGACGTATGCAATGCTCAATACACTGCAGAAAAGAGGTACATGATTCCAAGCATAAGGCATTTGTTCTGCAATCCTTCATATCAGTAGCTGAATATGTTTCTTTTCAGGATTAGTATTAGCTTCACTGCAATTGATGACACTGGTAGTATCTGCATGACTGCATATGGAAAGCAATGTGAAACATTGCTTGGCCTTAAAGACATAGAACTCGCACAGAAGAAGGTAAAGTCTTTAATTAATGCTTAAGCATGTACCAACTACTTTGCATTGCAAACTTAATTAGCTTTGCAGGTCATCTCTAAACTAATGTACTGTCTTTTGCTATGTAGATGACAGAGTGGCCTAAATTTGAAAATATAGCTGCTAGATTAAAAGAAAAACCACTTAAGCTTGAAGTAGGCCCAACTGGTGCAATTAAGAGGGTTGGCTATCTTAAGTGGGTTGTGAAATCAGTTTTTACTTAGTGAAGTTGTAGCTGCTTATGCTTCGGCTTCTGGTAGGAACACAGTTTCTTACGTACGACTATATAGTCCTTTTGGATGTGTTCCTACTGGACACCTTTTGCAACAATGTTATATTCTTAGCGCCTATTTCATATCTTTAAACCTTTCTTCAGTGTTATGTAATTCTAAGCTACACTAACATTGCTACTATGTCATATTTTGGAACTTGGTAGGTAGCTTCTACATGCTTATAAGTATCTGATCTTAATGTTATTATGTTTGTTGTGTACTAAATGATGTGAGTTTGAAGTAATATATATTGGCACTCTTAATATTTATTTATATTATGTGTCTTTAACAAATGCACTGCATAGTAAGCCAGTTATGCATTACCTTTATAGTGAATTTATCGCTTTTTGTTATTTATAAAGTGCTGATAATACTTCCACCCTTACATAGTAAGAATGCAAATCTATCAAATACCAGCTCAATACCAATGTCTCTAAAACTAATATGCTTATAATGTGCTGCAAGATTTGCTCATAATTATCCATTACAACACACTATCCCAAATAATTTACCAATACTACAAACTTACTTAGCTCATCACATTCCATAACATGTAAACATAACATTATTCTGATGTCACCTTAATATAATCACATATTCTAATTTAAATGTTAAACAAGATCTTTGTCTATTGATTTAATCATTTCAACGATCTCCATGAAATCTTTCATTGTTAAATCTACAGGAACTCATATACTTAATTAGAGATGTGGTACAACAACTTTACTAGAACCAGTAGCCAACACTTGTTGCTTTATGATCTTCATCTCTATCACCTTTAGCCAGCACATCAGCTTCACTATGATTAGTTGCTAATTGTCCCTCAACATTTTTAGCTAACATAGCTTCCTCAGTCATTTTACCTCTGCATATTGGGAATTAATTTGAATTACCCAAAAGAGCAATCTTATCAAAATTTTCCAGAAAACTTTGCTTCTTCTTTTTTCCTTATTTCAAGCTCCTTAATTCAGATATCTCATTTTCTACTACATGCAACTGCATCTCTATATTGACCATTTTTTTTACATCTAAGCAAAAACCCCTTGCATTAGATAGCTGGCCTTGCAAATGAGTTTCTCTATATTTGAGCTCTAGTAGCCTATCTTTTACAGTGCGCTTATAGCATGAAGGATGTTGCCTAAGGCATGGGAATTTATTCTCTTCTGCCATCTTAAGATGTAGAACTAGGATAGCAAATAAGATGTTCAGTATGCTTTTGTGAAACCAACCAAGAAAGGCCAATTTAAACTAAATGAAACTATAGAAAAAAGTTAACACTTGCTGGAAAAGCATCACACGCTGGTCAATATTTTCCACACATTTAATATCTACAAAAAAAATAACCACACCAGCTTATTATCCAGGAGATAAAACACAAGCTTTCAACTGCATACTTATTATCAATCACAGTCTCTGCACATTTCTTTGTATTCCAGTAACACACAATTTAGACAACACTTACACAAGTTTACACTCCACAGAAAAGCAAAACCATACCATTATACAGGATACTAAAGCCAACATCTTAACTTTAGTAGCTTTATTAGCTACAATTTCAGTATATTTCCTACCAACTCAAAAGGTTGCTTAACATGTAATATACTGATATTAAATTATGCAGTGCATTAAAACAATTTAAAATATAAAGAATATTCAGAAAAGTTACTATCCAAACAATAGTTAGCATTCATGCATCTATTTAAAGTTCAAATAATAAAAAACTTATAATAAATACAAACCAATATAACTACAATGACTTAATTTAGTTACTTTAACTTACAAACAAATTTACATCTACCTAACCATCCTAGCTGAGTTTGTGTGATTATCTCAAAAGCTAAGTCTTTTGTCTTTATTTATAGTTTCTTATTATCATTACTAACACTTTTTGATTAAGTTTTGAGTTTTGTTTATTTATACAATACATCAACGCTTAATTATTTAGTACATTAAAACAAAACAACACATAATGTTCAAGATATTCCTATTGCTAGTAGGACCAACTCAAAATTTCACTATTATTTAACTTTAATTATTCACATTGTTGGTTAGTACGAACCACTCTTGCTAATAAATTCCATCTACAATTCCATCTACTAAGCATTCATATAATGCATAAAAAGCACAATACAAAATAATCCAACAATTAAAACCAAAATATTTATATAACCTTCAAATCTTTAAAATTCATACAAAATATTTATATAATCTACCAAGTTCAGCCAAAATGCAATCATTACAACCTACTTAATTATAAGCTTTTAATCCTTACATACAAAAACTTTTGTCAAAATAGATAAAGGCCAAATGTACCACTACTTTCAACATCTAAATGGCCCTTACATAGATATACTACTTAAACATTATACAGCTTAATCAAATTAATTAATCAGAATTAAATCCATAAGCACCATTGTCATCATTAGAAACTTCAGGGGAGTGATAATGGTATGGGCGACCTACATCCTCTTCGGAGCTAGCATCCCATTCCCCGGGTTCTAACTCAAGTTCATTTTGTTGGTCTCCCTCGTCTTCCTCCTTCTCCTCTTCGTCTTCCTCCTCCTCCTCATCAAGTTGAGGTTGTTTCTGCCCCTTCTCCACCAAACTATCGTTTTATTCAGGAATTGCAGGTTGTTACTGCACTTGTTCAGCCTAAACAACAACCGTTGAATGAATAACCTCTTTCTTTTCAACCTCTCCATCGCTGATTTCCATATCAGCCTCGCCTCCCTCAACGCCAACACCCAGAACCTCTCCAGCATTACTAGGTTCACCTCTGCTTTTAGATGACTCACCTCTAAAGCGCGGCATTTTCCTTCGTCTGATTGCATCATCATCACTTTCACTATCAACTTGAATAGCAGAATCACAATTGCTACCACTTTTAGGCCTCTTTCCATTGCTTTTGCTCTCATCAACCTTCCCACAATTTGCTAATTGTTTATTAATCTCATCCATTTCTTCCATTAGCATGTCCATTTTCCGTGTTGCATCTAAACGGATTTCAGTGAATGTCGTAAATTGACCCCGAAGATGCTCTTTCCTTTTGACTAAGTAATCTCGGTACCAAACTGACATTGAAGGCTTGTCACCATTTCCAGCCATGGCAAAACTTAGGTTATTAACTTTTAATGTAGAAGAAAGGGGTTTCAAGCTTGCAAGAAAAGTACAGAGAAAGGTTTTGGGATTGTCTCAATCAAAAGTATCTTTCTTTTTTATACAACATCAAACCGTCACTTTACATTTATGTCTTTTCGAATGTCTCTGCTAGCATGCAGAAGAGGAAGGGTTGCATTATTTCACACAACGCACGTTGTTCGAAGAATCACTTCAATTTAGGAAATCTAATAATCCAATTCTTGCTATATATAAGTACTATATAAGAATATTTCCAAAATTATAAACAAATTTCTTTCATATTTGTTAAGTACGAAATACTAACTATATTAAAAGCGTGTAATAATTTAACCCGAGACTTTTAGACAATCATTTTTTTTTCTTTTTAAAGGAAATTAAGGTTTTAAGTAGTAATCCTCGAAGATAATTCTCAACAATTATAAAACCATATTTCAATAGCATGATTTAAAATAACTTGATTATAATAGCATGATATTTCATTTGTACTTTTGAAAATTATCATGTATAATGCTAAATCTCATTCGTATATTTTATGTAAAATATCTGAATAAATAAATAAATAAATAGTAAATGAAAAATATGGATGAAAAAATGATATGCATAGAATAGTAAATAGAAGTACGGAGTAATTTTCCACCAGGAAAAAAAAAAGAGAACGGAGTAATTTTTTTATATGTACTTAAATAAAGTGGATCTCATACTATGTATTGGACATATGTGATCGGCATGTCAATTATCTATCAAGAGTAACCGAATTATTTGGTGCAACAGATTACGCCATGCGACAAAAGTTATCTGAGTTTTTTTTTTTTGTTAGGGATTATCCGAGCTATTCAGTTAGGTATTACTCGAATTACTCGGTTAGGGATTACTTAATGGGCTCAGATAGAGGATACTCGAGGGTTCACTTAATCAAGGGTTACTTGAGAGGTTATTTGGTCAAGGTAACTCAAATTACTCGATCAAGAATTACTTGAGACTCTTAGTTAGAGGTTACTCGGTCATCGGTTACTCGAGTTACTCGGTTACGGGTTATTCAAGTTTCTCGGTCAAGGGTTACTCGAGTAATTCGGTCATGGGTTACATAATGAGTTTAGTCAAATGTTACACGGTTATGGGTTACTTGAAAGTTCAGTCATGCTTTAGTTGAGAGGTTATCCAATCAAGGGTTACTTGAGAGATTACTCGAAGGGTTTGGTCAAGGATTACTCGAGGGGTTACTTAAGGAATTACTCAATCAATAATAACTCAAATAACCCATGACCAAATAACTTAAGTAATTCAATAACTACAACTTACACAATCAATCTTTTTATGCTCATTATAAGGTTGCCCATGAAATAACTAAGTCAAACCCAATCAATTGGCCCATTATTTTGCACAAAAATATTATAAACTTACCTAACAAAATCATATATTCATCCATCATTTTTTTTAATAGTTTATTTTATACTATTCTATATGAAATACAATTATTATTAAGTCTTGCTAAGTCAATAACATTGAATGTCTTTAATTTTGCTAATGAACAATTAAATTCAAGTTATGAATGTTATGATTGATGCAAGTTTCAATAGTATATAAATAACAATATTAGTATTCCACAGTTGTCCAATTAGCTACATTTTTTTTTTGTTGAAAAAACAATATTTACATTTTATTTTCTTAATTTGACACTTGTACATGTGTAATCCCCCGTATTTTTAAATATTTTATAAATGAAAATTTATTTTATTTGTAATATTTATTTGTTATTTTTCATAATTTAATTTCAAAAGTTTCAAATTATTAATCTGGGTCGAAAATTATTTGAACAAATTATTTTATGCACCTTTATTCTACAATTTATGTCCAATCACACAAGCCTAACCCATTTGTTTACTTAATCGACCCATTATTTTTATGAGGCCCAATCTTTCTTTTTACCCTACAATAATTCTCTCTTATAAATACCCCATGAATCTCCAAAAATTTCCCACACAAAAAGGTTAGTCTTATTTTCATCTTCCTTTGTTTCATTATTTTGCTTAATGTTAATTTAATTGTTTTGGGTTTTGATTTTAGTATAAAGATTATATTTTTAGTATCAAATTATATTTTAATGGTATAAAGATTATAAATTTCAGATTATATTTATGTTATAAATTTCATATTTTATGAATTATAAACCTAGGGTTTCAATTTATTGAAAATCATGATTTTAGGGTTTTTATGAACAATGGATTTAGGGATTTTATAGTAATGATGTTTTGAAATTTTGGTGATTATAACTACTGATTAGTTTAACTTAATTCCAGATTATTTTGAACACATAGATTCGTGTTTTAATTTTTAGATTTCCGTTCGTTAATATTAATCCCGTTTTAATCCCGATCAGGTTCCAAACTCATCCGATTTTGACAAAAAAGTAGTGTTTTCCATGTGGAAACAACGTTTTAAGAAAGATTCACTACCTTTGGTAGTGAGTACCACCCTCTCGTGGCCAAATTCAGCCTCTAAATATGATTTTCGGGCAGTTTTTGGTTTTTAACGAAGTTTTTTTAAAATTTTATCCTTGAGTTTAAAGGGTAAGAGATAATTTAATTTTTCTATGGATAACTCAAGTATAAAGATGTATTTTGATGAAGTTTTGAAGTGGTTTTCGATTAGTTTAAAATGCTAGAATTTTATTTAAAGTAGTATAATTGTGATTTTAATAAAAGGGTGTGATTACCTATTAAAAGGGAGATTTTTAGGGGTTTTTATATAATTTTTAGATTTTTATTAGACTTTGAACTTGCTGTAATTTCATGTATAAGAGTGTATTTTAAGGTTTTTACGAAGAAAATTTAAAGAACTATATATAAGCCTTTAAGTTTAACAAAAGGGAAGGTTTTAAAGTGTTGTTTGATTTGGATTTTGAATGTTTTAAAGTAAGTTAGTATTGCTGTAAATTTGATTGATTGGGTATTGATTGAGATGTTATTATTTGGCTTAGGAGAGGAGTTTATTGAAGGTGATTTCTAGTTAGTAAAGTGGCATACTAATTCGTTTGCTCAAGGTACGTACAAGTTACGAAACCTTTCTTTTAGGTGCATGTTTAAGGACGACGGATCGAGAACTTAGTATCATGTATAGGGATGACTGAGTTAAATTGTTTGGTTATACATTGTGAATTTCGTATGACGTGCACTATTTTATATTGCAAGTATTATTTGTGCTCTAATTATGCAAGGTGCGCTTAGAGGCAAAGGTATATGATTGGTGTAATGATTAATTTATTACTCATTCATGATTATGCAAGCAGGATGAGTAAAGAAAGAATTTAAGTCTTCTAAGACGAGGTTGAGGTTTTGGGGTGCCTTATGCACTCAAGGTGTTTATACACCGAGGTAGTAAAGGAATAAATAATAAATGTTGCTTGCCACTAATAAATCAAGAATTGAAATTGAAAAGTTGTTTTACTTGATTGAATTGATATTGGATTGATTGTATTGTTATGCATATGAGTCATCACCAAGTCTAAACCTGTAAATCACGTAAAGTGCAAGATGGATGAGCAATAAAACTCTGGATTGGTGCACTTCTGGAGTAATGACAATCAGGGGTTGGGGTACATGGGGTATTAGCCGTGTACTTTTCTCGAGGCCGTCTGATCTACGAGTCTCTTATTTCAAATATTTTTCAAAACTAGGAGTTAGGTGAGATCTCATACTAACTACGGTCACGGAGTCGCGCCTGTGGTCGTTGGATGTTTATTGATGTTTCCGAAAGGAGGCATGGGGTTTTTCTTTTATTGATGTTCCAAATGGAGCATGGGTTGGACAACCTTGTCTATTGCGTAATCCAATGAATAAAAATAATGATTTACCTATTATTAATTAATGGAGTCTTAGCAATATAAATAGTTGAGTCGTGTGTTGAGTCTATAATTTAATGATGCATGATGATTGATTATTGGTAGCATGTTATGGATTTCTTAATTTATTTTGCAGCTTGTATGTACTCAGCTTTGCTGATTGCGTGCTTTGTGTGTCTTTCTTTGGTCATGGCCTTCGCCTTTCAATGACCCTGTGACGATCCAATTTTTACACTTGTAATATTGGGGAGCAGAATTATCACAGGTTCTTACACATGCAGCATTCATCAGGGTTGTGGGATCTTGAGTAGAGAGTTGGTTGTTTGCATTTTATTTCTTTTGCAAGTTTGAATTTATTTTAATTCGATTTTATTCGACACTATTTCTTTTGGGTTTGAATTTATTTGAACATTGAATTTAATCACTTACTACTTTTATTGGGTTTTGAATAAGGGCCTTAATGGTTCCAAGTTGTATGACTTAATTTGGTTTCATTCGTTGGTTTTGAAACTTATTTATAACTGATTTAGTTTTTCCGCTGCTATTTTCTGATAAAGCCTCAACGTTTGAACACGTGGCGGTAGCACGCCAGTAATTCTCTTGAATATTGTTCAGGGTCCTCACAAGTTTAAAGAGAGAATTATTGGGGTGTTACAACATGACTAATTGTGCAATGTATATTTTTTTTTTTTTTGAAAGAAATAGGTAGCAATGCTTTATTAAAATTAAAGGTCTAATTTCGCCAAAGTAGTAAGACTTTGCGGAAATGATCCCAAATGTATTACCTTCCTTATGTGAATGCTGATTAATATGTTTTTAATTTTTGTGCATTGTATATTAATACAACACAGTAGTTTCATTTTACTTTTATTTATTATTACCTTCCTTGTGTGAATGCTGATTAATATGTTTTAAAATTTTTAAAAACTTTTAGTCTTCTTCCAAACATTTCCTTTTCATTTCTCTGACTCTTCATTTCTTTTCATTTCTCTTTCTTATTAAATTATTTTGAGAGCTACAAAATTGCCATGTGAATTTTTTTTATTGTCCATTTTCTCTAATTTTTCATCAATTTCTCTATGAACAGTTGTGTTTTTTTTCTTCTTTTTTTAATTAGTAATCTCCTATTTTATTGTCTCAGTGAAACATGGCCAACAACAGGCAGTGCAAGATCTCAAGGCGCAGCTTGGTGTGCGTTACAATGAGATGGATGCAATTGCAGAACAGGAGAAAATGAAGAGAGAAGAATTGGCTAGCATAAGAGCAGCATATACATTAAATTACAGGAAGCAAGGGTTCTGTCTAGCCAATTGCAGAGGCTTCGAGAGCAGCAAATTGCTCAGCTTTTTTGGCAATTAAATGAAAACACTAGAAGAAAATGGCTTGTCCATGGAGGAATTGGGTCCGCTGTTGGAATAGACAGACTTATTGAGGAGGACAGGGGCAGCACTGTGGCTGAGAATGATGTAGCAGGGGTAACCCTGTACAGCAGAGGGGTAGTAGTGGAGTTGATAGAGGATCTGTAGCACAAAATGAGATTGTTGGTGGTGACTTTGAGATGGAGGAAGTAAATCAAGACGAGAGTGTGGAAGATAATGTAGAGGAAGGAGATGATGATGATCATGAGGGTGGTGCTGCAGATGAAGATGTTGAGGATGAGGTTGAGGTGCAAGATGAAGACCAGAAAGATCATTTTGAGGAAGAGGATTTTGATGCTGCAGATGATCATCAAGAGTATTGGTTTACTGGCAATGATAGTGGGGACGAGAGGATGGGCTATGAAAACAATTACGGGTCAGAGGCTTCGACTGATTCGGATGGTTATTGGCACACTGCAAGCAACTTTGATAAAATTTGTTAGTCATGTTAATGTTATTATTGATTATCTGAATAGTTTTTAAGAAAACTTTTAGTAATGTGCAAGCAAGGGGTTATATTTTGTGAATTGCTACGAATGGTGACTATTTTGTTGACTTGATTGGAAGATAATGTATTTAAATTTATGGATGTGGTAAGTTGCTTATACTTTATGTTATTGAAATGAAATGAATGAAAGTTGATTTATCTTCTTGGTTGATTTGAAATGAATAGCTTTTGATGCATGGATATTGAATTGAAGTGTTGCTTAAATTTTGATGGTACTTTACTATTTACAGTAGGTATTAGTACTTATTCAAAGATTATGTTTTGATGGTTGCTTATGTATTCATTGACCAGAAGCTATGATAAATTAAATCATAATTAAATAAGATACAACCAAGACAATACTTACTCAAAGATGCATAAATAAGAACTCATTCAAGGTTCATAGATAAACAATAACATCAACAATTGATCACATTAGATCACACTAACTAAGCACTTAACAAACAATACACTAGGATAACTAGCAAACCTTACAATCATAATATCTTTTGACAAAATTACACTAAATTAGACAAGTGAATCAAGAAAGCTAGAACACCTTACAGCCATAAAAGAAACACAATACATATTCTAGACAAATGTAGCCTTAGAAGTACTCTCAACCTTGGAATGAACCACCATATGAGGCATCACTTCCGGGTGAGTATGATGGACTAGAGTGATGATGAATCTCAATGCCATGAAGACTAGGCTTAGCAGCAAAAGTGTTGGTTCCTTCCTCGGGTTTCTGTTTTGCCTCAGTTTCAGCAAGGTTAACGGAACATCCTCTCTTAGAACTAGGTTTCTTATCTTCTGGTTCACCAAAACAAAGAGCAGACACAACAGCTTTTAGCTCTTCCACCTTCTATTCAAGATAGGTAACACGTTCCTCCACCACTTCTAGACTGATGTGTTTGGCTAATTCACACTGAACACTGCTATCAACCTTCTCTTCACCCTTACTTTTCATAGTCACAGAGCTACTTCTTTCACAGCAAGATATTTTTTTGAATAATGTATGCAAGTAGAATATGAAATTTCTAGCACTTTACTTTTCTTCTATATAAGCCAAGAGTGCTACAATATATTACCCGGTGGTTAATTACAAGTGTCTTATAATAACTTACATATATAGCACAATATTAAGGAACTCTTCATAAAAACTTATGTACAATAATTTGCACTCTTCAGTATACATGTGATAGCATTAAACAGTTCATATATGTATAGCATGCAGGTCATTCATACCAGCCTTTAGTTATCAAGCCTATCTAGCTAAATAAAAGATGCTTAAACAACACACCATGAAAGCACATTTAATCCAAAGCAACTATGACACTATACAGAATAAAGGTGTTCAGTAGAAGTTATAATTGAGTCTAAGCATTGTGATTGGATGAGACAAACTAATGGATAAAACTGAGCAACATTGTAAATCTAAAACATAAGAAGATATGTAATTTGAAATAGCATAGTAAATCAGATAATCATAGAAAGAGTGCCAATACAGGAACTTAAATTAAGCTCTACCTATTTCACAATTCTTATTATGTCCTTTTTAAATGCAATGTTAGGACCTATTACATTAAGCTTAAATAACATATTATCTTCAATGACCTACACCAACACTAGATCTATATCAAAGATTGCAGGATATCCTTTTCGATACTTAATTAGTGCACCCTCATCCTTTTGAACATTATACCGAGCAATGAATTCCTTCACGCCGCTTTGTAGTTCACATTTGGTGATGACATCATCCTTCTTCATAACTCTCAGCTTAACATCAAATTGTGTGTCAAAATTCTAGAGTAATACATTAGTTGAATCACCAAATTCACTTAACCAGTTGTTTGCAAAGTCAAGAGGGACATTCTGCAAACAATGACATCAAAATAAACAGAATTATTTCAACTAAACAAAGAGTTTACACCACAAAAAATATACATTAACACAATGAATACTTAGTATCAACACATACAATTGTTTTTTTCTTGAGATAGGCTGGAGTAAAAATAAATTTGAAATGTGGCTCACGACAATTATGTGCAAGCTCATCGATCCATGAATTTGTTTCAGTCATTTTTTCTGAGCTACCATGATAGGGAAGTCTGCGCCCACGTCTCTTACTCGAACTGCAATTATCCTTGCCAACTCCAAATCCTTGTGTGTTTTTGCTTCCTGTTGGCGTTAAAATCTGGACCGTGAAAGAGCTATTCCTTGTATATGTAAACTTTAAACCATCACCAGTGCTTATCTCATTATCTCTAACAAAATCAATCCAGCCACCTTCTAAAATAGTTATCTAATCATCTCCTTCTTCTTCATGTGCCATAGTAGCTTCCCAAATTCTAGAGTAACCATGCACTAGGAGGTCAACACCTTGGAAACCATCATATAACATATCTCTAAATTCATCAGGAATGCGCTGAAAATGAATATGCATTGGCAAAATACAATACGAACATATTAAGTTAGTAATAAGCAAACAAAAGAAAAACAGAATATAGCCTTACCAAACCACATAAATCAGCTACATTTGTTACAAGCACATCAACAACAATAATTCAATACATTAACAACTCATATCAGTTTCTCTTCCTGATGGGCCTCATAGCGGACAGTAAACGTAGGAGCAAACTCAGCCATTCTAATTCCTAAACAAATTACTAATATATATCCATATACTTAGCTTCTAATCACAATTCAGTAGCTCATTTGTATTTGATAGCAAAGAGTGCTATATATACAATAAAAACAACGCCAGAAATTCTTATCACACTAAATGCAATTAAATATAGCTTTGACAATAAAAGATTTGAATAAGATTCTATTTTCAAAAACTGAAACAAAAATTAGTTTCAATATTTTTTCCCAATTTTCATCACAGTCATAATGGCAAGTCAAATAAGTTCCAAAAGGTCATAATGATCCACACATATACCACATTAGCTTATATCCCTCTTCATGCACTATAGTTACTTTCCAATATCATACAAATATAGCAATCTTTAATTCAAAATCTACTGAGCAGAATTATCAGTGTATAAGTTTAATAAAATCAACCTTAAAATAGTACAGGACATAGTTGCTAAGTGAATAATAAATCTGATTTATATAACAAAATCCCAGTTGACTTTAAAGTAATACACTAAACAAACATTTTTACTCAATTCATGCTTAATACATACTTGTTTCAATTGTGTACTCCAAACAATAAGTTTAATTATTTATATAATAACTAGCACTAAATCCACAAAATTATTAGGCTCATGTATGCCATGCAAACCAAATATATAATAATGTCTTGCAATTGCTGCCTAAGTCAAATTATCTTAGTTAATAGTATTTCACACTTATTTACTTAGACATAATTAATTTCTAAAATTTAAGGTTCCTCAAATTATACATTATGCTTTTTACAAATATCACTACATAAGATTCTTTGGTCAAGAATATTAAAAAAATATGTTAATGAAAATCTTAATTCATAATAATAGCATTTCATACATATTTATTTAGACATAACTAATTCCTAAAAGTAAAAGTTCCTCAAATTATACTTAGTCAATATTCCGCATGCTTTTTAACAATATCACTACATAAGGTTCTTTGGTCAAAAATATCAAAAATAATTTCCTTCCTCATATTCAATAATACTAATCATGATAGGTGAATCAAGGTAATACATATATAATAACTTAATTACATGGAACCCATTCTTCTTTTAAAAGACTTCTCAATCGTGTGTGATGTAAATAATTTTTTTATTATAAAATAGATTATCTTATACATTTCTTATAATAATTTATAAATTCATACAAAAACTTTAAAAAGCTAAATCAAGTAATTTATTTATACAACTCGCTAATAGATTCTTAAATTCTATTCACAACACGGTGCGCGCGCAACGCGCGCGTACAACCGCACTAGTCAAAACAAAAGTATAAAAGAGACTTATCAGGCACAATTGATGAAGAATATATTTTCTATTACAAATGAGTTGAACATGGCATTGCAAAAAATAATTAGGATATTGTGAATGCAATGACAATGGTTGATGTAACTAAGAAAAATTTACAAGAGTTACGAGATGATGGTTGAGATTCTCACATGGAAAAAGTAACCACATTTATGGTTAAGTATGACATTGGAATTCCTAACATGGAGGGAAATAAAGTATGTTGTCCCAGGGAGACGGCAATTTTGTGGTGGTAGGCCACAAGTGACTAATCTTCACCATTTTCGAGTTGAAGTTTTTCTAAGTGTCATTGATCTACAATAGCAAGAACTTGATTATCGATTTGATGAGGTAAGAAAGGAATTACTTATATGTATGTCTTGCTTCAATCTCATCAACCAATTTTCTTCTTTTGACATTAACAAATTAATCCGACTTGCTGAATTTTATCCCAATGAATTTTCAAGTGTTGAAATTTCTCTTATGGAAAATTCACTTAAAATTTTTATTGTGGGTATAAGAAGTGATGAGAGATTTTTGAATTTAAAGAACCTAAATGAGCTTTCCATGAAACTTGTTGAGACACAAAAGAATGAAACTCACCCGATAGTATACTTGCTTTTTTAGTTAGTGTTGCTTCTCCCTGTGGCGACAAAAAGTGTTGAAAGAGTTTTTTCATGAATGACTCAAATTAAAAGCAACTTGCGCAATAGCATGAGAGATCAGTTGTTGAATGATGGTTTGGTTACTAGCTTAGAAAAAGATTTATTTTTGAATGTAAACATAGACGCTATCGTAAACCGATTCCAAAATATGAAAACTTGATGAGAACAATTGTAACTTTTTAAGTAAAACTTTGTTATGATTGAATTTTTTATTACATTATAAATTTAACTCTATGAATAGATTTTTTTTTTCATCTATACTTTTTATGTTGGTAGATATTGGTGCCCCCCTTTGTTGAAAATCCTAGATCTGCCACTGTTTTAAGGTTTTTGACTGTAGGATATATTTAATTTAAATACTTATAAATGATTTCACTTATGATTATCAATCAATCAATAACTATATACTAAAAGTCACACCAGCAATGACACGTGTTATCTCCTGGTGTGTCCTTAAGTTTTTTTTTTAAAAAAAATTAATTATAGTATAAATCTGATACAAAAATAATTTCTTATTCGAAGTATAAGTTAACAAAGATAATTACTTTAAATAAAAAAGAATTGATATATATCTTTCCACACAAACATTTATGACTATAGTAGAAAATATTAAAATAATTTGTGACACATTTTAATCTTTTTGACAAACGACATATTTTAATCTACTTCAAGGAAGTATTCATATTTTTTCCCTAATAAAAATAATTGTTCATTTATTTATTAGAATTCACATCGAAGTAGTGTGTATATTTATTAATTTTTTTTTTTAATTTTTAATATTTTTGTAAATAACCAATTATATTTAAAAGTTGATACGGAGTATTATTTTAAAAAAATTACCAATATTACTCTTATAAAGGTTTTGATAAAAGGTGAAGTTAACATAAGAAAAAAAGAGAACCCATAAATAAGAAGCACAAAAAGGGATGAGTTGGGGGCTGTCATTGCAGCTGCTGATCGTCGAGAACCTGCTGGTTGGGGGTGGAGGTAGCTGAAGCTGCAGCATGCTATTTTGGCCTGGTGATTACGAGAAAGCTGGGGTTTGTTCATGTGCAACTTGAGACAGATGCATTTAACGTGGTGAGGGCAGTAACTAAGAGATCAGTGGGCTACTCTCCTGTTTACATGATTTATGAAGACATTATCAAATTATTTTCCTGTTTTAGTTTATTTTCTTTTTCTCATGTCAAGCGCGCGGGTAATACTCTAGCACATAGCAAGATGGGATGCTAGAGGTTGTAATGAGTTTGTTTCGCTCGGTCCTTTTCCTCAAAGCCTAACAACTTTAGCGGAAATTGATTTCTTTAATGATATTCGCAGCTTTGTTTCAAAAAAAAAAAAAAAGCACAAAAATAATTTCACAATCTAGGGTTTAATTTCACTTTTTTTTTTTGACACACATAAAAATAATTTCAATTAAGTAACAACAATAATCTAAGTTTGGTAAAAATCTATCTATCTATAACTAATACTAAAATAGCAACCGCTTACATCATCCTTTCCTAAAACTAAACACATGTCATATCGTCATTAAAAATTTTCCCTCCAAAACTATAAATGATGTCATCATGATTTTTTATTTGATTTAATTAAAATTCTGATCAACTATTTTATCATTAGTATCAATTTTCGAAAATAGTCTATCTATCTAATAATAATAATTTAATTTTTCTTCCTCGCGTAGCCCTTTTATTATCCAAATTTTATATGAACTCTAAATTGTATTTTTAATATTTGAGGCATTATTTATTTCGGGATTTTTTTATTTTATTTTATTATTTTGGTATGAAAAAATAAACAAACTCTTAAAAATTTATTTATAATCGTGCATCGCACGAGTGTGACGAAACTAATCTAGTGAGTTCAAAATAGAAGGACCCATAAATAAAAAAAAAATTAAATAAATAAAAAATAAAAAGGGAGCCGGATGAACGTAGCCCTACATCCTCTTCCTCTCTATTTCAGTTCGTCCTCCGTTGGAGCGCACTTGACGATCTCCATTGAGGCGCCCTCTAATTCCTGTATCCTCCATTGAAATAGCTTCTGAGGTAAGCTGCTGTTGTTTCCTTTTGTAATCATCATATCAATTTCACAATCTAGGGTTTAATTTAATTGTCAGTGTAGTAAGTTTAGGGTTCGAAAATTTAAATGCATACATCACATCTATAAGCTACTGGAGCAAGATTTTCATGTGAACTAGTTTACTAAACTCATAGTTTATCTACTCAATATATTCCATTTGGTAGATATAATTCAAGTGCACACAGTAATGGATGACATCGTTAATCCGACACATTCGAATGTTTCATTTTTGTTGCGTTAGATTTCATTTAATTTGAATGTATTATGTTTGTCGCGTTAAATTTAATTTAATCGTGTTAGGACTCGTTACCCATTTATCCATTTATTAGGTGATGGACTCAGGAGGTAATTCGCTTCCGTCTGGACCAGACGGAGTGAAACGGAAAGTTTCGTATTTCTATGACCCAGAAGTTGGGAATTATTACTACGGGCAAGGTCACCCGATGAAGCCGCATAGAATTCGCATGACACATGCGCTTTTAGCTCACTATGGTCTGCTTCAACATATGCAAGTGCTTAAGCCTGTACCTGCAAGAGATAGAGATCTTTGTAGATTCCACGCCGATGATTATGTGACCTTCCTTAGGTGCATTACCCCTGACACGCAACAGGATCAATTGAGGCAGTTGAAGAGATTTAATGTTGGTGAAGATTGTCCTGTATTTGATGGTCTGTACTCGTTTTGTCAGACTTATGCTGGCGGTTCAGTTGGTGGTGCTGTCAAATTGAACCATGGGCTTTGTGACATTGCGATTAATTGGGCAGGTGGTTTGCACCATGCAAAAAAGTGCGAGGCTTCTGGGTTCTGTTATGTGAATGATATTGTTTTGGCAATTTTGGAACTTCTTAAAGTTCATGAGGTGAGAGAAGTGATCTTCATCATCTTTCGTGATTTTAATTTATAAATGTTTATGGAGGTGTTTTTGTTGTGTACAATTTTTTATGGTCTTTGATGGTGAATATTGATTACATGATATAGCTTTATAGCCTTGATAACAACTTTTATCAGAAGGTTTTTTACTAGAAATATTTAATTGCTTTTCGCAATTGGTGACTAGCTACTTAGTTGGATTTATAAAAAAATGATTAGATGTTCAAATTATATGTTCTTTAGATTCTTTTGCTGTGAGCATTCTTGTATAATGAAAAAAAAAAATGATGGTATCGATGTGTTGGAAACTAAATTCCTATGAAAAAGATTGTTTCATTTTATAACCTGTCTAGATATTTCAGAATCCATCAATAACCCGATTAGAACCTTATGACATGGTTTATGGCACAGCCAGCAACTAAGAAACAATTGTGTTTTCAATCATAGTAGTGCTGTCTTCAGTTGCTATTTTGTACCTGTTTTCTCTTGCCCAATGAATTAACTCATTGGCCTATAAGGTGTTCTGCACTATATTGGTACTGTTATTTTGTGTTTTTTGAATCAGAACCATGTTATACAAGCATAATGCAGAAGCTAATACTAAAAAAATGTAAAGAGTGAAAAGCCTGGTTTTAATTATAAGTTGTAGATGAAATATGTCTTTAGAATTGAGCTCTTTTAGGTGTTTTGCACTATATTGGTGCTGAATTGCCGATAGTATGTGTTTTTTTTTTTTTTTTTTGAATCAGAACCATGATAGGCAAAATTCAGAAGCTAATATTAAAAAATTTGGCAAATTGGCCATTGAACTTGCTTTGTTGTTGTTGTTGTTGTTGTTGTGGTAATCTACTACACTTCTACTAACATGTCCTTTTATCTACTTGCTTTATTTACACTAAGCACATTTGAAATATCGCAGCGTGTATTGTATGTGGACATTGATATACACCACGGAGATGGTGTAGAAGAGGCTTTTTATACTACAGATAGGGTCATGACAGTGTCTTTTCACAAATTTGGAGATTATTTTCCTGGGACAGGAGATATTCGTGATATTGGATATGGAAAGGGGAAGTATTATTCTCTCAATGTGCCCTTAGATGATGGTATTGATGATGAGAGCTACCAATCATTGTTTAGGCCCATTATGGGAAAAGTAATGGAGGTTTTTAAACCTGGGGCTGTTGTCCTGCAATGTGGTGCTGATTCTTTGTCCGGTGACAGATTGGGCTGTTTTAACCTCTCCATCAGAGGTCATGCAGAGTGCGTCAAATACATGAGATCCTTCAATGTCCCGTTACTGCTGGTTGGTGGAGGTGGCTATACTATAAGAAATGTAGCTCGTTGCTGGTGTTATGAGGTATGATATATCTTCCTTGCAAGACATCAATGTTCATATATCCCTTTTAAAGTAAATTTCCTGAGGTGGATCATGTTTTTGGAGTATCATTAGACATCATTACGTTTATTACTTGCATTTAATTGATCGGATTCATCTTACTGGAAATAATTTATAGTATGACATTAATGAAACAATCCTGTTCCAAAATTTAATTTCTAATTTGTTATGGGATTTTCACCAAATATAATTATTCTATTAAAATGGACTGGTGTAATATTCCTTTGCAGGATAACTTAGGCCTGCCAATTTGGATGGGGAAGTTTGATCGGTGATGTTTGTAGTCTTTATGCTGCTCATATTTACTGGATAGATACATTTATTTCAGTTGGTTAAGTCTTAGTGTTTTCAAATATTGCGTACATGAATAATTATATTGATTTTACACTAGTGTAATACTGTCTTTTGGGAAACATTACATGCTATGGTGGATTATATTGTCTACTTGAATTGGTTATTAAACTTTTTTGGAGAGTAAAAGTCGGACAATTTACATCCAGGGATAATTGTTCCTCCTTGAGGCATTTATCTGAAGGCTCTTGCTGCCAACTCTTCTGTCTTAATTCTTATATAATACGATGATAGAACTTACTGCAAAGTGGAATACAAGTGATGGGCAGCTTTCCAATTTCTTTCAGCTTTGGGCTGTGAAGTCTTCTGAGCTGTGCTTATCTTTGGCTCAAGCTAACCACTTATCTTCACTGCTTGTTGGGGCTGAGTTTATTATAAATTGTAACATGGTGAAGTGCAGTTCTGCTCAAATGCATCCTACAATCCAATGGCGGATGTAGTCTACATGGAGGGTATGCAAGTGCATATCACTCATGTACAAATGAAATTAGTTTTTGTCCCTTAAAAAAGAAAATAGTAATAAATCCACCACATCAAATTATAAGTCATCAGCAAGTGAAGACTGCAATCGAGAATTGTAACTACCCAATGTTTATGTAATAAAATATTTTTAATTTTATAATTTCACTTTCTCATTGGCACGCACAAAACAACATACCTTATGTATTCTACTTTTCCCAAAATGTATCGGATATGGAGTATATTTTAAAACTCTATTAGATTTAATCCTATACTCTATATAATTTATATTGTTTTATTAAATTATATGATGATTTATTGTGTTTGAATGTTATAATGTTATCACTATTGTAATTGTGCACACTGTGTTTTGAAATTCTAGATACCCCACTTCTACAATCTTGGTGTGAATTTTTCACTGTTGCCCATAGGACTCTTCCTGACTTTGTAAATATATTGTTCTTGAATGCGCATTAGAATCTCATTGACGTCTACATTGCTTGTAAGATTTGTCTCTTCTTATTGAGGAATCATGACAAGGTTGTTAAGCTGAATACAACACCTATGCATGCTTTTTCTGCTTTAATAAAAAGGAAAAAGAAAAAAGTAAGAATAATTTAAGGCTAACTGCCCCTTTCTTATGTCTTTATTGATAACTTATTATTGCTATTGCAGACTGGTGTTGCCCTTGGGATTGAACTTGATGATAAGATGCCACAGCATGAGTACTTTGAGTATTTTGGTCCAGACTATACTCTCCATGTTGCTCCAAGTAATATGGAAAACAAGAACTCACGCCCTATGTTGGATGAAATTAGAGCCAAGCTTCTTGAATACCTCTCAACCCTACAGCATGCACCAAGCGTTCCATTCCAGGAGCGTCCTCCTGATACCGATCTCCACGAGGTAAATTTATTATGCTTCATTCATTATATGAACTTAGCAAATCATATTTATAGCCTTGTAGGTGATACTGGAAAACATTAAGCTCTGTTTGTGTGCCTCTCTTCACTGATACTGCGATACCATGCAGCAATGAGACTTGCAATCATTGAAATACTGTCCTGCTGACTAATATGAACATTTGTCTTGTTTTATGAGTCTGGTGAATAACTTTGCTTTTCTAGAATACAACCTGACTTTGGGTTGATAGAAAACCCTGTTGACATTGATTATATTAACTGGCAAGAATTCTGTTGAGACCTGTATTGTGTCATCATGATGTCTGGTTTTGCCTACTCTGTGCTTGTACTCTGATTGACAATTTATTGTCCCTTTGTTTATTTAGAAATAAGAATGTCATCCTGATTCAAAAATTGGGAGGTTTTTAGATTCATGGAGATATCACCTTTCATAAGGTGTCTCCTATTTTGCAGTTCTTAACTTTCCCTATTATGGAATGAATTGATTGATCCCTTCCTCGGTTATGCTAGTTTCAGCTCTTTGGTTAATTTTCTTGGTTCTGTTTCTCTTGAAATTTGAGTTTAACTCATCTTATTTATCTCACTATCTGAATTGAGATGCCTCACTTTGAAAATAAAATCCTTAGAAGTCATAAGGTTTTTGGTGTATATTTTTTTGTAAGATTCATGAATGGGAGGATTAGTAACAATAGTCATTGTGCTTTTGAGCTAGGTAAAGTCATCTCTCAATATCTTTCTTCCTTTTTTTGATGATAGTTCTTGTTTTTAATTGGCAGATCCAGCCCATCCAGGGTTTTACTTTCGAACCTTAGATCTGGAAATTAGGTTGAATATCAAATCTGCTTTATTTTTCCATTAAGTCTATCTTCTTCTTACTTAAATATAATGGCAGCTACATTTATAAAATTGTTATAGAACGCCATTCTATCGTTATTTAATGGCCGTTATTGTGAGTTGGGTGTGATTTTAATGCGCTATTATATGACGGCATTTCTCGGAATGGCTAGGCCCAAACCCCTTACAAAGCGTAGAGAGCGGCCAAGTTTTAGTTCCATGGATGCATCCTGCATGTGGTATCTTTCAAGGGGACCAGACTATAATTGGACTGGAAAATATTGTAAACTATGGGTTACTGCTAAAGGCATAAGGATATTTCTTTGTTGGCTGAGTAAGCTGTTAACTCGTGATTATGTGCAAGAAGGGTTTTGTTGTTAGTATTCTTGTCTAGGAGTGCTGCTGCATAGTGTTCTAAATTGCCTTTTCACCTATCTGTTTGTTGTTTGAAATGTATCTAATCGTCATTGGCTGGGAATGGTTGGAGGGTTGTAAAATGAATTTAAATGAAAATTTTCTTGTCAGTTGATGAAGGAATCTTATTATGTATGGATGGGGAGTGTTGTTTAGGCAGAGTATTGTCCCCTTGATTATTACAACATAACCAAAGCATTTGTGGTTTTGTGTTTTTTATTAGTTTGGTCCCAAATTCACTTTGATTTTTATTGGCCTGCCCATTATATTTTGTCAACCATTGAGTCAGTGAGAAGGAGGGGTTTCTCTGGAACTTTTATCTCTATATTATTTGCTTTTGTGATGGCTTTAGCTAGAACATAGAGTGGTCTACGAGATGTTTTTGTGGTCTGGAGTTGGAGAAGAGAGATCATCTTGTTGGCTGGGAGCGTTTTTGTTAGGAAGAGAGAAGCCTAAGTTTAGGAATTTGGTTTTTTAAAAAATCTCATTGTAAAAATTTTGTTGTGTATTCTCTTTCGCTTAGAATGATACTCCTTTTGTCTCTGATTAGTTCTTACACTTATAATGGCACAAAGTCTTAGGTGATAGTTATATGTTTTGGATTAGGCAAAATTGGCCTTAACACCTTGAACTATAGTTTGGGTGCTTTCACTGAACTTTGAATTTTGACTAGTAGCTGCAACACAACCAACTATTGATTAGGGTGCAACGCGTGCCATTAATGGATATTTGTTAGCATTCAAAATGAGACATTTCTGGTAATTAAAAGGCAGTTAATGACACACTTTGCATCTCAATCAATAGTTGGTGGTGTTCTAGCTATTAGTCAAACTTTGGGGTATTGTGTGCACCTGAGCTACAATTCAGAGTGTTTAGGCCAATTTTGTCTTTCGATTATTGTTTTATTGGAAAAGTGCATTTTAAAGGATATAGTGGAGTATTATTTTATAAAAGAAGGTGATGTGATAAATTATAGTGGGATATTTATCAAATGTGAGATAGAGTGAGCCATAAATTCTTGGTAGTAGAAAGAGATTTGCATTAAAATAATAATGTGACCATTGTATGAAATAACTAATGTTAGACAAATGAAAGAGGAAAGTTTGTAACTAATATGGGACAGATCAAGTATGAAATAGGCATTGGCCTCAAAAGAATGACCGGGATCAAGTGTAATAACTAATAGGATCCTTTACTAGACTTGGAAGTCCCTTTCACATATTTCACAATCCTTATTTTTTATAGGAAGCATACTTTTTTTATTTTTTATGTATAATATTTTTTCTAAATGAATTCTTGGGTAGAAGAGCAACCTTTTAGTTTCCTTTTGCTTTGTCAACCAAAACAGACAAACACACTCATGTTTAAAGCTACCTTAGGTGATAACTTATCTTGGATGTTTCAGATTTGGAGGGACCATTGTGATTATTTGATTCTGTTTAATATCATGATCCCCATGATAGAAGAGCATGGTTGGTTGATTCCTCAATGTCATTTACTTGTCATTCTTCTTATAAAAACCTTGCAAGAAATTCACAGCTCACAATTTTTTCCTCTTTTAACTTTTATTTGAACGCCAAGGGTCCAAAGTGGGTGAGAGCTTTTGTTTTGGTTGCTAATTTGGGTAAATACAACGCTTGTGGCAAATTGCATCTTCAGATACCAAACTAGGCTCCATCTCATGTGAAAATGATGCTTTGTAGTGAGGAGCTTTAGAGTCATCCGTTTTTCATTATTAGGTAGTGGTGTTCTATGGTAGAGTTTGTACAGTTTGTTAGGTCTTCATTGTGCTTCTACATTTATGATTTAATTGCTTATGAAGTTTGCGAGGTATAACCATGTAAGGACCATAAAATACTGTGCAATCTGCTTTCATTGCTGTTATGCCGATGCTTTTGTTGGATTGAAGTAGGTGATATTATTCCATGGCTGATAGTGTTTGCCTCTTTGTTTTTTTTTGTGGGATTAATTAGTTTATTATGGCTTTCTTTGGGTCCGTTTTAATCACATACCTTATCATATCTAATTTCGATGA
Organism: Chenopodium album; assembly: GCF_948465745.1. Taxonomy (NCBI): domain Eukaryota; kingdom Viridiplantae; phylum Streptophyta; class Magnoliopsida; order Caryophyllales; family Amaranthaceae; genus Chenopodium; species Chenopodium album. The sequence continues at coordinate 23,755,425 of NC_137846.1, read as the reverse complement.
AATGAGGGATTTGCGTTCTTTTATTTTTCCCCATTTAGTTTTTGGTGGATTTAAAGTCCTTCTAGTTTTAATTTGTTTTTCTTCTTTGTTTGACCTTTTTTTTTCTCTACTTAATGGTGTTTGATTTCTTTTCCTCAATCATGGGTAAAACATTTTTTGTCCCTAGATAACATAGATAAAAATCTGCTGCTTAAGTCAGTCCTTTACTATGTAATGCTAGTAGGAAAAATGGAAATTAAAAATCCAACCTTTCACTAGTCTTCCCTCAAAAATCCAACCATTTGATTATCCCATAAAAATCCGACCTTTAACCCCTATTTTCATCTAAAGATCCATTACATGTTGGTGACTGGTTTTTGTAAGTTATATGCCACGTGTCAGCTTTTAATAGGTCTATTATTTTTTTTAATTATTAAAAAAAAAACAAAAATAATTAAAAGAAAAAAAATCAAAGCCCCCACGCCCTAAAATTCAAGCACAACCCCTTGCCACCTACTCTCACAACGCACAACAACCCCATGCTACTCAAACACCTGACCACCAATTACGCCAACCACTTGACCATCAGCCCACCGGCAACACCCTCCATCTCCAACACCGCAGCGAGCAAGCAACCCCAATTAAGCTGCTGCCACACATCTCCAACTCCACCGTCAAAGCCAACCAAAACCGCACCAAAATTGCAGCCCAATGATTCCGGCCACCATTAATTCCGGCGACAAATATCAAAATACTCTGCACAAAATGGTCATGGAAACTCCTCCCTTACGTCATCATCTCCTTCAATATCCTCAAATCCCATAAAAATATCTGTAATTTCCCAACAATAAAACCCAAAACATTATTAAAATAAATTACCCAAAAATTGAAAAAAAATAAATTAAACGCTTAGAAACAGAAGACAAACGAGCAGCCCAAGAATCACATCCATAATTAAAATCGGGAAATAGAAAATATTGATCGAATAATTTGGGTTTAAAGGTGGCGTTAATGGTGGTTGTGAGCAATTGCGGCTAATGTTGATTGTGGGTAGGATGGGCGGTAGGCAGTGGTTGCGGATTAGTTGAGCGGTTGTTGTTGGAGGCTGCGTTGTTGGAGCTTTGGTTGTAATGTGGGCAGTGGTGCAGTGGCGATGAGGGGTTGTGTGGTGTGGTAGTTTCGGGCGAAAGAGGAGAGAGGTTGTGTGAGGATGGTCAGCTAGGTTTTCAGGGCTAGGGGTGTGATTTTCGGGGTCGGGGTTGGGTTTCGGAGCGGCAGGAGGGTGGCGCTGGGGGTTTGGGGGCAGCAGGTGGGTGGGGCTTGGGCCTTTTGGTGGTGACTATAGTGGTTGCCATGGAAGGGGGATGGGGAGGAAGGAGGAGAGTGAATTAAAAAAAAATCATTTTAACCTGTTTAACAAGTTACAGGTCCAATGGATCTTTAGATGAAGATAGGGGATAAAGGTTGTATGTTTATGAGATAAATAGATAATCAATAGGTTGGATTTTTAAGGGAAGAGTAGTGAAAGGTTTGATTTTTAATTTCGATTTTCCCATGCTAGTATAGGATATTAAAATAAATTAGGAGTCTCTTGCCTCTTGGGTGAGAAACTGAAGTATATCAGGATTTTATTTTATTGATTAGAATAATCAGTTTGTGAAACCAGAGGACTAGACACCCTCACATGTGAAATCAAAATAGAAAAACAAAAAGTCAAAGCCAGTCAATATATATTTATCCAATTATGACCATCATTTTTGTTTTATCTATAATTATCTAATGTCTTCTTTTTAACCAAAAATAAACATGCTACATGGTTTGAATTTTTCTTTGGCGTATTAGGCTTTGAAACTTTTGTTGTAGATAGCTGCTCATAGCTAATTATAATAATTATTTTCTTCATGAAAGTTTCTTTACCTATCATGTGACATCTTCAAGCTTATCTCTTTGAGGCAGTAATATGGCACATTAGTATGCTATCCTAAACAATAAGACATGTCCACCCAGTACTAAGTTCTGCTAATATTCTAGTCAATAGTTGGTACTTTTCAAGTCTACCGATTGCGTCTTGAAGAAATAGGAGAGCTATAAAATTCTGTAAAAGGTAACCTGGTAATAACATGCATGTAATTATGTGTATAACATCATCTGATCCATCAACCTCCTCACTATTGATTTCCAAAGAATGCATGTCTAAATTTTGCAGATAGAGATGGGTTAGAGTTTACGAGCCTTGAAGGGTCTGTCCATCAGATGAAGAGAGGTGTGGAAAGAGACATTATTGAGAGAGATGTGGGGATAGATAAGAGAAATTGTTGGTAGAAGAAAGAGAGGGGGAAGCATAATGATCGCTAGATAAGTCTATATGTTAGGAAGGGTTAAGTGAAGAAGCTAATCTAGGGCTTTGGATATTTGAGTTGAGAATCTATGTGAGAATTAGGAGCTGCTATTGGATAGCTAGGATAGTTTATGGTTTGTTACTTGTTAGTGATCCATTTGCAACTTTTATGGACTTTATGTAGACTGAGAAATAAATCCTTGTATACAGCAGTCTTACCTGCCACAATTTTGCTAGGAGATAGATGTGTACAATGCTCAAATATACTCTAGATTACTTCTAAGCTAGAAATTCTTGTGACCTGGAGACAATGTCGTTGCTAATGCCATGTTAGATCTTGTTTCTTCCAGCTCTTATTCTCGCGTGTCTTGTTGGTATGGTTTTCCTTGTTAAAGAGCAAACAAGTCTTAATGACCAAACCTTGTGCCCTTTTTTCCTCTGGTGCCTTTGAAAACACAGAAATCATCATGAACACATCATAACCAATTCCAAAGCTTTCAAGTAGTTTTATTCACATAAATAATTTAGACACTTAAAAACTATCTGAACCTATTTCTTGTGGAGTAGACTAGGGTTTGAGTGGAAACGTCTTATTTGGTTTAGTTGGCGTAAGTTTGCTTGCATCTGAATCCCTCCCCTCGTTTATCCTATTTGAAGTGGGAACTTTGCTGGAAGCATTGGGGTAATGATGTTGTATCAGCAATTTTTTTGTATAACTATCAGAAACATAGACCTCTTTAAGGTTTCTAAAGCATGCCTTTATTTAGTTGTGTGTCACATTCACAATAATGATATGGAACTACTTTTGTGGGCATTGTGGGGTTGTTAATATTGTGGTCATGGTAAGCTCAACAACCTTTACAATGCGTTTGTTACGCAGTGAAAGTCGAATTTAATACCATGTTCTATAGTATAATTTGGATGGCGATGTCACTCTTTTAGAAAATTAGTTGTGGCTTGAATGGAACCTCATGGGATTACTTATGTGCTCTAATTGAGCAACAGACAGTGTTTTCTTGAGGATTGCTTATGTTATAACTTATTTGGATTGTTCCAGTAACCAAAAAAAAAAAGAAAAAAACCCTAGGTATCATACTTTTTTTTCTAGACACAAGAAGCAGATTATAGGTCCTTGCCCTTAAATTTACATATGCTACTGAGCATTATTGTAGTTTTTTGATCGTGAAGTTTTTGCTACTGTTCAGGAAGATGAAGATCAACAAGATCCAGATCGAAGATGGGATCCAGATTCTGATATGGAGGTTGATGATGACCGGTGTGTAAAATCGATTTTCCTTAGCTTATTTTAACGTTTAATTTTTTTTTTTTTGGCCGATCTCAGTTTTGTGTTGCATATACTTTGTTTACTTGGTGCAGTCCCTTATCAATACGAAGCAGAGTGAAGAGAGAGATTATGGAGCCTGATCATAAAGATTCAGTATGTCTCTAGCTATCTTGAGGTTGATTTGCTGTATATAGTCTGTGTGCTATGGATTTAAATTATTTCGGGCAATATTATCCTTAAAGTTTAAACCTTTCTTTGGTTAACTAGGATATTTCTTTTTGAGGCATGGACATAATAATAGGGGTGATGATGCATCTAGGTATTTGGGGAAACGCTAATGTCTGTTGAGTGATTATAAGCTGAAACTTTTTTAGTTCTCTTGTCAATTGATGCCTAAAGTAAATTTCGATATCAAAATCAGTGAGGATGCACCCAGGTCTGCTGAACTTGCAATGTTGCATTGACATGTCATCATAACCTTCAATTCCTTTTATTGCTGCATGTAATCATGTAGAGTGCGGATAATTTATTTCTTTCTAGACCGTAAAAGTCTTAATGCTTCGCCGCCTTTAGCTTGTGATTGTGTAGCCAGATTGGTGTATCTAGGTACTTGAACTTCTTTAGTCTTTATTGCAAAGTTTGAGCGGGGTGGTTGTATCCTTTTTTTTCTTTTACCTTTTCTGCCAATATAGTAGTAATGGGAATTACAGGAACAAAAGAGAAACTAACACTGAAACATTAGTTCTGTTGAAGCACACAAAAATAAGGTAATCAATGGTCTGTTGTGTTTGGGATATTTATGAAATGATATAAGAAAAAAGCTTAGTTATGGACACAGCTTATGTGCCCTTGTGCAAGCCACTAGGTTGAATTATTATGAATTAAGCGAGTTGTGGACCAACTTTAAAGGATGAACCATCAGCCTGTGAATGAAACACCATCGGAAGTGCAAGGAACCTAGAAATTGAAAGGATCATAAGCAAGTGAAGGTAACAAACTATAAATCAGAGGTAATTAACTTATTTAATATAAGGACATTACTTAAAATAGTGTGAATTATCCTTCCTAAGCATTGAAAAACTAGTTTAGCCATCTAGGAGTTTCCATTCACCATATATTCTGTAATTATTTCAACTATTACAAACAAGCATTTTATTGAGTTCAATACATTTCTTAAGCTGGATAATCTGATTAACTCATGCAAATATTTCTTAGAGATAAGCAAAATGAGTAACAAAAAAAAACGAAATCAAAATGTTCTATGGCTTCTACAAGTTTCAATGCACCTTCTCCCAATTGAATTGTTGGCAATATTTTGAGGAAGAGTTTCTCCTTAAATATCTTTTGAAAAGTACTCTTTATTGTGCAATATTATGTGCAAGTTGACTCTTGAAAAGTTGTCAATTAAAAGTCACAGAATTTTTTTTTCTTTTCTTGGTTTAATTTTTTAAAGTTTTGAATAATTGAGTGCGTCGCCATCCAAGTGTCCTTTAGATATTTAGATGTTCCCAGAGAAGCGATCTTAAGTTTAGCAAATAGAATTTCCCACTTGCAAAGTTGCAATGCCTACTTTGACTTGGGATATAGGTAAGGTATCCATACATGACACTTATATTCAATTAGGTAAGGTATCCATACATGACACTTGACCAGTTGACCTTGCCACATATACTTAATCCCCAAGTAAGGATGGGAGCCTCCTCTTAGCAGCTTTAGGGGACTCTTATATTCAATTAGTTTATATATATATTCTGATTTCTACAACAACAAAGCCTTGGTTCCAAAATGATTTGGGGTTGGCTAACAAGAGCATTACAAGATAATCAACTGGATAAAAGTTATAGAATAAAGAAGGTGTGTAAAGTCTGCTTACGTTCTGATTATTTTGAAATAGAATGACATATCCCCATTCCCAATGTCCAAATTTATGAGTTCCCATGTCCTATAATTTTAGCCATGGTCTAATCACTCAGATATGTACCTGTGTCCGGTATACATACTGTAATCTTCATTGTATAGCCTACTTGTAACTACATCACTCGGAAAGCAAGCTCAATCTGGCATGTAGTCTGGCAATGTTTTTTTTTTGGGCTTCCCCTCCTGCTTTTCCCCTCATCCTCGCATATTGCCAGCATTGTTTACCTTAATGGTGCATTTAGCGTGGTATCTTATTAAGCAGTAACATTGGGTGGTTTTTTTTTGCTACGCATGTACCTGCACCAAGAAATATCATACTCTCTTTCCAGACTCTTATGTGATCTTTATAACTTCCTTTTCTCTGGGTTGTATTAACTTGTAATTGTGTTTCAATAGAGAGAAACATTCTCCTGTTTAGACTTGGTACATTATAAAAGCTCTTTTTCTAAAGGTGTGAGCTTATCTAAATACATCAATAAGCACCAAGGCATCAAGACACTTTTCTATCTGTGGCATGAAGATGAAACTCATTACTTGGCTGTACCTCGTGGTACTAGTGATAGTGACCTGAAAGATTATAATTGTTTTAGATTTCTCGAGGTCGTAGAGGAGCAACTTATTGGTTTGCTGTTATTATGTGTTTCAGGAGGATGTCAAAGAGCCTGTGGATCATGCAAGAGACATGGTCGTCTCTTATAATACAGGAAATACATCTGTGAAGGTGAACTGATGTCAAATCATCTACCTTTTTCGAGCCTGTCAAGCATTTGAGACTTACTTTTTAACCTTTTATAGGTGGCTTACTTGTTTACTTTCTTCTCACTTGTAGGCTCCAAATTTGGGCTTAGATCAACCAGAAGCCTGTATTAAAATGGATCAAGACAGCTCATATAAGCCCTCCGATCAGCCGACTGATATGAATTTATGAGAAAGTCTGACACATTTTTACCAACTGCCACCGCGGTGTAGATTATTCAGATTTGTTCTTTCTCTTTTATTTATTTTGTAAATTGTTGGGACATTGAGCATACTGCAAGTGTAGTATATTAGTGAGTGCAGAGATTTTTGTAGTGAATGAACATGGTTGAGGAAAACCTCTGTAGACTTTAGCAAATGTAACTAAGTCTTTCGACACCTTGTGCCGCACCTGTAGGCACATATTGTATTAGATGTCTAAAATCTTATGAATGATATTGCATTGCTTTTGGGCAGTTTTTAGTTATAATTTAAGCTTAATGCAACCAAGCTAATTTCAACTTCAAGGCTATGTATTGAATCCCCTCTGTACACTTTGGGTGGTTTTTAGTTATAACTAGGTTAGGTCTTTAGTCACGCACGGTAACTTCACTACATTAAATTAGAAAAATATTTTTATTTTCACAAAATTAACATGGATAAAATACAATTATAATGTAATTTGTATTTATTTTTCTTTTTTATTTTGCATATATAATGTAATGAAATTAAATATGGAATATAAAGAAAGAGTCTATTACACCAATGAATATTTAAACTACAAACTTATATGTGTTTAAAAATTCTAATCATATAACTTATATATAAAGTTAACTTTTAGCCAGGTCACGAGACAGCGACACTTGACATTCCAACTTTTCGCCAAGTGTCACGCCACGTTGGATAGATTTAAGTAGATTTCATACGATAAAAAAGTTAATTTAGAATTCTATTTGTATAGAATTTTAGGATAAAACTGTTAGTTTAGAGTTTTATTTTCGATAAAATACCAATATTTCAGATATACAAATTGAATTATAATTTTATTCAAAAAAAAATTAGTAAATTATAATTCTCAATAATTATCATATAGATTTATTTTTTATATCATAATATTTTTTGGAGCTCTGGAAGTAGTTCAAAGCATAAAACATCTATTTATAATATATACTAATCAGTTAAAATAATATACTTGACAATCTAATAGAATTGTATAACTATGTAGAGCTGTCAATTAGGGTCGGGTCATGACTCATGAGTCATCTTGGATTGGGTCACTTCAGGTTACGAGTCAAGAAATGTTCAACCCTTGCTCAAAGTTTTGGGTTCGGGTCAATCGTCGGGCTTTGAACTTTTATTTTATTTAATTTTTTTTTGCTAATTTTTTATTTTTTTTAATGTATTGAATCGAACATTTCCACCAACATTATTATTAGTCATTACATACCTAATAGATAGAAAATCATCACAAAAACACATCATTTCCTAACTAATTTTGTATCAATGATATATTTTAAAATTGATATATAGATTAAAAATTTATCTTAAAATTGAATAAACAACCTGGGCATCACACAGGGCACAAAACTAGTATATATATATATATAAAGGGGAGTTTTTTCCCGAGATTTTAAAGAGCCATGTAGGATTTAATTTCTTAGCGCGCCATGTAAGATTATAAATTTTAGTTGTAACAATTAAATAAAAGATTATTAATTTCTTTTAGAATTAATCAATTCAAATGCCACGCAAGCAAAATTGGCGAATGATATTTTTAAGTTTAAATCAATTAAGTATAAAATATTATCTTCTAATATTAGGAATTTTATCTAAATATGCAACAAATTTTAGCACATAAATACAATATATATATATATATATATATATATATATATATATATATATATATATATATATATATATATATATATATATATATATATATATATAAAATGGGATCATATGATACCACATCCCTTTTGTGTGAATCCTATTATATGTGAGGACATATTACATCCGTTAAATCAATTATATCCAATGGCTACAATTTATCTCAATCAAACATAATTTCAAAAACAATTTTCCAGCGTTTTCTCTCCTCTCCTTCATTCGACGCGTCATTTTCTCTCTCCTCCTTTAATTTCTCTGCTCCCTTTCTTACTGTTATTTGCTATGATTCTTCATCAATTCTTCTTCAAACTTCATTGATTCTTTCTCAAGGTGATTTTCGTTGATTTTAGTTTGATTTTCGTTGATTTTAGTTGTATTTTCATTTATTAAAGTTTGATTTTCGTTGATTTTAGTTTGATTAATTAAGGTTTTCGTCAATTGAATTCTTCACTAATTAAGGTTTTCATCAATTTTTTGCGATTTTTGGCAATTTTCGATTTAATTTCCGTTCGAAATGTTTGCTCATTTGACAAATGAGCAACTAAGTTTGCTCATTTGTTAAATTAGCAACTAAGTATTTGCTCACTTGACAAATGAGTAACTAACTATTTGCTTATTTGGCAAAAGAGCAACTATTTATTTGCTCATTTACTAAATGAGCAAAAAATTGATTGCTCATTTTCCAAATGGTCAAAGAAATGTTTGCTTATTTTATAAATGAGTAACTAATCATTTGCTTATTTGACAAATGAGCAAACTAATGGTTGCTCATTTCACAAATGAGTAAAGAAATGCTTTTGATTTAATGAATTATTAAAGAAATCTTTGCTTATTTGTTAAATTAGCAACTAAGTATTTACTCATTTGACAAATCAGCAACTAACTATTCCATTTGCTCATTTGCTAAATGAGCAAAAAATTGATTGCTCATTTTTCAAATGATCAAAGAAATATTTGCTTATTTTACAAATGAATAACTAATTATTTGCTTATTTGACAAATGAGCAAAGAAATGATTTTGATTTAATGAATTATTAAAGAAATCTTTGTTCATTTTACAAATGAGCAACTAAGTTTTTGCTCATTTGTAATATTAGTAACTAAGTATTTGCTCATTTGACAAATGAGCAATTAATTATCTGCTCATTTGCTAAATGATTAAAAAATTAATTGCTTATTTTCCAAATTAAATGATCAAAGAAATGTTTACTTATTTTACATATGAGTAACTAATTATTTGATTATTTGACAAATGAGCAAACTAATGGTTGACAAATGAGCAAAGAGATGCTTGTTGATTAAAGAAATAATGTTTGCTCATTTAATTTGACAAATGAGCAACTAACTATTTGCTCATTTGACAAATGAGCAACTAAGTTTTTGCTCATTTGTTAAATTAGTAATTAAGTATTTGCTCATTTGACAAATGAGCAACTAAGTTTTTGCTCAATTGTTAAATTAGCAGTGAAGAAGAGGAGAGAGAAATCGTTGATCTTCAATTTTTAGTTTTCATTGTAATCCCACCTTCAAGCTTTGAAGAGAGATAAAGAGGAGTATACGAATTGTACGTAATTTCGATTTTGGGGGCTGATGTGTTTGTTTTAAGAATTACATTATCGTAATCTTAGCTTGGATTTAATATAATCTAATGGCTGTGTGTGTGTGTGTGTGTGTGCGTGTAAGTGATTTTAATAAAATACTTATGAAAATAAAAATAAGATTTCGAAAATCGAAAATTATTTTTTGTAAAGAATAAAAAGAATTAAAAATAAAAGAGCGTTGACCAAACATTTTTTTTAAAAAAGAAAAATCAATCAATAACATTTAAAAATAGTCAGAGTTATTTTAAGAATAACCATAGTATAAATTTTATTTCAGTTGCGGTGAAAAATGGAAGGTTAAAGAAAAATAATACTCCCTCCGTTTCATAATGTTAGTCCTATATACTCCCTCCGTTTTTAAATACTTGCTCCACTTTTCTTTTCTAGCCTTTTTTAAATACTTACTCAATTTCCTTATTTTGAAAGTTTTTACAATATTAAATTAATTTCTCACACCAAATGGATCCAACAATATTAATTTCATATTTCTCTCCTTCAATTCTCTCCATTACTTTTGGTTTTTTTTACAATTTTTTTTTATTCTTCCACCAACCCCACTACCTCCGTATTTTAAAACTTTCTCCAATTCTTCTATAACTCTGCGTATGGAGAAATGGAGCAAGTATTTAAAAACGGAGGGAATACTATTTTGGGCGTTTCAAAAAGATATACCCATATTGAACATATTTCATTTATAACTTGATTTTTTTTTTTTTGAATTAATAAGTTGTGGATTGATAACACGACTTTAAGTAAGGAAATTTTTATAAAGTAAACAAATTATGAATTATGTTGTACTTTAATTTTAGATTCCAAATATATTTATTTTCCTATTTTATCATTTTTATGTGATTGATTCCATAAGAGATTAATATTATGAAACGGAGGGAATACATTTTTTTTTTTTTTTTTTTTTTTTTTGAGAAAAATACCGTAATTTTAAAAAAGGTTTATTTCTATTTTAAAAAAACAGCCAGATGAACAAAGCCTTACGCCCCCTATCTCTCTCAGTTGACGTTCTCCATTGAAGCGCACTCAACGTTCTCCATTGAAGCGCACGGCGCCTATTAATACTTGTATCCCCTATTGAAGCAGCGTCTCAGGTAAGTTGTTTCTTTTTGTAATCAATTTCACAATCTAGGGTTTATCTTTCATCTAATCTAATTTAATTGTCAGTGTATTTAGTGTAGGGTTCGAAAATCTCAACTATTGCTTCTAATTACTAAGATTATGAATCATAACCAAAAGAATAGAAAATTATGAGCCTAATTTGATTCAATTTGATTATTGAATCAAATATCCCTAAAATTATGAATCAAATTTGGTTGCTAATGTATTGTACAACCCTTTAATGTTAGGATTGAACTGTGTATGAATTTAGACCTCTTTTCCCTCCTGCCCTGCTTAATTGGAAAGGAGGGTGCTTTTTAATATATAAATTATTGATTATTTTGCTTTTTTAGATGCTTAGGAGTGGTAGTTTTATATTTTATGATAACAAAGTGTTCCTTTCTCATTTTATTGATTGATTAGTCAACATGATCACCTGTTCAAAATTTAAATGCATATAAGGTTAGTTCCATGGATGGGAAATGCTCTTAAATCTCGAGTTGGAGGCCGAGGTAGGACTTCCACTTCAACCACTATACTCGTGATTGTCATAATTACTCCAAAACTAGAGCATACCCGTGCTAATCGGGATATATTATAAGCTAAGGAAAATAACATAAAGTGAAATGTTGGTAGTTACTATATTGAAATCCGTTGTAAAAATATTGGGAGGGGTAGTTATTGAATTACTTCAAAATATCTATGAGTGAGTATTTCTCCTCTAACCTTCCCTTCCTCTCCTTAACAGATGTGGACTGGAGGAGCTGCAGGAACAACAATATCAACAATGGCTCACTGCTCTACCTCCTCCTCCCTAAACCCATCAAATCTCTTCTCTCACCCTACTTTCCGCACAAAATTTTTGCCAATTCTTAGATTACGTCCACTTTCTTCCATTCGTATACCCCAATCCCACTGTGCCACCTACCGGAGCTCCCTCCACCGTCTTCCGGTGGTTGCCGGAGCAGTTGCCGTTGACTCTCCGACTTCGTATACCAAGGAGAAGGACGGGAAGAAGCTTCTTCTTGAAGTTAAGGATCTGACCGCTGTTATTACTGAATCTCATCAAAAGATTCTCAATGGTGTTAATCTTACTGTTTATGAAGGAGAGGTTTGTCTTTATTTTAGTTGTTTTTCTTGAATTGAATTTCAAATGAAATTGATTGAATTTCTATTATGATTGTTTGTTAATATTTTTTTCTGTAACATAATTGGAATGCAATTTATCTTATGTTTAATTAATACCCTTGATACATATGATGATTGAATTTACATTGTAGTTATGTGCAAATTTTTTGTGTTGCTGATTGATATATGAAGTATTAATTTATAGGAATGTTGAAATTATTGGAATATACTAGCTTCGGTTTTTCATTGTTTAATGTACTTAATTAGTGGAACTATAAAGATGAAATTTGAGCAGGATTTATTTACGTTGTTGATAGATGTAAGATGTACAAGATATTGTTTACTTTACAGGTTGGGGTTGGGGGGAGGAGAAGAAGGTGTATTGTTGTATAATGAGGTGATTGCATCAATTAGAAGTGGGGTAATAGACTAAAAGGGGTGTTCCTTGTATGCGAAGTGCGCCTCGACAATGTTGGGTAATAAAATTTGCTAGTCAAGGGCTGTGTCACTCTCTATAGATGATTTAGGGCTTCGTTTTCCCTTAAGTTTCATCTGGTAGTTTCATGTGGAAGCTTCTCCTTCCCCTCCACCCTCTTATCCAATATGCCTTTTTGTCAGTTAATCATAATATTGTAACCTATTTACTCATCACTCTTATTTTACTTTTTTTTTTCCCCCAAAGTTTCCTAAAAACAAGAGTCTCCAGTAAGGCAGTAAGTGAATAGAACATAAAAAATAAAAATAAAGTGGCGGGAGTATTTAATTTGATGCAAGTAACTTTTTTGTGTTATAGTATGCCTTGGTTTCTTATCTTTGCGGTAGTTTCTTTTGAGCTTACTTTGTCATAAGTAGCTCGTGACTTGTTTCTGGATAAGGGAAAGATGAAGTGGCATGGGCATTGAATTGCTACCAACTTCTGTATAACTTAGGAAATTTTGTTGAGTTGTTAATCTCTTTTTTTTTGACACATGTAAGGGATCCTGCTTAAATAGTTAAGTATACTACTGGTACAGATCTAAACAATGAAATAGTCATGATAGTCATGTCTTATGCTGCGTTATTGCTTGCAGGTCCATGCAATCATGGGGAAGAATGGTTCTGGGAAGAGTACATTCTCAAAGGTTTGTTTTTGTCATCAATAATCAATAAAGTATCTAACTGGCTGAATGTAATTTCATTTATCTTTTGCATCTTTGACTTGAAGTTGAAAACCCAATCTGTCTTTCAACTTGACAAGTCTGTATCTTGTACAATATTTTAGTTTATTTGAGATTTTTAATTTATATGTTTATAAATTATTATCTTCTAGGTTCTTGTAGGTCATCCAGATTATGAAGTTACTGGAGGGACTGCGATTTTCAAAGGTCAAGACCTACTTGAGATGGACCCAGAGGAAAGGTCCCTTTCAGGTATTTTTATGAGCTTCCAGTCACCAGTTGCGATTCCTGGAGTGAGCAATGCAGATTTTTTGAATATGGCATATAATGCTCGACAAAGAAAACTTGGACTTCCAGAATTGGGTCCTATAGAGGTATCACTTTTGTATTTTAAATATTATTTCTATAATGAATTCCCATCTGTCGCCATCTTTGAATCATGCTAGACATGTATATCTCAGAGAATGATCTGTCAATCTTTCTAATGTGTTGATCCTTAAATTTTTTCTGGATGTTTATTGTTGATCATCTTGCTGATCATGCTGTAAAGCCATAAAGGTGAGGTCATAGCTTTGGCTTGTTTAACAGTGACAGTGGAAATGTGCAGTCTATAACTGGTGGGAATATTTGTTGATCTCTGTTTAATTATATTGGCAAAACATATTTCTTTTCAAAAAATCAAGAAAGAGAAAAAATGATGTGAAGCTCTAACTTATTATTTTTTTTTTTCAATTCTTTGCAGTTCTTTAGCCACGTATATAGCAAGCTTGATCAGGTGAACATGAAGATGGATTTTCTGAATAGAAATGTTAATGAAGGATTTAGTGGTGGAGAAAGGAAGCGTAATGAGATTTTACAGCTTGCGGTATGTCCTACTTTAGGGTGAGGGATGTATTTTGTTTCCTGTTCTTTTAGGGGGATGCTTTTAATAATTTGATCTTAACCAGTTGATTTTGTCTTCTGTAATTTTCTATTTTCCTCTCTAGTGACCAATGTGGTAATGATATTTGAATTTCAAAACAGTGAAGGTGTAGAGTGCAATTAAATAATTTTATGTGAATGAATAAATCTCAAGAAATGCTTTTTGTGTAGCAGAGAACAATTTTGTGTTGTTCTCTTCTTTGAATGCTAATTCATTATTTCTTTTATGTAAATTGAAGCTGAGGCTAGAACCTAGATACTTACTAAACCGGCCCCTAAATTGGATTCCTGAATCCGGTAGTTGCATCTGTAAACTGCAGGTTTTGGGGGCTGACTTGGCTATACTAGACGAAATTGACTCTGGGCTAGACGTTGATGCACTTCAAGATGTAGCAAGAGCAGTAAATGGTCTTTTGACACCAAATAACGCTGTGTTGATGATCACTCACTATCAGCGTCTTCTGGATTTTATAAAGCCTGCTTATATTCATATTATGGTAAGTAAATTAGCTAATGATAGCTGCCTTTTTGAATTTGACTCTATATAGATGATATATCTTTACTGAGAAGTTAGATAGTTAGCTTTCTGGTTTCTTGAATTATATTTTTTTTTTTAAATTAATTTAATTTTAAGATGATGAAATTTTAAGTAACGGTTGAAAGATGATAAAGGAGGATAACAAGTCCACCATATAGTCAAGTTAAGGGGATAAAAGAGTCCGAATATCTGATATGCCCATGCTTGGAAAGGCCCTCTTTCCATAAGCTGAAAGAAAAGCTAAAAACACTGTCCTCTCCCATAAGAATTATAGGGACAACCTTCAAAGATCCTATCAGTCTTCACTATGCAGATACTCGTGAATGTAGGAAAAGAATCAGTTCACGGAAAAATGCTATCCACCTAGTGCAGTCTAAACTCACATAGTCATCCTGTAATTGTTCCAAATTTGTTATTGGCCAAGTCATCTTATTCCTACAGCACTTACAACTAGTGAGCTTACACTACATTGAATCAGAAATATAGTAGAGGGAAAAGGCCTGCACATATGAGACCACCCTTTACCTGACTTTTCAAATACAAGTATAAAAAGAGGAAAGGCCGTTAATCAGCGAATTCCGTTGTTTTATTCTTTTTTCCCATGGCTGTAGGAAGAATGACCAGTATGAATGCCTGATATACTACCTCCATTACATATTATTTGCAACTTTTGCCAAAACGAGCTGGTGTACTTTAGTTGCAATTTTCCATTTGTTTCCTTTTTAGCAAGTTTTTTTAAACTGAAATTACAAAAGTACCCTTGCTAAAGATTTCATAAACACAATTAGCTAACTAAATAGAACTCATTAAAATACTAATCTAACTTAATTAACATAATTAGTCTCACCCAATTCATTCTCCCAAAACTAAATTCAATCAACAATCAACCTAATTCAAAAAATCATTCAACTTCCATCTATGTTCATGTTCCACGATACGACCACCACCTTCAATGTCACTGCAACCTCTGACCACCACCTTCAAAGTCGACACCTCCTCCTCCGGTGTTCCTTCAATAAGACTTTTGCAAGTTTCTGTATACACTTTTAAAAAAACTATGTCTCAAAAATTGATATCCTCTCATAAGTCAAGCTTCTTGTAGCCAGTATGAAGTTGGTTGTTTTTAAACTGCAACATTCTTCAAGATAGCTTGTGATTAAATCTGATGTAGATAACTTGGCTGTAAGTACTTGATAAAGAAAGTCAACTATCAAAGCCTTGGGCTTTATGGGCCTTTACCAGGCTACTGCCAAACAAAGTAGCATGACTGTGCCTATGATTATAACTGCGTGCAGCCACACATTAAACCTAGCACTGTGCCTGCCCTAGGTTTTGGATAGGTATTGGTCTTCATGAATGTTCTGGCAACTCCATAGCTTAAATCTTCAAATTGGTTCGTTTACCATCTAAATACAGTAATCAATATACAGCACCAAATAAAGAATTTTAAATCTGAACATTGTTACCTATGTGGGCCAATGCTAATTTACTTTTCTTGTCGCGTTTATTGTTCCAATCATTTAAAACCCCACCCTCTGCTTCCCAATGTAAGAACGAGTTAGAAAATTGAGGTCCTTTTTCTGGCTGTGTTTAAAGAGGATACATTGCAAAACATTTCACTGGTTGATCTGGGTAAATCAAGCCTTGTTACAAGGAGAAATATCATCTCCTATAAAATCTTACTAAGATTATGACCATATGGACTAATATTCCCTTGAACTGCTTTTTACTTCACCATTTCAATGCCTTCAACTTTGTGCAAAAGCAGTGCAGGCATCTCCTCCTTTTCCAACCAATAGAACCCAGTTGATACCCACTTTTGTAGCTTTCTTATTCTCATGCTTGCTTCTTTTTTTTTTTTTTTTCCTTTTCTTTCAGTGATTAACTTGTTTTGCTCCTCTTCCATCAAGAATACTCTAATCATATAACGTAGTTATGCTATGCTCAGAATCTACTAATGAGACTGTGGTGCTGTTATGAGAAATGAAAGTATTTCTTGAAGCTTCTGTTTTAGTTCATTATGTTTTATTTTGTCTCATTGAAAAATTATCTGTATAGCTGTTTGACCCTTGATTTGTGTATGGAATTCTGTGTATGCTATATCTGGAAAAGGGCTAGCTGTTATTATTATTATAATTCAAAACTTAAATCAATTGTGGGGAGGGGATGTTTCCAAGTTGATGAGTTTAGGGATATGGTTATTTTTCCGAAGGTTTTTTTGTTTTCATTTTGGTCAGCAGTGAACCCCCCCCCCCCCCCCCCCCCCCCCCCCAAACACCCACCCACAAACACACACACATCCTAAAATAAAATAAAATTTAGTGGGCTTTGAATCAATGATTTTTTGTGAATACTAACCTTCTAGACATGGATTCATGGTTTTACTCAGGAAAATGGAAGAATTGTGAAGACAGGAGACATTTCTCTCGCATCAGTCCTGGAAAAGGAGGGGTACAAGGGAATAACAGATGCATAAACAATCTTCATATGGTAAGTTTTCTCCCTCTGCCTCTCTTAAGTTACCTGTCTTAACCTAGAAAGTGGGTTAGAATTACTTTAGTATGGCCTTAAACAATCTTCAAATGTGATGTTTGGATATTTTGAATTGTCAGATGAATTGACATCTCAAGGTATCGAGATTCAAATTCCAAAAAGGCCCGGTAATTTTTTTTCTCACCTCTCTGTTGTTCTCTCTGCCTTTCAGCCATTAAAGCTTAGTCGCAGCTCAATTTCAAGGCTGCATCTTTGTCACTAGTCCAACCATATTGCTTCTTTTCTATCCTGGATTCTCTTCTTGATATTATCCCTTAATCTTTTCTTTCCTATTCCAGTCTTCAATCCATAGTTATTAAAAATAAATCCAACCAAAAGAACACCACAATATCATTCAGAAAATCGCCAAGGTTCGAAAAATTTGTTGGAGCTGGGCAAGAAGATCTTAAATTCAGAAATTCCATCAATGGCGGAGGTGATGGTGGCTGCAGGGCCTGCAGTGGCCGCCTTTTCAAATCAGAAAAAAATTTAAAATTTGGGGAATCTAGTTAGGGTTTGAATTGTTTATTGACATTAGAGTCTGGGACTCTGACCAATCAAATAATTATATACATAGTTGAAGATATTAATTCCAAAATTTTAAATTCCACTCAATTCCCAAACATTAAGATGGAATTTGAAACTCTTAAATAGCCTAGTGTTTGCCTAACATTATATCTGGAATTGAAATTGAATACATGTTCTAAAACACAACCTTGAAGTAATCTCATCAAATTTTGAAATGAGTTTTACTTTCTTTTGTATAGTATAAGTTGTATTCTACCATATGTGCTGCTTAATGCTCTGATTACCCCATTTGTAGTTGGGTATGAATGGAAGGGCGAGGAGACGGGGTTTTGTTGGTATTAGATTAGCTGCTAATTCGTGCTGTAAGATATTTGCCATTGGTCTATTCTTCATTATGTATTCAGCTTTCTTGTTGGTCTCAATATCGCTTGGAATGACATCAACATGGTTTAGTATGGGGTTAGAGGGATTTAGCTTAAAACCTCATTGGCCATGATCTTTATTATTCTAAAACTCATCATCTTAGTTATTTGACCAGGTTTCATTAAGATTGTATTCAGCACTGCAGTATAGCATGAATATCATCTCCATCTAAGAACATTGATTATAGTCAACTTTTGTAATTAGTATTCCCTCAGTTTCATATTGTCCTTCTCACTTGGAATCTTTTTGTGAGACAAAATTGGTCAAAGTGGGAAGAAAAATATAAAACGGAGGGAGAAGTTGTTATGTTGAAATTTTTGAGAAGTGAATAATTTTCATTCATTAAATCCACTGATTAAAGATGCTCTTTCCTTCTGAAAGCAGTTTTGGTAGAATTATTTAAATTTTTAAGATGTGAAGTAAAGATAAAAGGTTTATAAAGGTACATAGTAAAAGGTTTAAAAAGATGAGTAATCCTTACCCATAATCTTTAGTTTTGACCAATAATACAACCTCCCTCCTTTTGCACAAAAATGATTAAGTATTTTCTGCTTCTCTGGTTCAAGGTAGAAAAAAGGCTGGAAATGGTAAATGCCCTCTGCAATGTCCTACTAAAAAGACTTCTTAACTGCTGGAGATTGTAGGTATGAGTCATATGATGCTACAATCTTGAAAAGATCATATATTGGCCCCTTGGCTCCAATTCTGCAATTTTTTCAACCCTATGTTCTATTGTTTGATTTCAATTTTCCTTTTGGCCAAAAAAGCGTTGCATTTATATCTTTGGTAACTCTCTTTGGAAATAGTTAGGCAAACATGTATTTATTTTCAATATGGATGGTTAGGGGTTTCAACGCATTACTCTGTGAGATCAAATTGATATCAATTCAATCAATCAAAGTCTTCATCTCGTAAGTGTGGTCGGCTACATGAACCAAAAGTGATTATTCCGTATAGTAATCCACAATAACCTTCCTCCTTCATCCCTTGCGATCAAATACCTCATTCTCATGTAAATCCATATGCTTCATATCCTTCCTAACTCCTTCCAACCAAGTCATTTTCGGTCTCCCTCTACCTCGTTTAACCTCTCCATGATCCCACTCTTTCAAATTGATTTGGTTGAAATCATTGAGCAATCTGTACTATGGGAGAATCAATTGTATTAAATGTGGATAATGAAACATAATTAGAAAAAGTTATAAAGCTCCCCCCACCCCTACCTACTATTTATTATTATTTTTTATTTTGTTTTCATCTCTTGTGGAGGAGGAGAAGCTGAAGAATGAGTTTAAAAAAAAAAAAACCATCAAGTTCTTGTTGTTTCCATCATTACAGGAGGAAAAAAAAACTGTTAAGGACTTCACATTCTATACTTCCTTTGTTCTTTATCAATTGCATCCTATGTTTCTTAGACTCTTCATTTTGTCTTCATACCCCTGTAATTAATACATTAAAACATATTATGTTGCTGGAAATGAGTTAGCTTTTCAGCACTTCATTTGAATGACTAGTGATTCCGAGCCTTCTGACATTTCACCATTCCTTGCAGATTTGACTCTCATGTCTGAAAGTCTCATAAGAGCAGGCGAACAGCTGTTTAGAATCAAGAACTGATCCAGGACCAGCTGATACCTGATGTGCAGAAGTGATCACTACCTGGTAGGGTTCCCGTGGCGGAAAATCTTGCACTGTACTTGTTGCTGTAATACAGATGATTCACATGTATAGCAGTGACTTTTTGGCAGAAGGATCCACCTCTTGATTGTAAAATTTGTTTTAGCATGATATAATGTAAATTTTGTGACATTAAAATAATGTCACAGTTGTAGTTTCTCCCTTCTCATGATTCAGCTATGTTTCGTTCCCTTTATATTGTTTTGCGGTCTACAAATGAGTAATCTTGCCAAGACTTTGATGGAGCTTACAGTGAATAACAAAGTGTAAACAAAAATTTTAGGATGCATTTTCTGTCTTTTGCTAAAAGAAGATAAGAGGAATTTTTTTTCTTAATTTTTGTGTACAAAATGACATTGATATTTTAATACTTGTGTCGAAGATCATGAAAATCATATACTACCTCCGTTAATTGTTTTGTGCAATGTTTGCCATTTTGGGATGATCGGAGTTATGTGCAACTTTCTGTTTTCTTTCTATTTTTAGCTAAAAAAAAAGGTTGAAATTACTGATTTACCCTTACTTAACCTCTTTTTTTTAAAACTTTACCCTTATTATAATCTAAGTACATGAACCTAAAACTAATCATATTCCCTAATCTAATGATTCTCTCCATTTAATACCCCAATTCCCACCCAACTCTCCTCATTTACTCACTTCCCTAACCACCAAAAATTAAATTCGATGGTTGGGTTTCCCTATTTGTTCTAGAGTTTTTTCCAGATGAACCCTAGTTCATCTTCTGGGTTTTTCTCTCTCCTCTTCTTTTGCGATATTTTCACTTCCTCCCTCCAGGTCTGCTCTTCTCTTCTTCGATCCTTTACAAAAACAAGCCCCCCACAACCATGGTTAACCTTGATCCTTTACACGACGCTTTCATGGCGACGAATGACGAAGGTGAGGGGAATTTGATCCTTTCCCTAATACAATCATTTGAGACGGGTTCTCCTTTCCCTCGCAAATTTTACGAATCCACCGAAACTGGTCCCTACTGTAGTTTGTACACATACAGAGCTTTGGGTAGGGTTCTTCAGAGTATAGATGAGGAAGTAAGAGTGAAGAGGGAGGAGGATAAAGGGGAGTCCCGAGGCAAGAAGTCCCTTGATTTTTCTGATGTTGGTATAGATCTGGCGGCGCTGAGTGGTGAGGGTAGTGCTGTGGCCACCACAAAGCCCAGATCTAAGAGGACTAGGCCACCCCCCAAGATCCGTGCAAAAAGGAAGGCTGCTCTGGTTGCGCTAAGGCGGATGCGTGGGATTCCAGACCAAGAATTAATCGTCCTTTCATCTGATGAGGAGCCTAAAAAGGAGGATGGTCCAGCACCTCCTTCAATTGAGGCCTGCTTGTGCCTGTAGTTCTGGCCCTGTTGTGAAGCACTATGTGAGGAGGCTGAACCCTAAGGTTCAACCCTCTGAGTGACTGCTTGCGTAACGTTCTCTAACCCTAATTTATTTTTTGTTCTGATCTAAGGCCCCGTTGAATGATTTTTTCTGATTGTGTGCTGGTTATGTGCTTGGTATACATGCATTTCAATTCTGTTTGTTGGTTGATGGGTGATTGTACTTTTTAATCATATGAGTCCCTATTCACTAATTCAGATCTTTATTTGTGAGATTATAATGTTGTGAAGCATGTTCTGTGTTAATTATGTTGGAAGTTGATTGAATATGTTGCTGGCTTATGTTGGTTGCTGGTTTGTTGTGGTTGGATTTTGGAGAATGATTATGTTGGAAGTTGATTGAATTTGTTGATGGCTTTTCTTAGTTGGTGGTTTGTTGTTGTTGGATTATGGAGTATGATTATTTTGGATGTTGTTTGATTATGTTGCTGGATTTTGTTGGTTGATACTCTGTTGTCATTGGATTATGGAATATGTTTATGTTGGGTGTTGGACTATGCTCTTGTGTTGGTAATTTGAGTTGGATTATGTTGTTGGTTGGATTATGCACATATTGCTGGATTGCACTAGTAGAAAAATAGCAAAGGGCACCGGTTCAAACCCGGCCTAAGGCACCGATTTGAACCGGTTTCAATGTGGGGGGTGCCAATTACCCCACCTTTTGCCACCGGTTCAAAACCGGTGCCATAAAAGGTTTTGGCACCGGTTAACCGGTGCCTTTAATAATTTTGGTCACCGGTTAACCGGTGCCTTAAATACTCCCGCGCATTATTTTTTTTTTGGTGGCAGCTTTTTTTGGCACCGGTTAACCGGTGCCTTTTCATAATTTCTTTTTCTTGCAATAATATTAAAAAAAAACCATGTTATTCCAGCAATAATAACCTGTAATTCCAGCAATAATATTAAATAAAATAATTAATAATATTATAATTATAATTACTAATAATAATAATATTATTAAATATTATAATAAGATATAAATAATATTAAAAACAAGAACTCATATATGTATAGATATAAATATTCCCAAACGCAATACAATAAAAAAAAAGGTGTATTATATATATACAAATGATAGTAAGTAAATAATGAATAATAATATAGTTAAAAAGTTAACATAAATTTACAATTAAAATAACATTTACATGTTGAAGGTGATAAAAGACGCAAACATGTCACGAACTTCATTAAGTTCCTTGATTGTCAACAGACCATCCTTTTGTACCTTGCAAAACTTGAAATACAAAAAAATTATGTTAGAAATAATTAATTAGGGAAAACAATATGTATTTTATCAAATATGACCTATATGACTTCTATTTAGCCCATTTCCTACATTTCTTATCAAATGAACTATTTTTTTCTCATAACATGTTAATGTCACCTAGTTTTATGTGTCTAAGCCCTAAAATTGAATCAAAAGAGCATTTTATTAAGGTTTAAGACGATTTTTACTCAAAATGGCCCGAATATGGCCTATATGCTATGACTTTACTTTGCCCATTTCCTACATTTCTTATCAAATGAACTTTATTGATCTCATAACATGTCAATATTATCTAGTTATAGGTGTATAAGGAAAGAAATCACATCAAAAGAGCATAATAACACAAAATGGCCCAAATATGGCCCATATGACTTCTATTCAGCCCATTTTCTACCTTTCTTGTCAAATGACCCATTTATTTCTCATAACATGTCAATGTTGGGTAATATTACGTGTCTAAGGCTAGAAATCACATCAAAATAGCATTTCATTAAGTTTTAGGACTTACCTCATCAAGTTGTTGACTGTCCGTACAATGAGTCACTATGTCAAGCATGAATCTCATCACATACAAAGCACAATCAAGTCCATTTTCTTGTTGTGCGCACTGGCATATGACGAAAAAATCACATCAGTGAAACATGAAAAGGAAATTAGAAAATATTTACTAATATAGATTTTGAAGATAATCACAATATCATGTAAATTACCAACGGTGACTTCCATGTTGGACCCTGAGGAGCACGACAATGTAGCTTCTTTATAACACTGTAGTAAATAAATTACATTCAATTTTGATTAGTCGTTTGACTACTAAATTAGTTATTATTAGCAATAATCATCACTAGGTAGCTATATGTATTTACTTTTGCAATATAGACTTCACTAGCCACTTCTCCGATGATCGAGCTGAATCAAGGTGATAAATTGTGTTATTGGAATTACAAATCACCATGAGGCTCCAATGCTCCCTACATAAGTTCACAATAGACAAGCAAATCAATATTTAGGAGTCAACATATAATAAGGCCAAATCGATTGAATTTGAGATGGTTAGACTTACTCTCTATAACATGGGGCGAATATGAACTTGTCTCCCGCACGCGCTGATTCCCTGATACTCTGTTCAACATAGTACAACACGTCACGGGGGTTGCCTATGATTCTAGTAGTGGGTAACTGCTCGGGGCATAACCACCCAACTTTACAAGGAGAATCAGTTTCAGTTAAGTGTACCTGTAGTGCTCTGCGTGCATGAACATTGAATAATTAATCACATGTAGGATAATCACCATAAATTTGAATAACTTGAAAAAAGTGTACATTATGTGGGCATTGAAGTACCTCATGAATGTTTGAATGAGGGAAATGTTAAGCTTTGCACCACGTAGAAAGTCCTTCACATCTTCTTTGCTGATCCATGCAACTGCATCCTCATCATAGTGGAACATTGCCTTAGGAAGTGCAACTTCCATGGGATTGACCAAATGAAGAGCACGGTTGTGAAGAAAGGTCATGTCAGCAGAGAGCGATTGAAGAACAATGTCTTCAACAAGTGGAGTAGGTTGCATGGGTGAACCTTTCGAAGAGTGCAACTTCGACGCTTGTTCACTCTTGGACTGTTGTTCACTTAGCTTCTTGTTAGGTTGATAAATGCTTTTAGACTTCTCCACCCTCTTTCTCTTTGAAGTTTTGCTTCCATGAGAAATCTGATATAGTTTGAGAAAGAATAAGTTTATAAGTTGAGAAATGAAGAAAATAGGCATATTATAAGTTATTTTGGCTTAAAATGGTTTTATTTTGATGGAATGGACCCATAAACTTAGAAATTAGCTTCTTTAATGTAATTTCAACTCACAATCACTTATAAATATGTAATTATGAGATGGTTTGAGAAAGAAAAAGTTCATAAGTTGAGAAATGAAGAAAATAGGCATGTGAGAAGTCATTTCGGCTCAAAATGGCTTTATTTTGATGAAATGGACCCAAAAACTTAGAACTTAGCTTCTTTTATGTCATTTCAAGTCACAATCACTTATAAATATGTAATTATGAGATGGTTTGAGAAAGAATAAGTTCATAAGTTGAAAAATGAAGAAAATAGGCATGTGAGAAGCCATTTCGGCTCTAAATGGCTTTATTTTGATGAAATGGACCCAAAAACTTAGAACTTAGCTTCTTTTATGTCATTTCAAGTCACAATCACTTATAAATATGTAATTATGAGATGGTTTGAGAAAGAATAAGTTCATAAGTTGAGAAATGAAGAAAATAGGCATGTGAGAAGCCATTTCGGCTCTAAATGGTTTTATTTTGATGAAATGGACCCAAAAACTTAGAACTTAGCTTCTTTTATGTCATTTTAAGTCACAATCACTTATAAATATGTAATTTTGAGATGGTTTGAGAAAGAATAATTTTATAAGTTGAGAAATGAAGAAAATAGGAAAGTGAGAAGCCATTTTCCCTCAAAATGGCTTTATTTTGATGAAATGGACCCAAAACTTAGAAATTAGCTTCTTTTACGTAATTTCAAATCACATTCACTTATAAATATGTAATTATGATATGGTTTGAGAAAGAAGAAGTTCATAAGTTGAGAAATGAAGAAAATAGGCATGTGAAAAGCCATTCCGCCGAGTGAGTTAAGAAAAAAAAAATAATGGCTCAAAATATTTTTTTTTAAAAAAAGTGCACCTTCCGCCGAGCCCGGAACAGCCGAGGGAGCCGCCCCCGCTGCCGGAACAGCAAAGGTAGCCACCGCCGCCGCCCTGGCAGCTTCGCCGAGGCCACAACAAACCCGGTAGCTGCCTGCCGAGGCTGCAGCAGCCCAGGTAGGCTGCTGCCGAGGCTGCAGCAGCCCCGGCAACCCAGGCAGCCGCCGCCGAGGTTGTTGCATCCAAGGCAGCCAGATGATTCCGAGGCTGGAGCAGCCCCGACAGCGGATGCCGAGGTCGGAGTAGGCCCGACAGCGGCTGCCGAGGCCGGAGCAGCCCGGGCAGCCGCTCCGGAGGCCGGAGCAGCGCAGGGAGCACCAACCGAGGTCGCCGCTGCCTCGGCATCGGAGATGGGGCCGGGGAGTCGTGCTATTTCGGCGGTTTTATTTTCAGAGGTGCGGTTAGAGAGTGCCTAACGGTTATTTAACAATAAAAAAATTGAAAATAAATAAATTAACTCGTTAATCAACCTCACCCACGCACGTGGCCAATCAACGAAGCTACCTATAGCTTGCCAAAGCTTTGTTATCTCAACCTCCTCTATCGGTACGGGTAGTGGGATGTCTTCGAACCCCTCAACCACCGAAGCGATCCCAACCGAGTAATGATGTGGCCCCGCCGTAGCACCGGTCGTCGCTTGTGCACTACCATACGCCACGAAACTCAATTGCATACTATTTGCATGCCCCGGGGCTAGAAGTGCACACCGGGTGTCTTCCTACAAAAGTACAAAAAGAAGTTATCTAAATAAGTCTTTTACTACACCATAGATAATATAACGAAATTCATTAAGGTAGAGGGTTACAAATCACCTGTAAATCTGGATATTCATGCGGTGTTGGATTATCAAGCTCCCTCGAGTCCGCATGTGTAGGAGTAGGAACCTGTAACAGTTCATCAATCATGCCACCTCAGATCTCAATTAACTTAGTATTTTAAAACTTTTAATAACCCAATTGAAATTACCTTAGGTGGCACATCTTCTCCATGTATCTCATCTCCTCCATGTCTATCACATTCTCCTTGTCCTTTTGGTTGAGAACATGAGTCGACTGATGTAGTCGCGAGGAACGGCAAAGTCGGTAAGTTCATTTGCTTCGCCCAAGCATTGAATTCACCTACTAACTCGTTGCGTACTTGTTCCTTAATTGATGCCACCTTGGCATCCAACTCCCCCGGTGAGTTAACACTGGCTCGAGATCTACCCGATTTCGTGTATTCTGGACCCATCACCTTTTGCCATCCTAGCAATGACCCTCCCGAACCTACTACTCGTCTTGGATGGTACGACCTTCCCAAAGCCATGGTGAAAGGGTCATTCTCCACACTTGGGACCAATTTTCCCTCCACCAGTTCTTGAGTGTGCTCAAGCTGTAGAAAAAGGAAAAAGGATGTCAGTAATACAATTAATGTTTTGTATAGTGATTTTGATGCAAAAGCGACTTAAAATTCAACAGTTCATAGGTAACTTACAAGTTTCTCTGCCATTTTTTTTGGTTTCCGGACCCTTGATGACCCATTTTCCGGTTTCCTTATCAAACGTATGGAGAGAACAAAAGAAATCACCAGCACGACTCACCAAAGTAGTGATCGTGGAACTAGAGGGTTCCTTCGATGCCACTAGAAGCGATTTAGGGTATAAACCCTTTTTGATCCACTCAGGTCTCTTTTCAGCAAATGTCTTAACCCCCATACGATGGACGTACTCCTTCTTCTCTGCATTTTTTTATTTTGCTCTCGAAGTTCCTACATAAAAACAAATGTTAGTATCAGTACTACAAAAAGAGTCAAGCTATTATTCAATTGAGATCAGATTTACACAAACATACGATGGCTTTCTTTTGAGTCTTCATTCTAACAAACTCTTCCTAGTCTTCTTTTGACACGGTCGGCCATTTTTGCCACGGGAGAAGGTCATCCTCAACAGCTTTCTTCTTCTTTGATTTCTTCTTCTTGTAGATCCATCCATTAGTCAAGGTGGTCTTAAAGCCTCTGAACCTTTCCGCTAATAAAGATTCAAACACCCTTATCTTCTCGGCATCATTAGGAATAGAAAACAGCCTCTGCAAGCACAAACACAAACCGATTATTAGTTTCTATTTACTAACAACCATAAGGTGAAGATTTCTTAAATTGTCTAAATGTACCAAAAACACACTTACCCTTGTATCATCCCAAAAGGTTTGAATCAAACCTAAGGTACTTGCCGCATTACAAGTGTAATGGGGATTTTCCGCGCACACATGCCAACATGATTAGCATATTGTCGACGCCATTCGCCCCCGGGTTGGCCGTTGTTGTCATACTCCATGACCATGGGACCGTCCGGTTTCTTAAAACTTCTCGTCGGACCCCTTCCCTTTCTTTGAGACGGTGCCTTTACCCCCCCTCCACCACCCGTGTTGTTTTGATCTTGTCCTTGGCCATGAGTTTCAGGAGTCGGGTTCTCACCAACAATCTCACATGCTGTATTTACAATAGGCGGTGCACATTCAACTGAAATTTCAAATTCTTCAAGCCTACGCTCAAACTCATCTTGAGCCTGATCCTCTAGCTCACCCAAGTCATTCTCCTTGTTCACATCATAAGGCTCATCCTCGTCCTCAACCTCGTACTCGTCATCATAGTCATCATCCTCAATGTCCTCTAGACAATGAGGGTCATGATCGTCCTCCATGAGATATAAGCACCTGTCAAAACAAACATAAAACAGTATTAGTGTATAGTAAAGTATTAGTGCAAATGAGTACACTTAGGCAATTTCAAACTACAAACATGTTAAATATAATGAATATGAGTTGTTAGAATGATTAAATGTTAGTTCATACACAAAACAAAGGATTTGGGTTAAGTAGAAGCTCATTTAAGCCATTTTCACCTACTTATGGTCCTATAACCTTGTATATGCATGATAATGAGTACACTTAGGCAATTTCAAACTACAAACATGTTAGTTTATATACAAAACAAAGGATTTGGGTCAAATACAAGCTCATTTATGTCATTTATGGTCATTTTCTCCTACTTATGCTCCTATATACATGATAACTAAACTATATTTGCAATGAAACCATTACTAACTTTTAATCATACTACCTCAATATGAAATTCCTTCGTTGTGGTCTGATCGCATATAACCTGCTTCGTTGTCTATGTCATTTCGTACAACAGGTCTAGGAACAGTGAAAGGTGCAGAATCATCAAACGCATCATATTCTTCCTCATCCTCTCCAATGCCTAGGATTCTTCTTTTACCAGCTAGCACTATAGACCATTTTGAATCGACTGGGTCAGTTACGTAGAACACTTGCTTAGCTTGAGATGCAAGGATAAATGGTTCAACACTATCATTCAAGTGGCCAAGATCTACAAGAGTAAAGTCCTCATATTTGACGTTACACCTGATATTATCAACCCACTTACACTTGAAAAGAGCAACCGTGAAGTTACAATAATCAAGCTCCCATATTTCTTGAATTCGACCATAGTATGACAACTCTGCATCGACAGGTGATTTATCCTTAGCACTTGCAAACTCCCTTGACGATGCCACAAGCGTTACACCGCTATTTTGGGTGGAGGAAGATTTCAAATCACGACCCTCGGTCCAAATAGTGTACCCATTGATGTCATACCCCTCAAATGAACGAACATCATCCCTAGGACCGTACGCAAGCCACCGTACTATATCGATCACATTAGTATCATCCAATCGACTCATTACTCGATCACGAAACCAATTAACAAACCTCTTATTATGCAACTGCATAAGTGCCCTTTCACCTTTCGATGGAAATTCGTCACGCAAACTAGCCATGTGCTCGTCTAAATATGGGTGCACATCTGAAACATGGTGCAACACATAAAGGTGTGCTTGTAAGAACTGATCTCGGTCAGGTGACATTCGTTTCGACCCAATTGTGCCATGACCATCAAGTCTACCTTCATGTCGAGAAGTAGGAAGACCAATAGGTTGAGCAAAGGCTATGTAGTCCGCCACAAAGTTACCTATCAAGTCTATCTTGTAATGTACTCATGTGTCTTTCAAAAGGGTAGCACCACCTCATGAACACTGGACCGCACAACTTAATCCCACGCACCAAATGAAGAACCAGATGAACCATTATGTCAAAAAATGAGGGTGGGAAATACATCTCAAATTTGCACAAAGTCACAACCACATCTGCTTGCAAAGCATCTAGTGTACAAGGATCAGGCACTTTGCTACAAATTGTATTGAAAAACGAACAAAGGCTTGTAATCGCTTCCCTCACGTGCTTCGGTAGAATACCACGGATTGCAATCGGTAGGAATACTTGCATCATAATGTGACAATCATGGGATTTCATACTTGTTAGCTTCAATTCTCCATTCAAGGTTACAAATCTTTTCATGTTAGATGAGTATCCTGATGGAACCTTAATTCCGTACAGACATGCACAAAACATACATTTCTCTACCCTTGACAATGTACAGCAAGCCGGGGGTAAATAATTATTTTCATCCTTCCCTTTACCCTCAACTGTCTTCTTTGACGCATCTGTGGCCTTTCCCTTTCCCTTTCCCTTGCTCTTCTCCTTCCCTTTTTTCGAAACATTTTCATCTTCTTTTCTCGGTTCCTTCCCTTTTCTAACTTTTCCCGAGGCCACAATTCTGGACGAATCCCCATCTCTTTCAAATCTAACCGTGCACCCTTTCCGTCCTTTGTTTTGCCTTGGATATTCATAAGCGTTCCCAAAAGAGCATCACACACATTCTTCTCTATATGCATCACATCAAGACAGTGCCTAACGTCATGTTCTCTCCAATGCGGAAGCTTCCAAAAGATTGATTCTTTCTTAAACAGAGCAGCTGAGACCACAGTTTTTTCTGAATTTCCAAACACCGTTCGTATCCCTTTCACCCGAGCACAAATCTCAGCACCAGTCAATGGTCTAGGCGCAGTATCCTCTTCCACTGTTCCATCGAAAGCCTTTTTCTGCCTACGGTACGGGTGATCACGCCTAAGGAACCTTTGAGTCCGCAAGTAGACATCATTGCGAGAATGAGTAAGGTATACGCTTGATGTGTCATCAATACATATGGGGCATGCTTTTTTCCCTTTGACCTTGTACCCACACAAGTTGCCATATGCAGGGAAGTCATTCATGGTCCACATAAGGGCTGCACGCAATGTGAACATCTCGTTCTGATGAGCATCGAAAACGGAAACCCCTTCGTCCCACATCTTTCTCAAGTCGTCAATAAGCGGCGCAAGATAAACATCTATGTCGTTTCCAGATTGCCTAGGCCCCATTATTAGCAATGAAAGCATTACATACTTACGTTTCATGCACAGCCAAGGAGGCAAATTATAAATCACTAAAAGTACCGGCCATGTGCTGTGTTGGGTACTAAGAGTGCCAAATGGATTCATCCCGTCCGTGCACAACCCAAGCCTTAAATTTCTGACTTCATCACCAAATTTCTCAAACTTCAAATCAATGTTCTTCCACTGTGGAGAGTCAGCTGGATGCTTCAGCATTCTGTTTTTCTTTCTTCCCTCTGCATGCCACCTCAAGTTTTTAGCGTCTTTTGGTATTGAGAACAGACGCTTAAACCTTGGAATAATGGGAAGATACCACAACACCTTAGCAGGAGGTCCCTCCGTACCAGGATTGCAACTCATGCGCTTGTAGCACGACCGCTTGCATCGTGGACACTCCTACAATTGTTCATACTCATTTCGATACAGAATACAGTCATTAGGACATGCATGTATCTTCTTATACTCCAAACCAAAGGGACACATGAGCTTCTTTGCGTAATAGTAAGACTTAGGAATTTCATTCCCATCAGGCAACATATCACTTAATGCGGTCAACAAAGAAGTAAAACTAATGTCCGTCCACCCATGCTTCGACTTAATGTTGAAAAGTGTTAGCACGGCCGATAGTTTGGAATATTTTTTGCACCCAGGATACAAAGGCTTTTTGGAAGCCTCCGATAATAACTCAAACACTCCACCTTCAACACCATGCAACATCTCATCCACTTGTTCATCCTCGGCCTCATCCGCCTGATCATCATCGGCTCCATCCTCACCATTATCAACAATATAGTCATCATTCTCATAGTCCTCGTCCACATGAATCTCATTGCTTCTAACACACACATCATTCCGATCAAGATCCCCACTGTATTCTCCACTTTCTCCGTGCCAAATCCACACATGGTATTTATGCCTAAACCCACGTCATAATACATGATCTCTAATGATTTCAACACTATCGACCACATTCACATTATTACAATCAGCACAAGGACAATAAAGGCCTTTGCCACCCAGTTTGCGTTGATAAGCTAAAGCCCTCTCGTAAAACTCTTGAACCCCATTCCAAAATTCCAATGTGCGTCTACCATACATCCAACCACGATCCTTCTCCATTTAGTAAATTGTCTCTAAACATATATAGCAACATATAATGAATAATGTGTAATTGCTACATATTTTATGTAAATCAAATTCAAGTACAAAACGTGAATATACCATTCATATAGTGAAAAAATGCATGTTTCCAAAGGGTCCTTATCACTCCAACCTAACCCATCCTTGAATGTCTACTCTCACTAGTGAATGTATGTCAACTTTCCAATTTTAAGGAAAATCCGGCTGCATTTCCCCCTAGTTCTCCAAGTACACGATGTAGATAATTAATTACCCACATATGTACCCAGAGAACATAGTGAGGAAATGGTAAGCCAAGATGTTCCTTAAAATCGAAAAGAAAACATACATTCACCACCTAAGTGAGAGTACACATTCAAGAACAGTCCCAACCGGGGACTATTCAAGACTTTCTCCTAATGAGAAAGCCTTGAACGGGTATCTAGGCATATGTTGATGTAAGTATTCTATATATTGTTGTATTTATTTGCAATTAAACAATACACAAGTTGCAATATCATGAATAAAATTTTATTAAATGGATAAATAGAAAGAAATATAGCTTAGTAAAGTTTATAAGTCATACTAATATAACAAGTACAATGAATGTACAGTTATGAACTACCCACTTGAGCTCAATATGTAGTCCTCAAGCTAAACTCGTGCTTCAATTCACATATGAATCTATTAAAAAAAACACAAAAATTAGCAACGTCACTAATTCTCTAATATATTCGCAATTCTCTAATGTATTCACAATTCTCTAATTTATTCACAACTAATTAAGTGGCAATGTCACTATTTCTCTAATTTATGCACAATTCTCTAATGTAATCACAATTCTCTAAATTATTCACAATTCTCTAATGTAATCACAATTCTCTAATTTATTCACAATTCTCTAATTTATTCACAACTAATTAGTAGCAAGGTCACTAATTCTCTAACATATTCACAATTACCCATTAAAACAACCTAAACTTACACATTAAAACATACCAAAATTAAACTAATTAAGTAACATTTTTACTAATCTCTATTATATTAAAAATTACTCATTAAATCAACCTCAAAATAACCCATTAAAACATACAAAATTTTCAACTAAGGAACAAGGTAACGCAAAATTACTTTAATCTATAATATGTATTCACAATTACTCTAAACATACAAAATTACTCTAATCTATAATATGTATTAAAAATTTCTCAATAAACAACCAATGCAAAAATTAAAAAAATTAGGGTAAAATTATATTCAATCCTTGACTTTAATTTGCTTAACAATAATTGTTCAAAATGCTATTGAAAATAATAGAATTACATATTTCAAAATAATTGTTTAATTTTTAACAAAAAAATAAAAACTTACCCTAAAGTAGTTGGAGGTGGAAGAAGCTAAGGGGAGAAGAGATTGAGGACGACCCTTGGTGGTGGAGGCAGCGCGGCGGTGGAGTAGTGGAGGCGGTGCGCACTGGTGGAGGCAGCAGCTGTTGTTTTCGAACAACGCTGGTGGAGGTAGCAGCTGTGAAAGAGAAAGAAAGGGGAAAGAGAAGGGCAAGGGAGACTTGAAAGAGAAGGGCAGTGGTTTTCGACAATGCTGGTGGCCGGTGAAGGTGGCAGCTGTGGTGGAGGGAAAAAGGGGAAGGGTTCGTTTCTGAGTTGATGAAACAGTGAAGGAAGTCGAAGAAGAGAAATGAAAGAGAAAGAGAGGAAGGAGAAGGTAAAGGCGGGTTTTTTTTTTTTGAAAAGGCACCGGTTCAAACCGGTGGTGTTTTGGGTAAAATTACCCTGCCGCATGGTGGCCTGAGATTAGGACACTTGTCCGCCCAGCATTGGTTTAAACAAGACCAATTAAATGTTGACAGGTGGACCCCACTGTCATGTCATGGAATGGCGGCTTTCAGGCCCAATTCCCCATAAACTTGTCATAGCCCACCAAATTTAGGTCACCTGACCTAGAATAAGGGCACATTTTCCCATGACCCTATAAATAGGGAGAGATTCCCCATTATGGGGGGGGATTCAATCATTTATTACCTCACCTACATTTCTCTCACATCAGAGAAAACACCTGATCTCGGGATCTGTAAAGATCTCATCTTTATCTTTTTCCGCACCTTTTACTCACTCCAACACGTTCTAACTTGATCGTCGAAGGCGAAACTCCAACCAACAGCAGTTTCCGTTGTTTTGCAGGTACAGGCCGCACCGGACCAATCTTCGAGCTGTAACTCTCCCGAGGGACTAAAAACACCAAAAACATTTGGCGCCGTCTGTGGGGAGAGTACCTCAAGATGGTTCAAGAGTCTGTACCACCTCCTGATCCTAGCAATCTACCACCGGTTATCCAACCGGTAACCCAAGAAAATCCTCAACCGGTTACTCAACCAGGAAGCTCTAGTATTCCTCAGTTAGTCAGCCAGCCTCAGCCATAGGTCGTCACTGAGGATGAAACTGATGATGATGATGATGTGGAGACGTATGTAGCCAAGGACGGCTTCTTCATCTCCAAGTACAGACGTTCTAGGGACCAGCTGGAACGGAATATCGACCATGCGGGTCCAAGCAAACGGCCCCCTGGAAGGTCAGAAGGGAAAGCCCCTAAAAGCAGAGGAGACACACCAGTCACTCGGGAGGAGCTCATGAAGTTCATGAACTCCTTCAAGGGTGAAATCAAAGAAATGATCAGTAAGCACAAGGTTGGTTCTGGCAAGAGCCAACTGGCTAGAAAGACTCCTCCCTCTGCGAAGAAGAAGCCAGTCAAGGATAGGCAGCCAACTCCCCATCCCAAGGAGAAGGCAACCGCACGACTTGACTGGACTAAGATCCTCCTGCCCATTGGGCCTCAGAGGAACCTCCGGCATGATCAGCCGGAAACCAGTAAGAAGTCATCTCATGACGCTCGGCGCATTATCGAGCGGAGAAGAAATCAGCAGCTGTCTGAGTCAGCCTCAACCTCGAGCTTTCCAGACAGCTTCAAGAAAACCTCTGTAAGGAACTCTCTTTCCTTACATGAGAGTAGAACTGGTGGCAAATCCGCTCAGCTTGGTCCCTAACTGATCGGACACGCCCCGCATGCGTCTCAGGCGCAATATGGTCAGTATGACCTTCAGTTCATGCAGCCGGCCCCCTTTGGAGGTCAGGCGGCATACGTCCAGCCTCTAGACTGGCAGCTCCGTCTGCTAAGACTTGGTGAACAACCTTCTGCGTTCACTAGGGATATAACCGAGGTGGTTCAACCTGCCAAGGTTAAGAATGTGTTGGTGGGTACTTATGATGGTACTGCCAACCCAGAAGACCACCTCATGGCGTACACCAACCTCATGTATTTGCAGGGGTTGGATGATGCCACTTGGTGCCGTTGCTTCCCGGCCACATTGAAGGGCATCGCCCAGCAATGGTTTGGCAATCTGTCAGCCGGATCCATTGATAGCTTCAAGAAGCTAGCCTTCTTGTTCGCTTCCAACTTCTCAATGAACATCCCTGCAAAGAAAACAAGTCTAGACTTGAGCACCATTAAGTAGGGTGAGAAGGAGGGCCTTCGCTCGTATGTCAGGCGGTTCAACCTGACCCGGATTCAAATCCAGGGGTTGTCTGACGACGTAGCTTTCACGGACTTTTTTAAAGGTCTGAAAGACGGGTCAACGTTTAAGTTCGACCTAGTCAAGAAAGGGGCATTCACTCTACAGGCGGTATTGAGGGAGGCCGAAAGCTTTATACAGGCGACCGACCTCTGCTCGTCTGGCAATCAGCCGGACTCTAAGAAGTCCGACAAACCAAAAGACAGCCGGCCTAGCCAGCCGGCAAAAAAGAAGGAAGAGAACAAGAAAAGAAAGGAAGTCTGGGCGGTGGATGACTCTGATCAACCGTCCCAGAAGAAAAAGAAGGAGTTTAAACCGTACGTCCCCAAGTACGAGTTTAACAAAGATTGCAACTCCATTTTCATGGAGATCAAGGATCGGCTAACCCTTGAGAAGCCGAATCCTATGAAGAGTTCCCTGTAGAAGCGGAACAAGAACAAATTTTGCCAATTTCACGAAGAAGTTGGCTACGATACCAACGACTGCTTTTGTCTTTAAAGGGCGTTGGATCGTTTAGCGGACAAGGGGATGTTGAAGTCTTACATCTCTAAGTCCAAGGGGAGCAAGAATCCAGGACAGTCGTCAAAGAGCGTCCAGCCTACTAGTAGCACGGACACTGATAAGGATCCGGTCTACACCATAGCAGGTGGATTTTCCTGTGGAGGCCCTACTATTTGGGGCACCAAGAGCCATCTGAAGAAGATGGACTTGGCTGCTGATGAGGAGCAAGCGTCTGCTAGCAGCACCTTCCCTGATGTCCTGATTACTGAGAAGGACAAGGGCAGGGTCCGCCGCCCGCACGACGATCCGGTCGTCATTGAATATAAAGTCGCCAACCAGCTGGTTGGACGAATACTTATAGACACCGGCAGCTCCTCAGATATCATCAGTTACAAGTGCTTGCAAAAGCTGAAGTACAAGCCTAGCAGCATGCACCCGGTATCCCACCCTGGTTGGTTTTGGGGGGTAGAATGGTGTACCCAGCTGGCCGAATTGATTTACCCATCCGGCTGGGAGAAAAAGGAAAAGGACGACATCTGGTCGTCAAGTTCTTGGTCGTTGAGGAGTTGACCGCCTATAACATTATTTTAGGTCGTCCCACCCTCAACGAAGCCAAGGCGGTAATCATCCCTTCACTCATGCTTATCAAGTATGAAAAGGATGATGGCTCTATTGGTTCTTTGAACGGAGATCAGAAGACGGCCCGGGAGTGCTATCTCTCGGCTGTCAAGGATACAGTGGCCCCAGATGGTCAGGGGCATGAACCAATAGACCTTGACGATGTCAAGGATATCAGCCAAGCCCCACCAGCAGCCGGAAAGAAAAGAAAAGTGGCTCAGCTGGTGGTGGTGAAGAAAGAAAAGAAATAGCAATCACTGACCAGAGAGCGGTCAGATGAGCTCCGTCCGCAGCCGGCTGGTGAGCATATTGATCTCGTTCTAGACGATAGTCGTCCGGATTGAACTGTAAAGGTTGGGACGACTGCTTATGCTAAGTTGGGTGTAGACTTACACCTTCTGTTGAAAGAATTCAAAGACATCTTTGCCTTTGAAGTGGAAGAGATGCCAGGCATCAGCCCGGATCTTGCTGTCCACAAACTCGCCTTGGATCCAAAGAGGAAGCCCATCTGACAGAAGAAAAGAAATCACGGCGAAGAAAGAAGTCAGGCGGCAGGCGCCAAAGTTAAAAAATTGTTTGACGCTGGGTTCATTCGGCCATGTAACTTCCCTGATTGGGTTGCGAATGTTGTGCTTGTGAAGAAGCCGAATGGTACCTGGCGCATGTGTGTTGACTATACGGATCTCAACAAGGCATGTCCCAAGGACAGCTACCCTCTTCCAAAGATCGACAGCCTTGTCGACTCTACAGCCGGTCATGCCTTGATGAGTTTCATGGATGCCTACTCAGGTTTCCACCAGATCCCCATGTGGAAGAAAGATCAAGAGAAGACGGCCTTCGTCACTGATCAGGGGTGGTTCTGTTATACGGTGATGCTGTTTGGTTTGAAAAATGCGCCTGCTACTTTCCAACGAATGATTAACACGGTTTTCATAAATCAAATCGGAAGGAATGTAAAGGCGTACATTGATGACATGATAGTCAAATCAAAGTTACAGGCGGATCATCTTGCTGATCTCCGAGAAACCTTCACCACACTCAGGCGGCATAAGGTTATGTTAAATCCCAAGAAATGTGTTTTTGGTGTTGAGTCTGGGAAGTTTCTCGGATTTCTAATTTATCAAAGGGGAATAGAGGCTAACCCCGAGAAGATACACGCGATAATCGACATGAAGTCACCCCGCACTGTTAAAGAGGTTCAAAAGTTAACTGGTTGCCTGGCGGCCTTGGGAAGATTTCTCAGCCGGTCAGGCGACAAATGCCTTTACTTCTTCCAAGCAATCAGAAAGAAGACTAGGTTTGAATGGGGTGATGATGCTGCGGCGGCCTTCCAGAAATTAAAAGAACACTTGCACTCTTTGCCAAAGCTAGTCAGCCCTCTGCCCAAAGAGATGTTATTCATGTATCTAGCTGTCTCTGATCATGCCCTCAGTGCCGTTCTCCTTGCTGAAAGAGATGGCATCCAGCTCCCGGTCTATTTCGTTAGCCATGTTCTTAGGAATGCTGAGCTCCGGTACCCCATGGTTGAAAAATTTGGCCTTGCTCTTTATATGGCATCCAAGAAGTTGAAACCCTACTTCTTGGCACATCCAGTTGTTATATATACAGACCAACCTCTCAAGCGGCCAATGTCTACCTTGGAGTCATCCGGTAGAATGTTAAAATGGGATATTGAAATGCAAAGTCTTGAAATCACTTACGAACCAAGGAAGGAAGTGAAGGGTAAGGCGTTCGCCGACTTCATTGTTGAAATGACACGTCCGGTTCCCCCGGATAACCCCAATCAGGTTTGGAAAGTGTATGTAGACGGGAGCTCTACAAAAAATGGTTGTGGTGCAGGCGTCATCAATGAATCTCCTGAGGGAGACAAATTTGAGTATGCACTACGATTTAAGTTTCAGGCCTCAAACAATGAGGCGGAGTATGAGGCCCTACTAACTGACATCCGTATGTGTAAGGCGGCTGGGGCAACAAAAATTGACGCCTACTTTGATTCGCAATTGGTTGTTAGCCAGTATGAGGGTATCTTTGAAGCAACTCATCCGGCTATGATCAAATATCTCCAGGCGGTCAAAGAAGAGGCTGGGACACTTGATTCCACTTGAGACAAGTTCCTAGGTCAAACAACAATCAGGCGGATGCATTGTGCAAATTAGCGTCGTCCGCCTGCTGTGACACACCTCGGTCAGTCTTTTGGGAAGTTCTAGAAAAAAGAAGTATACATGAAGAACCCATTGGAATTCTTGACCGAAGTTCCTCCTGGATGGATGGCATCCGGGCTTACCTTACTGATGGAACGCTTCCGGATTCACCCCAGGAGGCGGCCATCCTGAAAAAGCGAGCTGCAACCTTCGAGATGAGAAACGGAGAACTCTTCAAGGTTGGTTTCCTTAAACCTCTGTTGAAGTGTGTTACCCAGAGAAGGGGAAGGAGATTCTCGAAGACCTACTTGCGGGGTTCTGTGCCTCTCATATAGACGGCAGGTCTTTGGCTGTCAGAGCCAGGCGATATTACTTCTGGCCAACCCTTGAATCAGATGCCATGGAAATGGTTAAAAAAATGTGACAAGTGTCAAAGATTTGGCAAGATAATTCACCGTCCGGCAACTGATCTGACGACAATTCACAGCCCGGTCCCGTTTGCTAAATGGGGCATGGACATTCTTGGTCCTTATACGCCTGCTCCAGGCGGAAAGCACTACATTCTGGTGGCTGTGGATTACTTCACCAAGTGGGTGGAAGCAGAGGCGGTCAAGAACATCAAGACAAAGGATGTCATCTCTTTCATTTGGAAGAACATCATCACCCGGTTTGGGGTACCTATGTCTATGGTGTTTGATAATGGCCCTCAGTTTGAAACACCTCAGCTCACAACTTGGTTGGGAGATTAGGGAATCTCCAGCTACTTTGCTTCAGTCGGTCGACCCCAAGCAAACGGCCAAGTTGAAGCCTTCAACAAACTCATCTCAGACGGCATAAAGAAGAAAATTGAAAGAGCCGGTGGTTTATGGGCAGAAGAATTAATCCATGTCCTATGGGCCATCCGGACTACTGCAAAGGGGGCGACCAGCAAAACCCCGTTTCTCATGGTTTACGGTGCCGAGGCCGTTTTGCCCATTGAGCGCTATGAGCCTACACTAAGAGTCATGCTATATAATGAAGAGGCAAATTGGAAGGCCATGCGGCTTGCATTGGACTCCCTCCCGGAACGCAGGGGCAATGCTGCCCTGCGTCATGAGATATACCGTCTGAGAATGACCAGAGCCTACAACAGGAAAGTGCACAAGCGCCCTTTGAAAGTAGACGATCTTGTGTTGCGAAAAATGGAGGCAACCGGTAGGGCGAATGAACTTGGAAAGTTAACTCCCAATTGGGAAGGTCCCTACCGGATCTATGAAGAAGTAAGAGGCGGCACCTACCGCCTGGAGACACCAGACGGTAGGCGGCTGCCCAGAACTTGGAATGTAGACAATCTCAAAAAGTACTACTTCTAAGCATTGTAAATTTTTTGTAAATAGTAAGCCTATGAATGAAAAAGTTGCTTTTTGTTTTCAAATTATGTTTTGAAGTTATTTATCATGCTATTTACTTGACATACATGCGCCCTACTATGTAAGTTATCTGCTTAAAACACAGATAGAACCGTTTGATCAATACAGATCTGAGTAAGAGGCCAATGGCCAGAGATCAAACTAAGCACAAAAAGGCTTAGTGCTATACAACCGCCCTTCGAACAGGGCATGAGGCTTTAAGCCGGCTGGTTGAACATTTTATAAATTCGCATGCTCCAATGCGAAACATGGCGTCCGGCGACGCCCCTCCGGGTGTTATCGTCGCAGAGGGCATTCTATTGTTTGCTCTACCAACACATACAGACGGCAAAGATTGAACGGTCTGATTGACCAACTCATAGCCGCCTGCCCTTAGTAACTTGAAGAACGAATCGGTCTCACAACTATTTTTTTATTGGTGTTGTGAGATTGTCTTGTGTGTTGTCTGTCTTGTTCTCAATGACCATTTGTGTAGAGAACAGTGTTCATTCCTTAATATGGTTACACTGTGTAAGAGTCCCTCATTGCTGCTTGTGTATTACTCAGTAGGGAGTCCACTTTTATCTGAGTACCTTGTTTATGTGTAATCCATATGATGAAGGGACTCCATTGAATTACAATTTGAACAAGTAATTTGCTCCAACAATCTCAGTAAAGGGATTGTTGTTGAGGTAAACTTGTTTGACTTGCTGTATTCAACATTCAAGTATTCCTCTAATAGATTAATTGTCATTAATCATAATGCCTTCATTACTTTCATTCCATTCAAAATGTGGCTACAAAAATCATATTACATTAGCACTAGAACTTACACATCACTGCCTTAGTGGTTTATCACATCCTAACACACAAAATACACCTAACCACCTAGTCAATAAAAAAAAGAAACAATAAAAAAAATTGAAAAAGGAACTAAACACTTTAGGTGGTTATGTGTGGCAGTACATGTTGATGTTCTGACTCTTTATCTTTCCCTGACTTAGTTTGCATCCACCATCATGTCCTCTTCTGCATCATGATTTCCTTGAAGTGTTGGCCTAAACATTGTGTTTAGGTACTCCATAGCCTCAATCACTACTTCCTTCTGAACCTTCACTATATCTGGCAGGATGCCCAGATTTTCAAGTTTTTTCTTGTTCATGTGTGGGATTTTGTACTTGTTCCCACCTTGTGCCTTGAGTATTTTCATCATGCATCTCTGTAATGTGACCCTTATGTACTTGTTCACTTCTGGTTTGAATGTGTTGTAAGAGTTAATAACTTTCTCAACTAGTTCATCTAGATTCTTGGTAAAAGACTGATACTGTAATGACTGAATAGACCTAAACAAACCTAAATCCAACACATTTAAATCTAGTGATTGTGCTGGTTGGAACACAAATTATATGTTGAAGCCATTTGCTGTTGTTGCTGCAATAAACTCTTCATCTCTTGGTATTTGATGTGGCCTTGCATTATCCAATTTGCAACTATAGCTGTTATTACTTTGTAGAGTAACATGTCTCTAATTACTTCTCTATTGACATTCTGGAGTGCCTTTGTCACCATTGTCCCTACTGCTCTGTTTTTACTTGATTTCTTAGCTCTTTCTTGGAC
This sequence comes from Chenopodium album, assembly GCF_948465745.1. Taxonomy (NCBI): domain Eukaryota; kingdom Viridiplantae; phylum Streptophyta; class Magnoliopsida; order Caryophyllales; family Amaranthaceae; genus Chenopodium; species Chenopodium album. The sequence continues at coordinate 23,714,008 of NC_137846.1, read as the reverse complement.
TGTAAATAGGGAATATCCCATAATTCCCATCATGAATGAGATCCCCATTAGGCCCATACAGTGGCTTTCCAATTAGTGTCATGAACATGGCCTTTAACTTAAACCTTCTGGACTGTTGTGCCATGTATGAATCTTCTTCACTTGGTAGGAGATAAAATCTCCTCTTGTTTGGGTTCAGATAGAACCATTTATCATCAATGTGAATGACTTTTTTCATATCTTCAAATGTAGGGTCCTCATTTCCTAAAACAGGGTTAATATGAGAAAGAACCCATTTCATTCTAGCTACCTTATGGTCTGATGAAAGTGTTGGCTTGTTACTTGCTGTATGCGTTCTCAGCCTTCCCTTTTTCTTCAAATAATGAAGAGTGACATGAGATATCTTCAGAGCTGCTGCATAAGACCTTTCAGTCTGCCTTAAATGAAGGGGCACTCACTGTAAAAATTTATCTGTGAATTCCCTTGGATTTGAACCTGTCCTATCTATCTTCTTAGTCCTGACATCAATCAAATTCCCCTGAGCCATCTGTTTTTTAATGTCAGTGAATATTCTTGTGATAGTTGATTTGTGAACACTGAATTGAACTGAAAGTTGCACTTTATACCCTCTTGGTAAGTTTCCATCTTGCATGTTTACCAACATTGCATCAACAATCTCCCTTCTTTTTTGCATGGTGTAGGGAATATTTCAAGCATTACGATCCCAAACTTGAACCCCACTGTGATCATACACTAAAGTATGGTGGCGTTCCAAAGGGAAAGAAAAGAGAGCAAAAGAGTCGCCAACAAGTTTTAGGAACTTGTAAACCCAAAAGACAATCCAAAAGGACCATCAAATCCATAAGGTCTTGAACCAAACAGGGTCCGGGGATGAGGGTACGAATCCAATCTACAAAAGAAAGGACTCGCCCTATAAAATAGGCCTCTACTTTGTTCTGCTCGTATTCATGTGCGCTTTTCGAATAACATACAAACATTATATTGAACCTAACCTGTTTATCTATGTTGGTTGAATATTAATGCACAAATAAACTATTATTGGCGATCACTTGAATTAAAATCACATTAGCCTAAACCAAATTAATAATTATCTTATTAAGCGTGATTTCAAGTACAAATTCCCTTAAACAATCATAAAAGGTGTGATCAAGCAATAACAATAAAATATATCAAGCAACATAATAATAATAATCAATAACAATAATGATGATAATAACATGATAAGGTATAATAAAGCTTAATAATAATAGCAAGATCCTAGGCATGATACTAACAAGATTAATAACAACTCCTAGCATGTCACTAAACAATAAAGATCAAAGCTTTAAACCTAACATGGCGCTAACATGCTATTAGAAATAATAAAGGCACCCTAAACATGATACTAGAAAGCATAAAATAACATCCTAACATGATACTAGGAAGCATAAAACAATAATAAGCATGCAATCTACATTGTGAAAGAAATAGAGAGTAAGCTAATCTACTTACTTTGAAGCCTCGTACCTCTTTCTAATAACAAAATACACGAGTTAGTAAACTTCAATGAAAATAATAAAGAATAATTAAAGAATCAAATTGAAATCAAATTAAACAAAGTTTTGACTAGTTTTGGACCAAACCCTCAGAAAATATTAAACCTTGCACGTCTAGGGCGAAGGCAACTTCGAACTTGGCTAAGTGATTCTAAGATCTTGTGAATGCGGAATTGTGTTTGATAAAAGGTTGGTTTAGAAAGAGAGAGAAAATAAGAATTAAGCAATATTGCTTAGAGAGAGAATAGAGAGAATTCATTGAGAATTGATGAAAGTAGATGAATAAAAACAGAGGTTCGGGGACCCTATTTATAAGGAAACAGTCCGGAAAATCATAGAATTTGATAACAAATAAAACTCCACTCTGTCGCTAACAAACCGACCTTGTCGCCAGAAATTTATCCTGTCGCCAGGCGACAGAGTTTGTCGCGAGGCGACAAACCTGTCGTTTGGCGACAGAGACAGTTTTTGCGGATTTTGTTTTTATCATATCTTTTGATCTAGAAGTCTAAATAAGTCATATAATATGTCGTTGGAAAGCTCTTGAAGTCTACTTTCTAATGCAATTAGAATCAGATTCAAATATTTTGTAGATAAAAAGATATGGCCGAAATAGTGAAAGGGTGTCAGTTTTGGATAGAGTTTCGTATATCTTTAATATCTTTTTCGTTATAGCTCGGAATTAATATTATAATATATCATTGGAAAGATAATTTCAATATCTATCCAACCACATAAAATTTGGATAAAATATATGAGGCACGAAAATAATATCTGACTATCTTTGAACATCTTTAAATCCGAATAGAATTAGGAAAGTTTTAAAAAAAGAAAGTTTATATTCAAATCAAATTCCATAATCTTATCTTTTCAAAAAAGGATAATTAAGATATTTTAGAAACTTATAGAAGATTCTAATCAATCCTAATTAGTTTAGGAATAGGATTAAACCTTTGGACCCTCCTCATGATCATTGGGTCGTAGGTAAAATCCGATTTGGGCCCAGTTTATTATTTTGGCCATAACTTCCTCATTAATTCATCGGAATTGGGCTTATAATATATCGTTGGAAAGGTCTTTTAAAGCCCCATCCAACTACACCATTATTGGACTCTTATCATGGACCAAACTAAACTGGATTGGACGTTTTTATAAAATAGAGTGGGTTTTCGAAAACAGAAAGAAGGATTTTAACAAAAACTAACCGCAACACTTGACTTTTCACACTTTCACCTTATTCGATTATGGTTCGACGCAAAAGGTATTCATCACTGGGTTTGGTTTTGGGGAGACACAAATGGGTGTCTACACATGGTAAGTTGTTTTCTATTAATGCTATGACTGCCTGGTTGTTCTTGTTGCATGGCTTCCAATTCAGCCTCTGCTTCTGCTTCATGAGTCCCATTTTCTATCTCTTCTTCCTGCTGCATATTTTCATTTTCAGAGTCATAATGCTCTAAGTCTTGATCTTACATCTCCTCCTCTACATCAAAGTACAATTCTGCCAAATTTTCCTCTGTCAATAAGTGATCAACATCAAAGTGTAGAGATTCATCAAGACCTGCCATGGTTGCTCTGTTTTTTGTGTGTTTGCAGATTGCTTCTGATGTTGAAGGGCTAGCTAATGATGGTTTTTGAGAAGATGAAGCAACCTTTCCCTTTTGTGTAGATAATGAAGGTTTCTAAGCAATGCTATGGAAGGAATTAGAAGGAAGATGTGCAACACTAATTAATTGGTGGGGATAATTTTTTGGGTAATTGGGGGCTAATTTAGGGTAATTAGTGCTAACTTTTGTGAAACAGTTTCATGATTTGGAAAACTGAATGTTTGTAATTAATGGCTTGAACATTAAATGCTTTTGGATGTTGGGGGTTGGTATTTATAAGCCTCTTAAATAGTGAATGGAAGATGTGAATGATCTTATAAATTTGAATTGGTGAGCAGTTTTTTTTTTTTTTTTTTTTAAATGTTGAAGGGAAAGGAAATCCCACCCCAAAATTCAAACCTTTTGAATTTTTGATGAAAATTTCGGTGGGAATGAGAGTTTCCTCTAAAGGGGACTAATATCCCCACCAAAACACATGGGGGTGGCCTACCTTCTCTCTCCTATCACTTTAATTAATTTATCAAATCTTCCCCTAATCTTTGGCCCTCAAATTTTGCTTTGGTATCCATAAACCCTCCCAAAGTTGCACAAACCAATTAACGGAGGTAGTATTATTGTGCACTAATTTATAAAGAGGACTGCCCAATTCTTCTCACCCCTCTAGTTTGGTACCCAATCCTAACCGTGATAATTTTATAAAACTTATCAAAAGGCAAATTGGTAAATACTCATTTTCATTCTAGTTTGGTACCAAGCGAGCTTTAGTTTGATAACTTAAGTTTAGTAGAGTAAGTACCAATACACAACTTTGTAAGTACCAAAAAAAATTGTTGCCAAAAAAAAAAAAAAAGAAACCAAATAAAATTTGTTAGAGCGATTTACATGAACAATGTGAGAAGAAAACAAAAATCCATAAATACGCTACATTTTAATAAAATTCCCGACGTACTGTCCACGTTAGCAAGTGTAATTATTATTATTTTTTTTTGCCAAATTTAAAACAAAACCGCTAATTGAATTAGCGGTTTTATATAATGTAAAACCGCTAATCGGGTTCATTTGACATTGCTGTGGTTTTCCGTTTTTTGGTTTTTTGTTTTTTTAAAGCATATGATATATGTCCCATAATGAAACAAAAATTATTTAAACTTATTAAAATCATGATAATTTTGAAAACTGACAACTAAAAAGTGGAAACACCTTTTTCTTGTTTCTTGTTTTTGGTTTTTGGTTTTCAAAAAAACAGGAAATTGAAAACCAAAAATGATGCCAAACAAGCCCTGAATTAGCTGTTTTATGTACTGTAATATTGATTGGCTTGTTTGAGTAAGTGGTTGAACAAATAAACCGCTAATTGAATTAGTGGTTTAGTTTAATGAACTGCCGATTCAATTAGCGGTTTCAATTTTTTTTTTAAACAATATCAGGTTTACAAAAGATGACGTGGACAGTATGCCGAGAATTTTATTACAATGTAGCGTATTTATGGAATTTTATTCTCTTATAACATTATCTATGGAAATCGCTCAACATGTTATTACAAAAATTTCCAAAAAAGCCCCTTGATACAATTATGAATTACTGTGTAGGAATTTTCCAAAATAGATGCATCCAGATTGTTCAAAATCTCCTCATAATAACCCCTATCTCTCTTTATACGATCCTCCCACCCCAACTAATTATATTTATTATGCATTTATAATTATGTCTCACTATCTCATCTAATCAATTCAATCTTGAAATGAATTCTAACACTCCCATAGTCCCATTTCCAATCCTTCAAATTAGCCAAGTTTGACAGAAGAATCATCCCCCAAAATAAAGAAAAAAAATGAATGTGTTGCAGAGCTTCCTATTCCCACCACCACCATCAATCTATGTGACAACTATGTCAATCATAAGCTTTGGTTCACTCGCAAATGCAGGTTTCTCTGAATTAAGGGGAAAACATTTACAATACTCCAAGTTTGTAAATTGGAATGTTCCTAATAAAATCCAACAAAAACAGATTATAATTTCTAGCAAAGTTGGGATGGCTTTTCTTTATACTCCTGCTTTTTTATTTGGGGTTGCTTCCTTTTTCATTTTCCCTGATGAAGGTTTCAGGTTTTTGTTGCTTCGTTCGGCTCTTACTATCCATTTTCTCAAGAGGGTACTTGAGGTAATTTTTTTATATGGATTCATTTGGTTATATTTTATCTTCATTACTATTTTTATATCTATATCGTATGATTTCTTATGACAATTTATGTTAACCGACTCCAAATCATTTTGGGACTAAGGCTTTGTTGCTGACCTTGTTGTTGTTGTATTGATTTTAGTTTATTATAGTCCTAATTCTCATGTGAAATTGTTAGAATTTCATAATTTTTATATTTCTTTTTTGGGTATTAAACAATATAGTTCTACAGAAGTGTATATCTTTTCTGCAATATGTGGATGAGTGACTTAAGCCAAATCTTGTTACTATTAAAGGTTATATGCCGTCCGTTTTTAATTGTTTGCCCCATAGCCCCGTCTTTAATTGTTTGCCCCGTACTCATATTTTATTAAGTTTTGATAGGACCTTAAATAATTTATGTGGGATTATATAATTTATATTGGTTGGTCCTCTATAAGCCGTATGGGGAAGGACGGCCTAAAATGGAAAATGAGCTCGAAAAGGAGCATACAAAAATAAATAAATAATAATGAGTGCGGGTGTACAAGGGATATCCTTTCTCAAAGTTCAGTAACTCAATAATAAATGATCAAAGGTCTTTGATTTATGAATTGTTAAGGGGGTATATAATTGAAGTTCACATAACCCTTATTGTATCAATTATTCACCAATCACCATATTAGGTGAAATTCATAACATTAGCAGTTAGCTGTTAGTCTAATTACTAATTAATTTTTATTGTTTAAAAATTATGTCATTCAACAAGACAACGAATATTGGTAAGAATGTAGCCCATTTTACACAAGGTGAGGATGTAGCCTTTGCTAGATCACTTGTTTATGGTGATAGGAAAGCTTCATTAATGTTCCAAATTTAACTCGCAATTTGTGCTCAGTTGACTGGATGAGTTTAATGTATATGATGATCAGTATAGTTCCGCAAAGGGCTAGTATATGTCATGGAAAATATGGGATGAATTGGTCTCTCCAAGTATTAACCCTATTAGGCAGTGATGAATTAGTTTGTGATGAATCGGTCTACATTAAGTGCAGGTATGATATTTAGGAGGTTCATATAACGATGCACGTGGTGTGGGGCATGAAGCATAGACGACCTATGCATGTTGTAATGCATTTTTTGTTACTGCATTTTAGGGTAATCAATTGGCTTACAGTGTGTTTGGATTGAAGGAAATGGAGGGAAAGGAAGGGAAGAGAAATGTAGAGATGGAGTATTTTTCATTTGGATAATAAACGAGGAAGGAGGGGAATTGGAGGGCAGAGAAATGGAAGGATTAAATTGTGGGAAATTGATCCCTCCAACAATGGAGAGATTTAGAAGGAAAACTCACCATTCTTCCCTCCCCTCTTCTTCTCCCCCCTCCCCTTCTTTTCCTTCCCCTTTCTTTATCCAAACACACTATTAAACTAAGGTGGCCTTTCAAAATTTTCAGAAAAAATTGGAATTTTGTTTATGATGTGGTATGAAGCATAGACAACCTTGTATGTGTTCAGCCATGAGTGCATCATAATCAAAGCTCATTGTGTTCCGAGCTTCTCTGCAATAACATGGAGAATATGAGTTTATTGCTGCCTCTTAAGTTTTTGCATATGATAAGGGTATCACCTGAAATATTTGCTGTAGTGTTGATCGTAGTTCTTTTTTTTTTTACTCCCACTTAGATCCGAGTACACTACTTTTCTCGTTTGATTAAATAAGAGTTTGCTACCCAAATTGAGATTTGCAAATTCCAAAACAGTCAAAACAATTCTTACATCTAAATTGGTGCTGCTGTAATAATTCTATGTACTACATAGTAAACCTGATATGTTATACAATATGCTATTTGCTCTGAGAACTACACATATCTATTCGCTATTGTTTGGTTCATGTCCTACTTTATGAACTAATCCAAGAAGTTCTCGTGGTTCATTTGGTTTACAGTTGTTTTAATGCATATTGCTTACCATTATTTTGTTAATAAACAATTGTAGAATAACTATGAGCAGCAATTATTTCTTCCCTAATAAAGGGACTAGACAGAAATTATTGGCTTGTATTCATGTAGCTGTCACCCAAATGCAGCGTAAAAGAGAAATCTCTTAATCTCTTTGCAGGCTATTAAATCTAAATGATGTTTGTCTTGACTATTAAATCTAAATGATGTTCGTCTTGATGCTGGTAATTATAAACAACTATAAGGCAGTTATAACAGCGTTTAATTGTAATTTAACTTTAATAGCGCTTTGATTATCATATGGATTAGCTTATGCACATGTAATGCCATTGGTCACTAGATTGTGATTTTCCCTTCTAATACTACATGTATTGTGCTTTGTAGGTGTTGTTTGTTCACAGATTTGGTGGTAGTGGGGTTGCTCTTCATGCTGCAATCCCAATTGCTCTTAGTTACTTCATCTCCACAGTGACAATGATTTATGCACAACACATATCGGGACAATTTCCAGAGCCATCTATCGACCTGACATATCCTGGAGTTGGGTTGTTTCTACTGGGTATAGGTGGCAACTTGTACCACCATTACATCCTCGCTACACTGAGGGGAGAAGGTGAAAAAGAGTATAAGATACCCAAGGGCGGCTTGTTTGACTTGGTGCTTTGCCCACATTATTTGTTTGAGGTGTTGGGATTTGTTGGTATTTCTTGCATAGCTCAAACACCATATACTCTCGCTTTCACAGCCGGAACAACCTTGTATCTGCTGGGTCGGAGTTGTTCTACTAAGAAGTGGTATATGTCTAAGTTTGAGGACTTCCCTAAAGATGCCAAGGTTTTTCTTCCTTTTATTTTCTAGTTTTATTCAAGAAGCAGAGTTATGGCAATTGGTTAGGTTATGTTTGCTGAATGACAGAACAACACCACATACAACACCTCAATTATTTAGGTGCTATTGTTTCGTAGACACACACACACACTTCAATAAGCTTGCTTTCCTACGTTGAATCACATGTTCGAATCTTCCCTAAGATGTACTCTCTATATCAGTTGGATATATCTGATGTAATTTTTTTCTTTCCATTCTGTAATTTCGTCTCTATCAATCTATTGCTGCTCATTCCAACTAGATCAGTGTTTGAAATTTGAACAACAAAATTGACGTTGCTTTTTTTTTTTTTGAATTATTTTTTCTTTTTAATACTAGGGCTTAATTTTGCTAGATCGCGCAAAAGAGTGCTAAATGTTATTTATATTTGCTCTAAGTAGTGTACAATTTTCATCTTATCTGTTGTTTATATACAGAGTACAATGGATTTCTAGGCTTAACATTACTTGAAGATCATGCTTTTTGATTGCTTTCCATTGAGTGGTAAGCTGGTGGCAAAAGAATTCCATAAAACCCCCCAAAAGTACAATAATGTGGGCGTACATCAAACAGTTTTAGGGTAGCTTTAAACTTGGATAATATGATTACTTTTACGCATTGTGCTTTGATTTTCCATTGAATAGTGGACTTTGACAGTATGCAATGGATCAAATGTTTTAGCTTCCAAGCTTTTGCAGAGGATTTAAAACTATATGCCAGTTTCGTTCAGAAAGAACAGGCATACCATCCATGAGCATCATAGGAAAATCAACAAAGTCTGTTTTCTGGCAGTCTCTAGAGAAAAGTTGTGGTAAATGCTACCTGAAAGTAACTTTGTTTTATCAATTAAAATTCATTACATGAGTTTCATATTGTCTGAAACTACTGTCCTTGCAGGTGGTCGTTATGGCATACATTACAGATGTATCAAGACATTAATCCTCTCAAGTGTACTACTGATTACTGATGTGGGATGAATCTAAAAGAATTGATTAATCGACATATTTGATTGGCTGAGGTGACGAAAGACTGAACATTCATTTGCAGACAACTTACTCAAAAACTACTGTGCAATATACAAGACTCCTAGAATAATTTATTTAATCAAGAATAGATATAGGAGAAGTGAAGGAGGTTAAGCAAGGATTTTCATCAGGAAACTTAGGAGAAAACTGCTGATTGCTGACAGAGCTTCCCTATAAAAAAAAATAGTAAACTGGTAAAGTCTAGCATCAGTCAAATTTCCCGCTCCAGTGCTACCAAGACCCCATATAGCACACTTGCAAGAGCAAATCTTGCCCGGAGGCTGTAAATGGCATGATCCATGGCGTGGAGGTTGAACCATTAGATGGAGAAGCCATCTGAGGCAGTATGGAAAACTGCGATGTTACTACAGAACAACAAAGTTAAATTCTCCGGTGCTCAACGTATTAACAATGCACTACGCAAGTACGCAGTCCAAATTTAGGCCAAATAATTGCCTTGTATATCCAATAAGCCTCTGATTCTGCAATGTGTAGGAACTAATTTACTAAAGCTGTGTTAGTTTTATAATCAGCTGAAATTTGATATTGTTCAAAGGGTTCTTTAAAAGCTCAACCTGATCCTAATTAAGATAATCAAGGATGGAACTAAATGAGGCGGAATCATCTCCCCCCTCTCTCTCCCCCCCCCCCCCCCCCCCCCTTCCCAACAACAAATCATCTACTACATCCCTAGTTTGCCCCATCTGACCAAAAAGGGACTGAAGGAGTGTGTAAAATCGACAATACTAAAAGAAACAAACTCCCATCGTATCATAACCAAAATCTACTATATCAGTCTTTAAAACAAAAAGCATTATAAACTAAATTTTGGTCCTGAACAGGCAGGTAGATACTATCATACTAGCACAATCTTTAGTATAGGGAAAGTAACCTGAGAGTTACTAATGATCCAATCACGTAATTTCTGATAGTAGCAGGAAAGACAGTAACACTCCAAAGATGTCATCATGCTATAAATTATACACATTAATCATCTAAAATTCTCATGTGTCCAACCAAAGCTGGTGGAAATCATATTCAATGGCTCACGCAGTCACACCTCATGGACATGTTCAGATCGATACATGAGCTGATGGATGACTGAACCCTCATTTTCAGACAACCTAACTCAAAAACTACTGCATGCTCAGGATAGTTTCCTAAATTTAGAGTAAAGATGAGACTACGAGTATGAACTAATGACGGGCGATTTTGACAGGAAAGTTTTCAAAAGGGATTAAAACAAGATGCGAGTTCCATTGGGTGATAACTGATAACAAGCAGGCAGGACAATCCTAGAAATCAAAAGGACTAAGTTACTACATGTAATACTAACAATGTCTAGTATATATGCTGCTAATGAGAAATTGAAGGTATGTCACATGAGAGTTAGTTTCAAAGGTTCAACCGTACTAAATATAAGAGGTTACCTTTTGAGAATGCTATCAATACATGTTCAGATATATGACATGATGGAAGACTAAACCAAAACGCCCAAGACTCTGTAAACAACTTAGACTAGAGATTGCAGAGGCAACTGAGATTTTACATAAGTATAAGACTTGTTCTCTTCACATTATTTAAATTGAATTGAAATTATTTTTATTGAAATAATTTTTACTGATATTACATTATTTATGCTGAACTTAAATTATCTTTATTGATTAAAATTTATTTTTACTGATTCACTATTACACTTGTTCTTTAAGGTGCTTATTTTTGCTACACTTAACTTATACTACCTCCGATTTTTTTTAGTTGCAACTTTGGAATATTTTATATCTCACAAATAATACTCCAAAATTGCAACTAATAAAAATCGGAGGTAGTATTATTTTCACTATATATTATTATTTTAAGGTGAAGAAAATATGGCCTAAACATAAAAATAGCTATTTAGAGAATGTATAATTTTACCTTTCAGTCTATTATGATATCACCCATTTATTTATTTTATTATTTTTTTTATTGAGGGACAATATCACAGAAAATGGTTGAATTCGCTACTTCTCATTATAATCGATACCCTCAACCTAGAACGGTCTAGGGCAATCACGTTGTATCGACGACAGGTGGGGCATTTGATTTATTTGTCATTCACTAGACCTGATTTGGTTTATACAGTTCAGAATTTATCTATCTCAATTTATGCAACAACCTCGTCAAGATCATTGGGAGGCAGCACTTTGTACGGTACGATACTTGAAAGGTTGTCCGGGTCAAAGGAACCTTTTGAGTTTAGATTGCGATCTACATTTGACAGGTTGGTGTGATTTGGATTGGACTAGTTTCTCTTTGACGAGACAGTCGATTTCTGGTTGGTTGGTGTTTCTTCTATTTCTTGGAAGACCAAGAAACAACATAATGTCTCTAAGTCTTATTCAGAGGCAGAGTATCCTTCTATGTCGGCAATACTTCAGAGTTGAAATGGTTAAAGGCACTACTTCTTAGTTTGGGTGTCTCGCATCCATGTGCGATGAGCTTATTTTGATATAGTCAATCAGTGTTATATATTGCGTAGAATCCGATCTTTCATGAATGCACTAAACATATTGATTTTGATTGTCACTATGTTCGAGATGCGATTCAGGAAGGGGCTATTAGTCCATCTAATGTGAAGACTAATGATCAACTCATGGATATATTCGCTAAGGCCTTAAGTAAACATCAATTTATGTATTTACTTGCAAGTTAGACATTTGTGATTTGCAAGCTCCAACTTGAGGGGGGGGGGATGTTGAGCCTTATATTGTATAGCTAATGGGCTTAGGTTACCTGTAATACTCCGTATTTATATATATATAAATTATTTATTTTTTTTTTTTAATGATTCATTTAATTTTTAAAAAGAAATTTATTATTTAAATAATATGTAAGTGCGTATAAATTAAATGAGTCATGAATTGAGGCAACAAAACCATTTTTAATTGGGTTAATCTTATTTAAATGATTAGACCAACTTATTGGGAAGTTAAAGAAACTTGAAGGCCCAATAAGTTGGCCCTAAAGGAAAAGTTAAAGAAGAGTAGGATTTAGCAATGACAATATTGTAATTATGAGTTTTTGTTTTAAAAGGGGAGTATAAATATCTCAAAACCTCAAGATTTTTCCAATCAGTATTCATAATTTTCAGATTTCATAAAAATTCCAAAGGTTTTTTCTTTATTTTCTCTCTCTCCTTTTTCTCCTTATTTTTCCTCTCCTTTTTCTCTCTTACCCACGCCTCTTTCTCCCTCATCTCCCCCTTCGCGTCGGCGCCACCGGAGGACCATCGGCGTCACCATCGACGGCAGCAGCACAAGCAGCCACCCGGTCAACCATCTTCTCTCTCCTCTCTCCTCTTTTGTGGTTTGGTAGTATATTAAAAAAAAAAACTCTCTTTCTCTTCCTAATTTAATTCTATTGATTTATTGTTTTTAAAGGCATGATTTTAATTATGTTTTGGTATTGATTTTGGGATTATGATGTTGTTAAATTATTCATATAAATTTCAGATTTTTATTTAATCAAGAACCCTAAATTATGAACCCTAGAAATTGGGGATTTTATGTAATTGGTTAGGGATTGATGCTAGGTTTTTGTTATTGATTAATTCATGATTTAAACATGTTTTTAATGAGTTTAAATCCCTCAATTTAATGCTACAATTTAATTATGCACACTACTTTTTAATTATTGAGTTAGATTTAATTACCCATAAAAAAGGAAAAAGGTTTTAATGATTTAGATATGATTTCTTAGTCTAAAAGTGATGTATTATATTAAATAAGTATGCTGGAATTTTATTTAAGTCATAAAAACTAAGGGGCCGTTTGGTTGGGGGTATTCATTAAAGGGAATGAGAATCAACTACCCTCATTCCCTTTGTTGTTGTTTGTTAAACTATTTTTTCCATTCCCTTTATCGTCTCCATTCCCCCAAATTCCTCTAAGTTGATTCCCCACCCCCCTAGGTATTTCCATTCCCATTCATGAGCCACTACCTCACCACCATAGCACCACCCTCTTATCAATCCTCACCACCGGAAAGTCACCCACCGCACCGCCACTCCTCCCCCGACAGTAGCCGCACCTCCTCCGCCCATCCCCTGCTCGTCGCCGCCCTTCCCCTTGCCCGGCAAATCTGCCCCCTCCCCCGTAAAATTTCCCATAGCCCCTCGCAAAACCCTAAAAACTCTTCTCCCTTCCCTTAAAACCGTCGTCCGCCTCTCCCACCACCCTCAAAACCCCAGGCGCTAGGGTTTTGATGATGGGGGAGGGCTAGTCGATGGGTTTTACGGGGAGTGAGACTAGTTTCTAGGGTTTTTCTTGCCTAAGGGAGGTTTTTCGAGGGAGGGATGAGCCGCGTTGGGGCCAGCGAGGGGTGGAGGAGGGCTGGCGAAGGGCGGTGAGTGGTTTGGTGGCTGGAAAAGGTGGAAAGTTAATGAAATATGTGGTTGTGTGGTGGTTGTGGTGGTGGTGGTGGTGTGGTGGTGGGATTATTTCCCTTTGTTTTTAAAACAAACAACAAAGCAAAAATAAGGTATTTTCATTCCATTCTCTTTGTTCATTCCATTCCGATTATCCGTGCGAACCAAACGGCCCCTAAGTCTTTTTAAAAGGATTTAAAGTACCCACTTAAAAAAAAGGTTTTATGGCTTTTATGTCATTAAATTGGGTTGATTATTAGTATGGTTTAAAGAGTATTATAGTTTCTGGAAATTTATGAGAATAGTGGATTACTTATAGTTATGTATTTTTATTCGTAGGAAGCTTCGAGTTAGGTGAATTCTAGCGAGTGTGGCCGATTTTAGGCAATATTCAAGGTATGTACATGCACAAGAATATTTGTGTATGCGTAGTATCATGTTAGGATTGTGAATTATGATTTAAGTGATGAATTAATAGTATGTTTGGTTGATTATATGCTTGGAATTGGTGTTGGATGAACATGAATTATTATGCAAGCATGGTAATATGATATTTGAAGCATGATACAAGTTTAATATATCTGAATCATGGAAGTATGTTTTATTTTAAAGTATCAAGAAGGCATGAAATTTATAAGCAAGATGTTTAAAACAACTATATTTAGAATTATTATTGGAGTTGAGTCAAGGAGTTAGTTTATTTATTTACTCGCTCAGGTAAGTTGAGATTGAGTCAATGAAGTTTATTAGCGCATTTTATGCATCAAGGTAGTAATCGTACAATTTTGTGCACAAAATTAGGCAAGGAACCTTAATTAAAATAAATAGTATGTGCTCACTAATTAATTCAAGAATGAATTGGAAGTATGTGTTGATTGTTGTTATGTTTATTCTTGATTGATTGGTTGGAGTCATCACATGTGAAATTGGTAAAACATGAGAGGATACGCACCAAAACTCTTAGAATGTATACACCTTGAGTATGAACACATGGGGGGAGTTATGTGACTTTATATTTGAGCATAGCTTCTACAGGGTACAGGACGCTGTACTTTCTTTTATAATTAATGCGCTGGAATCACTAGTGGAAAAAAGCCTATTCGTAACGTGCAAAAAAAGCCCATTCGCAACGAGCAACGACCGTCACGTATGTGGCCATTAAGGATAGCAAATGTTATTTTTAACGGGCACTTGCCCGTTACAAATAAGTAGTTATTCGTAACCGGCAAAAAAAGTGCCCGTTACAAATAACCCCGTAATTTGTAACGGGCATTTCAAACGCCCGTTACAAATAACCCCGTTATTTATAACAGTCAGCCAAACGTCCGTTACAAATAACCCCGTTATTCGTAACAAGACATGTTTTGCCCATTACAAATACCTACTTATATGTAACAGGCATAAAATCTGCCCGTTACAAATAGTGAATAATCCAATTTTTAAAAAAAATCCAGCAAATGCTGGATTGCTTCCTCACCACTTAACATTTAATGAGAGATGTTTATATTTTATAAAAATATAGTGTACAATTAATATACAATAAACTAATAACTAAAACTTAAAAGAACAGTTGAACCAAATCTCAAGTACACTTGTTTTCTCTCTAAAGGCATTATGTTTTACTTATGTGTCTTTATCACCAGATGGTGCAGCAGCAGCCTCTTCCTCTACCTTTTCCTCCAACCAATATGTCTCGAGAATTTTCACTGCTTTCTCATAAATCTCATTGTTATCATGACTTTGAAGATTTTCAATCTTTTCCAATCCCTCAGCTCCATCTATCATCTGCGCATAAAAATTAACATCTCCGGTGGTGCCCCAATTCTTCTCTGCTTCACCTACCTTCAGAATGTTCTTCAACCCTTCCAGACAGACTGATGATCCTTGGATCAGGGCACACGAGTAGATCACATAATGGCTTTATTCACCCCTTATTTACAAGAAACCTAGAACAAAAATAGCCAGCTTAAGGTTACAATCTTGTACACAACATAGATGAGAGCATAATGCCCAAGACAATAAAAACATACTTTATGCCATTATGTTTTACTTATTTGTCTTTGAACAGTTAATTTTATTCCAATAAAACTAGATACATAAAAATGAAACACTAATTTTTTATGCATTACTCTATACCAAATTGTGAGCTAAGTCAACGATTATATTGTGATTTAAGTAGATACATAAAAATAAAACTAGATACATAAAAATGAACTTCTATTAAGCATATTTGGCCATTTAGGTAGCTTATGATTATATTGTGAGCTAATGGCTGATCAGCAATGGACGGTTTATCTGGTATAATCAAAAGGAACCACCTTTACAAAGGATAGTCAAATCCATTTATAATCAATAGAAATGCAACTAGGTTGCAATTTACCAGAAGAATGATCATTTTTCCAACCAAGAGAGCAGCCAGTGCCCAGTACCACACTAGCTACATGAACTAGACCTAATAGGAGATGAATCTTTTACTGGAAAGACTAAATATGCCAGCATTGAGTTAACAAATAATATCATATTGTACCAGTACATCAGTTAAAGCCGTCTAGTCCTTGCTTACATAGTCTAACATTCATGATAGTAGGTATGAATGAAGGAGGAGATCTTGTGAGGATGCATTAACTTCAGCACAAAACTTCAATAATCCCAACGACACCTTGTGAAGATGCATTAACTTCAGCGCTAAAATTAAGTCATTCCACTGAGACTTTCAACTTGCAAAACACACATATAACACCACAAAAGTCTTAGCATAAAAACCTAGGAGATAACTAGAAATGCAGCATTGCTGCATTGGCTAAGGAACAATCAATCACATAAACTGTTAAGTTTATCACTAAAAAAACTTCATTTACTAATCACAATTCACAACTTCGATTCTAGCTGACATAGTTATTAATTTATAATGTTAGTTGACAGTTATTAATTTATAATGTTGGCTGACATAATACTCCGTATTTTATTTCTAAAAGTCAGTTCAAAGATTTATCTCAATTGTTAAAGAATGGAATGTATGTCTGACAAGTTCAAAATGACATTAGACAAAATATATTAATCACCCCATTATAGCCTAAATCATCTACCCTCCCTCGACTTACTAGAAATAAATACTCCTTGGCAGCCAAACAACAATAAATAAAGTAGATGAATTTATATTTGTATTTTGAATTTTTTTTTAAATAAATAAAAGGCTTAAAACGACAATGATATAATCTCCAACCCATGTTATGTGACAAGAAATTGCTAATACATAACAATTGGTAGCATAAACAATTCAAGCAACAAATCATATCACATCAAAACACACTACTGATGCACACATTTGAAGATTGATAAAGATTATTTCAAACAAACATAATCTCTGCTCCTCATAGATCTCAATAACACTCTAATCAAACATAATCGCCATTGTTTCGGGGTATTTTTACCCCCTTTTATAGACAAATAAGAGGCCAACAAGTGGCCCAATTATAGGCCGACACGTGGCATCCTGCTCAGCTAAATAAAAGCCAATAAGAGCATGACATGTGGCCTAAAGAGAGATATCATAAAATAAAGGGCTCAAAGCCCATTAAGGAAACATGCCTAGCATGAAGGAAACCATAATACACGTGTCAGTCATGTATAGGGCAGCCGATCTTCCTAGGTTATGAAACCCTAGGAGCATGATCTCCCATTTTCCTATAAATACCCCATCATTTCATGATGGAGAGGGAGAATGCACAATTCCCAAAGGCACAATGCCCAAAATATGCTCTCACTTCTCTCTCTAAAATTCCGTTTTCCGGTCACTGACTTGATTGTCGGAGGCGGATCTCCGGTAAACCAGAGATCCGTTGTTTTGCAGGTGTTCAGGTTGTACGAGTGTTGCATCTCGGATCTGTCTCCCGCGGGAATCCATACCCCCCTTTCGGGTTATCCAAAAAATCCCCGAAACATTTGACGCCGTCTGTGGGGAGACACATATGGAATGGCACTTACCCATCTCCGAACACCAAATCATGATATAGAACTCTTCCTTACAAATGTAACCCAATGTGAGGGCAAAACTGTAATTCTTCTAGATCGTCTAGATTGTCGTCATTCTTAAGAGAATGAGATGAACTCCGGTATGAAGATAAGACTTGGGCAACACTAAAACCCAAAGTGATGATCATTATTATGATTATAAAAAAAATTCAAAAAAAAAAAATTCAAATAGAATTTTCGTCAGGCTACATTGTTTGATGTGTGCCCGCGAGCTAGTCAAATGACTTGTCAAATGGATGAGGAAAAGCGTCCGAGTAAAAGCGTCCGAGGAAAAGCAAGAAACTCGTGGACGTGAGCATAGCTTCTTGTACAGGGCAGCCAAGCAGCCTGTACGAGCCAAGTTGAGAAGCTCCTGGACACGAGCATAGCTACTCGTACAGGGTAACCAAGCAGCCTGTATGAGCTAAAATCGAAAAGCTTGTTTATACAACAATAGCTACTCGTACAGGGAAACCAAGTAGCCTGTACGAGAAAAATTGGAAAGCTTGCTTACACAAGCATAGCTACTCGTACAGAACAGTCAAACAGCCTGTCCGAGCAAAATTGGCTACTCGTACAGGGCATGCGAAGGCGTACGAACCCTTAGAAATTTGCAAGTTGAGAAATAGTTGAAATTTCATGAGTAAGTCCGAGAGATAGCGTCAAAGGACGGCTCAATATCAAAAAAAAAAAAAAAAAAAAAAAAAAAAAAAAAAAAAAAAAAAAAAAAAAAAAAACTTTATAAAAAATATATATACAAAAGTATATAAGCCGAATGGCCAAGAATATTGAACAAGAAAGGATTTGTATACAAAAGTGGACGACTTCACTAAAAGTCGTATACAAATTCAAGTTCAATACTTAAGCCAATGTGTGTATAAAAGATGAATGGGCGGTTAGTATGCATGTACAACAAATTGTTAGGCCATGCATATGATTTATTGTTTAAAAAAAAAAAAATACAAAAGAAGGGAAAAGCCGCCCTAATAATTTTGTGAAAATATGGTGCCAGCATACTCATTAGCACTATTATTATATTTATATATACTAGGGTATCCTACGCGCGCGATGCGCGCGAAAAAGTTAGCTCTTGCATAAAAGTTGTATTAGCGAGTAGTTACACCTTTGGTTTGGGTGGTAGATCTGGTAGTTTTAATACGTGCTATTTGGTTATGTGCCTATATAGTGGTTTTGTAGAAATATAAAAAAGCCACCAAATTCTTAAATGATAATTATTTTTTAAAACCCTCAAAAGTTTGACATTGTTATTTCAAAATTACTATTAAATAATATTTTATTGATTTGCATCCCTTCATATCTTAATCTAGTTTAGAACTTTAATTGATTTGCATGATTCAATAATACTTAACGTATTTTTCTTCAAACGAATTTTTTGTGAGCTTGGTCATACGGAGTAATAATATGTGAAATGTTCGTTGTAGCTAAAAACTTAATAATGTAAGTTCAATGTTCTACGGCAATCTAATATCTATATCTATATCTAATAATAAAGCAATAACCACTTAGTTATATTTTTCCTCTTAAATTCTCTCCATATTTAATACATTTTTTTTTTCCTATCATCGATTCCCTTCGATTTTAAAATTTTAAAGTTATTTATATCTCTTGATAACATCTGCTCAAATATCATTATTTAATATGAATGTCATTTAAATTCCACGTTGTTTATGTGCGTATCATCAAATAATGTACAATTAAAAAGCTAATAAACAATAACAATATTTGTAATAATTAAAGGACAACAAAATTGTAAATAAGAAGAGCAACCACGAAGGAGTAAAAATAAATCATTTCGTGGTAATAAACAAAGTCTTCGTACATACATTTTTTTTTCCTTTTTAAATAATAATAATAACATATGAAGTACAAAACATTATAATTTTTTTATTTAAAAAAAGGCATTACAAGTTTTTGTTAAAAAAAACTTTGTATTAATTGATGGTATGTTTAATGAAAAAAAAACCTAATTAAATATATTAATGACAGTAAACATATTAATAAGGGTAAAAAAGTAAATATACATTTTTGTACATAATTTTGTACATATTTTTGAGGGTATATTTGATAGCACACTATTACTAAGAGTTATTTTCTACTTTTTATAAGGTAGGGATAATAATTTGCATGGCACCCATCTCTACATATGCAAATATTAGTGGCATATTTACTTCATTGCTACCTGCCCAGCTTTATTAATACTTTTCAATTGGGCCCCAAAGCATGCAAGTCTTTGCAAGCTTAAGTTGTCACTATTTCTCTAATTAAGCACGTGTTACTAAGACTGTGCAAGTAATTAATGAAAGCTTCGTTGATCCGGTCCGAGAAAGCCAACAACACCAATGTGTGAGAATAAGTGCAGCGCCATACAGCCCAGGAACCAAGTGGCTATGAAAGTCATCTAGCCCCTGTCCATACGGCACTAAGGCTGCTGAGCCAAGTGAGATTGCTTAGCGTTCATGCAGGCGGCCAGCCATGTATGTCACGCAAACAGTAATGGAGGCTACAAATTCCGAAAGAAATGCAAACGTTAGTGGCTTAGAGGCTAGCTACTCGGTACCTCCATTGTGGACAATAATACCGAATGAAATGAGAGCCTTGCTGGCTCAAAGAATAGCACTTTGCCACCTCTATATTCAGCAAACAAGAGAAGCTCTATGTGAAAAAGAGTTATACAATGTCGAGTAATTATGTAAGCTTGTACTTAGAGGCGAGAGACGGATTCCACTCTTAGTGACATAAAAGGAGGAGCATGAATGTATGTACTATATATTACTCGGCAGCAAGAATGCCGAGTGAATTATCGAAGCTCCCCCTTACAAGCATAGCAGCTCGGCATGAATGCTAAGCTCCTCATGCCGAGTGAAATATATTTAAAGCTCCATCAAGCAAGAGTCCAAGATGGTCTTCATCCAAGATGATATTCTCCCAAGCTCGGCATCAATAGAGCAAGTGGCAGAGTTGGACCTCACAGAACTACCACCTCTTTCCCTTTTGTGCGGACATAAGCTCGGCGGAGTGGAGTGTAGGCCAAGAGGGGGGCAAGCTGGCCGAGTTCAAAGGCAATACATGCCCTCCAAAGCATAGATGCTCGGCCTTAACTTAGAAGAACGTATGATGCTGGCCGAGTACACTAGCAAATAGTCCGAGCATCCATGTGTCCGAGCTGCCCGTCCGAGTAAAATGGGTAAGCTCACCCTCACACGCAATGATGGTCGACCAACCAGAGCTGGGTGTTCGAGTTGCCATCAAGCAAAGCTCCATGTTTCACATTTTATACGGCCAAGGCATCCACGGAGCGGCCGAATTGAGCTGGACGAGTGAAATAGGTAAGCTCACCCTCAAGAATATAGCAGCTCGGTAAGCTGATCAAACGGACGCATGAAAGTGAGAAGGCCGAACTCCCTATGAGTGTCGACCCTCCTTCCCAAATTCACACGGCAACTAGTGAGTCAAGCTTGGTGGCCGAGTTGCATATGAGCAAAGGCCAACCTCTTTGTTTCCAAACGACCATCTTGGCAGAAGAAATGGCAAAGCTTTCATGATTATATGATTTATATCATACGGAAGCTAGCTGGGCAATGAAAGCAACAAACTAAAAGCTATCATGATTATATCATGATTGCCTAATACAAACATAATTATTTTTAATCGGGGAAATCCATGTTAATCTTCATGATTGACAAATTATGTCAATCTAAGGGCTTTATAGGTATTTTGTTCGGTTTAAGTGAGGATGCATTTGTAACTTCCTCCATGTGACATGTACAAACTGCCACATCTAATGTGATAACACTTGCCATGTCAGTACACGCCGTTTAAACTTGAGCTAACTCAATCTACGTCCATTTAACCCTGGTTAGGGTTTTCAAAAACAGCACATCCCAAACACGTTCTCTCTCCTTCGACTATCGGCGTCTTCAATTTGGCAAGATTTTCTGAATTTTGTATAATATGTGTTGTTGCAAATTGTCCTTAATTTATAATCAATTTATAAAATGGCATAGTTTTGGACTTATTTAAAGAATGGGACAAATCGATTTGGGAAAAAGGAGGCAGCCGCTGCATAACGAAAGTGTTGGTGAAGCATACGAGGAAGAGCATTCTGTAAGTCGTTATTGCGAATTAGTTATGTTAAATTGTTTTTAGAGTTGTTCATAATCGTTAATTGCAAATTACAATTGTATTATAGGTCCCAATAAGTTATTGTTGTTTGAGTAATCTTAAATACTTCACTTGGGGCGATTCCAATTGGATATGCAGGCAAGCATTACCGAACTGATTTCGGTGACTATGGAATACTAGGGGTACATGTACTGTTACAATGTATGATTGATTTTGTAATTTGGGAATATAATTTGATTTGAATTCATCTAAAATATTATGATTTGAATTAATGGGATCAATATGATTCCATGAAGTGATGAAATTATTTGCTAATTGCTAATCTAAAGTTATAAGTGGCCGAATTTTCTTTTACTGTTTATCATGCAATTCCTTAGTCCATATAAGGTCACTATACTATTCAAAATTAAGAAATTAAAAAAAAAAAGGTCACTATACTATGAGTTTGCAAATTTGGGAATAGACTAGTTTGGTTTTGATATTAACACTGCAAATTTATTGGTGTTTTGTGTAGAATTATGCTTAATTCATGGTGTTATTGAGTATTTCACGACTTATTAGGTGTGGTTGATTTTATCGGAGCCGTTAGAGGCAGTTGTGGTTCCTTCTCTGCTTTCAATCTAGAAAACTAGGATAAAACTTTCATTTGCTGGAAGAGGGTTTAAGGGATGCATTACTCTATATCATGTGCCTAGGCATGAGGATAGGCCTTGCTTGAATATTAAAACAAAAGCTACTGTATAGTCAAGATTATGCTCTAAGAAAAATGAATTATATCCAGTTCATGGAACATCAAAATATCTAGTTGAGTTAATAATATCTAGTTCATGGAGTAACCATGTGAAAATGAAAATGAAAATGTGAAAAATGAAAAGGTGACATATTTACTCAATAATATATCTAGTTCATCGAGTAACCATGTGAAAATGAAAAGGTGACATAATACACGTGCTCGAAAATGGTCAAATATACTTTAATGTATGTTTTGATGTTTGGTGACAATCCAGGAACATCTACTCTAGCCTATTAGCTCAATTGGTCGAGCACTGTGTATATTTATTATCACAGAAGATGTAGGTTCGAATCCTACATAGGCTAATATATAGACATTTAGTGACCCTTTTTAGCAAATACTTACCTTTTTCATAGTCATTTTTTTTCCACATATTGTGACCCCTATATACATATAATTACTTTTTTAAGATATAGTGACCCCTTTTATAGATAGTAGGGATTCTTACGCGCGCGATGCGCGCAGATGGCTAGCCTTTTAAGGAGAATTATTATTGGTGGTTTTTATATCTTATGCATATTTGCATGGTATTTTATTATATCTATTTGCATAGTAATTTTTTAAGTACTTATTGATAAGACGAGTAACATAAATTAAACAAGTCATCATATAATTATATATTTTTTAAAAATGGAGAGTCTAAAAAATGCTTTGAATATTGAAATAAAAACAAATAATTAATTAATGAATTTTGGTGATTCAAGAGATAATTTTAAGGCTTTTGAATTCAATGGGGGTAAATATGTAAATGACTAAATGGAGAGTCTAAAAAATGCTATGAATATTGAAATAACACAACTAATTAATCAATTTAATTGGGTGATTCAAGAGACAATATTAAGGCTTTTAAATTCAATGGAGGTAAATATGTAAAAGAACATTTTTAGGGATATAAATGTCCATCCACTATTTATAAGAGTATTCTCCCACTTTTTATAAGGTAGGGATATAGTTATCATTTTTGTAATTACCGAATTATTACATATAGTGACTCCTACTTAAATTAATCCCACCCATTTTTAAACTTATAGTGACCCCCTTTAAATATAGTCATTCTTATTGAAATAAATATAATCACCCATATTCACACATATAGTGACTCCAATATATACAGTCATCATTTTATGGTTATCTTTAAGGGTAGTTTTATTTTTGAACTTAACTAGACAAAAGCCTTACTTGTATAATTATGTATGCATAAATGAAATACTACAAAATGAAATCTAGAAACAAGTACAAAAAAGGATTAGCTTCCAAAAACAATAAACAGAAAATTATACGACAGTAGTTAGGGGCTTGAAGACTTAATGTACCTTGTATGCACTGTAAACCATAAAATGAAATACAAATAGAGTAGGAACACATTTGGAAAAAAAAAGTAGAAAAACATTTGATAAAAAAAAAAGAAAAAAAAGAAAAACTGTAAAATGTAGCGGAAAGAATTGAACCTGGGACATAATGGGATAGCTAGCACGCTACGAAGAAGTATAAATCAAGGGTCGTGAGACAAATGGAAGTGTCTCACAACTATTAAAATAACATAAAAGTAAAAGGAAGAGAGAGAAAGGAGGAGAGAGATAGAAAGAGTAAAAAAGGTGGTGTGGGTCCCACTAAAACTTTTCAGACATGTATCACATGTAAAAAAGGACAAAATTTTTTGGGGACCACTACCACTAAATTTATATTTTGTTCCACTAAAACTCCCGTGGAACTTTTTAAAGCACCACTGAGACTATATTTTGTACTACTGAGAGTGTATTTTGTACCACTGAGCTCTCATAATGATATTATTTGATAACCTAATGAGACATTTGAATCATTTTTTACATACCACTGAAATTATATTTTGTACCACAGATAGTGTATTTTGTACCACTGAATCTAAAATGGCAAAATATTAATCCCGCATGAAATGACCAACTTACCCTTGCGAGACACTTCTAAATCTCTTTCAACCCTCCGTTTATATTACCTCGGCACGCTACCATCTGAGCCCAACAACTACCTAGCTAGAACTAGATTTATTTCACTACCTTCCAACTTTTTGATATAAAACATACTCTCACCATTTTATAACTAGAAGCCTATTTCCCATTTTTCACGGGAACAAGGAAGTTTGTTGGGAGTACAAATATGCATGTGTGGTTAGAGAGAGATCGAAAGAAAGAAATAAATGGTTGAGGATTATTGAAGAGCCGGAGAGAGAAAGTGTTGGGGATTGATGCCAAAAGTACAAAAAAACAAAAAGATAAAAATGACAAATCATCAAAAAGAGGGTATTATTGTAAAAAAGTACTATCTATAAATAGAAACAACTTCTAATCAAAAACCCAAAAAAAGAAAACTGGCTTCTAATAAATGAAATGGTGACTTTGTGATTAACTTCGATTGATTAGGTTATACTACCTCTGTTAACATTTAGTTGCAACTTTGCGGTATTATTTGATAGACATAAAATATTCCAAAGTTGCAACTAAATGTTAACGGAGGTAATATATGATTTTCTTAATTCTAATGAATTGAATTTGATCTGATTTTCTGCAATTTTTTTTTTTTTTTTTTTTTTATATACTTCCTCCGTTTTCTTTTAGATGCAATACACACTTTTTCACGGTATTTAAGAAATGTTGGGTTCACATGATATAATACACTTTAAAATGGGATGAGTGATTGTTAGGAGTGTAATTTAGTGGGCCATGTGCTTTAGATAAGGGAAATAGTATAATTTTTCCCTAAAGTAACTTTCCTTTTATAGTGTGTTGCAAGTATTGTGACATTTCCTTTTTAGGGAAGTGTTGCAAGTAAAAGAAAACGGAGGAAGTATATATCAATGAACATAATCATGCAAAATATGAACACATGCATAGATCCCCTTAAATGTGAACATTAGCTTTTCAGAAAATGAACATAGGCATAAAAAATATGAACTTATGCATTTCAGAAAGTGAACATAACATTTCAAAATATGAACGTAAGCATTGGTTTTCTTAAAGTGAATAAAGCAATTAAAAGATGAACATATACTCAAAAAATATGAACATATACATTTAAGTAAGATAACATATGCATAAACAGATTTAATTAATATTTCATGAACAACACATATTTACATTATGAATATTTGAAATTTTATATGAACATATAAAATATTATTATGAATACAATGCATTTAATTATGAACATAGAAATTTGAAGAAATAAAAATACTATGATTATGAAACATATGCATTATAAGTATTAAATGTTCATTTTTTTTTACGTGTTCATTTGTTATTATTAAATGTTCATTTTTTTTTTCATGTTCATATTTTTTAACTAATTATCCATTTGTAGAGCGTAGTCTTGATTTTGACGGATCGCGGATTTGTTGTCTGGGTTATTAATTTGGGCCACGTGACAGCAACACTTAGCATTCTAGTTTTTCGCCAAGTGTCGTATCATGTAGGCGACAAATAAATATTATTGTGACTGTATGACACATGATGCTAAGTAAGCTAATTTTGGATAGATTTTTTAAGATAAAAATGTTACATAGAGTTTTATTATCAATATACTTATAATATTTCATATATACAAAATTAATCATAACTTTTAATAAATATCATATGACTCGGTTTTATTTCCATTATAAAATCCATTTTAAAAAGTTCTTTAATATAAGATCCATTTATAATATATTTAATTTTTTCAAAAAATAATAGAAAACCTGAAAAAAAAATAAGTTTTTTAAAAAAATAATTTTAGTTTGGTAAAAATACTTTCAATTCAATAAAAATAATTTAAGTTCAATAAAAAAAAAAAGTTAACCATTAAAAAAAATCAAGTTAACCATTAAAAAAAAAAAATCAAGTCAATAATAATATAGATATCTATTTACAAATTACAAACTACAAAAAGTACACAGTTATATTTTATCCTAAAGTTTTTATCAACAATCCAGGCATCGCCCGCCCGGGCACTAAACTAGTTATATGTATATAACAAATGAGGTTTTATAAAAAAAAATTATGTGATGAAGTACAAATATAGATTAAATTAGTTACAATTATTGTTGTAAATAAAGGAGTAGTCTAGTACAAACCTTATAAAAATATTTAAGTAAGATAAAAAAAGATAATCCTGACCGAGTAACCCGAGCAATCCCTGACTGAATAACTCAGGTACACCCAAACAAAATAACTAGGGTAGCTCCTGCAACACGGTGTGGCTTGCTGCATCAAAAAGTTACTAAAAAAACTTACCCAAAATGAAAATGTGGAGAAATAAAAATAAACTTTCTAAATAGGAATACTTATCAACTAAAAAAAGTAGAGGTAATAAGTATATATCAATTTTCATTGGTAAGAATTACACAATTACATCAATACATATAACAATTAACCTGATCATTTTAGTTGCATTCCTTTAATACATTGAAGTTTCATTAACATAAAATGACACATTTGTAGTTAAAAATCTACCTTTGTCCATTAATGCATTCGTCCCTTTGCATGGCATTATTGTCAATTGTACATAAATTTACTAATCATAAATCAAATAACACTTACAAAGAGTAAACATACTCATGTTCCAGTTATTATTTTGAAACGGGGTAAGTACGAACAAAATGATTTTTGGATATATTTAAGACACGTTTCTTTAGCCATGTCTCAAATGAATAACTTTATCTATTCATATATTTACTAACTCATAGTCCCATACGAAATAATATACAAAAAAGTCAACTCTGAAAAATATATATGTTCGTACAAGGTCATGAACGCAATAGACTTATAGACGGTGAAGTTTGATGATTGCTACGTACAAAAACTTTGTAAAACCATAATTTAGAGGTAGTCATGTTAATCAGTTCATTTATAGCATTCAGTTACATGCAATAAAATAAAATTTATTTTAAAAATTATTTTTATACAATGTGATTATGTGAAGGTAAATATCTAATTTTTTTCATATTTTATTTCACAGTTGTTGCATTTAAGTTGTAGAAATAGTCAGTAGTATTGTTGATTTGACTACTCTCTATCTACCAACTACCTACAATAAAAGCCCGTCAAAAAAAAAAAAAAAAAAAAAAAAAAAAAAAACCTACCTACAATAAAAGCTTTAATTAATATCAGCCTTCACCCTAGTGTAATTCACTAACTCACCAGCTAACTAATGAATTGACAGAAGTAAACAACCAGCGTTAAAATAAGGCTTGCCTACGTGTAGCTTCATTCGGCTGACTCATCTTCTAGTAACTCAAACTGCTGATGTGGCATCAAAGATTGACATAGTTTGTCAATCAAGAAGATCAACTGGGCACTCCCCAATACTATTACCTATTATTTTTTGGGCCTTATTTATTTATGACCAAAAAATACAAACGTATTTCAGATTTTTTTTTTTTTTTAAAAAAAAAAAAAAAGTGGGCATAACTTCATATATATTTTTGTAATGGCACAGGGCCCCAAAAGGTTTAAAACGGCCCTGCAAAGAACCCCCATGTTCTTAAATCTGGGCGGCCTACAACCTTGCCAAGTTGCCTGTCCGAGTGAAATGGGAAAGCACACTTTCACAAGCATAAATGGTCGGCCATCTCGGTGTCCGACTTGCCTTTGAGTGAAGAATCACCTATGCACTTTTAGGCGGCAAGGTGGTAGAGCTAGGCATCTGGCCAAGTAAACCATTGAGTAATCATGAGCTGCACTACTTTTTAGCATGAGCATGATTATTATTATGCTTGTGATATATTATGGTAAAAATATTATTATAATAATATAATAATATACAATTATTATTGATGTGTATAACTGTATAAGTGTTAGTCGGCACTTTCATGAGAAATACACATGAGTGGCAACTGTCTAAGTGACAAGCCAAGTGTCATGTTATACACAAATGAGGCATTAAGCGACACTATAAAAGAACATAGCTGGCCTAACAACCTCTGGCAGAACAGTCATGTGATCAAGCAGCCATCCGGCCAACAAAGCAGTAGCAGCCTGTCCGAGCTGCTATAGAGCAAGAGCCTATGTTCCTTAATTCAGACGGCCAGTAATATGGCCGAGCATAAGGTGCCCGAATGATGAAGTCCCCGCAAATCATGAGCCATTAATTTGGCACATGCCTTTGATTTCGGTGGAAAAATCAAGCATCATTATTATGATTGAGAATGATGATCTCAAAAAAAAATAAAAAATAAAAAATAAAAAACTGTCCGAGCTTCCTGGTCGAGTGAATAGTTGGTCGGGCCCTGGATAGGTGTCTGAGTTGCCATTGAGCAAGGGGCCTCCTAACCAATTTCAGGCGGACAGGTTTTAAGTCGGCCATGGATAGGTGTCCGAGTTGCTATTGAGCAAGGGACTTCCTAACCAATTTCAAGCGGACAAGTACTAAGTCGGCCATGGCTGGGTGTCCGAGCTGCTATTTAGCAAAGGATATCCTAACCGCTTTGAGGCGTACATGGAATGAATTGGCCAACGTGCCAACTGAAGTTAGATGGTGGCCGAGCTGCTACTTAGCAAACGATCACCTTCTCATTTTTGTGCGGCTAACAGCCTGACCGAGCTAGGAGGCCGAGTTGCTATTAAGCAAAGGAAACTCCTTCTCATTTCTAGCCGGCCTCTGCAAAAGAAGTTAATCAGCACAAACAATTCGGCACCAAGGTAGAACGACTAGCTACTGGTTACCTCGCCAAATATGGATATGACGCCGATCTGGCCATAAAAATGAAGATAGCTTTGAGAAAATAGGCTGCAAGAATAATATTTCCAAGTGGGCAAGAGTTGAGACCGACCAACATCTTGTCCAAGTAGACGTTGCGTGTCATCCCTCGAAGATGGGCATGCAAGATAACTCTAAGCCAAGATCATAGCTACTTATGGACGACCCTCCTCAAAAGACTAAGTGATCGACAGCTGACCAAGTTGTAGGCAGGCGATTGTTGAAGAATGAGCAGGGGCTAGACGGCACACATGCCGAGCTTCCAAATGTAGAGTCCTAAGACTTGTACAAGGGGCATCAAAAGAGTCACCCAGACTTAGTACGCTCCAACCGAATGGCATCGGTGACGAGTATCTAGCAACATAGATCAAGGGAAAGGCATTAAGGTCCTAGCCAAATCATGCAGCCTGCCGTATGACGACATGCAATATTTGAAGTGGGGCATCTAGAGATTCGTCCAGCAACAAAGTGAAACTGAGCACCAAGATGAGGCCTGTCCGAAAATAATCAAACGAACATGAGGCTAACCAAGCGTAAAGTCCTAATGGATAGGGGCAAGTACGCAAGTGACAACAAAGCAATTGATCGAGCTGGCCGATGCATGAGCCGAAAGGCCTAGCTTGAGAAAACAATCTTCCTTTTGGAAGATAAATTGGAAGAGTTAAAGTGTTGACCAGCTAAATAGAAAATAACCTTCCTTTAGAAGGATAAGCGGCACTTGTGAAGAGCCAAGTGGACGAGGACCATTAGGCCTCGACTTATTACCAAAAACCGCAAGCGGCAACAAATTTCTAAAGCCTAATGCAATTAGGGCGAGTAGGCCCTCCATGAATCCAAGATTCCTACTTAGTGTCCGACCATCTACGCAAGCATTCATTGCTCACAAGATAGCTTCAAGGTCGAGTATCGTTACAATATAATTAAGTTGATAATCGAAAACAGAAGAAAGCCTATCAAAAATAAGATAGGGCAGCTCCTTCTAGTTAGCAAATGGCCTAATTACTATACCAAATGCTAAGCCGTCACATTTTATTCAAGTCTTTGAAAGACAAGCCACCCCATTGGGGCAATAAGGAAAGACTAAGGTCCAAACGTTCCTTATTGAGTAGCCACTTCATGAAATTAAGGACAAAGGTCCCCTAGTATAAGGCTTCAGCCCAATAAACGTATTAATACCTTCGGATAAGCCTCCCTTAATAGGGCAATGTAGAGATCTTTATATGGTCCGAGTGTACATTGAATGGCTCCTTCATCCGAACAAGTACAGAAAACTCTAGAAGCGGTTGTGCTGTTCATACATCACCATTCCAAGTATGAGTAAGACTTACCATATAAAAGAGCAAAATGGCACATGTGCCGAGCTCCTATGCAAGGAGAAAGCCAAGATGGAAGATACATACGGAAACATTGCCAAGTATAATTTCCAATACGATGGTAAAACACCGAGTATAATCCCGAAGATTTACTTGGCAAAACACATTGTATAGCTTAAACTCCCAAAGTACAAGGATTCTAGGGCAGAAATGTCAAATAGAAATCTCAAAGGTACTCCAAAATGCAGGAATTCTAATCCTATGCGCCAAATTTGATTCCGAAGGCAAGGGCAAGAAGTGAAAGATGGTCATCTTTTACCCCAACTAAGTCCGAGCCCAATTGAGTCATAAGTGACAAGGGCATAGGATGAAACATCTTGTTAATAAGAACTTGAAGTTATTGAGAGGGCCAAAAAGATAATGTCAATTGACCTCTCAAAGGTTAGTCCAAACGACTAAGAAATCGTTGGACGCCTAAAATAGACAAAGGAAAATTCATCCCACGTGGCGTAGAGACGAGACTAAGAATCTCGACAAATGCTATATCTAATTCGGCACAGACACGAGGCAAAGCCCCTCGGCAAGTGTTAAATGTTTCTCGGCATTTTCCTAGACTAAGTTAATTGAAACCTTCTACACTAGATGCCGAATGAATGCAAAAGAAGCCTATAAGCCTAATTAGCCATTAAAGAAAAAATTGTCTAAATGACAAATGTCTTTTAACAAGCCTAGGTCCAAAAATAATCCTTAAAAAGGATAGACCAAATAGGGTGTAACGCCCCGACCTCTAACTCGGGTATTAAGGTAATCTAAGCAGCGGAATTAACCTAATTTGGTCGAGACGTCACTGCCGTAACTCCCACACGAGAGTTACAAGGCAACATTCATACCTTAATTCGTAAAGTATAGAAATCTATTCAGTACAGGAATTAATCCTACTTCAATAATAGAAGATCTTATTTTAATAAAAACTTACTAATGTCTTACTTGCTAATTAAATTAATAAATCATTCTCTTAAAACTATAAATATCTAGTGAGCTTCTTAAGATAATTAAAATCCTCGCCACTACATGTTCCCTTTGTTCCAGCAGTACCTAAAACAGAAAAACATCAAAACGGTGAGCCGAAGACTCAGTAACGTACTATTCTAGCAGCGTAACATCATTTCAATTCATTTTAGTTAATAAAACAGGGAGAGCAGAATATATTAAAACAGGTAATAAAACAACATTTCAGTAAGCCTTCGTTCATAACCTTTTTAATAAATCATTATAATCAATATACATATAACAGGGGTAGGACGTCTCCTACTAACAGGGGAAGCCAGTGCTCCATGCATATCAGGGGGAGCCAGTGCTCCTAACAGGGGGAGCCAGTGCTCCATAACAGGAATGGGCCAGTGCCCTCAGGGGAGCTATTGCTCAATCATATCAGATTATATTTATATTTTCTTATAATTAATAGAAATCAAGAAATTTCCAATCATTCAGAATGCTTTTATAAAATAGTATAACATCTTTATAAAATATTTACAGTGTATTATAAAACTCATCATTACATTATCCTTGTGATTCCTCAGAAAAATCATATATTTCAAGGAAAGATTTCAGACAAATCATAGTTATAATCCCGCAAATCATAAAATACATTAAATACATAAATCACTTTCGATTCAATCGTAACATCATACTTTAATAAACGTATTTCGAAGGGAATTGCGGGTACTAGCAATAGCCGTTACCTCGATTTACAGTCCGATAACCTTCCTGTTAGCTTTTATCTTATCGTTCTCACTGAGCTCCGAGGTCCGATTCTTCTTGAAAATATAAATTATTGCATTAGTAGGAAAAATGATTTAAACTATACTCTTTAATTATTTTAGTATAAAATCAACAAACTTATTTCTAAATACAAGTAATACCATACGTAGCTTTATGACTCAAAGAAGTCATAGTTTTTCCACTAAATCATTAACTTAAGTATAAGAATTATTTTTGTATTACAAGAAAAACAATACTAGATAACAAGATTTCTCTTTAAAGAATAAATATGAACATTGAAACAATACTACTTATACCTTGGGCTAATTAGTAGTATACGAAGCAATAAGGTAATGGGTCTTAGAAGGCCATTTTCATTAGTTTGACAAGAAAGTTTACGAAAGGAGAAAAGAAAGTATATAATGAGTTAATGACACTAGTGAACGGTGATGACGTTTTATATATACATAGAGTAGTATGGTTGCTAGAATGAACTTGAAAGAAAGAAGAAGATAAGATCAAGATTTGCTAAATTGATAATCATGGGGTTTTGAGTGACCAATTATATGGAAAGGCAACATTAGACTTTGTATTATAAAGCTCTTAACCGTGAGGAGAATAGAGAAGCAAGAGTTGGGTTTTGTTTTCTAGTTGAATGAAGCAAAGTTTATCCTTTGCTCTTTTGTTTCTTAACGGTGAAGGATCAATAGCTTACAAGAAAAGATTATAAAAGTTTATTAAGTGATAAGATTATCACAAGAATTAGGCAACTAATGGTAAAGGGAACAGTGAGAAATGAAATTATCAATTCTTTTCTTAGTGGTGAAAAAGGGATGAAGTTAGGAGGTGGATTTTGTCTCTTATGATAAGTAAGGGCATTTTGGTCATTTTATTTTCTCGGGTAAAAATACATATTTTGATACAAATCTTTAAACATTTTACTGACCGGAAATAAGCTGTAAAATAATAATTTACTTTTCTTAAAATTAGCTTCTGAAATAATATAATATTAAAATAAAATTCAAAACTAAAACATTAGTTCTTGTTAATATAGAGACAAAACCTTAATTAAGCTAATAAAATAAATATTAGAGTATAATAAATCAGGTTTTAAATTCTCGGGTATTACATAGGGCAAACCTCATTCAAGTGAATAAGAGGAGTTTAAAAGCTTAATAGCCAATCAAACCTTGTAAGAAGGTATTTTAAACAATCCATTAGTCGTGAGACAATCAAAGTGGGGCTTAAAAGCATAATGATCGACATCTGTCTAGTTCAAGGGCAATCATTATTATGATTGATTATCTTAGAAAATATCATACCGACCAAGGTATAAAAATTTTCCAAGTTAATCAAACCTTTTTTAATTGAACTAGACATGATGTCGAATCCAAAGAAATTATAAAATTCATTTTCGAGAGGTATAATCCCTTTTGAGAAGAGATATCACCCCTCTCGAGGGGCTTATGTTTCGGGGTATTTTTACCCCCTTTTATAGAGAAATAAGAGGCCAACAAGTGGCCCAATTATAGGCCGACACGTGGGATCCTACTCAGCTAAATAAAGGCCAATAAGAGCATGACACGTGGCCTAAAGAGAGATATCATAAAATAAAGGGCTCAAAGCCCATTAAGGAAACATGCCTAGCACGAAGGAAACCCTAATACATGTGTCAGTCATGTATAAGGCAGCCGATCTTCCTAGGTTATGAAACCCTGGGATCATGATCTCCCATTTTCCTATAAATACCCCAGAGGGAGAATACACAATTCCCAAAGGCACAATGCCCAAAATATGCTCTCACTTCTCTCTACTTTCTCTCTCTAAAATTCCGTTTTCCGGTCACTGACTTGATTGTCGGAGGCGGATCTCCAGTAAACCGGAGATCCGTTGTTTTGCAGGTGTTCAGGCTGTACGAGTGTTGCATCTCGGATCCGTCTCCCGCGGGAATCCATACCCCCCTTTCGTGTTATCCAAAAAATCATGTCGAATCCAAAGAAATTATAAAATTCATTTTCGAGAGGTATAATCCCTCTTGAGAAGAGAAATCACCCCTCTCGAGGGGCTTATGTTTCGGGGTATTTTTACCCCCTTTTATAGACAAATAAGAGGCCAACAAGTGGCCCAATTATAGGCCGACACGATGCTCTTATTGGCCTTTATTTAGCTGAGCAGGATGCCACGTGTAGGCCTATAATTGGGCCACTTGTTGGCCTCTTATTTGTCTATAAAAGGGGGTAAAAATACCCCGAAACAGCCATTTTGCATTAATTCCAGTAAAAAAAAATAAATAAAGTAAAAAAATCGCCAATTATCCACATAATTATACTACAAATTAAACTGAAAAACCCTAATTATATAAAAACACACTAAAAAAATTTCAATTATAACAAAATCAAGGAAATAGGAAAGTGAAATAAGAAGATCTAAATCAGTAGAAAAACAGGAGTAGAGAGAAAGAGGACCTCCAGGGAGAGACGCTTGCGGTGACCGCCACCAAGGGGCGTATAAATCGACGAAGACATAATCGAAGGTTGAAATCGAAGAATCAAAGTTTTAATTATCCAAATCGATTACTTCTCGATCCATGTTGAATTGTTGTACTTTACTTAATCAAATCCCTAGATTTCACACCAAAAAATGATGATAAACGGTTATATTAAAATATAAAAACCCAGAATTCTATCCAAATAACAACAATTTTTGAAAATGCAAGACCAAAAAATTACACAAAAAATAGAAAATATCATGAAACCAAACTCACCCATAAGAAAAAGTAGATAATGCTTCTTTGCCCCTTTTCAGCTTTGATCTACCAAATCATCGCGAGCAATTCACCAACTGGACCTAGAACCACAGCTGAAACAATCAATTTCATCAAGAAAACATCTTCCGTCAGAGCAGTCAAGGCACACACTTTTCTCTTTTTTTTTTAACATTAAAAAAAATGGAAAAAATCAATTTCTAGCTTGTTCATTGTTCATATATCAATTGAGAGGAAGAAAAAAATGGAGGAGATTGAGGGAGGAGAAGAGAGAGAATGAATGAAATGAGAGAGGAGAGAGGAAAGAGAGGTGGGTTTGACGGCTAGTAGATGTGTGAAACCCTAATAATAAGTAATGGGCTTCTCTTACTAAGTTTAAACATTTGTATCGAGCCATGGTGACTGTTACAAATAAATAGCTAATCGTAACAGGCACCATTTTGCTCGTTAAAAATAATTTAGTTTTTGTAACGGGCAAGATAGTGCCCGTTACGAATATTATATACTTGTAACGAACTGTCATTTTGCCCATTACAAATATGCTTTATGTAACGGGCATAGCTTTGCCTGTTATAAATAGCTCGTTATAAATGATAATTTTCCCACTAGTGAATTCAGTCACCAAGTGTGACATAGTAGGTGCCAATTGGGGGTGACTCCCTGATTAGAAGTTCCATTTTTAATGGTCTATTTTTAAGGAAAGAAACTCGTTCGATGCGTAATTCAAAGCTATTATTTAATAATTAACATTGTAAATTATGTGTCAAAGGTAACATGACTTGTATTGTATGACAAACATGTTTTATGTATTTATTTATTGTCTATTGCTAGGATATTCATGTTAGTGTGATTATTCCTATTGGTGCATATGTACTCAGCTTTTGTTGATTCGTACTTTTGTGTTTGTGTTTGGCTTTTCTTTGGATTTTCCCTATTATGACCCATTTTATATGGCGAGTAGTGAAATTGAAATAAAGAGAAGTACAAGTAGAAGGAGCATATCAAGCATGATGGGATTGCGCAAAGAGGGTTATATGTTTATTTGTTATTATTTATTGTATTGAATTGTTTTTGTAATTGTTGACACTAACATATAATTATTGTTTTGATATTTTAGGTTGGTTTTTAAAGGGCCTTTAATGGTTCCAATTTATTAGTTTAATGTAAGTTGGTTTTAAAGTTGAGTTTGGTTTTATCAAACTTTATTTTATTTGAGTTTTTAAAAGTTAGTCTTCCGCTGTGTGACTTTGAAAATAGCCTTAGCCGTTATCACGGTGGCGGTAACACTTTGGATATTTCCTAAAAATGAGTTTTATTTGGAGTTAGAAGGTATTTCAAAGAAAGGATATTTCCGGGGTATTACATAATCGGCCCTAATCTCTTGTATAAATATCACGTGCATACAATAATAGAATACACAGAAAATCATACTCTCTATTTTGACAATTCATTATAACTCCAACAAGTACCTACAAGACTATTTTTTTCTTATGTATAAATCACAAACATTAGTCAAAGTAAAGTGAATAGTGAAAAAGGGAAATTATCAATGATACACTCCAGGTTTCGACTTTTATCAATGATACACCTCATTAAACTTTGATTATCAGCGGTGTATCTAAACTTTTCTCTAATTAACTACAATAACCTTAACGTTAATTAAACGTTAAATTTGATTACTTGGAAACATTTTTAAGGGTAGGAGGCTAAAAATACTGAATTGCTCCTCTCTTTTTTTTTTTGTGAAATTTCCCCTATTTATACACCTTCTTGTTTGTATGCCCCTTTTCATTCGTACTCTTTTTTTTTTTTTGCTTTCAATTTTTATTGTTTGAAAATTCAATGGCTTCTTCTGGTAGGGTTTCATCTTTAAGCAATAGAAATGGAAGAGGTGTTATCTTAAGAAATACAAAATTTAAACCTAGGTTAAACATTTAAAAAGTAACTGCAAACATAAACACAGCCATATCGAATTATATATCTAAAGAAATACAAAATTTAGCATGTAAACATGGTCATATGGAAATCCAACAACAGTTACAAATTGTACTCGTAATCCAACAAATTAAACAAAGATACATTCATTAACTTAAGCCTAACAATTTAAACCAAAAAATTCCAAAGAGAAATAAGCACTAGCCTTTTAAAATCCTCAAAGTATCGCTAAATCCTCAAGGATTTTACTTCACTCGAGCGTCAATTAGGAGTTTAGAGAAGAAGAAAAGGGGAGAGAGTGAAGGAGATGACCGATTAAATTTTGGTATTTAATGTTGTTGGTTGGGCTTGGAGAGAGTGTTAATAAGTGGGGGGCATTTTAGTCAAGCCAAGTCAGACCAAAAATGTTATCAACTAATCATATTTAACGTTTAATTAACATTAAGGTTATTGTTGTTAATTAGAGAAAAGTTTAGGTGCACCGTTGATACTTAAAGTTTAATAAAGTGTATCATTGATAAAATTCGAAACCTGGAGTGTATCATTGATAATTTCCCAAATCCAATTGTGCACTTAATAGAGGGAGTAAAGGAGTGTGTGAATATTTAATAGTGTAAATTCTTGATTGTTGTGATTAATAAAGGAGGAAATAATACCAATTACTAATATCCCCAAGGTTTTGGTAAATACTAAATTGAATGCACACCACTAACATGATAATCCCTTTCATTTGCAGCCAAATTCACATAAAATTTCTGCTTGATATGCACAAGACCCCTACTGAGGGAGGTCAAATTTATTTTTAACTGCCACCAAAACTTCTCATAGGCACGAGCTAACCTCACCCTAAGCCTAACTAAAATAAATTAAGGAAAAATTGACAAGAAAAGGGGGAACTTTCCA
Source organism: Chenopodium album (assembly GCF_948465745.1). Taxonomy (NCBI): domain Eukaryota; kingdom Viridiplantae; phylum Streptophyta; class Magnoliopsida; order Caryophyllales; family Amaranthaceae; genus Chenopodium; species Chenopodium album. The sequence goes on along the minus strand of NC_137846.1, from coordinate 23,676,120 downwards.
CCTCCTTCAAAGAATCATCATGTTGTAAAAAGATAAAAATATCAAAATCCTGTTGAATCATGAGCTGATGGAAGACTAAGCTATCATTTTTAGATTATTCGACTCAAAAATTATTACACATGATGCACAACACTGTTGGGGACAGAGTAGCGGTTAAACACAACAACGTCGGGAAGAATAATAAAATACGGAACAACAAAAACAACACACAAGAATTTTACGTGGAAAACCCCTTCTCAATAAGGGGAAAAACCACGGTATGGATCTTCATGGACGAAACAACTTGACTAGCAATAATTACGGGAGTACAATGACCACCACTACAATTACAATATTAGATACAATGTATTTTAAAATATTCTACACTAAGTACCCTTAACATTGGTACTTATACTAATCCTAAAATACCCATCACACTAATATTGCATTTGCCTATCGTCTGTTCCTCCCCCACTACTACATCTATTGTGCTCTCATTTACATTGAGATGCACTCACTATTTCTACTCTCAATTTCTAGCTGCTACATCTTGCTAGCTCCACTTCCTCACGTTGTGTGCCGTCTCACACATACCCTTCTTCTTGCTAGCCTCACTTCCACGGTGGTGTGGCTTCTCACCCACACTCACACTTCTTCTTGCTAGCCTCACTCTTCTTCACGGCAGTGTGGCTATTTCACACACACACACACTTCTTCTTCTTGCTAGCAAACTACATTTTGCTAGCCTCGCTCTTTATGGTGGTGTGGCTATTTCACACACCCCCCCTTCATAAATGCAAGAACATCCATTTTATAATTGCACTGCTGACTTTTATTTAATGTGGAATGCTATTCCACATTAAACCTTCTGCCATGCATTGGACTTTTTCCACAAACTCAATACCCTAAAAGTCAAATACAAGTAAATGTTGTCTTACAAACATTTAATCATCCATTCAACTAACTTGGACTTTTACCCCCAACCGTCCAAAATGCATTCACCCTTTTTTTCTTTTCATTTTCTTTTTCTTTCTTAACTACAAATATTAATAACAACATTAGTAATACTACTTAACTAACTAATTGTGATTTGGGGAGAACAAACCAACAAAGACTCCTAGTGTAATTGGTTAAAGGAGATGAAAGCTGAGATTTAGCAAGGTTATTCATCAAAAAACTTGGAAGGACATTTCTAATAGACTTCCCAAATGTGGTGACATTGGAAGTTAGAACACATGTTACTCATAGGAAGCTAAAATTTGTTTAGCTTTATACTATTGCCTTCCTAGAGTTCCTAGGATGCAAAGGTTAGTGAAAGTGGACTTTAACACTATAATTATCCGTTCTTGCATGTAAGTTGGGGTTCAAACTAAAATGTTGATTTCACTGGAAGATAAAAGGTAGTCAAGCCATCCAGCAACCGATAGGGAAGCACTAGTGTGATATTAGAAATCCCTCATATGTGGCTCATAAGAAAAATGGAGGGAATGGAATGCCACATGAGATTTACTTTGCTTCAACAAAGCAACCATGTTAAATTAGAAAGGTTACTATTTTAAGATATTTATCCTAGAAGGTCGATATTATTGTGCTTGTATGTAGATATAATAATCCTCTCAAATACACAATAAGCCTTTGAAGACACCCCTCAGGTGGTAATAATGCCTTACATATGTTTTGTTGCTTCTTTTCTCCTGTTGCTACTTGCTGACTTTTGGGGAGTACAGGGAGGTGATGGTGGTACATCTCCACGAAGATTTTCTTGCGGATATTGCTGGAAGATTGAGAGAGGTACATTTAGTTGGATCAAATGTTGTATTGACTTAATTGTAAGATTTGAATATCTGGAAAATATTGTACTCCCCCGGTTTCTTTTATTTGCAGCATTTATCTAGATTTGTAACAAATGTTTCCTTTCCTTTTTTGCATGTCATTTTACTCTTTCTCTCTCTTCATCACCCCTCACATTCAAAACAAAGTTTAGTCTGGATTCCGTGACAAGTAGTTAGTTGCAAATAAAAAGAAACGTAGGAAGTATCTTTTGTTGAACTTAACAACCACCTCCTCCACAACTGCCTTGCTATCCAAAAGCAGTAAGAGAGTGTTTTTTTTAATTATTTTTTTTAATAGTGTAATCTAATAAAGAATTGCTTAAAGCTAATTCCATGTTATTGTATGGTCTGAGTCATGTTATACTGTTGACTCATTGATTTTTTTTTTTTTTGGAAATTCCTATTTCTCATATTGAGAAACGAAATTTGTTTCTCATGAGGGCATTTTCGTGAATACATCATCAACTTTTTCATTATTGTGGGCTCCACAATTGAATAAAGTTGTTGGTTTATTTACGAAAATGTCATGTGAGAAACAAATTTTGTTTTTCACTATGAAAACTGGGGCATCTCCTTTTTTTTCCACCTTTCACCTTGGTCGTACATTTTGGTGGTCTAATAAAAGCTTTGAGCATTTGAGTAGAGTGCTGAGTGGTCTGAAAAATATGTATGCTCCCTCTTCAATTTATCATTAACACTATCAAGAATGTGGAACTAACTTCACAACTCTATCCGACGGATGCCCAAGTCTTCTATACCATAGCTCGAAAGCGGACAATTCTGGAACTTGCACCGCACATACTGTAGGAATTCGCTGAAAATAATAGAGTCCATACGTCCTTCTGTTCACCGGCTCCAATTAGGCTCCCTGAATGTTGGTCCTATATAGCACATGGAGAATTAGTGAAACGAACAAAACAATGTGAATCATCAATCATTTTAGACACTGATATCAAATTGCATTATAATTGAGGAACAAATAAAACATGCTCCAAGATTAAGTCACCGGTCAAATGAACACGACCCTCCTTTAAGGCCACTGCTTGTTCACCATTAGAGAGACCCACGGGACATGGCGAGATCAAACACACATCCACCAAGCAGGATTCATTCCCGGTCACATGATAAGATGCCCCCGTATCAATAATCCAAGAAGAAGACAAAGGCTCACCTTGCATTCGTTTTTGGTTATGGTGATTAACCATGTTTAGCAAGACCCGAACATCCTCGGGTTTGAGGTCAGCCAAGAACAGGTTGTTCGGACCAGCCTGAGAAGAACCAGTGAGTGCGTGGGCTCGGAAAGTAGGGGAAGCAGAGGCAGCAACCTGCTTCGGTTGGGCAGCAGCAGGCTTCAAAGGCTGACATGAACCAACAACCCCTTTCCTAGTGTTATGCTTCAATTCAAACCACCATTCGAGATAACCGTGCAGCTCGAAACATCCTTCATTATCATGACCCTATTTCTGGCAGTGGGTACAGTACAAGGTTGCACAAATACGGATACGGGTACCAAAACGGGTACGAGATACAACAAACTTAAAATTCCCAAAAACTGGTACAGCTAGGATACGACAAAAAAAATTCAGCAAAATGTAAATCATTAAAAATGTTTATTTTTATTTAAAAAAAAATCCATAAACTCATAACAACAATTCATAAACTTACATGGTAGAAATCACATTCTACCTACTGCCATCAGCCATCTATATTCTACAGTAATTTTAAATTGAAAAAAAAAATATCAAAGTAATCACATGCTTATACAAAAAAATCACTCCTTTATTCACATAAAGGAAAAAAAAAACTCAAACTGTTTGAAGAAAGAGAAAAAAGGTTTCAAAAAAAAGAGAATAAAAGGAAACCATAAGCACAAATGTTGAATTTGGCCTGTTGCCGGTGTTGGAGTGGTCATAAGGTCTCCGCTTGCCGCAGATGGTTGAATCATGCCGCATAATCAACATACGCAATTTTAGGGTTTTTGATAATTGGGGGAAATCGACATTTTGGTGAGTAATTTTGGATTTTTTTAAAAAAATATAGGATAGGCTTAAATGGAAATGTCAGAAAATGGGCTTCCCCGTCCCTGATACGTTTCCAAGAAAGAGGCTAAACATCCCTAAAATTGCTTAACGTACCACTTTTGACGGGGACAACTTGGGGACGTTTCCATGGAGTATCTGTACCGTACCCGTAGCCGAAACGTATCGGGTACGGGAGACGGCAACGAGATGGCGTATTCGCACAACCTTGGTACAGTATAACTTGGATTTATCTCGGCGATCAAAACTCCCCTTCAAACGAGCAGGTGGAACATCAAACACATGGGCCTCCTTCACCTTATCTTTCTCGGCTCTCCCTTTGGCAATTCCACGAGATTCCTCCTCTTGAAGAAAAGCTTGATAGGCACGATTTAAATCATCCATGGGTTGTTGCGATAGAAAATTTGTTCTCACTAATGCATATAAATCATCATCTATACCAATTACAAATTGGTGCAACACTTCCTCATCCCTATCAATCGCATATTTCCCGGCAACATCACACATACACTGACCACATACGAAACCATGGGGAGGTTTTATTCGCGTGAGTTCCTCAAACAACCCCGTTCATTTGGTATAGTACTCCTCGACAGAAATGCCTTTGGTTTATTTGCAATTTGTGATTTTTTTCCCTTAATTGTTGCAACATAGGACCATTAGAGACACAAAACCGTTTCTCCAAATAGTCCCATAGCTTTTTTGCCTCATCAAAATAGGGTAGACTCGCTGCTACCTTTAAGTCCATAAAGCGTAAAATCCATGAAACCAATATCGAGTTAACAGTCTCCCAATCAAGCAACTTCTTTTTCTCATTCGGCTTTGTGATTGTTCCAACGACAAAGACGAATTTCTCACGAGACCACAAGGACAATGTGATTTCCCTTGACCACGCCAGATAGTTATCATTCTTCAAGATTACGTGAGTAATCAGATTACCAAGTTGATCACCCACGCCTAAGTAAAACGGAGAAGAGGGATCAAGCTTTCCATCTTCAGCCATGATTGAATTTGATTGTCAGTAGAGGAAAATTTAGTTTTAAGGGTTTAGTAGAATTGATACCATGTCAAGAATGTGAATCCTTAATCGTATTACTGTGTGAAGAGTGTTTATATACAACCTAGAACAAGGCCTAAGCATCGACCCATTAAACAACTAAATACAATATATTAGGCTTAACAAGCACTTTGTTTGGATATAAAAAAATGGGAGGAAAAGAAGAGAAGAAAAAGGGATGGAGGGGGACAAATTCTCTTGTTTGGGTAAAGTATTGGGGGAAGGAAGGGGAAGGAGAGGGAGGGATCCATTTTCCCTCTTCTTTTATAAGCATAATCCCTCCAAAATTGGAGAGATTTAGAGGGAAAATGGAGCTTACCTCCCCCTCTCTTTCTTTTCCCTTCACTTCCTCCTTTTCCCCTCCCCTTCCTTTCCTTCCTTCTTTGCTATCCAAACAAAGTGTAACTTTAACTATCTTCATTCTGGAGGATTTTATGCTCAGTTTTTCAATCTCCTTATCTACCGTGAAGCTTCATTACAAGAATATATGTTATGTAATAATAGTTAATAGTTGATAGTCTGTTAATTGCAGTTTGTCCTGGAAGAACTAAATGTACGATCTCTTGCTTCCTGTGGCGATCCGTTGAAATATGCTTCCCTTCATGTTGAATCGAATTTTAGGTGTGCTTGACAGTTTCCCCTCTTCCTCTCTCTCAGTGTGTTTTTACCAAAAGGAAAGGGTTGGAGTTGAACTGCTTTTGTACTTTTATACTTTGTCTCGTTACCATAAGACTTGTATGTATTCTCCTAGTGTGCTCGGCAAGAGGCTTAGGTAATCTGTGGGAGTAGTTGTAAAGGGAATTAAGGCCGGTTATGACCCATAATGACATATTGGCATTTGAGGAACCTGGAGAAGTAACCATAGCTGATCAATGTTTGAAGTCGACTGACATTAAGATTTGTTTCTGTTTTAAATCTCAATGTGTCTCGTTAACAACCTAAGAGAGTGATATGAAAGCTCTAGAAGTCTAGAGTTTCCAGACATTGTACAAAAGAATGATATGACTGGTTTCTGTGTAAGTCTGTATCGTAGGAGTCATTATTTTCACATAACATGAAGGTTATAAGTCCATAACTATGATATAGGTATCAACCTATTTATGTAAATAGGAATTATTAGGTGTATAAGTGAGTACCCTAATGAAGTACTTGACGTGACGTAGATGAGGTCTCCTTTACATCCCTTTTGTTGAATAATTAAGAACCTTGTTTAAACAAACATGAAAGCTAGGTTTGATAAAAGCACATGTGAATGTGGGATTGTGGTTCACTTATGTTGGTATATGGTAATCAGCCTTTTGTATACTTTACAATTTGCATTACTTGGGTATTTGCATTGTAAAAATTTAGCACAATGGTGTATATATGTTAGAAATTTTTTTTCCTTATCAGGGATATAAGCCTTATCATTGGCACTTGTCTTCATATACCTGATGAAGATGAGGTTTTTTGTCACTTAGTAAGAGCAAGTTTATAACATCATTGAACTGATTAGATTTGATTATCTATTGAAAATTCAAGAGAAACAAACAGCAGCGTTTCCAAGTTCAATTTAAACTAGCCAAATGTGTCACCTAAATGTACTTCTTACTCTCATTTATGACCTTTCATATATTGAGAAGCATCCTGATAGCACAACTGAAGATGAAATTGATGCTGCTGGAGATGGTAATAATTGTTGTACAACTATTCGTTGGCGGACTTGTTAATATGCATAAACAAATTTTATTGTTTCAATGCACTACAAAGGTGATGTCTGAGGATTTATGTCTTCGTCAAGTGTAATTACTAGATATATAATGGATCAAATTATGGAGATAATTTAGTTCGTTATTTTAGGTTGTCATTATCTGTTGCTAGACGTGATCAATGATCTTTGGGCTAGTCAAATAGTCCAAAGCCCAATAGAATGGATCCTATAAGGTCACACAAAAGGGTGCTGGATTGAAAAAAAGAAAGAAGCCCATTATTGGGCCTCATGGAGTGGCCGGCCATATGGGATTGAAGAGAGTGTTGTGGGCTTGGTTTGGACTCTAAATATACATATGATGCATGTATAAATAGTGGCCTTGCCTAGGGTTTGACATACAACACTTAACCAGTCAATTGAGAATTGACTAGTGATCAACCAAAACCCTAGCCTCACACAATCTCTCTCCTTACTCTCTTCCTCCCGTCCGTACAACCGTACGACCCCCCAAGTGCAAGGTGGCGCACGGTGGTGGTGTGGTGGTGTTCGTGGTCGGTTTTCTCCTCCCCTCTCTTTTGAAGGTGGTTTGAAGTGTTCGTGCCCAACTACCTAGCAGTAGTGGAGGTTTAATCCTATCCCGTGGACTAAATAGAGGAGCAACGCTTGGGGCTCTATTATCTCCCTAATTGACAGTCAATCGCTTGTGGAAATCACGCGTCAAAGGTATGTATTATGTGATTCTTTATGTGTTATGCTTGTAGAACCTGTTTAGGTGCGAACGAATATGATTCGTGAAATTCCGCATTAAAGTACCTAAAACCCTACAGTGGTATTAGTTAGCCCCTTGCATTTACGCATATTAATCATAAATCTTTGATGTTCACAAATTTTAATTTAATTAAGAGGGAGAAATCTAATTGTGGTTCAATCTTTATTTTAAATGGAGATTTAAAGGTTTGGAATTATTTAAATGTGATTCAAATTGCTCAATTTTTCCTAGCAAAATTGGAATTAAGCCATAGTTTTTCGAAAATTTTGATTGAAAGAAAGCCCTAAATTTTTATTTTTGTGCTTAATTTTGATGATTTTCGAATATTTTATGCTTCATAAATTTAATTGGATTGATTTGAAACATAAAATATGATTTTTTGTATAATCAATAATATGATTTAAGTGTTAGATCAAATTTTGAATTAATTTTATGAAGAACCCTAAAATTGAAATTAAATTCTGAATTTAATTTCAAAATTGAATTAGGCATAAATGTTATGTTTTAATTCAAAAGACCTAATTAATTTAATTTTACAAAAGTTGTTTAATTAAATTAAATCTAAAAAAAAGGATAATTTTGAGAGGGGGCAGCCGTGGCTGGGTGGTCGGACCACCGTCAAGTGGGCCACGACGGCTGTCCAGGTGGTCGAAAAGAGGGGAAGTGAGAGCGGTGGCTGGTGGCGTGGCTGGGCATTTTGCCTGGTTATGTGGCTAGCCGCGGCTGCGGCAGCTGGTGTTGTTGAGGCTGGGCTTCAGCCTGGTCTTGGTGGCAGGGCTGCTGATCCGGCTAGGCTATGAGCTTGGCTGCGGCAGCCGCATTCACCTGGCTCGGCAGCTAGCTCAGCCACAGTTCAGCCCTATTTTTTTTTTTAAAAAAAAAAAGGAGTTTTTTTTTAAATTATTAATTTTATGTTAATTTTGGATAAAATATGATTTTATCTAAGATAATTTTAAAAGTTAAAAGATAATTTTAATATTACAAGATAATTTCAAATTTTAAAATTTGTTTTAATCTTTGAAAAATATTTAAAAGGATAATTGAGCAAGATTCTAAAAGATAAAGATTGACTTGATAATGTGATTATCCATAATTAGTTAGGTAATTGATTTAAATTTTGTGATTGGCTAATAATTAGGATAAAATCTCCTAATTTTGTTAGGATAATCTTTGAGGATAAATATGATTTATCTTTTAAGATTAAAATAAGATTTGATTCTATCTCATGCCTAATTTAAAATGTATGATATTTTATTGATGGTCATGAATAATATATGATATTATCTAATTGCAGTAATTAAAATATGAGATATTTAAGTGCCGTGTTTCCTTAATTATGAACATTCGATGTTGTAGTTTAGGAAAGCATGATGAGTGATTTATTATGTGGAAATTTTATAATATATGATATTATGTTGCTATATAATGACTAATATGGCCCACTAGATTGCTAAATACGATCTGCGCATCGTGATGTATTTTTGTAATCTAAGTACGGTCTACGAACCGATAAAGTATTTTTTGTAATTTTATTTATTTTATTTAAGTAGTAAATAGAATAGATTAGAATTATAGGTTGCATTTAATCTAAGAAGCTCATGAAGTAAAGGCCCAAAGGAGCGAGGTGGATGAGATCCATGAAGGCTCAAGTGAGAGCATTTACTTTATTAGCTTTCTTAGGATTAGGGGCCATGCTATGTCTTTTTTATGCATTCAGTATTTTATGCATGTTAGATTTTATTGATGTTTGTGATGATGCGCTAGAGTTCACTAAATTAATCACAACATAATGAATCTAGGTCCTGGTAATGTTGAGGTTGCTTTTCCAATTAAAACCCAATAAACCTTTGATATTTATGATAGGTCATGCCAAAGCTGGGTGTCATTTTATATCTTGGGAGAGTTGGGATAAATCAAGTTTTACAATTTTAATTGATTATACTCAACAAGGTTACCTAAAGCGTTTAGAACCTTGAAGCAAAGGGTAATAATTAAATACGTGATGGTTAATTATTCAACCAAGAGTTACAAGAGTTGTAATCAGTAAAGAGTTTACTCACCTTGAAAATGTAATGGTTGATGGTAGGGCCAAAGTCCAGTCAACTATTACACGAATAAAGGGTCTTAGAATCACTTAAATTCAAATTGGGATCATTTAAATTGAATAAAGTGTTGAAGTAACCTATAATTTTAATTTAGGTACTTCAAAGATAAACATAATTGAATTTTGCATTTATTAAATGAGTAATATTTCGTTCAAATTTTATAATTATATAAAATCTCCTCGATTGAAAATAAAGTTGAGAAATGTTCTGAAAAGGTTAAAAGATAATCCATAAGCCTATATTCCAATTTTGCTAAGATGGTTCTAAAAGGCAAGTTTTAGAAACCCATGTCACATGTCTAAGGTTGGTTTTTATTCAAAATGTTTGAGTAAAATGCCAACACCATCATCATTTTGAAAAGTATTTCAAGGGCTATAATGAGATGGGAGGTACAAACCTCTAAAACGATAAGTATAGAAGTCCAATAAAATCTCTTATCTTCAATATGATTGAAAATAAGAAAGTGATTGGAAGTCTCTATGATCAAAAGTTGATCAAATGACATTATTCTTCATCCATTTCATATAGAGTTAAATAGTTGATTAAATTCAAATATGAATAATGAATGAATAGACTTAGCAAAATCATGAAAAGTGCTTAAAGTTAAGCAAAGCATCATTTTGAACTTAAGAGAAATGTTCTAAGTGTCTCAAATGGGAAAGGTTTAAGAATATATGAGGATTGCATTATGAAGTTATAGGCAAAGAAATGCAAACAAGTTGCTACTTCTCAAACCTAGAAATACTTACATGCTAAAAGTTGTTATGAACAATAAATGTTTCCAATTAAATGGACCAATTCCAATTGATTAGAAACTACCTCATACAGTTGGAAGGTAAATGAATGGAAATGTTCCAATTTAAGAAGTATATTATAGAAATTGATTTAGCATATTACTACTTCTTGGATATGTGATATCATGTTTAGTTCACTCTCTTTGAGAATGTGGTTGAACTAAATGTAGAAGTATAGCTAAGGGAGAAATAAATCTACAAGTTTAGAAGCAAATGTTGCTACTTCACAAGTACAATCTACAAGTCTAGAAGCAAAAGTTGCAGCTTTACAAATAAAAGCTTATTTTCACCTTACCTACTTATTAGCTAGAATTAAATAAATGTTATTTATTATTTCCATTATCAACACACCAATCAAAGTTAGTAATGACTAACATTGAAGATTCAAAACATGGACTAAATGTTAATCTATGCTTTATTGAGTCACAATGTGTTTTGAAAAGCTAAATAGGTTTAAAGTTCTATATGATAGAAATAATTAAACCATTTCTATATATATATAAATTGTCTCTAATATGTCAAATGATTCGAATGAAAAATGAACATTGCATGCGAAAGATCCAAAGGGATGGACTTTCAATATCATTAGATTGTGAATCTATTGATATATGTGAACATCATTCTAATTTGAAAATTTTGACGAAGTCACCATTTAGAGAAATGATGATTTGAACTCAAGGTCGAATACATATCGATGTAAGAAAACCTAAGGTTCAACATTTGGAGACAGGAAATGAAACTTCATTTGTGATATGCTCACTTGTGCTTAGTTGAAGCTAAAGTGTGAAAATTTTGAAAAGTTCAAAAGGTTTAGTATGAAGTTCAGTATCAACTTGACAAGATAGTGATTACATTACAATATGATTGTAATGGTGAAAATTTGTGTCAAGACATTTACTTGGCAATGTATTCAATTTATTGCGATATGATCGTGACAATGAGAATTTAAGCCAAAACCTTGATAGACATCCAAGAGTTGTGAAATCATTTTACAACAAAATCCGATAGAAAACCTTATGAAGTGTTTATAAATGAGCTATCAATCTATATAAGATATATTTGATAATGGATGAAAATTACCTATCTTCCAACCATTATTCAGGGGATATACTTTTAAGATAAGTTATAAAACCAAACAAAACTACATATGTCAAATCAAAATGTAGCAAAGGCTTCATATGTGATATGGATAAGAAAAGTTCTTATAAAGTCTTTCTACAAAGTAAGGAATGAAAGTTGTATTAAATCGTTTAATGCACGTACAATTCCTATATAGAGCACGGGGTACTACTACACAAGTCATACTTAGCACAAAATGTTTGTTGCTTAAGTAGATGCCCTTGTGGAAAACATGTCATTTCCAAAAGGTCAAGTGGGAGTAATGTAAATCTCGAAAGAGTTCGAGAAAAGCAACAAACAAACATATTTCAAACCGTAGTTGGTTCACCCTATGCTAAATTGGCCTCTTCAAAAGGCAAGTGGGAGTATAAGAATCTCGAAAAGTTCGAGAGCCTTGAAAGAGTTCAAGAAAAGCTATGTCAAAAATCTTGAAGAAATTCGAGAAATAATCGAATAAAAGAAACAAAATGAGCATGATTCACCTCATGTTACAAATGACAACGCATGGTCTCATTAAGTGTAATGTGAATAATAACCATATGTCGAAGGTAGTACATTCCAAGTGCACATCCTCTATTGTCGTTTCTCATTGAAGACTAAACAAAGTTGTTGTATAAGTTTAAATTGTTGCATAAAAACCCACAATGATGACTAGCATACGTGAAACTTAGCCAAAGAAATATGATTTTATATTGACTAAGAGTTCTAAAATATTTATTTTGGAACATGATGATTATGCAAGTAATAAAGATGATATGACAAGTTATAATTCCAAGTGGTTTAAAAACCATGGAAGTCTTAAATAGTTTCTAAGTCTACAAGTAAGTGTATGACACTTGATTAATTTGCCTATTTGGGTAAGACTCATTATAAGAAAACAGATGAGAAAGAAAAATGTTTTCTAACCAAAGCAAAGACATGTTAAAGGGTTCAACAAATTCTTAGTATGACTATGACTACGATGAAGTCTTTACATTAGTCATGTTGCTAAAGATCTATTAAAGATATTTTAGTGATATGACGAGGTTAAGTTTATGGGGTGCCTTATGCACTCAAGGTGTTTATACACCAAGGTAGTTAAAGGATTTAATAATAAATGTTGCTTGTCACTAATAAATCAAGAATTGAAATTTGAAAGTTTGCTTTACTTGATTGAACTGATAATGGATTGATTGTGTTGTTTGCAAATGAGTCATCACCAAGTCTAAACTTGTAAATCACGTAAAGTGCAAGATGGATGAGCAATAAAACTCTAGATTTGTGCACATGTGGAGTAATAACAATCACGGGTTGGGGTACACGGGGTATTAGTCGTGCACTTTTCTTGAGGCCGTCTGATCTACGAGTCTCTTATTTCAAATACTTTTCAAAACTAGGGGTTAGATGAGATCTCATACTAGCTATGGTCACGAAGTCGTGTCCGTGGTCGTTAGATGTTTTATTGATGTTTCCGAAAGGAGACATGGGGTTTTTCTTTTATTGATGTTCCAAATGGAGTATGGGTTGGACAACCTTGTCTATTGCTTAATCCAATAAAATAAATATAATGAGCTAGCTACTATCAACTAGTGAAGTCTTAATAAAACTAATAGTTGAGTCGTGTGTTGGGTCTATAATTTAATGATGCATGTTGAGTGATTAGTAGTAGCAGGTTAGGGATTTCTTATTTTATTTCGAAGCTTGTATGTACTCAGCTTTGCTGATTGCGTGCATTTGTGTGTCTTTTCTTTGGTCATGGCCTTCGCCTTTCAATGACCCTGTAATGATCCAATCTTTACACTTGTAATATTGGGGAGCAGACTCATCACAGGTGTTTACATAGTTTGGACTTGCATCAAGGGGGTGGGATTTTGAGTGGAGAGTTGGTTATTGTTCGCAGTTTATTTCTTTTCATAAGTTTGAATTTATTTAAACTCTGATTTTATTTATTTACTACTTTTGTGGGGTTTTGAATAAGGGCCTTAATGGTTCCAAGTTGTAAGATTTAATTTGGTTTTGGTTATTGGTTTTGAAACTTATTTATAATTGAGTTAGTTTTTCCGCTGCTATTTTCTGATAAAGCCTTAACGTTTGAACACGTGGCGGTAGCACGCTAGTTATTCTCTTGAATATTGTTCAGGGTCCTCACAGGTTTAAAAAGAGAATTATTGGGGTGTTACAAAGTGGTATCTGGCCAAGTGCTTATTTAATTAAAGTGGTATCTGGCCAAGTGCTTATTTAACTAAAGCCAAAATCGAGTTTTAAAGTTTTTTTTTTTTAAAACTTGGCCAAGTGCTTATTTAATTAAGCAGTGTTAAAGTAAGTTCATTTAAATTTTTTTTTTGTATTTATTTTAGGAATGACCAATTTTTTTTTTTGAAGAAGAAAAAGATGCAAAATGTTTTTTTAATGAAGAACATCCAAAATTTTTTTTTTATTTATTAAGGATGTCCGAATTTTTTTTAAGAAAGCCGATTTTTTTTTTTCAATCTTTTTCGAAGCTTATTTTCAAATCTTATTTTAAAAAGAGGAGTCAAAAATAGTTTTAGTTTGTTCATGTTGCAGGAAAGCAAGGATTGAGGTAAGAAATATGTGTTAAAAGCTTTTATAAGCATGTTGGTGAGCTTGGGTAGGAGAAGAAAGGGCATATAGGCTAGAATTTAATTTCTTTCCTATGTGCATATTTTTTTAAGAGGTGTTCAAGCATGTTGTATGACTAAATGTTTATTGATGACAGCATGTAATATGTGAATCATTATATGTGAGCTATCAAGATTGTTTGATTGAACACCGAACTTAATTTTCTGCAAGAACTGTACTATATGGTTAAGAAAAGGGTTTACTATTGGTAGTTAATTCCGTTTTTTTGTAGGATCCCTAAACCTATACCCTGTGAGTTTCTATGATCACAATCTTGAGGAATGTTAAGGATTTTGAGAGTTCAATTGGTTATGTTGGGATGGTTCGCTTCAATGGTCTTATTTGAGATGTTTTTTTCGAAAAAATCTTGGATGCACGTCATCACATGAGTGTGAGTATAGTTTTTTGGGATAATTTGTTGTTGAGATACCTTGTCTAGTTATTAAGAATGAGTTTTTGAGTTTTGTTCACTTGTGCATGAAGACACCAAGTTATAAAGATAAGGAAATTGATTTTAATGCACATGGTTAAAGAGCTTAAAGATGAAGTCATTTGGGATATTATCTATTTTGAGGAATATGTTTTGTCTTTGAGCACGAGTTTGAATTGGAATCGAAATTGAACAAGAGCCCAAGAGAGGTGAGCATACGAATTGATTAGAGATGAGTAATGATGAAAGTTATTATATGAGCTGAGGTATACTCAATGCGGATCAATTGAAGTTTGACATTTTAAGCTTAGTGACTTATCATCTCTTATGATTAAAGTTATTTAATTTGGGATTGAGAATGAGCATATATATTTTAATATATGATTGGAGTTTTGAGAAGTCATGATCTTGTTGGAATATTGAGGACTCTTGTTATGTTGGACCTTAAATACATTGTCACATGTTCAACCTTGAGAATATTGACATATGTTATTTAGGAGTTATGAGTATTTATTCTATCACTTGGGATATGAGGGTAATTATTTTACTTTAAGGAGTCATTATGTGTAGCAATGCTATCATTTTGGAGAAAATTCTTGAATTTATTCACCTAATCTTTTAGAGTTGTTCAACAACCTTATGATTTCTATTGTTTTCCAAGTGCTACTCATTTCTTTCTTCCCTTTGTGAGAAGCAGTTAATGGGGATATTTTTATTTTTATTTTTGATTGTTTGTTTAACTATATGAACTTTGGTTGTTTATCAATCAAGATTTTATGTATTCGAATTATTGGGAATGAGGACATAAAAATTTTACCTCAAACCTTAATTCGAATTAAATGATAATTGTTTCTTGATTGAGTTTAGTGGTTGGTGTTAGTTGATTAGAAAAAGAGGAAGCTAAGTGTTTCAACCCAACCTATATAGCAACCAGTTTTATCATCAAGAAAGTATGGTGACAAGAAACAATTCCAATAGTGGAATTATTTGAACAAGGTAGTAAGGCAAGCTTGACATATTTCCAAAGATGATATAACCACCAACAATCCCATAGTGGGAAAAAGGTGTAAAAAGATGGTGTTAAGAGGTGAAAACTATATATATACCAAAGGGAGATCAATTCCCGAAGTTTTGATGGTTGAGTTAAAGAGTTATACAAGTTGTTTAAAAACAATTTGTGTCTTGAGAATTTGATGAGAGTGAATAAAAGTTTGTACAGTAAGTATTGGAAAGATTTGATTTTTACCATGTCAGTGGGAACGAAAAAGTTCTGAATACATCCGATCTTATTTGGAGACGTTTGCGATAACAAACCCGAAATAAGTTTTACCAGTTTTTCATGCAGATAGAAAGAAAAGATAGTGAGGTTTAATTAAGTGGAAATGAAAAGATTGCTTGCTTTCGAGAAGTACTCCAAATCATTAAGATCTTGAAGTTTTCAAGGAAGTGGTGTTGCTGAACGAGATGAAGGATGGTGAATGATGAGTTCCAATGGTAATTGTCAAAACATAAAGTTTGTGGAGTTGGATTGATTTGTATAAAGAGTGATTAGTTCATGTATTCGCTGAAAGAAAGGTGAGACCAACGATGAAGAAAAGGGATCAAAGCAAGAAAGAAGGTAGGCAAAAGGTCAACAATATGACTGAAGAAGCTTTAAAGGAATATTTTGGAAATAAGAAGAAGCAGGAGGGTGGCTTAAGTAACTCTTGAAATTCAAGGAAGTTTAAACCATGAAGAAATAATATACTTAAAGGTATTGAGATTATTGAACTATGAATATGAAAATGCCATAAAGGAGAAGAATTTATGACATGATTTACGAATTTGATTGGGATATGTTAATATGATTTAAGTAAAGATTGGTCATAAAGTGATTGAAGTTGAGATTATTTAGGGGTCACGAGATTTATTCAAGGGATGCTAGAAGAAAGATTATGGATTAATTGAAAAAAAAAATGTAAGCAAGGGAAATATAAGCAAAGGATATAAAGGTTAAGTGAAGTTGGAGGTGTAATATGGACATATTTGCGTGTGGATAAAGGATTAACGTTGCATTGTTTAAAAAGGAGTTGAAAGATATTATTGTAAGTCGGTAAGGAAAGGGTTACATTGCCTTGGGGAGCACACGTAATTGTTAAAGAGGAAGGATGAAAGTGTTTGTATAGTGCCTATTGGGGATTGATCAAAGTGACAATGAAGAGTAATTATCTGTTGATTCTAAGCGACAATTTGTTTGATCAAATGAAAGGAGCGAATATAATATCGAGATTAGACTTGGGGATAGAACTACTAAGTAAAAATATTCGAAAGAGGATATTTCGAATTTGGCGCTTATGACAAGGTTTAGACGATTCGAGTTTTCATTTTTGCCTTTTGGGATAATGAATCACCTATAATTTCCACGGACTTATGGAATCCAGTGTTTTCATTGAAGGTATTTTGGTGAATTCTAAGAATGGGAAAGAAAGGACGATGTGAACATCTGTAATAAAACGTGTTAATGCTTAGAGAGAAGAGAATGCACGCAAGTTTTTCCCGAGTGTGAGTTGTGATTGAGAAAGGACCATTTTGGGAAACCTTTGATAAGAGGAAATGTTGATGTAACAGGGATAGAAGCGGTGAATTATGGACTCCGTGATAAAAACAATTGTTGTTGAGGTTTAAGTTGGACAACGGTGTGGAAGATTTTGATAGATTCGAAAGGATTATTGACAAGTGAATGCCCTGGCGAAGAATAATTGGAAGTTCATGGGAAGTAATAAGTGTGAAATAATTTTGTATGAATTAATGATTATTTGTGAATGAAGTTTAAAGTTTAAAGTTTAAAGTTTGAGATAGACTCTCACACATAAGGATTTAAATATGTAACAAGAAATGATTGGAGTTGATAAAGGACCATGGAAGGGACATTCAATGTCATTGAAAGGGAGGCAATGTATTGGGCAAATACATTGCTAATAATGTTAAAGTTAAGGAGGAATAAGGAAATTAATCTCCTCGCAAGTGTTGGAAAAGAAAAGTTGAGAAAATGTTGGGGTAACTACAGCATGAGACCAACAATATTCGAGGAAATGAATAAAAAATCAAGTAGAGAGTGTGAATTTGATCGAATATGTAAGAGGATATGTCATTTTAATATTCATGGAGATAAAAGCTTGAGTATACTTTGTAAGAGTAAGAAGTTTAAAGGAAATATAACGGAAGGAAAGCGAAATACAACCAGGAAAGGACAAGCTGCAAAAATGATTTGATAAAGGTGTATTGAGGGTTTAGAGTGATTAATTTATTCGGATTGTGGTGGATAGATTGTCTAAGTCCACGATGTTTAAAAACCGATGAAGGAGACTTGGAAGATGGAGCAACTTGCGAAGGCTTACATCAAATTCGTTGTGAGACTACATGTAGTTCCTGAGAATATCATGTCGGATATACATTCATAGTTTCTTTCAAGAAATGGAAGGTATACAGGAGAACTTTGGTGATACATTGAGGACGACTACAACATCCACCCAATGGTATAATGACGAAATAATATCTGACAGGGGAATTTATGCAGAAAACATGTGTATTCAATTTCAGAAAGGATGTAACAAATCACCATACAAGCTAGAATTGGTATGGAAACATTTTAAGGTTAGAATAAAAGAACCATGAAAGTTCACTATGTCGGGGAACATTAGTGACTGAAGCAAGAAAAGTATACATGAATGGATTTGATCTGAGTAGTGCAAGTTAAACAACGGACAAAGCACAAGTGTTATTGAAAGTGTAACCCAAAAGACAAAAGATGAATTTTGGTAAGAAAGAAAATTTGAGCCAAAGTATATAGAAATATATATGAATTTGCATAGAATTGGTAAAGTGGCGAATAACTTGGCATATTATCGGACCTTGGTAAAGTATAAGACAATTTTCATAAGTCATTGTGAAAGAACATTAACCAAAGGTATGAGTTGAAAAGGGATCTATTGAGTTCAGCCAATTTGATCATGAAAAAGCTAGACAAAATCAAAGTTTCGAATATCAAAGTGCTTCATACTTTTACTAGAGGATTGGTAAAAGATAGTATAGATGGAAATTGATTATTTTTGGTATAATGAGTAAGGAATTAATAAGAATTTTGGTTCGCAACAAGGTGCATACAGAGAAGTATTATGACCTTACCAAGGATGGAATGAGAAAAGATCAGCATAATTCTAAAGTTGAGTTAAGTGGAGTTACGGGGGCGTAACTCGTTTTCTTTAAGGGGGGTAGAGTGCGATAGAATTACGCGCTTTTTCCTTAATTTGGCATTTTCAAAGTGCTTTTTCGTCAATTTTACACTGATTTAGTTGATAAGTTTGATTATTTTACACACTAAGATGTGTAAGTTTATTACCAAAGTTGATTCTTACACTAATGCTAGTGTGACTCTGTTAGAAAGTCTAATAGTTTACACATTATTTTGTGTAAGTTTGTTAGTAAAGTTTTTATCTTACACATTATATTGTGTAAGTTGGTCAGTAAGTTGGTTACTTTACACACTAGTTTGTGTGTGAATGAATAGATGAGGTAGAAAGGAAGTATCACAAAAGTACAGCAACTAAAAGTATTAAGAAATTTTTTTGAGATTTTAAGTATTTATTTGCCTTTAATCGAGTTTTTAAAGTTTTCGTACCTAAGTTTCGAGGACGAAACTTCTTTTAAGGGGGGTAGACTGTAATACCCCGTATTTTTATGTATTTTTATAAAGTATTTAAGTATTAATAAAATGTATTGTTAAGGGCTCAAGTGTTTTAATTAAATATTTTAAAGGGTTAGAGTATTTTAAATATAAGGTTTTATAAAAGTAAAATATATTTTGGGCCAAACGTTTATTAATTATTGGACAATGTAAATTATTCCTACATACTCTTATTGGAATAACCCATTCCAAAACCCATAACTTAAGCCCTATCCCATAACTTAAGCCCACATCTTTATAAGCCCAAATTTAACCCTACACTCTCTACTCTATAAATACACCATGAATCCCCAAAAATTTCCCACACAAAAAGGTTAGTCCCCAAATGTTTTCTTTCTCCTTTGTTTTATTAATTTGTGTAATTATAATTATTGATTTATGGGTTTTGATTTTATTGTTTGAAATTAATTTAATTAGTATGAAATTGTATTTTGATGATTAAACTTTATAATTTCAGATTTTATAAATGTCATAATTTTCAGATTTTGTAAATTTTATAACCTAGGGTTTTTATTATTGAAAATCATGATTTTAGGGTTTTTATGAACAATTGATTTAGGATTTTTATAGTAATGATGTTTTGAAATTTTGGTGATTATAACTAATGATTAGTTTAACTTAATTCCAGATTAATTTGAACACGTCAATTCGTGTTTTAATTTTTAAATTTCCGTTCGTTAATATTAATCCCATTTTAATCCCGATCAGGTTCTAAACTCATTCGATTTTGATAAAAAAAAAAAAAAAAGTAGTGTTTTTCATGTGGAAACAACGTTCTAAGAAAGACTCATTACCTTTGGTAGAGAGCACCACCCTCTCGTGGCCAAAATTAAGCCTCTAAACATGATTTTCAGGCAGTTTTTGATTTTTAACGAAGTTTTTTTTATGCTCAAAATTTTATCCTTGAGTTTGATTAATAAAATTAATTATGTTTAAAGTTAATTAAGCATAAATATATGTTTTTACTGAAGTTTTAAGAGGTTTTCATCATATTATATTGTTGGAAATTTCTTAGGTTAGTAATATAATTGTTGGTTGTTTTTTTTAGGAAGTGATTATTTCCTAGGAGACTTTTAATTGAGTATAAAAGTGATGTGTTGATAAAGTTTTGAAAGGTTTTTAATTAATCTAAAGTGCTGGAAATAGTTACTAAGTACTAATTTTGATGTTTTATAAAGAGGGTTTAATCACCCATTAAAAAGGGAGATTATTAGAGGTTTTTAAATAATTTTCAGATTTTTATTAAACTTTAAACTTGCTGTAATTTCATGTATAAGAGTGTATTTTAAGGTTTTTATGAAGAAAATTTAAAGAACTATATATAAGCCTTTAATTTTAACTAAAGGGAAAGTTTTAAAGTGTTGTTTAATTGGATTTTGAAGGTTTTTAAGTAAGTATTGCTGTAAATTTAATTGCTTGGGTATTTATTAAATTATTGTTGTTTTGTTTAGGGGGGGACTTTATAGAAAGTGATTTCTAGTTAGTAAAATGGCATACCAATTCGTTTATTCAAGGTACGTACGAGTTACGAAACCTTGCTTTTAGGTGCATGTTTAAGGACGGATCAAGAACTTCGTATCATGTATACTGTATAGGGATGACTGGGTTAAATTGTTTGGTTATACATTGTGAATTTTCGTATGACGTGCACTATTCTATATTGCAAGTATCGTTTATGCTCTAATTATGCAAGGTGCGCTTAGAGGCAAAGGTATGTGATTGGTGAAATGATTAATTTATTACTCATTCATGATTATGGAAACAGAATGAGTAAAGGAAGAATTTAAGTCTTATATGACGAGGTTAAGTTTGTGGGGTGCCTTATGCACTCAAGGTGTTTATACACCGAGGTAGTTAAAGGATTTAATAATCAATGTTGCTTGTCCCTAATAAATCAAGAATTGAAATTTGAAAGTTTGCTTTACTTGATTGAACTGATAATGGATTGATTGTGTTGTTTGCAAATGAGTCATCACCAAGTCTAAACTTGGTAAATCACGTAAAGTGCATGATGGATGAGCAATAAAACTCTATATTTGTGCACATCGGGAGTAATGACAATCAGGGTTGGGGTACACGGGGTATTAGCCGTGCATTTTTCTCGAGGCTGTCTGATCTACGAGTCTCTTATTTCAAATACTTTTCAAAACTAGGAGTTAGATGAGATCTCGTACTAACTACGGTCACAGAGTCGCGTCCGTGGTCGTTGGATGTTTTATTGATGTTTCCGAAAGGAGACATGGGGTTTTTCTTTTATTGATGTTCCAAATGGAGCATGGGTTGGACAACCTTGTCTATTGCTTAATCCAATGAAATAAATATAATGAGTTCGCTACTATCAACTAGTGAAGTCTTAATAAAATTGATAGTTGAGTCGTGTGTTGGGTCTATAATTTAATGATGCAGGTTGATTGATTAGTAGTAGCAGGTTAGGGATTTCTTATTTTATTTCGAAGCTTGTATGTACTCAGCTTTGCTGATTGCGTGCTTTTGTGTGTCTTTATTTGGTCATGGCCTTCGCCTTTCAATGACCCTGTAATGATCCAATCTTTACACTTGTAATATTGGGGAGCAGACTCATCACAGGTGTTTACATAGTTTGGACTTGCATCAAGGTGGTGGGATTTTGAGTGGAGAGTTGGTTATTGTTCACAGTTTATTTCTTTTCATAAGTTTGAATTTATTTAAACTCTGATTTTATTTATTTACTACTTTTGTGGGGTTTTGAATAAGGGCCTTAATGGTTCCAAGTTGTAAGATTTAATTTGGTTTTGGTTATTGGTTTTGAAACTTATTTATAACTGAGTTAGTTTTTCCGCTGCTATTTTCTAATAAAGCCTTAATGTTTGAACACGTGGCGGTAGCACGCCAACAATTCCCCTGAATATTGTTCAGGGTCCTCACAGGTTTAAAGAGAGAATTATTGGGGTGTTACAGTTTCAATCTTATTTAATTATGGTTTTTGAAATTAAATAAAATGTCCAAAATAATTATGAATTGTTTGGCTCATCAAGTTGATGACTTGGTAAATGAAACCCCACAGGTGAACTAAATTCATACATAATTTAAGTTCCTAGTTTGAAATCATTAAAGTAGACATAAATGATTTCAATAAATGGACTAAAATGTAAGATTGATTGGATAGCGTAGTTTCGCGGGCTATAGGGGCATAGTGATGCTCGGTCAATCACATGGATATGCATGAATGATGCATGATCGAACTATTGACCTACTTTGAAGTTCAAGTATAGAGTTTCCAGATATATTAGTGGATTCCTTTGACATAAGTGGAACATTGATTTCACTCAATGATTGATTTAACTGTGGTACATTCAAACGTCTACCCGTAACTGGAGATTATAAAGGATGTTTCCTAGTTACTTCAAGAATTGAGTGGGATCTTTGGTTGCCACAAGATTGGATTAAGTCTACCTATTTAATTAGGAATGTGTCATCACGCCTTGAAGAGGGAGAATTCAGTGAATGCGTGGCCGCGCTCAAATGTATTACTTAGTAATCATTTGTTTTGTAACTCTAACTCAGATTTCAAGAAATGATTTGTGGATTAATATGATCTCAACATGTGATACAATCATATTATCAAATCAACACATATTGACTTAAGGAATTTGAATATTGCACACTTGTCTCAGATAAGTGGGTGATTGAAGGATTTATGTCTTCGTCAAGTGCAATTACTAGATATATAATGGATCAAATTATGGAGATAATTAAGTTCGTTCTTTTGGGTTGTCATTATCTGTTGCTAGACGTGATCAATAATTTTTGGGCTAGTCAAACAGTCCAAAGCCCAATAGAATGGATCCTATAAGGTCACACAAAAGGGTACTGGATTGAACAAAAGAAAGAAGTCCATTATTGGGCCTCATGGAGTGGCAGGCCATATGGGATTGAAGAGAGTGTTATGGGCTTGGTTTGGACTCTAGATATACATATGATGCATGTATAAATAGAGGCCTTGCCTAGGGTTTGACATACAACACTTAACCAGTCAATTGAGAATTGACTAGTGAGCAACCAAACCCTAGCCTCACACAATCTCTCTCCTTACTCCCTTCCTCCCGTTCGTACAACCGTACGGCCCCCTAGTTCAAGGTGGCGCACGATGATGGTGTGGTGGTGTTCGTGGTCGGTTTTCTCCTCCCCTCTCTATAAAAGGTGGTTCGAAGTGTTCGTGCCCAACTACCTAGTAGTAGTAGAGGTTCAATCCTATCCCATGAACTAAGTAGAGGAGCAACGCTTGGGGCTCTATTATCTCCCTAATTGACAGTCAATCGCTTGTGGAAATCATGCGTCAAAGGTATGTATTATGTGATTCTTTATGTGTTATGCTTGTAGATCCTGTTTAGGTGCGAACAAATATGATTCGTGAAATTCCGCATTAAAGTACCTAAAACCCTACAATGTCTTGGTCATACTTGACCTACATCCTGATGAATCTTTGTTCGAGGCTGGAGTTGCTCGTGAGGTATGCTGGAAATCTTTCTCGAATGTTGGAATTTCTTTCAGTGGGATATAAACATGTTTTTGCTTCATAATCTATCATCTCACATTAGGATTTTAAAATGATATTACTTGCTCGTATGTCTCTTGTCCACATATTCAGAGGCCCCTTATATATTTAAGAAATAAAAGTTAAAAAATTTGTTATACTATGTCTGTATGTTATCTGTACTAGCATTTTAGGTTGGCTACTTCACAATTTAAGTTGACTGGGAGTAATGGATTTTTTGAATGTAGGGGCCTAGAAAAAGTTATACAACATTGTTCCTCATTATTAAGTTCTTATGATCCTCATTAAAGGTTTGTTATCCAAATTATTTTTAGGTTGTCAACCGAATCCAGAAGTTGTAGAAAAAAAGCAAGTCTTGAACCTACTGATGTTATGAAAGTTTACATCAATCCATCATCAAACAAAGATGCACCAACCTTAAAGCAGGTTGTAAGTTCTCAGGTAATGCTCCTTTGCCAATTGAACACTTGAACCTGCAAATGCAATTTATGAATAATTGCTCTTTGTACAAACACTACAGAGTATGCACTCACATTGATCTACAAATGTTTGCAAACCTAGTTACTATATAAGTTCCCCTAATAATACAGCCATAGGTATTAATTAAGGGCTTAAAAGATATTTCTATTTTTTTTTTT
Source organism: Chenopodium album (assembly GCF_948465745.1). Classification (NCBI taxonomy): domain Eukaryota; kingdom Viridiplantae; phylum Streptophyta; class Magnoliopsida; order Caryophyllales; family Amaranthaceae; genus Chenopodium; species Chenopodium album. The sequence goes on along the minus strand of NC_137846.1, from coordinate 23,651,792 downwards.
TGGGGTGTTTGTGGTAGCCCTCACAGTTTAACACCTGCACTGAACATGTGAAACTGCAAAATCCATAAATAATGCTTTTTCTTTGTAATCCACAAACAATACATAAGGAAGGCTATTGGCTCTCCATTGCTTCTAGCACACTTGATGCCATCTAGTGCAGTAAGTTCCTTTGTTATGTTGATCGTCCACATGCAAGTGTGCACTTGTTACTTTTCCACCTAAGCAATTGTTTTGTTGATGAATAACGCAAGGTGATAATAAGTTTTTTATTTTATTTATGACTTGTAAGAATGGGTTCAGCCTTGCGTTCTTATCAATTATGGGCGATTTCTATGTCTGTAATACCTCGTATTTTTATACGTATTTTAATTAAAATAAGTATTTTTAGAAGTATTAAATTAAATTGAAATGTTTTATTTAAAGTATTTTAATTATTTATTTTAATAAGTTTGAAAATATTTATAAAAGGAAAGTTTATTTAATTAATTAATTTAATTAAGTTAGGGTTTAATTTAAGGAAAGTTTTATTTTAGTAAAGTTTTATTAGGGATGGGATTAGGAAAATTAAAAGAGGAAAGTTTAGGGAGAAGGGTCTTAGAGAAGGGGTATAAATATCCCATATATGAGGCAAATCAAACTTTGCCCAGAGTGGAGAAAACCCAAGGTAAACTTCTCTCTTCTTTCTCCTTATTTTTCTTTCTTTTTCTTTCTCTTTTTCCCTTCCCCTTTTTTCTTTTTTTGGCTCCCCCTTCACAACCACCGGCCGACCACCAGCAGCAGTGGCCGCCAAGCACCAGCAGCCGGCAGCAGGCAGCCACCAGCGCCGGCAGCAGCCAGGTGGCTGTCGGCTGCCATGGTTCGAAAAAAAAAGAAATTAATCTTTAATGTTAAAAACTTATTTATTCCTAAATCTAATTGTTAATTATGAGGTTTGGGACTTGATTTTTGATGCTTGATTATGAGTATTATGTTAATTAATTTTCAGATTATGTTTTTAATTAAAAAGCCCCAATTTTTGAAACCCTAGGTCCTTGATTTATGAATTATTGAAAGGTTATGATGTATAATGGGTTAAACCTTTGATTAAAGTGTTTTAAGGCTTAATTACAGCAAGTTTTAATTAAAATATAGTGCTGGAATTTTTGGCAGAGCATTTAAAATCAAGTTTCTTCAAGGAATTTTAATTACCCATTAATTGGGATTAAAGTATGATGTTTTAAATATAATTTCTGCTTATTTTAATTAAATTATGAGGGTTCTAATAATAGTATATATTGCTGGAAATTTGTGTAGAAAGGATTTTAATACTCTTCTATGATTTTAAATTGTAGGAGACTTTGAAGTGAGCAATTTTTATTAGTCGTGGCGATTTTAGGATCGTATATAAGGTACGTTCGCGTACTTAGCATAATTATATCAATGTAGTAGCATGTTAAATGTGTCTGATTGATTACAAGTAGTATCATGCTAGGTTTGGATTGGAAATTTATACTTTGGGTGTTATTGGTGATTGGATTATGAAGCATGATTTATTTGTGATGGACTATTGAATGGAAACTAATAATATTGGAACATTATTTATGAACCACATATTTATTTGTGGCGTGTTAGAGAGCATGTTTAATTAAACTAAATGTTTAATTTGGTTTGGAATATTGAAAATGAATTTTATTATGGTCCATATAATTTTTATTGATGCTTTAAGCATGAGGAAAGAGCTATATAAGTGTATATGTACAAGAGGAATAAATTGTATGTTGGTGCCTTAGTGCACTTAAGGTGTTTTTAACACCGAGGGATAGGATTTGTGGCGCTTTATGTGTTTAAGGTGTCATTGGCACCGAGGTAGAATTAAAAAGGATTCAACATTAAATATTATGTGGTCACTAATTATTCAATAATTAAATTGGTATATTTGATTGACTGAATAATTATCGTTGATTGAATGATTATGGTTTGAGAGTCATCACCAAGTTTAATAATCTATAAATAACGTAAAGTGAAAGAGATTACACACCAAAACTCTTGGAACGTATATACCTTGAGTATGAACATATGGAGGGAGTTATGTGACTTTATATTTGATCATAACTTCTACTGGAGTACAATACGTTGTATATTCCTTTTTTTTATTATTATGCGCAGGAATTCCGCCACCTATGAGTGGTTATTAATGCTGGCACGGTTAGCTCCCGTGTTAGAAACCTCAATTTATTTGGGGGAGGTTGAGTGGGAAACCCATTCGATGCGTAGTCAACATTAAATAAAATATGTAGTGTCTAGTGAGAACTTTTATTGATTGTTGTATGATTGAAAAACAGGTGCAACGAGGTAAGTTGTGTATTGATAGGGAATTATATGCTAGTGTGTTAATTACGCTTTTGTACTCAGCTTTGCTAATTGTGTGTTTTGTGTGTTTGTTGGCCTTGTCTTTATCTTGGCCCTATGATGACCCATTTTTAATGGAGAGTAGTGGAAACGAGTAGAGATAAGCTTTTCAGGTGATGAAGCATATTCATGAATGGGCATGAGTGAAGAGCGAATCATGCTAGTTTCTATAAGTATATGAATGTGTTATTGCTTTAATTATTTATGACATTATTATTATGCATGACTAACGAAAAGGTTTTGAATTTGATTTGGTTTTAATAAGGGCCTATAATGGTTCCAAGTTGTAGGTTGATTTTTATTTTACTTCATTTGACTTTGGTTTGACTTTACTTTCGTTGTTTGATTTTCAATGTTGACTTGGTTTGTAATGTTTTGAAGTTAGTCTTCCGCTGTGTGTCTTTGATAGTTGCCTTAGCAATTTTCACGGTGGCGGTAATGTCTTAGATATTCCTATTTAAAGTTTTAAACAAGGCAAGACAGGTATTTTAAAAGAAAAGGAATTTCTAGGGTGTTACAAAGTGGTATCTGTGAGCTTTGGTTGAGGTTTTATTACCACTAAAGCTAAAAACGTGTTTTAAAGTGTTTTAGTTGGAAACTTGGCCAAGTACTTATTTATTGGTAAATTTTTTAGAGAATTAATTTTTATTCTATTTTATCTTATTCTAATTATTTTATTTTGGGAATATTAAATATTTATTAATTAAATTTAAAACCAATTTTTTTTTATTATTATTTGGTTCGAATTTTTTTTATTTTTTTAGAAAAAAAAGGGCCGAAACTTTTTTTTTATTTTATTTTAAATGGTCCGAAATTTTTCCTTCTTTCGTATTTAATTTCGAAAATTTAATTAAAAAGGAGTCAAAAATATTTTTAGTTTGTTCATTTTGCAGGAAAACAAGGATTAAGGTAAGTATTATGTGTTAATGGCTTTTAAAAAGCATGTTGGTGAGAATGGGTAGGAAAGAAATTGGGCATATAAGTTAGAAATAATCATGTTCTTGTATGCATTAATATTTAGGTTATGAATGTTTAATCATGAATGTATTGCTTGAGGATATGTATTTATGTGAGTAGGAATAAGAAAATTGTTTGATTGAACATTGAACCTATTTCATGCAAAACCTGTATTATTTTGTTTTCTTTAGGAAAGGGAATTCTTTTCTAAGTCTTTTCTTTACAGGATACCGAATCTTCCTAGCAGATTCACCGAACTAGGCACTCTCACTAAGAAACCTAATGAACATCCCTATGATTACGTTCAAAAGATTCGCTTTTACTGTTCCTACAGGATCAATGTTTTAAGGGACTGAGTTTTTAATAGCCCTGATCGTATTTCAGCTATGATTGTCCATTGCTTGCCTGATGAGCCCCCTTATTACGCTGTCAAATCAAAATTTTCTGATTTCTATTTACCAGGGGACATCCCGAACTACTACAAATATAGGGACTATTATGGACAATGGTACCCGGATTACAGGTTTTTAATTTCCTATCTTGTTAAGGTTGAGAAAGCCCATTGTCGACAACTTCACCTTCCATACCATGACTATTATTTCGAAAATCCAGTGGGGCAAAATCCCCCTTCTCCTAGTCATCTGTCAGGAAGTTCTTCTTCTTCTTCTTCTTCTTCTTCTTCTTCTTCTTCTTCTTCTTCACAGGATGGCCAAGCAGGGAATGGAGAGCAAGGGGAGGAAGATAGTTCACGTATGGAGATATCAAATCCAAATCCACCTCCAACTCCGATTGTCATAGATATCTCATCTGATGAAGAGGGAGAGTTTGTACAAGTAGAACCTAAACCAGAGTCACCTGAACCAATGGAGAGGAAGATGATCCTGAGTTCGACCCTGGTAGCTACAAGCAGTCGGCAGACAAGAAATACAACATTCAAAAGGATTATATTTTTATAGTTTTCCTCGTCATGAATTTTCAGTTTTAATTACAGTTATTATTATTTCAGTTTTAAATTAATAAGTGGCATGACCACATTGAGTTAGTGAGCTTATGTAGTACATAAGCTTCTAGAACTCAATATTATTTTGGTAATTCCAGTTTATTTTAATTAATAAAAATCTTATTTATTTCTTTGTTAAAATTATTTATATTATTAATAAATAAATCCATTTTATTTTCCAAAATCTTCCATTTCACATCACTATTTCAATAGCCAAAATCCAAGCAAATTAATTCCAATAATTTATTTCTAAGCTATGGGGATCTATGGGAATTACTTTTTATTTTGATGTGATGCTTTATTAAATGCATGGTTGATTAGCAATTAATAATTGATTGACAAAGCTACAAATTTAGGGAATTCTTACCTTTTGCTATCCCAATTTGTTAGCTTCAAATTTACTGTGAATGTTTCAAAGGTGTGAAGTAATAGATGAGTGTATGCCTTGAGAGCTAACCAAAGCCATATCTAATATAAACCCTTGATCTTAATTCAGGAGAAGCAAAATGGCAGGGGGAAATAATTCTGGTAATGATGGAAACGATTTGAATGAAGTAGTGAGACAGTTGACAGTTGTAGCCCAACAGTTGGCTAGGAATTCAACCAACAATGGGGATGCTCAGGGTGAACTTTTCAAGAAGGTGGCCCAAAGCAAACCCCCAACCTATCAAGGAGAGCCTGACCCTACCGTATTAAAAAAATTGGTTAAGGGAGTTTGAGAAACTGTTTGGGGCAGTTGGGTGCCCAAAAAATTCTAAGGTGGGTTGTGCTACTTATTACTTAAGAGGTGAAGCTGATCTTTGGTGGCAGCAAAATGAGAGAACTATTGAGCGCTACCTGGATTCAATTGGACTAAGTTCCAAGAAAAGGTGAGAGACAAGTTTTACCCTAGCTTCTTACAGAAGCAGAAGGCGGAGGAGTTCTTAAACCTCAGAATAGAGGAAATGTCAGTGACTGAGTACTGTACCAAGTTTATTGAGCTGTCTCGTTTTGCTGAAGAGTCCGTCTCTACAGAGAAGGCAAAGGCTAGGAAGTATGAGAGTGGTTTGACTACTGATTTGCAGCTGAAGTTGTGTGGACAAGTGTTTGAAACCTTGGATGAAGTGTATGTTAGAGCTGCACACTTGTATGCTATGGAGGTGAAGAAAAAGAAGGAACTGGCTGATGTGGAAGTGAAAGAAAAGAGGAAAGAGGTGGGACATAACTCTAAGAACCAACAGGGTAACCAGAAAAATTTCAAGAAGTAGAAATACCACCATAACAATAACAACTTCCACAACAACAACAACAATTCCCAAGGTAACAATCGTCAAGTAGGACGTAACTTCAATGGAGGGGCTAGAAACAATAACCCAGGGAATAACAGAAACGAGAGGCATTATTTTTGCAAAAGGTGCAAGAATAACCATCCTGGAAGGGACTGTGATGGAAATCTGGTTGTTTGTCGTGCTTGTAACAAGTTGGGGCATAGAGAGTACGAGTGTTTCTCCAAGGGTTCTAATGGGAATAAACAAAACAATAATTCAGGAGTGACCTAAAGTAACTTTCAGGGAAACAACAATAACTTCAATGGAAATAAGGGAGCGCAGTAGAATGGAGCAAAGAACAACAATAACAGCAACAATGGGAATAATCAGCAGAAAAGTGGAGCTGCAGGAAAACTGAATGTGTTGAGTAGGCATGAGGCTAATTCCACAAAATATGTCATCACTGGTACTTTTTCTATTCACTCTATTCCTGTTAAAGTTTTATTTGATTCTGGTGCAACTTTTTGCTTTATTTCAAAAAGAATTGTTTCGAAACTTAAAGATTCTTTGAAAACAGTAGAAGTAGTAGATTTACCAATAACCATTCTAACGGGTGGGGTAGTGAATTGTACCAAAACCTTTAGAAATGTACCTTTAGAGATCGAAGGGAAAGTGTTTCAGTCTGATCTGATCGAGTTTGGGTTAAAGGATTTTGATGTCATCCTAGGAATGGATTGGTTGAGCAAGTACAATACAGAAATAAGTTGTCGATCGCAGAAAGTGAAAATGAACACAAGTGAGAATGAGGCAGTGACTTATTGGATGCATGGCGAAGCCAAATGCCCTAGGCTTATATCTGTGTTGAAGTTGGCAAAGTACATGAAGAAGGGACATCCAGTGTACTTTTGTACTGTGAGAAACATGGATTATGAGAAGGCAACTAAGCCAGAAGATATAGAAGTAGTGAATGAATTTCTGGATGTATTTTCGGATGAGATCCCTGGAATGCCACCTAAGAGAGCAATTGAATTCACCATTGACTTAGTCCCAGGGACAACACCAATATCCGAGGCACCATATCGAATGACACTTGTAGAAATGAGTGAGTTGAAGGAGCAACTGCAAGATCTGTTAGACAATGGATACATCAGACCGAGTGCATCTCCTTGGGAAGCACCAGTTCTGTTTGTTAAGAAGAAAGATGGAAGCATGAGGTTGTGCATTGATTACAGGGAACTTAATAAGGTGACAATAAAGAACAAGTATCCACTTCCAAGAATTGATGATTTGTTTGATCAGTTGAAAGGCGCGACTGTGTTTTCTAAGATTGACTTGAGGTCCGGATATCACCAGTTGAGGATTGCAGATGAAGACATACCTAAAACTGCTTTTACGACAAGATATGGACCCTATGAGTTTACAGTGATGTCATTTGGATTGACAAACGCTCCAGCAATCTTTATAGATTTGATGAACAGGGTGTTTCATCAATTTATGGATAAATTTGTGGTAGTATTCATAGATGATATACTGGCGTATTCAAAGAAAAAAGAAGAGCATGTAGAACACCTGAGGGCAATTCTGCAAACGCTGAGAGAAAACAATCTTTATGCAAAGTTCTCTAAGTGTGAATTTTGGCTGGAAAAGGTAGCATTCTTAGGTCATTTTATGCCTAAGGATGGTGTGGAAGTAGATCCAGCCAAAATCGAAGCTGTGAAGGGTTGGCCTACGCCCAAAACAGTGTCTGATGTTCGGAGTTTCTTAGGTCTAGCAGGATATTATAGGCGTTTTGTGAAAGATTTCTCGAAGATTGCTAAACCTATGACTACTCTAATGAAGAAAGACAAGAAGTTTGAGTGGGATGATAAGTGTGAAGAAGCATTCCAACTCTTGAAACAGAAGCTGGTTACAGCATCATATGCTTACACTGCCAGACGACAGTGGTATCTATGATGTGTATAGTGATGCGTCAAAGAATGGTTTGGGGTGTGTGCTTATGCAAAATGGGAAGGTGATTGCATACGCATCAAGGCAGTTAAAGTCCCACGAAGTGAATTACCTAACCCATGATTAAGAACTTGCTGTAATTATCTTTGCACTAAAGATCTAGCGTCATTACTTGTATGGAGTGAAATGTAGAATTTACACAGACCATAAGAGCTTGAAGTACATTTTTACTCAAAAGGATTTGAACTCTCGACAAAGGAGATGGTTAGAATATACGATGGATTATGACTTGGACATACAGTATCATGAAGGGAAAGCAAACGTAGTTGCAAATGCTCTAAGTCGTAAGACCAGTCATGGATTGAATACTTTAGTAGAGGCTGATGAGTTATGTAGGGAAACGAGTAAAATGAACTTAGAAGTTGTAGAATGGGGAGTACCAGCTGGCATTCTTGAAAATTTGACTATCCAACTAACTATATTCGATGAAATAAGAGAAAACCAAGTAGGAGATGTGAAATTGGATAGGATCCGTGAGAAAATAAAGCAAGGCAAAGCTACATATTTCAAAATTCATGAGGATGGAAGTCTGAGGTACAAAGGTCGATGGTGTGTACCTCAAAAGTGTGAGGAAGTGAAGAGAAAGATAATGGAAGAGGGACACAATACACCCTATTCAGTACTCTCAAGTGGGAATAAACTATATAAGGACTTGAAAAAGGTGTATTGGTGGCCTAGAATGAAGAATGAAGTTGCGGAATTTCAGCAAAGTGTCTGACTTGCCAAAAGATGAAAATAGAGCACAAGAGACCACAAGGAACTGTGCAATCATTGGAAATTCCTGGATGGAAGTGGGATTGCATTTCAATGGATTTTGTGACTTGCCTTCCAAAATCAAAGAGTGGAAATGACACCATTTGGGTAGTGGTGGACAGACTTACAAAATCTGCGGTGTTTATACCAATGAAGGAGACTTGAAAGATGGAACAACTTGCAAAAGCTTACATCAAGAATGTTGTGAGGTCACATGGAGTTCCAAAGGATATTGTGTCTGATAGAGATTCCAGGTTTCTTTCAAAATTCTAAAAAAGCGTACAAGAAAATTTTGGTACGACACCTAAGATGAGTACAGCGTTTCCCCCTACCACGGATAGGAAAATTGAGAGAACCATTCAAACCTTGGAGGACATGTTGAGAGCTTGTGTTATAGACTTCCAAGGAGGATGGGAGGATAGCTTGAATTTGATTGAATTTTCCTATAATAATAGTTATCATGCAAGCATTGAAATGACTCCATTTGAGGCACTATATGGGAGAAAGTGTCGTAGTCCAATTTGTTGGAATGATATAAGTGAAACAATGATTCTAGGGCCTCAAATGATCGAGGATACAGTGAAACAAGTAAGGGAAATTCAAGCCAAGATTCAAGCAGCTCAAGATCGCCAAAAGGGCTACGCAGATTTGAAGCGTAGAGAAGAGGAGTTCTATGTTGGTGACAAGGTGTTATTAAAGGTATCACCAATGAAAAGAGTAATGAGATTTGGGAAGAAAGGAAAACTGAGCCCAAAGTACATTGGTCCATATGAAATATTGCAAGAATAGGCAAAGTAGCTTATAGGTTGGCCTTACCTATGGAGCTAAGCAAATTGCATGATGTATTTCATGTGTCTCAATTAAGAAGGTACATACTTGATAAATCCCATGTGCTACAACCTGAAACCATTGAGCTAGACCAAAGTTTAACCTATGAAGAGAGACCTGTCAAAATTCTTGACAGTATAGTGCGTAATACACGCAATAAGAACGTCAAGATTGTGAAAGTGTTATGGTCTAACCAAGAGTATAAGTTAGCCACGTGGGAGGCAGAAGAAGAAAATGAAAACGAAATACCCTGAGTTGTTTCAGGTATGTTGAGTTACGGGGACGTAACTCGTTTTCTTTTAGGGGGGTAGAATACGGTAGAATTTCGCGCTTTTTCCATATATTTTCAGTTATTTTTGTGCTTTTTGCACAATTTTAATGAGTATTTTGAGTTATTGTGTTCTCAATGAGACACAAAAAAGTAAAGGTATGACAAAAAGTACAGCAATATTATACTGAGTGAGGAAAAACTTTGAATTTCGTTTCCCAAGTTTCGGGACGAAACTTCTTTTAAGGAGGGTAGACTATAATACCTCGTATTTTTATACGTATTTTAATTAAAATAAGTATTTTGAGAAGTACTAAATTAAATTGAAATGTTTTATTTAAAGTATTTTAATTATTTATTTTAATAAGTTTGGAAATATTTATAAAAGGAAATTTTATTTAATTAATTAATTTAATTAAGTTGGGGTTTAATTTAAAGAAAGTTTTATTTTAGCAAAGTTTTATTAGGGATGGAATTAGGAAAAGTAAAAGAGGAAAGTTTAGGGAGAAGGGTCTTAGAGAAGGGGTATAAATATCCCACATATGAGGCAAATCAAACTTTGCCCAGAATGGAGAAAACCCAAGGTAAACTTCTCTCTCCTTTCTCCTTATTTTTCTTTCTTTTTCTTTATCTTTTTCCCTTCCCCTCTTTTCTTTTTTTCGGCTCCCCCTTCACCACCACCGGCCGACCACCAGCAGCGGTGGCCGCCAGCCTCCAGCAGCCAGCAGCGCCAGCCGCCGGGAGCAGCAGGTGGCTGTCGGCTGCCATGGTTCAAAAAAAAAAATTAATCTTTAATGTTAAAAACTAATTTATTCCTAAATCTAATTGTTAATTATGAGGTTTGGAACTTGATTTTTGATGTTTGATTATGAGTATTATGTTAATTAATTTTCAGATTATGTTTTTAATTAAAAAGCCCCGATTTTTGAAATCCTAGGTACTTGATTTATAAATTATTGAAGGGTTATGATGTATCATGGGTTAAACCTTTGATTTAAGTGTTTTAAGGCTTAATTACAGCAAGTTTTAATTAAAATATGGTTATTTTGACTTTTACCACCAAAAAAAATCAAAAAAATGTTTTTTACCACCAAAACTTCTAAAACTTTTATTTTACCACCAAATAAAAAATTAAAAATTATTTTTAACCACCTGTCGTCAAAAACCTAACGGAATTTTTAAAATACTTCGAATTTCGTGTCAAGCACATGCTCTTTAAAGGTTTTGGGGGGTATTTTGGTCTTTAGGGTCCAATTTGAAGTCAGAATTGACAAAAAATATCGAAAATGCATCGTTTTGCGTGTTTAAAATACCTCAATTTGCGTGAATACGCAAAACGAGGCATTTTCGATCATTTTTTTTTTGTCAATTCTGACCTCAAATTGGACCTATAGGACCAAAATGGCTCCCTAAACCTATGAAGAGCATGTTTTGCGCACAAAATTCGAAGAATTTTTTTTTAAACCGTTAGATTTAACGGTTTTCTTGACGTTAGGTGGTAAAAAACAATTTTTTTGAATTCTTTTTGTGGTATAATAAAAGTTTTAGAAGTTTTGCTGGTAAAAAACATTTTTTTGATTTTTTTTAGTGGTAAAAGTAAAAATTTCCATAATATTTAGTGCTGGAATTTTTGGTAGAGCATTTAAAATCAAGTTTCTTCAAGGAATTTTAATTATCCATTAATTGGGATTAAAGTATGATGTTTTAAATATAATTTCAGCTTATTTTAATTAAATTATGAGGGTTCTAATAATAGTATATATTGCTGGAAATTTGTGTAGAGAGGATTTTAATACTCTTCTATGATTTTAAATTATAGGAGACTTTGAAGTGAGCAATTTTTATTAGTCGTGGCGATTTTAAGATCGTATATAAGGTACGTTCGCGTACTTAGCATAATTATATTAATGTAGTAGCATGTTAAATGTGTTTGATTGATTACAAGTAGTATCATGCTAGGTTTGGATTGGAAATTTATAATTTGGGTGTTATTGGTGATTGGATTATGAAGCATGATTTATTTGTGATGGACTATTGAATGGAAACTAATAGTTTGGAATATTATTTACGAACCACATATTTATTTGTGGCGTGTTAGAGAGCATGCTTAATTAAACTAAATATTTAATTTGGTTTGGAATATTGAAAAGGAATTTTATTATAGTCCATATAATTTTTATTGATGCTTTAAGCATGAGGAAAGAGCTATATAAATGTCTATGTACAAGAGGAATAAATTGTATGTTGGTGCCTTAGTGCACTTAAGGTGTTTTTAACACCGAGGGATAGGATTTGTGGTGCTTTATGTGTTTAAGGTGTCATTGGCACCGAGGTAGAATTAAAAAGGATTCAACATTAAATATTATGTAGTCACTAATTATTCAAGAATTAAATTGGTATATTTGATTGACTGAATAATTATCGTTGATTGAATGATTATGGTTTGAGAGTCATCACCAAGTTTAATAATCTGTAAATAACGTAAAGTGAAAGAGATTACGCACCAAAACTCTTGGAACGTATATACCTTGAGTATGAACATATGGGGGGAGTTATGTGACTTTATATTTGATCATAACTTCTACTGGAGTACAATACGTTGTATATTCCTTTTTTTATTATTATGCGCGGGAATTCCGTCACCTATGAGTGGTTATTAATGCTGGCACGGTTAGCTCCCGTGTTAGTAACCTCAATTTATTTGAGGGAGGTTAAGTGGGAAACCCGTTCGATGCGTAGTCAACATTAAATAAAATATGTAGTGTCTAGTGAGAACTTTTATTGATTGTTGTATGCTTGAAAAACAGGTGCAACGAGGTAAGTTGTGTATTGATAGGGAATTATATGCTAGTGTGTTAATTACGCTTTTGTACTCAGCAATGCTGATTGTGTGTTTTGTGTGTTTGTTGGCCTTGTCTTTATCTTGGCCCTATGATGACCCATTTTCAATGGAGAGTAGTGGAAACGAGTAGAGATAAGCTTTTCAGGTGATGAAGCATATTCATGAATGGGCATGAGTGAAGAGCGAATCATGCTAGTTTCTATAAGTATATGAATGTGTTATTGCTTTAATTATTTATGACATTATTATTATGCATGACTAACGAAAAGGTTTTGAATTTGATTTGGTTTTAATAAGGGCCTATAATGGTTCCAAGTTGTAGGTTGATTTTTATTTTACTTCGTTTGACTTTGGTTTGACTTTACTTTCGTTGTTTGATTTTCAATGTTGACTTGGTTTGTAATGTTTTGAAGTTAGTCTTCCGCTACTTTTAAGTTTTCTAAAAAGAGGATTAATGTTTAACCACGGCCACCCCCTTGATTTTGGTTAAACATTAATTTTGTGTTTGATATCATACAAATTTTCACAGCTTAGTTGGTTAAACATGTGACATTTTTATGGGATTTCTTACGTGAGACTATAAGTTCGAATCTTGTTGCTATATTTTTTTTTTCCTTTTTTTTTCCCTCCAGTCTTTTCCTAAAAAGCAAAGTCTCATTTTAGCATTTACTTAGTACTCATAGTATTTAACAGCTTATTTCATAAATCATGGTAGCAGCTATAATACAAGTATACGATAAGATAAATTTGATTTTCATAAAGTTATACAAAGTAGCTAAGTCTTTAAATTTTATAAAATTTCCAATGAAAAATACCCATAAATTATATTGAGAGATATATATACAAACATATTTGATCTTGGCCACCCTAAAGTAAAATTTCTGATTCCGCCACTGCTTCCCCTTTTATGAAATTTAGAACCAAACTACACCAGACCTAAAAAAACAAACTTTAAATTTTAAATAATCCCAACTTTCATTGGTTCGCTCTAAATAATCTCAACTTTTGTTTATTTCTAAATAATCTGAACTTTGGGGGTTTTGCTGAAAATGATCCCAAACGGTCACTCATACATCAGGTTGAAGTGACACGTGTCATTGCGCGATTTGTTGAAAAAAAATGATAATAATAAAACTTGAAAAAAATAAAGAAAAACTTCCAAAAAAAAAAAAAATCAACCCAGCCACCGACCACCTTACCACCACCCTCTTCCCAACCCGTCGCACATAGATCTACCTCCGGAGCCCCCAACCACCGTCGCCGAACCTCCCCACGCCGTCGTTGGCTCCAAGACCATCCTTCCCTCACTTCAGCGACGACACTTCTCTCCTCCTTCCCCCTAAATAACCTAACCTCCGCCGCAACCCGAAACCCTAAAAACACCCAGCCCACCGCACAAACCCCCGAGGAAATACAAGTTTATTTGCTTTGCGCTGAAAATGGGTAAAACCGCTACTTGAGGTAGTGATTTTACTCCGAGATAAATGAAATTTGTTTATCATGGAGATTAACTGGGGCAGCCTCCAAACCTCACAAATCGCCGCTCCCCCACCCTCAGGACCCTTGCGCTAGGGTTTCGAAGGTAAGGGAGGGCCAATTTGGTGGCTTAATGCGCTGGGGGAGGGTTGTTTGGGGGTTTCGGGTTGTCGTTGAACACGGTTTGGGTGGTAGGTCATTGGGTAGGGGGTTTCGGGTTGCCGTTGAACACATTTCTGGTTTCCATCAAGGTTGGGGGGAGGCAGATCTGGCTGGGCGGGGATACCGGAATGGTGGTGGTCGGCCGGTAAGGTTGAGTGAGGGTTGGTTGTGGGAAAATTATTTTTTTTTCCAAAATTATTTTTTTTCAACCTATAATGTGCTAACACGTGTCACTTAAAACTTAAAAAAAAAAAAAAAAAAAAAAAAAACAAAACTATAACAGGTTAAAGGTCACTTGGGTTCATTAAAAGCAAATGACCCTTAAAGTTTAGATTATTTAAAAACAATCTGAAGTTAGGATTATTTTGAACAAACGGGCAAAAATTGGGATTGTGTTTGTCCACTTTTCCAAAAAAAAAAAAAAAGCATTTTTTCCGGTTTAGCAAACGAAATTTCAGTAGCTATATCATTTTTTTTAGATTAGCGACCAACTTTTGGTCCTAAAAGTTAGCAATGGAAAAAAGCCGTCCCTAATGTTTTTTCTCAAATTAATGCTGGGTCTCTTGACCCAACATGTCCTAATGTAGATCTGCTACTGATACCCAACAATCTTGCTTCACAAATATTACGACTAGATTTGACCTTCGGAATCTTTATACTTCTTGAGTTCTACAGAACAACGTAATACACTCAATTCAATTCCATACATCCAATCTATACCTACTAAAAAAATGAAGAGGGAGGGATGGGGATGGCCGGATGGGGATGGGGCAAGGGGTTACAAAACGACTTATATAGAGGTACAATTACTTTAAAAAAAGAAAAGAAAAAAAAAAAAAAAAAACAGTAGCCAGGCATCCTACGAATTGAAGACATTGCCTCGACTTCTAACCTGAACTAGATGCAGCAACCTTGCAGCCATCATCTGCTTCTGCATCATCTAAGCTTGGAGGTTTTGGAATCAGACCAAGAACCTCGAACATGCTTTGATCAGCATCAAAGTCATTATTAGCAGTGGTTAGCAGCTTCTCACCAGTGAAGATGGAGTTTGCCCCAGCAAGAAAACACAAGGCTTGTTCAGGCACTGAGAATCGTATCCTCCCTGCTGATAGCCTCACCATTGCAGCTGGCATTACTATGCGAGCTGTTGCTATCATCCGAATCATCTCCCATATTTCAACAGGCTGAACACCGTGATGAATACATAAATAGATTGAATATTCAAATAGTTGAATCATGCATTGTAATGAATACCTTCATAGAAACACTTTTTAAAGGGTCCAAAGGAACCATATGAGATGAAAAGGTAGGATTAGTTTAGCCACTTTCACAACTCATCATTATCAACTTATCATGGTACCTACTTTGTAACATATAAGAGCTATCTGGGACACAACCAGATATCTTTACAAATTAGGCACCCAAATTATCACATAGACACATGGTGATATGTAAATGCACAAATTTAACAAAAAAAACATGAGCTCAAGACACAAATTATAGGGATTATTGGGGGAATAATATTACCTTCTGATCTTCAAGAGGAGTGCCTTTTACAGCGACAAGTGCATTAATTGGAACACTCTCTGGGTGCGAAGGCAAAGTAGCCAATGTATGTAACAAACCTACTCGATCCTCAGCTGTTTCTCCGAGTCCGATTATTCCTCCTGTAGCAAACAAATCTTTAGATCAACCAGATGAAAAAAAGTAAAAGTATCACCAACTTGATGATGATAAATCCAAATATCCAATGTTTTGAGAAAACCAGACAGCTATAACTTAACAGCTTAGTAATGGGTTACTTTTCTAATAATTTGTACTCCAATGTCGTAAAATTATGTCAACCACCTCATGGTTTTTTGGTAGAAACTCACCACAGCAAACATTGATTCCTGCATCACGTACAAACTCAAGGGTTTGGAGTCGCTCATCATAAGATCGAGTTGTAATGATGTTTGGGTAATACTCTCTTGAGGTATCAAGATTATGATTATATGCGGTAAGACCTGCCTTCTTCAAATCCTCTGCTTGCTGTTTCTCCAGCATACCCAAGGTGCAGCAGACCTCCATGCCCATTTCCCTGTCAGAAAAGAAAGTTAGAAAATTTACATCTTACCTGAAACTATATCATTGAAGCAGCAAATCAAATTTATATGGAGTTTAATGATCTTTTTTAAGAACCCTCCACGTGATGTCAAACATAGATTCAATCAAATATGAGCGGTAATTGAATTTTAGTAGTTCCAAATTTTATCTATCAAAGTAAAACACAATTGAAGCTATGTCCATTGATTTGTTAATTGTTATCTGAATTAGCAAAACAGCTATATTATGGCATCACAATTTAAATTACTCCCTACGTGATACCATTTTAATTTTTTTATTCTTTCAAAGGGAGACTGGTTAATATATCATTCCCTAGCACATCAAATCAGAATTATAGATTATCATCACCTTATTTCTTTCACATAACCAAGAATTTGGTTGAAGTTAGTTTTCCTTCCTACTGTGTCCCTCCATGCAGCACCCATACAAAATCGTGTACTTCCAGCCTCCTTTGCCTGACAGTTTAGGAAAGAGAACAATAAAGATT
Organism: Chenopodium album; assembly: GCF_948465745.1. Classification (NCBI taxonomy): domain Eukaryota; kingdom Viridiplantae; phylum Streptophyta; class Magnoliopsida; order Caryophyllales; family Amaranthaceae; genus Chenopodium; species Chenopodium album. Next base: position 23,635,271 of record NC_137846.1, on the reverse strand, counting down.
TAAACGAAATAATTGCACAAAGATGCATTTGGATTAACACAACTAAACATTTTCAGTTACTACCCAAAATATTATAGTCACTACCTGATCTTATTAGTGACAAATGAGCATAGTCAAAATTCAAGCACAAGAAATTTGTCACATATCTTCCATAAAGCAGAGCATTCCCACAGGAAAATATAATCATAAAAAAATCATTAAACAGATTTCAAAAGCTGCATAAGTTCACAGCACATAGATTTCAAATTCATCTTTGTTTTGCAACCACAGCATGTTATATACATTAAAGAATCTCATAAGAATATGTATCCTATATGGTACATGGGCATGCAAACTGACGAATTAATCTCCTTCTAAACATAATCCAAAGATGCATAGAAGAAAGATCATACAGTTGTTAGCAGTTAGCACAGCTCATTCTTTTCTACTCTCAAGGTCTCTCAAAATATACCATGTATGGTAGAAGTAGGATAGGATGAAAGCAACGTAACATATGTGCAGTTACTTGAAGAAGTGTTTTTTTTAATCAGCCGAATTGGCATTCAGTAATACAGTAATGCACCAAAATCCGATTCTGAAGCCTATGAAAACCCATTGAAAGTCATAGTAGCTAACATTTTAACAAAACTGATTGTGCTAATCAATTTGCTCCAGGCCTCCATCTAATGAAATTCAATAATTCAAGTTCTTAAGCCAGCTGAGAATTGGGATCCCAATAGTAGTGCCAGTGAGCCAGTGTTAGTTTCATAAGATCAAATTACAATTGATATTGTAATAGTATAGTTTATCTTCAAGTGCAGTTTGGATAGTATAATCAGAGCCTAACTTTGCATTTGAGAGTTAAAAAATTACATATACTTCTAGAATAAAGAATTCAATTATCAGTTGTTGAAATGTTAATAAGGAACTCATGAAAGATGAGGAAATTCTCACCTTCTTTGCTGACTCTATGACTGCATCTTTATTCATCATTCTTTGCGCCTTCAATCCAGTACCATGTCGTGAAGATTGTGGGCAATATGAACAGTCCTCACTGCAGCCTCCAGTCTTAATGGAGAGAAGAGTGCATTGTTGAACTTCTCTGAAGTTGTGAGCATGTCTATGCACTTGGGCCTGCAAAGAAAAGTCCCCATGACAAACTCATAACAATGTTTCTGTTTGGTGAAAGGCCAACGGATAAATATCAGGCAGATGAGACTGATTTGTTATATTACAATATACAATAACATAAACCACAGTTATTGGTACAAATGTTGAGGAAATTATGTATGCCAACAAAGATTGTATATATAGAGGACACATATATTTTTGGCGAGCGAAAACAAACTTAACAACATATGTTGATTGAAGCCTTAAGTAGCACCTCATCATTTTCGAGCCACTTTATCTCTGACCCCATTCCTGATCCAATGTGGAGTATGGTTCGTTCATTCTACCTTCCTCAACTCATTTTGGAACAACCAATTCATGGGCGGGCGGTCCAAATCTTCCAACTTGGACTATTAAAAGATCCAGCACTTTGGGTTAAGAGGGTGTAGCATTAATGAGCCCTCACTAGAAAATTTGTCTTAAACAATCAACCTGAATTCATGTTCTCACGACGAAATTCCAGTACAAAGCAAACAGCAACTAATACAAACCAATAATGGCAACGAACAAAGTCATTCTTCGAAGCTCACTATAGCAACATTGTCGGTCATCCAATACCTTAAAGTTGGTCAAGAATGAATTAGAAATTCTCAGATCTTTCTAACCACAAGTACATGACTTGCACATCCCAGAATATTCAGTAACTGCAACTTAGCTACAAAATCTAAGGCATGATACTGTTGCATAGAAATCATTATTTCCCATAGAAAAGGCAATACTTGAACATGATTGAAGATGCTTGATTCCCTTTATGTTCATGATTTTCCCAAAAAATAATTTAAATTAGTAAATTAGACTAGCAGCTTATTTAACTATCTAAGTAAGTTTCAAATTTCCAATGCTAACAGCAAAATTCATAAATCAAATACTACTTCTTGGCAACAAAATCAAAACATTGTCTAAAACCCATTACTAATTCTATGCAAAAGCAAGAAAGAACCCAATATCATATTAAAAATACACCCAAAAAAACCCAACTTTTTCTAAACAAATATTGAGTTTTCCACAAAACAATTAATTAACATAATATGTACAAATTCAGGTAAAAAAAAAAAGCGAAGAAATATAGAAGAGAATGTGGTAGAAATACCCCATGAAAGAGAAGGTCTAAAACAGGAGAATCATAGATAGATTGAATTTCAGGACGAGTCCAATCAAAACGAGGACCATCTTTAATAGTTCTTTCAGCTTGAATTGCTGCAGCAGATGATGATGAAGAGTACCAACAACAATGTAAGCCCACAATTTGGGGTTTAAGTGTGTTGCGTATGGATCTTACCCACAACATTGTTTTCTCCGCTTTTGATAATCCTTTGTTGAATGTAGGTGTTTTGCAATGATAAAAGTTTTAAACTTTGTGTTATACTAGTATGATGCAATGGAGTTGAGGTTTTAATACTCCTTATGTAATTTGGTCAATAAATTAACAATGGTGGAGTGAGATGAGATTGTTGAAGGAGAATTAAGTTTGGAGTAAGAAGTAGGTGACTAGTGGGAGGATAAGTAGGTAGGGTTTTGAGTTTTGATGGCGAGTTAACGGATTTTTCAATGTTCTATTGGGTCCTCCCTAGAACCCTAGACTCTAGAGGCAATCTTAACTCGAGCTTGACTTGATCATTACTCGGTTAAAGCTCAGTTTAAGGGCTTGTTTCAGCTGAAAACAATTGAATTGAATTGATTGGACTTGAATTGAATTGAACTATATTAAACTTATTGGAACTGAATTGAAATGAAATAAATTGTTTAAAAGAGAAGAAAATTAGGAACCAAACTGAAATGATTGGAGCTAAATGAACTGAATTGAACAAAATTGAACTTATTGAAGCTAAACTAAACTGAACTGATTGGAACTGAATAGAATTGAACTGATTTTAAGCCGAAACAAACAGGCCCTAAGTTAGCCAGGCTCAAGTTCAAACTCATCACGAGATTAGATGGATTGAGTTTTGAACAATCTAATACTCTCAATTTGAAAGTTCATGTGATTCTCTATTGTGATAAAATAACTCTATACTACAATTGTATATCTTTAGACATTTGTTTTAAGTAAATTTAAATTCAAGTTTGGGTTTTGATCGACTCAAATTCAATCTCAAGCTCAAATTTGTGTCGAATGTGAGCTTGATCATATTGTTTCATTAACTATAAATTTATATACAATGTACTATGGAATTTATTATATCAACAGTCTTGTTAAATATACGAAGTAAATTACAATAGTTATTGAAGAAGATGTTGAATTAGTTTTTATTTGTTTTAATTTTTGATGAAATTTATAAATTGAAATAACTATACTAACCATCAAACTTATATATTTAAAGTGTATTAATATTTCTTTGAAAGGGTATGAATTGATGGAAAGGAGTGGTTAGTTTTAAAATTGAGAAATTCAAAAATCGTTAAATATGTTAATACTTGATAAATTTATTTAAGAACTTTAAGGCTAAAGTAGTATTACTCCCGTGGGCCCTTATTATTATTTTTTTCATGTCATGGATTAAGGCAGTCGCTACTCTTGGATAAGTGACACCCGCGTTTTTCAACCCGAATGGCATCACCGTGTAACAGTAAGTGTCCTGTGGTGTTATGAAGGTTGTTTTCTCCAGGTCTTCTTTGCCATGAGAATTTGATTGTAACCTGCGTACCCGTCCATGAACGAGAGAAGTGCATGATATGATTGGCTGTATTATCTACTAAAATGTCGATGTATGGTAAAGGGAAGTCATCCTTTTGACTTGCCTTATTGAGATCTCTGTAGTTGACACACATTCTTACTCTACCATCCTTCTTAGGAACTAGTACCACGTTGGCGACCCATTCTAGATACTTGGATACTGTAAGGAGGGTGTGCCCATCGTAGGAGATCCTTCTCCTTTATGCCCATGGCCCTTTAAAAGCCTAGGACTTTACACTTTTTAGGGTATTTTAGGATTTGAATTCCTAACTATTTGGGAGACCTTTGAATTAGAGTTGATCCTATCATCATGCTTTTTTGTAAGAAACTAGTAAGGAGTAGACAATGAGTTTTAGGAAAACTCATAAACGTCGTTCATTCCTTTCTCCCAAGTAGGATTCTAGGATATTTAGCATGAATCATAAGTTTACTCATGCCCCAATTGGTCTACTTGTACCATAAATGAGTTCGGGAGCGAGGGTACTAAAATAACGTTTCCTTTAGGGGAGAATTGCTATTCTAGTCCTAGTGCAGCCTCTACTAGCTCTTCCTTTTTCACAATTTCGTCACTAAACAATACATGCAACGTGATACCTAAAACTAAGTTAGTTGATTTTATTTACAAGCATTAATCACGTAGGAATTACATTGCAAAGTCATTATTCTTATTTAATTCAAATTCGTAAAAAGGAACAATAAACAAGATTCGCCTTAGCTTAGGTGATAAAACAACAATTAATTATTCCAATTCTAATCTTTGATTAACGCAAGAATACTATGTGAAATCGATTAATTAAAAGTTTATTTAAAGTGATCAAACAACACTAATTAATTAATTTTTAAACAATAAAAGAAGGGTGATTTATCTAAGTGCTCGGGAAACTAACCACTTTTCTTTGCTAGATCTTCGTTTAAAACACTTATGGACTCCTTCTTGTTCGAGACCCTCCACCATAAGGACAAGTATTAAGAGGGGTGAGTGTTTAGGACAAGAGGGTTAATAAATCACAAGTTCATAAAGTTTCTACCAGTGTTTCGGGTTAATTTTATGTGTCTTTAAGCTTTGTATTAAGCCCGTATTTATAGGGAATGAGTGCGTTTAGAGTTTTGAGCATTTTGCCGTAGCAGGTGGCGTGCGAATCTCGCAGGGTCGCGTGCGCCTGCTGTTCGCAAGTGATTGAGATGTGCTGCCATGGGCAGGGCAACTAATTTTCATGCGTTCGGTTTTATGGTAAGATTCGATTCAGTATTTTCATGAAATTCTGAATCTTCCGTGAGCGCATCACTGGAGGCTGTGCTGGGTGTCACACGCAACCTTGTAAGTTGCACGCAACATACCAGCGCGACTTATTGAGATGCTCGCGGATTTTCCTGCAGCAGCTTCAGTTTTTAACCTAGGCGCCCCTAAGTCTGTCAAAATTAGGTTTTAACTTCGGGTTTAAGCCTAATTATTGATCGGGCTTAGTTAATTGGTCTTTAGTTCATTTTGTTTTGGGTCAGGCTAGTTGTTTTGTATTCTTGTGACTTAATCAGTAGTCCATAAGTATTTTTCACGTTGATCCAACACAAAGATGGTTTTATTTATCGTCATAGGACTTCCGGTCGGGACAGGAGGCCAAAAGTAGATGTCTACAGTTAGCCCCCACTTTGATCGAGTCTAGAGTAGACGAGGATTAAAGTAGCCAAGGAAATAAATCCGAGACTCATTCTGCGAAGTTCCCTAAGAATAGTAAATCTTTCAGTAGTGTTAAGGATGTCGAAGCTATCCTTGATTCACTAAGTGTTGGAGACAAGTAACTATTAAGGCTAAAAAAAGTACTTTCTAGTCTTAACGCACTAAAGAATCTAGATTGATCTTTGCAAGTGTAGAATGCTTTTACATGTAAAGGTTGTTCCAAGTGATGTCATGTCATGAGAAGATATCGGTTTAAAAAAGAGTAAAGAGGATGATATCCTCTCAATATGACATCGTTGATCTAAAGTCCCTCGATATGTCATTGAGACTTTAGTCCATGATTTTAACAAGGTAAAAGATGATAAGAAGAGAGGTGTTTCGGTGTTCGTAGCCTAACTTGTGAATAGAGGTTTTGACACCCGCTTGCCAAAACAAAATATTCGGGGTCCACAAGATAGAAATACATGTCTCAGGACTGGAGGTATATATCCAAATCTAGTGAGAGAGGAGAAAATTGGCAACTCTCTCAGCAGTTTTGTCCACAAGATGAAAACACGCGTCTCAGGACTGGGGGCACGTGTCTAAATAGGTGCGACTTCGTCACGTCGCTCTTTATACAGGGGATGGATGGACACCCTAACTGTCCGGTAAGTCATTAAGCTCACTAACTATCGTATTTGCTTCCAATTGAGAAGTGTCTGTTCTCGATGGTTCGGCGTGCCAATCGACTCGTTAAGCTAACGCCTAAAGTTTGAAAAGAAGTTCTACCGTTTTCGTTACGGGAGGTAGATCACGTTGCTGGGAAGAGGGTGCAATTTTATGCAGCACCTACGCCATACAATTTTACGCTGTACGATACGCCATTCTTTTTGCTGTGGACGCTAAAAAAAACAAAAAAAATGTGACAGTTCTAAAGTCAGTACAGAAAATGACAAACATGTCTATGAGATCTTTTACGTAAAGCACCACTACGGAATGTTTTAAGACACGCTCACGAAAAACGTCCAAAACGTATGCTTAGGGTAGGCACAAAGTACGGTGTGCATGCAGGATGATGCAAAAAATTATCAAAGAAGAAAAATAAGCTACAAAATGCAAAGCAAATTAAAAGATTTCGATAATTACGTCTAATAACGTACAAAAACCGTTTAGGAATAAATCAAAATGTATCGAACTCTAAGTACCTGCCTTTTAAGTGACCAATATCCGCACGCAACTCAATTAGTAGCGCTGGCCAGGCGTGCGCAAGAAATAGGGTTGCGCTGGGATGCCACGCGCAACTTGATAAGTTGCGCGCAACATTTAAATTAGTAAAAAGAGTTGGAGAAGCGCGATCTGTAGCTCGCTCTCTTCTTCTCCTCTTTTGCCATTTTCGACCTCTTTCTATTTTTATTGTCGTTTGAAGTTGAGGAAAGTAAATCTTGCTCCTTTTTATTGTACCAAACTTTGAACTTGGTCAATAAAATAGAGAAAGCCGAATGAAAAACCTTAACTTTTAGAAGTTGGGGACTTTGATCTGACTTGTTTTCATGAATTTGTTTGTTCTATGTCATTGGGACATGTTTAAAGAGTATATTGCAACAAATTTCATGTGAAATGGTAAAGTATTGATCCTATATGAGCATATACAAGAATATATGTGTTTTTTCTTTAATTAATTTCGAATTTGTGCTTGAACCCCTTTTTTGGCTCACATGAACTATACTTATAAATTTTACTGTAAATTGAAGTGATTGAACGACATTTATGCACTAAAATTATGATCGAAATTTTGAACTTTAATAATGGCATGAAATTGTTCTTGCGACTCATGTCTATTTTTGTCATGCCAAAATTGGTTTTAACAATGATAACAATAATCTAAAGTTATTATAATTCACTTATAAAACTATGATTTCAAGATTTGCATAAACTAGTAAATTTAGGAAACTGTTGAAGACATCATCGAACTGGTGTAATTTGGCTATATCTCGGGCTTTTGAGCCCCCATTTTATATTTTCGAATGTCGTAGCCCCCAATATTGGGTAGCTTCGATGAGTTATTTGTTTTTAAGAATTAGACCCTTTTGTGTTGCTCGAAATGGGTCTAGAAATCCCGTGTTTTGTCTTATTGTTACACCATTTAGGATTTTTGAAACGTTTAAACGAGTGTGTTAAAATCTTTTTCGACCATTCATAGTTTTAACAAATGAAATGTTACTCAATTTTTTCCCTATTCTCGTTACCCTCGAATTCTTTCTCTTGAGTTCAAATTTTGTTACTGATTGAAGCTCGAGAAAGTAGATTTTATGCTCTTTTGTGAAATTCTAATGTGCAACAATAGAGAATAAAAAAATGAAGACCCTTAATTTTTTTAACTTAGGAGTCCTTTATTTACATTTTAACTCATGAAATTGTTTGTCTTATGTTGATGAAGTGTCTTGATACAATTTTCACGATGAACGATTGAGTATTAAACTTTCGTATGAGCAAGTATGTTGTATGCGTTTGAATTCTATTTTGATACTCATGATTTTGTTTCTTTTGCTCTATACTAGTCATACTTTCTAATCTTTAGAGTAAATTGAAGTATTGAAACAACAATCATACATGCACTAAGATTAGCTTTTGAAGTTGATCTTAAAAATGGCTCGAATATGTAACTTGTTCTAGGGCCAAGTTCAGTTGCAAACTTAGTTTTCAAAGGAACATAATGGTTATTAAATCATTATGATGCATTTGAAAATTGTAAGGCTCGAGATCTGTGTAAACCATTTATAATTTAGGTGATTCTCGAAAGTGGCTCGAATGGCATGAATATCTCATTTTGTTTATTGTGGATGTTGGAGCCCCCATGAGTCGGGTTATGCGCATTTTTGCTATTTCACAAGTCTTGGAGCCCCTAATTTAGGGTAATTCTAATGACTTTCTATTATTTAGGCCATTCATATGATCATGATATGGGAATGAGCCTATGTATCCCATGTTTTATGTTTTGAGAACGTTTTAGGATAATGACATGGCTTACGCTTGTTTATAAACCCAAAACAATTATAGTTAAGGTTTAGTAATCTTTACCTAATGTATGCCTAAACGTTCGTAAAGATCATTGCGGTGACATTATTCTCAAAGTTGATTTAAAACATCAAATGATTTCATTGTTCTTATCAATCTTTGATTTTGGTCTTATAGGTGGTTCGTTTACCATCATAACCTAATATTCTCAGGATGACTAGGCGAGAACAAGTTCGAGTCAAGAAGAAGTCGAATCTTAGTTCATTCCTTTTGGAAATATATTTATGTACATACATGCACTAGTAGAAAAAATACTATTTGTAACGCCCTATTAGTAACTGACATGAATTATGTTAGTTACAACAACATTATTAGTAACTGACATAGATAGTGCAAGTTACAAATAAATTAGTATTAGTAACTAGCATAACCAAAGCCAGTTACAAATAGTAGGTTAATGATAGGCTGACTAACTATTAGTAACGGGCATGAATAAGGCCAGTTACAAATAATAAGTCAAACTTTTTTAACCTTATTAGTTGTAATGGGTTTTGTTAAAGCCAGTTACTAATACTAGCACTCACCACTCACCACTCACCACTCTTATTATTATTTTTTTATTTCCACAGAAAACCCGCAAGCCGCAACTTTCCTCTCTCCTTTGAGAGTTGAAACTACTCTAAAGATCCTTCAAAACTCCTTTAAAGCTTCTCAGAAATTGTTTAATCAAGAATATTATCAAGGTATGCTCTTGATCTCTACATAATTTATGTATTTTTGATTAATTAGAAGCGATTGTTTGATATAAAGAACTAATATGAATTCTAGGGTTTGTTTTGAACATGTTCTTAATTAGTTTGTATAGTAGTTTACAATATCCAATTTGCATGAATTTATATCTAATATAGCCATGAGATAGGCGAATTGGATGAATTTCTAATTGAGTTTGTTAATTTTTCTGTGAAAATTCATTGTCCAGTAGTATCGAATTCATTGTCAGTCATTTCAAGCTTGTTTCTCCTATTTAACCTTTCGATTTTCCCTTTAATTTGGCGTTAGAAAAAAAAAACCATGTTGTTCCCAAGAGGATGTTCCCAGATTTCAAGAACTGGGTTAAATCAATTTCGATATTCAGTTGTTGCCCCATATTATCAATTGTTATGCAACTCTAACGCCATTATAGATATTCAATTGTAAGGAAGTTGTATGACAAGTAAATCAAATCCTATAAAGCTCTTAACCTAGGCTGAGGCTTGGATTTGCAGTTTTGCTTTAAGGATATTTTGGGGAAAGGTTAATCCCATCTCACAATAAAGAGTTTCTGCATTGGCATGATTGACATGCTGCGTATAAGCACTGCTAGTTGTGGGAATGTCTACAACAGCTGGTAATGCTTTTTGAGGAATTTTTTTTGTTGCATTCAATTGTCAATCTTTTGAAAGATCTCTAATTTTTTTTTTATTCGTGAACCTTTTTTATGCTTGTCAAATAAAGGTGTTGTAGAAGAAAAACTGAAAACCTGATCCAATTTGCTTTACCATATATAATCAACATTTTGTTTGTTACCATTTTCTGGTATGTATTAACCATCTAGGTGGATTCTAATCCAATTGGAAACCCGCTAAAGAAAAAGTAACATATACATCTTTAAAGGATTAAGATAAGGTCTTCAATTTCATCTCGAGGCAGATGACTTTTAATTGCCTCGTATAAGGAAACACTCTTCCTATAGTTAAATCCTCCTTCCTCAACCGAGAAATATATTAGAATCCTTAGGCAAAAGATCAATAAATTTAATGCCACGAACTATGAATAGGGTAAATCCTAGAAAAAAACGAGAATAAACTTACCAAAGTCTATGAGAAACAAAATTGATTGCATAAATGGTTTTATAGAACATAATTGACTAACTGAGCACCCCCTTTTAAATGAATTGCTATTATAAATGGAGTAAATTTATCCTATTCTTTGATTCACTTTTTAGTTCCAGCCTGAGTAAAAGAAATAACAAGATATAATTCTCAATGTGACAATGTGTTATAAAGTTGATTACTCTAAGGTTTTGCCAAAATCCAGCCAAAATCATGAAATGTGTACATGTCACATATAATGATTTTTTTTTTTCAAATGTCAGAAAATTCATGTGGAAGACCATTCCAAATGTCCAATGCTATTTAGAGCATCATGAAATTTCTGAACTTAGGCAGCAGGACTTTGAAATGTTGACTATAGGAAAAGTTGTCCGCGCATAGGCAGCAAAAGAAAAGCAGTGTGAAAACACTAATAAGGGTGAACCAACTCTAAAGGTAGTATTCCCTCCATTTATAAATACTTGCTCCATTTTTCCATGTGCGGAGTTTTAGAAGAAATTATAAAAAGTAATAAAATATGGAGGTAGTTTATCAAAAGGTGAAGCTACTATTCTATCCTGGAGCCAAAATGATGCTTTAATTATAATGAACACAAAGTAAGGACTTTTTGCTTACTCAATTGGGTTGTATCTTGATTTAAAGTTTGCTTTATCTTGGTTTTCTTTGATTATTGGTTTGATATTGAGATTCACAAAATAATTTTGACATTTAAAGAGATACATGGGTGGTAGTTAATCATCAATACCATTAATGGAGTAGCCTTTTTCTTCAATTAACTTTGAGGAGATCTCTTTTTCTTGTTAATTTAGTCACAACAGGGTGGTTGATGTTTCTCTTCTGTCTTATTTTTCAGATTATATAATTTGTTATTTTCATCTCTTCTAGTTGTACCTGTGGCCATATCAAAAGACCAATGATACTTGTTGAACCAAGTCTTGGGGCTGCTATTGCAATATGCCTTGCGGTTAACCATCTAAAAGCAGTAATTTTTTCCTCACCCCTAATGAAAATAACCAGATATACATCCTCACAGCTTGGAATTTATGTGAATATACAATATTAAAATGTTATATATGTGGCTACAATTGGAATTTGACTCGATATCTCTACATGATTTTGGTTAACAAACTGATTTTGATTGATGTAAGTGTATATACAGAAGGTTTAGGGGAAATATAATGGCCAACCTGCCCCCTTTTTTTACTTATGCTGGTGTGAGTTCTAATCCTAATAGAAATTGGAACCCCTTCCTCCTCTCAAAATGATGTTCATCTCCTTTTGTATATAGCAACATAGATCTTTTTGTTTCTTATCTTTTACTTTTCAGAGAATATTGTAAGCCACTCTAAACTTGCATGCTTTCTCATTTGCTAAATATTGCCAAGTATAACATAATAATGCAATTGTATCAATATTCTGTTTGAATAGTTTGCTTACTAGAAAAGTGTTCCCTTGCGACTTTATGTATATTGCATAACCTTTATTCCTTTAATGATGTATCCTTGAGCATAAGCGTGGACTAGATGAATATAAGAATCCTGTTAGTGTTGCTGAGAAAATTCTGCCAGTTGCTAATCCATTCTGCAATTAGAACATGATCTTGATTGGGGGAATTAATTACTAGTCAATTGCCCCTCCAGATGTGAGTAGCAAACTCACAATGTGGAAAATGTGATTCAAGGTTTCCAATTTTCCCCTTGCTGTACTACCCTCCGATCTACAAAGTTGGCAAGCTGTGATCCTCTTTGAGAGATTTTTTCAATCTTTCGCTTCCTACAGGAAACAGTTTTATTGTTCTACATTTGTTGACATTCCTTTTCTTTTCCTAGACACAGTGTCCATTATCCAGAACATCATTAGTTGTGTATTCACTTTAATATTACAATACAATAATTATAATTTGACAGTATTTTTACTCTTGTTGAGCTTGTTTAACTGCTATTTGGTAACCTTTTAATCTGCAGAAGAGTCATGCATTAAGAATTGCTGTTGTGGCTTATGTATACAATTCAAGGAAATATGCTGTCAACTTTATTAGATCATTTGTGGACACCCTTATGACTTTGTTTAGGTTAACCATTTGGCTGAGATCATTTAGAAAGAAGGCCAAGTTTAGTAAATAAATTGGATGTTATATTCTTCAACATGTTTGCTAAATTTCTAGATTTAGATTGTCTTGTTCCATTTGATGTTTGTCTTTACAACATCTTATTTAAGTATCAGGGATTGATTATGTTTTGTTTTGTGTTTACAAAAGTGTAGAGTATAAGGATCAAGCATCATGCGTATCCTGTCATAGTTACCATAGTGCTTACCACGGCACGATTAATTTATAGTGGTTCTCCTATATAAAATTTATTTACTACTTCGGGTTTTTTCTCTTCAGTCTAAAGAGTGAAATAAATATGATCTTTGATTAATAACTTTGTAAGACCTTTCTTCTTTTTAGAGTTAATTTGTGATAGATATTCTGCACTTAGTTTCTTCCCAGCCTTGTCATTTGTTCCATTGCCTGTTTTTTATGCTTGCTTGGTACACGTCATTTTGGTTGGCTTGTATGTTGTCAGATTCACTTGTATCTTCAATGAGTAAAGTTTTTATTTTTTTTATTTTATTACATATAATGTTCAGGCACATATCAAAACTGATATCAGATGCATCTAGCTTGTGGTGGTCACATTTCAGGTTGGAGTTCACTCAAGCAAAGGTCAATAGAGTTTTGAGCTAGTTTAGGCACTTAGATTCATCAAGGTAATTAAATAATTTTGCAAAGAATGACTTTCCTAAGTGTATGTCGATGTCTGATGTTACCTGAGTAGTCTCCCTGTATATCAAGTAACTAACTTCTAGCTTGTGTATGTGATATAGGTTGTGATATCAGGCACCTGCTATCTTGTGTATGTGATGGTTTGGTCTAGTTCAGGAACCTCCGCACCTGCTAGTTCAGGTACCTAAGAAATTGAAATTTGAGCTACTTCGGGTACCTCCTAGCTTGTGTATGTATGTAATAGATTGTGCTAGTTCAGACACCTAAGAAACTGAAAATTGAGCTAGTTCAGGCACCAAGCATCTGCTACACTATGTTTTTGTTGTATTTTATGTGGGGTTGTTTTATTGCTCTCCCCTCAACTATAAAAGCAACTATATGTATGTGACAGTTTAGTCAGATACAACTATATGTATGTGATAGCTAGTTTAGTCATAGCATAGTTTTAGTGAAATTACTGGTTTTGATTTTTGTATTGAATTTATTTGTGACTAGTTTTGTCTAATAAGTGACTGAAGTTTTTCTTGTGAGTTTTGATGCTTACGGAATTTTCACCATATACCACTAAGTTTTAACTTAATTCACCATATACCACCAAAAACTTTCTAATTCACCATGTACCACTGAGTTCCTGTGCAATACCACAAAATACATTTTTTGACAACTGTTATTAGTCTGCCGTTTGGGGTATTTTACTAATTCACCATATACTCATGTTTATAAAGTTATTTCACCAGATACTATTAAATTAAAAGATATTTCACCATATACCTAGAATTTTCAACGGCTATTTTAATTGTTGCATCTACTATTTTTTGTTACTACACTACTATTCTCTTGAGCTCCTTTAACATGCTCTCATCTCCATGACATTGTGTGTCTATGCTTCCCCTGCTTTGAAATTCATAACCAGAAAGGACATTTTTTGCTCAGCATTACCCTTGCACCATCGAAATTTCTCTCATATATCACACTTATAGTACAACTTTTATGGATATTTTGCCGCATCACAGCTCCTTATTTCAAATTTCTTCCCACATGTACAAGCTTTGTTTGGCATTCTTATGTATGCATATTTGTAAGATGGCGATGATGATTTCGAGTGTGTTGACATCTTTGAAAATGCTTTTAGAAGGGTGAAGTGCTGCTTCAATCCCTCAAGTATTATGTTTATATACATAAACTATCCGTTATAACAGTCAACAACTAATTTTTTTATAAAAAAAAACCGTTGTAATTTCTGGGAATATAGTGAAATATCTTTTAATTTAATGGTATATGGTGAAATAACTTTATAAACATGGGTATATGGTGAATTTGTAAAATACCCCAAACGGCAAGCTAATGGCAGTTACCAAAAAAAAGTATTTTGTGGTATTGCACAGGAACTCAATGGTATATGGTGAATTAGAAAGTTTTTGGTGGTATATGGTGAATTAAGTTAAAACTCAGTGGTATATGGTGAAAAAATCTTTTACATCCCCTCAGTTTGATGCATTGACCATGTTGGAAGAGTTCACTTGGTCACTGTCTGAAACAACCCTTTTTAATTTTGCTTTTTTTATGTATATATTTCTTTCCCATGCAGAATTCTGTCGCAATATCAAGTGCTCAGTGTGAACTGCTGCTATCCTATACAGAACAGTCAAATTTGTGAAGCAGACATAATCGACAAAATCGTCAAAATTTGAAGGTTGACCATTGTATCAATTAACTAACTAGCTTTTTTTAGTTATAGAGTATTATTTATTGTGAATTGTGAGAGAAATATATATTTGTAATTTATAAGTACATCAATTCAATATAATTTACAAGATGTCGCTTAAAGTTGGTCTTATATTTGTTAGATTGATAGTTATTGTATTTTATAAAAGTTTATTAACAATTAATGGTCTTTACATTAAAAAAATATAAATGTAGTGTACGGGTGGTGGTAGTAGAGGAATTTGCTACTGCTACCATTTTTTTTAATTTTTTTTTAATAAAAACACTATTCTTAACTAGTGTTAGGCTATGCTAGTTACAAATAATACTTCATTTGTAACCGGCATAACTTAATGCCAGTTACAAATAGTATGCTTTCTAACTTGGAAAATAGCTTATTTGTAACTGGCGTTAGGTTAAGCCAGTTACGAATAGTACATTATTTGTAACTAACATTAGCCGGTTACGAATAATTTTCACTAGTTGTAACGGTGGCATTCGCAACCAACAATGCCAGTTACAAAAAGTCAATTTCGCCAGTTACAAATAGCATTTTTTTCTACTAGTGATGTATTATCCAAACAGTTTTTGAGAATCTGAAAATTTATTTAAGAACAATTCAGATTGGAAATTTTGAAGACTATTTTTTTTTATTTAGAGAGTAAGAAACATGTTATTTTGAACTAGAATTCAAAATTTGGAGAGGGTCCAATAAATTTAATGAAAGTTTGTTTTAAAATGAAGCAAATTTTTCTAGTACGCAAAATACATAATCATGTTATTTTCGAAACTTGACCCAAAATGGAAAGAATAGTCTAGCTCGTGATTGAATGTGACTTTTTGTCCAAGATTGATGAAGGTAAGTTGTAATTTGCAACTTATTTCAATAAAGCTATGAAAATGTGAGCAAACTTTCGTATATATAATCTTGTTATCTCTCCTTTTTTAGTGTTTGTCATCATTGTCATATCTTTTTAAGTGAAAGTAAAGTTCTTTCAATTAAACCAGCACCACGGTTTGAAAATTAATAATTTGAAATTAGGTTTGATGGAGTGTTAGAATAATTTATAAAATCATTCGAATCTCTTTCCAAAATATGGTCTTATTTCAAAAAGAAAGTTAAGGTGAGACCTATATGTTGTAGCCCCCGAGTGTAAATTTAGGTGACTTTCGGAATTCAAGTATACATATGCTAGGGGATGTTTCTCATGTCTATTTGAAGCCCCAAGATTTAAGTTTTCAATTTGTGGAGTACTGCATATGTTTATCACGAACTATTTGATCAAGTAACATAATTAATTATCTTTGTCTAATAATAGGAAGTGGTATTCTTCACTTTGTCATTTAAAGTTATTAAGATGATGACTTTGCATGACATTGATTTCATAGCATAAATAGCGTGTTCAAATCTGTAAATAGAGAGAAGTGGGGATGTCTAAGCTTTTTTGAGCCCCCAAAGAGCAAAAATTTGTTACCATTTTTGGAGTTTTTCACTAGTAGAAAAATAGCAAAGGGCACCGGTTCAAACCCGGCTTAAGGCACCGGTTTGAACTGGTGCCAATGTGGGGGGTGCCAATTACCCCCCTTTTTGCCATCGGTTCAAAACAGGTGCCATAAACCGGTTTTGGCACCGGTTAACCGGTGCCTTAAATAGTTCCGTGAAATATTAGTTTTTAGTGGCAGCTCTTTTAGGCATCGGTTAACCGGTGCCTTTTTGGTATTTTTTTTTCTTTTTTCTTGCAATAATAATAAAAATAATATAAAAACACCAAAATTGTAAAATATGGAGTACAAACCAAACATCAGTAATCGATATAACAGAAGCAAAAACAATGAAATATAATCACATTATATTTAACAAGTAAATTGTTATTGTACAATACAAAAAAAAATTAAAAAATTACAACGAATTATAATGAAATTCAACTCAGAAATTGATATTGTACAACAAAAAAAAAAAATTTACAACATCAAAACAATATTCCAAAATCAAAGTCTTGAATCCTTGTTGCATGAATTAACACCTGCATTAATTAACACCCAGAAATTATTAAAACTAAAAAAAAATACGAAAAACAAAAACCTAGAAAACTCATGCATGAAAGAGAAAGAGAAAAGGACGAAAACCCAAATAAATCGCCCAATAAAACCCAGCAAATCTACGAACTCCAAAACTTTCGAAAATCAATCAAACCCAGCAATCAATTAAACCAGCAAACCCAGAAAATCAATTAACCCCCAAACTTTCGAAAATCAATTAAACCCAAAAATTTCGAAAAATCAATTAAGTGCAAAAATGACAAAATCAATTAACCCAAATAATTCCAAAATCAATTACACCAATCAATTTTGAACAATATTACAACAATCAAACCTAAAAAAATTAAGGCATATAACATAAATAATCAAACCCAGAAACCCTTACCCCAAATAATTAAACCCATGCACTAACCTCAAATTTGACCTAAAAATAAGCGGACTTGGTGGCGGCGGTGGTTAGTGGCGTCGGTGGTGGTGGGCAAAAGACAAAAGAGAGGTCGGAGATCGAGAGGACAAAGAAGATTCACCGAGTATTTCTTAGATATTAAATGGCAAAATCAGATGATTTTTTATTTTAGAGAGAAATTGGAAAGAAGAGGACAGAGAGGGGAGAGAGGACAGAGAAGAGAGGTCGGAGAGAGAAGGAGGAGAGGCGCCGAGTTCAGAGGAGAGAGAAGGAGGTTAGCTTAGGGTATATAAAGGAAAAAGGCCGTTTTTTTTGGTGCATCGGTTTAGTGGCACCGGTTTAAACCGGTGGCCTTTTTATTTTTGGCACCGGTTTGAGATGAACCGGTGCCATTGTTCTTGGTCTAAATCCCCGCCTAATTTTAGGTCGGTTTTTGCCATCGGTTTGGCCTGAACCGTTGCCATTTGGGGGTTGCCTTTTTGTATTTTTCTACTAGTGTTTGTTTGCCAATGTGTTAGAATCCAACTCCTTTTGATGTATAGATTCCCTTTAGATGCTTTCCTAGGGTTTAGTTTATGTTTTCTTAGCTTGAGGTCCAATTATTGTGTTACAATCAGTTCAGTGTTCACTAGGGATTCTCCTTGTAATCAATTTAAAGCTCTTTAGAGGGTGAATGATTAATGAAATCTTAAACCTTCTACCAAGTGTTGCTTTGCTTTTATGCTTGTTTGTTGTTAGACCTTTATAGATATTGTGTCTTACTTGCATAATAGCTCCCCTCCAAACCAACTTGATGCATTAAGAGCTCGTGGTTCGGACCCGCTTGTGCCCGCCTTGAAGTATCGGCCGTCACAAGCCCCGACCACCCGCACTCTGTCGCCAAATAGACGTGAGTGCTCCTTTGATTTAATTTCCCGCTTGTGTTGCTTCGTACTCACAAGCCCCTCTTCCGCTCAAGGCTCGCGTTCTTGCCGCCAAAAAGCTAGAGCGCGCCGCACTTTTCGGGGTCCAAACTCCCGGACCGTGACAGTTGGTATCAGAGCCGAGGCCCAAACCTCATCGCAAGCAACCCGTGTAGGCAGCAAGGAGGGCTACACGTAGATGGAATTCATAGAGGAAAGACTCGGTTGGCTGGAGACGAAAGCGGACGAATGGTCTCAGCTGCAAGTCATTGTGCGCAAGCAAGCCGAGCAAATTGTGAAATTGATGGAAGATAGAGATGCTCTCCGCGAACAATTGCAATTTGTTCAAGGACAAGCCGATGAAGCACTTGAGAAATGTGCTACCTTAATGCGCGATGTGGGCAGAGACGCACTTGGGGTTGGTGCGGTGAAGATCAAGCCGCCCAAACCTCGCGACTACAGTGGCGCCAGAGATGCCAAAGAAGTGGATAACTTCCTCTTAGACATGGAGAAGTACTTCTGATTATGTCAATTGAGTGACAATCAGAAGGTGGATACTGCCATCATGTACTTGTCCGAAGATGCCAAGCTTTGGTGGCGCACCAAGCATGGAGACATCGAAGCAGGAAGAATCATAATTGATACATGGGCGGAGTTCAAAGAGGAACTCAAAGAACAATTCTACCCCGACAACACAGAATTTGTTGCTCGGATGAAGTTGATAGAGTGCCGCCAGAAGGGTTCCATTCGCGACTATGTGAAAGAATACTCGGCGATAATGTTGGACATCACAGACATGAACGAGAAAGATCGAGTGTTCAACTTTGTCAATAAGTTGAAGGAATGGGCGCAGCGAGAAGTTTTAAGGCAGAAGATTGATACCCTCGTTGCTGGAATGTGGCTGCTAAGAGATTAATGGACTACTCAGTCGGGAAAAGCCAACAATCCGAGAATGATTCAAGTGGGACGTCAACACGCTCCAATTGCCCAACCCCAAGCTCTCCAAAGGGCGTAGAGAACGGCTCTCGAGTATTGTCCAACACCATTAATACTTATCAGAGAAGAAGTGGAGGAGGTGATGTGTAGAGATTTACATCGACCGTCTCCCACAACTCCGAAAACTCTAAGACCAGCGCGTCCTCGACAAATACCAAGTCGCCGAACTGCATTCTTTGTCGAGGCCCACACAAAAGCATAAAGAAGAGCTTGACAAGATCCAAAAGAGATTGTCATCTATGTCCGTATAGGAGATCCCAGAGGAGAAAGAGACCAGCAGAGACAACAGCCCATACTACGGGATGTACTCCATGCGAATGACTGCCCTAGAACCTGAATTTCGGTACCTATTAGCAATGCGAGTGATGGAGCCAGAGAAGGAGGCGACATCGAAGAAACAAAGCTCGCACTAGAGACACCCAGAGGCGGGAGATAAAGCCCACAGAGCCGGCAACATCCCAGATGCACACCTGCCAAACTCAAAATCAGACACCTGGTTCGAAGCAAAGAACGACGAGCCCAGAGACACCCTAGAGACAAGCACTAGAGTCAACAAAGATTCCAGTAGTCTGCTGCATCAATGGCGCGTCAGAGACTCAAGATAGTTTAGGATTTTCTAGTTTTGTTTGTAACCCATGTAAGTCGACGAGGTCGTCGATAGGTTAAGTGGGGCAGGATGTTAGAATCCAACTCCTTTTGATGTATTAGATTCCCTTTAGATGCTTTCCTAGGGTTTAGTTTATGTTTTCTTAGCTTGAGGTCCCATTATTGTGTTACTGTTAGTTCAGTGTTCACTAGGGATTCTCCTTGTAATCAATTTAAAGCTCTTTAGAGGGTGAATGATTAATGAAATCTTAAGCCTTCTACCAAGTGTTGCTTTGCTTTTATGCTTGTTTGTTGTTAGACCTTTATAGATATTGTGTCTTACTTGCATAATAACTCCCCTCCAAACCAACTTGATGCATTAAGAACTCGTGGTTCGGACCCGCTTGTGCCCGCCTTGAAGTATCGGCCGTCACAAGCCCCGACCACCCGCACTCCGTCGCCAAATATACATGAGTGCTCCTTTGATTTAATCGCCCGCTTGTGTTGCTTCGTGCTCACAAGCCCCTCTTCCGCTCAAGGCTCTCATTCTTGCCGCCAAAAGGCTAGAGCGTGCCGCACGTTTCGGGGTCCAAACTCCCGGACCGTGACACAATGGGAGGGATCATCTCGACTTACCCCCCTAAAAAAGAAATGAACCAAAAAGACGGATTTGCATAAAAAGGAAGGGAAATCCGATTTTCCCGTAGAAGAATAAAGAAAGAGAATTAGACATGTTTTCGAAAAGCAAGGATTATTGACTTAATATTTAAATCATCGTGATGACTTGGCAGTGCAGTATACGTGTAATAGCGATGACGATCATTTTTTCATGTAGCGATCATGTTCAATTAATGTTCCTCGCTTAGAGAGGATGAAGATGTCCCACACAACGACTAGATTAATTGCTCATGACGAATTGGCTAATGCTCAAGAGTTGTAAAAGACATCTAAGATTAACGTCGAGGATGTCAATATATCAAATCAATTTACTGTATTAACCCATTTTCTGTCTAGGCAATGTATATATAACTTGAATTACCTTGGTAATAAATAGCCCTATTATTAAAAGAAAATAAGATATTGTTTTAAAAAGTGATAGACATTTTATTTTTCTTAGAAAAAGATATGGAAAACATTGAATTTAGTTTGATTCGATTGCTTTACTAAAATGATGTAATCAAGCCAATGGCTATCAAATCATCCAAATTATTTGATTTTTTTTTAATATGATTTTGTAATCATTACTCAACACTTCATGCATTTTATGTATGAGCATAACTACTCAATAGTAGGTTCATATGTGCAAAGGTATAAGGTGGGCTATATTTTCGTAGAATGATGATTTTTGTGGTACATGATTATGGTCCACCTCAAGGAGGGTCTTTCCAGGATTATAACGTGGCTAGGCTCAAGGTTATAAAAATGGATAGACTCAAGTATACTCCCATAATCCCTTTTCTTTTAGTGCTTCTCAAATTAAAACCTTTCTGCTTTGTGTGACAACTCCTACATTAGGTGCCTTTTCCTTGTCTTTTCTCTCTCTCTCTCTCTCACTTTCTTCTCTCTCTCTCTCTTTCTCTTTTCTCTTTCCTTTTTGACAGTTTGGTTTTGGGTTTAGAACGATTTTGCATTCAATCTTTCCTTTTTTGGGTTTAGACTAAATTTGTGTCCCCCTATTATGTTTCATTCCCCTAATTTTTCATTTATATCTCTTTCCACCATTCCCATCCCAAGGTTTCGAATCATATAGGTTGAATAAGTAAGGGTCAATTGACGAAGCTCAAAAGGGCTAACAAAAGATGGATTGTTCTAAGGTTATTAACATGGAATTATCTACGTGGAGTTTCAAGTTGCCTCTTGTGTTGGTGTAATAATCATATCTCTTCTTAGTGGGCCAAAAGAGGGGCCTCTTTTCATTCGGTAAATCTTGTAAGCCAAAGCTAATCAAGATTCTTAAAGTTTTGAGTATGTAAGCCTTTTTTGATATTTCCTATTGTAGGGAATATTTCAAGCATCCCACACTTGAGCCCCACTGTGATCATACACTTAAGCATGGTGGCGTCCAAAGGGAAGAAAGCTGGAGAAAAAGAGTCGCCAACAAGTTTTAAGAACTCGTAAACCGGTCACGAGGTGAAGGTTACACCCCTTCACGATCCAAGATATCGCTAACTCCATAGTGGTCTGGAACCATGATTGGATATTCGGGGATGCAGGTACAAATCCAACCGAAATTAAAAAAGATTGAACCTGCCCTAAATAGGCCTCTACTTTGTTCTTCTCATATTCATGTATGCTTTTCAATCAACATACAACCAACATATTAATCCTAAACCTGTTTAATCTATGTTAGTTGATTATTAATGCACAAACAAGTCTATTATTGGTGATCACTTGAATTAAAATCATATTAGCCTAAATAAAATTATTAATTATCTTATTAAGCGTGATTTCAAGTACAAATTCCCTTTAAACCTGCAAGAGAGGGCGTGATCAAGCAACAACAATAATATCAAGCAACATAATAATATTGACACAACAATCATCATCATAACGATATTCTCATCAAAGCATAATAATATTAGCAAGATCCTACGCATGATACTATCAAGATTAATAACAAATCCTAGCATGTCACTAAACAATAAAAATCAAAGCTTTATTCCTAACATGACACTAGGAACATACATGATAATAGAAATATTAGTTAACTCCCTAAACATGATACTAGAAAGCAATAAAAGCATCATAGCATATTACAAAGAATTAATAAAATAATCTAAGCATGATTCCTATATCAAAAGAATAATTAAGAAGCAATCTAATTACTTACTTTGATGCTTCGTACCTCTTTTTATCAAAACAATACACACACGTTAGTAACTTCAAGGAAATATGAAATCAAACAATAAAAATAATATTAATTGAAATTAGATTTGGGACCAAACCCCCAAAAATTATCAACCTTTCACTTCTAGGGCGAAGGCAATTTCGAGCTTGGCTAGGTGTGTTTAAGTAACATATGGTGTATTATTGTAAAAGGGTTTTGAAAAGGTTAAGAAAATCAAGAAAGAAAGAAAGAATAAGCTTTAGCTTAGAGAGGGAAGAGAGATGATTGTTGGTGATGATTGAAAAAGAGGTTATATGACCTCTATTTATAAGGAAAAAAGAGGGTCGAAGGAATAGAAAAGAATCCCAATTCGAATCAGAATAAAACACTTTCGATTGACAGCAGTTTTTTCAATTTTTGTTTTTATCATATCTTTTGATCCATAAATCGGAATAAGACAAATAATATGTCGTTGGAAAGATATTGAAGTCTATTTTCTAATACAATTGGAAACAAATTAAAATATTTTGTAGAATAAAAAATATGGATGAAATAGTGGGACGGTGTCAGTTTTGGATAGAGTTTCGTTTTTCTTTTATATCTTTTTCATAATAGCTCAGAATTAATATATATAATTGGAAAGATAATTTCTAGAGCTATCCAAGGATATAAGATTTGGATAAAAATTATGAGGCACAAAAATAATATCTTATCATCTTTGAACGTCTTTCAATTCGAATAGAATTAGGACTTTCAAAAAGAGAAGTTTTATTCAATTTTAAACTCTTCAATCGTATCTTTTCAAAAAGGATAATTAGATCTTTTAGAAACTTATAGAAGCTTCTAATTAATCCTAATTGGTTTAGGAATATAATTAATATTAATGGACCCTCCACATGATTATTGGGCCGTACATAAAACTCATTTAGACCCAATTTAGTATTTTGACCATAACTTCCTCGTTATAACTCGGAATTGGACTTATAATATATCGTTGGAAAGGTCATTTCAAGCCCCATCCAACTACACAATCATTGAATCCAGATTATGGACCAAAATAAAATGGTTTGGATGTTTTTATAAAAAGGACACGAAATGAATGATTTTAAGGGACACACAATGCCTAAAAAACTAGAATAAGTAACACACAATACACAATTGTTAAGTTACATAGGCGATCTCTAGAATTATACAGAACGCCTATGTAAGATAGGTTCTTTGTATGTTAAACCTATAGAGCGCTTGTCAAAGTTAACCGTTCTAAGTATAGAACGGTTAACTTTAACAGGCGCTCTATAGGTATTATTAAAAAATAAAAAAAATTAAAAAAGAAGGAAAACCAAAAACCTCAAACCTCATATACGACTAAATGGACTAACCCTTACTCATTCCCTCTCAAGAGTAGCCGTCACTTCTTTGATCTCTCACTTCATTCCCATCTCCCTCCTCTAACCCTAACTCCTCTCATTTCTAACTTCATCCCTCTATTACACAACTATTCTTTGCAGCCATCTCCACCTTCAACCCGCAATAGATTAAGGCTAACCCATAAACCCTTGTTCACCACCATGGCAGCCCCTTTAATCACCCAGAAATCCTTCAAAGCTCTTCCCCAAGTTTGTCTCTACTTCGATCAGGGACTCTTAATTAATTAGGGCGTGTTTGGTATCAAATTAGTAAATGTAAGGGAATGGAAACAAATTAGGAGGGGAAAGGGTAATATATAGTGTTACCCTTACTACTTGTTTGGTATTACTAAGGAAACGTAAACAATGATAACAAATCTCTTTCTTCTTGTTTGGCATAGATAACTTGGAAACAAATACATTTCCTTCTATTTTTTGTTATCTTGGCTAACTTTTGCTAAACATTATACAATGTAGAGCAACACTAATTACCATAATATGCATATATATATATATTTTTTAAACCGATTACCTTAATATATCATATGCTAGATATAGGCAAAGTCACATAAATTGTTGATTACAAAAGCATTGAAATTCTAGTATTCTCAAAAAAAAAAAAAATTTATATAAAAAAAAAAGCATTCAAAAACCATTGAAACATTAACTCCAATAACAACTTAGGACAAAACTTTCTACTTCTTCTTAAGAAGATCAATTGCATATTGTTTCTTCATATTAGTTGGGGCTTGATAGAAGATGCGAAGCTTATGTTCTTCGGCCATGAGAATTGTAGCAACCTCCAAAGCTTCGGATGGAGAAATTCCATCTAACTTCATCACCTCATCCAAAACCTTGTTCACTTTTTCATCCATTATTTGCTCTCTTTCTTCCGCTTTAGACCATGCACTAGCCATAGTCCCAAGATTAACATTGATATTTTCAAATATCTTCCCAAAATTGTTAGATACATCATGGAGGGAGGCCACCAAATCATCATCATCATTCCTACACAAACTCTTCAAATCTACTTTGTTCTTTCCTTTCACCTTAGCCTCCTTTGCCTTTGTAGAACGTTTTCCGGATTGAGTAGTGGAATCACTTGCGGAAGAATGAATCGTAGAAGCCTTCACTTTTGCCATTTTTGAAGGAGTTGAATGATCATCCTCTATCTTCCGTTTTCTAGATTGACTTGTAGAAGAATAAGTGTCCGAATGAGTAGAATTCACATCATCTTCTTCATCACTCTCGACATTCAATGGTTGCTTATCAATCTCTTGATCCATATCTTCTATAGCATCAACAAACGACTCACTTGCATCTCCGGTAGCTTTGTCTTTTGCATAAATTTCTACTAGAGTGTCATAATGAACGAATGGAACTCCAAACAACCCCTTAGCTTTCTTATGAGTCTGCCATATAAGAGATAGTACAAATAGATTGTTCAATAATATTCTTATTCTGACAGATGGTCATAACAAGCATTAAGTTTATCAGTAGGACTAAGTTAACGCCCAAATGCATAGTTCAGCAAAACAAATATATATCATATCCACACTCACTAAAAGTCTGAAACTGTATCAGATATATAAGCAAACTACAGAGTAGGAATGATATACCAATCAATCCGAAAACAAGAACTCAGTAATTCAAACCTAATGAAAAGCCAATTACCATCTCCAAATCAGCAAGTTAAAAGACATAATCATTAAAGCAGGAAGCAATCCTTTCTTGGATAGCAGAAGGGGAATAGCAGCAGGGGGGAGGGGCAGCAGGAGGGGAATAGCAGAAGGGGGGGGGGGCAGCAGGGGAATAGCAGAAGGGAAGGGGGAAGCAGCAAGGTAGCAACAAAAGGGGGGGCAGAAGTAAAGGAGCAGCATAAGGGAGGGGGGAGCACCTAAACTTAAACACAACAGCAAATGACTGATTTGTTCTTGATTAATATATGTAGATTGGAGTTTGACTAATGGTGTTTCAAGCCATTTATGGTATGACTTTCTCTTGTTATTAGCTCTATTTCTCTTATTGCACTTTGAAAACATGGTCAAGTTGTGAGTGTCAAGTGCTTGTTCTCGTATTAAAAAGATCATCAGTATCTGAAAAATCCTTTCAAGGCATATGTTAATAAACAGAATCACGGAAGAGTTGAGGCAAAAGGCATTGGGTCAAGCTCATCTGTCAGGGCTGTGGGATTAGAGATGAGGAAACAGAAAAATGAAACTATGAAACTATGTCACAGGGACTCTAGTATAAATAAAAGTATAACAGAAAAAAGCATCAGAACAGAAAAATGATTATCAAAACAATCAAGAAAAATATGAGAGCAGATGACAGATTGAAAGCAGAGAATAATTTTACTACAGAAGCAGATTATACAGAAGCAATTCAAACCTTTACAGTGTAGCAGGAGGGGCAGCAGCAGGGGAATAGCAGAAGGGAAGGGGGAAACAGCAAGGTAGCAGCAGCATCAGAACAGAACAAAAAATTGCAGTTCATACCTTTACCCATCCGTTGAACACCGACTTATCAAGTTGTAGAATCTTCTTCTCAGCATCCCATCCAAATCCTCCCATCCAAATCCTGAGGTGGATAACATTTCCGCCAATGCACTATATTTCTCCGACCAATTCTTGATCCTTGACTCAATGTGGGGAACCGCTTTCAAGCCGCAATTAGGAAGTACACCATTGATCATCTCTTCAAACTTATTCATGTAACCATTCTTAAACCCATTCTCACACTTCCACTTCGGATCACAACTCAACTCATGCAAATATCTTATTAGAACCGCGTCTTCTTCATACGTCCAATACCTTTTATTTTTGCCTCTTCCTCGATTGCTTGCCTCACCCTTAGCTTGACTAGCCTCCATCTACAAAAAAAAGTAGGTTAAAAGGCATATTAGAACTCAACATAACAAATTACAAGGCTAATTATAATAGAACATATCATACATAACAGATTATAAGGCATATTTGAACTGAACAGAACATAACATATTATAAGGCATATCATACCTTTTGTGTTATTGACCATGTCTACCTCTCGCCCTCCAATCGTTAAACATATCTTGGGCTAATGTGTTTCTAAAATTGGTCCAATGATCTGAAGTAGCAACACTTGTAATAAACTCCCTCTCATCATCAGAATCACTCTCGGAATCATCATCGGATTCACTCAATTCATCTTCTTTTATATCATGCGTAGGCATGAATTTTCTAATTATATTATGCAATAAGCAACAAGCCATCACGATACGTCCATGAGTTCGAATAGGGAAAAATGAAGGACTTCTAAGTATACTCCATCTTCCTTTAAGTAGGCCAAAACATCTCTCAATCACATTTCGCGCCCTAGCATGTTTCATGTTATAGAAATCCTCGGCACTTTCGGGTTGTCGATCCGTCCATTCTTTTAAATGGTATCTTTGACCTCTATATGGAGCAAGAAAACCCTCACAATTCGTATACCCCGCATCAGCCAAATAATAATTACCTTCAAAGTTATTAAACAAAATGATTACTACCTACCAAAACTAACAAAACATATATAACTCACAAAAAAAAAGACCTTCACTTACCTCGAGGTACCCTAAAACCGTTTGGTCTAGAAAGAGCATTTCGAAGTACACGCATATCATGGGCCGAACCTTCCCAACCAGGAAGAACATAAATAAATTGCATATTAGGTGCACAAACACCCAATACATTCATAGCAATTGTTCCTTTTCTTGTTCTATACTTTGGCCGTTCTTGTGAAGGCACATTTACATTAATGTAAGTCCCATCTAATGCCCCTAAACAATTCTACAAAAATAGGAAAAAATATTACTTACAAACAAGCAAAAATAAGAAAATCCTAGCAAAACGTAGGGGCTTTGAAAATACCAATACCTTGAAGGATTTCCACCTTTCATCTTCACAATCATCCGATATTGGTGTGGGATTGTAAAGTAGTACTTCATGCAACTTGAGAAAAGCCCTTAGACAAAGGTGAAATTGTCGGCTCACGGTTTCTCCACTTCTAAAGAAGTATTGTCAAATAGACCTATTCTTCTTATGATGAGCCAACGTGTATAAAAACATGGCAACTATCTCTTGAAGCGACATGTTTTTTGTTCCACTCAAACCCCCAATGTCTCTAAGCATCTCACAAATAATATTGAAAGTTCTTCTATTAACCCGAAGCTCACTCTTGCATTTCACATCACTCTCCCTATAAAGCCCTCTCAATACTAACATTCGTAACAATTTTTTGTTTTTTTTCCTTTCTTTTATTTGAACCCCCCTTATTGTAACAACGCAAATTATATACCACATCCAATACATCATCAACATAATAATAACCATTGCAATTACTAATTGTATTTGTTTTAGTTTTTTCTTCCTTATAGAACGCATAAGTCGAGCCATTGTACAAGAAACACAACAAATGGAAATTGAACCTGATAAACGGCAAAATAATAGTTATATCAATCTCTAGTTAATCTCATAACAAGTGCATAACAAATCAAATCAAATCAAGAAGCGTTAGAATATAAGTTTATATGATTATAATGGAGAACGATGGTCAATAGCAGAGCATGAACACATGGACATGCATGAGTAATAATCTGCAATTATACTCTTTCAGGAGAAAGGCTACATACATCTAAGCTTTGCCAAACATCATCTAATGAGATTAACAATTATTAGCATCCTATATCCACCGATTCCACTCGGCCACTCCTATGAACACACATCTCCAGCAACGGTCTTGCCCCAAAATGCCCACACTTTCTACAACTCCCTTCCTTATTCCTCTTTAGACTTAAGCCATAGACTTTCTTACTTAACACTAGTACATTTTAAGGAAAAATAATGCTAACTTTCTTAACATAGTCGAAAACTACACAAGCACCACATACTTCGGCAACAAAGCTTGCATCTACCACATACTTCGTATAAGATTAATTAGGAAAACAGAAATTTCAGCCAAATACATATAAAAATTTAACCAAATCGCAGCTTACATACAAAATCAACCAAATTGCAGCTAAATCAAAATCAATTAGCAAAAACAAAATGATACTACAAACCAATCAAACTGAAACTTGAAGTAATTACAAATACAATCAAAATCAATTCCAACAAACATCAAAAATCTAAATCAAATTCAAACCAAAAACGCAAAAAATGATACTACATGAACCCTAGAAATTGAACGAGAGAAATGAAATAGCAAACCTGTGATAATTTCTGAAGATTTGAAGAAGAAAATTGAAAATTTAGGAGCAAGATCCGGAGAATTGCAGATTTCCTTGTAGAATCGTCGAGCAATTTGTGGTTTCGATCGATCAAAGTTGAGGATTTTTGGGGGAAAAATGTAGTATGACAAGAGAGAGAAGAGATAGAGGAAAGAAAGGGGATTTGTTTCCCCAAATTTTACAGTGGAAACAAAGTAATGGAATGGGTTAGAGGAGGGAAACAGTTTCTATTACTTAACTCTTTAACCAAACATCTTCTAACGGAAACGGTAACCCGATTCCGTTTCTAGCCCTATAAAAAGCCCATACCAAACATGCTCTTAGCTTGAGCGTTGTCTCGTATTGTCCGCGGTGGGTTGATCTGAATCTTTCCATGAACTGGTAATTAACCACCGCAACGTCGCCGTCGAACGAGCATAAGAAGCCTAAATTTGAGTTTGAGTTTTAATGTTTAAATTCGTTTGTATTCGAATATCAATGTTTAAATTTTGAGAAGTTTAAAGATGCAAAAAGGTATATGAACATTAATCTCATTTGTGTTCCAATTTTAAGGATCAAATTGGTTTTTTTGGTTGTTTAAAAGTGATTGATACTGACAATTTTTGGCTTTTTTTCGATCTAAAGTTCATGATTTTATTCTTAATTCAAATTTCTTACTTTCACTTTAAAATTCGTTGTTTTCAATTATTTTAGATTTGTGGGTGTGTTGCGGCTGCTTTGTGGGTGTTTGCTTTTCATGTCATAATTTCTTATTTTTCATCCTTTATCAATTAATTTTCATGTTACATTATCTGATTTTATCGATTTTCAAGTTGATCTTTGATTTTATTCTAATTCAATTTTTTCATTTTAACATTTCGTTTTAAATTCTTAATTATTAACTATTAATTTTAAATCTCGAATTTCTGATTTTTCCTTTAGATTTGCTTTTATTTTTATTTTTTTTAATTATATTGGAGTACTCAAAATAACAATAATTATGTATTTTTTTTTTTGCAGTGTTGGCTGTTGTTGTATGTGGTTATTTGTGGGTGGTTGATTCGGGAGCATGGGCATGAGCGTGAGCACTGAGCAAGGGTGTAGGTTGGGCTGCTGTGATTGCAGTGGTGGTTGTCTGAATTTTCGTTGCAGAAATTAGAGCACGAATAGAGGTGGTTGTAGCGTTGATTATGTGGTGGGGTGCTTGGAGGTGTTGATAGCAGTGATGGTTGTCTGAACTTGTAATACTAGAACTGTATTATTTTTTTTTCCTGAATTAGTTATTGTAGCTGAAATACTTAGATTTAATTTTTTTTGATAAATAAATTGTTATTATTAATTATTAATGGGTGATTTTATTAGTAGTTATTATTATTATTTAAAATAATAATTTTTTTTAAATATAAGTAAGGAAAAGAGATCGCCTATCTATGACAGGCGTCCTCTTTTTACATAATTGTAGAGCGCCAATCCTTAGATAACAACTCTCTTTTCCTTGTTTTTTATTTATTTTATACATGGAATAGAGTGCTGTTATCTTAGACAGGTGCTCTATATTGTATTAGATATAGATTCCCTCAAAAAGGTGTTATGTAGACTTATAGGGCACCCCCTCAGAGGAGCGCCTTAGAGGCGATCTATATTCCCTATTTTAGGCGATGTGTATTCCCCTTTTTGTAGTGGTGACGAAATGAATTATTTTGGGCTTAAAGGCAGGAAATGAATGATTTTGGCTTAAAAAATTTTAGGAAAGGGGAAATTCATGAGACTCTTCAACATTTCACCTTGCTCGATATTCAATGACGAGAAAGATACTCATCACTGGGTTTGGTTTTGGGGATACACGATTGGTGTCTACACCTGTTTATAGGTGTATTTCAATTAATTCAAGCTAATAACAACAAAGAGATCGAAAAGAGAACAAGATAGACGTACTTGAAAATATAATTTTTATTCATTAATTAATGAGAGTACATAATAAGTAGATTCGACAACATGAATCTCTTAGTCTATCATATAGAAACAAAAGAAAAAGAAACAAAGCAAGACCTAGGGTGCTACATCTTGAATTGTTGACAACTTCTTGAGATTGTGTCTTCGAGCTTTGTCCGTTTCCAACGTAGGTGAAATAATCTCTAAAAATCTAGTCCATCTATATGATTCATGGTTTTTATTTATAAAGTCCCTTTCAATTAATGTTCCCACGGTTTAGACTTTTTGAAATGTGTCTAAACCAAGGTATTGTAAATGACACTTGTATGGTGGAGACATGTTGTCTATGAACTTTGGGACAAGTTCATGATCCGGAGGTCTTTGTGAAAGAAGAGCAACCTTTGATCGTAACCCGGAAAAGAAGTCAATAAAGCCTTTTTCTTCCCCTTACTTAAGCAATTTAAGATCGCGCAAGGTAGTTGTGAGCTCGATGTTGTCTCCATATTGGGCTAAAAACGCTTTCACAACATCACTCCAAGTGGGAGTTTGTTTTGCATCGAAATTATAAAACCATGATCTAGCAGTTGGGTCCAATGTAAGAGGAAAAGTACATGCATATAAGCTATGCTCAACCCCTTTCAATGCCATAATTCTAATAAAGCTCATTACGTGAGTCATAGGATTGTCTATAACCTTAAAGGTTGGTAAATCCGTAGTCAAGAACTTTTCTGGGACAGTCTTGCCACTAGGTTGTGGTGCAAGGTCATAATTGAGGTACTTATTCCCTAAGCTAGCTCGAAGGACAAGTTTCTCCAAGGCCTCTACTCTTTCGGCTCTTGCTTTTTCTTGCAGAATGTTTTCCTTTTCTTTCTCTGCTTTTATTTTAGCCTTTTTTGTTTTTTATGAGCCTTCATTTGGGCTTCTTCTTCTCGTAGGGCCTTTAGGTTTTGGAGTTCTTCTCTAAGTTTCTCCAATGTTGCTTTGTCTTACCCATGATTGGACTAGTATGCAAATGTGGAAGATGATTTAGTAATGTGTATCACGAGAAATTGAGCGCGTGCACTTAAAACTTTTCTGCCAAGCATTCAAACAATGAACCAAAGTCAAAATGATTGTTTTCTTTCCTTTTTTTTTTAATCCTTGTTATACGAATTCACTTTAAGCAGGTTTGTTGATGAAAAATTCTAAATATTCACGAACAATCATTAATGGAATGTCATGATTTGTGTTGACTTCAACAAGGTAATCATCTAAGGATTTTACTTTAAATGAATTGTTTTCGAAAAGGGTAGAAGAGAAGGAAAAGAAAGTTAGATTGAAAATGCTCATCAAATTTTAGAAATATTAATCAACCCGAACATACTCCTTAAAATGATCAATATACCACAATATTTGTTGATCATTTAGATTACAATAGAGATCTTTATTGTTTTTTATTTATTTATTTTTTTTATTTTTTATTTTTTATTTTTTTTAATTGTGATTCTCATATTCCTCATCTTTAAAGGATAATATATTACTATTTTCTTAAAAAGAATAATAATTAAATCATTTTCTCGGTTTTATCGTTCATTATTTTCTCTCTTTTTTTTCCTGAGGATAATAATCTTTATGTATCATACTCTTTTTTTTAAGAACGATTTTTTTGATTTTTTTTCATTCTATTTCTTTATTTATTTATTTATTTTTTTGTTTTTTGGTTGTGTGAGGCAATCATCCCAAGTAAGGTTCTCGGGATTTTCTTTTTAAACCATAGAAGAGGTAAATAAGTTATGCTCTTAAGTCAAGGTTAACTAATTACAACTAAAAGATAACGACCATGAAAATAGGCACGTTTAAGAATGAGAATATTGATGACGTCCTATCAAGGGATGCGAACTTCTAATGACGAACCTTATGAGAAGTAATGTCATTAGTTTAATTATAAAGTACGTAAATGAATCATCATAATCGAAAACAGTATCGCGCGCAATTTTTCATCTTGCGCTAAGGTGAAAAGTGCAACTTCGAGAGTTGTGCCTGCTGTTTTGGGTAAAAATTACCCATGCCACGTGGCCCAGCCAGCAAGCGACACGTGTCAGTCCGGGATAAGGCCAAAGTGGACCTATCCCTGTTTGACAAGTGGCACTCCCAGAGTTCGGGAGAAAAGACGGCCTTTAGGGCCTAAATCCCGAGAAAGCCGCAATGCGGCTCATCCCACCAGGATTAGGTCAGAGTGACCTAATCAGGGGCACATTTACCAATGACCCTATAAATAGAGAGATTCCCCCATTTTGGGGACACCTATAATTCATTTATTACAACTACCCTACATTTTCTCACATAAAAGGAAACACCTGATCTCACCTTTACCTTTCCCGCACCTTTTTACACTAGTGGAAAAAAGCTTATTTGTAACGGGCAAAATCAATGTCCGTTACAAAAAAGCTGTGACTTGAGCATGAAAATACGTATTTGTAACGCGCAGATTAGTGCCCGTTACGAATAAGTAGTTATTTGTAACGGGCATTATACTATTCGTTACAAATAACCAACAATTCGTAACTAACAACTTTTGCCCAATACAAATAGAAAAGTCAACTGAATTTTGACCCAATTATTTGTAACTAACAGATAGTGTCCGTTACAACTAAGTTTTCAAAGTAAACCCTAAGTTTTTATTTCCTTTTTCTCACTCTTTCTCTCAAAATATTTCCTTTTCTCTCTCCAATATTGAAGCTCGGTCCTCCCTCCAGTACGGTGGTGCTCCATGATTTTCTCCTTCTCTCACTTCCAAACCGGTGGTCCTCCCTCTCGTCGCCGTCGGTCCCCCCTTTCTCCTTCCTCGTGACTCCCTCCTTCTCCCTCGCAATTCCCTTCTTCTCCCTCGCAACTTTTCCATTGAAGCGCAATTCCCTTCTCCCTCCATTGAAGCGAAGATCCGTTAGATGGTTGGTTCGCAAAGTCGGTTGCCAGGGTTTGGAAATCGAGGGCAGTCCTATTGCCAGGGTTTGGAAATCCAGCGGTGCTCAGGTATGCAATTCCATACATTTCACAAATTTTACCATTTCGATTTTTAGTTAATTTAGGGTTTCGAATTTGCTGTATTTTCAGTTAATTTGGTATGAGTAATTGATTTGTAGCTTGTTTTTTGATTAATTAGTGCATTGCATTGAGAGGTTATTTCTTTTGATTTTTACTTATTTATGATTTTTGTTCAAGTCATGGAATTTGCATTTAATTATTTATTTTATGTCATTATGATTGATTATTCAACCAATTTTATGCCATTTTATTATTTATATTTATATTGCTCTAATTTTTTGCTCTATTATGATTTCTTGTTTTATTGAAATTATTACTCAATTTTTGTTGTTTTTCTATTTTATGGAAGTTTGTTGTAGTTTGCATTAAGTTTAATTCAATTGAATTGTTGTTTTGATTTTGCTTGAACATATCTCTGATTTGTTTATTGATCTTAAATGTGTTAATATTTATTATGCATTATATCTTCATATGCCTAGATACCCGTTCTCGTTTTGCTTCATTTTTTGTAGTTGTATCTGGTTACCTTTATGTTTTTGCACTTACATGGTTGTTATCTCAAATCTACAGTTATTCACCAATAGGTCGCTCTTTTTATTCTCCCCATCTAGGGCGGAGGCAGCCGCTGGGAGAGGGTTTAGAAAGTTGGTGTGGATTTTGTAAGAGTATCCGACCAACTCAGATGGGTCTATCTTTGAATATAGGTTAATTTCATGATACTGCCTATATTTAATTTACATCAATCAGCTATGTTTCCTTCCTTGTATGCTAACTATTTTAATGTAATTTGCCGTTTATCTTCCACTGCTTTCATTGAGCCATTGTTTGTCATTGACTTTGTGACCCAGCTGCTGAACCAGGATGTTACTTCTAGGCTATTGTCTGATTCTGATTGAGTGAAGGCAAGTGTTTTCTATATTTTCCCATTGTGTTTTGCATCTCTCTCAAATTTATATATAACACTTACCCAATAAGTACCATTAATCCTTGTAAATTTACATTCGTTTTTTTTTTCAATTCAAATAATCAAATTGGGGCAAAAATTAGGTTAAGAATGTAAATTTTTAAAAAAAAAGTCTGAATTTGTTTACAAAAGAGCTATCATACTTTGAATTTAATTTACAAAATTTTTTGGAAAATTTAAATGGTTTTAATTTAGAATTGGAATTATCGTTGGTTTCTTTTCTCAAATTTTTTTAGCACCTGGTTGTAATTTCCGATGACATTGTTGTATGATTTAATGATTAATTGATTACCAAAGAAGTGATGCATGTAGGTGGTGTTGTCATTCAATTAGTTAACCCTTTATTAATATAGATATATCATTCTTAAATTTCCAAATTTACTTCACAAATTCTATTCACCTCCAAACACTATATCATGCATTATATCTTCATATGCCTAGATACCCGTTCAAGATTTACTCATTAAGAGTAAATCTTGAATAGTCCCTGTTTGGGACTGTTCTTGGAATTGTATTCTCACTTAGGATGTAAATGGTTGCTTGTTTTCCATAGTAAAGGTAATTTCGTGTTAGCATTCCCTAATGTGTTCTCTAGGTACATATGTAATTAAGAAATTAATTACATCGTGTACTTAATGCTCCTAAAAGTGAGTAAATGGTCATATTTCATTGATTTCAATTTAAAGAAATCAAAATATAAGTTAATTATGGATGTTATGAGTTTAATTTCTATAATTTGGACCAACACATGAAAGATGGGAAAGATAGAAGTCCTTTAGGCAATTTTGAAGCCTTTTTGGCTCTAAATACTCCCAAAAGTGAGTAAATGGTCATATTTCATTAATTTCAATTCATAGAACCCAAAATATTAGTTAATTATGGATGTTATGAGTTTTATTTGTATAATTTGGAACAACACATGAAAGATAGGAATGATAGAAGTCCCTTGGGCAATTTTAAAGCCTTTTTGGCTCTAAATGCTCCCAAAAGTGAGTAAATGGTCATATTTCATTGATTTCAATTTATAGAAACTAAAATATAAGTTAATTATGGATTTTATAAGTTTACTATCTATAATTTGGACCAACACATGAAAGATGGGAAAGATAGAAGTCTCTTAGGCAATTTTGAAGCCTTTTTAGGCTCTAAATGCTCTCAAAAGTGAGTAAATAGTCATATTTCATTGATTTCAATTTATAGAACCCAAAATATAAGTTAATTATGGATTTTATGAGTTTTATTTCCATAATTTGGACCAACACATGAAAGATGGGAAAGATAGAAGTCCTTTAGGCAATTTTGAAGCCTTTTTTTGGCTCTAAATGCTCCCAAAAGTGAGTAAATAGTCATATTTCATTGATTTCAATTCATAGAACCCAAAATATAAGTTAATTATGGATGTTATGAGTTTTATTTTTATAATTTGGAACAACACATGAAAGATGGGAAAGATAGAGTGATATTTCTTTAATATGAAATATGGGAAAGAAAACATTTATTCTAATGATTGTTTTTATTTTGTAACCTCATTCATTTGTTTATTTTATTTTATTTATTTATTTTTTTGAAGGATTTTGTCCAAGAAAAGCCCCTTATGATGTTGGCGAGTTTAATGTGGTTCGAGAACAATGTGCGCAATACTTTAGATCTAAATATTTATTGAATGCATAACTATTAGGTAGAACAATGTAATATTATTAGTGTTGTTGTATGTGTTGGATAAACTTATACAAGTTTTTATTTGCAATGTATTACTTATATTTTTATATTATATCTTATTAATTTCCACGAATGTTTGTTTGGTATAATTGTTTGTTTACAGGTATTTACAAAAACAGATTTTTTATAACATATATATATATATATATATATATATATATATATATATATATATATATATATATGCTGCCGAAATTTAATAAAAAAAAAGTTAATTTAAAGACTATTTGTAACGGGTGGGAGAAATGTTTGTTACAAATAACAACTTATTCATAACGGGCATTTGTGTAGCCCGTTACAAATAAGTACTTATTTATAATGGGCATTTTTGTTTCCTGTTATAAATAAGTACTTATTTAAATAAAATAAGTCCTTATTTGTAACTGGCAACAACGTGCCCGTTACAAATAATGGATTATTCGTAATGGGCACCTGAAATGCCCGTTACAAATAACCCATTATTCGTAACAGGCAATTAAACTGTCCGTTACGAATAATGGGTTATTTATAATGGGCATTTCAGGTGCCCGTTACAAATAACCCATTATTTGTAACGTGCGGTGCCCGTTACAAATAACAAAGGTCATCCGTAACAGCCGCATATGTAACGGTCGTTGCCCGTTACAGATGGGCAGTTTTTGCCTGTTACAGATGGCCTTTTTTCCACTAGTGTTATCTTTTACGACCAATATTAATTTGATCATCGGAGGGGGAGCACCTATTAGCCGGAGTCTCCGTGTTTTGCAGGTACAGATCGCGTCGGAATAATCTTGGTGACGTAATTCTCCCGAGGGACCAAAAACACCCAAAACATTTGGCGCCGTCTGTGGGGAGAGTACCTCTAAGATGGTTCATGATTCTGTACCGCCACCTGAACCCAATCGGCCTGCGGCTGACGGGAGGTCCATACAGACCATGATTCAGATAACGATTGCGAAGTCAAAACTTATGTGGCCCCTGATGGGTCACTCATCTCAAAGCGTCTCCGTCCCAGGGATAAGCATGAACGGGGAAACAACGAATTCGGTCCCAGCAAGTCTGCTAGACCACTGCCTGGGAACACCTAGACGGCAAGGGGTCAGGCTCTAGTCACCCGAGACGAACTCATGAAATTCATGACAAGTTTCAAGGGAGAAATCAAGGACTTGATTAACAAGAGGACATCTGGCTCTAGCAAGGGTAAGTCGGCCAAGAAGACTCCTCAAGCTGCAAGGAGGAAGCCAGTCAGGGACAGGCAGCCCAGTCCACATCCAAAGAAGAAGGCGGCCACCCCTTCCATTGACTGGTCCTAAATCCTTTTGCCTCAAACGGGCAAAAGGAAGGTCATCCGGGCAGTTCAGCCGAATGGCAGCAAGAAAACCTTCGTCGATGCTCGACACATCATCGAGCATAACCGGAGCCAGCAGCTGTCTAAGTCAACCTCTACATCGAGCTTTCCAGACAGCTTCAAAACTACATTCGCAAGGAATTCTCAATCCTTGCATGAGAGCCATACAGGCGGCAAGTCTGTCCATACTGACCCTCAAATGATCGAGTCTGCCCCGTATGTGCCTTAGATGCCATACGGGCAATATGCCCCACCATTCATACAGCCGATCCTCTTCGGAGGCCAGGCCCTCTTCGGAGGCCAGGCGACATACAATGTCCAGCCCCTGGACTGGCAGCTTCGGATGCTCAGACTTGGTGAACAAACCTCTGCGTTCACTAGGGAAATAACCGAGGCGGCACAGCCGGCCAAGGTTAAGAATGTCTTGGTTGGTGCCTATGATGGTACTACCAACCCTGAGGATCATCTCATGACCTACACTAACCTTATGCACATGCAGGGGTTAGAAGACGCCATGTGGTGCCGATGCTTCCCGACTACTTTGAAAGGAATAGCCCAACAATGGTTTGGCAACTTGCTAATCGGATGCATTGATAGCTTCAGGAAGCTTGCCTTCTTGTTTACTTCTAACTTCTCAATGAACATCCCTGCCAAGAAAAGAAGTCTTGACTTGAGCACTATCCAGCAAGGGGAGAGAGAAGGACTTCGCTCCTACATTAGGCGGTTCACTCTGGTGAGAATCCAGATTTAAGGGCCGTCTGACGAAGTATCCTACACAGACTTCTTCAAGGGTCTGAAGGACGGGTCAACCTTTAAGTTTGACCTCATCAGGAAGAGGGTCTTCACCCTCAAGAGGCTTTGATGGAGGCGGAGAGCTTTATTGAAGCCACCGACCTCTGCTCGTCCAGCCATCAGTCAGACTCCAAAAAGTCTGACAAGCATAAAGAGAGCCAGTCTGCTCAACCGGCTCAGAAGGCAGAAGAGAGCAAAAAGAGAAAATAAGTCTAGGCAGTTAATGACTCTGATCAGCCGACCCAAAAGAAAAAGAAAGAATTTAAATCGTACCTTCCACGGTATGAGTTTAATAAAGACTGCTACTCCATCCTCATGGAGATAAAAGACCGGCTAACCATTAAGAAGCCAAATCCGATGAAAAGTTCCGTCCAATCACTGAACAAAAATAAATACTGCCACTTCCATGAGGAAGTCGGCCATTACACCAACGACTGCTATAGCCTCAAGCGGACGTTGAACCGTCTGGTTGATAAGGGGGTGCTGAAATCTTACATCTTGAAGTCTAAAGCGACTGTCAAGACGAATCCTAGGCAGTCGTCCAAGACTGTTCAGCCTGCTAGTAGCTCGGACACTGACAAAGAGCAAGTCTACACCATAGCAGGCGGATTTGCGAGTGGTGGCCTAACCATTCGGGGCACCAAGGATCATCTGAAAAAAATGATCCATGCTGTTGATGAGGGGCAGGCGTCTGCTAGCGGTACCTTCCCAGATGTCCTTATCACTGAGAAGGATCGGGGCAAAGTCCGCCGGTCGCATGACGACCCGGTCGTCATTAAATGTAAGGTCGCCAACCAATTGGTTAGTCAGATCCTTATAGACACGGGTAGCTCCTCTGACCTTATTAGCTACAAGTGTCTGTCCAAGCTAAAGTATAAGCTGGACAATCTGCGTGACGTCTCCCACCCTCTTGTTGTTTTCGGGGGAAGGGTCCTGCACCCAGTCGGACAAATTGACTTACCCATCCGGCTGGGATAGAAGGGAAAAGGGCGGCATATGATCGTCCGGTTTTTGGTGGTTGAGGAGCTGACTGCCTACAACATTATTCTAGGTCGTCCCACTCTGAACGAGTGCTAGGCCGTCATCATCCCAGCTCTCATGTTGCTATAATATGAAAAGGATGATGGCTCTATTGGCTCATTGAACGGGGATCAGAAGACGGCAAGGGAGTGCTACCTCTCATATGTCAAGCCAACGGCTGCTACAGCCGATCATGTGAAGGAGACAACAGACCTTGACTATGTTAAGGACTCTGGTCCAGCCCCACCAGCAGTCGGAAAGAAAAGAAAAGCTGATAGCTGGTAGAGGTGAAGAGAAGAAATAAAAATCATTGACCAGGGAACGGTTAGATGAGCTCCTTCCCTAGCCGGCTGGTGATCACATTGATATTCCTCTAGATGAATACTGTCCAAAGCAAACTGTTAAGGTGGGGACGACTTCTTTTGAAAGGTTGGGTGCAGACTTACACCTCCTCCTGAAGGAATTCAAAGACGTTTTTTCCTTTGAAGTGGAGGAGATGTCAAGCATCAACCCGGATCGTTCCACAAACTCGCCGTTAATCCTAAAAAGAAGCCTATCCGGCAAAAGAAAAGAAATCATGACGAGGAGAGAAGTTAGGCGGCAGCTGTCGAGGTCAAAAAGCTGTTAGACGCTGTGTTCATTCGGCCATGTAACTTCCCTGATTGGGTTGCCAATGTCGTGCTTGTAAAGAAGCCGAATGGTACCTGACGCATGTGTGTCGATTATACTAACTTGAACAAGACGCGTCCGTAGGACAGTTACCTGCTTCCAAAGATCGACAACTTGGTCGACTCTATAGCCGGGCATGCCTTATTGAGTTTTATGGATGCCTAATCGGGCTTTCACTAGATACCCC
Organism: Chenopodium album; assembly: GCF_948465745.1. Classification (NCBI taxonomy): domain Eukaryota; kingdom Viridiplantae; phylum Streptophyta; class Magnoliopsida; order Caryophyllales; family Amaranthaceae; genus Chenopodium; species Chenopodium album. The sequence goes on along the minus strand of NC_137846.1, from coordinate 23,594,417 downwards.
TGTGGAAAAAAGATCAAGAGAAGATGACTTTCGTCACTAATCAGGGGTTATTATGTTATATTATGATGTCGTTTGGCTTGAAGAACGCGCCTGCTACTTTCCAACGGATGATTAATACTGTCTTCATTAATCAGATTGGGAGGAATGTAGAGGCGTACATTGAGGATATAATAGTCAAATCCAAGCAGCTTCACCACACTCAGGCGGCACAAGGTCATGCTCAATCCCAAGAAGTGTGTTTTTGGTGTTGAGTCTGGGAAGATAAAGGCCAACCTGGAGAAGATACAGGTGGTGATAGACATGAAGTCACCTCGTATTGTAAGGGAAGTTCAGAAGCTTACTGGTCGTCTGGTGGCTTTGGGGAGATTCCTCAGCCTGTCAGGTGATAAGTACCTCTATTGCTTCCAGTCGATCAGAAAGAAGACAAGGTTTGAATGGGGGGATGATGTTGAGGCGGCTTTTCAAAAATTGAAAGAACATTTACACTCTTTTCCAAGGCTTGTCAGCCCTCTGCCCAAACAGACGCTTTACATGTACTTAGCCGTCTCAGATCATGCCCTCAGTGCCGTTCTCCTTGCTAAGATAGACGACATTCAGCTCCCGGTCTATTTCATTAGCCATGTACTCAGAAATGCTGAACTACAGTACCCTATGGTCGAAAAATTTAGCCTTGCTCTTTACATGGCTGTCAAGAAGTTGAAACCTTACTTCTTGGCACATCCGGTTGTGGTCTACACAGACCAACCTCTCAAGCAACCAATGATAACCTTGGAGTCATCCGATAGGATGCTCAAATGGGCTATTGAAATGCAAAGTCTTGAAATCACTTTCGAACCAAGAAAGGCAGTAAAGGGTCAGACGTTTGCTAACTTCATTGTCGAAATGATAAGGCCGGTTGCACCGAATAATACCGATCAGGTTTGGAAAGTGTATGTAGACGGGAGCTCTACCATGAATGGCTGTGGTGCAGGCATAATCTGTCAGTCTCCTGAGGGGGACAAATATCAGTATGCACTACGGTTCAAGTTTCAGGCCTCAAACAACGAGGTAGAATATGAAACCCTGGTAGCCGACATCCGCATGTGTAAGGCGGCAGGGGCAACAAAAATTGACGCATGCTCTGATTCACAGTTGGTCATAAGCCAATACCATGGTGACTATGAAGCCAATTCCATCTGAGTTAAGTGCCCAGGTTTGAAAACAATCAGGCGGATGCACTGTCAAAATTGGCATCCTCCGCCTCCTGTGATACGCCTCGGTCAGTCTTTTAGGAAGTTATGGAAAAACAAAGCATTACTGAAGAAGAGCCCATTGGAGTACTTGACCGAAGCTCTACGTGGATGGATGGCATCAAGGCATACCTACAAGACGGCACGCTACCTGACTCACCATAGGAAGCGGCTGTCATGAAGAAAAGAGTTGCAAAATTCGAGATAAGAAACGGAGAACTCTTCAAAGCAGGTTTCTTAAAACCTCTGTTGAAGTGTGTTTCCCTAGAAAAGGGGTAAGAATTTCTCGAAGAATTGCATGCGAGATACTGCGCCACCCACTCTTGAGTCAGACGCCATGGAGATGGTCAAAAAGTGTAACAAGTGCCAAAGATTTGGCAGGCTCATCCACCAACCGGCCACCAACCTAACGACAATGCATAGCCCAATCCCGTTTGCTAAATGGGGTATGGACATCCTAGGTCCGTATACGCCTACACCAAGCGAAAAACAGTATATCTTGGTGGTTGTGGATTATTTCACCAAGTGGGTTGAGGAAGAGGCGGTCAAGAATATTAAGACAAAGGATGTCATCTCTTTCATTTGGAAGAACATCATCACCCGGTTTGGGGTACTTATGTCTATGGTTTTTAACAATGGCCCTCAGTTTGAAACGCCTCAGGTCAAAACTTGGTTAGGAGATCAAGGGATCTCACATTGTTTTGCATCAGTCGGCCGACCTGAAGCAAACGGCCAAGTTGAAGCCTTTAACAAACTTATCTCAGGAGATATTAAAAAGAAAATAGAAAGAGCCAGAGGTTTATGGGCTAAAGAATTAATTCATGTCCTATGGGCCATCCGGACAACTGAAAAGGGGGCAACCGGTGAAACCCCATTTCTCATGGTATGCGGTGTTGAAGCTGTCTTGCCCATCGAACATCATGAGCCCACTCTACGAGTCATGCTATACGATGAAGAGGCAAACTAGGAGGCCATGCGGCTAGCATTGGATTCCCTCTCGGAATGTAGGGGAAATGCCACCTTACGTCATGAGATTTACCGTCTGAAAATGACCAGTGCCTACAACAAAAGAGTACAAAAGAGGCCCTTGAAAGAGGGTGACTTTGTGTTACGGAAAATGGAGGCAACCGGTAGGGCCAATGAGAAGGGAAAGTTAACTCCCAATTGGGAAGGTCCCTACCGGATTAATCAAGTAGTAAGGAATGAAACCTACTGCCTAGAAACCCCAGACTGTAGGCGGCTGCCCAGAACTTGGAATGTACACAATCTTAAAAAATACTACTTCTAAGAGTTGTAAATTTTTGTAAATGGAAAGCCTATCAATGAAAATTTGCTTTTTGTTTTCAGTTATGTTATTTATCGCTTTACGTACCTGCGTAATATGGATAAAGAGCCGCCTGTGAAAAACACAGACGGCCAATCTCACATGCTGAATCTAAGCTAAATTAAAGACTTAGTGGCTAAAACAATGTCTAAGAGACATGAGGCCTATGGCCGAATGATAAACTAAGTTAAAAATCTTAGTAGCTAAACAAATGTTTAAGAGTCGTGAGGCCAATGGCCGGATGATAATTTATTTTGTAAATTCGCCTGCTCCAACATGAGTACGGCACCCGGCGACGCCCATCCGGGTGGAATCATCGCAGAGGGTATCTCCTATCTGGGTGACACAGTGCTCTACAAATGCATACAGACGGCAAAGATTGAACGACCTAATTGGTCAACTCATAGCCGTCTGACCTGGATAAACTAAAGGACGATTAAGAATACGGGAGCCAGATGTCTAAAGACATCAGCCGGTGATTGGCCTAAGTTCTAACTTAGATTATTTTTCGAAATTGTACAAGTCCTCCCAATGGGGCAAACAGACATAGAGTACAATTGGATTGTAAGTACCCTAGACGGTACAAAGCCGACTGATCAACTTGTTGAATGGCTGTGTGCTTGGTTTGGAGCAATCACTACTATGATTGATTGACTTAGGAACATCTCATACTCTTTAAAGTATCAAAAGTTCCCAAGTCAATCAATCAAGTTTTGAAACCAACGACACAGCCGCCTAGGGGCATGTACAGCCGGTTGCCGAATACTTTTGATAAGTTAGGCAAATTCACATACATATGCAAAAGTTAAAAATGCAAAAAATTCAAAAAATGTTGACCGGATAACCATATGGGGAAAAACAAAAACCAATTAAATTGTTGATTTATTACATTCGAATACTCAACACACAGGCCGGAAATGTAGACGGCTTAAAGCCGAATAGAAGACAACAAGCTTAAACTTGCGGCGCAGCCGGGTCCCCCTTTCTTGTCTGCTCAGGCGGCGGTAGAGTAGAGCTAACTCGAGCTTCTTCTGGTTCTTGCTCTTTCTCTCCTCCGCCTGCAGCTGGAACTGGCCCTTCATCGACCTCCCTATTGGCCCAGGCGTCGAATGACCAAGGATTCGGCTTACCTTCGTCCATGGCGTTGATAACTTCATCAGCATACTGATAAGCCAAGGCCAAGGTACCGTACTCCTTCCCTGGGTGTATGGCCTCCCATGCTATCTTCATACGGTCTGTGCAGTCGGACTCGTTCTCTTCAACGATCCGCTCCTGCTCGGCTTCTAGTGTTACCTTGAAGTTCGCCTAGGCCTGGGCCATTTCATTCTTCAGCTGGTTGACGTCTGCGCGGAGACTAATTATCTCCTTGTCAACTCCCTCAAGAGCCTTGAGGTCTGCCTGGGCATTTTTTAGCACAGCCTCGAAGTCAGAAGCTTTCTTCTTGGCGGTCTCCAGTTTAGCCGTCAAGCGCCTGATGTTTTCCACCTGCGTCAGTTCAAATGCTTTAATCTCAAGTTCATTTATTGTAGTTTGGTATTAAGCAACGTCTGCGGAGTCTCGCACAGCTTTATTGGCTCGTTTTACCTCGTTTTTCTTGCGGGACCATGGCCTCTTCAACCCATCAACCTTCAACATAGCCTATGGACACAAATGGTAGTGTTAGGGGCTCAAGCGGTAACATAATTGACGAAATTTATTGGTAAAGTCATACCTCAGACAGGAGGGCCATGATCCGTTCAAGGTTGAACGTCTCAATGCCAGGGATGGCATCCTTCTCCTTCTTGGGGATGGCCCCAAGCATAGACTTGGAGTATTGCTGCACATCTGGCCACGGGGGGAATCTGCATCATAACCAAGATTGGGTGAGTAAGTTGTGTAGGCGGCACCTATCTGCAGACGGTTGCCTAAAGAACCTTCAAAATTCTACTGTGAGTGAGATTTCACCTGCATGGGCCAGAGCTTGCTCAATGATCTGCAAGCTGTCATCACCCACAGCCGCCGTAGAGCTGCGAGCCGCCTTGGGCTAATCGCCCTCTCTGGACACCGCCTCGGTGCCAAACTTCTTGCCTAGGTCTATACCTAGTCCAAAGCCCTTCAGATTGATACTCTTCCCCCCAATGTTGAGACGAGTCTTCCTAACCGAAGCTTCTGGAGTCGTTGGGTTGAGGACACCTTCTGAGACTTGGTGGAGCTGTTGGCTTCCGCTAGATGAGCTTTTGGAAGGATCGAGGAGCCTCCTGTAATAAAATTACACAATGAGAATACAGTCGGCAAAGTGCCGCCTCTAGTGGAAAACTAAAACAAAATACCAAGGTAATTAGAACAAACGGTGTATACCTGACCCTTGGGTGCAAGTTCAGCCCTTTGTTTCTCCGCCTTGTCTTTGCGGATTTGAGCTGCAGACCGTTTGGGGTTTTATCTTCCGAAAACATGCTCCTACCCGTCTCTGCATGTAAAACGTTTCAGTACATACAAAAGAACAGAAATTAAACCAACAAAGAAGCAATACAGACGGCATAATAACTGTCGGGTGCACGTTAAACATACGTCTATCAAACATTGTACTAAGACCACAAGCTGACAAAAACACCTCGTCTCTCAACCATTCGTGCTTAGGTATCTAGTTCTTTGGGACACTTATTGATTCCCCGGTTGAGAGGGTGTCGGTTTTGAGTTCAAAAAACTCCACCTATATGATCCTTTCATAGTCCTCATCCGGGATAGTGGGGAATTTACACTTTTGACCTAGAAGGTCAGGCTTCCTATTGTACCGCCTGTACTCATGGTTCTCTCTCTACTTGGGGGAGGACACCAGATAAAAGCGCTCCTTCCAATTATCCCACTTAGACATCTTGTCTAAGGTTATTTGGTATTTGGGGTATGTGGTAAGAGTATACCACACTTGCAAACTGCCTGGGCTTTGACTGAGGTAATGCACGTGTGCAAAAGCCTCCCAGCCGAGGTCGAGCCCTTTCCATTCGCAGGCAGCGATGTTGACCCAGGATTTTGGAGTTAACTACCACACGCGAAGGCCATATCCTCTAAGGATGGCTTTTACTGCGTCGTGAAGAGGGAAACGGAGGCCGGCTAAGAATGCCACCTCATTGCAGCCGAAATAGCGTTCGGTGTTTGTTTGTTCGTTTTCCCAGGCGATGGTGCCTAATTCAGGCGGCATCCGGATGTTGAATCCGCCTCCAAGAGGGTACTTGAGTTTAAAATTGTTTAAACCCTTCTCCATTGTAGCTCTATCCTTGGCTGACACATGGATCTCTGCCGGGTTATTCTTCTCTTTCCATTTTTTGCGTTCTTCCACCTCGCTGTCCTCAAACGGGGGAAGTTCATCATCACTGCTATCCTCGGAGTTAGACCTGGAAGCGGTGCTACCCCTATATCTCTCCTGAGAACCCTCTTGATCAGAGCCAGAAGCAAAGGCAGTCTCTTCCCCATCTCCACCTTCAGCCTCCATCTCTTGCACATTGTCATTAGAGACGGTCTCTTCCCCGTCTCCACCCTCAGACTCAGCTAAAATTCCACTACTTGGAGTCTTGGGGATCCTAGAAGGGGAGTAATCCCTTGCATCACCTAGCACGTCCTCCTCCTCAACCGGTGTGACTTCATCAGACGGTACCTCTAATGTACCGTCTCTCCTCTGCCGTCTGGTGGCCGTCTGTTTAGTTCGAGCCATTGTGTCCTGCACAGACAAAGAGACGGTCGATTTTGGGGATGTACAAGGCTGCTCCATACACCCAGAGACGGTCCTAGACTCAGCCGTACCAGGAGACCGGTTGACTACTGACCTAGGTTGTGCCGTGTGTGTTGGTGATGAATCCATTTATTGAATGAAAATGCACAAACGAAAAAGGCAAGAATGAGCTGAAAGGGGTAGAGACGGTACCTTATAATTAGACTTTGAAAAGGGTCAAGCGTTGACCGGCTGCAGCAGGCGGGCAAGATGTGCTCTGCTTGAATATAATACAAGTAGATGAACTGGCTGGGCAGACGGGCAAGAAAAAGGGGACTGTTTGTGAATAACATAGGCGGGTCTCAGACTTTCTCTCTCTCTCTCTCTCTCTCTAAATTTCTTGGAAACGTCCATAATGAGAGGGGTAAAAGTTGTATTTATAGAGGGGTAATTTCAGGGGCATTCCCGTAATTTCCTCATAATGTGAATGGTTAAAATTCACAGTCAAATGCATTCAATAAGTAGTAGAGTGACACATGTCACAGATGCCACGTGGCACACGACGTCACATCTATGAGGGGCAAATGTTTTGTTTAAAAATTACCCATGCTACGTGGCCCAGCCAGTAGGTGACACGTGTCAGCCCGGGATAAGACCCAAGTGGACTTATCCCCGTTTGACAAGTGGCACTCCCAAAGTTCTGGAGAAAAGACGGCCTTCAGGGCCAAAACCCTGAGAAAACCGCAATGCGGCGCAACCTACCAGGATTAGGTCAGAGTGACCTAATCAAGGGCACATTACCAATGACCCTATAAATAGGGAGATTCTCCCATTTTGGGGACACCTACAATTCATTTATTACAATTACCCTTCATTCTCTCACATAAGAGGAAACACCTGAGCTCACCTTTACCTTTCCCGCACCTTTTTATCTTCTACGACCAATACTAATTTGATCGTCGGAGGCGGAGCTCCTACCAACCGGAGTGTCCGTGTTTTGCAGGTACAGATCGCGCCGGACCAGTCTTGGTGGCGTAACTCTTCCGAGGGACCAAAAACACCTAAAACACCTACCGCACGCGTTTTTTTTTTTAATTTTTTATATACAAAAACGCAAAAAGAATGATAAAAGATTTTTTTTGAAAAAAAATAAGAAAGAAAGAAAGAAAAAAATGATTAAAAGACATGTTTTTTGGTTTTTTTTTTTACAAAGAACGATTAAAGATTTTGTTTTTAAAAAAATAAAAAGAAAAGAAGAACAATAAAAAAAACAACTAAGTTAGACAACATTGTTAGCCAAAGAGATATTATTAGCAGCTACTTAACGATTAACCTTGAAACGGTTATATCGTTTTCTTCGTATAACATTGCTCGTAATGAGTCAAAGTCAATGTGAACAGTGGGTGCGCACAAGACACGAAATTATGCGAAAGAGCCGCGCACAACTTTTGACTTGTGCTTGGAGGGTGCGCGCAACTTTGATAGTTGCACGCGTCACCTGGTAGGTTCGACATTTTTCTTTTTTTTACGAAAATGCAAAAAGAACGATAAAAGTTTGGGTGTCCAAAGGTACCATATCTTAAGAGACGATGCACGAATCAATCACTCAACGTGTTGACCCATGACATAGCCCTCCCAACATTTTGTTGGCAATATGGGTGGGATGATTGTTATTGATTTCGGGATTGAAGCCTGGTGTTGGTAGCCTCTAGTCAATGAGCCAATACCCAATGGATAAAGTGTGCTATGATTTTGCATGATGCAATGTTGCTTGCTTGGCTTTTATTTTTGTGAAAAAGGAAGATATTATGTGTTCAAGTCTCACTCTCTAAGTAGAGATTATCGAAGTTAGCCCTCGTTACAACCCATAGGTAACATGGTGTTGGAAACCTTAGACCATAACTAATTAAGAACTAATCTTGTAACCTCTAAGTCCCCAGTGGAGTCGCCACTGTAAGGAGGGTGTGCCCATCGTAGGGGATCCTTCTCCTTTATGCCCATGGCCCTTTAAAAGCCTAGGACTTTACACTTTTTAGGGTGTTTTAGGATTTGAATTCCTGATTGTTTAGGAGACCTTTGAATTATAGTTGATCCTATCATCATGCTTTTTTGTAAGAAACTAGTAAGGAGTCGCCAATGAGTTTTAGAAAAACTCATAAACCACGTTCATTTCTTTCTCCCAAGTAGGATTCAAGGGATATTTAGCATGGATCATAAGTTTACCCATGCCCAAATTGGTCTACTTGTACCAGAAATGAGTTCGAGAGCGAGGGTACTAAAATAACGTTCCCGGGGAGAATCGCTATTCTAGCCCCAGTGCGGCCTCTACTAGCTTTTCCTTCTTCACAATTTCACCACCAAACAATATGTGCAACGCGATACCTAAAACTAAGTGAGTTGATTTTATTTACAATCAATAATCACGTAGGAATTACATTGCAAAGTCGTTATTCTTATTTAATTCAAATTCGTAAAAAGGAAAAATAAACAAGATTCGCCTTGGGTTAGGTGATAAAACAACAATTAATTTTTCCAATTCTAATCTTTGATTAACACAAGAATACTATGAGAAATCGATTAATTAAAAGTTTATTTAAAGTGATCAAACAACACTAATTAATTAATTTTTAAACAATAAAAAGAAGGGTGATATATCTAAGTGCTCGGGAAACTAACCACTTTTCTTTGCTAGATCTTCGTTTAAAACACTTATGAACTCCTTACTGTTCGGGAACCTCCATCGTAAGGACAAGTAATAAGAGGGGTGCGTGTTTAGGACAAGAGGGTTAATAGTACACAAGTTCACAAAGTTTCTGCCAGTATTTCGGGTTAATTTTCTGTCTTTAAGCTTCGTACTAAGCACCTATTTATAGGGAATGAGTGCGTTTAGGGTTTTGAGCATTCTGCCGCAGCAGGTAGCGCGCGCATCTCGAAGGGTCGCGCATGCATGCTGTGCACAAGTGATTGAGATGCGCAGCCATGGGCAGCGCAACTAATTTTCATGCGAGCGGTTTTATGGTAATATTCGATTCAGTATTTTCATGAAATTCTGAATCTTCCGTGAGCGCATCACTCGAGGCTGCGATAGGTGTCACACGCAACCTTGTAAGTTGCGTGCGGATTTTCCTGCGGTAGCTTTAGTTTTTAACCTAGGTGCCCCTAAGTCTATCAAAATTAGGTTTTAATTCGGGTTTAAACCTAATTTTTGATCGAGCTTAGTTAATTGGTCTTTAGTTCATTTTTTTTGGGTCAGGCTAGTTGTTTTGTATTCTTGTGACTTAATTAGTAGTCCACAAGTATTCTTCACGTTGATCCAACACAAAGATGGTTTTATTTATCGTCATAACACTTTTGGTCGAGATAGGAGGCCAAAAGTATATGTCTACAGATACCTTGATAAAACCTGCAGTTGTTTGTTTTTGAACTTCTTCTTTTATATTAAGAGCTACGTCGGGTTTCTGATATTAGGCCGGGAAATAGGTCGTTTACTATCTCCTCCTGATCAAACAATATTTATGAACACTTTACTACCCTAATACAAGTATAGGGGCAAGTAAAGGATCGAACCACAAGAGCTAACTGTCAATTATTTATGTCGATTAAACAACTAGGTAGGATATGAAGTTTGGAAAGAAGATAAAGTGACACAAGTAAGACAAATAAAAACAAGCGATAAAAGCACTAGGGATAGGGGAATCGAGCTGAGACATATTGATGAATTCAACTAACCAAATGTGCACAAATTATCAAGGGCTTAATTAGGAGAAATCAACACATTTAATTCACTTCCGCACAATCAAACATGCTAATTAGCTCGACTAGATTAATTCACTCCCGTGCAATTAAACTAGCCTAAACATGGATTAAATTAAACCCTCAATTAACTCACTCCCGCACAATTAAATAAGAGCATGATAAAAATCTTAGGGGCAATTAGCTAGAAAGACCCTAAGCAATAAAGTCATCATCCATGTTCTCAAATCAAGCCTCAATCACAATTCAAACACAATTAATCAATTAAAAACATCAACATCCCCTTCATCCATTTCCCTAGAGCAAATTCTAAGCAAACATGATGAACGAATACATGGAAAACAATCTAAAATAAGAATTAAAGCTAGAATCAAACAAGCAAACTAATTAATTTAACTACTCTAATCAACGAGGAATTAAGCTAAAAACAAGAATTAAACAAAGCAATAAAGGTGAGAGAAACTTAGAAAAGCTCATTGAATAATTGAGAAGAGAATCCACAAAGTTGCTTCTTCAAAATAAAAAATCTCCATTGAAATCCAAGCTTTCTCTCTCTAAAACTACTCCTAAACTAGAGAGAGAAAATCCTAATCTAACCTTAAGAGAGAGAGAGAATAGAAGAGAGGCTAAAACTAATCTAATAATCTAGGGTGAATAATAGTTGTTAAAAGAGTAATAAACCAAAAAGAGGGTATATATATACACAAGGCTTAATAGTAAAATAAAAATAAGATAAAAACAATAAAAATAAATAAAATAGAAAAAGAAACTAAAAGGAATAAATTAAAAAGGGGAATGAAAATAAAATCTCCAAAATAAAAAAAAATACCATCAGCCCGCCTTCTTCCTTGTTCGATTCATTTGGCTACTCCAATTCAATCAGCTCCCACTTCATCACAATCAAGAGCATCATCATTCAATCAGGACCGTCTATCATCATCAATTAAAATCTTAACCGTTCGATCTCATTCACATGCGGAAATCAAGTAAGATTTAAAATGGTCACGACCCACTATGGAGCGGTCGCGCTAACCCATTTGAGCGGCCGCTCTATCATTCTTCTTCCAACTAGTAGAAATGAAGACATAGAGGAGCGAGCGACCGCTTCGAATCGTTGAGTGCCCACTCTTAAGGTACTTATTCTTTGTTGAATTAGGGCGTTAATTGCCAGCTGCAGGGCTGGTAATTCCGATTGATGGGCGGTTGCTAATGGTAGTTTGAGCGGCGCAATGGTGGCGGTTTGTGATTGGGAAATTGCTGCTGCTCGGGTTTGTGTTTGGTGAGAGGTGCAGCAATCGGGATTTGGATAAGGAGTAGTTTCGCTGGTGGCGCAAGGGCGGTGAATTATGGTGGAGGTTGAGGGTGAGTAAGGGTGGTGCGAATTGGTGAACTGAGTTTGGTGTGAGATGCGGCGATTGTGGAGAATATCAAATTAAGGGAGGTTGGGCGGCTGTGTGGTGGTGTTTGCATGGGTTAACTGGGGATTTGCGAGGTGGCTGGTGATAGCAAGTGAGGGAGAAGGGGAGGTGATGAGGAATGTGTGGTGGAGGTTTAGAATATGTGGGGTCAAGGTTAACTAGGCAGCAGGTGGGGTTTGAGAGCTTCTTGGAGTGACACATTTGACTCAAACCTGGAACACCAAACACGAGGGGATTATCAAGAGATAAAATAAAATAGAATAAAGTAAAATAAAATACTAAAACTAAAAGAAAAAATAAAATCAAATGAAATTAAATAAAATAAAGAAAACAAACTTGAAACTAAAAGAAAATAATAGAAGGAGGAAAACAAGAAGATTATTATTAACTGGAACCAAGACTTAAAGCATTAGAGAATAAGAAACAAAAATAAATTACGAAATTAAACTAAAATTCACTAAAAATTACCAAAATACTCAATTTAAGAGACAAAAGACGAGAATAAGCAAATAAGTGACTAAAAAGAGATAAATTATTGGAAAAATAACTAGGAAACGACCATATAAGGACCCTTAAATGTGACATAAATGTGACATTTGATTAATAATATCTTCGATGCGCTTGATGGTATCGACTGGCACTTGCTTGGTAGGATCATTGACTTGAGTAACAAGCCCCACGAACATATCAGTAAGTTCATTGAGAGACTGTTGAAGCTCCTCAAGTTGCTCTAGAGTGGCTATTATCTTAAACTTCCTTCTTCGACGGATCGGTCTATCAAAGAGTAGTACTTGAACAAAAGTGTTGTTCTTGATTAGACGTCCTTCTCTCCTTGACCAAGTGCTGTAATATTAACCATCGACTCTTTTTAATGACTTGACTCGAATTGACTTTAACTTTTATTGGTTTAAGAAAAAGCAAAAAATGGGTGCATATTTAGGGAATCAAGTATGAGTATCAAATAATCATGGTTCAAGCAACATGGTTTATGTTGGGAGGATAATATCTGACTTACCCCCCTAAAAAAATGACTAGAAAATGCACGCACAAAACGCTTAGACATTATCATGGTGACATATATACAAAGTGTGTGCATTTGACTAGTTAGTAAAAGTGACATGCTTGAGACTCGTGTGATGACCATGGGTGTAGACGCCCAAATGTGTCTCCACAAAACCAAACCCAGTGATGAATACCTTTCACGTCATTTGATTATCAAATGAGGTGAAAGTGTGAAAAGTCTAGTGATGTGGACGTTTTTATTAAAATATCTCTCTTTCTATTTTCAAAAATATTTCTTCTTATACTCTATTTATGAAGATAGTCAGTCCAATTTAGTTTGTTCCATGATAAGGGTCCAATAATAGTGTAGTTGGATTGGGGCTCGAAAAGAGTTTTCCAACGATATATTATAAGCCCAATTCCGATGAATAATGAGGAAGTTATGGATTAGTATAAAGGAGTTAATGCATATGCATAGTAAAGCGCTATCTATGCATAATAGGAAGCTCTATAGCTACATTTAAGGATATATTGAACAGGGTAGTACCTTAAATTAAATTGGGTTCGAAATGAATTTTATATGTGGCTCAATGATCTAGAGGAGGGCCTATTAATTATTATTCCTAAAGTTATTAGGATTAATTTTAATCATTTAGAAATATCTAGAAGGTTCTTTTAGATTCTAATGGGATTAGGATTGATAGTTTTATTTTGAATAAAATATGTGATTTGTCACAAGCATGATTTTAATCTGCTTAATGCGGAATTAGCTGCTTAATCGTATTAAGAAGATGATTCCACGTACAAAGCGCGTTTTAATTCTGACTTAGCGCAAGACGACAAAACTGTCGCCTGGCGCTAACTCCTTTTGTTGGCGACAGGAGGTATTTTATTTCGAATATGACTTGATTTGTTTCCGGACTATTTTCTATATAAATAGGGGTCATATTTCCCCGTTTTTTATCGTCAACAATCATCAACAATCAATTATCAATCATTCACAACAATCATCTCTCTCTCTCTCTCTTTAAAAGCTAGAAGCTTTCTCTCTTTCTGTTCTTTTTCTAAACCTTCCCTCTCTCAAAATTCCTCATACATTAGTTCTAGACACACCTATCCAAGTTCGAAGTTGCCTTCACCCTAGACGTGAAAGGTTTAATATTTCTGAGGGTGTAGTCCCAAATCTCTATTTCAATTATTTAATTTAATTATTTGATTTATTATTTTCCTTGAAGTCATTAACGTGTGTATTTTGTTATTAGAAAGAGGTACGAGGCATCGATGTAAGTACTTTAATTGCTTTATTGATATTTTGAATCATGCTTAGATTATTTTGTTGATTCCTAGTATCATGTTAGGATGTTATATTGCTTCCTAGTATCATGTTAAGGGTTAACTAATATTTCTGATATTATTATGATGCTTCCTATTTCTTTCCTAATATCATGTTAGTATCATGTTAGGGCTAATTGATCTTTAATGTTTATTGACATGCTAGGGTTTGTTATTAATCTTGTTAGTATCATGCCTAGGATCTTGCTAATAATATTATTGCTTTGAGATTGATAATATTATTTTTATGATGATTGTTATTGTTATGGTGTTTGATATTATATATTTTTATTGCTTGATCACGCCTTTTATGCATGTTTAAAGGGAATTTGTACTTGTAATCACGCTTAATAAGATAATTAATAATCTTGTTTAAGGCTAATATGATTCAATTTATCGCCAATAATAGATTTGTTTGTGCATTAATATTCAACCAACATAGATTAAACAGGTTTAGGGTTAACCTATTGATTGTATGTTAGTCACAAAGCGCACATGAATACGAGAAGGATAAAGTAGAGGCCTATTTTTAGGGCAAGTTCAATATCTTTTAGGTTGGGTTTTTACCTTCATCCCCAAACTTCCATTCATGGTTCCATACCTATTGGAGTTAACGATCTCCTGGATCGTTAAGGGGTGTAACCTTCACCCTGTGAACAATTTACAAGTTCCTAAAACTTGTTGGCGACTCTTTTACTCTAGCTTCCTTCCCTTTGGACGCCACCATGCTTAAGTGTATGATCACAGTGGGGCTCAAGTGTGGGATGCTTGAAATATTCCCTACAGTTTTTTAGGCACTCCACTGAGGAGGATTTCTATTTTAATTCCTAAAATTTATTTTGGCGATAATTTAGAATGAGTGGATGAAACTCGAAAAGTTCTAAGTATTTCATGTACGTAATTTTGATTAACATTATTGGCATAAGCATAAAAAAGGTTCGTATTGGAAAGACCATCCGTAATGCGTCAAAAACATAGGATTTTTACACGTAGGAAATTAGGGAAATATCATTCACAACTAAAGTCGAAATAACGCTACGAAAAAAACTGGAAAATTCAAGAACGAAAAGCTGCCGAGGCATGTAGGAATTAGCGCTGAGAAAACAGCGTCAGCGCCAAGCGATGGCTCTGTCGCCTAGCGAAAGTAGCATCGTCTGGCGACAGACGCTATTTTCTCGCGCCGAATTCTTCTAATACCGAGCCAGAAATCTACCTTTTTGTTTCGACTAGTTTTCTAGTACTGTTTGCTCGGTTTTACTTCCTGATTGAGTTTTTCCCTTTTTTCCGAAACCCATATGTGTTCTACATATGGCCATAACCCTCTGGGAATTCACGCTCCATCTACCCAATCGAACGCTCCTGGCAACGAAGGGTACATCCGAGTTTGTTGAATTCACCAAACCATGGAAGCGAGTTTAACGCGCGGTGCATTCGGATTCATAACCATGGACCCTCTTTGACTAACCCTTATCCTTGAAATTTAGAGAACTAGAGCCATGGTTAGGTTGCAAAGTCATTGCATCATATTGTGACTATTTGACTACTTGTGCATTCTTTGCTTGTGCATAACCTACATGTGATTAAACTAACCGTTTGGTTTGACTTGTAATTATGAATATGCTTAAATAAACTAACCAAGGACTAAAGGACTTTGCTTAATTAATTGATTAATTAATTTGAGCTAATAAATATGTCTAAAATCGAGTCATAGTTCCTTTGAGTCAACCTGGATTTTTATTCACTAATACTGCACAAATTTCATCTTTTTGTCATAGCTGGAGTTCTAGGAATAGTTACGAGTTGTACAAGTTATGGATATGTAGCCCCGAGTTTCATCTTTCATTTGGCATTGGTTTCGTCAAATTTGAAGGTACGAATCAAAAGTTATGACTAAAATACTACAGCATGTCTAGTTTAGTGCACATACGTGAAGTCTTAGCTTAGTACTTAATTAAGTCTAGTCACATAGTCTAGTACCATGGTCATGACACGAGTCAAACATGTCACTTACACTCATTAATCTTAGCACACACTTTGTGAATATGTCACCATGACCATGTCTTAGGTTCATGCATGAGTCGTTTCTTTCCGTCATTAGTGTTGGGGGTCCATTCTATTCCTCTTTCACCTATATCATCCTTCTTCTTTTCTTCCATAATCTTTCCCATCTATTGCATGTTGAATAGAGCTTGAGTCAAAAAATTAACAATAAGTATCCCCGATTTTCCTTTCTACAGCACTCGGTCAAGGAGAGAAGGGAGATTAATCAAGGACAACCGCCTTTATTCAAGTACTGCTTTTTGACAAACCAATTAGTCGGAAAAGAAAAGCTAAGAAGATAATGGCAACTCAAGAAGAAGTCAATGAACTTAGGAAGGACGTGGCTAACGTAACTGAATTGGTGAAGGCTATGGCCCTTCAAATCAATGACCCTGTGAAGAAACAACAAATGGACTTTATGAAAGAAATCTTGAACAAATTATCCAATGACTATAGGTTACAGGGCATTATCTCACAAGGGGTCTTAGTGGACAAGGAACTTCTTCTGCAGAAGTTCAATGCCAATGACATCCCTAAGTTCAAGCCAACGGACAATGCTTATTTTCACTTAAGGGCTTTTGAAACTATAATGAACATTAAGGGAATTCATAGGAATATTTTTCACTCTTTGTTCTCACTATCTCTAGAAACCGTTTGTCAACATTGGTTCTTTTCTCTTGAGAAAGAGAAGAACTCTACTTGGGATGGAATAATAAATGCTTTCATTGATAGATATAAGTGCAACATTCAAGTTGAAACAGACCATAGACAAGTCGAGATGTTAAACCAAAAGGAAAACGAAGGGTTCACTTCTTTCTTTAACAAGTGGAGGGAAACTTCCGCTAATATGGTCGAGGTCCCTACTGAAAAGGAGTATGTAAGGATGTTCATCAAGAACCTTCAAGACAAGTATTCGAAGCATTTAAAATATCAACATAACTTGAATACTTTCAAAGCCGTCTATGGCATAAGTATTGAAATCGAAGATGACCTTGCAAAGCAAAAAGCTACTAACAATAGCAACAACAGTGGCTGGAAAGGAAAGAAGAATGACAATCCTTCTTCTTCTGAAAACGCCCACTCTAGTAACAATGTTAGTACCTTTGATCTTAATGAAGTCTTAGCCATGGAAAATCAAGGGTCTAAAAAGAAACTAAGGAAAGATTTCACTCCTATTGGGATGAGCTATGATATTGCCTTCGATCGACTCCATGCCAAGGGACTCATTACTCCCATTTGACCTATTCAAGATCCCACACCTGAGAAGAGATTGCCTAGTTGGAACCCAGATGCACATTGGAAATACCATCAAGGTAGGGGTCATAATACTGAGAGCTGTTGGAAGCTAAAAGAGGCCATCTAAAACTTGATTGATAATAACAAGCTTCCCGTACCTCCAGCTGGCAAGAAAAGCGAGTGATGATAAGGCATAAGACAAGAGGCGAGCTTCAATGACAAGATTTTGTGACCTCTTTTTCTATTTCTTTTATTCATCCTTTCCCCAATAAGTCTAGCATAGGCACCTTTCATTTTCCTTAAATCTTATTTTGTAGGTTTTTTCCCTTTTTACCTTTTAATAAAATGAGCATTTCTTTTCTTGCATATGATTATTGCATTAAAAAAAATATTCTATGTCGAACTAAGCACAAGGTATACTTACGATTAGAGGCACCCCTTGTAGCCTGTCATATCACCTTTCACCTTTCAAATATGCAATCATTTCTTGATAAACCACTTTGAGCCTCGACTAACGATAGACCTTTATTTTTTCAACCCACATCTACCAAACCTTGGGATGGGATGGTGTGCAACTTATGCAAATTCTAAATACGAAAGCTTGAGATATTTTACAAAAATTCAAAAAAGCAAAAATAATAAAAGTGTACAAAAGGGTAAGTGTTCCAATGTCTTTGACATGAACATGTCTTTGATAAGAACATGTCTCGAATTGCGTCTCTTATCGAGTGCTTGGTACCGTGCCTGAGAAACATGAATTCCAAGTGATTGATAGACCGCATGATCGAGATTTCCCACGCTTATCAAAAAATGCAAAAGCAAAAAAAAAAAGCAAAAAATAAACAAAAGAAAGAGAGTTAAAAGGTGAGGAAACCTCAAGCATAAAAATATAAAGATCTCAAAAACAAGGTTGCACACCTTAAGGGCTTATCTAGGGTCTTGAGCCTTTATCCCCTTCTTCTTCAACCTATAGCCTAACCACGTTACAACCCTTAAAAGACCTCTTTGAGGTATACACATACTTGTGCGAGGTTCGGCTAGAGCTACGGTCGGCCTGATTCCTAACGGATACGTAGGCAACCTCACATTAGGGTGCGGCCGTAATAAAAATGCATTCATATTCATATTCACGCACTTACACCATGACCATATCAAGGAATTTCTAATGCTCATCCCTATCCATTTAGAGCTAGACTTGGGGGCTTGATCCCTACATCATTAGCTTACCTAGCCTAAGAGTCACCATCATTTGACTCTTCTTGAAATAATACTTTTCCATACCGTTAGCCTTTACAGCCTAACTTTAGTATCACTTTCACACATGTCACAGATACATGACCAAATAATCAACCTCTTAGGAACCTTTTGTCATAAAGTCTTAGCATAACGTTGAAGCATGCCTTGTCATATCAAAATCACTCATCATTGCATTATTAAGTATGAAGTACTAAGCCTCCGTGCCTAAGTTACCTAAATACTTTCACTATCAAGTCAACTAGGATAGTCTAGGATGTTACAATCCTTGCACTATGAGATACAACGTGGAAATCTATGAGATACAACGTCGACACCTACACTTGACTAAGCTCATTCAACATGCACCTTCAAAAACTTCACTTCTTCCTTTTTTGCATCTTTCTTTTTCGGGAGAAAGTCGGTACCTTCCACAAAAATGACGAAAATTTTTGTTTTTCTGTGTTTTCGAGTCACACATTGAGTGATGAGTCAACACTTTGCACACACGAGTCACATGAAGTGAGTCATCATTAAGTCAAGTTTATACTTTGAGTCGAGCCATGACAAGTCATATGTGTTGAAAACACATTAAATATTATGCAATGAATCAAGCAACACTAAGTCTTAGGACAACCCTAAAAAAATAAGCAAAGTCCTATAGTCCAAAATATAAATGCAGGTACAAAAGATTTGAAGCAAAAGGACACAAATGGCTTAGCAAATAAACTAGAGTCGGCATGATCACAGTTAGATTGACGATCAGCCTGATTAATTGAGCACATCCGGATTTTGATCAAGCACCTCGTTTGAAATAGTTTTTGGTCATAATGGCGAATTTCCCAAGATGAAAGATCTCTACGGAAATTAACTTAGACTCGTTAAAATCTTGAAGGATAGGATTTTCGACAGAGTTTCAAGGCACTATCACTCCCGAAGAACAAGTGAGCAAGGACATTCTCGGATTTTTCGAAAAACCGCGAATATAAACGCATGAAATTCTTATATGGATCGGTAAATTAAAGATGAGGAGCTTTAATTTGCAAAAGACTTGAGTGGATTTGGTTGAAAGGAAACGACCAAGTTGAAGGTTCGGAGTGAAACAGAGCAACGAACAGCAGCAGCAGCGACTGCAGCGCCCGACGACAAGGTTGTCGTCAGGCACTAAAGCTCGTCGCCTAGCAAGGCGACAGTATGCACTGGTGAACGCGGGTGCGGTGACAAGATACATGGCCCCCATAAATGATTATGCAGACCTCATGCAGTAATTTCGGGTTCCTTAGTACGCCAGTTAGCCCCTATAAGCAAATTGGCATGATTGGTTATCGGCCCAATTGCACCTTGATTGAAGATCGGCCTGATGACGATCATATCGAATGAACAACTTTTGACACCTTTGATTAGTAGTCGTCCCGATTACGATTTTGATCGATGATCGGCCTGATGGCGATCAAATTACCGACTGCATATTGATTAAGCGAATTTGAAAACTGATTTGAGTAGTGATTGATTAAAATAAAAAAGGATCCTAAGGATGGGGATTTCTACAGAGATTGACTTGGAGAATCTTAAGATAAGGTTCTTCGCAAAGTTAGAAAGGTCAATTACTCCTAAAAGTAAAGACAAGAAGATTTGAAAATTCAAGATGAAGAAGCTTTCAATAGGAGGCTTTAAGATCAAAAGAGCCTCTTGCTTGGATTTGAGAAAGATGGCTCAAGATGAAACAACCTTCGATAGCTTTCACTATGATTGGGGAAGATATTATTTGATTTGAGAAAAGAACAATTCGAGATGAAACAGTTTTTGATAGCTTTCGCTAAGATGGTGGAAATTATCATATAGATTTGAGAAGATGGCACGAGATGGGCGGTCTTCGACGACCTTCACTAAGATTGAGAAGGTTGTCACCCAGATTTGAGAAGATGGCACGAGATGAGCGGTCTTCGACGACGTTCGCTAAGATTGTGGAGGTTGTCACCTAGATTTGAGAAGAACGGTTCGTGATGAAGCGGTCTTTGACGACATTCGCTATGATTGGGAAAGTTGTCACCATGATTCAAGAAAAAAGCTCGTGATGTAGCAGCATTGATCGATGATGTTCCCTAGGATGTGGAAGGTTGTCAGAAACCAGGAGGTGACTACAAGCGGTTTTATCTTCGATGGTGTTCCCTAAGATGTGGAAGATTATCACAGCTGAAATTGAAGGCAGCTACAAGCGGAGCAGTCTTCGGGCGATATCCCCTAGCTTGAGGAAGATCGGCATAACAAAATAATGCAACAAATCCGTTACTCTAGAGACATGTGCTCGACGGTGCAAGATACGCGTTTCTTAACTCTTTTATCTGTTTAACTAACGTTAGTTTGCAGGTATCAGCGTTACAAGAATGATTTAGGATCGCAGAACGTTCTGAATCATTCTCCGTCCCTATAGGTACTTTGACTTTCGTTTTCGAAACTTGCGTTTCTCCAAACTCAGTCAAAGTGGGGGCTTCTGTAGACGCCCAAATGTGTCTCCCCAAAACCAAACCCAGTGATGAATATCTTTCACGTCATTTGATTATCGAACGAGGTGAAAGTGTGAAAAGTCTAGTGATGTGGACGTTTTTATTAAAATATCTCTCTTTCTATTTTCAAAAATATTTCTCCTTACACTCTATTTATGAAGATAGTCAGTCCAATTTAGTTTGTTCCATGATAAGGGTCCAATAATAGTGTAGTTGGATTGGGGCTCGAAAAGAGTTTTCCAACGATATATTATAAGCTCAATTCCGTTGAATAATGAGGAAGTTATGGATTAGTATAAAGGAGTTAATGCATATGCATAGTAAAGCGCTATCTATGCATAATAGGAAGCTCTATAACTGCAGTTAAGGATATATTGAATAGGGTAGTACCTTAAATTAAATTGGGTTCGAAATGAATTTTATATGTGGCCCAATGATCTACAGGAAGCCCTATTAATTATTATTCCTAAAGTTATTAGGATTGATTTTAATCTTTTAGAAATATCTAGAAGGTTCTTTTAAATTCTAATGGGATTAGGATTGATAGTTATATTTTAAAGAGTTTTATTTTGAATAAAATATGTGATTTGTCACAAACATGATTTTAATATGCCTAATGCGGAATTAGCTGCTTAATCGTATTAAGAAGATGATTCCGCGTACAAAGCGCGTTTTAATTCTGACTTAGCGCAAGAAGACAAGACTGTCGCCTGGCGCTAACAGCTGTCACCTAACGCTAACAACTGTCGCTTGGCGCTGCTCTTTTCGCCTAGAGCTAACTCCTTTTGTTGGCGATAGGAGGTATTTTATTTCGAATATGACTTGATTTGTTTCCGGACTATAA
This sequence comes from Chenopodium album, assembly GCF_948465745.1. Lineage (NCBI taxonomy): Eukaryota > Viridiplantae > Streptophyta > Magnoliopsida > Caryophyllales > Amaranthaceae > Chenopodium > Chenopodium album. The sequence continues at coordinate 23,572,820 of NC_137846.1, read as the reverse complement.
TCTATATAAATAGGGGTCGTATTTCCCCGTTTTTTATCGTCAACAATCATCAACAATCAATTATCAATCATTCACAACAATCATCTCTTTCTCTCTCTTTAAAAGCTAGAAGCTTTCTCTCTCTCTATTATTTTTCTAAACCATCCCTCTCTCAAAATTCCTCATACATTAGTTCTAGACACACCTAGCCAAATTCGAAGTTGCCTTCGCCCTAGACGTGAAAAGTTTAATATTTCTGAGGGTTTAGTCCCAAATCTCTATTTCAATCATTTAATTTAATTGTTTGATTTATTATTTTCCTTGAAGTTATTAACGTGGGTATTTTGTTATTAAAAAAAGGTACAAGGCATCGATGTAAGTACTTTAATTGCTTTATTGATATTTTGATATAGAAATCATGCTTAGATTATTTTATTGATTCCTAGTATCATGTTAGGATGTTATATTGCTTCCTAGTATCATGTTAAGGGTTAACTAATATTTCTAATATTATTATGATGCTTCCTATTTCTTTCCTAATATCATGTTAGTATCATGTTAGTATCATGTTAGGGCTAATTGATCTTTAATGTTTATTGACATGCTAGGGTTTATTATTAATCTTGTTAGTATCATGCCTAGGATCTTGCTAATAATATTATTGCTTTGAGATTGAGAATATTATTTTTATGATGATTGTTATTGTTATGTTGTTTGATATTATATATTTTTATTGCTTGATCACGCCTTTTATGCATGTTTAAAGGGAATTTGTACTTGTAATCACGCTTAATAAGATAATTAATAATCTTGTTTAAGGATAATATGATTATAATTCAATTTATCGCCAATAATAGATTTGTTTGTGCATTAATATTCAACCAACATAGATTAAACAGGTTTAGGGTTAACCTATTGATTGTATGTTAGTCAGAAAGCGCACATGAATACAAGAAGAATAAAGTAGAGGCCTATTTTTAGGGCAAGTTCAATCTCTTTTAGGTTGGATTTGTACCTTCATCCCCGAACTTCCAGTCATGGTTCCAGATCTATTGGAGTTAACGATCTCCTGGATTGTTAAGGGGTGTAGCCTTCACCCTGTGAACATTTTACAAGTTCCTAAAACTTGTTGGCGACTCTTTTACTCTAGCTTCCTTCCGTTTGGACGCCACCATGCTTAAGTGTATGATCACAGTGGGGCTCAAGTGTGGGATGCTTGAAATATTCCCTACAATGGGATTACGTGACTAGACTCAAACAACGACCGAATTATGACCTCAGTTATTAATTAATTAAGCGAAATAGACTCGACACGCAGACTTGGAGAGAAAACCGAACCATCGCGCAACGATGGCACTATCACGTCACGTCAGCCCAATCGCTACGTGATATTTCTATCATATGGCGATGATCACTAGAGCTTCGCGTCACAAGTTAAAGCTTCCGCGTTGAAACTAAAGCGTCAGTTTTAACTTGTTTTCGGTATTATGTTCGAAAGGGTAAGCCTATAGCCTCACTAAGTCAAACATGATTAGACTTTATTAATCCAAATTAATTAATTAAGAAAAGTCCTTTAGTCATTGGTCAGTTTATTAAGACTTATTTACAAAAACTAGTCAAAACAAACGGTTTGTTTAATCACATATAAATATGCACAAGCAAGAGATGCACAAGTAGTCAATTAGTCACAACATGATGCAATGAGTTTGCAACCTCACCATGGCTCTAGTTCTCTAAAGTTCAAGGATTATGGTAGTCAAGGAGGGTCCATGGTTATGAGTCCAGATGCATCGCATAGAAGCCTTACCTTTGGAAGGGTTGGCGCGTATGGATGGGACCCCGCAAGTTAAACTTGCTTCCATGGTTTGGTGAATTCACAAACTCGGATGTATCCTTCGTTGCACGGAGCTTTCGATTGGGTGGATGGAGCGTGAATTCCCAGGGGCTAAATCCATATGTAGAACACATATGGGTTTCAGAAAAGAAGGAAAAACTAAACCAGGAAGTAAAATCGGCCAAATAGTACTAGAATCGGTAAAAAAAAAAGGCAGATTTATGGCTCGGTGTTGAACTCGGCGTGAGAAAACAGGGTCCATCACGTAGTGATGACTTTATCTCGCCGCGATAAAGCCATGGAACAGCGATGGACACTTTCATCTCGCGACAATTCCTACACTCCTTAGCAGCTTTCTGTGTTCTCGGGATTTTCCGATTTTCATAGTATTTTTTTATTTTAGTTGTGAAAGATATTTCCCAATTTTCCTACATGTAAAAATCCTATGTTTTCCGACGCATTACGGATGATCTTTTCAATGCAGACCTTTTTACGCTTATGCCACAATGTTAATCAAAATTACGCACATGAATATTTAGAACGTTTCAAGTCTCATCCACTCATTCTAAATCAATTGCCAAAATAAATTTTAGGAACTAAAATAGAAATCCTCCCTAGTGGAGTCGCTAAAAAACTGTAGGAAATATTTCAAACACCCAACTGTGAGCCCCACTGTGATCATGCATTTAAGCATGGTGGCGTGCAAAGGGAAGGAAGCTAGAGCCAGGGCCGTCTATTAGGCTGTGCAAACAGCCCAACAGCACAGGGCCTCACGTTTGTTGGGGCCCCATAACCTGAAATTTAGTTAAGGTATATATATTACTGTATGAGCTTATATTGCATGAAAATAAGTTGGCTGAGTTGGTTCCTCTTATATTTTTATGAAGCCTCTAAATGTCAAGGTTGTGTGTTCGATTCATGTCATCCCCCATTTTTAATTTTTTTTATACAATTTTCACATTCTATAAGTATTATTAGTATATGTTCATGTGTTATTGCCTAATAATCCGTGATTTTTTAATGTATTCCTTTGTTTTTAAATTTATGTGATTTTCAAATACTATTACCTATTATTTTTTGGGCCTTATTTATTTATGACCAAAAAATACAAACGTATTTCAGATTTTTTTTTTTTAAAAAAAAAAAAAAAAAAAAAAAAGTGGGCATAACTTCATATATATTTTTGTAATGACACAGGGCCCCCAAAAGGTTTAAGACGGCCCTGGCTAGAGCAAAAGAGACGCCAACAAGTTTTATGAACTTGTAAACCGATCATGTAACACCCCGACCCTAAACAAATTAGGGAGGGGCCTATTGTCACAAAATGCGTATCGAGGGCCAACAACTGTCCTAACAGACCAACACGAGTCCTTCCGGCGCATTTTGTCCTCACTCATGCGCACCCCGAGAAAACTTCCCAGGAGGTCACCCATCCCAAGACTACTCCCAGCCAAGCACGCTTAACTATGGAGTATCTTGGCAAATAAGCTCCCTAAAAACAAGATGCACCTTGCTAATATGAGTAGTATATCAAATCCCTTTAAAGCAATCATGAGGGGTATTACAGTCCAGGTGTGAAGGTTACACCCCATTCACGATCACAGAGATCGCTAACTCCATAGAGGTGTAGAATCATGACTGGATATTCGGGGATGATGGTACGAATCCAACCTAAAAGAGATTGAACCCGCCCTAAATAGGCCTCTACTTTATTCTTCTCATATTCATGTGCGCTTTCTGATCAACATACAATCAATAAATTAATCCCAAGCATGTTTAATCTACGTTGATTGATTATTAATGCACAAATAAATCTATTATTAGCGATCAATTGAATTAAAATCATATTAGCCTAATAAAATTATTAATTTTCTTATTAAGCGTGATTTCAAGTACAAATTCCCTTTAAACTTGCAAGAGTAGGCATGATTATAATCAAGCAACATAATAATATGAATATTGACACAACAAATCATCATCATCATAATAATCTCCTCAAAACATAATAATATTAGCGATCCTAGGCAAGATACTAACATGATTAATAACAAATCCTAGCATGTCACCAAACAATAAAAATCAAAGCTTTAACCCTATCATGATACCAGAAATTAAAATAATAATCTAAGTATGATTTCTATATCAAAAGAATAACTAAGTAATCATATTACTTACTTTGAAGCCTCGTACCTATTTCTATTAAAACAATATACATGTTAGTAACTTCAATGAAAATATTAAATCAAACAATCAAGATAATATTAATTATAATATGGATTTGGGACCAAACCCTCAGAACTATCAACCTTTCACGTGGAGGTCTAAGGCAAATTCGAGCTTGGCTAGGTGTATTAGTGTCTCGTGAAGGACATATGGTCTGTGTTTATAAAAAGGTTTAGAAAATCAAGAAAAAGAATAAGCTTTACCTTAGATAGAGAAAGAGAAGATTGATCGGGGAAAATCGTCCCTATTTATAGAGAAAACGACCGAAAAAGATCAGAAAACGAGTCAGAATCCGACTCGGAGTAAAATAGGATTCATTGCGACATGATAGATTTATCGCGATGCGATGACTCCATCGCGTCGCGATACATCTATCGTTGCACGATGGATCTGACGCGATGCGATAATTTCTGTACGATAAAATTTCATACGGAATCCGAATTCCAATCAAATTGGGTTAGTCGGATATCCGCACTTATCTTTCTTAAATCATATTTAAATATATTAAAAACACTTGTTTTATCCGATATAGAATTCTTAATAATAATCTTTTCAAAATGGGATAAATTAGAACCTTCTAGAAAATAATCCATCCTAACGCCTTTGGAACTTAAAATAACCTTCTAGATAATTCTAGAAAATTAAGATAAATCCTAATGGTTTTAAAAATGTAATTAAAATTAATGGACCCTCCTCATGATCATTGGGTCCGCATGTAAAGCTCGATTAGGCTCAGATTAATATTTTGGCCATAATTTCCTCGTTACAACTCGGAATTATGCTTATAATATATCGTTGGAAATCTCTTTTCGAGCCCCATCCAACTAGAGAATTATTGGACCCAGATTATGGGTCATACTAAACTGGATTGGACGTTTTTCATAAACAGGATAAGAAATGAATGATTTTTGAAATATAAAATGAAAGAATTTGATTAAAAAAAATTTAGAAAAGGGGAAATTCACGAGACTCTTCAACATTTCACCTTACTCGATAATCAATGACATGAAAGGTACTCATCACTGGGTTTGGTTTTTATGGAGACATAATTAGGTTTCTACAACAAACCGTATTTAGATTACAAAAATACATCACGATGCGCAGATTGTATTTAGAATCTATGAGCCATACTAGTCTATATATAGCAATATAATATCATATATTATATAAAAGTGTCATATAATAAATCACTCAATATGTTTGTCTAAACTACAACATCAAATGTTGCATAATTAAGTCAACGCATTTCCCAAAATATCCCATATTTTAATTCATAATTTGATAATATCATATATTATTCATGACCAATTATAAAATATCATATATTATTCATGACCAATTATGAAATATCATATATTTTAATTTAGGCATGAGATATAATCAAATCATATTTTAATCTTAGAAGGTAAATCAATTTATTTTCCATGATTATAGTAACTAATTTATGAGATTCTATCCTAATTATTGGCCAATCAAATAACTTAGAATCAATTATATCCTAATCTAATTATGGGATAATCACGCTATTTAAATCAATTATTATCCTTTTGGAATATGCTCAAAATATCCTAACAAATCTTATCCAAAACTAACCACTTTAATTATGGATAATTACAAAATTAAACAACTTTAAATATGGATAATATCAAATTTATCAACTTTTGAAATATTTGATTTTATCTCGAATAAAACTAATATTACCCCAAAATAAATCTGAATTATCTTGAAATATTTTTAAAACAAAATAATTTTTTTTTCCTGAAAAAACCGTGTGCCACTGCCGGCCACCGTTGTTGGCTAGCCGTAGCTAGCCACGGTGGCTAGCCGCTTGAGCAGCAGCCACTGCCGCAAGGGCAACAGCGTGCAGCAGCACTAGTTTTAGCTGCAAGCCACCTTGCATGGCTAGCCAAGGATAGCCACAGTAGCTAAATGCTTTACAACACCCACTGCCACGCAAGGCAGCAACAACAGCACAACGGCAACCGCGACAGCAGTCGTGCAATGCTTGCACACTGCTGCCCAGCCACCCGGACCACTTGCCTTCCCTCCCTCCCTCTTGGACTGACGTCCGGTCGGTAGCCACCATGGCTACGCCACCCAGCCGTGGCTTCCGGCCACTTATTTTTTTTATTTTTTTTTTTGTGTTTTTAATTTATATGAAATAACCTTTATTAAAATTAAATTAAATTAGTCCAAAATTAATTTTAAATCCCTATTCAATTTTAAAATTAGGGTTTATCATAAAACTAATCCCAATTTAATTTTAAGTCTTAAAATTTAATTGATGATCATACACAAAACATTTTTATGCACAAATCAATTTAATTAAAATTATGAAACATGAATCAAATCGAATTAAATAAAAAAACAAGCACAAAAATAAAAAAATTTAGGCTATTATTTTCGAAAAATCCAAAAATTAGGGTTAGGGTGTTCGAAATTTTCGAGCAATTTAGGGCATTAAAGCGGTCCTCTTCATGGATATTTTGAGCATAATTAAATTACTTTTAATAATTCCAAGAGTTAAAGCACATTTAATGTAATAATTGAACCATAAGTAAATTAATTTCTCCCTCTTAATTGATTATAAAATTATAAACATGGACTTCAAATAATGGTGTTATTATAATCAAGCGTGTTTCTGCAAGAGGCTAACTTATACCACTATAGGACTTTTTAGGTACTATAAGCGGAATTTCATGAATCACATTCATACGCACCTAAATCAAGATCACATGCATAACACACAAGAATCACATAATCATACCTTTGAAGTGTGATCTCCATGTAGCTATTCGATTGGCAAATCAAGGAGAGAATAGAGCCCCTATAGTGACTCCTCTACTTAGTCCACGGGATTCGAATGAGCCATCCACTAATACTAGATTGGTCGAGTGAAGGAGAAAACCATGATCACCACCTTTAATGGACAACTGACCACCGCACGAACCACCACCACCACGAGCACACCACCTGCGCAAGGGGAGAGAGACGGACGAGAGTGAGAGGGAGTATGAGAGAGGTTGGTTTTGTGTTTTCTAATTAGTCTCAAAATAACAGTAAATTGTTCTGTGGAAAATCTAGGCACTTAGACTACTTATAATCATATTATAATTAGACTAGGTTAGGAAGCCCTCCATGTAGTCGGCCACCTAGGGGATGAGGCCCATCATTGGTCTTGTCATCTAATGCTCAATCTAGGCCCCTTATGTGACCTTATAGGATCCGTCTAATTGGGCTTTAGGCTATTTTACTAGCCCAAAGTTTGTTAGTTCCTCTAGCTATGATATAACGACGACCCAAATGGATGAACTTAATTATCTCTATAATTTGATCCATTTATATATCTAGTAATTTCACTTGACGAAGACATAAATCCTTCAGAGGCTTCTCCCAAAAGTGATGATTATATACTTGTAGTAAGGAAGATCCTTCATGCCGAAGCAACCCCCTACAAATCTCAACGTGAAACTTTGTTTCATACACGTTGCAAAGTAGGATACCTCATGTGGGGTGATCATTGATAGTGGTTCGTGAACCAATATAGCTTCTATAGAGATGGTTACTAAACTCCAACTTCCTACAAGAGATCATAAAAAACCATACAAGTTGAGTTGGCTTAATGATTCGAAGGAACTTCATGTGAAGAAATAAGCATTGGTGAGCTTTTCCATCAGCAATTTCAAAGAAGAGTATGGTGTGATGTTATCCCTATGAGAGCTTGTCACCTTCTCTTGGGTAGACTATGGCAATTTGATAGACAAGCTACACATAATGGTGTGTCCAACACATATTCGGTCAAGGTGGGGAACAAGAGGATCAAACTTCTTCCTTTATCTCCTATTCCATGCCGCGTTCAAGATAAAAAAAAAAAAAAAAAAAAAAAAAAAAAAAGGGGGGGGGGGGGGGAAGCAAGTCTCCAATTTGTTCTTAAATGCTAAGGAATTCAAAAAAGAAGTTGAAGAGGGAGCTACGGTTTTTTCTTTGGTGGTGAAAAAGATGCAACCTACTAGTTCTTCAACAGATAAGTATGTAGAGACTAAAAGAGTTCAAGGATGTTTTCCCGGATGAATTACCTAAGGGTTTACCTCCTTTGCGTGGAATAGAACATGCCATTGATCTTATTCCCAGAGCTCCTCTACCTAATAAGCCGGCATATAGGTGTGATCTTACGGATTCTCAAGAGCTTCAAAGACAAATAGAAGACTTGATTGAAGGAGGCTACGTTCGTGAAAGCATGAGCCCTTGTGTAATACCCCATATTTTTGAAACATATTTTCTAAATAATTAATTATATTTTTTAAAAAGGTATTTTAAGTAATTTATTTTACTATTTGAATTTTGGAGCCAAAATGATATTTGAATTTTGGCACCAAAAATATTTTCAAACTTAATTACTATTTTGGATTTTGGATAAGATTTATTATCCATTTATTTTATTTTAAAAACCGAATTATTTATATATATTTCAGATAATTTAATTAAGAAATAATTATATTTTCCTATTTATTTAAAAAGGCCGAAAATCCTATTTAATTGGCTAGTAATTTCGGATTTTCAAAGTGTAGAAAATGTGATTTTTCTAGGTTAATTAAGTTATTTTAAGTTGGTATTTTGTAATTAATTATTTTCTGCAAAATATATTTTTTACACAATCATTTTTATTCCTTAAAAACTTGTAAAATATTTTCCTAAATACTTTATGGGAAGTCCAAATATATGAGCTTAGGAAAGCTTAAATTTTCGGCCACCATATTATATTTTGAGCAAAATTATTTTAGTAATTTTTGTATTTTAGTTATCTTCCTTAAATTTCCATATTTCCTTAATTCCTATTTTTCATCTCACAAAGATTTGATCATGGAATTTATTTGCCTTAAATCTTCTTTGATTATTTTCCAAGCAAGCTTACTTGCCATCTTCCACTTCATGATCAAGCTACTTACCTTAATTCTTTATTTCCTTAATTCTATTACTTTTCCTTAATTCTTATTTCCCATCTCCTAAATATTTGATCATATTATTTCCTACCTTATTTCATCCTTGATTATTCCCCAAGTAAACTCCTTTTTCCATATTATTTTTCATGACAACATACTTTCCTTACTTTTATTATTCTTAGTCACCTTAATATTAAACTTTCCATAATTCTTTAGCTCTCTTCTCCAAGTAATTTCCTTAATTCTTTTTACTATAATTCTTCCTACATTTTCCTACCATAATTCTTACACGAGTTAGACTATAAATATCCCCTTATACCTCTCACATTCTTCACACCAAAACCCAATTCTCGTCTTCTTTCTTACTCTTCTTTTCTCTAAACCTTTTCATACTTTTCTTTCTACTCTTTTCATACATAATCAACCCGTACACATTGAAAGCCAATTTTTGGGCACTTCTGATCAATTTTTTGGGTTTTGATGTTTCACAGAAAATTGTTTCTCTCGAAAAATCCTTGAGGTTAGGATCAAGAATCACCTCTCTTTGATCCTATTCCTTTATTTTCCTCATGGTGTATTCGTGATTGGATTTTGAAAGTGTGAAGTGTTGATTGATAGTCGAAATTGAAGTACGTTTAGGTGGCTAGATACCTTTGAAAGTGATTGGTTTGAATAACATGTTTTATATGATTTTATTGGTGATTGAATTAAATTAATTTGAATTATGATTTATGAAATAAAGTATGTTTGGAGGTATTGATTTTAATATTTGTGTAATATATATATTTTTGAAGGATTGATTTTCATATCATGTTTTGGATGGTTTGAATTACTTATCATGTTTGAATAAAGAAATTGATTTGAAAAGTTTGATGAATTAAATAAAAGGTTTTTCAACGGAAGAGTTATTGATTTTGATGGTTATTTATATGAGATATAATTCTCAAGTATTTATTAAAAAGGTTGATTTTGAAAGCATGTTGAATTGAATAAAAAGGAGTTTTGAATTATATTGGAATTGTTGAAATAAAAAGGATTTATTGAATTATGATTATTATTAAAGCTTTACAAGCATGTTGTTAGTAATCCCACTATGCGGATTTGGTTGATAAGACTATGGAATTTGTATGACCTAGTCTTTCCTCAAGAATAGCCTTGTAATATAAGGAGACTAGCTTGGGAGGTGTGCACACTTGGGTGAGTAAAAAGAGGAATTGGTTTTATTGAATTAATTATTTGAAATATTAAATCTTTGGAATTGGTTTTGGAATTTTGAATTAGAATTATTGGAATTGGTTTTGGAATTTCGAATTGGAATTATTGGAATTGGTTTTGGAATTTCAAATTGGTATTATTGGAATTGGTTTTGGAATTTCGAATTGGAATTATTGAAATTGGTTTTGGAATTTCGAATTGGAATTATTGAAATTGGTTTTAAAAGCATGTTTACAAATAAATTGAGTTTACATTATCTTGCACTTATTGTACTTAGCATATTTTGCTAATCTGTATTTCCTATTTAATTTATTTTGGTTCACCATGTTTACCGTAATGGTAAGCAGTGTTGACTATTTTCAGGTGGAGTCATGAATGAGCATATGAGAGTCCCGGGATTTGCTTCACCTAGCTTAGGATGTTGGTCTTGTCTTTATTTTGAGTATTCATAAAATTGTTACTATTTTTATAAGTATTAATAAAAGAAATTTGAGTTTCCATTGCAAGTTTTATTATTGAGTTAAGTATTTTGAGTAGCTTTGCGTAATCACACGGAAGTAATATGCCTAAGTCTATCTCTACGGTATAATTATACGTATTATACTAGTATTTCCGTAGATGGAGATTTGGGGGTGTTACACCTTGTGCGGTCCCAGCCATACTAGTTCCAAAAAAAGATGGTACATGGCGAATGTGTCACTATTACAAAAAGTGGCTAAGAAACCATTCAAAATAGGCCTAAGAAACCAGCAATTGTATGGTTTCTAACTCAATGGTCTCTTACCATAAGAAACCATACTTTTGGTATGGTTTGTAAGATTACACAAAAAGACCATACTTATAAGATATGCGGTTTCTTAGATTTCTTTTTAATTTACGATTCAAGAAGGCAAAGGTACCTTTTATCTTTATAATATGGTTTCTTAGGTTGGAGAAAAGAGGCCACATGTTTATGAAGTATGATCTCTTAGATTTTATATTTTTATTAAAAAAAAATTAATTTACAGGAAACAACCTTTTTCACCCACTACACTCGCCGCCATCATTAACCTTATTTCCAATATCATCCTCAACCACTAGCATTACCATGCGCCAGGCCACCGATCATCATACCCACCCCGCTGCCCCTACCACCCATTCCAATTGCCTTCCACCTTTACCCAGTCACCCACCAAAAACCATACGACCACCAACCCACCCAAAAACATCAGATCTGAAAATTCTTAATAAAAAATAAATAAATATAAAGTACATAAAGATCGTTACAAAAATAAATTTACAAGCTCATATATTACAGCTAATTATCCCCCAAAAATTTATACTATAAAATTCTTCAGAAAATGTATAGATCTTAAACAAAAACAAATAAAAAAACTGAAACTTTTTACCAACAATTACAACAAAATCTAAGGTGATGATAAGTAATTCATAGAACTACTGACAGCCTATAGATAAAAAAGAAAGAAAAATTAAAATTAAAAAATAAAATCCTAAACCGTAACCCAGCCACCAACACCATCGCCAGCTTCCCTACACACCACCGCCGGCCAGCCTTACTGCCGCAAGCCCAACCAAGCCGCCGATAAACTTCATCACCCCACCAACCCTACCCCTCGATAACTCCATCGTCGAATTGCAGTAACATCACGCCACCACCAACTAACCCATCAGAATCACCACCACCGTCACCGAACTCAGCTAGAACCGTTGCCGAACCATCGAAACCCCAACCCGCTCCCATACCCAAACCTACAACCCGCCCTACTCCACTCACCCTCTGTAGGAGTTTATAGGTACGAATGCGGAAAACATGAATCATATTCATATAGCACCTAATCCCAAGATCATGCATAACACATAAAGAATTAGAATTAATACCTTTGAAGCGTGATTCCACAAGTGATCGAGCAAGAATAAAGGGAGATAAAGAACCCCAAGCGTGATTCCTCTACTTGGTCCACGAGCACGGATCAAACCTCCACTAATGCTAGTTAGTTGTGATCGAACACTTCAATCAACCTTTGACGGAGATGTGAGTCACGAGCACGCCACAAACCACCCACGACACCACCACACGCGCCGCCCACAGAGGTGGGGCCGTACGGACAGGGAGGAGAGAGAGAGATAGAGAATTAGGGTTTTGGTCTTGGTTGTTTGATTCACAATTAACTATTAATTGTTATGTGTCATACAACCCTAGGTATGGATTATATTTATAGATCACATCTCTAAATAAATCTACATCAAGCCCAAAACATATTAAGCCCTTCTAACTATTTTAGCCCAACAATCAATGTAGCATGTCATAAACTCATGAGACCCAATAATGGGCTTCTAACTTGTTTGACCCAATACTCTTGTGTGTGACCTCATAGGATCCATTCTAGCGGGCTTTGGACTATTTGACTAGCCCAAAGATCATTGATCATAGTCTAGCAACAGATGATGACGACCCAAAAGAACGAACTTATTATCTCCATAATAGTGATCCTTGATATATCTAGTAATTGCACTTATCGAAGACATAACTCCTTCAATCTCCCACTTGTCTGAGACAAGTGCGCAATTTTCAAATTCCTTAAGTCAATGTGTGTTGATTTGATAATATGATTGCATCTCATGTCGTAATCATATTAATCTACAAATCTTTTCTTGAAAAACTGAGTTAGAATTACAAAACAAATGATTACTATGTAATCCATTTGAGCACGGCCATGCATTTTCTGAATTCTCCCTCTTCAAGGGGCCAAGACACATTCCTAATTAAATAGGTAGACTCAATCCAATCTTGCGGCAACCAAAGCTCCCACTCAACTCATGAAGCAACCGGGAAACACACTTTATAATCTCCAGTTACAGGAAGACGTTTGAGTGTACCACAGTTAAATCAATCATTGAATGAAATCAGTGTTCCACTCATGTCAAAGGAATCCACTAATATATCCGGAAGCTCTATACTTGAGCTTCAAAGTAGGTCTATAGTTCGATCATGCATCATTCATGCATATCCATGTAATTGACCGAGCTTCACTACGCTCCTATAGCCCATGAAACAGAGTTATCCAATCAATCTTACATGCTAGTCCATTAATTGAAATCATTTATGTCTAGTTTAATGATTCCGAACTGGGAACTGGAATAATATATGGATTTTGTTCACCTGTGGGGTTTCATTCACCAGGTCATTAAATAATTAACCTGATGAACCAATCAATCCATAATTATTTTGGACATTTTATTTAATATTGAAACCATAATTAAATAAGAGAAATGATAAACTTCTGATTAAACATAATTCTGCCAATGAATGTATTACATATGTAATTAGTTTTTCTCTAAAAACAAATACAACTTAAATTACATCATTAGCCTCAATCCAGTTGCATCAACATGTTTCTCATGCTTAGGCAATGGAAGGGGTTTAGTAAGGGGATCGGCGATATTCTCCTCCGTATGAACTTTGCACATCTTGACATCTCCTCTGCCAACGATTTCTCGAATGAGATGATACTTCCTCTCAACATGTTTGGATTTGAAGTGTGACCTAGGCTCCTTTGATTGAGCAATGGTGCCATTGTTGTCACAATACAACTCAATCCCTTTTTGAGCACTTGGTACAATGTCCATCTCAATAAGGAATTTCTTAATCCAAACTGCTTCCTTAGCTGCTTCAACATCAGCTAAATATTCTGATTCTGTAGTAGAGTCTGCGACAGTGCTTTGCTTCGAACTCTTCCAGCTCACTGCTCCTCCATTCAAACAGAAGATGTATCCAGACTGGGATTTAAAATCATCTCTGTCTGTTTGGAAACTCGCATCCGTATAACCCTTGACAACCAACTCATCTTCGCCGCCATATACTAGAAACATTCCTTTAGTCCTTCTCAAGTACTTAAGGATGTTCTTGGCAGCTGTCCAGTGCGCTTCACCTGGATTTGCTTGAAACCTGCTACACATGCTTAAAGCATATGAAACATCCGGCCTTGTACAAATCATGGCATACATTATCGACCCTACTGCCGAAGCATAAGGTATAATCGCCATACGTCTCATCTCGTCTGGTGTAACCGGACATTGAGATTTGCTGAGCGTAATGCCATGAGACATGGGGAGAAATCCTCTTTTAGAGTCTTTCATCGAAAATCCATCAAGAACCTTATCAACATAAGTCTCTTGACTCAATCCAATCATCCTTCGAGACCTGTCTCGATGGATCTTGATTCCCAAGATGTACTCGGCGTCACCCAAGTCTTTCATGGAGAAACAAATTTTCAACCACTCCTTGACTGACTCAATCATTGGTATGTCGTTTCCCATGAGTAGCATGTCATCTACATACAAGACTAAGAAAACTATGCTGCTCCCACTGGACTTCTTGTATACACAAGGTTCCTTTTCGCTTTTGACAAAACCAAACTGTTTGATTGCATCAAAACGAAGGTTCTAACTCCTTGATGCTTGCTTCAATCCATAAATGGATTTCTGAAGCTTGCATACCTTTCCAGGATTTTCTAGATCTTCAAAACCCTCAGGTTGTGTCATATACACTTCCTCCATCAAGAACCCATTCAAGAAGGCGGTTTTGACATCCATCTGCCAAATTCCGTAATCGAAAAATGCAGCAATCGCTAGAAGAATCCGAATGGACTTGAGCATTGCTACTGGGGAAAAGGTTTCATCATAGTCAATACCATTAATCTGTCTGTACCCTTTCGCAACCAGTCTTGCTTTATAGATGTAGGAATTTCCATCCTTGTCTGTTTTAATCTTGTAAACCCACTTGCAACCAATAGGCTTTACCCCATTAGGCAAGTCCACCAGGGTCCACACAGCATTTTCAAACATCGATTCCATTTCGGATTTAATGGCCTCAAGCCATTATTTTGAGTTGGGGCTCATCAAAGCTTGCTTGTAGGTTGTAGGTTCCTCATTCTTCAATAAGAAGATTTCAGAATCCTCAGTCAACAAAACTTCAACAAACTGTTTGTTTCTGATTCTAGTAGACCTACGTGGGGTAGGAGCAACAATAGAAATGTTCTCTTCAACTCTTTGAAGATTTTTGCAAGAATTAGATTCAAGTGGGACGATAGGAGTCTCGCTAGTAGAATTAGCTTGCTCCGACGCATGATTATGCGCCCTCGCCTCTGATGTGGTGTTATCCACATCCATTTGTTTCTCGTCTCAAATTTCTTCGAGAACTACTTTACTCCCACTTGGCTTTCTAGAGAGTAATTCATTTTCTAGAAAGACACCATCGCGAGCAACAAACACTTTGTCATCGTCGCGATTGTAGAAGTAATACGCTTTTGTTTCTTTGGGATAACCCACAAAGAAACATTTGTCTGATTTAGGGCTGAGTTTGTCACTTTGTAAACGTTTTACATAGACTTCACAACCCCAAACCTTGAGATAAGACAACTTTGGAACTTTTCCAGTTCATAATTCATATGGTGTCTTCTCAACTGCTTTGGATGGGCTTCTGTTTAGTATGTTCGCAGCTGCTCCTAATTCATATCCCCAGAATGATATGTGAAGATCAGTAAAGCTCATCATGGACCGAACCATATCTAGTAAGGTCCTATTCCTCCTTTCTGACACACCATTCAACTGTGGTGTCCCTGGAGGAGTTAACTGTGAAAGAATTTCACAATTTATCAGATGTTCATCACATTCTTGAGTCAAATATTCACCACCACGATCAGATCGTAATGCTTTAATTGTTTTCCCAAGTTGGTTTTATACCTCATTCTGGAATTCTTTGAACTTTTCAAAGGCTTCCAACTTCTGCTTTATTAAGTAAACATAACCAAATCTACTTAAATCATCAGTAAAAGTAATGAAGTATCTATATTGACCCCTAGCTTTTGAACTCATTGGTCCACACACATCCGTATCTATGAGTCCCAAAAGATCACTAGCTCTCTCACCTACACCCGTAAAGGGTGACTTAGTCATTTTACCAAGCAAGCATGACTCACAATTTTCAAATGATTCATAATCAAATGTTGAAAGGAGTCCATCCTTATGTAATTTTTGGATGCGCTTTTGGTTAATATGTACAAGCCTACAATGCCATAGGTAAGTTGGGTTTGATCCATCTGTTCTTTGCTTTTTATGATCTATGTTGTAAATATGAGTTATATAATCTAAGACATACAAGCCATTAAATAATTTCGCTTTAGCATATAACATATTTTCTCTGGAAATAAAACAACATTTGTCTCTTATTTCAAAAGAAAAACCTTCAGTATCTAAAACAGGAACTGAAATAATGTTTTTGGTAATAGTTGGAACATAATAACATTTATTAAGAACCAAAATTAAACCAGAAGAAAGTCTTAAATGATAATCTCCAATAGCAAGGGCAGCAACTGTTGCTCCATTTCCTACTCGGAGTGTGACTTCCCCTTTTGCTAATGCCCTACTCACTTCTAGGCCCTGCATGTTATTAACAATGTGAGCACCACAACCGGTATCGAATACCCAAGTTGAAGAAGAGGTAAGATTAATTTCTACAACAAAAACATCAAGTAACTCCTTACCTTCTGTTTTCACTAGTGTATAATGGGGACACCCTGGTGTATGGCGAAGCCAATCACCACAATAGAAGCATTCGCTTTGTCTCCTTTTCAGGTACTCCTCAGCATGGTTGAGTAAAAGGTTGACTAATGTCACCGTCGAGCCCTCATCATTATGAGTAAGCTTGACTATATCAAAACCATCGTGGAGTGAGAAAAAGATTATGTCATGTGCGGAGTCATCATCAAACGGTTTCCCAAGGACGTCCATCTGATTGAATAAATCAATCAGTTCATTGACATGGGTCCTTACTGACTGACCAGGCATGAGTTTCTTAGCCACTATCTTACAATGAACATTGTAAGCCTCATACCTTATACTGTCAGTCCAGGAATAGTAAATTTGAGGGATCGAATTAACGACCTCTCTTACGTTGTAGTCGTTGAAGTTTCCTCCTCCACTTCCTAATGCCCCAATGCCACCTCGACAGATGGCACGAAGACATTCACACAAGTTGGTTAACTCATATTGCCTGAACCTTCTTTTCCAACAATTTGGAATAGATTCTAAAATGAGATTCCTGATTTTCTCTCAATCCGATACAATTTTCGCATGCCTTTCATGATCATAACCTTCAGTATACTTGCCCTCAACAGGTATGTATAAACGTGATTCAAGCTTATGGCTTATGAGAACATTTCTCAACTCGTTCTCCCATTCCCTGAAGTTTCTGAGATTCAGCCTTAAATTTAGTTTCGTTGGCAAAATAGTGTTGTCATTATAGTTATTCATCTACAAACAAAAACAAAACGAGGCAAAGTTCATTAATTATGTTTAATAATTTTAAAGTACCATAAACGATTTAAATTGGTAACTTTAAAGCATTTATTCAATATTAAAATGATCCCTATTGAATTAAATGATTCCAAGACCCTTTATTTGTGTAATAATTGACCGGACTTTGGCCCTACCATCAACCATTACATTTTCAAGGTGAGTAAACTCTTTACTGATTACAACTCTTGTAATTCTTGGTTGAATAATTACTCATCACATGTTTATTATTACCCTTGCTTCAAGGTTCTAAACTCTTTAGGTAACCTTGTTGAGTATAACCAATTAAAATTGTAATACTTGATTTACCCCAACTTTCCCAAGATATAATATGACACCCAGCTTTGGCATGACCCATCATAAATATCGAAGGTTTCATCGGGTTTTCAATTGGAAACGCAATCTCAATATTACCGGGACCTAAATTTATTATGTTGTGATTATTTAGTGAACTCTAACGCATCATCAATCAACATAAAATAAATTTAACATGCATAATCTACTAATGCATAAGTAAAACATGACATAGTATGGCCTCTTAATCCTAAGAAAACTAATAAAGCAGAAAAATGCTCCCACTTGAATCCTCATGGATCTCATCCATCTTATTCCTTTGGGCCTCCACTCCATTGGCTTCTTGGATCAACTGCAACCTGTAATATTATTCTATTCTATCTACTACTTAAATAAAATAAAATAAAATAAAATTACAAAAATACTTAACGATACGCAGACCGTATTTAGATTACAAAAATACGAAACGATGCGCAGATCATATTTAGAATCTATGGGCCATACTAGTCTATATATAGCAATAAATAATATCATATATTATAAAGTGCCACATACTAAATCACTCATCTTGCTTTCCTAAACTACAACATCGAATGATCATAATTAAGGAAACATGGCACAAAATATCTCATATTTTTAATTAATTAATTACTGCAATTAGATAATATCATATATTATTTCTAACCAATCATAAAATATCATATATTTTATTTTAGGTAAGAGATAAAATCAAATCATATTTTAGTTATGGAAGATAAATCATATTTATTTTTCATGATTATCCTAACTAATTTAGGAGATTCTATCCTAATTGCTAGCCAATCACATATTTTAAAACAATTATTATCCAAAATTAATTATGGGATAATCTCATTAAATCAATCATTATCGAAATAGAATCTTTTGCTCCATAATTATCCAAACTTATCAAAAATAACAACTTTAATTTTGTTAATTATCTTTTCAAAATCAAAACTTATCCTTTTAATTTTAATTTTGAAATCTGATTTTTATTTAAAATAATTTTTTTTTTTAAAATAGCTACGCCAGCCACCGTGGTGTGGCCAGCCGAAGCCAGCCACGGTGGCCGTACACCTTACGGTGTACGCTGCACAGCAGCGACGCAGGAACAGCAGCAGCAGCACACGCAGCTGGTGGTGCACTGTTGTGTTGCTGCTGTTCGGCTTCTGCCCAGCCCGCCCTCCCTCCTGGACCACCACCGGTGCGGCAGTCGCCATGGCAGCGCCACCCAGCCGCGGCTGCCGCACCCAAAACCCCTTTTTTATTTTAATTTAAATAAAAACAAAACAATTTTTCTGAAATTAAAGTAATCTTAATGTGGTCCAATTAATTTCAAAATTAAATCATATTCAATCTTGAAATTAGGGTTTTTCATGAAATTAATCCCCAATTTAATTTAACTCTTAAATTAAATAATTTGATCATGAAAAATTCATAATTTAACATGAAATTAAATAGATTAAATTCTTTAAACACATAACTATCGAATTAAATCAAAACCAAAACACAAATTTCACAAATTAGGGTTTATGATTTCGAAATTTTCGAAAAATAGGGTTAGGGGGGTCGAAATTTTCGATCAATATAGGGCAAAATTCGAATCAAATTAAGGCTAATTTGGAGCAATTTAAATAACTTTTAATGATTCTATATTGTTAAATCACATTTAATATAATAATTGACCCATAATTAAATTATTCTCCCTCGTAATTGAATTAAAATTGTGGATTAACAAAGAATTAATATTCAATAAATGTTTGGATTGGTTCCAACTTGTGATTTAATTATTTCTATTTTTTTTTTTGAGGTTGTGAACTCATTTTGAAAGTTAGTTTTTATTTTAGACTTCCGCTATGTGACTTTGAAAAATAGCCTTAGCCGTTATCACGGTGACGGTAATATTTTGGTTATTTCCTTAAAATAGTTTTATTTAGAGTAAAAAGAGTATTTTAAAATAAGGGATTTTTCGAGGTATTACACTGCCGGTGGTGGCTAGTGGCTGGGTTGGGGTTGATTTCTTTTTTTTTTTTTTATTATTATTTTTATTTATCTTTTTTTTTTTAAAAAAAACCAATACCTAATTGACAGATGTTCATAGTAGTCCCACTAACAGATTTCATTCGAAAATTCGTTAGATGGTGGTATAATCCAATTTATGGGTTTTTTTGTTGGTGTTATAATAAAAGTTTTAAAATTTGTGGTGTTATAATTAAAATTTGTAGTGTTATTTTCTAAAAGAAAGGGACGATTAATTTAAGATAGAAGTAAAATTTTGTAAACATCGAATCCGCAACCTAACTTGGCCAGGTTATTCGCTAAGTTTATAACCCATTGTCCAACTCAGCCTGGACCTCCTTCACCTCCACTTGGACAATTAGTCTTGTATCAGGCTAGAAAAAAAATATATGGTATACGAGAAAATACAACTTGATCTTCATGATAAACAAAAAAAAAAAAAAAGTATTTATCCAGCGGCATTTCAATAAATAAGTCAACAACTTTTATTAAACACGAGCCTTACAAATCTAATATATATATTTAAAGGGGAGTTTTTTCTCGAGTTTTTAGAGAGCCACGTAAGATTTAATTTTTATAGCACGCCATGTAGGATTATAAATCTTAATAGTAGCAAATCAAATAAGAGATTATTAATTTCTTTTAGAATAAATAATTCAAATGTCACGTAAGCATTGGCGAATGAGATTTTTAAGTTTAAATTAATTAATATTATCTTTTAATATTAGGAATTTTATCTAAATATATAACAAATTTTAGCTCTTAAATATATATATAAAAAAAAAAAAAAATCAAACAAACCGTGCATCGCACGGGCTTTATCTAGTGTTTATTTATTTACGAAAATATCAGGCTAATTGAGATATTTTGCTGATTTATTTACAAAAATTCTATTAAACAAATGATTTAAAAAAAAAAAAAAAAAAAAAAA
Source organism: Chenopodium album (assembly GCF_948465745.1). Taxonomy (NCBI): domain Eukaryota; kingdom Viridiplantae; phylum Streptophyta; class Magnoliopsida; order Caryophyllales; family Amaranthaceae; genus Chenopodium; species Chenopodium album. The sequence continues at coordinate 23,552,014 of NC_137846.1, read as the reverse complement.
AAAAAAAGAATCTCCATACATAAATGCTCCGTAATAATCAGGATTCCTTTTTTATAGTCAGTGCTTGAGAAATTTTCTGGCATTTTACTCTGAAGACAGAGAGATTCAAGCTCCTCCTAAAACTGGTAAATCTGTTATTCTGCTGGTACTTTGGCTTCAATCCGAAATATTGCAACTTTTTTTTTTTCTTTTTTAATTTACTGAGTTTTTATCTACTTATGATTCAACCTTGATGAAATTGCATTTTTTTTTTTCATGTTTTTTTTTTTTTTCATGTTTTTTTTTTTTTTCAAGTTTAATTCTATTTTCTGGGGTGAGAATTACCCATTATTTTATGATTTTTGTCCTTTGGCAATGATCCTTGATTCCCAATTTGACGAGTTTGACAGTTTATTTATGCATTTCTGGTGTAGAATTGTAAGCTAATCCAATTGAATCAATTGAAAATGTTAGATGTTTTTATTGTCAATTCCATGCTCATATAAATATTAAACGTTCGATTAATGACATTTTTATATATGATAAGCGAAAACGCGAGATTATATAGCTAACTTATAGTCACATAGCTCTATAAATATGCAAAAATGTCAAATTGATCATTTATACTCCTAATGTGTGTTAGGTACTCACATGTTCAAAATTTTGACTTAATTGATCTTTGATGAATGTATAAATTATTATTATTATTATTATTATTTTTTTTTTTTTTTTTTCAAAAGTCGGAGAAAATTTGACATTGAAGGGTAGTTTTGTGCGCAGGGTTGGAATTATATAATTCCATAGAAAAATACCTAAGCTTGTGTTAATGCTATTATGATCATGTATTCTGACTTCTGAGCAGAGACAGACTTGTTAATAAGTTGGAATTATACGGGGCATGATACTATGGATCGACTAGACAATGCAGCACGCGTTATGTTAGTTTCAGATCTTGACTACACAATGGTATTGTTTCTTTTTTCTTACCTCATGAAACTAGTCTGCATTTGGTTTCAATATCTTGTTGTTTTGTTTATCGGAGATGGTGGTATTCACTGGTTGATCATAATGATTCTGAGAATAATGCTCTCTTAAGGTTCAATGCACTGTGGGAAGCATATTTTCGCCATGATTCCCTACTGGTGTTTTCTACGGGGCGATCACCTATTAGCTACAAAGAGTTGGGGAATGAAAAACCCTTGCTTACTCCAGATATAACTGTTATGTCTGTGGGAACTGAGATTGCTTATGGGGATTCTTTCGTGCCAGATGTTGATTGGGAACAATCTCTTAATCACAAGTGGGATCGAAAGATTGTGACAGAGGAAACTGATAAGTTTTCCAAACTTGTGCTTCAGGTCTCACTTTAACCTATTGGCAGATATGCCAAATTTCCAATGAGATATTTCTTTTTGCAAAATAATGTAAGTTACGCACTTTTGGAATTCAATGGATGAGTAGATATTCATAGAGCCTATTTTCAAATGCTGAACGCAGTCTGAAACTGAGCAGCGGCCTCACAAGGTTAGCTTCTTCTTGGACAAGGCCAAGGCTTCCAAAGTGATTGAGGTTCTTGAGGCACGCCTAGTAGGAAGAGGGGTAAAGCTCTAAATGTTTTCTTCTGGTATCCTTTTGCAATTATGACGCTTCAAAGAGGTTATCCCCCTCTATTTTGAACACTTGATCAGAAAATATGTTATTTCTCAGTTAGACATCAAAATTATCTATAGTGGCGGGGTTGCTCTGGATGTGTTACCAAGAGGAGCTGGCAAAGGACAGGCTCTCACTTACCTGATGAAGAAATTTAATGGTAAAACTCCTAGGAACACTCTTGTATGTGGTGATTCAGGAAATGATGCCGAACTGTTCAGTGTTCAAGGAGTTTATGGTGTCATGGTTAGTACTTCAATATATCCAAAACCTCATTTGTTTTCCTGTGTGTAATCTTTAATTTTAGCTGAAATTGGATTTTCAGCTACCAAGCATCTCTCATCTGTTCAACTGCAGGTCAGTAACGCACAGGAAGAGTTATTGCAATGGCATGCATTAAACGCGAAAAACAACCAGAATATACTTCATTCCTCTGAAAGATGTGCTGCTGGTATCATACAAGCCATTGGTCATTTTGATCTAGGACCTTGTATATCACCAAGGGATGAAATGGACTCTTTGGAATACTCAAAGCAATGTATGAATCCGGGATATGAAGTAGTTAATATGTATCTGGCTTGTGAGAAATGGCAAAGTGGAGAAGTTGATAAGTCTGAGAAATTTATTCAGAATTTGAAGGCAAAGTTTGTACGTGTGACTGAATTCCTCATCATAGCACTACATAGTACTTCCTCTAGACATGAAGTTTGTTATCCTGGAACACATAAATTACAAGGACATATTGGTCTCAACTTTGCAATTATAATTAAAAGGCTGAGAAAATTTTCATGTTGTATAGTTTTGGTTGAGATGCCAAAGCCACTTATGTTTCTTTTTGTTATTTGACAATCAGCATTCATCAGGGGTCTTTCTCCATGCTTCTGGAGTGGAGAAACCTCTCTATGACTGCTTAGATTCACTGGAGAAGTCTTATGGAAATATGAAAGGTTGCAGATTTACGGTGTGGGTTGATCGAGTTTCTTCTGCTCAGATTGGTTCTGATACTTGGCTTGTGAAATTTGACAAGTGGGAATCATCAGGTGATATATCTCTGTTTTATATATATATATATATATATATATATATATATATATATATATATATATATATGTATTATTTGGTAGTGCTTGTAGTGAACTAGTGATAAATAAGTGCTATTGTATTTGCTTAACAAACCTTGTCATAAACCACAATTGAAATGTGGTTAGGATTCTGGGAGATTAAAATATACTAGTATGAATTAGGTTGTACAGCAGTAATCATTTCCATAGCTATATCTTTTCCTTACATGGTCTGATTTGATGAATATGTCCCAAGAATAATACATGAAAACATACGAGAGAAGAGAGAAAAGAGGAGAGGAACTAAAAATAAATAAATAAAAAAACAACGAAAAAGTAGAACAAATTACTAAATTACTACTCCCTCTGTCTCTTTACTAAATACCTATTTGGGTTTTTTTCACGGAAATTAAGAAAGTAGGTGGAAGTACGTAAGTGTATGTGGGGTTAGAGAGAGGTAGAGAGAAAAAAAAAAGTAGCTGGGAAAAATTGAAGAGAGGGAGACAGAAAGTGTTGGAAATTGATGTAAAAAGTCATTATTTGTACTGAAAAGTGATGTCAACTCATCTAAAAGTTGAGTATATTCTCAAATAGTACAACCTTGAAATAGAAATAGGTCTTTAATTTTGATTTGCCAAAAAAGGAATACAGGTCGTTAATAAAAGGACGGGTGGAGTATTAGAGTCAACCAGGTTATGCAAATGGGAGATGTTGAAATTCATGAGAAGTACAATTTTGGGTAGTTGTTTGGTTAGCACTAAATAAAAGAAATGGAGGAAATAGATATTTCTAGGAAATTTGATTTCCCGCAAAACATGAGAAGTTATTTACCTGATATCCCGTTGGTCAATAGAAATTCATGGGAATTTATTTACCGAACATCCCCTTGGTCTATAGAATTTCATGGGAATTGGAGATTCCTTTGGTGCCAACCAAACAAATTATGGTCATTTTCTAGGAAATACATAAAGGAAATTACTTCCCATGAAATAAAAATTCCCATGGGAATTTAATTCCCTTGTGAACCAAACAGGCACAAAGGAAAGATTTCTTTATGTTATTGTGTTAACAGCAATGTAAAAATTGTTTTCTGTATTTCTATTGTCATTTTCTCAGAATTTTAAGATGCGTTTTTTGCTGGAAATAAATTTAGGAAGTTCCCGAACCAACAAGGGGTTATTTGATGAGCTTGATTAGGCTGGTTATTTTGCGGTTCTATTGCAAAAGGGAGGGTCTAACTCATTAATTTAGAGGGTGGGTGTTTACATAATCTGCTATGTTGTACTACTTTAGGATAAAATTTACCAGAGACAGGTTAATAATTTACCTTTACTGTCTTCTGAATTCTGATTGCATCATGCCTGGCAAGATAACTCTCGAGTTAACAGAGTTTGAAAGTCAATACCCTCAACCTAAAATCACTCGATTCGACTCAAATTTAAGTGTATCTCTAACATGTGAAAATGCACTCAGAGAGTGTACAGGAAAACATTGTTAGTTTGATGTTTTATTTTGACAAATACTCCAAATTTTTTTGCTTTTTTGATATTTAATTTTAAGCGCTAAACCAGGTTAGGGAAATCATCAAACCAATGAATCAATTTGACTAAAGCTTTTCTTCTGTCAAATTGGACCATGAGTTGAGTTTGAGCATATTGAACCTGATTCGACTCAATTTGATCCCAGCTCATAGAGTCATAGTCATACTATCTTCAAATGAGCAGCAGTAGGACCATTTCATTTACTGCATTCTGATTATTTTGGTTTCTTAGGTTCTTGTTAGCTGGGGAAGCTTGGTGTATTCCAATTACTGTCTTCTTCATTTGATCTCTTCAAATATGATTTAAATTCATCACTCTGTCCATTTTACTTTGCTTTTCTGGTGGTCATACCTTGTCTCAGAGCTGATAGAGCAGTGAGGACTTCAATTTGCTCTTTCGGATGTAGTACCTTCCGATACTGAACTTTTACAGGTTATCTGCAGTTCTCGTAACCATTTAATTGCTCACAAGCACTTATTGCAGAAGTCTGTTGCAGGCAGGCCTTGCTTTCCACCTCAGTAAAATTTTATATATATATTCCTCTCCGTTCTTACTTGCACTTTAGTTTGTAGAAATTGGAAATCTTAGAACATTCAGCAACTCAACTCTGCCAATGGATACAGGGTCTTTCCATTGGATGTGTTGATGGCCCAAATACATTGAATTATAATCTTTATCATCCTTGAGTTGTGTCATATACTTGTCTTTACAGTTTGACAAATCAACTCACATTTTATCTGCAAGAAACATTATATGCCACAGTTGGTCTTCATGCAATTCTCTCCGCTCAAATTCTTTTTGGATTGAAATCTTTTATCTAATCGGATTCAATGATCACTTATCTTCTTGCTTTGCTGGAGGGGATTTGGTTTTCAATGCTGATAATTTTAATTACTAGAGTATGATATTGGGAATAGAATATCTGAACCAATGTTGAATTCTCTTATCGTATATTCCATCCATATTAGGACAATGGCTCTGATAAATTTTAAATATTCAAGGGTTCTGAGTAATCCATTTTCCTCTATGTAGTTTGTGATATCATACTGTAGTATGTTTGTCTTGCAGTTGAAGTAACCAGAATCTTTGCTGTCTTGATAAATTTTACTATGGTGTGTCTAGGTAAGGAGTGCCGTTGCTGTTTAACAACAGTTTTACTGAACTTAAAGGTATCATTTCCAAAAAGTGTTGATCAGCTAAATCCTTAGATTAAAAAAAGACTCAGCTTGACAGTCTTGCTGATATATGTGCATGAATTTCAGCCCGAAGGATTCACTTGGATGCATGTACACCAGACATGGATGAACGGAGCCACATTAGAAACTGAAAGGGTCTGGCTGTTCTAGAACCTTGACTAAGAAGGTAGAAGTATACCTAAAAGAAGGAATGACAATTACTATTGGTGGTTGTTCATGGGTAGAACCGTAGAAGTGCTAAATATCTGGAGGAAATAACTAACTTCTCCTTGCTTCTCTTACAGGAATGGATATGAAGTTATAAGTTTGAGAAAGCCATGTAAGTTACAGATACAATGGTGCATTGGTGCAGACAAAGTCGAAAGTGCTACTGCCCTTGTACGCTGTTTGTTGTTATAGTTAAAGAGTTTGGTTAGAGCGGTGTATGCCTTTTTAGTCACATGAATGCAATTTATACGATGGTCTTTTTTTTAAATTGTCATGGTTGAAGACTTGGAGGCTTATAGAACTTTGTCTAGTAAGACCAAGTTTTGTATTAGACGGTCTCACAATAATTTATCCTGAGATAACAGTGACTTCTTAACATGTCTAGGAAAGGTACTAAGGGTTTGCGAAGATTTAGCATATAATAGGAGTTGTTCATTTAAAAAAAAATTGAATTACAACTTGTCATTTTGATGGGCTCTTGAAGTAATGGAGTGAATCTAACTCCCACATTTTCTGTAAAAAGAACAAGAAGAAAAGCAAACAAGCAAAACAAATTTATATTAGACCCGACAATTGGGTTGTTCGTTGGGTCATTTCGGGTCTGGTTTGGGTAGGATTATTTTAAGTTTGGTTCGGGTAGGGTTGTTAGTATATAAGCAAATTAAACCAAAATACTTATCTTAATGTTGTGTAGACCAAATTGATAATTGCCGCGTCCTGGATAACCATTGAACTAAAAGACGATTCCGCACTACCCTAGTGCAGTAGACATCAAGCAGTCGTCCTCCAAGATAAGCACGGCACTGGAATTTGTGTGAATTCACAAACCTCACTGGAACCAGATTACTTGACCAAAAACCAAAGGGATAAATTTTGAGAGGGTAAATGAGATAGCTGATAGTTTTTGTTATATATTTCGGAGGTGAATAAGGTTGATATTATAAAGCTAAGCAATGATGGAGGCAAAGACCAACAATTAAAGGGGAAACGGTCACCAATCAAGTGGTGTAACATCCACCCATTAATTGTAACATTCACCCATTAATTCCCCATAAGAGTTAGCCTTTTAATCAGCATAAAAAGGTGTAACGGCTAGTCTTTAAGCAACAACATTTATCAGCAATAATGCCCATTAAATTAGCAATAAGAGGAAGCTAAAATCAAGGGATTCCAATAGCCATTAAATCCCAATAGTCAAAAGAATAAATGCTGTAACTTTCTTTGTTTTTACTTCAAGAACTTCCAACATTACCCCACGGGTTCGAAGATGTGAAAAGAAAGAAAGAAAATTGGTTTTGGGCAAAACCAAACAATTACATAAGTGTCAATGTCTCGCGACTTGAATTAACACATATTGAACATTAAGCTATGATCTCTTTCCTACCAAGTGACCTTTCGTCTTGAACTTAATAGGGAGTAAGAAACCCGTCACTTAAGTCACACAATTGAACATGTATAATATTCTGAAGTTCTGCGAATAAAAGTGACACATTATACCGGCCATACGTCCAGACCTGGATGCTCATAGGTGCTTTAGAGTATTAGCCCTCACAATACTCATAGGAAGCGGCCACACTTCCACACCTGAGTAGGTGAATCCCATCAAGTGTGAGCTACATCACACTACTAAAAGTATGGATATGGGTTCATTAAGAGCCATTTATTCATCCTTTATTCCGTTTGTAGCAAGCACACATCAAACATCTAGGGATGGACAAAAATCAAATATTGTGCTTCCGAATTATTTCATAATGTTCCCCTTTGAACTCATAATGAGTAGGAGTTGATTATTTGTAATTCATACTTTGGAATTTTAGTCCCATCCCTTCCGATGTTACCAAAACTAGTTTTGTACAAGGCCTTTAGTTAACAGATCTGTAACACTTTTTTTAGACATTATGTAGTCTAGTGATATCACCTCAATCACCAAATCATCTTTGACGGCAACCATTAAAGGCATGGTTCGATCAAAAGTAACCACGACTTGCGAATCACAATGAATTCCCTTACAAATGGAATATCTGCAAGTAGGGATGTCAGTGGGGCGGGTCAAGTAGGAGACCCGCCCCATCCCCGCCCCAGTGGGGCGGAAATGGGTCTCGGTTTGACGGGTGGTGGGGCCGGAAGGGGGATGAAAACCATGCCCGCCATGGGTGATGGGGCGGGGGTGGATTTTAGGTTGTACCCGCCCCCATCCTCGCCCGCCCCACTTCGTACCCGACCCATCCCCACCTCATACCCACATCTATATATCTTTTAAAACAAAATTATATACTTTTATACTATTTTATAAAATATTTATGTAAAATAAAATATTAATTATAATACTTTGTAATACACTTATATTATAAGCAAAAAAAAAAGTGTAATATTAAGAATACTTTTTTTAATGTAATATATATTAATTATGTAGGATTGTGTATTTGAAAGGTGGAGATTAAGTGGGAATTAGGCGGGTCTTTGGCGGGGGTGGATATCCAAGTGGGGGGTGGGGCGGGGATGGTTTTGGAATTGTACCCGCCATGGCGGAATTGGGGATGAATTTTAGACCCGCCGCGGGGATGGGGATGGGGATAAAAATGTTAGGTGGGGATGGGGATGGGAATGCCAACATCCACCCCGCCCCGCCCCATGGACATCCTTATCTGCAAGCATAATTGCTCATAAGAGCCATATACTCTCAACCATCATGCCTCATAACCTGCCAAGCCAAGAGCAATAAATTTATATTATTTCAAAACAGACATAGCAATACAAGGTTGCTTTGCACAATTTCCAAAACATAGCTTCACCTCATAGTGGTGTAGACATAACCACTTGAGTTTGAACTCATTATTGAACTCTAATAATTCATGGAAACTTGCAATAGTGCAAACTCTAATATTTTGTACTTTTCAAGTACCTATGCAACCTCCACAAATGATCTGATGATCATTGCTCGAGTTAAGAGTAAACCTACTCAATCTACTTACATAATAAGCAATGTCAGATTAAGCATAGTTCCTAAGAAACATAACACTACCAAATGGAAATAAATTTCTCCCATATGATCAATAAATTAAAAAACCCTTTATCTGGTAGCAATGACTCATCCAAACTACAAGTTTAGCATTGAAAACTTCCAACACAACTCAGTGAATTAGCAACAAAATTCATAGAAGAAATATCAAGCATTACAATCCCAAAAAAAAAGATTGTAGAATTGTACACATAGTTAGACATAACCTAACTCATAGTCAATGACTTCTTCCATGGAAACAATCACTCATGACATTTCACTAGTTTAAAGTTGATCTCTAAAGACAAAGAGATACCAAAACAATCTTGTAAGGCAAACTCGATCAAAAAACCGTCTTTAGCACAATTAATCACTTTAAGGCTTCGCATTAAACAATAGAAAACTCTAACATTAATGCCTCTCATTCCCACTGCATTCAAATGTCCACCACTAACAAAAGAGAAGAAAGAAAGACTTAGTATCCCAATGAGAAGAAAGAAAGACTTAGTATCCCAATGTGAATATCCAGCCACTTGAAACATAGTAATAACACACAAATATGCTCAAAGACCATTTATTCAATAAAGAATCAAATAGGGTAGGCTCAAGTTAAAATTACTCCAACACTCGCCTACAAAGTCATGAACTAAATGAAATCGCTAAGCAAAAACTGAGTCAAGACTTTGAGTCCAACACTAATTCTTTATTACTTCCCCCACATTGGACAACAAAGTCCGATTCAAAGCTCTTAGCAATACGCTTAAAACCCACATTCTCAATGAATGAAATATTTAGACATAAAAACTCCCTCCAAAATTCATATGGGGTCTTTAATAACATAAATTTCTTATAAAGAAATCACATAAGTTTATAAAACCTGAACCCCACATGAAAGCATAAGGTCCAAATCCCAAAATAAAGCATAGTCAAATACATGATTGGGAAAAAATTCATAACTATGTTATATAACTTGAGTGTAATCATATATAAGGTGGACAAAAGTAGAAATCTTTATTTGAAACATTGAATTAAGGAAAATTTGACTACAATAATCCAACCTTTGCCCTGTTCAATTTTAATAATCCCACCTTTTGTTAATTGTACAATAATCCAAGCTTTTCCCCCTTCTATTTTATCCGGCCAAACAAGTAACCAAACCTGCAACATTAGGTTGATGTCCTACGTGGCAATGACCGTTGTATTTCCTCCCCTCCTTTTTTTATTTCCCTTTTTTTCCCTATTCTTTTCAACGGATCTTTCTCTTTCTTTTTCCCTGTATAATTCAATTCATCCCCTTTCTCTTCCTTGTTTAATCAATTCATCCCCAATTTTACGATCTTCCTCCCTCACCAAAATTGAATTTATCTGCAATTAAAAATCCGGCCATTATAATGTCTGCAATTAGGCAAGTTTCTGGTTGCTCTGGTTCGTCTTCTACATCAAGAGATGGAAGAAAGGTGAAGTGCAAGTGTGGAAGGGACGCAATTTTGCGAACAGTGAAGATTAGACCTAATTCAGGAATGAAATTTTATGGGTGTCCATTGTGGCCTGTAAGTTTAACCCTGTTTAATTTTGTATTCAATTGATTTAGGGTTTTCAATTTATTTGGTAATTGTAATTGAATTATTTTGTGTGTGTTATGGCAGGACACCACTTGCGATTTTTTCAAGTGGAACTCTGGGGATACTGTTGTTGATGACATGCGCTTTTAACTATTTGAAAAGGAAACAACAATTGCTGAGTTTGAGCTAGAGAAGAGTTTGATGGAAGAAAAAATTAAGAAATTGCAAATTAAGAAAGAAAATGCAAAAAAAGAATTGCAAGAGATGAAGATGGAACTTGGGCAGATGAGGATTGAACTTATGAAAACTGCAAGGAATGAGAAGAATTTTTCTATGTCTTTATTCTTCTCTTGGGTTTTTTTTGCTATCTTAGTGTTTTACCTTAAATGAAGTGTTGACTAATTAGGGAAGTGTTTTAGTTGGTGAGATGTACTTAGATGAATGAAAACAACAATGTATGTCACTTAAATATGAATAAAGATGCATGGCTTAAATTATGCTAGCCTAATTACATTGTCTCCAAAATATACAGCTTACTGCAGTGGTTCATTTGTTCAAAAAATTACAGGCACCATGATAAAAAAATTACATTTCCAAAGTTTTGCCACTAATTGTTCAACACATGAAAACAACCTAAATAACATGCACTGCAGCCAGCCCTAATTTGATCACTGAAGGGTTGATGTTTGGCTTGCTTGTGTCAAAGAGATAGGTCTGCCATTCCTAGCAGGTGACTGCAACAACAAAAACAACCAGCAAATTAATGACCAATTTCAGAAGGTAATTGTTAACAAACAACACAACAGTAATAAAGTAGCTCACACTGGTGTATGCATTTCCATCAGCTGACATAAAAACACCAACCCCAGTGCGAATTCTGCCACCTCTCCCTCTTGTACCACCCCTTCCTGTTCTTCCTCCCCTTCTTGTTGAACCCCTCCCACCAGTATTCCCTGCATTTCTACCCCCTCCTCCTCATGCACTTCTTCCTCCTCTTGAACCTCTACCTCCTCTAATCATGCTACCACCTCTACCCAATTGAGTAGGCTGAGCTGTGGCAGAGTGGTGGTCCAGTGACAGATGAGGATTTGAGGGAGTGGCAATATTTGGACCAGCAGAGGTAGAACCCACTTGGCTTTGTGTGGTGGGATTGTTTGCCCTGTCCTAGGAATTGGTGGTTGGCCATCCCTCCTTGGTCTTCCCCTAGGGCTCTTGGTTGTTGGTTAAACGGGTGCAACAGGTACAGAAGTGTCCTTCATTGGACATTTTCTCTTGTTGTGGCATTTGACACTGCACAAGGTGCATGTCATCTCCATTCCTCTCCTACTCAGGACTCCTTTCTTCTTTAGATCCTCAAATAGATCTTTGATTCTGTTTTTCCTAGGTCTTCCAGGACCTATTTTAATTGGTGGTGGAATCAAGTCCAAATCCACCTTAGTCTAGTGCCTTTCTCCCTCACAAGGAGGTATAGATCCTACAAATTGATACCACAACACATCAATAACACATATCATATCATACAAGTATTTCCAAATTGTATACAACAAAATATCCAAGTGAAGTTATTAACTACATATGCTGATAGATACACATCCCTCCTGTAGCAATTGTCAACAAAGTCTTCAACCTCTTTATTAAGAAGAAGATACAGGCCACAACATGACAACAAGGGATTCTAAGCATAACCCATTTTCTGCATGTACATGTTCTGTTATCTAAATCAACTACTAACTGGTCTAACCAGTAGCTGACATTGAAGAGAGTATCAGATGATGGGCTGACATCACAATTGGCTGCTTTCTCCTTCTCTTTATCAAGCTTAATCTGAATTCTAGGACACTAAACACCAGTTCCTTTCTGCATTTCTTGCCTTTTCAACACCAGTCTTTGCATCAGAGCTGTCCTTATGTCCTCAAGCATGTACAGCAGGTGCTTGGTTCTAGCATTGATTATATAACCATTAAAGGTTTCAGCCATGTTACTTGTGATGGCATCACATTTCACAGATGGACTTAAGAAAGCCCTGTAGAAAACTTGAGGATTATATGACTCAAAGGCAAGGGCAGCCTCTTCACTAATCTTCTTAAGCTCCTCTGAATATTCATCATAGTCTGCCATGTTGTAGGCTTTTGCAATCTTACAAAATTGCAACTTGAATTCATCCACTCTGAAATTTTTATGCCAATGGGCAAACACATGTCTGGCACAATGCCTGTGTTCAGCCTTTGGCAAAACTGATGCTACAGCACTTAGTATAGACTGCAACACATACAACTCATTAACAAGAGAATATGTAATTGATTAAACACAGTTATACAAAGAGAGTGAAATTGAACTACCTGGTGTTCATCAATTATGCAGATTCCTTCTCCTTCTCCTAAACCCGGGAATGACTGAATCTGCTGGAAGAACCACTCCCAAGACATGTTATTCTCTCCCTTAGCTACAGCCCAGGCAATGGGAAACATCTGGTCATTCCCATCCCTGTCAACAACAGATAACAGTTGTCCTCCGAGAAATGTCTTCAAAAAGCAGGCATCTACACATATCACCCTTCTACAGCCAAGTACCCACCCTTTTTGCACCCCCTCAAGGCATGTAAACGACCTCTTAAACACAGGTGGGTTATTGGTTTCAACACTCACCAACACCACAGTTGAGGCAGGGCTCTTGGTTTTCAAAGCTGCAATGTAGCTCCCCACCTTCTTGTAATGATCATGCATACTCCCATGGAGCAACTTGTGTGCATTATACTGCACAGTATATGCAAAGTCCCTCTTCACAACAACCTTATAAGCCCTCTTAATTGTCTCTATGATCTCCTTTGCAGGCCAATGTGGCCTAGTTTTAAAAAACTTCAAGAAATTGTCTAGCCACCCAAATTGATTTCAATTGCCTATTTTTTTTTCATATTTCTATGACATGTATGCTCATATGCAACTCTTTAACCACAAAAGTAGCCCTCCTTGACTCCCAAGAAGCATATAGATAAAAAGGACAATTAGGAACACAGTTTATTCTAATCCTTTGGTTCCTATTTTTATTGCTGTCACTAATGTAAACATTCCTACCTTGAAGAATCCCATACTTTGCAACAGCATCCTTGAAATCTTCCCTATTAGCAAACCTTTGACCAACCCTCCATTTAAACTGGGAAAAATTTGTATCCTTACTCACAAGCTGACTTCTCTTCCTAACTACACCTACTCCCTCATCACCACTTCCTGGTGGTGTGTGGATATCATCATCACTACCCTCATAATCACTTACAAGAGCATCAGTTGCAGTTGCTTCAGCCTCACCACCAAGTTCAACTTTAGAAACAACTCCTAGCCTACCCTCCTCTACTTCCTTTTGCAACTTTTCAGCTAGCACTAAAATCTTACTATTAAACTCCTTCACTTTATCCCTAGCAGACCTACACTCTTCATCATCACTAACATCAGATCTAAAATCTTCATCCTCAACAATCTCAAGTTCCACCTCACCATCTATGTCCTCTTCCTCATCACAACTGTATTCTTCCCCTTCTGACTCTTCCCCACCCTCAACCACAGACTTACCCTTGTCAGTAATTGGGGTATAACTAGGGTCACCATCTTCATCAGTTGTGTACCCCTCAAGCATATCATTCAGGTTAATGGGGTTGTAAGGCCTGGGATCTTGCTAGTCATAGTCATCAAGAACTAGATTTGTTTGAATATTCAGGTCAAAACACAAAGCAGAGGGTTTTAGAATTTCAGAAGTAGTTTTTTGCGATGTTTTTTCTGAGATCTGAATGCCAAGTTTTTGTGTGGTAGGTGGTATTTCTTTAGAAGCAACTACTGTTGTTTGGCTAGGGCTTTAGATAGTGTTTGCACATGTTGTTATGGAAAAAGTGTGGGAATCTTTTGGGGAGGAAGAAAGAGGTTGGACAGTTGAAAATAAAGGCTTTGGTGGGCCCCTCCTTAATTGGTAATTTCTGGCCTATAGATGAAGTACCAACCTTATCCAATGGCTGTGTTTGCTTTCGGTTACCAAGTGTATCTAATGGATTCAACACTGGGTGTTCAACTCTCTCCAATACGTACACTTCAATGCATCTACACTTAATCACCAACTTACTCAACTCCAACACCTTAGCATCATTGTAGACCCTCCTTAACCCACCAGATAAGGTAAGACCAGGAACTAAGTAATAAGTACCTTCTATCACAATAATCCCACATTTTTTAGCAAAATCCTCTAACCACCACCAACACAGTTCATTAGGGTCAACATTAAAGGTCCTACCTTCCCCCCCCCCCCATATACACCAATTCTCCATTCCTAATTATGCTAAAAACCCCACCATACTAGTACTTCAAAGTGACAGAACCATCACTGCCATCCATCATAAATTTCTACCTATAAACCAACAATATTGAGCAACAAAAGAAACAAAATTCAGAACACATAACATTTACTGTACCAAAGCCTACTTTAGCAACATTCCACTTCAAATCACAACAACAAAACCAAAATCCAAAAAATTCAACAATACAAAATTACGCAACTAAAATTGGGAATTTCACCAATAATATCAACAATAACTTCAACAATCACAACAAATATGCAAACTTTACTGAAATTACATTTACAATTCAATCAAATTAGGGTTCGATTTTGAAGTTAACCTCAAAATTCGACCTCTCCTTCGCTACAAAAGTCGCGTCTTCTCCACTTCTAGGGTATTGCCTTTTCTGGAAAAAACTTCCCAAGGAAGCTATTGCCTTTTATAGATGAAAGAGAGTGAGAAAATAACTAAGTGGAGTGAATTTACAGAGAGGTGAACGGTGAGAAATCGACCACCATTGATGATGATTTGACATAAGTGGTTGGAGGGTGGAGTTAATCAGGTTTGGGAAATTTTGGGAGGGAAATCAACGTCCAAAAGGTCAAGGTAAGGGTCAACAAGTCAGGGTCAAGGATTGTGATATCCGGTTGCCAGTCATCTAGGCCGGATAAAATAGAAGGGGGGCAAAGCTTGGATTATTGTACAATTAACGAAAGGTGGGATTATTAAAATTGAACCGGGCAAAGGTTGGATTATTGTAGTCAAATTTTCCTTGAATTAATCAAAGATTCAAAAACACTTCAAAATATTAATTCCCATGTCACCATATGAAATTTAGGGCATTTACAAATTACTCATGCTTTATTCATAAGGAATTATAACACAATAAAGAGTCATAGGCGGTAACAATAAACCATTATAAAATATTGGAAAAATCATAGTCTAATTCCCAAAATACTTTACTCGAAAATTCTCCAAAGAGAAAGTCATATAATACCCTTACAGAAAAATTGTCACATAATTTCCCTTCACAAAACTCAACAAGTTTAAGAATTATAAATTCTACACATACATGTTAATGAAATACCGAGAGTAAAATAATGAAATCAATTGAGTTATGAACAGAGATTCTCAATACGAGTATTGCATATCATGGATTCAAGAAATTGACATAATACATCTCTTCAACTCCATGCTCAACACATACATGAATCATGATAAAAGTAGTACTCAGAGTACATACATGTGCCTCAAAAACATGTTAAGAAACATTGCTCAAAGCATTTTGGCATTTTTCTATATAGATATTTAAATCAATAAAGTTAATCTCCAAGGACCAAATTCAATCCACAAAATGTAGATACAACATATTAAAGGTCATTGATTATATACAATATAATGTTATACTCATAAAATATTGATATTATAACTTTTTCTTTCTACTAATCATTCAACAAATATTTAATTGACAAATTCGACATCCAACATTCCTTTATCAAATTCACAAAAACATATATTTGTTAAGTTTATTAGGATTAAGCCACATGCTAAACAAAATTAATGAAAGACTTAATTTAGAATGAAACTCCCTTGAATTAAATCAAGTAACATGAGTTAGAACTTTATTGATCTGATATGCCCAATCGTCCTCATTATATGTAAGGGCCTCAAGATGCTATCATAACTTATTCAAGCAAATATCTACAATCCAACTATTGAAAATAAAGTCTCGTAGTCCCAAACATGCTCCCAAAATTTCATCCCAAACTGACCAAAGATGACCTTTGATCGGGGGTCATATTTGGGACTGCTCCCAGCAATCCGCGAATAACAAGTCCTAAAAGTTCAAGAATATTTGCAAAGGCATTAGAAATTATCAACTTTAACTACAAAGAAGATATTTCTTCGTAATTGGACTAAACCACTTGCAAATCAAAACTTTGGGTACACACGATAATCATATGTAAACGAAATCAATCCAATTAAAAGATACAATATATGAAAACACTAAGCCCAACATAAAAACAATGTAGGTAAAATATTGTTGAACTCATCAATTTGATCGTATAAAACAACAATACTTTCCATTAGGCAATACATCATCTTAAAAGACTATCTCATGCATCCGAAAATCGAAAAATATCAAGCATGATAATTCTTAAGATTTGCACAGCTGCAGTAAATACAGTATATGTAAAACCATGTGCAAATAAACCAAAGCCTATAAGACACATGATTAACATGCCGAAACAATAATAAATCCAAGTTTAGAGGTCACAAAGTTCTAAAGAAATATATGGGATATATAAATAATCCCCAAACCAAACAATTGCAAATAAAACCAAAAAAGCATTGTTGAATGATTATTAGTGATAAAGCTTGTAGCCCTTCACCGTAATAGCATTGAGTACAATAATTTGCAGGAAAGAGTACCATGAAATTCGTCATTAGTTTTACACAACAATAACAACAACAACAACAAAAATTGCTCCAAATTGAAGAAAATTGTATACTCTACTTGTTAACATCCCAACATTCACCATTCTCAAAACTCTAGCAAAAAATAAATCCTTAAATTCAGCCAACTATCACCTAAAGTAGAGTAGTTTAAGGATCTTGGAGTACTAAAAATAAATGTCAAAATACTACATACGGAGTACATAACATAACGTTTAGTATACACACATACTCACAATTGACAATTCTCAACTAACCAAGGTAATTTGCATTGGTATTGAAGCAGCGATATTAGATATTGCAGGTGTACAATGTAACAAATTAATACCAACATGATTTCCATTAGCCACTGCAAATTAATAATCATATGTATAACATGAACACAACCCATAAAAGCAATACTATCATAGTCCGTAGTAAAGATTGCTTGATAAGTCATGATAACAACAAGAACAATCTACACAATAAAAGAAATTGGTCTGAATAAAACCGTATCACAACATTGTCTAAATTTGACATATCAAAAATTCAAATATTTAGAAATCATTCATTCTTCTTTTAGATTGTTAGTATATAAGCAAATTAAACGAAAATACTTATCTCAATGTTGTGTTGACCAAATTGAAATTGCCGCGTCTCGGGTAACCACTGACTTAAAAGACAATTCCGCACTACCCCGGTGCAGTAGACATCAAGCGGTCGCCCTCCAAGATAAGCACATCGCCGGAATTTGTGTGCACTCACAAACCCGACTGGAACCAGAATACTTGTCAAAAAACCAAAGGGGATAAAATTTTGAGAGGGTAAAAGAAATAGCTGATATTTTTTGTTATATATTTTGGAGGCGAATAAGGTTGATTCTATAAAGCTAAGCAATGAAGGAGGCAAAGACCAGCAATTAAAGGGGAAACGGTCACCAATCAAGTGGTGTAACATACTAACATCCACCCATTAATTGTAACATTCACCCATTAATTCCCCATAAGAACTAGCCTTTTAATCAATATAAAAAGGTGTAACGGCTAGTCTTTAAGCAACAACATTAATCAGCAATAATGCCCAATAAATTAGCAATAAAAGGAAGCTAAAATCAAGGGATTTCAATAGCCATTAAATCCCAACAGTCAAAAGAATAAATACTGTAACTTTCTTTGTTTTTACTTCAAGAACTTCCAACAAGGGTAAGTTTGGGTCATTAGAACTTATTTTAACAAGATTTTTCAATTCGAGGCAAGTTTGATCTTGAATTAATACTTGATAAGATTAGTTTAAACCTAGCTGAGCCATGTGACAGTGCAATTTAGTTACATTGTAGGCAGTCTTATGTAAATATGAACATATCTACTATTCTAATACTCTATTATACTCCCTCTATCACACAATACAAAGCCTGTATTCCTGTTTGGGTAAATCAAAGTACAAAGCCTATTTCTATTTAAAGGTAGTACTTTTTGAGAATGTTCCCTTGTTTTTGATGAGTTGTCTTTTTTTTTCTTTTTGTACGAAGAGCATCCCGATCCATTAGGCTTTCCGTAATTTCTCTCTCCTCACCTTATCAGTCCACATCACTTTCCACTAACTTTATCACGTACCCTTCCTATTTCATAATTCCATAGATACATTCATTAACCTCCCCATTTACTTTCTCTCTCCTATTTTTAAATACCCTACCACCTTTTCTCCCTTCTACTTTCCATACCCAACTAATGTTAACAAAATAATTTATAGTGTAAAATGGGACCTTTACTTTTAGGAGGGTTCCAATATTATTAACCTTCCCAAATTAAAGTGATGTATGGGGAGCTAGTACCAATGGTAGGAATGCCCAAATTTTACTTTTTGTCAAATGGGGAGCTACATTTCTAACCAAGGTAGATGCTCTAATGATGTATTTTGACATTAATTCCCAACTACTTCTTCTTTCTATCTTTCTCAAACCCCACATGCACATATGTACTCTCAATCATTTTTATTTTTTTAATGATAAGGAGGACCCTGACCAGACCTCAACCCTCACGTTCCTTATATTTTTTTTTATTTTTTTTGTCCAATATTTGCAGGCCAGATACTTGAGAGTAGAGGGGAGGTTAAGGAATCCCTACTCCCAAATGCCCTCACTTGTTAGGATTCGAACCCCATATCTCTAGGGTCTAAGGTAAGAGTGAGCCAACACTTTGTTGGTTGTATTCTCAATCATCAGTTGTAAGGAATCTAACATCTTTTAATTCTCGTAAAAACTCAAATACATGTATTGTGTGATGGATGGAGTATCATTTATATGTCTACAAGACTACAAAGTCTACAACTAAACTAAGAGCACCCTTATTCATGAACATAAAAAAAAGATGTTCATGTTACTATTCACCTACCCCACCTCAATTTATCTTTTACTAAAAATTAAAATACGTACATAATTAACAATATATTAATCTCATTTGATATGTAATTGATTTTTATTACCGTTATTATTACCGTAATTAGTTACGCTTCAGTACTAAGAAATTACGATTAGCGTTATTTGCGTGCAAAATTATCGTAATTAGCATTGTTAACTGTTTTGCGATTAGCATAATTAGCTTTATTAATTACTTTATTAATATAAATGCGGAATACAAAATTAAAATCTAATTGTTATTGTTCTCGTTACGCCTAAAGTTCTTCCAAATGTGCTCAACCAAATCGTGTTTTAACTACAAGTGAGCTTGTTGATCTTCAATCTCTGTTTTTCGTTGCAAGTATATATTGCTGTCTACCACACGCTCATCACGATACTTGAAAGCATCCTCGTTGGAACCACTTTGGCTGTCAATGAAGTGAAACGTGTCAGAGTTATTTGAATACGTATCTCGCTCATCTTCAACAATCATGTTGTGCAATATAATGCACGATAACATAATCTTGTGAAGTATTTGAACATACCAATTAGAAAGAGACGGTTTTTGAATTATAGCGAATCGAGATTGTAGAACTCCAAAAGCTCGCTCAACATCTCTCCTCGCTGCTTCTTGATGTTGTGCAAACAATTTATGTTTCTGAGTCTGTGGACTAGTTAAAGACTTCACAAAAGTAGCCCACTTAGGATAGATACCGCCAGTAAGGTAATACCCCTTGTTGTATTGATGACCATTAACAACAAAGCTCACAAAAGGAGTACGCCCCTCCAACACATCCTCAAATACAGGAGATCGGTGTAGCACATTTAAGTCATTGTAAGAACTTGACATCCTGAAGAAAGAATGCCAAATTCACAAGTCTCGATCAGCAACAGCCTCTAATATAAGAGTGGCTACCCCTTTTCTGCCTTAATACTGTCCTTTTCATGCTGTCTGACAAATTTTCCACTCCTAGTGCATACAATCAATGCTTCCAATTATGCTTAGAAATCCACGCTCCTTTCCGGTTCGTAGCAGCCTTTCCATATCATTATCATTTGGTCGTCTCAAGTACGTATTGATCACCAAATTAGTTGATGATACCTTCGGAAAACTTTTCTAATGCCAACTTTGCAGTACTTTTGTTTATTCTTATGTACTTGTCACAAGCGTCAGCGGCCAAACCGTAAGACAGCTGCCTAATTGCTGTTATGCAATTTTGTAGTGGAGACAAGCCTAGACCAAAAGTAGCATCTCTCCTTTGTTGGAACCATGTATCATTTTTGTTACTGCATACATACACGTTCAAAGACATGCTTGTGCATTCGGAATCTATGTCAGAAAAGGTCATTTGGTTAGACTAAAACTTTTGTAAAGTATTCATTGTACAACTACACATGATCTGACCTTCTTCACACCTAATATCACCGCGAGGATCAAATTTTTATGAGCGCTGTACTGGAGGGGTTGCCATCGAGGCTAGGATTAGGAGGTAAGTGGAGGTGATTGTGCCAATCATGTCATCTATTATTTCCCTCTCTTCTCAAGCTAACCCTTCCCTTTTATACTCATCTGAGCTATTACTGGAGCTTACATTAATTTTGTAGGGATCCATTTTCTTCATTTTTGTTACTTGAAAGAGTAAAAGTTGTTAGTTTCAGAATAAGATTATGGTTTTGATGAAGAAAGATTGCACTTTCGTAGGCATAGTTTGTAATTTTATAAAAAAGATCAATAATGTGAATGCACAAGTGCATCACATGAAAATTAAATAAAATTTTATGTAGATTTGAAAACTCAATAGATTCTGAAAAGTCATCACATGGAAGGTCATCACATTTTGAAAAGTCATCAAATTGACCTTGAAAAGTATTAATAAACTCTGAAAAAGTATTTACTATTGGATTTTGAAAAGGTGGTAGTATGGTAAGCTTTTGAAAAGGACTTAACAAATCACGTGAACAAAGTTTCACACATAAAACGACAAATATTTAAAATATTATTACATGGTTGCAATACTATTCATTACACGTACAATACCGATTGGAAGGACAAACACATTAAACTAAACATAACACAACTGACCCAACATGAAACTGAATACATTGAATGGAAAAAAAAAACTTAAGACATAGCACTAACACAATCCGACCTATTCCATAACATAGCATTAAAATGCCCTAAATTTGCTGAGGTATTCTTGGAATTCGATGATCATCTGATCTTCCCACAGGGCACAAACATCTTTGGCAAGCAATTGTTGGAGCATATCCGAATTCATTTTATATTGTTGCATCTGAATGTTTCTCTCCTCTAGCTCCATTTGTTTTCGTTATCTAGATTCTTTCTTCCTCTCCAACTCGAGCCTCTCCAAATGTCTATCAATGGCCTTATCCCTTATCTTGCTGTACAGTTTAAGCTTGTCACCAAATGATTCGAAAGTATCAAGTGTCTGACTGTTACTTCCCTGCCCTTCAACCTCGACTTAGCCTTCTTCGCACCATCAGGAGGTGGTACAAACTCATCAGCAAAAATGTTCCCCATTGTTGGTGTATTTGGTGTTGATCCACCATCTTCATCCCTTGATCTCTTTCCGCTGCTATCGTTCCCTTGGGTGTTGTAGACACCTAACAATGTCTCCCCAAAACCAAACCCGACGATGAACAACATTTCACCGCCATTATTTGCCGGGTTGAGTATTAATCTGTGGAGTGCTTAAATCCATATTCATTCCCAATACATTTCATAAACCAATCCAATTCCTAACTCATTTCCCTAAACCATAACTTACTTTCCACTTTTCGTGTCCACATCACAAAACAAAGAGAAACTAATTTTTGTCCCTATAATTTTGATCCAATTATTATTTGTTTGGATAGACCATTCAATAAGGTTTCCAACAATATATCATAAGCCCGATTCCGATTTAAAACGAAGAAGATATGAACAAAGTACTAAACTCAGCCCAAAACCGACACCCTTTCACTAAAACGACCATATCTTAAAATCTAAAGATGATTTTGACCTGATTCCAATTGGGTTGGAAATTAGACTTGATAAGATTTCCAATGATATATTATATTCCTTATTCTAAGTTACGGATCAAAAGTTATTGTAGTTTTAAAACGCGTAAAAAACTGGAATTACCGCGCACCAGCTAAAATGCCGCGACATGGCAAAGGCTAATGTGGCACGGTGCATCTTGCCGTGACACGGTATTCTACACTATTTCAAGGTGCTTTTTTCGTGTATTTTCCACGTTCCTCACGCGTTTATGAACCTGGATGCATTTCGGAAAAAACTATACACCGTGACCAACGCCAGGTGCCGCGCCACGGTGGACTTTGCCGCGTCACGACATTTTCTTCCGTATCACGGCATTTTCCCGTGTTTTCTCCGCTAAACATGCACGCGTTTTATCATTTTAGGGTAGCTATTGCACCGCGATGCGGTATTATGTACCGTGTCACGGCACATTTTGCCGTGTCGCGGCAACCTCTGCCGTGTCACGGCACCCCAAAACTAGGGTTTTATCTTTTTAGGGTTCCGTATGTTCCCTCTACTCATTTTCTCTATAAATACCCCCCTCCTTTCTGCAGTTCGGGGCACCAAATCATTCTCTCTTCCTCTCTTCTACACCAAAAAAATCATTCTCTTCTCTCTCTCTCTCATATTCTAAGCCTTAAACTTATATTCCTAACTACATCATTCCTTCCTTAAGCACTCCAAGGAGTCCATACTTAACCCGAGGTTCCATGCTTAAACCAAGGCGTAAAAGGTATAATTAACTGAGGGTTTGGGTCAAATCAACTCTACTTTTAATTTAATTTAATTTCAATTTGATTTATATTTTTATTGAAGTTAATAACAATTTATTCATGATGTAGCAATTTTAAGGAACGCGCGTAATGTGATTAATTAATTAATTTAATTACCTATTTTATTTTTTATATTGCTAGTATCATGATTAGGTTAATTTATATTTGATTTGACTAACAATTTATTGTTAAATTGCTTCCAATATTAATGTTTATTATATTATATATTTATTGATCACCATATTGCATGTTTAAAGGGAATATGTAATTGAAAATCAAGCCTAATAAGATAATTTGGACGACCGGTTTAGGTTCCTTTTTAATCTTATTGTTTAATTAAGTGATCACAATATTTTAGAATTATATGTTGCATTAATATTCAACCAATTTAGCATAATGTTAGTTTGGAGAAAATTGAATATTGACAAGGGAATAAACGCGTTGTCAATTGTCTATCCCTAGATCAAATACTATTTATACAACCTAAACAAACCTAATACGAGTATAAGGCAAGCATAGGGGTCGAACCACAGAGAACGGATAAACACCACCAAATGTTATCGACAATTAAGCTAGTCCGGAATAGGAGATAAATAAACTAAAGTCTAAATATGCTAAAACAAGAAATAAAACATTAAGGGAATTGGTTTAGGAATAGCATTCACTTGAACATAAACAAAGGCATAGAAATTGAATTAATTATGAACTAAACATGCTCAAATATCGAAATAAAGGATCCAATCTAGCCGCCTTCCGGGGTCAATTGGCTTCTCCTAACATAGCCTCTATGCTTCCACATTAGAACCATATACTAGGAGGTACTATTAAATAACAATCGATAATAATGAACCTTAGCTAAGTCAACTTCCGTTCCTTGTTAGCAAAGATTCACCTTTAATCAACCAACAATGTGCACTTGCAAGAAGATTGAAGAATATCAAGCATATAAAGACTTTAATCACAAATAAATCAATTCTAACCTAGAACATGCTCAAGATCCAACTACACCACAATCATCCCCTTAATGGGGAAATTACTCACTAATCATGATAACAACAAGATTAATCAACAAATAATCAAGAATCAACATGATTAACAAGCAATACCAACAACAAAAACAATAGTCAAGAGAAAGCAAATAAAATAGAGAAGAGAGAGTTAGAGATTCTCATTGATTGAAGATGAAAGTCTACAAACAAGATGATCAATCTTCTTCTTCAAAATCCAAGCTCAACAATGGTGAAACCCTCACTTTCTCTCTCTAAACTACTCTAATTCTAAGCTAAACCTAGAGAGAGAATCTCTCCTAAAACAAGGGAAAAAAAATCTAAAAGAATGAAGTTCTTCCGTACAAAACAAGCCCCGCAATATATAAAGAATCGCGCAAAAACGCTGAACAGGACCCGTTGTGCGCCCGCGCATTTGTGGGTTGCGCGGCTTGTGCTTGGGTGTGCGCGCCCGTGCTGCTGGATGCGCGCCCGCGCACCGTAGCTGCGTGCCCGCGCGGTGTAGGTGTGCGCCCGCGCACATGTCGCGCACAGGCCGCGCAAAACTTTCTGCCTCGATTCTGCAATTTCGCCATTTTTGCGCGGGTTCTCACAGGGCTGCGCGCCCGCACATTTTTCGCGCCCTTGCACCTTGCTTTCTTCGATTCTTCTCTCATGCTTCCTTGGCTTCTTCTTTGCAATCCAAGACTTTAAATACCTAAGCACAAACACCAAGGGAAGCAATAAGGTATAGGGAACGGTGCAAACATGCAATGAAGGCAAGCATTCAACAATATACGCGATTTCATTAAAAATACATCGAGACATGTACGCACGCATTATTTGAACAAAACAACTGCAGAACACCCTAAGACAAGCTAAAACAAGGCATAAACACTATCCTAGGAGTGACATAAAATGTCACTCATCAAATATTTTGTTTGCATGCCCTTGAGATCGGAGGAATTACTTTTCACTATAAGAATCGAGTAGAGGCCAATATGGGCGAATGTGACTCCATGACTCACTTCGTACCATCATCCCCAATCCTCCTTTCGTGGTTCCGAACCATATGGAGTTAGTAATCTCATGGATTATGAATGGGGTGTAACCTTCACGGGTCAATCGTTGTTGCCTTTCGTTGTCCCTTATCGTGGTTGCCTTAAATGATCCATTTACAATTTCATTAAAAACTTGTTGGCGGCTCCATACTTTCCTTGTCCCTAATTGTTGTGCTTAATCGTATATGTCAATTCCCACTTCCTATGAGTGCCTGGCATATTCACACATGCTTAACGTAGGCGCACTTCAAACGACGCCTACAGGTGTCAATCGTGGCAAGCTTCTTTGATGGACGACCACGTCCTGACACATGGAAATTTTTGCTCTAGAATAGAGCGATGTCTTAATTTAGTTGGAGCCACTCTTTATAGAACTGGAACTTCACATAAGAGTTCTTATGGATCATGTGGGCCTCAGCAATCACATCATCAGCATTTTGCCCGCTACGCATCCTTGCCTTGTCGATGTTACCACTACACCACTTGATAATCGCTGGAGTAATTCTTAACCACCGTCCCCTCAGACTACCAATGGTTCTAATTGCAATCTACTATGGGTTTGCTTTTCTTACTTCTCCATAGGACGCTTGAACCTTCTGCCATGATACATTTGATTTTTGATTTGTTCCGATAATTTGATCGTTGGTTGTGTTCATGTACGCAGAGATTAAAGCAGTTGTCTCTACATCATCCCAAATTTTTTATCGGGCTCTTCAGTGGGTTTAGCAGTGGGATGAGGTGCAAATTAAAAGGTCGGTTGAGTTAGGAGTTCGGTGAAGTTCATTTGGGTGCATGGAACATCCAATTCCTCCTCCTTGTCATCGTCTTCTTCATTGTCATCAAGTGCATGATTTTTTTTCTGTGGTCCTGCCTCCTCTGGGTGTTGGCTAACGAGAATAACCACTTCTTGGACCATATTCACCGTAATTTTGTTGGTAAATTGGTTCAGTTGAGAAGTTTGATTGACTTGGTTGAGCGTAATTAAAGCTTGGTGGGTAATTTTGACAATTTCCCTCAAAATTTAGGGTGAAACTTTAAGGGATTACTTGTGGAGAATTTTGTGGGTCATTAGGGGGAGTTTGAACCCAATTTTCTTGATGTATAGGATAAATGGGTGGATTTTGTTGTGGATTTTTTTTGGATTTGCGCCTTGTTTGAGGTTTTGGATTATTAAAAGCATAATTTGGAATATTTGGATACATAATTTAAAATTTTTTGGCTAGTTTTGTGGAAGAAATTAAATTAAGATACAAACTGTTTTTTTAGAATATGATTTCAAAAAGAGGTAATTTTTGAGGTTGTCGAAACTATACCAGTATGTGTGTCTATTTGTACCGAATGAAAAAATATGACCGTTGGTAATTTTTTTTTTTTTTTGGAAAAATTGTTAAAAATAATACGAACTTTGAGCAATCCGCCAAAAACAAGTTAATCTTTGGATTATTTTTGAATAATACAAACTTTGAGAAGTATCCGCTTTAAAAGAGAAATTTATTTAGAACCTAAATAACCAGTAGACATTTTTTATAATTTTGATAAATTGATTTAAGAATTTAATTATCTCCTAATCAAAGCTTTAATCATAGTTAGTTGATAATTAAAATAATTAACAAAAAAATAAAATAAATCCCCTCCCTCACCACCAGCCACCACCTCTTGCCTCTTCCCCCACCCCTTGGCAGTGCCAGCATAACTACCCTGCCGGTCCATCGCCTATCTACCGTCAGCATCGCCCTCCCCCTCCCCCTCCTTCGTACCACCAATCCACCATCACAGAAACCCCATTCCCCTCACCCTCAAACCGCCATTAACGAATCCCTCTCCTTCCCCATGAAACCCCTTCCTCCACCGATCCATCCCCAAAACCCCCGAATGCTACTATTCTTTTGTTCGTCCAGACACTACAAAGGTTCGCCCTAACCTAGATGATTTACTTTTCCTCTGTTCTTGCGGCAACATGGAAAGCTATTTCGATTGTTTGATTGTTGTGCGGCATGAGGTGTACTGCGGCTGAGGGTTGCTGTTGATTGTTGCGATGGTCTTGTGGTAGCTTCAATTACGGGCTGGTGTTGCAAGGAAATGCTTGTCAAGGTGGTGATGGAAGCATTGTGGGAGAGTGATGGCTAATTGGTTGGTAGCGTTAGGCAGGGGAAATGGTTGATGCACGTAATAGTTGTGAGAGTGGGTTAACGTAGTTGGTTGATTGGTGATGGTAGGTGCAGATGGTGCATAATCGGCGCAGGGAGCAGGTCTGATTTCATGGGGCTTCGCGGCGGTTTGGGCATGGGCGTCGTGGCCGTTTCGCAGTAAGGGGAAGGGAGAGGTCTAGGTCGGGAGCGGGTTGGGGTATTGAGTTGGTGGTCGTCGGATTTCAGGGGTGGTGTTCGGTGATCGCCGGCAGTCAGAGGTGGCTATCGGTGATCGATCTTGGCAGGGTTGGGGTTGGTTGAGTAGGTGGCTGAGATTTTTTTAAATCTAAAATAATATAATAATAAATGTCATTTTATACAAGTATCTTTTAAAAATTAAAAACATTAAATAAAAAAAATTTAATTAAATTATCAAACCAATAGAATAATGACATGTGTCCCTTACACGTACTAATCAAGTCACTAACCGGTTATAACTTGTTTAAAGCAGATTCTCCCCAAAGTTTGTATTATTTAGAAATCATCAAAAGATAGACTTGTTTTTGGCAGATCGCTCAAAATTTGTATTTTTTTGACAATTTTTTCGTTTTTTTTTAAATAATATGTTAAAAGTTTTTAACGTTACAAAAATTGTAACGTTAATAACTGTTGCAGATCCAACGGCATGCATGGTGGCACGTGGCACACCGTGCATGCTGCTAGTGTCACCAATTCTCAATTTTGTATAAAAAAATCACCAAAAGCAAAACTTTGTCTAACAAATAATTTTCCACATATGGTTTGGTTTTCCAAATCGTTCATTGTTGTTCACCGCATTATTCATCAACATCTGAATTATTTTATATTACTTTATGTAAATAGTAACTCAAACAATTTACTTAGTTTTTGATGAAAAAAAAAAAAAAAAAAAAAAAAAAAAAAAAAAAAAAAAAACTCAAACAATTTACTTCGTTCATGGTTAAGGATGCTCTAATACAACATAACAAATCTATAGTACTTTTAGGATATAAGGTAATAACAAATTTGAATTTTATTCATATCTAGTGTATGAGTGTCCCCAAAGTTGTTGCACACTGTCTTATTTTTATATAGTGAGAATTTTTTATACAAATTATAAATTTGGTTATTGATTGTTTACAAAAAAAAAATTATGTTTCAACTTTTACAAAGTAAAACTTAATACAAGAACTTAACTTCTACAAGGAAAAGTATTGTGTAGAACGGACTCATGTGAGTCCAATGATAAGTGCTCTTTATGACCATTTTTATGACCCATTTTCCCCTCTATTAAGTCCTTTCTCGTTCCTTTTTCCCTAATTTTGATGTAATTTGCTTACTTTCCCTCTCTTGGTAGCTTTTAGCCAATATTATGTGATTTCGGGTGTTTTCCCCACCTTTTTCCTTCTTTACCTCTTTTCTCCACTATTTTGCTTATATTTTTGTATGAGTGTTTGTTCAGGTTGAACAGAATGCTTGCATTAATTTCCCTAAAGCTTCGCTTATACCTCGAAATGCTTTGGAGTAGGAGGAGCGTGGAGCATGAAGCATTTTTAGAGAGTCGGATAAGTTGCAAGGAGTGGTTGCTCACCCCTGTAGGAGCGCCCACTCCTCTCGAGCTTTTTTCTCACCATTTTCGGCATTTTAGTGGAGCGGCCGCTCTCTTCTGAAGGAGCGCCCGCTCCCATGGGTTCGAGAAATTGTCCTGATCCTCTAGAGAGCCCGCTCCCCCTCGATGGAGCGGCCGCTCCCTTGGGTATTCCGTGCATTATTATTTCATTTTTAGACTTAATTTTAGGGAATGAGATAGGGGTATAAATACCCTTAATGATGTAATTAGAGGAATTATTCGGTTTTTAGCCCTAATCTAGAGAGAGAAACTATTGGTAATCTAGAGAGAGAAAGTTGTTCAATCTTCAATTTCATCTTTGTAATCAAATTTCTTCAAGGTTTCCTTCAATTTAATTTAAGAATTTCATGCTTTCTTCTTCAATCAAACTTGAATGGTAGTAATCTCTTACTCTTCTTTGGTGTTTGGTTTAATTGTTTTTGATAATATTGATTTCCTTTTAATTCTTTGATTTATTTTGTTTGATTGCTTTTTCTAGAATTTTGAATCATGTTTAGCTTGGTTAAGATTGAATGCTTCCTTAGAGTAGTTGTGATGGCTATTTTCTTTCCTATAGCTTAGAATTTAGCTAGGGAAAGGGGGTGAAGATCATGATTGGTTGGGATCATATTGATGATTGATTAGATTTAGCCTTGATTTGATGATTTTGTGCTTAAATTGCTTGGAGTTATTGATGTGCACCTTTAATTCCTATATTTGAGTTCTAAATTAGATGCATGGGAATGATCTAGTTTAGGTTGGATCTAATTCATCAATTTGCTTGAGTAATTGCATGGGAATGAATTATTTGAGTAGAATTTGTATTCCTTGGCATGAATCCATGTTGATTATCATTGTTGTCTTGTTTGATCATGATTGGAACCCCCTCTCCCTAGTGATTTGATCATATTTCTCTCAATTCTAGTTTTTCATTCCTTATTTTAGTGTTTCTAGTTCGAACTTTCTTAATTAGCTTGCTTTAATCTTTGTAGTAGTTAATTTGATCATTGAATTTTACAAAAAGAATCAAAATACCCCTTGTTACTTGCAATAGATTCTTAATTTCACTTGATTGTGCAATACTCCGTTTCCTTGAGGATCGACCCTCTACTTCCCACTAACTAGCTTAGTGTAAGTTTAGGCTATAAATTTCTAATTTGATTTAGGGTATCAGCCCCAACGACCTACTTTGCCGTGATCATCCAATCATACAAACAAAAATTAAAAAAAAAAAATTTAATTGTCAGAAATTAAATAATAATGGTCAAATATTAAATTATAAATATCAGATATTAGATTATAAGTGTCAGAAGTTAGATAATAATAATAGTCAGATATTAGATTTCTTTTATTTGATAACAGGTTATATTGGTCAGGTATTAGATTTCTTTTGTTTGATATATAATAGGTTATATTGGTCCGATATTGGATTTCTTTTGTTTGATAATATGTTAGTATGGTCAGGTATTAGATTTATTTTGTTTGATAATAGTTTATATTGCTCAGGTATTAGATTCTTTTTGTTTGATAATAGGTGATATTAGTTAGGTATAATATTTCTTTTGGTTTTCTCTCATCTCCTCACTCCCATCAAACCACAGCACCAATTCCGAAGTCTACTGCATTTTTGTCTCTTTCCTCGCTGCCGCTCTTTCCCTGGACACCATCTACCAGGGCTACCACATCCTTTACCACTCTCACAAACCCAAATCACGGGGTCAAAGAAACCCAAAGCAACAAAAATTTCGGAGTATTGAACTTTTGAGATTTGAAAATTTGGATTTGGATTTTTGTGGGAAGAAAATGGATGAGTAATCTGGGTTTTAATAGTGGGGTGATACGTCTTGGATGGTGAGAGAAATAGTAGTATAAATCTGGGTTAGGCGAAGAAGCAAGAGACAATGGAGCTAGATGTCAAACAATAACTTCGTATGTTACAGAAGATGAAAAGAGGAGAAAGAAAATGGAAGAGGGTAATTTGTGAGACATGTTGAGCAAGTATGATATGTTGTTAGTTTGTTACCATAGAGTGAACTCATTGTGAGTCCGTTCTACACAAAACCTTCTCCTTTAACAAACTAGTATCTAACTTTTACAAACTTAACTTATATATAATTTAAGAGTTGTTTTTAAAAACATTCAACCACAACACTCCAATCCTTGAATGGAGCAATTTTATGCATTCCTTTTTTTTTTCCTAATAACTTCCTCCATAACTTCCACTATTCTAACTAAATTAATTGAAACTCCAATCCTTAACTTTTTTTTTCGGTTTTTTGTGCAATAACTTCCACTTCTCCAATTTTTTCAAAAAAAAACAAAAAATCTACAACTTCTACTTAGTTTTTTTTTTCTTTTAATATACATACTACAAATACGCGTATATCTCGTGCATTAGCCAGATACACTCAAATCTTATACATTTAAGCTTTTTTGGTGATACCAATAACTACTCATCCCACTACTTTATTTTTTTTTTAAAAAAAAAAACAGTTAAAAAACATTAATATTTTTGTCATTTTAAATACCAATAATTACCCATTCCAATATTTTCTTTTTTTTGGTATTTTTTTCAAGGGAGCAATAACTAAATAAGTAATCTAAGTAAGAGAAGCACGCAATGCTTGCGTGTGCAATGTAAGTAATCTATCAAGTTTGATTCTCTATGTTTGTTTCCACGATATTATCTCCTTAATTATTCTAAAAAAAAATATTAGTGGTATTAAAAATTGTTGATAAAAAAATTGAAAAAAAAAAGTTTTTTTATTAATAATAAATATGTTGATGATCATGTAAGCTAAATAATAAAATTTGACTTCCCCAAAAAAAATTAAAAAGAAAAGATGGAATTTTTGTTTTTTAACAATCATGGTGGTTTTTTTTTTCTTTTTTTAAAAAAGGATGACTGTTAAAAAAATAATAAAAAAAAATTAAAAAAAAAATTGAGAGGAGTATTTTGGAAAAGTGAAATTTATCACCTAAACGCGGGGAAATTAGGCTGTTGACTAACCTCCTAGCAATCGAACAAATTTATAAATCCTAAACTAACCCCTCAACAAGTTTAGTGGTAATTTGGGAGTAAAACCACAAAGAATGGTAATGCTAGATAATTATTGATCTAATGCTTAAGCTAGGCCGAAGTTGGTTTATGTTTAAAGGACACTAAAACTACACTAATACTGATTTAAAGAACAACGTATTATAAAAGTCTACTAGGAGAAAATATCCACTTTGAACCATTAATAAGCTAATGAGAATCCATTTGATAACCGATCATGCAAAGAAAGAATTAATATTAATAATTACATTCAAGAGCAATCTCTCAAATTCCTAGCCTAGATCCCTCTATGAATAGGTGCAAAAGAGAAATTAAACCAAAATGCAATCAACTGTATCAATTACAATTCACAATCCCTTGTCAAGTTATAACCAATATGCAATTAAGTTTGCTATCATGGGAGATCAATCCAATAAAAAACAAACAACATGCCAACATCAATTCAATCAATTTAGTCACACAATTATCATCATATTTATCTCAAATAACTCAATTAATCAATACAAGCTTTAATCACCTAGTAGAAGAAAAACTACTCAAGCATGATGAACAAAGCAATTAAAGAAAGCATAAAGAGAAGAGGGTAAAAAATGCTCATTGATATAAAATGGAGATCTTCAAATCATCTAATTCCTCCTTTGATTATCCAAAATCCATGAAAACCATTGTATTTCTCACTTTCTCTCTCTAAAAATTGAGAGTTTCTCCCTCTAATACCTAAACCTAACCTAAAAACTTTTGAAAAATTGATTCTCCCTTCTAACATAAGCAAAAAAATCTAATATTTACATAGTACACCAGAGTCTACCATGCTCATGGTACACCTTGCTGAAAATAACAGTATTCTTTGACTTTTATAGTGTTTTTGGATAAAGAAAGAGGAAGGAAAAAAAAGGGGAGGGAGGAGAAGAGGAGGGGAGGGAAAGGGATGGGAGTGAAGAATGATGAGTTTTCCTTCCAAATCTCTCCATTCTTGGAGGAAATGGAGGGATCATTTTCCTACAGTCTAATCCCTCCATTTCTCTCCCCTTCAATTCCCTTCCTTCTTCATTTGTTATCCAAATGAAAGATATCACATTTCTTCATTTCTCTTCCCTTCTTTTCCCTCCATTTCTTTTATTCCAAACACACTGTTAATACTTAAAAAATCATCAAAATAATTCTCTCTTTAATTTAAAGGATTTGTTAGTTATTTTCCATTTTAATAGTTTCCAAAATTATATTTGATATTTTTGGAGAGATGTAATTACAATTTCGAAATACAGAGAGAGAATTTTTAGAGAGAGAAATTAATGGTAGTGTAGTTTAAATTTTAAGGTGATTCCAAAATTTTAGATCTGTTGATGATACATATGAGAATGAAGATTTGATAATAATGATGGTGAATTTGAGGATTTCATAATCAAATGAGAAGAGACTTTTAGTTTTTTTTCGTATTTAAATTTCATAATTATAGTTATGATGTTGATGTTGATGATAATGATAATGATAATGATAATGCTCTTTTAAATTATTAAATTTCATAATTTGTGGGTTTCGTAATCAAATTAGATAAATTTAAATTAAATTTTATAATTTATGGATTTCGTAATCAAAGAATATTTTTTAATTATTGTTTTTGTATTATTTTCTGAGGTTGAAGATGATGTTGTTCGAATTATGATGAATGTTCTTCTATCACTTATAAGATCTATATTCATTTTTTTAACTGTAATAAAATATCCTCTATAAGTCTAATTTATATGTTCTTCAAATCTAAATTATATGTTCCTTACATTACGAACAATGTTATTTAAGGTATAATGTTCTTTGAGTTTCTATACTACAAAATATGTTCTTTTTATTTCAATAATACGTTCTTCTATGTTCATGTTCTTGTTCTTTGTTTTAACTATATGTTCTTTTGGGTATTCATTTCTAAGGTGATTTACTCTTTATATATATGTTTTCTTATAACATTACTTATGTTCTTTTTTGTATCCTTAATGTTCTTTGATTTTGGTTCTTATGTTCTTTGAGGTATTAAGTGATGCACATTTTCTATTATAACACATATCATTTTAAAATTAGTTTGCAAAGTCATTTTTAATTATTAGTACATATGTTCATCTTGAATATTATTTATTAATTCTATATTAATTAACATTTCATAAATTGTGTATTTTTTTGATTCGAGATCATGAAGATTGATGACGATATTTGTTTTTCGACATCATCTATTGATAATTGATCTTAGATCCAAAAAACATCCATAATATTAATATAGAACATGATGATATTATAATAAACATTATTTAAATTATCTCGTTTAAATTTGACTCGCATGGTCTACAGACTAAACTTAAAGAACATTTTCACTATAAGAAATGAACATTGTATGATAATGAAGTACATTACAATTATAATCAAAGAACATGGGCATTTAAAATATTTTATCGAACTATATAATAAAGATCATTATATAATATAAAGGTGGACATATAGAATAAAAATAGTATTAATAATTTATTGTATATTACAAACAAATATAAAGTATATCATGTATTCTAATAAAGAATATTACAAAAATATATAAAAAACACACAAAAAAAAAAACAATTACTACAATTAAGAATTTGAATAGTTTATACAAAGTTGCATGCTTGAATTAAGAGCTTACATTTCACTATTGTCAGCCATCTCCAAAACTAGTTCAAGAAATATGGAGTTTGGAGGATTAAATCAACGTGAGTCAATTTTACTTTTTTATCTTTTACTTTTTTTAGGGCCTTAAATTTTTTTTTAGAAAGGAACAGAGAATATAAAATTGAAGAGAGAGTGTGATTTTAAAGAGAGAAAGTTTAATTTTGGTATGTAAAAGATAAATATTCATAATATATGGTCAACTATGTGGGCCATGGTAATTTTTTATCCCGTGAAAATCCTACATTCTTTTCTTGTTACTGTTGCTTAAAATATGCATGTACATTATTAATAAAGTGATGTTCATTCCGCCTTTTTAAGGTGTGTTTGGGCCTACGTTTTATGAAGAAATTAATGTCGTTTTGTCCCGGGTGTACCATGTGCATGGTACACCCAAGTGTACAAATGAATAAGGAAAATTTGTTGAAAACCATCTTATTAAAACCAAATTTTGTTGAAAACCATCTTATAATTTTTTTTCCCTGTTTTAATTTTTTTTTTGTTAAGTCCTACCACTCCGCGGATGCCGACGATTGACTTCATTCCCGGCATTGACTAGCATGTGCACCTCACGTGACCCACTTAACCCCACTTTTTTTTCCCCTTTTTCCTCCATTCACTTCCCCTCCTCGTCACTCCTCTGCTTCCATTTCGCACAACAGTGACTTCTCCTTTCTGCAACTCAGAGGCATATCCAATTGAAGCTCCAACAAAATCGCAGCAAACACAAAGGGAAAACACAATTAATGCAAGCATTTATACGAATTTCTTTATTTTTTAAAATTAGAACAATTAATTTAAGGAATTTGAAAATTAGGGTTCATAACCAATTGAACAAACTGAATTTCGAAAATTTAGGGATGCGTTTTGTGATTTGTTTTATAGTAATTCAACCCCCCATACTGATGGCAATCAATTGCCTCTTGCCATGGATGACTCCTTGCAGAAGAGTAGTAATTGCTTGTAAATTGAAGCAGAAGAATGACGAAGTGGGGAATGAATGGACGGAAAAGGGGAAAAAATTAAAAGAAAAGTGCGGTTAAGTGGGTCACGTGAGGTGCACATGCTAGTCAACGCCGGAAATGTAAGTCAATCGTTGGAATTCGGGGAGTGGTGGGACTTAACAAACAAATTTTAAATCAGGTGTGCTTTGACAAAAAAAAAATTGTAAGATAGTTTTCAACAAAATTTGGTTTTTATAATATGGTTTTCAACAAATTTTGAGAGGGGTATTTTGGGAAAGTGAAATTTATCACCCAAAACTCCCTTCCACTTTATATATAGGATGTATAATTAAAGAGAGTATTTTTTTTAAAAAAAACACTACTAACATTTCACTTTGTATTATTTTCTTTCGCGTATAATATATGCCATGCATTAGCATGGGTATATAGTTCCTTAATCAACAAGTCACCATAGCACTAAAAATCCCCAACCCTTCAATTATATGCACTTTTTTTGGGGACTACCCTCCAAACAACTTTTGCTTCTCTAATAATGAAAAAAAAAATGTACAATCCGCTAATTGCGCAACTGGCCTCACTGAATAGCTGCATGCAAAAGAATAAAGTAACTCCTATAGCATTGATGGAATAAACCCTATGACACTAATCGGGTAACCCCTATAACAATGTACGAGTAACCTCTATAGCTTTGACAAAGTAACCCCCATAATAGCTGGCCACATTGCGTGGCGTCGTGCTGGCCATCGGCATATAAGTGTAAGACGATGTTCTTTTGAGCTTCTAAGCAGAGCATAGAACATCAGATTACAGTAAAGCAAAGCAGGTGTCATTAGAGCAAAACACAACAGAACATGTGTCAACAGATTATTAATACTCAGCAGAGCAGACCTTGCCATACCACAGGAGATTTTAGCAGACCACATCCGCTTAAAAGAACAGCGCCTAAGTTGCTACATCAAAATCAACTTTTCGTATTTGAAATATAGTTTTTCTTATATTATATATTTAATATGTTTCTAATATAATATAATATATATCCTGTGAATTTTGCATGGGTACACTCTTGTGAAAATTTCGGAGGGAAATTTACCTCCAAAAAAAAAAAAGCATCGAACCAAAATAAAAAAAAAAGCATCAAACTTACTATAGAAGCCTTGGTTGTACATGTTTTGTTTCTATAAACATTCTTGTATAGGGATTGTTTTAGGCTTGTTTTTCTAGCCTAAGCAGTTTTATTCTTGGAAACTTGATTGTTTCCAATTTGTTACCAAAAAAATAAGCATCAAACTTGGTTAAAAAAAAAAGAAACCATGGGAAAACTCCCTCCTACACCAAAAGAAATTTCTAAAAAAAACGAGCAATAATGGCTTCATGAAACCAAACCTAAAACAAGGACGGAAAGCCTACCCTTAAAAAAAATGCCAAATCAATGATAATGCTATCATCCAAACAATTAACTCTATTATCGAATTAACCAATTTCGAATATCACTAGCCTAAACAATCAAAAATATAATCCTAGTAGTTATTGATATCATCTAGACGATTAACAGTATCATCCAGCTAATTAATCACATTGCTCAACCCATTTTCTTTTAAAAGCATATATACTGTCTAACCAAGTACTTTTAATGACTTTGCCACACAATTTTTCGAATGCCTTTTCAAACTCCGCTTCGTTTTTGTAATCTTACATGTATACAAGGTTTGAATGCACAAAAAACATCTAATCCATCACGTAATATGTGCTTGGTTGCATTTTCTGTGATATGCTAAGTACATAATCCATGCCACACATTAGGCATCACCTCAGAAATGGCCTTTCCCATAGCAATATCTTGGTCAATGAAAATAGTCTTCGACTTCTTGTTTCCATGTGTTGCTAAAAATGTTTCGAACAACCGTATAAGAGATTAAGTTGTTTCATCGTATAAAAAAGTTGCACCCAAAACTGTAGTCTCCCTAAAATGGTTAAAACCAACAAATGCACCAAGGGTTCTATGCTCTTTATTTGTACCAAAGGTAGTATTAAAGGCAACTATATCTCCAAATAAAGCATAATCAATAAGCATCTTTGCATCAGCCTAAAATATGTTTGTTATTTGCTCTTCACATCCAATTAAATTAAGTATTGGAATGAAAGGTTCTCCACTATTTGTAAGTGAAAGTATTTTAATAAACATTTTGCTTCCTCTTACATCATATCTCTTTGGCGCTTACATCGTAAATAATTTTTATGGTCTTAATGAGTGTAGCCAAGATTGGAAGATCCACCCACACGAGCACCAATAACTCATGAGCTGCTCTAGGACAAATTCCGGAATCATCTGCAAGTTCAATTTCAATGGCTTTGAAGTAGGGTGAACTAGGTCATTGACTAATCCTCCCTAAAGCCAAACAATAATTATAATCACTCAACACACCAAAATACAAATATAATGGTAAGCTAAGGGTGGAACCACTAGGATTGGGGATCGGTAACTGTAGTCTATTGCTAAGCTATTTCGAATAGAATGAAGGAGAGTGTAATCAAGCAAGATAATCAAACTAACAAGTAAAAGAGGTAAAATCAATATTCAAAAGCACTAGGGATTAGGATTCACACACAATCATGATATTTATGCCAATCAAAGGAAAATCAATCAAACAAATGTTGCAAAGGATGATAGTAATTGCAATCAAGAGAACTCAAAAGGTTATCTCCTAGAAGTCAAACTAGGTTTCCTCTATGAATGACTAGCGAGAAGAATCACAAATCAAATTCAATTAATAAATGCAATCCCTAAATCAAGGGTTCATGTCACTAGAGATCACAATACAATCTAGCTTGAAAATCAAGGTTAGCTACTCCTTATCAATTCAATCACATGCACAATTCTATCAACCAATTTAATCACAACATTCAATCAATCGAAATCCATCAATTAGCAATAATCCATCATTCATACATGTTTCACCATCTCCCTAGCAAGGAGTCTACTCACTTATAAGCATGTTGAAATTTTAGAACAAAACTAAACTAATCATCAAAATCATCATCATCATTGCAAAACAAACTATTAAGAATCAAACCAATCAATAAACTTGAAATTGCAACAATTAATCAAAATCAAATGCAAAAGATTAAATTAAGAAGAAGAAAAGTCTTACAAACTTTGATCAAATCAAAGAAATTGTGCTTGCATTCAAAGTAGAAGTGAATCAATGTATCCAAAAATCTCTCAAGTTTCTCTCTCTAAAATCTCCCTCTGAAATCTAAGAACTAGAAACTAACCCAAAAAACTAACTCTCTAAGCAAAAGAAGAAAAAGATTATTTATAGTATAATTAACTTAAGAGAGAAATAAGAATGACGTCCAAAAATAGACCCGTACAGGCGCTCCCTCTCTTTGGAATGTGCGCCCATGAGAAATGGGGTATGGAATAGGGAACCCAGGGACGCGCCCGCGCTTGAGACTGTGTGCCCGTTCTCGATGACTGCGCGCCCGCTCCATTGGAACAAGGAACCTCCTCCGTGCACTCTTTGATGTAAGTGGCGCGCTCCTCTTGATCGACATTGGGTTTGGTAGTCCCAAAATGAGTTAACGATGGGTTCAACACCATATTTTCACGTAAACGCAGCATGAGGGTGCAAGCATCAAGTCTTGGAGTAAGCCATCTCTTGCTTTGTGAGCCATAAGTAAACTTTCACTTTGCACCTTAAGCATCTTCTAACCCGAGGAACCACCATGAAGGTTCTTGGACTTCAGTCCACTTCACCTTACACCTAAAAATAAAGACAGAAAAGTAAGTAAAAGGGAAAAGACGATAAAATCCACGAAAATACAAGAAAAGGGTAGAAATAACGAGAATGCACTACTACAAAAATGGTCAAAGAAACCTCAATAGAGACCATTTAATTAAATATTGGGTCTCTTTAAATCAAGAGACCACTTTTCTTAAATAAATGATCTCTCTTTTTTAATTTAGTTAATTTAAAAAAATTAAGAGACCACTTTTTTTAAAATAAATGGTCTCTTCTTGTATCATTTATTTAATTAAAATAAAAAGAAGAGACCACTTTTCTAAAATAAATGGTCTCTCCTTTTTTATTTATTAAATTAAAAAATAAAGAAGAGACAACTTCTCTTAAATAAATGGTCTCTCCTTTTTTATTTATTTAACCAAAATAAATAAAAAAAGGAGAGACCACTTTTCTTAATTAAATGATCTCTCTGTTTTTTTTATTTAATTGCAAAAAAAGGTGTTAGCATTCTAACATTAGCATTTCATAGCTTCAATCAGCCGTTTTCCTTAATGTCTCTCTTTCTCTCTCTTCAATATCTTCTCCTTCTAAACAGAACTCTATAACTTTAAATTTTCCAGATCTTCTTTTTTGAGATTTGAATTATGAGTTTGTATCAAAATATTCGGACTCATTATTCAACGATCTACATTTTGAGTATGATTTGTTTTGTATTCATCAATGGCTAATCTTAAAAATGGATTTGTTTTGCCAACCAGATTTGTTTTGGATTCGTTTTGCCAACTGGATTTGGTGTCTTCTTTAATCGGTGGAGGTGAAATACCTTTAAGAACTCAAACAAAAACTCAACCCCATTTCTTCTCCTTGCTACGCGGCGCTCGGCGAAACGGAGACGACCGACGAAAACGGGAAAGCATTTTTCTCCAAGAATCTGATGCAAGTGTGAGCCAGTTAGAGGGTAATTTGGGCACTGTTCCATTGGTTTTGGCTGAAGTTAAGCTAATAGAGAATGATGCTGAGCTGGCAAATGAGATGGAAGGAGGCATAACAAATTAGATTCTTTCTGTTAGAGTTTGTTATTTTCATTTACAAGTTCATTGCATGTAATGAAGGCTATTTAAGCCAGATTAGTGGTTGTAATCTTTTTCATCCAGAAATTAATACAAACTCCTTCCTTCTCTCTATAATCTTTTCTCTCTAAATTCTGTTCTATCATATTGGTTAATTCTCTCGAAGTTTCCCTTCTCTTTGGATTACTTCTGAGGTAATCAATCTGCTACTCATCCATTAAGTTGGATTGGAGCAGGGTAAATACAGAGATTACTCTGTAATTCCTGTCACTAGAATTCAGGTGCACCATTTGGTATCAGAGCCACTCAGGTTCTTAGACTCAGGATGCCTCCTAAGAAGAGCAATGAAGTAAGCCACGATGAAGTCGAATCAGTCACTTCAGCAGATTTGCAGAAGTTGGAGGTAACATTGAAAAATCTTATAGATGAGCAGAATCAAAATCTGATTGAAAATAATAATAATCACAATTTGAATATCAGTCAGAATACGAAATCTATATCAGAATTGCATGATCTTATGGTAGGGTTATCTGTGCAAGTCACTAAGCTGATATCTGATGTTAACTCACCTGAGAAAACCCCTACTAGACCTAATGACAAACCACCTGATAAATCTGGCCAGTATAGTGTTGGAAATGCTGACAATAACTCAGTTTTTCAATACTCAACTACACTCACAAAAATAGAGTTCCCAAAATTTAATGGTGATGATCTGAAATCATGGTTGTATAAATGTAACCAGTTTT
Source organism: Chenopodium album (assembly GCF_948465745.1). NCBI lineage: Eukaryota > Viridiplantae > Streptophyta > Magnoliopsida > Caryophyllales > Amaranthaceae > Chenopodium > Chenopodium album. Next base: position 23,510,791 of record NC_137846.1, on the reverse strand, counting down.
TGACCTGGATAATGTTGCTGAGTCTAAAAAAATTAAACTAGCGGCAATACATTTGGAAGGGAGAGCTCTTCTTTGGCACCAGAATTATGTAAAGAACAAATCACCTAGTAGTTGGGAGGTGTATGTCAATGACATCACTAGCAGATTTGGTGAGCTTTATGATGACCCTATGTCAGATTTGAAGGCATTAAAGCAAACTGGTAATATTCAGGAATACCATGATGCTTTAGCAAGTAGGCTGGATTTGTCACCAAGCTATTTGCTAAGTTGCTATTTAGGAGGTTTGGAGGAAGAAATACAACTTTCTGTAAGGATGTTTGCTCCAACATCAATCCAGCAGGCACACTACCTAGCTAAATTACAGGAAGCAACCCAGAAAACCAAAAAGCAAAGAATACTACCAAAACCACTACCCCCTTTATTACCTACCCCTAAACACATAACCCATGGCTCAAACACTAACCCATCTTGGAGAGGAACAGCCCAAACACTTACAAACCACCCCATAATTTCAACCCCAATAGAAAAACTCTTACCCCAGCTGAGATGAATGAGAAGAGATCTAAGGGTCTATGTTTCTAGTGTGATGAGAAATTTGAGATGGGGCATATATGCAAGGGTAGAAAACCTAGATTATACCACCTTGAAATGGAAGACATAGAGGATGAGGATGGTGACTCTGAGAATGAGAATGAGCAGCCAGTTGACAGTGAAGCTGCTTGTGCTCAGATTTCCTTACAAGCCTTGGATGGATATTGTAATTTCAATACCATGAAAATGATGGGGCAGCATGGAAAGAAACCTTTACACATTTTTCTGAATTCTGGTAGTACACATAATTTCATAGATACTTCTACAGCTTTGAAATTGAATTGTAAGGTGGAGAAGGTATCACCAATGTGGGTTAAGGTGGCAGATGGTGGCCAGCTAAGGTGTGACACCATGATTTAGGGTTTTGAATGGAGAATTCAGGGCTATATTTTCAAGGCTGATATGCTCTTACTTCCCTTAAGTGGTAGTGAGGTTGTCCTAGGCATACAATGGTTTTCTACATTGGGACCCATTCTCTAGGATTTCAAGAGTTTAACCATGGAATTCAAGCAGGGAAATAGAAAGGTGAAGTTAAGGGGGACAACAAAGAAGAAACTGAAAGGCATACAACCTGAACAGTTTGATAAGCTGTTACAGACTGGAGGTGAGCTATCTATGCTGCAGCTGATTCACCCAACTACAGAGTGGGGCCCACAGCTGAGCTTACAGGCTTTGGAAGGGCAAGGGACTCATCCAGCTGAAATGGATGAGCTGTTGAAGATTTATTCAGATGTCTTTGAAGCTCCCTCAGGCTTACCACCAATAAGGGAAAAGTTTGACCATAGGATTCCCTTAGTAGCAGGGACAACTACTATCAACATTAGGCCCTATAGGTATCCATCTACCCAGAAGACTATGATAGAGGAGCTGGTGCAGGAACTAGCAGATCAGGGAGTGATTAGGGACAGTAGCAGTCCATTTGCAGCTCCTGTGGTCTTAGTCAAGAAAAAAGATGGTGGGTGGAGGATGTGTGTTGACTACAGATCCTTAAATAAAGCAACTGTTAAAGATAAATTTCCTATACCTGTAATTGAAGAATTGTTGGATGAATTACAGGGCACCTCTTTCTTCTCAAAGATAGATTTGAAATCTGGCTACCACTAGATTAGAATGCATTCTGAAGACATACACAAAACTGCTTTCAAGACACACTTTGGGCATTTTGAATACTTGGTGATGCCCTTTGGGCTTACAAATGCTCCATCCACTTTTCAGTCCTTGATGAATCATGTTTTCAGGAAGCAATTGAGGAAGTTCATCTTGGTGTTTTTTTGATGATATTCTGGTTTACAGTTCTTCTTGGGAAGAGCATTTACAGCATCTGCAAGAGGTCTTATCTATCATGAGATCTCATTCCTTGAAGGCAAATTTCAAGAAATGCACTTTTGGTGCTAGAGAGGTGAACTATTTGGGACATGTTATCAATGCTGAAGGAGTCTTAACTGAGCCAGCTAAGATACAAGCTATTTTGGAGTGGCCCCAACCTCAGAATCTTAAGCAACTCAGAGGATTGTTAGGGTTAACTGGATACTATAGAAGGTTTGTCAAGGATTATGGCAAAATTTGCAAGCCCTTGACAAATTTACTAAAGAAAGACTCATTTGCTTGGAGTGAGGAAGCTGAAGCTGCTTTTGGGTTATTGAAAACTGCAATGACTTCCCCACCAGTCTTGGCATTACCTGATTTTCAATCACCATTCACCATAGAAACTGATGCTTCAGGTATTGGACTAGGAGCTGTCTTGATGCAAAAAGGGCACCCCATTGCCTTTATCAGCAAAGCTCTCTCTGACAGGAACTTGCATTTGTCAGCTTATGAAAGAGAGTTATTGGCTATTGTTTATGCATTTAAGAAATGGCAGCATTATTTAATGCTCATGCCTTTTATGATCAAGTCAGACCAGCAGAGCTTGAAGTACTTACTAGATCACAAGATAGTCACTCCTTTTCAGCATAAATGGCTTTCTAAATTGGCTGTCATGAATTATGTGATTGAATATAAGGCAGGGAGTGAGAATAGAGTAGCTGATGCACTTTCTAGAGTTTCTCACTCTCAGATTATGGCCATGGTAGCATCTACTGTGAACTCATCACTTTTGGATGACATTAAGGCAGTTTGGCAAAGTGATCTTAACTTGAAGAAAATCATAGAAGACCTGATTGCTAATCTTGAGTCACATAAACATTACAAGTGGCAAGATGGACAGCTAACCAGGAAGGGCAAACTGGTGGTGGGGCATGCTCTAGAGCTGAAAGATAAAATTATGTTATGGCTACATAATTCCTCAGTTGGTGGTCATTCTGGAATTGAGGCTACAATGAGAAGAGTGAAAAGCTTGTTTTATTGGTCAGGCTTAAAAAGGTGGGTGACAGAATATATAAGAATGTGTGAAGTTTGTCAAAGATGCAAATATGATCCTAGTGCTTATCCAGGGTTGCTGCAACCACTACCTATACCTGAGAAAGTTTGGGAAGAAGTCACTATGGACTTTATTGAGGGACTACCTAAATCCTTGGGTAAGGAAGTAATTTGGTAATCATTGATAGATTGAGCAAATATGCCCATTTCATAGCTCTATCTCATCCCTATTCAGCTCTCAAAGTAGCTCAAGCTTACTTAGACAATGTCTATAAGCTCCATGGTTTTCCTAAATCTATCATTTCTGATAGAGATCCTGTCTTCCTCAGTTCATTTTGGACAGAACTGCTGCTTTTGCAGGGCATACAACAGAAACTTTCAACTTCTTACCACTCTCAGACTGATGGGCAGTCAGAAGTGCTGAACAGATGCCTAGAAACTTACTTGAGATGCATGTGTACTGATACACCCCAGGAATGGGCAAGGTGGCTTTCCTTGGCTGAATTTTGGTATAACACTACATACCATTCTGCTATTCAAGCTACTCCATTTGAGATCTTGTATGGTCAACCCCCTCCAATTCATATTCCTTATATGAAAGGAATGAGTATGATTGACAGTGTGGACAGAAGCTTACAACATAGAGAAGAAACTGTGGCTTTGCTGAAAGAACATTTGCAGAGAGCTCAGCTTAGAATGAAGCAACAAGCTGACAGACATAGAAGTGAGAGGTCTTTTGAGGTGGGTGCTTGGGTGTACTTAAAATTACAACCTTATAGACAGCAATCTGCTGTTCTTAGTCCAATCAGAAACTGGCAGCAAGGTATTTTGGTCCTTATCAAGTGATCAAAAAGGTGGGAAAAGTGGCTTATACTCTCCAACTGCTTGTATCCTCTAAGATTCATCCTACATTCCATGTGTCACAGTTAAAGAAATATCATGGTGCTGTTCCTCCCCCTAATGGCTCTTCTAGAGTTCCTACTGCTGATTCTGGTTTGCTGAAATATCCAGTTGCTTTGATGAATAAACGCACTGTGAAAAGAGGAAACCATGCTATTGTTCAATGGCTAATTCATTGGTCAAATACGAGTCCAGAGGATGCAAGCTGGGAAGATGCTGAGGTGATTGAAACTCAGTTTCCTGATTTTAATCATTGGGGTCAAGGATTCTCTCAAGGGGAGGGCATTGATGCAAGTGTGAGCCAGTTAGAGGGTAATTTGGGCACTGTTCCATTGGTTTTGGCTAAAGTTAAGCTAATAGAGAATGATGCTGAGCTGGCAGATGAGCTGGAAGGAGGCATAACAAATTAGATTCTTTCTGTTAGAATTTGTTATTTTCATTTACAAGTTCATTGCATGTAATGAAGGCTATTTAAGCCAGATTAGTGGTTGTGATCTTTTTCATCCAGAAATTAATACAAACTCCTTCCTTCTCTCTATAATCTTTTCTCTCTAAATTCTATTCTATCATATTGGTTAATTCTCTCGAAGTTTCCCTTCTCTTTGGATTACTTCTGAGGTAATCAATCTGCTACTCATCCATTAAGTTGGATTGGAGCAGGATAAATACAGAGATTACTCTGTAATTCCTGTCACTAGAATTCAGGTGCACCAGAATCTATCTACAACTCTTACTCTCTTGTTCATGATAAGTAATTTAGATTATTTATTTTAGGTAAACGAATTCTAACCATTAAATGTTAGGTTCAATTTCAGATTTTAGAGTAGATAATTAAAATTAATTGCATTGATTTGATTTCCATTATTGTATTTTGAGTATCAATTTATTTGGAGTATGATTTGTTAGGGATTATCTTGTTCAGATTAGATTAAAAAGGGAATTTGCCAACTTGTGGAATTGATAAGTACGAATTGTATGTGGCAGTATACTCATTATTTTATGGAGTTTGATGTTGCAGAAGATGTTTATGCTAGTGATTTCATTGAGTTTTTGAATCAATGTGGGATTTTTTTTTTGTGAAATATAGTGCGGAGGGTATCTTGTTCTAATTTATATGTTTGTTTAATATTGTTAAATAATAATTGTCTGCTAATTTTTGATGTTTTGCTCAAAAATTTCAGGATATAAAGTGTAATTGAAGAAGATAATGGTTTTGCTAGTTGAATGTTCAGTTCATGGCCTTGATTGTAGCATTATTAAGGATTTTGTCATTTGTAGGAGTTTTTTTTTTTTTTTAAATTTTTTTTATTAGATTTTTAGTATGGATTTTGTATCATAATTTTTAATGAGAAGATTGATTGTACTCTGTAATATTTGTGAGTATGTTTTTAGTATGGATTTTGTATAAATTTCATTTAAGTATAAACTACTTATATTTCGTTGAAAAAAGTAAACGTATTAATTTTTTGTTTAATTGTAGTTAAATATAACCAAAAAAAAAATTAAAAAAAGAAAGAGACCATTTATTTGAATAGGTGGTCTTAGTTTTTGAAAACTGAGACCACCTATTTTAAATAAGTAGTCATAGTTTTTCAAAGACTGAGACCATCTATTTTAAATAGGTGGTCTTAGTTTTTCAAAAACCGAGACCATCTATTTTAAATAAGTGGTCTCTCTTTTTAAAACAAGAGATCACTTTTGATGAAGTGGTCTCTTTGGCCAAAGACACCTCTTAGTTAGAGACCACACTTAAAATGGTCACTTTGGCCATTTTAAGATGGTCTCTTTGGACAATTTTGTAATAGTGATGAGACCAACTAGAGAATAAAAGATTAAAACTAAGAGAAAAGGCATAAAGAAGGCTATAAAAGAAACTTAAATCATCCCAAAATATTGTCATTTGAGTGCCATATATGCCATATATGGCACTCATCAGGCTTGCATTTCAATATTTTTCTCTGCAACGACAAGAAGCGGCTAGTTTTCGGTGGATGAAGTACATGATTGTGTTTGAAAACAAAATCATGAACCTGGTATTTTTCTAGCAGAGCTAATTAATCTAATACCAATGCGGACCTTGCATCCGATTCTTCTTTCAGCTCGAGAATTGGTTGTCAAGTGATCTTACTTGTCATGTTGACGAAAACCTTCTTTTGAACAAACAAATCTCCTAGAAGTTACTTGCCCATATTACGATAACGAAATGCTTTTTTTTTTCCTTATTTATTTATTTTATTTATTTATTTTTAATTTTATGGAGGCTAGCAACCATTGATTTTTATGTATGGATGTGACTAGTTCAACTATACATGTAGAATTATTTTCCAACTCTAGAGGATCCGGATGCCCTATATATATATCAGTCAGTTAATTTTTTTTTTTTTGAAAGAAAATCTATTACGCTTGATGTTAGGAATTTAAGAGTGATTTAAGGAGTAGTGTAAGATATAACAACAATATGAGAGTGGGGGATAACTCAAGTGATTAGAACTTCCCTCCCAACTCCAAGAGATCTTGAGTTCGATTCTCACCCTTGCCATTCTGGCTCTCTAAACACATAAAAAAAAAAAAAAACACCAAAATCTTTTTGGCCTAATATTTACATTACACCTTTTAAAATTATATAGTAGTCATCTTATATTGATTCTCACCCTTGTCATTCTGGCTCTCTAAACACCTTTTAAAAGTGGTTACACCTTAAAATGAATACCATTATAATAATTTTTTATTGATTGATTTTTATTTATTTTTTACGTCAAAATTAATTATTAATATTTTATTATATTAAAAAATTTATTTTTAATTTTTATTTAATTAATTAATTTATTTAAATCACACTCATTATTTAATTATTTATTTATTTAAATAATAAAGGAAAATCTAAAACAATACTATAATGTTAGTCATTTTAAGGTTAACTACCATAGAATCATCTCCCTTTTCCCTTGGCTTTTTTCTAGATCATAGAATCACTCCAATTATTTATTTAGTTATTTTTTTATAAAACAAAAAAATCTCTTTAATTAATTATTTATTTTTAACTTTTTTTTTCCAAAGTAAAAATAATATAGTAATTATATGCACTGCACTCTTTTTCCCTTTGATCAGGTTTTTATCCCAATGGGTTTTTTTTTTTCTCACAATGTTTTAAATGAGGGAGTACACTACATCATATAATATTGTTTTTTTTTTCTTTTCCCTAGCAAGGTTTTAATTAGACATCATTTACTCAATTTTGTGTGGGCATTCAAGGGGGAGTGTTATGAAGTAACTAGTGTGAATGCCACAATTATTGACCTTTTGTTCATCACCATTAGATGCTTGGCAATATTTTCTTAAGTCTAGTAACCTATGTATGACTTATGTATAGCTAGATTTAGTAGTATTTTTTACTATAAATACCCGGTGAAATGCATTAGCAAATTCACCATTCTTCATTCATCTGTATTGCGATTATATTACAGACAGTGAAAACCTCATTTGTTCTCTCTCTCTATATATAAATCATAACATGTTATCAGCACCATCTTCAATCAGGTATACTTATACCGATTATCCAATTTTAAATAGATTTCAATTTCTTTCACAAAATATGTTTTGAGGAGTATGCTCTATAGTTGCTCATACGAGATCCTCTATACTAGAAACTCACAGTATATTTCTGATCTTAATAAAATGAAGATATCAATACATACTATATTTATGATATTTAGTTTATTTGTTTGTTCTCATGTATGGTTATAGAAAAAACGTATAATTACTTTTACATGTGAAAATATTTGTTGCACGCATATTAGAGAATAAGTTTCATGGTCACAATATTCATGTTCATACTTACGTACTTGTGCATAATTACTAAAATGAAAAATAAAAAAAATAAAAATGATGCAGCCTTTATATTTATTTAATTTTAGATTACATACTTTTATGTTTCTTTCATTTTTCGAACCCTTGACTCTTGAATAACTTAGGGTTCTGGGACCACTACGGCTTGCATCCCAATGTGATACTTATTTACGTTTATAAATATTCATAGTTTGATTATAATTTTACCGGTCTATTAGAATGTTGTGTGATATTTTTACAGCTGTGTAAAATTGTAACAGATTATTCACCCCCTATAAAAGGCAGATTACACCCCCTTATTTCACCATACAATTCTTATCCCCTTCTCACTTTCACTCAAATTATTTCCTCTCCTTCTTCCTTCATCCATTCCCGGTCACTACACCATGTTCCCTGTCGACAACCGACAACCTCCACACCCCTTTACCTTTGAAGAAGATTTAAGAAAAAAGCTATACTTAGTTTTAATTATGGCCCTAATGGTTTTATTAATGACAATGATAAATTGCATAAGTAGAGCTCGGCTTTTCGACAAAGGGAATTAATGCATGTAATCTCCGTAGTACTTCAGGTTTTTTTGTCTTCTAGGTGGATTATAAGTGCATTTTGTTGTAATAAATATTCCTTTCGTCTTATCATTAATGTATGTCATTAATATTATTATTATTAGTTTATTTATTATTATTATTATTGTCGTTGTCAGTCAGGTAGTAATAGTAGTAGTATTTATTGTTATTATTATCATTATTATTATCATTATTATTGTTGTTGTTGTTGTTATTGTTTAACTAACGTAATTATTATGATTTATTTAGCTTAATTTTACAGAAATCATACTAATAATAATCCAAGGGGGAGAAGCAAAATATGTTTTAACTGGCTAATTATAATAATTTTAATTTGATTACTTTAATCATCCCTTGCTTAATTGACTTAATAAAATTATATATTTGATTGTAGTTAAAAACGGGAGACTTGATGAAAAGACAATTCGACGTATTAGACTTGTCCAAACATAATTATCTTGAATGGACAGTTGATGCCCAAATGAATTTAAAGGCTCAAGGATTGGAACATACAATCAAAGAAATTACCATTCCACAAAAAAGATGCCCCTGCTCAAGTTAAAATTCCCAATGATAAAAAGAAATAAAAACCTATAATTCTCTTGAGGCATCATTTACATAACAATTTAAAAATTGAGTATTTAATGGTGGAAAACCCCAAAAAATTGTGGGATAGCCTCAAAGGAAGATATTACCACCACAAAAGGGTACTCCTTCCTTCAGCACAGTTTGAGTGGACAAACCTAAGATTTCATGACTTTAAATCTATCAGTGATTATAATTCATCACTATATAAAATCGTATCAATATTGCGATATTGTGATGCGCCAGTCACTGAAGTGCAAATGATAGAAAAAACAATCTCCACTTTCCATGCAAACAAGATTGTATTGCAACAGCAATACCGTGAAAGAGGATTTGCAAAATATTCTAAGCTTATCTCTACAATATTGGTTACTGAATAAAATAATGATCTTCTTTTGAAGAATCGCAACTAAGAACAACTGGGTCTTAAGCATTTAATGAAACAAATGTTGTAGAAAGCTCAAATCCACCAGAGACAAATGTTACTCATGGAGGTGGATGTCAAAAATATAATAACCGTGGTCAAGGTCGTGGAAATTTCCTTGGACGTGGTCACGGCCATGGTAGAGGTAATTTCTCCCCTAGAAAAAACACTCAAAAGGGGCATAAAAAAGGAAACAAAAATTAACCCTTACCACAAAAGGGAAAGACACATGTTATAGGTGTGGCATGACAGGGCGTTGGAGACGTACTTGTCCTATGGCCAAACATCTGGTAGAACAATACCAGGCATCCATAAAAGAAAAAGAAAAACATGCCAAAGCAAATTATGTTAATGAAGAAAATGTCCCTGGAGCTAGCCTGAATGTGTCTGATTTTCTCATAGACAATGCTGAAACTAGTGGTGAATTTATCTTTGGAAAAAATAATCATGTTTAGATAATTCATCAATTACTATGATATGCATTACGTTTTCTTTATGTACTTTTATTTTATGTTTTATTCGAGTTATTTAATTTTAATTTTAATAATTAATAAAGTAAGTTCATTTGAATTATTCTAAACTAATCTCATACTTATTATTTTATAAAGATATGAATCTGCCTGAAGTTGGTTCCAAATATCAATGCCTTTTGGACATGTGAACAACATGACAGGATAAAGTCGTATCTTCTAATCAATAGAATTACCTAAGTCCTCTAACTAAGCATATAGGGAAGTAGGGTCAAAACCACAGGGAAACAAGTCTTTCTATTCCTAATTAATTACTATAATCTAAACTATTAAGTAACCAAATTACTTTTAGGAGAATTAAACTAAAGGAACTAATCAAATTAACGCGATTAAGAATTATAAGAATAACAATAAATCAAAGCCTAGGGTATAGGTTCATCAATAAATAACATTCCAGGGTAAAACACAACATTCAATTATCAATGCATCAATTAATCAAATCACAAAGGCTTTCGCTACATATTACAAATCACAGAATTAATTTGCCGGTAATAAATCGCATCTCTTGAATCTTGACTTAACCATTTATAAATTAACCTGCCTATTGAAACTAAGCCTAAACATCAATTTTCATCTCTCGAATCAATATTGCATAACTCATACAATTAAAACGGGCTTAATTTAATTGCATAGCATTAAATCAATAAATAGGAAATTAATCAAAACATTGAAAATCAACAATAATAATTCACCCCTTCATATTATTTATGGATCCCCACGAACCCTAGAATTAAATTTACTCACATATATTTAAATTTAAGCTAAGAGAAACAAATAACCAAGACATGATTACTCAAAGCAATTGATTTACTAAAAAAAAAAAGGGAAAGAAATCGTTACTAAACTAAACGAAATTAATGAATTGCATAAATAAAAAGTGTTGAGGGAACAAGGGTAATAATCAAAAGCTTAAAACTAAAATATGAGAAATTCACTAATGAAAGATGTAATTGTCTCTTGCTTAGAAAATCCTATTTATACTTAAGCTAAAAAATCCCAATTAAAAACAAATTAAAAGACGCTTAAATGCTCTCCAAAACACGCGCCCGGTCAGGCGCACCTCCGGGCGGAGAGTGATTTTCTTCCTTCTACCTCGCTCGGTAAGGCGTGCCTTAGGGCGAGGACCTAGTCGGTCGGGCAAACTTCCGGGCAAAGGGCCTTCTCCAATTAGGCTCATTTCTCAGCCCAATTTGACTTTCCTTTGAACTCTTCTACTTCGTTGAGCCCTTAATCACCGCGATTGATTGCTCCAACTCGGCCTTGGGCTACGGAATATGGTCATATGAATGCGCTCCTACTCCTATGCTTGTAGTGGCTCCAATAAGTCCGGAAAAATGCTTCAAATTTGCAATTTCCTGTCAAATAATACTAAGATTACGAAAATACTAGAAAATGCATATTAGTAATAAAAGTGACTCCGTAGAGCCAAGAATACTCCTAAATATGACCAAGGGACGGGGGTAAAATACTATATAAAATGGACATATTAAACTCCCTTAAGCCAAACCTTTGCTTCTCTCAAAGCAAAGAACTCATCTATGAACAAATAAAACATACTTCACCCCAAAAATCAATTAAGACCAAGCATAACCAATTCAAGGCAAATCTCAACCAATATGCATCAAGGTCAACCAATCAAATCCATCTAAGTACTCATCCTCCCTAACAATTGTCAAATAGAGCAAACCACAAGTGTATATGGAATTCAAGACTAGTGTTCACACACACTTCACTCTTTTATGTGGCAAATATAAAATGTATTTGATCGCTCTCCATCTAACCCCTTTATTGTGAACAATGCCCACCCAAACTCATATCACTCGTGTGTTTAAGAAAACATGCACTCAACCTAATAGTCGGCTTGATATATGTTAATTCATTCTTTGCATTGATAAACAATTAATTTCACATCCATTCAACTCTATGCACAAAGGTCGGAAGGTCTTCAAAAGCTTGTAATGTAAGGCTAGGGTAAAAGGGTAAGATAAATTTGGGAAAATGTGAGAGTAAAGCTATGCTTTAGGGAGCCAATCCTAACAATTAAAACCAAGGTCAAAAATAAATAATGACCAAATAATCTCCAACATAACTTAACTCTACCAAAAATTCACCAAACATCCAATTGTATCAAGAATTCCCAACACTTACAATTTACTCATATAAATATAACAATGTAGAACTTGATTGATAAACAAACTTTGAACTCTTTCTTGATTTTTTCTTTTCAATGGAACTCACTTTTTTTTCTTTCTTTTGAGCAACCTTCACTTAGAACATTTGAATATTGAAATAATTTTTTTCTCTTTTTGTTGGTATTCTCCTTGTAGACGCGTGCACTATCCTAGGCCATCAACCTAAACTCATTGAGTTGGTTAAGTTGTAGAAGTCTCTTCTCTCCTGCTAACTTAGCATCCAAATTGAGCTATTTAATTGCCCAATAAGCCTTATACTCTAATTCCACCGGGAGGTGACATGCTTTCCCAAACACAAGTCTATAGGGGAAAGTGCCAATGGGGTTAAATGCGGTTCTATAAGCCCAAAGATTGTCATCCAACTTATCGCTCCAATCCTTCCAAGACTTTGCTACCACCTTCTCTAGAATAGCCTTAATCTCACAGTTTCAAAACCTCAACTTGGCCACTAGTTTGGGGATGGTAAACACCACACTTCTTGAGAAGGGTATCTAACTTTTGCTCATGAAAGTAAGATCCTCCATCACTAATACACTACTACAAAACCCATCAATTATGGACGCTTAAGGCTCGATGCCTTGGGAAGGGCGTTGAGTAAAAAGTTGGATTCGCGTGTTTTTTGGACGCTTTTTTACGTCCCCTCTTATTGGCTCTAGAGACTCCAAATCTAGGAAAAATTGTTTTCTTGAAAAGCTTATGGACCACCTTGGTATCATTGGTAGGTGTGGCAATGGTTTCAACCCAATTGGATACATAATCAACGGCGACAAGGATATAGCGATTCTCTTTTGAAGAGGGAAAAAGTCCCATATAATCAACACCCCAAACATAAAAAGTTTTAACTTTCAAAATACCATTTTGAGGCATCTCATCCTATCGCGAAATGTTGCCATCCCTCTGACAAGAGTCACAAGCTTGAACAAAAGAGTGAGCATCCTTGAACATGGTAGGCCAATAGAAACCCGACTTATTGATCTTTGCAACTGCCTTGGTGGGACCATCATGTCCACCGTATGGTGAGTTGTGACATCTTGTAAGTACACCGTGAACTTCCCATTCGGGAACACACCTGCAAAATAGTCCATTTGCACACTCACAAAACAAAAAAGGATCATCCCAAAGATAATGTTTAACATCATAAAGGAAACTCTTTTTCTGTTGGTAGGATAAATCAGTAGGTAAAGTGCCACCCACCAAATAATTAGCATAGTTGGCATACTAAGGGTGTTTTTCTACAACTGCAAACAAGTGGTCATCAGGGAAAGAATTATCTATAGAAAGAGTATCTTTACCCTTATTATACCTGATCCTTGACAAGTGATCTGCAACAACATTCTCTGCTCCCTTTTTATCTTTAATTTCCACATTGAAATCTTAGAGCAAGAGAACCCAATGGAGGAGCCTAGGCCTTGTTTTCACCTTGGCTATGAGGGATTTTAAAACTACATGATCAGTAAAAACAATAATTTTAGCACCAACTAGATATGATCTAATTTTTTCTAAAGCATAAATCACAACAAGAAACTCCTTCTCCGTGGTGACATAGTTGACTTGGGCTTCATCTAAAGTTTTACTTGTATAGTAAATAGCATGCAAAACTTTGTCCTAGCACGGCTCCTACTGTGAAATCACTAGCATCATACATAATCTCGAAAGGAAGATTCCAATCGGAAGCACATATGGTAGGTGTCGAAATCAAAGCCTACTTAATCCTGTTAGAAGCCTTAAGACACTCGTCAGTAAAATCAAATGGGGCATCCTTGAGTAAAAGCTGAGTTAGTGGTTTTGCAAATTTAGAAAAATCCTTGATAAAATGACTATAAAACCCTGCATGACCTAAGAAACTCCTAACCCCCTTAACATTAACTGGTGGAGGTAATTGCTCAATCACAGAAACCTTAGCTTTATCTACTTGTATACCCTTATCAGATACAATATGACCAAGGACCACTCTTTCTATCACCATAAAGTGACACTTTTCCCAATTTAAGACCAAATTGAATTATTCACATCTTTTCAAAATATTAGTGAGATTAGCTAAACAAGTATCAAATGAAGACCCGTACACACTAAAATCATCCATAAAGTCTTCCATGATAGACTCTATGAATTCAGAAAAAAATATTCATCATGCAACGTTGAAAAGTAGCAAGAGCATTACATAGACTAAAAGGCATCCTATGATATGCAAAAGTACCATAAGGGCATGTAAATGTTGTCTTTTCCTGATCTTTAGGGTGAATCAAAATTCGGAAAAATCCCGAGTACCCATCAAAATAGCAAAAGAACTTATGATTGGCTAACCTTTCAAGCATTTGATCAATAAAAGGGAGAGGGAAGTATATTTCTTAGTGGCAATATTTAATCTAAGATAATCAATGTACATACGCCACCCTGTTACAGTTATAGTGGAATCAATTCATTTTTATCGTTTTTAATCAAAGTCATCCCACCCTTTTTAGGAACTACTTGTACGGGACTCACCCACATTGAGTCAGAAATAGGATAGATAATACCTGCATCAAGTAATTTCATAACCTCTTACTTGACTATTTCCTGCATGTTAGGATTCAACCTTCTATAGGGTTGAACTTGGCTTGTGATTGTCCTCTAAGTGTATCCCGTGCATACAAAAATCAGGGATAATACCCTTGAGATCATCAATACTGTACCCCAATTTCCCTTTTGTGGGTTTGAAGAACCTCTAGAAGTTGGGAAGTTTGTGGGTCATCATGTGCAGTACTAATGATCATAGGGTGTAATTCCTATTCATCAAGAAATACATATTTTAAATGAGAAGGGAGAGGTTTTAGTTCAAGTTTCTTAACCTCTGCAAGTTTTCATTCCTAAACTAATTTTACTACCTTCTTGCTCTCCTTAAAGTTAAGTTCTTCAAGTGCGAGAGCTTACTCTATAGCATCCACCTCAGTGCTCCAAATACCAGCATCACCTGCAGTAAAATCACCACAAAGTACTTCCTTCAAGGGATCCTTTGCAATAACCTGTGGTAAGCTATCTTCACAAATAACATCAATCACATCTATTACATCAATACTACAACAATTTTCCTCTAACATAAGACCTTTCAAAACTTTCCCTAGATTAAAGGTAATATTATCATCCCCAACAAAGACAGTTAGTTTTCCATTTTTAACATCAATAATGGCTCCTGCAATTTGGAGGAAAGGTCTACCAAATATTATTGGAATTTGTGTATCCTCGGCCATGTCTAAAATAACAAAATCAACATGGATAAAAAATTTACCAACTCTAACTGGAACATCCTCTAAATACCTAAAGAGTATTTAACAGAATGGTCTGCCATTTGCAAAGTAATGTTAGTAACTTTTAAATCACCCGTATTTAGTTTTGAACACACAAACGATGGCATAACACTAAAACTAGCACCCAAATCCCATAATGCTTTATCAATGAAGACATTACCAATATGACAAGGTATAGAAAAACTACCAGGATCCTTTAATTTTGATGGAGATTTATTTTGTAGTAATGCACTACAATCTTAAGTAAAAGCTATAGTCTCTACCTCATTAAAGGCTCTTCCTAGTCAAAATATCTTTCATGAATTCAGCATATGCAGGAACCTGGGTGATTAAATCAGTGAAAGGAATCGTTACCTGCAAATTCTTCACAACCTCCAAAAACTTACCAAATTTCTTATCCAACTTACTCTTTAAATGTCTATTAGGGAATGGAAGTTTGATAGCTGGACCCTGCACATCTCCACTCTTATCCTGGGGTTGACCCTACAAAGAATTATCAGAAAAGTTAGTTTTACCCTGGAGCCTTACAAGGCTAGCTAGTAACAACAATATTTAGTATAACAAAATCAGAATTAGCAATTTTTGTTGTAACAGGTTCATCATCTTTGGGCATAGGAGACCCATAGTGTGAACTGTACCACTCCTCAGGATGATTGCGTTTGTATGATCTGTGGGTTGTACTGGCTGCGATGGTAGGGTTCCTGCTGGCGAGCTTGTAGAGTAGAGGAAAGTTGCGCATTTTAATTATCTATAATTTTATTATGTGCTATCTGATATGAAATAACCAAGAAAAATCAAGAAAAGAGGGGAATAATCAACTAACAACAATTTCAAATTAACAAAACAAGATAAAACTATCTCAACAATCACCAAGATCTATAAAATAGGGGTTCTAAATCAAATCTAACACAAATTAAAGCTAGGATTAAGGTGTAACAACAAAAATTACAAGGCAGCAATCACAAAGAAAGCAACTAATCACAAAGATTATGGGTAGAGAGAGAAAATGTCATGAGATTCAAAATTAAGCAAAAGTTGTCAACAAAAGCAAGTTAGCCCTATTTATAGGCTTTAAAAAACAACCTTAGAATTCTTAAATTACACCTCTTAGATTACAAATGAAAGGCTAAGATTAAAGCAAGCTAAGAAAAATAAAAAGAAAGGTCAAAGCTGCTTTGAAACAAGGGTCTTAGAGCAGTCGCTCTAAATTGTTTGAGTGGTCGCTCCATAGATATGAGGGGTTGCTCCAAAGCTTCTGCTGAAAATTCCAATTCCAGATGGAGTGGTCGCTCTAAAGGGCAGAGCGGTCACTCCAAGGGGTGGAGCAGTCTACGGCTGGCAAAAACTAACTCGACCTGAAAACCCGACCCGAAAAAAGCGGGTTAGGGTTGAGATTTTCGACCCAAAAACTTAAATGGGTCGACACGAACCCGAACCCGAAATTAAATGGGTTAGGTTAAGGTTGAAAATCTCAACCCAAAAACGACCCACTTAACTCGAAATAAATTTCAGGTCGGGTCAACCTGAACCCGACCTGATAACCCGAACTATTTTAAGTAAAAAAAAAAAAAAAGAAAAAAGCTTTAAAACTCTAAATTAGCCCAGCCCAAATTCCTAAGAGGCTTCCTTATATAAAATGAAAACCCTAAAATCCTTTTTTTCTCCCCCTCATTTCTTTCAGCCTTTTTTCACTATTTTTCCCACTTCTCTCTCTTTAATTTTCTCTCTCCTAAAAACCCTAAAATCCCTTCACCATTGTTGAATCAGAGTACTTCACGCCTTCACCATTGTTGAATTCGACTACTTTTGTTATCTTCTCACTCTCATACGGTATTTTTCATGCTGATTGTATTTATGAGTTTATACGGACTGTTTTTTTTTATTTTACAAGTATATACGAATTGATTTATGGATTTATGCGAATTATTCTTGGTAGTCTATGGATTTATGCGAATTATTCTTGCTAATTTATGTAATTATGTAAAATTATCTTGCTAATTTGTGTTGATTTTTGTTGTTTATTTACAAGTATAATCTGTATCCGATTATTTGCTGATTCGTATTAAATTATCTTGTTAATTTGTGTTGATTTTTGTTGTTTATTTATAAGTATAATTTGTATCTGATTATTTGCTAATTCGTGTTAAATTATCTTACTAATTTGTGTTGATTTTTGTTGTTTAATTACAAGTATACAAAGTATCCAATTTTTTTTTGCTAATTTGTTTAAATTTATCTTGCTAATTTGTGTTGAATTTTCATTTATCCACAAGTATCCGATTTTTTGGTAATTTGTGTTAATTTATCTTGCCAGTTTACATAATTTTGTTATTTATTGTTGCTAATTATATGCGAATTTGTGACTGTTGGATGATAAATGAAGTAATTTGTGGCTGTTGCTAGTATGTAATTTGGCAGGAAGTAATTATGTCCACCCATATTCAAGAACTTTCTTCCGGAGAGGAGGAAGAAATTGATTCAACAATGGATGATAAAGGAAAGAGCAAAATCCACAAAGCTTCTCCTAAAAAACCTCGTGTGCTTCTTACTGGTAAGAAACGCCAATGTCGCCTTTCTTCTGATGTTTGGGTGCATTTTGAGTTTTTGGAAGAGCTTGATGAAAATGGTTATTTGATTTGCAAATGTAAAAAGTGTGGTGTATACTTTAATGGTGATAGTAAGAATGGAACAGGAAATCTTCATCGTCATCTTAAAAACTGTAAACAGAGGACATTTAGGGATGTTCGTCAAATGATTTTAGAGAAAACATCTTCTAGTTTAGGAAATAGAATGCCTGAATTTGATGCTAACTATTTTCGTGAACTATTGTGTCTTGCTATTGTTGAGCATGATTTGTCATTTCAATTTGTGGAGTATAAGGGTGTTAGGAGATTATTTACTTATCTGCATCCTGATTTCAAAGCTATCACAAGAAACACCATTAAATCTGATGTGCTTAAGATGCTTAAAAAAGAAAAAGAACAATTGAAAAATGTGTTGGCCTCTTCTTCTGGCAGAATTGCATTGACTTCCGATTGCTGGACTTCCATAACCACTGATGGATACATTTCATTAGTAGCTCATTATGTTGATAAGTATTGGTGTGTGTAAAAATAAGATTATGAACTTCTCTTACATTGCTCCTCCTTATACCGATATTCATTTATGTGATCATGTGTGTGGGTTGTTAAAGGAATGGGGTATTCCAAAAAACATTTTTTCAATTACATTATATAATGCTTCTTCAAATGATGTTTTTGCTGAAAATCTTAAAGGGGAACTTGACTTGATTTGTGGTGGGGAATTTTTTCATGTAAGGTATTATGCTCATATTCTTAATCTAGTTGTTCAAGATGGTTTAAAAGAGATTGATGGGGCTGTGTGTAAGATTAGAGAGAGTGTTAAATATTGTAAGAGTTCTCAAGCTAGAAAACAAAGATTCTTAAGTTGTGTAGCACATGTTGAACTTCAATCAACTCGATCTTTACAACAAAATGTTCCCACTAGATGGAACTTCACTTACATGATGGTTGATAGTGCTTTGTATTTCAAAAAAGCCTTAATTCACTTTCAAAAAGTTGATGCCAACTATGTCCATTGTCCTTCCACGGAATAATGGGGTAGAGTAGAGAAAATATGCAAGTTTTTGGATGTTTTTCATGATGTGACACTAGCCTTTTCCGAAACCAAATATCCTACTTCCAATCTTTACTTTTATAATGTCTTGAAGGTTAGATTGTTGTTAAAATATGAAAAGAGAAGTACAGACCTTTTTATGCAAAAAATGGCTAACAAGATGCTTGAAAAATTTGGAAAGTATTGGGCGGATTTCAGTACATTTATGGCTTTTGTTGTGGTGTTGGATCCACGATATAAGATTCAATGTGTCAAATGGGGTTACAAGATGATCTATGGGGTCAGTGTTGAATAAGAGCTTGAGTTCTCTAAAGTTAGCGATTCTATAAGGGACTTGTACAATTCTTATGCTGTATCTCATTCTTCATCAAGCAATGCTAATCTCAAACCTACTGATTCCGAGGTTGTGAAGGAACCTTGTGATGATTTGTGAAGGTAAGACTTGTTCCATTATCTGTTTTTGTGTATATGAAACTTGACTTCATATATTCTAAATTTCTTATAATCAGATTTGTATATTCTGAGATTATTATCTATAATCTAATTTTATTATAATCTGACTTATGTATTATGTGATTAATATTCTGAGTTTTTTTTTAGTTATAATTTGATTTTTATATATAATTTGATTTTCATAGTGTGGCTAATTTATATAATCTGATTATATAATCTGATATTTGTAATCTGATTTTTTATAGGATTTTGATGATTTTTCTGTTGAGCAATCAAGTGTGGCTATGAAATCAGAGATGGATATGTCTTATGAGGAGCCACTTATGCCTCGTTCCAGCAACATTGATATTTTGGCGTATTGGAGAACTTGTTCGATTCGTTACCCTGTTTTAGCTCAAATGGCTAAGGATGTTCTTGTTGTCCCCGTATCAACTGTGGCTTCTGAATCAGCTTTTAGTGCCGAAAGTCGGGTACTTGATTGTTATAGAAGTTCATTGAAGCCAGAAACGGTGGAGGCTATCATTTTCTTAAGGGGTTGGGCCTTTGGGGGAGGTAGTAAATGATGTTATATATAATATAATCTGATTTTATATATTACGTTATGTATTATATTATTGATGGTAACTTGTTTTTTTTTTTTTTTTTGTATGTTTTGTAGACTCTATGGATCTTCAATTGGAAATGCTTTGTGGATCAATTATGAAGCTTGAGGTGGAGAACAAGAATGATAAGCCACATACATCGCCCGACTTTGAAAAACTTGATAGCCCTATTACATCCTCTAATATTATTTGAGAACTTAAATATTTGAACTTGTCTGGTTTGTAATTTGTTAGTACACTCTTGGTTTGTAATTGATAATTAGGTACCGTACTTAGACTATGCTGTTTTATTTTGGACTATTTGTTAGGTTTGAAGTACTGAATGTTTGAACCTTTGCTCTTGTTTGTTTGAAAATCTGAGGGTTCGAAAATTATAGGTGGTTTTGAAATTTTTTTATGTTTAGTTGTTTAGGTCAGTTTCAGGTCATTTTCAGGTTATTTTCAGGTTGAAATAACCTTATTTAAACCCAAACAAAAATTCAGGTCAAATAAGGTCATTTTCAGGTTGACTCGAACCCGAAATATTCAGGTTGAGGTTGAGGTTCTTAACTCAAAATGTTAAATGGATCAGGTTCAGGTCAGGGGGTAGCTAACCCGAACACGAACCCGAACCGACCTGATCCGATTGCCACCCCTAGAGCAATCGCTCCAAAGTTCGGAGCGGTCGCTCCAGCGGTTCTGCCTGGATAGCTCGATTTCAAACAGTGATAACTTCTTCATTTCTCTCTCAAATTAGGCAGGTGACAAGTTGATAGAAAGCTCTTGGACTCTTATTTCACCTCCAATTTGAATCACTTTAAAATTTATTATAAAAAAGAAGATATGGCCGAATTAAGTTGAGTGTTGCAATTTTTTACCAAGTAAAAGCTTTTCTTTCTCATCCTTGTTCCCATGCTTTATCTTCAACCATCAATTGTAAAATTAAGAGACAAGGATTAATTTTATTCACCTAAACCACGTCATAACATATAGAATTTATCTAAAAAGTAGATTAGAGCCATAAATGCCACCAAACGGCTCATATAGTCACACAACTCGTAGGTTTCAAGGATACTCCCGCATCACCATCAATGAGTCAATTTGCGCATCCCTACTCTGCATGTGCTTTTGCATACTAGATAACATTGTTTTAATTTCTAACAAGGCAGGGTTAGCACAGGAAGGTGGAGTTTGTGGTTGGGTTCTTTGTTTAGGAGGTTGGTAATATTTTTGATGTGCTTGTTGTTGTGGTTGTTGTGGAGGTGGAGGGTTTTGCACATTGGTACTCCGGTAGGAAAGATATGGATGATTCCGGAGACCGGGATTATAAGTGTTGGAGTATGAGTTATTTTGCCTATAAGTTTGGAACGCATTAACTTGCTCTATGGAACTCCTATTACAATCTTGTGCCTAATGACCTATCCACAATTTTCATAAAAAACATTACTAGTATTATTATTAACAGCATAAACATTAGTTACGAAAGTAGGTATAGCAATACTAATATTACCTAATTTCTTGCAAATAAGGGTTAATTGTGCTTGCACAAAGGATACGGAATTGACATTATGTTTCCCTTTCTTTGCAAAACCTCTAGGATTCCCATATTTGGAATTATGAATTATCATCTCTTCGATAACTGTTCCTGCGACATCTACTTGAATATTCATAAATCTTCCATTGGCTTTTGAGTATAAGATTGATCTGGATGAATTTCCAAGCCCGTTGTAGAAGGCTTGAATTATCTGCCACTGTGCTAATCCATGATGGGGACATTCTCTCTGCAAATCCTTAAATCTTTCCCAAGCTTCATATAAGCTTTCATCCACTCCTTGAGAAAATTTTTGGAGTGAACTCCTTAATAAAGCTATCCTCTCTACATGTAATATTTACTATAGAAATTCAAAGAAAGAGTATCTGATAAGTGTCATTTATGTCACTATTTTTTAGGATTTTCTAGTTATTCTTTCAAAGTTTTGATATCTTTTTACTTGGTTTTAATAATGTTTTATTACATTTGTCATGTTTGCGTGTGAAATGTCGTTATTGCTCAATTTTGGCTTTTCTTGCATATTTTGGTTTCTTATTGCATTAGATTAAACTTTATTGATTTATTCTTATGTTTAGGAACAGTTGGATAAGTTCATTGTTCAAGATTGAAGAAATATAAAACATTAAAGAACAAGTAATGAAGAAATGTGCACTTTATTTACAAAGATCAAACTTCAAACGCCTATATATTTTGATATACAAAACATTTTGTAGTGATTTTAATTTGAGATGAAAGCTTATCTCGAGAGCTTTCCAACGACAGGTCATATGCTCAATTCTGATGTAAAACGAGGGAGTTATGTTCATTTGAAGCTAAGCAGTTTTGTCTAGCGCGTAGGAGCGGGCACGCAGTCTAAGAGGTGCGCCCGCTCCAAACTTTCTGGAAAGCCTCATTTTGCTGCAGCTAGGAGCGCCCGTGCACAACTTTGGAGCGCCCGCTCCTATACGTGCTGCTCGAATTTTTGCGGAGCTTCCTAGGCAATTTAGTAAAGAGTATAAATAGATTTTTTGCTCATTTTAGAGGGAGGAATTCATTTTTTCAGTTTTTAGATTAGTTTTAGGTTTTTAGAGAGAGAATCTCTCAAATTTTGGAGAGAGAAAGTGAGAAAAACAATGGTTTTCATGGACTTTGGATAATCAAAAGAGGAATTTGATGATTTAAAGATCTCCATCTTATATCAATGAGCATTCTTACTCTCTTTTCTTTTTATGTTTTCTTTAATTGCTTTGTTAATCATGTTTGAGTAGATTTCCTTCAACTAGGTGTTGAGTGAAGCTTTGTAATGGTTAATTGCGTGATTAAATTGATTGAATTGATATGGCATGTTATTTGTTTTAGATTGGATTGATCTCCTATGATAGCAAACTTAATTGCATATTAGTTCTAGTTTGACAAGGGATTGTGAATTAGAATTGATATATTTAATTGCATTTTGGGTAAATTTCTTCTATGCACCTAGTCAATGAGGGATCTAGGCTAGGAATTTGAAAGATTGCTCTTGAGTGTAATTAATTCCCATTTTAATTATTTCTTTGCATGATTGATTATCAAATGGATTCTCATTAACTTGTTAATTGTTCAAAGTGGATCTTTGCCCCTAGTAGACTTTATAACAACCTAATTTCCCGCGTTTAGTATCCCAGTTAGTAATACCAAAGGCAGTTGTATTCAATCCATTATACTATAATTTAGCTTTATCACATAAAGAAAAGAGAAAAAGAATCTCCCTGATTTGGTCATGCGTGACCTTAGCTTGTCTAATAGTGTTGCAATATTAGCAAAAATACAAAATATGAAGATTTGGATCTTCACCCTTAGCTGTGATAAATTGCTTCCTTTCGATCATAGTAATAAACTGGGGTTTAATCTCGAATTGTACTCCCTCGAGATTAGGTGTATGATCGAGCAAGATGTGGAAAATCTGTCAGGGATGGTTGCGAATAATCGCTAAGCTTGCGAATAATCTCTAATTTTGGGTCTAAAGAAACTTTTGAATCACTAGAATCAGGTGGAGGGTCCCTAGGGATATCACTCCCGAAATCTGCCAGTATTTGCTTGTAAAGATTCTTTTGTATATGAAAAGAGCGCTCTATCTCAGGATCGAATGGGATATAACCTAATCTAGAATACTTGGGCATAAACAAAGAACTAAACAACAAATATGAGAACTGTCCCAAAAAACTTACGTTCTCTGAGACGAAGGAAAATAATCTAGACTACAAAAACAATTAGAAATAAAAATAAAACCGTTTCCCCGGCAACGACGCCAAATTTTGACTGGATAAAGTCGTATCTCTTAATCAAAAGAATTACCTAACTCCTCTAACTAAAGCAGATAGGGAAGTAGGGTCGAATCCACAGGGAAACAAGTCTTTTTTATTCCTAATTAATTAGTATAATATAAACTATTAAGTAACCAAATTATTTTGAGGGGAACTAAACTAAAGGAACTAATCAAATTAACGCGATTAAGAATTATAAGAATAACAATAAATCAAAGCCTAGGGTATAGGTTTACCAATAAATAATATTCCAAGGTAAAATACAGCATTCAATTATCAATGCATCAATTAATTAGATAATAAAGGGATTTCGCTACGTATTACAATCACAAAATTAATTTACTGATATTAAATCGCATCTCTCGAATCTTAACTTAACCATTTATAAATTAACTTGGCTATTGAAACTAAGCCTAAACATCAATTTTCATCTCTCGAATCTCGAATCAATATTGCATAACTCATACAATTAAACCAGACCTAATCTAATTGCATAACATTAAATCAATAAATAGGAAATCAATCAAAGCTTTAAAAATCAACAATAATAATTCAGCCCTTCATATTATTTATGGATCCCCACGAACCCTAGAAATAAAACTACTCACACATATTTAAATCTAAGCTACGCGAAACAAATAAACAAGACATGATTAATCAAAGTAAGTAAATTACTGAAAATAAAAGGGAAAGAAATCACTACCAAAATAATTGGAATTAAGGAATTGCATGAACCAAAAGTGTTGAGGGAACAAGAGTAATAATAAAAAGGTTACAACTAAAATCTAAGAAATTCACTAATGAAAGATGTAATCGTCTCTTGCTTAGAAAATCCTATTTATACTTAAGCTAAAAAATCCTAATTAAAAGCAAATTAAAAGACACTTAAACGCTCTCCAAAACACGCGCCCGGTCAAGCGCCATCTGTAAGGAGGGTGTGCCCATCGTAGGAGATCCTTCTCCTTATATGGCCATGGCCCTTTAAAAGCGTAGGACTTTACACTTATTAGGGTGTTTTAGGATTTGAATTCCTGACTGTTTGAGAGACCTTTGAACTAGAGTTGATCCTATCATCATGCTTTTTTGTAAGAAACTAATAAGGAGTCGCCAATGAGTTTTAGGAAAACTCATAAACCTCATTCATGCCTTTCTCCCAAGTAGAGTTCAAGGGATATTTAGCATGAATCATAAGTTTACCCCATTCCCAAATTGGTCTACATGTACCAGAAATGAGTTCGGGAGCGAGGGTACTAAAATAATGTTCCTTTTAGGGAGGAATCGCTATTCTAGCCCTAGTGCGGCCTCTACTAGTTCTTCCTTTTTCACAATTTCATCACCAAATAATATATGCAACGTGGCTTCTAAAAACTAAGTTAGTTGATTTTATTACAAGAATTAATCACGTAGGAATTACATTGCAAAATTCGTTATTCTTTTGTTATTCAAATTCGTGAAAAGAACAAGAAATAAACAATGTTTGCCTTGACTTAGGTGATAAAACATTCAATTAATTACTCAAATTCTAGTCTTGACTAACACAAGAATACTATGTAAATTAAATTAATTAAAAGTTTGTTTAAATAGATTAAACAACACTATTTATCCAATTAAAGTTATTTAAACAATAAAAGAAAAGTGATTTATTTAAGTGCTCGGGAAACTAACCGTTCTTTTTATGTTAAATCTTCGTTTAATGCGTTTATGGACTTTCTTTATTCTTCATACCTCCAAGGATTTCAATGGATTCAATTACGGTTGGAAAGTATTTTGGAAGAGAGAAGAAAAGTAGTATGATAGTAAGAGAACTTGAGAGATTAGGGTTTTGAGAATGCTAGGGTTAAAATTCTGATTTTTCCGTCCTCTTTAGGGTTGAACGTAGACCCCTATTTATAGGCGTCGGAATCTAGGTTTAGGGTTTTAGAGTCGCGCCATCAGGTGGCGCGCGCAACACTCTAAGTCACGCTAGGTTCCGCGCGCATCTCAATGACTTGCGCTCGTCAGGCGCGCGCAACTCACTGAGTTGCACTCGGTGCGGTTTGCCTTATACGAAAACGCGTTTTTAAAACTTCCATAAATTTTGATTGCGAAGTTGAATTAAGGCGTGTGAGATATCATTGGAAACCTCTGAATGTATAATTTCTAATTCCGTTAGAATTAGGTTAAAATATGTTGTGGATCAAAAGATATGGCCGTTGGAGTGCAAGGGTGTCGGTTTTAGGGCCCGGTTTAGTGTTTTGATCATAACTTCTTCGTTTTAACTCGGAATTGGGCTTATAATATACCGTTGGAAAGATCTTTGAAAGGGATATCCATTTGTATTGGCCTTGAATAGAAATTTTATGGTTAGTTTATCTTATTTTCTTGATTTTTAACAATGTAAGATCCATTGGATCTAATCATTGCATTTGACGCATTTAGGTCCGTTATTAATCAAGTTTAAATATGTGTGAGCACGTTTTAGGCCTAATTAGTAATTGGAAAAGGATATAAGATAACTTGGTCTCAAATATGGGTTTTAACTTACTTCATAATGCATTTCATAGTCCATAAACACTTCAACTTTGATCTAGCATGAAGAACGGATTTTGTAACATCATCGCACTTCCTGTCGGGACAACAGGCCAAAAGTAGGTGTCTACAGTTAGACCCCACTTTGATCGATTCTAGAATAGACGATGATCAAAGTAGCCAAGGAAATAAATCCGAGACTCATTCTGCGAAGTTCCATAAAGATAAGGAATCTTTTAGTAGTGTTAAGAATGTCAAAACTATCCTCGATTCACTAAATGTTCAACAAGTAGCTGCTAAGGCTAGAAATAGTATTTTCTAGACTTAATGCGCTAAAGAATCTAGATTGATTCTTTGCAAATTTAGAACGCTTTTACAAGTAAAGGCTGTCCTAAGTGATGTCATGTCATGACTCATGAGAAGATATCGGTTTAAAGAAGAGTATAGAGGATGATATCCTCTTAATTATGGCATGGTTGATCTAAAGTCCCTTGATATGTCATTGAAACTTTAGTCTATGATTTTAACAAGTTAAAAGATGATAAAAAGAGAGGTGTTTCGGCATTCGTAGCCTAACACGTGAATAAAGTTCTTGACACTCGCTTGCCAAAATGCAGTATTCAGGGTCTACAAGATAGAAATAAATGTCTCAAGACTGGAGGCATATATCCAAATCCAGTGAGAGAGAAGAAAATCAGCAACTCTCTCAGCAGTTTTTTCCACAGAATGAGAACACGTGTCTCAGTACTGGGGGCACGTGTCTAAACAGATGTGACTTCGCATGTCGCTCTTTATAAAGGGGGTGGACGAACACCCTAAATGTCCAGTAAGATAGTAAGCTCACTAACTACCGTATTTTCTTCCAATCGAGAAGTGTCTATTCTCGATTGGTTCGGCGCGCCAGTCGACTAGTTTAGCTAACGCCTATAGAAAGACAGAAAATTCTACTGTTTTAGTTACGGGAGGTAAATCACGTTGCTGGGAAGAGGTGAAATTTTACGCAACACCTACGCCATATAATTTTACGCTATACAATACACCATCTTTTTTGCTGTGGACGCTAAAAAGAAAGAAAAGAACGTGATATTTCTAAAGTCAGTACAGTTAAATGACAAACTTGACCATGGGAGCTTTTCCGTAAAGCACCATTACGGAACATTTTAAGACACACTTACGAAAAACGTCCAAAACGTATGCTTAGGGTAGGCATAAAGCACTGTGTGCATGCAGGATGATGCGAAAAGCTAACAAAGAAGAAAATAAACTATAAAATGCAAAGCAATTTAAAAGATTTTAATGATTTGCGCATTATTACGTCTAACAATATACAAAACCGTTAGAAAAATTTCAAAACGGATCAAAATCTAAGAACCGGTCTTTTAAGTGACCAATATCCGCGCGCAACTCAGTGGGTCGCGCTGGCCAGGCGCGCGCAAGAAGTTGGGTTGTGCTGGGATGTCAAGTGTAACTTAATGAGTTGCGCGCAACATTTGAATCAGTAAAAAGAGGTGGAGAAGTGCGATCTGCAGCTCACTCTCTTTTTCTCATCTTTCCCCATTTCTGATCTATTTCCCTTTTTTGTTGTTGTTTAAAGGAAAGTAAATCTTCCTCCTTTTATTATACCAAACTTTGAACTTGGTCAATAAAATGGAGAAATTCAAATGAAGAACTTTAACTTTCGATTAGACTTGTTATCATAAATTTGTCTGTTCTATGTCATTAGGACATGTTTAAGAGTGTATTGCAACAGATTTCATGTGAAATGGTAAAGTATTGATCCTGTATGAGCATATACGTATTTAATTTTCGAATTTGTATTTGAACCTTTTTATTTTTCGCTCACATGGATTATACTTGTAAATTTTAATGTAAATTAAAGTGTTATTAGAACGACAATTATGCACTAAAATTATGATCGGAATTTTGTACTTTGATAATGGCATGAAATTGTTATTGCGACTCATGTATATTTTTGTCATGCCTAAGTTACAAAATTGGTTTTAACAATGATAAAAATAGCTGATAGTTATTATTATTCACTTATAAAACTGTGATTTCAAGATTTGCATAAAATAGTAAATTTAGGAAATTCTTGAAGACATCATCGAAGTGGTGTAATTTTGGCTATACCTCGAACTTTTAAGCCCCCATTTTATATTTTCGAATGTTGTAGCCCCCAGTGTTGGGAGACTTCCGTGATTTGCTTGTTTTTAATAATTAGACCCTTTCACGTTGCTTGAAATGAATCTAGAAATCCTATATTTCGTTTTATTATGATAACAACTAGGATCTTGGAAACAATTAAACTAGTGTGTTTAAATTGTTTTCGATTATTCATAGTTTTAACAAATGAAATTTGTCAAGTCTAGTAATATTGGTCGTTTGTCGGAACAAGTAAGAGCAAAAATGAAATGTTGTTTAATTTTTTCTCCATTCTCTCTATTTTAAAATTCTTTCTTTTGAGTTTGAATTTTGTTACTGATTTGAATCTCGAGAAAGTAGATTTCATCCTCCTTGTGTGCAATAATGGAGAAAAATGAAAACCTCTTAATTTAGATTTTAGGAGTCTCTTATTCTAACTCGTGAATTTGTTTATCTTATGAAGTGTTTTGATACAAATTTCATGATAAATGATTGAGTACTAAACTTTCGTATGGGCAAGTATGTTGTATGCATTTGAATTCTTTTTTAAAACTCATGATTTTGTTTCTTTTGCTCTATACTAGTCGTACTCTCTAATATTTAGAGTAAATTGAAGTATTGAAACAACAATTATGCACTAAGATTAATTTTTGAAGTTGAACTTGAAAATGGCTCGAATATGTAGCTTGTTCTATGGCCAAGTTCAATTGCAAACTTAGTTTTTAAAGGAACAAAATGGCTATTAAATCATTGTGATGCATTTGAAAATTGGTAGGCTCAAGACCTACGTAAACCATTTGTAGTTTAGGCGATTCTTGAAAGTAGCTCGAATGGCATGAACATCTCATTTTTATATTGGAGCCCCCATGTGTCGAGTTATGCGCATTCTTGCAATTTCTCATGTCTTAGAGCCCCCAATTTGGGGTAGTTCTAATGACTTGCTATTGTTTAGGCCATTCATATGATCATGATATTGAGATAGACCTATGTATATATTCCATTTCTTTTTTTGTTTTGAGATTTTTTTAGACAATGACATGGCTTTCGTATTTTAGTTAAAGTCATGTTCAAGAAAGTAAGTTAGTTCTTTGCTTGTTTACAAACCAAAACCAATTGTGTTTAAGGTTTAGTAATTTTTAACTAATGTCAAAACGTTCGTAGAGATCATTGCAGTAATGTTATTTTTCAAAGTTGATTTAAAACATTAAATGATTTCATTGTTCTTATCAATCTTTGATTTTGGTCTGTAGGTGGTTCGTTTACCATCTATAAGCCTATATTCGCACGATAACTAGGCGAGAAAAAGTTCGTGTAACACCTTAGAAATTCCTTTCTTTCAAAATAATTGTTTTGCCCTATTTAAAACTTTAAATAGGAACATCTAAGATATTACCGCCACCGTGAAAACGGCTAAGGCAACTATCAAACACACACAACGGAAGAATCTCCTTTAAAATATTTTAAAACAAGTCAACTTAAAAGTCAACTCGCGAAAATAAAGTCAAACCAAAGTAAAACTAAGTCAAACCTACAACTTTGAACCATTGTAGGCCCTTAACAAACCAATTCAATTAAAAACCTTTACGTTAGTCTCGCAATAGAAATATCATAAAATAAATAAAAGCAATAACACATCGATTACTTATGGAACCTAGCATGATACGCTATTCACTCATGCCCATCATGAATATGTTCATCACCTGAAAAGCTTCACTCTACTTGTTTCCACTACTCTCCATTAAAAATGGGTCATCATAGGGCCAAGGTAAAGACAAGGCCAACAAACACACAAACACACAATCAGCAAAGCTGAGTACATAAGCATAATTAAACACACTAACATGCATTTACCTATCAACACACGACTTACCTTGTTGCACCTATTTTCAAGCATACAACATTCAACAAAACTTCTCAACCAAGTAACTAAATAATTTATTTAGTTTTGATTACTCATCGAACGGGTTTCCCCCCTTACCTGCCCCAATAAAGGGGTACTAACACGGGAGCTAACCGTGCCAGTATAAAAGAACCACTCGTAAGTGGCAAAATTCCTGCGCATAATAATAAAAGAAATGTACAGCGTCCTTTACTCCAGTAGAAGTTATAAGCAATTATAAAGTCGCATAACTCCCCCCCATATGTTCACACTCAAGGTATATACATTCCAAGAGTTTTGGTGCGTAATCTCTTTCACTTTACATTCTTTACAAATTATTAAACTTGGTGATGACTCTAATCATAATAATATCAAACATTATAATTATTCAAACAATTAAATACTCCAATTTAATTCTTGAATAATTAGTGACCACATAATATTTAATGTTGAACCCTTTTTAAATCTACCTCGGTGTCAAAGACACCTTAAACGCTTAATGCGCCAAAAATCCTATCCCTAGGTGTTAAAAACACCTTAAGTGCACTAAGGCACCAAAAATATAATTTATTCCTCGTGTACAAAAACAGTTAAATAGCTCCTTTCTCATGCTTAAAGCATCAATAAAAATTATATGAACCATAATAAAATTCTCTTTTAATATTCCAAACAAAATTAAACATTTAGTTTAATTAAACATGCTTTCTATCATGCCATAAATAAAAGTGTGGTTCATATTCAACATTCCAAACTATTATTTTCCAACCATTAATCCATCACAAATAAATCATGCTTCATAATCCAATCACCAATACCAACCAAATCATAATTTCCAATCCAAATCTAGCATGATACTACTTGTAATCAATTAAACACATTTAGCATGCTACTACATCATAAAAAAATTATGTTAAGTACGCGAACGTACCTTGAATATGATCTTAATATCGCCACGACTAATAGAAATCACTCACTTCGAAGTCTCCTACAATTTAAAATCATAGAAGAGTATTAAAATCCTCTCTACACAAATTTCCAGCAATGTATACCATTATTAAACCCCTCATAATTTAATTAAAATAAGCTGAAATTATATTTAAAACATCATACTTTAATCCCAATTAATGGGTAGTTAAAATTCCTTAAAAAAACTTGATTTTTAATGCACTACAAAAAATTCTAGCATTATATTTTAATGAAAATATGTTGTAATTAGGTTTTAAAACACTTAAATCAAAGGTTTAAACTATCCTATAACATAATCCTTCAATAATTAATAATTTATGAACCTAGGGTTTCAAAATTGGGGCTTTTTAATTAGAATTAAAATCTGAAAATTAAATTACATACTACTTATAATAAAACATCATAATATTAATCATAAAACCCATATTTAATAATTAGATCAAAGGTTTAACAAAAATTAAAAAGAAAGATTAAGTTTTTTTTTCGGAAAGAAGCAGAGGGCCGGACAGCTGGCCGACCACCACTGCCGGCTGCCGCCAGCTGCTGGTGGCTGCCGCTACTGCCGGCTGGTGCTGCTGGTTGCCGGCGGCCCACCAGTGGTGGTGGTGGTCGGCGGTGGTGAAGGTCGAAAAAGGGGATGGGGAAAAAGAAAGAAAAAGAAAAAAAAAATAGGAGAAGAGAGAGAAAGTTTACCTTGACTTTTCTCCACTCCGACAAAGTTTGATTTGCCCCAATTGTTGAATATTTATACCCCTTTCTCTAGAAACCCTTCTTCCTAAACTTTCCCTTTTTAATTTTTCCTAATCCCTTTCCTAATAAAAATTTACTAAAGTAAAACTTTCTTAAATTAAATCCCAACTTAAATAAAATAATTAATTAAACAAACTTTCCTTTTATAAAATATTTCCAAACTTATTAAAATAAATAATTAAAATACTATAAATAAAAAATTTCAAATTATTTAAATACTTCACAAAATACTTATTTTAAATAAAATATGTATTAAAATACGGGGTATTACAGTTTGAGTCAAGAAGAAGTCGAATCTTGATTCATTCCTTTTGGAAATATTTATGTATATACATGTATTATCCAAACGGTTATTGAGAATCTGAAAAATTATTTATTTGAGAAAATGAAACAAAAATTCCATAAAGGAAATTTTGAAGACTATTTTTTTTAGAGAGTTATTTCGAACTAGAATTCAAAATTTGGAGAGGGTCCAACAAATTTAATAAAAGTTTGATTTAAAAATAAAATGAAGCAATTTTTCTATGACGCAATATACATAATCATGTTATTTTCGAAACTAGACCCAAAATGGAAAGGAAAGTTTAGCCCGTAATTAAGTGTGACTTTTCCGTCCATGATTGGTGAAGGTAAGTTGTAATTTGCGACTTATTTCAAAAAAGCTATGAAAATGTGAGCAAAATTTTGTATATCTAATTTTTCTTATGTTTTTCTTTTTAGTGTTTGTCATCATAGTCATATTTTGCTAATTGAAAGTGAAATTCTTCCAATTAAATAAGCACCGTAGTTTGAAAATGAATATTTGTAGACACCTGATTGTGTCTCCCCAAAAACCTAACCCAGTGATGAATATCATTCATGTCATTTGATTATCGAGGAAGGTGAAGATGTGAGAAGTCTTGTGATGCGGTCGTTTTAATAAAATGCTTCTTTCTGTTTTTGAAAATATTTCTTTTCGTACTCTATTTATGAAAATGTAAAGACCAGTTTAGTTTGGTCCATGATAAGGTTCCAATAATAGTGTAATTGGATTGGGCTCGAATAAAGCTTTCCAACGATATATTATAAGCCCAATTCCGATGAATAATGAGGAAGTTATGGCCAAAATACTAAATTGGGCCCGAAATGAATTTTATATACGGCCCAATGATCAAGTGAGGGTTCATTAATTATTATACCTAAAATCATTAGGATTGATTTTAATTTTCTAGAATAATCTAGAAGGTTCTCTTAAGTTCTATTAGGATTAGGATTGATAATTATATCTTTTAGAAAATAAAGAGTTTAATTTGGAATAAAATAAGTGTTTTAAAAAGATTAAATCTGATTTTAAAAGATAAGTACGGACTTTAATTAATCTAATTTAATTAGATTAAGGATTCCGTACGGATTTAGATAACGCGTTCTCCATCGCGAAACGATAGGACCTATCGCGTCGCAATGAACTTGTCGCGCGGCAATGGACCTGTCGCGCGTCGATGGACCCTATCGCCGCGATGGGAGAAGTTTTACTCCGAATCAAATTCGATCTTTTTCTAATCGTTTTGGGACCTTTTTTTCGTTATAAATAGGGTATTTTTTTCCCCGTTTTCAAATCACCAACAATCATCAACAATCATCATCTTTTCTCTCTCTAAAAGCTAAAGCTTATTCTTCTCTCTCTTGATTTCTAAGCCTAGCATTTTCAAAATACAATACCGCATTCACGAGACTTAGACAGACCTAGCCAAGCTTGAAGTTGCCTTCACCCTAGACGTGAAAGGTTGATAATTTCTGAGGGTTTGGTCCCAAATCCCTATTTCAATTATTTAAATAAATTGTTTGATTTAATATTTTCCTTGAAGTTACTAACGTGTGTATTGTTTTGATAGAAAGAGATATGAGGCAACAAATTAAGTTGTTTTATTGCTTTATTTTTTTAGAAAGCATGCTTAGATTATTTTAATTCCTAGTATCATGTAAGGATGTTATTTATTGCTTTCTAGTATCATGTTTAGGTTGCTTCCTATTTTCTTCTATCATGTTAGTATCATGTTAGGGTTAAAGCTTTGATGTTTATTGTTTAGTGACATGCTAGGATTTGTTATTAATCTTGTTAGTATCTATGCCTATGATCTTGCTAATATTATTATGCTTTTGTTGAGATTGAGATTATTATGATGATGATTTGTTGTATTAACTATTATTATATTGCTTGATATATTATTGTTATTGCTTGATTACGCCCTTTCTTGCAGGATTAAAGGGAATTTGTACTTATAATCACGCTTAATAAGATAATTAATAATTTTATTTAGCCTAATGTGGTTTTAATTCAAGTGATCGCCAATACTAGTTTTGTTTGTGCATTAATATTCAACCAACATAGATAAAATAGGTTTAGGATTAATATATTGATTGCATGTTAGTCAGAAAGTGCACATGAATATGAGAAGAATAAAGTAGAGGCCTCTTTAGGGCAAGTTCAATCTCTTTTAGGTTGGATTTGTACCTTCATCCCCGAATATCCAGTCATGGTTCCGGACCACTATGGAGTTAGTGATCTCATGGATCGTGAAGGGGTGTAACCTTCACCCTGTGAACGGTTTACAAGTTCCTAAAACTTGTTGGCGACTCTTTTTCTCTAGCTTCCTTCCATTTGGACGCCACCATACTTAAGTGTATGATCACAATGAGGCTCAAGTATGGGATGCTTGAATTATTCCCTACAATATTATCAAACTTAGGTTTGATGGTTTTTAGAATAGTTTATAAAATCATTCGAATCACTCTACAAAATATGGTCTCATTTCAAAACGAATGTTAAGGTAAGACCTATAGTTTCGTAGCCCCAAAGCGTAGACTTAGGTGGTTTTCGGAATTCATTCATACATATGCTAGGGGATGTTTCTCATGTTTATTTAGAGTCCCAAGATTTGTATTTCCAAATTTTGGAATTTTGCAAATGTTTATCATGAATTATTTGATCAAGTAGGAAGTAATGTTCTTCCGTTTATCATTTAAAGTTATTATGATGGTTTGTAATAATCTTTTCATGACATTGATTTTGTAACATAATTAGCTTGTTCAAAACTGTAAATAGAGGGAAGTAGGGATGTCTTGGCTTTTTTGAGCCTCCATGGAGCAAATATTTGTTACCATTTTTGAAATTTTAATTTGCCAGTAGGAGGGATCATCCTGAATTACCCCCCTAAAAAAGAAATGAACAAAAAAGATGAATTTGCATAAAAAAAAGGAAGGGGAATCCAACTTTCCCAAAGAAGAATAAAGAAAAGGTTTAGACATGTTGTCGAAAAGCAAGGATTACCGACTTAATAGTTGAATCATCATGATGACTTGGCATCGAGGTATACGTGTAATAGCGATAACGATCATTTTTTCATGTAGCGATCATGTTTAATTAATGTTCCTCGCTTAGAGGGGTTGACTATATCCCACGCATGCGGACATATTAGTTGCTCATGATAAGTGAGAAGACCAATTCTCAAGAGTTGTAAAAGACATCTAATTTTGACGTCGAGACTGTCGATATATACAATCAATTTATTGTGTTAACTCGTTTTCTTTCTAGGCAATGTATATAGAACTTGAGTCTCCTTGGTAACAAATAGCCCTATTATTAAAAGAAAATAAGATGATTGTTTTTTAAAGTGGTAGTCATCTCATTTTTTCTTGGCAAAAGATATGGAAAACATTGAATTTAGTTTGATTCGATTGCTTTAATAAAATGATGTAATCAAGCCAATGGCTATCAAATCATCCAAGTTATTTGATTTTTTTTATATGATTGTGTAATCATTACTCAACACTTTATGCATTATATGTATGGGCATAACTACTCAATAGTAGGTCCATATGTGCAAAAGGCCTAAAGTGGGCCATATTTTCGTAGAATGATGATTTTTGTGGTACATGATTATGGTCTACCTCAAGGAGGGCCTTTCCAGGGTTGTAATGTGGCTAGGCTCAAGGTTATGAAAAATGGACAGGCTCAAGAATACTCTCTTAATCCCTTACTTTTGGTGCCTCTCAAATTAAATCCTTTGTGTGATAATTCCTACATTAGGTGCCTTTTTCCTTGTCTTCTCTCTCTTTTTTTTTTTGTCTTCTTTCTTCTCTTTTTTTTTTTGACAAGTTTGGTTTTGGGTTTAGAACAATTTTACATTTGATCTTTCCTTTTTTGGGTTAGACTAACTTTGTGTCCCCCTCTTATGTTTCATTCCCCCAAATTTTTTCATTTGTATCTCTTTGCACCATTCCCATCCCAAGGTTTGGAATAATGTTTGTTGAATAAGTAAGGCTCAATTGACGAAGCTCAAAAGGGCTAACAAAAGATGGATTATTCTAAGTTTATTAACATGGAATTATCTACATGGAGTTTCAAGTTGCCTCCTGTGTTGGTGTAGTCATCATATCTCTTTTTAGATGGGCCTCTTTTCATCCAACATCTTGTAAGCCAAAGCTCATCAAGATTCTTAAAGTGTTGAGTATATATGCCTTTTTTGATATTGCCTATTTGCATGTATGTGTTTTATTTAATTCGAGCTAATAACAACAAAGAGATTGAAAAGAGAACAAGATGGACGTACTTGAAAATATAATTTTTATTCATTAATTAGTGAGAGTAAATAATAAGTAGATTCTGGTAAAGGACTCCTTTAGTTTAGCGGTCATGGATCGATTCTAGGTGGTTCACTTCGAAAGCATGAATCTCTTAGTCCATCACAAAGAAAACAAAAGAAAAAGAAACAAAACAAGACCTAGGGTGCTAAATCTTTTATTGTTGACAACTTCTTGAGATTGTGTCTTTGAGCTTTATCCGTTTCCATCGTAAGAGAAATCCTCTATAAAAATCTAGTCCATCTATATAATCTATGGTTTCATTTATCAAGTCCCTTTCAATTAATATTCCCACAATATTAGACTTTCTGAAATGTGTCTAAACCAAGGTATTGTAAATGGCACTTGTATGGTGGAGACATGTTGTCTATGAACTTTGGGACAAGTTCATGATCCAGAGGTCTTTGTGAAAGAAGAGCAACCTTTGATCACCACCTAGAAAAGAAGTCAATAAAGCCTTTTTCTTCCTCTTGCTTAAGCAATTCAAGATTGCACAAGGTAGTTGTGAGCTCGATGTTGTCTCCATATTGGGCTAAAACGCTTTTACAACGTCAGTCCAAGTGGAAGTTTATTTTGCATCGAGGTTATAAAACCATGATCTAGCAGTTGGGTCCCGTGAAAGAGGCAAAGTACATGCATATAAACTATGCTCAACCTCTTTCAATTCCATAATTCCAATAAAGCTCATTAAGTGAGTCTTAGGATTGTCTGTAACCTTAAATGTTGGTAAATCCGTAGTCAAGAACTTTTCTAGGAGAGTCTTGCCACTAGGTTGTGGTGTAAGCTCACAATTGAAGTACTTATTCTTTGAGCTAACTCGAAGGACAAGTTTCTCCAAGGCCTCTACTATTTCGGCTCTTGCTTTTTCTTGCTGGATGTTTTTTTTCTTTTTCTGCTTTTATTTTAGCCTTTTTTGCTTTTTTTATGAGCCTTCATTTGGGCTTCATCTTCTCGTAGGGCCTTTAGGTTTTGGAGTTCCTTTATAAGTTTCTCCAATACTGCTTCGTCACCCATGATTGGACTAGTAAGCGAATGTGGAAGACGATTTAGTAATGTGTATCACGAGAAATTGAGCGAGTTCACTTAAACCTTTTTCTGACAAGCATTCAAACAACGATCAAAAGTCAAATGATTGTTTTTATTTTTATTTTTTTTATTATTTATTATTATTTTTTTAATCCTTGTAATACGAATTCACTTTAAGAAAGTTTGTTGATGAAGAATGTTAAAAAAATTCATGAACAATCATTAATGGAATATCATGATTTGTGTTGACTTCAACAAGGTAATCATCTAAGGATTTTACTTGTACTGAATTGTTTTCGAAAAAAGGGAGAAGAGAAAGAAAGGGAAAGTTGGATTGACATGCTCATCAAATTTTTAGAAATATTAGTCAATCTTACTACATTCCTTAAAATGATCAATATACTAGAAATATGGTATTTGTTGAACATTTAGATTACAATAGAGATCTTTATTATTATTTTTTTTTATTATTATGATTCTCATATTGCTCATATTTAAAGGATAATATATTACTATTTTCTTAAAAAGAATGATGGCCTCCGAATGTAAAATCCAAGAAATAATTAAATTATTTCTCGATTTTATCATTCATTATTTTCTCTCTTTTTTTCTAGAATAATAATTTTTTGTATCATACTCTTTCTTTTTTTTTAAGAACGATCATTTTTTTTTTATTATTGTTTCTTTCTTTTGTTCTATTTCTCTCTTTTTTTTTGTGTGTGAGGCAATCATCCCAAGTAAGATTCTCGGGATTTTCTTTTTAAACCATAGAAGACGTAAATAAATTATACTCTTAAATCAAGGTTGATCAATTACAACTAAAAAAATAATAAATACGAAAATAGGCATGTTTAAGAATGGGAATATTGATGACGCCCTATTAAGGGTTGCGAACTTCTAATGACGAACCTTATAAGGAGTAATGTCATTAGTTCAATTATAAAGTATGTAAATGAATCATCAGAATCGAAAATAACATCACGTGCAATTTTCCATCTTGCGCTAAGGTGGAAAGTGCACCTACATGAGTAGCATCTGCCACATGTGTTTTCTTTGTTTTTTTTCTTTTTTTTTGTTTTTTTTACGAATACGCAAAAAGAAGGATAAAAAACATGTTTTTGGATTTTTTGAAAAAGGCGATCAAAGCAAAAGTAACTAAGTTAAACAACGTTATTAGCCAAAGAGATATTTTTAGCACCTACTTAAAAATTAACCTTGAATCGGTAATATCATTTTCTACTTATAACATTGCTCGTAATGAGTCAAAGTCAACATTGAACAGTGGGCACGAGCAAGTCACAGAGTTGTGCAGAAGAGCCGCGCACAACTTCTGGACTTGCGCTTGGAGGGTGCGCGCAACTTTGATAGTTGCACGTACCACCTGGTAGGTTCGACTTTTTTTTTTACGAATACGCAAAAAGAACGATAAAAGTTTTTTTTTTTTTGTCGAACCACATTTTTTGCTTATTTTTTTTAACATCTCTAGGTAAAAAATTGGAATTAATTTGATTAGACATGAAGCACATAATAAACACATATTCATGTAGTCACATAAGCTCATAAAAGGAATCGTCAAAGCATACAATTCTATTCTAAGGTCAAGGCTTGGGTATCCAAAGGTATCATATCTTAAGGGACGATGCATGAATCAATCACTCAACGCGTTGACCCATGACATAGCCCTTCCAACATTTTGTTGGCGATAAGGGTAGGATGATTGTTATTGATTTCGGGATAGAAGCCTAGTGTTGACAATCCCTAGTCAATGAGCCAATCTCCAATGGTTAAAGTGTGCTATGATTATGCATGATGCAATGTTGCTTGTTTGGCTTTTACTTTTGTGAAAAAGGAAGATATTATGTGTTCAAGTCTCTCTCTCTAACTAGAGATTATCCAATTTAGTTCTCGTTACAACCCATAGGTAACCTAGCGTTGGAAACCTTGAACCATAACTAAGAATTAATCTTATAACCTCTAAGTCCCTAGTGGAGTCGCCACTATATATAAGGAGGGTGTGCCCATCTAGGGGATCCTTCTCTTTATATACCCATGGCCCTTTAAAAGCCTAGGACTTTACACTTGTTAGGGTGTTTTAGGATTTGAATTCCTGGCTGATTGGGAGACCTTTGAATTAGAGGTGATCCTATCATCATGCTTTTTTGTAAGAAACTAGTAAGGAGTCGCCAATGAGTTTTAGGAAAACTCATAAAACCTCGTTCATGCCTTTCTCCCAAGTAGAGTTCAAGGGATATTTAGCATAAATCAATAAGTTTACCCCATGCCCAGATTGGTCTACGTGTACCAGAAATGAGTTCGGGAGCGAGGGTACTAAAATAACGTTCCATTCAGGGAGGAATCGCTATTCTAGCCCTAGTGCGACCTCTACTAGCTCTTTATTTTTCACAATTTCATCACCAAACAATATATGCAACGTGGTTCCTAAAAATTAAGTTAGTTTATTTTATTTACAAGCATTAATCACGTAGGAATTACATTGCAAAAGTCGTTATTGTTTTATTATTCAAATTCGTGAAAAGAACAATAAATAAACAATGTTTGCCTTAACTTAGCTGATAAACAATCAATTAATTACTCAAATTTTAGTCCTGATTAACACAAGAATACTATGTAAATTAAATTAATTAAAATTTTGTTTAAAGTGATTACACAACACTATTTATCCAATTAAAGTTATTTGAACAATAAAAGAAAAGTGATTTATTTAAGTACTCGGGAAACTAACGGTTCTTTTTATGTTAAATCTCCGTGTAATGCGTTTATGGACTTTCTTTCTTCTTCGTACCTCCAAGGATTTCAAGGATTCAATTAGGGTTGGAAAGTATTTGGGAAGAGAGAAGAAAAGTAGTATGATAGTAAGAGAACTTGAGAGATTAGGGTTTTGAGAATGCTAGGGTCAGAATTCTGATTTTTCCGTCCTCTTTAGGGTTGAACGAAGACCCCTATTTATAAGCGTAGGAATCTAGGTTTAGGGTTTTAGAGACGCGCCGTTAGGTGGCTCACACAACTCTCTGAGTCACGCTGGGTGCCGCGCGCATCTCAATGACTTGCGCTCGCCAGGAGCGCGCAGGAGTTGCGCTCGGTGCGGTTTGTCTTATACGAAAACACATTTTTAAATTTTCTATAACTTTAGATTGCGAAGTTGGATTAAGGCGTGTGAGATATCATTGGAAACCTCTGAATGTCTGATTTCCAATTCCATTAGAATTAGGTTAAAATATGTTATGGATCAAAAGATATGGCCGTTGGTGTGCAAGAGTGTCGATTTTAGGGCCCGGTTTAGTGTTTTGATCATAACTTCTTCATTTTAACTCGGAATTGGGCTTACAATATACCTTTGAAAATCTCTTTGAAAGGGCTATCCATCTGTATTGGCCTTTCATAGAAATTTGATTGTTTTTTATCTGATTGGCTCGATTTTTAACAATGTAAGTTCCATTGGATCCAATCATTGCATTTGACGCATTTGGGTCTGTTATTAATCAAGTTTAAACATTTATGAGCACGTTTTAGGGCTATTTTGTAATCAGACAAGGCTCTAAGATAACTTGGTCTCAAATATGGGTTTTAACTTACTTCATAATGCATTTCATAATCCATAAACACTTCAACTTTGATCTAACATGAAGAACAGATTTTGTAACATCATCGCATTTCCTGTCGGGACAAGAGGCCAAAAGTAGGTGTCTACACCATCTCACCCAGTCGGGCCCGCATTTTTTCTAGGAGAGGCTTCACTTGCATCCGGTTGGCCTTGCCTCCGGGCGGAGAGTGATTTTCTTCCTTCTACCTCGCTCGGCCGGGCGCGCCTCAGGGCAATTGCCTACCTGGTCATGCGAGCTTCTGGGGAAAGGGCCTTCTCCAGTTGGGCTCGTTTCTTGGCCCAATTTGAATTTCCTCTTTGGGTCTTGAATCTTGGTTCGTTGCCTCGAACTCTTCTTCTTCGCCAAGCCCTTATCATCGCGTTTGATTGCTCCAACTAGGCCTTCGGCTACGGGATATTGTCATATGAACGCGCTCCTACTCCTTTGCTTGTAGTGGCTCCAATAATTCTGGATAAATGATCTAAATCCAAAATTTCCTATAAAATAATACCAAGACTACAAAAACACTAGAAAAGCATATTAGTAATACTCCGTATAGCCAAAAATACTCCTAAATAGGACCAAGGGATGGGGCTAAAACACTATATAAAATGGACATATCACAGCACAGACTATTTTAAAGGATAGAAAATATTTTTCAAAATTAGAAATGTTTCAAGCAAATGTTAATACCATTTCTAGGTCAGCCAAGCTAATAGAAGGTTCTGGAAAATCTTGCATAATACTCCCAAATATAATGGAACAAAGTTGATCATTCATGACGCTTTATATTCAAGAAAATCTCAAAGACATCTTATAAGCTTTAAAGATGTGCATCTGATGGTTTTCAATTAGAAACAATGACAGTGGATCAGAAAGAATATATATGCCTCACAGCAGAAATCCATGGCAAGAAACATATGTATGAGAAATTGCATGAATATTCTTCAGGGTTATATCATATAGATATACGACCACTTGAAATAAACTTGATGTCTAACCAGAAATTAGATGATAAGAATTTTCTTACTTTGTGGCATAATCATTTTGGTCATCTTACTACAGGATTGATGCACAAGATTATAGCAAATTCAGTAGGACATTCAATTAGAAATGTCAAAATCCCTCGATCAGATTAATTAACATGCTCAGCATGTTCACTTGGCAAATTACTAACCAGGCCATCTATGAACAAAATTGCTACTGAAT
This sequence comes from Chenopodium album, assembly GCF_948465745.1. Taxonomy (NCBI): domain Eukaryota; kingdom Viridiplantae; phylum Streptophyta; class Magnoliopsida; order Caryophyllales; family Amaranthaceae; genus Chenopodium; species Chenopodium album. The sequence continues at coordinate 23,468,309 of NC_137846.1, read as the reverse complement.
CTCCAACATTTTTAGAAAGGATTCAAAGAAACATTTGTGGACTAATTAATCCTGCAAGTGGACCATTTCAATATTTTATGGTATCAATTGATGCTTCAACACAATGGTCACATGTAAGTCTCTTGTCAAGTAGAAATGTTGCTTTTGCAAAACTACTTGCTCAAATTATTAAATTAAGGGCACAATTTCCAGACCATACAATAAAAAGAATAAGGCTTGACAATGCTGGGGAATTTAAATCCCAAACATTTTTACATCCCAAACATTCAACGATTATTGTATGTCGATTGGAATTGTTGTAGAACATCCAGTAGCTCATGTTCATACACAAAATGGCCTCGCTGAGTCATTAATTAAGAGACTACAATTGATTGCAATGCCATTATTAATGAGATCAAAATTGCCTTTTCTGCTTGAGGTCATGCCATAATACATGTGGAAGCTCTAATTAGATTGAGACCAACAACTTATCATAAGTTCTCACCACTGCAATTAGTTTTTGGGTGAGAACCAAGTGTCTTACATATAAAGATCTTTGGTTGTGCGGTGTACGTACCCATTGCTCCACCCCAACGAACAAAGATGGTTCCACAAAGAAGGTTGGGAATTTATGTTGGGTTTGAATCAACCTCAATAATTAAATATCTTGAACTAATGACCGGTGATTTATTTACGGCTAGATTTGCTGACTGCCATTTCAATGAAACCGTATTCCCAGCCTTTGGGGGAGAGAAAGTGGACCTACGAAAGAAAGAAATGGAAATCATTTGGAATGCAGCACAATTGTCAATGTTTGATCCACGAACAAATGTGTGTGAACAAGAAGTTCAAAAAATTGTTCATTTACAAAGCATTGCAAATCAGCTGCCTAATGCATTTATAGATACAAAGAAAGTGACAAAATCACATATGCCAGCTGAAAATGCCCCTACACGTATTGAAATTCCATTTGGTGATAAGATCGTTGAAAATTAAACTCTAGCACGCCGAAACCGTGGAAGAGCACTTGGTTTAAAAGATTCTAAACCAAGAAAATAAAAAGTCTTGATGAGGTTAACAATATTCCCCTTACGGAAGGTCAAGAAATACAAAATATAGATAAGAATCCGAAAGGGAGTGAACAAGATGACCATGACATCGATAACAATGAAATTTCAATGAATTATGTTTCTACCAAGATTGGAATAAAAATGATGTTATTGTAAATGAAACATTCGCATATTCTATTGCAATTGAAGTGGCATTTGATGAAAATGATATTGAACCAAGAACGGTGGAAGAATGTTGTTGCAGGCATGATTGGCCAAAATGGAAACAGGCAATGCAGACAGAGTTAAAGTCACTTGAAAAACGAGAAGTATTTGGCAAAATAGTCCTCACACCAAAAGGTGTAAACCCAGTGGGATACAAATGGGTATTTTTGAGAAAAAGAAATGAGAAAAATGAAATAGTTAGATATAAGGCAAGACTTGTACCCCAAGTTTTTTCTCAAATTCCAGGGATTGATTATGAGGAGACATATTCTCTCGTAGTTGATGCAACTACATTGATATTTCTGGTAAGCTTGACATTCTCAGACGGACTAAAGATGCAATTGATGGATGTAGTGACCGCATATTTGTATGGTTCGCTTGATACAAACACTCATATGAAAGTTCCTGATGGACTAAAATTACCAGAAAACCACAAGCCTAGACAATTAATTTCCATAAAATTAAAAAGGTCACTTTATGGATTGAAACAATATGGAAGGATGTGGTATAATCGTCTTAGTGAATACCTTATTGTAGACACCTAAAAATGTCTCCCCAAAACCAAACTCGATAATGAACAACCTTTCACCGCCATTATTGGTTGGGTTGAGTAAATAACCTTTGGAGTGCTTAATCTGTATTTCCATTAAATACATTTCATAAACCAATCCAATTCCTAGCTCATTTCCCTAAACCATAACTTAATTTTTACTTTTCGTGTCCACATCACAAAACCGAGAGAAACTGATTTTGTGGCCCAATAATTTTGATCCAATTATTATTTGGTTGGATATGCCTTGAAATAAGCTTTCCAACAATATATCATAAGCCCAATACTGATTTAAAACGAAGAAGATATGAGCAAAGTACTAAACTTGGCCCAAAACCGACACCCTTTCACTAAAACGGCCATATCTCAAAATCTACAAATGATTTTGACCTTATTCTAATTAGATTGGAAAGGAGACTTGATAATATTTCCAATGAAATAATATATGCCTTATTCCGATTATGGATCAAAAGTTATCGTAGTTTTAAAAACGCGTAAAAAACTGGAATTACCACGCAACAGCTAAAATGCCGCGACGCGACAAAAACTGACGTGGCACGGTGCTTATTGCCGTGACACGATACTCTACACCGTGTCACGGTGCTTTTTTGTGTATTTTCCTGAAAAAAAGTACACCGTGACACGGCGCCACGGTGAACTTTGTCGCGTCACGGCATTTTCTGTCGTGTCACGGTACATGTGCCGTGTCAAGGGGTTTTATCATTTTAGGGCAGCTATTGCACCGCGACGCGGTATTATGTATCCTGTCATGGCACGCTTTGCCGTGTCGCGGCAACCTCTGCCGTGTCGCGGCAACCTCTGCCGTGTCACAGTGCCCTAAATTAGGGTTTTTATCTTTTCTAGGGTTTCGTGTGATCCTCTACTCATTTCCTCTATAAATAACCACTCCTTTCTGCAGTTTGGGGCACCAAAAATCATTCTCTCTCTCCTTACACCAAAAATCATTCTTTTCTCCCTCTTTAGCCTAAACACTAGCCACCTTATTCTTTTATAATACTTCCCCTAAGCACTCCAAGGAGTTCATACTTCACCCGAGGTTCCGTCCTTAAATCGAGGCGTGAAAGGTACAAATAACTGAGGGTTTGGACCAAATCAACTCTACATTTATTTAATTTAATTTCCATTTGATTAATATTTTTATTGAAGTTACTAACAATTTATTCATGATGTAGCAATTTTAAGGAACGCGCGTAATGTGAGTAATTAATTAATTTAATTACTTATTTTATTTTTATATTGCTAGTATCATGATTAGGTTAATTTATATTTGATTTGACTAACGTTATTATGGTTGAATTGCTTCCAATATTAATGTTTATTCTGTTATATTATTGATCACCATATTGCATGTTAAAGGGAATATGTAATCGAAAATCAAGCCTAATAAGATAATTTGGACGACGGGCTTAAGTTCCTTTTTAATCTTGTTTTTTAATTGAAGTGATCACGATATTTTTGAATTATATGTTGCATTAATATTCAACCAATTTTGCATAATAATAGTTTGGAGCGAATTGAATCTTTGTTTGCATGCCTTTGAGATCGCAGGAATAACATTTCACTATAAGAATCGATTTGAGGTCAATACGGGCGAATGTGACTCCATGACTCACTTCGTACCATCATCCCCGATCCTCCTTTTGCGATTCCGAACCATATGGAGTTAGTAATCTCATGGATTATGAATGGGGTGTAACCTTCATGGGTCAATCGTTGTTGCCTTTCGTTGTCCCTTATCGTGGTTGCCTTTTATGATCCATGAACGTTTACAAGTTCCTTAAAAAATTGTTGGTGGCTCCCTAATTTCCTTGTCCCTAATCGTATTATGTCAGTTCCCACTTCCTATGAGTGCCAAGCATATTCATAATATGCTTAAGGTAGGCGTACTTCGAATGACACCTACACTTATGAAAGAAGAGTTCAAGAATAATCAAATCAGTCCTTGCGTTTTCATAAAGAGATCACAATCAGGATTTGCAATTATTGCAGTTTATGTTGATGACTAGAATATCATTGGAACTCTAAATGAACTTGAAAGAACTGAAAAATATTGGATGAAAGAATTTGAGATGAAAGATCTTTGACAAACTAAATTTTGACTTGGGTTGCAAATTAAGCACTTAAATAATGGTATTCTTGTCTACCAGTCTAACTACACTAAAAGAGTGTTAAAACGTTTTTTCAAGGACAAAATGACCCCATTGAACATGAGAAATGATCCATTATTTAGACCTCGAGAAGAAAACGAGGTAGTTCTTGGTCCTAAAGTACCATATTTAAGTGCAATTGGCTCTTTAATGTATCAAGCTAACAATACTAGACCCGACATAGCTCTTTTTATGAATTTGTTAGCCATGTATAGCAATGCACTCACGAAGAGACACTAGAAAGAAGTAAGACACTTACTACGATATCTACGAGGAATGAAAGATCTTGGTTGTTTTATCAATCAAGGCAAGATGCCACCCTCATCGGATATGCCGATGCTGGATATCTATCTGACCCATAGAATGCCAAGTCACAAACTTGATATTTGTTCACTTATGTAGGAATTGCATTTTCTTGGAAATCAACACAGCAAACCTTGGCTGCAACATAATCAAATCATGCTGAGTTAATTGCTCTCTATGAAGCAGGACGTGAATGTGTATGGCTAAGGTCAATGGTTGACAATATCCAAGAAGAATGTGAGATAAGTAGAATAACTAGAAATCCAACCATCATTTACGAAGATAATACTGCATGCATCGCACAAGTGACCGAAGGATATATAATAGGTGATAGGACTAAACATCCATCACCAAAATTGTTCTTTATAAACGATTTATAGAAGGAAGGGGAGATAAATGTCCAAAACATCCAATCATGTGATATTCTCGCAGATTTGTTTACAAAGTTCTTACCTTCGATGAGTTTGAGCGGTTGGTTTACAAGATTGAGATGTGTCATCTTCATAAGCTACATTATAATCAGGGGGAGTATTATATGCATTGCACTCTTTTTCCCTTCGATCAGGTTTTTATCCCAATGGGTTTTCTTCTGACAAGGTTTTTAATGAGGCGGTACACTACATCATATAATATTTTTTTTTTCTTTTCCCTAGCTAGGTTTTAATTAGACAACATTTACTCAGTTTTGTGTGGGCATTCAAAGGGGAGTGTTATGAAGTAACTAGTGTGAATGCCACAATTATTGACCTTTTGGTCATCACCATTAAATGCTTGGCAATATTTTCTCAATTCTAGTAACCTATGTATGACTTATGTATAACTAGAAGTATTAGTACGTATGTTTTTACTATAAATTCCCGGTGAAATGCATTTGCAAATTCACCATTCTTCATTCATCTGTATTGCGATTATATTACAGATAGTGAAAACCTCCTTCGCTCTATATTATAGAATTTTAAGTACTTCAATGTTAACTCTAATATTCTATGTTGTATGTATAATCATCATCTATCAATTTATTAATTAGTAGGTTTAAAATGCAACGCACGTAACTTTAGTCTGTTTCTAATATACGCTACTATCATTAGTGTTTAACTGTATAGTTTCAACTCGATTACCAACAATCAAAAACTATCACTACAAGAAATTAGCAATTTTGTGACATCCAAATTCTGTTGTACATAATGCAATAGTAATACATGACATATTTTATGATGTCCAGATTGTGGAAGGGATTTTATTGCAATTCAATGTAGTATTTTAAATTGAATCTAATTAATTCATTGATACAGGTTAATGGGCTGGCTGAATTTTTGGCAAAACCAGAATATGAAACCCATGGATTCCCTGAAAAAAGATCAGCAATTAACTCATCAGTAAAGTAATATTCATAATTCAATTTGCGCAAATATGTTCACCATCTTAGTTTTGGACTTTATAACAGGGACTAAAGTTTCAATCATATATCTAATTATTGTAGGAAAAAGCCAGGGGAGTTGAGCAATCTTACTAAGGACCAATATTATTAGATCGGTTCTCAACCTTGTGTATAAGTTAAGTCTCCTTACCAACCCATGGTAATTTTCTAACTCTTAGGTGTGTGCTGCATTATATGGTGATTTTCTCATCAGTTAGTTTCTCAGTTACTCTCATTTTCTCATCCAACTTGTCATAATTTATTTTGAGTTGTACAAGTGATAAAGTAAACAGAAAGGGAATGCATGGTTCATATAGACTTAGCTGAAGATCATGAAAAATTATCACAGGAATGCATAATCAATTGAGCTCAATTTCATAACTGAATGCAGATTCGGAAAGAAGAACTGAATTCAAAGTTGAATTTCAGAACTGAAGCTCAGAACTTTATATGGAACTTTTGTTGACCTTGGTAATTTTGCTTTAGGAAGTGTGTTCTACCCTTGATTGTAGCAATTTCATTATTAATTGCTTCTCCACATTGTTTTGAAGTTCAAATTACTCCCATGTTCTTTTTACTTGCAATGATCAGCATGCACTCTTTTAAAGCTTGGTTGATAGGTTTAGATTAGGTTTATCTCTTGAGACTTGAAAGTTTCTCTTTATTAGTCTACCATAGATTTTAGCTACTTGATTTGGTTTTATCTACTTGTATGAATTTATTCCTCACCTCTACCATAGACTTGAGCCCTATCATCTTTTAGGGAAACCTGACTTCGAAGTACATACATTCTCATTCCATCCCTGTTGCATTGATCCCTTGATAATTGAGATGCATTATGACCTCAATGATATAATGCCTTTTCCCTCTTGGACTGCTGATCGATAATGAGCTCTATAACATAATTAATAATCAAGGTTGCAAATGTCTATTGTGGATACATGACATACATCTGGTGATGGATTTCATGGATTACCTATAAAATTATTTATGGTTGACTATTAAAGTGTGACATCTACAGAGTTAGTGTTGACCATGTTTATAGTGATTATTCTTGCTTTTTCATTCTATTAGTAATGAAAGTATTATTTAATTTATTAAATTATTGTACTATGTTTATTTGAATTAGTGAGCTTAACAATGTGGTTGTGCCGAATGTGCTTATTATGTAATGAGATATATGTATGAGATAGTATCTTTCCATAGTGATTACAAGGGTAATTTGAAAGAAGTTAGTGATGAATTTACCTCTTCTTTGCAAGCTAAAATGTTTTATACGAGTTTTAGTTGATGTGTTATTTTTATAAAGTATAATAGACACGGTTTTTATTTTTTATTTTTTTTTATATACACATTTGAAGGAGTATTTGGCAAGACTTGCAGCCTACAATGATGTAGAATTGGATGAGATTCGAGAATAGTGGGCTAAGTTTTTTAGACTTAATTTTTTGTTGAAAGACTAGTTATTTTATTAATCGATGCTATGATTAATCGCATTTAGCTTAATAAAACAATATAACACATTTCTATATATCTACTTTTATTTAGCCTATTGGTTATTGTTATTACATTTCTAAATTATAAATCAATGATTTTTTTTTTATTTAAGTTTTAATTGTTTTTGGAAAGTATAGTTAATTTTGTTGTATTGTATTGTTGTGGATGAATTCAAGTTGTGACGAATTATTTGGAGTTTTTATATTGTATGTTGTGGGTGAATTTAAGTTACATGGAAGTATTCAGAGTACATGTTTTGTTGGTTGAATTGTAACAGGTTGTAACTCATTTCACGATGGGTCGTTTTGTAATATATACTACCATTCTTGTATTTGAATCAAATATTTATATAAAAAAATTATTTCTTTATTAGTAACTGGCGTAATCTAATACTAGTTACTAATAGTATTTTTTAAAAAATAAAAAAGTAAAAATATTCGTAACCGGCATTAAGATTTGCCAGTTACTAATATTACCCTAATTATAACTGGCGTAACTTAATGCCAGTTACGAATAGTATGCTTTCTAACTTGAAAGATAAATTTTTTGTAATTGGCGTTAGGTTAAGCCAGTTACGAATAGTACATTATTTGTAACTAATATTAGCTAGTTGTAACGGTGGCATTCACAACCAACAATGCCAGTTACAAAAAGTCCATTTTGCCAATTACAAATAGCATTTTTTTCTACTAGTGAAACACAAGCTTGATTAATAGTATAAGGAAAATTTGTCAATTACTACTGCGTATTAAACCCACTTTGAAAATTACTACAATAAAATAAAAAACTTGTGAATTACTACCATAATAACTTTAAAAAGTTTTATTTTACTACCAACCTCCACTTGAAGTCCATAATGATATCACTAACCCACGTTAAACCCATGGTTAAGCAATTTAACCCAACTAAAAAAAAAAAGAAAAATAAAAAGAAGCTAACCCTTGGTTTAACCCCCTAACCCAATCCAATTTCGCTCCTTCTTTCTCTCTCATACTGTCTATCTGTCTCTCTCTCTCTTCTTTACCCTGACTTTGAAGGAACTCTGTTAACAGACATGTTTTGTAGGGGCCTGATGTGGTGTATCGGCTGCTCATGCGCTGGTTGTGCAGTACACTACCTAGCGTCGCTACTTTCAGGGGACGTACGAGGCCGTGGTGTATCTTGGTGAGAGAGTGGCTGTCCAACACTCTTCGGATATTTTTGTTGTCCCTGCTTCTCCGCCTCGACACATGTTTCGTGAGGTGATGCTGATAAGCTTGGCGGAGAGGTCGCCTGCTGGTACCCCTTGGCGATCTCATGCCCGTCCGGGACGGTGCTACAAGGAGGATTTGTTGCCATTGCTAGCTCCGGCCCCCGTTTTATCTGAGGAGGTGGCGGTATGCTTTTTATCCTTTAGTTTTTTCTAGATAGCCCCTAAGTGTACTTTAATCACTTTAGATTTGTTTTTTGCTAGGCTGCGCCTGCTGTGTTTGTTCCTCCTCGGATGTCCATCAGCTACCAAGGGACATACAGCCCAGTTGAGGAGATGATTCCTCTGGCTTCTGAGGATCAGCGCTTCGTCGAGCGGTCTATTCCTCGTCACCAGACTCGGGTGAGTTACCTGCTTATTGTTTATTTACACTTATCTTATATTGTTACTGACCTTGTTTTCGACAGTTCTCTCGCTAGGTGGTGACAGCGATGGCGGGGTGCATAGACGCCTTTCAAAAACAGCTAGTGAGGATGAGGAACCTAGCTTCCTGTCGTCGCAATGACGTTGCTGGGGAGGTATCTCTTTTTCCTTTATATTGTTTATTCTCCTATTTTCTTTGCATCTGACCAGTCTTGATTTTGCAGGGACAACCTATTCCTTCACGTACTTGGGCGAGACCCGAGGCTAGGAGGGAGCCGTCTAGGTCTGGCTCGAGGCGTCGCCGCACTACTTCTAGTGGTCGAGGTGGCCGATATGATGCTGCTCGGACCGAGACATTGGAGTGTTCAGGTTCTTCATCTGAGGGTGCGCAGACAGGGCCGATGGGCCAAGGAGCGGCGACATCGGTTCCTCCGGTGGGTGGTTCGTCGCAGTAGCCACAGCAGCCTCATGCTTTGTCGATTCAGTACCAGGGTGAGCCTGGGTGGACTGGCCCTGAGTTGAGATTCCCGCCTACTGGCGAGTCTAGAGCTGGTGAGGAGCATACTCCTCCGTCTGCGATGTTCTTCGACATGATGAACATTCCTCCTCATCTGCGTCCTCCGGCACCATAGTTGTACTTGTGTTTTTTATTTATTTTGACTTTTGTAGGACTTTGCCGATTTGTATTATATGACTCATATTTTAGACATATTGTATATAAAAATTATTATCTATTACGTCTGTATTATCTTTGCCTTTTTATTTTTCATTTTATGTGCATATGCGTATGTGCAAAAAAATTGTGATTAATTTAGCGCAAAAATTTCCGTCATTTTTTTTATTAATGGAGGGTATCCGACTTTCTCCCCCAAAAAGAAAAAAATGAAAAATAGTTTGGACTAAAATAAGGCCTAATTGAATTAAGCTCGATTAAATCCAAGAAAAAGGAAAAATATATTCAATATTTGTGTATAGGGTGATTGGACAAAGGGGATAATTGTAAATTCATTGTACGAATTCGAATCGTAGTCAAGAAGACGCGGTTTGCATAGCGCGTTGAGCTGGCATTACGGCATCATTCGTCGCGACGCGCTGCATGTCGTCGCCAAGCGACGAATTTGTCGTCTGGCGCTGCAGTGCGTTCCTCCTAATCCTTTCAGGAGTCGATCTGCACCAGTTTTGTGCATAAATAGCCCCCGAATCCGATTTATGTATAATTCGAACAAATTAATCATTAATCATAATCTTAGCTTCTCAACAAGTAATCATGTCTTCAGTCACTAAGAGTTTTAGCGATTTTACTCGTGAATGGTGTCGGTCTTTGACTGCTAAAGAAAGGAAAGAACTTGAATTTTTTCACATGCGAGGTATTTATGGTATTAAGGGGGTAGATATTGATATAGACTTTATTCATACCCCCTTAGAATATTGGGATACATACACGCATTGCTTTAGACTAGGCTGTGACGAAATTAGCCCTTTACCGGAAGAATTTGGTGCCATTCTAGGCTTCCCTTTTGTAGATCTTACGGTAATTCCTAGAGTGAATGAGTATTATTATAAAGATTTTGAGCGCTTCTTTAATTTAAAAGACAGAGATCTAACGAATATTGTAGATGGTAGCATAGTTAATCTAAAAGAATTTGCACGCTACTATTTTGATAGACCGTATTTTGAATCTTTTCATGTTTATAAAAGAAGGGCTTTCCTCTTTTGCATGCTTAACCAATATCTTATCTCTAGTGGTAGAAATAATGAGGGTCAAGCAATTATAATATATGTCTTAGAACAAATTGAATTTGGAAGGAATCCAATGCCATTAATTGTTGGAGAGACTATGCTTAGTCTAGATGAATTAAAGAAAAATCCAAAAGCACCTTTTCGGGGCTCTCCAATTTTATTACTGGTAGAAAAATAATATTTTAATTACAGAAATCAAAAACATATTTTTGTATAGTAATACTAATTATTTGCATTGAATTTTTTTGCAGATGTGGCTAATGGAGAGACTAGAATTAATTAGTCCTCCTGACAATATTGAGAAATACGCTCCAAACTGCTTTATAAGGCGGAAGAAACGTTTCTCTATAAAGATGGGTCGCCATGAGTGGAGTAAAATATTTGCCTCTCGTAACTTTGCTATCAAATGGGTCGTCCCATGGTGGAAAATTGAGAAGATGGTTTGTGTCAACAAGCAACTCTTCTGCCGTCTTCCAAGCTTAACCAAGATGACTTTTTATTGTCCCTGCAGGTTAAAAAGGCAGTACGGTCTTCTTCAAACAATTCCTACTGGGGATCTCCATCGTCCCTTTGAATTCCCTGTTTCACAATAAGTAGAGAGGTTTGACACATATTGGAGTGCTAGGCCTTTATGGGAAGTGATTACCCAAAAGGTTCCTCCTTCCTTGCCAAATAATGTGAAGAATTCTCTTCTTAATAAGCCTAAAAAGGACAAGAAGAAAGATCAAAGTAGAACTAATGTGAAGAATCGTCTAGGTGATAAGATAATGCCTGTTAAGGAACGCTTAGGTGAAAAAGTTGAATTCAAAACACCTATGATGCCTAAGAAGAAAGATACTACTAAAGGCAAAGAGAAAAGAAAAGGGGACTCTTCAGAAAAGAAAGTTTGGGTGGAAAAGAAACATGGTGTCCTAGCTAAAGGAGAAAATATTTACTCCAAGATTGAATGTAGGTCCTCTAAAGGATGCCTACTAGCTAAAGTCATGGACGATGAAGAAGATGCTGACAAGAATTGGAAAAGTACAAAGAAAGAGAAGAAAGATTGAAGCATTGCTTAACTTCCAATTTATTAAACTAGTTTAATTTTCAAGTTAATTTATTTTATTAAGCTTTTATTCCATCAATAATGTAATCATACTTTATTTTATTAATGTAATTTCAGCTTTTTTAAGTTAAATTAACTTTACATTTAATTTATTAAAGCAATGAAAACAACTTAAATTATTTTCCAAAAAATTTCTCGAGTACGGAAGTCGATAATTTTCCGAAATACACCGAAATTTGCCCAAATATTCGCAGAAAATCGTCGCCGCAGTTTTAAGTCTGTCGCCAGATGCTGTTGTCGTCGCCAGGCGACAAGCTTCGTCGCCTTGCGCTGCAGTCTGTCGTCTGGCGACAGACTTTTTATTTTGCGCTGATGCTGCGTTGAATTTTTGTTGATGCTGGGATGCGATATTTGTGAGAATTAAAGTGGCCGCACCCTATAAAGGGTTGCCTACGTATCCATTCTTAAGGAATCAGACCAAACGTAGCTCCCTTGAGTGTCCTATTCAAGTAATTATGGGTATTACTTTTTAAGTTGGTCAAGGTTCGTCATGTTTGAGAACGCATTACCATCCATATCCGTTAGTTGTGCTGCACCTCCTGACAAGATGGTTTTGATGATATATGGTCCGGATCGATTAGGCCTAAATTTACCTGTTGGATCCAAAACATTTTTCCTTAATGCTTTTAACACCAAATCTCCTACTTTGATGTTTCTTGTCTTGACCTTCTTATTAAAGTGTCTAGCCATACGGGTTTGATAGCATTGAGTATGATGTAGAGCTTCTAGTCGCTTTTTATCGAGTAGAATTAGCTCTTCATATCTTGCCCTAGTCCATTCGACTTCATCGAGTTTACTTTCCAATGGAATGCGTAGAGAGGGTATTTCTAGCTCTACAGGTTGTCCGACATCCATTCCATAAACCAAGGAGAATGGCGTATTTCTTGTTGATGTACGAATTGAAGTGCGATAACCCCAAAGTGCGAAATGGAGTTTGTTAGGCCAATCCTTGTAAATTTCAGTCATTTTCTCGATAATAGTCCTTAAATTTTTGTTAGCCGCCTCAACTGCTCCATTTGCTTGAGGTCTATAAGGAGAGGAATGATGCTGTTGAATACCATATTTTTGTAGCAATTCTTCACATTCTGCTTGAAAATGAGTTCCATTATCACTTATCATCTCATGTGGGACTCCGTATCGACATATAATGTTCCTTTCGATAAAGAGTGCTACATGTTTTTGCAGTGAGTTTAGCATATGATTGTGCTTCAACCCACTTCGTGAAGTAATCGATTGCTACTAGAATGTATTCGTGACCTCCTGTCCCTGGAGAAGTAATTTTACCGATGATATCAATTCTCCATGTTGAAAATGGCCAAGGTGATGTGTAGGTGTAGAGTAGAGATGGAGGAAAATGTTGCAAGTTAGCGTATATTTGGCATTTAGGGCATCTTTTTACGTATTGATGACAGTCCCTATTCATGGTAGTCCAATAATACCCTTCTCGCATTATCTTTTGGACTAACATTTTGCCATTAACATGAGTTCCACAAACGCCTTCGTGGACTATCCTCATGGCTCTTTGGGCTTCCTTTTTCCCTATACATAAGATAGCTCGACCCTTAGGTACCCTTTTGTATAATTCGTTATTTATGAGTACATATTGGGAAGCTAAGAGTCTTAATGCTCGTTTTGCTCTTTTGTCAGCATGAGGAGGATATTCTCCTTTGGTGACATAATTGAGTATGTCTGTATACCACGGTTCTCCTTCTTCTTCGTCTTCATCTTGGACCACTTTATCGTCTTCTATGGTTTAAATGTAAGCCGATTTATGCCTTTTCTCTATGGTTAAAGGCATTTTTTCGATTTCCGTGGGAATTCTAACCATTGAGGCTTGTCTTGCCAAGCCATCAGCAAATTGATTTTCCTATCTAGGTAGATATGTATATTCTACTTTTTCCTATTGGTTGGTGAGAGTTTCCAGATAAGTTTGGTAAGGGGCTAAACTTTCAATCCTTACTTTCCATCTTTTAGAGATTTGGTTGATGATCAAAGAAGAATCTCCGAATATTCGAAGTTTCTTTACTCCCAATGCCAAAGCTGTTTCGAGGCCTACCACGCATGCTTCGTATTCAGCAGCGTTGTTGGTAACGTCGAAGCCTAACTTTATGGAGATTGGAATATGTTCTTCTTTAGGTGATACTAATAGTACTCCAACGCCACATCCCTTTTGGTTTGAGGCACCGTCGAAGTATAGAGTCCAAGTATCATCTTCTGTGACCATCAAGTCTTCATCTGGAAATTCGTTGTCATGTATTGGCGTCAAATCTTCTATTGGAAAATCTACTAAGAAGTCCGCGACCACGGATCCTTTAATGGCCTTTTGAGGCATGAACCTTACATCAAATTGGGCTAGGTTGACTATCCACCTTGATATGCGCCCATTAAGTGTAGATTTTTCAAATAAGTACTTGAGTGGATCCATTCAAGATACTACAAAGATTGTATGCACGAGCTTATAATGTCTCAACTTGGTTGTGGCCCACACTAATGCGAGACACAATTTCTCAAGTGGTGTGTAGCGTACTTCATACTCGAGCATTTTCTTGCTTAGGTAGTAGATCACATTTTCTTTTCCTTCTACTTCTTATACGAGCATAGCCCCCATTGTCTCTGTGACTGTTCAATACAACCTAAGAGGAATCCGTGGAAGCAATGGTGCTAATACGGGAGGATTTACGAGATAGGCTTTGATCTTTTTAAAGGCTTTTTGACAATCATCGTCCCATATCACTGGCACATTCTTTTTGAGTTTCTTGAATATTGGTTCACATATGATCCCATATCATTGGCACATTCTTTTTGAGTTTCTTGAATATTGGTTCACATATTGTTGTTAGCTTTGATATGAACCTACTTATGTATTGTAACCGGCCAATAAATCCTCGAATTTGTTTCTCGGTTTTGGGCGGCGGCATTGACATAATTGCTTTGATCTTGGTTGGGTCTATCTCTATTCCTCTAAAGCTTATGACATATCCTATGAGTTTGCCTGAGGTGACTCCAAAAGTGCACGTGGATGGATTTAACCTCGTGTTATATTTCCTTAGCCTTTCGAAGAACTTTCTTAATGCTACTTGATGTCTTAGGTGATCTTTTGATTTTACAATCATATCATCCACGTAGACTTCAACCTCTTTGTGTATCATGTCATGGAGTAGGGCAATTGCTGCTCGTTGGTAAGCGGCACCCGCGTTTTTCAATCCGAATGGCATTACCGCGTAACAGTAAGTACCCTAAGGTGTTATAAGTGTTGTTTTCTCCATGTCTTCTTCTGCCATGAGAATCTGGTTGTACCCTGCATACCCATCCATAAACGAGAGAAGCGCGTGATTCGCTGTAATATCTACTAAGATGTCAATGTGTGGTAAAGGGAAGTCATCCTTTGAACTTGCCTTATTTAGATCTCGATAGTCGACACACATTCTTACCCTTCCGTCCTTCTTTGGAACTGGGACCACATTTGCAACCCATTCGGGGTATTTGGATACCCTTATAAAACCTGCAGTTATTTGCTTTTGAACTTCTTCTTTTATTTTAAGAGCTACGTCGGGTTTCATTCGACGCAACTTTTGTTTTACAGGTTTCATTCCTGGAATTAGTGGTAAAGTGTGTTGAGTTATTTCTCTGTTAATACTTGGCATATCTTCATATGACCAAGCAAATACATCGATAAATTCTTTAAGTAGATTGATTAAATCGGTTCTTTCATCTGCATTAAGTGTTAGTCCGATTTTAACTTCTCCTTTAATGGTTAGATCGTTTGAAATGTCAACCGTTTCAGTATCCTCAATTACCGGTGTTTTATTTTCAAGTGTTTCCATTGCATTAATGATTTCTTTGTCATTTTCATTGTTAGTTAAGCAATGCTTGTCATCTTGGTTTAGAAAATAACACGAGGAGTAAGAGAAAGAAGACATATTATTAAACTCAGAAATCATTACATCAAATAAGGAAATGTCCTCGGGGACTTGATTACCAACTATCCTAGGAGTAGGTATTAAAATAGAAGGAGAAGGTGCTACAGTTAAGGATTTAGAAGACTCTATAGGAGAAGACTCTGACTCATACGCCTCTTCAAACATTAGTCCTTGTCCTGTTGTTATGGAGATCTTTCTTCCACTTGGAGTAGTCACTTTGACTGTTTTATGCCATCCTTGCACTAAACCCTCTGCTGGAGTGATGAGCTTCGAAGGATCGAAGTTTTCACTTTGTAAGACCGTTTAAATGAGCGAGGAATTGTCTTCTATATATTTTGGCTCATTCTTTTCACGCCCAAAGAGGAGTCCCATGACATTAAAGTCAAAGCATGGGGGTGCTTTCTCCTTATGGATAGGAGTTGGGATCTCATCTAAAAAGTAGCAATCCAGAAAGATTTCGAACCCAGGTTGCCTTATGTCGTTTACAACAAAGGGTTCGGGAAATTCGTGGCATGGATAGTCATCTCCTTCTCTTATAAATTGTCCATTAAGAGTAAGGGGATATTGGTCCATTGATATTGCTTTCTTTTGGGTACGAGCGTTTTTTCGCGCCTTAGACTTTTCCTGGGCTCGCTTTAGATCTTCTAGAGTCGGTTCGAAACCAAGTCCGAAAGTATCTAATCTACGGAGGCCAGGTAGTACCATTTGTTTTGCTATCTCCTTTTTCTTTCCAAGAGTCATTCTAGGAAAGTGTCCCTGTTTTTTGAGAATATCATTTATTGTCATATTAGAGTGGAGGTCATAGTAAAGAGGGGTCCTTTCATCTTCTTCGATTAAGGAGACCTCTTCATTAAAGCCCCACAAATCTTCATCGTTCTCATCGTGCTCCACGTTAATAATTGGATTTTCAACAGCTTTAATCCTCATAGGTGAAGCATCGATCGTAATAGGGATCCCTCTAACTTTAGCTTTTACTTGTTGATGAAGGGATGAAGGGATGTCCTTAAGGTCATGAAGCCAAGGGCATCCCAATAATAAGTTAAAGGAAGCTTTAATATCCACTACTTCGAAGGTAGTGGCATGTTCTATTGCTCCTGCCGTTACGTTCATGGTAATCTTTCTAAGAGCTTGGCGACGAGTATTGTCGTAGGCTCTTATTCCTTACGCTGACGGGGTTAAATATTCATCCTTTATTCCTAGCATCCTCGTAGTTCTAAGTGGACAAACATTAATTACCGATCCATTATCTACAAGAGTCATTGGGAAATTCATTCTTTTGCAGATTACTGTGAGGTTTAGAGCCTTGTAATGTTTGTCACCTTCTGGAGGTAGATCTTTGTCAGAAAAGGTGATCAAGTTGATGGGACTAGGAAGGTCACTCGTGAGAAAGTTAGCCAACCCTTCAGGAGTGGTTTTAGAGTCTATCCCTATTTTGTCCAAGGCTTCATTACCGCCAACCTATGTTCTCGGGATGTAGCTAAAAGTTTCCATTTGTTCATCTCGACCTTGGTCTTTTTGAGTTGTTTGACAACATCGTTATCCTCTATAATCGGTATGGGAACTTGTTGAGTAGTAGGAATAGGTTGTGTGGTGATGGGAGGTTGTATTCTCCCAGATCTTGTGAGAACGTCTATGGGTGAATCTTCTTCATCCCAAAAGTCACTTACTGGATATATAACTGAAGGTGGAGATTCTCCCATATCCTTGAGATAGACGTCATCGTCATCGCTGTCCCAAACCCCATTGATGTTAACAACTTGTTCTTGTGGGATTTGGACTAGCTTCTTGTTATCAATCAGCTTTTGGATTAAATCTTTAAATTTGAAGTAATGCTCAATGGTATGTCCCCCTGATTGATGATATGGACAGTAAAATCTATCTGTCCTCTTTAATGATTCAAATGGTCTCGGTTCGAGAGGTTTAATCTTACCACTCTCGGAGAGCATTTTGAACATGTTAGCATAAGAAGTCCCAATTGGAGTGTAAGGTTTATTACTCTTTTTGGGTGTATCAATTACTTGGAGAGAAAATGGTTTCTTCTCCATGGGTGGAACTTTGTTGTTGTTACGCTTACTTTGGACCACCTTTTCTTGTTTCTTTGCGAACTCAAAAGCTTCTCATAACAAGTCTATTCCTTCCCACTCGAAAGCTTCGTATGAGAATCCATACTTCTTCTCTAGTTGCAGGTTCTTGTCCAGGAGGGAAATCACTCATGGCATTGAAAAAGGTTTCCTCCTCTTCTTCGATAGCATGAACCTCTTCAACTGGTTTGATGAGGGATGAGGGGTCAACATGGTCTTCCTCATCAGAGATAGCAAAAGAATTAGAAAGTGGTGCATTATTGATACTTGGCTTCTTGCTTGCAGGGGGCAATGGGAGTTTATTATTATCATTAAGTCTTGGATAGTTTCCTTAAGCTTCCAACAATTTTCAGTGAGATGGCCCCTGCCTTGGTGATACTTGCAATGTGCGTTGGGATTCCAGTTAGTCGTCCTCTTTTCGACAGGTGGATCCCCGAACGGTCCAATGGGAGTTATAAGACCTTTTGCATGTAATCGATCAAATGCGGTGTCATAACTCATACCAATAGGAGTAAAGTTCCTCTTAAATGGTTTCTTTTGTCCTTGATTGTTCATGGCAAGGACTTCACTCAGATTAAAAGTGCTAACATTATTTGAGTGGGTGGTTTTGGAAGAAGAAGGATTGTCATTCTTCTTACCTTTCCAGCCACTGTTAGAGTTATTATTATTAGCAGTTTTTTGTTTAGCAAGGTCGTCTTCAATGTTAATTCCAATGTCATAGTGTCACGGTCCGGGAGTTTGGGCGCCGAAACGTGCGGCGCGCTCTAGCCTATTTGCGGCAAGAACGCTAGCCTTGAGCGGAAGAAGGGCTTGTGAGCACAAAGCAACACAAGCGGGCAATAGAATCTCAAGAGCACTCGCGTCTATCTGGGCGACGGAGTGCTGGTGGTTGGGGCTTGTGACGGCCGATACTTCAAAGCGGGCACAAGCGGGTCCGAACCACGAGTCCTTAGCGCATCAAGTTGGGTTGGAGGGGAGCTAATATGCAAGTAAGACACAATATCTATAAAGGTCTAACAACAAACAAGCATAAAAGCAAGGCAACACTTGGTAGAAGGCTTTAAGATTTCATTAATCATTCGCCCTCTAAAGAGCTTAATGTAGTACATGCATAGAATCCCTAGTGAACACTGAACTGACAGTAACACAATAATGGGACATATGGCCTAGAAAACATAAACTAAACTCTAAGAAAGCATCTAAAGGGAAACAAATACATCAAAAGGAGTTGGATTCTAACATCCTCCCCCACTTAAGCTGTCGACGACCTCGTCGACTTACAAGAGTTACAACCCAAAATAAGAAAATCCTAACTATCTTGAGTCTCTGGTGCGCCGTTGATGCGGCTGGCTTCTTGAATCTTCGATGACTCTGGGGCTGGATCTTCGTTGTTGCTGAGGAGCTTGTCTTTGGGGTGGCACTGCTCGAACAACCTGTTGAGAGCTTCATCTCTGGATTTCCTCCTGGGAGCTGAATCTTGTTGATTTTGATGGAGAGCTGCTTCCTCGATCATCTGTTGGGGAGCAGCTTCTTGAAGACTAAGGTGGAGAGCTTCGAGTTGTGGCTGGTGCCTCTTAGGTGACCATTTTCTTTGTGATCCCTTGCACGTGACCTGCGTTGTTTGCTCAACCACTGTTTTCCCTCTCTCTTGGGAGGTTCTCCTTTGATGTCTCTTTGGTGTCTCTAGGCTCGTTGCTCTTTGCATTGAACCGGATGTCTGATTCTGGTTTTGGCGGGTGTGTATCTGGGATGTTGCCAACTCCATGGGCTTCATCTCCCGCTTCTCTGGGTTTCTGGTGCGAGCTTGTTTCTTCGATATTGCCTTATTCTCAGGCTCCATCATTCGCATTGCCGAAAAGTATCGGACTTCTGGTTCTTCCTGAGGTGCTATCATTCTCATAGCACTTAGGCGTCGTATGGACCCCATACGGTATGTGGGCTCCTCATCGCTGCTTGTCTCTTCTGTGGCCTCCTGAACGGACATGGATGACAATCTCTTTTGGATCTTGTCAAGTTCTCCTTTATGCTCGCAATCCCACCATTTGTGTGGACCTCGACAAAGTATGCAGTTTATCGCCCTTGTGTTCGCTGAGGATGCGGTGGCCTTTGAGTTTCCTGAGTTGTGGGGGGGGGGGTAGATGTTTGTCTCTGGGCATCACCTCCTCCACTTCTTCTAGGATATGTATTAATGGTGTTGGATGATACTCGTGATCCATTCTCTGTACCCTTTGGAGAGCTTGGAGACGGACTGTTAGAGCGTGTTGACGTCCCACTTGATTCGTTCTCGGATTGACGACCCTTCCCGATTGAGTAGTCCATCAATCTCTCAGCAGCACACATAGCAGCAGCGAGGGTATCAATATTCTGCCTCAAAATCTCTCGCTGCGCCCAATCCTTTAACCCGTTGACAAAGTTGAACACACGATCTTTCTCATTCATATCAGTGATTTCCAACATTATCGCCGAGTATTCCTTAACATAGTCGCGAAGAGAACCCTTCTGACGGCACTCTAGCAACTTCATCCGCACAACAAATGCTGTGTTGACGGGGTAGAATTGTTCTTTGAGTTCCTCTTTGAACTCCGCCCATGTATCAATCTTTATCCTTCCTGCTTCGATATCTGCGTGCTTGGTGCGCCACCACAGCTTAGCATCTTCGGACAAGTACATGATTGCAGTATCCACCTTCTGATCGTCACTGAGTTGACATATTCGGAAGTACTGCTCCATGTCGAAGAGGAAGTTGTCAACATCTTTAGCGTCTCTAGCGCCACTGTAGTCGCGGGGTTTGGGCGGCTTGATCTTTGCCACACCAACACCCATTGCGTCTCTTCCCACAGTGCGCGTCAAGGTAGCACATTTCTCAAGTGCTTCATCGGCTTGTCCTTGAACAAATTGCAATTGTTCGCGGAGGGCATCTCTATCAGCCATCAATTTCACAATTTGCTCGGCTTGCTCGTGTACAATGACTTGGAGCTCGGCCCATTTATCCGCCTTCTCCTCGAGCCAAGCGAGCCTTTCTTCTACGAATTCCATCTTCGTGTAGCCCTCCTTGGTGCCTACACGGGTTTCTTGCGACGAGGATTGAACCCCGCTCTGATACCAACTGTCACGGTCCGGGAGTTTGGGCGCCGAAACGTGCGGCGCGCTCTAGCCTATTGGCGGCAAGAACGCTAGCCTTGAGCGGAAGAAGGGCTTGTGAGCACAAAGCAACACAAGCGGGCAATAGAATCTCAAGAGCACTCGCGTCTATCTGGGCGACGGAGTGCTGGTGGTTGGGGCTTGTGACGGCCGATACTTCAAAGCGGGCACAAGCGGGTCCGAACCACGAGTCCTTAGCGCATCAAGTTGGGTTGGAGGGGAGCTAATATGCAAGTAAGACACAATATCTATAAAGGTCTAACAACAAACAAGCATAAAAGCAAGGCAACACTTGGTAGAAGGCTTTAAGATTTCATTAATCATTCGCCCTCTAAAGAGCTTAATGTAGTACATGCATAGAATCCCTAGTGAACACTGAACTGACAGTAACACAATAATGGGACATATGGCCTAGAAAACATAAACTAAACTCTAAGAAAGCATCTAAAGGGAAACAAATACATCAAAAGGAGTTGGATTCTAACACATAGACAACCTTGAAGGTATGCAAGTTGCTTTGATATTTAAGATGTTTGGAGTACTTTTCTTGGAGTTTCTTAATGAACATCCTCACAGATTCCTTTTCACTTGGTACCTCAATCATCTTAGGGGAAGTTTCCTCCACTTATTAAAGAAAAAAGTGAAACCTTCATTCTCTTTTTGCTTAAGTATTTCAAGTTCTCTATGATCAGTTTCAACCTGAATATTACATTTATACCTATCAATGAAAGCGTTTACAATAGATTCCCAGATAGAGGTTTTCTTTTTGTCAAGGGAAAAGAACCATAGTTGGCAAACGGGTTCAAGAGATAAAGAAAACAAAGAATGAAAGACCTTCCTATTAATCCCCTTAATATTCATTATTGTCTCGAAAGCTCTTAACTGAAAATAAGGGTTGTCTGTTGCGGAAGAAGCTCCTTGTACACCGAGACCCCTTGCGAGCTAATTCCTTGGAATCTATAGTCATTGGATATTTTGCTCAAGCTCTCTTGCATGAGCTCCATTTGTTGTTGTTTCACAGGGTCATTGATTTGGAGGGTTAAAGCTTTCAACACCTCAGTAACGCTAGCCATTTGCTTCTTAAGCTCATTGATTTCTTCTTGACTCGCCATTATCTTCTTACTTTTCTTTTCCGAATGACTGGTTTATCAAAAATCTGAACTTGAACGAAGAGGTTATCCTTGATTAAACGCCCTTCCTTTCTTGACCACGCATTGTAAATTAAACCATTTTATTTGTTTTAATGACTTGACTCAAATTGACTTTGACTTTACTGGTTTATATAAAGGCAAAAATAGGGTGCATATTTTTGGGAATCAAGTATATGGGTTAAAACAATTGTGGTTTAATTGGAGGATAAATATCTGACTTACCCTCATAAAAAAAATGACGGAAAACACGCGCATTCAAGACTCTCTAGACATGGTCAAAGTGTACATACATATTAGTGTGTGCTTTATTTGTGAGTGCAAGTGACATGCTTTGACTCTTGTGTATGACCATGAGACTAAGTGCTTATACTCAATTAAGGACTACATATGACTACTGCCATTAACAAAATGACCAAACTGATTAATAAACTGTTTAATTAGATTCGTCGTGATGACTCGAGCAAGAAACTGAACTGTCGCCAAAGCAACAGAACTGCAGCCGCACTCTTTAATGCAGCGCCAGACGACAAGGTTGTCGTAAGGCGTTGCACAGGCAGCGTTTGGCGCCACAGCCCAGATTTTTGCGCCATTACTGGAACATCGATCTGGAACCGATTTCAGTGTTCTTACTCTAAAGGGACAGGCCTAAAGTCGTACTAAGTCAGTTTGATTAATTTATTAGCCTTTAATTACTCAAATTAATTAATTAATTAATTAGGCAAAGTCCTTTTAGTCATTAATTAGTTTATTTAGACTTAATCACAAGTCAAACTAACGGTTAGGAAAAACACTAGAGTATGCACAACAAATAATGCACAAGTAGTCAAGTAGGCACGATATGATGCAATGAGTTTGCAACCTAACCATGGCTCTAGTTCTCTAAAGTTCATGATATGGGTTAGTCAAAGAGGGTCCATGGTTATGAGTTCGGATGCACCGCGCGGAAGCCTTACCTTTGGAAGGGTTGGCGCGTGTGGATGGGACCCTGCGAGTTAAACTCGCTTCTATGGTTTGGTGAATTCAACATTCTCGGATGTACCCTTTGTTGCTCAGAGCGTTCAATCGGGTAGATGAAGCATGAATTCCCAAGGGTTATTTACATATGTAGAACACATATGGGTTTCAGAAAAAAGAGAAAAACTCAATCAGGAAGTACAATCGAGCCAATAGTGCTAGAACTAGTCAAAACAAGAAGGTAGAGTTCTGGCTCGGTATTGAAAGAACACGGCGCCAGACAACAGAGTCTGTCGCCAGAAAATAACTCCGTCGCCAGACGATAAGATTGTTGTAGGCGACGAGGCCATTTTTCAGGCGACGCACTCTGTTTTCTAGACGCTAGTTCCTAAATGCCTCAGCAGCTTTCTGTGTTCTTAGAATTTTCTGGTTTCTGCAGTATTATTTCGATTCTAGTTGTGAAAGATATTTCTCAAATTTCCTACGTGTAAAAATCCTATGTTTTTTACTCATTACGGATGGTCTTTCCAATGAGAACCTTTTTTTATGCATATGACAATAATGTTAATCAAAATTACGCACATGAAATACTTAGAACTTTTCGAGTCTCACCCACTCATTCTTGATCATTGCCAAAATAAATTTTAGGAATTAAAATAAAAATCCTCCCCTATAGAGTCGCCAAAAAACTGTAGGGAATATTTCAAGCATTACCCCAAACTTGAACCCCACTGTGATCATACACTTAAGTACGGTGGTGTCCAAAGGGAAGGAAGCTAGAGCAAAAGAGTCGCCAACAAGTTTTAGGAACTTGTAAACCGTTCACAGGGTGAAGGTTACACCCCTTAACGATCTAGGAGATCGTCAACTCCAATAATTCTGGAACCAAGACTGGAAGTTCGGGGATGAAGGTACAAATCCAACCTAAAAGAGATTGAACCTGCCCTAAAAATAGGCCTCTACTTTATTCTTCTCGTATTCATATGCGCTTTCTGACTAAAATGCAATCAATAGATTAACCCTAAACCTGTTTATCTATGTTGGTTGAACATTAATGCACAAATAAATCTATAATTGGAGATCACTTGAATTATAATCATATTAGCCTAAACAAGATTATTAATTATCTTATTAAGCGTGATTACAAGTACAAATTCCCTTTAATCCTGCAAGAGAGGGCGTGATCATGCAATAACAATAAATATATATATCAAGCAACATAATAACAACAATCATCATCATAATAATATTATCCTCAATATCAAAGCATAATAATATTAGCAAGATCCTAGGCATGATATCAACAAGATTAATAACAAACCCTAGCATGTCACTAAACAATAAAAATCAAAGCTTTATTCCTAACATGATATTGATATGATATTAGAAAGCATAGGAAGCACCCTAAACATGATACTAGAAAGCAATAATAACATCCTAATATGATGCTAGGAATTAATAAATAATAAACATGCTTTCTACAAGAATAGAGCAATAAGACTACATACTTTGATGCCTCGTACCTCTTTTTAATAACAAAATACACACGTTAGTAACTTTAAGGAAAAAATATTAAAACAAGACAATTAAATTAAATAATTGAAATAGAGATTTGGGACCAAACCCTCAGAAATATCAAACCTTTCACGTCTAGGGTAAAGGCAACTTCGAATTTGGCTAGGTGTGTCTAGTGCTAATGTATGAGGAATTTTGTAAGAGGGAAGATTTAGAAAAAGAATAGAGAGAGAGAAAGCTTCTAGTTTAGAGAGAAAATGAGAGAGATGATTGATGATTGTTGATAGTTGATTGAAAACGGAGGTCCAGGGACCCTATTTATAAGAAAATAGTCCGGAAACGATATAAACAAATCAGAGTTTGAAAAGGAATAAAACACGCTTCTGTCACCGACGACAGGGCTCGTCGCCAAGCGACGAAACTGTTGTTTGGCGATGTAGAAGGTTTTCCACGCATTTTCAAGGCGGAATCTATTTGTCGATAATATCAAGTCGTCAAATCCGTACGAAGAGTAAAATCGTAATTTCATTTAAAACACTTTTTTTACTCCAAATAAAACTCATAAAACATAATTATCAATCCTAATCCCTTTAGGATTCAAAAGAACCTCCTAGAAGATTCTAGAAGACTATAATCAATCCTAATTGCATTAGGAATGAAAATTCATAATAGGCCCTCCTCTAGATCATTGGGCCGCATATAAGAACCAAACCGGGCCCAGTTTAGTATTTTGGCCATAACTTCCTCATTATTCATCGGAATTGGGCTTATAATTGATGAGTGTCATTTATGGCACTCATAGGGTGGTCTTTTAGGTTATTTCTTTCCCTTTTTCATGCTTTCTTCTCTTAGTTTTGGTCCTTTTTCCTTCAATTTCTCCTTTTTCCTCTTTTCTTTATGATCCTCGTGTTTTTATCGTGTTTTCCTTTATTTTGCTCTTTTTCCCTTTTATTTCCTTCCTTTATTTACTTGTAAGGGTATTGTGAGATTCACCTTGGCAAAGGATGCAATTCGGGACCTCAATGATTAAGCAAGGAAGAAGCATTTGGCTAGAGAGGGCTTAGAGAGGCCTTGGAGAGGCCTCGGAGAGGTCTCCAAGATATTTCCAGCAGGCCGCGGGCGCGGGCCCAAAATGCTCAAAAATGTCAAAATGAGGCAGGAACTTGCCGCGGTTGCCCCGAGGGCTTCCCGCGGGCGCGGGCAAAATGGAGAGGCCTCTCCACTCAGAGAGACCGCGGCCCCTGATCAGCCTTTGGGAGTAGGGGATCGTCCCGCGGGCGCGGGCCATCTTCCCGCGGGCACGGGTCCCTGATGCCACGGGCGCGGGTGCTGCCCAGATAGCCCGCTGAGGGTTCTGTACCCATTTCACCGCGGGCGCGGGTCTATCGGGAGAGGGCGCGGGAGCTGCCGTTTTCTTCTTAGCTTATAAATAGAATTGTATTTCCTTTTTGAATCCAACTTTTTGATAATATTTCATTAGCTTAGTTTTAGAGAGAGAATCTAGAGAGAAGTTAGAGAGAAGTTCTTGGTTTTGGATTTGTAACTCAACATTTGATCAATCAAGTTTGGATTTCTTCATTTTCAATCATCAATATTAGTGAGAATCTCGTCCTTCTTTCATCTCTTACTTACTTGCTATTTGATTTTTGCTTGATGCTTGTTTTTTCTTGGATTTGAGTTTGATATTATTGAATACTTTGATTTCTATTAGATTTTGATATAGAATGATGATCAATGCAATTTCTAGTTATTTGTTTTTGAATTCCACCATGATTAGTGAGTAGATTAGTTGCTAGGGAAAGGGGGAAGCATGTTTGATTAATGGAATTGCTAGTTGATGCTCTTTGATTGGTTGATTTGTTGCAATTAAATTGGTTGACATAGTTTTGCATGAGATTGATTAGATTAGGATTGATCACCCTATAAGATTAATCTAGATTGCATTGCAACTCTTAATGACATGACCAATTGATTTGAAGGTTGCTCTAATTGACTGAGTTTGCTTGTGATTCTTCTTTGTTTGCCTTTCATAGTGACCACTAGATTGGCCTATAGGAGATAGCATTTGAACTCTCTTGATTGCTACTATTGTTTGTCCATTGCAATACTTGAATTAATTGATTGAGCTTTAAACTAGCATTATCATTGATCTTGCATGTGGAACCCATATCCCTAGTGTTTCGACCCTTGATTACTTGTTAAATTTGATCTAGTTCACTTTAGTACCAACCATAATCTCATTTTCGACTTCGAGGTAGCTTGACTTAGACTTTAGTTTTCATCATTGCATTCCCTTGGGATCGACCCTTAACTTGCCCTATATTCATATAAGGTTGGTTAGGTGTTTACAAATTTAGTTTGACTTGGGGAAAGGGTAGATAACGACATGCATTTTCCTCTTGTCAAAATGGCGCCGTTGCCGGGGATCGAACCCGGGTCACCCGCGTGACAGGCGCGAATACTTACCACTATACTTTGGAGGAAATTGGCTTTGAAAGGTTGAATTGGGTCATTTACGGGTAGTTAGACCCACCTAAATCCGGTAGTATCTTTCCTTGCTCTTTCTTTAATGGTTGATGACTTGTTGGACATGAGTTGGTTTGTTGGATTGATCTCTTTGTTTTCCCCTGCCATGGATTCTATGATTTATGATTTTAGTGTATTGTCTCATTCATGCTTGGGGGAGGGTATTCTATCATGTATTGGTAGGATGTTGATTCATATATGCCATGCTCAATTGAATATGCATTTCCATGTTCTTTATTTATAAAAAATAAAAAATAAAAAAAAAACTCCAAAAAGATTTTTGTTTCTATCAAGGCAAATTTTGCAATGTGTTTTGTTTTGTTCTTGCTTTGGACATAATACTTTTGGACTTGTATAGTTAAATGCTTTTCTTTTTACATGGTAATTGTGTGCACGGTTTCAGAGTATGTTTGGTTGATTCTAGGATAGAGTATGCATGCTAAGGTAATGTGCTTCGAACTTTTGGAACCTTGAAGCTGGAGTCTACTTGTTTGTGGTAAGAAAGTGTTGCTCCCTTTGGTGAAATTAAAACTAATAGTGAGTTATTGCTACAACCATGTGAGGCTTCATTCTTTTCTAGCCTTCTACACATTTTGCATGAGCGGCACATGGATCCTTGACTATTTCATGCTTTATCTAGAACTTGACTCTTATCTCCCGAGATTGCGACCGAACCATTTAGGAAGGACAAAGGCATCTTTTCGGGATGGTAATTTTTTCTTTTTCTACGATAGATTTCATTTCTTTATTTTGGGTTTACATTTGCCTACTTTCTAACAATTTGAGCCATAAACCTTCTTTTCAAGCCATATCTTTAGCTCTTGAGTGTTTTGTTTCATTCTTGTTTCCATTCTTGGTTTTTGTGAAACAATTTATCATTATTGTTGGAGATTATGGTGTATGATTTTGATGATTATTGGTTCTTATAATATAAGCAAGTTTGTTTTGTGAATATTTTGTGAATAATGGCAAATTCCAAGTTGAAAAAGCCGTCCATAGTTAAAGGAGGCGAGGGCAATGCAATAAAGTGAAAATGAAAAAATGAAAAAAAATGAGAAAAAGCAAAGCACAAACAAATGCTTTGGCAAAAGAGATAAAAAGAGAAAAATGAAAAGCTCAAAAATATTTTGATGTAAGTATTTTTCTCCCTATTTTGAGCATTGAGGACAATGCTTCATTTTAGCTGGGGGGAAGCGTTCTTACACTTTTGTATATATGTTTCTGATTATGGCTTTGAATAAGCTTGGGGGTTTTGGTGTTTTTGTTCGTTGATTACTTGGTTTTGGTGTTAAGATTTGGCCAATCTTTGCTTAACAATTTAGGTATACCACCAAATTTTAAATTTTAGCCTACCTTCACCCTTTTTGCCTTTACATTATAACCCGTTTCAAGACTTTTTGACCTTTTTGGTTGAGTCACAAGTCGGTGGAGGGAGATGTGAATCAAGCCTATGGAGCGGTTTGTATAGTCAAGATGTCGAGTAGCCCTAAAATCTCTTCTTTTCCGGTTCCTTCGAGGAACCATTGAGATGCTCACTAGAGGTGGATTTGAAACTATTAGGGAGAACGTGGTAAGATTGTTTGAGATGAAGGTGAATTGTGTCTCATTAGTTCTCTATACTTAGCATATTTTATGTTTCAATAAACCTTGGATATCTTGAAACGTGCACTCCTTTATTTGTTTAGAAAGAATTTCATTCATTTGTGCCTGTTCATTTGCAAAAGTCCATTATTCATAAAAATTTGTTTTCTTTTCTTTTGTTTTGGGTTCTTTTTCATGCTTTGCCTTTTTTTTTTGGGTTGATAGAGTTGTGGGTTAACCTCTTAGGAAACCCTCACGAGACCTCACTCATCTTCATTGGCAACTTTGGGGTTTTAAGGCCTTGTTGAAGCTAAAAACAACCGTGATTCCTACGAAAGTGAGTTAGTGTATATATTCTTGTCTCCTCTCTTCTTCTTTTGTTTGTTTGAATAAGCTCATCATTTTTCCCTTACTTCTTTTGGTTTTGCTCGAGGACAAGCAAAAGTTCAGATTGGGGTTATATGATGAGTATTTAGGTTGTTTTTACCTTCTTTTCATAGCTTTCTTTTTTAAGAAATGCTTAGTTTTATGCGTTTTTCACTTTATTTCCCTTTTCTCTCTTATTTTGTGTTTTTATGGTTTTTCTAGCGTTTTCTCCATTATTTCCTCTCTTTTCATGGTTGTAGGTATTCTACTAGGTTCTGGTCTTGATATTGGTGGTTTTCTAAGTTGGAAGATACATTTGGAGCAAGATTATATCATTAGGAAAGCTTAAGATGCAAGATAGTGGATGCTCCAAGTTCTAACTCTTGTGCTCTCAAGCCGCGCTCTCATGAAATCACAGTGTTAAACCCACCATCAAGTCCATTTAAATCTACCATGTTTAGTGACTATCATGAACATCTAACGAGCGCACACAAAGACTAATTAGTGAGCGCACGAAGCTATGAAGCTACAAAGTGTCGAAGAAACCCAAAAGAGTGCGAGCGCGCAACCCACGAGTGCGGGCGCGCATGGCACGTGCGCGGGAATGCACCCCTGAATGCGTGGCCGCTCCTCCCTGTTTCCAGTTTTGCTCGGTTTCGTTCTCGCGCCTCTTATAAATGCTTTTTCAACCCTAATTTTTGTAAGGAGTTTTAGACATAATTTTGATCATAATTTTAGCTTAGTTGAGAGTTTCTCTCTCTAATTTTAGGGTTTGTTTAGGATTAGATTTAGAGACAGAAAATGAGAGATTTTAAGATGATTTGTGAGATTGATGATACTAGGGTGACAATTGTATTGAAGATCTTCACTATTATCAATGAGCATTTCTAGCTCTATCTCATCTTATTGTTTAGTTTAGATTCATGTGTTGTATGATTTGTTTTTGATGATTGATCTTGATTAGTGTAATTGTTCTTCATATTTTTTTTTATTCTTGATTTCTTAGTTGTTTGTTGATTAGATGATGATTCTTTAGTAGTTGTTTGGCTAGGGACTGGTGAAACTTGTATGATTGATTGATTGTGATTAATTGGGAATTGTGTTGATTGATTGTTGAGATTAAAGTAATTAATGTAAGTTTGCATGTGTGTAATTTGATTAGGCCTTGAGAATTATGGTAGATTGCATTGTGATTTCTAACGATATGACACATTAATTTAGGAATTGCAATTATCGATTGGTTTGGATTGTGATTCTCCTAGTTTGTTATTCGTAGAGACCATTAGCTTAACGATTAGGAGATAGCTCTTTGATTCCATTTGATAGCTTTTATCATTAGTCTTCACAAACATAAGATGCTGCCTCGACTTATTTAGTGAAGTAATCTATGGCAACGAGAATGTTTTCATGGCAACCTGTTCTAGGGGAAGTGATTTTTCCAATCATATCTATTCCTCAAGTTGAGAATGGTCGTGGAGATGTGTAGGTGTAAAGAAGATATGGTGGAACTTGCTGTAAGTTAGCATATATTTGACACTTTGGACACCTTTTCACATATTAATGGCAATCTCTATTCATGGTAGTCCAATAAAATTCTTGGCCCATTACTTTTTGGACTAGCATCTTGTCATTAATGTATGTTTCACATACTCCTTGGTGAATTATTCTCATTTCCCTTTGAGCTTCCTTTTTGCCTACACGTAGGAGAGCTATACCCTTAGGTAATCTTTTATGTAATTCATCGTTTATGAGCACAAATTGTGATGCTAAAAGTCTTAAGGCACGTTTCACTCTTTTGTCAGCATTAGGTGGATATTCCTCTTTGGTGACATAATTAAGGATGTCCGTATACCAAGGCTCTTCTTCTTCCTCTTTTTAGGTTATTTCTTCATCCTCAATAGCTTGAATGTAAGTTGGTTTACGCCTTTTCTCTATAGTTAGAGGCATTTGCTCAATTTCCTTAGGAATCCTAACCATTGACGCTAGTCTTGCCAAGGCTTCAGCAAATTGGTTTTCTTCTCTTGGTAGGTATGTGTATTCTATATTCTCAAGCTGATCGATGAGAGTTTTCAAATAAGTTTGGTAAGGAGCTAAGTTTTCACTCTTTACTTTCCATCTTTTGGAGAACTGATTGATGATAAGGGAAGAATCTTCAAATATTCAAAGTTTCTTTACTCCCAATGCCAAGGCTGTTTCGAGGCTTACCACACATGCTTCATATTCCGCAGCATTGTTGGTGATATAGAATTCAAGCTTGATTGAGATTAGGACATGGTCCTTTTTCATTGACACTAATAAGACCCCTACACCACATCCTTTCTGGTTTGAGGCTCTATCAAAGTATAATGTCCAAGTGTCATCTTCCGTAACCATTAAGTCTTTGTCCAAAAAGTCATACTCTTGTACTGGTGTTGAATCTTTGATTAGAAAATCCGCTAGGAAATTAGAAACAGCATATCCTTTGATGACCTTTTGAGGCATGAACCTTACGTCGAATTGAGCTAAGTTCACTATCCATATAGATATTCGTCCATTAAGCGTGGATTTCTCAAAGAGATACTTAAGGGGATCCATTCGAGATACCACATAAACTGTATGAACAAGCATGTAATTTCTTAATTTAGTTGTGGCCGACACGAGTGCGAGGCACAACTTTTTGAGTGGTGTATAGCATACTTCATACTCGAGCATTTACTTAGGTAGTAAATGGAATTTTCTTTCCCTTCTACCTCTTGTGCGAGCATAGCTCCCATTGTTTCTTTGGAGACTGTAAAGTATAGGCGAAGAGGAATGCTAGGAAGTGCTGGTGCTAATACAAGAGGATTCGCAAGATAGGCTTAGATTTTATCAAAGGCTTTTGGCATTCGTCATCCCATATCACTGGTACATTCTTTTTGAGCATCTTGAATATTGGTTCACATATTGTGGTAAGCTTTGATATGAACCTACTTTTGTATTGCAACTGGCCAATGAATCCTCAAATTCGTTTCTCGGTCTTGGGCGATGGCATTGACATGATTGCCTTGATCTTAGTAAGATCTATCTCTATTCCTCTAGAGCTAATGACATAGCCTAAGAGTTTTCCATAAGTGACTCTAAACGCGCATTTAGTTGGGGTTAGTCTCATGTTGTATTTCTTAACCTTTCGAAGAATTTTCTCAGGGCTACTTGGTGTCCAGGGCAATCATTAAATTTTACAATCATATCGTCCACATATACATCAACTTCTTTATGCATCATGTCATGGAATAAGGCAGTCGCT
Source organism: Chenopodium album (assembly GCF_948465745.1). Lineage (NCBI taxonomy): Eukaryota > Viridiplantae > Streptophyta > Magnoliopsida > Caryophyllales > Amaranthaceae > Chenopodium > Chenopodium album. The sequence continues at coordinate 23,436,167 of NC_137846.1, read as the reverse complement.
GCTCTTTGGTAAGTGGCACCCGCGTTTTTCAACCCGAATGGCATCACCGTGTAACAGTAAGTGCACCATGGTGTTATGCAGGTTGTTTTCTGCATGTCTTATTCCGCCATGAGAATTTTTTTGTAACCCGCATACCCATCCATAAACAAGAGAAGTGCATGATTGGTTATATTATCTACTAAGATGTCGATGTGTGGTTAAGGGAAGTCGTCCTTCGGACTTGCCTTATTGAGATTTCTATAGTCGACACACATTCTTACTCTACCATCTTTCTTGGGAATTGGTACCACGTTGGCGACCCATTTTGGATACTTGGATACCTTGATAAAACCTACAGTTATTTGTTTTTGAACTTCTTTTATCTTAAGAGCTATGTCGGGTTTCATTCGATGCAACTTTTGTTTTACATGTATCATTCCTGGAATTAGTGGTACAGTGTGTTAAGCAATTACTCTATTTATTCCTGGCGTATCTTCATATGAACAAGCAAACACATCGATAAATTCCTTTATTAGATTTATTAGATCGGTTCTTTCTTCTTGATTAAAAGTTAAGCCAATTTTAACTTCTCTTTTATTGGTGGGATCCCTTGAGATGTTAACAGTTTTAGTTTATTCAATTATTGTTGTTTTATTCTCAAGTGTTTCTATTGCTTTAATTATTTCTTTTTCATTTTCATTGTCAGTAAAGCAATGCTCGTCATCTTGGGTAAGAGAGTAACACGAGAAGTAAGCAGAAGAAGACATATTATTAAATTCTGAAATCATTACATCAAAAAGGGAAACGCTCGTTGGGACTTGACTACTAACTATTCCAGGAGTAGGTACTAAACTAGGTGAGATATAAGGAGGTGCAACTACGAGAGTCTTAGAAGACTCGACAATAGAAGACTCAGACTCGGACTCAGAATCTGACTTAGACGACTCAGACTCATTGAACATAGGTTCTTGTCCTGTAGTTATGGAGATCTTCCTTCCACTTGGTATAATCACTTTAAGGTCTTGCGCCATCCTTAGGCTAGTCCTTCCGCTGGAGTGATGAGCTTAGAGGGGTCAAAGTTCTTGCTTTGTAGCCCTGTTTGGATAAGCGCGGAGTTATTGTCGGCACACTTAGGCTCATTTTTCTCGTACCCAAAGAGGAGACCCATGACATTATAGTCAAAGCATGGAGGTGCTTGTTCCTTGTGAATAGGAACTGGGATCTCGTCTAGAAAATTACAATTCCATAGAGATTTCAAACAAGTGTATTATTCCGATAAAGGGTTCAGAATTATCCCCTTCATGACAAGTGGTTCTGGGAATTCATAGCATGGGTAGTCTTCTCCGTCTTTTATGAATTTTCAATTTAAAGTGGTGAAAGGAATGGTGTCCTTCGAACAAGTGTATTATTCTGATAAAGGGTTCAGAATTATTAGAAAGCTAATTATTCAAGGTCAAGTGATTAGAATGCCTAGTTGGAGGTCGCTTCCGATCAGTAATATTAATGTATAATTAATATTACAGCTTAATCTTTACTGAATCTTATAGGTCACACCCAATCAAGTAAATGATCCGTAACAATGAATTAATCCGAAAGGAATTAATGAGTCATTAGAATATTATGAGCATAGACGTTGGATATCAAGCTAGGAGTGTTGAGATCGAGCATCACGAGTCGAGTCGGATTAATAAGACGATGAGATGGTAAAAATCAAGCAATCATCAAGTGCTAAATACCCCTAGCATCGGAATGCCTTGAGCAAACCGAGTGCTAGGGGCATGGGTGTTAGCATAGCTGCTAGCATGCGCGCAGCACCATGTCGAGGCTACTAGCAGCGCTGGCTGGTGCAGGCATTGCGTGCTAGCATCGCTGGCAGCAGGTTAGGCCTTACTAGCTGCTTCTAGGGAGAAGCGCACTGCCCTGAGCCCAGCCGTCCACAAGGCAGCAGGCCCGCAACAAGGCCAGCAGGCCCAGCCAAGGGAGCCAGGCGCCAGCGTGGCAGCCTTGGCGCCCAAGGTTGGCTGCGATCAACTGGCGTGTAAGGAGTGGGGAGGCCGAGTATGTGGAGGTTTGTTAGGGAAGCTTAGGGGGCAAGGATTTGGTCCTCTCCCCTTGTGGTCCTCACCTACTCCCCCTCTCTTGATATGCCACTTGTTAATTCTTGATTGCGTTGCCTTTTTCTTTTATTTTTGATTTAAATTAAAATAGAAAAAAGGATATTTTACCAACTCTCCCACATTAATGGGAGAGAGGAATGTTCATGGATTTCTCTATAAATACCAAGTTTTGGAATTTGAGAAAACTCACTTGGAGTTGAACTCAATAGAGCATCTCCTAATAAGTGAGTAAACCTTTAAGTTCGTAATACTCTAAGTTCTTTTCGGTTAAGCCCAAGATAAACTCCAGGGTAGGGGTCGTACGGGTCGTGCTTGAGGATGGACTTTTGTAGGAGGTTCACGCACTTGCAGAACTAGCTTTTCAAGTACGAGCTCTCTAAGGAGCGAAGTACGCTACAAGGGTAAAATCGTCTTTCCTCTTCTCTTGTTAATTACGTTATTAATTATGTTAATTAATATGCATAGTTACATTTATTTATGTGCGGGTCTTGGGGTCGGGTTTTGTTTTCACGTGGTGTTGGACATCACGAAACCCAACAAGTGTGGGGGGGGGGGGGTAGTGATCCATTGGGATTTCCTTTTTCTAGGTGCGAGTTGTTCTTTGTGCATTGGTTCTTTCACGGGCTCGTTTAAGATCTTCTAGAGTTGGTTCTAAACCAAGTCCAAAAGTATCTAATTTAGGGAGGCCAGGTAATCCCATTCGTTTAGCTATCTCTTTTTTCTTTCCTAGAGTCATTCTAGGAAATTGTCCCTATTTTTTAAGGATAGCGTTAACTACGAGATTTGAATGGGGTTGCAGTAAAGAGGGGTCTTTTCATCTTATTCGATTAGAGAGACCACTTCAGCGATAAAGCCCCATAAATCTTTGTCATTCTCATCGTGCTCCACATTAATGATTGGTTTATCAACCGCTTTGATTCTCATAGGGGAAGTGTAGACACCTAAAAATGTCTCCCCAAAACCAAACCCGATGATGAACAACCTTTCACCGCCATTATTGGCCGGGTTGAGTATTTAATCTTGAAATGGGTTAAATCCATATTCAATCCCAACACATTTCATAAACCAACTCAACTCCTAGTCCATTTCCCCAAACCATAACATATTTTCCTCTTTTCGTGCCTTTAAACCAAAAATAATTCATTTCGTGTCCCTTAAAATCATTCATTTCGTGTACTTTTTATAAAAACGTTTACACAAGTTTATTTTGGTCCTTCATCTGGGTCCAGTGATTGAGTAATTGGATGGGGCTTTAAAAGAGCTTTCCAACGATATATTATTGACGAGAGGTGGATTCTAGGTCGTTGAAACTAAAATTCCTCCAATCAAAACTAAATTTGTAACCAAACCTACACCTAGTAATAGGGCAAGTTCGGATCGAACCACTAGGAATGGGGGGAAGTTAGCTATTTCTAAAGTCAAGCTATTTCGAAGCGTAAAAGGAAATGTAGGCTATCTAAGTTCAACTAAACAAACAAGGCAAACACAAAGTAAATCAATATATCAAACACTAGGGAGTTAAGATCCATATGCACTTGCAATGAACACACACTAATCGGGTTGGAGATTGACTAATTCGAGTTTTACAAGGGAAGATAGATAATGCAATCAAAAGAGTTCGACAAGCTATTTCCTAGAGGTCTAACTAGCGCCAACTACGAAAGACTCTAACTAGGAACGTCACTAACCAAGCTCAATCGACAAATGCGAGCTACAAATCAATGGTCCGTATCAATGTAGACTCACAATACAATTTAGCATAATTCTCAAGGCCTAATCGAATTACACACATGCACAATTTCCATTAATCACTTTAATCTCAATAATTAATCAACATAATCACCAAATTAAGCACAATCAATCAATCATACAAGTTTTACCCAATCCCTAGCCAAACAACTACTCTAACATCATCATCTAATCACAAACAACTAAAGAAATCAAGAATCATCAAAACATGAACAACAATTACACTCATAAAAGATCAAACATCAAAATTAATCAAACAAACATGAATAAACAACAAAGCAATAAAATGAGATAGAGTTAGAAATGCTAATTGATAATAGAGAAGATCTTCAACACAATTGTCACCATTGAATCTTCAATCTCTCAATCACCATTGAAATTCCTCAATTTCTCTCTCTAAATCTAATCCTAAACTAACCCTAAAACTAGAGATCGAAGCTCTCAACTAAGCTAAAATTATGATAAAAGATTATCTCTAATTGCTTCTAATCACTCTCCCAAAAAACGGGTTACAAGGTGTAAATAGGAGTCGCGAAACGAAGCCAATCAAAACAGGTACCCGGAGCGGCGCGCACCCGTGCAAGGGGGTTGTGCGCCCGCGCCCGTGGATTACACATCCGCGCTCCTCTAGGTTCCTTCGATTCTTCTCGAGGCTTCGTGCGTTCGCTAATGGCTTCAAATGAGCGCACCGAATGTTGATGATTGACACTAAGGAGGCAGATCCAAAAGCACTTGACAGTGGGTTCAACACCACTCCTTCATGAGAGCGCAAGACCTAGAACTTGGAGAATCCGCTTCCTTGCATCTTGAGCTTTCCTATTGCCATGAGCTTGCTCCAAAAGCATCTTCCACCTTAGTAAACCACCAATATCAAGAGCAGGACCTTGTACAATACCTACAACCATGAAAAGAGAGCAAATAAAGGAGAAAAGACTAGAAAAACCATAGAAATGCACAAAACCACAAAATAAGAGAGAAAAGGTAAAACAAAGAGCAAATGCATAAAACTAAGCATTTATTCAAAAGGAAAGCTATGAAAAGAAGGTAAAAAACAACCTAAATACTCATCAAATGGGTGCCATTTATGACACCCATCACATACCCCCAAGAATATCTTTTGCATGCCTCGAGCAAAACAAAACCAAGGGAAAGAAAATGACGAGCTTATTCAAACAAACAAAAGAAAAGACAAGACAAGAATATACACTAACTCACTTTCGTAGGAATCACGGTCAATTTCAGCAACTATGGACAAGCCATTTAAACCCCTAGATCGCCCTAGAGGACGAGTAATGCTCTCGTAAGGGTTTCCTAAGAGATTAACCCATAACTCTCAAAAACCAAACAAACAAGGAAAAGCATGAAAAAGAAGCAAAAAGAAAAGGAAAGAAAACAAATGTTCATGAGTGGACTTTTGCAAATGTACAAGCATAAATGAATGCAAATCTTTCTAAAAAAGTAAGGGAGTGCACGTTTAAAGATATCTATGGTTGATTGAAACATAGGACATGCAAAGCATAGAGAACTTATCAAGACACAAGTCACTTTCATCTCAAAACATTTTTATCACATTCTCCCAATTAGCTTCAAATCTACATTTTAGCAAGCATCTTAATGGTTCCTCGAAGGAAATGGAAAAAGAAAGAAGTTTGAGGCTACTCGACGTCTCAACTATTGTATCCCGCTCTATAAGCTTGACCTACATCTCCCTCCACCGACTAGTGACTCAACCACAAAGGTCAAAAGGTCTTGGAAAGGGTTGTAATGTAAGGGCGAAAAGGGCGAAGGTAGGCTAAAATTTGAGATTTGGTGGTATACCTAAATTGTCAAGCAAAGATTGGCCAAATCTCAAAACCAAAACCAAGTAATCACCAAACAAAAACACAACACCCCCAAGCTTATTCAAAGCCAAGAATCACAAACATATGTACAAAAAGCCTAAGAACGCTTCCCCTCAAGCTTGAACAAAGCGTCCTCAATGCTTAAAATAGGGAGAAAGACACTTACATCAAAATATTTTTGAATTTTTCATTTTTCACTTTTTTCAATTTTTGTCAAAGGTTTTGAATGTGCTTTGCTTTTTCACAATTTTTTTTTTCATTTTTTCACTTTATTGTCCTCGCCTCTTTTAACTGTGGACGATTTTTTCAACATTTGCATTTGCTTATTATTCACAAAATATTTACAACTTAAACTTGCATTCATCATAAGAACCAAACAATCATTCTCATCCACCAAAACTCCAACATAAGACACCAAATGCTTCATAAAAACCAATGATGGGAACAAAAATAAAGATGTGGCTTGAAATGAAGGGTAAATGGCTCAAATGGTTAGCAAGAAAGCAAATGAAAACCCAAAATAAAGAAGTGAAAACTATCCTAGAAACATAAAAATAACCACCCCGAAAAGATGCCTTTGTCCTTCCTAAATGGCTCGGTCGCGATCTCGGGAGATGAAAAGCAAATTCTAGATAAAGTACATAATAGCCAAGGATCCATGTGCCGCTCAAGAAAATATGTAGAAGTCTTGAAAAGAAAGAAACCTCACAAGGTTGTAGCAAAAACTCACTAAAGGCGTCAAATCCACCAAATGAAGCAACTCCATCTTACCACAAACCAATAGAATCCGGCATCAGGGCCCGAAAAGGTCTAAACTGCTACCTTAGCATACCCTATCCTAGAGTCAACCATGGATACTCTCAAAGCATGCACACCGATAAGATATAGGAAGGCACATATTCAAATGCAAAATTACGGATGGTAGTATGCCCAAATACAAGAGCTAAACAAGTAAGAAGAAAATATAGCCTCAAAATCTTTTTGTGTGTTTTGGTTCGTTAAAGCAAGAAAAAGGTAAAAGAAAAGAAAGGAAAGAAAAGAAAAAAGAAAAGAAAAACACAAGAATGCAAGCAAGACAAGTAAAACCCAATCATCAAACAAGCGGTCATTCGGCAACATCACCAATGACCCCAAACATGCTAGGTGTTACAAGGCAAACATTCTCGAACAATCAACTCTTCCTAAACTAAACCTATTCTAAGCAGTCAAGAAAGAAAAAGAAAGAAAAGAAACAGAAGGATCTCACCGTGTACTCCAAGCAATGCTAATGAATATAAATGAAGGGAAGCATAAATCTTCATGATGCTCCAAAAGCAAAAGCAAGGATAACATTCCAAGTGAGAAATAAAAAAAAAACTATATATAAAAAGAAATTGTTAGTAACTTCCGAACAAAAACTCAAGACATCTAAACTAAGACAAAAATGATCATAGAATTAGAGAAAGTGAATCATATAGCAGAGAGAAAACTTATCCATCCAGAAAACAATCAACCAGCATAAAAACAACGGTCAAGCAACATACCAACATCATATCATCATCATCAGAAAAAAATTGCAGCAAAAAGAAACCAACAATATATCATCATCAGAAAGAGATACCAAGTCGAAGACAAAACCATAGTGAACCATAAAAGTAAGGGGGGAAAACAACGCAGCACAGCAAACATAAGAATACTCCCCCAAGCTTAAAATGAGCTTCCCCCCAAGCTCAAACCAAGCAACAAGCTGGAAAAATAATCAACACAAAAGCAAACGAGCATAAAAGGGGGGGCAACCAAAATGACATCACTCGGCATTGTGGTAAGGGGTAGATTGGGTATTCCCCTCACCAACCTCAGAAGAAACATGGCTAATGACATCATCCACATCCATAGGACCCTTTCCCTTCAACCGACTCTCCCTCATGGCCTTGTCCCTAGAAAAATAGTGGGACCAATCATCTAGAGAACCGACTCACCCGAGAGCCCTTATCGGCCGAAAGTCTCAGGATTAGGGAGTGGGTTAGGGTTAGCCGGGTCATAAGCAAAGTCACACCCTCCGGGCCTCCTATAGTCGTAAGAGGTCGGAGAGGTCCCCTTAATCGCATGGGGAGGCACATTGGGTCCCTTCCAATAGGGATAGCACAATCGAGGTCCAAGGGCCGGGTCATATGGGGCACATTGAGGTATGCATCCCTGTTGAACCGGGAGGTGAGGGTAGTTAACATATGACTCAACCTCTCCCCTCATTACATGCATATCATAAACTTGCCTAGCATGGTAATCATAGCCGAAAACAAAGTCATTCCCTAAAGGTGAACAATTCAAAACATTTGCAATGGAATCGATCTTTACATGCAAAATGGACAAGTCACAAGTAGAGAAAGAAGGTGAAGAAGGGGGAATTGAAGATGTACCTCCCCAGGACGCCCGGGGAAAAGAGGGAGCAAGATGGTGAACGGGGGCATACGGATTGTGGCGGAGATTTGGCAAAGGAGCCTTCTTGAGAGATTGGTCCACCAGCCACTTGTTTGGCCTTCAAGGAAGAGCGGTGCCCAAGCATCGAGCGGTAGCCTCCAGATGAGGGATAGGGCACCAATCGATAGTCCTTGAAACTTTCCAAACAAACAAGTCTTCTTAAGAAGTACGCTCCAAAAACCTTTGATTGATCAAGGAATAGATACTAAGTAGACGGGATAGAGTTTTCTCTCGTTTAACATGAATAGGCTCAAGGGACTCAAGCATCTTCCCATATTTCTTGTTGAGAGAGAGAGCCAAGATAGTGATCATTCCTCCCAATTGAATGCTTCCGGAGAGAAAGACACCATCACGAATATCGATGAAACAATCAAGCAAATGGGACGCAAAATCTAGGACCTTGACCTTTTCTTCAAGGGGTTTGTCCGCCAACCAAAGAAAACTTAGTTCTTCCCTAGAAATGGCTCCAAGAGACTCTTTAGATAAAAATGCATAGGTGAGGAGCCGACTAAAGTATCTCAAAGCCGGGTGAATGATGGAATCCGACTTGGAATATTGAGGACGATAACTATCTTCAACCGATATGTGTCTCCACCAACGACGTTCCTTATAATTATGATCTCGTTGCAAAACCTCAAAAGCCGGGTAAATGTAGGAAGTAGGAGAGAGGAATCGAGTGGTCATTGTTGAAAACTTGAAAAGTAAGCATTTGAGTAGACACACCATCCAAATTCTCCTCATGCACTTCCAAAGATGGAAGAAACTCGAAGGTAATGCGGGTATAGGTCGGATCTTTAAGACCAATGAATTCTTCCAACCCCAAATTTCGAGCCAAGAATCTCACATCTTTGTCAAATCCTAATGATGTTGTTGCCGATGCATCATAGAATCGAGTTGATAAAAGATTCCTAGATGAAAGACGAATGAAATTATCCCAATGCTCTTGCTTGGTAAATTCAATGCCATAAGTCTCTTCGACATTGGGCGGAGGTGGCACAACCTCCCTAGAATTAAAACCGCGTGTCCTCTTGGCCCGGCGAAGAGGTGCCATCTAAACACAAGCAAACAAGAACTAGGTTCAAAATCATGAAAGAAATGATGTAAAAAGATGGTGCGTATCAAGAGCAAATAAATTCAAGGCCACCATTATCATGGAAATAAGCAAATTATCACACTGCAAGTGTAAAAGTGCACTTGAACAATAATGCTAGCAACAATTTATGAACTACAAATGAGCAATAAGAGAAACAACACTTCAAACAATCATCTAAAACCCATCAATATGAACATCATTACTACCAAACATCATAACAACATGTCCAACAATGATGGTATCAAAATAGTGGTTGTTCAAGCAAAATCAAGCATCACAAGTTCAATTATCCATCAATAATCATCATCAATACAAGTATTAGAGGTAAGAAAAAAGCAATATGAAACCACCATTAATACAAGTACCAAAAAAAGTCAAATCTCTCATGAAAATCCAAGGTAGAGAATTTATCAAGAAAACCAAAAGAAATGAAGAAATCATACCTTGAATTGGTGATAAATTCTAATGAAATGGAACAAATAGCACAATCACACAGTATCAATCCAAAATTGCAAACTCAAAACCCCAATCAAATAATACCCAAAAATCCCAACTTTTGGAGAGAGAAAATCACAAGGAAAGTGTAAAATTGGAGATTTTGGAGTAATAATCAACTAAATGAAGAGAAAAAGGATGATATTATGATGATAAAATGGCAGAAAAAAAGATAATGATGCTAGAACTCAACAAGAGAAATGAAGTAAGAAAATAGAGGAAGAGAGAGAAAAGAAGATGGTGCGTTTAAAAGAAGGGGGCAGAAGGGGGGCGCGCTCGCGCAGAGGGGCTGCGCGCCCGCGCCACCAGGCCGAGCGGCTGCGCCATGGCCTCGCGCTCCCACGCCCTCCTGGGTCTTTGGCTCCTTCGAAACCCTCTTGTGCGCACACCGGGGGGTACAAGCTACACGCCCATGATGAACACGAGACTAGGCAGTCTCTAAATGCCTTTACGGTGGGTTCAACATGACAATTTCATGAACCCACCATTTCGAACCCACCTAGCTTCAATTCTAACTTATGCCTCCAAATACTCCAAATGAACACTTCATCCTCAAATTTGGTACCAAAATTGTTGGAGATCTTACTTCCATCTAATCAAAAACACCCTAAAATACAATCAAGAAAGAAAAATCAATTAGATCAAAAGCATCAAAAAGGAAAAATAAAATTAAAGAAAATAGAAAAGAAAGTTAGAAATTCGGGTTACCTCCCAAGAAGCGCTTCTTTAACGTCATTAGCTTGACGTTCCCCAGTTTTCAAGGTGGTTCATAGAGGGTTATATTATGAATGACTCCGACAAAAATTCCATCATAGTAACTCTTGAGCCTATGGCCATTGACTTTGAAAGATCTTGAGAAATCTAAAGGAGAGATTTCAATAGAACCATTGGGGAAAACCTCTTGAACCACAAAAGGGCCACTCCAACGAGACATTAACTTTCTGGGAAATAATCTCATCCTTGAATTGTAAAGGAGCACCTTACCACCAACATTGAACTCCTTCTTCTCAATAAGCTTATCATGCACCTCTTTAGTACGAGTTTTACATGCTTTCACAATCATATGCATCCAAACGAAGTTCTTCCAATTCATGTAGATCAAGCCAGCGTTGCTTACCCGCCTTTGCCAAATCGAAATTGATTTTCTTAATAGCCCAAAGAGTACGATGCTCAAGTTCAACCGGAAGATGACAAGACTTCCTATAAACCAATTGGTAAGGAGTGGTGTTAATAGGAGTCTTAAAGGCCGTTCTATATGCCCACAAATCATCATCAAGATTGTCCGACCAATCTTTCCTATTTCTTGCAACCGTCTTTTCAAGAATTAACTTGATTTGACGATTAGACACCTCAACTTGTCCACTAGTTTGAGGATGATAGGGGATTCTGAAACGTTGATTAACCCCATGCTTCTTCAACATCTTGCGGAAGGCACTATGCAAAAAATGAGATCCATTATCACTTATGACCACCTGGGGGATGCCAAACCTTGGGAAAATTATCTTCTTGAACATCTTCATTGCTACCTTATGATCGTTTGTTGGTGAAGCAATGGCTTCAACCCATTTCAACACATAATCAACAGCAACAAGAATACATTGATTCCCATATGAAGAAAGGAAAGGACCCATGAAATCAATTCCCCATACATCAAAAACTTCCACCTCAAGGATGGGTTGTTGGGGAATCTCATTTCTCCTTGAAATATTTCCGATTTTTTGGCACCGGTCACAACTCTTGATAAATTCCCAAGTATTCTTCAAGAAATTTGGCCACCACAATCAACATTGAAACACCTTAGAAGCTGTCCTAGAAACACCCATGTGACCACCACTAGGATCCGAGTGGCACATCTTCAACACACTAGGTATCTCCTCATCTGGCACACATCGACGCAACAAACCATCAACACCTCTCTTGTACAAGATTGGTTCATCCCACACATAATACCTAGCCTCCCTTTTAAGCTTCTTTCTTCGATTCTTGGTAAATGAAGGAGGAAACTCCCCACAAGCAAGATAGTTAACTAAATCGGCAAACCAATGGAGTTCCTTCACATGTATAGCATACAAAGAATCATATAACATTCTATCTTCAATAGGAGACCCGTCATCTTGAACGTGGAAATCCTCAAGTCTAGATAAAAGATCTGCAACCACATTTTCCGCTCTTTTCTTATCTCTAATTTAAAGGTCAAAAGTTTGAAGCTCAAGCACTCAACGAATTAGCCTTGGCTTTGATTCCTTTTTAGCAAAGAGATATTTTAGGGCCGCATGATCGGTGAAGACAATTGTCTTGGACCCTAAAAAATAGCAACGAAATTTTTCAAAAGAATGAACAATTGCCAAGAACTCCTTCTCCGTTGTTGTGTAGTTTCTTTGAGCACCATTAAGAGTTTTCGACATGTAATAAATGACATGAAGCTTCTTATCAACTCTTTGACCAAACACACCCCCAATGGTCGTATCACTAGCATTACGCATCAATTCAAAAGGCAAATCTCACCTAGGGGCTTGGACAATAGGAGTAGAGATCAAAGCTTTCTTCAATTTGTTGAATGCTTCCAAACATTTGTCATCAAACACAAACTCAACATCCTTTTGGAGAAGATCATTGAGAGGCTTTGCTATGAGAGAAAAGTCCTTGATAAACCTTCTATAGAACCTGGCATGTCCCAAGAAAAATCTCACACCTTTCACATTAACCGGAGGTGGCAACTTTTCAATAACCTCAATCTTTGTTTTGTCCACCTCTATGCCTTTGTGAGAAATCTTATTCCCAAGGACTATGCCTTCCTCAACCATGAAGTGAAATTTCTTCCAATTTAATACCAAATTTACCTTCTCACACCTAGCCAAACATTTCTCCAGATTTTCAAGGCATGCCTCAAAGGAAACTTCCCCTACAGAGAATTTATCCATAAACACTTCCATCTCCTCCTCCAACATATCTCCAAATATACTCATCATACATCGTTGAAATGTTCAGGAGCATTACAAAGTCCGAATGGCATTCTCCTGTAAGCAAATGTACCATATGGGCAAGTAAAAGTAGTCTTCTCTTGGTTATCGGGGTGGATAGGAATTTGGAAAAACCCTGAGTAACCATTAAGAAAAAAATAATACTTGTGCCTTGTTAGTCTTTCTTACATTTGATCAATGAAAGAAAGGGGGAAGTGATCTTTCTTGGTGGATGTGTTTAGACGCCTATAGTCTATACACATTCGCCAACCCGTGACCGTCCTCGTCGGGATAAGCTCACCTTTTTCATTCTTGACGATGGTCATGCCCCCCTTCTTTGGAACGACATGAACGGGAAAGACCCACCTAGAGCTTGAGATGGGGAATATAATTCTCGCATCTAGAAGCTTAGTAATCTCTTTCTTCACTACCTCCCCCATTTGGGGATGTAGTTTCCGTTGTCGCTCAATAGAAGGAAGAGCGCCTTCCTCAAGGGTTATGTGGTGTGTACATAAAGCGGGGCTTATACCCTTGAGGTCATCAATGATATATCCCAAAGCACCTTGGTGCCTTTTCAAAATATCACATTACTCTTGAGCTTGGCTCTTGCTCAAAGATACACTAACATTCACGGGATAAGTAGAATTTGGGCCTAAGAACTCATACCTAAGGTGTGATGGTAGAGGTTTTAGCTCTACCGTAGGAATACCTTAACCTTCTTTGGTGGAGGCCGCTTGCAAAGCTTCTTAGCTTGAGATCTTTATGCACATTTTCTCATCACTTCCTTCCAAGCTTCCATCAATGACTCTCTCAATGAAGGTCATTTCCTTGCCATGCTCACCTATCATTTTTTTGTTCAACAAAACACACTCAAGAGAATCATTAGAGGCGAGCAAGTGCTCATGCATGGAATTCATAATGTCATCTAAAATTTCTATTCTCATACAATTCTCTATTGAAGAAGAAGGGTATTGCATACTCTCATTCAAGTCAAACTCAATCTCTTATTCCCCCACCTTGAGAGAAATTTTAGCACTCTTGACATCAATAATAGCTCCCGATGTTGCAAGGAAGGGTCTACCAAGAATGATGGGGATATTGGAATCTTCGTCCATATCAAGTACAAAAAAATCTACCAGGATCACGAACTTCCCTACCCTTAAGGGAACATCCTCTACCTTACCTTTTGGGATTTTAATGGACCTATCGGCTAACTGTAAGGTAATGTTGGTAGGTCAAAGTTCTCCTAGCTCAAGTCTTTGATAGACCAAGTATGGAATAAGACTAACACTAGCTCCTAGGTCACACAAGGCATTATCAATTTGTGTCTTGTTAATAGCACAAGGGATAGAAAAATTCCCGGGATCTTTCAACTTAGGCGGCATCTTGTTCATTATGATGGCACTATAATTTTCGGTTAAACTAACGTTTCCGCCATATTACAAGTTCTCCTCCCATTCAAGAGTTCCTTAAGGAATTTTGCATAATTCGGCATTTGGTCAATGACATCGGTAAATGAGAGGGTAAGATGAAGTTGCCTAAGCATCTCTATGAATTTGCCAAATTGTTCATCTAATTTGTGCCTATTAAACTTTTCGGGGTATGGGAGCTTAGGTTTGATAACTTCTCTCACTTTCTCTTTCACTTTTTCAACTTGTTCTTCATCAACTTTCTCAACCAAAGGACTCTCATCTCCCTTATTCTCAATTAGGTCCTTGCTAGGACTCTCCTTAGCATCACTCTTCTTAGAAACTCCACTCTCAAGAATCCTACCACTCCTAGTTACAATTGCATTCATAGAACTCTTAGGATCTAAAACTAGCTTGTGAAGTTAAAGAAGAAAGATTTACAAACTCTTTCAACATACTAGCCAATTGAGAAATTTGGTTCTCTAACCCCTTACTATAAGTCATCATGTCATTAATCTTCTCATTACTAAGGGTTACATGAGTATTCAAAACCTTGGTTTGGTTCTCAATGAAATCCTCTAACCAACTCCTAGATGAAGATGGTTGATCATAGAAACTATCACTTTGGCCTTGGGTCTTTGGAGTAAATCCGAATGGGGCACCTCCATGAGTATTGTTTTTAAAATTCCCCCTACTTTGATTACTCCAATTACCCCTACCTTGATTTTTGCCATGATTTTGATTATGGTTACCATAACTTTGGTTATTATCTCCATATATTTGGCCATGACTTTGACCATTATAACCATGGTTGTTATAGTTACCACGAAACCCTTGGGTTCTTTGGTTCCCATAACCACTATTTTGGTTATAATTATCATAGTTCCCGTGGTTGTGATAATTCCTATTCCCAACATTCCTTTGAATATCAAATATAGGTCCAAAATCATTATTAGCAACATAATTCACATGCTCATTCCCATTCCCATCATATTCATCATTTCTATCACAAGAAACATTAGGGCAAAAAGAAGCATCATGATCATTCATTCCACAAAACTAACATTCATTAATCATATAATAAGAAGAGGGAAAAGTGTTAGGGTAAGGAGGTGTACCTCTCCCCTTAATTTGGGAGGGTAGAATCGGTGTTTATGAAGTTACACTCTCGAGCTTAACCTTGATAGATACCACCTCTTTCTCTAAATCCGAAATTTGCGTGGACAAATTGTTGATAGCATTGAGTTGATCGATCGAGCATCCCGTGGTGTTACTCTTATTTTTTGGCTTTTTCTCACCCTCTTGCCAATCCATGTAGTGTCTCACTACATCCTCAATAATATCAACAACTTCTTCCTTAGTCTTGTTCATTATTGGGCCTCCGGCTCCGGCATCAATACTTGACCTCCCTTGAGGAATCAAACCACCATAAAAGATTTGAATGATTTGGTAAGTGGGTATTCCTTATACCTCTCCCATGCTTCATAGAGGTTTTCACTAGTCCTTTGCTTGAAACCTTGAATCAAAGCTCTAGCCTCCGTCGTTTTCTTTTGAGGGAAGAAATGGGAAAGAAATTCTTTAGTGACTTCATCCCAAGTTCTCAAGGAATTAGGCTTCACTTCCTTGCCTAGCCACTCTAGTCTTGAGCTCTTCAAATTAGGGAGAAAGGAAATAGCTTGAGCCTTATGAATTCTTATGTGACCCCGCTCACCTTAATTGTGATGCAATATTTCTCAAACTCCTTAAGATGATTAAGGGGACTTTCATTGGTTCCACCACTATATTTTCGCCTTTCAATCAAAGTTATATATCATTGTCGTCTTGAGTTCAAAGTCACTTTCCGGAATTGAAAATGGAGCAATCCCGCTCTCATACTTATATGCACCCGGAGTTCCCAACTCCTTCAATGTCACCCTTGGAACTTCTCCCGTGTTCTCTTACACACACAATCTTAAAAAAAATATTAGTAGCATGGCTACAAATTTAGCCTAAAGAGAAAAATCTTTTTGTATTTTTGAAATGAAATGAAATAGACTCAACAACTATAACAATAGCAAACAACTACGCCATTCCCCGGCAACAGCAACATTTTTGACGAGAGGTGGATTCTAGGTCGTTGAAACTAAATTCCTCCAATTAAAACTAAATTTGTAACCAAACCTACACCTAGTAATAGGGAAAGTTCGGGTCGAACCACTAAGAACGGGGGGAGGTTAGCTAGTGCCAAAGTCAAGCTATTTCGAAGCGTAAAAGGAAATGTAGGCTATCTAAGTTCAACAAAACAAACAAAGTAAACACAAAGTAAATCAATATATCAAACAATAGGGAGTTAGGATCCACATGCACTTGCAATGAGCACACACTAATCGGGTTGGAGATTGACTAATTCGAGTATTGCAAGGGAAGATAGATAATGCAATCAAAAGAGTTCGACGATCTATTTCCTAGAGATCTAACTAGCGCCAACTACAAAAGACTCTAGCTAACTAGGAACGTCACTAACCAAGCTCAATCGACAAATGCGAATTCTCAAGGCATAATTCTCAAGGCCTAATCGAATTACACACATGCACAATTTCCATTAATCACTTTAATCTCAATAATTAATCAACATAATCACCAAATTAAGCACAATCAATCAATCATACAAGTTTTACCCAATCCCTAGCCAAACAACTACTCTAACATCATCATCTAATCACAAACTACTAAAGAAATCAAGAATCATCAAAACATGAACAACATTACACTCATCAAAGATCAAACATTAAAATTAATCCAAATAAACATGAATAAACAAAGCAATAAAATGAGATAGAGTTAGAAATGCTAATTGATAATAGAGAAGATCCTCAACAAAATTGTCACCATTGAATCTTCAATCTCTCAATCACTATTGAAATTCCTCAATTTCTCTCTCTAAATCTACTCCTAAACTAACCCTAAAACTAGAGAGAGAAGCTCTCAACTAAGCTAAAATTATGATTAAAGATTATCTCTAATTGCTTCTTATCACTCTCCCAAACATCGGGTTACAAGGTATAAATAGGAGGCGCGAAACGAAGCCGATCAAAATAGGTACCCGGAGCGGCGCACCCGCAAAGCAGGGCTACGCACTCGCGCAAGGGGGATGCGCGTCCGCCCCCGCGCTCCTCTAGGTTCCTTTGGTTCTTCTCGAGGCTTCGTGCGTTCGCTAATGGCTTCAAATGAGCGAACCAAATGATGATGATGGACACAAAGGAGGCAGATCCAAAAGCACTTGAACATGAGTTCAACACCACTCGTTCATGAGAGCACAGCTTGAGAGCGCAAAAGCTGGATCTTGGAGAATCCGCATCCTTGCATCTTGAGCTTTCCTATTACCATGAGCTTGCTCCAAAAGCATCTTCCACCTTAGTAAACCACTAATATCAAGACCCAGACCTCGTACAATATCTACAACCATGAAAAGAGATCAAATAAAGGAGAAAAGACTAGAAAAACCATAGAAATGCACAAAACCACAAAATAAGAGAGAAAAGGTAAAACATAGAGCAAATGCGTAAAACTAAGCATTTATTCAAAAGGAAAACTATGAAAAGAAGGTAAAAAAAACCTAAATACTCATCAAATGGGTGCCATTTATGACACCCATCAATTATAAGCCCAAATACGAGTTATAACGAATACGTTATGGTCAAAATACTAAACTGAGCCTAAACCGAACCTAAGCCCACCTTACCAATGACCCAATAATTATGTGGAGGGTCCAAAGGATTTAATCTCATTCCTAAACAAATTAGGATTAATTGGAATCTTCTATAAGTTTCTAAAATATCTTCATTATGCTTTATGAAAAGATAAGATTGAAGAGTTTGAAATTGAATGAAACTCCTCTTTTTGAAAGTCCTAATTCTATTCGAATTGAAAGACGTCCAAAGAGAGTCAGATATTATTTTCGTGCCTCATAGTTTTGATCTAAATCTTAGATGGTTGGATAGTCCTTGAAATTTTCATTTTAATAATATATTATAATATTAATTCTGAGCTATAACGAAAAAGATATAAAAGAAATACAAAACTCTATCCAAAACTGATACCGTCCCACTATTTCGGCCATATCTTTTATTCTACAAAAGATTTTAATCTAATTCTAATTGGGTTAGAAACTAGACTTCAAGATCTTTCTAACGACATTATTTATTTTATTCCAAATTCTAGATCAAAAGATATGATAAAAATAAAAACCGTAAAAATTGATGCCTATTGCAAGAGTTTTATTCTGATTCGAATTCGGATTTTATCTTAATTCTTCGACCCTTCTTTTTTCTTTATAAATAGAAGTCATAGCACCCCTTTTCAATCATTAACAAGCTTGATCATAAAATCATTCTCTTCTCTCTCTTTAGCCTAAATACTAGCCTCCCTATTCTTCCATAATACTTCCCCTAAGCATTCTAAGGAATCCAGACAATACCCGAAGTTCTATACTTAAACCAAGGCGTGAAAGGTATAGTTAACAGAGGGTTTGGACCAAATCAACTCTACTTTTTATTTAATTTAATTCTTTCAATTTGATTTATATATTATTGAAGTTACTAATAGTTTATTCATGATGTAGCAATTCAAGGAAACGCGGAAAGTGAGTAATTAATCACTTAATTACTCTAATTTTTATTCTTGTTGCTAGTATCATGATTATGTTTATTATGATTTGATTTGAATAACAATTTATTGTTGAATTGCTTCCAATATTAATGTTGTTTTTACTATATTTGTTGATCACTATATTGCATGTTTCAAGGGAATATGTAAATTCAAAATCACGCCTAATAAGATAATTTGGATGACCGGTTTAGGTTCCTTTTTAATCTTGTTTTTTAATTAAAGTGATCACAATATTTTAGAATTATATGTTGCATTAATGTTTAACCAATTTAGCCTAATGTTACTTTGGAGAAAATTGAATCTTTGTTTGCATGCCTTTGAGATCGCAGGAATCACTTTTCGAAATAAGAATCGAGTAGAGGCCAATACGGGGGAATGTGACACCATGACTCACTTCGTACCATCATCCCCGATCCTCCTTTCGTGGTTCCGAACCATATGGAGTTAGTAATTTCATGGATTATGAATGGGGTGTAACCTTCACGGGTCAATCGTTGTTGCCTTTCGTTGTCCCTTTATCATGGTTGCCTTTTTATGATCCGTGAACGGTTTACAAGTTCCTTACAAAACTTGTAGGCATCTCCCTACTTTATTTGTCCCTAATCATATACGTCAATTCCCACTTCCTATGAGTTCCAATCATATTCACACATGCTTAACGTAGGCGCGCTTTGAACGACGCCTATAATTTGGCGACTCCACTGGGGAGGATTCTTGGTTATTTATCAATTTAATTGATCGGTATTTAATTGAGATAAGTGGATGAGACTTGAAAGATTCTTGAATTGTATTCTTGCAATTTAATTAGCATTGTCACATATGCATATACATTTTAGCTTTCCTATTTTTGTCACAATAGTACGTTTTCCACGTATGTGGCTAGCCCCGGGGGATTTAAGCTCTATCAACCCGAAAATGTTCATGACAGTAAGGGTACATCCGAGTTATTAAATCCACCCAAACCATGGAGTCGAGTTCGGTTTCATCACAAACTCATAGAGCCGCCCGTTGGCATACACCCTCAAGGGAGGTTGCCTTGTTAACGCGTTTAAACTCTTCACCATGGTACCCTTTGACACCCCAAAGCTTGACCATAGAGGAACATAGAACTTGACAATGTGTTTATATGTGCATTTTTTTTATTGACTTATTATTTTTATTTTTTCTCTTATCAAAACTTTTTTAGAGTTGAGTCATAGCTTTTTTTTTTGTTTTTTTTTTATGAGTCATCCCGGATTTTTATTCTCGTATTCTACAAAAGCGCCAACCTGTTTTGGTCATAGCCGGTGTTCTAGAAAAATTTACGTGTCGTGCCAACTATGGATCTGTAGCCCCGCGTTTTATCTTTCATTTGGAGTTGGTATCGTCCGAATCAAAGTCATAGATCAAAAGTTATAACCAATATACTACAGCCTGTCCAGTTTAGGTGTCTTTTTAGCGTCAACTTTCTTATTAATTTAATTTTTTTTAATATTTTTTCGTGTCAAGCTATTCTTAGACAAGTCCTTTAATCAGTGTCAACTCGTATAACATAGGATTATAGATTTTTGTTTTTATTTATTTAATGAGTCCTAACTCTTCAAGAATTCTAGTCCTCTTCCTAGTTTCTTGTGATTTTTGTGCTAACCTTAACATGTGTTCTTTGTCTTTGATGGTGGTTGATCTTATTTATGACTAACGATTTTCAATTGAACGTTTTCACCTTGTAAATAGCATAAACATTAAAATTGGACAAAATTAATCAAGTTAGTTTGTCTTTTTATTCTTCCGTGCTATTTTTGGACCTTGCGTCAGTCGTTTTTATATCGTTTACGTGTCTAGCCATACGATCATACCACGAGTCTTATAAACTCATCGAATCACATTTGTTGAGTCGTTGCACATACTTTGTCTTTGAGTAATGCACTATATTGTTTATGATCGTATATTAGGACCATGCATGCGTCGTTTTCCGTCGTAATAGGAATGAGTGGAGTATTTCCCAATGGTTTTCAAAATTCTTTCATACACTCTTCCTTTCCAATCCGATTATTGAGTTAATGCATTAAGTGAGCTCATTTTGTTCCATAGTACATGAGTTCAAGAATCAGTAGGCAAGAGTTGGAAGAATAAGGGGAACGTCATTCCTTCCTTCTTTTCTTCCAATCAAAGCATCAACACTAGCAAATTTCTTGTCCCCCCTGGCAGTAACAAGTAATTCATAAGCAACTATGAAGACGTAGCACAAGACAAGTTTTCCATACAAGATTTCATGCCTTTTTCTTTTGTTTCAAATCCTTCCCCCTAAAAAGCCTAGCATAGGTTCTCCTTATCCATGTTTCTATGTAACTTCTTCATATATGAGTATCTCCTTCTTACATTCGATCATGTGATTAGCAAAAAATAAAAAAAATAAAAAAAAAATATCGATTGCCGAACCAAACATCAGGTATACCAATGATTTGAGGTACCTTTGTAACTCATTCATTCCCCATTAACCATTCAATCACATATCCATTTCTTCATCAACCCCTTTGAGCCTCGTCTAATGATTGGCCTTATTTATTCAACCCGTATTCACCTAGCCCTGGGATGGGAAAGTGTGAAATTTGTGTAACATTCAAAAAGCAAGTAAAAAAAAATCAGCAAAGCAACAATAAAACAAAGTCTAAGGGCAAGTGTTCCAACGTCTTTGATATGAACACGTCTCAAATTGCGTCTCTCATCGAGTGCTTGGTATCGTGCCTTAGAAACATGAATGCTAAGTGAGTGATGGACCGCATGATCTGAGATTTCCCACATTGATTCAAAAGAATGAAAAAAGAATAACCAAAGCAAAAAAAAAAAAAGAAAAAAAAATGTTGAAAATAAACTTGTAAAATTCAAAATTTTCAAATTCACAATTACACATCTTGGGGATTCTCTCGAGTCTTGAGCCTTTTACCCTTTTCTTCTTTAAACCATCAACTTAACCACGTTACAACCCTCCAAAGACCTCTTTGAGGTGTACGTACACTTGTGCAAAGTTCGGTTAGAGCTACGTTCGGCCTGATTCCTAACTGATACGTAAGCAACCTCACATCGAGGTGCGGCCACAATAATATTCGTATCCACACATGATCGAGTCATTTCCAATGCTTATCCCTTCCCTTATAGAGTTAGACTTGGGGGCTTGAACCCGCATCACTTAGCTTACACAGCCTAAAGAGTCATCATCTTTGACTCTTCTCACATCTATTTCCATCACTACAGCCTTTGCAGCCAGTCTTAGTGATCCAAGATCAACCAACACACTTAGAAGCTCTATGTATCAAGAACCGGTTGCCCTTGTTCTAGAAACTCTTGGATTTAGCCCATTTGATCTCATGCCCGAATTTGTCACTTTTCTCACTTGGGAGATCACTTAAAGCCTACAAAGGAGTGTTATTTATGAGTGCATGGCCCATTTACTACTTTGGGCTATATAATTATGTTTGATTTATCTTTTATTTAAGTTGTAATAAGGCTTTGAGGAGTTACTAACTTTCTCTCTTATTTAGCCGTAAGCTTATGTGTGAATAGGAGTTATTGTAACTCTTAATTGCTGATTTGTATCTACCCATTCATATAGGTGTTACAAAGGAGTGAATTAAACTGGGCAGATTTACGAAGACAGTGCAGAAAGGAAGCCGTTTCAGCACATTAGATTTCAATCAAGGATTTTTCCTTCATCTAGAAAGCTTTTGAGGAGTTTCTTTTTTTCAAATTGATTGATTTAATCTGGATTATATTTTCTGAATCTTCAAGCCTTTGAGAGTCTTAAGGCATTTTCGTATTTGTTTTTGCTTTCTGTTTTCAGCAATATTTCATCATTTATAATTTTAATAGTCTAGCAAAATAGTGAAAAAGAATGACTGGTGGAGAGGAGCTTGCTAGAATGTTACAAGCAATCACTAAAAGATTGGAGAATTTAGAGAAAAAAACAAAAGAAAGTGAGGAAGAAAAGGCTAGGCAAAACACGAGGATGGATACTATGTCTTACATGCTTTTACAAGCCAATAGAAAATTGAATGAGTTAGAAAATGAGGATGTGGGCGGTAACAATCTTAGGCAATTTGATGAAGATAGGGGACTTAAGATTGACTTACCTTAATTTGATGGGGGGCATGATAGCGAGGCCTTTCTTGATTGGGTTAGGCAAATTGAAACCGCATTTGAGTATAAGGGGTTCGATGATAACAAAAGATTCAAATTGGATGTCCTTAAACTCACTAAACCTGCTGCCCTATGGTATGAAAACCTCAAGGCAAATAGAAGGAGAAAGGGAAAAGATAGCGAGGCCTTTCTTGATTGGGTTAGGCAAATTGAAACCGCATTTGAGTATAAGGGGTTCGATGATAACAAAAGATTCAAATTGGATGTCCTTAAACTCACTAAACCTGCTGCCCTATGGTATGAAAACCTCAAGGCAAATAGAAGGAGAAAGGGAAAAGAAAAAATTGACTCATGGGAGAAGTTAAAAAAGAAAATGAGGGATAAATGTGTAAATAAGGAGTATGAACAAGAACAATACCTAAAATTGACCCATCTTTCCCAAGAAGACATGAGCGTAGAAGATTACATTAAGGAGTTTGAGAAGTTGTGTTTAGTTTGTGACTTGCAAGAGAAGGAGACCTTCAAAATCGCTCGTTTTGTAAAAGGTCTTTCGAAGAGTATTAGTCAAAAGGTGGAAGTGACTCACTACACCACCTTTAGTGATGTTTGCAAATTGGCTTTTCGTTATGAAACTCAATTAAAAGAAGAGAGGCCCAAAACCCCTTCTTTCAAAAGCCCTATGAAATTTACTCCTACTTACTCAAAGGGGAGTACGTTTCAAAATAAAACAGGTGGTTCTTTTCAAAATAAGTCTTCCGCTTCTGGTTCTAAGTTTGATAAGGGGAAAGAAAAGGCCGTAATCACACCTAGTGAACTTGCTACTAGGAGGAAGTGTTTCAAATGTCATGGTAGAGGACATATAGCTTCCGAGTGTCCAAGCAAGAAAGTGTTGACTGCCTCACAATGTGCAATATTTGACGAAGAAGAAACATTCTATAATTTTGTTGCACAAGAGGAAAATGAAGAATTTGATGAAAAGTATGATGAAGATATATTTTTGGAGAATGAAATGAATATGATGGTGGTTTGAAAGATTTTGTTTAGTGAGCTTGAAATCGATGAAAGGCAACAAAACAACTTGTTCCATACTAGATGCAAGATAGGTGAGAAGACTTGTAATGTGATTGTTGATGGAGGTGCACAAACCGATGTAATCTCTTCAGAAGCCGTATGTAAGCTGAAGCTTACTACTAGAGATCATGATGAGCCTTACAAGTTGAATTGGTTAAATGATGGAACGGGAATAAGAGTGAAGAAGCAAGTTTTAGTGACCTATTCCATCGGCGACTTTGAAGACGAGAGATGGTGTGACATATGCCAATGGATGCGTTCCATTTGTTGCTTGGAAGACCGTGGAAATTTGATCATAATTCGTAGCATAAAGGTAGATCTAATGTGTATATTGTTACTACTAGAGATGGTAGAAAAGTTAGATTATTGCCTTTACCTCCTAAAGTTCCTAAGAAAGAAAAGGAGAAAAGCAACTATCTTATAACTTGTAATGAATTTGAGAAAATAGTGGAAAAGAATGGGGGAGGGTATGCTTTGGTTGTAAGGACCAAAGATGATTTTGGAACTTCTTGTAATAACTCATCCGCACTAAATGAGTTATTAGAAGAGTACAGAGATGTGTTTCCCGATGACTTGCCTAATGGCCTCCCACCTATAAGAGGCATTGAGAACGCCATTGACTTGATTTCAGGAGCACCTTTGCCCAACAAGGCTGCCTATAGGTATAATCCAGAGGAGAGTAAGGAACTTGAGAGGCAAGTGAATGAATTGAAAGGAATAGTGTCCTTCGAACAAGTTTATTATTCCGATAAGGGGTTCGGAATTATTAGAAAGCTAATTTTTCAGTAAGGTCAAGTGATCGGAATACCTGGGTGGAGGCCGCTTCCGATCAGTAATATTAATGCATAATTAATATTACAGCTTAATCTTGACTGAACCCTTCGGGTCACACCCAAACAACTAACGAGCCGAACGACGAATTAATTCGAAAGTAATTAATAAGTCGACCGAGTAATTAAAATTTAGACGTCGGAAATTCGAGCTTGGAGTGTCAAAACCGAGCGTCGGAAGTCGAGTCGAAAATAGTAATAAGACGAGACGTGAAAATAATAATAAATCAACAATGACCAAAATACCCCAAGCATCGGAAAACCGAGTGCTAGGGGCACGGCAAATGCTAGCAGCACGCACGAAGTGCGGGGCTAGGCTAGCATACTGCAGCTAGCAGCCAGCACTAGTGTGCGTGGATGAGCTAGCATACGGAAGCTAGCAGCCTGCACAATTGGTGCGTGGGTTGCTAGGCCGTGGCAGCTAGCAGCCCGCACCAATTTGTGCGGCGTGCTGGTAGCTAGCCTCGGCCAAGCAGCCCGCACTTGGTACGTGGCCTACTAGGCCGTAGAACATGGCAGCCCACCTTGGGTGCCTTGGTTCCCAAGTGTGGGTGCCACGTGGCGCAATTTAATTGAGGGCTATGGGGTTGAGGTGGCCGGTTATGGGAGTGAGAGTGGGAGGCAAGTTCGGTCCCCCTCTCCTCCAAATGGTCCTCACCTACTCCTCCTTGTGAGCTTGCCACTTGTTGATTTATATACTTGTTTGATTGTTAATTTTATTTTAGCTTTAAAATAAAATGGGAAAATTAAATTCTCCCACATTGATGGGAGAGCTTTTCACACTCTTGCATTTCCCTGTAAATACCCAACTTGGGGTATTGGGAAAAGCACTTGAGTAAGAGTTGGAAAAGGCATTACTAGTAGTGAAAACCTTTGAACTCAAGAGTTGAAAAAGGCATAACCTTTGTGAAAACCTTTAAAATCAATTACTCGGGTTTCGGTCGGGCCTTGCTAACTCCAAGGCAGTGGACCTAGTCGTTGTTAGAGCATATCTTGGATACACCCATCCCGAGTTTCTACTCAAAAAGGGTTATGAGCGATGAAGCTCATGAGGAGTGGAGTTATGATTGCAAGAGAGTCTTGCGACTCATGGCAAATTCCATCCCGGAACAGTGGAAGAAGAAATTCTCCAACTACCTTTCGGATGTACTCCTCAAGGCTCTAGAAGATGTGGTCAATCTGAGGGTCACAAAGAGCGACAGGGACAACTATGATGGACTTGTGGAGGAAGTGACTAGGTCACTGTCTAACATGAGGATCAAGCCGCCGCAAGATGGTTGTCTCAGCAAAGAGAGGCAAGAATTATGGGCTAGGGTCTATAGTGCAAGACTTAGACACGGGATGCCGCTTCAAGCCCATGTGTAAAAGATGACAAGGTTATTTAACCATCTGGAACTGATTGGTAGGCCGGTGGAGGATGAGCAAGCGGCTCATATGCTTTTAAGCTCACTCCACTCGGGGTACATTGCAATTAAGATGCAACTTACCAACAATCGGGATAAACTATCCTACAAGGAAGTTATCCAAGAACTCCAGAAAACCTATTCTTGCAAGGCGGGTAAGGTTGCTCTAAGGCCCAAGAAGAAGGAGTTCAAGAACAAGGCTAAGATGCACTGCTTCTATTTTAGTAAGAAAGGTCACTACAAAAGAGAATGTAGCGAGTATCTGGAAGATGAGGCAAAAGGAAAAGTAGCCTCAATCTCAGGTATCATCTTAACACTTGAATACAAGAATTTCATAAGGTATTAAATACAGGAAAATTGACTCACTTTATGCTCCTGTTTTAGAAACAACGTGAGCGGTGCTTTTTCAAGTGGACATGAGTACACAAGTGGAAGACGAAGATAATTTATCCAAAGAAAGGTTGTAATTTCATGTATTTTGTCTAAATTCTAAAACTTGTTGAGTTTTATCTACCATACTTTGATCTCATGACGTTGGACGTCATTTTAACCTTTATCACAAGACTTTTGTTTCATGTCTTGTTCATATTTATGGAAATGACACTTTTGTGTGTTTAGACAAAATTGTTTATTATGATACCAAAAGAGCTAAGACCATGGAGTCAAATCAAACTTACTTGTGGCATTGTCGTCTTGGCCACATTAACATCAAACGCATCAAGAAGCTTCTACAAGAAAGCGTTCTTGACTTTTTCAATTTAGAATCTTTTGAGAACTGCGAAGGATGTTTGTTAAGAAAGATGATAAAGCAGCCATTCTCCAAGTTGGGAGAAAGAGCAGGTGACTTATTGGGTCTAATACATACCGATGTATGTGGACCAATGAGCTCCGCCACAAGAAATGGACATCGATATTTCATCACCTTCACGGAGAATATAGTAGATATGGCTATGTCTACCTCATGTCGCATAAATCTGAATCGTTTGACAAGTTCAAAGAATTTCAGAGTGAAGTTGAAGATCAGCTTGGCAAGAAAATCAAAGCCCTTTGATCGGATCGAGGTGGTGAATACTTGAGCCAAGAATTCGATGACCATCTGAAAGATCATGGTATACATTCAGAACTGACACCTCCGGGAACTCCACAATGGAACGGAGTATCCGAACGGAGAAATCGAACCTTGTTAGACATGGTACGATCAACCATGGGTCTTAGTGATCTTCCTATCTCTTTCTGGGGACACGCACTTTTAACTGCGGCACTAACACTGAACCGTGCTCCATCGAAAGCTGTAGAAAAGACTCCATACGAGTTATGGACGAAGAAACCTCCTAGGTTGTCTTTTCTAAAGATATGGGGATGCGAAGCATATGTCAAGAAATTGCTTTCTACATACTTCATCCCAAATCTGATAAGGTTTACTTTGTGGGCTACCCAAAAGAAACCAAAGGGTATTACTTCTACAACAAATCGGAGAACAAAGTGTTTGTTGCTCGCGATGGTGTCTTTTTGGAGAAGGAACACCTTTCCAAAATGACAAGTGGGGGGAAAATCGAACTCGACGAAGTTCGTGAGGATGAGCAACAAAGTCAGAATGACAGTGAAAGTGCTTAAACAACATCTGTTGATAAAAGTCAAAGTGATCAAAATATTCAAAGTCGAACCGATAATGCAAATGCTCAGTCCATTACCCTACGTAGGTCTCAAAAGCCGAGATCTCAACCTGATAGATATCTTGGTTTAGTATTAACCGAGAATCAGGACATCCTGATCATGGATGGAGATGCACCGGCAACCTACAAGCAAGCGATGGCAAGCACCGACTCTACTAAATGGCAAGAGGCCATGAGATCTGAAATGGATTCCATGTTTGAAAATCAAGTCTGGGACTTGGTTGACTTACCCGAAGGTTACACACCTATCGGATGTAAGTGGATTTTCAAGTTGAAAACCGACAAAGATGGAAATGTATTCATTTACAAAGCTAGATTTGTAGCAAAAGGTTATAGACAAGTTCATGGTATTGATTACGATGAAACCTTTTCTCCAGTCGCAATGCTTAAATCCGTTCGGATCCTCCTAGCGATTGCTGCATATTAAAATTATGAAATATGGCAGATGGACGTCAAAACCGCCTTCCTAAATGGTATTTTGGAAGAAACTGTGTATATAACACAGCCTGAAGGTTTTTTCGACCAAAACAACGCTGGAAAGGTATGCAAGCTTAAGAAGTCCATTTATAGATTAAAGCAAGCAAGCAGAAGTTGGAATCTGGGATTCGATGAAGCCATCAGTAAGTTTGGTTTTATCAAGAATTCAGATGAGTCTTGTGTTTACAAGAAGGTCAGTGGGAGTGACATCGCCTTCCTATTCTTATATGTCGATGACATATTACTTATTGGAAACAATGTTCCGTTATTAGAGTCTGTAAAGGCTTGGCTCGAAAAATGTTTCTCAATGAAAGACTTGGGAGAGGCTCAGTACATACTAGGCATCAAGATCTATAGGGATAGATCGAAAAGGATGATAGGATTGATTCAAAGTACTTATATTAATAAGGTACTAGCTCATTTCCAAATGGAAGGGGCCAAGAGAGGTCACCTACCCATGTCACATGGCATAACCCTAAGCAAGAAGCAGTGTCCTAAGACACCTAATGAGCGAGAAAGGATTAATCAGATTCCATATGCTTCGCTAATTGATACCAATCATACCCAGTAGAGGCGCATTGGATTGCGGCCAAGAATATCCTAAAGTGCCTAAAAAGGAACAAGGATAAAATCCTGGTCTATGGTGGCAGAGATGAATTAGTTGTTGAGGGTTATACCGACGTAAGCTTCCAGACAGACAGAGACGACTTCAAGTCACAATCTGGGTACATATTCTGTCTCAATGGAGGAGCGTTTAGTTAGAAGAGTGCTAAGGAAAGCACAACTGCAGATTCTACAACTGAAGCCGAATACTTAGCAGCATCTGAGGCAGCTAAGGAGGCAGTTTGGATTCGCAAGTTCATTAGTGAACTTGGTGTTGTACCCTCCATCGAGGGACCAATAGACCTCTATTGTGACAACAATGGAGCTATTGCTCAGGCCAGAGAGCCAAGAGAACATCAGAAGGTCAAACATGTCAAGCGGCGATTTCATATGATTCGATAATGGAAATCAGAAGGTGAAATCATAATTTGTAAAGTTGGAATGGATAACAATGTAGCCGATCCACTGACTAAACCTTTGCCTCAAGTGAAGCACAACAAGCATGTTGAGGAAATTGGAATCAGGCACATCGGAGATTGGCTTTGATTTCCTTATTTTAGTGTTTTAATTAATTTTGGACAATTTTAATGTAAAGCACTATGATGAACCATTCAGTTTTGGAGTAATTAAATTTTTAATGCGATTTAAATCACTCCATTGGCTATTTAATTGTGGTTTAGAATTAAATAATGAGTCCATTCGATTTTTGGAATATTCAAAATAGGGTATCAAGACCAGTCTTAGTAAGGAAACACCTATTAAGTGAACATTGAATGTTATAATCGAAATTATCCCTAAAAGAGGTCATTTAAACGATGGATGATTAATGACCATTTGAGATTAGTGTGTAGTTTAATTTATAGCACCGTTTCTTGTGCTACAAGAACATGATATTCATGAATCATTTGCACATGTATTGGTTTAGAACCATATTGGATCGGCCTATGAGAATACTTTAAGAGATTAAAAATCGTCATAAGTATACTTCTCATTATTGCTATCAGAACCTTTTTCCTCAACCATGAGTATTGTGAGCTTTCTTGTTTTAGTACTAGTTCGCTTTGATGATTGTCAAACGTCTGCCGTAATAGGGGATTATAACGGCATCACTCGGGCGGCTAGGTCCTCTCAGTAAGAGAAACTACATTACAAGACTGGAAATGTCCTCCTATTAACGATAAGGAAGATGTCTTTTTTGTTTACAAGGCCTCTCGTATAGCGAGAGTGTAAAATGCATGGCCGTGCTCAGATGGATTTTAGAAATCATCTGTTAATTGACAGTCGGACTCGGAATCGAGAAACACTTCTGGACGTAATAAGGATGACAAATTAATCTTACCTTATAGTTCATGAAGAGGCATTAAGCGACATAGGAAAAAAGCTATACACTAGAAGCACACTTGTCCGGAAAAAAGCTAGCAGCCCCCACATTTGGTGCGTGGCTTGCTAGGCCGTGGCAGCTAGCAGCCCGCACCAATGTACGAGGCATGCTAGCAGGCAGTAGCTAGTAGCCCGCACCAATGTGCGAGGCATACTAGCAGGCAGTAGCTAGCAGCCCGCACATTATGCGCGGCGTGCTGGCAGCTAGCCTCGGCCAAGCAGCCCGCACTTGGTGTAGGGCCTTTTGGGCTATAGCACATGGTAGCCCACCTTGGGTGCCTTGGTGCCCAAGTAAGGGTGCCACGTGGCGCAATTTAATTGGGGGCTATGGGGTTGAGGTGGTCGGTTATGGGAGTGAGAGTGGGAGGCAAGTTTGGTCCCCCCCTCCTCCAAATGGTCCTCACACTCCTCCTTGTGAGCTTGCCACTTGTTGATTTATTACTTGTTTGATTGTTAAATTTATTTTAGCTTAAAAATAAAATAGGAAAATCAAATTCTCCCACATTGATGGGAGAGCTTTTCACACTCTTGCATTTCCCTATAAATACCCAACTTGGGGTATTGGGAAAAGCACTTGAGTAAGAGTTGGAAAAGGCATCACTAGTAGTGAAAACCTTTGAACTCAAGAGTTGAAAAAAGCACACCTTTGTGAAAACCTTTGAACTCAATTACTCTGGTGTCGTTCGGGTCTTGCTAACTCCAAGGCATTGGACCTAGTCGGTGTTCGAGTTGTGGGTGGACTTTCGTTGGAGGTCGTCATAATTTCGAGGCTAGCTTTCGAAGTAAGAGCCCCTCGAGGTCGGGCGAAGCACGCGTCAAAGGTATAATTATTATATTAATCTTGTCATTAAGTTAATTATGTTTATGGTTTTATTTATTGCAAGTGCGGTCTTGGTTTTGGGTTTGTTTCCGCAGTGAGTCAAACTCACCAAACCCCAACATGAATTAATTGAGAGAGGCTATGTGAGGGAGAGCCTTAGTCCTTGCGCTGTCCAGGCACTTTTAGTACCAAAGAAAGATGGTACTTGGAGAATGTGTGTTGATTGTCGTTCCATTAATAACATAACGATCAAATACTGTTTCCCTATGCCTCGTTTGCAAGATATGCTAGATGAGTTGAGTGGTGCCTTAGTCTTTTCCAAAATTGACCTAAAGAGTGGTTACCATCAAATGAGAATTTGAGAGGGCGATGAGTGGAAAACGGCTTTTAAAACAAAGCAAGGGTTGTATGAGTGGTTG
Organism: Chenopodium album; assembly: GCF_948465745.1. Lineage (NCBI taxonomy): Eukaryota > Viridiplantae > Streptophyta > Magnoliopsida > Caryophyllales > Amaranthaceae > Chenopodium > Chenopodium album. The sequence continues at coordinate 23,404,631 of NC_137846.1, read as the reverse complement.
GTGATGCCATTTGGGCTTTGCAACACCCCAAGCTCCTTCATGAGATTGATGAATGAAGTCCTCAGTCCTTTTCTTAATGATTTTATTGTTGTTTACTTAGATGATATTCTTGTATATAGTAAAAACAATGAAGATCATGTAGTTCATTTGAGGAGGTTGTTTGAAAAATTGAGGGAGGTGAAGTTGTATGGTAAGCTTGAGAAATGTGTATTCATGACTCCTAGTGTCGTCTTCTTAGGGTACATTGTAACTAGAGAGGGGGTACATGTAGATCCAGAAAAGGTGCACGCGGTTCAATCTTGGTTGACTCCGACCAATGTTCATGAAGTTAGGAGTTTTCATGGCCTAGCCTCATTCTATAGGCGGTTCATAAAAAAAACTTCTCAACCATTATGGCTCCTATTACAGAATTGAGAAAGAAAGGTGATTTTGAGTGGAATAAAGCGGCACAAAAGGCCTTTGAGAAGGTTAAATATCTTCTTTGTAATGCTCCTGTACTTGTGTTACCAGATTTGAACAAAGTGTTTGAGGTGGAGTGTGATGCAAGTGGGATTGGGATAGGTGCTGTTTTGATTCAAGAGAAGAAGCATGTGAGTTACTTTAGTGAGAAGTTGAATGGGGCAAAGTTGAATTATTCAACTTATGACCGTGAGTTCTATGCCATAGTTAGAGCACTTGATTATTGGTCTCACTACCTTAGACCAAAGCCATTCGTTCTTCATTCTGATCATGAGGCTCTAAAATTCATACATGGACAACAAAAGCTCAACAAGCGGCATGCTAAATGGGTGGAGTTTCTCCAATCATTTACTTTCAGTTCCAAATACAGAGATGGCAAGAGTAATGTGGTGGTTAACATTGTGAGGTCAAACTTTTCTTTAAAAGAGGAGAATGATCCAAGAAAGTATTTAAAACTCTTACATCATCAATTTTTCTTGAATATACCTATTTATGTAAAACTTAATTATAGAATGACTGTAAATTGTAAATTTAAATTGTAACTCTTAATTGCTGATTTGTAACTACCCACTCATATACATGTAATAAATAAGTATAAATTCTTTATAAAATTTTGCAATAATAAATAAGTATAAATTCTTTATAAAATAAGAATAAATAAGTATAAATAAGAATTGTAAATTTAAATTGTAACTCTTAATTGCTATACATGTAATAAATAAGTATAAATTCATGGAGCTTTAAAGACGAAGAAGAAAAATTCTATAATTAAGTCTTACATAAAATTCTAAAATTTGACATAATTAAGTCTATAATTAAGACTTATATATAATATACCCACTCATAGATAACATCTATAAAAATGACTGTAAATTGTAAATTTAAATTGTAACTCTTAATTGCTGATTTGTAACTACCCATTCATATAAGCTCCATGGGAAAGTGTTAGTATGGATTTCATTGTGGGGTTGCCACGAACGCAAAGGGGAATGGATAACATCATGGCAGTAGTCGATAGATTCTCTAAGATGGCACATTTTGTAGCTTGTAATAAAACTGTTGATGTAGTGAAAGTGGCCGAGCTGTACTTCAAGGAAATTGTCAAACTCCAAGGCATTCCTCGAAGTATAGTATCTGATAGGGACTCCAAATTCCTTAGTCACATTTGGAGGACCCTATCAAAGCTTGTGGGTACCAAGTTGCTATTTAGTACCTCTCATCATCCCCAAACTGATGGGCAAACGGAGGTTACCCTAATAGAACTTTGGGTACTTTGTTGCGTGGTCTTGTAAGCAAAACGCTGAATGATTGGGACATTAAACTAGCCCATGCAGAATTTGCTTACAATAGGTCTCATTCATTAACTACTTCACGTTCTCCTTTTGAAGTAGTTTATGGCATGAATCCTTTTGCTCCAATTGATATCATTCCTTTTCCTAAGGGGGAAATAATGGAGAAAGATGCTAAAAAAAGAGTGGAAACTTTTCAAAAAAACCTGTGAGCAAGTGAAGAAAAGAATTGAGGACATGAATAAGAAATACCAAGAGCGAGCCAATAAGAATCGCAAAAAACCTATTTTTCAACCAGGGGACTTGGTGTGGTTACATTTAAGGAAAGAAAGGTTTTTTAAGTTACGCAAAAACAAGGTCATGCCTCGTTCTGATGGTCCTTACAAAATTCTTGAGAGGATAAATGATAGTGCTTACAAAATTGAGCTTCTCGATGAGCTGATGGGTGTGAGTGCTACTTTCAATGTTGGGGACTTATCTCCTTACTTGGATGATGCAAGTTTGAGGTCAAACTTTTCTTCAGAAGAGGAGAATGATCCAAGATCAACCAACCCACTTAGAAGCTCCATGGATCAATAGCCGGTTGCCCTTGTTCTAGAAACTCTTGGATTTAGCCCATTTGCATTCAAGCCCGAATTTGTCACTTTGCTCACTTGGGAGATCACTTGAAGCCCACAAAGGAGTGTTATCTATGAGTGCATGGCCTATTTACTACTTTGGGCTATATAATTAAGTTTGATTTATCTTTTATTTAAGTTGTAATAAGGCTTCGAGGAGTTACTAACTTTCTTCTTATTTAGCTGTAACCTTATGTGTGAATAGGAGTTATTGTAACTCTTAATTGCTGATTTGTAACTACCCATTCATATAGGTGTTACAAAGGAGTGAATTAAGAGCTGGAGTTTTATTTAGTTTTTGTAACCGTTGAATTAATGTGACGGTTTTAGGAGATGTTAAGTGGTAACTTTTTCAGTTACCTTACTCCCCATATTTCCTATAAATAGGGAGCTAATAAGAAGAGAATGACAGCTTTTGATTATTGATAAAAACCGAGTGTTTTAACATTTTGCCTTGAGTTTGTCTCGAGTTAAAGTGTTTCCTTATAGCTTTGAGTTTGTTCTTGAGTTATAAGATTAGGGTGAACTTTGAATGTGTCTTGAGTTCTTGCCTAAGATCCCATAACTGTGAGTGTGTTCTTGAGTTTTGGTTGTCTATCCCGTTTCGTGAGTATTCTAGTGTAATTTGAGAGTAACCCGTTTTAAAAATTTGAATCCATCAACCTATATTCGAGTGGGTGTGTTTAGGCTTACATCACTTAGTATCACATTTACACACTTCTTTCACACATACATAGCCATATCATCATTTCCTTAGTAACCCTTTACCATGAAATCTTGTTCCCTTACCACTCATGCTTCATCATCTTTTAAGACAACATTCATTAAAAGAAACATTGTATACTTGCTTAGCTTCCTGACCTGAGCAATATTCATTGTTTCACGCTTCGCATAATGTGCTTAGCAACATTTATATATCAATGATCTGTGATCATGCAAAGCATATCGTGCTTAGCTCCTTAACCTAAGCTACTTTCATTATGCAATACCCAGTAATCACTTCATCTATATACGTGCTTAGCTTCCAGACCTAAGTGACGTTCAAGATCGTTTCTTTACACTATATATGATGCTTAGCTCCATGACCTAAGTGCATTCATTAATCATGTCATATGATGTAATTGTCCTTAGCCCCCTAGCCTACGAAAATTCATTATGCATACATTACTTTCAAGATGAGCAATTCAATTACCTTGCTTTTCTCAATTTGCTCGACTAGGAAGTTTTAAACTTCTTTTCTTGTTTCACAGTTTTCTTTGGGGGAAGTTCAAAAACTTTTTCAAAATTTTCTCATCGAGGGATGTTGAAATCAAAACTTCATTTTTCACATATTTCTTTTTCGGGAGAAAGTCAGTACCCTCTACTCATGCATGATAAAAATGACGGAAATTTTTTGCTTTTGCATTTTTGGTTGCTTGTGTCTGCGCACACACTCACTCAATACACATATACACCCAATCACAAGTCATACACACGTCATGTCATGTCAAGTCAAGCTTGGTCAAGTCAGTTGGTCAAGTCAATCACATTATATACGAGCCCCTTGGCAAATTTCATTTTACAGGTCTCATTTACAGCCCATGTTCGGGGACAAGCGAACCATTTATAGCCCACGTTCGGGGACAAGAGAACCATCTACATCCCATGTTCGGGGACAAGCGAACCATTTACAGCCCACGTTCGAGGATTAGCGAATCATCTACAATCCACGTTCGGGGACAAGCGAACCATTTACAGCCCTACGTTCGGGGACAAGCGAAACATTTAGAACCCACGTTTGGGGACAAGCGAACCATCTATAGCCCACATTTGGGGACAATCAAACGATCTACATCCCACGTTCGGGGATAATCAAACCATATATAGCCCACGTTTGGGGACAATTGAACCATCTTCATTTTTCAAATATTTAGAGATTATCTCCCAAGCGAAGACGATTCACGGCGCAAGGTTCTCGATACACAGAGACTTGCAATCTCATCATTAGAAATTTTTTTCCTAAAGCATAGAAAATTTTCGGTCGTTATCACCTCTCAAGGCAAAGAAGTCAGCGATTATATCACAATAATCTTCATCCGGTGGATTTCTTCAAGCATAGAAAGCTACCAAACTCATTTGCCACCAATACACTAGTGTCAAAAGCTACCAAATTCATTTGCCACCAATACATTGGTGTCAGATGCTATCGAACATATTTGCCACCGATACACTGGTGACAGATAAGCATTCTATCTCTACATTTTTATCTGCGGAACTAACGTTTTCTGCAGGTATCGGCGTATAAAGAGTGATTCAGGATCGCAGAACGTCTTAAATCATTCTCCGTCCTTACCAACTACTTTGACTATCATTTTCGAAACTAAAGTTTCTACAAACTCAGTCAAAGTGGGGGCTTCTGTAGACATCTAAAAATCTCCCCAAAACCAAACCCGATGATGAACAACTTTTCACCGCCATTATTGATCGGGTTGAGTATCTAATCTTGAAATGCTTAAATCCATATTAAATCCCAATACATTTCATAAAACAACCCAATTCCCAGCCCATTTCCCCAAACTATAACTTATTTTCCTCTTTTCGTGCCTTTAGACCCAAAATAATTCATTTCGTGTCCCTTAAAATCATTCATTTCGTGTCCTTTTTATAAAAACGTTTAGTCTAATTTATTTTGGTCCATAATCTGGGTCCAATTATTGAATAGTTGGATAGGGCTTGAAAAGATTTTTCCAACGATACATTATAAGCCCAAATCCGAGTTATAACGAATAAGTTATGGCCAAAATACTAAATTGAGCCTAAACCGAACCTAAGCCCACCTTACCTACGACCCAATGATCATGTGGAGGGTCCAAAGGATTTAATCCCATTGGAAGATTCTATAAGTTTCTAAATGATGTTAATTATCCTTTATGAAAAGATAAGATTAAAGAGTTTGAAATTGAATGAAACTCTTTTTGAAAGTCCTAATTCTATTCGAATTGAAAGACGTTCAAAGATTATCAGATATTATTTTCTTGCCTCATAGTTTTGATCTAAATCTTAGATGTTTGGATAGCCCTTGAAATTTTCTTTTTAAAAATATATTATAATATTAATTCCGAGCTATAATGAAAAAGATATAAAAGAAATATGAAACTCTATCCAAAACTGACACCTTCCCACTATTTCGGCCATATCTTTTATTCTAAAAATGATTTTATTATGATTCTAATTGGGTTAGAAATTAGACTTCAAGATATTTCCAACGACATATTATTTATCTTATTCCGATTTCTGGATCGAAAGATATGATAAAAATAAAAACCGCAAAAACTGCTGCTTATCGCAAGAGTTTTATTCCGATTAGAATTCGGATTTTATCTTAATTCTTCGACCCTTCTTTTTTCTTTATAAATAGAAGTCATATAACCCCTTTTCCAATCATCAACAAGCTTGGTCACAAAATCATTCTCTTCTCCCTCGTTAGCCGAAACACTAGCCTCCCTATTCTTCCATAATACTTCCCCTAAACACTCCAAGGAGTCCATACAATAACCGAAGTTCTATACTCAAACCAAGGTGTGAAAGGTATAATTAACTGAGGGATTGGAGCAAATCAACTGTACTTTGTTTTTAATTTAATTGTTTCAATTTGATTTATATATTTATTGAAGTTACTAATAGTTTATTCATGATGTAGCAATTCAAGGAAACGCGGAAAGTGAGTAATTAATCACTTAATTACTCTTATTTTTATTCTTATTGCTAGTATCATGATTATGTTTATTATGATTTGATTTGACTAACAATTTATTGTTGAATTGCTTCCAATATTAATGTTGATTTTTACTATATTTGTTGATCACTATATTGCATGTTTCAAGGGAATATGTAATTTAAAATCATGCCTAATAAGATAATTTGGACGACCGATTAAGGTTCCTTTTTAATCTTGTTGTTTAGTCAAAGTGATCACAATATTTTAGAATTATATGTTGCACTAATGTTTACCCAACTTAGTCTAATGTTAGTTTGGAGCAAATTGAATCTTTGTTTGCATGCCTTTGAGATTGCATGAATCACTTTTTGCAATAAGAATCGAGTAGAGGTCAATACGGGCGAATGTGACTCCATGACTCACTTTGTAACATCATCCCCGATCCTCCTTTCGTAGTTCTGAACCATATGGAGTTAGTAATATCATGGTTATGAATGGGGTGTAATCTTCACGGGTCAATCGTTGTTACCTTTCATTGTCCCATTATCGTGGTTGCCTTTTATGATCCGTGAACGGTTTACAAGTTCCTTAAAATACTTGTAGGCGGCTCCCTACTTTATTTGTCCCTAATCGTATACGTCAATTCCCACTTCCTATAAGTCCCAAGCATATTCACACATGCTTAACGTAGGCGCGTTTCGGACGACGTCTACAGGAAGCATCGATTGTTACAGGAATACCTCCAAATATAGCCTTGACTTGTTGATGGAGAGATGAAGGGACGACCTTAAGTTCATGAAACCAAGGGCGTCCCAACAATAAGCTGAATGAAGCTTTAATGTCTACTACTTGATAATTAGTGGTATGTTCAATGACTCATGCGGTGACATTCATGGTGATGGTTCCAAGAGCTTGACGGTGAGTATTTGATGGGCGATCCAAGCATGTTGTTAATTTCTCAAACCTCATCAACAAAATTTATATACTCAACTACACCAAGACATAGTATAGGGTAAGTCGAGGACGATCCACGAGGAATGGAGGGTTAAATGCTATAGTCTTTCATTAAGCTTTCCGAAGAGAGTGAATATGGTTTTGTGTAGGCTAAGGTTCAACAACTAATTAAGTATGAAAAATCAATATCACAAGCACTAAGGATTTAGGATCCACATACACTCACAATAGAAATGCTAATTGGATGGGAGATTGATCAACTAAATATTGCAAGGGAAAATAGCAGTTGCAATCAAGAGGACTCAATACGATATTTCCTAGGCGCCAAACTAGGGGTCTCTACGAATGACTAACTAGGAACAACATTGTAGTGAATTATTTCAAGCATCCCACACTTGAGCCCCACTGTGATCATACACTTAAGCATGGTGGCGTCCAAAGGGAAGGAAGCTAGAGAAAAAGAGTCGCCAACAAGTTTTAGGAACTTGTAAACCGTTCAAAGGGTGAAGGTTACACCCCTTCATGATCCATGAGATCGCTAACTCCATAGTGGTCCGGAACAATGACAGGATATTCCGGGATGAAGGTACAAATCCAACCTAAAAGAGATTGAACCTGCCCTAAATAGGCCTCTACTTTATTCTTCTCATATTCATGTCCGCTTTCTGACTAACATACAATCATTAGGTTAATCCTAAAACTGTTTAATCTATGTTGGATGATTATCAATGCACAAACAAATCTATTATTGGCGATCACATCAATTAAAACCACATTAGCCTAAATAAAATTATTAATTATCTTATTAAGCGTGATTTCAAATACACATTCCTTTTAAACCTGCAAGAGAGGGCGTGATCAAGCAATAACAATAATATATCAAGCAGCATAATAATATATAGACACAACAAATCATCATCATAATCATAATAATCTCAATCTCAAAGCAATAATTTTAGCAAGATCCTAGGCATGATACTAACAAGATTAATAACAAATCCTAACATGTCACAAAACAATAAAAATCAAAGCTTTATCCCTATCATGATACTAACATGATAGAAGAAATAGGAACCAACCTAATCACGATACTAGAAACATACATGATATTAGAAATCTTAGTTAATGCCCTAAACATGATATTAGGAATCATAAAGACATTCTAACATGATACTAAGAATTAAAATAATCTAATCATGATTCCTAAAGATATATCACAATAAAACTACTTACTTTTTTTTTGACACAATAAAACTACTTACTTTGTTGCCTCGTATCTCTTTCTATCAAAACAATACACACGTTAGTAACTTCAATAAAATATTAAATAGTAAATATAATCAAAGAATTGAAATAATATTTGGGACCAAACCTCAGAAATTATCAACCTTTCATGTCTAGGGTGAAGGAAACTTCGAGCTTGGCTAGGTGTGTCTAAATCTCATGATGGACAAATGTTGTATTTGAAAAGGCAAGGCTTTAAAAGAGGGAGAAAGAACAAGCTTCTAGCTTTAAGAGAGAGAAAGAATAGAAAGATGATTGTTGATGATTGAAAACGGGGAAATAACGCCCCTATTTATCGAGAAAAACACCCTGAATGATAGAAAAGTGTTTGAAATCGACTCGTAGTAAAACTGCTCCTATCGCGATGCGACAGAGCTATCGCGTCGAAATAAACTCCTCGCAGCACTATGGCGCGGATAAGACAAAAAAGTTGTACAGAGTCTTTTTCCCAATATAATTAGGTAATTAGACTCCGTATTTATCATTTAAAACACTTGTTTTATTCCAAATTAAAAATCATTATCTTTTCTAAATAAAATAAAAGTATAATTATTAATCCTAATTCCATTAGAACTTAAAATAACCTTCTAGATTATTCTAGAAGATTAAAGTCAATCCTAATGACTTTAGAAATAATAATTAATGGGCCCTCCACTTGATCATTAGGCCGTATATAAAATTCACCTTGGGCCCAGTTTAGTATTTTGGTCATAACTTCCTCATTATTCATCAGAATTGGGCTTATAATATATCGTTGGAAAACTCCTTTCGAGCCCCATCCAACTACACTATTATTAGACCCATATCATGGAAAAAATTAAACTGGAATAGATATTTTCATAAACAGAGTATGAAAAGAAATATTTTCGAAAACAGAGAGAAGCATTTTTATTAAAAATAAGTTCATCACGAGACTCTTTCACACTTCGCCTCGTTTGATAATCAAATGACATGAAAAATATTCATCACTGGGTTTGGTTTTTAGGGAGACACAATCAGGTGTCTACAATCACAAATCAAGTTCAATCGATAAATGTAATCTCCAAATAAATGTGTCGTGTCATTGAAGAGTTACAATGCAATATAGCTTGAAAATCAAGGTTAGCTACTCCTTAACAAATCAAACACATGCACAATTTCTATCAACCTATTTAATCAAAATACCAAATCAAACAAAATCCACCAATTAGCTATGATCTATCATTTATGCATGCTTCACCACATCCCTAGTAAAAAATCTACTCACTACATATGGTGAAAATAAAGAACAAAACTAAACAAATCATCAAAATTATCATCATCATTGTAATCAAACTATCAGCAATCAAATCAATCAATAAACTTGAAAATTCAACAAATTATCAAAATCAAATGTAAAAGATTGGTTTAAAGAGAATAGGATTCTTACAAACTTTGATCAAAATCGAAGGAAATGCGCTTCCATTCAAAGAAGAATGAAATCAAATGTAGCAATCATCCAATTATAAAGTTTCTCTCTCTAGAATCTAAAAACTAGAATTTCCAAGCATAAACTTCTCTCTCTAAAAATTTATCCTCCAAAAACTCCCTCCAACTAAAAATATAAGGAAAATCTATTTATAGTAAAACTAACTTAGGAGAAATTAGTTGGACGTCCAAATAAAACCCATACAGGCGCGCCCTCACTCCAGAATGCGCGACCGTGAGAAGAAGGGTGCAGAACAGGGAGCAGGGGCGGCGCGCTCGCGCATAGGAGGTACTCGCCCGCGCCCTTGTCGTGCGCGCCCCTGGAGAAGGGCACTTAGCATCCTCCGTGCGACCATCGATGCAATTTGTGCGCTCCACTTGATTGCCATTGGGTATGGCAGTCCCAAAACATGCTGACGGTGGTTTCGACACCACTTGTTTATGCAAGAGTAGCATTAGAGCGTAGGCTTGAAGTCTTAGAACTAGCATGTCTTGTCTTGAAAGCCACAATGGGGCATGATCCTTGCATCTTGAGCATCTTAAGGCTACTCGACATCTTGACTATGCAAACTGTTCCATAAGCTTGACTCACATCTCCCTCCACCGACTTGTGACTCAACCAAAAAGATCAAAAGGTCTTGAAAAGGGTTGTAATGTATGGGCAAAAAGGGTGAAGGTAGGCTAAAATTTGAAATTTGGTGGTATACCTAAATTGTGAAGCAAAGGGTGATCAATCCTCAACGCCATAATCAAGCAATCACCAAACAAAAACACCAACACCCCCAAGCTTATTCAAAGCCAAAAATCACAAACATATATAAAAAAGTATAAGAACGTTTCCCCGCAAGCTTAAATGGAGCATTTTCCCCAATGCTCTGAATAGAGAAATACACTTACATCAAAATATTTTTGAAAGTTCCATTTTTCTCATTTTTTATCACTTTTACCAAAGCATTTGCTTGTGTTTTGCTCTTTCTCATATTTTTCTAATTTTTTTTTTATTTTTCACTTTATTGCATTGTCCTTGCCTCCTTTGATTATGGACGGCTTTTTCAACTTTGCATTGGCCTTTATTCACAAAATATCCACAATACAAACTTGCTTTCATCATTAGAACCAAAAAATCTAATTTATATACCATATTTTCCAACAACATGGACCAATTGCTTCACAAAAACCAAGAATGGAAATAAAAATGAACAAATAGCTCAAAAGCTAAAGATATGGCTTGAAAAGAAGGTATATGGCTCAAATGGTTAGCAATGACGCAAATGTAAACTCAAGATCAAAGAGATAAAACCTATCATAGAAAAAGAAAAATTACCACTCCGAAAAGATGACTTTGTTCTTCCTAAATGGTTCGGTCGCGATCTCGAGAGATAAAAGTCAAATTCTAGATAAAGTAAGCGATAGTCAAGGATCCATGTTCTGCTCATACAAAGTATGTAGAAGGCTAGAAAAATGAAACCTCACATAGTCATAGTAAAAACTCACTATTGGTATCAAACTCACTATAGGAAACAACTCCGCGTTACCACAAACAAGTAAACTCGGGCTTCAAGATCCCAAAAGTTCTTAACACACTACCTTAGCATACTCTATTTTAGAATCAACCAAGCATACTCTCGAACCTTGCATACTGTTACCATATAGGAAATCATTTATTCAAAAGTATAAGTTCGGATGGTATTATGTCCAAGTCATAAGCAAAACATCAAAGTAAACCAAAAACAAAGCCTCAATCTCATTTTCTTTTACCTGTTTTTTTCTTTTTAAGAATATGAAGAAAAGAAAAGAAAGAGAAAAGAAAAGAAAAGAGAAAGGAAAGAAAAGGAAGAGAGAAAGAAAAGTACAAAGATGCATGCTAAATCATATAAATCCCAATCAACAAACAAATGGTCATTCGGCAACAATGTCAATGACTCCAAACACCATACGGTGTCAATGACTCCAAACGCCTAATTATCGACGTCAAAAAGCGTCGAAAAATTATTTCTAGACGCTTCTAAAAAGCGTCGAAAATAAGTGAGTCGAGAATTTTCCTTGTCGCCAAAAAGCGTCGAGATTCTCGACGCCTTTTATAGTCCAATTTTTCATACGAAGCGTCGAGATTCCTAACTTTGATGACACTTTTTGTTGTCGTATCAATTAGCGACGCTTTCTTGTGTCCCTAGTTTCTCGATGCTTTTTACGTCCACTCTTTCTTCAGGAAAATTTAATTTTAACCTCGAGTTTCTACACAATAAAGCGTCGAGAATTATGTTTTTTTTTTCATTTGTCACTTTGGCACTGGTTTGCAGTGGAACAGGCGCCTATATTACATATTCTTTTTTTTTCCCTGCCTTTTTTACCTTAACTTGATACAAACATTTACACATGCATAATATTAGATATTTTCATTTATAAATGTTGATATTGTTATCCAAAAATTAAAAAATGGTTTATACACCTTATATATAATGGTTTAAACGCAAGATATTGTTAGTAGCAGCAGCACCACCATCGAGCAAGCATAAATTTCAGCAGCAACCAACAGGCAGGAGTGATAACCCACAACAATCAGCCTTATCAATTGGATTCAATTTTTACTTGAGGAGCCATTAAACAAAACTATTGGAATTATTTCGAAGCCTAAAATGTAAACCTGTGGAAAAAGAAATGAAATATTAGGACAGCCATAAGATTTTCCTTCTATATTACAAAATCTTATCACTTTAAATTGTTGTTGCCAAGATTCAAGTTTTCAACCAAACGAAACACAAATTTAATATGATTATGCTCGTCACCAAGTACAAGAAAGAATGAGGGATACTTGTGTGAGGTCAAGTAAATCAATTAAGATGTCCAAGTTGTGTACATTTTTTCTTAGGTCTTTTAATTTGGGGGTGGGGTAAGGGGAAGAGGAAGGAGACGAGGTGTAGAATGCTTACTTGTGTCTGGATATGGTGGGAGGAAGAGGATCATCAAGCGCGTGAGGAAGCCGAGGGAAGGTTGTTCGTTTAAAAAAAATCCCTAACCTGTTGATTCTGTCTCAGCTGACGCCATTTCTTCTGACCAGAAGCCAAATGAGCAGTAGTTCCATTTATTGATATACTAATTGAGACATCAACTTTGTTTCCCAAGTAACTCATTATTCTAGAGTTTTAAGGTTGGCAAACTCGTAATCATCACTAATTATTGGAAAATCAATTGTAGGTGTTAATTAAACACGTCCGACTTCGTTGTTCTCGTGTATATATAATCTTCCAGTCCAATTACTATCATTGTTTTCTTGAAATCTGTGGAAACTATGTTTAGATAATCAATGCAGAGATAATCATAATACAAAATTATGAAATATAAGCACAAAATTATGAAATATAAGCACAAAATTAGAAAAGTAATCACCCAGACATAGCAGCCACGATTAATGATGATAACATGCAAATAAATTCATCCCAAGTCTTCTTTCTTCCTGCGGTAAAGAGAAATAGCTTTAGCTTTATTCTTGAATATTTGATAGAAATAACATTAAACACCCAATGTAATAAGAATATCAAATGAGGATCCAGGAAGGGATATTAACAAGTTTAAAACCGCCCCAAAGGTTAAAGTCCAGTTTCAGCTTGTAAAACAAGTTTAATGACATGGTAACTTAGCTTCTAATCACCGTCCCCCACTTCTAAATACCATGCAGAAAGGGCAAGGAGGCAAGGGGGAGGGGGAAATGAATGCAATGAAGGTGTATTTGAGTCTATATATAATTGCAAAACAGAAGGTAGATATATTCAGATAAAACCAGGCATAACTATTAGTTTATTCACTCATTGATAAGAAAGCATACTATTCTTTTATGCCATATGATTCATTAATTAGCCTTATATTTGAGTATATTTCAAATCTAGAACATGTCTATAACAACTACCACATGAAACAATAGGGGAGCTTTATATTCACTGGTCTAGAAAATATGACTCTTATTCTCATGACCATGACTTCTTATCCTTTAGAATATACCATTTATATGTAGGTCACAACCACAGTGAATGATTATTGTTTCAAATGGCAATATCCCAACTCAAGCAACATCACACTAAAATCAAAACAGGAGGAAGGTCAGTACTAGCAGCTCACCAACTTTGTTTCTTTGCTAATTATCAATACAACTCAACTTTAAACCTTGAAACAACAACTAAGAAAGGGAGGATATAGGATTGAAAGTAAGATTAATTAAAATTCTTAACTTTCATTTCTACAGCTCATCAATAACAAAACTTTAAAAACTAGAATATGGCCTCACTTCAATGATAGACAAAAATTCTTGAAGCCATACTTATTTGGAGGTGATAACATAGTCAAAATTTAAAAAGAATCTTCATTTACAAAATAAAGGATAAGGAGATAAGTCACAACAACATCTAATACAAAGAGAAAACAAGTAAAAAAAAAGAACAAGAGACCCCAAATGAATACGAGATAAGCAAATCATAACATTTTCCAAAAACTATAAAATGGACATTTCATCATTTAATTTTGCTGCGTGTGCACTCTAACTAAAGAGTATACCAACTAAAATTTATAATGAAACAGAGTCCAAAAAATATACAGGCTTCATATACCTAGTAGCTATTAATAAAGGACCATTAGCTAATCACTTTTATAAAATAGAAACAAATAATGGTGTTGATTGTCATATACTCGTAGACTATTCTTGCAACATAGGAGTAAAGGAAAACATCAATTGTTTGGCAAATTAAAGTTAGGAGATAACTTTTTTTTCTTTTATATAATACGGAGTACAAAAGGATTAAAAACAAAGGAGTTGCAAATACATAGAAGTCAGACTATATATGCTCAAAAAACCAAGAATTCAATAAACCTTCAAATTAAAATATTCATCTATTAATGAACCTCAAAATAAATTAACACATGAAAACATACCCATTTCCATTCAATACAATAAACGATTAATAACACAGAAAATTTGCAAGAAAACAAAAAGGAAATTAGAGGGAAAAGATATATCGTACCCACAGGGAAATGATGGTTCGATGTGGTGCTAGTGTTCCGAAACACTCAGATCCTCTAAAATCATCATATGGCTCGATGTTGAATAGTAAAGCAAATACTCAGAAAAAAGAGACGTTTTTGGCTTCTGCGATAATGTTCTGGGGTTGGACAAGCACAAGAACCTACCATTTGTGCACAAAATCTAATGAATTTACAACGAGAAGCAACTTGAGATGAGAATTTTTTAAAATATTTGCAGATCTCTGAGTAGAGGGAGGGATAGATGAGAGAGAAGACGGCTAGGGTAGAGAAGTTACGGGAAAGTAGGTTATGTTTATTTCAAAAAAAAAAAAAAAAAAAAAAAAAAAAAAAAAACTAACTCCTCGCCTAGAAATGACACGTGAATGGCATGTGATTAAGTCAAAGACATTTCGACGCTTTTTGTTGACGAGATATGCCAATGACGCAGAAAAGCATCGACAAAGAACGGGATTCCTAAATTCATTCCATGATAGCGTCGAGCTATATATATATATATATATAATCCTCGAACCATTCAACTCATCGTAAAGTATTCCTAATCTAAGCAAACAATAAAGAAAGGTAAAGAGGAATATTAGAAAGATCTCACCGAGCAGTTCAAGCTAAGCAACGATAAATGAGGTAAGGGAAAACATCCACCTCCATGACACTCCACAAAGCTATAGCAAGAACTAAAAAGCCAAGTGAGAAAGGAAAAGAAAACTATACACAAAGAAAAATGTTAGTAACTTCAAAAAAAATTAAAACTATACACTAATCTACAAAGAATTTGGATTATAGGGTTTTGGATTCATAGGATTTGGATTAGAGGGGTTTGGATTCAAAGGGAGCACATTCATTAGTAGTCACATCATCATAAAAAATCATCACCATCAAGAAACAACATCACCATCATCAAAACTCAATCATGAAAATCAAAACAATCAAGAACTATCATCAAACCATCATAGAAACAACAACATCCAACAACATCACCGAAGCATCAAGAAAAGCATGCACAAAATATCAAGATAAGAGGATAACAAGGATATCTATAACAACAATATTGGCACACCGGTGCTTCCCCACAAAGAAAAGATTCCCCCAAGCTAGATAGAAAACATCTCAACATCCCAACAATCATAACAAAATATCACATAATAAAAGGGATGGAGGAAAAAGCACAAAATGGGGAAACTAATGATCGCTTAGGCCCGACCTCATCCCCATGAGCATCCCATCCCTCGGTATAGCCTGGTGGCCAACCATAATGACCCCGGAAGTTATCTTGTTGCAAAGGGAGTATAATAATCAGGCAACTCAAGGGGAAGAGGATGGGTGGGATCGACATAGGGGTAATTAGGGTCACCCCTATAGTCGCTCCCACCGGGCACACGGTAATTATAGTTACCATGCTCATTCGGGAAAGAATGCAACTCGGTGTTAGGTCCTTGCGGACCTTGCCAAAATGGGTATGTAGGCTCACCATCAACCCCCAAGACGGTACGCGGCCGAGTTGAGGTGAAAATTATGGATAATTAACCGCGGGGGTGATATCACCACAGTTGACACTTACATCATATAATTGTTGTTGTTGTAGGAACATACCTTATTGCATTTCCGTGATGGCTCTCATTTGATTATAGATGACCTCGAAGTCATGATCATACATACCCTCCATGCTTATTTGCAGGCCTTACAATTGCGCATGCAAGGCCTCCAAGTTGGGGTTGGAGTATTGATGTTGTTGTTGTTGTTGTCGACGTTGAGGATGTTGTTGTTGTTGTTGTTATTCATCATCACCACCAAGCTCATCCTCCATCTTATCACCACCCGAAAGCCGGTCATTCAAGGGGATAAATATTTCAAGCATCCCACACTTGAGCCCCACTGTGATCATGCACTTAAGTATGGGGGAGTCCCAAGGAAGGAAGCTAGAGCAAAAGAGTCGGTAACAAGTTTTTGGAACTTGTAAACCGTTCACAGGGTGAAAGTTACACCCCTTCACGATCCATGAGATCACTAACTTCATAGTGGTCCTGAACCATGACTGGATATTCGGGGATGAAGGTACAAATCCAACCTAAGTTAAAAGAGATTGAACCTGCCCTAAATAGGCCTCTACTTTATTCTTCTCATATTCATATGCACTTTCTGACTAACATACAATCATTATATCAACCCTGAACATGTTTAATCTATGTTGGTTGATATTAATGCACAAACAAATCTATTATTGGTGATCACTTGAATTAAAATCATATTACCCTTAATAAAATTATTAATTATCTTATTAAGCATGATTTCAAATACAAATTCCCTTTAAACCTGCAAGAGAGGGCGTGATCAAGCAATTACAATGATATTAAGCAAGATAATAATATTGATACAACAAATCATCATCATTACGATACTCTCATCAAAGCATAATATTAGTACGATCCTAGGCATGATACTAACATGATTAACAACAAATCCTAGCATGTTACTAAGCAATAAAGATCAAAGCTTTAGCCCTAAACGTGATACTAACATGATAGAAGAAATAGGAAGCAATCTAATCATGTTATAGAAAGAAATAAATAACATCCTAACATGAAACTAGGAATTAAAATTATCTAAGCATGATTCCTAAAGAAATATGACAATAAAACTACTTACTTTGTTGCCTCGTATCTCTTTCTTTCATGTCTAGGGCGAAGGCAACTTCGAGCTTTGCTAGGTGTGTCTAAATCTCGTGATAAAGGAATGTTGTATTTTGAAAATGTACGGCTTAGAAAGAGGGATAAATAATAAGCTTCTAGCTTTGAAAGAGAGAGAATAGAAAGATGATTGTTGATGATTGAAAACAGGGAATACAACCTTATTTATAAAGAAAAACGACCGTAAACGATCAGAAAAGATCGAATTCCAATCGAAGTAAAACTACTCTCATCGTAGCGCAACAGGGCTATCCCGACGTGATGACACTGTCGCGATGCGAGAGGCCTATCGCAGCGCGACGGTGCTGTCGCAACGCGACGGTGCTGCATGATAAATTTCACCGTACGGAGTCCTTTTTCCAATATAATTGGGTAATTAGAGTCCGTACTTTATCATTAAAAACCAGATTAAATTTCTCCAAAACACCTATTTTACTAAAATTCTTCATCTTGTCCAAAAATATAAAAATATAATTAATCCTAATCTCTTTAGAACTTAAAATAACCTTCTAGACTATTCTAGAAAATTAAAGTAATTCCTAATGACTATAGGAATGACAATTAATGGACCCTCCACTTGATCATTGGGTCGCCCATAAAACTCGTTTAGAATCCAATTTAGTATTTGGGACATAACATCCTCATTATTCATCGGAATTGGGCTAATAATATATCATTGGAAAGCTCTTTTCGAGCCCCATCCAACTACACCATTATTGGACCCATATCATGGATCAAACTAAATTAGATTGGACATTTTTCATAAATAGAGTACGAAAAAGAAAGATTTTCAAAAATAGAAAGAAGTATTTTTATTAAAAACAGAGGCATCACGAGACTCTTTCACAATTCACTTCGTTCGATAATCAAATGATGTGAACTGCACTCATCACTAAGTTTGGTTTTTTGTGAAGAAACAATTTGGTGTCTTGACGAGGGGAAAACTAGGTCATTGACTAATCCTCCCTAAGTCAAACAAAATTTATAATCACTTAACAAACCTAAATACAAGTATAGAGGTAAGTCAATGGTCAAACCCAAAGGAACGGTTATGTTCAAGTGCTTTTAATGTGCGCCTAGTCTAGGTCGAAGTCGAAGGTGAAGAGATAACGCTACCAACTAACAAAACAAACAACCAAACAAATAAAACACTAAGTAATGGGGATCAACAAGTAATCATGACAATTGCAACAACTTGGGAAGAACAAGCCAATCAAAGGTTGTGAAAACAAATGATAAGAGCTATCAATTGGAATCAAAGAGCTATCTCCTAATCGTTAAGCTAGTGGTCTCTACGAATAACAAACTAGGAGAATCACAATCCAAACCAATCGATAATTGCAATTCCTAAATCAATTGGTCGTGTCATTAGCAATTACAATGCAATCTAGCATAATTCTCAAGGCCTAATCGAATTACACACATGCAAACTTACATTAATCACTTTATTCTCAGCAATCAATCAATACAATTCCCAAATTAAGCACAATTAATCAATCATACAAGTTTCACCCAATCTCTAGCCAAACAACTACTCAATAATCATCATCTAACCACAAACAACTAAGAAATCAAGAATCAACAAAATATCACTAACCAAGACCAAACATCCAAATCAAATCAAACAAACATGAATCTGAACAAAACAATAAGATGAGATAGAGTTAGAAATGCTCATTGATAATAGAGAAGATTTTCAACACAATTGTCACCCTTGTATCATCAATCTCTCAAATCACCATTGAAATCTCTCACATTCTCTCTCTAAATCTACTCCTAAAGTAACCCTGAAACTAGAGAGAGAAACTCTCAACCAAGCTAAAATTATGATCAAAATAATATCTAAAACTTCTTACAAAAATCGGGTTAAATATGTATTTATAAGAGGTGCGAAAAACGAAATCGACCGAAGCCGAAAACAAGGAGGAGCGCCCGCGCGGGAGAGGTGCGCGCCCGAGCATGGGGCCTGCGCACCCTTGCGACTGGGCAACGCCCCGCGCTTGTGGGTTGCGCGCCCGCGCTCTTCTAGGTTTCTTCGGTTTCTTCGATTTCTTCGCTGCTTCATACGTTCGCAAATGGGTCTTCGTGCGCTCCACTTGATACATGTTGCGGGTGGCAGTTTCCAAGGGCCTCCACGGTGGGTTCAACACCATCTTTCATAAGAGCACGGCTTGAGAGCGCAAGAGATAGAATTTGGAGCATCCACTTCCTTGCATCTTGAACTTTTCCAATGCTTTGAGCTTACTCTAACAGCATCTTCCAACTTAGAAAACCACCAATATCAAGACTCGAACCTCGTACGATACCTGAAACCACGAAAAGAGGAGAAATAAAGGAGAAATACAAGAAAAACCATGAAAGACACAAAATAAGAGAGAAAAGGAAAACAAAGAGGAAAACGCATAAAACTAAGCATTTATTAAGAAAACAAGCTATGAAAAGAAGGTAAAAACAACCTAAATACTCATCAAATGAGTGCCATAAATGGCACTCATCATATCTTCAGAAGGTAACACCGGTGCTCATGCCTAAGCAACCAATCAAACACCTCATCATCATCATTCTTCGCAATGAAGTTCACTTGCTTTAGTTGAGAGATGTCGAGGTAGAGCTCTTTCGCATCCCCTACTGGAGTACATGAAGCTAGGTTACGATCATACCCAAGCTTATAAGCCAACCGAGTGATCATGCTTTCACAAGTTATCTCCATGGTCCTCCTTCCACCTACCATGGACTCACAACTCCTCATAAAAATGTGCCCCATATTCAATCTCCCTCGCGACTCCTCTCTAGTGGCTAACCAAAGCACAACCAACTCTAGCTTCGACATCTTTCCCAAATCTTGATTTGGGAAAATCGAGTATCCCAAAAGCCGATGTAGAACCCGAAGACAAGGTTGATAAATGTCACTAGCTAAGGAGTATCGGGCGGCAAATCTTTCCTTGCCCTAGATAGCATTCCACCAAGCATATTCTGCAAACCTATTAAAATGCTCATGCTCTGAGAAAAGGAGGTCGGCGGTCGGGTTAAAGTTTAGAGCCGCATTAAATTCTACAAGGGATAGAATTTGAGGCTCGTTGAAAAGTTGGAAGGAAATTTCAAATTCGACATCACCCACCGAAGTAGTAGAGACGCTACAAGGAACTTTCTTGTAGGCTTAAGATAAGTCCGATAGGAAGTATTCACAAAGACACCAATAGGAAGTATTCACAAAGATACCCAATTTGATCATATCTTGCCGGTGATAGTGGCGAGAGGGTCTTGAGGTTCTTTTCTTGAGATCATTGTAGGTTTATGGAGTGGATTTTTGAATTTTAGAGTGGGCAATGGTAGAGGCTCATCGGACTCTTGTGTTTGGGGTGTAGTTCTAGGTTCCTTGATTATCACTTGGATTTCCTTTCCTTTCTTGCTCTTTGAGGACAAAGATTTCAAGATTTTTGACATGATGATTCCACAAAGATGAAAACTAATGAACTAATATATCAACCACAAACACTAGATTCACCACAATACCACCACTACTCCAATAAAACTACCACAACCAACACCACAATGCTACTACCATAACTAAGAGACAATTTCCAACTTCACCAAATAGCCACCAAAATTTTACAACAAAGCTAAACAATCAACAACAACAAATGTTAAGCAAAAATAATTAGCTAACAACAATCAAATGCATCAACATTATCATATTAATCTTCAAAGTAACAGAAAACAATACTACTACTATTCACAATCATTAAATAATCAAATTCTCAATCAAAAATGATGAAACAATCTAAAATAGGAGTAGAGAAGATGATTGCACCATACAAGGAGCAAGATTAACTAAGTTTTCAGCACAAATTCTCCCCATTTCAAAAATCCCCAAATTTGAATCCAATGGTGGATTAAGCTTGGAGAAGAAGAAATGGTGGAAAGTAGTATGTAGATTGGTTAAATTGATGAAAAATAAGTAAGAATTTGATGATTTTGTGTGAGGAATTAGTGATTTAGAGTGATAAATGGATGATGTGAGGGTTAGGGTTTATGTTTATCTTGAGAGGGGATGAGTGTCGTGTGGTAGGATAGAAAGAAAAGAGGGAAAAAGAAAAGAAAGAAGAAGAAATAGGCACGACAGCAACTCGTGCGCGCCCGCGCATCGAGCCTGCGTACCTGCGCAAAATGGCCTCTCCTTTGGTGAGCTCGATGGTGGGCTCGAGCTTCAAGATAATCCCGAGATTATTATACCCACTAAACATATCAGATTCAAAACCACTTGACAGTCGGTTTAACATCCCAAATTCATGAGAGCACCATAATGAGCTCACCAAAATCAAACTTCCTTCACATTATAAGCACCTCTTTTTCCATCTTAGACCAATGATCTAACACTCACCTTTGCGATTACCTTACCCATATGGCTCAAAGTTCAATGAATATCGAGCACCCTCTCATCATAAAACACATAACACCGCCAAATAATGCTCATGCTCGCTCAAAAGAGTCCAATTCTCATGAAAACACCCTACAAATACGAACACTAAACAAGTGAAAGAAAGGAAAGAAAATAAAAGAAAAATAAGAAAGATAAAATGAAGGTATTTCAATAAAGAGAAAAATAAGAAAGATAAAATGAAGGTATTTCAATAAACAAGTTTAGTGGACGGTTTCGCACCATCAACACATAGAGATCCGTCTTAAACATCCTTCGATAAGAGCTCAAACCATGAAGGCATTTCAATCATTTCCTCATCTTCAAGCTATGATGATTCCTTGATATCTTGACTACCAAACTTGCTTTCAACATTGTTAGAAATATCAAACATCGTTAGAGGAAGACACAACCATGAAAACATTATCATTCAAGTAAGGGGAATTGACACTCATAATACCCTTCACATAGGAAAAAGATTCATGCATTGACTTAAGCTTAAAGCTCGACTTATCATCACCAACATGCAAAGTTGTAAGACCACCCCTCACATCAATAAAAGCACTCGAAGTAGCTAAGAATGGTCTCCCTAAGATAACAGGTATCTTCCGTTATTTCAAGCACAATGAAATCAACGGGGATAGTAAACTCTCCTATCTTGAGGGGAACATCCTCAATCCTCCCCTTGGGAAACTTAATAGAGCGGTCGGCTAATTGAAGTGTCATATTGGTTGAAAGGAGCGCTATCGGCTTAAGTTTCTTGAAAACGGAGTAGGGCATAATGCTAACACTAGCCCCAAGGTCACAAAAAGCATTTTGAAAAAGATTGCCGTTGATTTTGCAAGGGATGGAGAAATTTCCGGGATCTTTCATCTTCGGGGT
Organism: Chenopodium album; assembly: GCF_948465745.1. Lineage (NCBI taxonomy): Eukaryota > Viridiplantae > Streptophyta > Magnoliopsida > Caryophyllales > Amaranthaceae > Chenopodium > Chenopodium album. The sequence goes on along the minus strand of NC_137846.1, from coordinate 23,381,874 downwards.
AAGTCATTGTGAATTAAAGCGCTACAACACTTACCAACATCCACCGATTCTACTTCATTACACACTCTTTTGCAGCTCAATATCTCCTTAAGAAAATTAAAATAATTTGGAATTTGAGTCAAAGCATCAGTAAAAGGGATAGAAAGATGAATCTCCCAAATTGAATATCAACTTTGTTCCTCAAGAACTTTTGAGGGTAGGGAAGCTTGATTTTGATCACATCCTAATGCACATTTTCTTCAATCTTCGCCTTCTCCTTGGTATCTTTACTCTCTCTCCCTGGCATATCATGCTTATCCTCCTCGCACGAATCACTCACCTTCTCACCCTCCTTACTCTTCCTAGAAACACTTTCTTCAAGGACCTTACCACTCCTAGTTGTGATAGAATAGACCGGTTTCTTAGGATCAATCCCTTGAGAGGGTAGAGAAGAAGGATTATCATTCTCCTTCAAGGTGTTTGCTAATTGAGTGATTTGGGTCTCAAGCATCTTACTATGTAATCATCTCATTGAACTTTTTGTCGCTCACCGTCATGTATGTGTTCAAGATTTTTGTTTGATTTTCAATAATTTCCTCCAAGTTAGATCTAGAACATGAAGGTTGGGCATAGGAATTATCACCATTGCCTTGAGTTCTTGGAGCAAAACCGGGTGGAGGACCCCTTTTGTTGTGGTTTTGAAAATTGCCCCTATTTTGGTTACTCTAATTACCTCGGCCTTGATTTTTGCCAAAGTTTTGGTGGTGGTTACTATAACCTTTATTTTGGTTTTGGTTCCCATACCCTTGACCTTGACTTTGGCCACTATAACCTTGGTTGTTATAGTTGCCTCGGAAATTATTGTTTCCTTTGTTTCTATAACCCCTATTTTGGTTATAGTTGTCAAAGTTCCCTTGTTGGTGATAGTTCTTATTCCCATTGTTCCTTTGGCCATCAAATCTTGGCCCATTGTTATTGGAAACAAAATTCACATGTTCACTATCATTACTATCAACATCACCACAATTATCAACAAATGCATGAGGACAATTGGAAGCATCATGGTCATATGACCCACAAATATCACAAAACAGACAACCATTTGGTATATTGTTGGAAGTAGAAAGAGGAGTAGAATTAGAGGATGTACCTCTCTCCTTATTGTGGGAGGGAAGAATTGGTGCTTGTGATGAAGCACTCTCAAGCTTTGTTTTGATAGAGGTCATCTCCTTCCCTAGATTTGATATTTGTGAAGACAAGTTGTTGATGGCATTAAGGTGATGAATCGAATACACCATAGTATCGCTTTTGCTTGTTGATTCTCTTTCAACTTCTTGCCAATCCATATAATGCCTCACTACATCTTCAATTATATCCACAACTTCCTCTTCCGTCTTGTTCATGATGGGTTCTCCCGCTCCTACGTCAAAGGCAAGATTTCCCTTGAGGGCTTAGACCACCATAGAAAATTTAGATGATTTGATAGGTTGGTATCCCATGATGTGGGAACTCTCTTTGATACTCCTTATACCTTTCCCATGCCTCATATAAGCTCTCATTCGCCTTTTTCTTAAAGCTTTGGATGAGTATCCTTGATTCGGCCGTCTTCTTTTGTTGGTAGAAACGAGATAGAAACTCTTTTGTCACTTCATCCCATGTCCTTAGGGTGTTTAGTTTCACCACTTTGTCCAACCATTCCAAGGCACGCCTAATGAGAGAGAAGGGGAAAAGCTTAAGGCGGATGAATTCTTGAGAAACCCCATTCACCTTAATGGTATGGCAATATTTCTCAAATTCCTTAAGGTGATTTAGGGGACTCTCATGCTTGGCTCCACTAAATTGATGCCTCTCTATCATCGTAATCATCGCCGGTCTAATCTCGAAAACATTTGCCAGAGTTGTTGATGGAGCAATCCCGCTCTCAAACCTATATGCTCAAGGAGTTCCCAACTCCTTCAATGCCACTCTCGGATTTGCACTCATGCTTTCTCGATCTTCTTCTTGATGCTCTTCCTCACTTGGAGGGCTAGAGCTCAAAGAATGACTAGCAACTCTTAATTTCGTGATAGTCCTCTCAATTTCCAAATCAAATGGTACTAGGGACCGATGTAGCACGTACGTGCCCTATGCATACAATCTCAAGAGAAAATATTAGTAGCACGTACGGCAACCAATGTAGCCTAAAAGAGAAAAATCATTTTGTGTTTATCAAATATGATGAAATAGACTGAACAACTATAACAATCAACTATGTCATTCCCCGGCAACGCATTTTGATGGGCGATACAAGCATGTCGTTAATTGTTTAAACATCATCAACAAAATTTATATACTCAATCAACTACACCTAGACATAGCATAGGGTAAGTCGAGGTTGATCCATGAGGAATGGAGGGTTAAATTCTATATTCTTTCGTTAAGCTATTCCAAAGAGAATGAATATGATTTTGTGTAGGCTAAGGTTCAACAACTAATCAAGTATGAAAAATCAATATCACAAACAATAGGGATTTAGGATCCACATACACTCACAATAGAAATGCTAATTGGATGGGAGCTCGATCAATCAAACAATGCAAGGAAAAATAGCAATTGCAATCAAGAGGACTTGATAGGCTATTTCCTAGGCGCCAAACTAGGGGTCTCTATGAATGACTAACTAGAAACATCATATTAATTGAGACGAACACTACAAGAGGGGGGTGAATTGTATGTGAGTTCCTAGTGACTACTTTTACGGAATATAAAACAGAATGTAAAGGAACTTGCAATGCACACAGTGTTTTACGATGAAACCTTCTAGGCCCCAATTACTAGAAGTAAAACCTCGACCCTCTAAGGGATTTCCAAAACCAAACCAATCCACTATAATAGGGAAAACTCACAAGTTACAACCTATTATGGTAAGACCTTTTATGCACAAGTTCCAAACTGAACTTGCAACACAGTAGAACCCTATTCTACCCAACCTAAGTCCCTGACTTAGATTCACTCGTACCCCATGAGTACTTTCATTCAGATTCAACCTTGAGGCTTACAAAACTGTATGCAAAGATAAATCACACACACACACCCAATAACCCAACCAATATAAATAATTTGAGCCTATTATATGAAAGGTAAGCTACACACGAAATCTAAAACTAATATTACAAAGAATGAACTTGGAAAACTTACTCTATTAAGCACTCTTCGAATTCTTCACGCATAAACTCCCAGAAAATATGAAATGTGATTTCTACAATTTATACAAGACTTGCTCATATAGAAAGTAGGGTTTTCAAAAGATAATTATGTTATTTTACCAAATCACAAAATACAGTTTTATGTAAATCATTTTAGAAAAAAATCTTTTTAGAAAAACTTATCAAAGATAAATTGTGAAAAGAATAATGTCTTTTAGTAAATCCGGATTTTATGAAATAAAATATTTTTAATAAATCTTTTCACAAAACTTATCTTCTTTAAAACTATCCTAATTTAAGCTTGCCAAGCTTTTGTCACGTTTCTAATAGATCTCATGTGTAAACCTGCCAAACATATTTACAGCAAATCTAAAGAATAAAAATTTAACAAAACTAAAATTCTTCGTCAATTGTTGCATTCCAGGATACTCGGGCTTCACGTAGTCCAGGACTAAGTTCCTGCTGTCACTTGACTTCCAGTTCTCAACTGGAACTTCGCAGACCAAGTTCTTGTGAATCTTGCTATCTTTAACGCGGGCTAAGTTGAGCTTCTCAACTTGCTATCTTCATGTTCCTATTAGGGAACTCACAGTTAGTTCCTGGTTGGAAAACTTTCCTTGAAATCTCCTCGAGTCTTCAAAGTTAGGCTACTCTTCCACTTTCACAGTCTACTTCACCTGTTTTAATTACAACACTTAGAGAATTCTTATTAATTGAAGTTTGCTAGTTTATGTTCATCATCATCAAAACTCTTAAGCTTCAACACATCACAAATTAAGTTCAATTGATAAACGTAATCTCCAAATCAATGTGCCATGTCACTCAAGAGTTACAATGCAATCTAGCTTGAAAATCAAGGTTAGCTACTTCTTACAAAATCAAACACATGTACAATTTCTATCAACCAATTTAATCACAATATCAAATCAATAAAAATCCACCAATTAGCTATGATCTATCATTTATGCATGCTTCACCACATCCCTAGCAAAGAATCTACTCACTACACATGGTGAAAATAAAGAACAAAACAAAACAAATCATCAATATCATCATCATCATTGTAATCAAACTATCAACAATCAAATCAATCAGTAAACTTGGCAATTCAACAAATTATCAAAATTAAATGCAAAAGATTGGATTAAAGAGAAGAAGATTCTTACAAACTTGATCAAAATCAAAGGAAATGTGCTTGCATTCAAAGAAGAAGGAAATCAAATGTACCAATGATCCAATTCTCAAGTTTCTCTAATTAGAATCTAAAAACTAGAATTTCCAAGCATAAACTTCTCTCTCAAAAAATAAATTCTCCAAAAACACCCTCCAACTAAAAATAGAAGGAAAATCTATATATAGTAAAACTAAGGATAGATTAGTTGGACGTCCAAATCAAAAATGCGCGGCCGCGAGAAGAAGGGTACGGAATAGGGAACAGGAGCGACGCGCCCGGGCACAGGAGGTGCGCAACCGCGCCTCTAGAGCAGGGCACTTCCTCCGTGCAACCATCGATGCAATTCGTGCGCTCCACTTGATCGCCATTGGGTATGGCAGTCCCAAAACATGTCATTGGATGGTTTAACACCACTTCTTTATGCAAGTACAACAGCATGAGAGCGTAGGCTTGAAGTCTTGGAACTAGCATATCTTGTCTTCAAAGCCACAATGGGGCATCATCCTTGCGTCTTGAGCATCTTAAAGCCGAGGAAAAGCCATGGAGAGCCTTGGACACCACCTCTCTCCTGAGAACAAAGAAAATAAACAAATAAAAGAGAAAAGGCAATAAAAACTAAGAAAATACAAGAAAAAGGGAAAAGCAACTAAGAATGAACCAACTAAAGAATAAAAGACTAAAACTAGAGAAAAAGACATAAAGAAGGTATAAAACGACTAAAAATCATCCAAAATAAAGTCAAATGAGTGTCATAAATGACACTCATCAGTGTTGTCATATGCTCTTATTCCTTGTGTGGATGGAGACAAGTCCTCATCCTTTATTCCCAACACTCTTGCAGTTCGAAGTGGGCAAACATTAATTGTTGACCCATTGTCCACAAGGGTCATTAGCACATTTAATTTTTTGCAGATCACCGTGATGTTAAAGGAGTTATTGTGTTTGTCAGATTTCGAGGGTAAATCCTTATTAGAAAAAGGTAATTAAATTAATTGGACTAGGGAGATCACTTTTTAGAATGTTTGCTAAACCCTATGAGTAGTCTTGGAATCTATCCCTACTTTGGCTAGAGCATCCATTATTGTGACTCTATGCTCTCATAGGATGAAGCTAGAAGCTTCCACATATTCATCTCAACTTTAGTTTTGTTTTTGACAATATCATTATCTTCTATGAGGGGCGATGGAATTTGTTGAGTAGTAGGGATAAGTGCATTCATGACTCGGGGTTGCAACCTTCTGGATCTTGTAAGGACATCAATTGGAGAGTCTTCTTCGTCCCAAATCTTTAAGGTAGACATCCTCATCATCATTATCTCAAACTCCATTAATACGTATATCTTTTTCTAAGAAATCTCTCATTGTTGGAATAAGTCTTCCACTATCTACGAATCCTTGGACAAGATCTTTAAATTTGAAACAACTTTTTATCGGATGTCCCCAAGATTGATGGTACTTACAGTAATACATGTCTGTTCTTTCGAGGGATTCAAATGGTCTTGGCTCGAGAGGTTTGATTTTTCCCAACTCGAAGAGCATGTTGAACATTTTATCATAAGAGACACAATGGGTATATAGACTTTGTCATTCCTTCTTGGTGGTGTAACCACATTGAAGGTAAATGGTATTCTTTCAACAATGTTTGAGGAAGAGATACGTTTCTTTTTCAAGGGTCCGTCTCTTTTCGGCTTCTTCTACCTTCTTGCGAAAAGTTTCAAGTAACCCCTTTGTTTCATCTAATGTGTTCATCAGGACGCACACTTCTTCTCTATTGGCGGCCTGTTTACAATAGTTAAGGGCTTAGCTTTTTCCTAGAAGTTTCTCATGACATCAAAGAAAATTTCCTCCTCTTCTTCAATGGCATAAACCTCTTCTACTGGCTTAATGAGGAGTGATGGATCCATAGGATCATATTCGTCTGAAATTGCAAAAGAATCTGAAAGTGGAGCATTATTGATGCTTGGTTTCTTGCTAGTAGGAGGCAATGGTAGTTTGTTGTTGTCAATCAAGCCTTGAATGGCTTCTCCAACAACTCTCAGTATAGTGGCCCCTACCTTGGTGATATTTGCAGTGTGCATTTAGATTCCAACTAGCTGTCCTCATTTTAACTGGTGGATCTTGCATAGGTCCAATGGGAGTAGTGAGTCCTTTGGCATAAAGACGGTCAAAAGCAGTATCATACTTCATTCCAATAGGAGTAAAGTTTCTCCTATATTGCTTCTTTTGCCCTTGATTGTTCATGGCGAGGACTTCATTTAAATTAAAGGCAACGTTATTGGAATTGGTGGCCTTGGAAGAAGAAGGATTGTCGTTCTTCTTTCCTTTCCAGCCATTGTCGTTATTGTTAACAGCTTTCGGTTTTGCAAGATCATCTTCATATCAATGCCTATGTTGTAGACGGCTTTGAAAGTATTCAAATTATTTTGATATTTTAAGTGCTTTGAATACTTTTCTTGAAGGTTCTTGATGAAAATCCTTATAGATTCCCTTTTAGTAGGGACTTCAATCATTCTAGCGGAAGTTTCCTTCCACTTATTGTAGAAAGCAGTAAATCCCTCATTTTCTTTTTGTTTTAACATTTCAAGCTCTCTATAATCAGTTTCAACTTGAATGTTACATTTGTATCTATCAATAAAGGTATTCGTAATAGACTCCCAAACAATGATCTTTTCTTTGTCTAAAGAGAAAAACCATTGTTGACATATTGTTTCAAGAGAAAGTGGGAAAAGTGAAGGAAAAACTCTCCTGTCAATTCCTTTAATGTCCATGATTATTTTGAAAGCCCTTAAGTGAAAATGAGGATTGTCCGTTGGTTTGAACGTAGGGATGTCATTGGCGTTGAACTTTTGCGAAAAAAGTTCCTTGTCCACTGAGACCCCTTGGGATCTAATCCCGTGAAACTTATAGTCATTAGACATTTGACTCAAGATTTCTTCTATGTGATTGATGGTGTCAACAGGCACTTGCTTGCTGGATCATTGACTTGAGTAGAAAGCCCCTTGAACATCTCGATAAGTCCATTCAAAGTTTCTTGAAGCTTCTCAAATTCTTCTTGAGTGTACATTATTCTGAACTTTCTTCTTCGACGAACTGATCTATAAAAAAGTAGTACTTGAACAAAGGTGTTGTCCTTTATTAGACGCCCTTATCTCCTTGACCAAGAGTTGTAATATTAAACCATTGACTCTTTTAATGACTTGACTGAATGGATTTTCGATTTTTATTCGTTAAAAAAATGGGTGCATATTTTAGGAATGAAGTATGGGGATCAAATCAAGGCTTAAGAAACATGGTTTATGTTGGAAGGATAATATCTGACTTAACCCCCTACAAAAATGACGGAAAATACGCACATAAGACTTCTAGACATGGTCATTATGGTGACATATATATAAAGTGTGTGCATTAACTAGTTAGTGAAAGTGATATGCTTAAGACTCGTGTGATGACCATGGACTATGTCATTAGACTCAAACAAAGACCAAATTAGGACCTTGGTTATAAATTAAAATTAATTAATCATGTGAATTAGACTCGACACGAAGACTTGGGAAGAAGAATCGAACCATTGCACAGCGATGGAACCATCGCGTCGCGTCAGTCCCATCGCGGAGCGATATTTCTATCGCGTGTCGATGAAAGCTGGTGTTTCGCGTCACAAGTCAAACTTCTGCACCGAGACTGGAATGTTAGTTTTAACTTGTTTTTGATATTTCTTTCAAAAAGGTAAGCCTATATTCTTGCCAAGTCACGTATAATTTAAACTTTATTAATCCGAAATAAATAATTCATTAATTAAGCAAAGTCCTTTAGTCATTGGTTAGTTTGTTTAGACTTTATTTAGAAACACAAGGAAACACAAACGGTTAGTTTAATCACATATAATTATGCACAAGCAAGAGATGCACAAGTGGTCAAGTAGTCACAACATGATGCAATGAGTTTGCAACATAACCATGGCTCTAGTTCTCTAAAGCTCAAGGATTATGGTAGTCAAAGTGATAGGAATGGTGTCCTTCGAACAAGTGTATTATTCCAATAGAGGGTTCGGAATTATTAGAAAGCTAATTATTCAGTAGGTCAAGTAATCGGAATGCCTAGTTGGAGGCCGCTTCCGATCAGTAATATTAATCTATAATTAATATTACAACTTAATCTTGATTGAACACTTCGGGTCACACCCAAGCAACTAACGATCTGATACGACGAATTAATCCGGGAGGAATTAATGAGTCGCTCGAGTATTATGAATTTAGACGTCGTAAATCGAGCTAGGAGCATCGACACCGAGCGTCGCAAGTCGAGTCAAACTAATGAAAGACGAGACGGTAAAATCTATAATTAATCAACAATTACCAAAATACCCCTAGCATTGGAATACCCCGAGCAAATCGAGTGTCAGGGGCGATGGTGCTAGCATGCACATCGCACTAAGGCTAGAGTTTTGGGTGCGCATGGCTAGTAAGCTGCTGGCGCAATGCTAGCAGCAACAACAACACGCAAGCAACAGCAGCAGCCCGCATTGCGTGTGTGGCTTGTTGCGCGCATGTGCGGGCTAGTGCGAGCCCAGCATGCTGCTGCTGGCGCGCCAAGCAAGCAACGCCCAGCAGCAGCCTGTTGGCAAGAAAGGCACGCTTGCTAGGCCGCGCTTGCTAGCAACCAACCAAGTAGACCAGCCAAGGGCCTAGGTGCCAGCTAGGCTACCTTGGCACCCAAGGCTAGTCGCGCCACGTGGCGTAGCTCAGTTGGTCCGTGTGGCTTGAAAAGGGCGGCTAAGGGGAAGCTTGGGGATGAAGGAAATGGTCCCCTCCCCTTGTGGTCCTCACCTACCCTCTCCTTCTATGATTGCCACTTGTTGATTAATTATTTTCTTGGGATTCCTTTTATTTTTTTTAAATAAAATAAAAAAATTGATTTTATCAACTCTCCCACATTGATGGGAGAGTGGAATCCTCATATGACATTCTCTATAAATACCCACCTTGGGAATTGGAGAAAATCACTTGAGTAGGAACTCAAAAAAGGCATCTCCACTTGAGAGAAAACCTTTAAGTTCACATAATACTCGAGTAGTTGTTTTGGTTTGACTCGGCTAAACTTCAAGTAAGAGACCGATCGGGTCGGGTTGCGGGTGGATACCGTAGGAGGTCTTTGCACTTGCAATACCCGGCTTTTCAAGCTAAGTAAGAGCTCTGAGGTGTGAGCGAAGCACGCATCAAGGGTAAGATAGTCTTTTCTCTCTATCTTGTTATTTATGTCTTTTAGTTATATTAATTGTGAGCGGGTCTTAGGTCGGGTTTTGTTCCGCAAAAAGTCAAACTTTCTTTAATCCAACAGCAGTATTGGAGCCTTGCTCATTTATTTTTGTAACTAAAATTTTCAAGATGTTTAAAATGGATTTAATTTCTTGTTGTTGTTGCTAATTAGATTAGTAGCTCGATTTTATTAATTTTAATCTCGTTTTATTTAGAATTTTGGCTCTAGAACCCAGATTTTCGCTCAAGACTAGTGAATTTTAGGTGGAATCGATATTCTGGAAACATTCTGATCTTTAAGGGTTGCGAAAAAGCCAAATTCTGCCCAGAAATGCCTGTTTCGAGGGATTTTTCGTTTTGACGAAAAAATTTAAATCTTGTAAACCTTGAATCTTAATGGCATATTAATTGTGATTATGCATTTTGTTCTTTCCTTTATGCTTCTGCAATTTTAGACCACTTTTGAGCATGATTACTTGGTAGTAATTGGTGCTTAATAGTTGGCTCAAATTTTCACATAATTGCAAATAAATTGCTTTTAGTGTGAAAAGTTTGTATTTTGAGGCTCTTAAGTACTAAAGATTCAATCTTTAATTATTTTAAGTGATTGGAACTTTGTGTTACTAAATTCCATGTATGTTTGTTGAACTTTTTTTATTTAATCATTTGTTAAGTTGATTGAAATCATAAAGTTTTAAACTTGTGATAGAATTTTCATTAATCTTCATATTGGAAGATGTAATTTTTCAAGGATTCACAAGTTAAAGTTGAAATCTTTATTTGAATATTTATGTTCATAATTCCAACTCCCTTTTAATTTTGTCAAATCTCATAATTAATTTATGTTGGTTAAATTAATAGTGAGAATCGCCTTTTCTTTTGTTGCATCAAGTTGAACAAAATTTCATTTAAGAATAGTTCTTGGAATTGATTTGGTTTTGTGCACTTGAATGAATTTATTAAGTTGGACATGTTATTTTTTTCATTTTTTGCTTATTAAATTGATTCTAAAATTAATTTAGAATTAATTACATAAGTCACGCAAAAATTCGGGAACTAACCCCGAGACACTTACACGCAAACCAAGGCACAAGACACGTCTCAACCTCGGCTAGCTGGGCTACATAGCAGCCCGCAAATGGCTGCCGAGTTGTGTGGTTGTGCATTGGTGCGAGCAGTGCACCATATGCGTGGGCTATGTGCGCAAGGCAGCAGCATGGTGCAGCAGCAGCCGCATGCTAAGCGAGCCATGCATGCTGCGTGTGCGGCATGTGTGTGTGAGCAAAGGGTGGTGCGTTGCTTGATGCGAATAGGCAAGGGCCTTTTGGGGAGCTACGGTTTGTAGCTTCCAGACAGCACGAGCCCAGCAATAAGGGTTGTGCGGGCAGTAGCCATGCATCTTGCCGAGGCTCGGTGCCTAGCAACACAAGCCTCGTGGCTTGGTGCTAGGCTTTTGAGCTTAATGGGGCTATGTGTTTTGCAAACTTTTTGCCGATTTAATTATTTTAATTATGTTTATTTATTTTAATTAAAATTTTGAGGCTAGGCCTCAGTTTTGAGCCGCACTTGAAAAATTTTATTTTGGCAAAATTTTGGGTTTACCGCCTTAATTTGGATTAATTAAGTTGGATGCGGAATTTAGTGGGAGCTTCATATTTTTTTTTAATTGCGCTTAATCACATAATCGGTTAAACAACTTTGACTAGTTTTAATTAGGTGCGTTAATCTATTAACCACCTAAGTTGGTTACTAGTTTACGCGTGTTTATGCATTGTTACTTGTTTTTCATTGTAAAATGCATGGGCCATTCACATATAGTGAATGGATGAATGGAATGTATATTCTCTGAAAAATTGTAAAAAATAACACAAACTTTAAGCGGTCCGCCAAAAACAAGTCAATCTTTTAATTATTTATGAATAATACAACTTTTGAGGGGTATCTGCTTTAAACAAGTTAAAACCGGTTAATTATCTGATGAAAATGTTATATGGAACACGTGGCATTGTATTATTTTATTTAAACTGTTAAATAGGTTTATAAGATAAATAAAAAAAAATTAACAGGCGAAATAAGTTGTAGGTAAAATAACTTGTTTAAAGCGAATAACCCACAAAGATTGTATTATTTAAAAATAATTAAAAGATTGATTTGTTTTTAGCGGACCACTCAAAGTTCGCATTATTTTTGACAATTTTTCCTATTCTCTCACAGGTTTTATAAAATGGCAACTAGTGGGGCCCGATTAGGATAGAAAATACAGACTGTATTCCGTCATGTATTTTTGTAAATCTAAATACAATCTGCGAACCGTTACGTATTTTTGTACCTTAATTTTTAGATTAGTCCTAATCGTAGATACTAGTAGTTGCATAATTTTTGTTAAGTCTTGAAGAAGAAAGGTTCTTGGAAGACGAAGCCATGAAGTTGCAAGAGAAGACCCTTGAAGACCTGAAGACTCAAGGGGTCATGCTAGTTGCCAAAATGCATCATTTACTTATGTTTTCGATATATATTTATGCTTTTATATATGAATGATATGTTAGGTGCATGTTTAAAATTTCGAATATTGTGATGATTAATTAAGTTCAATTAAATCAACCAACGTAGAAATCCTAGGTCCCTAAAATATTGAGTAAAACTTATCATTCCAAAACAACACTTACCGACCTAATGATAGTAGTGATGGGCTACGCCAAAGCGAGGCATCACTATTAATCCTAGGAAATGTAAGGCATACTGGGTATGCATGTTGGTTTTGGTTATACTCAACGATATGAGTGATGGAGTCCTAACATGTCGTGGCAAAGGAGATAAATTGTTAAGACATCATTAGATGCGACGATTTATCTAACCAAGAGTGGCTTGGAGCCATAGCAAAAAGTTGCTTACCTTAGAGTAATAAGTGTTAAGACAAGCCAAAGAATGCTTAATCACTCATTGATTCTTTGGATCTTGGAATCGTCTTATTCTCGCCAAATGGGGACAAATTTAATGCGTGGATAAGACGTTTAATAAGATTGAAAGTTTTCATGAATGCTTTTAAATTTCAAACTTATTATGTTATTTTCTTGATAAATGGTTATACTTTGCATTTATATTTGTAGAATCCTAAATCAAATTATATTGTTTTCAATGATTGGTAAAGGAAATCTTGGAGAATAGTTCTCAAAGAAAGGAAATGCATTTCTAAAATACAATTCTCATAAATGAATTTTATAAACTAAGTTCGTAAGGACGGTTGGACATCATGTATTCAAAATACTAGGTTGTTTTGATAAACATGAAGTATTGAGTTGCAAACTTAAATTGTCAATGCTTGACAACCAACATATCTTTTCGCTTTATACACTAGTGAGTACAACTCATTGATGTATTAATTCAAGTATGAATTTAAGGAAAAGATGGAACTTTGTTATACGGCGCACTAGATGCTTAATTATGCCTAACAAAGTATAAAAGTCAAAACACTTAAAGAAACGGTTCTTAAAGGTTGTGAGATGATGTATAAATAATAAATATAGGAAACAAGGAACAAAGAAAAGGAATAAAATTCCATTTCTACTAAGAGTTCATGTTATTATAGTTAACTTAGCAAGTATTATCTTCACAAGTATCGGACACTGCTTGAGTTAAGCTAAGTTAATGACTTACAAGCTTAGAATGAAGCTAGAAGAGCTACATCAGTTGTAAGGTCTTATGCTTTGTTTAAAGACCTTTTAAACTAAGGCTGGAACAAATAAATGGTTATTATGTTCCATAATCAGCAAACAATCCGTTAACACACGGAAAGACTCACATTCAAAGTAAAGAGCAATAGTTGTGAATTTATTTGAATGGCAAGGTTGTCTAAACCATGAGTCAAGAATGCTTGATTATAAATAAACATTTCCCTAACATGAAAACTCACAAAGTTCAAATCATTGGCATGATTTGTGTTCCGAACATCTTTAGCAATGTCACATTAACAAGAACGTACTCAAGGCTATATAGGCTCTTGACAGTTGATCGATTCGGATTCGTTCTAAGACAAGCAAGTCTTACTTGTTAAAAACCGATAAAGTAAAAAGCTATTGTTGTTGGAATAGGCAATTGACTCCGAAAGCTAAAGAGGATTCAATTACTTCAACGTTTCACAAAGAATTTGAAAGAATATGGCTATATTCATCAAATGTTAACAAAGTTTCCTTAAGTAGCTCAAAAGGTCAGTGAAGTATAGAATCGACTTGGAAAGACATCAAACAACGTCTAGATTAGATCGAGTGATATTTGCTTGAGCCAAGTGTGACCATCTCAAAGCTATGAAATTGAAATTTTCATAAATAACTCTTCAAAGGACATAGTATGTCTTCACGGAGACCTCGATGCCATTTAAAAATGACTCGAAGGATGATGGATCATATCCCTTCCTATAAAACTCTTAAAGATTTGCACAAATGACTTACACTAAACAAAATGTCGAAGCTAAGAAAGGACACCATATTCAGTTATGGATAGAATTAACTTTTAAACGTCTTTTCAAGTATATGTCTAAGGCTCTTATCCTCAGTGGGAGCTCACTGGCTCAGTGAGAGCTAGGTGGCTCAGTGGGAGCTTAATGGCTCAATAAATGCTAACATAGCTCAAAAGAGATCTAAATGTTTGTTTCACAACAAACTTTTAACCAAAGACAATATACATGTCTCTTTGTAAGCATACAAGCGAGACTACGGGCATTACCTCCACAACCTAATTAAGAACATAATATTTGTTGCTCTACATGGTGTCTTTCTGGAAAGTAACACATTTCCAAAACAACAAGTGGGAGGAAAATGAACTCGATAACCATCGAGCTTAGCAACAAACTAGAACTGAGAATCTCGGAAGACTCAAAAGGGCTTCATGAGAATGATTGATCAAAATACTCAAAAGGACTTTACAAGTGCCTTAAAAGAGAATTCATTACTCACAAAACATCAGAAATGATGGAGTAATATCAACATAATCAAAGGGCTTTGAAAGCGCCTTGAAACTCAGTGTTTGATGCAATTACCCTGTATAGGTATAGAATTCACCAAAGGCTTGGATTGAATCCTATAAATTTTCTATTAAGTTAGATATAAACCTAAGACTTACAAGCATACTATTTACTATTAGATGGTTAGGGAATAGTGTCTTGTAAATTAGCTACAAAAAATCCAAATTTTGAATAAGGGTTAGAGGCCATAAATCCAAAATAGACTCCATGTTTAAAACTTGATTAATTTTCATGAAGGGTGAAAGACCCATCGATCGCAAATAACTTTTCACGGAGAAAACTAACAAATGTGGAAATGTATATGCATACATAGCTAGATTGGTTGAAAAGGATATAATTAAATTCACAGAGTTGATGTTAATAAAAACCTATTCACCAATCGGAAAACTCAGGTTTTTTCATGATTATTCTAGCAAAATTGCACACATGAAATATGGCAAAATAGATTCCAAAAACGCCTTCCTAAAATAGGATTTTGGAAGTGACTATGAAAATAGTCTAAGGGTTTTGAAAATCTAAATAATGCTAGATTTGAAAGCAAGCTCAAGAAATCCATTATGGGATTGAAGGAAGTATTGCATAAAGGAATTGGAACGTGTTTTCTTATAAATTTAATAAAAGGATTGGCTTATGAAGAAACATAGAAATTCTTATGGATAAGAAGTTTAGTGGGAGCAAGAGTCAATCTTGTAAGGTCCAACAAGAAATTACGAACTCTGTTGTAAATTAACTATCAAATGCTAAATGCATAAATTTGAAAGTATTTTCGACGATGGACCAACCTAAAGGCGACACTTAGTACATATTGGGAATTAAGGTCTATTGTATAGACTTAATAAAATGTTTGAACGGGTAAAGGAATTTATCGTGTTAAACATGAATTGAAGGAGTTTTGAAAGGCTTTTGACTTATATGTATACAACTAAGTAACTGTTTGAACTAAGTATGAGCTAGGATAAATACTAAGCCAAACAAGAAAGACTCTAGTAGAGACTTTCAATCGTATCACATAGCAAAAAGTTTGGCAAGACTCGGTGAAACTGGATGAGCTAAAAGGTCACATGAATGGAATAAAATTGAGAATAATTCTGCGATTGAAACCATCGTGTATGCTATGGATTCGTCACACAATTTACATGTTTAGAGCATGAGAAGAATAAAGTACCAATCAAAATAAATCTAAGTCATGGACCGTTAGATAATGATCAAGAACATCCAAAGTACTTGGATAAGTAAAAGGGATGGGTTCTTGACACATGGATAAAAATGTACTTTGAGAATTGATGTTGCAAGCACATCCTTAGGAAGGATCAAGATCCTTAACAAGAAAGCCATTTATAAGCACAAGGTACAATGCGTCGTGGCTTGAAAACGGTAGCATGGACGTGCATCCATGTATAATGTGCGGAAATTTAAGGTAAATTTCCATGATCACAAGTGACTAGGTTATCCCAAATCATTGTGACCTGTTTGGAATAAAATCCAAGCAAAGAACCATTAGGAGGTCTACTGAAATATATGTTGAGAATATTGTTGTTGCCTTAAAGTCAATAATAAGAAAGTTGTTCAATGAAAAGTTCGTTGTTGAACATTAATGATTGTAGGTTGTCAAGTTGAAGATCTCAGATCATGAAAATGAGTGGGAGCCATCACTTGGACAATAAATCCTAAATCACATATAATCCATGTCACTCTCAAAGCTTATGATCTTATTATGAAAGTGATCAATAATGAAGATGTTAGGATTTGCAAAGTAATCATAACTAAACCTATGCAATAAGTGAACGACAACATTCACAATTGCACGAAAGAAATCAAGTGTTTAGGGTAAAAATACCCCTTACACGTGGCCCAATCCCATAGAGACACGTGGCCCAATCAAAGGGTGCCACGTGTCCCAATGGGAAGATAACACGTGTAAAAAGCTCACAAAGAGCACCTGAAATGAGAGAAAAAGGGCTTTTCTTACATCAAAGCCCAAATCCCGAGATTACTATAGGAAGCCACAAAATGGCGCCCCCATTTAACACGTGTCAATAACTAATTACGCAGCCAATCAGGATACGGAAATTTAGGGCACAAACCCTAAAGGGGAACAAACTCCCACCCCTATAAATACCCTTATCATTTATGATGGGATGGGCGGATTGGGACATAACTTTTAATAGAGCACTAAATAGCTCCAGCTTCTCTCTACTTTCTCTCTCTAGCCTTTCTGATTTCCGGTTACTAACTTGACCGTCGGAGGCGAATATTCCGTCACCGGAATATTCGTTGTTTTGCAGGTGTCCAAGTCTTGCTGCCAGCAGTACGTGACCAGTGTCTCGAGGGATTCCAAAAAAACCCCAAAACATTTGGCGCTGTTTGTGGGGATAATCGTCCGTAACGGAAATAAACAATCAGACACCTAATGTCGGCCTTGGCCTTGGTTAGGACGGCCATGTAGAGGATATAGCCACAACAATCAATTCTAATGATCCTCTGATCACCACATTTCATGAGGTCGAGGATCTACCAGTTACTACCGCCTCCCTAAAGGTCGCTCTGAACAAGCTTCAAAAGGAGTTGGAAGTAAAGAGGCCGTCCACCTCCAGACAACTGTCCAAAAGGGTGAAGTATGGCGCTCAAAGAAGAAATCAGAGCAAGGCAGCTAACGCTGAAGATGCTGGGAATACCCCCTTTCGCCGGCCGCATGGCAGGTCCCCTAGGATGCCACGAACAAATCTCTCAAGGATCCTTAGCTCTAAGTATCCACTAGACAACCTCAAGTCGCCTTCGTTCTCTTAAGAGACTCTTAGCTCTCCTCAACCTGCTAAGGTGAAGAGTGTACTTGTGGGTGCCTATGATGGCTCGGGCAACCTAGAGGAGCACGTCACTTCGTACAGAAACCTGATGTACCTGCAATGTGTTGATGATGCCACCTGGTGTAGGTGCTTCCCGGCCACCCTCAAGGGCGTGGCGCAGGACTGGTTCAATAGCCTGTCAGCCGAGTGCATAAATTCCTTCACTACTCTAAGTATGCTGTTTGTTGGAAACTTTTCATACAACATTCCCCCAAAAAAGACCAGTCTTAAGTTGGCTACAATTGTCCAAGGAAAGAATGAGGGGTTGCGTTCGTACGTCTAAAGATTTAACCAAGAAAAAGCCCAGATTCAGAATAACCCGGATGAAATGGCATACTCAGAATTACTTCGGGGATTAAGGCATAACGGTTTTAACTTCGATTTGGTCAGAAAAAAGGTTCGGACAAACGCAGGAGTTCTGCGGGAAGCCGAGGCGTATATAGAGGCAGCTGATTTTTGTTCGCTCACCAAAGCAGAGCAGCCAGCCAAGGGAGCTGAGAAGAAGCCATCTTCTCAACAAGACTCTACCGGGAAGAAGAAGGAAGGAAAAAAGCGAAAAGAAGTTTGGGTGGCGGATGATCAGCACCCAAAGTTAAAGAAGGTTAAGGCGTACGAGCCGTAGTATGAGTTCACCAAAGACTGTAACTCGATCTTGATGGAGATTAAGGATAAGTTTGAGTTTGAGAAGCCCCAGCCGATGAGAGGCTCGGCTCAGTATCGCAACAAGAACAAGTATTGTCATTACCACAAGGACGTAGGACATGACACAAACGATTGCATTAATTTAAAGCGATTACTGGATAAGCTGGCCGAGCAGGGCATGCTGAACTCATATATTTTAAAGTCAAAATTCACTTACACTCGGACAGACAACAACTCCGAGAAGAAAAAGCAAAAGTAAACTGAAAAAAGATGATGGAAACAGTATTTATTCTGGTTTAGTCACCGTAATATCAAGGGGCTTTGCTGTAGGCGGCCCTACCATGAAGGGTATCAAGCAGGATGCTTGGAAGCTCGGCAAGGTGATGCAGGTCGAGGGGGTCAAAGTTGAACCCTTCCTTGAGGTAACGGTCAGTGAGGTCGACCGAGGGGAGGTCAAGGTCTTGCATAAAGATCCCATGGGGTTCATCATGAAGATAGCAAATCTGAAAGTTGGCCGGATCCTAATGGATACGGGCAGCTCGTCCGATATCATCAGCTTGGCCACACTGAAAAATCTGAAGTTCTCAAAGACTCTCTTAAAGACATCACTCACCCCTTAGTGGGATTTGGGGGAAACGTCATTCACCCAGTCGGACAGATAGACTTGCCCGTCCGATTTGGGAAAAAAGGGGAAGGAAGGGATATGGTCATTCGATTCTTGGTGGTAAAAGAGTTGACTGGCTACAATGTCATACTCGGTCGTCCCACCCTAAATTCCGCAAAAGCTGTGATCGTCCCTCATCTGATGCTGTTGAAGTTCGAAAGGTTAGACGGAAAAATTGGTTCAATTCAAGGAAGTCAAAAAATGACCAAAGAATGTAATCAGCTGGCGGTGAAGCCAACAACTCGCGGATAAGGAAAGTCGTCCAAGCTAAAAGGGGAAGAACCCCCACTCCAAGCATACCAGGTCGGCCAAAAGCGTAAGCAGGACATGGTCGATCAGGCATTGCAGTTAATGACCGTCGGTCGGCCAGAAGAATTGAGACCCCAACCGGCCGGCGATCATCAGAATGTAGTGCTGGACCCTGACCAACTAGATCGGACAGTTAGGTCGGAACTATAGTTACGGGTTTTCTTGCAGATGACTTAACCAGCTTATTTAGAGAATTCAAGGATGTGTTTGCGTTCGAAGTAAGTGAAATGTTGGGTATCAGCCTAGACCTGGCCGTGCACAAGCTTGCTGTAAATCCGCATGTTAAGCATGTCCGACAGAAAAAGCGGAATCACGGGGAGGAAAGGAATCAGGCGGCATTAACCGAAGTAAAGAAGCTGCTGGATGCTGGTTTCATTCGGCAGTATTCCTATCCAGACTAGGTGGCCAATGTTGTGTTGGTGAGAAAGCCGAATAGAACCTGGAGGATGTGCGTGGACTATACTAATCTCAACAAGGCATGTCCGAAGGATAGTTTCCCCTTGCTTAAGATTGACCGACTGGTCGACTCTACGGCCGGACATGCTCTTATGAGTTTTATGGACGCATACTCCGGATTCCACCAGATCCCATTATGGGAAGAAGACCAAGAGAAAACTACATTAGTGACCGAGCAAGGGTTGTACTGTTACAAAGTTATGCCATTCGGCCTCAAGAACGCCCCTGCTACCTTTTAGAGACTTGTGAACACTGTTTCAGAGATCAGATCGGCCGGAATATGGAGGCATACATTGATGACATGATTGTCAAGTCAAAGGAGCCGGCCGACCATTTAAAGGATCTTCGAGAAACCTTTACCGAACTTAAGCGGCATAAGATGATGCTAAATCCAAAGAAGTGTGTCTTTGGCATTGAGTCCGGCAAATTTCTCGGATTTTTGATTGACCAGCGAGGAATTAAGGCCAACCTTGAGAAAATTCAAGCCACCTTGGGCCTGAAGTCGCCGAGGACAAGTAAGGAGGTGCAAAGATTGACCGGCTGTTTAGCCGCCCTCGGCCGATTCATGTCAAGATCAAGGGACAAGTGCCGATACTTTTTTTAGACAATCAAGAAGAAAGCAATGTTCGAGTGGACAGAGGAGGCCGAAGAAGCCTTTGTTCAGCTGAAAATTTATTTGCATACATTGCCTCGGCTCGTCAGTCCACTCAAGAACGAGAAGCTATACATGTACCTTGCTATTTCAAAACACTCTTTAAGTGGCGTCCTGCTTGCTAAAGGGGACGGCCATCAAATTCCATTATATTCCATCAGCCATGTCTTACATAATGCCGAGCTTAGGTATTCCCCTATTGAAAAATTTGGCTTCGCATTGTATATGGCGTCAAAGAAGCTTCGGCCGAATTTTCTGGCGCATTCAATTATGGTCTATACGGACCAACAACTCAAGAAGCCGTTTGCAACTTTGAAAGCCAGCGGCCGCATGCTTAAATGGGCCTTAGAGCTGAGAGGTTTTGACATCACGTTTGAACCCAGAAGGGCAATCAAGGGGCAAGCCTTTGCTGATTTTGTAGCTGAGATGACTCGCCCGGACTTGCTGGCGGCTGGGGACCAAGTTTGGAAAGTGTATGTAAATGGTAGTGCAACAACAACCGGATGTGGTGCTGGGATTATTTGTCAATCTCCCGAGGGAGATAAGTTTGAATATGCAATGAGATTTCAGTTCCAAGCCTCTAATAATGAGGCCGAGTATGAATCCCTATTGGCCGGCCTTAGAATGTGTAAGGCGGCCTGGGCAACAAAAGTTGATGCAAGCTCAGACTCTCAGCTGATAGTCAACCAAGTGAATGGTGACTATGAAGCCAAGGAGCCGACCATGATGAAATACATACAGATGGTCAAAGAGGAGGCCGAGAGCCTAGAACATTTTACCCTGCAGCAAGTCCCCTGTTAAGAAAATCATCAAGCGGACGCGCTCTCCAAAGTAGTGTCCTCAGCATCATGCGATACTCCCAGAACGATGTTTTGGGAAGTAAAGGAAAAGAGAAGTATTGATACCGAGTCTGTGCAAATTATTGATAGAAGCTCCTCATTGTTGGACAGAGTTATCTCATACTTAAGGGATGGAATACTCCCGGACGATCCAAAAGAGAGATGGCTGATGAGGAAGAGAGCGGCCTAGTTCGAAATGAGGAGAGGGGAATTATTCAAGAAAGCTTTTGTGAAACCATACTTGATGTGTATCACTCCAGAAAGAGGGCATGATGTGTTGGACGACCTCCACCAAGGGCATTGTGGATCCCATATAGGTGGACGCGCTTTAGCTGAAAAGGCTACCCACCTGGGGTATTATTGGTCGAGCAGAATTCGGACGCCATGAAAATGGTGAAAAAATATGACAAGTGCCAAAGGTTTGCAACCTTGATCCATCGATCGGCCAACAGCTTATCGGCCATAAACAGTGTTTAGGGTAAAAATACCCCAGGTACGTGGCCCAATCTCATGATGATACGTGGCCCAATAAACAGGCGACACGTGGCCCTATGTGAGTGAGACACGTGTCCACTTGTCATGGTGACACTTGTCAGCCATCTCTAAATGCCCCAATGCTGCAATCAGAAAGAGAAAAGGGCCCTGATGACCTCAGGCCCAAATCCCGAGAAAACCTTGAAAGCCGTAAAACGGCGCCCCCTACGACACGTGGCGACCTCTGATTGCGCAGCCAATCATGTCACGAAATTCCAGGGCATAAACCCTAGAGGGGTACATGTTCCCACCCCTATAAATACCCCAATCATTTATGATGGGAGTGGTGGATTGTGACATAACATAAATATAGAGCATTAAAGAGCTCCAACTTCTCTCTACTTTCTCTCTCTAGCCTTTTCCGTTTCCGTTCAATAACTTGAGCGTCGGAGGCGAATATTCCGAACACCGGAATATTCGTTATTTTGCAGGTGTCCGAGTCTTTGTCAGCAGAGCGTGACCAGTATCCGAGGGAATCACAAAAAACCCCGAAACATTTGGCGCCGTCTGTGGGGATACTCGTCCGTTATGGCAATAGATGGTCAGACACCTAATTTTGGACCTCGTCCAGGCGAGGATGGATATGTAGAGGACATACATACTACCATACACTCAAGCAATCCTTTGACTGCCTCATTTGAAGAGGCCGAACAACTTCCTGTCACCCCAGCTACCCTAATGGCCGAGTTGACTAAGCTCCGCAAGGAGTTGGCGGCTACCTTGCAAAAGGGGAAAGGAGGCACTTCCAAGAAAGCCAACAACAAGACCAATGCAACTGATGCTGGTAACACCCCATTCCGTCGTCCGCACGGAAGGTCTTCCCGAGTCCCACGGACCAACTTCTCTAGCCTGCTGGCGAAAACACAGTCGGCTAGGGGGAGGGGCAGACAGCCAAAAAGAGTTGAGACTGAGCCGTCACAGCGTTTCAAAGACGCAAGGGATTACATTCGGCACAGGCAAAGGGAGAGGGCCGCATGCTCTGACACGGCCTCTACCCCAACCATGCCGGAGGAAGTCTCCAACCAATCTTTCTCCTTCTACACCAACACGGCTGCTTCCAGCAAGAGTCATACTATTACTCCCCGTCCAATTCAGCCATTGCAATATCAGCCCCCTCAAGTACTCAATGGGTTGATACAACCAACTCCCCAAGTTTTTGGGCAATATGGGCCGTATGGTCAGATGTTCGGCCAGACTCCTTACCTGGCTGGAACGTCCGCTCAGCCTCAGCATATCGATTGGCAAATGCGTTTGTTGAATTTGGGAGATAAGCCGCCTCCGTTTTCGCAAGATATACTAGCATCCCCTCAACCAGCAAAAGTGAAGAGTGTATTAATGGGTGCCTACGATGGTACGGGCAACCCAGAAGAGCATGTTACCTCGTACAGGAACTTGATGTACTTGCAACGTGTAGATGATGCTACATGGTGTAGATGCTTCCCGGCCACTCTCAAAGGGGTGGCCCAGGACTGGTTTAACAACCTCCCAGCCGGATGCATCAATTACTTTACCACCCTTAGTTTGTTGTTTGTGGGAAACTTCTCATACAACATCCCACCAAGAAAGACAAGCCTCAACTTGGCTACCATTGTCCAAGGAAAGAATGAAGGACTACGCTCGTACGTCCAAAGGTTTAACCAAGAAAAAGCCCAAATTCATAATCTTCCGGACGAAATGGCTTACTCAGAATTTCTCCGGGGATTAAGGCATAATAGTTTTAAGTTTGATTTGGTAAGAAAAAAGATTCGGTCATACGCAGGTGTATTGCGGGAAGCCGAAGCCTATATTGAGGCCGCGGATTTTTGTTCGCTCACCAAATCAGAACAGCCGGCCAAGGGGGCTGAGAAGAAACAATCTTCTCAGCAAGACTCGGCCGGTCGAAAGAAAGAAGGGAACAAAAGAAAAGAAATATGGGTAGCTGATGACCAGCAACCCAAGTCAAAGAAAACCAAGACATACGAGCCTCAGTATGAGTTTAATAAGGATGGTTACTCTATTTTGATGGAGATAAAAGACAAGTTTGAGTTTGAAAAGCCTCAGCCTTAGAGAGGCTCGGCCCAGTACAGAAACAAAATCAAGTATTGTCATTACCACAAGGATGTGGGTCACGACACGAACGAGTGTATCAACTTGAAGAGGCTGTTGGATAAGTTGGCCGACAAGGGTCTGCTGAAACCCTATGTGACCAAGTCCAAATTCAACTTCAAGCGGAAAGACAACACGTCCGAGAAAAAGCAACAAAGTGAAAAGAAGAATGACAAGGAAGATGATGGGAATAGCACTGATTCAGGTTTTGTGGCCGTCATATCAGGAGGCTTTGCTTCAGGCGGCCCTACCATGAAAGGAATCAAGCAGGACGCTCGAAACCTGTCAAATGTGATGCAAACGGACGTTGTTAAAGCCGAGCCATTTCCTGAAGTGATCATAAGTGAGGCTGACCGTGGTGAGGTCAGAGCTTTGCACAATGATCCCATGGTCTTTGTAATGAAAATAGCAAATTTGAAGGTGGGACAGATATTGATTGATACGGGCAGTTCGGCCGATATCATAAGTCTCTCTGCCTTGAGGAATTTAAGCTTCCCAGAAGATGCTCTCCAAGATATAACTCATCCCTTAGTAGGATTTGGGGGGAATATCATTCATCCAGTCGGACGGATTGACCTTCCCATCCGTTTCGGGCAGAAGGGGGAAGGAAGAGACATGGTCGTCCGTTTCCTTGTGGTAAAAGAGTTGACTGGGTACAATGTAATCCTTGGCCGCCCTACTCTCAATGCAGCCAAGGCGGTCATAGTGCCCCATTTGATGTTGCTAAAGTTTGAAAGGTGGGACGGAAAAATTGGAACAATTCAAGGAAGTCAGAAAATGGCCAAGGAATGTAATCAGCTGGCCGTGAAGCCAACAGCACGCGGCCCAAAGTTGTCCGAGATTAAGGAAGAAGGAACCTCACTCCCAGCATACCAGGTCGGCCAGAAGCGTAAGGCGACCAGGGCAGAGGAAGCCTAGCAACTAATGACTGTCGGCCGGCCAGATGAGTTGAGGCCCCAGCCGGCCGGCAGCCACCAGGATATAGTGCTTGACTCCAACCACCCAGAACGGACAGTTAGTGTCGGCACTATAGCCTTGGAATTGCTTGGGGATGAGTTAGTACAGCTGTTAAGAGAATTCAAAGATGTGTTTGCATTTGAAGTTGGTGAAATGCCAGGAATAAGTCCTGACCTGGCCGTGCACAAGTTGGCCGTGAATCCTTTGATAAAGCCTGTCCGCCAGAAGAAGAGAAATCACGGAGAAGAGAGGAATCAGGCGGCTGCAGCAGAGATAAAAAAGCTGCTGGACGCCGGTTTCATTCGGCAATGCTTTTACCCAGATTGGGTGGCCAATGTAATTCTTGTGAAAAAGCCGAATGGGACTTGGAGGATGTGCGTGGATTACACGGACTTGAACAAGGCGTGTCCTAAGGATAGCTTCCCCTTGCCTAAGATCGACCGTTTGGTTGACTCTACGGCCGGACACGCCCTTATGAGCTTCATGGACGCATACTCCGGATTCCATCAAATTCCTTTGTGGGAAGAAGATCAAGAGAAAACAGCATTTGTGACCGAGCAGGGGTTGTACTGTTACAAGGTTATGCCATTCGGCCTCAAGAATGCTCCTGCTACATTTTAGAGGCTTGTTAATACAGTCTTTAGAGACCAGCTCGGCCGGAACATGGAGGCATATATTGATGACATGATTGTCAAGTCAAAAGAGCCGGCCGACCATCTCAAGGATCTACGAGAAACGTTCGCCGAACTCAGGCGGCATAAGATGATGTTAAATCCAAAGAAGTGTGTATTTGGTGTTGAGTCCGGCAAGTTTCTCGGATTTTTGATTGATCAACATGGAATCGAGGCCAACCCTGAAAAAATTCAAGCCGTCCTTGACATGAAGTCTCCAAGAACAATCAAGGAAGTGCAAAGACTGACCGGCTGTTTAGCAGCCCTTGGAAGATTTTTGTCAAGATCAGGGGATAAGTGCCGTTACTTTTTTCAAGCCATTAAGAAGAAAGCCGCGTTCGAGTGGACAGAGGAGGCCGAGGAAGCATTCGTACAGTTGAAAAATCACTTGCATACATTGCCTCGCCTCGTCAGTCCGCTCAAGAATGAGAAGCTATATATCTATCTTGCCATCTCCGAACACTCTCTAAGTGCCGTCCTTCTTGCTGAAAGGGATGGCCATCAGGTCCCGGTGTATTTTATCAGTCATGTACTTCACAATGCTGAGCTGAAGTACCCCCCAATTGAAAAATTTGGCCTGGCCTTGTACATGGCATCAAAGAATCTGCGGCCATACTTTTTAGCACATTCAATTGTGGTCTATACAGACCAACCCTTGAAGAAGCCGTTCTCAACTTTAGAGGCAAGTGGCCGCATGCTCAAGTGGGCCTTAGAGCTCAGAGGTTTTGATCTTGTGTTTGAACCAAGGAAGGCAATCAAGGGGCAAGCCTTTGCGGATTTTTTGGCTGAAATGACACGGCCTGATCTTCAGCCGGCCGGGGACCAAGTCTGGAAAGTGTTTGTGGATGGTAGTGCAACAGCGACCGGGTGTGGCGCTGGTATTATATGTGATTCTCCTGAGGGAGACAAGTATGAGTACGCGTTGAGGTTTCAGTTCCAAGCGTCAAACAATGAAGCTGAGTACGAAGCATTGTTGGCCGGCCTAAGGATGTGTAAAGCGGCCGGGGCAACCAAAATTGAAGTATGCTCGGACTCCCGGCTAATAGTCCATCAGGTCAATGGTGGCTTTGAGGCCAGGGAGTCGGCCATGATGAAGTACATGCAGCTAGTTAAAAATGAGGCCGAAGGCCTAGAGCTTTTTTCTCTCAAGCAAGTTCCCCGTTCAGAGAATCATCAAGCGGACGCCCTCTTCAAATTGGCTTCCTCGGCGTCATGTGATACCCCAAGATCAGTGTTTTGGGAAGTAAAGGAAAAAAGGAGCATTGATGCCGAGCCCGTTCAGATAATAGATAGAAGTTCAACCTGGATGGACGGAATTACTTCCTACTTAAGGGATGGAATACTTCCGGACGATCCGAAGGAGAGTTGGCTATTGAAGAGGAAGGCGGCTTGGTTTGAGATGAAAGATGGGGAGCTATTCAAAAGAGCCTTTGTGAAGCCTTACCTTAAATGTATAACTCCTGAAAGAGGGCATGATGTGTTGGATGACCTTCATCAGGGGCATTGTGGTTCGCATATTGGAGGCCGAGCCTTAGCTGAAAAGGTGACACAGTTGGGATATTACAGGCCGAGCCTAAAGTCGGACGCCATGAAAATGGTGAAAAAATGTGACAAGTGCCAGAGATTTTCAACCCTTATTCATCGTCCAGCAAATAGTCTATCAGCCATCAGTAGTCCGCTTCCCTTTGCCAAATGGGGCATGGACATTTTGGGACCGTATACTCCTGCATCCGGCCAGAGATGATATGTATTAGTGGAAGTAGACTACTTCACTAAATGGGTTGAAGCTGAGGCCGTCCGGGGCATTAAATGGACGGATGTGTCAGCCTTCATTTGGAAAAGCATAATCACTCGGTATGGGGTGCCTCAGTCAATGGTGTTCGACAATGGACCCCAGTTTGAGACGCGCCAACTCAAAGAATGGTTGGGAGACCAATGCATCACCCATTGCTTTGCCTCGGTCGGCCGACCACGAGCCAATGGTCAAGTTGAGGCCTGTAACAAGTTGATTTCAAATGGGATCAAGCGCAAGCTTGAAAAGGCCGGCGGCCTATGGGCAGACGAGCTGGTCAATGTGCTATGGTCCATACGGACAACAGCAAAGAGTTCTACAGGGGAGACTCCATTCTTTTTGGTCTATGGAGCTGAGGCTGTACTCCCAATTGAAATGTACGAGCCCACTTTGCGGGTAATGCTTTATGATGAATCGGCCAATTGGGAGGCCATGAAGACCGCCCTAGATTTCCTTCCAGAAGCTAGGGGCAATGCGACGCTTAGGCATGAAATTTATCGCTTAAGGATGACAAGGGCATATAATCGCCGAGTGTCTAAGCGGCCGCTCAAAATGGGGGATCTAGTGTTGAGAAAAATGGAAGCTGTTGGCCGTGCCAATGAGGACGACAAGTTGACTCCAAACTGGGAGGGACCGTACAGAATCAGGGAAGAAGTCCGAGACGGCACATATCGCCTTGAGGCGATTGATGGCCGTCAGATCCCACGGACATGGAACACTGATAACTTGAAGAAGTATCATGTTTGAGTTTTGTTTCTTTAAGTACTTAGCCAAAAAGTTGTTTATACAGCTAGGTCTACTGACCGAGCCTTGTAATTAAAGCCGTACGGCCATAACAATGTACTTTTGACAAAAATTAATGAAAAGTCAGGCATTGTTGAATTATTTGTTGTTTTTATGATTAAAGGCCGAATGAAATGATTTACTGAGTTGCTTCCAAAATAGTAACACGACTTATCATTCTTTTTGAATGGCCGAGTTAAAAAGGAAGCAAGGTTGCTCCCAATATAGCAACTCGGCCACACGCAAAAAAAAAAAAAAAAAAAAAAAAACTGATTTAATTCAGAGATCAATGCGTCAGCCCAATTCTAGGCGGACGATTGAGGCAAGGTATTCCGAACTTGTGTAGAAAACAAGTGTCCTTTACAAATAGGGCAAGGGCATACCTAGGCATTTAGCCCGGCAAATCAAGGAATCTCTTAGTTGAGATAATACTTAGGATTTCTAGGGTACGTCCGAGCGATAGATTCAACGGACTACTCGTACAATGATAGCCGAACGGCCAATTAAATTAATTCGGTGCTTCACCTAGTCCAAGGGCAATCATTACTATGATTTGATTAACTTGCTAGTCGTCATACCCTTTTAAGGCATAAAAACTACCAAGTTAATCAAACCACTTAGAAAATGGACTAGGCGAACACCGAATAAAGGGGCATACCCCTAGGAAACGTACGAAAAGGCATAATATTGAGACGTACGGAAAACTTGCAAAAAGCAGAAAATTTGCAAAAAACTGCTAAGTATGAAACAGAAGTAAAAGCCGCCAAAAAGGCGGACAAAATTTTCATTAGTAAGACCGCACAAAGGCGGTCGAAATGTTTACAAAACCGCTCGAACAGGCGGCCTTAAAAAAAAAAAAAAAAAAAAAAAAGAGAAGTACAAAATAAGCTAAGTACATAGTAAGCTGAAAAGAAAAGGAAAGCTGAGCAGACGGCTGCTGGAGGACCTGAGCTCTACTTAACCGTATTATCTGTGGCAGGCTCGTCCGCTGTCTTGGCGTCCTCGGCCGGGGCATCCTTTTCGTCCGCCTCCTCCTCCTCCTCATCCTCGTCCCCTCCGGACTCGGGGGAAGTGACTACTAGTTCTGGAGGAGGCATGCCGGCCTTCCTTGCCTCTTCTTTAAGGCAGACGTACTGAAGCCGCTTCTTGAAGCGTTCCTCGTAATAGGCGGCTTCACCTTCGTCCACCATCAAGTTGAAGGCATCAAAGAAGTATGCCTTAAGCCTGTCTTCAGCATTTTGCTCGATGCGGATGACTTCTTCAACACTGATTGGCCGAGGAGCTTTAAGTTTCTCCTCATAGTCCGCAAGGGACTTCTTTAAGGTTTCCACCTCGGCCTTCAGCGCGTCCGCCTCATCTAGCGCAGACTTAAGGTTGGCTTGGGCCAACTTCAGCTCACTCTTCAGGGCCTCGGACGCGTCGAAGCCCAACTTCCATTTTTTCTTCTCCAGGACGGCCTCGTCCCTTTCAACCCTCATGGCCTCCCTGGCCAAGGACTCCTGTTCGAGTGCCTTGCCCAGTTTGACCAGGTCCTCTGTTTGCCGCGCCGCTTTGTCGGACAGCGCGGTTATCTGGGTCTCAAAGTGTACCCTTTGGACGGCGGCCGTCCCAGTTACAGCATCCTCGGCTTTCCTGATTTCAATCCAAGCATTCTTCAACCGTTCGTTCTCCTTGTCCTTCCAATCTAGGAAGGCGTTCAAACGGAGGAAGAGCTGCGGACAGAAGGAAAGAAACTTAGTCAAAAATATGGAAAAATTGGCTAAGTGCTGGAAAGCAAAAACATAAGGAGGTAGAAGTATACCTCGGCGCTGCAGTTTAGCATGGGGCCGAGGAAGCCTTCGTTGATCCCCCGTAGCTTATCACGCTGCGCTTGGGGGACCGCGCGAACCATGGCCTCGCGCATGGCCTTCCTGTCCGCGCCAGTCAGTGACTGGCCGGGTACCTTCAACTGCATCTCCTCTGATATATCTGCGGACGACCGTGTAAGAAGAGTTAGCTAAATTTTACAAGTAAACAAAGACTTATAAAAAGTGAGAAAAAAGATGGCTAACTAGTGGAGAAGGTTGGAGGAGAAAGATTGGTGGGAGGAGGCGGTAAAGGAGCTTCCTCCTCCTCCGGACGGCTCCCTTCAGCGTCGCTGGACGGCGGGTTGACCAGCATCGTCCCGATCCAGCGACCGGTCATTTGTTCTGGGGTTAACCTATCCCCACCGTCCGAAGGGACGGACTCCTCACGGACCTGATCAGCAACAGGTTCCATGGGCTTGGAGGCCCCGCTTTGTGTCAGCCGGGGTTGTTCTCCTTTAGACTGCGTTGTAGCAGTCTGCGACTTTGCCGTTGCCGCTGCTTGAGAAGACGGCTTGGAAGCAACCGTCTTTCTCCTCTTGGATGCGTTCGCATCAGGAGTGGACGTGGCCGGCTGCTTCCGCCTGGCCTTCGGGGTAGAGGAGGAGGTCTGCAAAAATACCAAGTTAGAAAAATTTGGTGGCGTCCGTGCGATTTGGGAAAGGAACTCCCTTCCAGCATGCGTGAACGGACATAAAGCGTCCGTGCAAACTTAGGAAGTAGGTTCCTTCCAATATAGCAGAACGGACACATTAAGGAATGAGAAATTCAAAAAATAAACTAAGTGTTTACCTCTTTGAGTTGCTCGTACATCTTGAAACGAGCCTTGTATTTGGCCAAGTCCACCTCGGACATCTCAACCTCTGCTTTTTGGGCCGAGTCAAGCATAGCGTACGCCTCCGCTGCAAAAACAAAGAGCAAAAGTGTTAGAATATTTTTCTGAAGAACTCTACGTGCGTACAAAAAAGTTTATATATCTAAGTGTCCACCTTGGGGCATGTTCTGGTATAGGCCGTACGCAGAAATGATGATAGGGTCCCTAAGCCAATTGGCAAGAGGAACCCAATGGCTAGGGACCCGTTCAGTTTTGTTGCCCCGCCTAACTCGATTAACTTTGAAGTACTCGAGCTGGTGTTCGTGGCTTGGGTGGATGGGCGGCTTGTCAGGCTTGTGGTCTCCGCGTCCGAGCTGAATAGGCTCTGGACGGCACCTGTTCATGCGAAGGTTGAACTCCGCGTCCTGAGTTTTGACACGGTAGAAGAGGTGCTTCCAGTCCCTCCACTTACTGACACGGTCGACCACGACCATGTAATCCCTGGTTGCACTCAAGATGAGCCAACCATCCACCTCCTTTTCCAGCCGGGTGAGTGAGTGCATCTCACAAAAGACCGCAAAGTCTGGCGTAAATTTCTTAGCGATGCACGTCACTAAGTACCCAAAGATGTTCAACCAACTGTTTGGCGTCAATTGGAAGAGGCCGATGTCGTACTCGTCCAGGACAGTCCGGACGAATGGGTGAAGAGGGAAGCGGAGCCCCACATCCAAGGCGGCTCTGTAGACGCAAAACGCTCGTTTGCGCGGCTTCTCCTCATCCCAGGTAGCCACAGCAATGGCCTTCCTGGGGACTTGAATTTCGAATCCCTCCCCCAAATGGAGGGACTCCTTATACTTCTCAAAATCCTTCTTTAAAAACTTCAGGGTTGTCTCCCCAACTGTACAGGCGTACGGGTCCCTGAAGTTATCAATGTTGGCGACAGTTTCTTCGGCCGCCGCCTCGCCTTCGGCCGTCTCACCCACGACCTCTTTCTCAACTTCTTCCTCTTCCACTTGGTGAGAAGGGGCACTCCCAAACTCCGAAGACAGCACTCTGTCCAAATCTGCTACCTCGGCCGAGCTTCGACCCCTTGAGCTTGGAACGCCCATTGAAGAAGGAACGTCCTCCTCGAACATTGGACGCTTGCCTTTATCCTTGGCAGCGTCCGCCTCATTTCCCGAAGGAGGGGCGTTGCGAATAGGCAGGGCGGACGGTTCGCGGATTGAGATTCCTGTTAAGGGTCTGTCCGCCCCACCCAGTTGAGGCCGAGGTTGAGAAGAAGAGGGGACGGACGAACCAGAAGCGTCCGCCCCAGGATTGGAAGGGTTGTCTTTGCAGGCTACCAGTTCGGCCCCATCCATGACTGAACTGGCAAATTGAGGGAACCTAAGTTCCGGAGCAGGTGCGGACGAGGCGCCTTCAGCTCGCAGGCGTTCCTCGAAGGAAGAAGTGACCTCCACGGCCAAGTGATGAGAGCCAGTGGAGGCGGTCGTTGTTTGGGTGGTGGAGTCAGTCTCCACCATTGTACTTGGGTCACTAGGGTCATAAGGGACCCTAGGATGAACCAGACTTCCGTCTGGGTTCCTGGCCGCGTGAAGCTCACGCGTACGCATGGTTCTTGCCATTGCCTGTTGGGACAGAGAAGAACAAGTGGGGGTGAGTATGTACGCATCAGACATAGACTCACTCCAAGGAGGAGACAACTCTTCTCCGTCCACTCTAGATTCCTCAGTCCCAGGCGAACGGCCGGCCTCATGAGAAGAGTCGGACGAAGCCGAGTATGGATCCAGAATTGAAGTAAAAGAAAAGGAAAATAAGTAAAAGTAAAAGAGAAAATGTAGACGGCCTACCTCTGTACGTTCTGAAAGTTCTGAAGGTGGTGGTGAAGTTCTTGAAGATTGACCGGAAAACTAAAAAATGCCCGGAAAACTCAAACTCACGGCGGCGCTCTTGAAGATTAAGGAAAAAATAACTTTCTCTCACTAGAACGCTCTGACTTCTCTCTAGAATTCACAATTGGGTAAAGTGTGAAAATGAGAATTCACCTCCCATATTTATAGAGTGAATTCATAAGGGCAAAATGGTAAAACCGTCTTTCCCGCCTAAACATTCAAACGGTAATTTCTTGAAGAGATTACTCGAAGAAAGGGACAGAACGATGTTAGGGTTCTGTTAACTTGTAAAAAAAAAATCGAACGGGCAATTAACGGCACGTTAAAGTGAATTGAAATAAGTGGAAAATTCAAGAATTTTACACCTTCAACACTTAGTCTCCAAAACTTGAGAAAATCTAAGAGGAAAAGACGTCCGCCCAGTCCTCAGACGTTTATTCTGAAACAGGAATTCAGACGTACGAAGCATGAATAGAAAGCCAGGAAGTACGCCTGAAATCATGGAAGCCCAAATTACCTCAAAGGAGATAGGTGGCCGTTCTGGGTGGTTAGGAGATCACCTCCTCCCAGAGTACCAGAACGTCCAGTCTCATTGCTGTGGCCGTTCTGGGTGGTTAGGAGATTAGCTCCTCCCAGAGTACCAGAACGTCCAGTCTCATTACTGTGGCCGTTCTGGGTGGTTAGGAGATCATCTCCTCCCAGAGTACCAGAACGTCCAGTCTCATTTCTGTGGCCGTTCTGGGTGGTTAGGAGATAAGCTCCTCCTAGAGTACCAGAACGTCCAGTCTCATTTCTGTGGTCGTTCTGGGTGGTTAGGAGATCACCTCCTCCCAGAGTACCAGAACGTCCAGTCTCATTTCTGTGGCTGTTCTGGGTGGTTAGGAGATAAGCTCCTCCCAGAGTACCAGAACGTCCAGTCTCATTTCTGTGGTCGTTCTGGGTGGTTAGGAGATAAGCTCCTCCCAGAGTACCAGAACGTCCAGTCTCATTGCTGTGGCCGTTCTGGACAGTTAGGAGATCAACTGCTCCTAGAGTATCAGAACGTCCAGTCTCATTGATGTGGCCGTCCTGGGCTGTTAGGAGATCAACTTCTCCCAGGGTATGAGCACGTCCAGCTTGAAACAAGTGGACGACCACATGAATGCAGAGGTTAAGCCTCTCAGATTACGAGAGCGTCTAGTACAAAGTATGGACATCCAGATAAGCAAAAAGCTAAGCCCATTCCAGACTACGAGAACGTCCAGGGCAAAACATATGGACGTCCACGTAGCAAAAAGAGCCTTGAGCCAGAAGTATATGGACGTCCAGGGCATATGGGAAGCAAACTCCTCCCAGAGTACCAGGACGTCCAGAGAGCAAGATCAGAGGAGGCGGCCAGTAAATGTACGAGCCACCCCCTCTGAGGGGCAAATGTTTAGGGTAAAAATACCCCAGGTACGTGGCCCAATCTCATGATGACACGTGGCCCAATAAACAGGCGACACGTGGCCCTATGATAGTGAGACACGTGTCCACTTGTCATGGTGACACCTGTCAGCCATCTCTAAATGCCCCAATGCTGCAATCAGAAAGAGAAAAGGGCCCTGATGACCTTAGGCCCAAATCCCGAGAAAACCTTAAAGCCGTAAAACGACGCCCCCTACGACACGTGGAGACCTCTGATTGCGCAGCCAATCATGTCACGAAATTCCAGGGCATAAACCCTAGAGGGAGTGGTGGATTGTGACATAACATAAATACCCCAATCATTTATGATGGGAGTGGTGGATTGTGACATAACATAAATATAAAGCATTAAAGAGCTCCAACTTCTCTCTACTTTCTCTCTCTAGCCTTTTCCGTTTCCGTTCACTAACTTGAGCGTCGGAGGCGAATATTTCGAACACCGGAAATATTCGTTATTTTGCAGGTGTCCGAGTCTTTGTCAGCAGAGCGTGACCAGTATCCGAGGGAATCACAAAAAACCCCGAAACAAACAGTCCTCTCCTTTTGCAAAATGGGGCATGGACATCTTAGGGCCGTATACTCCAGCATCTAGTCAGAGGCGCTATGTGCTTGTTGCTGTTGACTACATCAAAAAATGGGTTGAGGCTGAGGCCGTCCGGGGGATTAAGTGGATGGACATATCAGCCTTCATTTGGAAGAATGTTATTACTCGTTATGGAGTGCCTCAGTCCATGGTATTTGACAACGGACCTCAGTTTGAAATTCGCCAACTCAAAGAATGGCTAAGTGACCAAGGCATCACTCATTGTTTTGCCTCGGTCGGCCGTCCCTAAGCCAACGGCCAAGTTGAGGCCTACAACAAGCTGATTTCCAACGGCATCAAGCGAAACCTTGAGAAAGCAAGCGACATGTGGGCGGATGAGTTGGTTAATGTCTTGTGGTCCATAAGTACAACGGTAAAGAGTTCAATTGGTGAAACCCCATTCTTCTTGGTTTATGGCGCTGAAGCAGTACTCTCAATTGAGATGTACGAGCCCACTCTTCGAGTGATGTTGTATGATGAGAATGCTAATTGGGAGGCAATGAAAACCACCTTGGATTTTCTCCCAGAAGCAAGGGGCAACGCGGCGTTTAGACATGAAATCTACCATCTAAGAATGACGAGAGCTTCCAATCGCCGAGTTTCTAGGCGGCCGCTGAAGATAGGTGATTTGGTCTTAAGGAAAATGGAAGCGGTCAGCTGAGCAAATGAGGACGGAAAGTTAACCCCAAAGTGGGAAGGGCCATACCAAATTAGAGAAGAAGTCCGAGATGGCACTTATCGTCTCAAAGCCTTAGATGGCCATCCAATTCCTCGAACCTGGAACACGGACAATTTGAAGAAATACTATGTTTAAGTTTTTTCTTTTACTTAGGTAAAAGCTGTATATACAGCTAGGTCTTGATAACCAAGCATTGTTACCTTATTCTGTTTGTTTATATTTTTCCATTTTTTAGCAGAAATGCTGAGTGAAAAAGGAATTGATGCTGCTTGCAACATAGCAGCTCGGCCTTAAAAGGCTAAGTAAAAAGGCGAAATAAAATAATTTTTATAATGATGGCAATGTAAAAGCTTGGCCGCAAAAGGTATAACCTAGCGGCCGCATAATTGTCTAAACAAGGGCATCCCATGAAAAATAACCGTCCGATTTCTACCAAGACGGACGGTCAAGCACAAAGGTTGCCTAAATTTCTCTAAGGCATCTTATGCCCCAAAAGAGAGTAAGGGCATACCAAGGCGTCCTAGCCCAGCCAAAATTTAGAAATTTTCCGGTTGAGATATTACTTGAACTTTTCTGGGCACGTCCGAGCGATAGTTTCAACGATCGGCCCCTACAAAGCCAGTAGAACGGCCGAATACTTGATATTGATTCGGCGCTCACCTAGTCCAATGGAAATCATGGTATATGATTTGATTAAGTTGTTAAATTCATACCCTTTGAGGCATAAATCTACCAAGTTAATCAAACCATTTAAAATTTGGACTAGGAGATCGCCGAATAAAGGGGCATACCCCCCTGTGCTCGTACGAAAGCAATAAAAAGCATAAAAGTTGCGCAAATATTGCAAAGTATTGAAAAAGCATGGAAAACCGCTTAGCAGACGGCAAGATTTCAATTAAAATAAGACCGCTCAGTAGGCGGCAAGTATTTATACAAACCTCTCAAAACAGACGGCACTGAAACAAACAAAAAAAAATTGTTCAAAAAGAGCAGAAAGATAAGCTAAGTGCTAGAAAGTTTAAACTGGGCAGCGGCCGATGGAGGACCTGAGGTTTACTTAGCCAAGTTGTCATCTTTGGCAGGATCCTCCGCGGCGAGGGTGGATGCATCCTCAACTGGCTTCTCTTTCTCTTTCTCCTCCTCGCCCTCAACCTCGTCTACCTCCTCCTCTTCATCGTCCTCGTCCACGTCCTATCCGGTCGGAGTGACGACCAGCTCAGGAGAGGGCTGCCCGGCCTTCTTGGCCTCGTCTCTAAGGCAGAGGAAGTCGAGGCACTTGGCGAAGCGCTCCTTGTAGTAGGCGGCCGACCCCTCCTCCAACATTAGCTCTAACGCCTCGAAGAATGGCTCTTTAGCCTCTCCTCGGAGTTATGTTCAATGCGGAGGATTTCGGTGGGGCTGGGCGGCCGAGGTGCCTTTAGCTGCTCAGTCAAGTCTGAGACAGTCTTTTTCAATGCTTCCACCTCGGCCCTGAGGGACTCCGCCTCCTTGAGGGTCGTCTCCAAGTTTAGCTGGGCCAGGGTCAGGTCTCCTTTGAGCTTTTCAGAGGCTTCGAAGCCCTCCTTCCATTGTTGGGCGTCCAGGATCGTTGCATCCCTCACCTACCGAAAGGTGTCCTTAGCCAAGGCCTCTTTTTCAAGAGCCTTTCCCAGCTTCACCAGATCCTCAGCCTGCCGCGCCGCTTTATCGGACAGTGCGATTATCTAGCTATCCAGATGACCCCTCTAAATGGCGGCCGTCCCAGTGACCGCATCTTGAGCCTTCCTAACCTCGGCCCAGGCCGTCTTCAGCCGTTCGTTTTCTTTCTCCTTCCATTCCAAGAAGGCATTGAGCATGAGAAAGAGCTGCACCCAGACAAAGAGTTGTTAGTAAAAGCAAATCAAGAAATAATTTCTAAGTATGAAGATTAAAGGGGCAAACAGTCACGAACGGTTACCTCGGCGCTGCAGTTAATCATGGGACCGAGGAAGCCCTCGTTGATTCCCCTTAGCTTGTCCCTCTGCTCCTGAGGGACAGCCCTCACCATGGCTTCCCTCATGGCTTTTCTGTTCGCACTAGTTAGCGACTGGTCGGGCAGCTTCATACTCATCTCCTCCGCTATGTCTGCACACGGCCGCAAAAATTGTTAAATCAAATCAATAAAAAGCTTGCAAGAAAAAAGGTTGAAGGTGTGAAATTTTTGAAAAAATGAGAGAGAGAGAGAAAAGAAGGGAAGAAAAAGTAAAGTAATAAAATTAGTCGGCCTACCTCTGTCCGTGTAGAAAGTTTTGGAAGGTGGTTGGAAACCTCAAACTCTGACCGGAAAACTCAAACGAACGGCGGAGCTCTTGAAGATTCAGGGAAAAATCACTTTCTCTCTCTAAAGCTCTGACTTCTCTCTAAAAATTCTCAAAGTTCCAAAGTGCCAAAATGAGGTCAAACCCCCTCTATTTATAAGCAAAATTTCTGAGGGCAACATGGTAAATTCATCTCTCCCGCCTAAAAATTCGAACGGTTACTTTTTGAAAAGTTTAACCTAGAATTCAAAAGGGTTAGAAAGTACCCCCTGTTAACTAAGACGGAAAAAAGAGACGGACGTATAACGGCACGTCCAAATAGACGGCCACGTCAGCAGAACGAAAACTGCCATCCTAAAAAGTCGGGCGTCTGAGCTCCCCTCTAAGAAGATGATGTGTCGGGTTATGTCCGCCCAATTCCTAGACTCAGCCGTCCGCTTGAGGGATTATAGGCAGACGGTATGTGCCTCATGCTTAAAGACAGTCATCCATCAAAATAGGCGAACGGATCCGTCCACCTATTCCACCATATGCCTTAATCTTTTTTACGCGGACGCGGTAGGAAGTGTAAAGGATCAGAGGAGGCGGCCCGTAGCGTACGAGCCACCCCCTCTGAGGGGCAAATGTTTAAGGTAAAAATACCCCTTACACGTGGCCCAATCCCATAGAGACACGTGGCCCAATCAAAGGGTGACACGTGTCCCAATGGGAAGATAACATGTGTAAAAAGCTCACAAAGAGCACCTGAAATAAGAGAAAAAGGGCTTTTCTTATATCAAAGCTCAAATCCCGAGATTACTGTAGAAAGCCACAAAACGGCGCCCCCATTTAACACGTGTCAATACCTAATTGCGCAGCCAATCAGGATACGGAAATTTAGGGCACAAACCCTAAAGGGGCACAAATTCCCACCCCTATAAATACCCCTATCATTTATGATAGGAGGGGTGGATTGGGACATAACCTTTAATAGAGCACTAAATAGCTCCAACTTCTCTCTACTTTCTCTCTCTAGCCTTTCTGATTTCTGGTTACTAACTTGACTGTCGGAAGTGAATATTCCGTCACCGGAATATTTGTTGTTTTGCAGGTGTCCAAGTCTTGCTGCCAGCAGTACGTGACCAGTGTCCTGAGGGATTCCAAAAATCCCCTAAACATCAAGCATATTAAATATGGGTGTAATTTCTATAAATGTTTTATAAAGAGTATTACTCTTAAAACATTTGGGAAAACCGTTTATCATAAGGTGAAACGATGTAAAGTTTCATAGTTAAATAAAAATTTTCTAATTATTCCACAAAACAATTTAATTGTGGTTTAGAATTAATTATGAGTCTATTCGATTTTGAGAATAATCAAAATAGGGTATCAAGACTAGTCTTGGATAAAGAAACACCTATTAAGTGAACATTGAATATTGTAATCGAAGTTATCCCTAATCGAGGTCATTTAAAAGATGGACGATTAATGACCACTTGAGATTAGTATGTAGTTTGATTTATAGCAATGTTTCTTTGTGCTACAAGGACATGATTGTCATAAATCATTTGCATAGGTATTGGTTTAGAACCATACTGGATCGACCTATGAGAATACTTTAAAAGATTTAAAAATCGTCATAAATATACTTCTCATTATGGCTTCGGAACGTCTTTTCTCGACCATAAGTATTGTGAGTTCTCTTGTTAGAGTACTAGTCCGTTTTGATGTTAGTCAAACGTCTGCCATACAAGGAGATTATAACGACAATACTCGGGCGGCTAGGTCCTCTCAGTAAGAGAAGCTGACAATACAAGACTGGGAATGTCTCCCCACTAACAATAGGGAACATGTCTTTATTGTTTACAAGGCCTCTCGAAGATCAAGACAGTAAAATGCATGGCCATGCTCAGATGGATTTTAAGAAATCATCTCCTTATTGACAGTCGGACCCCGATTTCGAGAAACACTTCTTGACATAATAAGGATAACGAATGAACTTACCTTATAGTTCATGAAGAGACATTAAGTGACATAGGAAATAGGCTATACACAAAAACCGCACTTGTCCGGAAGGACAAGTGGGAGATTAATAGGAATGGTGTCCTTCGAACAAGTGTATTATTCCGATAGAGGATTCAGAATTATTATAAAGCTAATTATTCAGTGAGGTCAAGTGATCAGAGTGCCTAGTTGGAGACCGCTTCCGATTAGTAATATTAATCTATAATTAATATTACAACTTAATCTTAACTGAACCCTTCAGGTCACACCCAAGCAACTAACAATCCGATACGACGAATTAATCTGGAAGGAATTAATGAGTCGCTCGAGTATTATGAATTTAGACGTTGGAAATCGAGCTAGGAGCGTCGAGACTGAGCGTCGCAAGTTGATTCGAATTAATAAAAGACGAGACAGTAAAATCAATAATTAATCAACAATTACCAAAATACCCCTAGCATCGAAATGCCCCGAGCAAACCGAGTGTTGGGGGCAATGGTGCTAGCATGCGCACCGCACTAAAGCTAGAGTGCTGGGTGCGCATGGCTAGTAAGCTGCTGGCGCAATGCTAGCAATGCTAGCAGCACCAGCCACACGTAAGCAGCACCAGTAGCCCGTATTGCGTGCGAGGCTTGCAGCGCGCATGTGCGGGCTGGTGCGAGCCCAACGTGCTGCTGCTGGTGCGCAAATGAAGCAACGCCCAGCAGCAGCTTGCTAGCAAGCAAGCAACGCCCAGCAGTGGCCTGCTAGCAAGCAAGGCACGCTTACTGGGCCGCGCTTGCTAGCGCCCAGCCAAGGGCCTAGGCGCTAGCTAGGCTGCCTTGGCACCCAAGGCTGGCCATGCCATGTGGCATAGATCGGTTGGTCCGTGTGGCTTGAGAAGGACGGCTATGGGGAAGCTTGGGGAGTAAGGAAATGGTCCCCTCCCCTTGTGGTCCTCACCTACCCTCTCCTTCTATAATTGCCACTTGTTGATTAATTACTTGTTTGGGATTCCTTTTATTTTTTATTTAAAATGAAATAAGAAAATTGATTTTACCAACTCTCCTACATTGATGGGAGAGTGAAATCCTCATATGACATTCTCTATAAATACCCACCTTGGGAATTGGAGAAAATCACTTGAGTAGGAACTCAAAAAGGCATCTCCACTTAAGAGAAAACCTTTAAGTTCACATAATACTCGAGTAGTTGTTTTAGTCCGACTCGGGTAAACTCCGAGTAAGAGACCGATCGGGTCGGGTTGCGGGTGGATACCATAGGAGGTCTTTGCACTTGCAAGACTCAGCTTTTCAAGTAAGAGCTCCGTGGTGTGAGCGAAGCACGCGTCAAGGGTAAGATGGTCTTTTCTCTTTATCTTGTTATTTATGTCTTTTAGTGTTATTAATTGTGAGCGGGTCTTAGGGTCGGGTTTTGTTCCACGGAAATTCAAACTTTCCGAAACCCAACATAAAGAGGGTCCATGGTTATGAGTCCAGATGCATCGCGCGGAAGCCTTACCTTTGGAAGGGTTGGCGCGTATGGATGGGACCCCGCAAGTTAGACTTGCTTTCATGGTTTGGTGAATTCACAAACTCGGATGTACTCGTCATTACACGGAGCGTTCGATTGGGTAGATGGAGCATGAATTCCCAAGGGCTAAAGCCATATGTAGAACACATATGAGTTTCAGAAAAGAAGGAAAAACTTAATCAGGATGTAGAATCGGCCAAATAGTACTAGAATCGGTCAAAACAAGAAGGCAAATTTCACGGCAACTTTCTATGTTCTCATAATTTCCCGACTTTTTGTAGTATTTTTTTAATTCTAGTTGTGAAAGATATTTCCCAATTTTCCTTTATGTAAAAATCCTATGTTTTTGACGCATTACGGATGGTCTTTCCAATGCGGACCTTTTTATGCTTATGCCACACTGTTAATCAAAATTGCGATTTACAACGTTTCAAGTCTCATCCACTCATTCTAAATCAATTGCCAAAATAAATTTTAGGAATTTAAAATAGAAATCTTCCCCAGTGGAGTCGCCAAAAATTGTAGGGAATATTTCAAACATCAACTTTGAGCCCCACTATAATCATGCACTTAAGCATGGTGGCGTCCAAAGGGAAAAAAGCTAGAGCAAAAGAGTCACCAACAAGTTTTAGGAACTTGTAAACTGTCCACGGGTGTGAAAGTTACACCCCATTCACGATCACAGAGTTCGCTAGCTTCATAGTGATCTGAAACCATGATTAGATATTCGGGGATGATGATACGAATCCAACCTAAAAGAGATTGAACCCGCACTAAATAGGCCTCTACTTTATTGTTATCATATTC
This sequence comes from Chenopodium album, assembly GCF_948465745.1. Classification (NCBI taxonomy): domain Eukaryota; kingdom Viridiplantae; phylum Streptophyta; class Magnoliopsida; order Caryophyllales; family Amaranthaceae; genus Chenopodium; species Chenopodium album. The sequence goes on along the minus strand of NC_137846.1, from coordinate 23,340,202 downwards.
ATGTGCGCTTTCCAATCAACATACATTCAATAAATTAACCCTAAACATATTTAATCTACATTGGTTGATTATTAATGCACAAATAAATCTATTATTGGCAATCACTTGAATTAAAATCACATTAAGCCTGAATCAAATTATTAATTATCTTATTAAGCATGATTTCAAGTACAAATTCCCTTTAAACTTGAAAGAAAAGGCATGATCAAGCAATAACAATAATATCATGAATAATCAAGCAAGGTATATTCACACAACAAATCATCATCATCATAATATTAGAATTAAAGCATAATATTAGCAAGATCCTAGGCATGATACTAACATTATAAATAACAAATCCTAACATGTACTAAACAATAAAAATCAAAGCTTTATCCTAAACATGATACTAGAAAGCAATAAAAGCATCCTAACATGATACTAGAAATCAAAATAACAATCTAAGCATGATTTCTAAAGGAATAGAGAAATTGAATTACTCACTTTGAAGCCTCGTACCTCTTTCTATTAAATGAATACGCACGTTAGTAACTTCAATAAAGATATTAAATCAAACAATTAATTTAAAGAATAATTGAAATATAGATTTGGGGCCAACCCTCGCTCAGAACTATCAACCTTTCACATCGAGGTCTAAGGAAACTTCGAGCTTGCCTAGGTGTATTAGAGTCTCGCAAAGGACGTATGGTGTGTGTTTAAGATGTGTTTAGGCAAAGGTGTAGAAAATCAAAATAGAGAAAGAGAGAATAATAAGCTTTAGCTTAAAGAGAGAAACAGATGATGATTGTAATTAAAACGGGGGAAAGAAGACCCTATTTATAGGAAAAAACGACCGAAAAGATCAGAAAACGATCTGAATCCCATCCGGAGTAAAACAGGTTTCATCGCTTGGCGATGTATTCATCTCTATGCAATGGGGATATCGTTGTGCGATGGATCCATCGTTACGCGACATTTTCCAAAAGATAAGATTCGTACGGAATCCGACTTCCGATCAAATTGGGTTAGTCGAATTTCCGTACTTGTCCTTATTAAATAAGAATTAAATATATTAAAAACACTTATTTTATCTGATATAAGATTCTTAATCATTATCTTTTCAAAAATAGGATAAATTAGAACATTTTAGAAGATTCTAGAAGCCAATAATCAATCTTATTGCCTTTAGAACTTAAAACAACCTTCAAGATAATTCTAGAAGCTTAAGATAAATCCTAATGGTTTTAGAAATATAATTTATATTAATGGACCCTCCACATAATTATTGGGTCCGCATATAAAGCTCTATTGGGCCCAATTTAGTATTTTGGCCATAACTTCCTCGTTATAACTCGGATTTGGGCTTATAGTAGATCGTTGGAAAGCTCTTTTCAAGCCCCATCCATCTACACAATTATTGGATCCAAATTACAATTGTTATTATGTGCACCATAGTGCACCTAGAATAAGGTGCACCACAACGCTAACATGAACATTTAATAAAAAAATATGAACACTTTACAAAAAATGAACATTTAGCATAAAAATATGAACACGTCACAAAAAATGAACTTGAACATATAATTTTACAAGTTCATATTTTATAACGTAATGTTCATTTTATATGAACTAAATATTCAGTTATATTACAAAACAATTGAGTTATCCCGAGTCAGTCTTCTTTCAAAAAATTGATGTTCATTATAAAATAATGTTATGTTCATATTTAAAATTTCAATGTTCATTTTCAAATAATAAATGTTCAAATTCGAGTATTGTCATGTTCATATTTATTGATACTCATTATAAAATAGTGTTATTATTATTACTAAAATTTTCTATGTTTATTTTCAAAAATTATAGTTCAAATTCTAATAGTGTCATATTCATATTTTATATGTTCTTTTTTTCAAAACCTGTAGTTTAAAACTTTATTTATATAATTGTTAAAAAATATATAAATCATATTATTTCAAGTAAATTTTTGTGCTAATGCTCATTTGAAATATACTAAATGTTCATTTTATATATCAAATCCCAATTGTGGTTCATAATTCCTTAACCCAAATTAACTTATGTTCATATGTCGATCTAGCTCAAATGTTCATAAAAACATAAACATGTTCTGAAATCCAACCTAATATGTTCATAATTACAAAACTTATAAAGGTTTTAAAAATATATAAATCGAAAACAAAATAAATTTTCATATGCAAAGAACCACATGTTCAGATATATAAATTATAATGTACAAAATGCCATTTTAAAAATTAAAAAAAAAAAAAAAATTAATTACAAACTACATAGATCTAAAACAAAAAAAAAAAAAGTTTGTAAGTAGTGTATCACATATTCAAAATTATAATTAAGATGTTCATAATTCCAAAAATATATGTCAGTAAAAATATATATTTATAGGATACGTGTCACACGTTCATATTTATAACTTAAACTGTTCAAAAATACCAAAATATAACCATAAACAAAACTGTTGATAATAAAATACACAAATATCACTAAAAAAATCAATAGAATATGAAAGCTACATATTTCATAACTCAAACCTAGCCATGGTGATTAAGATAATGGATCTCATCGGAAAATAATCATCTCCGTCATCTTAACCACCTTCTCCTCATTAAATCCGCCATTTTTAACTTCACTTCAATTCAGAAACTCCATTAACGAAGCTTCAAATTGAAGGTTGAAGAGAATGAAATTGGATATTAATCTATGGTGATAAATAGACCTGGCAATCCTGACCCAGACCCGATGACCCGACCCGACCCGAATGACCCGACCCGTGACCCAAAAACATTAACCCGAAACCCGAAATTGACCTGACCCGACCCGAAAATGGAGTTGACCCGATCCTGACCCGACACCCGAACTGACCCGACCCGAAGTTGACCCGACCAAAATTGACCCGAATTGTTTGACCCGAACAGACCCGATACCCGAAATTGACCCAAACAAACCTGATACCCAAAATGTCCTGAACTAAAATTACCTTATAATTGAACTTAAAATGTCTTGTACCAGAAATAACTTAAATTGTTCATCTTCGATCGTATATAAGCTCATAAACTGAATTGGTAGTGTTGTTATAACAATAACAAAATATATACAGCATATAAAATTATTGATTTGAGCTTGATTCACAAATGAAACAACCCGAACATGACCCGAACAGATTTTGACCTGACCCGAATATGACCCGAACATACTTGACCCGACCTGAACTGGATTCCTGACCCGAAGTTGACCCGAAACCCGAATCGACCCGACCCGACTCATACCCGACCCGAATGTTAGCTGACCCGAAATGACCCGACTCGACCCAGACTCGACCCGAATGACCCATTTGCCAGGTCTAGTGATAAACAATAATGATGAAGGAATTAAATCAAAAAATAAAATAATGAATGAATTTAAAAGAGAGCAAAATAGAGGAGAGAGAAATCGGAAATGAGGAAATTGTAATAGGAGGAGATGGAAGAATTCAATCTATGGTAATAACAATGGTGACGAAGGAATTAAATAAAAAACACAATAATGAATGAAAGTAAGAGAGAGAAAAATAGAGGAGAGAGAAATTAGGAAAGTGTGAGAGGAGTAGAAGAGAGGAGAGAAAAAATACTGAGGAGAGAGAATATGTGGGGCTTTGTAATCTAAATCTGATTAGTTGGAGCACACAGTTTTACATGCACCATGGTGCATGTTAAAATCTTCCCTCGGATTATGGACCAAAATAAACTGGTTTGGACGTTTTTGATAAATAGGAAACGAAATGAATGATTTTAAGAAATACGAAATGAATTATTTTGAATTAAAACTTTTTAGAAAAGGGAAAATTCACGAGACTCTATAACATTTCACCTTACTCGATAATCAATGACATGAAAGATACTCATCACTAGGTTTGGTTTTTGGGGAGACACAATCAGATGTCTACAATAATAATAATAAAAAACTTCTAGTAGTGATTACACTTTATCCAAAACAAAATTATTAATATTTTATAACACCCTAAGGCTTCACTATGTCCTCAATCGTTACATTAAAAGGAGGAGTAGTATCCATGGCAGTATTCTTAGCTGCCTTAGAAGTTTCACCTTCTCCTTTTTTCTTCAAAATCCACACATTGTTTTGTAACTTGGGATGCCTTTTTCAGTTTTTCCCCTTTTCTTTGGGATTTGAAGGAGCCTTTTTTCAAGGATTCGAGGATAGTTCTTTAATTTTTATGCCTTGTTGCGCGAGTTTGGGAGCAACCTTCCTCTTAGGTTCTCTTAGACGAGCCTTAGGAGATGTGGAAAAGTCCAAGTGCCTCCTCACTCCTTTGTTTTGGTCATTAGTAGGAGTACTAGTGGCCTATTGCACTAGAGTCTTAGGAGGATTGCGAGCCAAGGCGGCTTGGTTTTGTTGACGAGCGTTGTTTAACTCTCCCTTTTTGACCGCGTTCATCCTAGTTTTGTCATATGAAGATAAGACCGTACTCGCAGTGGGATTTTGCACTACCAACTTAGGGAGATTAGTCCAATACTCAATCCAAGAATTTCATATTGTGGATTTTACTACAACAGGTGTCGCGCGCAACCCATGGAGTCGCGCACGCCACCGGAGCGCAACTTTGAAACTTGCGTTAGGCATACCTGCGCAACCTTTAGAGTTGAGCGCGTTGACGAGCACGTAAAAAAATTTATGTGTAATAGGAGTGGACTTTCGGTGAAGCCATTTTCGTTTTGATCTCCTCTAAGACGATTAAAGCAAAGCAAAGTTTCTGCTAAGGCTAGTGGAGTAGGTGAGTGACATCCCTCTATTTGCTCTACCACGGACACCATTGAATAATCTCCATATTCTTTTCCTGTCCAAAATTAACAATTGATAACAAGACAAAAACACAAAGCACGAATTTTAAAACGTTATTTAGTCAAATTATTTTGAGGAGTCACAAAATTTTCGATGAATTGAATTAAATTCACGCCATGCTCTGTATAAATTTTGGCCATATCATTGTCATTCAAGCCAAAAACAATCGCTGAAAAGTAGGTTTAGAATCCAACAAGTTAGGGGATAAAACAATTTGCCGGGTAGAGTCCCAATGGTTGACAACAGCGTGAATAAAATCAAAATTAATATTAAGTTACATGTAACTTAGTAGGGCATCTAGATGGTAAATTTTAAAAGCTAGTTTATCCTCACTTGAAAGGGAGGTTACCCATTGTTTCAATTGTTGCTCAAAATTTTTCACCATTGTAAGATTAAAAAAAGGAGAGAATAATAAAATAATTTGAGTAATACTAATTATTTTGGTGTCGAATGAATATGAGAAGATCAAAATCCTAGACGTAACCATGTTTAAAGACTAAAACGGTCCGAATTTTGGCTAAAAGCGCTCGAAGGACAGTTTACCTGCAGGTGTCGCGCGCAACAGGTTGCGCTCGGCAGCCACGCGCAACTATTGAACTTGCACGAGACGTCTGCGCGCAACCTTCAGAGTTGCACGCCCTCTTTCTATGGCAGCGAAATTTTTTTAACTTCCTTATTTTCCGTTTTCTCTTTCTCCTTTTGTTTCCTTTTTGATTTTTTTTTTTAAAAAAAATTTAATTTAATTTTTTAATTTTTCTTTTGCCTTTTCCTTTGTTTCCTTTTTCTTTTATTATTATTTTGGTTTTTATTCTTTCTTTTTCTTACTTCTTTTTTTTTATTTTTCTTCTTTTTTTTCCGTTTTCTTTTTTTGGTCATTCTTTTTTGAGGGGGGTAAGTCGGGAACCCTTTCTCTCCCTTGGAACTTTTTCGCAAATATTTTATGGAAAACAAAAAATACAATAAAAGTCAAAATGGCCATATATACAAAATACGTTGAATGTAAAAATGTCGTATGTTTAATAATAAAAACATCTACATTTTCCATAAAACAAAAAAATAAGAAATGAATCACGGTGCTCGGCGACTCCCGGAAGGTTGCTGCACATCCTGCAAAATCCAAATCAAAGATTAATACACATTCAATAAGTTTTATGATTCATTTTAGAAGTCGTTGTGTCACAAGACTTGTGGATATGTCATGCTTTTTTGGCACAGTACACCAGGCCCCCTCAATGATATAAATGTCCTCCAACGGTTGCCAATGTTTCATGATATTTGTGAGGGTCGAGTCCCACTGATTAGCTTTAATGTCAACGACAATACATACCATATGGGATACTATCTTACAGATGGCATATATTATTTTGGGTAAAAATACCCTAGACACGTGGCCTAATCAGAGAGGGACACGTGTCATTCCTGAGCAGAACCAACATGGACTACTCGCCAAATGACATGTGTCACCCTTAAATGACAATAGGAAGTGGGGGCCTTCAAGGCCCAATTCCCAAGAAAACCAAAAAACGGCGCAGCCCTCCAAATCTAGGTTAGAGTGACCTAAGAGAGGACACCTTTTCCAACGACCCTATAACTATGGAGATTTCCCCCATTTCTGAGGCACGTTGATTTATTACATTCTACCTACATTTTCTTACATCAGAGAAATCACCTGATCTCGGAATCCGAGAAGATCTCGCTTTTACCTTTTTCCGCACTTTTTACCTTTCTCCGTACACGTTCTAACTTGATCGTCGGAGGCGGAGCTCCTACCATCCGAAGTCTCTGTTATTTTGCAGGTACAGAAAGAAGACTCCAGGACTTAGTGACATAACTCTCCTGAGGGACTAGAAAAAATGGGTTGCATTATCCTAGCAATCAAGCTTCCACAAACCGTTTATTAAACAAATATTATTTATGAAAAAACAAGAAAGTTATTGCAAAGATGTTGAACGTGCCTTTGGAGTGTTACAAGCTCGGTTCGCTATAATACGCCAACTAGCTCTTGCCTAGTCGACATAAAAATTATGGAAAATTATAATGGCATATATAATCATGCATAATATGATTGTTGAAGATGAGCGAGAAAGCTATTTGCATTACGTGCATCATAATTTATCTCTGACCAACCTCAAAATATAGACGAATCTTCAAACCAAGATAACAACAAACCATTCACAGTGAGACGTGGAAGACTAGACAAACTAAATTTAGCGGGTTATAGGGCAAATTGAAATAATGTATGAAATAGGGATATTCATATGTCAATTAACAAAGACTTCGTTGAGCATACATAGCGTCGCTTTGGTAATGAATGAAGGTAACTAGTAGTCGGAGAAAGCTTTTCTTTTTTAATGATTTATCTGTTGTTATGTTTTACCATATTAGTTGTAACGTACTACTTTAGGAAGCCATTAAAATTGATTGTAACACTGTTTTTGTAACGTATTTAGTTATTTTAATAATTTAAAACCACTAATTCTTAACTAGATTAATTTGTTATGGAGTAGTTAATAAAGATAGTAATTAAAAAATAAGGTTATTGATTAATTATATTATAAAATTAAGTTATGACTATTTTTATAAAACATAGAATTTGTTAGCATAAAATTAAAATATAAATTATATTTATAATTGGTGGTGTATTGAGAAAAAGTAGGAGGGAGAATGGTTGGGTGACTCACCATTGTAGGAAAAATTAAGGAGTGACTCACAATAGTAATTCAAGATTGTGGAATATAATGTGGAGATGATGTGAAAAGAAAGAGATAGGAGAGTAGGTTAGTAACTCACTATTTACTAATGTAGGTGCTCTAACAACTTGACATCCGTAACAACTTGACAATTAATTTGATGACTCATCACAAGGACTAACTAACAAAATACGCTATTATTACAATCAAAGCATTATAAACATACACGTCCACATAAATGACAATGTTTATTTAAGTTTTCTTTCTTTAAGAAACTCATTCTTATCACATCGCCTCTTCCACCGCCTAACTTCTCAAACTCCTTGCTCGCCGGCGATCGGCGTCCTTCCCTTTGCCATCGTCGGCGAGCTCTGCTCTTTACTGTTAGCTTGCTTATTTTTCCCTTTCTTTTAGTTTTTTCTCAATTATGAAGACAAGAGAGACTAGTTTTTCCGTCAATTTCATCGAAGGTTTATAAGATCGTCATCAGTGTTAAGTTCCAATTCACCAACGAAACAAGAATCCAAGGCTATCCTTATCGCCCTCGTCGAAAGGAATTTTGTTAGTTGTGCTCCCGACGGAAAGGGTAAAGTTAAGGCTAGGGTTTCCCTCCCTTAATCCAAGGTTTGATTCAGATGAGGTGGTTCTTCTTGCGTTGGCCTTTGACGGCTATTCGTAGTGGTCGGTTTTGAGTTCGACGGTGTGGTATCTTCTTGTAATCTTCTTTAATCACTAGTAGCTTTTTGAGTGTTTGTATGTGTTTTCTTTTTTTAGTTGTTCCTAGTTTGCTCTGGTTTGTTCTTGTTTTGCTAGGGTAGTTTGCTCTTATTTTTTGGGCTTTCTGCTTTTAATTAGGGAATTTCTCTTATTATTGTTGTATTGTCTTGTGCTAGGATTTCTCTTGGTAATACTATTATGGAGGGTAAAAGAATGTTGTCTTTGGGGTATGGTTGGGAAAATTTGCTTTTCTTGTTAACGGTTACAAGGTTAATTAAGTTCAACCTTGCTTGTGGTTGTGGTCCTTTTTCGGGTGTGACTATGGTTCCCTGGAAATTACAAGTAAGTGGGTGACTGAGTGTTTTCGAGTGGTTTTGTTTGATGGTAGTGTAATCTTCTAGGGGTGGTTTTATTTGTGCAGGATTATAGTTCTCCATGTAGTTGGAGTTTGTAGGAGGAAGGAGTTGTTGAATGGAGAGGTTTGTTTGGTTGTCTAGTTGGTTCTTGGTTTTGGGATGATAAGAGTATTCAATCGGTTACTATCATCCCATTATTAGTGTTTGTGATGGAAAAGTCAGCCATCGCTGTTAATCTATATCTTGAAGGAGGCTCCCCATCTTTAAAATTTGGGGTAAGTAAAGTCCTCCAATGTCATGCGCTCACTACTACTAGAGTTGCAGGAAGAGAACCTACATTATCATGCAAGGTTTCTCAAGGTAGAGTCATAAAAAAGTATGACCCTTTTGGTTGTATTCCCAGACTCCTAGGAAGTAGTTACACTTTTCCATCCCTGGGAAGTAGAATGGTTTAAACGATCAATTTTAGTACAACACGGTTGCAGTCCGATCGGAATGGTGTCCTTCAATAAGTGTATTATTCCGATAGAGGGTTCGGAATCATTAAAAATCTAATTATTCAGCAAGGTAAAATGATCGGAATGCCTAGCTAGAGGCCGCTTCCGATTAGTAATATTAATGCATAATTAATATTACAGCTTAATCTTGACTAAACCCTTCGGGTCACACCCAATAAGGTAATCGATCCGAGTGACGAGTTAATCCAAAAGATTAAATGAGTCATTAGAGTATTATGAACAAAGACGTCGGATTCCAAGCTTAGAGCATCGAAACCGAGCATCGTAAGTCGAGTCGATTTTAGGAATCGACAGAGACGGAAAAATAATCAAATGACGCATCGTGCTAATAATTACAAGGATAGTACGGCCCCTAGCCACACCAAGCGAAGGAAAATGGCTAGGGGCCGCAAGCACCAAACCACCTAGCCGCAACAACTATCGCAAGGCCCAACTGTGCTGGCCATTGATTGCGGGCTGGCTGGCTAGCCAAGCAGCCTGCGCACCAAGGCAGCCCATGCTGGGCCTGCCTAGCAAGGCCAGCAGCAAGTTAGCACTTGCGCGCTACTGCTACGGGCAAGCATTGCTGCTAGCGCTTGCGGGTGCTGCTGCAAGGCCCCGAGAAATGCTGCTGGGCCTGCGTGTGTGCGTAGGTCTGTGGCAGCTGCTGGGTGCTTGCGGCAATAGCCCACCAGGCCTAGCCTTGTGGCGCAAGGTTGCCAGCTAGGTTGGCCTTGCTACCCAAGGCCGGGCAGCTGTCCGTGCTGACCGGGTACATGTGGGCAGCCCTTGTCTTGCTTTCTAAGCCCAAGGGTTGAGGTTGGTCTTCTTTATGTTGACCACATGTACCACGCACATGGGGTTGGTATATTTATGCTTGCCCTCCAAGGATGGGTAGTGGTCCTTACCTACTCCCTCCTTATGTGATAACACTTGTCATTTGATTATTGTTTCATGGCTTTTAATTTAATTTAGAATTAACTTAATTTCTTGCTTTTTTCACTCTATCATTTCTCCCACATGGAAAGATGATTGAAGTTTTTGGGAACCTTTGCCTATAAATACCAACCTTAGGAGTTGGGATTATTCACTTGAGTTGAACTCAATAAGGCATCTCCCAATAGGTTAGAAAACCTTTTAGTTCGTAATAATCTAGTCTTTCTTGGTCTAGCCCCAACTAAGCTTCGCGGTAAGGGTCGTTCGGGTTAGGTCTCGAGGGTGTGAGACGTGTAAGGCTTGCTCATTTGCGGGGCTCGACTCTTTCGAGTACGAGCTCTAAGAAAGAGCGAAGCACGCATCAAGGGTAATTTCATCTTTCCCTTTCTTGTTAATTAATTATATTATTAATTATGTTGTTAATTAATATGCATGTTTTAGTTGCACTTATTTATGTGCCGGTCTTAGGGTGCGGTTTTAGTTCCGCGTGGTGTTGGACATCACGAAACCCAACATCTTTCGGTTGGTGTTGGTCTCAACAACTTTTCTTTCGAATTTGTTTTTTGGGTTTTTGAAAACTTCAGTTCTCATCACTAGGTCCATCTTGAGTTTTTCGGTTAAGTTGGCAACTCCTAGCCTACAATGAATTTTCGGTAAGTTTTTATTGGATTTCCATGCTCCGAAGTCAATGGTGATATGCAATTGGTGGTCTTCAAATCGACTCCATATCTTGCCCACGTTACACAAGGTTGCTCGTTTGATGTTAGTGTGTGTAACACCCTAAAAATTTCCCCCTTTAAAATAACTTGTTTTACCCTTTTAAAATACAAAGTAGGAAATAACCAAGGTGTTACCACCACCGTAATAACGGCTTAGGCATTTATCAAAGACACATAGCGGAAGACATTTTCAAAACCATTTAAAATAACCCAAGTTTAAAAGTCAAACCAAACAAAAGTAAAGTCAAACCAAAGTCAAATGAAGTCAAACTTACAATTTTAGAACCATTGTAGGCCCTTTCAAAACCAAACGAATATTTAAAACCAATGCGTTAGTCTCATAAAACAATAACAATAGTCCAACAATAAATAATAATGTGCATGCATCCAAAACAAAACTAGAATAGGATTTGCTCTTCACTCAAACTCCAACATGAATATGCTACATCACCTGAAAAGCTTCTCTTTAAACTGTCCCTACTACTTACCATTAGAAATGGGTCGTTGTAGGGCCAAGATAAAGACAAGGTCAAACAAACATACAAACACACAATCAACAATGCTGAGTACATGAGCGTAAACAAAACACTCTAACATGCTTTATTCCTATCAATACACAACTTACCTTGTTGCACCTGTATACAAGCATACAACACAATCAACAAAACCTAGACCAACACAAATGCTTATTTAATTTGATTATGCATCGAACGGGTTTCCAACCAAATACCTGCCCCAAATAAATTAAGGTAAACTACACCGGGAGCTATGGTTAAATACATCGTCCTGTACTCCAAGTAGAAGTTATGGTTTAATATAAAACCCCATAACTCCCCCCATATGTTCATACTCGAGGTATATACGTTCCAAGAGTTTTGGTGCGTAGTCTCTTTTACTTCACGTTGATTTACATATTATTCAACTTGGTGATGACTCTCAAACCATAACCTAATCAAACATTATAATCATACAAGCAATCAACCATACCAAATTAATTCTTGAATAATTAGTGACCACATAACTTTTAATGTTGAACCCTTTTTAATCTACCTCGGTGTCAAGACACCTTAAACGCATAATGCGCTGCAAATCCTATCCCTCGGTGTTAGAAACACCTTAAGTGCACATAGGCACCGCAATATAATTTATTCCTGTGTACTAAGACACTTGATAGCTCAATTCCCATGCTTAAAGCATCAATAAAAATTATATGAACCATAATAAAATTTCCTTTCCATATTCCAAACCAAATTAAACATCTTGTTTAATTAAACATGCCTTCAATTACGTTAATAATAAAAGTGTGGTTCATAACCAACATGCCATCATATTTAATTCCAATCACCAATCCATCATAAATAATTCATACATCACAAATCACTCTCCAACATCAACTATACAACAAATTTCAACCAATACCTATCATGATACTACCTTGGAATTAATTAATCAAGGCTAAACATGCTTCTACATAATAAAATAATTACCAAGTACATGAACGTACCTCAATAATTAAGCCCTTAAAGTAGCCGATTACATTATAACACTTCCCGAATCAAGTCTCCTACATAGAGGGACAATAAAAACTACATTACTTATCCTTGTATACAAAATTTGCAGCAACTTAAACTCGCTTTAAACAACTTACAATAATCTGAAAATTATTTTAAAACCCTTAATTAAACCCCTCTTTAATGGGTAATTACACCTTTTTTTTATAAAATCATCAAAACCAACACTTATTAGGCAAAATTCCAGCATTAAACTTTAATCAAAAACCCATTAAAACTTATCAAAAATACATCTCTATACTTAAAAATATCCATAGAATCATTGGTTATATAAAAGCCCCAAATTAATTTATACAAGAACCATATATATCACATCTTTGATAAATTAAAACCTTAACTTTAATCATATTAAAATCTGAAAATGATGATCAAAATAATAATCTGAAAATATAATCTAAAACCCTTAGAACATGATTTTGATACTAACTAAACAAATTTTAAACAGTTAAAATCAAAACCCATAATTAAAATAATCAAACTAACTAAAATATAAAGAGGAGAGAGAAGAGGAAGGTTGCCGGCAAGGGGGGTGGTCGTCGGCTAGGTGGTTGGTCGCCGGCTAGGTTGGTCGGCCGCCGGTGGGAGCCCGGCAGGTGGCAGCAGGGGTGTGGCAGTCAGCAGGGGTAGGATTCCACCATGGAATAAAAAATAAAATTTTAAAAAAAAGGAAAAGAAAGAAAGGAAAAAAGAAAAGGAAGATGCTTACTTGACCATTTGACCTTTTTAGTAGCCAAAATTTGGGATTCAAGAGGTATTTATAGAGTAGGGTAAATTAGAATTATTTGAGCCTCATAAGAAATGATATGATGGAGAAATAATGGCAGATTTGGCCCAAATAAATAAGTAAATAGGATGGTTGGCCTTATTGTGAAAATGGGGTACGTTTGGATTAAATACTTATTAACCCAAATATTAAAACTTGTTTTGTTTATAATCCAATAATTAAAATAGTTTGACTCGAAATATATTTGATAATTAAATAAATAATTTATAAAATACATTAAAAAATACAGGGTATTACATAGTGTGTTTAGTTTGGTGTATTAGCTTTATTCTTATTTACTTTTAGCTCTCTTAGGTTGTAATTTTCTCTTTATTTATGAAGTTCTCATTGCAAAAAAAAAAAAAAAAAAAAAAGCATTATAAACATAAAGTAATTTATTTAAATCTACGAGAAAATAATTATATTACATACTTTGAATGCGCACTTTAAAGACTACATCATGAAAAGATCTATTGTAACTTCAATAAGTTATACATCGAAAGAATTAAATTAAATTACAACAACTGAATTGAATTTACCTTCAACATTGTACCTTACATGCCTTGGTCCAAAGGTAGAACCCTTGTTTTGTTATGAACCTTCGAATTAATTGAATTGCTATATAAATCAGGAAAATTTAACATTTCTACGCAATTATATATGTACAATAAAAAACAAGGGCCAATAATTGCATTACAAATATTGAACTAGTTGAACTACTTCATTAGATGATTGAGCATTTACAAAACATAAACAATTAAAAACCTTAAAAGAAACCCCAATTAATTTAAACCAAAACCATAGCTCCCTAATGACCTAATTAACAATCTGCCAAATAATACCTACCACGAAAAGTATTTCAACACATTGAATTCAGCATAATTTAAAATTTTCGTAAGTTTGGGATCTATATAAAGTAGTAAACCCTAAAACCTCCCTAAATAGGAAACACTAATTGCTTTGAAAGTAACTAAATGACATAAGTAACCCCGGCCACATATGAAACATTGTCATTATAGAATACAACAATGTAAACCCTAAACCCCTATTACCATTATAAAAATCTAAACAACCATACCATAAACCAACAATTAGCAACGGAAACCTAAAATCACCAAATCAAAGCGAAGGAATGAATCTAAAGTAAACCACTAAAACATGATACCTTCTTCTTCAAAGGAAATCTCACGTTACCACACCACAAACACTGATGGAGGGAGAAAATTTCAAAAGTTCCAAACTGGTATGATGATTATGAAACAAAAAAGGTACCATTCTAAAACTTATTCTAGAAACCATAATGGGGCAATGTAGCCTCGAAACGGAGAGTACACTTGGTAAATCAATTCACCTTTCGAATTGGCATGCATAATTCGGTTAGTACACCAAATATGCAATAGATAGTCGTTTGAAACCCCTCTACATGTATGCTTTTTAGGTTTTTAGTGTTTGCTGAGCACCTTATTGTATCCAAGAATCTACACAACTCTTGAAAGCTCAAAACATCTCCAAAGTGTTGACATCATAGAGATACATAATCATTAGAGCGTGTCCCATGACAATATTCTGTAAGCCATATATACATCATAATGAGTTTTCAAATATTTACATAAAATATCCAAATCTACACAAAATTTACTAGTAACAAGTGAATAAGCCTGGGCATCAAAAATTGGATACCAAATGAATTTGAGTAATGCACAATTCAACAATTGTTCGCGCTATATATATATATGGTGACCGGGCATGTCTCCAACACCATTAGCCGTACTCCAAGATGAAAGCTGTTATTGTTTCATACTATGAAAGTCTTCTTCAAACTCTTTTGACCATGTTTTCTTCTAGGGTTAGCTCCAATTATGCAAGAAAAGGCATTGATGAGTTCAGAATCCTCATCACTAATTAGCATCTGGGCTGCATTTGGGTTGGCAAGGAGTAGCTTTGCAACAAGATATCCTGCAATTGACCATGTCTGGAATAATCGGGCTTGCTTACCAATAAACCTTGCTCTTTTTGTGTCATAATATTCTGGCCACTTGTCTTGGGATAAGCGTTTCTCGGCTATCTGAACAGCCTTAGCTGCTATTTCAGGTCTATTCATCTTAATACATGCAACAGTAAGCTGTGAAAAAATATATATATAAATTGTCAGAAGTATTATTATACTTTGTACTATGTATATCTTTAACTTATCCAAAGCTATATCATCTGAATGCAAGATGTAAGCTGCATACTGACATATTATATGTAATTTGAATAGTTTTGTTAAGGCGACAATTAAAGAGTTGCAAATGTCATCAGATCTTGTGATTAGTGGGAAATGTAACCACCACATTTAGTAACAAATAGTGGGTAATTACAGTATATGCTAATTACCACCACTTAATAACATGGAATTGATTTGTCATATTCATGGATACAACAAGAAAAAATCAGTTTTGGTTATGATAATATTGTGCGATTATTTGGTTAGCCACAAAAGTTTACTGACAGTCATATGGTATCTTATGTTGGGTAGAAATTCATAATTTAGGAATAGGAATTTAGATCGTGAACAAAATACAGTGACTATAGTAGCCATCTCCATCTAATCCTACTTGATACATTGCTATCACTTCACGGTTATAAATTATACATCATATCTTACAATCTCCAACAGTGGTATCATAGCCGGTTAATTTCAATTCATAGCTCTGAAGTCTAAAACAATGCTTAATTTAATCAATTTATTTAGGGCTTGTTTATCATCGTTTTTTCTTCTAGTTTTACTCCCTTGTTCCTAAATAAATGCATCACTTTGACTAGCACACTTGCAAATACACAGAACACAACTTTGACCATTAAAAACTTAAATTGTATAATAATAAAATTTATTTAAAAAAAAATAATAAAAAAAATTAAAAAATTAAAAAATAAAAAATAAAAAATTGAGTTTATGAAAATATAAATAGTGACTAATCCAAAAACATGTTATACAACAATCCTACATGCATTAGCCTTATTGTAGCATATTGAAAATAAAAAGGTATTGTAGATATCAAAACTAGATGAGTACATATCTCTTGATGAAAGGGGTTTATTTGTTGACTAACAAGTCGCCAAGGGATAGTGCATATCTTCCAAACAAGAAATAGCAGGAGGAAGCCTATGATCAAATAATACTTAGATGTGACATTGCTTATTGTTGTTAACCTAATTGATAATGACACTAGTCTTCAGCTATAATGAGTGTCATAAATTAGACTAGAAATTTTAGCTAATATACTATTCCCTTTGTATTTTATTACTTGGACCACTTTCTTTTTGCGGCCGTATTTTATTACTTTTTTTGGAACCTTTCACAATATTTTATTTATTTCTTCTTTCCTAGTGAACCCCTCAACTAGGGATGGCAATGGGTCGGACTCGGAGCGGATTATGCTAAATCCGACTCCGATCCGACAAGAAGTCGGATGTTAAATCCGACATCCGACTCCGACTCCGACATCCGACTCCGAAATCCGACTCCGACTCCGACTCCGACTTCAATATCCGACCTCCGACTCCGACTCCGATCCGACCCGACTCCGAGTTTCTTTTACATTATTTAATATACTTTGAGATGTTGGGCTATTTGGGCCTTGACAACCCACACCCAATGCCACCATGACCCACACAAAAATCCACTATCTATTGGAGTCGGAGTCGGATAATCCGTCAAAGTCGGACATTTGTCGGAGTCGGATTTTTTTCTCGGATTTTTTTTAGGATCCGACTCCGACCCTCCTCCGACTCGGAGTCGGATTATTTTAACGGAGTCGAACTCGGATTACTTTTTTCTCAGACTCGGAGCGGATTTTTTACCTCGGATCGGGGCAGAGTAGGGTCGGATTCGGACTGGATTGCCATCCCTACCCTCAACTATCATACTTTAATATTTCTAGATTCTCTCTTTTTTCAACTACATTACTTTATTTTTCCACCAACCCCACTTTCTTCATATTTGATTACTTTCTACTATTTCTCCTAAAACGCCGCGCATGGAGAAATGGAGCAAGTAATAAAATACGGAGGAAGTATAAATTTTGTGTGTTGTGGTTGGTTTAGTTATTTGCTACCATATTAACACATCAGTTTCATATTGGCAAGTATTCAAGAGTATCTAGTGCCAAACTGATTTGAAATGTTTTGTTCGAACGAGATGCCATAAACGTTATCGAAATTGAGTATACATGTTTTTAACAAGCTAAGATTTAAATTCCTATATCTCTCCAAGTAACAGATGGAATATGAAATATATTTACAATAAACATTCACATTTTTGCAAGAATCTTATGCATGATTATGTACATGTTTTAGCTAAGGCACACTGACTAAGCTAGTCATATTAGTAGAGTGTGCATAATGCTGAATAATTGTATACCTGTGTTGTACTTCCTCTTTAATTTTATTATTATTACCTTTTTACAGTGTGTTGGAACTAGGACCAAGACAATGGAGAAAGGAAGTCAAAAGAACATATTTACCATAACCCTACTCCCTCTGTGTCTTCCATGTCAGCCATCTAACTAAGCAGACACAACCTTCTTCATCCACTGCCCAGTTGATCCAACCTAGCAGTCCAACTAGCAGCCCACACAACCTTCAAAGCTTCTCCACCTATCATCACCCATCTGAGTAATACCCACGGCCATTCCACCACCATCATCTTTCTCTCCTTTTGTAGATTTGTTGCAAGTAAGTATATTTACACATCATCTTTCTCCTCTCCATCTCTCTTTGACTGGTGTCTGTGATGATTTCTTACTCATGAGAAAGTTGGGTCAAAGTAATGGTAGGGTTGGAATTAGGTGGCAGTTTCATTCACCATCTTCCTGTCTTCTTTCTGTGTTTTGAGAATGATGGTGGCATGGACAAGCAATGGTGAAGGTTGAACCAGTGGTGGTAAAAATGTATGCAAGGGTTTTGAGTCATACTCTTTGGGGTGGGTCGAGTGTGACTATAGGTGGTGTAATAAAGTTCTTTTACCAAATGTAAATTCTCACTACAACCAATGTTCTTTTGATTTTGTTTTTTGTGTTTGACCTTTTTTTATTTTTTATTCTAAACTACATCATGTTCTTTTATAAATGGAAAATAGAAATGTTCTTTGGCCTTCCATATGTATTTGGATTTGAAAAGTATTTTCTTTTGGGTTCATCTTCATTTCCTTTAGCCCATATGTTCTTTTGTTTTGACTCTCATGTTCTTTTGGGTTCATGTTTGCTTATTATAGCTTTTATAATTTTTGGGGTTCATTTTCGTTGACTTTAAATTTTTAACCCTTATAATCTTTCAAGTATCGATGGTTGTGTATTTAATCATTTTATGTCTTGAGGGGGGTCATTTTAAAATGGGTTGTCAAGTTTTGGGTTGTTACATTATGCTGATTAACAACCACTCATAACATGGAATGTATATTGTCATATTTATCAATATAAATAGATCAAATCAGTTCTGTTCATTATAAAGTTCTGAGAGTATTCTTTAATCATTCAGGGCTTGGGATTCAGGACATGAACAGAATGCAGCTAGTCAGCCACCTTCACTTGATCCCATTTAATATATCACTTCCACTTCAAGGTTAATCCTTGTATATTATACTTTTGCACATTGTATTTCCCAACATTAAAGACATAGCAAAATACTCCCATAAGCACAGACGCACAGTAACAAAATCAATATGAGTAATGGTGCGTCATTAAAATGGCCTAGCATACACAAGAAAGATAATGAATGAATAAAAATGCTGACCTGCCAAAGCAATGTCGGCCAGGAGCCAGCATTGTGATAGGACCAGGGCCTGCAAAAATGAAGCAGCTATATGAAGATGTACAATATTAGCCATTGAAAAGTGAATGATGTATTACAGTACTCCCTCCATTTTGTTACTGTAACTACATAAATAAAGGAAAAGTAAAAACGGGGATCACACATGTGGATACTTTTGTTTTAAAGAAGAGCGAGATAGAGAGAAATCGGGCCCCACAATGTAGGTCGTAGATGATAAATAATAAAAATAAGTTTGTCATAAAAGGAATAAAGTAAAAGGGAGTAGAACTTAAAAATAAAAAATAAAAAAAAAAGGAAATTGAGTAGAATTTAGGAAAACAAGGGAAGTATATAACTTCCACAGCCTTTAGAGTCGCACACTAAAATTTTCCTCCCGGTATGAGTTCCCAATTTCCATAAATCCCTCTATACAAATCTTCCAACCCAATTTTCTACAGATTTATTTATGGGGAATACTTGTCTTAAAATGGTGTGTTAAGACAAAATAATACTTCCTCCCTTTCTCAATATTTGCATCATTTTGAATATACACATTTTCCAACGTACTACTTTGACCATTAGTTATCTTTAGTTTTGCTTTAATAGAAATATATATATTTTGAAAATCTAAATTGAGATTAACTCAACAACAATTAAAGTAAAGAAATTTATATAAATGCATTAGTAAAACATGGTCAAAGTTAGAACATCATGCAAATATTGAGAAACGAAGGAAGTACATGACAAGGAGTATACAATGCATAAGCAGGGTAAGAACCGTACGTATTCTTGGGATCACAGCCAGTGATGATTTGCCACTCCTGACCTTCAAGAACAGGATATCATATCTTCAACGGCATGTCTGCCACGAGGTCTGCCCATTTGGCTTCAATGAGGTCCAAAATGGCATGGGATTGATCTTTTGTTGCAAGGCCACTTACCACAGACCAAAGGTTACCCAGCGAGAAAAATCGAAAATCCATGTGCGCTGGTTGCAAGTTACCAATTAGATAACCTCCTTTACCTGGCATCCATTCCACTAGCCAAGGAGAGATCTGATCAGGGTATATATTAAATTTGTTGACAGCATCATATGAGTATTCTTCAGTCTTGTAACGATAAATCTCATTAAGTTTCTTCATGTCAACCCAATAATATTCTCTGATGTGAAAAGCTAATGCAACCAAACGATTGTTCAAAGCACGTATTAGCTCTGCTGATCCATCTTCTGAAGCAAGCATTTCACGAGAACAGCGTATTGCAGAATAAAAAAGTGCCTGAAAAGCAAGCAGTATAAAGATAAATGAAGTGATGACTTCACAATTAGAAACTAGTGAAGGAGCATAAGAAAAAGGAATTCAATTAGAAACAACTTCAAGTCCAGTTTCCTGAAACTCTAATAAAAGTTCCACCCCTATTTTCTCTCTTCTATCTTTTCATTTTACTTCCCACATGGACCTATCAATCAGACTTGCAACTCTTCTAGGGACTTGAATTTCCTCTCCAATTAAAGCCACATCAATACATCATACACGTTCATCAGACTTTCTATCATTGTATGGATCTAATCACTTTGGAAGGATCAGTCCCAACTCCTAAATGTCGCGCCCCTTCCTAACCCACATCTCATCATACGCCGCAGAGATAAATGACATACAGTTCAGTAGGAATGGGAGAAAATCAAAGATTTTTTTCTGCATACTGTTCCCTAACATTACTGTTTATCTTGACTACCTATCGCCCTCCAGCAGCTCATACTGTAAGTCTGTCCTCCCTTTCATATGCTTCCAAGGTCCATCAGATGATCAGATATCGAGTAATAGAATTTTCCCCACAGTAAGAACCTAATTATCACATCAAGACAGGATTGTCTCTTGCTGGACCAAAGACATTCCTCATAACAGGATTGTCCCTTACTGGACCAAAGACATTCCTCATACCCAAGTGCATGGCGTCTGCATTTTCTTTCACCCACCTCCCCATGGAGTTTCTCTCCTCTCCACCTTTTCATCTTGCTTGAACAAATATGTTACAAATTATTTCACCCACTTTCCAGTAATACCCATACCCAATTACTCCCCAGTAAACTGTTAATAATTAGGAAGGCTAAGATGAATTGATGAAAATATAACTAATCAAATTAAGGAAAAACTACTGAAATATGATTGTATTTATAATGAAAACATGGTGGGAATCGCTGATTACAACCTAGCCAACATTTGAGAGGTTCATGCTCTCCGAAGTATCGATTTCTCTATGTACACTTACCACTATTCAATATGTCTTCCTCTCTCTTAAACTGCTACCTATCTTATTATTCAAGCCACTAATAACTGGATCATAATGGAACTACCTGCAGTGACCCTCCTCCTTATATAAATTATTAGCTTTTTGGAACTCCAAATTTTCTACCCCGTCCTCAATAAGGATAGTAGTAGGTGAAGAATTGAGAGATGAAACCAAATTTAAATCCCCTATATGCTTGTTCCTATCTTGTTTACTCATGTATTTATATGATTTACAGCTTTCAACAATCCTATTATTTTAATGCTTGAAAGAGATTCATGTTAGAATTCCAGAAAATTCCTATTTCTCATTCCCTTAGTTTAATGCATGTTTGTTTGTGTTGGATTCCTTCATACCTAACGAGCTGATTTTCCAACGTGTTTATTTACTCGTTTTGTCATTTTGTCTATCTTAGTTTAGTGAACAGCTTAACCCCCTCTCCGACATAGCTTATCCCTAGTCTTAGACTCCATTGTATCATTTGTGAATCCTAGTGGAAGTATGACCCTTCCTTGCCACCACACTAGTTTAGGTTTTGTTTGAACCAGGTGATAAATATACTTTTTGTCAGCAAAATAACCTATGAATCTGATTCATAACTAAGGTAAGTTTAGAACATGACTTGACTTCTAAGAAGATGAGATCCATCTAGACTTTTCAAAGACGAAAAAATTTCCATGCCATCCTATTTTAATTTATCTACACATTTATATTACATTATGGGGGTACAAAATAATTCTTTAGGTGCTATTGTCCAGTGTACATCACATATTGTATTTTCTACCAAGATTTCAGAAATTTTTAGGCTTCAAATTTTAAAATTAAAGACAATACAAAATATATAGCTTAGCTTGCCAGTCTTGCCTGTTCTTGCAAAATTACAACCCTTATCCTAAAACAAAATATTGGTGACTAAATGTCATAAAATATAATTTTCAATTAACCAAAAAATCTTTTAAAAAATCTGCTTTTTCTTACCTTTACAATAAGTCTACATAATACATGAGCCTTTAATGACCAGTGCACACAAGCCCCTCTCCGTAGATACTAGAGCTTCATGTTACATCACTAGATTCTTGCTTGTGTTGCTAAGTGCACACAAGCCCCTCTCCATACAAGCCCTGCACCTTCGCCAATAGCTAGACACGAGTGTGTCACACACTCTTACACCCTAACCTATGGACAAGACCTATTTGGTAAATTCAATATTTTGCAAAAATTGGAATTTGTTTTCCAGAGAGTGTCTACATGGAAACATAATTCTTCTTTAATGCTCCAATATTAACAATGACGAAAAATGTTTGAACGAGTACTTTTCAACAATTTACCACTGCATCATACGTTTTGCTAAACTGACAATAGTATGGTGTTTGTTCAATGTAAGGCCTCATCATTGCAGGTGTTTGACGATACTAAAAAAAACTCCACGTGAAAGAAAACTTGTAAGATTTGTTTGAACATAGAAAAAAAAAACAAAATAAAAAAACCCACCTATTTAAACTAGACAAATAAATCTTGAAAGATGTGAATAGAAACCACCTTGGTTTCCCTTTAGGAAAGAGAGAGAGCTCTGATGAATCCAAGAGGGGAAAAATGCTAACAATTTTGTTTACTCACTAGTCATTTTTTTTCCTGTGTCAAAGGTGATAGATTTTAGCCCATTAACAATCCGCCAACACCCTAACCCAGATCCAAGTTTAGCCCAAAGTCTCGACCCGATCTAAATTTGCCTAAAAGTCCCAACCCAAAATGACTAGACCCAAAATGACCCAACCCGAACTTGACCCAACCCAAACTTGACCTGAAGTCTGACCGAACCCGATTATCTATTAACCCAAACATATCCAAAACCCAAAATGACCTGCCTGAACAACCCGATTTCCAAATCTTGTACACCCCACCCCCACCCTAGTCCCCTAAAAATTAAAGAAACACAAGAATACCTTTTGTCATTGTAAGGTAGCATCACATTCCACTGGTGCTATATCCTTTCTCAACCACTTGGATGACTTTCCCAACTCATCTTTCTACCCTAAGATCTTTTATGAAAGCCCAATAAGTGCAAGGTAGCAAACACTGAATCTTGATCAGTTATTCTGATGTAACAATTTTATTGTCTATAGTCTCCTAGATGAATTCTCATTATGTATTTATTTCACATTACAAAGGAGAGTCATAATGTAAGCCCGCAATTAGAAAAATTTATCGGTGCATTAAGATAGCTTTGAAAGTCCTTTATAATCTTTTTTCATGATGATAACTATTTAATGTGCTCACTCATCATGGCATATAGTTTTAGGAAATAAATTGATGGTTAGGTCCTCAAATGTTAATTTGTTAAAAAAAGTGGATGTGGTGAAAGATACTTGGACATAAACTTTATTAAATGACAGAGTGTAGGACCCAAAGTTTTAGTTGTGAAAATAGTGAGGTAATAATTATATAAAGACATTACCATTTTTAAAATTACATTAGGAATTCCCCTTGTGAGGAAGACTTCTAATGATTATTTTTTTTTTACCTTATAAAAGTTACCAATATTTGAAATGGCAAACTAAATTAGAACGAATGAAAAAGGACTGTGGGAAATTGGCAAGGAAGAAATAAACTGCTGCTTGTAAAGCAGTAAATCTATTTTGTGTAGACTTTTACAAAAGCATACAAAGAGAAGCAGCAAATTTTTTTTGCGAAGGATAGAAAAGGCAATGCAGCAGATGGCGCATTAATACCTGTATTTCTAAAGGATGCCCATGAATTCCCATGCGACGGTCTATCATGCATGAACCATCAGTAACCAACAAGGTTGGGAACATATCAAAGCCATCTGCAAGACATAATCTTAAAATCATCTTCATTCCAGTCTGCACATCAACTCTTTCCTGAAGAGACAGATCTCCAGAGCATTTTCCATAGGCACGTAAAAGTATAATCCACCAAAGCCCCGAAAAATTCACATCAAGGGATGAGAAATTTTTAATGGTACACTGTAAATGAGAATCATGGCAAATTGTGCAACAGAATTATCACAGAACCAGAATCAACAGGTGCCACACGCCCAATTGCTGCTTCTCCAAAGTCAGGGTGCAGAATCTCTTCTGTTGCAAATTCATCACCATCCAAAGGAACAGTGTGAACCTTGAAAGTAGCAGGCATCAATCCTTGACTAGGACTATGGCAATCCATTGTTTTCTCCCAGCTCTGCCAAGACAAAAGAGAAGTGATTGTATGACAAACAAAAAACTGAACACCAACTACAATAAAGGGTAAAAAAAAGGTATCAACTCAATTGTATAGTTCAATAATTCTAACCAGCAGACAGCAGCTTGCCAGCTTACCAAGTCTGTCATATTTGGCCTAAGTAAATGGAAGACCAAACATTGCTTTGAGGGTATTAAGGGCTTGTGGCCAGTCATCCCTCAATTCTTTCCCTTATCATAGGTGGTTAATCCATTAAATTATTTCTTCACCAAATGAAGATCCTGTGGGTCCTAGAAACAGTATGGAAGGGATTTCTGTTTCTCTTTTACATATGTTGATAACAATAAATGGTTTACCAATATTCCTATTGAAACAAATACATGTTTGCCAAATATCACCATCACAACTTTAAGATTATCTAGTGTTGCTGAGTCAATACAGACTCCTCTTAACTTGACATTTCTACTTCCCTTCTTGGGTATGCTGCTCAGAGTCATCCAATCACCCACTGAGGAGCTGTAAGAGGTTTGATAATAGAAAGCAGACTTGTGTTTCATGTAAACATTTTATCACTCTTATCAAGTCTGTCAAGAAACACTTCACATTTCTTTCTTCTACAGGTTAAGTTCAATGAATTATGAGACTTCTCAAGTTCCCATGGTCTGGAGTGGGTATTACCACATTACACATCCATATTTGTGGATTAGTGAAGACACTCTTACTAAGAGGAAGGAAAAAAAATATTTCTTTTCCTAGATGACAAGCTATTTCTATCTTCTTTATGTAGAAAAAATTGGTTTAATTCATGGTGATTGTTCACTAATGACCAAGACAGAGGCACACGCAAAGTACACATTGAAAAAGTCCTATTATTTAAGTGAAGACGGAAGAATTGAGCATCTAAGAATTTTTCTACACTCAGCAACAGAATGGAATTTCTGAAATGAATTAGTGGGCCTTACTCCTATTAGATGATCCCTAACAGTATACAGCGATGGAAACAGCTGGAAGTATGCACATGAGGACTTCCCAAAAAGTTATAAGTGGAGGCGGTGTACATTTAGTAATCAGTATACATTCCAAATAGAGGATTCACAAAGGCAGTGATAGATATGATGTCCCTTCATGCCTGTCCAGATTATAATGAACCCTCAGTCAACCAACTACGTGCATTCAAAAGCATCTATTATATGCATGTGCCAGACCAAATGAGAAGCATGTTAGATGTCAAGTTTGAAATTGAAGTATTTATTGACTTTAGTTCTCAGCATGAAGGTTATTGATACTTGACCTTGAGACTACTAGTTGTGATAAGCCATGAAATCATTTTTCATGAAGATGCAGCATGGAATTAGTGAAGAAAGAAAAAAATAAAGTGGAAAGATTTATTTTCCCATAGAGTCAGTTTGCCCATACACCTTCAGGCATTCAGAGATATGAATCATCAAACTTACAATCCTAAGGTAGGATTACATCATTACCAAGCAGGCAAGCAGTCCATAAGGAAAGAAACCAATCTCAAATTTTTATGCAAGATTTTCCAAGGTATTGATGTCAGGAAAAAAAAAATTGGGTAAAACTTGCAATCTATGATCCTATAAGGTTTGAAGAGTGTGCACAATCCAAAATGGAAAGCTACAACAGAGAAAAACTGAAGATGATTATTTGGACTGGGAAACATATGGAAAAACCACCATGATATTAGAGTTACTTTTACCTACAAGACCAACTTTAATCCACATAGCACAATAGT
Source organism: Chenopodium album (assembly GCF_948465745.1). Taxonomy (NCBI): domain Eukaryota; kingdom Viridiplantae; phylum Streptophyta; class Magnoliopsida; order Caryophyllales; family Amaranthaceae; genus Chenopodium; species Chenopodium album. The sequence goes on along the minus strand of NC_137846.1, from coordinate 23,314,075 downwards.
AGGCTTCTTGTCAAAGTTTACTCACAAGTCACAACAATAAGTCAGTAAGAAGTGAATTTTATGAGACTTTCGCATCCAATTCAATACATGATAATATGATATCATACATGACATTCGGACCAAAGACTGAATATTTAAAATTCAAGACCAGGAGACCAAACATCCAAACTAGTATTCGTCCCAGACTGAATCGTTTCAACTCGTCCGAAACCCGGACCGGACAATTAAGACCGTATTTAGGAAAAAAAATCATTATCTTTACAGAATTTTTATAACTTTATGAAAACAAGAAAAAAAAATAAGAAATATGATTTTTTTTTTTTTTTTAAATGCCTATTTTGATGTCTAACATCAAATAACTCATAATAGAAAGATATACATAGCATAATGAAGTTAAAAACTAAACATTATAAAGGTTTTTATTTACAATTACAATTAAAAAACTAAAAAAAAATAAAATAAATTGTTCGGTCTAGTTGTTTTTAAGGGTTTTAAATTCTCGATCGGAGACCAGACCAGTTCTCTTCGGCCCAATCCGGTTTGGTCTAAATATCCAGTCCGGACCGGCTTTTAAATACCCCTTCACTCCACTTGAATTTGACGACAACTTACACCGGGATGGTTAATCTCAAGATACAGACGAGAATGTTCATACAATTTCATTGGCATGTATCTTACACCTACTAGACCAGCTTTTACATTTTTAGCTAGCTTCTCTTAAAAGTTCTGCTAATTTCACTTTGTGACTGCCGAGAGACTTTTGAAATAAGTGCAGGCACTTTATAAGAGCACTTTTGCCTGTGCATTTACTCTTTATAATGGAGTATTCTAATGGCTTTCACAAAAGCTAGACCCAATTACATGTTAGTCTTATCAGATTATTTTGCTAAGAACATAAGGTCTAACCTTGAAGAACCTTGAGGAGTAGCTACAAATACTTTTTTTTTTACTACAAATTAGCAACAGTCGTTGTATAGAGTACTTCCAATGAAAAACCTAATGCATAATCCAGGACACCCTTTGAAGAAGTTCTCGCGTAAGTTACTGTTATATTTGGCTTAAAATACAATTCACACCTAGCAAGAGTATATGTGTTTTAATACTTAACATACTAATTAGCCTGAAGAAACTATCTTGATTTATAATTTTGATCTATTATTTAATCAGCTTATAATCTTTCTTTATTGTGTGGATTTTACATGGTGCAGTTTTAAGTTAGGCTTATTTTAAGTCCATAAGTTATTAATAAGGTTTCCCAATCTATTCAGCAGATTGTTTCTAGTCTAGTAGGAAAATAAGTTCAAAGTAAGACTTATAAACATGCAAAAGTCATTAAAAACAAACACATAAAGTAGTCTACTATGTTGTACTATAGTTCTTGTCCTTGCCTTTTAACATCACAATTTTGCACAAGGAAATTTTTGAGTCGACAAATAAATTGCTAGAGATTTCAGATGAATAACAAGATATTCACCAAGGAAATATAGAAGATAACACAAGAGTAAGTTCAGGTGAATCACAATTATCTGAAAGAAATAAAATATTCTTGAAATTAGAACACACAAAAGTTTCCAATCATCAAAAAATCTAGAAACTGGAGATGACGCACATGTAAGATCAAAACAAATAGGTCTACGGAAGTTCAGCAGATTTCCTTTGTGACTATCTAACTGCCCTAGCAGGGCTAGCACTGTCTGTTTCGATAAATGTACAGCATGAAATGCCAAATACTAGAATTATCACATCAATTTACAAGATTGACAAAGCAAGTTGATAACATGATTTATAAGCACAACTGAGTTTAAGATGAGACTTCCATACACTCACAGTGTGTATCCAAGATTCCAAGGCTTCATGAGTATGAGAAGGAAGATATTCAGAAAAGGGCACTAAGGGAAGGCATCAATTATATGGCCTGTACACATTGGCTAGGGCCAAGAAAACACTAGCTTGATATATTAAGTTGGGAACTTGACCAGCTTGTATATATGGCTTCTTGTCAACCAGGAGTAAGGACAGTTTCCTTCACTTGAATATATCGTTAAAAGGCTCTATTTATATATTCGAAAACAGTCTTGCACAGCCAGCACAGAGTTCCTTCAAGCCTTGAAATTAAGAAAGACTCATCTTAGCCTTGAAATTAAGAAAGACTCTATTTATATATTCGAAAAAGGTTTATTAGCTTTATTTTCATTAGCTTCTCTTAATATCTCCGAAATTCCAAAAAATATCACTTAGCCTCTCTTATTTCATTTTAATTAAGAAAGACTCATCTTTTATTCCTTGGTAAGCAAAAGGGGTCATCTAAAAAATAGCTACATCTAGCTCAAGGTATTAGTTTCTACTTTTCTCAATTTCCTTAATTATTATTATGCTAACTAATATGTTTGTTCCCATGTGATGTTACCAACAGGAGTAATGACGATATTAGGTGGTAAATTAGCCCTAAATCTTTTATTACTCCATTTTAGAAAGCCAAGCCTACTGGTGAGGTGATAGGTTATAAAAAAGGGGAGTTAATTGCATTTCATTTTTTTTAATGCATTAAAAATATAAAGTGTTAATGCATTCTTATGTTTGTCTAAGATATATATCAAGAATAATTTTCTTTTTAAGTGAGTCTAAAGACCTAAGGAAGTAAGAGTTTATGTAAAGGATGTTCAAGGATAAAGTGTAACTTACCACGTCCTAAAGATGGTATATGAAACAGCCCTTACGCCCAGAAATAGTTTCATTTCTTTATCTCAAGTGATAGAATTTTTCAAGAGCTTTCCAACCATATCTCACAATAATTTTTTCGATTTTTCTATAATTTTTAATGATTTTTTTCGTTCAAGATATCTAAAATGAGAAAAAGGCACGTTTTTCTTAATTACCTTCTTTTAAAAATTGAATTAATTTGTTTTTAAGGAACTAATGGTGTCATGAAACCTATAATACACTATGTATGTAATTTTAACTTATGAAACTTTTATTATTAGGATGTCTTTTAATTTTATCTAAAGATGACTTTCGAAATAAAAGAGTTTTAAGGAACTTTAATATAGAGACGACTTTAGAAATTAGAGTTTTAATAAACTTGAATTTTTGTTCTTAAATGATTGTTTTTGAGGAAACTTAATCTTATATTAAAATGACATCGGAAATAAATGAAATTTTAAGAAACTTTAACCTTATTTTAAGACGATTTTAGAAATAAAAACTTTTATAATTTTATGAACTTTTTTATCTCAAACCCTTTTCATAACACAAGAATGAACCATAACTTTGCATACTTGTTTTTAATAATTAATGATAGTTAATATAAGGTTATGGCTCATTTCCAAACACGAGGTTAAGATTAATTATTTAGTTGTACAAGGTTGTAACAATTATCCATCTCCATAAAAATAAGCTCATATCCCATTATAATTACCCGATGCATTAATTGACAATCGGATATGATTAAATAGTTTATTGTTCCCTTTTATTTGGAGGTAAGGCCTTGACCGGTGTCGTGTTTTATTTGACCAATTCCATTAAGCCTAAACACATAACCCTTAAAACCTTACAAAAATTACCCTTGAGTGATTTTTAACCCAAAGTGAGATTACATAGTAAACCCTTACAGTTTCACTCCAAAAAATACCTTGACCCATTAAAAAGTCGTCAATTGGGACTCATTTGTTGAATTGTCTTGTTTAAAAGACATTTTTGGTAATCACTAATCGAGGAAATTTTCCTAAACCAAGGTGGTTCATTTTACTTTTATGAGTAAATCCGTCGAAGATTACTGAAATCCCACTTACAAAAATGACGTTTATGTCAACTGCCCAAATTAAAAACCCAATGGAATTGGTTATTTAAAACACGGCATCAGTCCGAACTACAAAGGTTTTGATTCGTGTGCGGATTCAAATCCCGCTATGATCGGTTCGTAGTGCAACTTTGGTGCTCAAACCTACCTTATATTAATTATTATATCATTTTATGTGACCAACATGCCTAAAAACTTGACTTTAAACAACGTATTAGTAAGAGCCCGTTCTTTAGAACGGAAGAGAAGACGAGTTCCTGACGTTCAATTCTCTTAACTTAAATCCCGAACCCAAGACTGTGCCTTAAAATTTTCTTTTCATGGAGTTAGCAGTTAGTTTTTAGTACCATTTCTTAAAAATGACTGTTTTACAATCCGTCCTTATTCAAGTAAAAATAAGGTGGCGACTCTAAGTTTATAATTAAAAGTCTTATCAGACACTTAAGTGGAACCTCTTAAGACTAATTTATCCACTAAAAACCAGGTACCATAGTCTGGCGACTCCACTGGGGATTTCTTTTTTTAAAGTGTTTAGTGATTTAAACCTGAATTGCGTTGTTAAATGGTTTAAGTGTTCTTATAAGCATGTTGTGTGTAGTCATCCATCAATTGTCATGAGAGCATTCTTTTCTTTTTCTTTTTTAGGCCGACACCTCTACCTATTGGTAAGGTCGGATTTAGACAACAAAATTAATGAATTAAGGGCGTAAACCTACATCCGTGCGCTATTGCAATCGACTCTGTTAGGAACGTCCACCCTCGGTGTTCATAGTTGGAAGTGATTCGAGGCCACTTGGTCAATAATTTCCTCAAAACGGATTTCCCATTAGATTAAGAAACATGTGAATCAATACATATATGAAGTATTTGCGGTCATTTGTGTTAATGATTCATCCGTGTTGTCATAAGGGTTTTTCTTTGTTTTTATTTTTACCTAAAACTCATCTTTTTTTTTGTTTTTAAAAGTGAAACTTTTTATTTAGGAAGCTTATTTATGGACCTAATACTAAACCGAGAGTTAGCCTTAGACCTTTCCTTATGTGATCTCAAGAGAGTTTAATTTTCCAAGACTAACAAACACCATATGTGGTGCATTTTAAGAGATGCCAAAATCCTTCAATAAAATCTTTTCAACTTAAAGAATGGTTTAATCACTATTGATGAGTTAATAAATGAGTTAATGATCTTTTCAAAGGAGAGTCTTATACCCCTCAATACCTTGAAGGCTTTTTTTTCTTAACCATATTCTAGTAAATTAAAATTGCAGTTCACTCGTTATTTAAAGACCAAGATATGGATACAGAGCACAAATGTGTAGTGGATGAGGCCTTTGGGTTCCATCCACCAAATTTACACTAGAAGGTGTGAATCACTAAGTGTTATATATCATTGGCTGAAGTTGCAAGGTTTCCTCAAGTCAAAGCATAATAACTACACTATGCCGTCTCTTGGGGATGGCATGGGGAAATATTGCAACTATTGTCATGACTATGGGCACAATACAAATGTTTGTAGTGATCTAAGACATGTCGTCCAACAATTGATTGATGATGGAAAAATTCCAATTCCAAGATTGTGGACTCCACCTACTTTGAGGTTTACAAATGCAGATTTGCCGAATGATTACAGTAATGATCAGCCTTTGTCCATTACTTTGGTATCGGATTGTTACGAAGTCTTAGGAATTTTGGTAGACAGTGAGTTTGCATTCAACATTTGTAGCAAAACCATTCTTGAGAAATTAGGATGTGAAGAAGCTCCTTTAAGACCCTAAAAGAAGATGGTTAGAACAGACGATCGCACTCTTATGCAGGCAATTGGAGAAATCACCTTGCCATTAGGATATCATGACTAGGTTTGTAATGCCGAGTTTCAAGTAATTGATGATCCGGAAAACCTCACCTTTACCTTGGGAAAATCATAGGTACAACATATAGGGGCAATTGCCTCTGCACTTCATCAAAAATTCAGGTTTTCAACCTCCGGCAGTGTGATAACAATTCATGGGGATGCAGTCTTGTCGAACATGACAACCATGGTGTGCAATATGGTGAGTTTTGGGGAAGGTTCGACTTCAAGACCGAAGAAGGAGAATTATGAAAGATCATTATGGGATTTGCTATCAAATTCCTCAATGTATCGTGAGGCTTTTAGTGATTATCTCAAAAGAAAAATCATAAATGGCTCTATAGACACCTACTTTTGGCCTCCTAACCCAACAGGAAGTGCGATGATGTTACAAAAACCCATTCTTCATGCTATATCAAAGTTGAAGTGTTTATGGACTACGAAATGCATTATGATGTAAGTAAAAACCTATATTTGAGACCAAGTTATCTTAGAGCCTTGTCTGACTACTGATTAGGCCTACAACATGCTTGTACATGTTTAAACTTGATTAATAATGGACCTAAATGCGTCAAATGCAATGGTTAGATCCAATGGATCTTATATTGTTAAAAATCGAGCCAATCATATAAATAAACTATCAAATTTCTATTCAAGGCCTATACAAGTGGATATTCCTTTCAAAGAGCTTTCCAACGGTATATTATAAGCACAATTCCGAGTTAAAGTGAAAAAGTTATGATCAAAACACTAAACCGGGCCCCTAAAACCGACACCCTTGCCCTCCAACGGAAATATCTTTTGATCCATAATAGATTTTAACCTAATTATAACGGCATTGAAAAGTAGACATTTAGAGCTTTCCAATGATATCTCACACGCCTTAATCTGACTTTGCAATCAAAAGTTATGGAAGTTTTAAAAACCCGTTTTCGTTTAAGGCAAACCGCACTGAGCGCAACTCAGTTTGCGCACACCTGGCTCGCGCAAGTCATTGAGATGCACGTGAACCAGCGTGAATCCTAGAGTTGCGCACGCCAACTGACGCCGTGGCTCTAAAACCCTAAACCTAGATTCCTACGCCTATAAATAAGGGTTTTCATTCAACCCTAAAGAGGACGGAAAAATCGAAATTCTCACCCTAGCATTCTCAAAACCCTAATCTCTCAAGTTCTCTTAGTGTCATACTACTTTTCTTCTCTTTTCCCAAACACTTTCCAACCTTAATTGAATCCATCAAAGTCTTTGGAGGCACGAAGAATAAAGAAAGTCCAAAAACGCAATAAACGAAGATTTAGCATAAAAGAAGAACGGTTAGTTTCCTGAGCACTTAGATAAATCACTTTTCTTTTATTGTTTAAATAACTTTAATTGAATAAGTAGTGTTTTTTGATCACTTTAAACAAAATTTTAATTAATTTAATTCACATAGCATTCTTGTGTTAATCAAGACTAGAATTTGAATAATTAATTAATTGTTTTATCACCTAAGTCAAGGCGAACATTGTTTATTTTTTGTTCTTTTCACGAATTTGAATGACAATAGTATAACGACTTTTGCAATGTAATTCCTACGTGATTAATGCTTGTAAATAAAATCAACTAACTTAGTTTTAGGTATCACGTTGCATATATTGTTTGGGGATGAAATTGTGAAAAAGGAAGAGTTATTAGAGGCCGCACTAGGGCTAGAATAGCGATTCCTCCCTAAAAGGAACGTTATTTTAGTACCCTTGCTCCCGAACTCATTTTGGTATAAGTAGACCAATTTGGGCATGGGGTAAACTTATGATTCATGGTAAATATCCCTTGAACTCTACTTGGGAGAAAGGCATGAACGAGGTTTATGAGTTTTCCTAAAACTCATTGGCGACTCTTTACTAGTTTCTTACAAAAAAGCATGATGATAGGATCAACTCTAATTCAAAGGTCTCCCAAACAGTCAGGAATTCAAATCCTAAAACACATTAAAAAGTGTAAAGTCCTAGGCTTTTAAAAGGGCCATGGGCATAAAGGAGAAGGATCCCCTACGATGGGCATACCCTCCTTACAGTGGCGACTCCACTGGGGACTTAGAGGTTACAAGACTAGTTCTTAGTTATGGTTCAAGGTTTCCAACACTAGGTTACATATGGGTTGTAATGAGAACTAACTTGAATAATCTCTAGTTAAAGAGAAGGACTTGAACGCATAATATCTTCCTTTTTCACAAAAGTAAAAGCCAAACAAGCAACATTTCATGATGCATAATCATAGCACACTTTAACCATTGGGGATTGACTCATTGACTAGGGGTTGCCAACACAACGCTTCTATCCCGAAATCACTAACAATCATCTCACCCATATCGCCAACGAAATGTTGGGAGGGATTGGCACTCATTTGATGAGTATTTATGTTGTTTTTACCTTCTTTTCATAGCTTTCTTTCTTAATAAATGCTTAGTTTTATGCATTTTTCTTTATTTCCCTTTTCTCTCTTGTTTTATGTTTTTATGGTTCTTCTTGTGTTTTCTCCTTTATTTCTCCTCTTTTTGTGGTTGTAGGTATTGTACGAGGTTCAGGTCTCGATATTGGTGGTTTTCTAAGTTGGAAGATGCTTTTGGAGTAAGCCCATAGCATTGGAAAAGCTCAAGATGCAAGGAAGTGGATGCTCCAAGTTCTAGCTCTTGCACTCTCAAGCCGTGCTCTCATGAAATATGGTGTTGAACCCACCGTGGAGGCCCTTGGAAACTGCCACCCCCAATGTTCATCAAGTTGAGTGCGCGAAGACCCATTTGCGAATGCACGAAACAGCGAAAAAGTCGAAGAAACCCAGAAGAGCGCGGGCGCGCAACCAACAAGCGCGGGCGTGCAGGCCCCTTGTGCGAGCGCGCACCTCTGCACGCGCGAGCGCTCTTCCTTGTTTCCGGCTTCGCTCGATTTCGTTTTCCGCGCCTCCTATAATTACCTTTTGACAACCGATTGTTGTAAGAAGTTTTAGACATAATTTTGATCATAATTTTAGCTTAGTTGAGAGTTTCTCTCTCTAGTTTTAGGGTTAGTTTAGGAGTAGATTTAGAGAGAGAAATTGAGATATTTCAATGGTGATTTGAGAGATTCATGATACAAGGGTGACAATTGTGTTGAAGATCTTCTCTATTATCAATGAGCATTTCTAACTCTATCTCTTTTTATGGCTTGGTTTAATTAATTTCATGTTTGTTTGATTTGATTTTGATGTTTGATTCTTGATTAGAGTAATTGTTTTTCATATTTTGTTGATTCTTGATTTCTTCAGTTGCTTGTTAATTAGACAATGATTCTTGAGTAGTTGTTTGGCTAGGGATTGTGTGAAATTTGTATAATTGATTGATTGTGATTAATTTGGGAATTGTGTTGATTGATTGTTGAGATTAAAGTGATTAATGAATGTTTGCATGTGTGTAATTTGATTAGGCCTTGAGAATTATGCTAGATTGCATTGTGATTTCTAATGATACGACCCATTGATTTAGGAATTGCAATTGTCGATTGGTTTAGATTGTGATTCTCCTAGTTTGTTATTCGTAGGGACCACTAGCTTAACGATTAGGAGATAACTCTTTGATTCTGATTAATAACTCTTGTCATTAGTCTTCACAACCATTGATTAGCATGTTTTTCCCAAGTTGTTGTAATTGTCATGATTGCTTGTTGATCCCCATTCCCTAGTGTTTTATTTGTTTGATTCTTTGTTTTGTTAGTTGATTAGTCTTGGTTACTCTATTCTTTACCCTCGACTTCGACCTAGCTTAGGCGCCCAATTGAAAGCACTTGAACATAACCGTTCCTTTGGGTTCGACCCTTGACTTACCTCTATACTTGTATTTAGGTTTGTTAAGTGTTTATAAATTTTTTTTGGCTTGGGGAGGATTAGTCAACGACCTAGTTTTTCCCTCGTCAAAATGGCGTCGTTGCCAGGGAATGGTGTCTATGTTTGAGGGTTTTTTATTGCTTGAGTCTAGGTCTTTTGTATATACTTTTCTTTTATTTGATTTTTGCTTATTTTGAAAAAAAAATGGCATGTCTCTCATTTCCTCAATATGACAATAAGCCTTTTTGTGAATATTTCAATATACTTGAGGGATTTCTTGATTATAATTGTTGTAATCTTTGGGAGGCTTGTGAGATTTGTTATTTTAGTTTGAATAAGCAAACTAGGGATGAAGTTGAATGCATGCATAATGGTGAATTTAGAGCATTGGCAATTGATGATGCTTGGAATTTTTATGTTTGGTTTGCTTGGGATGTTTATAATAGGGGTAATCATGTTATAAATCTTGATGTGCAATGTCTTGATTCTTCTAATATTTGCATGAATTCCCATGAATTGTCATATGATCCCATGATTGAACCTAGAACAAATGATTTCAACTCTATTTCCCCTTTTGTTCATGATGATGAGGTGCATGCTCAAGTTGATGCTAATGGTGTGTTTCAATTTCTTCATTATTTACCATGCCTTCTTATGATGTGCTTCGTTCCCTTGATGAAGAATCTCATATGCTTGATTGTGCCCCCACTCCCCAACGTGATGCATATGCTCATGATCTTAATGTTAATTCTTCTAATCTTGGTTGTAATTCTTCTTCTCTTATTGAGCCTCAACCTTCTACACCTTTTGAATCTCTTATTGCTATTTTTGAAACTGAAATTAGGCAGATTGAGCTTAGTAATGAGCTTGGGCCTAGCAAGGAGTCGATTCTTAATTTTATGAAAAGTCAATTAGAGATGATGAAAAAGAGTGATGAGCGTTTTGAGGAGGAAAGAAAGAGACGTGGAGAGCTTGAGAGCCAATTGTCATCTTTGATGCTTATTTATGAAAATGCTAAATCTAATGTGTATTTTGAGGATGATGATGATGATGATTTTGAGCAACCAAGAGAGTGTCAGGATCCTATTAAAGAGCATTTGAGTGACGGTGAAGGAGTTGAGAATGAAGAGAGTGTTGAATTTGAAAATCCCAACCCCATCTCCCATCTTGATGAGTCTCAAGTGCATGATTGTGATTCTTCTATCCATGAGTATTTAGACTCGTTTGAGGTTATGTCCAATGTGTTTTTTGAGAGTCAAAGGAAAACTCATAGCCTTTTGAATGAGTTCATTGAGGATGCTTCATGGGAGAGAGATGAGTTTGAAATGAATTTACATCCATTCATGCATGGTTTTGAGACTTTAATTTGGGCTTTAAGGATGTTGAGGGAGTTGTTGTTCATTGTTGTGATGGAGGGGATTATGTAGTTCCTCTTAGAAGTTGGATGTTTGAGGGAGATGGAGATTATGAGTGTTCTTCTTTTGAGGATTCTATGATTGATTTTCATGCTCTTATTAGTGATTTGAGGCATGGTGGTGAAAAAGAGTTCATTTGTGAGACCATTGTCCCTACTCCCTCATCTCATGTCCTTTTTTCAAGAAAATTTAACCATATCCCCTACTTTCCTATGTCCCTTCCTTCTTTTGTCAAAAAGCCTATTGGAGACTCTCCTTCTATTTGTGATATTTAAGCTCCCCACTCATCTATTATTGAGGAAAAGGGTGATTATGCCACCCAAAATATTTTGAGGAGAGTTTGCATTATTTTGATTCTTCTTCTTCTTCTTCTTCTTCTTCTTCTTCTTCTTCTTCTTCTTCTTCTTATTTTGTTGAATTTTCCTTTGATTTTTCTTCTTTTTCTTTGCATCTCTCTTCTCATAGGTGTGCACTAAGCTTGTTGCATGCCTTCATTTTGTCATGTGCATACTTACTTTCTTATGAAATGTGTAGTAGTGCATTTGACAAGCTCTTGCGTTCGTTGCAATACTATTTACTAGAGCGGTCAAGCTTGGACCTTAAGCAAGCCTTTCTCGGGAAGTAACCCGTGTTCTATTGCTTTCATTTTCTTTTCTTTTTAGAATATATTTTCTCTCATGGAAATGTTTGTGTGCCTTTTGCTAGGTACATAACTGGATATACTTTGGTGCATTGCTTCGGATCAAGAATCAAGGAAGTTTGGCACCACAATTGCTAGCATATGGAAAACAAGATTCAATTCTAGAGGAAATTGACTTTGAAAGGTACAAGTTGGGTCATTTGCGGGTATTTACACCCACCTATATCCGGTAATATCTTTCCTTGTTCTTTCTCTTTTGGTTGGTGACTTGTTGGACATGTGTTGGTATTGTTGGTTTGATTTCTTTCTCTTCCCCTCCCATGGATTACTTGATTTATGTTTGAGCATGTTGTCACATTCAAGCTTGGGGGAGGGTATTCTATCATGTTTGGTAGGATTTTGATTCATCTATATATGCCATGCAAATTTGTATATGCAGTTCCATGTTCTTTTATTTTGAAAAACTCCAAAAAGATTTTTGCTTCTTTCAAGGCAAATTCGCATTGTGTTTTATTTGTTCTTGCTTTACATAATACTTTTGGACTTGTGTAGATGAATTCTTTTCTTCTTAAACGGTAATGGTGTGCACGGTTTGAGAGTATGTTTGGTTGATTCTAGGATAGAGTATGCTAAGGTAGTGTCTTTAGAACTTTTGGGACCTTAAAGCCGGATTCTAATTGTTTGTGGTAAGAAGGTGTTGCTCCCTTTGGTGAATTTGAAACTAAAAGTGAGTTATTGCTACAACCATGTGAGATTTCATTCTTTTCTAACCTTCTACATATTTTGCATGAGCGGCACATGGATCCTTGACTATTGTATGCTTTACCTAGAACTTGACTCTCATCTCCCGAGATCGCGACCGAGCCATTTAGGAAGGACAAAGGCATCTCTTCGGGGTGGTAATTTTTCCTTTTCTAGGATAGTTTTCTTTTCTTTATTTTGGGTTTTAATTTGCCTACCTGCTAACCATTTGAGCCATAAACCTTCCTTTTAAGCCATATCTTTAGATTTTGAGCCTTTTGTTTCATTCTTGTTTCCATTCTTGGTTTTTGTGAAGCAATTGATCATTATTGTTGGAGATTTTGGTGGATGAGTTTGATTATCGGTTCTTATAATGTAAGCAAGTTTGTTTTGTAAATATTTTGTGAATAAAGGCAAATGCCAAGTTGAAAAAGCATCCATAGTTAAAAGAGGCGAGGACATTGCAATAAAGTGAAAAAATTGAAAAAAAAATGAAAAAACGAGAAAAAGCAAAGCACATTCCAATGCTTTGGAAAAAGTGAATTAAAAAAATGTGAAAAATGAAATATCCAAAAATATTTTGATGTAAGTGTTTTTCTCCCTATTTTGAGCATTGAGGACAATGCTCCATTTAAGCTTAGGGGGAAGCGTTCTTACGCTTTTTGTATATATGTTTGTGATTTTGGCTTTGAATAAGCTTGGGGGTGTTGGTATTTTTGTTTGGTGATTACTTTGTTATGTTGTTGAGGATTAATCACCTTTTGCTTCACAATTTAGGTATACCACCAAATTTCAAATTTTAGCCTTCCTTCACCCTTTTTGCCCTTACATTACAACCCTTTTCAAGATCTTTTGACCTTTTTGGTTGAGTCACAAGTCGGTGGAGGGAGATGGGAGTCAAGCCTATAGAGCGGTTTGCATAGTCAAGATGTCGAGTAGCCTTGTAAATCTCTTCTTTTTCGATTCCTTTGAGGAATCATTGAGATGCTCACTAGAGGTGGAATTGAAACTAGTAGGGAGAATGCGGTAAGATTATTTGGGATGAAGGTGAATTGTGTCTCATTAGTTCTCTATGCTTAGCATATTTTATGTTTCAGTCAACCTTGGATATCTTGAAACGTGCACTCCCTTATTTGCTTAGAAAGAATTGCATCCATTTGTGCTTGTTCATTTGCAAAAGTCCATTCATGAACATTTGTTTTCTTTTCTTTTCTTTTAATTTATATATCATGCTTTGCCTTGGTTGCTTGGTTTGAGAGAGTTGTGGGTTAACCTCTTAGGAAACTCTCACGAGACCTCACTCGTCCTCATAGGCGACTTTGGGGTTTTAAGGGCTTGTTGTAGCTAAAAACAACCGTGATTCCTACGAGAGTGAGTTAGTGTATATTTTTGTCTCCTCTCTTTTTCTTTTGTTTGTTTGAATAAGCTCATCATTTTTCCCTTACTTGTTTTGGTTTTGCTTGAGGCGAGCAAAAGTTAAGCTTGGGAGCATTTGATGAGTATTTATGTTGTTTTTACCTACTTTTCATAGCTTTCTTTCTTAATAAATGCTTAGTTTTATGCATTTTCTCTTTAGTTCCCTTTTCTCTCTTGTTTTATGTTTTTATGGTTCTTCTTGTGTTTTCTCCTTTATTTCTCCTCTTTTTGTGGTTGTAGGTATTGTACGAGGTTCGAGTCTCGATATTGGTGGTTTTCTAAGTCGGAAGCTGCTTTTGGAGTAAGCCCATAGCATTGGGAAAGCTCAAGATGCAAGGAAGTGGATGCTCCAAGTTCTAGCTCTTGCGCTCTCAAGCCGTGCTCTCATGAAATATGGTGTTGAACCCACCGTGGAGGCCCTTGGAAACTGCCACCCCCAATGTTCATCAAGTGGAGCGCACGAAGACCCATTTGCGAACGCACGAAACAGCGAAGAAGTCGAAGAAACCCAGAAAAGCGCAGGCGCGCAACCCATGCTGCCCAGCCGCACGGGTGCGCATGCCCTGTGCACGGGCGCTCTTCCATGTTTTCGGCTTCACTCGATTTCGTTTTCCGCGCCTCCTATAAATACCTTTTGACAACCGATTTTTGTAAGAAGTTTTAGATATAATTTTGATCATAATTTTAGCTTAGTTGAGAGTGAAGGAGTTATGTCTTCGATAAGTGCAATTACTAGATATATCAAGGATCACGATTATGGAGATAATTAGTTCATTCTATAGGGTCGTCAATGTTAATTTGGTGCTAGATATGACAATTGATCTTTGGGCTAGCTTAATGGCCCAAATGGCCTTATAGAGTGGATCCTACAAGGTCACACATAAGAGTATTGGGTTAAACAAGTTAGAGGCCTATTTTGGGCCTCATGAGTTCATGACATACCATGTTGATAATTGGGCTTGGATAGTTAGAAGAGTCTGTGGGTTTTGGACTTGACATGGTTTTATTTCTAGATATGATCTATAAATATAAACCATGCCTAGGGTTGCATGAGATAATAATTGACATACAGTGAATTGTCACACAAGCAACCAAGCTTCCCAAAACCCTAACTCTCTCTCTCTCTCTACTTGGCCCTCTCTCTCTTCTCCCTGTCCGTACGGCCCTCCACCCCGGGAGGCGCGTGTGGTGGCGCGTGGGTGGTGTTGTGGTGTGTTCGTGGCTCAAATCTCCGTTGAAGGTTGATTGAAGTGTTCAGTCACAACAAACTAGCATTAGTGGAGGTTTAATCCGTGCTCGTGGACTAAGTAGAGGAATCACACGCGGGGTTCTTGTTCTCCTTATTGTTCTTGTTCGATCACTAGTGGAATCACGCTTCAAAGGTATAATTCTTACTTCTTTATGTGTTATGCAAGAGATCCTTGGTATACGTGCTTTATGAAAATGATTTATATATTTTCCGCAATTTAGTACCTATAATCTCCTACAGTGGTATCAGTTAGCCTCTTGCAATTACATATATTGAGTATTGATTCTTTGATAATCCATAATTTTAATTCAATTAGGAGGGAGAATAATTTAATTATGGGTCAATTATTATATTAAATGTGATTTAACAATATAGAATCATTAAAATTTGTTTAATTTGCTCCATATTAGCCTTAATTTGATCCAAAAATTGCCCTAATTAATTCGAAAATATTCGAACCCCCCACCCTATTTTTTCGAAAATTTCGAAATCATAAACCCTAATTTGTGAAATTTGTGTTTTTTGATTTAATTCGATAGTTATGTATTTAATGAATTTAATCTATTTGATTTCATGTTAAATTATGAATTTTTCATGATCAAATTATTTAATTTAAAAGTTAAATTGAATTGGGATTAAATTCATGAAGAACCCTAATTTTGAAATTGAATATGATTTAATTTTAAAATTAGAAGGACCACACTAATTTAGTTTTAATAAAAATGTTTTGTTTTAAATTAAAAAAAAAAGGAAATTTAGGTGCGGCAGCTGCGGCTGGGTGGCGCAACCACGGCGACTGCCGCACTGGCGGTGGTCCAGGAGGGAGGGCAGGCTGGGCAGGGGTCGAACAGGGGCAGCGCAGCAGTGCACCACCTTGTTGCGTGTGCTGCTGCTGCTGTCCTTGCGTCGCTGCAGGGTAGCGTACACCGCAAGGTGTACGACCACCGTGGCTGGCTTCAGCTGGCCACACCATGGTGGCTGGCGCGTTTTTCAAAAAAAAATTAATTTTAAATAAAAAAAAAATCAGATTTCAAAATTAAAATTAAAAAGATAAGTTCTGATTTTGAAAAGATAATTAACAAAGTTAAAGTTGTTATTTTTTTTAAGTTTGGATAATTATGGAGCAAAAGATTCTATATGGATAATAATTGATTAAATAATGTGATTATCCCATAATTATTTTAGGATATTAATTGATTTAAAATATGTGATTGGAAAGTAATTAGGATAGAATCTCCTAAATTAGTTAGGATAATCATGGAAAATAAATATGATTTATCTTCCTAATTAAAATAAGATTTGATTCTATCTCATACCTAAATTAAAGTATATGATATTTTATAATTGGTTATGAATATTATATGATATTATCTAATTACAGTAATTAATTAAAATATGAGATCACTACTACATAAACGAGCTAATGCAACCCCTAAAAACCGTTACAATAGGGCAAAAAACCGTTGTTATAGACCTATTGCAACGGTTAAAGGACCGTAGCATTTGCGGCCATTGCATTAGGTTTAATGCAACGGTTCATTTTACCTGACGCAACGGTCTTATACCATCAACCATGGACCGTTGCATCAGGGCTTAAAGCAACGGTTGATAAAACCTAATGCAACAGTTCTTTAGAAATCCTACAGACCGTTGCAACAGACCTAATGCAATGGTCTTTTAGTTCTAGTGCAACACCCATTACTTTCTATAGAATCGTTGCATTATTATTATTATTATTATTATTATTATTATCATTATTATTATTATTATTATTATTATTATTATTGTTATTATTATTATTATTATTATTTAATGCTCGTAGTAAATAAAAAAGTTAATAAAACTACAAAGAACAAATAATGTAAACAAAATTATATAACAACCACTTTATTTTTCCTCTAGAAATATGTATATATATATATATATATATATACATTAAGTAATTTTACATTGATATTTGACTTTGCAAATAATTCCATAAAATAATAATAATAATAATAATAATAATATTGTCACAATAATCCCATCACCATTCTTCCTCCTCGATATACATCATGTTGTTCATCATCATATCACCATGTACCTATATATATAAAACAAACAACTAAATTACATTAGAGAATAATATATATCATTTAATCACATCACTCTACATTAAAAAAAAAAGTTAGTTTAAATTCTTATTAGATAAATTTGTTAGAAAAAGTAATAATACATATTTGTCATAATACAATAATATGGTAATACTACATATTAAATAGAACCAAAAACCCAAAAATAACATTTAAATTTAGAAACACCCATAAATAATAATCTAAAAACTAGATGAGCAAATTAAATAAAATCCCCAAGAGAAAAATAATCTAAAAACATAATTAATAGAAGTAGAAGAATTTAATGAAATAATAAGGACTTGAAAAGAACTATATATCATGACCAACATAAATTAACTATAAAATTATTCAATACAACAAGGCATTAGCTAAATAATCATTGATTTGTAATAGCTAATTATAAACAAAAATTAAGTAAAATTGTACTACACACATTAATTAATACTTCATATATGAAAAATTTAAAGAAATAAAATTCACATAACAAAAACTTACAAAGAAGATGATAATGGAAATTATTAAAGCTTGATGTTGGAAGTTTGGAACTTGAAGAGAGAGAGAGTGAGAGACAAGATAGATATAGAGAGAGAAAGAGAGTAGAGGATAAACATTAAGAGTATGTACATGGTAAGAATTTATTTCAAAAATAATGATGTCCCGCCGATTTACGATTTCAAATTTTCGAAAAATGATGGGAGCGGGAAACAAGGCGCGTTTTTGAATTTTCACATTTTAACACCTAGTGCAATGGTCATTTTTGGACCGTTGCAGTAGCCTAAAATTCCGTTGCATTTGATAGGCTGATGCAACGGTTATGTTAGGACCGTTGTAATAGCCTACAAATACGTTGCATTAGCTTTATCCGTTGCTTTGACCCGTTGCATTAACTATCACCATTGCATCAGACCGTTGTACTAGTTTTAACCGTTGCATTTGACCATTGTTTTTGCTCGTTTATGTTGTAGTGGATATTTAGGAGCCATGTTTCCTTAATTGTGAACATTCGATGTTGTAGTTTAGGAAAGCATGATGAGTGATTTATTATATGGCATTCTATAATATATGATGTTATTTATTGCTATATAGACTAGTATGACCCATAGATTTTAAATACGATCTGCGCATCGTGATGTATTTTTGTAATCTAAATACGGTCTACGTACCGTTAAGTATTTTTGTAATTTATTTTATTTTATTTAGAATAGAATAGTATTACAGGTTGCAGTTAATCCAAGAAATCCATGGAGTGAAGGCCCAAAGGAGCAAGATGGATGAGATCCATGAAGGTTCAAGTGGGAGCTTTTTGCTTTATTAGTTTTCTTAGGATTAAGGGGTCATACTATGTCATGTTTATGCATTAGTAGATTATGCATGTTAGATTTTATTTATGTTGCTTGATGATGCGCTAGAGTTCACTAAGTAATCACAACATAATAAATCTAGGTCCCGGTAATATTGAGGTAGCTTTTCCAATCAAAAACCTTCGATATTTATGATGGGTCATGCCAAAGAAGGGTGTCATATTATATCTTAGGGGAGTAGGGGTAAAAAAAATTTTACATTTTTATTTGGTTATACTCAACAAGGTTACCTAAAGAGTTTAGAACCTTGAAGCTAAGGGTAATAATTAAACATGTGATGGGTAATTATTCAACCAAGAATTTGATGTGTGTCATAAATGGCACACATTTGATGAGCATTTAGGTCCTTTCTATTCTCTTTTCATAGCTTTCATGCTTAATAAGTGCTTAGTTTTATGCTTTGTTGCTTAGTTTTACCTTTCTTCTCTTATTTTGTAGCTTTTGTGCTTTTCGTTGGTTTTCTAGCCTTTTCTTCTTTATTTGCTCTATTTTCGTGGTTGTAGGTATTGGAAGAGGTTCGGGTCGTGATTTTGGTGATCCACTATGGTGGAAGAAGCTTTAGGATCAAGTTCATGGAGTTTGGGAAGCTCAAGATGCAAAGAAGTGGAAGTTCCAAGTCTTGGCTCTTCTCTTGTGCTCCCTTCAAAGGAAGTGTGTGCCCTCAATATTAAGCCTTAGCTACTGCCTACCTTGTCCTCCATCACCATCATAAATCATGTGTGCACCCCTTGAGCTTGAAGAGTTGAAGATTCGAAGAAACCCAGCTGAGTGCGGCCGCACGCGCAGAATGTGCGGGCGCACACGAAGGGTGTGCGGCCGCACACCATGGTTGTGCGGGCGCACATCATGGTGGTGCGGGCGCACATCCCCTGTTGTGTGGCCGCACCAACGTGGGTCTTTTTCGATCGGTTTTTGACGATTTTCTCTCTCTTCTTATACCTATTTGAACCCAATTTTTGTAGGAAGTTTTAATAATAGAATTAGATCATATTCTTAGCTTAGTTGAGAGCTTCTCTCTCTAGATTTAGGGGTTAGTTTTAGGAGTAGATTTTAGAGAGAGAAAGTGAAGAATTTCAATGGTGATTGAGAGATTGAAGATCCAATGGTGATAATTGTATTGGAGATCTACTCTATTATCAATGAGCATTTCTAAACTCTATCTCATTTATTGTTTTGTTTAGTATTCATGTTTAGATTGTTGATTTTGATTGGATTTTGATGATTTGATGATTAATGTTTGATTAGAGTATTTGTTCTTCTTTGATTGTTGATTACTTTAGTTGTTTGTTGAATTGATGATGTTGCTAGAGTAGTTGTTTGGTTAGGGATTTGGTGAAGTTTGTATAATGTAATGAATTGATGTAGATTGGGGATTTTGATGGAGTTGATGATGTGATTAAATTGGTTAATTGATTATGTGCATGTGTGTGTTTGATTTAGGCTTGATCACCCTTGTTATTCACACTAGATTGCATTGTAAGTTCACATTGATACGGACCATTGATTTGTGGCTTGCATTTACACGATTGAGGTGTCTTGTGATGTTTCCTAGCTAGAGTTTATCGTAGTTGACGCGAGTTAGACCTCTAGGAGAATAACTTGATATGCTCTTTTGGTTGCATAATTAATCTTCCCTCACATTGCTTGACTTAGTCAACTTCCTAAACCAATTTGCTTTGTTCATTGCTAATATAAGTGAATCCTAATCCCTAGCATTTTATTTGTTTGATTTCTTTGTCTTAGTAGTTGTTAGTGTCCTCTTTTACCCTTTGTCTTCGACCTAGCTTAGGCACATAATTGGAAGCACTTAGACATTACCGTTCCTTTGGGTTCGACCCTTGACTTACCTCCATACTTGTATTTAGGTTTGTTGAGTGTTTATAAATTTTGTTTGTCTTAGGGAGAATTAGCCCAACGACCTAGTTTTCCCCACGTCAAAATGGCGCCGTTGCGGGGGAACGGTGTCTATGTTTGAGTGTTTTTTATTGCTTGAGTCTAGGTCTTTGTTTATAGTTTTCTTTTATTTGTTTTCTTTTGTTTGCTTTATATAAAATGGCATGTCTATCTTTTTCTCAACATGATGATGAGCCTTTTTGTGAATATTTCAATAGACTTAAGGAATTTCTTGACTATAATTCTTGTAGTCTTTGGGAAGCTTGTGAGATTTGTTATCATGGTTTGAATGAGCAAACTAGGGATATAGTTGAAGGAATGCATAATGGTGATTTTAGAGCATTTTCTATTGAGGATGCTTGGAAATTTTATGTTTGGTTTGCTTGGGAAGTCTATAATAAGGGTAAACGTGCTTCCATTTTTGATGTGCAATGTGTAAATTCTTCCAATGTTAGCATGATTTACCATGATATGTCACATGACCCCATAGTTGAACCTAGAACAAATGCTTCCAATTCTATTTCCTCATTTGTTCATGATAATGTGTTGCATGTTCAAGCTAACAAATCTCATACATTTGAAAATGCTCCCAACCCCCTATTTGATGAAAATGCTCATGTTTGTAATGATGATGATCCTACCTTTGGTTGTACTTCTTCTTCTCTTGTTGAGCCTCAATCTCCTACCCCTTTTGAATCTCTTATTGCTACCTTGGAAACTCAAATTAGGCATGTTGAGCTTCGTGATGATCTTGGGCCCATAAAAGAGTCGACTCTTAATTGTTTAAGAAGTCAATTGGAGATGATGAAAAAGAATGAGGAGCGTCTTGAGGAGGGAAGAAGGAGAAATGAAGAGCTAGGAAGCCATTTATCATCCTTGATGCTTATGTGTGAAAGTTACAAATCTAATGTGTGTGTTGAGGGTGATGATGGTAATTCCGAGCAACCAAGAGTGTGTGAGGATCCTATTGTTGAGCATAAGAGTGAAGGAGAGAGAGTCGAGAGTGATAATGAGTTTGATGAAATTTGAGTCTAGACATCTCTTCCTTTGTTGATTGTGATGAGTTTCAAGTGTATGAATGTGACTCTTCTATCCATGAGTATTTGGACTCGTTTG
The DNA here is from genome assembly GCF_948465745.1 of Chenopodium album. Lineage (NCBI taxonomy): Eukaryota > Viridiplantae > Streptophyta > Magnoliopsida > Caryophyllales > Amaranthaceae > Chenopodium > Chenopodium album. The sequence continues at coordinate 23,292,652 of NC_137846.1, read as the reverse complement.
AGGTTATGACAATTGTGTTTGTTGAGTGCATAGGGAATAGCCATAGCCTTTTAAGCAAGTTCATTGATGATGCTTCATGGGAGAGAGATGATTTTGAAACTAATTTGCCTCCATTCATGCATGGTTTTGAGACTCTAGGCTTTAAGGAAGTTGAGGGAGCTATTATTCATGAGAGTAGTGGAGGAGATTATGTGGTTCCTCTTGGGAGTTGGATGTTTGAGGGAGATGGTGATCATGAGTGTTCTTCTTTTGAGGATTCTATGATTGATTTTCATGCCCTCATTGGTGATGTGAGACCTTATGTTGAGGGAGTAGCTAACCCTTTGCCTATTTCTCATACCCCTTTCTCTCAAAAGTTTAATCACATCCCCTATTGCCCTATTTTTCTCCCTTCCTTTGTTGGCAAGCCTATTGGGGACCCTTTTGTCTATGATGATTTGAATGTGGCTCATTTGTCTCCAATTTGGGAAAAGGGTGACGATGCCACCCAAAAATATTTTGAGGAGAGTTTGCCTTCTTTTTCCTTTTCTTCCTCTTTTTCTTTTTCTTCTTATTTTGTTGAGTTTTCTTTTGATTCTTCTTCCTTCTCTTGGCATCTCTCTCCTCATAGGTGTGCACTATGCTTGTTGCATGCCTTATTTTTGTCATGTGCACACTTACTTTCTTATGAAATGTGTAGTAGTGCATTTGACAAGCTCTTGCGATCATTGCAATATTATTTTACTAGAGCGGTCAAGCTTGGACCTTAAGCAAGCCTTTCTTGGGAAGTAACCCATGTTTTAGATTAGATTTTCCTTTTCTTTTTAGAATAGATTTTTCTCTCATGGAAATGTTTGTGTGCCTTTTGCTAGGTACATGACTTGATATACTTTGGTGCTTCGATTTGGATCAAGAATCAAGGAAGGACGACTCCTATTTTTACTAGCACATGGAAACAAGGTTCAATTCTTGAGAAATTAGCTATGAAAGGTTTAATTGGGTCATTTGCGGGTATTTACACCCACCTAATATCCGGTAATATCCTTCCTTGCTCTTTCTCTAGTGGATGATGCCATGTTGGACATATGTTGGTTTGTTGGCTTGATCTCCTTGTTTTCCCCTCCCATGGATTATATGATTTATGTTTGAATGTATTGACTCATTCAAGCTTGGGGGAGGGTATTCTATCATGTTTGGTGGGATGTTGATCCATATATGCTATGCACCTTTGTATATGCTTTTCCATGTTTCTTTTATTTTGAAAACTCCAAAAAGATTTTTGTTTCTATCAAGGCAAATTTGCAATGTGTTTTGTTTTGTTCTTGTTTTGGACATAATAACATTTGGACTTGTATAATTGAATGCTTTTCTTCCTAAATGGTAATGGTATGCACGGTTTGAGAGTACGCTTGGTTGATTCTAGGATAAAGCATGCTAAGGTAGTTGGTTAGAACTAGTGGGAACATGAAGCCGGATTCTACTTGTTTGTGGCACGTTGGTAGTTGCTTCCTATAGTTGATCTGACACCATTAGTGAGTTTTTGCCACAACCTTGTGAGGTTACTTGTTTTTCTAGCCTTCAACATTCCTTGTATGAGCGGCGTGGATCCTTGACTATGCAAACCTAATCTAATAAAGCTTGATGTATGATTCTCAAACACGAGACCGAACTATCTAGGAAGGACAAAGGCACATTTTTCGGGGTGGTATTTTTCATTTTTGTTATTTTTTGTTATTTTCTTTATTTTTGGGTTTACATTTGCCTCCTTGCAACCATTTGAGCCTTATACCTTCTTTTCAAGCCACATCTTTAGTTCTTTGGCCTTTTGTTTCATTTTTCTTTCTTTTCTTGGTTTTTGTGAAGCAATTGATCATACTTGATGAAGTTTGTGGTGGAGAAGTTGAAATGTTTGGTTCTTATGAAAGCAAGATTGTGTTTTGATTTCCTTGTGAATAATGGCAAATGTGTATGAGTAAAAGCCGTCCTATATTATAAAAGGCATGGACAAATAAGTGCAAAATTCGAAAAAGCCGTCCAAAGTTAAAAGAAGCGAGGACAAAGCACTAAAAAAAAAGAAAAAAAAGAGAAAAATGAAAAATTCAAAAATATTTTGATGTGAGTTTTCTCCCTTTTTAAGCATTGAGGACAATGCTCCATTTAAGCTTGGGGGGAAGCGTTCTCACGCTTTTTGTGTATATGTTTGTGGTATATAGCTTTGAATAAGCTTGGGGGTGTGAGTATTTTTGTTTGGATTGGTGATTACTTGATTGTGATTCCAAGAATTGGCCATTCTTTGCTTCATTTTTAGGAATATCACCAAATTTTTAAATTTTAGCCTACCTTCACCCTTTATGCCTTACGTTACAACCTTGGGGAAAGACCTTTCGACCTAGATAGTTGAGTCACTATTCGGGGGAGGGCATCATGGGTCATTGCCTAAGGAAAGGGGATGCATAGTCAAGATTGTCGAGTAGCCTTAAAATAATTCTTTTTCCGGTTCCTTCGGGGAATCATTGGGACACTCACTAAGGGGAGATTTGAGACTAGTGGGAAGAACGCGGTAAGATCGTTTGGGATGAAAGTGGATTGTGAAAGCTAGTTCCTATGCTTAGCATATTTATGTTTCAATCAACCTTGGGTATCTTGGAACGTGCACCCCCTTACTTATTTAGAAAGATTTGCATCCACTTGTGCTTGTACATTTGCAAAAGTCCTTTCATGAACATTTGTTTGCTTTTCTTGTATTTTGTTTTCTTTTTCATGCTTTGCCTTGTTTGTATTATTATGAGAGTTATGGGTCAAACTCTTAGGATACCCTTACGAGACCTCACTCGTCCTCATAGGTGACTTTGGGGTTTAAAGGGCTTGTTGTAGCTAAAAACAACCGTGATTCCTACGAAAGTGAGTTAGTGTATATTCTCATCTCGTCTCTTCTTTAGTTTGTTTTAATAAGCTCGTCATTTCCACTCCCTAGGTTTTGTTTTGCTCGAGGACGAGCAAAAGGTAAGCTTGGGGGTATTTGATGTGTGTCATAAATGGCACACATTTGACGAGCATTTAGGTCCTTTCTATTCTCTTTTCATAGCTTTCATGCTTAATAAGTGCTTAGTTTTATGCTTTGTTGCTTAGTTTTACCTTTCTTCTCTTATTTTGTAGTTTTTGTGCTTTTCGTTGGTTTTCTAGCCTTTTCTTCTTTATTTGCTCTATTTTCGTGTTTGTAGGTATTGGAAGAGGTTCGGGTCGTGATTTTGGTGATCCACTATGGTGGAAGAAGCTTTAGGATCAAGTTCATGGAGTTTGGGAAGCTCAAGATGCAAAGAAGTGGAAGTTCCAAGTCTTGGCTCTTCTCTTGTGCTCCCTTCAAAGGAAGTGTGTGCCCTCAATATTAAGCCTTAGCTACTGCCTACCTTGTCCTCCATCACCATCATAAATCATGTGTGCACCCCTTGAGCTTGAAGAGTTGAAGATTCGAAGAAACCCAGCTGAGTGCGGCCGCACGCGCAGAATGTGCGGGCGCACACGAAGGGTGTGCGGCCGCACACCATGGTTGTGCGGGCGCACATCATGGTGGTGCGGGCGCACATCCCCTGTTGTGTGGCCGCACCAACGTGGGTCTTTTTCGATCGGTTTTTGACGATTTTCTCTCTCTTCTTATACCTATTTGAACCCAATTTTTGTAGGAAGTTTTAATAATAGAATTAGATCATATTCTTAGCTTAGTTGAGAGCTTCTCTCTCTAGATTTAGGGGTTAGTTTTAGGAGTAGATTTTAGAGAGAGAAAGTGAAGAATTTCAATGGTGATTGAGAGATTGAAGATCCAATGGTGATAATTGTATTGGAGATCTACTCTATTATCAATGAGCATTTCTAAACTCTATCTCATTTATTGTTTTGTTTAGTATTCATGTTTAGATTGTTGATTTTGATTGGATTTTGATGATTTGATGATTAATGTTTGATTAGAGTATTTGTTCTTCTTTGATTGTTGATTACTTTAGTTGTTTGTTGAATTGATGATGTTGCTAGAGTAGTTGTTTGGTTAGGGATTTGGTGAAGTTTGTATAATGTAATGAATTGATGTAGATTGGGGATTTTGATGGAGTTGATGATGTGATTAAATTGGTTAATTGATTATGTGCATGTGTGTGTTTGATTTAGGCTTGATCACCCTTGTTATTCACACTAGATTGCATTGTAAGTTCACATTGATACGGACCATTGATTTGTGGCTTGCATTTACACGATTGAGGTGTCTTGTGATGTTTCCTAGTTAGAGTTTATCGTAGTTGACGCGAGTTAGACCTCTAGGAGAATAACTTGATATGCTCTTTTGGTTGCATAATTAATCTTCCCTCACATTGCTTGACTTAGTCAACTTCCTAAACCAATTTGCTTTGTTCATTGCTAATATAAGTGAATCCTAATCCCTAGCATTTTATTTGTTTGATTTCTTTGTCTTAGTAGTTGTTAGTGTCCTCATTTACCCTTTGTCTTCGACCTAGCTTAGGCACATAATTGGAAGCACTTAGACATTACCGTTCCTTTGGGTTCGACCCTTGACTTACCTCTATACTTGTATTTAGGTTTGTTGAGTGTTTATAAATTTTGTTTGGCTTAGGGAGAATTAGCCCAACGACCTAGTTTTCCCCACGTCAGAATTACAAAGAGTTGTAATCAGTAAAGAGTTTAGTCACCTTGAAAATGTAATAGTTGATGGTAGGGCCAAAGTCCGGTCAATTATTGCACAAATAAAGGGTCTTGGAATCATTTTATTCAATAGGGATCAATTAAAATTGAATAAATGCTTTAAAGTTACCAGTTTTAAAATCGCTTATGGTACTTTAAATTTATTAAACATAATTATTGAATTTTGCCTCGTTTTGTTTTTTGTTTGTAGATGAATAACTATAATGACAACACTATTTGCCAACAAAACTGAATTTAAGGCTGAATCTCAGAAACTTCAGGGAATGGGAGAACGAGTTGAGAAATGTTCTCATAAGCCTAAAGCTTGAATCTCGTTTATACATACCTGTTGAGGGCAAGTATACTGAAGGTTATGATCCTGAAAGGCATACGAAAATTGTTTCGGATGTAGAGAAAATCAGGAATCTCATTTTAGAATCTATTCCAAATTGTTGGAAAAGAAGGTTCAGGCAATATGAGTTAACCAACTTGTGTGAATGTCTTCGTGCCATCTGTCGAGGTGGCATTGGGGCATTAGGAAGTGGAGGAGGAAACTTCAACGACTACAATGTAAGAGAGGTCGTTAATTCGATCCCTCAGATTTACTATTCCTTGACTGACAGCATAAGGTATGAGGCTTACAATGTTCATTGTAAGATAATGGCTAAGAAACTCATGCCTGGTCAGTCAGTAAGGACCCATGTCAATGAACTGATTGATTTATTTAATCAGACGGACGTCCTTGGGAAACCGTTTGATGATGACTCCGCACATGACATAATCTTGTTCTCACTCCACGATGGTTTTGATATAGTCAGGCTTACTCATAATGATGAGGGCTCGACTGTGACATTAGTCAACCTTTTACTCAACCATGCTGAGGAGTACCTGAAAAGGAGACAAAGTGAATGCTTCTATGGTGGTGACTGGCTTCGCCATACACCAGGGTGTCCCCATTATACACTAGTGAAAACAGAAGGTAACGAGTTATTTGATATTTTTGTTGTAGAAATTAATCTTACTTCATCTTCCACTTGGGTATTCGATACTGGTTGTGGTGCTCACATCGTTAATAACGTGCAGGGCTTAAGAGAAAGTAGGAAAATAGCAAAAGGGGAAGTAACGCTTTGAGTAGGAAATGGAGCAAAAGTTGCTGCACTTGCTATTGGAAGTTATCACTTGAGACTTCCCACTGGACTTATTTTGGTGCTTAATAACTGTTATTATGTACCAACAATTACTAAAAACATTATTTCAGTTCCTGTTTTAGATTCTGAAGGTTTTTCTTTTGAAATAAGAGACAAATGTTGTTTTATTTCTAAAGAAAATATGTTATATGCTAATGCAAAGTTAATTAATGATTTGTATGTTTTAGAATATACAACTCATGTCTACAGCATTGACCATAAAAAGCAAAGAACAGATGGTTCAAACCCAACTTACCTATGGCATTGTAGACTTGGTTACATTAACCAAAAGCGCATCCAGAAATTACATAAGGATGGACTCCTTTCAACATTTGATTATTAATCATTTGAAAATTGTGAGTCATGCTTGCTTGGGAAAATGACTAAGTCACCCTTTACGGGTGTAGGTGAAAGAGCTAGTGACCTTTTGGGACTCATACATACAGATGTGTGTGGACCAATGAGTTCAAAAGCAAGGGGTGGATTTAATTACTTCATTACTTTCACTGATGATTTAAGTAGATATGGTTATATTTACTTAATGAAGAATAAGTCGGAAGCCTTTGAAAAGTTCAAAGAATTCCATAATGAAGTACAAAATCAACTTGGGAAGACAATTAAAGCACTGCGATCTGATTGTGGTGGTGAATATTTGACCCAAGAATTTGATGAACATCTAATAAATTGTGGGATACTTTCACAGTTAACTCCTCCAGGAACGCCACAGTTGAATGGTGTGTCAGAAAGGAGGAATAAGACCTTACTAGATATGGTTTGGTCCATGATGAGCTTTACTGATCTTCACATATCATTTTGGGGATATGCATTAGAAGCAGCTGTCAGAGTACTAAACAGAAGCCCGTCCAAAGCAGTTGAGAGGACACCATATGAGTTATGGACTAGAAGAGTTCCAAAGTTGTCTTATCTCAAGATTTGGGGATTTAAAGCTTATGTAAAACGTTTACAAGGCGATAAACTATACCCTAAATCAGACAAGTGTTTCTTTGTGGGCTATCCAAAAGAAACAAAGGGGTATTACTTCTACAATCGCGAAGATAACAAAGTGTTTGTTGCTCGCGATGGTGTCTTTCTAGAAAAGGAATTCCTCTCTAGAAAGCCAAGTGGGAGTAAAGTGGTTCTCGAAGAAATTCGAGACGAGCAACAAATGGATGTGGATAACACCACATCAGAGGCGAGGGCGCATGAGTCGATTAATCATGCGTCGGAGCAAGCTAATTCGACTAGCGAGACTCCTATCGTCCCACTTGAATCTAATTCATGCGAAAATCTTCAAGGAGTTGGAGAGAATATTTCTATTGTTGCTCCTACCCCACGTAGGTCTGCCAGAATCAGAAACAAACAGTTTATTAAGGTTCTGATAACTGAGGATTCTGAAATCTTCTTACTGGAGAATGAGGAACCTACAACCTACAAACAAGCTTTGGCGAGCCCCAACTCAGATAAATGGCTTGAGGCCATGAAGTCCGAAATGGAATCGATGTCTGAAAATGAAGTGTGGACCCTAGTTGACTTACCTAATGGGGTAAAACCTATTGGTTGTAAATGGGTTTACAAGATTAAAACAGATAAGGATGGAAATGCCTACATCTATAAAGCAAGACTGATTGCAAAAGGGTACAGACAGATTCATGGTATTGACTATGATGAAACCTTTTCCCCAGTAGCTATGCTTATGTCCATTCGGATCCTTCTAGCGATTGCTGCATTTTTCGATTACGAAATTTGGCAGATGGATGTCAAAACCGCCTTCTTGAATAGGTTCTTGACGGAGGAAGTATATATGACACAACCTGAGGGTTTTGAAGATCCAGAAAATCCTAGAAAGGTATGCAAACTTCAGAAATCTATTTATGGATTGAAGCAAGCGTCCAGGAGTTGGAATCTTCGTTTTGATAAAGCAATCAAACAGTTTGATTTTGTCAAAAGTGAAGAGGAACCTTGTGTATACAAGAAGTCTAGTGGGAGCATCATTTTTTTCTTAGTCTTGTACGTAGATGACATACTACTCATGGGAAATGACATACCAATGCTTGAGTCAGTCAAGGAATGGTTGAAGAGTTGTTTTTCCATGAAGGACTTAGGTGAGGCTGAATACATATTGGAGATCAAGATCCATCGAGACAGAACTTGAAGGATGATTGGACTGAGTCAAGAGACTTATATTGATAAGGTTCTTGATAGGTATTCCATGAAAGACTCTAAGAGACGATTTCTCCCCATGTCTCATGGCACTACACTTAGTAAATCTCAATGCCCTAGCACGCTAGAAGAGATGAGACGTATTGTTGATAAACCTTATGCTTCGGCAATAGGGTCAATCATGTATGCCATGATATGTACAGGGCAAGATGTTGCATATGCTCTGAGTATGTGTGGCAGGTTTCAGGAAAATCCAGGAGAAACACACTGGACAGCTGCCAAGAACATCCTTAAGTACTTGAGAAGGACTAAAGGAATGTTTCTAGTATATGGTGGCGAAGATGAGTTGGTTGTCAAAGGTTATACAGATGTGAGTTTCCAAACAGACAGAGATGATTTCAGATCACAATCTGGATACATTTTCTGTTTGAATGGAGGAGCAGTGAGCTGGAAGAGTTCGAAGCAAAGCACTATCACAGATTCTACGACAGAATTAGAGTATTTAGCTGATGTTGAAGCAGCTAAGGAAGCAGTTTGGATTAAGAAGTTCCTAACTGAGCTGGATATCATACCAAGTGCTCAAAAGGGAATCGAGTTGTATTGTGATAACAATGGCACCATTGCTCAATCAAAGGAGCCTAGGTCACACTTCAAATCCAAACATGTAGAGAGGAATTGAAGTATCACCTCATTCGAGAGATTGTTGACAGAGGAGATGTCAAGATGTGCAAAATTCATATGGATGAAAATATCGCTGATCCCCTTACTACCCCTTCCACTTCCAAAGCATGAGAAACATGCTAATGAATCTGGATTGAGGCAAATGATGTAATTAGAAGTTGTATTTGTTTTTGGAGAAAAATAAGTTACATATGTTATACATTCATTTGCAGAATTATGTTTAATCAGAAATTTTATTATTTCTCTTATTTAATTATGGTTTTTCGATGTTAAATAAAATGTCCAAAATAATTATGGATTGATGGGCTCATCAGGTTGATGACCTGGTGAATGAAACCCCACAGGTGAACAAAATCCATATATTATTTGAGTTCCTAGTTCAAAATCATTAAACTGAACATAAATGATTTCTTAAATTGGACTAGCATGTAAGATTGATTGGATAGTGCAGTTTCATGGGCTATAGGAGCATAGTGATGATGCTCAGTCAATCACATGGATATGCATGAATGATGCATGATCGAACTATAGACCTACTTTGAAGTTCAAGTATAGAACTTCCGGATATATTAGTGGATTCCTTTGACATGAGTGGAACACTGATTCCATTCAATGATTGATTTAACTGTGGTACACTCAAATGTCCAGCCGTAACTGGGGATTATAAAGGGTGTTTCCCGGTTGCTTCATGAGTTGAGTAGGAGCCTTGGTTGCCACAAGATTGGATAGAGTCTACCTATTTAATTAGGAATGTGTCTTAGCCCCTTGAAGAGGGAGAATTCAGAAAATGCATGGCCGTGCTCAAATGTATTACATAGTAATCATTTGTTCTGTGAATCTAACTCAGTATTTCAAGAAAAGATTTGTAGATTAATATGATCACGACATGAGATGCAATCATATCATCAAATCGACACACATTGACTTAAGGAATTTGAATATTGCACACTTGTCTCAGACAAGTGGGAGATTGAAGGAGTTATGTCTTCGATAAATGCAATTACTAGATATATCAAGGATCACGATTATGGAGATAATTAGTTCATTCTATAGTGTCGTCAATGTTTGGTGCTAGATATGACAATTGATCTTTGGGCTAGCTTAATGGCCCGAATGGCCTTATAGAGTGGATCCTACAAGGTCACACATAAGAGTATTGGGTTAAACAAGTTAGTGAAAAAGCTTGGGTGTAATGAACCTGAGCATGTCGCAGCTGAACCGCACCGTGCACCGTGCACTTGGATTGGTTGGTGTTTGAGAGACAATGCGGGTCCAACTGGAGTTTGTTTCGGGGTTTTTTGAGTCCCTTGGGAGAGTTACAACACTAAGACTGGATGCTCGCTTGGATGCCTGTACCTGTAAAACAACGGAGCACCGAATGGTCGGTGGTCCGCCTCCGAAGCTTAAGTTAGTCTAAGTCCAAAGAATAAGGTGCGGAATGTAAAGGGTTATCTGCTCGGATTCCGAGCTCGGGTGTACTGTTCTCTTGAGAGTGACAGTTCTAACAATGATAGGCAATCACTGAGTATATCTCGTAAAGAGTGTCAAAAGAAAAGTATATATCTCCATAAATGAGGAGGTCATCTCCTATTTATAGGCTTCTCGAAAAACGTGCACTCCCTAGGGTTTCGTGCCCCAGGGAATATTCATGCAGCTTTTGCAGACCTCGGGATTAGGGCCTGAAAGCCGCCAATCCCAGGTCCTTTTATCCGTCTGCCACGTGTCGTTCCCTGAGAGGTCCAAGGTGGCGCCCCTTTCAGTGACACGTGGCGGACTCTGATTGGGCCAACTGGCCTAGGGTATTTTTACCCAAATCATTTGCCCCTCACAGGTGACACGCGCTTGCCACGTGTTGCCTGTGACAGGTGTCAGCATCCGATTGGTCGGATTTTGAAGAGTTATTGTGGAGGGAAAGTTTTAGGGTTTTTAACCCCTCTATAAATAGAAAGTTTTCACCCCCCGAATCTTTTACACCTTTGCGAATCTTTGGAGAATCTCTGACTTTTGACTTTAAGAATCTCAAAATTCCCTAAGTGTTTCTTAGTTCTCAAGCATCCGACACTCGGCCCGCTGTCCGACCATTCTCAGCCAACCAAGCGTCTCTCACCCTTCTTCTAAAGGTAACGCATGTTTCTTCTTTTACTTCTCATTTTTTCTTTGTTTTCGAAAAAATGGTTTCCCAATCGCATGCGGCACAGTATAGGATAGTGATCAGCCGGTCACCGGGGACAGCTGAATCTTGAACTTGCAGTGCCGACTGCTTGGCCAGCGATTGTGCTTTGCGAACTTCTCCGAATCCGACTGGTTTCGCGTCTGTGCAGGACACGATGGCCAGAACAAAAAGAACAGCAAGAAAACCCAACTCCGATGGATCTTTTTTCCCGTCGGATGGTTCAACTCTTTATTCTGACGACTCAATGAGGGTGCCTCGAAGTGAGGTGTCGGAACACCCTGATAGCCCTTCTTATATTCCTCCTACCCCCACTTATTACCATTCGCCCTCTTCAAGCGGTACTCCTAGTGATAGGATACTGGAGGAGGCAGATGAAACCTATGCAGCCGGGCCTTCTGAACAGGCGCCGGAAGAGAGTCTAACGGAGGACCCTGCTGGCACCAGTCGGCAGTCCCTTAGCTCTGATGACAGTTCTGATGACGAGTCGGCCTCGTCATCTTTTTCAGATAATGCCTCCGCCTCTTCAGGGGAGGCAAGGACAAGAATAGATACTGCCAGGGAGTCCCTGGCAATTGAGAAAGGGGAATCTTGGGCCGAACCGAGCGCTTCCAGGCGCTTGGAGAAAGCCCCTTACTATCATCATGTTCCGCAGAGCAGGCGGAACACCATGGCAAACGGCCTTGCAAGTTTTAGGCGCAGGGTTGTGCTGGGCCATGGCTTTACTTTGTGCCTCCCAAATAAGGACGACACCATTACTTGGCCGAGCATGGCCAGCTACCAAGACCGAGCATTCGGTTGTTATGAGGCGGCCTTTCAGGCTGGCTTGCGCTTCCCTCTCCATCCGGCTGTGGAGAGAATTTTGGATGGATACCAACTTGGTATCTGGCAACTTGTACCCAATTCCTGGATAAACATTCTTGGGTACGTTGCCGCCTGCGAGATGCTGCAGGTGGAGGCGAGTTTTGAAGCATTCGCCCACATGCATTATCTTAGTAGGGCGCCTGCTAGGGGTGGCGAGAGTTGGTACACCTTGACTACTTGCAAGGGGTACATGATGGCTGTTAGCAAAGAAAACAAGTGGAAAGACTGGAGAACTAAGTTCTACATAGTCAAAACCGCCGACAGCCGCCTGAACCAAAAGTATAACAGGTGGAACAAGGATCCACCTCTCCTAGCAGGCAGGAGTGCACTGCCAGCTCTTCCTAGACGATCAAAGGAGGAGATCATGGATGCGGGTTTGTTTACCGTGTCCGTGAGGACGAATGATGAGGGGGACAAGGAAGTCACCCCTCAAAGCTATCTCCCTTTGTACAAATGGTTTGAGGAAGGGACATTCTTGGCCGCTTGTGGGCTAAGTACTGAGATGCCGAGAGGTAGTCGGCCGTCTGTTTAATATGCCCTTTTTAATTTGCTTGTCTTCAATGGCTAAATGTGACTAACACTTGATTCTTTTTTGCAGACAAAGCGATGGAGAAACTCTCGGCCTCCAGGAAGCCGGCTGTATCTGCTGCCAGATACAGATCAAACGTCCTTAACAGGGCGGAAGCCACCACAAGGGTGGAAGAGCAGCAACCAGCCGGTACCCCAGGGGTGAGATTTTGTACTTAGCATTTTTCTGATTAATGCTTATCCTTTGCCGAATGTTTACTGACCTTTGTTTTGTCTTCAATGACACAGGGTACCTCCTCCAAATCCCCGTCCAAACCATCCGACCCTAAGCTCCAAAAGACTAGGGCGGGTGATGTGAGCGCATCCGGCAAGGGCGGCCGGAAGCACATTGCTCATAAGCCCAAGAGGCCCTCAGACGCCCCTACTGGTGAGAAGAGGTTTCTGGGGGAAAAGCCCCCCTCTTCTTCCGGTAAGGAGAGGCTTTTGGGGAAAAGGCCCGCCTCTTCTACCGGTCAGAAGAGGGTTCTGGGGGAAGAGGAGGTGGATGAGGAAGATGGTAAGGACCATTCGTCCCCTTTTCCTTTCTTCAAGTTATCCATACTTGAGTACTTTTCTAACTTTTTCTTCTTGCAGTTCCCATACAGAGGCCGACTGTAGTTCAAATGGCCAAGTCCATGCTGAGGGCGATTGATCCGGATGATAAAGCATCCGTCAGAGGAGTCGGCACCCTAGACCTTGATGGTATTCTAGGGAACCTTTGTGAGGTATAGACTTAGCCTTGCCTTAACATTCGTCTCTCTCTTTTATCCGCCTCGTTCTTAACCATCCGGCTTCTTTTTGCAGGCCATGCTGCGCGTCCAAGGGCTCGGCAGACCCCTTAAGGAAAAGACCAAAGAGGTAAAAGCTGATAAGGCTCAGGCCGAGTCCGCCTTGCATAGGGCTCAATTTGATATTACTCAAAATGAATTTCTGACGCTTGATATGATGTATTCGCAGTCGGAGGCCAATCTGCAGGTGAAGAAGGACCTGGACTCGGCCCGCCTTCAAGTCTCCAACCTCAAGAAGGAGATCAGGTCCCTTAAGGCGGAGCTCGAGCCCCTTCAGGACGCCAAGGATGAGGCCGAAAGGGCCCAGAATAGGGTGAGCCGCCTGGAGCATAAACTCACCAACCAGGAGCACCAGCTGAGGACCAAGTTCGAGTCCCGTGCCGAGCAAGAGAGAGCTGAACTGGTCAAACAAATGATCAGGGATAATGATGCCATCATGCGGGACACTTGGGCGGCTGTTCAGCCAGGCTCGGATTACCAAATTTGGAAGTTCAAGTTTGATGAGTTCAGCAAAGCTCTCGACGATCGCCTCCTTGAGGAGATGGAAGAGGCTTTCAAGGCTGATGCCGAGGCCGAGGCTGCCGAAGGCTCTGGGTCCGACTCTTCTGGGGAGTCGTCCTCTGGGGAGGAGGAGGAAGATCAGGCGGAGGAGCAGGAGAAAGATGATGAAGAGCAGCCGAAGGGCAACAGGCCGGCTGCCAATGAAGAGGCTCTCCCCTGATTACTTAAGCTTTTATTTGTTGTTTCTGCGGCCGAATGGCCAAGTACTTGTTTTTCCGGCCTGTGTGCCGAGTATTTATGTATCTTTACCGACCGAGGGGTCGGGTAATTTGACAATTTCCCTGGCTTTGCCAGATAACAATTTAACCAATCGTCTGGTGGCGATTGGTCATTTTTAATTTGAATCATTCGGCCATTTGGCTGATGTTTTTTCATTCTTCCCTTTGAATTGTTTGAAATTTTTGCATGTATTATAACCTGTATACCATGCAAATGTTCTTGCCCCTGGACGGATGTCGAGTGGTTTCGGTTTACGAGATTGATTGACTTGGAAATTATTGATACTTATAAGAGTATTCATGGTTTCTAAGTCAATCAATCACTATGGTGATTGCCCCAAACCACGCGGCAGACGTCCATCCAGAATTTGGCAAAAATAAGTGTTCATTCGGCCATTGGCTCGAACAGAACTCAAATTTCCAACTTAGCTGTTATGCTAAGGAAAAATCCCCGCCTGTTCTGCCCCATAGGCAAAAACAGGCGCATCCGGCCATTGGCCTCATTGAGATTAAAGTGTTTAAGTCTGAGACTTAACTTATTTTCGTTAAAATAATTCGTTCGCCTGTCTTGCCCCATAGGTAAGGGTCAGGCGGCATCCGGCTGATAGCCTCAAATAAGTGCTAAGTAGTTAACTTAACGCATTTTTATTAAATCATTCCGCCTGTTTTGCCCCTGAGCTAAAACAGGCGCATCCGGCTTTATGCCTCGGTTAGCCTCTACTTATGAAACAGTGACCATTTCCGAACTGTGCTAGAACAGATAGAAAATTTTGGCCTTTTAGATTTCACTTTCGATTAAAACAAACGACTGCGAGTGCTGTCTTAGCATTCGGTAGGGCCGCTTGATATATTCGTAGAGCAATGTGCCACCCAAATGGGAGATGCTTCTCCTCGACGAATTCACCCAAATGGGCGTCGCCGGTTATCTGACTCAAGTTAGAGCAGATGGTCATACTCATGTTGGAGCAGACTGTGACCATTCGGTCTCTTTTTATCTGGCCTTAGGCCTCGTAATTGATTAAGTAAATGTTGGTATAAACTTAATAAAATTTCGTAGGAACGACTGTTTACAACAATTGGCTCCTTCAAAGGGTTTAGGGCGTCTGCTGTTAAGGAAAGACGCCTTTCAAACATATTGGCCGTCTGTAGCTGGTACAGACGGTGCTGAAAAGCATAAAGTTGAAAAAAGGAAGCATATTCTCATTAACAAATCTTTGAGATAACAAAATGTGAGTATTTACATTCGTACTTAGAAGTAGTACTTTTTCAAGTTGTCTACATTCCAAGTTCTGGGCAGCTGCCTGCCGTCTGGTTCTTCCAGGCGGTAGGTGCCGTCTCTTACTTCCTCATAGATTCGGTAGGGGCCTTCCCAATTTGGGGTAAGCTTACCCTGCTCATTCGCCCTACCGACTGCTTCCATTTTTCGTAACACAAAGTCCCCTACTTTGAGAGGACGCTTGTGTACTCTTTTGTTGTAAGCCCGAGTCATTCTCAGATGGTATATCTCATAGCGCAAGGCAGCATTGCCCCCGCGCTCTGGTAGTGAGTCCAATGCTAGACGCATGGCCTCCCAATTTGCCTCCTCATCATACAACATGATTCGAAGAGTCGGCTCATAGTGTTCAATGGGCAAGACAGCTTCTTCACCATACACCATAAGGAATGGGGTCTCTCCAGTTGCCCCTTTAGCAGTCGTCCTGATGGACCAGAGGACGTGTGGTAATTCATCCGCCCAAAGGCCACCAGCCCGTTCAATTTTCTTTTTAATCCCGTCTGAGATTAACTTGTTAAAGGCCTCGACCTGGCCGTTTGCTTGAGGTCGGCCGACTGATGCAAAAAAGCTAGAGATCCCTTGGTCTCCCAGCCAAGTCTTGAGTTGAGGCGTTTCAAATTGAGGACCATTGTCAAAAACCATAGACATGGGCACCCCGAAACGAGTGATTATGTTTCTCCAGATGAAGGAAATAACATCTTTTGTCTTAATGTTTTTGACTGCCTCCGCCTCTACCCATTTAGTAAAGTAATCCACAGCCACCAATATGTAGCGCTTGCCGCCTGGTGCGGCTGTATAGGTCCCCAAAATGTCCATCCCCATTTGGCGAAGGGTATTGGGCTGTGGATGGCCGTCAGATCTGTAGCCGGACGATGAATGAGTTTTCCAAATTTTTGACATTTGTCACATTTTCTCACCAATTCCATTGCATCCGACTTCAGTGTAGGCCAGAAGTAAAGCCGCCTGGCTTTGGCAGCAAGGGATCTGCCCCCTATATGGGAGGCGCAGAATCCCGCATGCAACTCTTCGAGGACTTCCTTACCCTTCTCGGGGGTAACACACTTCAACAGAGGTTTCAGAAAACCATCCCTGAAGAGTTCCCCTTGTCGCAACTCGAAGTTAGCCGCTCGTTTTTTCAAAACAGCCGCCTCCTGTGGTGAGTCAGGGAGTGTGCCGTCTGTAAGATAAGCTCGGATGCTGTCCATCCAGGTTGAGCTTCGGTCAAGAACTCCAATGGGGTCTTCTTCAGAGATACTCCTTTTTCCATGACCTCCCAGAAGACTGACCGAGGCGTTTCACAAGAGGCGGATGATGCTAGCTTGGACAAGGCATCCGCCTGATTGTTAGAAGACCTGGGCACTTGACTTAGTGTAAATTCTTCAAGTGTCCCAACTTCAGCCTAAACTGCCTGCAGATATTTTACCATGGCCGGATGAGTGGCCTCGTACGTTCCATTGACTTGGAGTACGACCAATTGTGAGTCTGAGCAGGCGTCAATTTTCTTTGCCCCTGCTGCCTTACAGTACCGAATGTCAGCGAGCAGGGCTTCATATTCGGCCTCGTTATTGGAGACTTGGAACTTGAACCGTAGTGCATATTCAAATTTGTCCCCCTCAGGAGACTGGCAGATAATCCCTGCACCACAGCCATTCGCAGTAGAGCTCCCGTCTACATACACTTTCCAAACCTGACTAGTATCATCCGGAACAACCGGCCTTGTCATTTCCACAATAAAGTCGGCGAATGCTTGCCCCTTTATTGCTTTCCTGGGTTCGTAAGTGATTTCCAATCCTTGCATTTCAATCGCCCATTTGAGGATTCGTCTAGAAGACTCCAAGGTTGTCAGAGGTCGTTTAATCGGCTGGTCAGTGTAGACCACTACCGCATGTGCCAAGAAGTAAGGTTTCAATTTCTTGATGGCCATGTAGAGGGCGAGACCAAACTTTTCAACCAAGGGATACCGAAGCTCAGCGTTCCTGAGAACATGGCTGATGAAATAGACCGGGAGCTGAGTGTCGTCTCTTTCAGCTAAGAGAACAGCGTTGAGGGCATGATCGGAGACGGCCAGATACATGAAGAGCGTCTCTTTGGGCAAAGGGCTAACAAGCCTCGGCAAAGAGTGCAAATGAGTTTTTAACTTTTGAAAGGCCACCTCTGCATCACCACCCCATTCAAAATTAGTCTTCTTCCTGATTGCTTGGAAAAAGTAGAGACACTTATCGCCTGACCGACTGAGGAACCTCCCCAGGGCCGCCAGACAACCTGTAAGCTTTTGAACCTCTCTCACAGTTCGGGGCAACTGCATGTCGATGACCGCCTATATTTTCTCAAGATTGGCCTCTATTCCCCTTTGATCAATCAGGAATCCGAGAAACTTCCCAGACTCAACACCAAAGACACACTTTTTTGGATTTAGCATGACCTTATGCCGCCTGAGTGTGGCGAATGTTTCTCGGAGATCAGCAAGGTGATCCGCTTGTAGTTTGGATTTGATTATCATGTCATCAATGTATGCTTCTACATTCCTCCCAATCTGATTAATGAAGACCGTATTAATCATTCTTTGGAAAGTTGCAGGCGCATTCTTCAAACCAAACGGCATCACAGTATAACAGAATAACCCCTGATCAGTGACGAATGTCGTCTTTTCTTGATCTTTTTTCCATAGGGGAATCTGATGGAAACCTGAATAGGCGTCCATAAAACTCATCAAGGCATGACCGGCTGTTGAATCAACCAGGCTGTCGATCTTTGGCAACGGATAACTGTCCTTCGGACATGCCTTGTTCAGGTCGGTGTAGTCAACACACATCCGCCAAGTTCCATTCGGCTTTTTTACTAACACAACGTTAGCTACCCAGTCAGGAAAGTTACATGGCCGAATGAACTTGGCGTCCAGCAGCTTTTTAACTTCAGCTGCTGCCGCCTGACTTCTTTCTTCGCCGTGATTTCTTTTCTTTTGCCGAATGGGCTTCTTTTTAGGATCTACGGCTAGTTTGTGGACAGCGAGATCCGGGCTTATGCCAGGCATCTCTTCTACTTCAAAGGCAAAGATGTCTTTGAATTCTTTCAGAAGCTGGTGCAGACTGTCACCTAGCTTAACAAATGCAATCGTCCCCACCTTAACAGTCCGCTCTGGCCGAGAGTCGTCCAGAGGGATATCAATGTGTTCACCAGTCGGCTGGGGACGGAGATCATCCGACCGTTCCCCGGTCAGAGATTGCTATTTTTTCTCTTTTTTGACCGCCACCAGTTGATCAATTTTTCTCTTCTTCTCAGCTGGTGGGGCCGCTTGGTCTTTGTCATCATCAAGGTCGAATGTTTGTTTGCCTCGGACGGCTGCTGCGGCCGCGGGCTTGACATCCGAGAGATAACACTCCCGAGCTGTCTTCTGGTCCCCATTAAGGGAGCCGACTGTGCCATCATCCCTCTCATACTTAACGAGCATGAGGGCAGGAATGATGACAGCCTTGCACTCGTTAAGAATGGGTCGACCAAAGATAAGGTTGTAGGCAGTAAGCTCTTCAACCACGAGGAAACGGATGGTCATATGCCGACCGTTTCCCTTTTGCCCCAGCCGGATGGGCAAATCTATCCGTCCGACTGGGTGCACGAGTCCTCCCCCAAACCCTACAAGGGTGTGCGAGACCTCCATCATGCTATCTGGCTTGTACTTGAGATTGGACAAGCATTTGAGGCTGATGAGGTCAGAGGAACTGCCTGTGTCGATCAAAATTCGACCAACCAGTTGGTTGGCCACTTTGCATTCAATGACAACAGGGTCATCATGCGGCCGACAGACTTTGCCTCTGTCCTTTTCGGTGATGATGACCTCGGGGAAGGCGGATGTGCTTGCCGCCTCTCCCTCTTCAACGGAATGGATCATCTTTTTCAGATGATCCTTGGTGCCCCGAATGGTCGGGCCACCCCCGGCGAATCCGCCTGCTATGGTATATACCGGATCTTCATCGGTGTCGGTACTAACAGTCGGCTGGGGAGCCTTCTTTTTGGACTGCCCCTGATTCACCTTTGAAGTCACTTTGGACTTCACATAGGACTTTAGCTGTCCTTTGTCGGCCAGACGGTCAAGCTCTCGCTTGAGGCTGAAACAGTCGTTGGTGTCATGACCGACATCTTCATGGAAGTGGCAATGTTTATTTTTGTTCCGATTTTCAATGGAACCTCTCATTGGAGTTGGCTTCTCAAGAGTGAGCCGGTCCTTTATTTCCATCAAGATGGAGCAGCAGTCCTTGTGGAATTCGTAGCTTGGGACGTACGGTTTCCACTCTTTCTTCTTCTTCTGGGCCGGCTGATCAGAGTTATCAACGGCCCAGACTTGCTTTTTCTTTTTGCTCTCTTCTGGCTTGGGAGCCGGCTGAGCAGGCCGACTCTCCTTCTGTCGGTCGGACCTCTTAAAGTCCGACTATTTGTTGGAGGAGCAGAGCTCGTTCGCCTGTATATAGGCTTCCGCCTCTCGCAGCGCTCCCTGTAGAGTGAAAATTTGCTTTCGGACAAGTTCGTACTTAAATGTAGAACCGTCCTTTAGACCTTTGAAAAAGTCTATAAAGGCGACCTCGTCAGATAGCCCATGGATCTGGATTCGTACCAGATTGAACCGCCTGACGTAGGAACGCAAGCCTTCTCTATCTCCCTACTGTACATTGCCAAGATCAAGGCTTGTCTTCTTGGCAAGGATGTTCATAGAGAAGTTGGAGGCAAACAAGAACGCAAGTGTCTTGAAGCTATTAATGCAACCAGCCGGCAAGTTGCCGAACCACTGTTGGGCTATGCCCTTCAGCGTGGCTGGAAAGCAGCGACACCATGCGGCATCATCCAGCCCTTGTAAATACATGAGGTGGGTGTATGCTAGCAGGTGGTCTTCGGGGTTGGTGGTCCCATCATAGGTTCCTACCAACACATTTTTAACCTTGGCCGGCTGTTCGGCGTCGGTTATTTCCTTAGAGAAAGCAGAGGGTTGGTCTCCAAGGTGCTGCAGCCTAAGCTGCCAGTCCATGGGCTGATAGCCGCATGCCGCCTGTCCTCCAAAGAAAGCAGGCTGGATGTAAGGTTGAGCAGGCGTTTGGTATAATGGCTGAGCCATGTACTGAGCCGGCTGGATGACATGAGGTCCAACTTGAACCAGGGGGCTGCTTATTGGAGTCTCATGAACAGATTGTGAATACCTCAGCGAGGTATGCTGGGAGCTGTCGTGATAAGTCGACGTTGAGGCCGACTCTGAAAGCTCATTCCTCTTCTGCTCGATGTAATGTCGAGCATCAGAGAATGTTTTCTTGTTACCATTCGGCTGAACATGCCGAATGGCTTTTCTTGCAACCGTTTCTGGGAAACGGAGTCTTGAAAGGTCAAACTGAGGCCGAGCCGTGTCCTTGGGATGAGGAGTCGGCTGTCGGTCCCTGATCGATTTGTTCTTGCCCATTTGGGCTGACTTCTTGGCCAACTGTTCCTTGGCAGGAGTAGCCGACTTCTTGTTGGTGAGTTGTTTAATCTCACCACGGAGAGTGCTCACAAGCTTCATGAGCTCATCTCTAATTACTGGGTTTGACCCTTCCACGTTGGTAGAATCAGACGGCTTCTTTGAATGTCCGGCTGGATTGCTCGGAGCAGTCTGAGAGTGAGGGCGCTCCCGCTTTTCCTTGCTGCGGACGCGCCTGGAGATGAGAGACCCATCTCTAGCAGTATAAGTTTCGACGTCACCGTCGTCACCTGAATCATGGTCCGTCTGGACCAACACTTCGTCCAGGGACCGATTGGTCTCTGGTGGTTGATTAGTCTCCAGTGGCCGATTGGTTTCTGGAGGCCGATTAGTTACAGAAATTGGTACAGTTTCCAAAGAGGCCATCTTAGAGGTACTCTCCCCACAGACGGCGCCAAATGTTTCGGGGTTTTTTGAGTCCCTTGGGAGAGTTACAACACTAAGACTGGATGCTCGCTTGGATGCCTGTACCTGCAAAACAACGGAGCACCGAATGGTCGGTGGTCCGCCTCCGAAGCTTAAGTTAGTCTAAGTCCGAAGAATAAGGTGCGGAATGTAAAGGGTAATCTGCTCAGATTCCGAGCTCGGGTGTACTGTTCTCTTGAGAGTGACAGTTCTAACAATGATTGGCAATCACTGAGTATATCTCGTAAAGAGTGTCAAAAGAAAAGTATATATCTCCATAAATGAGGAGGTCATCTCCTATTTATAGGCTTCTCGAAAAACGTGCACTCCCTAGGGTTTCGTGCCTAGGGAATATTCATGCAGCTTTTGCAGACCTCGGGATTTGGGCCTGAAAGCCGCCAATCCCAGGTCCTTTTATCCGTCTGCCACGTGTCGTTCCCTGAGAGGTCCAAGGTGGCGCCCCTTTCAGTGACACGTGGCGGACTCTGATTGGGCCAACTGGCCTAGGGTATTTTTACCCAAATCAGAGTTAGTTTAAAGAAGAGAAATAATTTACATCTTGTTTCCTTCTAAAGCAATAATAATGTTACATCTACATTTACTTTCAATTGCTTTATTCACTTTATTGTGGTTCTAAACAATTGGGTAGCTCAAAATGCTTAATGGAGATGTTATTGGAGATCCAAAAAAGCATTCAGTCTAAGTGAGGTGATGGCTAGTGCTTGGAAAAAGTCAGTTGATTAGTTATATGGACAAACTTATCCCTACTATTAGAATTGCTCTTTGTGATAGGTGTGTGTTATATCTTCCTATGTGGAGATTGTCATAATATTTTTATGGTTTTATTACGAAAACATAGCACTTTTTGAATTGTGGGCAAAGAATTTTGATTAGTAACTTGCTATCTTTGTCTTTTCATTGGCAGTGAGCCCGAGGTCCGTGAGTGAGCAGGCATGGCATTTAGTACTCTCTACAAGGTTCTATATTTTATTCTTTTCTCTGTTCCTATAATTTTTTTTAAATATTTGAAGTTACTGATTCAATATTATTTTCAGAGTGCTGGACTGCAAGCAGTTGATGAGATTGTTCCTACCCTTCTGACACCACGTTAGATGGTCTTAAACAAATCTTAAGGCTAGTTACCTCATCCATTGGCCACTTTGGTAATTAGAAATGAAAATTATTCCTGGCCTGTAACTGATCTGTTCTCCCTTGATAATGGTAAATTCAGTGTGAGGACTACAGCTGTATTGCCTCACATCTTGCCGAAGTTGGTTCACCTTCCCCTTAGGTATGTACATCTTCTCTGTCTGATGTATGTGCTCTACAAAGATCTTTTTTATAGTTTCTTACTCTTATCAATGTCTTCAGTGAATTTAATGCACATGCTCTTGGAGCTTTGGTGGAAATTGCTGGAGCTGGTTTGAATTTGCACCTTAATACTGTTCTCCCCGCGTTGCTGTCTGCAATGGGTGATGACAATGTGGTATGCGGCATTCCAAGCAATTAATTCTTTTTCCCCAAGCCAGACATGTTGCTTTTCCTTTATGAAATGTACAATTTCTGACAAGTTGGCCTTTAATCTATAGAATGTCCAAGATTTAGCGAAGAAGGCTGCAGAGACTGTTGTATTGGTCACTGATGAGGAAGGAGTTGACTCTTTAATATCAGAGCTTATTAACGGTTCTGGTGATAGTAAGGTGTGTTCTGCAACTTCTAATATCTTAATTTGTCAAGCATGAGTTATGCTTCCCATCAAATGAAAGTTGTTGTTACTAATAACTAGTCTAAATTCAGGCATCAATTAGGAGAAGTGCTTCATACCTTAGTGGCCATCTCTTTGAGAACAGCAAGCTTTACTTGGATGATGAAGCTCCCAGCATGATATCTACTTTGATTGTTCTGCTCAGTGATTCTGATCACGACACTGCTGTGGTATAATGCGTTGCTTATTTTCTTTGAAATCTCTATCTGATGGAGTGTTTCTTAACTTTTTTTTTTTGGTTCATTTTTATAACGACACTGCCTGGGAAGCTTTGTCAAGGGCTGTCAGTTCACTTCCTAAAGAAGTATTCCCCAGTCACATAAAGCTGGTTCGTGATGCTGTATCCTTGGCAAGAGATAAGGATCGAAGAAAGAAGAAGGCAAATTTCTCTAGATTTTTTTTGTGGCAGTTAGAACTTTTTGTTATCAGTTATATGTTGCTGCACTATGCTTTAAGTGCCAATTTTTAATTTTCTCAATATGTTCAATGGCAAACAGGGAGGACTGGTTCTGGTACCTGGATTTTGTCTTCCAAAGGCTCTGAAAGTTGTGCTGCCAATCTTTCTGCAGGTATCTCCTTGTTTTTCACCCTCTTGTTGTCGTATAACTCTAATAAGAATGTGTAATGGAGTTAATTCTGATTAACCCATTTGCGGCTTTTCTTGAAAAGTTAGTTATGTCTCATATATTGTCGTTATTATGTGCATATGTTAGTACTTCGTTTGAGAACCTTGTTAAACATATAGCAATGAAACAATTGCTTCTCTTTATTGACAGGGTCTAATAAGTGGGTCAGCTGAACTAAGGGAACAGGCAACATTAGGCCTTGGAGAATTGATTGATGTAACAAGTGAACAAGCGCTGAAAGCATTTGCTATACCAATAACTGGGTGTTTTCTCATCTTCATTGCAATATAGATTATCATTTTCTGCATTTTAAAGGTTTGATGTGTTGGCATTGAAAGACGGTATATGCTTTCAGTTTCTTTGCTGGTCAAACATTTGTCTCTTCCTTTGTGTTGATATGCTTTAACCCTCGAGTGGTAATTATTTTATGCATATAGCACCAGTTACGGTGTTGCTGTGTGACGGGGAGGTTACGGGTTTAAGTTCTCGGAGCGGCCTCTTGTCACAAAAAATGACAAGGGAAGGCTTTCCCCATATACACCCTTGTAGTGGGACCCTTCCCCAAACCCTCGCCTTGCGGGGACACCATTGTGCACCGGGCTACCCATATAGCATGCTTATATAAGACAAAAATACAAGTTATGTATTGACCCAGTGCCATTCCCTGATTGCAGGTCTCTAATTCGTATCATAGGTGATCGGTTCCCACGGCAGGTCAAGAGCGCCATTTTGTCAAATTTGATCATTATAATTAAGAAGAGCGGTAAACCTTTTCTCCCACAGCTTCAAACAACATTCATCAAATGTCTACAGGACAACACCAGGTCAGTTAATGGGTAAAAGAGATCTGCAGCCATTTATCCTGTGTTTTAGCAGTCTTTGGTGCAGGTAGCAGTTTTGGTAATTGTTTCACCTAGAGAGCTAAAGTTAACCTTTTCATTGCAGGACTGTTCGTTTAAGTGCTGCCTTGGCTCTTGGGAAACTGAGTGCACTCAGTAGTAGGGTTGATCCTTTAGTTAGTGATCTTTTGTTCACTTTGCAGGTAGTTGCATCCCTCTATTCTATCATTTCTTCTTTCACAACGCTCTTATTTTTCTCTTAATGCTTTGTGGCTGATTTTCAAGCATCTGACGGGGGTGTAAGAGAAGCAGTTCTAATTGCTCTTAGAGGTGTAGTAAAGCATGCGGGAAAGAGTGTTAGTGATGCTGTTAGAACTAGTGACTGTGATCTATTAAAAAAAATATTGATCATGTAGGTGACCAAGTTCGTGTATCTGCTGTTAGCATCTCGGGGATCACATCTGAGGTATAATGATTATAGTAATTTTGTTAGACGTATTTCATTTCTTAGGTATATTTCCAATTTTATGTTGTCACCCTTCTAAATCTTCTTGTTGCCTTTCTTGTAATTGATTTTTCAGTACATCGAAGACAATCAACTGGCAGATCTACTAAAGGAGCTTTTAGATTTAGCTTTGTCCTCCAGTTGGACTGTCAGACATGGTTCAGTTCTCACTATCTCATCATTTCTTTGGCAATGCCCATCAAGGGTTTGTCAGTCATCTTTGTCACAATAAATTATATCTATGCTGAAAGACAAGTTGAAATATCAGAAGGTACAGACTAAGACACACACTAGTGTTCACTAGTAGCAGGATGCAATGAATTTTTCTTATTCCTTTTCTCAAATCCTGATCAGTATTTTTTCCTCCAAATGCAGTTCCCAGTACGTGAAAGTTCGACTAAAGCACTAGGAAGATACTTGCTTTATCAAATTCAAAGTGATACATTAAGCAGTGCCTTGCATGCTCAAACTTTGTCGCCCATAGTTATTGCGCTGCAAGATGACTCCGGTGAAGTTAGACGAAGGGCATTATGTTCCCTCAAGGCTGCTGCAAAGTTAAGCATTTTCCATTAATCCTGGAGATTATCTTTTCATATATTCCTCCTATCTTTATCTGTATGTTGATATATGGCTCTAAATTTTATTGTCTGGTAGGTAAATCCTACGGCCATTTTAGGCCATGTGTCAATTTTTGGTCCTGCATTGGCCGAGTGTCTGAAGGATGGAAGTACACCTGTGAAGCTTGCTGCAGAACAATGTGCTTTGCATTCTTTCCAATTGGCTAAAGGTAACTTCATCTACTTCTATCCTTCCATACAACCGCTGTTTACTTAATGTTTTGTTGCTTCTTTGCATGTCTAGTACTCTCCCTTTTGCCCTTCAAAATTTCATACAGGGTTTTGTACAAAGAATAATAGAGAAAGTAAATGAAAGTGTGGGAATGGAATGATTAGTTAAAGTGTGGTATGGAGAGTTCAAAAGGTTTATTTGAATTAGAAATGTGATATATTTTTCGAATATTCATTTAAAGAATATGTGAAAATGATTTAGAATGAGAGAATATTTACATGTCAAACTACTCATATCACATGTGTTTGTTTTGCTCCACTTTTATCAGGAGCGGAAAATGTTCAGGCAGCCCAAAAGTACATCACTGGCCTGGATGCATGACGAATTGCTAAAATATTCTGAATACAGTTATGTTCCTTTATATATATTTGAGTGAATTCTTGCTTTTAGGCTTTATCATATAATTTTTCCATAATCTTCTTTTTTTCCAATGCATGGGATTAAATTTCATGCATGTTCCTAGGGAGTAAAAGATATGTGCTTCTCATTATGATGATGTGTATCTCAACTCTGTTTCTGTCCGATGTGGACATAATTTTTTCTTGAAATTTTGAGTGCATGTAGTTTATCACCCCTTTGTAGATGGATCATGATAGTGTGTCTAGAATTCGAGCGATCCATGGCAATGGTTAGGGTATATATGGGGTTTTGAGGGCGAACTATTTATACTGCAAATGTATCCATCCATCAAACTGTACTGTTGTGCTCTTTACACATTTTGTTTCCCTATATTCTTGTCAGTTTACTAATTCTACCATCCTGGATTTATAAAGTGACGGTGAGTCGGTGACGATGATAGTGAAGATGACAATACAAGCGGCTGATAGTTTTCCCAGTAGGTTAATACACATTTTCAAATTACCCAAAGTTATTGGTGAAGATGTGGTAACTAAATGCTTGCTGCGAATTAATTCTTTTTGCAGCAGTAGGACATATATCATGATTTCTTTTTGGTTAACCCTTATACTAACACAGTATACACACTTGGAAAACATTGTCTTTACAAGAGGGGCTTCCTTCCGTAACTGTAGATAGAATCTGTAAGAGGTAATTTTGGTCGCTTGGAGGTCCAAAAAGAATTGCTTAGCTTCCATTTGTATTCCTTTTTGTCATATAGAAATACAGTAGTAGAGAAATGAGGTTTTTGAAGCAAGTGTTTTTTGCATTTTCTGTTATTTTCAACCCCTCCTCGGTCTTGTTCTGGGGTTGGGATGTCGGTGCGATCCCATATTTTAGCTTTTCTCTCTTTTATTTTTTTGCTGCATATATCATCTTGCTGTGGCAATATGTTTAGGAACTGTATTTGATCCTCAATATCACATATGTTACCTCCGTGTTATTGAGTGCTATTTAACATACTTGCGACATAATATTTTTGAGTACCACCTAACATAAAAGTGTTGCAGCTCGCGAGCTTCAATATTATGTCGCATATCTGTATAGTCTTGTAGTAGCTTTTTACTGTAACTTATGTCAAATTACTATTTTACTTCATATCTGGCTCAAGTTTCCATCAACCTTAATGAGCTCTGAAATGAATAGATTGTTGTTTTTCCCCCAAGAAATTATCTTCTTCTTTTTTATTTTTCTATACATAGTGACATTTTTATTTTTGGCATGTGCTCACCTTTATAAAAAGGAAAAATTAACACCCGCTAATGGTTCCAACTTTAGGCCATCTTATATAAAAGTTATACCTCCGCCTTTTTACTTGCTACATTTGATTAAAAAATGTGAGATAACATTGATCTTAATTGGTGTGCTAAGCTATTATACACCAATTGTTTTCTATACTGTGTACGGAGCAAAATACATATGAACTGTGGAAAGTGGCTGATTTTTATTTACAATGTCGTTCTTCTATATAAAAAGGACAAATTTAGAGTACCAATTTCCCTGATCTTTGGCATCTTTTTCCTCGATTATATTTTCTTCTACATTGTCAATTTTTCTTCCCTGAATACTTTGCCAATTTCCATTTGATCCCAACATTTTGAGGCATGTATTACGCAATTACGCGTCAAGGCAATAACATAATAACCTCATTTTGTAAGTTCGCATGATGTTGGAGTACATCGTATTCAGGAAAGACCGATTTCTTGGATCTCTAGTGGCCATTGGCAATGTTTTTCAAGTTATTTAAGAGTTCAAGTGCTATTTTGAAAGTCATCGAATGAAATTAAGTATAATTGGAGAAAATGAGACTAAATCAGATAAAAAAATTCAAATCAACTACAGAAAAATATAACTTTGAAATCAACTTTTGATAGACAAAATTGCATATTAGAGACTATACAAAAGGAAACTAACAATATAACATGAAATGGAATGAGTATTATTTAAAATTGCGTTGGTGGGTACTGCATCTTTATATTTGTAATATTTCGTTCATCCATAGAAAAATAAGTGCAACAAAGGGGTAATGTTTGTGAGATATATAGAAAATCCATTTGTTGCACTTATTCTGTTATAGTGAAAGTACATAGTTTATCTTCTGATAGAAGGATGCAGATAGACTGATTCTGTAATAATATATCTATATATGCAATTATGAAAATTCGAATTTCTTGAGCATCAAAGTAGTCCGAACTGTAATCTTCGAATTTCTCAGCATTAAGAGGTGTATCATTGTGTCTATATATTAACTTGGAAGTTATTAATTTCTTGATACAGGAAATTCCTTCTCATTGATTGCTCAGTTGGAGCATAGTTCATGCTATGGCTATGCAAAGATAATACAACCATCAAACCTCATCCACAGTAACAAGTCATTGACATGAATTTCTAGTCGAGTGGAAGTTGGTCTCTTTGTGATGGACTAACAAAATAAGGTGTGCAGTTTTCATGAAGTTAACTTATCCTTATGCATATTGTATATGGCTACTACTCTGTGTTTACTATATTAGTTTATTTCAATTATTCTCATGTGTTGTAAACAAATGGAAAATGGCCGCACGTATACTTTCACTGTTAGTATTGGCTAGTTATAGAAGAGAGCACAATTGAAGGAAGTTTAGGCACTTTCGCAAGACCTTCTAGCACCTGCGTGACCAGTCTCATTGTTGTATTTAGTATGCTGTCTGGTATTGCCTGAACCTCAGACCAACCATTGTTTATTGAATTTTTAGGGATAAAATACCACACTAAAACCCCATCAAAGTTCCATAATTGGTTGGTTCCTTGAAAATCATTCAGAACTAGACCATTGTCAGCGGTTACTGACTAAAGTTAATTTTGATTTTTGTTGGACAGGGTGGCCATCATTTGCATACCAAACGATTGTGTCGTGAATCTTGGCATACCATATGGAAAGCAAGAAGAGTTTGCTACTGTTGACCAATTGATGGAAGCCGAAAGCAAGATAACACGAAAGTGAAAACGATGGAGAGCCATTGGCGGTGGAGGATAGAGATTGGCCAACTCTGAAAGTGCCACTACTTTGAGCAGCCATGTGTAATGTCAGTATGAAAATTGGTGCTGCAAAGAAGGTAAATATGCCCAAAAACGACACAGCCTTTGCTTGAAGATGGTGATTTGGGGGTTTGGTAAGTTTCACATCGAGGAAAGAGGTCGTTATGAACCAGATTAAGCTAGTTGTTGAATACAAAAGCATGGCTAACTTTTCCTGCTCATAGTATAGTATCAAAGGGAAGTAAATGATTTTTGCTGTATGCAATCTACTAGGTCAATCATTGCTAATTCTAAAGTTGGAAAGTACTCTAATTCTTCCTTTTGTCTTTGTACTGCATCATTTTCTCTCTTGGGTTTTATAGCTCAATTTAATCAGACACTTATTTGGCAAATTTTGTAAATATTTTGAGACTAAAATTCCATGTTATTTAATATGATCTTATTTTTGTATGGGCATTTTGAGCAATGTATTGTGAATATTTTCATGTATTAAAGTTAATAAACTTAAATGGCAAAGCGCGCTTTGTTCCGCAGGATGAATTTTTTGACATGAAATTTCAATTCAAAAGCACCTATACGAGTGATAATTGATTTTTTTTCCCCGTTTTCTTTTTCCATTAATGATTATTAGTACTAGTATAACATATACTGGTCATTGACCTGCTGTTATTAGGGCTTTGCTAAAACTCTATGTAAACTGATATAGCCTTTAGAGTTGTATACTTGTATATATTAATCAGAAATAATAAGTTACTTCAAAACTTAAAAAATAATTAAAATCCCCCAATATGTCACGGCTTGCTCCGTATAATCACAAATTCTCCCTTAATCGACAACAATGACACCGACGAAAACAATTCCGACATTAAAATCCATCATTTGCAGGTATTGGCCTGAATGTGGACACACAAAAAATCCCTCAATACTCCAGCTTTCAACAAAAAAAATAAACATTTGAATACAAAAAAGCCAACCAATCACGTAAATCAGGTGCTTTAAAAGCCCAAACCCTCGGCTCAATTCCACTGCATAACCATATACTTGTACCCAAAGGATATTATTATTCAAGCAAAGAAATCAACATCAGTTTCCTCCAAACACTTACAAAAGTTGGTAAACATAGTTTTAATTTACTTCGAACACAAGAAGACTAAAAATAGAGATAACAAAGCAAGACTAGTAGAATACACCCATGAGAAAAAGAAACGAAACAGCGTTATACCCAATCCTTCTTGTCCAACTTTTGGGGTAGATAAACATCGTTGATGTAGGAATACATAACAGACCTGTGAGAAGGTTGGAGAAACATAAATGCCATGAAGAGAGGGCGGCCCCGGAGACGCTTCAGCTCATCCTTCCATGCTTTGTTCTTGGTGAAGGTAGGAATGGTCCGGAGCCGATCAAGGACTGCTTTGAAATCGGTCTCACCCTGATTGAACGCATGAAGCTTGAAGCATTTGGCATGAGCATCAATGTCAGAAGGCTTGATGCCAAGCCACTTGATGTCAATAGAGGCATCTTCATTCACACCCGTAAGCTTACATTCCTTGGACAGATCCCAGCCGTAGTGAGATAAGACCTCCCTGGGGGGAGCGGCGAGGAAAGTTAGCCGGTCAAGATGGTGATGGTCCAAGTCCATGATGGCAATGAAGGTCAAGCCAGACACCGACTGGGCAAGCTTTCTGAGGAACAGGTAGATATTTAGGTCCCAACCCACCATGACTACAAGGTAATCAGATTGGTGTTTGACCAAGAAGGGCTTGAGTGCGTCCATGATACCTTGATCAAAAGCCAAAAGGACTCTCTTACAGTTGGTGGTCAAGTTTTTGAGTTCCCATACACGATATTGCAATTGACCAGGAGAAAGATTTTTCAAGTATAGGGATCTTGCAGGTATCGGCCTGAATGTGGCCTTGGACATCCAATTGGCTATTGAAGGTGGGTAATTGGGTAGGTCTCTTCCTCAGACTATCAAAGTGATCACCATCCCAACCATCCCAAAGACCCCCACTATTCTCCAACGTGTTGTCATCAGAATCATCCTCCTCAAGAGTCTCTAGAGTAATCATCAGCCAAGGTGGACATTTCTCCACCTCAGATATCTGACACATACCTGCCTGTAACACCCTAGAAATTCCTTTCCTTTAAAACACCTGTTTTTGTCCTGTTTAAAACTTTAAATAGGAATATCTAAGACATTACCGCCACTGTGATAACGGCTAAGGCAATTATCAAAGACACACAGCGGAAGACTAATTTCAAAACCTTTCAAAACAAGTCTACTTGAAAATTCAATCCACGAAAGTAAAGTCAAACCAAAGTCAAACGGAGTAAAATAAAATCAACCTACAACTTGGAACCATTATAGGCCCTTATTAAAACCAAACCAAATTCAAAACCTTTTCGTTAGTCACGCATAACAATATTATCATAAATAATTAAAGCGATAAACACATCATATACTTATGGAAACTAGCTTAATACGCTCTTCACTCATGCCCATTCATGAAAATGCTTCAACACCTGAAAAGCTTATCTCTACCTATTTCCACTACTCTCCATTAAAAATGGGTCATCATAGGGCCAAGATAAAGACAAGGCCAACAAACACACAAAACACACAATCAGCAAAGCTGAGTACATAAGCGCAAATAACACACTAACATACAATTCTCTATCAACACACTACTTACCTTGTTGCACCTGTTTTTCAAGCATACCACATTCAATAAAAATTCTCACTAGACACTAAATAATTTATTTAGCGTTGATTATGCATCGAACGGGTTTCCCACTAACCTCCCCCAATAAATTGAGGTTACTGACACGGGAGCTAACTGTGCCAGCATCAAAAACCACTCGTAAGTGGCGGAATTCCTGCGCATAATAATAATAAAAAGAATGTACAGCGTCCTGTACTCCAGTAGAAGTTATGGTTAAATATAAAACCCCATTACTCCCCCATATGTTCATACTCAAGGTGTATACGTTCCAAGAGTTTTGGTGCGTAATCTCTTTCACTTTACGTTATTTACAGATTATTAAACTCAGTGATGACCCTCAAACCATAATCATTCAATCAACAATAATTATTCAAACAATCAAACACACCAATTTAACTCTTGAATAATTAGTGACCACATAATATTTAATGTTGAATCCTTTTTAATTCTACCTCGGTGCCAATGACACCTTAAACGCATAAAGCGCCACAAATCCTATCCCTCGGTGTTAAAACACCTTAAGTGCACTAAGGCACCAATATAGCTCCTTTCCTCATGCTTATAGCATCGATAAAAATTATATGAACTATAAATAACTTCCTTTTTAATATTCCAAACCAAATTAAACATTTAGTTTAATTAAACATGCTCTCTATCATGTCATAAATAAATATGTGGTTCATAAATAATATTCCAAACTATTATTTTCCATCCAATATTCCATCACAAATAAATCATGCTTCATAATCCAATCACCAATGACATCCAAATCATAATTTCCAAACCAAACCTAGCATGATACTACTTGTAATCAATCAAACACATTTAGCATGCCGTTACATCAACATAATTATGCTAAATACGCGAACGTACCTTGAATACGATCTTAATATCGCCACAATTAATAGAAATCACTCACTTCAAAGTCTCCTACAATTTAAAATCATAGAAGAATATTAAAATCCATCCTACACAAATTTCCAGCAATATATACTATTATAAAACCCCTCATAATTTATTTAAAATAAGATGAAATTATATTTAAAACATCATAATTCAATCCCAATTAATGGGTAATTAAAATTCCTTAAAGAAACTTGATTTTTAATGCTTTACCAAAAATTCCACCACTATATTTTAATTAAATCTTGCTGTATTTTAGTCTTAAAACACTTTAATCAAAGGTTTACACCATTATATATCATAATCCTTCAATAATTCATAAATAAAAAACCTAGGGTTTCAAAAAATTGGGGCTTTTTAATTAAAAACATAATCTGAAAATTAATTAACATAATACTTATAATCAAACATCAAAAATCAAATCACAAAACCCATAATTAATATTTAGATCTAGGATTAAATTGATTTTTAAAACAAAGATTAATTTTTTTTTATTCGAAAAAAAGGGAGGAAGGGGCAGCGGCAGCCACCACGCCGGTTGCCAGCGCCGGTGGCCGCCTGCTGCCGGCGGGTGACGCTGCTGGCGGCGGCAGCCACCTGCTGCCGGCGGCTGGCAGTGGTGGTGGTGGTGGTGGGCAGCCGAAAAAAAGGGAGGGGAAGGGGAAAAAGGAGAAAGAAAATAAGGAAAAAGAAGAGAGAAGTTTACCTTGGGTTTTCTTCACTCTGGGCAAAGTTTGATTTGCCTCATATGTGGGATATTTATAACCCTTCTCTAAGACCCTTCTCCCTAAACTTTCCCTTTTTAATTTTCCTAATCCCATCCCTAATAAAACTTTACTAAAATAAACTTTCCTAAATTAAACCCCAACTTAATTAAAATAATTAATTAAATAAACTTTCCTTTTATAAAATATTTCCAACTTATTAAAAGAAATAACTAAAATACTTTAAATAATTTAAATACTTTAAATAAATAAGACATTTCAATTCAATTAAATACTTCTCAAAATACTTATTTTAAATAAAATACGTATAAAAATACGAGATATTACAGTCTACCTTCCTTAAAAGAAGTTTCATCTCGAAACTTGGGAAACGAAATCCAAAGTTTTTCCTTAATTAGTATAATATTGCTGTACTTTTTGTCATACCTTTACCCTTTGTGTCTCATCGAGAACACAATAACTCAAAATACTCGATAGAATTGTGCAAAAAGCACAAAAATAACTGAAAATATAGGGAAAGGCGCGAAATTCTACCGCATTCTACCCCCTAAAAGAAACCGAGTTACGTCCCTGTAACTCAACATACCTGAAACAACTCAGGGTACGTATTTCTTTTTCATTTCATCTTCTGCCTCCCAAGTGGCTTCCTCATATTCTTGGTTAGACCATAATACTTTCACAATCTTAACATTCTTATTGCGTGTACTACGCACTTTACTATCAAGAATTTTGACAGGTCTTTCTTCATAGGTCAAACTTTGGTCCAGCTCTATGGTTTCAGGTTGTAGCATAGCTTAGTTTCCCTTTCTTTCCAAATCTCATTACTCCTTTCATTGGTGATACCTTTAATAACACCTTATCACCAACATCAAACTCCTCTTCTCTACGCTTTAAATCTGCGTAGCTCTTTTGGCGATCTTGAGCTGCTTGAATCTTAGCTTGAATTTTCTTTACTTGCTTCACTGTATCCTCGATCATTTAAGGCCCTAGAATCATTGTTTCGCTTACATCGTTCCAACAGATTGGACTACGACACTTTCTCCCATATAATGCCTCAAATGGAGCCATTCCTATGCTCGCATGATAACTATTATTGTAAGAAAATTCAATTAAATCCAAGCTATCCTCCCATCCTCCTTGGAAGTCTATAACACAAGCTCTCAACATGTCCTCCAAGGTTTGAATGGTTCTCTCAGTCTGCCTATCTGTGGCAGGGTGAAACGTTGTACTCATCTTAAGTGTCGTACCAAAGTTTTCCTGTACGTTTTTCCAGAATTTTGAAAGAAACCTGGAATCTCTGTCAGACACAATATCTTTTTGAACTCCATGTAACCTCACAACATTCTTGATGTAAGCTTTTGCAAGTTGCTCCATCTTCCAAGTCTCCTTCATTATTATAAACACCGCAGATTTTGTTAGTTTGTCCACCACTACCCAAATGGTGTCATTTACACTCTTTGATTTTGGAAGGCAAGTCACAAAATCCATTGAAATGCAATCCCACTTCCATCCAGGAATTTCCAATGGTTGCACCATTTCCTGTTGCCTCTTGTGCTCTATTTTCACTTTTTGGCAAGTCAGACACTTTGCTACAAATTCCGCAACTTCATTCTTCATTCTAGGCCACCAATACACCCTTTTCAAGTCCTTATATAGCTTATCCCCTCCTGGGTGTACTGAATAGGGCGTATTGTGCTCCTCTTCCATTAGCTTTCTCTTCACTTCCTCACACTTTTGAGGTACACACCATCGACCTTTATACCTCAAACTTCCATCTTGATGAATTTTGAAATATGTAGCTTTGCCTTGCTTCATTTTCTCTCGAATCCTATCCAATTTCACATCTCCTGATTGGTTTTCCCTTATCTCGTCGAAAATGGTTGGTTGGAACTCCATGTAACCTCACAACATTCTTGATGTAAGCTTTTGCAAGTTGCTCCATCTTCCAA
This sequence comes from Chenopodium album, assembly GCF_948465745.1. NCBI lineage: Eukaryota > Viridiplantae > Streptophyta > Magnoliopsida > Caryophyllales > Amaranthaceae > Chenopodium > Chenopodium album. The sequence continues at coordinate 23,257,324 of NC_137846.1, read as the reverse complement.
GTCTCCTTCATTAGTATAAACACCGCAGATTTTGTTAGTTTGTCCACCACTACCCAAATGGTGTCATTTACACTCTTTGATTTTGGAAGGCAAGTCACAAAATCCATTGAAATGCAATCCCACTTCCATCCAGGAATTTCCAATGGTTGCACCGTTCCCTGTTGCCTCTTGTGCTCTATTTTCACTTTTTGGCAAGTCAGACACTTTGCTACAAATTCCGCAACTTCATTCTTCATTCTAGGCCACCAATACACCCTTTTCAAGTCCTTATATAGCTTATCCCCTCCTGGGTGTACTGAATAGGGCGTATTGTGCTCCTCTTCCATTAGCTTTCTCTTCACTTCCTCACACTTTTGAGGTACACACCATCGACCTTTATACCTCAAACTTCCATCTTCATGAATTTTGAAATATGTAGCTTTGCCTTGCTTCATTTTCTCTCGAATCCTATCCAATTTCACATCTCCTGATTGGTTTTCCCTTATCTCGTCGAATATGGTTGGTTGGATAGTTAGACTCGCAAGAATGCCAGCTGGTACTCCCCATTCTACTACTTCTAAGTTCATTATCCTCATTTCCTTTACATAACTCATCAGCCACTATCAAGGTATTTAATCCGTGACTGGTCTTACGACTTAGAGCATCTGCAACTACATTTGCTTTCCCTTCATGATGCTTTGTGTCCAGGTCATAATCCGTCGTATATTCCAACCATCTCCTTTTGAGTGAAAATGTACTTTAAGCTCTTATGGTCTGTATAAATTCTACATTTTACTCCATACAAGTAATGACGCCAGATCTTTAGTGCAAAGATAGTCGCAGCAAGTTCTAAATCATGGGTTGGGTAATTCACTTCATGGGTCTTTAACTGTCTTGATGCGTATGCAATTACCTTCCCATTTTGCATAAGCACACACCCCAAACCATTCTTTGACGCATCGCTATACACATCATACATACCACTGTCGTCTGGCAGGGTAAGCACTGGTGCTGTAACCAGTTTCTGTTTCAAGAGTTGGAATGCTTCTTCACACTTATCATCCCACTCAAACTTCTTGTCTTTCTTCATTAGAGTATTCATAGGTTTAGCAATCTTCGAGAAATCTTTCACAAAACGCCTATAATATCCTGCTAGGCCTAAGAAACTCCAAACGTCAGACACTGTTTTGGGCGTAGGCCAACCCTTTACAGCTTCGATCTTGGCTGGGTCTACTTCCACGCCATCCTTAGACACAAAATGACCTAAGAATGCTACCTTTTCCAACCAAAATTCACACTTAGAGAACTTTGCATAAAGATTGTTTTCTCTTAGCGTTTGCAGAATTGCTCTTAGGTGTTCCACATGCTCCTCCTTGTTCTTGGAATACACTAATATGTCATCTATGAACACCACAACGAACTTATCCATAAATTGATGAAACACCATGTTCATCAAATCCATAAAGATTGCCGGAGCATTAGTTAATCCAAATGGCATCACTGTAAACTCATAGTGTCCATATCTCGTCCTAAAAGCAGTTTTAGGAATGTCTTCGTCTGCAATCCTCAATTGGTGATATCCAGACCTCAAGTCAATCTTAGAAAACACGGTTGCGCCTTTCAATTGATCAAACAAATCATCAATCCTTGGAAGTGGATACTTGTTCTTTATTGTCAGCTTATTTAGTTCCCTGTAATCGATACATAACCTCATGCTCCCATCTTTCTTTTTAACAAACAGAAATGGTACCAGAAGACATATCCAAAGCCTTATCCATAAGGACAAGTATTTAAGAGAAACAGATGCTTCCTCAAGTGGGGTGATTAAATCTGAAAATCCACAAAAAACAGAAATTTAGTTCACTTATAGTACATATGAATTGTCATAAAGCCCATTCACAACTACATAATATCAATTGCAACAAAACATGATTGCATTACAAACCATGTCACAAATTCTAACAAAGTCTCATAAACTTGGGAGTCAACATTGATTTATCGTACAGGAGAGAAATACTATAATGCATTCAGCACAGATCAAATAATTCATAAAAAAAATTGATTACATGAAGGGCGGAGAAAAAAACAAAGTCTAATAGAAAGCTCAGTTTTTGCATCAATACATGAGAGAGATTTACGTATATGCAACTATCTTGTATACAGTAGCTCAGTAATGACATTTATCCATACTACTTGTACAGTTTTACATTAACAACTCCAACCCCCTTTTCCACCAATCCCCCTTTTCCTCCTATCCAAAATTCTGAATTATCCCCTTCTCTTCCTTTTAAAAACCAACAACTAACTCTAGGATGTTGTATCCTAACTCCAATCCCCCTTTTCCTCCTAACTTTTTTTTCGTAAATGTAAATTTCCAGAAGATCAAATCAAAACATCAATAAACAACGGAAAACGGTACAATTCCCCTTATGCTATGTACAAAGTCACGACAACAAGCCCAAATCTCACTCAACTCGTCCCTATATCTCTCAATAGGTAAGGTTATCTCCCTAAGTATATATTTTTCCTAATTTCCAGAATCAAATTTGAATATATAGGCTCTTAAAAGTTTAGATTTGCAACTAAAAATTTAATTTTCAAATACCATTAAAAATACTACTTTCAAATTAATGTTTGTTCTCCAAACAGACGAATGATAACGAATTAATATAATTGAGGTAGCAGAATCTTCAGACAAATAAAGAAATAATAAGACTCAATTGCACAGGATAAATCAGATCTCAATTACACGGGATTAAAAAATAAACCCTAAACCAAATCTGCTTCAATTCAACATATTAAACAAAAATAACACACAAAAAAACAACACAATCAACCTAAAATAACACAAATCATCATCAAACACAGAAAACTAAACTCAAAAACAATAAATCAACCCTAAATAAACAACAAAATCATAAAAAAAACAAAAAAATCAATCAAATTTCAATGAAAAAACAAACAACAAAAGAACGAAACCCTACCACAGAATCAACGAAGCAAAACGAAAGTTGAAAGACTAGCGCAGCAGAAGATGGGCGACTTTCTCTCTACTCCGGGCTTTGTGTTTATCTCTCTAAAATCTGGGGATTAATATGAGAATGAAATCTCTCTTAACGCGGAAGTTTTGCTTCTATTGCTCCGAGTTTAGGTAATGGGCCAGCACGGTTAAGCTGTAAACCAACCCATTAACAAATTAAAGTTTTTCATACGGGTGGGCTGATTTTACCAGTGCTCTTCAATTCCCCGCTAAGAATTTCGGGTTCGTTTGTCATCACTATCGTTTTTTGTTTTTTGTTTTTTAAAATCACATGATATATGTCATATAATAAATAAAAAATTAGTCAAACTTATTTAAATCATGATAATTTTGAAAATTGACAACAGAAAAGCGTAAACACCTTTTTCTTGTTTCCTGTTTTTTTTTTTTTGTTTCCAACAAAACTGGAAACTGAAAACAAAAACAATGCCAAACAAGCCCTTCATTACACCATCTGTTTCGTTATAATTTTAATAGTAGAGCTTATACAAATTTAGGAAATTTATAGGGTATAGGTCATAGGTTGAATTTTATAGTATACGGAGTAAAGTATCGTTGGTGGAGATTTATAGTATATGGAGTAAACAATGCCAAACAAGCCCTTCATTACACCGTCTTTTTTTACTTGCAACATGTATATTGTTTGTTATTTACATTTACTTTAATTACATCTTGTGAATAATATTTAAGGAAAAATATAGTCATATAAATCTTATTATCTTTGTCTCAATTGTACTTTATATAAAATTGAATTTTGGAAAAATATAGTCATATAAGGCCCTGTTCTCTTTAACTTAAAAAAATAATATAAACTAGGTTTTGATGCTTGAGTGTGTCCATGTGTTGAGTAATTAGGTTTTGATGTTTATAAACTAATGATGATTATCTATCTAACATGTTTGTTTAATTGTGCATAGAAAGGACAAGTTATGCTTGGAACAGGGTACAAGGAACCCGAGTAATGACAGGTATATATCAGGAACTTAAGCAATATAGGATAAGCAATAAAGGAACAAGAACAATGATGAGTATTATGGTTGATAAGTATGATGATGGCTAAGGAACCATGAAGGTAACTGTGTGTCCTGACAGGAACATATCAACGGGTTGTAATGACCTGGTTCCGGTGTAATGTTGGGGCAAAACCCAAGATCTAGAATACATCAAGACTACAAGATTCCAGAACAAGAGTTTCAGAGAATCAGCATGAAGACAGAGAAATCGAAGTATATCGATCTAGGATTCATGTAAGTATGTTGGACATAAAAGTAAGTCTGGAACAAGTCTATAAAACCAAGGTGAACTCTAAACAGTCAATGAAATTAGAGTTACTGACTTTTCAGGAACTTAGAGACTGTCAGAGTTGCAGAACCTAATCGGAACTTAAGTCTGCACGTCGTTAAAGGTCGATTTAATAATATAAATATTTACCTAATACGTGCATATCTTTTAGGGATTTGGTTTTACAGAATAAAGATATTTATTTTCTAATAAATCCCTTTTGGAAAAAGATAAGTTATTTTTGGAAAGTTTTTTCAGAAAAATAAGTTTTAAATAAAATTTGATTTTATGGTGAGTATATCTTTTGGAAAAAGATAAGCTAGTATATTTGGAAAATATAAGTTTGGAATAAAATCTGATTTTACAGCAAATATATCTTATTATTATTGACAGAATATATTCTTAACTAAAAGATATATTTTTGGAAAGCTTATTTTTAGTAAATATCTTTTAAACATATCTTTTGAGAAAACTTATCTTTTACGAAAAGAATGATTTGGGTGTACTATAAATAGGCTCATATGTATTCATTCAAATTCGAGGCTGACGAAGCTTAGTGGTCATGCTTAATGGTTTCATCCTTCACCACGAAGCTAAGTCAAACCTCCAGGTCAAAGTTCCAGTCAGGTTTGGTTTCAGTTCGTCCAGTAAGTTCCAGAAAAATCTTGAGTGTCCAGCATATTAGTTTTATCTCTTTATTCATTGATATGTATTTAGAGTTATTCTTTGAGATCTTGTAATTGGGAAAAAGGGTTTTGAGTGTTTTATGTATTGGGGTGTGAGAGTTCGTGAGGATTCTCGTTATTATAATTGTAAGAGTGCAATGTGTGAGCTTCTAGGGTGAAGCCGATTGAGCTTCTAGTGTGAAGCCGAGTGTAGGCAGTTCGGGAGTGCTGAGTGAATCTAAGTGTGGGGCTTAGGTTGGGTAGGATAGAGTCCTATCGAGTAGCAAGTGTCCTTGGTGGAACTTGTGAGAAAAGTCCGTGTATAATAGGATGTAACTAGGTGTTTCGCCCTATTATAGTGGATTGGTTTGGTTTGGAATCCCTTGGAGGGTCGAGGTTTTACTTCCAGTTGGGCCCTGGATGGTTTCCTCGTAAAATCCACTTTGCATTGTCTAAGTTCCTAACAGCAATCAGTTTTATATTCCGCGAAAAGTAGGCACTAGGAACATACTACAATTCACCCCCCCTCTTGTAGTATATCATCCGAAATAACAATTGGTATTAGAGCCAATGCTCTAGATATAACCGGGTAACCCCGAGGAACAAGTTCCAGGCTAAGATGTATATCTACGAGGAATGCAGCGATTGGAACTCAGCCCGAGAATGTTCCTCCTCTTGTAGTATATGATCCGAAATAACAATTGGTATCAGAGCCAATGCTCTAGATAAAATCGGGTAACCCCGAGGAGCAAGTTTCAGGCTAAGATGTATATCTACGAGGAATGCAGCGATTGGAACTCAGCCCGAGAATGTTCCCAACACCATATGAAGACCAAAATCGACTTGTAAAGCAGATTTAATTCAAAGATTAAAATCTTGGAGGTAAGTGTCTCGTCTTTGAATTCTTTGTTATATGCATGTTATTATGTGTGCAAGTTCCGTACAGTATTTCTAGTTAAATTGTTGATTTTATTGTTAATATTTTTAAATCAATTTTGTGTAACCTCAAATCTGATTTGAAGTGTATTTAAAAATCATTTTTCGGATTTATAAATTGATTTATTAATACAGAATCAGTTTACTAGAAATAGTTCATGGAACTTATTGTTTAGAATTATGCATATTTGATCTTTCAAAACCTGGATTACCCCTGAACGGAAACTTAATTCTTTGAGCAAGGTAATGAACGTATATTTTGAATATTTGCCAAAGAATGACCTTATCATGTGTCTTTATTATTCTGAATATTTAATATGTAGACACATGATGTTTATTGTTAATAAAGATAGTTGAATTAACCGTAGTTGTTTTAATTATGGATTATTGACGACTATTACTAACAAGAAGGTGTAGGAGTTTATAGGTACTACGCGACGGAAATAATAAGAATCATATTCAATTAAGCACCTAATCCAGAATCGCATGCATAACACACAAGACACATAATCATACCTTTGATGCGTGATTTCCACGAAGTTATTCGACAGGCAAATCAGGGAGAGAATAGAGCCCCAAGCGTTGCTCCTCTACTTAGTCCACGAGATTCGAACGAGCCGTCCACCAATACTAGATTGGTCGACTGATTGAGGAAAACCGCGATCACCACCTTTACGGACAACCGACCACCGCATGAACCACCACCACCACGAGACACCACCGGCGCCGAGGAGGAGGAAAGAGCCGTGTGAGAGAGGACTTTGAGAGGGGTTGGGTTTCGTGTTTGCTAATTAGGGTTTGATCAAATGATCAGTTAATTGCTTGCTTGCAAACCTAGGCACCTAGTCTATTTATAATCTCATTATAATTCGACTAGGGCACGAAGCCCAAAAACTCCTTCTAATCCTCCATATGGCCGGCCACCTAGAGTGATGAGGCCCATGATGGGCCTCGTCCTCTAATGCTCGATCTAGCCCCTTTGTGTGACCTTATAGGATCCGTCCAATTGGGCTTTGGGCTATTTTACTAGTCCAAAGATCGTTAGTATCTATAGCTATGGAAAAACGACAACCCAAATGTACGAACTTAATTATCTCCATAATTTGATCCAATTATATATCTAGTAATTGCACACGACGAAGACATAACTCCTTCAATCTCCCACTTGTTTGAGACAAGGGTGCAATATTCAAATTCCTTAATTCAATATATATGTCGATTTGATAATATGATTGCATCACATGTCGAGATCATATTAATCTACAAATCGTTTCTTGAAATCTGAGTTAGAATTACAAAACCAAATGATTCTGTGTAATGCATTTGAACGCGGCCACGTATTTTCTGAATTCTCCCTCTTCAAGTGGCCATGACACATTTCCTAATTTAATAGGTAGACTCAATCCAATCTTGTGGCAACAAGGCTCCCACTCAACTTTTGAAATGACCGGGAAACACACTTTATAATCTCCAGTTACGGGAAGACGTTTGAATTTACCACAGCTAAATCAATCATTGAATGAAATCAATGTTCCACTCATGTCAAAGGAATCCACTAATATATCCGGAAGCTCTATACTTGAACTTCAAAGTAGGTTAATAGTTCGATCATGCATCATTCATGCATATCCAAGTGATTGACCGAGCATCTCTATGCCCCTATAGCCCATGAAACTGCTCTATCCAATCAATCTTACATGCTAGTCCATTTATTGAAATCATTTATGTCCACTTTAATGATCTCGAACTAGGAACTTAAATAATATATGAATTTTGTTCACCAGTGGGGTTTCAATTCACCAGGTCATCAACCTGATGAGCCCATCAATTCATAATTATTTTGGACATTTTATTTAATTTCCAAAACCATAACTAAATAAGAGAAATAATAATTTCTATTTTAAACATAATTCTGCAAATTGACGCATTTCTCATGTAATACATTTTCTCAAAACATATACAACTTAAAGTACATAACTTGCTTCAATCCTAAGACTTTAATATGACTCTCACACCTTAGTCCATGGAAGGGGTTTAGTGATTTCTCACTCATAATAAAACTTTGCAGATCACAACATTCTGCTTGTCATTGATCTCATAAATGAGGTGATATCTAATATCTATTTGTTTGGATTTGTGATGTGACCCTAACTCCTTTGTTTTGGTAAAGGTGTCCTTTTAGTCACAAGACAATTTGATCCAAACTTCCTCCTTAACTACTCTTACTGTAGCTAAAACACATATTCTGACATTGAGTATGCGACACTATTCTGCTTTGAACTCTTTCAAGCTTACTATCCTTCTTCATACAAACACAAAATGTATCTAGATCACTATCTAAAGTCATCTTGCCTGTTTGGAAACTTGCATCCGTATAACCTTTTGACAACTTATTCACTTTTAACATCATTAGCTAGAAAAATTCCTTTAGTCCTTCTCAAGTACTCAAGGATTTGCTCTTTGCAACTTTCAGTATGCTTATTATGAATTTACTTGAAACTTGCTACACATGCACGAGTCATATGTAACATCTTTCTTTGTACATATCACGGCACATATAATGGACCCTTCTGCAGAAGCATAAGGTATATTATCCATACAACTCAACTCTATTAGCTTTTGAAAGCACTGAGTTTTACTGAGCGTACTATGGGAATACATCCTCTCTTAGAGTCTTGCTTCATGAACTTGTCAAGAACCTTATCAACATAAGTCTCTTGATTCATTCCAATCATTCTTCAAGATTCACCTCATGGATCATGATTCCCAATATGTACTCAACATCTCTAAGTCTTTCATATTGAAACAACTTTCTAACCACTGCTTGACTGATTCAAGCATTGATATGTCATTTCATATGAACTGTATGTCATCTACATACATGACCAAGAAGACCAATTTCTCCCACTAAACTTCTTGTTTCTACAAGATTCCTTTTTCGTTCTTTGAGGAAATTAAACTGTTTGATTGCCTAATCGAAACGAATGTTTCAACTCCTTGATGCTTACTTCAATCCATTAAATGAATTTCTGAAGTTTGCAAAACTTTCTAGGATTTCTGGATTTCAAAATTCTTAGGTTGTATCATATACATACCATCCATCAAGAACATTTCATGAAGGTGATTTTGATCTCCATTGCTAAACTTCGTAATCGAAATCAGCAATCACTAGAAGAATCCGAATAGGCTTACACATCTAATAAATTTGACCCTATTTGTAAGACTATCATGGACTAATACATCTTTATAGACATGGAGTCCATACTGGATTTCTTGGCTTTAAGCCATTTCTTGAGTTGGCACTTATCCAAAGCTTGCTTGTAGGGCATGGATTCCAACCATTCCAATAGGAAAATTTTAGAATCCACCTTTTCTCAAGATTTCAACAAACTGTTTGTTTTGATCCTAAGTAACCTACAATAGGTATGAGCAACAATAGAATTATTCTCTTCAACTCTTTGAAGCCTTTCATTCAAATGGGACGACAGAAGCCTCGCTAGTGGAATTAGCTTGCTTCGACATATGAATTATAAATTAGCTGATTTCATACGCCCTCGTCTCTGATGTAGTATTATCCACATCCATTTGTTGCTCGTCTCAAATTTCATCGAGATATATCTTTACTCCCACTTGGCTTTGTAAGAAGACATTTCTTTCTATAAAGACACTATCGCGAGCAACAAACACTTTGTATCTACGCGATTGTAGGAATAATACCTCTTAGTTTCCATGAGAAAACCCATGAAGAACTATTTTTCTGATTTAGGGTGTATTATGTCTTTGTAAACATTTTACATTGATTTCATAACCCTTAATCTTGTTTAGAAAAGATAACTTTTTGAACATTTCCAAATCATAACTCTTGTGACATCTTTTCTTCCGCTTTGGTTAACTTTTCTGTTTAGTATATTTGCAATTGTTGTTGTAATGCATATCCTCAAACGATATTTGTAAATCATTAAAGCTAATCTAGGATCAAACCATGGCAAGCAAAGTTTGATTCCTTCTTTCTACATACACTTTAAATGTAATGTTTCTGGATTGTGAACTAATTCAACAATTCTCTTTAGATGATCATTTACTTTTTGAGTTAAATATTTATCACAACAATCATATTGTGGTGTTAAATTGCTTATCTCAAACTGATTTTACATTTCACTTTGGAATTTTGAACATTTCAATGATTCCAAGCTTTACTTCATTAAGTAATTATCGATATATTTACTTAAATCGTTAGTAAAAGTAATAAAATAGTTAAATCTCTTTGCTAATTCTTGAACTTATGGTCCACACACATCATATGTATGAGTTCCAAAAGGTCATTTTAGCTCCTTTACCCTTTCAACTAAAAGGCAACTTGGTCATCTTACCTTATCAAGCACGACTTCTAATTCTCAAGTGATTAATAATCATATAAGAATAAGAGTCCATCCATAACTTTGGATGTGCAAATGGTTTATGTGACCTAATCTTACTTTGTTATAAGCAAGTTTACTTTAATCATCTAAAATTGCTTTTGTGATCTACTTTTATCAATGTCATAAAGTAAAATAACTCATATCTAGCAAAATGAAAACAATTTATTACCTTGGTCATGGATCAACACTTGTCCAAGCCAAGTAAAAAACGAATCAGTATTCAAAGTAACACTGAAAAATTATCTCATCAAAAACTGGAAATTGTTCTAAAATCATCATAAAATTCAAAAATTAAAACTATGAAGCTATCTCTGGCCACTCGAACACTTCTAGTGCACCTTCAAGCTCCATTTCCATGCTAGCCTCACTTGGTTGCAGTTCCTGCGCAACATTCATAATGTCAAGCACTACAACTTGGTATCACATACCTAAGTGAAAGTTAAAATGTTTATAATATAATACCTGAGGTTGATGCTCCATTCTTCTTGAGGAAGTCTAGGTATTTCTGGCAATTGCGTTTCCAATGCCCCTTCTTCTTGCAGTAAAAGCATTCACTTTCACTTGCAGCTTTGGGTTTTGGATTCGCCTTAGGCTTCTCAGGAGCCTTGGCAACTTGCTTGCCCTTACTCTTGGCACTAGCCTTTTTCCCTTTTTTCTTAAACCCCTTTCCCTTTTGAATCATAAGAACTTCCTTCTTAGGTTCCTTAGGGATTTTCTTTTCAGCACTAACCAGCATTGCGTGCAGTTGATTCATAGTCTTTGCAGTCGCAGTCATGTTAAAATTCATGATAAACTGGTTGAAACTTTCTGAAAGTGAGTGGAGAATGATGTCTGTTGCCATCTCATCACTGTATGGGTGCCCCAGTTTCTCCATACTTTGAATAAGGCCGATCATTTGAAAACATGATCATGAACTGTGGCACCCTTCTCCATCCTACAATCCAGAATCTCACGATGGAGCTCGTACCTTTCGACTCTATCTTGTTTCTTAAACAAAGCTTTGAGTTCTTGCATGATTGTGTACTCATCCTGATCCTCAAAACGTTTTTGAAGACTAGGTTCCATGGTAGCAATCATCAAGCAAGTGATAGGCACAGCTCTATCATGAGCTTCCTTGTGCCTCTTGACTTCTGTCGTAGTTGCATTTTCTGGCAGAGGTCCTGGCAATGGGGTGTCAATGACATCCTCTCTACCTTCAGATTTCAGAACGAGCCTTAGCATTCTTTCCCAAGTGGAAAAGTTTTCTCTTGTCAACCTATCCTTCTGAAGGAATGGTCGAAGATTGTAAATGTTGTTGTTATTGTGATTACGGCTACCCATCTATGTCAAAATAAGGCAAAGTTTAATAATTATGTTTAATTTAACATTAAAGTACCATATACGAATTAATTAGGTAACTTTAAAGCACTTTATTCAATATCAATTGATCCCAATTGAATTTTAAGTGATTCCAAGATCCTTTATTTGTGCAATAATTGACCGGACTTTGGCCCTACCATCAACCATTACATTTTCAAGGTGAGTAAACTCTTTACTGATTAGAACTCTTGTAACTCTTGGTTGAATAATTAACCATCACATGTTTAATTATTTCCCTTTGCTTCAAGGTTTTAAACTCTTTAGGTAACCTTGTTGAGCATAACCAATTAAAATTGTAAAATTTGATTTACCCCAACTTCCCAAAGATATAATATGACACCCAGCTTTGGCATGACCCATCATAAATATCGAAGGTTTCATTGGGTTTTTAATTGGAAAAGCAATCTCAATATTACTAGGACCTAGATTCATTTATGTTGTGATTATTTAGTGAACTCTAGCGCATCATCAATCAACATAAATAAAATCTAACATGCATAATCTACTAATGCAATAAAACATGACTTAGTATGGCCCCTTAGTCGTAAGAAAACTAGAAATAAAAAGCTCCCAGTTGAATCATCATGGATCTCCATCCACCTTGCTCCTTTGGGCCTTCACTTCATGGGCTTCTTTGGACTAACACTATTTAAATAACTAATCTGTTTACTTTAAATAAAAGTTACAAAAATACTTAACGGTACGCAGACCGTATTTTAGATTACAAAAATACATCACGATGCACAGATCGTATTTTAGTATCTATGGGCCATACTAGTCTATATATAGCAACATAATATCATATATTATAAAAGTGCCATATAATAAATCACTCAACATGCTTGTCTAAACTACAACATCGAATGTTCATAATAAAGTCAACGTATTTCCTAAAATATCTTGTATTTTAATCATAATTAGATAATATCATATATTATTCATGACCGTTTATAAAATATCATATATTTAATTTAGTCATGAGATAGAATCAAGTCATATTTTAATCTAGAAAGATAAATCATATTTAATATTCCATGATTATCCTAAAAAATTTAGGAGATTCTATCCTAATTACTAGCCGATCAAATAGTTTTAAAATCAATTATATCCTAATCTAATTATGGGATAATCACATTATTTAAATCAATTATTATCCTTTTGGAATATGCTCAGAATATCCTAATCAATCTTATCCATAATTAACCACTTTAATTAGGATAATTACCAATTTAACAACTTTAAATATGAATAATGTCAAATATAACAACTTTTGAATATTTGATTTTATCCTAAAATAAAAGATTTTATCCAAATAAAACCTATTTTATCTTTTAAAATAAAATATCATATTTTCAAAATATTTTATCTTATCCAAAATAAATCATATTTATCTTGGAATAATTTTAAAATAAAATAAATTTTTTTTTTTTGAAAAACTTGAGTCACCACCGCCGGCCACCGTGGTTGGCTAGCCGAAGCTAGCCACGGTGGCTGACTGCCTTGACGGCAGCCACTGCCGCAAGGGCAGCAGCGCGGCAGCAGCACTGGCAACCGTGGCAGCAGCCGTGCAACGCCTGCACGCTGCTGCCCACAGCCACCCTCTGACCTCCGCCCTCCCCTTCCCCTCCCTCTTGGACCAGCAGCGGCGACAGCCACCGTGGCTGCGCCACCCAGCCGTGGCTGCCGCCTCTAAATTTATTTATTTATTTTTTTGTTTTAATTTAATTAAAATAACTTTTATTAAAATTAAATTAAATCAGTCCAAAAAATTAAAATTAAATCAACATTCAACCTTAAAATTAGGGTTCTTCATAAAATTAATCCCAATTTAATTCTAACTTTTAAAATTAAATCGATGATCATACACAAAACACTTTTATGCATAAATCAATTCGATTAAAATTATGAATTATAAAATAAATCGAATTAAATCAAAATCAAGCACAAAAATCATATTTTAGGGCTATAAATTTCGAAAAATTCGAAAATTAGGGTTAGGGGGTTTGAAAATTTCGAGCATATTAGGGCTAAAATTCGGTAATCTTCATGGCTATTGAGCATAATTAAATCACATTTAATCAATTCCAAAAGTTTAATCACATTAAAATAATAATTGAACCATAATTAAATTAATTTCTCCCTCTTAATTGATTATAAAATTAACATGGACATCAAATAATCGTATTATTATGATCTAGCGCGTTCATGCAAGAGGCTAACTGATACCACTATAGGAGTTTATAGGTACTACGCAGCGGAAATAATATGAATCATATTCAATTAAGCACCTAATCCAGAATCACATGCATAACACACAAGACACATAATCATACCTTTGATGCGTGAATTCCACGAAGCTATTCGACAGGCAAATCAGGGAGAGAATAGAGCCCCAAGCGTTGCTCCTCTACTTAGTCCACGAGATTCGAACAAGCCGTCCACCAATACTAGATTGGTCGAGTGATTGAGAAAAACCGCGATCACCACCATTACGGACAACCGACCACCGCACGAACCACCCACTACTAAAATTCGACAAAATTGCGACCATTTATCTACGACCGCCATAAAAACGGTCGCAAATTGCAACTTTTGCGACCGTTTTTCAAACGGTCGCAAAATTACGACCGTTTTTGGCCAAAAAAACGGTCGCAAGAGTATTTGAACAATTTTTTTAAAAATAATACATGTGTAAAATAATTGTAAAAGAAAATTAATCTATTACGACCGTTTAAAACAGTCGCAAATTTCACAAATTGCGACCGTTTTGTAACCGGTCGCAAATTTTACAAATTGCGACCGTTTTATACACGGTCGCAAATTTCACAAATTGCGACCGCTTAAAGCCGTCGTAGACTGGATTTTTTATTTAAAAAAAATTCGAGTATAAAATAGGGAGCCCAAGTGCCCAACTCACTTAAACCCTATTTTCTCATCACGCCGCTCCTCTTTCCTTACTTCCTTCCCCTTTCTCTCTTCTCCTTACTTCCTCTCCCTTTCTCTCTCCTCCTTTCTCAGTTCTCACGTTGCTCTTCTTACTTCTTCCTCCTTTCTCTTTCCTTTCTCAAACTCCAATTTCATTTTTTTTCTCTTAGCTTTCTTTTCTCAACGCCTCTCCTCCCTCTGTTCTATGAAGGCCGAGCTCAGCGCTCACCTTCACGCTTCCTTTCTCCTTATTTTCCTCCCTCTTTATTTTCGGCTTTTGGTCTAAGGGTTTGAGCAACAAGTGGTGTTCATGGTCAAATTCGACCATAAAAATTCCAGATCTGGAGTTTTTATGGTCGAATTTGATCATATAACCCCAAAGAGGAAGAAGTGGAAGAAGTATTAGGAAAGGTATGTTTCTTTTTCTGAAAATTGTGTTTGTTTGTATTTATTTTCGTTTTTGTTGTTTTAATTCGTTTTTGTTCCAAATTTGTTTGAGTTTTTAAATTGTTCGAATTTCGTTTATTTTGGGTATGATTTTGATTTTGATTTTTCGTTAATTTTGTTCGATTTTTTAGGATGGGTTAAGGTGTTGTTGATTTTGCATTCGAATTTACTTGTTAATATTCTTTGAGGGTTTTCGTTGATTTTGTATTCCTTGGTTTTTGTTGATTTTGTTCGTATTGGTTCAATTTTTGTTTGAAATTTGTGTGATTTTTGTTTGTTGTGGGTTTATTTTTATTTTTGCTAGGTTTTTGTGGGTTTTTTTTTCGATTTTTGTTCAAATTTTTGTTAGTTTTTGTGCGTTTGATTATGTTCGAATTTTTTGTTAATTTTGATTTAATTTTTGTTCAATTTCTGGTTCGTTTTGAGTAATTTTTGTTCGAAACTTTGTGGGTAATTTTTGTTTTAGTTTAATTTTTTCATAAATCTAAATGTTTTTTTGGGTTAAAGAATGGTGGTGGTGGTGGTGGTGGTGGGTAAAGTTGGCGAGGGTGGTGACTGGTGGTGTTTTAGGGTGGGCAGTGGTGGTGGGGTAGGTTGTGACGTACAGGAAGTCTAGAAGTGGATGGAGTTGGCTGGGGGGCGTGGTTGTGAACAGTAGGGGTGGTGTGTATTTTCTTTTTTTTTGTTTTTTTTTTTAAATTTTAGCGACGGCCAAAAGCGGTCGCTAATTTCCAAAATTGCGACAGCTTCTTTTACCGGTCGCAACTATTAATTTTTACGACCGTTTCTATTACGGTCGTTGAAAATAATAAAAACGGTCGCAATAAATCTGCGACCGTCAAACATTCGTAATAATTTTTTTTGCGACCAAGTAAATAACGACCACCCCTTTACGACCGTTGACGGTCGCAATTACTAATTGCGACCGTTTTTTTTATTTTCTGCGACCGTTAGAGGCGGTCGTAAAAACCTTAATTTTTAGTAGTGACCACCACCACGAGACACCACCGGCGCCGAGGAGGAGGAAAGAGCTGAGTGAGAGAGGACTTTGAGAGGGGTTGGGTTTCGTGTTTGCTAATTAGGGTTTGATCAAATGATCAGTTAATTACTTTCTTGCAAACCTAGGCACCTAGTCTATTTATAATCTCATTATAATTCGACTAGCGCACGAAGCCCAAAAACTCCTTTAATCCTCCATATGGCCGGCCACCTAGAGTGATGAGGCCCATGATGGGCCTCGTCCTCTAATGCTCGGTCTAGCCCCTTTGTGTGACCTTATAGGATCCGTCCAATTGGGATTTGGGCTATTTTACTAGTCCAAAGATCGTTAGTACCTCTAGCTATGGCAAAACGACGACCCAAATGTACGAACTTAATTATCTCCATAATTTGATCCAATTATATATCTAGTAATTGCACACGACGAAGACATAACTCCTTCAGAAGGTACCCAATATATATTGGGTAACCAAAGCCAAAAAGTGACTGATTTTGCAGGCTATATGAGTGGAGACAACCTATTAATAATGATGATACTTTGGGTGTTTGTATATAAGGAATTATGTGCAAGTTCCTCTCACTAGAGAGCCTTTATAAGAGGTTTGTAGTAGGTGAAGCGACAATATGAAAAAGTGTGTAAGTTGCCCATACATCTCTCTGTAAATATTGGCCATGTGCTTTTGGTATGTATTAATCCTTCACAAATTCTTATAGAACTTCAATTCTAAATTTCCAAGTTGGTATTATTTGTGAATGGATGTAAAAGAGAAGTTGTTTTGAAATTTATAATGAATATCATGACAAACTAACTTCTCTTCTAGTTTGTGTTGGTTATTAATGATTGTTGTGTAGGTTTGACTATTGAGATAAATCGGTGCATAAAAGTTTATTCCATTAGGAACTCGGTGCTTAATTAGTTGGAACTTGGTGAACTTGAAATGATAAAATGGATTAAGGATATAGGAACAACAAAGCTTCTATATCAAGGTGTTATAGGAGTTAGTGTAAAAGTTCCAGTAAATATTTTTGTTCAAGTTCCAGTCAAGTTCCTATCGTTCAAAGTTCCTTTGAACAAAGCATAAATTCCTGTAGCACATCCTTATATCCATAGAACGACATCCAAAAGGGAGTATTCTTACAGGAACTCTATGCTTAAATACTTTTTATGCTTTAGGTTCAATCTATCTCTTTTGACTAACCTACTGAAATTTTAAATGCACAAAGGAATCTCTTGGGTTTTGATTTTTCAGGTTATATCTTTTGAATGATAATATGAGGGACATTGACAAGGTGTTGAAGAATTTGATATTAAATCAACATGTTCCTCTACCCAAGAAACAATGGTTTAAAGGACCAGGACATGTTCCAACCTTATGACAAAAGGAACATGGAGAGTTGAAGGTTTACAGTAGAAGGGAACTCGAAGTATCTTGACAGCGAGGTTCCAAAGATATGATGATATCCAAATCAAGGTATCTCCTGCTATAAACCTACAATGGAAGAACTTTGACTTATAAGACTAACACAAAAGGTAAAATTGTCACGTAACAGGAAGTTAGTAAGTCAAGTTCCTATCTCATTGTGAATATTTTTCTTGTCGAGTTTTTAATGCACATTTTGGTTTTTAAATGTTTGTAACTCTAAATGTTTTATGGATTTAAGTCGGCATCATCAATAAAAAGGTGGAAATGTCAAAAACAAAGAGAACCAAATAAGGAACACAATATTTGTGGATCTCAAGTTGATTCCTAACAACAACCTGACAATTCTAGGTTTTATTGAAGATGAAATTCTTCTATGCTTCAAACTTGAAACATGTTAATCTTTTCGTGCTTAATAAACCTAGTAGGAACTCTATAATAGGTATATGTATATGTAAGTTCCAAACAGGTTAAGATCAAGAAGCATGAAAATCAAAACATGCTATATTCTCTTTCAACATCAGGGAGATGGTAAGTAACACTAATCCATTAGATCTAAGTGATATATATGGATCTGTTTACCATGTGATATTTAGCGATTAATTGAAAGAGATATCTTGTTTATAAGTGTTGAATGAAAATGGGCACTTGATTACTTTTCTTAATAGAAGAGATGATAAACTATTTGTTCAAAGTCTTTTCTATAAACAGGATATGTGGCTATGTTTCAACAATTATGAAAGTAAAGATCTAACAACGGAATCTAGTTCCAGTCGTGTTTGATTATTCTTGCAGGAACACAGGATTGATAAAGAAGTTTCAAACCTTGAATCTAGGAAGACATGAGGAAAACAAAGTTATATTCTAATGGTCTTTACAGGTTATTTGGAATGGTTTTCAATGCCTCTTGCCACATCATCAACATGGAAACAATAGATCTTTGATTAACAAGACACCCTATGTTCCATTTAGGATGTTTGATGATAGAAGTGCTAAGGCAATTTACCCATAAACGCCTAGAATAGTAAAACATAAATAGTTTACTCTCTACCTTGTTTAATGTGCAATAAGTGAACATATTTTGAGACTAACAGGTTTGTTCCCATCAAACAGGTTATAAAAGATAAACTCACAAGTTCATGTAGAACTAACAAAGTTCCTAGTAAAGAAATATGTCAATAAGAATAATAGCAAGGGCTAGCTACACATGTTGAGGAACTTTTAGATGTTAAGTTCCAACTCTTGCAGCAAAGTTCAATGAACTCAATACAAGAAAGCAAGTTCCGTCGATGTTCCAGAGCTGAGATAATATTTGTTCCGACCAGAAAAATCTCAACAAACTATGGAACTCAGTGTCTTTCATGCATATGTAACCAAGGGGCAAACCTCAACAACCAAGGATCAGAGTACAGCTCGAGATATCAACCGAAAAAGATGAACTTCATAACTCATAGTTGTATAAAAGATAAGTCTGTTTTGTAGGTTGATGTAAACATATAATTGGTTGTTATTAGGTTAGATGTGCAGCAGGAACTTAATAAGCTTAAAAGGAAGAAGGTGCATCTCACATCCTGAACCTATTCTAGAACACCTAAAAAGGGTCGGAGATTAAAAAGGGTGTTTTGGAAAAATCTTGTTGAGTAAGGCACGTGAATGGAACAAGGCCAGGTTGGTTCTTAAAAGAAACAACCAATACAAAGATATGAATTGTCTTTAAGGAACTTGTTGCGTGAGTAGCTAGACTTGAAGCAAATTAAATAATACTTGTTCTTGCTATTTATATGGGATTAGAATTGTACCACATGGATGTCTTGTGTGTCTTGATATAAATTTTTATATAGACATCTATGTGGAACATAATCTAGGATAGAATGCTATCTAAGTTCCTTCTTGAAAATTGAGCTTTAAAATAGTCAATTTTTGTTTTCAAGATGGAATAGTTATTAGTTGTACTTATTTACATTGCTTATATTTCTGGTAGAACTAACGAGCCATTGTGCATTGGTTTTTGTTAATTCTTTGATGAGAAAATGTATTTGTAAGCGTTAACCACTGACAATGGAACTTGAGTCAGAAGTGAAAGTTCATATTAGATTTGAGATCGTCAAGGGACAGAACAATTACTTTGAGAACTCTCAGGTAAGCCATTATAATCAACCTAGGCTTTAAAGTTATATTCTTTCTGGTAAAAGACTACATAAGGTACAAGTTCCTTTTCACATTATGTCATTATATGAATTAAATTGATAAAATTTTTGTAGGAATAATGAAATATGTGAATTTGTGAACTGATTCTCTTATGGTTCTGTCTTGACTTGTCACATTCTTGTATATTACTTAATAGAACAAGACTTGATGAAACATAACATGAGCATAAAGTATTTTTCCCTTAAGTTATGTCAAGTTGGGGTTCCTATGCATGCTAAACTTAAAGTAAAGAATGTGCGCTTATTGTTTATGTGTCACACTTAGTTTTTGTGTTGTATAAGACATACTCACTTGCCTAAGAGTATTAGAGGTCTCATAATAGAACTATGGGTGCTGTCAAACACGAAGTTCCTAAGTTGCCAAATGAACAATAGAAGAAACTTTGATGGAACAAGACAGGTAAGTTCCCAGACCGTTTGTAACTCACGTGTTTATATTTCAGAGGGAACTAACCTATCCTTTTGCAACCTTTCAAGAATCCACACCATAAATCTTTGAAAGCAACATTATCCTACAACTCTAAGTTGTATTGCTTATACTTTAACTGTCTCATATTAATAAATTCGAAGATTCTTATTCACCCAATTCAATTTCCTCTTTCCATTCATACAATTTTACTTCTTATTCTTAATTTCCATGTGCTCTAAGTTCATTCATCATATATTTATGGTTCGTTGAAACGTGAAGAATGATAATCACATGTTGAGGGGGAAGTTGAAGAAAAAGTAGAAATAAGCACTTAAAAAGGAAGAAGAATGGTAAGGGACTCAGGGGGAATAAGGTAGGAACCAAGAAATCAAAATGGTTCATATCTGGTTGTGGAACTTAAGTGTATGAGTAAGTATTATCTTCATTGACTTCAAATGTGTTATTCTAGGAAAGCATGCAAAATTCGTGTAATGACACCCTATGAAAAAAAAAATAATAATAATAATAATAAATAAATAAATGATAAAAAGAAGAAAAAAGAAAAAGAAAAAGGGTGATCAAATATTTAATATCCTGGATATCTAAATATGAATAATATTGACTATGTTGATGTCATGTACTTGTATGCTTGGTGAGCCAGTGAAGGAACAGTAAGAAACGATGAAGGAACTTGACTATGATGAATCTGAAATCTATTCAAGTTCCAATGAGCAGAATGTTCCTCAAAAGTTGGTGGTTGAAGTAAAGGAACTTGGTATCAATTAGAAAGATGAATACGTGTTGTATTTAGCAGGAGGTTCAAGAGTTTAAGGTGAAGAACAATGTGGCGAACCTCATCTCAAAAGGTCTAAACGAAGAGCACAAATTCCACTTCATTTTCCCTCTACTTATTCTGTTTCATATGCTTCTTTATATATCCTTTGAGCTTGTGCTTTCATTTGTCTATTCATGCAATCCATTTTTAACTTTTTAACTTTGATTTTTACTTGATTTTTAACCTCTTATTTGTCAATTCAATTAAGGGTTTTGAAGTTGGGCCTTTGGATTGTGAGTTGGAAAATAGTGTGGAAATGGTACCCGTGTTTGAAAAGTGAGTACCTTGAGGCTTTTAGGAGCAACAAGTGTTTAACCATTATATTTACTTATTATATGGCGGTAGGTGTGACATGACTTTACGCATGTGTAATTTACGGAAATCAAACGTGTGGAACAATACCCTTTTTGATAATGACAAAAGGGGGAAGAATATGTATGATGCTTATGGTATGCAGTAGTTAAGTCTAAAGTTCATACATCATGATCATTGAAAGTATATATATATTGATAAGTGATGTGTATTGCTAAGTTCCTAACTATATGAAGTTCCTGTGTATGTTCCTAACTTGTTCTAATGTTATCTCCTTGAAAAACTAAGGGGGAATAGATGTACAACAATTGGTCTTATAATGTGTGATAAGCATCATTAGTTTGTCATCATCAAAAAGGGGGAAATTGTTGAGTAATTAGGTTTTAATGATTATAAACTAATGATGATTATCTATCTAACATGTTTGTTTAGTTGTGTATAGAAAGGACAAGTTATGCTTGGAACAGGGTACAAGGAACCCGAGTAATGACAGGTATATATTAGGAACTTAAGCAATATAGGATAAGCAATAAAGGAACAAGAACAATGATGAGTGTTATGGTTGATAAGGAACCATGAAGGTAACTACGTAAATAGATGTTTGCATATGTTATCTTCATGAGGTAAGTCTCCTATGCATATATAGGTTATGTATGTGTAGGAGTCTTTTAATTTAGTTTAGTTTTCCAGTTTGCTAGCTCTAGCTTAATTTTGTTTTGTTTTAGTTTTCTTTATTGTTTTTATAAATAAAAATAACCTTCTGTTTTATTCTGTTATCCTCAGAAGTTTGCTCAGTTTGTCATCATCAAAAAGGGGTCTTGATGATGATGTTAATGATTGAGCAAACTTCTATCAAATAAGAGTCTTTTAGTGTTTTGATGTTTGCAGGATAAGTAAACTCTGGGAGTTGAAGTGAGGACTGAAACAGAGAAACATTAGAAGACTAAGGATGACAAGTAAAGAAGAAGAAGAGTTCCAGAAATGGAACTTCAAGGTGTTCCTTGACAGGATCATATCAAGGGTTGTAATGACCTGTATCCGGTGTAATGCTGGGGAAAAGGTGTGTCCTGACAGGAACATATCAACGGGTTGTAATGACCTGGTTTCGGTGTAATGCTGGGGCAAAACCTAAGATCTAGAATACATCAAGACTACAAGATTCCAGAACAAGAGTTTCAGAGAATCAGCATGAAGACAGAGAAATCGAAGTATATCGATCTAGGATTCATGTAAGTATGTTGGACATAAAAGTAAGTCTGGAACAAGTCTATAAAACCAAGGTGAACTCTAAACAGTCAATGAAATTAGAGTTACTGACTTGTCAGGAACTCAGAGACTGTCAGAGTTGCAGAACCTAATCGGAACTTAAGTCTGCACGTCGTTAAAGCTCGGTTTAATGATATAAATATTTACCTAATACGTGCATATCTTTTAGGGATTTGGTTTTACAGAAGAAAGATATTTATTTTCTAATAAATCCCTTTTGGAAAAAGATAAGTTATTTTTGGAAAGTATTTTCAGAAAAATAAGTTTTAAATAAAATTTGATTTTATGGTAAGTATATCTTTTGGAAAAAGATAAGCTAGTATATTTGGAAAATATAAGTTTGGAATAAAATCTGATTTTACAGCAAATATAACTTATTATTATTGACAAAATATATTCTTAACAAAAAGATATATTTTTGGAAAGATTTTTTTTAGTAAATATCTTTTAAACATATCTTTTGAGAAAACTTATCTTTTACGAAAAGAATGATTTGGGTGTACTATAAATAGGCTCATATGTATTCATTCAAAGTCGAGGCTGACGAAGATTAGTGGTCGTGCTTAATGGTTTCATCCTTCACCACGAAGCTAAGTCAAACCTCCAGGTCAAAGTTCCAGTCAGGTTTGGTTTCAGTTCGTCCAGTAAGTTCCAAACAAATCTTGAGTGTCCAGCATATTAGTTTTATCTCTTTATTCATTGATATGTATTTAGAGTTATTCTTTGAGATCTTATAATTGGGAAAAAAGGTTTTGAGTGTTTTATGTATTGGGGTGTGAGAGTTCGTTAGGATTCTCGTTATTATAATTGTAAGAGTGCAATGTGTGAGCTTCTAGGGTGAAGCCGATTAAGCTTCTAGTGTGAAGCCGAGTGTAGGCACTTCGGGAGTGCTGAGTGAATCTAAGTGTGGGGCTTAGGTTGGGTAGGATAGAGTCTTATCGAGTAGCAAGTGTCCTTGGTGGAACTTGTGAGAAAGGTCCGTGTATAATAGGATGTAACTAGGTGTTTCGCCCTATTATAGTGGATTGGTTTGGTTTGAAATCCCTTGGAGGGTCGAGGTTTTACATCCAGTTGGGCCCTGGATGGTTTCCTCGTAAAATCCGCTTTGCATTGTCTAAGTTCCTAACATCAATCAGTTTTATATTCCGCGAAAAGTAGGCACTAGGAACATACTACAATTCACCCCCCTCTTGTAGTATATCATCCGAAATAACACCATGATACCTCGATTAAAAGCCAAAAGGACTCGCTTACAGTTGGTGGTCATGTTTTTGAGTTCCCATACACGATATTGCAATTGACCACCAGACCAGGAGAACGATTTTTCAAGTATAGGGATCTTGCAGGTATCGGCCTGAATGTGGCCTTGGACATCCAATTGGCTACTGAAGGTGGGTAATTGGGTAGGTCTCTTCCTCAGACTATCAAAGTGATCACCATCCTAACCATCCCAAAGACTCCCACTATTCTCCAACGTGTCGTCATCAGAATTGTCCTCCTCAAGAGTCTTCAGAGTAATCATCAGCCATTTCTCCACCTCTTTAGATATCTGACACATACCTGCCCATCTACCTATCCCTCTCATTCTTCCACCACTAACAGCTCCTCTAGTTGCACGCCCTCGAGGGCCACCACCTCGTCCTTTACCTCTGCCAGCACTTTTCTTGCTCTTTACGATATCATCCAAAGACATATCCATAAGGACAAATATTTAAGAGAAACAGATGCTTCCTCAAATGGGGTGATTAAAAACAGAAATTTAGTTCAATAGTACATATGAATTATCAAAAAACCCATTCATCAAATCATAACTAAATAACATGAATTGTTATAAATCCCATATCTAAGTCTAAATCACATAAGAACGATAATATCCACAATCAATTACAACAGAACATTGAACTGCATTACAAACCTTGCCCTGGTCAAATTCTAACAAATTCCCATAAACCTGGGAGAGTACATTGATTTATCGTTCAACAGAGAAATACTATAATGCTTACAGCCAGCACGGACCACATTCTTCATAAAAAAATTGCATAGAAAAGATAAAGGCAAGCAAGGGAAACATCATCGATTCATGAACTTTATATTAACAACCCCAACTCCCACCTCCCAAAATTCTAAATTATCCCTTTGACCCCTTTTCTTCCTAAAAAAAACCAACAACCAACTTGAGGATATTGTATCCTACCTCCAATTTTTCCTACTATATATATATATATATATATATATATATATATATATATATATATATATATATATATATATATATATATATATAAATATATATATATATATAATATATATATATATTTATATATATATATATATATATATATATTCTTTTTTTTTTTTGAGAATGTAAATTTCCGAAGATCAAATCAAAACATTAAGTTGATGAGGCTAAAATCAATAAACAACGGAAATTGGTACAAATCCCCTTTTGCTGTGTACAAAGTCCCCAAGTCTTATCTCCTTGTTTAATGGGTAAGGTTATCGCATTGAGAATTTATTTTTCCTAATTTCAAGGAGAAAACAAATAGCGTAAGACTCAAAACCATACCACAGAATCAATGAAGCAAAACGAAAGGATGAACGTCGAGCGTAGCAGAAGGTGGGCGACTTTCTCTCTCCTCAAGCCTTTGTGTTTATCTCTCTAAAATCTGGAGATTAATATGAGAAGGAGATCTCTTAACGCGGAAGTTTCGCTTTTATTGCTCCGAGTTTGGGTAATGGGCCACCAAGGTTAAGCTGTAAACCAACCCATTAACAAATTAAAGTTTTTCATACGGGTGGGCTGGTTCTACCCTATATAAAAGCGGGTTATCACGGGTCATCTCCCATACCAAGGATGGGCGTCAAGAGGGTCACTAGGCAGCAAGGCGACAATCGGGGCTAGGGGGCCTGCCTTGGTGCTCAGCTAAGCACTTCCCCATAAAGAGCTTTATTTTGATATAGCCTTGTATTTCTAGTGAACACCTACTTGACAGTAACACAATAATGGGCCATTTGGACGAGCTAATGGACTCAAATTTTGTGGTCCACCATATTTTGGGCCAAGAAAGACCATGGAGGTGTCGGTTTTCCAAACAGAGGTCCCGAAGTATGAGTTTGGGCAGCAGGCGGTCCGAAAAACGTGAGATGCTTCTAGAAGGTTCTGGGCTTCTCTAAAGTGTTCTTTTGGTAGAGTATTCTAGAGGGGATGTCTCTAGAATATTCAAGGGTCATCTTGTACATAGTATAAGTGTCTAGGGTCTCCTATGTATGTACATAAGAGTAGTGTGTTCTAGAATGTTCTAGGGTGGTCTTGGACATTCTAGCTAGGGAAGGATGTGGAAACCTCCTTGTAGGTATGTTCCTTTGGAGGTGGGAACGTTCTAGATTAGTGTAGAAAGTGGTAGTCTAGAACCCTCCATTTGAGGAGGTTAGGAATTCTCTAGAAACTTAGGGGTAGAGCTTGGATGCCTATAAACAGGCCATCCTATTCATTTGTAAACTTTAGCCAACACAATCCAACACACTTATAATTTCTCTTAAGCAATCAAAGCATTCCTTTGAAATATCTTATGAGCATCTTTCTTATCTTACTTAGCCGAATTCGTAGCACACTTAGCCTAGCAAAACAAGGGGAGTCCTGACTAGGAGACTAACGGGTGATGTCGACTAGTGGACCTCGTGCAAGAGCACTTAGGGAAATAAGTCAGCACGTGACAAGTGATATCAAAGCAACGTCGATCGTGAGGGCGGTCTGTTGCGTCGGGTGCTAGCTATTGTGTGGACAAAGTTACAATGGCATCGGGTGTTGGTCAACCGGAGGGCGTCGAGGAGACGTCAAAGACGAAGAAGCAATCGACTATGGAGAGTCGTATTGCTAAGTTAGAGGGTAGCATTGGAGCTATCTCCAATGACGTTGAGGGGATGAAGGAGCTCACCTCGACAATGGGGCAAGACGTCGAAGCGGTGAAGTCCCTCTAAGGATCTTGTGCGTGGCATCGATGGGATCGATGGCCGCATCCAAGTCTTGGAGGTAAAGGCAGAGGCAGCGGCATCGGGAGCCAAGGAGGCGGCCCATGAGCTTGTCTCTCAAGTGGTCGACGCAATCAGGGGAGAGTTGGCAAAGCTCCAAGAAACCCTTCAAGGGCAGCTCCAAGCAATGAAGGAGCAAGTAGAGTCACTCAAAGGTGATGTGGCTCTATGTAGGGCGGCAGTGGCCGGGTGCGCCATAAAGGGGTCGGGGCCTAGGATGAAGGTTCCGGAGCTGCCAAGATTCGAGGGGAAGCGTGACCTTAAGGCTCTTGACAACTTCCTATGGAGCGTCGAGAGATACTTTGAGGCCATGCATATGGAGGATGATGCTTCCAAAATTTGCCTTGCCACGATGTACTTATCGGATGATGCTATCCTTTGGTGGAGAAGGCGACAAGAGGACATCAAGAAGGGGTTGTGCTCGATTGCAACATGGGACGAGTTCAAGAAAGACTTGAAGAGGCAATTCTACCCGGAAAATGCCGAGAAGCTAGCTATGAAGAAGCTACGTGGTCTAAGGCAAACAGGTTCGATTCGGGACTACATCAGTGCGTACTCGTCACTCATGCTCGAGATCCCCGACATGAAGGAGAAGACTCGCTTGATCTTTTTCATGGATGGCTTATAAAGGTGGGCTGAGCAAGAGTTCAGGAGACGTGGGGTCAAGACTCTTACGGAGGGCATTGCTGTGGCGGAGTCCTTGGTCGAAGTTTCGAGTGGGTCAAGGCACGACAGGGGCAAGACGATCGAGGAGAGCGACCATGAGGGGGAGGAGGCATCACTCCAATCAAGGGTCAAGCACGGCGAATATGGCAAGGAGAAGGCCCAATCCAAGGGGGATAGTCGCAACGAGGAAGGTAAGTCTTGCAAGCCATTCTCTTGTTGGTTGTACGGAGGGCCGCACATGGCTCGCACTTGCCAACGACGACAAAATTTAAGTGCCATCATCGCCAATCTCGGGGAGGAGCCCGCACCAGAGAAGGCCACACTAGCCAATATGCGGCTCCTCAATGCTGAGGTAGTCGAGG
Source organism: Chenopodium album (assembly GCF_948465745.1). Taxonomy (NCBI): domain Eukaryota; kingdom Viridiplantae; phylum Streptophyta; class Magnoliopsida; order Caryophyllales; family Amaranthaceae; genus Chenopodium; species Chenopodium album. The sequence goes on along the minus strand of NC_137846.1, from coordinate 23,229,768 downwards.
CACACTCGCCAATATGCGCCCATGGGAGAGGCACACTCGACAAATGAAGAGGCAAGCACGAAAAAACAGGGCAACTTTGTGTTTGTCAACGGAGAGGTGAACGGGGGTTATGCTAGGATGCTTGTGGACTCAGGGGCGTCACACAATCTTGTGAGCTTAAGGGAAGCCAAGAACCTAGGCATAAATCTCACCAAGGTAGATGGCGAGTTAAAAGTCATTAACACCGAATCCACGCCGGTGTATGGGAGAGCGTGGAAAGTCCCTATCTGCTTAGGGAAGTGGAAGGGAAAGGTCGACTTCTTAGTAGTCGAATTGGACGACGAGGACGTGGTGCTGGGCATGGAGTTCATTGACAGCGTCGCGCCTGTCACCATGGATCGTGATGTTATGACCATCACACACAAGGGGTGCGAGCATGTGATTAAGCTTGCAAGGGGCGAGGAAGTTGGAGCAAGGCTCGCTTCCATGAAGGCATGGTGGGCGCTGGGCCTAAGCGTCAACAGTCGGTCCGACGATGGGTTGGAAACTCGGTGCCAAAGGCAAGGCACCAAGGTGCGTCTCATGTATGGGACAAAGGGGCTCAAGTGTGGAGTCCAACGGAGGGATGTGCAGCGAAGCGCGAAAGCATCCAAGGGACGAGTGGTGCGCTAGACCGGGTCGCGGGCACATACTCCAAAGGTCAATCTTGCCGAGGTCGGCAAGAAATTGGGTGGGGAGAATGTCACGGGTCATCTCCCACACCAAGGATAGGCGTCAAGAGGGTCACTAGGCAACAATCGGGGCTAGGAGGCCTGCCTTGGTGCTCAGCTAAGCACTTCCCCCTAAAGAGCTTTATTTTGATATAGCCTTGTATTTCAAGTGAACACCCACTTGACATTAACACAATAATGGGCCATTTGGACGAGCTAATGGGCTTCAAATGGGCTCAAATTTTGAGGTCCACCATATTTTGGGCCAAGGAAGACCATGGAGGTGTCCGTATTCCAAACAGAGGTCCCGAAGTATGAGTTTGGGCAGCAGGCAATCCAGAAAACGTGAGATGCTTCTAGAAGGTTTCGGGCTTCTCTAAAGTGTTCTTTTGGTAGAGTATTTTAGAGGGGATGTCTCTAGAATATTCAAGGGTCATCTTGTACATAGTAGAAGTGTCTAGGGTCTTCTATGTATGTACATAAGTGTAGTGTGTTCTAGAATGCTCTAGGGTGGTCTTGGACATTCTAGCTAGGGAAGGATGTGGAAACCTCCTTGTAGGTATGTTCCTTTGGAGGTGGGAACGTTCTAGATTAGTGTAGAGAGTGGTAGTCTAGAACCCTCCATTTGAGGAGGTTAGGAATTCTCTAGAAACTTAGGGGTAGAGCTTGGATGCCTATAAATAGGCCATCCCATTCATTTGTAAACTTTAGCCAACACAATCCAACACACTTGTAATTTCTCTCAAGCAATCAAAGCATTCCTTTGAAATATCTTGTGAGCATCTTTCTTATCTTACTTAGCCGAATTCGTAGCACACTTAGCCTAGCAAAACAAGGGGAGTCCTGACTAGGAGACTAACGGGTGATGTCGACTAGTGGACCTCGTGCAAGAGGACTTAGGGAAATAAGTCAGCACGTGACAAGTGATATCAAAGCAACGTCGATCGTGAGGGCGGTCTGTTGCGTCGGGTGCTAGCTATTGTGTGGACAAAGTTACAATGGCATCGGGTGTTGGTCAACCGGAGGGCGTCGAGGAGACGTCAAAGACGAAGAAGCAATCGACTATGGAGAGTCGTATTGCTAAGTTAGAGGGTAGCATTGGAGCTATCTCCAATGACGTCGAGGGGATGAAGGAGCTCACCTCGACAATGGGGCAAGACGTCGAAGCGGTGAAGTCCCTCTAAGGATCTTGTGCGTGGTATCGATGGGATCGATGGCCGCATCCAAGTCTTGGAGGTAAAGGCAGAGGCAGCGGCATCGGGAGCCAAGGAGGCGGCCCATGAGCTTGTCTCTCAAGTGGTCGACGCAATCAGGGGAGAGTTGGCAAAGCTCCAAGAAACCCTTCAAGGGCAGCTCCAAGCAATGAAGGAGCAAGTAGAGTCACTCAAAGGTGATGTGTCTCTACATAGGGCGGCAGTGGCCGGGTGCGCCATAAAGGGGTCGGGGCCCAGGATGAAGGTTCCGGAGCCGCCAAGATTCGAGGGGAAGCGTGACCCCAAGGCTCTTATATGTTTCTTTTATCCAAGCAAGGTCTGTGGTTGAGGTGAACTCATATGTATCAACTTTGTTTTCTGAGGGAGGCTGAGTTTATTTGATAATTTGTAGAATCATGAGATTTCTTCATCAAGAAAAGAGAGGGTGAGTTCATTGACTTTGGTTTATTGTATGAATATTTTTTTTTTACTACTATTAGGGTGTTTTACAAATTTGAAGACAGTAGAGTTTAATAGAAAGTGAATCAACAGAGAATAGAAAGAGGGGAATTAGTCACTACTTACTCATGTTTAGATTTGTACAGAACTTCTTGCTTTATCTCAAACTAGTTACTATTTCTGTTGTTTGAATGTGTACAGGACTTATTGATCTATCTCATTTCCCTGTAATGGGAATGCTTGTAGTAGTTATTATGATACACAATGCAGCTCGTTTAGTATTTTTGATTTCTCAACTTATTTCTATTTCAATAAATAAATAATTAATTATTAGATAAAGCTAAAGTTAAAGAACATATTAGTATACACTTTATTAACAGGACTGAGGTTCATTTTCAAGCTTTGACAATTCATTAGCCCTCCGTGCTGATCCTATAGTAAGTGTCATCTACATATAAGGTGTTTTGGAGAACAAAATTCTTAAGCAGTTGGGCACTTAGGCTTAGTGGCTTCAAATTATTTCATTGCAATTTTTGCTTCTTGATAATTACGAACCATTGAACCACTAATTTGGGAGCCTCGAACTGTAGAGACTCGAAAGCAGATGAAAAGCCCCCAAACTATAGCAGGGTCAGTCAGGTGCTGTCATAGCCAATTATAATGCTTCTACATCTCTCTACTAATTAGTGGGAGCTCCATTAAGCTATGAATTTTTACTCCGTAAAAGTTTCAATGCTAAATTGTACCAAGTGGCATTGAGAGCTTTTGGCCTTTTGGTATAATACGTTGATAGGTGTGCATCTTATAAAAGTAGGAAGTCTTGCAGAATACCATATAACAAAAGTTGTTTATATCTAATTGCTCATGGATTCATGTTTGTACTAGGTTTCTGCCATCAGTCTGAGTTTTTGTTCTTTCATATAGCAAGTGATCAGCTGTCACTCTATCACATTGCACAGTATTACTAATCTTCTTATTTTTGCTGAATGTTTTTTTATGTTTCATAAGTGTATAGAATTATATGTTTGTAAGACCATGCATGCTTTGCTTTAACATCAAAAGTTCCTTTATTTCCACTTGTTTTCTTTTGAACTATCATATCATTCGATGTTTTGTTCAATATTTGGCTACGCATTGCTGTTCTCTTGAGAGAGAAGATTATATCTCAGGGTTTAAGATATCACTCGTAATGATTTCTCTCTTCCTTTTTTCTTAGGTTATGGCTGCACTTGGCATTGAGTATTTTGAGCATATTCTCATTGATATCATAAAAAAATTGCTCTCATCAAAAGGCTTATGTTCGTGAAGGTTATTTGGCTGTCTTCAAGGTATTTTACAATTTCTAACTTCCAGCTGTTGAGGATGGAATTTTCAATGATAGTTGGCGTATTAGACAAAGCTCTGTTGAACTGTTGGGAGACTTGTTTGGTTTTGGGTTTTTTTTTACCTGTTTACTTATTTATTCTGTTTGTTATGGTTGATTTCATATTGCTATCTTCAGTTGTCTTGCTCACAAAGAAAATTACATTCTCTTTAGGTTGCTGGAACCTCTGGGAAGGCATTGCTAGAGGGAGGTAGTGATGATAAGGGGGCTAGTACGGAAGCACAAGGACGTGCTATTATTGAGGTTCTTGGTAGAGAAAAACGTAATGATGTTCTTGCTGCCTTATACATGGTCAGGACTGATGTCAGCGTCTCAGTGCGTCAGGTAGCTATCCTGTTTTTGCTTTCTTGGAGATCTTTTTGTTGTTCTGAAGTTTGGTTTACTTACTATATAAACTTATACTTGGTTTGTGTTTGTTCTGTTACAGGCTGCTTTACATGTTGGAAGACCATAGTAGCAAATACCCCTAAGACACTCAAAGAGATTATGCATGTATTGATGGATACCCTGATAATGTCACTTGCATCTCCATCTAATGAGGGGCGGCAGGTTTGTTAATATCTAAACCTATACTCAACTGAGATAATTACCTTAATTAGTGAACTGTTTACTAACTTGCACTGAGTTTGTCTACTAGGTTGCAGCAAGGGCGTTGGGTGAGCTTGTTAGGAAGCTTGGTGAAAGGGTCCTTCCAAAGATTATACCAATTCTATCAGATGGACTGAAAGATCCTGATACTGGCAGAAACAAGTATGAAATATATAGTGACCTTATCAATTATTGGATCATGCTTTTGTGGAATATCTTCCAATGACATGATATCTATCTTACATATTCTTTTGCTCTTCCAATAGAAAATTTTTCTGTTTGGTCTTGGAATGTGATCATTAGTTTTTATTCTTTTGCCAATTTGAATATGATTGTTATCCTTTATAAAACTGTCATTAACTTAAATTCCACAAAAAAAATGTTTTAATGTACAGTAGTATAAAATTTTTTTATTTCCTTTTTCCATACTTTGTATCCAAGTACAATGTGTTTTTTACCTATGTGTTCATGTTATTTGCGACTTTGTGTAAGTTGACAATTATGAGGAGATAAAGCTGAGTTAAGCTGTTCATCCTCATTCTCTGAGTATATGGTCTTAGGTTTCAGTTTCATTTAAAATATCTTATATATATCTACTGTATGTAGCCTTTTCTTCGTACAAAAGACAACTTTAAGTGGAATGCTTATATATATCTTACCTGTTTTTTTTTGTGTTACTGTGCAATGCTTATAGAAACCAGTATTTAGTCACTCCTTTAGTGATTGAATTTTGGCATAGATGTTGTCATCGTAGGTTTCTTCATGTGGATAAATTTTTTTTCTACTTGGTACCGTGATTATGGCCTGATGTAGTGTTTGAATGTTTTATAAAAGTACACATCTTCATAACTCACTGAAAGCCTCTCTTTCTAAAGGGAAGAATTCCTTCCAATTATTGTTTCTTTAATTATTGCTTCAAAATTAGGGTTGTAATTGTTATTTCTTAGTCTTCTAAGTTTCTGTGGGGTAATCCTTCTGTGGCCTTTTATTGTTGATTCTGGTAAGGATGACTGACACTGAAAATATATTAACGATTACTTGTATATTTTCTTTATCTGGTGACAGGGTGTTTGCATTGGTCTAAGTGAGGTGATGGCTAGTGCTTGGAAAAATTCAGTTGATTAGTTATATGGACAAACTTATCCCTACTATTCGAATTGCTCTTTGTGATAGGTGTGTGTTATATCTTCCTATGTAGAGATTGTCATAATATTGTTATGGTTTTATTACCAAAACATAGCACTTTTTGAGTTGTGGGCAAAGCATTTTAATTAGTAACTTGATATCTTTGTCTTTTCATTGGCAGTGAGCCCCCGAGGTCCGTGAGTCAGCAGGCATGGCATTTAGTACTCTCTACAAGGTTCTATATTTTATTCTTTTCTCTATTCCTGTAACTTTTTTTAAATATTTGAAGTTATTGATTCAATATTATTTTCAGAGTGCTGGACTGCAAGCAGTTGATGAGATTGTTCCTACCCTTCTGACACCGCGTTAGATGGTCTTAAACAATTCTTAAGGCTAGTTACCTCATCCATTGGCCACGTTGGTAATTAGAAATGAAAATTATTCCTGGCCTGTAACTGATCTGTTCTCCCTTGATAATGGTAAATTCAGTGTGAGGACTACAGCTATATTGCCTCACATCTTGCCGAAGCTGGTTCAGCTTCCCCTCAGGTATGTACATCTTCTCTGTCTGATGTATGTGCTCTACAAAGATCTTTTTTATAGTTTCTTACTCTTATCAATGTCTTCAGTGAATTTAATGCACATGCTCTTGGAGCTTTGGCGGAGGTTGCTGGAGCTAATTTGAATTTGCACCTTAATACTGTTCTCCCCGCATTGCAGTCTGTAATGGGTGATGACAATGTGGTATGCGGCATTCCAAGCAATTAATTCTTTTGCCCCAAGCCAGACATGTTGCTTTTCCTTTATGAAATGTACAATTTCTGACAAGTTGGCCTTTAATCTATAGAATGTCCAAGATTTAGCGAAGAAGGCTGCAGAGACTGTTGTATTGGTCACTGATGAGGAAGGAGTTGACTCTTTAATATCAGAGCTTATTAAAGGTTCTGGTGATAGTAAAGTGTGTTATGCAACTTCTAATATCTTAATTTGTCAAGCATGAGTTATGCTTCCCATCAAATGAAAGTTATTGTTACTAATAACTAGTCTAAATTCAGGCATCAATTAAGAGAAGTGCTTCATACCTTAGTGGCCATCTCTTTGAGAACAGCAAGCTCTACTTGGATGATGAAGCTCCCAGCATGGTATCTACTTTGATTGTTCTGCTCAGTGATTCTGATCACGACACTGTTGTGGTATAATGCGTTGCTTATTTTCTTTGAAATCTCTATCTGATGGAGTGTTTCTTAACTCTTTTTTTTTTGTTTCGGTTCATTTTTATAACGACACTGCCTGGGAAGCTTTGTCAAGGGTTGTCAGGTCACTTCCTAAAGAAGTATTCCCCAGTCACATAAAGCTGGTTCGTGATGCTGTATCCTTGGCAAGAGATAAGGAGCGCAGAAAGAAGAAGGCAAGTTTCTCTAGATTTTTTTTGTGGCAGTTAGAACTTTCTGTTATTAGTTATATGTTGCTGCACTATGCTTTAAGTGGAATTTTTTAATTTTCTCAATATGTTCAATGGCAAATTAAATCTGCAGGGAGGACTGGTTCTAGTACCTGGATTTTGTCTTCCAAAGACTCTGAAAGCTGTGCTGCCAATCTTTCTGCAAGTATCTCCTTGTTTTTCACCCTCTTGTTGTCGTATAACTCTAATAAGAATGTGTAATGGAGTTAACTCTAATTAACCCATTTGCGGCTTTTCTTGAAAAGTTTGTTATGTCTCATATATTGTCGTTATTATGTGCATATGTTAGTGCTTTGTTTGAGAACCTTGTTAAACATATAGCAATGAAACAATTGCTTCGCTTTGTTGACAAGGTCTAATAAGTGGGTCAGCTGAACTGAGGGAACAGGAAGCATTAGGCCTTGGAGAATTGATTGATGTAACAAGTGAACAAGCGCTGAAGGCATTTGCTATACCAATAACTGGGCGTGTTCTCATCTTCATTGCAATATAGAATTATTATCATTTTCTGCACTTTAAAGGTTTGATGTGTTGGCATTGAAAGATGACAAGGTAATAATCGCGTCGTCAAACGACTACACCTAGATCAAATACAATTTATACAACCTAAACAAACCTAATACGAGTATGAGGCAAGCATAGGGGTCGAACCACAGAGAACGGTTAAACACCACCAAATGTTATCGACAATTAAGCTAGTCCGGAATAGGAGATAAATAAACTAAAGTCTAAATATGCTAAAACAAGAAATAAAACATTAAGGGAAATGGTTTAGGAATAGCATTCACTTGAACATAAACAAAGGCATAGAAATTGAATTAATTATGAACTAAACATGCTCAAATATCGAAATAAAGGATCCAATCTAGCCGCCTTCCGGGGTCAATTGGCTTCTCCTAACATAGCCTCTATGTTTCCACATTAGAACCATATACTAGGAGGTACTATTAAATAACAATCGATATAAATGAACTTAGCTAAGTCAACTTCCGTTTCATGTTAGCAAAGATTCACTCCCAATCAACTAACAACATGCATTTTGCAAGTAGATTGAAGAACATCAAGCATATAAAGACTTTAATCACAATAAATCAATTCCAAACCCTTGAACATTCTCAAGATCCAACTACACCACAACCATCCCCTTAATGGGGAAATTACTCACTAATCATGATAACAACAAGATTAATCAACAAATAATCAAGAATCAACATGATTAACAAGCAATACCAACAACAAAAACAATAATCAAAATAAAACAATAAAAATAGAGGAGAGAGAGTTAGAGATTCTCATTGATTGAAGATGAAAGTCTACAAACAAGATGATCAATCTTCTTCTTCAAAATCCAAGCTCAACAATGGTGAAACCCTCACTTTCTCTCTCTAAACTACTCTAATCCTAAGCTAAACCTAGAGAGAGAAGCTCTCCTAAAACCTAGGGAAAAAGATCTAAAAGAATGAAGTTCTTTTCTCTACAAAACAAGACCCGCAATATATAAAGAATCGCGCAAAAACGCTGAACAGGACCCGCTGTGCGCCCGCGCATGGTAGTTGTGCGCCCGCGCGTGCGCCCTCGCAGCGGTCTGTGCGCCCTCGCAGCGGCCTGCGCTCCCTCGCAGCAGCCCGCGCGCCCGCGCAAAGTAGCTGCGCGCCTGCGCATTTGTGGGTTGCGCGGCTTGTGCTTTGGTGTGTGCGCTCGTGCTGCTGGTTGCGCGCCCACGCACCGTAGCTGCGCGCCCGCGCGGTGTTGGTGTGCGCCCGCGCACATGTCGTGCACAGGCCGCGCAAAACTTTCTGCCTCGATTATGCAATTTCGCCAATTTTGCGCGGGTTCTCACAGGGCTGCGCGCCCGCACATTATTCGCGCCCTTGCACCTTGCTTTCTTCGATTCTTCTCTCATGATTCCTTGGCTTCTTCTTTGCATTCCAAGACTTCAAATACCTAAGCACAAACACCAAGGGAAGCAATAAGGTATAGGGAACGGTGCAAACACGCAATGAAGGCAAGCATACAACAATATACGCGATTTCATTAAAATCACATTGAGACATGTATGCACGCATTATTTGAACAAAACAACTACAAAACACCCTAAGACAAGGTAAAACAAGGCATAAACACTATCCTAAGAGTGACATAAATGTCACTCATCAAAAGACAGTATATGCTTTCAGTTTCTTTGCTGGTCAAACATTTGTCTCTTTCTTTGTGTTGATATGCTTTAACCCTCTAGTGGTAATTATTTTATGCATATAGCACCAGTTACGGTGTTGCTGTGTGACTGGGAGGTTACGGGTTATTGGTATATTTCCAATTTTATGTTGTCACCCTTCTAAATCTCCCTGTTGCCTTTCTTGTAATTGATTTTTCAGTACATCGAAGACAATCAACTGGCAGATCTACTAAAGGAGCTTTTAGATTCAGCTTTGTCCTCCAGTTGGACTGTCAGACATGGTTCAGTTCTCACTATCTCATCATTTCTTCGGCAATGCCCATCAAGGGTTTGTTAGTCATCTTTGTCACAATAAATTATATCTATGCTGAAAGACAAGTTGAAAGATGAGAAGGTAAAGACTGAGACACACACTAGTGTTCACTGGTAGCAGGATGTAATGAATTTTTCTTATTCCTTTTCTCAAATCCTGATCAGTATTTTTTCCTCCAAATGCAGTTCCCAGTACGTGAAAGTTCGACTAAAGCACTAGGAAGATCCTTGCTTTATCAAATTCAAAGTGATACATTAAGCAGTGCCTTGCATGCTCAAACTTTATCGTCCATAGTTATAGCACTGCAAGATGACTCCGGTGAAGTTAGACGAAGGGCATTATGTTCCCTCAAGGCTGCTGCAAAGTTAAGCATTTTCCATTAATCCTAGACATTATCTTTTCATATATTCCTCCTATCTTTATTTGTATGTTGATATATGGCTCTAAATTTTATTGTCTGGTAGGCAAATCCTGCGGCCATTTTTGGCCATGTGTCAATTTTTGGTCCTGCATTGGCCGAGTGTATGAAGGATGGAAGTACACTTGTGAAGCTTGCTGCAGAACAATGTGCTTTGCATTCTTTCCAATTGGCTAAAGGTAACTTCATCTGCTTCTATCCTTCCATACAACCGCTGTTTACTCAAGTGGGGTGATTAAATCTGAAAATCTACAAAAATAGAAATTTAGTTCAACAGTACATATGAATTATCAAAAAAAAACCCATTCATAAAATCATAACTAAATAACATGAATTGTTATAAATCCCATATCTAAGTCTGAATCACGTAAGAACGATAATATCCACAATCAATTACAACAGAACATTGAACTGCATTACAAACCTTGTCCTGGTCAAATTCTAACAAATTCCCATAAACCTGGGAGACTACATTGACTTATCGTTCAGTAGAGAAATACTATAATGCATACAGCCAGCACGGACCATATTCTTCATAAAAAAATTGCAGAGAAAAGACAAAGGCAAGCAAAGGAAACAGTATCGATTCATGAGCTTTATATTAACAACCCCAACTCCCACCTCCCAAAATTCTAAATTATCCCCTTTGACCCCTTTTCTTCCTAAAAAAAAAAACCAACAACCAACTTGAGGATATTGTATCCTACCTCCAATTTTTCCTACTATATATATATATATATATATATATATATATATATATATATTATTTTTTTTGCGAATGTAAATTTCCAGAAGATCAAATCAAAACATTAAGTTACTGAGGCTAAAATTAATAAACAACGGAAATTGGTGCAAATCCCCTTTTGCTGTGTACAAAGTCCCCAAGTCTTATCTCCTTGTTTAATGGGTAAGGTTATCGTGTTGAGAATTTATTTTTCCTAATTTCCACAATCATATTTGACAATAAAGGCTTTCATAAGTTCGGATTTACAACTATAAATTAAATTTTCGAATACCATTAAAGATACTACTTTCAATTTTAAGTGTGATTTCCAAACATACGAATCATAATAGATTAAAATAATTGAGGTAGCAGAATCTTCAGACAAATTAAGAAACAATACGACTCAATTACAAAGGAACTCCATTGACGAAGACTCTGATAATTTGAGCAGACTATGACGCGAGCAATGAAGGAGCAAACGAGGACCATCGAAGGAGGCAGACCAAAAAAGAAAGCATTAACATTACCACTCAAAATTGGATCCAGATAGGTGAACCTAATTTATTTATTGATGTAATTGCATTATTCAATTAGTATGTACTGCTAAGTGGTGGGTAGTTTTGATGTTGTTGAAATTAGTGAGCTAAGCATGGATTTTGAGCTAAGCAGATGAAAAGCCCTAAATTGAAAATTCCATAAAATTCGTTGAACCCTAGAAATCTAAAACAGTTGAACAACATTTTTGATAGCGAAATTAAATAAATTGATGGATTACCTTAATTAATATAAGGATAGATGAGAGGAATTTGTCATCAATTTGGAGAAACAACTTTAATTTGGAGAGAATTCACAAATGGTGAATTTTCTGAACAATAAAAGGTGAATGAAAGAGGGAGGTTTAGTTAAGTTAGTTAAAGGGGTTAACCAAGGGTTAGCTTCTTTTTATTTTTCTTTTTTTTAGGTGGTTAAATTGCTTAACCATGGGTTTAATGTGGGTTAGTGACGTCATTATGGACTTCAAGTGAAGGTTGGTAGTAAAATAAACTTTTTTAAAGTTATTATGGTAGTAATTCACAAGTTTTTTATTTCGCGTTAGTTATTTTCAAAGTGGGTTTAATACACGGTAGTAATTGGCAAATTTTCCATAGTATAAAGATAACACTAAAATAATTGCAAAGTCAAGAGATGAAACAAGTAAGAATTGAAATTTGTTTTGTGAAAAAAAAATAAATAAAAAATGGAGAGAATCGCTGCAACCCTTGGAGAAACTGAGAAAACTCGAGCGGAACGAGATCAACTAGATCGATCCAATAAAAACCCAAAAGAAAAATAACACATGAAATTTTCAATTGTACTGAGCATGAGGATGAAGTTATGATGGAACCTGACCAAAACGATATGACTGCTCCAACAAGAAATGGGGTAAGGATGCAAACCCTTTATCTTTTAGGTATCTTCTAAAGGGCAACAATCATCACCAGCAACCAAACCAATCCTTTGTCAACATTAAAGATGAAGACGAGGATGACATTTTAGAAGATGAAACAGTTCCTGAAGAGATCTTGAATGATGATCGCTGCCCTGTCATTAAATTGATAAAGGAAGAAAAAAGAAAGCTAAGACAGCCATGGAAAACTTCCTTAATAATTAACATGTTCGGTGGCAAGCTAGGCTATATGGGATTGATGCGCAGGTTAAAGAAGAAGTGGAATGTAAGAGGATAGCTGTCCCTAATAGACATTGGATGCAATTACTATATTGCTCGATTCACAAATCAAGTGGACTACAACTATGTGCTCACACAAGGTCAATGGCTGCTAGATGATAACTACTTAACCATAAGAAAATGGGTGCCTAATTTTGTCCCGGATAAAGCTCCCATCAAGGTCCTTACAACTTGGGTGAGAATCCCGAACCTGCCAGTGGAATACTTTGACATCAATTTTCTTAACAAGATTGGTTCAAAGATTGGTAAAGTGCTACGAGTTGATAAAACCACGACTCTAGCTGAAACAGGGCAATTTACAAGACTTAGTGTCGAAATAGACTTGTCCAAGCCCTTATTATCCAAATTTTAGATGAAGGGAAGAATCTGGAGGGTCCAGTATGAAGGTATTCGTATGGTATGCTTCAAATGTGGAAAGCTTGGGCATGTTCAGGATGATTGTAAACCACCAGACATCTTGGATGGGGGTAACAACATGAGAATGGAGGAAAACGTTTCATTGTTCAATGCAAGCTGCCAAACTGAAAGAGACTGAGGACTTTGGCTCGTGGATGCTTGTGAAAAAACCAGCCAGAAAGTATACACCACGAACCGACTAGACCAGCAATAGAGAAGGCTAACCAGGGTGGAACCATGGTGATTGACCAGCAAGTCACTCGAGGTAAAAGTGGAGAAAAAATGGCAATCAAAATAATGGCAATATTTCCGGAGAAAATCAAGGTAATGGGTCAAGATTCGCTATTTTGGATAGTCATGAAGTTGCTGCTAGTGAGCAATCAAAGGAGAAAAACAAGGACATTGTTGATTTGGGAGAATCCTCGTAAGATAATCATGGAAATAATAAGGAAATTTTTAAATTGGGAAATTTGGAGCAAAATATCTCGAGAATTAAGGAAAATTTATCCTTGGAAAAGATAGCTACATACATAGAATCTAATGGACAAAAAAAGATATCAAAAAATTCCCAAGCAAAAAAAGATTCGGTTAATCAAATATTTCCAGCACCCCTCAAGGAAATTGACTCGAATATTCCCTTAATTAACACTGAGCAACAAACTAAGACTGGCTTAGGCAAAGAAAATACAACATTCTCTTTCCAAGCTAATATACATGCTAATGACTCTGCCTTAGAATCGATCACCAAGCCAGCCCCAAGAACACTCAAGACATAATTAGCCAAACCTTGACCCCTAGCCATGTCTCTTCAACCTTCCTCAATAATCTTGAAAATTCAACTAGAGAAGACAATATGCATGTGTCAGTCAACCTGTGGAACAACCGTATTTGGTAATGGTGAACCCCCTGATCCATGTATTGGAGACAAGGTTTGAATCATGGATGCCATCGATAACAAATCCACCGGACCTAGTCATGATGATGGGACTTCCCATTGAATTGCAATGCCTTTTCGGGTTGATAAGTCAAGCTTATGTGTTAACTCTTCCCTCGATACCAGTTTCTTTAGAAGATACACTACCGAATTCAGCACCGAACTCTCTTCCAATCACTTGTTTAATGTTGAATTTTTAAGGAGCAGGAAATCAAAATTTCATCAATACACTTAAGAATCTTGTTCGATCAAACCAACCAAATGTAGTAGTGCTTGCCGAGACGCACATTGGAGGTGAGCATGCTATCAATATAGCTTCAATTCTTGGATACCAAGGTCATGATCGTGTGGATGTAGACGGATTTAGTGGAGGAATATAGGTACATTGGAGACCAGAGTTAGTCGTAGTGGATCCCATTTACAAACACAAATAATACATACATCACCATGCCAGTTAGAAGAATTGGTGTTGATCCCTGGTATTATATAGTTGTATATGCAGTTCCAAACCCGTCTATAAGAAAAGAATTATGGGAGGAATTAAGGTTTTTTGCTCTCAATAATAATGAACCATGGTTAATAGCAGGGGACTTTAATGAAACCAAATTCCCTTCTGAGAGAAACACCTCTTGCAAAGAAACATCAAGGTGCTCCGCATTATTCAACACCTGGATAGATGAGCTTGACTTATTGGAGGTTTAGTTTGAAGGCGCTGCACACACTTGGTCAAGAGAGCATAGTACAAAACAAGGTAGAGTGCTAGGCTCGATAGAGAATTATGTAATGACCAATGGGCATTGAAATTCAAACAAGCAAAAGTGAAACATCTTTCGGCGGTTCATTCAAACCACTATTGCCCTTTGTTCATATCTCCAAATGGGTTTGTACCCATTAACTCATTACATCGACCCTTCCGCTTTCAAGCCGCATGGTTTACCCATGAAAATTTCAAAGAGTTTGGGCAAGAAAAATGGGACTCATCAGAAAAATTAATGCCCAATTTATCAAAGCTCTCCTCGAATATGCAGATTTGGAATCGTGAAATATTTGGGAACGTGTACAAGCAAAAACGTACACTCTTAGCTCGAATTGCTGGGGTTCAAAAAAAGTTAGCTGTGAAAAAACTGATAGAGGCCTAATAAAGCTTGAGGCTAGGCTTCGTCAAGAATTGGATGAGGTGCTTGAGAGGGAAGAATTAATTTGGTACCAGAAATCGAGAATGGACTAGCTAAAAAATGGTGATCGCAACACCACATTTTTTCATCTTAGTACTATTGTAAGTCAATGGAAAAATAAAATTTCAGCTATCAAAAATGACAATGATGAATGGCTTGATGACAAACTAGAAATTCAAAGCCATATTGTCAATTATTTCTCGAATTTGTTTAAGGAGGAAGGTGGTCCAGATTTCTTCGATGTACTGCAAGGTGTCTTTCCAGAGCTTTTGCCGAATGATTGGAGCATTCTTGTGAAACCATACAATCATGTGGAGATCGAAGCTATGATGAAATAAATGAATGCTCTAAAAGCCCCGGGTCTGGATGGTTTTCAAGCTCATTTATTTCACCAAAAAAAATTAGGACACTATTGCAAACACGGTGTATGATAAAGTGATGCCAATCTTAGAGGGTAAAGGGATTCTGGATAAACTTAACGACACCTTAATTATTCTCATCCCCAAAATTGAGAATCCGGAATTAGCTTTTCAATTCCGACCAATTGGACTTTGCAATGTAGCATATAAATTAATTGTTACTAGGACATTATTGCAAACACGGTGTATTATATAGTGATGCCAATCTTGGAGAGTAAAGGGATTCTGGATAAACTTAACGACACCTCAATTATTCTCATCCCCAAAATTGAGAATCCGGAATTAGCTTCTCAATTCCGACCAATTGGACTTTGCAATGTAGCATATAAATTAATTGTTACTAAGGTGATTGTGAATCACCTTAAGCCTATTTGTCCTCGATTGATCTCAAATACACCATAGCTTTGTTCTGGGCACACAGATAATGGATAACATTGTGATAGTCCAAGAAGTAATTCACACCATGAAAAGAAAGCAGGGAGCCAAGGGATACATGACAATCAAAATTGACTTCGAGAAGGCATACGATCAACTTTTCGATGGGCTTTTTATTTGTGATACTATGGTCCAAATGAACCTCTCGATTCTAATGATTCATAAAATCATGGAATGCATTTCAACAGCATCACTTCAAGTCCTTTGGAATGGAGAACCTTCCCAAAGCTTCAAACCTAGTAGAGGCATACGACAAGGCGACCCCCTCTCTCCTTATTTATTTGTCATGTGTATGGAACGATTCTATCAAGTCATTGAGGAGTCCATTGTGAACAAGAGATGGAACCCATAAGGGCAAGTAGAGATGGGCCGGCTTTGTCAAATTTGTTCTTTGCAAATGACATCATATTATTCGCAGAGGCAAGTGTTGATCAAGCACAAATTATTCATTATTGCCTTGAACGGTTTTGTAGAGCACCAGGTCAAAAAGTAAGTCTAGCTAAGTCAAGAGTTTACTACTCGGCTAATGTGGACTTGGAGACTCAAAATGCAGTGAATGCGAAGCTTCGAATGGAAAGCACTAATGACCTAGGAATGTACCTAGGCATGCCAACTCTTACAAGTAGGGTGACTAAAGAAACTTTTAGCCATCTTTGCGAGAAGATTGATAGAAGATTGGTGCGGTGGAAAACTAAATATTTATCGTTGGTAGGAGGAATTACTCTAGCAAAGTCAACTCTCTCTACTATGGCTTTCTACTCTATGCAATCGGCTAAAATCCCCAAAGCCACTTGCGAGGAAATTGATGAAAAAAAAACAAGGAGATTTATATGGGGTGGAAGTGAAGAGAAGCAAGAGAGAAGTTCATCTATTGTCGTGGGAAGCTCTCCAAAGGCCGAATAAAAAGGGTGGTATTGGCATATACTTGGCTAGCCAAGCCAATTCAGCTTTCCTTACGAAGCTTGGATTAAGAATGTTATCGAAACCGCAAGCTTTATGGTCACGAGTACTTAGAGCAAAATATTGTAAGGGTCAATGAGATGTAGATATGTGGAGCAGAATTACTAAAAATTCGAAGCATCTAAGCAAAGGGGTTAAGGTTGCGATTGGGAATGGAACAAAGACTTTATTTTAGGACTACAAATGGGCCATAGACGAGCCTCTTAGCTCGCTAGCAACCCAGCCAATTCCGGAAGAATTGGAAGGAGCCACTATGGAAGAAATGTAGGAAGAAGGAAGCGGTTGGCGATAGAACATCTTATCCCCCTATCTTGATAAAGTAACACTGAAAAAAATTCAAAATCAAGAGGTTCGCCTGGACCCAAATCTTGGTGACTTAGTGTATTGGAAGGATGGTGATAAGGGAAAGTTCACAATTAAATCTGTGATGTGTATTATGAAGCATGAAACTGATGACATAGATGATGAATGTTGGGATGCGATTTGGAGTGTACCTGTACAACAGAGAATAAGGGCGTTTCTTTGGTTAGCTTTCCACGATAGATTGCTGGAAAACTTAAACTGTTTTAAACGCAAGATGACCAACGACCCTAAATGCTTTGTTTGTGGTGCAGCCGAGGAAATTACACTACGTATCATTCGTGATTGCCTAGCAGCTAAGGTTGTTTGGCGTAAGACGATGGATAGCTCAATTATGCATAGATTTTTTCAAGGAAATCTTAGATATTAGATCACGAAAAATATCAAGGAAGATGATATGGGTGGTGAATCATGGCCGACTTACTTTGGAATAACAATTTAGTGGATATGGAGGTGGAGGAATTGTTTCACCTTCAATAGACGCGAGGAATTCCCAATTGACTTTCGAGCATTCCTCCAAGTAAGATATGACGAGGCCAGGCGAGCTATTTGGGACTCCTTGGAAGAGAATACAACTTCAACAAACTACAGAATCCCGGCTAATATATCATGGATCGCACCTCCTTATGGGTGGTTTGCACTTAATTGTGATGAAGCAGCTAAGGGGTGTCCTGGTCTAGCAGGAGGAGGAGCAATCATAAGGGACTATGCTGGTACCTTTGTCTAAGCATTTGCAGCCAGCTTTGGTTATTACTCTTTCTTTAGAGTAGAGGTAATGGCTCTCACAAGGGGACTAGAGCTAGCTAAGAACCTGCAGATTGAGAGACTTAAAATCTAGCTTCATAACATTGCTTGTATCTAGGCTCTTAATAGATAGGAGATTCCAAGAAGCAAAAATATATATGATATTAGATATTGCAAGGAGTTGATCACAAAAACGCAATGGGAAGTAAAGCTTGTTCATGTGTATAGGGAGGGTAATAGAGCGGCAGATTGGTTGACCAACCGCAAAGCCGTTCTAAACTCTCAACTAGTTTATTTTCATGAGTTACCGGTAGAGTTTAGTCGTATCTTGGAGGAAGATGTACGAGGAGTAGCCTTGCCACGCCTCATTCTTCTGTAGATAACATAGGGTCTTAGTTGGTGTTGTTAGTTTAGGTCTGTAATTTATTTTTAGTTCTTTTTTCTTGTCTTTTGGTGCTTGTAACCTCATTTGAATAAAAAATAAAAAAAATAAAAAAAAAAGCAAGAATTGAAGAATTTAAGACTTTTTTTTTTAGGAAACGAATTTAGGACTTAAGTTTGTCTTACAAATGAAAATGATAATAAAAAAATAAAAAATAAAAAATAAAATAAAAAAAAATAAAAAAAAAACACTTTAACCAAGAAGATTAGTGTGGATAACACGTAAACTGGAAGTGTGTAGTACTTTCCTATCCTAAGAATCGAACCTAGGACCATTTATTTCATCCAAAAAATTTTAACCACTAGATCAAAGACAATTTCTTAACATATTTATTTGCTTAATCAGTATATATCTTTTAAATATTGAGTCCCAAATTTTTAGGGGCCCTGTGTGGCCGCACTAGTCACACCCTGTCTCTGCCACCCCTGAGTTACGTATAACATTAATGATAATTTTTTATTAAAATTTTTAATAGGATTTTTTTGTTAATTTTTTAATATTTAAATTATTACAAAAATAATTAAAAAAAAAAAAACAACCCCTTCCCCACCCCAATCCAACCACCAGCCTAACTTCCTCCACCCTCAGCCGGTGGCGCCAAATTCCCCCTCTCTCGGCGCACTGATCAATCAATCGTATCGATCGTATTCTTGAATTTGGAATGAACAGAAGAGTAGCAATGCGAATTGACCCCCACCCCACCTTCTCTCTCTAACTAAAAACATGAGAAACAAACCATGCATAATTTAGAAACTAATCCTTCAACATCGAAAGAAGTTCTCATAAATAACTGTCTAGAACAAAAACTCGTGTTATGCTCCTACAAGAACATATGAGAGTGGAGGCTCTATTAAGATGGAAAATTCCCATGGTAAAGCTTTACTATTGCTTATTTCCAATGGTAGCCAATATTTTTTTGATTATCAATGGTACCCTTATCCCTACCTTATAAAAAGTATAAGATTACTCTTATGAATAGTGTTATGCTTATTATACCCTTCAAAATGTGTATTTACATATATACCCTCATTAATATGTACAAGTTTTTTTAATGAATAGTGTTTGGACAATTATACCATTTAAAATGTTTATTTACTTATTTACCCTCATTATGATTATAACCTCTTCCTTTTTAACTCTTCAGAATAATGTGTGGACATTGATACCCCTAAATAAATTTATTTATATAATCTATTTCATTATGTTGCCAATTATTAAATTTGTGATGTAAGGTTAAACCGAAAGAGATTCCGGATATGACTAGCTATGGCGCGCGCATCGCGCGTGTTAGCTACCCTTATATTATTGAAATGTTGCAACCGTGGCTCACTACTAGAAATAGGCAAAATAGCGATGGACGAATAATTCCGTCGCAAAGTTCAAAATTTCCGACGGATTTTTTTTCGTCGCAATATTTCGATGGAATTTATGTATTTCGATGAATTTTCCGTCGGAAAATATTTTTACTGTCGGAAGGTATAAATTCCGATGGATTAATTTTCCGTCGGAAAATTAATCATTTGAAAAATAAGGGCATTAAGCCATTGAATCGGTTTAACCCAAAAAAAAAGGGGGAAGCCGACAGTAAGAGAGAGAAAGAGAAGGAGAGAGAGATAGAGAAAGAAAGATCGTCGCCGGTGCCAGCGTTCCCGAACGTTGTCGGAGTCGCCGGCTTTCCCCAAGGGCGACAGAAAGAGAGTGCTGAAACCGAAAGAGAGAGAAAGAGAAGGAGAGAGAGATAGAGAAGGAGAGAGAGAGGAGAAGGCGAGACGCATGCCGGAGGTTCCCAACGGTCCCGGAATCGTCGGAGTTCCCCTAGGGCGACAAAAAGGGAGAGGCTGAAGGAGAAAGAGAAAGAGCCGCCGTCGTCCACCCTTCCCTGACGAGCCTCCACGCCGCGGTGGTAGTTGCCGGCGACGCCCCTCACATAAGGTCAGTGTTTGGTTTTTTTTTATTTTTTTAATTTTAAATTAAAAACTTACCGGCCTCCTCCCTAACCACAACAAGCAGCCTCCACCTGAACCACCACAAGCAGCCTCCGGCCTCCTCCCTTCCCTCCGTGACTGAAGCACCTCCGCCGGCTGAAACAACCAGTAAGTTTCCTACTTCCCCCCTTTTTTCTAATTTTAAATTTTTCAATTTAATTTTGTTAAAAAAATAAACCATTATTTATTTTATTTTCTTTAAATTTTTTGTAGAATTTGTACAATTTAGTTGATTAATTGTCAAAAACAAGTGCAAATCAAGGTTAGTCACATTACTAATCTTAATATATAATGTATGAATGTTACTTTGGTTTGGTTATGTTTAATATAGTGTAGTTTAATTTATTTTATTATAATAAAATGTGGTTTAGTTTAATTTATTTCAATATAATGTACTTTAAATTAGTTTAGTTTTTTTTATGTATGTTAGTTTAGTTTAATATAATGAAATGTTAGTTTGGTTTGTTTTAGTTTAGTATAATATGATGTATGTTAGATAACTTTATTTAATATAATGTAGTTTAGTTTTGTTTAGTTTAATATAATGTAGTTTAGTTTTGTTTATTTTAATATAATGTGGTTTAATTTAGTTTAATTTTACAAAAGTATATTAGATTAGTTTAATATTATGGAACTTTAGTTTGGTTTTGTTCGTTTTGTTTAATATGATGTATGTTAAATTACTTTAGTTCAGTATAATCTAGTTTAGTTTTGTTTAGTTTAATATAATGTTTCTTACTTAAGTTTAATTTTGTATAATGCATGTTACTAGATTTAATATTATGATATGTTAATTTAGTTTGGTTTCGTTTGGTTTGATTTGTTTATATTAATGTTATGGTTTTATGATATGTTTGTTTATGTTAAGTTTAATTATGATATATTTGTATAATATTTTGTATGTTATGGAATATTTCAACCATTAACCCCAAGCTTGAACCCCACTGTGATCATACACTTAAGCATGGTGGCGTCCAAAGGGAAGAAAGCTAGAGCAAAAGAGTCGACAACAAGTTTTAGGAACTTGTAAACCGTTCACAAGGTGAAGATTACACCCCTTAACGATCCAGGAGATCGTCAACTCCAAAAGGTCTTGAACCAAATAGGGTTCGGGGATGAAGGTACAAATCCAACCTAAAAGAGATTGAACCTGCCCTAAATAGGCCTCTACTTTATTCTTCTCGTATTCATGTGCGCTTTCTGACTAACATGCAATCAATAGGTTAACCCTAAACCTGTTTATCTATGTTGGTTGAATTTAATGCACAAATAAAACTATTATTGGCGATCACTTGAATTATAATCATATTAGCCCTAAACAAGATTATTAATTATCTTATTAAGCGTGATTACAAGTACAAATTCCCTTTAAACATGCATAAAAGGCGTGATCAAGCAATAACAATGAATAAACATCAAGCAACATGATAATCATAAATCATAATAATTATAATCATGTTAATAATAAAGCTTAAATATAATAGCAAGATCCTAGGCATGATACTAACAAGATTAATAACAAATCCTAGCATGTCACTAAGCAATAAAGATCAAAGCTTTAGCCCTAACATGATACTAACATGATATTGATATGATATTAGAAAGCATAGGAAACACCCTAAACATGATACTAGAAAACAATAATAACATCCTAACATGATTCTAGGAATTAATAAATAACAAACATGCTTTCTACAAGAATAGAGCAATAAGACTACATACTTTGATGCCTCGTATCTCTTTCTAATAACAAAATACACACGTTAGTAACTTCAAGGAAAATAGTAAAATCAAATAATTAAATTAAATAAATTAAAATAAAGAGATTTGGGACCAAACCCTCAAAAATTATAACCTTTCACGTCTAGTGCGAAGGCAACTTCGAACTTGGCTAGGTGTGTCTAGTGCTAATGAATGTGGAATTTTGTTTGTGAAAAAGGTTGGTTTAGAAAGAAAGAGAGAATCAAGAAATTCTTGATGAGAGTTGATTGTAGATGATTGATTGTGAATTGTTGATTGTTGATTGTAGATTGTAGATTGTGAATTGATGATAATTGATGATTAAAAACAGAGGTTTAGGACCCTATTTATAAGAAAACAGTCCGGAAATAGGTAGAATTTGATAAGGAATAAAACTCCACTCTGTCGCCGCAAAACCGACCTTGTAGCCGGGCGACAGGCCTGTCGTCTAGCGACAGCCTGGATTTCTACGCGCTTTCAACACAGAGTCCACATATGAATCAAAATTGATTTGTAAAGTCCGTATGAAAACCGAAATCGTATTTTCATAAAATAATATTTTATTCCAAATAAAACTTATCAATAATATAATTATTAATTCTAATCTTATTAGGATTAAAGAGAACCTTCTAAAGGATTCTAGAAGACTATAATCAATTCTAATAACTTTAGGAATAATAATTAACATTGGGCCCTCCCCTAGATCATTGGGCCGTAAGTAAAGATCAAACCGGGCCCAGTTTAGTATTTTGGCCATAACTTCCTCTTTTTCATTGGAATTGGGCTTATAATATATCGTTGGAAAGCTCTTTGCAAGCCCCATCCAACTACACTATTATTGGACCCTTGTCATGGGCCAAACTAAACTGGATTGGCTGTTTTCATAA
This sequence comes from Chenopodium album, assembly GCF_948465745.1. Classification (NCBI taxonomy): domain Eukaryota; kingdom Viridiplantae; phylum Streptophyta; class Magnoliopsida; order Caryophyllales; family Amaranthaceae; genus Chenopodium; species Chenopodium album. Next base: position 23,207,034 of record NC_137846.1, on the reverse strand, counting down.
AATAGAGTTGTTTTTCGAAAACAGAAAGAAAGAATTTTTAATAAAAACCAACCGCAACACTTTACTTTTCACACTTTCACCTCGTTCAATAATCATTCGACGCAAAAGGTATTCGTCACTGGGTTTGGTTTTGGGAAGACACATTTGGGTGTCTACAGGTTTCTTGATGGTTACGCTTCCAATTTGAGCAGATGCGTTGATTTGCAAGCATGTAAGTTACATGGAATGAAAAGCCATGATTGTCACGTGTTCATGGAGAAGTTGTTGCCCACTGCTTTAAGAGAATTGCTCCCTAGCCATATATGGAATGCAATTACAGAGATAAGCCAATTCTTTCGCGATTTGTGTTGCTACAAAATTACAGTTAGCGACATGGAGCAATTGGAAAAAAACATAGCTGAGATCCTATGCAAGCTTGAGAAGGTTTTCCCTCCTTCATTCTTCAACTCCATGGAGCATTTACCAATTCATTTGCCATATGAGGGCAAGTTATGTGGACCTGTTCAATATCGGTGGATGTATCCTTTCGAAAGGTAAATCAAAGGCCCTTTCTCAACTCTTTCTTTCATCTCATTCATTGTTAAGGGCTACTTATACATCTATATTTATATAAAAATAATTACAGGTTCCTCAATCACTTGAAACGAAAGATTGGTAATAAGGCTCGAGTTGAAGGTTCCATATGCAACGCTTATCTCACTGAAGAGATATCAAACTTCTGCTCCAATTACTTTCAGTCCTCAGTTGATCTAGGTCGAAATGTGAATGCTGATGTGGAATCCACAGCTGACAATGATGAAATCCCAGAGCTGTTCACGGTGGATAAGGGTCGTGTGTCAAATGTGGGTAAAACTCGATTTTTAGATGACAAGGAACTTGAATGTGCTCATTTGTTCGTTTTAAGAAATACCGGCATTCTTGGTGAATACGAAAGGTATATATGTTTAGGAGAAAGTTTTCAACAAGCCTTATAATTAAAATAATTGCTGCAATGATTAACCTTGTGTCATTAATCTACTAGGGAGTTTGAGGACTACATTCTTAGTACTAGAACTTATTTGCGTAGAGAAGATGTCATGGAGAAATGCGAAAGTGAATTCCCTGATTGGTTTCATCACAAGGTGATAATACTTTTCTAACATTACATATCGATTAACTTGTGATAATACACTAAATTTCATTTCAAGAAGTGTGACATTTGTATTTGAAACGGTTTTAGGTGGTGGAACAGAAACCAAGTTCCGATGTGTTGCGAGCATTGTCTATGCGGCCTTTCAAGCGTGTTCGAACTTGGAACCAAATATTTGTCGGTGGCTTTAATTTCCACACACAGTCCTATGGCAAACACAAATCTACGATGAATTACGGGGTGTGTGTGTCAAGTGAGGACGGTGGAGAGTACTTTGGCATTTTAAACGATATAATTGAACTTGTCTACACCGGTCCCGAAAGAGAGTACAAGACTATTTTGTTTAAGTGTAATTGGATGGATTGTGGTAGAGGAATGAACATACATGAACAATACAAGCTTGTCGAAGTAAATCATACTAAGAAATATCCCAAGTATGATCCATTTGTCTTATCTTACCAAGTGTCTCAAGTGTACTATGCATCATACCCTAGCCTTAAACGTGATCGAGTTCAATGGTGGGCTGTATTTAAAACACAAGCAAGGTCGGTGGTTGATGCTCCGGTGGACTTAGAGTTTTTGCAGGCTCCTTCACCACAAGTACATGCAACGCTTTGTCCACCAAATGACATTCCAGACTATGAACTTGATATTGATGATGATGATGACGATGGCTTTGTTATCTCAAGTGATGAAGATGAAGAAGATAGCATTGACTCTAGTGATAGTGATGAAGAAGAGGACATCGATGTATTTTTAGATGACACTAGTGATAGTGATAATGATAGTGATAGTAGTGATAAAGTAATGAAGAGGAGAATATGTAGTTACTCCTTTAAGTATTTTTTTGTAATTTTTATTTTTTAATGACTACTCGGACTTGTAATATTTCATTACATTTTCTGTCTCATTTAATTTTTTTTGTAATATGCTTCTAATTTATGAAATTACAATGTCATGTCATGGTACTAACAATTTTTTTAGGTGGTCATGGCGGGAGGAAATAAAGGAGAAACGTCCAAGAGGAGAAGGGCCAAGGGGAAAACTCAAGTTGTACATGATGATGAGGACGAGTCAATGGAGGAAGAGGAGGCACACGATTTGGGGGCGTCTCAAGAAATCATCACTCGGAGACAGATTCAAACACATGTACAGGGGCAACAGCATCAGGAGCAACAGCGACAGCTTCAGGAGCAACAGGACCCACAACCTAATGACTTGTCGGAGTTAGACCCTACCACACTTTGGTGTGTATGTAGTTGTAATGAAATATCCTTAGATTCATATTTATTTTGATAAATTAACTTTGTATTATTTCTAACATGTTTTGTTCACTTTTTGTTGATTATCTACTTACATGAATGTATCTCCTTTATCTTAGGTTTGATGATAAGGAGGTGAAGAATATGCTCTCCGACACGCTAACCGGCTACTATCGAGAGCCTTGGAGGAATTACGAAGAGGTTGATGCAAAAACGAAAGAACACTTTTGGAACTTGTTCAGCGTATGATAACATTAACCTAACATAATACATGTTTTATAAAGTATATTGATGGAGATTAGTTTGCAACGACGACATTTTCTATGTATTGCAGAAAAAATTCAAATGGGCACCTCAGTTGAACGAGCATGTAAAGCAAACTTTCGAATTCAAGTTTGCAAATCGCCTACGTGACATGTTCTACAACATCACAAAGAAGATGAATGGTGCCAAACAAAAATGGCTTAATGAAGATGTCCACAAGAAGATAATGGAAATTGTTGCCAATGATCCGATATATAAGAAGCGATTGGAACAAAACAAGAAGAACAGAAGAGGTTGAAATTGATTGAATTTGGATGAATAAGGTTCGTAAAGTGACTTATGTGCTCATTTCTCTTGATTTCTAGCCATATACACCTAAAAGTACTTGATATTGGCATGTTAGGATAAAGAATGAGTTCATTTGATTGAAAACATAGAAAATAGGCAAGGTAGAAGCCATATAGGCCAAAATTGATTGAATTTGGATGAATAAGGGTTGTAAAGTGACTTATGTGCTCATTTCTCTTGATTTCTAGCCATAGACGCGTAAAATTACTTGATATTGGCATGTTAGGAGAAAGAATGAGTTCATTTGATTGAAACATAGAAAATAGGCAAGGTAGAAGTCATATAGGCCAAAATTGATTAAATTTGGATGAATAAGGGTCGTAAAGTGACTTATGTGCTCATTTCTCTTGATTTCTAGCCATAGACACCTAAAAGTATTTGATATTGGCATGTTAGGAGAAATAATGAGTTCATTTGATTGAAAACATAGAAAATAGGCAAGGTAGAAGCCATATAGGCCAAAATTGATTGAATTTGGATGAATAAGGGTCGTAAAGTGACTTATGTGCTCATTTCTCTTGATTTCTAGCCATAGACACCTAAAAGTATTTGATATTGGCATGTTAGGAGAAAGAATGAGTTCATTTGATTGAAAACATAGAAAAAAGGCAAGGTAGAAGCCATATAGGCCAAAATTGATTGAATTTGGATGAATAAGGGTCGTAAAGTGACTTATGTGCTCATTTCTCTTGATTTCTAGCCATAGACACCTAAAATTATTTGATATTGATATGTTAGAAGAAAGAATGAGTTCATTTGATTGAAAACATAGAAAATAGGCAAGGTAGAAAACATTGTTAGCTAAATTTGCTTGAATGTTCAAGCTAGAATGAGAACCGTTACCTTATATTGTTGGTTGTTTTTTTAACAATTTTTTTTTAATATCATGTATATTTTGTAGGAGACCTACCAGAAGAAGCTCGAAGAAGCAAGGAGTCAGGGGATTCAGAAGAGTCCAAATGAGTTGTACTGGGAGACGGTGGGTGGGCGCAATAAGAAGGGTCGTGTGAAGGGACTTGGCCAAAGTGCAAAGCTCTACTATGGCAACCGGATGGGTCGAGTTTCCAGTTCTTCACAGCAATACACGCCGTCTATCATTTCTCAGATGCAAGATCAGATGGAACATAGGGTGCAAGCTCTCCAAACTCAAATGGAAGTTGAGATGCAAAGCCGAATTAACTCCAAAATGGCTGAAATGGAGAGGAGATACAAGGAGAGTATGGATGAGATGATGAGTTGTTTCACCAACAATGACACATGTTCCACCATTCATCCTCAGCATCGAGACCCTAGGGACGACCCGAGTAGTGGTGGAGCAGGCCAGGGTACCTCGGCGATTGTTTAGCTTAGCTTCACTCTAGCATAGCTTTTGTTTGGTATGGATACCAAATTAGTTCGGACTATCTTTTGTAAATAAATATGTAAATAAATATAATTTCTTAGGTCGTTAATTAATTTTTTTTAAACAGCAACTTATGCAGGTGTTTAGGTGTCAGTTTATTAAAAACAAAAATTCAGATTTAGAACTGTATTTTTTGTCAAATAATACCGACGGTTTTGAAAGTCCTTCCGACGGAATAATTCCGTCACAAACTGCATTGGTGAACGACGGAAACAATATCCGTCGAAAGATAACGGGAGAAGTCCCTCGCAAATTTGCGACGGAATTATTTTGTCGGAAAAAACAATTTCCGACGGAATATTTCCGTTGAAAAATTAAATTTCCGACGGAATTTTTTCGTCGGAAAATCTATTTTCCGACGAAATAATTCCGTCGGAAATTTAATTTTTCGACGGATATTTTTCCGTCGGAATTTTGCGACGAAATTTTGATTAAGGTCAAACTACATTCCGACAAAATTATTTCCGTCGAAATATGGTCAATTTCCTACAAAAGGTATTCCGACGGAATTCCGTCGGAAAATTGATTTCCGACGGATTTTTCATAGTTTCCGACGGAATTTTTCCGTCGCAATTACACTGTTTTCTTGTAGTGACTTTATTTAATAACAAACGTTAAATAACTATCAAGTTTAACTATAGTACTATAGTTAAACATTTTCTTCTTTAACCATTTTTCTCCCTCCATCCCTTTTTTCTTCATAGCTGCAACCACCAAGACATCAACTCCAAAACCCTCCACCTGCAACAACCAACTCTTCTCAGTCCCCTGCCTTTATCGCAATATTCAACCCTCTTCGTCCCCCCTTCACTCCACAAGAATTGGCCACCACCCACTCCAAAACCTACCACGAAATTGACTACCTACCAAAACCCCACCTATGAAACCTCTAACGAACCCACGAAAACACCACCCATCAAAACCCCACTTACGAAACCGGCCACCCACGAAAAACCAAACCCATCTTCTTTTCGACCCACTTTTTATTAAATCAAACCTGCATCCACCAAGCAAGACTCGACCTACAAATCGTGCCATCAAGAACGAATAATTTTCCTTCTCCATGTTGATTCAAATTCGGTTGTTTATGGTGAGGGGAAAGGAATGGGTCGATGGTGGGGAGGGGGCGGCAGGGGGGTTGGCTGGCGGTGGGGGTAAGAGCGATCTAGGTTTGGGGAAGGGCATGGCTGTTTTGAATTTTCGGCGAGAGAGGTTGGTTGAAGGTGGGCAAAGGGAAGGGGAGTGTCTGTTGAAGATGGCCAGCAGCGGTGGCCAATGGGAGTTCTGAATGAATGTTAGGGTCTGGGGTACCCGTCTTGTATGTGACTAGCTACACTGTGTTGCCACTTATTAAATAACAAAGTAACTCCTATTACACTGACCAAGTAACCCCTATAACACTAACCGAGTAACCCTATAATCGTATACTGAGTAACCCTATAATCGTATACCGAGTAACCCTATAACACTAACCGAGTAACCCTATAATCGTATACCAAGTAACCTTATAACACTCACAAACTAACCCTTGGGATGGCTGGTTTGTCAATGGAGGTCAAGGGTTGGAGAATATTATTTTCTTGCATTGTGATAAATCTTTTTTTTTTTTTTTTTTTTTTTTTTTTTTTTTTTTGAAAAAGTTAACTTTGATTGAGTAGTCTAAGTTAGATATAACTAGAAAAATTATCATTAAGGCCATGATTGTAAAACCGTAATAAGAGGGCTACCAAAGATAATCGAAAAATATCTACTGTACATTGAAATTAACTAATACTCCATTAGTTTTTAAATACTTGCTCCACTTTCCTTTTTCGACTGTTTTTAAATATTTGCTCTATTTCCTTATTGGGAAAGCTTTTATAATATTTAATTAATTTCTCTCACATAGTGGACCCACCATGAATCATATTTTATTAATTTAATATTCTATCTATTCCAATTTTTCCCACTACTTTTGCTTGTTATAATTTTTTTCTGCCTACCCAACTACGACTATATTTCACTACTTTCTCCAATTTCTTCTAAAAGTTCGTGCATGGAGAAATGAAGCAAGTATTTAAAACGGAGGGAGTAGTAGAAGGCTATTTCCTAAAAAAAAAATTGAAGTGTAACAAAACAGAGAGCTGAAATTGGCGAGAAGCATCAGACTTGAGTTTGCCGGCCTGAGAAGGTGGCGGTAATTAGTCGTCTCCTCTACAAATCCACCTCCTCTGTGATCTCTTCTTCCTGAAATCACAAATTCTTACATCACCTCAACAATGGCGGTAATTCTCTCAGATCTCTCTCCTCTTCAACAACTTCAATTGCATCACTCACTCACTTTCTCTCTCTCTTCCCCAGGATTCGTCCGGCATGACGCTGATGGATCTCATGACGTCGGACCCTAAGGCGGCGGCACCACCACCTTCTTCGTCTTCGTCGGCTACAACTGCGCCAATGCAAATGGCTCCGTCTACCACGATGCCGCCGCCTTCGTCTCTTGGGAAACCGGTTACTGATCGCAAATCGAAGAAGACACACACCACGTTAACGTCATTACACCATGACACACTTTCTGCTGCTAGAGCTGTTCGTGCTAATATCTTGCCCCAAAAGCAGAAGAAAAGGGTATTTTTTTTTATTTTTTTTTTATTTTTTATTTTGCTATCTTACATTTGCTATACTTTGATTTTTCTGAATTTTGCTTTAATTAGGATTGTAATTTGATTTGTTGATAAATTTACGAAATTAGATGATTAATGAAGAAAAGGGTTTTTTATTTTACTGTCTCACATTTGCTCCACTTTGATTTTTCTGAATTTTGCTTTAATTAGAATTGTAATTTCATTTGTTGATGTAAATACGAAATTAGATGATTAATTTGGGTGTAATGAGTAGTGTTTGATGGATTTGATTGTTGAAATTTTTTATTGTAGTGTAAGATTGTTGGGGTGAAATGGAAAGTTTGTGCCATTTTTCTGATTCGAGGTTTTGTTGCATTTACCAATTGTTACTTATTCAACAAGTTTCATTTTTCGCGAGATTTTAGGCTATAAGGGAATGACTAACTTTTCTTGCAATATGTTGATAGTGTTTATTCTTGGATATTCGTCACAATTATTATTGTTGAATATTAGTGACTTGCTGTTGTCTTTGATGATTGCATTTTACAGCCAGTTTCATATGCCCAACTTGCAAGGAGTATACATGAACTAGCAGCTACATCTGATCAAGTATGTACTTTGTATTAGTGCATTACTTTGCAGTTTGCACCCATATGTTTGGTGCTTGTGTTTCCCTTCCTATTCGCCTTTCCTAAGTATGTTCTATTCTGTTGTTTTGTTTGTGTTTTTTCTTGTAGAAAAATTCCCAGAAGCAGTTGGTGAATCATGTATTTCCAAAGCTTGCTGTGTATAACTCTGTTGATCCTTCATTGGCTCCATCCCTTCTTATGGTAAGTTCTTTTTCCGATTTCGATATTTTGCACGAAACAAAAATTGCCACAAAAAAATTTTCATTAAAGAGTTCTGTTGTATGTCTATAGGTGAATTTAGCTGCATCGTTATGTATGGCAACCTAGAATTACTTTTCCTATTGAATGAGATTTGTTTCTCTTAAAAAATGAAATTTTGGGGAAATACGTAAGCATGGCTATCTGAACGAAACTGTTTTTGAGGAAAGGCTTTTGAACTTGACTTGCTTACTTTTTTAAAGTAACGCAATGGGCAATTCAATTTGCAAGCTGTGTAAAAGAGACTTGGATTCGATTGGCTGCAGTTGAACAAGCAAGCGAATATAAAAAAAGGCGGAGTATCAGGAGAGCCTACGGGCTTGGGGTGGGTTCGACCCACCTGTTCCGGCGCCCTTTGCTTGTTCGTGAAGTGAAGTGATTGCTGGTTTTGCAAGTAATCACCGCACTTCACATGCCGAAAGCGATACCTGGCTCCATACTCCTATATATTCCATATATCAAATTCAGCTATCTCTTCGAAGATTACTGAATTTCGGTATGGAACTATACTGGATTTCTGAACTGTCTCTTCCTCTCTTTGATAAAAAGTGATGTTTCTAAAATGCTTAGAGATTTGTACATGGTTGATAAGGAAGTATGATCCTTCATGCCCCTTCCGTTTCTTTTCAAGTGCCCAATTTGACTTGTGCACTATTCACATACACCACTTTTAGCAATGTTGGTACTTTATACATAAGATTGAACATAGTCATTTGAGTATTTGATGGAATCGTCTCAATGTATTTTATAATATATATTTATTTATAATAAAAGAGTTATTGCTCAAACTTCCACATTGGCATATGTGACGATCAAATTGAGGCACTTATTTGAACAAAGGTAGTATGACTTTGTGCTTAGAATCTAGCTTCTCTTTGTAGTATCTATATCTTTTTTTTTTTTGGTTTCCTTGGCACCAAGTCCTCTATTGTGTCCATTGTTGCTTTGCATGTGTGTTTGTCTGTTGCCTGCCTGTGTGTTTCCCATTTCATTTGGTTGACATTATTTGCACTACTTTAATTTAAGAGCGAGTAATAATGGATAATTTCCTATGCTTGGTGGTATATGTTTGCTTTTGTGATTGGTGAGTGATCAAATTTAATATTTCTGTTTTGATATCGTTGTCGATGTTGCTAAATAAGCTAAACTGCATTGCTTTGTGTATAATCTACTGTATTCTTTTTTCTGGTTAAAACATAAACTTTTTCAAACTCAAGAAGTATTGCTGACAACATGACTATATGATCATATGCTAAGAAATTTGACTTCTGTGATTTCTGTTAAATTCTGTATATGGGCACGGTTTTTGCTTGTAAGCTAATAGTTACTGTGCTCTTTGCTATAAATTTTGCAGCTTCTTCAGCAGTGTGAAGATAGAAATGTTCTACGATATGTCTATTATTACTTGGCAAGAATATTATCAGATACTGGTTCACAAGGTCTAGGTACAGGTGGTGGCATACCAACTCCTAATTGGGATGCTTTAGCTGACATTGATGTTGTTGGTGGGGTTACTAGAGCAGATGTTGTTCCGAGAATAAGCCAGCAACTTACTACGGAGTCATTAAATGAAGATGTTGAGTGTGAGTGATCTTTTCTCCATCTGTCCTAAATCATCTTGTATTTGATAAGCTGTATGATTTCCGACATTTGAAGTAGTTGCAAGAATTTCTTTGTTAGATTTTATATTTAGATTATTTACTAGGGATTCCAATGCGCGCGCGGTATACTAGTCTTTTGGAGAAGAATTGTTATCGATGTTCTTTATGCCCTATGCCTATTTGTGAAATATTTTATTAAAACTATTTGCATATAAACGATAAATGTGTTGGATGTTGTGTAGTTGTGTACCGTTCTAAACTTTAGCTTAGCTACTTTGATTGAGTGACTAAACGGTAAAAAGATATTGAGTTCAGTGTAGAAATATAAATGTCTAATAAATTCTAAATAGGTAAATTAAAATAATAAGAAATAGAGAGAGTAAAAATGGATTTAAATATTGAAAAAACATAACTTTTTAAATGAATAGGGAATTCAAGAGACAGTTATAAGACTTTTGAAATCAAATGGGGACAAATATGTAAAAGAACATTTTTATGGATATAAATGTCCATGCATTATTCATAAGAGTTTTCTTAAACTTTTTATAAGGTAGAGATGCTAAAATTACTTATATTCTTAGGCTACTTGGTTAGCGAAAAACAGGTGTAAAGTTTGTTCCTTGCCCTTTTATAAATTTTGTAAGGACACGATATATTAGTAGAAAACTACTAAATGTAAATTGGTAATGCTACTTTGATGGCCTTATATCATACGAATGGAGGGTGTCTTTAGTAGAATAATATAACAGTGTTATATGTTTGAACAATGATTTGTATAATTTTTTATGTTTGCCATTGCTTTTGGGAGTTTTTGCTTTTGATATGGTTGATTCCTTGAGTTGATTTACATATATTATAGTTGCAGACATGATGTCCCTAATATTTGCAGACATGATTCCTTGAGTTGATTTACATATATTATAGTTGCTTTTGGGAGTTTTTGCTTTTGTATTATAGTTGCAGACATGATGTCCCTAATATTTGTTCTTTTCCTCTAATTGATTCGTAGTGCCTTTGTGAACAAACTAATATGCCAACTAGTAGACAAGCATCATTTATTGGGTTCTCAGTTTAAAATTCTTTTTGATCCATCAAGCTTTTGAATTATGGCATTAAAACTTGGGTTGCAAGTTTGCAACTCAAATTGGATGTTGATTGAAAGTTGCAGCAACTTGCTAAGAGGGTGTTTGGTTCACAGAGTTCATGTATCAGGTATGGGTTTAAAATGATTGAAGTTCAAACCTCGTGTAACTGTGTTTGTTTGAGAAAAATTGCAAATTTTAAACCCATACCTCAAATCCCCAAAGTGATGGGGTCTGAAACTCGATGGGGAGATAATGCCAAACATTCAGGCATAAACCAAAATAGAAAAAAAGTTCAATTCCGAACGGAACCAAACACATGGTACCAAGAATCAAGTTTTAAACCTTATATATGATTCCAAATCCACACCATACGCCCTTAAGCATTACTAAACAAGATTGTTGAACTTATGTGTTAATTTAGAAAACCATACTTCCTCCGTTTCTTTATACTTGCAATAGTTTGACTTTTATACTATTTATGTACTCCACTTTGACTAGCTTTGATGATTTATAGGTAAGAAAAAATATAGTCATGTGGGATGTTGTTAGATTCGTCTCGGTTTACACTATTTTAATATCTTACATTTATAATTTTTACATATTGCTAATTAAAGATATAAACAAATGAAATAATGCATCGGCAAGCGTGAAAAGAGAAGTGTTGCAAGTATAAAGAAACGGAGGAAGTTTTGTTTTGTTTTGTTTTTTTTTTTTTTTTTTTTTTTTCCCGGGGGGGGGGGGGGGGGGAGGGGAGGTGGGACAGAGAAGGGGGTTGATGTAAAATTGTAGGGTCTATATTGTTGTCTTGTCCATATTCAAAATTTGGACACTTCTTGAACTTGCCCTAGTTTTCTTGATATTAACATTTTCCAAGTCTGACTTTCTGATCCATGCTTTAGTTGTATCTGACTACGAGCATCATAGTATACAATTAGTGGTCTCCAAACCAAATTTTGTTCCACTAAAGGAAGCTCGTAATCTTGTTTTGTGATAAATTAACATAGGAAATTGATGTACTAGATTATTTCCTCACTCGATTTATTTTTGTTGCCATCTGACCTTTGTATTTGTTTGTTAAAGTTCATGCACGAAGACTACAAGCATTGAAGGCTCTTATTTTTGTTCCTCTAAAGGAAGATCGTAATCTTGTTTTGTGATGAATTAACATAGGAAATTGATGTACTAGATTATTTCCTCACTCGATTTATTTGTGTTGCAATCTGACCTTTGTATTTGTTGTTTGTTAAAGTTCATGCACGAAGACTACAAGCATTGAAGGCTCTTACATATGCCCCATCAAGCAACTCTGAAATTCTTATGAAAGTGTATGAAATTGTCTTTGGAATTCTTGACAAGGTTTGTCTCTGCTCTACTGCAGCTTTGAAAATGTAGATCCAAGTGTAGCTTCCTTTCATGTATGACTAGATAAGCTATAGTCTGGAGTAAATTTGCAGATTTAAGTTTTGATATATCCATGGTTTTAATCCTTTTAAAAAGTGATGAACTGACTGCTCAAAGTCTCAAGTTTGGAAAAATTATGATAAGGGTTATTGTTAATGAAAGCCAAATTGTGTGCAATAGAGTTTTACTAGCCAGTATTTTATATCCCTTTAACTTTCCATTTATTAGGCAGTAGTAAGTGGTAGGTAGCTTTATATGTAATTTTATGAGGAAAGTCCCATGCCAATGTCCATGGTAACAAACTTCCCTCCAAGCATGTGTTTTCTTCATAAACATCCATTATCTTTTAGGGAATCCCTAGATTCCTTGACTAATTAAGGGAGTAAAAGTTAACGGGGAAAGTTTAACTAAAGGAACTATTAAGAAGCTAATCTTCTTGTCCTTCAAGTTTGGCAATATTTCTCAGGTAAGACTAATCTCCCTTCGATTTTACACAGCTACACCACTAGTAACAAAACCTAACACCTTACAAACCAACCCACATACCATCGTAAATCTTGCCCCAACCTCGCAAAATATTACTCCATGGTTGATGAATTTATTTTCCTACCATCAAAGACTTGGAAGTTTGTCAACATTATTCATGTTGGCAACGAGCTCATTGGAAATTGAGATGAAGTGGTGGTGGAGTTAGGATGGGAGGGAAGGAGGAAGTGAGGGCTGGGAAGAGAGAAATAGAGTTGGTAAGGGAGGAATGATACCCTGGGGGCCTTGGTAACTGTTACCCTCATTTCCAGGGAACAGCATTTAATCCTGCTGTAAGTTTATTACTCCTGATTTTTCCACCCCAGTAACTAGTAATCAGGTATGCCCTAAAAAAGGTGATACGGGGAGGGTGGCTGGTGGGGAGGAGGACAACCATAACTATGGACTCTTGCACAAGTCTAACCTAACAACATTACAAAATAAATCTATTACCATCATAGACTACCGAATGGGGTGACAAGTTGAGGTAAGGCAGCCCAATTTCATACTCGTATTAGTCATTACATGCAAACACACACAGTCTATTAAAGAGTGCCCTAATGATTTTGCCTCTTTCTGTTTTTCATCTCTGATTTGGAGTATCCTGAAATTCAATCTTTTCCTAGAACTTTATTGAGTTTGATTCATCACCATGCAAACACAATTTTTTATGGTTTTTTTTAATGTTTATTTATGTATTAATTTTTTAAAAATTTCCCCACTTGTTTCTTATTGTCAGGTTGCAGATGGACCCAACAAACCAAAAAAGGGAATATTTGGGACAAAAGGTGGTGATAAGGAGGTACTGTTTATGAACTTATGTAGGCCCCTCTTCAAATTTTTTACGTAGTGATTTGCATAGTGGTCTTTTCATGCATATTAAAAATTGTAATTTTGAGTGAGTTGGAAAATTTTGTGACTGATGCATTGGAGTGGTGATGCTGTTGCAGTTATCTTAGCAGGATTGATAGCTTGTAGGATAGAGCAAGTCTTCCTTGTTTCATTTAGGTGCTATTTTGGGGGGATTATTTCCTGGTTTTCTTTTTATGATATGAATAGTAAATGGCATGCTGGTTTCTTTTACTCAGGATACTCAGAGTCGTTGCCCTCAATTCTTGTAAATCAAAGCTGTATTTTGTTATTCGATGAAATTTTCTGGATCAAGAAAGTATTTTGCTTTGTTAAACAAAGGTTTTGCTTTGAATTTGAATTGTAGTTCATTGTCCGGAGTAATTTGCAATATGCTGCCCTGAGCGCATTGAGAAGACTTCCTTTAGACCCAGGAAATCCAGTGTTCCTGAATCGAGCTGCACAGGGGTAAGCTTTTATTTGATTATTGATTTTCACTTAACTAACTTAATTATCTAGTCTAAGTAATTCAGAATGTATCCCTGTTGTTCCGTATTATCTGACTCTTACAGTGTTAAAAAAAGTACTAGGAAGTAAAGCTTGACTCTTTCCCTTGAACTAAATTGAATTGAAAGTCAATTAATTAAATTTCTTTGCTGTTGATTACAAAGGACAAACGACAATTGTGTTGATTACAAAAGTACAAACATTAGCAAAACCTTGTTTTGCTTTGAAACACATTATTAATCCACTAATCAACGTTCTTGGAATCCACCACTGAAATTTCCCTTTTGTCGGACTACACTGTCTTTTTCAGTGATCACTCTTCCACTGAATGATAAATTATTGCTTGATTAGGAGAAAGATTTTAACTCAAGGCCTGTCCGGTTTCATTTATATCTCATATTTTTACAAGTGTTAGTTGAATCAACGTTAGTGGAATCTAGTAAGGTAGTGAGCAGTTCTTCAGCTTAGAAATATGAGCGGTACCCCTATGAACATTACAACATTGTTTGTCACTACCCGAAAAGCAAACGATTGACCACCAACTTTTGATGAGAAAGCCAAATGCTTGAATAGATGAAAGTACGGGAAGTTAAGAGAAGGCTAGGTAATATGGTACCCGTCAGATTTTCCAAATCTATAGAGGAGCCTATTTTGATGATCGACAATCCGGGTTTCACTATATTTAGTTAGATAGATCTTGATTGTACTGATATAGGTGGTGGTTTCTTGGGCGTTTTCTATTTCTTGTATATTAGTCTTATTTGAGTTGCTTTACCTAAACTCTTTATCTTTTGAATCCTAATTCATCGATATTTATTTTGGAAGCTACGGTTTGTCTAAGGTTGTGAATAGGGGTAAGGTACCCTGCTTAAATTCCTAGAATCGGAACCTGTTGCCCAGGTTCCTCAAAACGAGAATCAGAACCGGAACGTGTTGAACAAGTTCCTGGAAAATGGGAATGGGAATCGGAACCGGAACTTGCAAGTTCTAGTCTGGTTTAGGGTACCTTGTCTTTTAATATATTTTGTACTTTCTTGGAAAATTATTTCGAAAACATTTGAAGGGTCATAAATGTACTACTTTTACAACTTGCAAATACAACCAAAAATAGTTGTTTAGCAAATTTAATTATTTATAATTATTAATTGAATTTTTATTTATTAAAAATTGGACTTGAATTGATGTATGATATGGGCTTAAGTGATACTTTTATCAGGTTACAAGGTACCCTAAACCTGTTATAGGTTCTCCATTTTACTACCCGGAATCAGAACCTATTGTATTCCTAACAGGTTCCGGTTTTGATTCAGGGTAACCTGATTTTTTGCTCACCCCTAGTTGTGAATAGTGTGGACTATTGGTGGGGTAGGAGCAATGCTAATTGGTGTGCTTTTAAAAGTGAGGGTGGAGTTTGCTAATCGCTATCGTGTCAGATATTTGTCTGCTTTGCTGGTCAGTGTGAAGTTTGCAGCCACCAGGTGGCAAATATCTTTGAAGGAAGTTGTTTGCATTGCATGAGCCATGGGGACTAGGGAGTCCTACTTTGATTTGTTTAGAAGAAGTTACCGTGGGCTACTGTATTTATGGTTGTTCTGTGATGTAGTAGAATTGGAATCAAGTAATCAACAAATATATTCGTAGTGGTTTGCTCTAATTTGGAGATTCAAGTTACTTGGGTTACTTTGTAAATTATATTGGATAGTTATTCTCTTTTTCACGTGAAAGAGTAAAAAGTTTTGAATAATGAATACTTGCAGGATTTCATTTGCTGATCCTGTTGCTGTGAGACACTCTTTGGAAATACTATCTGACCTAGCAGCTAAAGACCCTTATGCTGTTGCAATGACATTAGGTAAAACATGCAGTTCTGTGACATATTCTGGTAAACTTGAATAAATGTGACCTTTAGATTGCTATGTGCCTGTTTATGTTTAGGATTTGTGTTCTTTCTTGTCAATTGTGGATACTGTTCTCACATTCATATTTAATATTCTTGCTTTAATTCAGAGTACACTGCCTACTGAGTATTTGTAATTTGTATGTGTGATCCTGATTCCTTACTCAGGAGTGTAACTGTGTAAGCCAGGTGTTATGTTGTTTTAGATTGATGGACTCTAGCTTTTTTATGATCTCTGTCAAAGAAGATTGTGTTTAGGGGAAGGGAAGAAGATAGGATTTGGGAATCACTTTTTTTTGGCTGTGTTCATGCTAATTGTGAGGTTATATTATTATGATTCTCTGAATATAGTTGCTTAATATGCTTTAGATTGTATGGAAAATGTGGCCGTGATTTAAGTTTTTTTTAAGTCATTCTTTAAATGATTTGCTGCCTTGTGTCTGTTGCTGATGTGCACAATCAATGTCCTTGTACTTCAATTTCTTACTACAAACATCCACATTAGCACACTGGCTGACTGGCAGCTGCAATCTGCTGCCACTTGTATATATGATGAAGAAATATCCTTTGGCCATGCTCAGCTTAAGATTATATAATCATATGGTTGTAATATTTTTCTGACATCTATCTTTAGTTCTTGCAATTAAGGGATTTGTTAGTTACAATAATCTTGCGATTAAGTGCTGTCACTTTTTGTGGGCCTGAGCTATCTGAGTATCTGACACGTTGGATTTTTTTTTTTTTTAAAATTTTTTATGCAGGAAAGCAAATTGCATCCGGAGGTATGTTGGTAGTCTGTATACACAGACTGTTTTGCGGCTTTACTAGTATTTACTTGGTTTTTATTATTTATTTTTTTATATTTTCTACAAGTATTTTCTTTTTTGGCTTGTTTACTTAGTAGTTTATTTATTTATGGTTTTTTTTTTTTTTTTTTTTTTTTTTTTTTTTTTTTTTTGTCAAAAACTACCTAATAAAAGGTAGAATGTTGTAAAATACTACCTTCAACCGGATTTCCACCGTTCACCCACCTCAAAACACCCCTGAAACCACTACTTTCATCCCAAAACCAACATAACCCACTTGAAACTACCTCCGCTGCACCAAAATCATCCTCCAATCCCAAAACCACCAACTCTTACCCCAAAAACCACCACCCGTAGCCTGAAATTACCCCCACCAGCTTGGAATTTCCCCTAACCACCCCAAAAATAACCTTAACACCTTGAATACCAACCCTCGTGGTGGTATCAGGGGTGTTTTGAGGTGGGTCAATGCCGGAAAATTTGGTCAATGGTGAAAATCTGGCTAGAGGTAGTATTTTACAACGTTTTACCTTTTATTAGGTAGTTTCTTACAATAATTTAGTTTCTCATAAAATCTGGGTTTAATTAGGTTGTTTCTGACAAAAAATCCTTTATTTATATATGTTTGTGGTAATAGCAGTCTGATAGCTATTGTCACTATTCTTGTTATACTTTTATGTGATCTTTACCATTAGATATCATATTTAATGTAAAGAAACTAATATTGGCCTTGTTTGGTAAATGACTTTTGGCTTTTTCTTTTGGTCAAACAGCTAAATACATGTTTGGTAAATGGCTTTTAAGCTAGTTGAAAAGCCGGCTTTTCCGCCAAAAACAAAAAGCTAGTCTTACTAGCTTTTTGGTTTTGGCTTTTCATTAAACAAACTACTTTTTTTTATCCTTGATTAATAATTAATAATTAGTGATTAGTGATTGATGATTAGTGATTAGTAACTATTAATTATTAATTAGTAATTAGTGATTAGTAACTATTTATTATTAATTAGTAATTAGTAAATAGTAAATAGTAATTAGTAACTATTAATTATTAATTAGTGAGTAGTGATTAGCAATTAGCAATTAGCAATTAATAATTAATAATCAATAATTAATACTTGTAATTAATAATTAATATATAATAATTAATAAATAATAAATAATAATTAATAAATAATAAATAATAATTAATAATTAACAATTAATAATTAATAAATAATAATTAATAAATAATAATTAATAATTAATAAATAATAATTAATAGTTAATAATTAATAGTTAATAATAAATAATTAGTAGTCAATAATTAATAGTTAATATGGAGTAATTAATAGTCGTTTATATTTAATAATTAGCTATATATAATTAGTACTTAATAATTAATAGTTACATTAGTAACTAGTAACTAGTAATTATTAGTACCTAATAATTAATAGTTAGTAATTAACAATTAGTAATTAGTATTATATAATTAATAATTAGTTTTTTGTACTTAATAACTAGTAGTTAGTAGTTAGTATTTTGTATTAGTAATTAATAATTAAAAATTAGTAATTTGTAATTAAGAATACTAATAATAAATGAATAAGAACACAAAATAATGTCCTTTAAGGTCATTTTGTATAGTTACAGCCTACAGCTAACAACTAATTTTACCAAACATATTTACATACAACAAATGGTCTAACAGCCACAACAAACAGCCAATACTAACATCCAGTCAAACAAGCCAAGTTAAACAGCCATCGGCCAATTGCCAAACAAGGCCATTGTGTGATGTGATGTTGGCCTTATCCGATATCAGTCATCTGTTAGATGAAATTATCTTATGCCAAATTAGATTATTGTAGAAGACACAGAGGGAAACCTTCTTGGAGATTGGCATGCTTAGATGGGCTTTGTGGTTAGAGGGGATTTGCGGAATATTAGAGTAGGATTAAGTGGATTATGGACTTTGCGGAATGAATAGTCATTCTGGCTTTCCATTTTCTGCTACAGTATGGGGGTTTTCTATGGTTACTATTTTAATGACACAAAGCATGGTTAACATTTTCTATAATTGATGATCTTGAGAAGACCGGTGAATCTGGTCCTCTCAAGATCATTTGAACCAGGTGTATAAAATGTTGATGATCTTTTTCACATTTTAAAATGTTCTTTATGTTGCAAAACTAATAATATAGATGTTTATGAACCAGGTGCACTTCATGATGTTCTCCATTTGCATGATGTGCTTGCTAGAGTTGCCCTTGCAAAATTGTGCCATACAATTTCAAGAGCACGGGCTCTAGATGGTAAGGGATTGCATGTCCTGTTGCAGTAATATGTATAGTAATATGTGACTTGATAGTTTCCATGCTAATGGTTTATTGCAGAAAGGCCTGATATTAAAACTCAGTTTAATTCACTGCTCTATCAACTCCTCCTTGATCCGAGTGAAAGAGTTTGCTTTGAGGCAATCTTGTGTGTTTTGGGAAAATATGACAACTCTGAAAGGTCTGAATCAGTAGACACTTCTTTTCTTGTGTCCTTTGCATATCTTTCATGCCATTTGAAACTGCCTCCCCTGAATACTCTAGCTGAAAAAAGATTTCCCTATTCAAGTTTTGCTTTATGCTTTGTAGGACTGAAGAACGAGCTGCTGGATGGTATCGTTTGACTAGAGAGATCTTGAAGCTGCCTGATGCACCATCTGTATTGTCAAAAGATGCTAAGAAAGATTCCAAGGATGAAGCTAAAGATGTGCTCCCTCCAAAGTCAGCCAAAGACAAGTCGAAGAAAACAAGGCGTCCTCAGCCCCTTATTAAACTTGTCATGAGAAGGTAGAAATTTTCCCTTCTCCCAGTAATCCTTCTAACTCCAATAATAAGTCTTCTAATTTTGTAAGAATTTTTAGTCCAGAATCATTATATTGACCGTCTTATAAATATACTTGCTGATAAATTTTGCATGTGGTCTTCCCATCCATTTGGATCATGTTTTCGTATTTTGCTTCAGGCTGGA
This sequence comes from Chenopodium album, assembly GCF_948465745.1. NCBI lineage: Eukaryota > Viridiplantae > Streptophyta > Magnoliopsida > Caryophyllales > Amaranthaceae > Chenopodium > Chenopodium album. The sequence goes on along the minus strand of NC_137846.1, from coordinate 23,187,468 downwards.
GAGTGCTTTCCGTAGTTTCTCAAGGCCTGTATTGCATGCTGCTGCAAGGGTTGTGCAGGAAATGGGAAAAAGCCGAGCTGCAGCTATCTCTGTTGGTTTACAGGATATTGATGAACGTGACTACGTTAATACATTTTCTGATACACAAGATGATCCTGATGTTAGTGACAGCTCCCATCCTGAAGGTAAATTTGTATTGCATTTTTTTAATTCTGGACATCTTGTGGTGGTCATATTTGCACATGCCTCATGATTCCCTCATGCTCCTTCATTGAATTGCACTTTCAAGCCATCAAAGTTGACACTCTTATCAAAATTTCTTTTTTTTTTTTTTTTTTTTTTATTTGATTTTTTTATTTTTTTATGTTGTCCTTAATATGTCACTTATACTGATGGGCAAAAGTCTTTTCATATCCCAATAAATAACCAGGTATTAGAAGAACAACTTCTGGTTCAAATGGAACTGGTGCAAGGGATACAATAGCAAGCTTATTAGCTTCATTAATGGAAATAGTGCGGACAACAGTAGCCTGTGAATGTGTTTATGTCCGTGCTATGGTAATCAAAGCATTGATCTGGATGCAAAGTCCTCATGAATCATTTGATGAATTAAAATCCATCATTGCATCAGAGTTGTCAGATCCTGCATGGCCAGCAGCACTGTTGAATGATGTTTTGCTGACTCTCCATGCTCGGTTCAAGGTTAGAAATCTTATGCTATACCGCCTTAAAGGAAATTTTACCATGTTAATACCGATTAGTATCATGTATGTTTGAGGTCTATTTCTTGTATTTTGCGACTTATTTGTTTCTGGTGGTTCAAACTATTTGTTTTGTTCATTTAGATGCAATAATGAACCTTAGTCACAGTTTAGTTATCTTATAACTTCAGTTATTGCAATTGATTGTTCCATATTATCTGCTTCATGAAATGATATCTATTTGGTGGCGTTGGCCATGTGGTAATTCTGATGAACGAACTTATATGATATATTTCCAATATTATTTTGAGTAGACCATGAAACATAAATAAACCTTTTTTTGTAAAAAAAAAAAAAATTATGCTTTGCTCTAATGAAAATGAAAAAAATTTAAAGACAGGATGTGAACATGGTTTCTCCCAATGTGCCACATGGTAAAAGGTCAAAAGTACAATCAACTTGTCAAGCTGATAAAAACACCCAATGTGCCAATAGTGGGTTGGAGAACCTTTTTTATTTTTATACTTTTATAAATGTATTTATATTTAATGAAATGGACATGCAAGTATAGTGGAAAGAATCTTTAGTTTGGAGCATGATTTTTATTGTGCTACCAGGAGCAAAAATTCAAGCATTGGGGTTGGTGGTTGTCATGTAAATTGTTTGTGAAAGGTTTGGTGCCAACATCTCTAGGCTGCCTTGGTTTTGGTTGCAGATTTGAAATGATGTAGTTAGTGCATAGTAGGATGCATATAATTGAAGATACATTCTTTTTATGTCTGGCAGTGCCTTATTATTGTAATAAATTTTGGAATTGAAGTGGACTGTATTTTGCTTCTGTAAAACAATAATTATGGTCATGATTCATAAGACTGGTCGGAAGAAAACATTAAGGTTCAATTTTTAGCTATTTGTGCTTTTGTATTCTGTCACACATGATCATGATTTTAATTTACTGCCCTGTAGTTGTAGCTGACATTATTAAACATTTTGCTTATTCTGGTACTTTTAATTCTCATGACTACAGGCAACTCCAGATATGGCTGTGACTCTACTAGAAATTGCTAGGATTTTCGCCACAAAGGTTCCTGGAAAGATTGATGCAGACGTGCTACAACTTTTATGGAAAGTAAGTTCAAGCATTCCTCCCAGCAATTAACACTTTGTTTGGATGGAAGGAAATTGAGGGAAAAGAAAGGAAGGGAATTGGAGGGATAGATAATCTTTCATTTGGATGACAAATGAGGGAGGGAGAGAATTGGAGGGGAGAGAAATGGAGAGATTAAATTGTAAGAAATTGATCTCTCCAACAATGGAGAGATTTGGAAGGAAAATTCATCCTTCTTCCCGCCCCTCCCCTTCCCTTCCCACCCCTTCCCCTCCCTCCCCTTCTTTTCCTTTTCAATCATCTATCCAAACACACTGTAAGTTGCTCCATTAAAATACTGCACTTATCTGTTGTGACTCTTGAGTAATTCCCATGCAGTCATGCAATCTCTTTCTAATTGATCTGCTATTGTATAGCTGAAAGAAATGCCATATTCTTATGCTTCTAGAGCCACCCCTAATTGGTAGCAATTGTTGAATCTAAGAGGTTGAGATTTTTTCTTAAATTTCTCCTATTCGAACTTGTTAGCCCTGAAGTTTTATCAACAATGTTCAAACTTATTTTAACTGATTAGCCTAATCCTAAATTTAAAATATGAACTTATTGGTCCTAAAACTTAATTTTGACAAAGGAAGCAATTATTAGCCTATAACCAGACCTAATGCCTTTTAATTAATTCATATGCATTTATGTCTTCAAATAAGTGAAATAAGATGAGGATAACAACACAACGCATGAAGTGGATTCTCTCAATTGCTAATTCATTCTTTTATTCAATATAGAGAACTGTACTAAGACTTCTAATGTCAACAATTCCACATACACCAGGGCTTCAATACAAGTTTCCTGGAAGCTTGCACCTTAATAATGACTTGCCAAGATTCGGACCCCTCCAAGGGAATAGTGTCTTTTTAATTTGGTCTAAGTGAGATCCACTTGGTTTCTCTAGATATTATGTGATTTTTTTTGTCTTTGATGTTAGATGTTTAAAATTTAAGTAGCTAAAATGGAAAAATAGTGGAGCTAATATTCCTATATATTTGCAGACTTGCCTTGTGGGGGCTGGTCCAGATGGCAAACACACTGCTTTAGAAGCAGTGACCATCGTCCTCGATTTACCACCTCCACAGCCAGGTTCAATGGCTGGCATCACTTCTGTGGACAGAGTATCAGCTTCTGATCCAAAGTCAGCTTTGGCTTTACAAAGATTAGTCCAAGCAGCGGTGAGTATTACATTTTTAAGTTTCGAGTGCATTTTCTTTCCTTAATTTTGAAAATTCATGAATTATAATTCTTTTTTTTTCCTAAGGGCATCATCACTCTCCTTAATGGGCCGTTTTTTTAAATGCTTCACTTCCTTTTTAAGACATCTTCTCTTATATATTATTGTATCTCTCTCTTCACATGGTTCCCACCTCTACTGTTTTTTATTATTTCTCTTCTATCACATCCTTTAATTAACTATTACCCTACTCTCTTTTCTATTATTATTATTCTTGATTCCCAACAAAACCTACATACATAATATTTTACTCCATTCAACTCACTTCCCTAAAACTACGTGTCGGTCAAACCGATGCACTTAAAAAAATGGAGGGAGTATTCTATTAGATTGTTGTATGTTTTCTGAACTTTAGCTGCACAGGTATGGTTTCTTGGCGAAAATGCGAACTATGCCGCATCTGAATATGCTTGGGAATCAGCAACACCCCCAGGTACTGCATTAATGATGTTGGATGCTGATAAAATGGTTGCAGCAGCAAGTTCTCGTAACCCCACACTCGCTACTGCTTTGACTCGACTTCAAAGGTGTGCCTTTAATGGCAGTTGGGAGGTACTACCTCTGTTCCTTAATGTTCTTTAAGCTTTCCACACATGTCTGTTTCTTTTAATTTTTAACACTTTTGTTTTATTCCATTTTTGGTTATGAACTATTTTACACACTTATTCTGTTACCCTACACTAAAACCTACTTTTGTCCGCGTGTTAGCCTACTTAAACACTCTCTCTTCTTTTCTTAATCCGTGTGCAAATAGTGTCCTTAATTATATATTGCCTTTTATATATAGATAAGTGGCATTCTGGACCTTAAAACAATTTTTTTTTGTTGAGTGGGACCTTAGACCGGATTCAGGCCATTGACTACTACATTCCAGAGTTGACAGTTCTTCAAAAGCCTCGGTTTTATTCTTTTTTTTCCTAAGCTCCATTTCCACCATCCCACCATTATTCAACCACCTTCCCATACCATTTTACTTAACATCATACATAAATCAATTTTGGGTTTGCAAACTAAATATAATTCGAACTTCTAGTATAGAGAAATTAGAAGGGGGAAGCAGGGGTGAAATTTGCCCCTAAGTAACAGCTCTAGGGTTTATAAATTAAATTGAACAAATTTCATACATTGATTTTCCCTCCTCGCAATCTCTCTTCCTTTTGGTCTGTTGTGTCCTACTAGGGGTGTTAACGAGCCAAACCGAGAGCTTAAAACCCCTAGACGTGGGCTCAGCTCGAGCACTAAGTGCTTTAACTTGTCTCAAATTTACCTGTTGTCACCAAATTTTCCCTATTTCAGTTTCCTAAACTAATACTTAACCTTTAAAAATTTATAATACTCCCTGGAGAAAATCTACCATGGAGTCAGTGTATTGATAATTTATGTCCACCAATGATGGCGGCCTTCCTTCATAACAGACACCATATCTTCTTTCTCGTTAAATCTCCTTCAATAATCAATCGTTTATCTTTCTCACTCACATAAATCTCTTCCTCTATTTCTGTCTTTTCCATAACTGAACGTCTTTCCAAAATAACTTAAATTAAATCAAGCATGTGTTAACCATCCAAGTAACAATCCGAGGTAATTCAAGAGCTAAAAATTCAGAAAAATGAACCGCATCATGAAATTAATATGATAATCAAGACCAGAAATTTTTTTGAAATTTAATCCCAATTCACCCTGACTGCAAATTGGAAATTCAAAATTGTGCTAAAGTGGTGTTGGTGCTGGTGGAAGGGTGATTTGGACACAAGTGAGCACTGGAGCCAGCTGGAGGTGTACTCTGCCAGAAATAATTGTGGGGTGGGAAGACTGGGAAATAATGGTTATGTGATCAATGAGGATGTTGTTAGTGTGAGGGTGGTAGGCTGGATTGGTGGGGTGATGCTTGAAAGTAGGATGATTGTATGTAGGAACATGTTCTGAAAATGGAGTAAAGCTTGATCCATCCAACTGTTTGGCATGGGTGCCTTACACCATAGATTAATCTTTCAGGCTTTACTGTCCAGAACCAATTAAAAATTGTTAAGTGCTGTTGCTGAAATGTTTCTTCATATGTTACACTGACCTGCATTGAAGATATCTAGAGCCAATCGCAGCCTGAGATAAGCCAGATTTATTCTTCTTATATTCTCAGTTCACCCTTTTACCTTTTGAGGAGATTAGGCAAGAAAAGGAGTAAACTATGGGGGAAATATTTGTTGTAATGCAGTCTTATGACATTGATGTCTTATTTAGTGTTTTTGTGGTTAGAATCTTCTATATCTCATATGTAAATCAGGTTGATATTAACCCCTTTATCTGGAATTTTTATTAGATCCGTATAGTTGCTGTGCAAGCTTTGACAACAATGGCTATCAGATCCGGTGAGCCATACAGGATACAGATCTATGAGTTCTTGAATGCTTTAGCTCACGGTGGGGTACAGGCGAAATTTTCTGATCTGCATGTTAGTAATGGTGAAGATCAAGGGGCAAGTGGCACGGGACTTGGATCTCTTTTGAGTCCAATGATACAAGTGCTTGATGAAATGTATAAAGCACAAGATGATCTAATCAGGTAAGAAGTCAATTCTCTTATTTGTATGTACTTTTTGATTTTCAATTTTTTCTGTTGATCCTCAAAGAGGCCTATCCTACTATTAACACAGGGACATAAGGACCCATGACAATGCAAATAAGGAATGGACTGATGAAGAACTGAAAAAATTATATGAGACCCATGAGAGATTGCTGGATTTTGTTTCACTATTTTGTTATGTTCCTAGAGCAAAGTATCTCCCACTGGGACCAACAAGGTAAGTTCTTGTCTTCTTGACATAATTAGCATTTCAATCTATCTAACTAGTAGAAGCTACTTTTTTGTGCAAATAGAAATTCAGAAACTTTCAAGAAAGAAAGATAATTTGGCCTTTGACCATTCTCATTTCCATATTGTTTTATCATTGTGATTGACTTGATCTGTGGGGTTTGTTCTTTTTATAATACCTCCATTTTACAATAGATGCATTGTTTTGACTTTTCTACTTTCCATACACTGCCTTGACCATTAATTTTTGTATACATTAATTAATAAAAAATTTAAAAATTTATATTTGAAAATATACATTGAGACCAATCCAACATTATTTTACATATAACGTTATAAATGTTTATGTTTGATATCTATGTAAAAAGTGTACTCAAAGTTAGCAAATGAATAGTACAAAAAGTCATAAGTTGCATATACATGTTTCAAAATTGCAGTTTACGCCCCGCGGGGGGGGGGGGGGGGGGGTGTGGTGGGGGTGGTGGTTTAGTGAAGTAGGTAGAAGACGTATGAGGTAGGACTGTTACTGACTGTATTGGCTTTTTATTTTATTTATGCTGACAGTTATACATTGCTTCCTTTTGAAATTACATTGCAGTTCAAAGATTATTGAGATCTACCGCAACAAGCATAATATTAGTGTGTCGACTGGTATAAGTGGCTTCAGCAGTTTAAATGATCCTGCTGTTGCAACTGGGATTTCTGACCTTATGTATGAAACCAAAGCAATACCTACTGAATCTGATGGGCTTGATGACGACCTTGTCAATGCATGGGCAGCAAACCTTGGTGACGATGGCTTGCTGGGAAAGAATGCGCCTGCAATGAACAGAGTAAGATAAATTATTGTATTTGTCTTTCATGCTGTACGTTCTAGGTATGATGAGCTTGATGAGACAAATATGCTGTGAGCACATTAGGTAGCCATGATGTTCCACAACTAACTTGCTTCTTATAACCACTCTTCTATTTTCTACCAATTCTCTTTCGATGTGGGACTTCTTATATTATGCCAATGAGCTAGCTTGTTTCATTTATAACCTTCTCTCCTACTTACTCCCATTCTTCTTTCAATATATTTTGTTATTAAGCTTATACTCTTATAGTCCAAAATAGTATATGTCATTCACTAATTCAAATAGGTCAAGATACATTACTATATACAAAAACACTGCATTTTCTGCTTACAAAGATCATCCCGACAAAGTCACAGCCTACACATTCTGGTCAGAAATTATGTCTAGCCACTTGTTAATTTCTAGCCTTTTGAGTTAGTAAGCCCAATAAATCTCAAGACTTGGCCATTATACTCACTTCCTATAGCACAGATATACAGCATCTACTTAAATTTTTGTTTATAATATCAATTAATAATATAAAATGTTAATTTTATATTACTTTGATAATTATTTATTTTATACCTATAAATGCTCGAGCCTAGTGAACCATAACTAGACTTATTAATGTTATAGAAAATTCCGATGAAGGATTAGAAACTAAAATACAGTTTATCCATTGACCAAATCATCTGAAAAGCTAAACAATGTATCAAATGCAGTCATTTACATCACCATAAGTATATCCGAAAACTTTCATTGCCCAAAATAGGCTAGATGTACGTATCAAATAAACCCCAAATTATACAGATAATTATAGTAGGTCCAAGGAAAATAGACTTGAAATACTGTCCACAAAGATAGTAACATTGTCCAAATAGAAGTATCACAGCCTTTGACCTTTGAAATTTATGATATTATTTAGCTTTATATTAATATTCGAACTTATAACAGGCAACCACTTAATTCTCTCGGATACTATCAACATGTCAGGTCACCTCCCAGTGATATGCTATATGTTTGTTAGATTATGATATTAAGGTTAGTGGTGAGAAGTAGCCAAGTTGTGGGCACTTTCATAAATGATGAGCTGTCTCTGTATGAGTTGAAAATTTTTAGTTTCTTATTAAGTCAACTCGATATTATGCTTTGTAACACCTTATGTCCCTTATTGAGAGATGAGGGGATTAAACGTAGGTAATAAATAGAATGTGTCCAGAGCTTCCCTGTGGGTCTAATGAACTTATTTTGAAATGTAAGTTTTATAGGTAATAATCCATAGCGGATGTTCGCATATGATTTAATGAAACTAGAATATAACATTTGGTGGGTTTTAAATCCTTGACACAGTGCCTCTTATATTAATACCATGGTACTGCAATGCTAAGCTGCCTTTGTTTTGGTTACCTTTTTAAATAGTTATTCTATTGCCAAAATCAAGTACGCATAATTCTATGCTCTGATTTTGTCATCTGACTCCATGTCCTTAATGTTGCATGCTTTATGGTGTTAGGTTAATGAGTTTCTGGCTGGGATGGGAACCGATGCTCCAGATGTTGAGGAGGAGAACGTCATTGCTCGACCTTCTGTTGGTTATGATGACATGTGGGCAAAGACACTTCTGGAGACCACAGAACTTGAGGTACGCATCTGAGCATTCTCTGGGTTCTATTGTTAGTATTATTTTCTCTTATCTAGAAAGTCCTCCAAACTTCCCTTTTCATTTCCTTTGCCACGAATTTTACATCTTGTTTGTATGTACGATTTTGCAGGAAGATGATGCGCGGTCATATGGATCATCTTCTCCAGATTCAGCAGGATCAGTTGGGACCTCCATATCATCACATTTTGGTGGAATGAATTATCCTTCACTTTTTAGTTCAAAACCATCATATGGGGGCTCACAGTCATCGGTATGTAGTTGATGTTGATACTAGATTTTGGTCTTTTCTAAATATCTTCCCTTTGTCTCTTTCTTCATGGCTATTTTTTCCTTCTCTCTTTTTTATTTGCTGAAAAAGTCTAAGTTACAATATAATACCAGCATTTCCTCTTTTGTCGACTTTTACTCCCCCTTTTTTCAACATTGAGGATTATTTAAAAGATATATCTGAGAGAGTAAGTGGTTTCCACCTAGGTATTTTAGAGTACAGCCAGTCTCGTCACATCTTTGTTATGTATCCTTCTTTACGAGGTCTTCTTCTGTGGCCTCTGTAGAAATCAAAAATTTAATGTGGCTCCTTTTTTTTCTTCTGTAACTTTTCCCTTCAACCATCAAATGCATTGGAGCTCTTTTTAGATGATATGGGATACCATCAAATTCAATTAAATCTAAAAAAAACACAAAATACTTCCCCCATTTATTTATAGATGCAAAGTCTTGCAAATTACACTCATACTCTGTTTGCACTGTGCACTCATACTTTCAGAGCTTTCACTCACCAAGGATACGAGGATCCCTTGGCTAAATGCATTTATGTTTTGCAAAATATGAGTGCACAGTGCAATCAGGGAAACAGAGCTCTACCAAAAGCATCAAGCCTTATAAATTTGGTCAGATTCAGAGAGGCTTGATAAGGCAAACATAAATGCGATCTTAAAGTATGAGTGCACAGTGCAAACAGAGTATGAGTGTAATTTGCAAGACGTTGCATCTATAAATAAATGGGGGAAGTATTTAGTGTTTTTTTAGATTAAATTGAATTTGATGGTATCCCATATCATCTAAAAAGAGACTGAGGTAGGCTAAGTTTGTGGAGACTGAGGGGGTTTGTTTCTGACTTTGGCCTTTAATATGTGTCTGAACTCAGGTAGTATCATGCTAACATGGGTACAGCTAGATAGGTGATGAATTTGATTATCATAGCTTCAAACCTGATATTCTAGCTATACTAAACAAACTCAACCCAACAAAATAACAAAGATATAGACGGTTCAAGGCGTACCAAGGAAATAGGGACTTCTTATTGAAATCATAGCTCCTTACCCCATTGCCATTGCTTTAAGACTTGTGTGTTGTTTTAAGCCTTTATAGATATTGTGCTTACCTTGTTTTAAAGCATCCCCCTCCAAACCAAGAAACCTCCAAAAGACGCCCCCATTTCGCCGGTTCCGCTTGTGCCCGCTTTGAAGCATCGGCCGTCACAAGCCCCGACTCTGCACCCGTGGTTGACGAGTGCTTCCTTGAGATACCCTTTGGTCCGTGTTGCTGTGTGCTCACGAACCTTTCCCACTTTAGGCTTGCGTCCTTGCCATCAATAGACAAGAGCGCGCCGCACGATCCGGTGTCAGATTATTCGGACCGTGAGGCGCACTGAATAAAAAAGGGGAAAAAAATCTGGAATAAAAAAGTTGTGTCTCTCCGTGATTGTCTTGCCTAGACCAGAAAAGGTGCATGGTCCATGTGGTCTTGCACCTAGCACACCTTTTTATATGCTGGACCAACTGATCTGTTTTACAACTTTACTTTATACCATCTTGCCTTGTGAGCAATTATCTGGAATAACAAACTCTTGAACTTGCAGGAGAAGGCATCTAACAAGTATCCCATGGGGGGTAGCTCTTCTCTCTATGAGGGCTATGGTTCTCCGGTATGTGCTTACTAAACCTTTTTTCCCCCTTGTGTTCTCTGTTGTGTTTAATTTGCTATTAGCTATGCATTACTGATTCCTCTATCATCTTCAGATTAAAGAAGAACCACCATCATATGAATCACACGCCTTTGAGAGAGATGATGCATTTGTTAATCCATTAGCTGGCTCTGCATCTCGTAATTTTGGATCCCAGGATGAAGAACAAGTTTCTTCTGGAAATCCTCAGCCTGGAACTGCTCTGTATGACTTTACTGCTGGTGGGGATGACGAGGTAAATCCACTTGTGCAACCTGTTCAGATTTTGGATTCTTATCATTTGGTGGATTAGAGTGATTAAGTTTTGTTTGAATTTTTTTCTTTTGTCATTTTATGCAGTAAAAGCATAAATCCTATTATTTTTTTAACAGCTAGTTATTGATCATTCCCCAATTTCATGCAGTTAAATCTAACAGCAGGTGAAGAGGTTGAAATTGAGGATGAAGTGGATGGCTGGTTTTTTGTAAGTGTAGATGTCTTTTTTCCCTGCTTAAGAACTTTTATCATGCAAAGAAACCCTAGCTTTTGATATGCTTGTGTTCACTCTTGTTTTAGATGAAATACAGGGTGAGTATGTTTTCGATTTTGCATATGGTGCTACTCTAATGTAGAGTTGTTATATGGGCAAACACCGCTACAGCTTTTGGAGTTTTTGGGGTGTGGTCACTAGTTACAAAATGTGTCAATGCTTTTTCTAGAGGTGTCAAAAAGCTGTTTGGTTAGGTTCTCATGATTCGAAATTGTGCATTAATAGCACTCTTCTGCTTTACCTGACTTGCCATTGCACACATTCCCTACTTTCTGACATTCACATATTGTCCTTACTGACTAATACTTCTGAACTTGCAGGTGAGGAAGAAACGCCCTGGTAGAGATGGGAAGGTGGCTGGGCTAGTACCAGTACTTTATGTTAATCAGTCTTGATGATTTTTCCTGTATTTGTGTGGATAAATCAATTGCATCTCGTGATGTATTTCAGAAAATACATAATTATCCCCTTGTGGTATATGTAAAGAAACTAGTAACTTTATCTGTGGCTTAAAGAGAGTTCACTGGAGGAAAAGATTTTCTTTTATTTATGGTTCATGCAGATTGTTGTTGCTGACGGATGAGTCCTGTTGACTAAAATGTGTCCACTCGATACTAGATTTGTATCTGCTGATCTGGTCTGTGCCAATAAGCTTAGTACATGTTATCTGTATAGCTCGTGAGGCAAGCTGCATTATTTGAAGCCCTGGTGTTGTTTGTAGTCAGGTTTGTCTTATGACTCATGTGATCGAGTTCCAAATCATATACTGAAAGACATTGTAGGTAGAACATATGTATAGTTATCTTGTTTGTGTAGACTGCAGTCCATACAGTGTGATGTAGTTTTGTACAGTTGACATTTCAAGACCTAGGTATGTAAAACCCATTCTTTTTTGTAGCATATGATATGCAACTGACGTCAACTGACTTTGTTAAGATACCCATTTTTTGTAGCATGTTTCTCGTTTGGTTAGCCTGATATTTTCCTACTTCAACATGTGGATTCTTTTTACTGTACTATGTTTTCACGGTGCTTTTTTTTTTTTTTTTTTTTTTTTTTTTTTGTGAAAGAGTTCATTAAACGAAGGCAAAATTTTCAACCTATAAGAGCTGACGAAAAAAAAAAACACATGGTGTCGATTCTATTAACTATACTATGCTATGCTGTTGAGTAAGAACGACTGACGATGAAGTTTGCTATCTTTCCCACTTTGATAGACTGCTCGCATAATACTCCACCAAACTGAAGATGCCACTATCTTCTTTTTTTTTTTTTTTTTTGGCAGCCAACAAAGGAAATTAATTCCCAGAATTGTTCTAAACGAAAACAACACAATGGTACATCAGTAGCAATTCTTTAATCTTCTAAAAATAATACTGCAAAATGTATTAGATTTATACAACAAAATGTATCTTCGTTGACATGAGTCACGCTCAACCCAGTACGGTGTTGGTCCAGACAGCTTTTGTCTATTTCTGATATTATATTGTGAGCAAATGACAATAATGATAATGACATGATGAAGTATTGCTAAGACACTCATATATTACAACACCAGAACTCAAAGTTTAAATAGACAATGAATTTTTTTTTTTTTTTTTTTTTTTGACACAGGATAGACAATGAATTAAACTAGAGTTTTATGCTTTTAATCTACACCAGGGTGTACGTGTGCGCCGCGCGACGCCAGTTTGAAATATGACGTATATTTTTTTACTTTGAGGTATGGCAATATGGGGGGTTTTCTTTTTTATTTTTCAAGGAGGTTATAAATTCGAAAAGAAATTTTTCATATGTATTTTAAATAAAAAAAATGAAAATGATGTTTTTGGTAAGGTGAAAAAATGAAGTGTGTTCTATTAACAAAGTGTAATAAATTAGTCATTATAGTTATGCTATTTTGGTGCTAGCTATAGGTGTAATTGTTGTCTTGAGGTGTGGCAATGTGGGGGTTTTTATTTTTTATTTTTTCAAGGAGGTAATGAGTTTGAAAAGAAATTCATGTTCGGGTGCTTGTTACATATGTGTATAAAGTATTGTTGATCATGGGCATTTTTTTTTAAAACAATTGATAATGATGTTTTTGGAAAGGGAAAAACATGATGTGTATTCTATTAAGAAACTATATTCTTTTTTTTTAAAAAAAAAGGGTAAAAATTGATCACTTTAGTTACGTTATTCTTGTGCTTACAATAGATAGTTAGAGATGTTTTTCAATTTGCATGTAAGCCCAAATACATAAGTCCGATTGAAGTCCAAATGCAGTAAAAAGTTAGGCCTTTTAAAATTTCTAATAAACTTGTAGTCCCAATCCATTTGCTAAACAATATATGCACATCTTTTTGCAAACCCAAATATTAGCCCAAAATGGTGTTCTTAAGTCTTGTATTAATATTATGTATATAAATCCATTGCCTTTGTGTAAGTGTAAAAAATGCAAGAATAATTGACAATTATTTAAAGTGTCAAGGTGTATTACGAAAATGATGTACTCTTTTTCCTTCACTAGGGTTTTATCTCGCAGGTTTTTCCTAGTAAGGTTTTAACGAGGCACAATCCTCAATAATGGACATCCAATGAGGAGTGTTAGGAAATAGTGTTATGTATGTCCATTATGTCTTTGTAACTCCCTAGTTTTATTAGTTTTCTTTGTAACCCCCTTAGACCTTTACTTCCTTTGTAACCCCCTTTTGTCTTTATTTCTTTAATCCTTTACATAATGATGACTTTACACTCGCTTTGAGAGGTTACTACTTACTACTCACCTGTGTGTGTGTGTGTGTGTCTATATATATATATATATATATATATATATATATATATATATATATATATATATATATATATATATATATATATATATATATATATATATATATATATTTCATGACCTAATAAAGAATATATATGACAATGAAGATTACTCTCTACCTCTTTCTTTTATTCTTCCTTTAATTTCATGTATTTTGTAACACGTTATCAGCACCAAAGTTCTACCCGATTGAATCAAATTACCCTACTCTAAAATCAGGTATGTTTAATATGATTATTATATATACAATTACCACAAATTTTCGTAATAGTCGTGGCCGAAATATTATGTTGTATCTTGTATTATTCTACTTTGCACATAATCCTTCATATGATTCTGTTTTGAACTGTTCATTACTTTTTCCTTAGTTACCACCAAACCAGTATGTGCGGCTATCTTTTATAATTTATTTAATAATATCTATTATGCTTATAGACTTAACTAGCTTTTGGACCCGTTCTACGCACGGGTTATGCTTAAGTTATATATTTATTTGAAACTTTACAAATTATCTTTGTCACCAAAAAAAAAACCCTTTACAAACTATTTGAATGAATTTATTTTATCGTCTTTTGACATATAATAATATTTTATGAATTAGTGGTAATAGACTAATAGTTGTAGAAAAAATGGCTTAAAATCGTAAAATCATATCTCTATCGCATGATATATTAATCAACAATTTGTATAAAAAACTACTTTGTAAATACCAAACACTTATTATAATTTTACAATTTTTACATCAAATGTGAAGGCATGATATTCTTTTTTTTTTGAAAGAGAAGGCATGATATTCTTCTTTAGTCTTTACCAATATATGTCTCTTATATTGCGCTTAATATCTTCAAAATTAAAGCCCCATGACACGCAAACAATGTCATCCTATGGAATTTCCATAGTATTCTTGCCACCTCAATATTTCTTTTTTCAATCATCATCCTCATTGTTGTAGAAATTTCACATAGAATTTTGAGAGATGTTTCTCTAATTTTTTTAGTTTTTGAAACTTAATGAGTGAAAAAATCTTTATTGAAAATTTGTATTTATATAAGAAGAGGGGGAAGATAAGGGGTCAAATTAAAGAAATGAATTATGAATGTGAATAAATTGAATTGATAGATGGAATAATGAGAAGAGGAGAAGGTTTAGGAAATTTAATTTGTTATTGAATTAAAATAAAGATTACAAAATATAAAAGTTATTGAGAAATAAAGGGGGAGATGAAGAGAGAATTTCTTTGAAAACATAAGGAGGGAGGATGAATAAAGAAAGGTGAGAAAGAATGATGACATGTGTCAATTTTGGTTTGTGTTTTTAAATACTAAGTATAGATATAGATTAGCTTCAGAATTGAAAGCTATTAAGATGATAACTGTCATGTAGAGGTTATTGTAAAATCTTTTTGTATTGTTTGATTAATAGTAATTGGCTTTTATTTTGTTTGTTGGCACTTATTTTATGATTAATTTTGGATTGTTTGATGACGACATTGGCTTGCAAATATATAATTTCATAGCTTTGTTGACTTGTGTGACTGCTAATTATATTATTCATCATTTGATTATTGTAGTATCGTTTTAAATGATGTATGATAATGATTTTGCTTAGGAATATATACTCACTGCCTCAATTTCTATTAGATCTTGTTTAAACATGACAAAAATGTTTATGAACTATGGTTATGTACCTTATCGCAACCAATTAAATTAGATCTCAATAACTATTAAAGAACTGCATATACTATATTTTGTTATTTTGATCCGATATAAATTAGTATGCATATTCTAGATGTTAATTATTACCGATAATTTGCATTAGATTCTACGAGTACAATTACCGTATATAATTTTGTTTCATGTTGTAATCTGATATTGTTTATCATGAAACAATCATTGATTTGTTTTGTAATTATTTATCATATGATGAAGAGGTTTGCCGATTAGGTGTCAGTTGTTTTAGATAACTTTATGTACATTTTCACATAATTTGATATTTTTGCATGATAATTATCTTTGCATGATAGACCATACATGTTGTGCGTGCTTGATAGCATGTTCATGATTATATTTTCACATTACATGATTAATACTAGTATTATAATTTTTATATCTAATTAAATAGTACCCTATATGTTTACTTTGAAAGCCTGTGTCGATGATGTAATTGAATAATTTGTGTTTCAATTACCACCAATAATTTGAACCGGGATGAAGATCCTACTAATACTTCTTTGGTGATATTTTAAGAATTCCTGCAATATCTAGATAAATTTCAGTGTGCTACTTCTTACTTAATTTTAATTTTCATACTATGTTAATTAGATTGTTAGTATTGAAGCAGGGTTAGGCAAATATCCTAGATTACTGTTTGGTCTAATAATTATATTCTCCGTATTAATCAATATGGACTATTAACTAATACGAATATTTTGGTTGAAATTGCATGATCTAATAACTAATACCTTATAAAGTTTTTAAAGAGTTCGTTGATGTATCTTTCTTTTGGTTGGATATTTTTAATAGCAAACTTTATGTGAGATCAAATTGGCGAATACTAACTAGACTCACTAGCTCATTCCCAGAAGTAAATGAGAAATTGCATGATTGAAAGAAAACTAAACATGTTTGCATGACTATTATAATTTGTGTAAAAAGTTCATAATAATTGCAAACGTGACTACATAATATTCATTTGAGTAAGAAAAATTACGAGTTAATGTAATTAAGCATGACATTATGAGATTCTTAGTTGAGAAATGTTTCATTATGCCCATATTTTAATTTTGAGAATTTTCAATATAAAGATTCATATAATTGGGCAAGAGGAAAAGAATAACTTTTCTTTGTTTGATACATGCATTGCTAAAAGATTTATGGCTTAAAAGGAGCAAGGGATTTAAAGATTATGGACTATTTTTATACCCCCATATACAAGGATTAGGGGGAGATAGTGTTTATTCCATTGTTTTAATTATGTAATCCTTGCACATGAATAATTAAATTTATTGATAATCAGTTTAGTACATACACTAGCATAAATATCAATAACTTATTTAATAGAGGTGGCCACATGATAATCTAATATTTAGAATAATACCATCCTGAAGATGGATATGAAAAATATATGTCATTACCTGTATACTAGTTATAAATATACATATTAAGTTGATGTCCTAGAAGGACAAGATCAATTGCTATTAAAAGTAGCACACCTGAAGTGTGGTAATCTAAAGGGTTACAACGATAAGAATCCTTGGAGGAGAAAATGGATAATAATTGACAATGACAAATTTGCGAAAATGACACATTGTGATGGATCTCTTGAAGATCGAGATCAATTCTAATACATTAAAATGTGTTATGATTATGTAAAGTACTCAAAAAGAGTATAAAATGTTGTCCAACAAGATTAGCATGTATCAAGATTACAATCAATGCTCCAGTGGAGTATGAGTATTAGTTAATTGTCTTGCCAATTGTAGAAAGAAACACATTGGTGTATGTATATCACATCATACTCATGGCCATGCATAAAGTATCTATAATAAGGTGATCACCAGTATTATAAAATTGGCCAGAATATAAATACTAAAGGAAAAAATGATTGGATGTGATAATTAAAAATTATGCCATCCGGGGTTTAATAAATTCCCGTTATGAAAACTTGAAGTTTCATTTGATATGAAAGAAATAATGTGTTGATGCTCTCTCATGTTAAATATATGAAATAATTGAATGACAAGACATAACATTGAGATTGAGCTATATTTGGATTGTGATTTTTAATAGTTTGTGGTAAAAGAAAAGTTCAAGAGATAATATAATTGGTGACTAGAAGTTCACTAGAATAAATTATATGCTTACAAATATTAGGTGACCAGAAGCTCACCAAGTACAAGTTATATGTGAAAATTTTAAGGGACTAGTATCATACTATCAATGTTTTAGTGATCCCGAAGATCACCACCTAGCAGAATTACAGGGAAGTTTATGTTTGTATAACAATCTCTTGATTGGGACCATTGTATGTCAGTACATAAGAAATAGAATAAGAAAATAGACAACTACACAATTCATAATCCCCTTATTAATATTGATCTCTAGAAGAGAAAAAAAAAATTCATTATTCTCCAGAATAGATAGAAATTTGTTGAATATATATGATTATCCTATGAGATGAAATTTGTTGCACACGAAATTATACTTTAAGTTGGTGAAGAATTGCCCTAATATTTGAGATATTTTACCAACTTAGGGGGAAGAATTGAAGTAAGTTGGCAAAATTATAAAATTATAATCAGTTGATCCCTCTAATGATACTTTATAAAGTTACATGTCATCTTATTATAGTGATAATGATATTATTATTTTTTTGGTGTTCCACCCGGTTCACCCTTTGGGTTAATCCGGATTCGGGGATCAGTTCTAGGTGGTTAGGTTCCAGTCCCCTCCCAATTGTTGTTGCGGGGGATCGAACACGGGTCCTCCCTAGCAAGTGTAGTCTCAATCACCACTACACCAACAGTCAATTGGTAGTGATAATGATATTATGTGCATACATTAAGATAGATCTTGTCAAGTTTTCTTTAAATCACTACACCTGAAGTGTAGATTGTATTATCGGTTCCAATATAAATATGTTATATATGGCAAGATAGTGCAGTTGATACTTTTAAAGTATAATAATAGTATATTAATACCATAGTGTGAGAAATACCCATGATACATGGTATACATATCTGAATTATTATAATAGATGACCTATTATGTAAAAAAAAATTATAATGGTACCAATGAGAAATGTATTCAGATATCATTGTCAAAATAACATGTAAATTAAAATTGTATCTTGAGGAATTATATGATACTGGCATATGATGGAACCGATAAATAATATGTATATGCAGAAGGAATGGACTTGTTAATAAGGGGTCAGAAATATATGTCCATTTTGATGTCGACATGAAACTAAGATAATAAATCAAAAGCTTATCATGGACAAAAAGTCCAATGAAATATGAATGTTAATGATCAAAAGTTTATCATGGACTAGTAGTCCAATTAGAAAATGGATTTTTGAAATCCACACTGTACAGTGTTTGAAATTTTTAGTCTTTAATTTAATTTATGTGCATGTTCAAGTTTTAGATTTATGCATTATTCATTGTATGTATAGGATGTAGTTTGATGCATTATTCATCACATATATATTTTGTTTTATATTTTATCATGAATTCTACCTTTCATATTGCATGCATTAGTTTTATACAACAATTGTGTTATATGTGAATGTTTGTGGTATGACGAGTTTATAATTATGATGAAGGCTTACAAGAAGAAATTTATAATTCAACGGGCTTATAATTGTGATGAAAGTTTATATGATGATGATCCAATAGCATGTTATGAATCATGCATGAAGAGTTTCCGAAGAACTTACATACAACATACTCAAATATCTAGCCCTTCAAATTTTATATTCTGAAAAATGACAATGTTGATATTGTTATCAAACTCATTGAGAGTATTATTGACTAAGTTTTTGAGATATCAACCTGAAGTTTAACCATGTGAGAATAATCGATTTTGTATAGGGTCGCGTCCTTCGAAAATCCGAATTCGAGGTTGGGGCGAATTCGGTTTTCTCATGGCCGTTCTTGCCTCGTGTAAAATTCAAAATGTCTAAAGAAGAGCAGTAATGAGATATATTACAGCAAGAATAATCTTCTTATGGTCCAGAAGAACTATGAGTAAAGTACATAGTAATTGCTATATTATATTATTACTAATTCATATAAGATTAGATAATGACATCAAGATATCACGAGTTGCCATAAATTATTATCAATATTTGAGTTAATAGCTACTTTTATGACCTCCAGAAGCAGGCATAATTTTGATGGTAAGGCAACTTGAAACAAAAGTGTCATATACAAGTAAAATAGTGGTATACGACATAGGTAATATGGAGAAATGAAGATGCATCACTGTGGATTTGAAGACTCAAGTTTGATCAGGGAGGATCAAATATCAAAGAATGTTATTCAGCTACAAGTGTGAATTTACTAAGACATTGGATTCATTACATTGGAAGATCTCAAGTTATGCATTCATCAGGGGGAGAAAATACGTGCTGCACTCTTTTTCCCTTAAACATGGTTTTGTCCCACATAGGGTTTTCCTGGTAAGGTTTTTAACGAGGCAGCATGTCAAGCCGTATTACGAAAATGATGTACTCTTTTCCTTCACTAGGGTTTTATCCCACAGGGTTTTCCTAGTAAGGTTTTAACAAGGCACAATCCTCAATAATGCACATCCAAGGGGGAGTGTTATGAAATAGAGTTATGTATGTCCATTATGTCTTTGTAACTCCCTAGTTTTATTAGTTTCCTTTGTAAATCCCTTAGACCTTTACTTCCTTTGTAACCCCTTTTGTCTTTATTTCTTTAATCCTTCACATAATGATGATTTTACACTGTCTTTAAGAGGTTACTACTTACTACTCACCTATATATATATATATATATATATATATATATATATATATATATATATATATATATATATATATATATATATATATATATATATATATATATATATATATATATATATATATATATATATATATATATATATTATATATATATATATATCTATGGGCATGACCTAATAAAGAATATATATGACAATGAAGATTACTCTCTACATCTTTCTTTTATTCTTCCTTTAATTTCGTGTATTTTATAACATAAAGTGATCTCTTAATTTTCTTATGTGATCTTTCTTTTCTTAAGTGATCTTTCTTCGTTGTTGAGTGATCCTTCTCTTTTCGAAAACTTTCTTAAGTGGTATCTCTCTCTATCTCTCTAGCATTTAGTAACTCTTTTTCCTAAGCTAATTTCTTTTTTAAGTGATCTTTCTTAAGTTGTCTATCCTTTTTATATTAAGTGACCTTTCTTAAGTGGTCTATCTCAATGATCTTTCGTAAGTGGCCTCTCTCTCCCCTCTCTCTCTCTCTCTCTCTCTCTCTCTCTCTCTCTCTCTCTCTCTCTCTCTAGTCTATTAATAAAACGCTTCCTAAGCTAATTGCCCTAATTTTTTAAAGTGGTTTTCCTTAGTGCTCTCTCTCTCTCTCTCTCTCTCTCTCTCTCTCTCTCTCTCTCTCTCATTTTAGAAAGCTTTTTCCTAAGCTAATTTTGTTTTCCTAAGCTAATTGCCCTAATTTTCAAAAGTGATCTTTCTTAAGTGACCCCTCTCTCTCTCTCTTCCAAGCTAATTGCCTTGATTTTTGTATGTGATCTTTCTTAATTGGTCTCTCATCTCTCCAAAGCCAATTTACCCTATTTTCATAAATTATTTTTCTTAAGTGGCTGCATTTTTTTCTCTCTCTTAAATTAAGATAATTGCCTTGATTTTCTTAAGTGATCTTTTTTGTGTGGTCTCTTTTTCTCTTGCATTTTATGAAGCCTTTTTCCTAAGATAATTTCGTTTTCATAAGCTAATCACCCTAACTTTCTTAGGTGATGGATCATTCTTAAGTGGTCTCTCTCACTAATGGTTTCTTTCTTTCCCTCTCCTAAGCTAATTGCCCGAAGTTTCTCTCCTAAATTTGATTTCTAAGTTATCTTTCTTTTCTTTAGTGATCTTTAAAGGTGTACCTTTAAATAAGAGGTACTTTTGAGATTAAGGGATCGTAAGAGTAATCGTCATCTACCCAATCAATCTCGTTGCTAGTGTTTAAACCGAATACAAACTTGCGATTTCACCACCCCTATACGGCTATACCACCACAAAGCACCCCCTCCACCTCAGCATATACTACAAATCACACTTACTGGTTATTTATTTCTGGAATGAAGCGAGAGAAGGAAGAAGATGATAGCTATAGGAGAGCAAGAAAATCTGAAAAGCAAAGTGAAAGGATGGGAGGAGAGTGAAAAAGATGATAGCTCATATATCCCACTTGCTCTCCCCCTCAAACTTACTACGCTTTTCTTCCTCGTCTCATTTATCTTATAGTCATGTGTAGTAGAGAATTTCTCTTTTTAATAATTAATTTTTTGTTACACTATCAAAAAGATATTTTATTCTATAATGGTCTACTCAAATAGCTTTAATCTTCATGTCTCTCTATCCTCGGTCATTCTTTATCATCTTTAAATTCACCTAGTCACCATTTTAATCCCTCTTCCTCATCTCCTTCTCATTCTCGCGTTCTCTTCCTTTCCCCACATCCTTACTCCTTATTCTTCTCTCCATATCTCTGTTCTATTATGGTTTATTATTCTTAGTCAGCTTAGTCCTACATACCCCATGGTCCCCATCCTCTCTCTCTCTCTCTCTCTCTCTCTCTCTCTTCACTTTCAAATACCCTCTCCCTTTCCCCTTCCATTGCATTCCCTTATTTTATTTTGTGATCAGCAGGTCTTCCGCGCGCGTATTAGTTGGTGTCATGTTTAAGTAAATGTTTAATTGGTTATTACAAATTTAGGGATTATGTATTTGAGTTGATTATGCAAATAGAGACATATGAATGAGTGTATATGGCACTACTATAATACAATGCCACCACCAATCAAATAACTCATATCTTTCATAGCAATCAATTGATACTTGGTGAATAGATTACAATGGTAAAACATTAACCAAGATATATGTGACAGACGCCCTCATCTCACAACAAAAGCAAATACAAACTCTATACTTGAAAAGATATACGAAGTATAAAAGCACTTCAATATAAGCAAATGAGAAGCATATATAAATGGATAAACATAATGTTTTTGAATAAGCAATTTTCTCAAAAAGATCATTATTGCTATTCTTTTTTAAGTTACACTAATAATAGAGTACAAAGTGTTTTAAATTGGTTTAATGGTTTTATAATTTCCAATGAACATGATCATCTAATTATCCAGAGCACAAATACATTGATCCATTAATGACTTGTAAACACTCCAATCACTATCTTAAGTATAAGAAACAATAACTATCACAAATTCATAATCCATAATTTCCATACTTTAGAGTCTCGTCGTCACGCTCTAGTCATTATTTTGTATAAATTCAAATGGCATAGCTTTTACCAATTAATCGATCCATTAATGACTTGTACACCGCCAAATAGAGGCTATCACAAGATTCTGTAGGTTACAAGGAGAAAAGTAAGAACAAACACCAAAGCATGTATGCAAGAGAGCCTACATAAGGTAAAATCATTTTGCATATAAGTAACAACAAACAAGTTCATATATAAGATCTAGTCCACCCATCATAGAAGTACACGAGACTACAGCTAAATGAGTATTACTTCCTGCACACCAAAAAAAAAAAAAAAAAAAAAAAAAAAAAAAAAAGTACATGAGACTACACCCATCATAGAAGTACACGAGACTACACCCATCATAGGAGCAGATGGAAGCAAGCAGTCTTCCTAAGAACCTAATTTTGGATATTGAATATCAACACAATCTAGTAAGCAACAAAAATCATACACACCTAACAATTTCCTTAATCTAATAATCATTAAGCCAAAACACACACATAATCACTCAAATAACATAAAGTGAGGAAATCAAGCTAATTAAACTTGATTATAATAAAACAATGAATTATGATTAATAATCAAATTCGAGTTAAATTGAGCAACATCATTACCCTAATCTTATATGAACTACAAAACTAACAAAAGGGTGAAAATTGAGTTAATAAATAACACAATCAATATCATACAAAATAATCTTCATTTGAATTCATCAGAGGAATAAAAGAAGGGCAATTAGTCAATCTTTATGATCTACTAGTTGGCAAAACATATACTTGATGAAAGTGTTGAGGACTATAATCATGTTACATGCTTACATTCTTATACGTTGACCTCAAACCTCGACATGTTTTTTAATTACTTAATTCTACGAGCAATATGAATATCTTGTTAATCGAACAACTCCATATGAAAGTTTCTTACTATACATCATAAGCTAACTTATCATAACTATTGCACATCCCCATCTATTCCATATTTACTTTCATGGAACTATAACAATTATCAAAACCAAAATCAAATTTATCCAGTACAAGCTCTCACAGCCCAATAGCCCATCACATTGATTCAGCTGCAATAATGTAGAAAGAAGATGCATTGTGCAAAGCTTTGCCTGTACCTTTGGCACTAGCTTCCTGAAAAAATTACGGCCACCCTCTTCCTCAGCTGAGAGGGACATACTGTGGTTACTGTATGGATGAATGCCTCAGCTAACTACGTACCCTTTTCCTGCAGATTATATATAATCCAATTACATCAAAAGAAAGTTTAATACGAAGTAGTACAAATGTACAATAAAGGTACAGCCTTACAATTTTTTTTTATTTTTATTTTTTTTCCCCTTACAGGCAAGGCTCCCTAATGGAATGATAAGTTTACGAATAACTCAGAGTCTTGAGAACAAACAAATAGATACTTGCTGCTAAACTAAAAATGCTCAGCACAATTATGCCAATGGAGTATACAAACAATATACTCCCTCTAATCCTCCTTCCCCAACTTTCCCAAAAAAGGCAATGGAGGGGACGCCCCAAAAAGAAATATGAGACAAACAAAAAGGAGGCAGAGGGAGTAGCTGAGAAGCAAGATCAACGCAAGACAACAAAATACAAATGATGCAAGATCAACCAAATACAAAATAAAGGATAAGCAAGCCTTTTCAGGGAAGAATGCTAAGAACTAATCTTAATAGACTACAAATTAGATGTCAAATTTAAACAAGTAAAAGCCAAATTAAATTTTAAGATTGAGAATTACCACTTTAATACCCCTGGTAGATCCCAAGTCACGACCTAAATCACCTGACATACAGTTGACGTGAACAATCAAATTTTGCAAATCGCTCTCACTGCAAGATCCTCCTTCCTCAGAGCTTCCAGATGGGGTAGAAAAATTTAGCAAATCAATCGACAGCGGAAGAACCGAGGTCAGAAGCCACTTCCATTAGAGAAGTCTCGTAGCTACAATTCACTATTCAAAAACGAAAATCAAAAGCAAAAATTACTGAAACAGATCAAAATTTTACAAGAAATACAATTTTAAAAAAAAAAACACCAAATCAACCAAACAAAATATCGTTCTAGGCCCAAAATAACCCAGTTTTTAAAATTTTGGGGAAAAAAATCTCAAACGCTTGGAAAACCCAAAATTTGGAAAAGAAAGAGGAAGAAGTTACCTTAGTGCTCGCTACCTTCCGATGAGAAGGTGAGATGAAGATCATGGCTTACATGATTTAGGAGAGAGGAGAAAGGTGAGAGGAAATCTGTAGAGAGAGAAAATGAAATAAAAGAGAGAGAGAGAGAGGTGAGAGGGAAAAGTGAAGAAAACCAGTCAAGTGTTCATCCACGAGATTGAGGTGAGAGGAGAGAGAAAATTTTTGACGGTAAAATTGTCCGTCCACTGCAGATAAGCGAAGCAAAGTCAAATTTTAAGGGCAATTTCGGCATAACACTGTTCATAAGGAAGTCATTTTTTTTAGTCTTTGGTGCTTTTATAGGTTAAGGATTAGGAGATATGGAAACCAATCTTTCTTTCAAAGCGAGTTTTTCTCTTGAGAACACTGAACTCTTTTTAAGGTTTTCAGAAATACTCTATAAAACTCTCTTCAACTATGCTTTTCACTCTTTGCCTAATGCCCTTTATATAGGAGAGGACTTACATAGTTTACCTACACTTTTTATGGCTTACAATAATTCTTAGCTCGGCAAATGGATGTAGTCCATACCTTTTACAAAGACAATTTTTTTAAAAAAGAAAACAGTGAATAGAAAGTTTTTTAAACATGGTTATAATATGCAGCTACGCAGATTGCTTTAGTGGGGCTTAATCTTCCATTATCTCATCTAATATCATGTCTTGTAGGCCATCTTCATTGTCCTTGTTGTCTAGATAATTTTCATATATGGGATCTTCATTAATTCCATTATTTTGGCAATACTTCTAGACTTCCTATTGCATAAGATATACCTTTAAAGGGATTGAAGTTACCCTAAAATAGTTATATTTACTTTTAAACGGGTCGTTTTACAATAAAATTAAAGGAATACCAACAACTACCACTTAAATGACTACTTTTAAGAACAACTACCATTTAATTTTATTTTTTTATTTATTTTTTATTAATTTATTTATTTATTTATTTTTTTTTCTGAAAAAACTACCACAAAAACACAAAAAGTTTGAGTAGCACTACCACATTCATTGTTTCCGGCAAGAATTTCCGTTTTGGGGGCATATTTTATAAAATTTCCCTCTAAAAAACCGGAATTAAATGACAATATTGCTCTACATTAACCGTAAATTGGATAATACACTTCAATTGCCCCAAATCTCCCAATTACGTAAAGCACTTAATTCAATTTTTTGACCATAAACCCTAATTTCAAAATTTAATTGAGAAATTAAATCAACTATAATATAAAATTAAAAATAATTGACCTATAATTGTGTTTGATCATCAAAATCTCTTTTTTTCTATACCACAATTGATTGAAATTTTATAAACTAGGCTCTCTCAATTGAAAATATTTGCAGTAAATTAAACATGGTAGTGCTACTCAAAGTTTTTGTGATTTTGTGGTAGTTTTTTAAAAAGAAAATTTTAAATGGTAGTTGTTCTCAAAAGTAGTCATTTAAATGATAGTTGTTGACAAATTTTCCTAAAATTAATGTAAGCCTGCCTTATACAAGACTAATAACACAAAAAGGCAGACATTTATTAAATTAAGGCAACCTCACTCCCTTCCCCCAAAACCACTCGCAGCCCCACCCCCTCTCTTGAAACCACCTTCAAGCCACCATTTTCATCCCTACCTTCTCCTGAAACCACCGCAACTCCACCCCCCTTCGTCGAAAACACCAGAGCCCCATGCCTAGTCCCTTAAAACCACCACACCCGTTCGTTTTCAAGGTGCGAGTGCCTAAATCACCACATATTCAATTTTTAGGTAGGTTATGGCTTTCGGGTGGATGGGGTTGGGTTCTTGGTGGGGCTAAGGGAGGGGTCGAATTATGGTGGGGGGAGGGATAAAGTGACTTCGGATGAGCGGCTGGGCAATGGTGGCGTTGGCGATGGGGCTGGGTGGTATAACAGGTTTTAATTTATTTTTGGCAAAAGTGGTCTCATCAACACGAACTTTTAACAAGGTGCAAGTAGCAGCATGAACTTTGACTAATAGCTATAACAACACAAACTTCTTCATTAGTGCAAAAAATTTCATAGATGAAGCTTGATACTAAAGATTTAGCCGAAGACAGGGTATCTAATATTTAATTATTATAAAAAAAAATCTTTTGTTATTACGTTCCATGAATTGTATGCGGAAAAATGATCAAATGAGGTTTTAGATGTCAATTTAATCTAAATGGGTCAATTTCGAGATCAAATTTAGCAAAAGAAATTACAAAAGAGCATCGATTTGCGTGCTATAAAAATGTCTTGATTAAGTTCTTTGGTCAATTTGGACCTTGAGGACTAAATATGCATTAAAATTTGAAAAAAGTTAATAAAATATTAAAGATTCCATGTCTTCGACAAAATCTCCGGTCTTGAGTTTCATTTATGATATTATATGCACCCGATGAAGAAGTTGGTGTTGTTACGGCTACTAGTCAAAGTTCATGCTGGTATATGCACTGCACCCTCTTAAAAGTTCTTGTTGTTGAGGCCAATTTTGCCATTATTTTTTCATTTTGTGATTTTTTTTTTTTTTTTTGTAATATTTTAGACAAATCACGTATTGACATGTATTTAGATAACCGGGTATAATGGGTCATTGACTTATGTTGATCGGTTATGACCTGATAGAAGAAAAAGCCTCCTAAACTGGAATTATTTAAAAATAATCGATAATTGAAATTATTAAAAGTAAATGGCCTAAAGTTGAGATTTAAAAAAAATTAATTTTTCCAAAAAATAAAAATAAAAATAAATCAATAAAAGGGAAGGGAAGGGAAGGATTTGTAATATTTAGAGTTTAGGATAAAGCAACCTCAACAATTGCAAAAGATACTGAATTTCCTCTCTTTTCAAACCCCATAACCAACTCTACCTCTTCTCTATCTCAGTTTCCTGGTAAATCCTTCTCTATCCACTCTTTCCCTTCACCCTCCAACATTTGCTCCATTTTTCTAGCTTTCAATTTTTAATTCATGATATCTGCAATTTATTCTAGATTAATTTCTAGGTTCATTAATTTTGTGTATTGTTCTTGGATTTTTCTTTTTGTCTTTTGAAATTTATATCAAGTTTCATAATTCATATGTTCGACTGTATGCTATAGCCCAAGTTTTCTTTCATATTAATAGTTATGCAGTATAGAGTTGAGCAAAGGGCATGTTCGGCAATAGCTTTTCGAGTAATTTTAGTGTTTTAACCAAGTGTTAGCTACTTCAACTATTACAATTTGAAAGATAGCTTTACCTACAGTAATTAGGGAGTAGGGCAATGGTGTTATTAAATTATCTTCTTTTTCTAAACAATGTTGATGTTGCAATTGCAGTAGTTATTGTTTGTTCAGTAGACAATAATAGTATGTGGTAATGACAATGAGATTTTATGTGATTTTGCTAAAAATTTGTATGCTAATGTTCAAGGTAATACTTAATACCATTACCGCCATTTGTTATAGCCCTATGTAATAGGTGTCATAGTGTTTAGTTGTTTGCTTTTTGAATTTGGTTTGGCTTTACCACATAAATCATTACCTAATTATGTATACTTCCTTCGTTTCTTAATACTTGCTACAAGCTGACTTTATTATTCACTCATCAAAAGTCGACTTATTGCATGTATTGAGAAACAAATGAAGTCTAAGGAGTGTCTTAGAGGAGATGGGGTGGGTAGAGTGTGGTAAGACGTATGTAACATTGAGGGTTTTGAGAGAAAACCGTGTAATTAGACATTGGTAGTCGACTAATTGTCTATTGAAACCTTAATAGCTGAATAATGACGTATTTGTAAACATATCATAGATGGGTATTTTGCTAACATCTAACTGATGGCATACTTTCCAATCTTCCTAATGTGTAATTCTCACTGAGCTGAAAATGACTGTAATGTCCAACATGAAACTGCTCCTTGTTCGATTCGCCTCACTCTAGTCTTTTGCAACTCTATAGAGCTCCATAGTTGTGTTACATACTGTGGAATTCCCATGGAGCTTCCTGAAACACTTCTAAATCATATACACGTTCAAACTTCAACTGGCAAAAGTTTGAAAGGGTCCTATTTTGGGTCACTAGTAATGAGAAAAAAGGATATTGAATTACTGTTCCGGGCTAAGCAATGCTTTTCAGTTTTATGTACTTATACTTTGGAGTTTTACTTCAGGTAGTATATGCTGCATGGCATATTCTAATTCATCGACTTGATGATCGGAAACAAGATTTTTGACTGTAGAGATCAAAGTGTTGCATATGCTACCACTGTAAAATATATAGTATATACTTCGTATAAAACATGGCATCTGATCTCTTTCTTGGTTTTTCTTAATATTCACAGGAATGGCTGCCACACAGCTTACAAGTACTTCATCTCTAACTATCAAAAATTTACCCTTGTTCGAAGGCCTTCGCTCTTCTTCTGGAATTTCAAAGATCAATGTTTCTGTTGCATATCCTAATTCTACTTCAAGGTCATTCCGTGCTTTGGCTGTTAATGCTGCCTCTGTAACCTCAAACAAGGTTAGTGTATGACCTTGTATATAGTCAATGTTTTCCTCTTAACCAGATAAAGCCTTGATGTTATTCATTTGTCACCTTATCTGTGGACAGTATACATCAGTTAAGCCACTGGGAGATAGAGTTTTAGTAAAAACAAAGATTGTTGAGGAGAAGACCACTAGTGGCATTTTTCTTCCTACAGGTGCACAAAAAAAACCTCAATCAGGTGAAGTTGTTGCCATCGGTTCGGGCAAGAAAGTTGGGGATAAAAGTCTGCCTGTTGCCGTCAAGGTTGATGCTCCTATGCTTTAATATGCAGATCCCATATTAGCTTGTTGACTGTGAATTGTGATTAACCAATCCTATATATTTTTTTTTCTTTAGACTGGTGCCGAAGTTGTATATTCCAAGTACACAGGTACTGAAATAGAAGTGGAAGGATTAAGTCATCTGATACTCAAAGAAGATGATATAATTGGCATTCTAGAGACTGATGATGTTAAGGACCTCAAGCCTTTAAATGATCGCCTGTTGATTAAGGTTTGTAGCCTTGGCAAACAACACCTTTAACACTAAAATACAAATTCATTTGGCATGGTATTACTGATTTGCATTTGTATAACACGGACAGGTTGCTGAGGTTGAGAATAAGACTGCTGGAGGATTGTTGCTGGCAGAGTCAACTAAGGAGAAGCCTTCATTTGGCACGGTATATGTCCTGCTTGAACTATGATAAATGATTGCTAATTGACAATTTTCACTTTTATTGATAATTATTATAATAGTGCTTTTAATCTGTCATAATTTGGACATAATACCATGAAATGTTGGATGGTATTTAGAATCTTTAATTGACTCATCATACTTGCCTGCCTTTATTGACTTGACAGGTAGTTGCAACAGGTCCTGGTTCTTTAGACGAAGAGGGAAACAGGACTCCACTCCCTGTTTCTCCAGGAAATACAGTTTTGTACTCCAAATATGCCGGAAATGATTTGCAGGGTGCTGATGGCTCTGACTACATCGCATTGAGAGCATCGGATGTGATGGCTGTGCTATCTTAGATCGCTTCATACCTAACTTTTTCTCAGTTGTAGATTTAATCTTTGTAGCTCATTCTGCCTCACCTTAAGATTTCAGGGCTCTTATGTTAAGCAAATTGATATTGCTAGCAAAACCATTCATCAGAATAAAACATTGCTTTAGTACATTTTTGTAGGTTATGATGAGTTGAATGTGTTGTTAAATTTCTTCATTCAGTAAAGGCTGGAGAGTAACAGTTTCTTGTTTACTTTTACACTCATTTGCTGCCAAAATGTCACTAACAAGCTTTGCTTGGATGTTGAAAATTTAAATTTATATGTGCTTTACTTATCTATTTTACATGTTTTCTACGGAGTCGAATGTTCATTTACAACGGTTAAAATAGTTGTATGCAATATAGAGCCTAATAGTTTGCCTGTAAAAAATGGACAAATTTAAATTTGCAACACTAGAGGGTTTGTGAAATTACTTACCTTGGAGAATTTGAATTATTTGACTATGGATTTGAAAGACTTAAAACGGAAGGATAAGTTAAGACGGTTTTAATACAAGTATTTCATTATTTAAAAGAATTTGATAGATATAGGTTAATTACGCCGTTCTTTTGAATATATTTTCACTTTGACTTAATTTGCTCTGCTTAGTTCAATATCTTTAAATCAACTCGTTTCTGCTCGAAAGAACAAGGCAAGAGTGCCACATTAACAGCACTAGGTTAAATTTTTTTACTCCACTAACCAATGAGTAAGCACGTCATTGTCCATGAATTTATTAGAAACACTTTCTAATATATGTATTATGATAGATACACGCAAAGTAAATCTTTTGTCTTAAATAAGTACTCCATACTTGTTATATTCACATTCATTTATTAAATAATATTCCTTTTTAAAACGCACACAAAAAAAAATATAAATAAATAAATAAATAAAATAAAATAATATATATATATATATATATATATATATATATATATATATATATATATATATATATATATATATATATATATATATATATATATAAACGGAAAGGTAATACCAAAAAAGTGAAAATAATTAAGGGAAGGAATAGATGGTAAAGTAAGCAAATGAAATTAAGAATAAAAAGATAATGGAGGATAAAGAATGTACTAAACGTATCCAATTAATCCAACAAATCTAAATCTAATCAATTCCTCCTGGAACTCTACTATCATAATGCAACTTTAAGGTATAAACTGATAATTAGAGAAGCTGTGACCATGAAAATGCATGGCCCTCCATTCGCAGCAGCCGATACAGATCTGAAAAATAAAATACAAAAAGGGAATCATAATCTTACTAAGGAAATCCATAATTCAATAAGGAAAAAAAAAACTGATGAACATTCTTTTTAGTTTTTAGCCAAATCAATGATTCAGTGACATGTATTCTAGGTGAGTATAGTCTACTGGAGTAGTAAAGCTGGTTTACCTAGTGACGAGTGACACCGTTTGGAGTCCAAAGCCTAAGGGGAAGAGAGGATCATAATGTGGATCCCCACTGTTCATTGGGAGCTGATCTACAGTCTTAAACCAAGTTCTGGCCAACTTTCCAGTGAATTCGTGGTCACCAAACAAAACATCAGCCACTCCCTGACCTTCTGTCCCAGGCAACCATGCTGCCACTAAGGCGTGGATTGTATTCATGTAAGGTTCAATGACAAGAGGCCGGCCAGATATGATTATAACAACACACTGCACAGCCCCACAGACATTGTTAATGACAGTTGGGCCAGGATCAGCCATCGTGAGATTCTCACTGTCTCCAGCAGTTTCTGCATAAGGGGGCTCTCCCACGACAACAATAGCATAATCAAAGTTGTTGGGCTTTACAAAGTCTTCAGTAGGATTTTCCTGGAATACCAGCTCGGTGCTTGGATCAACTGCAGATTTTACGGCACTAAGGATGGTTGTTCCTGATCATTTAAAGACCAAATTCCATTAATACTGTAGAATATGTCAATACAACCAAACACCAAGAAAACTAATGTGTCACTAGGTACACTACCACATCACTTTCAGGGGCAAAATTACTGGGTAACTGCAGGTGTATGTATTTCTTAATTAATGCACCAAGATAGGAAGGTAAGATAGATACCTCTTGTGGATTTGTTGTCGGTGAATCCTTGCCAATTAATTGTCCATCCTCCACATTGATAACCCAGATTATCAGCATACTCACCAGCAACTAGTACCTTTGATGCTCGTTTGGGAAGGGGAAGCACCGGAGCTTGTCCGGGTTTACCATTTTTCAGTAGAACAAGTGATTTTCTCACCGCTTCTCTAGCCAAATCCCTGTGGGGCTGCACATGTGAGGATTTTGTTATTACACATGTAATACATCATAAGCACAATTGCAAATGGAAAAGAATTGGTATCACATGTGATTTAAGATTAGTAAACAAAGTTTTTCTAACACTATCACTGAGAGAACAGAAGGGGAAAAGTTAAACACATTCGGGTAGGGTGAGGGGGATAAATGAGGAAAACAAAGGAGGCCGATTTATCCATAAATTGCATGTTTGACTGACCTCACTTCCCAGCTCCTTTGTAAGATTGGGATCACCAAAAGGGTTCTCAAAAAGTCCCATTGTGAACT
Organism: Chenopodium album; assembly: GCF_948465745.1. Lineage (NCBI taxonomy): Eukaryota > Viridiplantae > Streptophyta > Magnoliopsida > Caryophyllales > Amaranthaceae > Chenopodium > Chenopodium album. Next base: position 23,154,390 of record NC_137846.1, on the reverse strand, counting down.
TGACAAACAAGATCCTCGATACAGCATCATCAATACGCTCCATAGGGATCTCGTTGCTTTTCACTAGTTGTGTTAGATCACTTATGAACACATTGAAATCATATGGAACCATGATCTGTCACTCAACAAGCACAAGTAAATTTGAAATATCATTAACTGAGGCTTCTCAATCTAACAATAACAATATATTTGCTAATAATTTCATGAAAACTTCAGGACAATGCAAAATGCAAAGACGCCAACCATGTCTATGCCAGCTTGAATCCCAGCCAACACTGAGTATGTATAGTTGGCACCAGGCGGTGTAGTAATCCGATCAATTCCTTGCCAATCTGAGATGACAAAACCCTAATGACAACAAAAAATCAAATCCTGCAATTAGTATCAATGGCTAAGATAAGAGAACAAAAACCTTAATGACACAAGTTCATACATAAATGGTCACATTACGCATGCATGCATATAGATCACCATGACAGCACCTTGTGTAAATGGTATAGAAATTGAGCAGAGTTATTATTTGATAATTGATTAGTGAAACTTGAACTAGCAGATCACATGCCCAAGCTTATATTGTTCAATAATGATTAAGAGTAAATAAGTATGCAATATTAAAACAGTTCTAGGACCTTGGGCAAATTAGACAATTTCAAAAATACTTTTCATCCCTACCAAATGTCATTTTCATTTACGAATCAACACTCTAATATATTTCCAAAACCTAAACCCAGTGTGTGATTAGTGATAACTGAAATGGCAGCGAATATTGAATTTAATTGACTGCAAAAGTCAAATTGTCCTTGTCTCTTTGACATATTGTTAATCTCTCACTATAGCAGGTGCTAAGAATATAAATTATAAACATTATAACATTAAAGCTAAGTATACAAAATTTGGACAACGGAAAAACTTTAACACTGATTTCAGCATGACATTACTGCCATGTATACTAACATTTGGGCAATCAATCGTAATTTTGTTATACATGTAGCTCAACACAGCAGCTGCTTTTATCTACTTAGAAGTAGAGCAAGAAATTATCATTCAACATAATGCTCTTTTAAGGAAATTGAAAACAGATACCATATACAAGAATAAAATAAATACATATTGGTCTACAAGAAGATTCTATAGATTTTTCTTTTCTTAATTAGTCAATAGTCAGTATAAAGATTTTTGGGTCTAGTTGAAACTTCAATTGCATGGTAACAGACTTTTGAAATTGGGTTACAAATTTTATTTTATGGAATATTTAATCCAGATCTTCTTAACAGTAATGCACACAAGAGCATCCTCTTTGATAAACTGAGAACAGAATAGATTATAAGACCAAAGCTTAGTTAATTTTATCAGCAATATTACCTTGAATTTCATGGTATTTTTCAGAAATCCCGTGATTAAATCACGATTTGCATGCATCTTTACTCCATTCCAGCTGGAGTATGAAACCATAACTGTTGAAACACCTTTGATAATAGAATCAGAGTATGCAGGCATATGAATGCTAAGCAATCCATGCATGTCAGTCAAAGTGTTGTTTTCATTAATTCCTCTAGTCGTCCCTCCATCTCCAACAAAATGCTTTGCACAAGCAGCAACTTTGTCCCTGAATATGTTATCAACATTATGAAAATACAATCTATAGAAGCATGTTTTTAAAAAATAGAGAGAAAACGCAAGAGTGAGAGGGAGAGAAGAAGACAAGGACCAAGGGAAAACTGCACTGTTCTTTATTATATGTCTCTTTTCTCATTGTCCTTATTGGAGGACTGCAGCATTTTCTCTCTCTGCAGTTAATCCTTTTGAATTTATATGATCTTTTATTTATCCAAATAATTTAGGATTAAGGAGAAAAAAGGCACAGCTGAAATTTTCTCAAGTTAATTAAAGCAAAGACAATTATAGATGAAAGTATGAAACCGTTCCTTTTCTTTTCTGTTCTTTTTTTTTTTTTATTATTATTTTTTTTTTTTGGTGGGGTTCCCAAAGGTGACATTGGGGGATAACTCAAAGTCTCAAACCCCTCAATTTGAAATTCAAACTGCCCCCTCCATTTTGCTACATTCACAAGGTATAGGTAACATCTCACTTTGATGTTCCTTCATTTGCACAGAAAGAGATCGAGTGCACCCAGTTTGGAGAAATTATTTCCAGCTATGCCTAGTCATCACCAATCTACAATTTTTCATCATTGATATCTTCATGTAAGTTATTAAATACGAGTAAATAAGCTTATATGGTTGTATAATTGTTTCCAACAGCGGCAATTCAAATCAGATGAGCCACTTATTGATCATGGTCAAAATGCTATATGCTTACTTCATTATCCTTTTAACCAAGGCCTCCTATAATGCACATTTTTTTTATTTTCACTTGTTTATAAGACCGCACAAATTGTTTCTTATTTGTTTCTTTCACATCATTCCTCGTCTTCTACTTAAATCATAACGTGAGATCCAGCCTTGGTTGCTTAGATTTCATCTCCATTATAAAATAGAGAAATAACAAAACATGTTACTATTTTCTCTACTTTTTAAGTTTTGACACTTAAAATTGCATCAATGGAAGAACACTCCTCATTTGTATTCCATTCGCCAATGAATCTTTTATATTAGAAAGTTACCATAATTGAAGGGTTCAAAATAGATTCGTACTTTCCTCCGACGTAAGGAATGCCCTTTCGTGATGCAGGAGGTTCTCCTTGCAAACCATAGATAATTTCTGTCATATCCTGGACAATCTTGTGATCCTCACTGTAACTTTCATAACATCGCCCCCATCTTGGATCTCTACAAACCTAAGGGAACATGAAAAGACAATTGAGCAAATGTGGAGAAGTAAACATTTATAACATTGCTCAAACCCAATATGCAATAATTAAAAGTATATACCGCTATACAAGGAGCAAATGTGTACGGAATCCCAGTGGCTCTAACTTCAAGAGCTGTTGCAGCACCAATCCTCTTCACAAGGTCAGGGTCCCTATACACCACATGTTATGGTAATCCACGGAATTGAAAAAAGAAAAGAGAAAGAACAGATGCCTCTTCTGCAAATTTAAGAAATTGCTTGTGGAAGGAAATAATTGGATATCCTCCTGTGTGGAAGTGAACAATTGGAAGGACTAAACTGCAGCACAAGAATGCTGTTATAAATCAACTTTATGCTGATCAAATAGGACTTCTTAATACTACTTATAATGGCTGTGGATATAGTAGTAGGTGTAACAAGCCCATGGCTACAGAGTTTTATCTTGTGTATATAGATATATAGTTGAATACTACAGAGTATTTATTTATAGTTATGGGTATAGTTACAAATGAATAACTTAAGTTTGAAAAATCAGAATTAAGAGGAAGGGAGTAGTATAAGATTGGAATCGGATTCAATATATCTTACAAGAAAATGCATACTAAAAGTAGAAATGCACTTGCCTGGTAGCACCAAGACCAACATTATGTGGGAACATTGTTGCATTATATACATTATTGTGTCCATGGACAGCATCGATTCCATAAATCATAGGTATTCCGAGACGACTAGTCAAGGCGGATTTCTGAAATCCATCAACCATATCCATCCAATCTTTAGCAGTAGCCTGCGGCAAAGGTGTACTGCCACCACCACTCAAGACACTCCCTACAGCATTCCAACTATTATCAGTTCTCATAGGACAATGTTCATCATGTTGATTATATCTGGTGTATCTAATAAAATTTTCAATAACAATTGAGGCTTAAACAAATCATAGCAACTTGCGTATATGACCAAGGAAAGCAAAGGCAGCAATTCAGTCCAACAAGTATACATAGGTCATAGGTGATACTTCTATAACAGGCTGACATTATAAGCGACTAACAATAGCATTCAGTAATTATGGTATAAAGTAACAGGAGGTCCAAAGATTCTACTACCATAAGGTAATCAGCTACTGACACCCATAAACACATTATACCAATATCATTATAGCCTATCAAATGGTGTTTAAACGATATGTTTATCACAGTTCCATAGATTTAATAATGGTGCAGCATAATTGGAATGATAATTTCTTTACTATAGCTGCAAAATATCAGAGCTTTAAAAAAAAAATTAAAAAAAAAAAAAAAGCTTAATCTCAAAATACTAATTAAACTCTAATATATACTTAACACCCCGAAACATGAGACAACGCTTCCAACTAATCTCACCATGACTCCACTGGATAAATTGCCTCTATAAAGTAAGTAAACAGCAAAGTGCAAGCTCAAACACAAAAGGCCATATCAGGATATTGGCCTTTATTCAGCTACTTATGGAAAGTTTACCATAATTACTAAACGAAAACGGAACAAACATTTGAAGATTACATTTGAGACCCAATATAAAAACATTTTCAAATTAAAGCCAACTCTCTGCAAGGAGTAGCAATATGAATCTCATGTGTGAATTCCATTTTACATATAAAATTATAAACCATAAGAAACATTTTGAATATGATGCAACTAGTTGAAGCATTTATTTACCAATAGAGTAAGTCTTCATTACTTCGGGAGTTGCCTTCGTTCGATCTATTTGAGTCATCTGACCAATCTTCTCATCCAAAGTCATTCTGCCCAAAAGATCCTTGACTCGAGCTGAAGCTGATTGTTTCGGATCCTTATATAAAACATACTCTGTTTCTGCTGAAGTTCTCCAACAGCATAGTAACACAATGTTAACCACTAGCCAAACTACCAACCTCGACATGTTGAATCCCGATGCTCTACGTAATGCTTCAAAAGTTCAAAACAAAATACCCAATATAGAATCAGTTTGATGCCATGATAAGAACAAACAAACTATTTAAAAAACCGCGAAAATGGGGTTGATTTCCTGTCTTTGTTACAACATTTGGATTTAATATAAGTGTATACCACAACCTATTATAAAGAATCAAATATTTCCTCCCAATTCGAACCTCGTAATAAGACACAAAGTAGATGGAGTTGGAAGGAAGAAAAGTAACAATTGCACCCTTTCATTATTCACAAAGCATTCATACATAGTTTTTTTATAGTCAAGAAAGACCCTACCATTCAATTATCAAATGTTCTTTTCTTTCTACACCCATTAATCCAATACCATTAAAAAGCTACTTTACAAGATAATCCATTTTAAGAAGTATTAATCCAAAGATACCCTTTTCTTTTCTTTCCTTCTTTCCTTCAAATTCAAAAGTACCCCTTATTTTAATTATGAGATTTTGATTAACATTTGATTCCCTATTAGATACAATGTATTGTTAGATACAATGTATATATATTTCCCTAGGTTGCTTCATTAATGTTTGTATAGTATTCCCTAGAGTATATATTATTTCCTAGATTGTAATTACCTAGGATACCAATTGTATTTATACGTTGCAAATCAATGACAAAGGCAAGGAATATCTTCCTAACATGGTATCAGGCTAATTCGAATCCTCTGCCTATTTTCTCTGTCTCCTTCTCTTCCTATTCTTCTCTCCCTCTTCATCTTCTTCTCTAATCATCAGCCGCCATGGCCGCCACTGAACCACCAAAAACTCCCACTTTCCACCCCGCTCTCGCTGTACCCAACATCAAAACACTCATCCCAATCACATTGGAGATGAGCAAAACTCCATTATACTCTTCGTGGGCAGAATTGTTCAAGGTTCAAGCGCGCGCATACGAGGTCATTGACCACATAATCCCCCCTGATGAGAAAGACGACTCCATTGACGCCGCTCTATGGACTCGCCTTGATGCAATCGTCCTTCAATGGATATATGGCACTATCTCTCGCGACCTCCTCACCACCATTCTTGAGCCAAATTCAACGGCTAAACAAGCCTGGGATAGATTGAAGGACATTTTTCAGGACAACAAATGTACACGGGCTGTACAATTAGAGGCGCAACTCTCCTCCGTCGAGATGAAAAATTTCTCCGACGTCTCTGCATACTGTCAACATGTGAAAATGATTTCTGACCAACTCGCCGATGTTGATGCTCCGGTAAACAACCAGCGACTCATCCTCACCATAATTCGCGGCCTTCCAAAATCGTTTGATGGGGTCGCTGCGATTCTCCAACAAACCGAGCCATTGCCTTCATTCTATAAAACCCGATCAATGCTTGTTCTTGAGGAATCCCGCCTCTCCAATCAGGCCGCCTCTGAAGCTATTGCTGCCGGCACCGCCCTTCTCACCACTGACTCCGACTCATATCAAGACGAGGTTCCCTCCTCTCATGACAATCCTCGCAATCATCATCGCAACAATCGCAGCAACAACAACCGCGGCGGACGCAACCGCGGTGGTGGTGGCCGCGGCAAGGGTCGCCACAGCAACCAGGGGCAGCACCGTGGTGGGTCCAACGGTAACAGCCACCAGCAGCAGGGCTACCGTACCCAGCAGCCGTGGCATCCCTGGGGTCCTTGGGCTCAGTGGCCGCAATACTCACACCCTTGGGCCCAACAGCAGCCATGGCCCATTCCCCCCTGCCCATATCCTACCTCTTGGCCACGTTCTTCTGGTCCAAGCAACAGGCAGCAAGGTATACTTGGCCCACGCCCACAACAACAAGCATTTTCGGCCCAAGCTCCTTCAACAGTGAATTATGCTCCAACTGATATTGATGGCGCAATGCATACTCTCTCTCTCACGCCACCGGATGATGGGTGGTACATGGACACCGGCGCCACATCTCACATGACATCCAACCAAGGTACTCTCTCGTCTTATGTTAATTTGAGCAAACAACGTCATATTATTGTTGGCAATGGGCATGGTATTCCAATTAATGGTGTCGGTTGTGCTTCCCTTTCATCTCCCCTTCCTCCCTTTCCCCTCAATGATGTTCTTCATGCACCCAAATTAATCAAAAATCTGATTTCCGTAAGAAAATTCACTAGTGATAATTGGGTTTCTATTGAGTTTGACCCGTTTGGTTTTTCTGTGAAGGACCTTTCGACGGGGACAACTCTTATGCGATGTGATAGCTCCGGCGACTTATATCCCCTCACCACCGCCCTCTCTCAAGCTCCTTCACCTTCAACTTTTGCTGCAATTTCTTCTTCTCTTTGGCATGATAGACTAGGGCATCCCGTGACTAATGTTTTGCGCTCTTTAAAAGCGAACAATTTTGTGGATTGTAATAAAATTTCTAATGCTAGCATATGTACTTCTTGTCCTCTTGGAAAGCATGTTAAACTTCCCTTCTATTCTTCCATGTCTAGTACATCTATGCCATTTGACATTGTTCACAGTGACCTTTGGACCTCTCCTAAATTAAGTACGGGAGGGCATCTTTACTATGTATTGTTTTTGGATGACTTTAGCAATTTTTTGTGGACTTTTCCTATATGCAAGAAATCTCAAGTGCATTCATATTTTCTACAATTTCGTGCATATGCTAAAACTCAATTTGAACGTGAGATTAAATGTTTTCAATGTGACAATGGTAGAGAATATGATAATGGTCCATTCCGATCTTTTTGTGACCAAAATGGCATGACCTTCCGCTTCTCTTGCCCCCACACCTCCTCCCAAAATGGGAAAGCCGAAAGAAAAATCCGAACAATAAACAACATGGTTCGTACTCTTCTTGCTCATTCTTCCATGCCTCCCTCCTTTTGGCACCATGCTCTACAAATGGCCACCTACTTACATAACATCCTCCCCTCTAAAACCATTGGACTCAACTCCCCCACAAAAATCCTCTACCATAAAGATCCTTCTTACTCACATCTTAGAGTTTTCGGGTGCCTTTGCTACCCACTTTTCCCCTCTACTACTATCAATAAACTCCAAGCACGATCCACCCCTTGTGTGTTTTTGGGTTACCCTCCTAATCATCGCGGATACAAATGCTATGACATGTCCACCAACAAAATATTCATCTCTCGTCATGTTCTTTTTGATGAGACTCAATTCCCGTTCTCAAAAATCCACACTCCCACTGCCAACACATATGAATTTCTTGAACATGGTCTTTCCCCCACAATTCTCCATCACTTACACTCACAAAATTCTCCACCAGCAGTCCACCCCACTCCCACGGCCCAAACACAAGCCCCGGCCCAACCAAATTTCCCCCCACCCGAAGCCCACTCTCCTCCTCTCTCACCTCACTCACGGCTCCCTCACTCTCCCACAAACGAGGCCCAGCCCGTCTCCCCTCCTCTTCCCCATGATGATGCTCCTTCTCTAAGGCCCATCTCCATTACTCAGCCCACTCCAACTCCCACTCCATCTCTTTCTCCTCAAATGGCCACTAGAAGCTCACATGGGATATTTAAGCCCAAACGACACTTCAATCTCCACACTGCTGCTACTCCTTCTCCTCTCCCCACTAATCCTATCAAAGCACTTGGAGACCCTAATTGGAAAAATGCCATGCTTGAGGAATACAATGCTCTAATTAATAATAAGACGTGGGAGTTAGTTCCTCGTCCTCATGATGCGAATATTATTCCTTGTATGTGGCTTTATCGCCACAAGAAAGATGCTAACGGTGTTTTTGAGCGGCATAAAGCCCGTCTTGTTGTTAATGGCAGGAACCAACAGGTTGGAGTTGATTGTGATGAAACTTTTAGCCCGGTGGTCAAACCGGCAACTATTCGCACCGTTCTCAGCATTGCCCTCTCAAAATCTTGGTCTATTCATCAAATGGACGTGAAAAATGCATTCTTAAATGGTGATATTGAAGAGACCGTCTACATTCACCAACCACCCGGTTTTCGTGATAAAAATAAACCGGGTCATGTTTGTCTCCTCAACAAGGCTCTCTATGGTCTCAAACAAGCTCCACGAGCATGGTACCACCGATTTGCCACCTTTGTGTCCACTCTCGGGTTTATTCATAGCAAATCCGACCACTCTCTTTTCATCTATAGTCATGGCAAACAAGTGGCATACATTCTCCTTTATGTTGATGACATAATCCTCACGGCCTCTTCCGACACTCTCCGCAAGTCCATTATGTCAAAATTAAATTCGGAGTTTGCAATGAAGGACCTTGGCAAGATTAGCTCCTTCCTTGGCATTTCGGTCATACATCATAGCAAAGGCTTATTTCTTTCTCAACAAGCCTATGCTAAAGACATCATAGCTCGGGCAAATATGTCTTCATGCAAGCCATCTACCACCCCGGTCGACACCAAGGCAAAGTTGAGTGCAAATTCCGGTCCCCCAACCGAGGACCCAACTCTTTATAGAAGCTTGGCGGGTGCTCTACAATACTTAACTTTCACACGGCCCGATATCTCATATGCTGTCCAACAAGTGTGCCTTTTCATGCATGACCCACGCAAGGAACATATGCAAGCTCTTCGTCGCATATTACGGTACATACAGGGTACTTTGAAGCTCGGCCTCCACTTGTACTCCTCCTCTCTCTCAGGGCTGCTGTCCTACACCGACGCTGACTGGGGTGGCTGCCCAGACACACGTCGCTCCACCTCGGGCTATTGCGTTTTCCTTGGCGACAACTTAATTTCTTGGTCGGCCAAACGGCAGCCCACATTGTCTCGATCAAGTGCTGAAGCCGAGTACCGTGGGGTGGCTAACGTGGTTGCCGAGTCCTGCTGGCTTCGCAACCTCCTTCTTGAACTCCGTCTCCCGATCAAGAAAGCAACGGTGGTTTATTGTGATAATGTAAGTGCGGTATACCTCACCGGTAATCCCGTCCAGCACCAACGCACTAAACACATTGAAATGGATATCCACTTCGTTCGTGAAAAGGTAACTCGGGGTCAAGTTCGCGTCCTTCACATTCCCTCTCGTTACCAAATAGCCGATATTTTTACCAAAGGGCTGCCACAGATTTTGTTTGAAGACTTTCGTGATAGCCTCAGCGTTCGGTTACCTCCCGCTTTGACTACGGGGGTGTATTAGATACAATGTATTGTTAGATACAATGTATATATATTTCCCTAGGTTGCTTCATTAATGTTTGTATAGTATTCCCTAGAGTATATATTATTTCCTAGATTGTAATTACCTAGGATACCAATTGTATTTATACGTTGCAAATCAATGACAAAGGCAAGGAATATCTTCCTAACATTCCCATCAAACCCCCACCCAAATTATTTAATTAAAAAATTAAATAGGAATATTAAAGAACCAGCATTCTAGAAAGTAAATCAAACTTCATATCATCGAAAAAAACATAAATAAATTATTCAATATAAATAACCCAACATTAGCAAATCAATTATAGAACACACAAAACTAGATCAACTAGTCATAAATAAATAAATAAATAAATAAGTTCAAATCCAAAAACTAAATAAATTGAAGTTAAAGCAATTAAAAAGGTACCTTTTGGGTGATCTTATGAATGAGTATACATATTGAACAGATTTAAATAGCTTAAAAAGTGGAAAGATTTAAGCTTTTAGCATTTACCCAATAACAAAAACTTGCATAAAATTACCTGAGATTTGAGAGGAAGAAAATGAGATGGTTTGAGTTTGCGATATTCGGCAGAGCAGAAGTGGTAGCAGTGGAGAGAAGTAGACTAGTGGGAGAGTAGACTGCCCAATAAAGGGGTGTATGAGAGATGCTTTTTCAGTGTTTATTTTTGGTCTGTTGGATTTTTTTCATCTTTCTACAAGTATAATTGATAAAGTATCTGAGCATTGTTGTGGCGGTGAATTTTCATTTTCAATTATTTGTTTTCAATTTTTGAAAACTAAGTTATTGGAGGAGGAGGAGGAGGAGGAGGAGGAGGAGGAGGAGGTTAATCACATACATAAACGTTTTATGTTTATTTTAAGGAAAATTCACAAATTGTAACCATTTAAAGTTAGTATTTTGTAAATTATAGCCATTTAAAAAATAATTGTAAATTGCAGCCCCTAAGTTCTTATAAATTGTAAATTGCAGCCCGATTCTACTTTTTTTATCGGTTTACATGTCGAAAAATATTCGGTTAAGGTTTTATAGGCCATTTTAGATCTTTAGAAACCAAATTGAGCTCGAATTAGCAAAAACATAACGTAAGTGTCTCGTTTTGCGTAACAAAAATGTATAGATTTGTAAGGAATTATTTTTTTTGCTGTAAAAACGAGGCACTTACGTTATTTTTTTGCTAATTCCGAGCTCAATTCGGATTCTTTAGGATTAAATGGCCCCTAAAACCTTAACTGAATATATTTCTACACCTAAACCGATGAAAAAGTTGAATCGGATTGTAATTTACAATTTATAAAAACTTTTGGGTTGCAATTTGCAACTTTTTTTTAAATGGCTGCGATTTGCAAAATACTAACTTTAAATGGCAGCAATTTGCAAATTTTCCTTATCTTAATGAAATTTTGATTTTAACAGCACAAATAGCTGAAATTGTTTTAAACACCCCAAGAAAAAAATTATTTTAACATTACAAAAAAATTTAAAATTTAGATTTTACCACCATTTAACATATTTCGTCCAAAAATCTGTTAATTGGGGTCCACGATGCCACGTGTCAATATATAATTAGTTAAAAAATAAAAAAAAAAACCTAAAACTACCACCCACCACCGACACCTTATTCCCACCCCACACGCGTAGCCTCCACCCCCGCCCCACCTTCGGCACACACCCTCTTGATCACCGTAACCCACCCCACCTCCCTAGCCGACCACCGGAACCTACCCCTTCCCATTCCTACAACCCTAACAAAACCCTTTTTCCCTAAAACGGCTATGAAATCGGCCACTAACGAACGAAATTAGCCAGTTTAGGATCGAAATCAACCATTTAGACCTAAAACCGACTGATTTCATCATTTTGTGGCCAATTTTGGTGGTCGTTTTTTGGGAAGGGCTATTGTTTTTGGTGGGGAAGCGGTCAGTTAAGGGTTGGGGAAAGGAAGGGGTGGGTTTTCCAGTGGTCGTGGGCTAGGAAGGGGTGCGTCGAAGGTGGGGCAGGGGCTAGACTGTGCGGGTGGGTAGGGGAAGGGGTGTCGATGGCGGTGGTGGAGTGTCTTGGTTAGTTTTAGGGTTTTAAAATTTTTCATTTTCGTTTTTTTAACCAATAAAATATCGACACCTGGCATCGTGGATCCTACTTTACTGATTTTTGGATGGAAACTGATAAGTGGTGGTAAAGTTCAATTTTTTGTGGTGTTAAATTTTTTTTTTTTTTTTTTGTAGTGTTAAAATTAATTTCAGTCTTTTATGGTGTTAAATATCAAAATTCTCTTATCTTAATCGCAAACTTTTGATTATATATATATTTTTTTTGTCAACTTAGCAAAATAACCTCAAAAACTAACAACTAAAGGAGAAACTAAAATGGGCTAAAGCAGAAACTAAAGGAGAGAAAAAGCTATGAGGAAATCACAAGTTTATTTCTCACTAAATGTTAAAGGCGTTAATTAGTTCACAGAATATAAGCTCATTTTTAGTTTCTAATTTTTTTTGCTTAGTTGGCTCAAAAACACATTGATATAATAAAAAATTTGCCATTGAGACAAACATACTCTGTGATTAACCTGGTCCTCCTCTAATCCTAATAAATTCTTTTTTTTTTTCTCTTCCTTCCTCCAATTGTTCAATTTGCCATGCCATTCCTCTCACTCTAGTTCATTTCATCTCATACAATATCAAGAATTCGTTAAGAAAAAAAGTTTGATAGCTTCATCAAAATAAAGTTCCTATTTTGTATCTTTATCAAGTAATTTGTAACAAGATTTTTTTTTTTTTTAAAATTTCAATTTGTAATTTTTCAGTTTCTCAATAAAAAAAAATGTTGTTTTATTTATGAATGTTGATGTTATTTTCTTTCATGTTTTTTTTTTTTATTTTTGACACAAATGTAGCATTGCTATTTTTATTATTGTTACTCCCTCCGTCCCCAAAACTTCGACCCTTTTGGGTTGATTTCGCGATTATTAAGAAACTTAAATAAAAAGAAATAAAAATATATTGGAAAGATTAATTTACATGGGGTTTGTAAAAAAGCAGAGAGATAAAGTATTAAAAATACATAAAAAAAACAAAATTTTATATAGGAAAGCTAATTTTGCACAAATATTGTTGTAAATCGGTGGTTATTTTAATGCAAATGGATCGATCATTTTGGGACTAAAATTAGGCCAAAAGGGTCGAAGTTTTGGGGACGAAGGGAGTATTAATTTTTGTAATCAAAATCTCTCAACCAAAAGCTCTGTCCTCTCTCCTTAAACCCCTAATAAAACACCCTTCTCCTTCAAACCCGACCCTAGGAACTTGCTGGAGTTCTAGTGCCACGATCGTACTCCGACGATTCTCCTCCTCTTCTTCTCTACTTCTTTTCTTTTCTTCTCCCTTTCCTCTTCCTATATTAAGCGTCTTTTCTCACACTCTAAAAGTCGACGCCATCACCTTCTCAAGATCAATTAATCCTAATTTTGAAGGTGTTTGTGTGAACCTATTGTAATACCCGAATATTTTACGATTTTATATAATATATTTTATGAAAAAAAAATTATAGTTTATTTTTATTTATTAAATAACTTTCCTAATCTCATTTTTTTTTTAATTCAGAGTTCGGAAAGTTTTAAACCCTATTTTGTTTAAATAGGACTCTATAATTTAAAGCGTATATGAAATATGTTAAACCCTAATATTCTCTTTAGTTATTCTAATATTATGATTATTAAATAAAAAAAGTAAATTAAAGCAGCCGAAGCCGGCGTTTTCTTGTTCTTGGATGCGTGGGATTTATCAACCAAATCCCAAAATTATTTCATGAGTTTTGTACTTTTGTTTCATTGACCAATCTCCATCAATTCTTCTATAAACATTCATCTCAAAGAGGTAATCACACGATTCCCTACAATTTGGAGTTAATTGATTTGCGCTTGTTTTTTTTTTATATGTAATCAAACAATTTCTATACTGTTGTAGTTGATTGATATATACTCTTGTGTTTTATTCTTTTTGGAGTTGAAGTGTTTACCATGTAATCAACTATGACTAAGATGATAATATTCATTATTTTATAATTTTATGCGTAATATAGATCGAATTCGTTTGTTGCTTTTGATTTCGTATGTTATTTTGGCGATTATCGCTGCTCCTATACTACTGTTGACATGGATGATTGTAAATTTGTAATTAAACGAAACTTTTTGGAGATGTTTGTGATATACTTTTGTATAATTATGTGCAAATATTATAAATTGTTGTTATTCTAGGATGATCAAGTTTTGTGTACATATTGGTTAATATGTCTTGATATATAAGTTAATTGTTGTATTATTTTATTGTATGATTGATTATTTCTAGGGTTTTTAATGTTGTTACTATAGGGAGTATTGTTTTATTGAGGTTTTAGGGTTATTAGTGCAGAGTATAATTTTGGGTTGTGAGTTAATTATATTTGGGTATTAGTTTTATTGTCCTATAAGAGTTGAGATATACTATGATTGAACAGAGTTCGAATTGTTATATTATTTGGGTATATGTGCCATTGTTAAGATACTATCTAAGTTTGTCAATGATTATTTGATCAAAGTATGAGATCAAAAGGGAGAATATTATTATTTTGTTCTTGGTTTGAGGCTCGATGTTATATACCTTAGTACTTGGCATGTTGGTAAGAGGATGATAATCATGAGTTAAGAATGAGGTACAATCTTTACTATTTATTTTTCTATGGTCCCCTACAGTGGGAATTGACCCGTATGTGGTCTGGTTCAAGGTGTTTTCTGGTTATTGGGAGTATTCAAGTTTTTATACTTGTTGGTTTGTTATTCGAATTACCCTTGTCCAAGGCTAGGTATAAAGCAAAGAGCGTGGCACACTTATTGGTTATGAGTTAATTGAGTGAAGGGTTGTATTATATTATTCGAGGTTGAGTTGATAAAGGTTATTTTTTTTTCAGAGTACAATGTGTAATGTAGTTTCGAACTACATTATTTAATTGAGCTAGTATTATAGATTATTCAATTATTCTTTGTATTCTGATATGTGGTGATTACTCAACTTTTTGCTGACGTGTGTGTGTGTGTGTTATTTTGTTATCCTATTTGTGTTTGCGGCCATGTCTTTTTCTTATGGTGGCCCTGCGACGATCTATTTTGGAATTTGTCCTTAATGGTGAGCAGAAAAGATTGTTTAAACAGGTTGATGAAGTGATCGTAGCTAAAGGAGCTCAAGTGTTTCGATTAGCATGCTATAACGAGTTTATAAAGTTGTATAAATAGCTCACTTAGATTTATTGGGTTGTAATTATTGGGATTTTTGTAAGCCTTAACACTCGACAGGTTGTGAGTGTGGCGGTAATACCTCCGATTTAGGTGTATGCTTCCGCAATTTTATTTAAAGGTCGTTTATTTTCTTTTAAATTCTTGTTTATTATTAGCTAGTAAATCGGGGGTGTTACACCTATCCTTGTTCAAGAAGGTTTCAATGGGAGTTTTAATTTCTGAATGTCGGACTCCATTACTCTTCCCACCGTAGCGTGGAAGGCTATTGTTGGAATGGATTCTATCCTTCATTAATAGAATGGATTGTGAATTTTAGGGGGAGGGTGGGTATGGGATTTCATGGGTATGGGGGAGAGTTATAACCCCTTGGCCCTTAGGGTATGAGATTTCATTACTAAAAACCTCAACCAAACAAAAAACTAGATGAAATGGATTCTAAGTCCATTATAACTCATTCCATATGATCCAACCAAATGATCCCTAAGTTTAGGATATCAAGCATACATTCACGCCGTAATTTATTTTTTGTGCTTGATTTTTATCTTGGTAAATTATATAATTAATCAAAAAAGTACAATGGAGTCAATTTTTGTGTAAATTTTTTATTTTTTAAAATTTATTTTACTTAATTTTTACAATGCTACTCTAATAAAAGTATTATAAAAGTATATAATGGCTAATAGCTAATATCTTATGCAACAACTCGTTTTGTGTGCTGCTAGCCACACCATATAACCGCTTGTAAAATAACAAAGTAATCCCTATAACATAGTTGACCGATTAACCTATATAACACTAACCGAATAACTCCTATAACATTGATGAAGTAACCCCTGTAACACCGACGGAGTAACCACTATAACACTAACGAAGTAAACAAGGTGTGGCCAGCCACGTGTAAGAATTTGTGTTTATGTAAAATTAAACTTTATATTATTGTTTAAGGTAGGGTGAAATATTGCAAAAAATAACTACTTTGAAAGAAGCAAACCCGAAAAGCCCGCTTAGGCCCGAATGGGTGGGATTTGGACAGAGAAATCATGTCCATCGTACAACCTATAATCACTTATAAGACCTTTTTATTTACGGTCTTTTCTTTAAAGGTCCTTTCTCACAAAATGAACCACACTTTGGACAAATTTTTCTTTTTAAAATTTAAAAGCTAACCTTGGTTTTAAAAAAAGTTTGATCTAACAAAATTTTAACCAAAAATCACATTAATTATCACGTTTGATACATTGTAAAAATTTAAGGCTACCAATGATTGAAAAAAAAAATGTTACCATTGAGAATATCCCTAATTAAAATTATTAATTGTTAAATACGTAGTATATACGTTGACAAACGTAGCCACAAATACGAGTTATGAAAATCGATCCCAAGATCATTTAGAAAGTTAGAATAGGGAGGAAAACTTTCACCACTTGAGTTATCCTTCACTCCAAATGAAGGCTTTATTGATTATTAATGGATCCGATGGGAAAATTTTGTTACCATGCATAATAAAAGCCTAAAGGCCAGCCGCAAAAACTTTGGAAAGATATGATATTTATTCATGGATATTCTTAGGCATGACTTGTAATCTAGGAGTGTTACATAATACGAAATGGATCACCGTTAGCTTGCCAAATGACAGGCATTACCAAAGTGTGAATATCAAACAAAGAATATTCATTTAAGAAATGAATCAAACCATACATTTCACATCTTCCTAACGAAGGAATAAATTATACTAGTAGTTAAGAAGCATTATTACCAAAATAAAACTAAGTTAAGGCTTAAGAAACGTTACCTAGTAAACCAACCCAAAGAAATTGGTATTGTTTCGTTCATAGGATAACCCCAAAATATGTACACCTATTCTTGTGACAACAATTTACATGGTACATTATGCTGTTATGCATATATATAAACCCCAAGGCATGCATATACCTTCGTTCATATACAATTTGTTAGCACCATACTATAAATTGTCGTAAGCTAAGGCAGTTGCTTGTTGTTAGCACGAATTGAACACATTCATAAGTTGTTTTGAGTTGCATATATCTTATAGAATACAATTGCAATGAATATGAGACCAAGAGGTGCAGGAACCGGGGCTAGACGCTCAAGATTAAGCGCTGCCCCAGTGTATGAAGATTTTAAGCCAACTTTCGAATGGAAGCATGATGAAGGAGCTTCTATACTACTTTACCATTTGCCTGGTAATCCATTCGTTCTTTATTCTTTATATTTGGATTTTTTGGTCAACTTTTTAAATTTTGACAATAAATCTCACTACTATAATATTATAACCAAATCATGTGAGAGTTTGTTAGATTCGACTAGAGAAAATTTTGATAATTTTATAAGAAATTTCTCAAATTTTATTGAATATATATTCGTGGGTAATGGCGTTCATTGAAGACCACGTAATATAAAGCATACAGTATAAAAAGGAATAAAGGGAGTAACATCTCTTTTTTTTTTCCTCTTATACTTGTATAATGTTATAATGCTTAAGTAGTGTACAAGTTAAAGATATGAATACACGGAGAACGAGTAGTTTGGCTATGGATTTGTTGATTAATGATAATTAGTAATTAGTTATTTGAGAGTGAAGGATGACTTAAGTGGTGAGAGCTTCCCTTCTGGTTTAAGGAGATCTTGGGATCGATTTTCACCTTCACCCTTATGGCTCACTAAAGATATATATATATATATATATATATATATATATATATATATATATATATATATATATATATATATATATATATATATATATATAAAGTAATTAATTATTTCTTTGGTAAAAATTAGGCCTAAATTTGTTGACTATATTCAGAAAATAAAAGTTAGATAAAAGTTAATAAATTTAGAAATTTTAGGAACAATATTTTCAAAATGAGTTCTAATAAGGGTTCATAAGGGCTACCCCATTTTAATTTATAACTTAAAACAAGTTCTAATTTAATAAAAATTAGGTAATAACTAAAAAGTATATATCAAGTGAATATAATGCAACTTTTTTTTGACACAAGAATATAATGCACCTTTAGATTACCTTGAATTAGCCTAAGTCTATTTTAAATACTCCGTAAAAAAAGTTCTTGTTTTCTTTACGTATTTGATTATGAACTATTATATATGTAGCCATTATTGATGGCAACATAGGTATTGTTTGGTTGCCATGGGAAATAAGTTCCCTTAGGAAATTATATTTCATGGAAAATAATTTTCCTTGTCTATTTCCTAAGAATTGTCTTAAGCTTGTTTGGTTGATAACATAGGAACTTAAATTTTTTAGGAATTGATTTTCTATATTTTATTAGTTATTTTGATCATTTTTTATTTAAGTTAACTAATATGGAGAGAGAAAGAAAGCTATTAAATTATTAGTGCTAATAATGCAAGTAGGCCCCATAATAATCCTGGAAAAATGTAACTTACCAGGGGGCTTGGTAAGTGAATTCCCATGTTTCATGGGAACTGCAAGTTTCCTTTGAAATTCCATTTCCCCCGATTTGATAAAATTGTGTCAACCGAACAACACTCTCATATCCTATTTCCTATGAAATGGAATTTCCCATATCTGTTACCTCCAACCAAACAACACTATAGTTTACTATAAGTCATTGCGTTCACCATTTGTCGAAGTTTGTACTGTTGTTTACACCCTTAATATTTTGTATTGTGTTGTTGTGTGCACTTTATACATAGATGGTGATGTTGCAGTTAAATTATTTAATTTTGATCATCTAAGTGAAATAATAATTAAAAACAGACGAGAATACTTTTTAATTTATATTATGATCGACCTTTGTTTTACAATGTAATACAAGTTAATAAATAATAATATAACACGGTCAAAGAGGGAATGAATCGTATGTGAATAGTTGCATGTCATATTGAAAGAGCTACTTAAAACCAAAATAATTATGTTGTTTAATACTATCATACTTAAGGCTAAATTACAGATTCATACCAGTTAAAGGTACTTTGCTTAAAGTGTACTTTTTTTTTTTTTGAAACAAAGCTACCTTAAAGTATACTTAAACGCACATATCTTAATGAATTTTTTCATAAAATAATATTATTATTATATGCACTTTCCCGTTCTAGAAGTATTGCACTATTGCACCATTTGCAAATTTGACACTATTTACCCGATCCTCTATTATTACATATTGTATCATGAATTATACAAACAGAAAAATATAGTCATGGATAAACTTATTACTAAATACATACTCATGGGAATTGCAGGATTTGCTAAAGAACAAATCAGAATTGTAGCTGAAAGTAGCGGGATTTTAAGAGTTCGGGGCGAACGTCTCGTTACCAGTAACAGATGGAGTCGTTTTCAAGAGGAAGTTGTGGTTCCAAAAGATTGTAACATGAGTGAGATTCGAGCAAAGTTTGAAGCCGGAATTCTTACTATTACAATGCCAAAAAAGACAACTACCATTACTAAAGAAACCCCCGTTGACAAACAACCCAACACTAGTGCAACATTTCAAGAACCTCCTACTAGTGTACCACACCCTAGCTTACAACAAAACCCTCAACCTCAGTTGCAAGATGAATCATCTTCGAAACCTACTATGCCAACTGTTGTAGAAAAGCCTCCGGCGGTTCGAAAGAGTGTTAGTCCACCATCTCCGATGCCCGGAAAAGGCAAAGATATTAACCCACAACACAAAATACAACAAGAAGCAAATGTACCACCACATGTAAAGCCTCCAATTGATTTAAAGCAATATCCAAACAACCAAGGTAGCACTAACCAACAAATTTCTGACTATGTTAAATCAAAAGTTACAAAAGATCACAAAGAGATGAGGGAAAAATACAAGGAAGCTAATTATGAAGAACAAGAGAAACATGAGAAGTTTGTTGATGCTCTTGATCAAGAGAAGGTGAACTTTCATGAAATGGATAAAAATTATGGAAATGATGATGGTAAAAGTGAGACAAAAGGTCAACTATTGATAAATATGGGTGTAGCAATATTAGTTATCGTTGCACTTGGCACACAAATATACTACTCCTTCGATTCAAATGCTTAGATTGATTATTATTGTACTTTTAATTAAGAGTATATATGTAAGTATTTCATATTCTATTTGGTAAATATTCATGTATAAAATCTGATACAATATTAATATATTTTTATTATTATGTTTTTACTCGAGCCTTGGTTTTTGGTAAATTGAATTTAAATAACTGACCTTTAATTTGGTGTAAAAAGAGCCGTAAAAATAGTGATGTTAAAAAGGATATGATCCCAAATTTTGGGTACCACGCACTTTACAATACTTTCATTAAGTAAGCTAGTTGAAATTTATCAAAATGATTGATTTTTTGTGTACTTATTATTATAATTTTGTCTCTTAGAAGGCGCAATTAGTAAGGTATAAGAAGCCAAAATTTCTATGCTTAACAATTATACTCTGTTAGAAAAAGGCTTGATTTGTGGTAAATTTTGAAGTACTAAAATGTTAGATTCTATCTAAAACTCTTGTGCATTTCAAAAACTACATCACTTTTTTTTATAAATTTTACTAATACACAATTGCATTATGGTTAAACATATACTTCGTACATTGATAAATGTGCTAGTTGAACTTATACAACTATTACGAAGGGAGTATTATATGTCAGATAATTGCGTTCAATCAACTGTGATACTTAAAATTTGAAAATAGGGAATCAATTTGTGAAATTCCAGAATTATCTGAAATTTCATAGAAGAAGAACGAAAGAAAAGAGAGAAAAAATTCTATAAGAAGGAATCAAAATTATGTAAAATGATAATTGTATTGATTATTGGTTATTACAGCCTTTAAATACCTACAATACAGCAACTAATCTTCTAACAACTTTCCTAGAAATGCGAAAAGTCTAACAAACTTTGTCCTAGTCAGCAACTAAATATCTTGTACAGAAAATATTTACAACTATACTCAACACCCCTCCTCAAGATGGAGCTGCAGAGATCCAATCTTGAGCAAGAGGTTGACTGACAATCCCAATCTTTGAGCTGAGAAAACGATGCTGATCAGAACCCAATGCTTTAGTCGTCAAATCAACAAGTTGCAAGGCAGACTTTACATGAATAAGTTTAATAAAACCAGACTGAACTTGTTCTCTACTGAAATGAACATCCAATCTTTGTGATTTGGACCTCAAATGCTTTGTTTTCTCATGAAAACAAGGGTTTTCTGCTATTTGCATTGTAGAAATATTATCACAGTATAAAGGAATGGGTGTTTCAATAGTAAAACCCAAATCATAAAGCAATCTTTCTAGCCAAATCACTTCATTTGCAGTATAGCTCATACTTTTGTACTCTGGTTCTGTAGAACTTTTAGAAATAGTTTTCTGCTTCTTTGTCTTCCAAGAAACCAAAGATTCCCAAGGAAAACACAATAACCTGACAAAGATTTCCCTGAATCAGCATAAGTACCCCAATCAGCATCGTTGTAAGCTTTAATCTTCATATCAGTGTCTGCAGGTACAACAGACCATAATGCAAGGTACCCTTAAGATATCTTAGGACATGAACAGCAACAGAAAGGTGTTGGTCCCTTGGATTATGCAGAAATTGACTCAATTGCTGCACTGTATAGCTTATATCAGTCCTGGTAAGATTCAAGTATAAAAGCTTCCCTATAATCTTCCTGTACTTCTCAGGATCATCCAAAACAACCCCTTCATCAATACTCAACTTCAAACCCTTTGGTAAAGGAAAATTAGCTGCATTACAACCTTCCATATGAACATCTCTGAGCATATCAAGAATATAGTTTCTTTGATTCAACAGTATATTAGACTTAGATCTAGAAACCTCAATTCCCAAAAAATATTTGAGACTTCCAAGATCCTTGATTGTAAAAGCTTTGTTCAAAGCAACCTTGAGATGCTGTATGGCAACAGGATCAGTGCTAGTCAGCAACAAATCATTTACATAAGCCACCACAACTGTATAAGAAGTTGAAGTCTTCATATGAAAAGAGAATAATCTTGTTGAGATTGAGAAAACCCATAATCAAGCAAAAATTTACTAAATTCTTTGTTCCAGCACCTAAATGCCTACTTCAGTCCATATATGGACTTTTTCAGCTTACAGACCTGAGCAGGAGCAGCCTTAGTATACCCTTGAGGAGGTTTCGTATAGACTTCTTCATCAAGGAACCCATGCAGAAAAACATTATTGACATCAACCTGTTGAATGTCCCAACCAAAAGATGCTGCCAAAGCAATAACAACTCTAACAGTAGTGAACTTGGCAACTGATCTAAAAGTGTGTTTATAGTCCTTGCCCACCACTTGCTTATCTCCCCTAGAAACAATCCTTGCCTTGTATCTCTCTAATGTACCATCAGAATTGAATTTAGTTTTATAGATCCATTTAGAGCCTATAGCTTTCTTTCTAACTCTGTAAGTTCCCAAGTCTCAGTCTTCTCCTTAGCATCAAGCTCCTTTTGCATAGCCTCCACTCATTCTGAATGATTCTTGGCCTAATTATAGGTGCTAGGCTCAAAAGCAGTAAGAACATTCTCAAGACTCTTTAAAGAATCTTGTGCCATATAGGCAAGACAAGGTTCAGAATAGACATTAAAACCAAAACCTGTCTGTAAAGATGGTGGAAGATTTAATTGAAAATCATCAAATTTCTTGGGTAAATGTCTATGTCTAGATGATTGTCTAACAATAAGAGGAGAAAAAATGTGAGTAGAGGGGGAATCAGTAGAAGAAAAAGAAACCGGAGTAGAAGAAGTGGAATTAGACAGAGGTGAAGACATATTTTCATCAGCAGAAATATGTTCAAAACCAGAATGTGATGATTGAGAAGATAGATGATTATGAAGAAATAGGTTGAGAATGATCTAGAGCAGGATTCATAATTGGAAGAACAGGAACAACCTCTATAGGTTTAGGTGATTGAAAAGGAAACACAGTCTCACAAAACACCACATCCCTACTCAAAATAATCTTGTTTGCAGCCAAACCAAACAACTTGTACCCTTTCTGTGCATATGGATATCCAATAAACACACACTTCCTAGCTCTAGGCTCAAACTTGTCACCAACCTTTTGAGCAGCATAACAAAGACAACCAAGCACCCTTAGATGCCCTAGTCAAGAGACTTCCCAAACAACAACTCATATGGACTTTTCCATTTCAACACAAAGCTTGAAAGAAGATTAATCAGATATGTTGCAGCAAGCAAACACTCACCCCAAAATTTCAAAGGCAATGAAGCATGGATTCTTAAAGTTCTTGCAATTTCTAACAAATGCCTATGTTTGCGTTCAACCCTTCCATTTTGTTGAGGATAATCAGGTATACTCCTCTGATGAACTATACCCTTCATAGCCAATAATTTGAGTACAAGCATCCTGAATCACTTCTGTACCATTGTCACTTCTAAGAGACTTGACCTTAACCCCAAACCGAGTCTCAACATATTCAAGAAAACCAGATAAAACCCCACACACTTGAGTCTTATCATGCAAAAGATATGTCCAAGTCAATCTAGTGTGATCATCAAGAACAGTAAGAAAATAAGTTGCCCAGACAATGATGGTCTACTATATTTACCCCAAAGATCCACATGAACCAATTCAAAAGGAGCAGAAGCAATAGAAACAGAATCAAGAAATGGCAATTTATGATATTTTCCCATCACACATGCTTCACAAGTAAAATCACAGTTATGTCCATTATTATTACCAAGAATAGAGACTATTACATGCTTTAGCTTGCTGGCAGAAATATGACCTAGTCTAGCATGAACAAGGTCAACACTAGGTTTTACAACTGAAGTAATAATGTTATGAACAAAGGAAATAACACTATCCTTATTTGAAGAAAATAACAAAGAAGAAACAGAACTAAAGAAAATAAACCAGATTCTCTTGTTCCAATAGCCTTGATTTGACTAGTGACAAGGTCCTAAAGAAACATGAACTCTTTTCAAAACGAGCACACAAATTATTATGATCAAGCAATTTTCCTACAGACAACAAATTATGCTTGAAATCAGGTATGTAAAGAACATTGTGTAAAATAATTTGTGGTGTTAAACATATGCTGCCACCATAAAGCACTAATTTGATAGTTCCATATGGTAAACCAACTTTAACTGGATTACTAAGCAATTCATAAGAAGTAAACAACTCCAGATTACTTGTCATGTGATCAGTAGCTCCAGTATCAATGATCCAGCAAGATTTATCAAAATCATTAACCAATGCATTAACATTAGAAGTAGTAGTTATACCTGCAAAGTTAACCTCAGAAGAAAGAGGATTATCCAACTGATTGTTCTGCATGAGCCTCATGAATTCATTGTACACCTTAGATGCAGTTGCAGCAGTAGAAGAATCTGTAGAAGGAACAGAACCACCAACACCTGAACCAGAACCCTTGCTACACTCAGCATAATCTGTAGTAGGTGCTCTACCAAGAATACCAGAATCACTGGACACATTTGCAGCCATTTTGACACCTCCTTTAGACTTGAGAGTTATGTACCACTCAGGCACTCCATACAACTTAAAACACTGATCAATAGGATGACCTCTCTTCTTGCAGTGATCACATACAATGTCATTCTCAATCCTCTTAAAATTATCTCTTCTCTGCTGAAAAACTGGTTTAGGAAACAACTTAGGTTGAAAAGAATTATGAGCACTTGCATACAATGCATGCATCTCAAGAGAAGCAGTAGTCTGATTGAGCTTATTCTGTTGCTCAATCTGCTGTAAAGTATGATATGCCTTGTTAACAGTAAGCAAAGGATTAGAACTTAGCAAGTTAGTCGTCACCTGATCATAACTCTTGTTAAGTCCAGACAGTAGCTGCATTAATTTCCTCCTTTGATCCATTTCGAAGACCTTCTTCAAAACTCCACAGCTACAATTCTTCAAAGCACCGCAAGAACAATCTGGAAAACCTTCCAGAACTTGCAGTTCATCAAGATCTCTCAATCTCCCATAGTATTCAGCAATACTATCATTATTCTGAGCAGCAGAACTCAAATTCCTATGCAACTCAAACAATTGAGGAGCATTATTATGGCGAAACCTCTCTATAATCTCAGACCACAACTCAGCAGAAGAATTAACAAACATAAAACTCTCAACTAGGTTCTTATCCATAGAGTTAAAGATCCATGACATGACCATGTAATCATTACACATCCATTTTTGATGATCAGAATGATCAATACCTGGAAAAGGTTGTGTTCCTTCCACAAAATGCAACTTGTTCCTCGCAATTAAAGCCATTTGTACACTATGACTCCAATTCACAATATTAGAGCCAGTAAGAACAGTATTCCCAAGCTGCATGCCTGGATGATCGCCATTAGCAAGGTAGTAAGATCATTGAGATTAACGCCATTGTTGATTGATTGTGAAGAAACTTTAAGCGCCATTATCAAGTAATTGAAACTCAAAAGAAGCTCAAGAAAACAGAGAATCAAAGAGTGAAGAGATCGCAATCGCAAAAGAAATCGCAATCAAACAATCAAATGAGAATGATTGAATCAAAAAACAATTCGTTCAATCGAACAAATAGAATAAAAAACAGAAGAAGAAAATCAAACAATTCACTAGGAATTGCTCTGATACCATGTGAAATTCCAGAATTATCTGAAATTTTAGAGAAGAAGAACGAAAGAAAAGAGAGAAAATTCTGTAAGAAGGAATCAAAATTGTGTAAAATGATAATTGTATTGATTATTGGTTATTACAACCTTTAAATACCTACAATTACAACAACTAATTTTCTAACAACTTTCCTAGAAATGCGGAAAGTCTAACAAACTTTCTAACAAACTTTGTCCTAGTCAGCAACCAAATATCTTGTACAGAAAATATTTACAACTATACTCAACACAATTTTTAAATTCTTTTATATAGAATTAGAACCCCCCCCAGATCGTATTCAATATTAAAACTACCACTCCTAAGCCGGATCATATTTGATTTTAAAACTGCCACTCCTAATCAATTCCTGTTCCTATGTTGAGTACTTGGAATTTTTGCTCACCAACATGTGCTGAGTATGGTGAGTCCTAATCAATCTTGTATTTGTTTTAAGTCATGTTCTTTTTGTCTTATTTAACTAATATACAGTAAAAATCACTTTAAGTCCGCAAAAATAATTATAATCTAATTCTAATAATAATAAAAATAATTTAGTTTTAACAAATTAATTTCAGCTCACTAAAGTACAGAGTAATTTTTTGTTTACCAAAAGTAAGATAAACATAATGTAACTTAGCCCTTCACAAAGTACTGAAGTAGAAGTGTAGAACCCAAAGAAACTATACAAACAACAAACCGAAGTTAATCGGAGAATTGATAAAGATTGAAAAGTAATAAAATTGATAAACCCTAAACCCTACAAAAATACCAGAAAATCAAAATTTGAAGAACATGATCATCAATTCAGAAATTCATTTGGAATCAAACTAAAACGCAAATTCGTCTTTGAGCATGGAGCTGACGCCATGCTTGAAGCTCCATTAGAATGCATTCAAAGCTTGGACTTCTTTTGCTCTGCGGAAAATCGATTTACTCTCTCTCCAATTGCAGAAATTCAACCGCAACATATGCTCTTTTCAATTTTCTGACTTCACCACAATTTAATCGTAATAAATTCAGTCAAAAACTCGGGATTTTGCCGTATTCTTATCATTTCCTCTCTTCTCACCGCCATTTTTCTGGTTACGCCGTTGAGCAGTTTTCGGATGATGAATATGAGTGTGATTTCGAGACGAATACGGTAATTTTATTTTAAGTTTCAGTTTTAATGGTTTTTCTTCCGTTTCTTTTTAGTTGACATATTTTTTAGTCACATTTGCAAATACACGAATCAGCTATTAATATTATTGATGTTTGATAAGCAAAAAAATATAAAAATTGTTATTAATTGATATGGAGTAGATCGAGATGAATGTAAAAAAACTTCACCTGATTATATTTTTCATTATGTATAAATCATGAAGCACGTCAACTAAAAAGACACGGAGGAAGTATTTGTATAACTGAATTTTATGGTTGAGATTTGAGAATTATGTTATTGAGAAACATGATTCAAAATGGGAAATTTAGCTAGTGATAAAACTGAGTTTCTCCTCTAACATAAATTTATCCGTTTGATGTTCTTAAATATAATATTGAAGTAAGTGATTTATGAATGTGGTAAAAATGTTCATTTTAACAAATGGGTTGAAGAGTTCGATTGAAGTTAGGTAATGTGTGGTATTACAACTAAGAAATTGTTACAGATGTATCTGTTTAGCTTAGGAAGGTGATGCATTTAAGCAATTGTTTGAATGAGACTATGAGAGCTTGTTGTGATTCTTGTAAAATGGTGATGTGGTTGATAGGCATCGTCTTCGGTGGCAAATGTTGATGAGTGGAAATGGAAACTTAGTATGTTGTTACGCAATGAACAAGAGCAAGAGATTGTATCGAAAGACAAACGAGATCGTAGAGATTTTGAGCAGATATCAAATCTTGCTAGAAGGATGGGACTTTACTGGTATGACACTACGACAAAGTATTATTTTTTATGGGCAATGTATAGGCTATACTTGTTTGCTAGTTGACTGAGATGATAGCTCTTATGTGAGGCTTTGTATTGTTTATTAGTGAGGTATATGGGAAAGTGGTTGTTGCAAGCAAGGTTCCTCTTCCCAATTATCGGCCAGACCTTGATGATAAACGGCCGCAAAGAGAGGTAATGTCACTGTTTACTCTCAGATTCTTTACAAAAAACGTGTTCTTTTCTGGATAGTGTTTTCATTTTCACTTTCAGCAAGTTTCTTTCTACTTTTTAGTAGCATACATTTTATTATGCAGGTGGCAATTCCATTAAGTGTACAGAGGAGGGTGGAAGGTTTACTTCAGGAACATCTTGATAGGACGCAGTTAGATTCCGGAAAGCCTAGTGATGGTGCACTGGAATGTAAGGCTGCTGATGCCGACAGGAACAAAACTTTGGATGAGAATCCAAATGCTATGTTGGATGATTCTGTTATGGAACGGATTCTTCAGAGAAGGAGTTTGCGTTTGCGTAATATGCAGAGATCTTGGCAGGTATGTTTGGCTTCTTTTCATGCATGATTAAGATGACAGTTATGATGCTTTTGCTTATAAATATTGCCAAATATCGACATTGCTCATCTTTCAATGTCCAAGTTCTATTTAACATGTTAACTTGGATGACTAGTTCCTCTATTTCAAATTTGCTAAATTTGTTGTTATTCTCATGGTCTCCAATTTGTTGTTGGATGATTAGTTTGACGATTATTAAACTTCGATTATGTATTAGTAAAATTGACAAAATAATTACAAGGGGAGTTTGGGTTTTGCAGACCGTAAAAAAATAACAAGATTCCACTTGACTATATTTTCTCTTATATGTTGGTGAGAATTCATGGTCAAAGTTGACCATATGGAGAAAATATATATTTTTTTCCAATCATTGTAATGATCTTACTTTTAACGCATTCATATAACTAGATTTATTCAGCTAAAATCACATTTGTTTGATCTTTTGTGTGTCATGAGGCTAACAGAAGGGTTTTAAATAGGGGAAGCTTTGTACAAATTGTTTATAATGATTGGATAATTGGTGGTCTTCAGGGTAAGTAGTAAATATTCCTATTCTTTTCTATAGACAAATGCTATTGGAGGTAATAAATATTTGGGGACAATTTAAATAAGGCAGGTGTACAATAAGTATTGTACAATGGGTGTAAAGTTGCCCTATTATGATCAAAAGTTACCTCGAAACAAAGTGAAAGTTACCTTTTTGTTGATGTTGATAAAATTGCTCTTGTAAGAGATTTGTCCCATAAAAACCTCTTCTATAATGTATAAAGGTAATCACATTATCCTTCATAAAACTTATCCTTGAAAATCACCTCTTAATGTACGATAAATATGATAACTAAAAAATTGCCTTTTTAGCAAGTTTGAAGTTACCCTAAACTAGGTGTTGTACAGTAAAATCACTATACATCCTATGAACCCAAAAGCATTTGAAATTTTGGTCTCTACTTTGCTTATTTTGCTGTTTATCTCTATTATCTTTGTCTACTTCTGTATAGGAATCTCCTGAAGGTAGAAAAATGTTGGAATTCAGGAAATCACTGCCTGCATTCAGTGAAAAGGAGAGGCTGCTTC
Organism: Chenopodium album; assembly: GCF_948465745.1. Taxonomy (NCBI): domain Eukaryota; kingdom Viridiplantae; phylum Streptophyta; class Magnoliopsida; order Caryophyllales; family Amaranthaceae; genus Chenopodium; species Chenopodium album. Next base: position 23,125,025 of record NC_137846.1, on the reverse strand, counting down.
AAGCAATTGCAAAGAATCAAGTATGTTTTCTTTCTTTATTAGTTCAATGCTACCTTTATCTTCTTTCACTTAAAATATTTTTTTTATCTTTATCTAAAAGGTGTTCATTGTTAAAGTTTACACTTTTAGAGTATATTAACTGCAAGTCATGCAATATGCTTTAGCTGATGCTGTATGCTAATTATAGCTGAAAGATGTTACACTCTCGCATTCTTCATTTGACTGTGAGTATTTGTCAATGCACGTCTTTGACCATTAATGTCTCTACGTACATGTTAGTAAAAAAGATAAAAATTCGTTATGATTGAAGAACTCATTGAGACATATCAAACAAGACCATACTTGACTATATTTTTTCTTTGTATTTGGAATAATCTAGAATATTCCCTCGAGTTGTGAAAAACTCTTAGATTCTAAACAAGAATATCAAAAGAAAAGGAGGGAGTATGTGTTAATATTTATTGACATCGAGAACTTTAATAAGTTTCATCTGATTGTGAGGATTGATTAAAACTTAGATTCATGATAAAAAATGCTAACTTTTTAGCATTCTAGTTTCCCATGATTTTTTTGGGGATATTATGTCCAGGATGAGGGACTTTGCTTCTTCTCCATGGTTTTGTTTGTCCATATGCATCAACCTCTTGAGTGCACCTTTGTTGTGGTGAAAATGTGTAAATTATTGTTGTGCTATCATGAGTTTCTGTCTCTTTTTTAACTAGTTTCCAGTGTTCAGTGCTAAACGTTTTGGATAAAATTTGTAGTTATTATTTATAAATAAAATATACAGGAAATAATTAAAGATCTTTCATAATCAGATTTAATGAAATAGTCCAACAGTTGATAATAAATATAATGACAATACTGTGAAGCATTTTTCAGTGCAAAATGGATGTATTATTTTAGGTTAGAAAATCCCAGTACTTGCACTAATATTTTAAGACCTATTTGGTGTTCGTAATAATGGCAATAATGGTGATGAATTTATAGGCAATTATGTTAATTAATTATTATCCATGGTAATAAAACTTTAGCCCTAAACATGCGTATCTTATTAAATTACCACAAAATACCACTGTTAAAGTTGTTATGGATTTATAAATTTTGGGAGCATTGAGAGGCATATGAGGGTGGACAAGCATAACTTGGTTCACCTTATACTCCCCTCCCCCCCGCGTATTCTGTATTAATACTTTTTGTTCCAATACTTAGTACTTTTGCGAATTAAAACTCCCAAATTAGTATATTCGCCGTATTTTGATAGAGAGAGTATTTTCACGAGGAGGGTGGAGAGTAAGAATAGGTCAACAAGGGAAGGGTTTGTTTATTTGTCTCCATTACTCCAACTTTTTTGCGGTGGGTGGGGGGGTGGGGTTGGGGGGGAGCGGTCCCTTCATTTGCTGACTTGCTGTCCTGTTTCAGTTTGTTCTTTTGTAGGTTTACCTAATACTCCCCTCCCCTCTATGAACTCCCGAATTAAGTCTTACATACCAATTCTCATGATTTTGTGTAAAAAATCTTTATATTTATTAGGTTGTATTATTCATATCGTATTATGACCCTAAAAAATCTTATTGCAAAAAAACCTCAAATGTATTATAATATTCCCACCTAGCGTATTGCAAATTCGTACTTGTTCCGACTATTGGAATGTATTACGTATTAGGTAACCCTGAGCATAACCATTGACACCGGCATGTGACTTCATTTACACATAATTTCAATATCGTTATTATCATTTATAACTTCCTATCAAATGAGCCGTAAAAATTTAGAGTTTCTATTATAGGAATTTATGCTATGATATGTGTGTGAGTGGTTCTTTGATGTTTAGCATTCAAAATTTATGCCTAGTGTCAATGACAGGGTGTTAGATATAATGGTGTTCAGATATCAGAAACAATTACTCTGTTGTGTTATATAAAGCTAATTGATGGCGTGATGATTTCAGCAGTGGGGGCTTGTCTGTAAACAGAGCTGTTTCAATGTGTACTGATCACTGGTTTAGAGGAGATATTTTTAAAATATTATTTCTTGATCTGTAGGAACTTCAACTCTAACTATACTGAAAGTCCTGAATTTTTTTTGGTATTGTGGCTGTTTTTAGTTTTAGTGCTACTTCCATTCATGTCTCCAATTCTTCAAGCTCTAGAACTAACTTATAGTTCAAATCATTACTAGATTGTGTCAGCTTACTTCACATGCAATTTTCCTTCTGCGTATCACATGTACAGAAGTACTAGTGTTTGAGTTGTATTCTTATATTTATAACAGGAACAAAAAGCTAAAAATCTGTCACCCAAAGTGGGATGTTGATAGTCAAGTTAAAATTGTTTTTCAAGGACCAATATATGTGTATATTTGCTACAACTTTGTGTTTTTATTAGTAGGATTAACGATGATAGTGGCTGACAAAAATGAGAGCCTAGGCTCCAGAGTGTATTCCTTTATATCTTAACTACCAGACACTTAAAATGCATTCACACAACATATTATATTAGAGAGAGAAACTCAATAATACATTTTTTGCAATTATCTGTTTCAGAATATCATGTAATTTCTTTGCAAGCAGCAACACATATATCTACGGAAACATTTTTGAATGTATATGCCAGTTTAGTGTTGCACAATTCCATCTCATTTGAATATTGCATGATATTTATGATCTCCTTTTCTTGAATGTCTACAATATACAGGTAATTGTTATATCTGGTGAGACTGGATGCGGTAAGACCACCCAACTTCCACAGTATATATTAGAATCTGAGATAGAGTCTGGCCGCGGTGCCTTCTGTAACATAATCTGCACACAACCCCGAAGAATATCTGCTATGGCTGTAGCTGAAAGAGTATCAGCCGAGAGAGGAGAACCTCTTGGTGAATCTGTAAGTCCTGTCGATCTGACTTGCATATTCTAAACTAAGGCTCAAAATTTCTTTGGCCATTTTGATGTTTTCCATCCTTGATTTTTCTTCTATCTTTGGAAATGGCTGTTATCATACAACGTCTTTGTCTCAAATTATTTTGTCTGTTGGTTAAGAGATCTTTATTTAGAAGTCATTTTGTTCATTTGTATGTCACACATTTTTTGTTAGGTTGGCTATAAAGTCCGATTAGAAGGAATGAAAGGGAAAAATACCCACCTACTTTTTTGTACCAGTGGTATATTGCTGCGGCGCTTGCTAAGTGATCGAAACCTGAATGGTGTTACCCATGTCTTTGTAGATGAGATTCATGAGAGAGGAATGAATGAAGGTGTGCCTATTGAAAATTAGCTTTATATATAGTATCCCAAGCCCTTTTTATTTTCAGAATTCTGATGTTTGAAATTTGTAGACTTTCTATTGATCGTGTTAAAAGATCTTCTCCCTAGACGTCGGGATTTGAGATTGATTCTGATGAGTGCAACATTGAATGCCGAGTTGTTTTCCAATTACTTCGAAGGAGCCCCAATGATTCACATACCGGTAAGTGATATAATTTCACCCAAGTATATCATGTACCTCTTTGTCTCTTCTTTGAGTTAAATTTCTGTAACGAGTGATGTTGGGTAACTTTTATGTTTGATACCCTAGCTGCTCATCTTATACTTATAATCTTAACAGGGATTCACTCATCCTGTGAGTGCTCATTTCTTAGAAGATGTACTGGAATTGACAGGATACAAATTGACATCATTCAACCAAATTGATGATTATGGACAAGAAAAAGTCTGGAAAACACAGAAACAATTGGTTCCTAGGAAGAAAAAGAATCAGATTACTACTCTTGTTGAGGTATGTGCTTGATTGTAGACTCAATGTGTCAATGCACAACATCAATACATTGTGGAAGTTGTTTATTGTGCTTGATTGTGGCAATCCTATGCCATCCAATGCATTAGTGTCTGATGTTTGGAATTCTATTTTGTTCAAATTCTGTTTGTGCTCTGATGCTTTATAAGTTCTTCTTTTGAGATACTTCATTATCATCTTTGTTTTAAGTTTGAGGCCTTTGAGCTAAATTAAAATGCTAAAAGTTAGAATAACTACTCTGATGGGACCCTTTAAAACTGTTACTGATATAAACTCTATTTTATGATATGAATAAATTTAACTTATTTTGGAGAGAGGACTATTACAGTTTTAAACATATTATAGTATTGTAAGATTTGTAACTTAGTTATGTGCATCTGATCTATAAACTTATGATACTTATCAATGCTGATCCCTATTCCTTGTGCATTTGTCTATATAATTATTTCATGGGATTCTTGTTTCTTGGGGGCTTCCTGGTGTGAATACTCCTGGAATAAGACATATCTGGATTAAATATCTAAATTTACCTAAATTTTCCCGAGGATCAATATTGGCACCCCCAACTATATTCTAGGCATCCCTTTAATCTTTTTTGTTAGTAATGTTTTTCATGAAAAATACCTTCAATATTCTTATTTGGGATTTTTTTTGATCATTTATAGCTGTCTTAAATAAACTCAATATTTTGATACATCATTCTTCTTTGGAAACCTTCTTCAACAATTGTCTAAATAGATGTCTAATAGTTTTCAACCAAAAATTTTGAGACATTTGTTGCTATTTTGTTTATAGAATAACTAACTTTGTAAAGTGTAAGATTCTAATGTAAGTGTAATGATTTGGAATATTATTTGTAAAACATTTATAGCTGTCTTAAATCAACTCAATATTTTGATGCATCATTCTTCTTTAGAAGCCTTCTTCAACAATGGTCTAAATAGATGTCTAATATTTTTCAACAAAATATTTAAAAATAAGATAGTACACCAAGGTGCACCATGCTCATGGTGCACCCAAAAGGCAGAAAGAACATATTGTTGTTTGATAAAGCGCATACTTATGTTTGACAAAGAACATACCTATATATATATATATATATATATATATATATATATATATATATATATATATATATATATATATATATATATATATATATATATATATATATATATATATATATATATATTCTTTACATTATAACTTATGTTCTTTTAACATATGTTATTATGAATTTTGAAATTTAATTTGAAAATAAAATCTTGAATTATTTTTAATTGAAAATAATTTTAGAGAGAGAAAACTAAAATTATTATGGAAAGTTGAAATTTTGGAGAAAAGAAAACTATTTTTGGGGAAATATTATCTTTTATAAAGATTTTTCTGTTAATGTGTAATTTTTCATGAAATTTTAATAAAGTTTTTATCATGTTCTTTTTGTAATGTCTTCCTGTTCTTTTGTAATGCATGTTCTTTTTCAAAAACCTTAATGTTCTTTTTCAAAAACCTTAATGTTCTTTTTTAAACAACTGAATGTTTTTTCCGTCTTTTTTTTTTATTTAACCAGACACATGGTGCACCCTGGTGCACAAATCATGCATTACAAAATATTTTGATACATTTGTTGCTCTTTTGTTTATAGAATAACTAGTTTAGATCCCGTGCAATGCACGGAGAATACTAATAAAATATATGAAAAATAGACCTACCTTTGTCTATCTAGTTTTGTCTATCTAGTTTTTCAAGAAAATAGACCAGTAACTTTTAAATCAAAATAGACCATTGAATTTAATTTGTCAAAAAAAAAAAAAAAAAAGACCATTGTAATTTTTTTACTTTTCAAAGATTTTTTTATTTCAATGTAGACATGTAAAGATCGTTTAAATTTGTATGCATAAGATATATATGTTTGTTTCCATTTGCCACTTTCATAAAACTTTTTTCTTAAGCAAATAGGACTAAAACTTGAATAACAAAGAATGTTAACAAAAGATGATATACCATGTTAGTTTTTAAGGAATAGTTACTATATTTTTAGATTCTCTAATATTTGTATCTTTAATTTCTTTATTAAAAATAAATAAATAAATAAATAAAATAAAATAAAAAACTAAAAACACACCAGAAGATGACACGTGTCATTGCTAGTTTGTCTTTTAGTATATAGCTAGTTTTAGCCCCGTGCAATGCATGGATTCATAATAATAATAAGATCTAATAATTTATTAATAATGATAATGAATTGAAATTAAATGATCAATGTAACACTTTTTTTTTTTTTTTTTTTTTTGAAATTTGAATTTTATTAAAATGTCTAGCATACCCTTAAAATTTGAATTTCAGTTTTATTTTTATTTTTTAATGGGATTTTCTTTAAAAAAAAAATACAGAGTAGCATTTTAGAGGGAAAATTTTTCACAAAATTATGCCAAGTGTCATATGTGGTGATTACTTTACTATATAGTATAGATAGATATAGATTAACTTTGTAAAGGGTAAGATTTTAATGTAAGAGATATGATTTAAATTTCCTTGAGGTAAAGTAATTTGGAAATTTTATTGGGTATAGTATCATTGAACAAATTCATGAAAAGGCTACATTATCTGAACACATAGTTAATTTCTTTTATTCCATTAAGGAAAAATGAAAACCTAGGCATACTCGGGCACAAGACTCCGTTACTTTATTGTATAAAATTAGTACCCCGAACAGGCTAACTTGTTTGATTTGGAAAATGACTGCTTGGAGCCTCTTATTTCCTAGGAAATGTGCTTTGCGCAGCATGATTCAAGCAACATACGGGAAATTTATGCAGATTATTCTCAGTCCTGCAATGTTATCATAGCAGTCAATGAATGATAATCTTTTTTTCAACAGTAATAATTATTGCAAATGTGAGCATAGGATGATAAATCACCGAAAACTCGTCAAGGTTAAAAAACCATTATGGGTTATTGGCTTACTACAAATGTGAAATAGATTTTTTTTTTTTTTTTTTTTTTTTTTTTGGCACTTGCTTCGTGTAAATGAATCAATTGGTATCCATAACTATGAAAGGATAACTGAATTTTTATTGCTTGATGGAAGTAAGGCAGAATGTATGCCAAAAAATTGGAATTTTTTCAGAAAGGAATAGAATAAATTTATTAAACATTGTGAGACAGCAGGAGTAGTTACTTAATTTTCAGAGTATTTGCAAGTGACTTGACACCAGTGATTGTAATTGATGTGGAATGTTGAGGTTCTAGCCTTCTGTATGTCTTAACATGGTCTTTCATAACTCTCCCTAACAAATGAAAAAAGAGAGAAACATTTGCTTTCCTATGGACTTGCTTGTACTAGCTTAACTGCTGGATGATTTATTTGAAGAATGAATTTCTTCTGTCTGCTTGTCTGGTAAACTGAGCATCTCCATTTATTGAAGTTTAGGTATGCAATAATCACTGTAGCTGTCAAGTTCCCGTCCTTTTTTATTTATTTATTTTTATTATTATTTTGTATAACTTTCAAATGTTTGCTAGTGATTTTTGAACACCATAGAAGCTGTTAAGATCCTCTTCTCCCAGCTGCTTGTCTGGTTTTATATAATTCCCCACTTTGCCTTCAAATTTCTACTGTGGTGCCAGATACCAGTAACCCAGTATCTAGGACTTGAACTTGAATTAATTGTAATATTGTTAGGATGTATTGACTGTTGAGCTTTTCGATTTACTGGATTTTGGGTATAAGTGAACCTTTGAATTTAATACTAATGTTTATGAGTACCTCATAATGTTCTTACAGGATGCTTTGAAAAACTCAAGCTTTGAAAATTACAGTCCTCGTGCACGGGATTCTCTGTCTTGTTGGTCACCGGATTGTATTGGATTTAATCTCATTGAAGCCGTCTTGTGTCATATATGTCGAAAGGAACCGCCTGGTGCTATTTTGGTATTCATGACAGGCTGGGAAGATATTAGTTGCTTGAAGGAACAGGTTAAAGCCCACCCTTTGCTCGGAGACCCGAACAGGGTTTTGCTACTTACCTGTCATGGTTCAATGGCTACATCTGAACAGGTACATCATCCCAGTGCCTCTTTTATTTATGCTGCTTGTTGGTGGTACTTTTGATTTAAAACTCTTGAATTACATTCTTTCTACTTAGTATTCTAAGCCTTTTATTGCCACACTTTTGCAGAAACTAATATTTGAGAGGCCACCCCCAAATGTGCGTAAAATAGTTTTGGCTACAAATATGGCAGAGGCTAGCATTACAATCAATGACATAGTCTATGTTGTTGATTGCGGGAAAGCTAAAGAGACCACTTATGATGCTCTGAATAACACTCCTTGTCTACTTCCTTCTTGGATATCAAAGGCTTCTATGCGTCAAGTGAGTGTTTTGATATTAAATTTCTTCCATAGTTGGTCTGTTTTTTATTCTCGCTCAAATCATTTATTAACATAGTCCTCTTGTTTTAGGTCTATCTTTTTCTTTTAATCTTGCATACTAATTATTTGGAAATATCTTTCATTGCTTACATGAAAATCTTCACACTTAATTATTCTCATCTCATTTTTTAATCAAGCTTTGCTGCTTGGGTTTGCTTGCTGTTGCTGTAGAGGCACTTTCCTTCCTTCAGTGCTACAATGCTTAGTTGGGTTTCTCTCTCACTTCATTGGCTTACTAGGAACCAAGTCTTCTTAGAATTTAGGGAGAGTCTCTCTGATGTTGCCATGGCTTTGCAATTGCATGTTTATCTGTAAATTATCACCTCATTTGGTAGTCTTGCATTTAAATTTGTGTTTGTATTGCAGCGTAGGGGACGAGCTGGTCGTGTGCAGCCAGGAGAATGCTATCATTTGTATCCCAGATGTGTATATGATGCTTTTGCTGACTACCAACTCCCTGAGTTGTTGAGAACTCCATTAAATTCTCTGTGTCTGCAAATTAAAAGTTTACAAATTGGCAGCATTGCAGAATTTTTGTCATCAGCATTACAGCCACCAGCACCATTGGCAGTAAGTGGCTCTCATACATATTTTTATGTTTTATTAGCTTTCTTACATAATTAATGGGATACTGAGTCCCTGCAGTTTAGATGAATCCCATTGCTCTAAATTTGCTGCTATGTTTTTGTGACTACCTTTATAAGTAGTTAATTGAGTGAAAGTATGATTTATAGACAGAAATGCTCACTCTAATTGTTGGACATCTGATCTAGGACATACGAAAGTACCCTGCTCTTTCAATTTATTGCAGTTTAGTGTATACTGTGCCTGAAGTGCTGAGGCCAAGTTGGCAAGAGGGTGATTGGTTTTTGGCTGGTTTGTGAGGTGTTGTTAAGGTGCTCTAAAAGGGATGGAGGGAGGGCCTTTTAATTTTCCTATGAAATATGATTTTAACTCTTTATGATGCAGCTTTTATAATATTTTTAGTCATACTTTTGCAAAAACATTTATGAGAGAATTTGTGAACTACATGTACTTCGCCTCTTTTGGAAACAACTTAATAAGGTTTAATTTTTACTAAATAACAAACTTTGTGTTTTTCTTTGAGTAGCACTACCTTCTTACTGTTTCCTGTAAGAAATCCTTAAATGGGGCCCGCTACTCTAGTGGTTTTTTTTTTTTTTTTTTTTTTAACCATTTCAATGGCTACAATTTACTAGGTTTGCATTTACTTTTCTCGTATTGAACAAGAAATTCGTGAAATTTAATTTTCATTATGTTATTTAGATAAGAAAAACTTTATTGGAAATATGAACACTCTTAATTTGACATTCCTTCTTGCAATTGATTGTTTAAACACCCCAATTGAATATTCTTGGAGGAAAATTCAACAACTTCCCCAATTTTATAAACCCTATTTGGAAATTCACTCCAGAATATCAAAATTATAACCCTCCATTGATCAAGAACTACATACGTAACAAAGGTCAATTTCTTAGAGTTAACTTATAATTAACAAATTTTCAAACTCTATCAATCTTTTTTTTTTTCTTTTTTTTTTTTTTTTTTTTTTTTTTTTTTGCTGAAATGATAATATATGACAAAATTTTAATCTAAGAAGCACTAGATTTTGAAGCAATTTTGTAGGTTTTGAGTGGAGAAGAAAGTTCTTTTGAGCAACGGTAAGTGGAAAGAGAAAGTAAAAACTACATCACATATAAATAAAATTGATTTTGGGATAGAGTAGTGGAAGTGCCACATATGCAACTATTAAAGCTAGTGAATGATAAAAGAAAAAAATAAAAAAATAAAAAAAATAAAAAAAAATAAAAGAATAAAAAATAAATAAATAAATAAAAGAATTTATACCAAAGTGATCAAATTCTTACGTCAAATATAAGTAAATGATGGAAGTGATAATGAGCAATATCCATAGCTAACAAATGAGATTTAGAATTAAAATCAATCAAATAACTGATTTATTTAGAGTCACATAAGGAAAAAAAAATGGTAACCTTCATGTGGAATTTGTATAAATTTTTGTAATTGTTTTGGGTAAAAATTTAATGTGAGCTTTACGAAAAGCCAATATATATATATATATATATATATATATATATATATATATATATAAACCATATAAATCAAGTGTTAGTAAGAAATATGCAAAATGTTAGATTAAAGAAAAAAGATGTGCATTGCATGGGCTTACATCTTGTTTACTAAAGGAAGGGTAATCGATGAATTTCACTATGACACCTGCTTTTAGATATGGATGAAATATTGGGACATTACATAGCTGAAAGAAGGATAAAGATTTTTAGAACTGAAGGGTCGTATTTTTTTCGCATAATGCAATAATATGTGATCTCTCTTCCGTAGGTGCATTTCTTTGCAGCTTGCCTTGTACCATTGCTCTTGGATACTTTAACTCTACATTGGACCCAAACTCAAAGTGCTGGAGTAGTAACAATAATCTAATAGTCAATGTGCTTTTTCTTTTTCTTTTCATTTTTTTTTTTTTCATTTTTTTTCTTTTTTTTTTTTTTTTTTTTTTTTTGTCTTAAACCCCACCTCTTCAATTCTCTTCTCCTATATTTTCCATGCACAAAAATCTGTGCTCTTTGGGTTTGGACTGTGTTGGTTTTCTTGGAAAGAAGTGAGTGATATCTGGACTTTTGTTTTCTCGAAATTATAGATGCTGCATAATGTTTTACAGGTCCAAAATGCTATTGATTTTCTGAAAAGGATTGGAGCTTTGGATGAGAATGAGCATCTTACAAATCTCGGTTAGTATGTCAAACTCTACTATAAATGATTATGTTTTGCTGGAGGACATCCTCTTACAAATTGCTATATATGCATCATTAGGGAGGTATTTGGCAATGCTGCCAGTGGATCCTAAACTTGGAAAGATGCTTATAATGGGTGCCATCTTCCACTGCTTTGATCCTGTCCTAACAATAGTAGCAGGTCTTAGTGTTAAGGATCCTTTTCTTTTACCTCAAGACAAAAAGGATGTAAGTCCTCACTCTTTGCCATATTTTTTGCCTGCTATTGTTTTTTTTTTTTCCTTTTCTCTCTTTCTCGTTATAATTGGTTGTTTTATTAAAATTGCCAATTTTATAAAAGTTGTATTTATTGATTAGTTTCTTTTTTTACATATAAATACATTTTTCTGAGGTCCTTTGCCTTGATAAAATAAAGTAAATTAACCATTATGCTTCATGGATAAACATATATAGTCGTGAGCGAGTTAATTAATAGAGAATAGAATACACTTAAGTTACATAAAAATATATCTTATCCAGAGTGTGTAAATGGACCAAAACTGAATAATTTAGTATATGCTAGGGGTGTTAAGGAAAGAGGAAATTCTTTATGCTCTGTTTGGGGGAAAGGGACTCATATGGAATTCAGGAATTGACCAAATCCTTTGTTTGGAAGCTAATAGAATTCGGAAATTGGATTCTATTTCTATAATATTTATTACGGAGTAAGAATTATAGAACTAGATATCAAAATTGTTGGTTTTTTCTGCACTAAATTTGCTATATCTTTCCTCACTTTCTCCTGATGGGTAAAATTCTGAAGATGAAATTCTAGTTTCGCCCAAACATATGCATTGGAATTGGATGTCAGGGTATTAGTTCAGGAATTGAAATGGAATTTATTATTTCAAGCACAACCTTAGGACTTTACATTTGACAATCTTCAGTATTTGAATTGCTAATAAGTATTTGTCTATAGGTGTTCTGATGCAATTTACTGAAATACCTTGGAGTTGGACATGTAATCATTAGGACAATTCCAATGGCCTAGCACCTACACCCTCAAATATAGCTGTAATATACTTCCGTTAACATGCTAGCTCGAAATTTCCTAAATATTTTAAGCTCTTGCAATAGCTTAATAATATGCCTTGAGTTTCTTGGATTGGAGTAACAAGGGTGTGAAAAGGAAGTAAGGCTCTAATTAGCTTAAAATTGTAGTTTATATATGCATATTAATTATAACTTTGTGATAATATGAATGCTTTGGAGTATTATCTATACTATCACTAATATTCTTGGTAATCTGGTATTATTATTATCACTAATATTCTTGGAGTATTTATAATAATTATTGCTTCATAATTATCATTATCATTGTTATTGTTCTCTCACTAAGCATTTCAATCTTTGCTAAAGATGGATTTTTTGGGTGCACATTAGCCGTCTGTGAAAGCTTGTATTCAGTAGAAGTTTACAGTCTTTGACAAACCTAACTGATTGTTTTAATAACCTTGGTTCAGCTAGCTGGGATTGCAAAGGCCAGGTTTTCTGCTAAGGATTACAGTGACCATATGGCTCTCGTTCGTGCATATGAAGGATGGAAAGATGCAGAGCGAGAGGGATCGGCATATGAGTACTGCTGGAGGAATTTCCTCTCTGCCCAAACTCTTCAGGCAATCCATTCTATTCGGAAGCAGTTTAGTTTCATTTTAAAAGATGCTGGCCTAATAAATGAAGATGTGAGCTCAAATAATAAGCTGAGTCATAATCAGTCATTGGTCCGCGCAGTCATATGTTCTGGCCTGTTTCCTGGCATAGCATCTGTTGTGGTGAGATACTTTTGTTCTGAGCCAATTTTTATAAATGAGTTTGCCTTATTAGAGGATTGACATGTAATGTCTTTGATTTTTGTAGCACAGAGAAACATCAATGTCATTTAAGACTAAGGATGATGGGCAAGTCTTACTCTATGCGGTATGTGATGAAGAACTTGTTGAATGCTGTAGTTTTTACTTTGACAGTCGTCAAAATGTGCAATACCACTATGAAGCTGAATTTTAGTGATACATTGAGTCTCTGACTGACTCTCTTAAATATGACACTCTCATGGGTCATCCCCCCTTTTTTCTGGGGTCCCTTAGATTATCTGTATGTTGGTTGTTCAGAAGTTGGATTGTAGAAATGAATTTGGCTTTTAGGTTAATAGCAACTGTAGCATAGTTATATCTTTTGCAGATTAAGATTTGAGGTATAACTCCCTGCTTTATTATATCCACTCATATAATCACTGTCTGACACTCTGACTAAAGGAATCTTTGGTGCTCTGAAGCTCAAGAATCTTGGGGTACAAAATATTATTTGATGGATCTTGGATAAAATTTTAGAAAATCATGATGACATTAACAATCTACTTTATGTTCACTAATCCTCTAGAGTTTTTCCATTGATATCTTTCTTTCTTTCTTTTTTTTTTTTTTTTCTCCGCTTTACTTGTACTTCTTTGCTGATCAGCATATCAAATTTTATGCATTAGCTTGGTTGTTTTGATCTGTTTTCCAATCTCGTTGACTGGCATTGGGTATCTGCTTTCTGAGCAATTATGTAGATTCTTCTAATTTATTTATGAATTACTCATTTGTTTTCTTGAGTCACTTAGTGTATCATGTAGCCTCTTCTGTCCCATTTGATGTAGCCTCTTCTGTCCCATTTGTATAGCTATTTAGCTAATAACAGCGTTTGTTTTCTTTTTTAATATTTCATTTAGAATTCAGTGAATTCACGGTACCAGACAATTCCTTATCCATGGCTGGTTTTTGGAGAAAAAGTAAAAGTCAACACAGTTTTCATACGTGACTCGACAGGTGTCTCTGATTCTATATTGATCCTCTTTGGTGGTGCTCTTAGCAATGGGACACAGGTGATTCCTCCCCCGCTCCCTGGTGGGGACCTTGTGCCTATTTAAAATTTTTTGCCTAATTATCACAATTGCTAACTTGTATATTCTTTAGCCTGGACATATAAAAATGTTGGATGGCTATGTTGAATTTTTCATGGATCTGAACACAGCCGAATGCTACTGCAAGCTGAAGGAAGAGCTTGATAAGCTTCTACAAAAAAAGGTAAGGCACTGCTTTGTTTTTATTGTTTAGTGTAGTATATTCTCATGACAATCAGAAATGATATTTTGATTGTTTACATCGAATCAATCATACAAATTTACCTCATAACAGTTTTAGTGATTTGCTTATTCTTTTATATGGCTATGTGCATGATTATAAATATGAAGTATCTAAACTGATTTGTATTTCATAGGATTATATTTTACTCTGGATGTGTTTTTTGGTGATGAGTTTGAGGTGCTGAGAACTTGAGGAGAGTGTTTAAGAGATGGTAGGAGATATTAGTAGCTAGAGAATTTCCTGTAGTTAACTTTCTGCTTGAAGAAATTGTGCTTGGCTGATTGTGTTCAAGATAGCATTGCATCATTCCCAATGTTAACTGGAAATAGAGAAGCCATATATTAGTTTGAAATTATACGTGATGTTTCATTGTCCTTTGTTCTTGCTTTGTGCTGTGAAATTATGTTGGTAAGGGAAAAGGATAGAAGAATGTCATATCCTAGACTCTAGAATGAACTTTCTTTAGAGACATGAATGTTCATTTCTTTTCTGATTTTCTACATGATAAGAGTTTGTTTTGGCTGCAAAAATAAATCAATCAATTTTCAGTCTTTATGGCATATCTGATTACTGTTATCTTAAATGTTTGCAACAACACAGCTTGAAGATCCTACTTTCGACATCTTAAAAGAAGGAAAGTACCTAATGTTTGCCGTCCAAGAACTAATATCAGGAGATCAATGTGACGGGAGATTTGTGTTTGGTCGTGAAAGCAGGAAACTTAAGGATCCTGTAGACAGCAATAAATTCTCGAAAGATGGAATGAACCCAAAGAGCTTGCTGCAGACTCTATTGATGAGAGCTGGACATTCCCCTCCTAAATACAAAACTAAACACCTGAAAACCAATGAGTTCAGGGCACTGGTGGAATTCAAGGGGATGCAGTTTGTTGGAAAGCCCCAGAGAAACAAGAATCTTGCAGAAAAGGATGCTGCTATAGAAGCTTTGGCGTGGTTGACTCATACTGACAACAAAAACGAGAACCAGGATGATAATTCCCCACCAGATGTCACTGATAATATGTTGAAACTTCTTGGGAAACGTAGGAAATCTAAGCGTCATTGATATTCTTTGGCTACCTTCATGTATTGGCAACTCGCAACATACGAGGACATTTGTGAAATGAAAATGCATCACTGGATTTGCACTCAGTTATTCTATCGGGATGGTGGAGGAAAGTTGGAGATGTAATTGTTTTCATGAGATTGTATAACATGGCTTCTGCCTTCAAGTTAAAATTAGGTACATTGTAATTCGAGGGGGTTCAAGAATTATTGTAAAGGGTGTCATTGTATTCAATTCTCGACGTATAATGACTATGGAATACCATTTAGATAGCTTTCAAATGTAAATGAACATACACAATATGAATGGTTTGATAAAAATGAGTTCTGTTGGAATATCACCTTAATCTTTTCTAAGCAGCATCTCTTCTATAATGTGATTTTGAACTTATTTTAATTTGGCAATGATTATATGTGATCGGAATCTGTAGTTTGTAATGCGTGATAAACAGGTTATTTGTCAGTAGATATTGGATTGGATTATATCGTTGAAACTTGAAGACAGAGAAATTAGAAAATACCTAGCAAGTAATTCTTGACAATGGCGAAACTACAAATGAAAATGTTTCATTCGTCAGCATCAGCCCGATTATCACATAATTCGTCAGGGGGTAAGTTCGGTTGCTGAACTAATGTTGCAGACTCGCAGCTGCTACTACTATTATTATGTACTAGAGCTACCAGTGACACTTAGATAGCTAGTCAGTTGCCATTACAAAAGTTTTTCGACTCCACAGCTCTGCATTATCCGGAGAAGTAATCAAACAACACCGATTTTGAATGCCAACCTTCAGCAAAGATAGTATAGGCACACAATTCCCAAGATGGTGATCTCCAGTTGCAGCAAGTACCTGCTCGAATTGACTGCATTGAGGTTACTGTAACCACGAGATAAATGTGGGTCATGCTTATCATGATCTCCATAACCACTGCCTTCTGTCAGGGTGCTACCAGGCTGCACTGGCTGAGCTGCTGCACTGTTGGACTGTGGGGTCTGGTCAAGTGGGTTATGCTGATAAAGAACCTCGACACTAAGCTTCAGACCCATGGAGCAGTGGTGAGGCCTGCCACAGACGAAGTACCTCCAACCAGGCTGGCTGAGCAAGATCACTGTCTGCCCGTTGCGATCCTCATAGGTCGATATAGGGCTGGTGGTGCGACATGTAGCAAAATCTGATTTAGTAACTTCAATGACGTCATGATCTGGGGTGTAGTTGAACACTGCAATAGTCATATGTAGCGCAACCATACGTTATTCAATCAATAATCATGGCTCTAAAAATCCGCTATGAATCCATAAACCAATTACTCTACAAGATTGATCATAATCACATTCATTACTAAACCAATTTACAAACCTACATTTTCCATAAACAATCCATAAAATTAGCGAGTAAAGCATCCGATTAATAACACTGAATTTGTCACAAAATCACAGCATCAACAAAAAAAGTAGGACCAAATTTCAGAATAACAGAATCAACCAAAAATTAGACCAAATTTCAAAATAACATAATCAACCAAAAATGTTAGACCAACTATTATAGTGAACAAACATGATCAACCAACCGCAAAATCACTTGTATAGTGGTAAATATACGATAATTTTCAACTAAATTTTCAAGAAGATAAACCAGAGGTAAAATGATTTCATTCAAAAAATCAGGATATAGCAATCATCAAAGAATTTAATGTAAAGCTTGAATTAGAAGAGAGAGAGATACCGAGGGAGTCATTAACAACGAAAGAGGTAGAAGAAGACCAGAACGAGATATTGGAGGAGAGATCCCAGCCAGAAGAATCACCAACTGTATGATTAACAGCAGCCGATGCACACCGAAACATAATCGCCGACAGTATCAGAATCACCATTATCGCCTTCACAGTTGATGCTGAACTCATCATTCCTTCCATTTTTCCACTTCTTGAAGAAATTTCCTGCAAAAAACAACAATAATTTCATGAAATCAACCAGATTATCATCAAAATTGAAAGAAATTGCAACAATCGAACTGAAAAGTGAGGAGTGATAATCGATTAAAGAAAACAACAAAAAATAAAACAAATAGTGTCATCAAAATTAGGTGAAATTGAGCTGATTGTATTTGCAAGCAGTGATGAGATTGTAGAATTAATTTGTAATCAATGATTTTTGGAGAAGTTTTACCTTAATTCGTTGTTTAGAGGAGTTCTTTTCTAGAGAGAGAGAGAGAGGAAGTTTGTAGAGAGAGAAAGGGAAGATAATGGATTGAGGAAGATGAAGAGCAGAAATGCCTGAAATTTATAGTAGAGTTGTAGTAGCTCTGTTTCCCGCCTCTTTGAATTTTGTTGTGTGAGCATCGCGTCCAATCGCGATGAGCCACATGTACAATAGTTTGTTATTTTCAACAAACAAATTTATTTATTTATTATTATTTTTAAACCAACAAATATTCTTGTAAGTTTTTCAGTTTTGTTTATCACTTGTCAATCCCACGTTAATGAAAAAGTTATTACTTTATTTATGAAATCATCACGTGTTTATCACTAAGAAAAACTGAGGCAAGCTCCTTAGTTATATAGGAGCCTTTTTCTTAAAAAATGTTTGGAAAATTCCTACTCCAAAACTATAGTATTTTTTTTAAAAAATAATTTCCTACCATATTTTCCACATCACAGGTTTATCGTGTTTTTTTTTTTATTTATTATTTTTTATAATTTAATAGGAAAATAGTTACTTGAAATAGCGAGTTTGTCAAATAAATTGCTACTTAAAGGTAGCGGTTTTTCAAATAAACGATAAAAAAAGGGCATGATTTGAATATTTTACTTTCTCCTTATTCTCCTCGCTTCTCATTTTTAACTATGAATACCCAAAAAAAACCTCTAGTAAAAAGTTAAGAAGACCAGCCACCCCTTCCACCGTTTGATACGTGCTGCTGCTGCCATCGAGGGTTCGGCCACTTCAAGTAGCGGTGTTCGGTTTTTTATTAAGAAAACCAATTATCAAGTGAACCGGTAAGAAAAAAAAATCAGTTTTCCCCACTTGTTTACGTGGACAATAAAGATGGAATAGACACTATTTTTGGAATTGGATGTTTTGCTAGCATTATTGATGGAAAGGGCTTCTTCTATATGTAATCTGTTTTTCCTCAAAATTAATGAAACTTTTATTCTTCCTTGCATGTGGACGTAACCAATGAGTAGTTAATGAACCACGTAAATTTTATGTGTGTAAGTGTGTTCTTCATTGATATGATTTCGCTTGTCTTTCTTGCATTTATTGTATATAATCCCATATACCAAGTTCTATTATATAGTATAAAGCATATAAGTAAAAAAAGAAAAGATTATTTAATTGTTAAAATTTGTTGTTTCAAAAAGATACTTCCTCTATTCTTTTTTACATGACTTATTTCATTTATTACGCTTGTCAATGAGACGATTCTAACAAGACCCACATGAATAATGAGTATATTTTTTCTTACATATAATACACTAAAGACGATCAAAGGAGAGGTGGTGAATAGTGTAAAAGTTAAATAGGGTCAAGTAAAACAAAGGAAAAACTTAGAGCTAATACTTCCCTATCCTATAAAAAGTACTCCGTAGAAGATTTCTCTTCTACATGAATTGTGTGTTATCAATTATTCCATTCAAAAGATGCATTTATATGTTTATCCTCGTTAATTTGTACAAGTTTTTATTTTGCTTTCATTAATGTAATTGCCACTTTTTTTTTCATTAATGTTAATTGCTTTTTTTAAAAAAAAAATATTGAGAATAGTGCGTGCTTTTGTATCCATAAAATATTTGTTTACATATTTTTTGTCATTAATATAATCAACAGCCTAAAAAGCTCTTGAACATGACCAGATATGGCACGCGCATGGTACGCGTTAGCCACCCTAGTTATCTTAAAAGACCTGAACTCCTGAAGTACATGTGAGATTTGTCATATTCTAGTATTTGATTTTCCCACTTAAGACCCAACTCTTTTCACCTTATTTTTGTTGAATCGAATTAATTTTATTGAAAAACTTTTACCGAACTTAAATTATTTGTACTGAACTAAAATTATTTTTAATAATTTCAATTACTTTTTCTCTTTACCATTACTCATTTAAACCTTAAATTATATTTACTAAATTAAAACTATTTTTGCTAAAACAAACTTATTTTTACTTAACTGTAAATTTGTAATTCATTTCTCCCTTCGTTTCATATTAAATGCAACACTTTGCATTTTTGGTCGTTTCATAATAATTTCATACTACTATTTTTGGCAAGGATTCACCATTATTTTATAATTTCTCTCCCCCACTAACCCCGCATTCACAAATATTTTATTATTTCTTTTTCCTACCAACCCCATTTATACTATTTTTTTTATTATTATTTCTCTCCTACCAACAATATTTTATACTTCGTTTTTTTAGTTGTGACACTTTTATTTTCACGATCCCCTAGACAATTTTTGAAGAGGAAAGAGAGAGAGAAAAAAAAAAAGAAGAAGAAGGACCCATGTGTAGGAGAGAGAGAAAGAAATATCAAAAAAAAGTAAGCGTTGCAAGTAATTAACAACTTTCAAAATTAAAAAGTATAGCAACTAAAAAGAAATAGAGGAATTAAAAATCCTCTTTTAATATGAAACGAGGAGAATACTAAACTACAAATCTTTGTACTAAAATGAAATTATATTACTCCGCCCGTTTCATAATGTTAGTCACATATACGATTTTAGGTATTTAAAAAAGATCTACCCACATTGAATATGTTTCATCTTTAACTTAATTTTTTTTTGGAATTAATTGGATGTGGATTGATGACATGACTTTACGTAAGGAAATCTCTACATTGAATTATGCAATTATGGTTTATGCTTTTTCAAAAAAAAATTCAAAAACTTAAATAAGGTAAATTAATTATGAATTATTTTGTACTTTAATGTTAGATTTCAAATACTCTTCTTTTTTTATTTTATGTGATTTATTCCATATGAGACTAACATTATGAAACGGAAGGAGTACTAAATACTTCGTGTTGTTTTATTTTTTAAGTTGAATAGAAAAGGTCTTAAGTGCCTATTCTTTTTTTTTTTTTTTTTTTTTTTTTTTTGGGGGGGGGGGGGGGGGGTGTTGCAGATTTCCTAGATTGTTATCCTTCCAATCAACTTTAACCATACATAATTCCATTTAACTTTGACCATACATAATCATAATAGTAAATAAAGCCTATTTTATTTAAAAATAGTAAAATAATTCTGATGACATATATAAATCTATATAGTTAGACTTTTATATTAAAAAAATAGCTTAAGTCCATTGCAAAATTGCAACACATCTTTGCTAAAAATAACGAATTACAGCAAAAACAATGCAAAATCCCAAAGCATGGGTTATACATCTAAATGCCTAACATTAAGGGATACAACAGCCAAAATTACAAACAGTAATAAGTTGGAATATAAATGATTTGGTCACAGCTCATATACAATCCTCCAGTCATCCTGGAACTAACTGGTTTCTTTCATCCACAAAGCAGGCAGCCAACCATGCAGACTGCAAGAAAGAGATCAGCAATCAGCCAACCACCTTGTAAACTTCAAGATATGTCAGCAATATTTTCAACATAGAGCACACTAAGTCAACGTATGTACTCATGGCCTAACTTGCACCCAAAAAAAAAGGAAAAAAAAAAAACAACAAAAAAAGGGGGGGGGGGGGGGAATTATACAATAGCAACCAAAAAAAAACGACAGAGAGGATCAGCAGTAACTAATAAGGAATGTCAAGCTATCTCGAAGGAAAACAATGCATTAGATTGGGGGCTAAAGACATAAGACTGTGTCTAGACAATATACACTCCACACAAACAGCACAATATCATGGTCCATTTCATCTAATAAGATGCAAGGGAATAACAGTTAATCATGCACCTCTCCTCTGAATCTGAAGGCTAACTAAGAGAATCAAGCAGTTAGCCAGCCAATGCATATATAAAAATTTTATCATGATTAACAATTTACATTTATTTTGAGGTGGTAGTTGTCACCACAAAAGGTGTTTTTTCATCACAAAAATTTGTTGCAGAAAACTATATAGGTGAGAATGAATACAAGTATATGACTATAAAAGTTCATGATTATTCACTCAAGCAATCCCAGATCCAAAAGGGACAGTACATAATTTTCCAATAATATATTTACTACCTCCGTTTCATATTTTTTGCAACTTTGGGGTATTATTTGTGAGATATAAAATATTCCAAAGTTGCAAAATATATGAAACGGAGGTAGTAAGTTACTTATTGTTATCGCACAAGTTTCTGTTTCTTTTTTTCTGTATCAAATAAATGCTAAAAGGTTACATCATAAGTAGAATATACTAAAGCTAAAATTTGCACCAAAATAACATACTATGGCTGAAATTGATACAACTTCCAGTGATGGTATATAGGCTCTATCTTGCAAAACGAGCTAGAAAACAAGCTCAAAGCTGAAGCTATAGACTAAAAACTGATAAGCTAACACAATGTGGTCTATATGTAAAACAAACTGTAGAACTAGGTCGTAGATACAAACAGTACAACAGCATCAAAAGTGGCCGTATTTTTTAAAAAATATATACGGTATAAAACAGTTAGTGTTGACTGCTGAGCAAATGAAAAATAAAAAAACATGTTTCAGCTAGTGGTTAACATACTGTGAGGTCTAAAGCCCTTATTCTGCTCAATTTCAGCTAACTCATTCATTAAGCCCTTTCCAAATGCACTCTTGGTCCAACAAACATATATTAGCACCAATTAATGCCTAGTTTCTCTTCTCATCCTCTCCAAAGTTCTTTTCAAACCAATAAAAACTACCGTTTCATACAAATCTCTCTAAGATAACACCAAAAATCATATATTTGAATAAATCAAGTAGGAATTAAAGCCCAAATAAAGCAGCAAACATGATCCAGTGAAGAACACGGGGAAAATATGCCAACAGTGTTAGGAATATAAAGAGTACAAACTAGGTTATGATTACCCAATTTCAGCTAGTGATTACCACATAACACACTGTGAAGTTTATAGCTACCAAATTTATAACTTTTGAAAAAATGAGACAAGAAAAAATGGTCAAATGGAGCAGCAAACATGATTCAGTGAAAAGCACAAAGAACATTTAGATCAAAGAGAACTCAGATAAAATTTGGTGAGAGTGTCGGGAAAATAAAGAGTACAAATTAGTTTGAAATTACCCACACATTAACAACAAAGAAGACAATCAAGCAAGCAACCAAATATGAAAGGGACAAGGAGAGATTTTCCCATGGGAAACTCAAAACCCACCAATCTACTATGGAGTGAAGATTTGATGATGAATAGAGATCATGAGCTTTCAGCACTCTATAGCTTCCACCTCAACACCCTCTCTCGCTTAAACCCTGAGTTTTCGAGCTTTACAACTGAGGCTCTCTCTTATACTCAACACTTAGCATTTTTTATTTTTTATTTTTTTTTTGGCAATTAAACTAAGCACTTCATATTACTTTCACTAACACAAGAGCTAATATGAGGTATATGTACTGCTAGGAATAATTTACAATCAAATGGACAAACAGCTTCCACGTTACCAACAGGCCATAGAAATTCAGGCAAACTATTAGGCAGAGGGTTTGAGTCAAATTCTTGCTTTGAGTTTGGGAGAACCTCCTGCTACTCAAACAAACCTCCAACTAGATCTAGGCGAATTTCAACAAAGATCATAAGCAACACCTATGACTCCACTTTGATTTTGGGTTGAACCATTCTCCACACATTTTCGAACCTAACAGCACTTGCAGGAGTGTCGAATTTTTTATAAGTCATCATAAAGTAAGAATGTTACCCTGTACATACCCAAGATTTTCTTCTTATATTCTTTATTCTATTGCTCCCCTCTTCATTACTAGGAGTAGAATATGACTCTATACAGTCTTATTAGACATAAAGATGCTTAAAGTTTGTGCAAACTGCAGGCTCCTAACTGTAAATCTCTTTACTACCCCATCCACTTTCCCAAATATAATATACTCCACCAACACACCCTCAGGAAAATGTTGTACTGTTTGCTCAAATTTTATAAGCAACAATTGTCTTCATATAAAGCTTGCTGACTGAATGCCCAGCATCAACAGTGTTACCTAGTACTAGAATCCCCCACATACGGCGTAAAGACAAAAGCTCTTCGGTAGCAAATCGCATATCATACTAAATTTAATGCTCGTGTATTAGGTAACTCTTAAGCTTAATAAAATTTGCACATTTGTGGATTTTATGGTTTTAACAATGTGAACATGTAGAATGGTATTATCATCCAAATGTCCAGAAAGTAAACATGGCTATAAGTATCACTATACACATAGTGTTTTCGCCTACAGCCTTATAGGTTTCACTCTCTAGGCTTGCTGAACCAATATTACTCAGCTTGTTCAAAACCATTTCTCTCACTTCACATGGCTGATAACCCATACCTAATTTAAAGCCAATAAGGACTTACAAAATTGTTAAACTAAATCAGTATGCATCAATTGCAACTATTAACACAAACACTGCTACAAAGTAAACATGGAAACGCAAGACAGTTACAAAAAATTCCCGCCGCCACTAAAATTCAAGTTGTGTATAGCATTAACTAAATCAAAAGTTCACCATCCAACATTTGAAATAATAGTCAGGAAAGCTCACGTTATGGACAAAGAACATAGAGAAGCTTACCTCTTGTTCCTCATCATGCAGAACCTTGATACTGATTAATAGTCTCCTCCATCTTATCAAGCTGAGAAAGAACATACTCCAGCTTCTTGCAAGATACCTCACTCGATAATCTTGCACTGTAATCACACTTCTCAAATGGTCGATACTCACATGCACTCTTAATCTCTTCTCGCAATGTCACTTGGATATCCTACATCCACACGAAAGCAAAGGAATGCATTTGAATTCTCGAGATTAACCACAGAAAGACACAAACATACTAAACCATTATAACACACAAGGAGAAAACTCTTAACAAGCAGTAGCATATATCGCACCCTCTTTAACTCGGCCCTTTATAAGATACACGTCCTCGTATTAAATCAATGTCATACATGTTACCTTCCCCTTCATTAAAATCAGTTTCAATAACACAATGCAATAACACTAAAAATTATGCCTCGACCATAATTATAACCTCCACAAAATGCCATACTAGTCCAAGTACATGATCAAAAAAAAAAAAAAAAAAAAAAAAAAAAAACCCAATTTGAATCATTTTTTTTTAGTGCAAACCCTTTTTCATGATCAAAATTAGTATAAAATTCGACTATTAATCAAACCATTTTTGGGTATTTAAGTTATAATGCAAAATATAATAAAAATTACAAAATTGAGACCTTGATTAGTTGCATAAATTCGCCACAATGGTTGTTGAGCGAATCCTTGCGAGGGCCAGATGGGTTTGCAAGTTCATCCATGACTCCACCTGCTAATTCCAAAACCCTAACTACTCTCTGCATTTGAAATTTAGAAAAATTAAGATGAATTAATTTTGATGAATTTAATTAATGAATTAGGGCGTTAAATTTTACCTTCTCGACATTTTGAAGGCGTTGAAGTGAAGTGTTCTGACTCTGAGGCGAATCCACGTTCATGGCGCTTCTTTCTCTCTGATTTTTGGGAGGAGTGACAAATTTTGTAGGAAAATAAAAGTTAGTTATATATTTGATTTCTTTAGGCTCAAATATATATTTGATTTCTTTGCATTGGTTCAACCCAAATTGCCCA
Source organism: Chenopodium album (assembly GCF_948465745.1). NCBI lineage: Eukaryota > Viridiplantae > Streptophyta > Magnoliopsida > Caryophyllales > Amaranthaceae > Chenopodium > Chenopodium album. The sequence goes on along the minus strand of NC_137846.1, from coordinate 23,100,008 downwards.
CTTTCTTTTAGACCCACATCTATTTTTTTTAAAAAAAAATAGATGTGGGTCTAAAAGAAAGTGGGCAATTTGGGTTGAACCAATGCAACTTTAAAACATGTCCTTTCAAAATAAATAAATAACATTTGATTAGTTATTCAACTCTTTACAAACTGTTTAGTTTTACACAAAATTTTATACGTGGCTAGTCATCGTGTGGCCAAATTTGCTTATTTAATGATTACTCGGTCAACAGGAGTTATTTGATCATTGGTTACTCGATCGATCGGGAGTTATTCGGTCATGGATTACATGGTTGCTTAAGATTACTCAATCAATTAATGTTTTGATGTGTGTCAACCGGCCACACATAAAAAATACGGTTATTTTCATTTATTTTTTGTTTTACCACCATCCTTTGGTAATTTAAATACTCGATGGCATTGCTTTTGAAGAATTTTGTTGTTTGTTATCACAAAACTAGCATAACACTTGATGGAAGGATGAAATAACTTTTAGTTGTTGATGAATCAGCCTCGTAAAGGATTTAACGAAGAACAACAATAAAGGTAACAAAGCTATTACAACACTCGATAAAGCCTGCAAACTGAGAATGATGCTACAATATTTGAGTAACATATGCTAGATTAAAGCTTAGGGTACAAAAATCAAATGACTTGAAAAATAACCTTAAACGTGAAGAATGGCATAGAGTTTTGGACCATGTATTTTGAACTAACGAGTTAAGTTGAACAAATATCAACTTAACTTGGTAAGCTTATACACCCTTTATTCCTTAGATTGCCTCATCTTTTACATTTCACTTTATTATAAGTTACATTGAATGAGTAAGGGTCTGTTCTGATTGACTGAACTGAATTGAATTGAACTGAATTTATTGAAGCTGAACTGAACTGAACTAAACTGAATATTTTATGAGAGAAGAAAATTAAAATTGAAACAAAACTGAACTGAAAATAATCTGAAGAGAATAGACCCTAATTAGGCCCTAATTAGTTTTCTCTTATAAAATGTTTGTTAGAAAAGATATAGAGTGATTGTGCGGAGCATTGGGAACATCTGATCATATTAACAATAACAAAATGATGCAAATTCAATGGGACAAAACCCGGGAAAAACACACAAACTATTGGATGCGTCTACTCGCACCCAACAGTTCGTGCGGCTGCGATAGCGGTAATAGCAGTGGTAGCAGCAACGACATTTGTTTTCTTCTTCTTCATAGATTTGTGATGCTTTGATTTGAATTTCTTTAATTTATCACGATTCTTAACAAATTTATCAATCAAAGAAGTTCGAAACCTAATTTCAACAACGAGGGACCCATCTCGTTTGGGGCCTGTTTGGAGGTTGGAACAAGCCGACGAATCCGATTCCCTTTCAGTTTCTTCCATAAAAATGGCGTGATTAATCAATGGGTGGTGGTGGTGCTGCGATTTGAGTGGCTGCGTGGCTGGTGTTTAGGGGTCATGGGTTGGTGGTGGCAGGTTGATGGTGGCGTAAGGTTAGGATTGTGGGTTAGGGTGGTGGCTGGTTGGGCGGTGGCGTGAGGTTAGGGTCGTGGGTGGTTTCGGTGGCTCGATGATTGGTGATTGGTGATTGGTGGGTGCGGTGGGATTTATGGCTGATTTAATTTGAGAAAGAAGAAGAGGAAGAAGGGGAAAGAGGAAAAAGAAGGAATCCATTTCATTTGAAACAAGAGAAAAGAGAGGATTAAGAGGAAGATGGGGAAAGAGGAGAGAGAGAGTGGAAATGAAAGTATATACGTATGCTAATAATCATATTAGCATACGAAGGACACATATCAGACATTAAAATAAATATATTAGCCAAGACATATTAGACATCAACAAAATATATCAACCAACAAAAGGAATATATTAGCCAACAAGAAGAATATATCAGCCAACAAAAAGTACTTATCAGCCAACCGAAAAAACATATCAGCCAACAAAGGGAATATATATATATATATATATATATATATATATATATATATATATATATATATATATATATATATATATATATATATATATATATATTAGCCAACAAAAAGAATATATTAACCAACACAAAAATCATATTAGCCAACAAATAAAACATATCAGCCACCATATGAAACATATCAGCCAACAAGTAAATCATATCAACGAAGCCATTCGTACGAAAATTTGCCCGCACGCAATAGCTTCTCGGGAAAATATTGTGGAAAATCTAATGGATAATGTGGTAGCTTGGTATAAATCAATGAGAACTTTTTGAGAGATTCTTTACGCTAGAGTGTTAAATTATTTAGGCCTTGTTCTCTTCCATAATTTTCAGTAGCCAAATGTGCAATTTCTTATAAAACAATACCAGAGCTACGAAAACACTAGAAAAGCGCACATTAGTAATCAAACTAGCTCCGTAGAGCCAAAAATACTCCTAAATACTTCCTCCGTTGTTTTTAAGTTGCAACACACCCCTTTGGCACACATTTTAAGAAAGATATTAAACTACGTAAACGGATAAATTAATTTACAAAATTTTACCACCTATAAGAACAAAGGAATAAGTTGCTACGGTTTAAATTTTATAGCTTAATTCATTCGTTTACCTAATTTAATCACCTCCTCGAAAAACGTGATAAAAGATGTGTTGCAAGTATAAAAAAAACAGAGGAAGTATGACCAAAGGACGAGAGTAAATCACTAGATAAAAGAGACATATCATTGACTCAACTTGGGTAACAAACTGGACCATCTTACCCTTCTGTTACTGATCAACCAAAGACACATCCTGTAACAAACCCTCAACACAATTTTATTTTGTTAACACCTCTATATTGTTACGATCACCTTTAGTAGCCTTAACTAGATCCTTCCTAGCGGAACGAAGCTTACCCAATTCTTGATACGCAGAGGCCTTCCTATAAAGAGCCTTAACCTGACAGATTGATAGGAATCAAACTCTAACACGAAAGAACATTGCTTAACAACAACAGAATAATCAAGAAAAATTTCAAAGCACATGCCGCAAGATTGAGATGCAAAGCAAATGCCAAAGATTGAAATGAAGAAAAAGCTTCCAAAGAACTCATCAAGTAAAGCACAACAATTTACAAGCCAACACATACTTAGAAAAGACAAGTATAAACTTGCCGACCTTAACAAGGAGTTTCCTTGCTCCTTGAACTCCAAGGAACAAACAACATCACTGGGATTATCCATAGAGGAAAGAAGGTGGAAAACACTTTCATCATTGAAATCATCGAGAAGAAGAAAGAAATAAGGGCTGGAAATAACTCCATATTGAAACTCAAAATTCTAAACTAAGAGCTTAGGGTTTGTTTGGCATTACTGTGGTTTTCTGTTTTTTGGATTTTTATTTTTTAAAAGTATATGATATATGCCCCATAATGAATCAAAAATTATTTAAACTTATTAAAATCATGATAATTTTGAAAACTGACAACAAAAAAGTGAAAACACCTTTTTCTTGTTTTCTGTTTTTGGTTTTCAAAAAAATAGGAAGCTGAAAAGCAAAAATGATGCCAAACAAGCCCTTAATAAAGCGAAACAAAAACAACATACAAGTATACAACCCAACGAGGAAACTCCACCAAGCATAACCACGACTTCTACAAATCAAAAACAAGAAGAACCTCTAGAACTGAACGAAACAAAATTTCAATTTCTCTTAAAAAAGTGGCAAACTAAACCAAGAAAAAGAAATCAAGAAAAGTGACAAAACCAAACAAGGGATTTAAAAAAACAAAAGGAAATTTTGAAAAATACCAGCAACTATTGTTCACGTTTTTAGTAATTACCACCTTCAGCTTTTTTATTTTTTTACATTACCACCTACTTTTCTTATTAAAAAAAAAAAGAAAAAAAAACTCCAGAAATTTTGTTAAAAACTACCAATTAAAGCACGCGTTTTGGATACAATTACCTATTTTTTTTTTTCCAAAAAACTACCACAACTTGTAAAAAGGTTCATTAGCATTACCGCTCTAGCAATTCTGAATGGAATCTCCGGCATGTGGGTCCCATTGATGATATTTTTCAAATTTTCAAAAAACTACCACAAATTAGTAAAAAACTAGATGAAGCCCGTCGATGCACGATTTATTTGAATTTTTTAAATAATTTTTTTAATATATATATTTATGTGCTAAAATTTGTTATATATTTAGATAAAATTCCTGATATCAAAAGATAATATTTTATATTTAATTAATTTAAAATGGAAAATCTCATTCGCAAATTTTGCTTACGTGCTATTTAAATTATTTAATTCTAAAAGAAATTAATAATCTCGTATTTAATTGGCTACCACTAAAATTTATTATCCTACATGACGTGCTGAAAAAATTAAATCCTACGTGACTTTCTAAAAACTCGGGAAAAAACTCCCCTTTATATATGAAAGATAATATTTTATATATAATTAATTTAAACTGGAAAATCTCATTCGTCAATTTTGCTTACTTGTCATTTAAACTATTTAATTATAAAAGAAATTAATAATCTCGAATTTAATTGGCTACCACTAAAATTCATTATCCTACATGGCGCGCTGAAAAAATTAAATCCTACGTGGCTCTCTAAAATCTCGGGAAAAAACTCCCTTATATATATATATATATATATATATATATATATATATATATATATATATATATATATATATATATATATATATATATATGTATATAAGATTAGATTTAATTGATGATATTTTTCAAATTTTCCAAAAGGAGACAAAAATTGAGCCATGAAAAAAAAAAACGAGTTAAGGTAACAATTAGGGACTAAACGTTTTTACTTTTCACCTTTTGGGACCTGAACTTTTTTCTTTCACTTTTTGGGACCTATGGTTAATTCTCAAGCAATTTAACCCATCTAAAAAGCTTACTAACCAACCTATGCATTAATTGTAGTTTAAAAAAATATCAGTAATCCAAAGCAAAAAAAATGTTATTTATATCAGTTAAACCAAATTTTACATTATAACAAGTCAATAGAGTTACAAATTACAAAATTTATTGACTATCAATTACATGAACTATATAATTGTTCTCTTCAATTTAGATTGACACAACTAATTTTGCTAGAATTAAGTAGTTTATTTGATCATTTGAACTATATCATCAAAATTCCACACTAAAGTAGTTTATTTGATCGTTAAAATATATAATTAAATTATGAGAATTGAACCTTTCCTTTCATCCCTAGTGGTAAACTAGGTGCCAAACTTTATACTTGGTAATTCTAAAATGATAATTGCATAGCATAATTGACTAGCCTATAGTTACCGTCAAGCAACTGAATTGTCGAAAGATAAAGAATATGGAAATGGATGGATATGGTTTCAAATGCAATTTTACACCAGCTTGGAAACAATTGTATAAACAAAATAATTCTCAATTGACCCCAAATTGAAATTTGAAATTTTAAATACAAGAACAAACAAATAAATTCAACACTATAACAATATTAAGTATTGATTTCAACATCATAATTCATGAATATCTATATTTTATTTTAAGGGAGAACAAATAGAGGAGATTGAAGATGAAGACTAAAAAGTAGGAGTTGAAAAGGCATTTTTTTTTTTTGGTAAAAACGGCTAACTTTAATTTATTACTAGGTGTGAAGCCTGTTAGTTTATATAATTTATTTTATTATTTTTTAAATATTATTATTATTACTACTATTATTTTTAATTATGAATCTGGGAGATAGCAACATGTTATCTTTTGAAACCATAGGTGATCGTGTTGGATCAATTATTATTAATCAAATACATAAAAAATAACGAATAGATGAATTATTGTAATCGATATACTATTGCAATTGTTTTCAAAGAAAAAATATAATTATTACAACTTATTAAATACTATTTTTATTAATAACATGATTAGAAATAAAATTTCTAGTTTCAAACTGATTTTATCTTCGTCGCCTCTACGTAGGGTATATTTTGCTTCTGTAATAGTGGTATATGAATCTTGGTCCTCCCGTGAATGATGCCGGCAAAATTATTCTATTCTCCTTTTCCGTCCCAATAGTGTAATATGTTGTGTCTATTCTTTTTCTATAGTTGTGGTACATGTATCTTGTGTCTTCGAAGAATGTTGGTGGCAAGATTGTTCTTTTCCCATCTTCGGTCCTCGCAGTATCTTCGTTTACCATTGCATCCCTCATCGTGGCAAGTTGTGGTTAGGGATGGCAATGGATCCGTATCCGACCCGGATCCGTGGATCCATATCCGTTTTCACGAATATGGATCTTAAAATTTTGGACCCGACGGATCCGGGTCGGATCCGGATCTTGTGCTATAAAAACGGATCTGGATACGGGTCTAACTAAAATACTTGTATCCATATCCGTTTACCCGCTTTTTTTTTAATTATTATATTTTTTAACTTAGGCTCATACTATTTGCTATTCCCATTACTCCTTTAGTGCTACTGACTTTTACGGAGTTACATTTTGCATGTTTTTTTTTTCGTTTTTTTTTTCATTTTAATATGTAACTTAATGACTTAATCTTAGTGTAATTGTTTACTATAACTTGTGGTTTAGTGATACTTTAACTTAGTGTTACATTTTTTAAAAAACACTTAGTTTGGTATTTAACATAGGTGAAATGGGAAAGATCCGTTTAAGATTCGTTTTGGACCCGGATCCGTAGGATCCAACGGATATGGATATGGATCCCTCTTTTTCATACCCGGCGGATCCGGATCGGATCTGGATCCCGGGTACAAAAACGGATCTGGATCTGGATCCATTCGGATCCTGTCCAGATCTGACCCGTTGCCATCTCTAGTTGTGGTTGATGTTGTTGTATATTCTCACCATATGGGTCAAGCAAAGGGTATTGTAAAGCCATGTAGGTTTGATATTAAACTATGACAAGAAACCAATTATTATTTTTTTTACGTATTGTGTGGTTAATTGTTGATGCATTATGAAATAAATTAATGTCTATTTATAAGGAAATACAATAAATCTTATCTTGTTTACATAAATTTTATCATTTTTATAATGTTAATCTTATTTAATATTTTGAATTGTTATCTTCTTTTTTTTTTTTTTTTTTTTTTTTTTGTATTCATAATCATCATTATTAAGCAGACTAATCATTAGCACTTGTATTTTTATTTAAAAATCTATTTAATGGTTATGATATACGTTGGTTTGTATTAATTTGTATGTTTTTTTTAAGGAAATGCTTGTATTGAGTATTTTAATTACTTTACATAAAAACATGCTCTTACATCCGACGAATTATATATATCATAACATATTTTAGTTTGATATATTTTACTTCAGTTATATGGGTTTTTTTTCCTGTTAATAAAATATGGGTTTTTTTCAGACAAAAAACTTAAATAAAAATTATATGGGTTTATTTGACTCAACTATTTCTTTAGCACCGCAAGCATATGTTTCAAGTACTTGCCCCATAAATTAAAGTATAGCCAATCCTACTCCATTCCATATTTCCATGTACATCAATTAAGAATAAGGGGCAGACCTTACGACTCAATTGTTTTTTTTTTTGTTTTTTTTTGTTTTTGTTTTTTTTTTTGTGACAACTTACGGTTCAATTATATGGGTTTCAAAATAAATATTTGTAAATGAAAAAGCTACCCTTTTATGTCTTCTTCAATCTTCAACTGTTTCAATTTTCACTGTAATAAACCCTAACCAAATTAAATCAAACCCAAAAATCAATCTCTCCATGCTTCATTTCCATAACTTTCAATTAGTAATCCGCGTTCAATAATCACCAGAATCCCATCAAAGTACCTTGTTCCATCCATTTCTTTCTCATTATACTCTCTTTACATCAACTGAATCTAAACCCCAAAAATTAGATCAAATCAATTAAGCTGCTATCACTTCACGATTTTTCTATTCTATTTTGGATGTAGATGAGCCTAATGCCTAGTTTGCTGTAAGGTTAGCTGGGGCAAGCTCTTCTGGCAAGCCTTGTCCATTGTAGAGGCCGAGATCAAGGAGAAGACAATGTTCGATGTGAAATTGGAGAAGTTTGATGCAGGACGAAGTTTTAGGTGATTAGAGAAGTGAGAAATTTACTTAATTGGTCGAGAAAATACATGCATTTGTGAAGAAAGGAGTTATTGAAGAAGAAGGTGAAGATATTATATATAAATTTCAACTTGAATTAACTTTTTCCAGTTTATTAGTCCGATTAAATCAGTGTTTTTCTTGTTGTCATCATTAATTGAATTGAAAAATGTTACATGTTGCAGTGCATTAATTAGAAATTAAAGTTGCTTATTTGCTTATCAAATTAGAAGAAAAAGTGGGTGGAGGTGGTTTCAAGGCTTTAATCGTTGTGTCAATCATGAGGTTTATTGGCTAGATTTGGAACACTTTAATATTTTTATTTTGTTTTTGAAGAAAATAATTTTTTAATTTGTTATTATTTGTTAGTGTTTTTTTTTTCACAAATACTATTTTAAAAGAAAAGGTAGGGGAGATAATAGAAACTAATCACCATAGTAGTGGTTGCTTGTTGTTCGTAATTGTAACTAACTAACTAACGTATTATAAACTATCTCATTCTTGCTGCTCATGTGTTAATTGAGCATGTTTTAATTGAGTTGTAAATTTCTAAGTGTAATGAATAATATGGATTATTTAAAAATTAAAATCTTTATATGATTAATGTGGTATGCTTTTAAAAAAATATTGTGTTTTGCTTAAAATAAAAAATATTTGTAAAAATTTGGGTCTAAATAAAATATATGACTAGTACACAGAGGGTAAGTTTGAGAAAACTTCTTTGTAGACGATGTTCTTTGTGCTCCTTTTGTACTTTTGCAAAGAATCATCAATAAAAAACTTTAGGCCTTCTGGTGAAGTTGTTCTTGAAGCTGCCACATAGAGTTGTCCGTGACTGAAAACAGGATTCGGTAGGTATACTCCCACATATGAAAGTGACTGTCCTTGACTCTTGTTTATTGTCATTGCATAGCAAGGCTTTAAAGGGTATTATCTTCTTTTCAATATAAATGGCAGTTTGTGGTCTATTGATGTCATTACAATTCTGGGTATTAAAACTTTGTTTCCCTGTTTAGACCCTGTTATGATCTTTCCTTCAATCACAAACTTCCCAATATGCGTAATAATAAGGTGAGTTCCATTGCACAGCCCTTGTGGTGGGTTTATGTTTCTGAGGAGCATGACCGACATTCCTTCTTTCAACTTTAGCTCATGGTAGGGTAAGCCCGGTAACTTTAGACTGTTCAAATACTCTGTAGGGTATGCATCAAATTGCTGGTCACATTTTGTTGAGGATAAGCATATTTCATCACAACTTTTGTAGGTCTTTTCTTCTATGGGTAAGAGACCCATCATGTAGTCATTTATTCTATCCGTAGTATCATTTAGGGGTGTGAGTATAGCCCTCTCCCTCAAGTAGTTGGCATCACTTCTTCTCTGTTCAAAATCTTGGTAAATCGTCTCCACGACCATTTTCAAATCAAAGATATCCACATTTGCTATATGCTCACTTGGTATTTCAATCCATGTTCCTTCGGCTTCATGATCTTCATTTTGTGTTTGAAGCCTTCCATCTCCCATAGCTAGCAGCCATTCATTGAACCTCTTATTTTTAAAGTAGTTCTCTGTCTCGGTGTCCCCTTCTCGTACCCTCATGCTTTGTTTCAGTATAAACACATTGCAATCTTTCCATATGTGGGATCTATTAATCGAAGCCTGGACAATTTCTTGTCTGCCTCCCTTTGGCACGATGGGAGTACTTGCCGGAAGTCTCCTCCGAGTAATATCACCTTGCCACCAAATAACTTAGATGCTGCGTTTGGGTTCTTGTACCCTGTAATGTCCCTCATAGTGCGATCAAGTGCTTCAAATGCAAACCTGTGGTCCATTGGTGCTTCGTCCCATATAATCAACGATGTTTGTTGTAGTAGTTCTGCTAGTTGTGTTTTATGACTGATATGACATGTTGAATTCTCTGGTAGGTCAATCGGTATCTCAAACCTGCTGTGTGCTCTTCTTCCTCCAGGTAATAGTAGGGCCGCAATACCTGATTTGCAGTTTGAAGATAAGTGACTGGTAAATATTTGTTTTTCTTCTGTTTTTTGTTATCTTACCTAGATTACATATCGTGAAGATGTGACTAATTTTACTGTTTGATTTTTAATTTAATATCACGTAGCATTTGAATTTAGTAATAACATTTTTAAAGATTAGTGCCTTACCTGATGACGCCACATTTAGAACAATTTTCTTTTCAGCACAAAGCCTTAATGATATGGTGCAGTATAGGAAAGTCTTTCCAGTCCCTCCGTGGCCATATACAAAAAATATCTCCCCTGTTTCGTTCTGTATAGCCTGCACAACTCTGTCATAAACAACCAATTGCTCTTTGTTCAGTTTTGTAACTCTACTTAACCACTCTTCTTGTTGTTTTTTGGTGTCATATAGTCTTTCTTCTGCTATAAGCTTGTTTTCCATGCATTTTGCTTCAGTGAAGTCGGGCTGTGGCAAATCTTTGAAATCGGTTAATGACTTTCCGAATTTCACAAGGATTCTATCTATCTCCAATAGGGTGAATGTCTTTATTTGATCTTCTGTAAGTAATAGTTCTGGATGTTTGAATAATTGCCTTTTCTTTTGTAGTATGTCATCTGAGAGGGCCTTGAAGCTACTTTCCCATAGGCTGAATATGTCAGTCACTTCGCAGAATAAAAGTAGTGTGACAAATAGTTCTCGTAGTTGCGATGACATCGCCCACTGGTTGGCCTCTTGTATAGCGTCGTGCCATTCTTTGTCATTGCTAAGTAGTCCCAAAACATAGCACACTTCTTTGTAGGTGGGATGAAAGAAGCCATGGATTGTCCTTATTTCCCGAAAAGATTTGGGACCCTTGACAATGTTGAGTAGTAGACAAAGGTAGTACCTCTCTCCTGCTGTTGGGTGTACATATGTTATTCTTCCGATGCTTTTTCCATGATGTCGTTTCTCCCATGATTTTTTCTTTTTTGTATTTCCAAGCTCATCAACCACATCAACGGTAATCCATACATAGTTTGTAGGGAAATCTGCATATGTTAAGGACCTTGCATCCTTATCAATTGCATTGGTATGCATCCATTCCGTGAGCATAGTCTCATTGGCTTCTTCATTGTTAATGAGCATGCTTAAATTCTCATTGTCTCAAATAACAACCGCCTGTTCTCCTTCCAAGTGTACAGGTAGACGTATGACTGACGGACTTCTTTCGTGGATATCAAATTCAAAAATTCTCCATGCGGCCTCACATGCTGAGATATACCTACAATCAAGGTATGATTTTATCTCATCTGTTTGGTCGTCACTAATTATCATGGTTGTTCTGTCTGGTCCTTTGCATATATATTTAAACGGGTACTTGATACCACGTGTGGTATTGCACCATTCCACATTAATATGAGCATCAAACATTAGTAGTAGGCCTTCATTGTATGGAACTATTGATCTGTTATCCATTAGACGATCACCCTTTTTAATGAACCTGCGAGTTTTATATTGGGATTAGAGTATGAAGCAATTTATGGCATTAGTAAGCATTAGTTGTTAAAAATTTTACTACCTTTCATCGTCCCTTCTTTTGTATACGGGGTGACCATTATTATCAAAAACAGTTTCTTAATTGAATTTCTTTGGATAGTTTTTGCTGCACTTCTTATCCACCATGCATGGGCAATTTGGATTGGAATTTCCGCATGGACCATGGACCATGTAACGCGTAACGGCCTCATATAATTTTGGTTTCGATTCTTTGTTTGGGAACTCTTCTTGTATGATTGTGTCTATGAATTGTGGAGTGCGTTGTAACTCTTCTTCCTTTATCCATAAAAGTATATGAGCATGAGGTAGCCCCCTATTTTGAAATTCCACAGTGCATACATCTGTATTTCAGCCATACATTAGTGAAAGTTAGTTGTAGTATTCTTGGCTATTGGTTTTTTTTTTGTCACTTTTAATTAACTTGCTCATTATCAGTTCATCATAAAATTATTATAGTTTGCTTATAACTAAAAAGTAAACCTTAGAGAACTATAAACGTAGATTAAGGAAACAAAATGAATTACCTGTGTTTGAAGTGTGTGTGTGTCCTGCTACTGTGGTACGCATTCAAAAATTTGCAAATTCTTTTTTAAATTACTTTACCTGCCACATCAGTCCCAAAGTAATGGTCTTCTTTTAGACACTTCATGAGCTATTTTAGTTTGAGCTTGAATACTCTTGCCATGATATCCGGTCGATCTTCTGGCTTTTGTCCTTTAATATGGCTTAACATTGCTTGTACTTCTGGTCACTTTGTGTTTGCTGTAACTGTGATGAATAGATGTGAACTTCCATACCGTCTACAGATTGTCATAGCGTCTTGGTAGTTTTGGTACATGTATCTTGGTCCTCTCGTGAATGATGCTGGTAGGACAATTCTTTTTCCCACTGCTGCTCCATTCATGTCTCCTTGTACCACATCATCTCGTATGTTGCTATAAATTTCACACCTAAATTGTTGTTAGTTGTTTCGGATAAATGACAACCTTTCTTCTTCAATTCGCGCAATACCAGTCTACAATAAATTGTAAAAGTAACCGACCTGCAGTAAGATACAAGGAATTATGTTTCGAAAATATGAATTTATTGTCACATAAGTAAACAAATTCTCGTATCCTTTTTGAAGGTTTATATATGTGTTATATTAGTAAAAACGTGCATATTAATTTGAATAAGATAAGTAGTTAACCTGCTCGTAGTAGAGTTTGAGCTTCTATTTTTCTTGTTTGCAACCTGTATGCGTAAAACTCTCTCATGGTCACACATTCCCTCTTGCCTTTTCCTAATCTTTTTTCCTTAGCATATACTATCCCAAGATGGTAACTATCTTCTCCATATGGGAATATCAGAGGATATTGTAAAGCCATGAAGCTTGGGTGTAATTCACTTATTCTTTGTAATCCTTCTGATTTGTTCTCAATTATTATATCCCTTCCATATGTGTTATGTCCAATATCTCCTACTATAAGTGCAGCTATCTCATATGACGTTGGCATGTTGTATGTTTTGTTTTTGTTGTCCCTTGTACCAAGTAGCCTTATGGCCCACTTTTCTCCCACATTTTGTCTTATTCTTTGTTGTGCCATTCTAAAGGTTTGTGCTAGGGGATTTACTTTGTCAAGCATTGCTTTCAATTTGGATAGTAATTCAAAATCCAATGTTGGGCTGTTTTCATTCTTTTGAACAGCTTCTGTTCTTAAATTGATCTCTGATGCACCATCATATATATATAGCTGTGCAAATGATGGTTGTTTATCATCTACCGGCAGAAGAGACCCTATGCGATGATGATTCTGTCCACTTTCTCTAAAAACATATGGGCTTGCTATTGTGTTTATTGAATTATCAATCTTAGCGCCCATTGACGTAAATGCAAAACATGAATTGTATATACGGATAAGTTGTCTGAAGACTAATGTGCATTTTTCTCCCATGTAATTTAACAATTCTACCAGCAACTTGGGTGGTTCTTTGAATTTGGGTAATTTTACTTTCCCCTCTTGACAACATAGGTTGAAGATTGCCCTATTTTTTGTGCTTCTCTTCTTAACTCTCTCTTTGTACCACATTAATGCACCACACTCTGGACATTCGTATTCAGGTAGGCCTAAGCTTATATACTTGTAGCTTTCATTATTTGTTCCTGTACATTAAATTAATTCATGCTTAGATACGGATAGTGATTTAAAGAAAGTGCAACGGAAGTTGGTAAGTTTTATGATACCTGCTGATGTTGTTTCAAATTGAATTTGTCCATTCTCTTCGTTATTTATTAATCACCTTTTTTTGTCTTTATGCAAATCTGCACATACAATTCAAAGATGAGCAAAGTGTTAGCAATTGATAAAATATTGTAAATTTATATATTGTAGGTTTTGGGTGTTCTAATGTTGCCTTTCCATTTGTGGTTTTTTTTTTTTTTTTTTTTAACTTTTACTGTTGAATTTTAATACTCTATGCAGATTCATAGTTGATGTTGCTGTAGCATGTGTTTCGTAGTTGTAAATTTCATTATATCCTAATAATCTTGGGTTTTGTGTACAACGCTATTTATACAGAGCTATTAACTAAAATTGGATTGGGAACATGATAAGTTGTTCGACTTAGACGTGAGCATTTTTTTGCTATAATTTATATAGAGCGTAGAGCATATATTGTTTCATAGAGAGCGTATAATTCTTGTATTACATACGGTTTCATGTAGCAACTTTTTCTCAATGGTAATCAAATTACATCACTTTCAAGTCACAGTAGATTGATATGTTGATTAATTAAATTAGAAAGAGCAAGTTATGTTTCATATTAATTACCTGGTGCTATATGCAGTTGTCTTCGTGCTTTTTTCTCATTGAGTATTAATCGTCTCATTTTCCTTCTTTCTCTTTGCAAAGCTTTTTTAATGAAATCTTGGTTCATGCTATCTCTTAGAATAAATTCACTGTACGATGATTGTGTTCTTTCTTGAGTTGCATACATGTTATTTTATAAAAATTATGGTTTAAATAGGTATGATAATTTTATTAAAGTTGGGTTATTAGAATATAGAGTTATGAGTAATATCTTTACAATAAAATAAATGTTATCTTTTTAATTTTAGAATTTTTTGTTTTTTAAATTTCATCACATGAAAAGATTATCTTGTTCCTTATAACTTTATATGGGTCCACTTTTTTCACCTATTACTTTTTTGTCATTTTTATTAACTTCTTTTTCCCACTTCCTCTTTTTTTTTTTCACCCCCACCTTCAATAGCATCATACACACGTTTTTGGTTATTAGATAATTTTAATATCTATAGATAATTTTTTTGCTCTTAAAAAAAAAGATAACTTTTAGTCTTATAAATAATTCAAATAGGTATGATAATTTTTTTTAATAACAATTATGATTCAAATAAGTATGATAATGATTTTGTTAAAGTTGGGTTAGGATTAGATTATAGAGTTTCGGCCTTGAAACTTAGAGTAATATCTTTACAAAAGTTAATTTTTTAATTTTTTTTCCTGAAGAATGTCTTTTTAATTTTAGATATATACTTGTTTTTTTTTTTTCATCGTACTTGGAGTGAACATCAATCATCATTTTACACCTAATTTTGTGAAAGCCTATTCTTATGTGCATATATGTGATATCATTTTAATTTAGTGGGGTCTTCCGCCATAACCATGCATGTGTAAGTGATAGAAAAACACGAAAATATTAATACGAAATATGATAGTAATAATAAAACTTATAATATCTCTTAAAAAAGTTAAAATCTAAAATATTGGAGTACATAATAATTTAAAATCATATGAAGTATTTACTAAATAGTCTAATGACTAACTTAATAATGAAAATCTAAAATCATCAATGATTATTTAATGTAGTATATAAAAACTACATAATGGATGATAATTTCGAAGCTTAAATATCCCTCCGCACTATGAAACTTGTTATCTTGATCATGAAATTAAGCCTGCAATATAAATAGATTTGTAAACAGCTAATTAGTATATTATTTTAAAAATAAAATAGCTAATTTTTGAGAAAAATTAGATAGATACCTTTGATTTTTTAAATGTGTTGTTGCTTGAATCTTCATCATCTTTATTATCAGATTCATCATGAGGCCGTTTTCCATTATCCTTAGTTGTATCTTCTTCTTTTGTTGTAACTTCTTTATCGTCCTTCATATCAAATAGTTAGTATAACAATTATTTTTTTGGATAAGTTAAATAAAAATTTTATAATTTTTAAGAGTTAAAACATACCTCAAGGATAATTGTTTCAAAAGTTTTCATCACAGTGAAGGATTGTCGTGATGTTTTACGGTTATAAGCAGTGATTTTAACTTTGAAAATCAATTCTTTCCCAATGATATTTTTAATTATCATTGGTATTTTTGATTCTGCGTCATTATCGCTAGCATCGTCTTTGTTATTAGCCTGCAAAAGATTAATTTACAATAAATATATTATTATATAATCAATATTTTGAATGATCATTATAATATATAATTGTTTTTATTAAATTTTTTGTAAGTAATTTAAAAAAAGGACAACCTTTTCATAAATATGAGCTTCAAAAACAGTACTTGCATCTTGACCAATTAACTTCTTAGCTTCTTCATCAAAATAACAAATATGGTCAAACCACTATGATCTTCAACACCAAGCTCCAAACGATACCTAAAGTTCATTATAAAAAAATAAAATCAATAGCTAATTAAATATGATTAACATTAAAACCATAACCTATTCGTAGATCTCTAACCTTGGTATTGGTCTTTCAACTGATTTTTTGCAATTGATGCATAAAAAATCAGTCAATCTTGGAGTGACACGTCTTATACAAACCGGACATGAGATATAATACCAACCATTCTCACCCATGATATCAGTCACTTTAGCCTTACAGTAGAAGATTAAATCCTATATTTACGAAATTATTAGAAATTTATTTGTATGATATAAATCTAATTATTAAATAATGCTTCAAAATTATAAAAATAGCATTTTTAATATAATACCTTTTCAACAGTTTTTTGGATGTGATTCATGAGAGTTGAGATATCAATCTTCTTGGAGATAATTTCTTCTGAGTCCGCAGAAGTATGTTGTATCTCAAGTTTTCCAATAGTACTATTTTCCGATTTTTCACTACAATAAAAAATACAAATAGTTAGTACAAAAAATAATAAATTATAAGAGTCGATGGACTTTGAAACTCGCATAATGGACCCACCAATAGCAACAAACCAATTTGATTATATCTTCAAACAATAGTGTTAGTAGAGTCTATTACATGTAGCAATTCAATAACATCAATTTATTGTTAAAAGCATACGCTATGTACCAAAAAAGAATTTTGAAAGATAGAAACCATACTTCCAAATGTCTTTTAAGAACTGAACTTCTGGAACTTCTACATTTGTATAGATTTTGGTCGATGATGAAGAGGTTAGCTTGAAAGTGCCTATATATTAAGTAATAATAATAGATAAATAGATAGAAAAATAATAAAAAAAAAATAGTAAAATAATAAACAACAATAAACTTAAATTACCATTAAACTCTTTCACCATCGTTGACGTTACTATAATAGGAAAAGGTTTAGTGAAATCATTGAGTTGGTTTTTCTGTTTCGTATACTCAGCAAAAACTTTATTCCAAAGCTTAATTTGAACTCTTTTCCCCCTAAAAACAAAAAAATAAATATTAGACACATATGAAATAAATATATGTAAGAAGCATTATTTAAAAGTAATAAAAAAAAACATGCATACCATTTATCTTCTATTTCAATAGAATCACCAATTTCGTTCACAACCATACCTACTACGTCTAATATAAAAGTAGAAAAATAGAACATTGAAATATTAGCAAAAATAAAATTGATATAAAACAATCTATACATTTAGATAAAATAAACCAATATATTTACCGGAAAGTGAATAATTGTTGCGAAATTGATCTAAAGGATGTAATTGTATAAAATCAAATCTATGCATTGGAATTTTTTCATCATCCCCAATTGCTCGGACAACAGTATTATGAAAAAATTGAATCATTAATTTGTTGTCACTGACAATGCGATATTGATTCTTATTTGGAATGACGGAAAAGTATCTAATGGTGTAAACTTTTCCTTCAATCAATTTCGAACGAAAGGATTGAACAAAGTTGAATTTGATTGAGGCGTGAATGTAATCACCCTGTAATTAAAAATAAGAAATTAAGTTAATTAATTACAATAAAAACTAAAGAAATTTCAATTAAAAAATTAATAGAGGTAAATATTTTATAAGAAATACCTCCTCGTCCAATAGGACCATATCCAAACTTATTAAGCTATCTTGTTTGTGAAAATTCAGTACGTTAAACAGGCAAGAAACACGTACTTTGACCTTCAAATCATTTTTGCTTGAATTTAATTCTCTGATTAAATTTGATCTGCATGTAAAAACAAAACATAACATAAATCCCAAAATAAACACAATGTACATAATAATTACAAATATAAATTTTAAAAATAAGTTAAGAATTACCCAGCCATTGATGATCTAAAATTGACACAAAATTACTAACACAAAATTTATTTGATTTGGTTTTGTATTGATATGAAAGTTTGTTGGTGTCGTATGATGCGCCAATATATAATGGTAGGTATCACAAAGTTTAATTTAATTATAATTAACGAACAATTTTTAATTCTTATCGTAAACACCATCAAAATTTATCTTATAATAGTAGGTATGTTTTGTCATATGATTATAAGTATTTTTAATTTATTTTATTGGGTTATTATTAAAATAAATTTTATCTTACTATTTTTGTTACGATTATCTTACGCTAAACCAATAAAAGCCAATCCAAACAAAATAGTCCAAAGAGTGTGTCATATTTCTCATATAGTATATGTCGCAAATATATAGTAGACATGGCAAATTATAATCGATTTAAAAAATTAAATTGATTATGATCAGTATTTAACTACATGATATCGTTTTATTCACAAAATAAGTATAATATTTATATGTAGTGAAATTAAATTGATTGTGATCAATATTTAACTACATGATATCGTTTTATTCACAAAATAAGTATAATATTTATATGTAGTGAAATTAAATTGATTGTGATCAGTATTTAACTACATGATATCGTTTTATTCACAAAATAAGTATAATATTTATATGTAGTGGGTGTTTATTATCATATAATATTTTACTCAAAGATATTTCAATATTTATATATAGTGGGTGTTTATTATCATATAAATGATATTTCAATACTATACATGGTTTTTTTGTGAAGATAGTTTTTAGATAGTATAGTGGTTTAATTAATATTATCTTTTTGGAGAATATGTAGTTTACCTATATCATTAGATTTTTATTTAATTTTTTTACCATTAAAATAATATAATTCATAGATAATTTTTTAAAAGATAATTTATAGTTTTTAAACTAAATTAAATCCTAATAAATCACTATTCGTTGTATAAATTATTTTATTTAATTTAAAATTTTGTATATTTATGAAAGTTTTCATTAGATATATGGATAAAATTTCTAATATCATAAGATAATTTTTTTTTATTTAAAACTAAAGTTATATCTTTGGTTGATTTATTTATTTTACATGACGCTTGAATTTAAAATCCCAAAGCTTATTCACTAATTTTGCTTATGTGACAATTTAAAATTTTAATTCAAAAAATAAAGGACAAATCTCATTTTTTTATTGATCAAAGTCTTTTGCCTATGCGTTTATTTAATATACGCGTTTTGTTTAAAATGTTAGTCTCATTTAAAATTGTTTAACTATTAAAAATTATGGGGAATTAGTCATATGAGATTTAGTTCTATTCGTCTCGATGAGTACATTATTAGAATCAAACTTTTATAATATTTGTTAGGGAGAGATTAAAGATATTTCCGTTCAAAAATTTGCATCCATATATGTAAATAAGATAATTATTACTTAGTTTTATTATTATTATTTTTTTTTGAGAGAGAAGATAATTATTGGTTTTTTTAAAAATAATTTAAATTTTAATTATTCTCTATTCGTTGGTTTTACTTATGTGTCAAAATTCTTAAATCTTATTCGTCACTTTTGTTTAGGTGGCGAGTAAATTTTTTAATTCTTCTAAAATAAATTATTAATCTAATTTTTCATCGGACAAAATGATACCTTTTCTTATGTGGCGCGCCGAATGTTCTCAAAAAATGCCTACTTTATTTATATATATTAGATTAGATTATTATTTTTTTTTTTTTGGGTGAAATCAACAAAAATCCTTAATTTGCCAATAAATTAGAAGCTAAAATAATTAGTGGACCCCAACACTTAACCATAGTTAATTTTTTCAATAAAATTCTTTCACAGGTCCCTAATGGTGAAAGAAAAAAGTTCAGATCACAAAAGGTGAAAAGTAAAAAAGTTTAGTCCCTAATTATTAGCTTAATTAACAAAAAAACTAAACAAGGGAATAAAGAAATCAAGAACATATAAACTAACCCAGTTCCGTTCAAAAACAAAAAAAAAAACTAACCCAATTCGCCGGCGAAGATTTTTTTTTTTTTTTTTTGTTGAATAATCCATTTTTTCAGACTGTCGGTCCAGTTTTTCAAATTCAAATTCGTTACATCTGTTGGTCCATTTTTTCAGACTGTGAAACTCAAAAACAGTGATAATTCCCGCCATAGCAATGCTCAAATTTGGTCGCAAATGCAGTCATCAACTCCAACCTCTGTACATCATCCATGGCTGCTGCCGCCATTTACTGTATTCAACATCATCATCGGATTCTCATCCACCATTGCAGATTCTTTTGGTTGATTATCTAGGGTTTCCCAGCAAAAAACCCCTTTCTCCAACCAAATTATCTCAATTTCTTGAAGCGCAAGAGGCGAAGAAGGTCAGTGATTTTGATTTCGCTAAAAATGTAGTTTCAATTGTTGATCTCTTCAAACAAATTGGATTTGAACAACCCCAAATTAAAAAGGTCGTTGCTTATATACCTAGAATCCTGTGTGCTAATGCTGACAAATCCCTAAAACCTAAAATCAAGCTTCTTCAGGATTTGGGATTTTCTGGGTCTGATTTAGTTAATGCTATATTGGCTAATCCTTTGATGTTAACCCGAAGAATGCGTCCTCAAATTGATGCTATAAGGGATGTTGTGGGTAGTGATCAGAATGTTGCAAAAGTCTTGAGGCGGTCGAATTGGCTTTCATTTGCTCATGCTGCTGATAATCATTTGATTCCCAATGTTAAATTGTTGCAAGAATATGGAATTTCTAATGACAAAATCGTGAATTTCATGCTTCAGCAACCAAAAGTCATGTACAGGAAGCCACATATATTTCGTGATATGTTGATTAAGGTTGAGGATAAGTTTCGGATTCCTCGTGATTCTCCCAATTTCTTGCGCGGTCTTTACTTGGCTTGTTATAAGGATGAGAGTGTTGAGGGTAAATGTGATATATTTAAGAGTTATGGATGGACTCATTCTGATGTCTTGAGATTAATTGGGCTAAATCCTTATTGCTTGGGATTATCTGAAACATTGATAAAAAAGAAGTTGGAATTTCTTATGAAAGAGCTCGGTTATAAGCCTGCGTTCTTGGCATCGCGTTCTAACTTGATGGCTTATAGCCTTGAGAAAAGATTGTTGCCTAGACATAAATTGCTGCTTTTTCTGAAGGAGAAAGGTTTGCTAACTAGGGATTACTGTCTTCTAAATATTGCTTCCTGGACTGAGCCTAAGTTTGTAGAGAAGTACATTGAACCATTTAAAGATGTTGTACCTGATATACATCAAGTTTATCGTACCACTACTAGTGATAAACCACCGACTCCGTAAAGAGCTGATAGCGTTGAGGTTCTCTTACTTCTAGATGTTGGGTAAGTATACATTTCAGAAGTTTGTGCATTCTTTTTATCTTTGGTAGGATTATGTCATGTATAAGGGCAATGAGTTCTCTTACAAATAATATCTTAGTTTTTGTTTGCTAAGTTAGTATAGGTTATGTGTTTACTGTTTAGTCTCATGTTTTGGTGTTTCTGGGCTTATTAGATGCGATTTCTTTCGAAACATGCTCAGATATCTGCTTATCTAGAAGCTCATATAGGTCCCAAATGTATTGCTGTTTATTTCCCTTATATATATATATATATACATATATATACATATACTACCTCTGTTTCTTATTATTTGCAACAAAGGAATATTTTATGTTTCACAAATAATACCCCTTTGTTGCACATAATAAGAAACGGAGGTAGTATATATATATATATATATATATATATATATATATATATATATATATATATATATATATATATATAAGGTTGGGATTGAGATTCAATGAGAAGTTTCTTAAAATGAGAAGAATAAGAAGGATGAAATGTGCATAAGTTTTACACTAAATGTGTATTTTTTTTTCACTAAATGTACAAAACAAATTTTCAAATAACAAAAAAAATTGAATTTTCTAGAAATTTAGAAATTGTGTACATTATGTTCAAAATTTATGCGCATCGAATTTGGGTCAAATATTTTTTTGCACATTCAGTTAAAAAAATATGCACATTTGGTACAAAAATTATGCACATAAAATCCTTCTCATTTTAAGATTGTTCTCATTTGACTATATATATATATATATATATATATATATATATATATATATATATATATATAGGGGAGGAATATGGTGAGAATAGGTTAATATGTGAGAATCTAAACTTATATGAGAAATGAACTAAAATTTAGAACATGTAAGTAAGGGCCTGTTCACATTAACTTAATTTCAGTCAGTTCAGCTCCAATCAGTTCAGTTCTATTCAGTTCAGTTTAGCTCCAATCAGTTTCAGTTCAGTTCCTAATTTCCCTTTCTCATAAAATATTCATTTCATCTCACTTCAGCTCCTAATTTCCCTCTCTCATAAAATATTCATTTTATCTCATTTTAGTTCAGCTCAGCTCCAATCACTTCAGTTCAATTCAGTTCAGTAAATATGAACAGGCCTTAAAAACTTAGAACATACGAGTAAAAAATTAGAACATCTGTATGAGAAATAATTTAGAGCTTCTGATTTAAGAATTAGAGAAATGAACTAAAATTTAGAACAAGTGAGTAAAAATTTAGAATATATGAGTAAAAATTTAGAATATCTGTGTGAGTAATAATTTAGAACATTTGATTTAAGAATTAGAACATATGAGTAAAAACTTAAAAAACTACTTTATGAAATTTAGAACATACGTATGAGTAAAATTTAGAGCATTTGATTTAAAATTTAGGACATGTGAATAAAAATTTAGAACATCTGGTATAAAATATAGAAAATGTGAGTAAAAATTTAGAACATACGAGTAAAAATTAGAACATTTGCTTTAAATTCTAGAATATATGATTACAAATCTTAGAATACATGTTTTAAAATTTAGAACATATAAGTTAAAATTTTAGAACAGGTTATTTAAAATTTATAACATCTAACTTAACTAATTTATTGTTTAGAACATGTGAGTACTAATTTAGAGCATCTTACTTAATTTAGAACACCTGAGTAAATATCTAGAACGTTAGATTTAAAATTTAGAACATTAGATTTAAATTTTAGAACATACGAGTAAAAATTTAGAACGTATAGAGTGTTCTCACATAAAGGAGTGGTTCGTGACCCTTTGTGTCGACAGGGCATTTGGCTAGAACTTTGTTCTCATATGGTGAGAAACAATTTCAAATCCCTATGGATTAGTGCTGTTAATGCCTTTGGTAGTTTTCTGTGCTGACACTCTTCATGATTCTTGGTTTTTCCTCTCTCCATGTTATCATTTGAGCATTAATTTGTTGGGGATGAATTGGTGAAAACGATGAGGGAGTACTGATAGTAAACTTATTTTTAGAAAACTTTGCCATGATGATTATTGATTCTGATTTTCGCATAATAATGTCATGGTGAAAATTTCTCAAGCAAACTGCCAATATCCGTAACTATTGTCCCTCAGCAAGTTTGTTCTGGTCTTAAGAGATTTTAGACGCATTATAGAGATTTTCAGGACAGAAAACATATAGAGCTACTTTGTTCTTTCTTAAGAAATTTTAGATGCATGTCTATTCTGGACAGAGAAGTTATGGATTGACTAGTGTAATGGCTTTCTTATGATTATAAGACTGCAGTTCATGTCAAGTTGGGCAGTCGTATCTTTTCTATCAGTACCTCTGACTATCTTGAGTGCCTTATTCAAACACGTATGTTTTTAATACATCTAATATTGGTATATGGGGTATATCCATTCTAATTTTCTCTAATACTCTTTGTTCCTACTTAGTTGACACAACTTGACTCACATAAATTTTAAGATAAATTTAATAGACTGCTTATTTTATCGGGTGATGGTGGGCAGTGTTTTTTTTTCTTTTTTTAATCCTTAATTGTTATAGTTAGTGGGTACTCTCGGCAGTGATAAACTATTAAAAAACTTAATATTTGAAGGGTAGTGGATAATTTTTTTCCTACCTCTGCGTCTTTTTAATTTACCCATTTTGACTTTTCATGCTTGTCCGTGCAAAACCTTGACCCTTTTATTTATAAATCAAAAATGTTGGTCCAAATGGAATATTTGAATATAAGTTAAAGTGGGTAAAAAAAAAAAAAGAACAAACAGATGGAGTATTAATAGTAAGTGGATAGGGGACCCAAAATTAGAGAACTGATAGAAACTGATTGTATATGCCATTTATGACTAGTATAGAGGGAGTATCAATCTTTGGCTATAGTTACAGCCTTCCAAATTCCACAGGCACCAAGTAATTAGTAAAACAATCGCTAGGAAGTTTTGTTGAATATGTTATTGAAGTTGGAGTATCACTCATTAATCATGTCAATTTCCTCAAGTAAGAGTTAGAGCCTAATGATTGGCTGGACATAAGCTTTTGACTCAATTTATGTGTTTTTGTTGATGTGTATGTGTTTTTGTTAAATATGAGTGCTTGTTTTTGTTCACAGGTTGTGGGACCTTCGTACGCCGTAATAAACAAGTACAGTATGCAGACTGAGTTAAGTCCAACCCACTTTACTGATATCAGGCTACTTATACCAGTGCCATTGTATGAAAAATGCAAAGGTTTTTGCAATGATTAATTGGGTTTTGTTTCTCTAATCTACTACTTTTGGTTGTCGCGATATGCATGAGTATGTTTTGTGGTTCAGTAGTATGCTTAGGACTATATCCACTCTCAATTTCCTCTTTTTATGTTTTTGCATCAAATGACTGCTACATCATGTAATGGTCATAGAAGAAATGCAATTTTCTAAATGTTTTTGTACTTGACTGTACTCTGTCAACTGTACTGTTAGGAACTCAGGTTTTATGCAGTTCTAGAAGTTGAATAAGTCCTCTTTTTGTCTTCTCCTTTAGCAAATAGAATGTACTTAAAATTTATCCTTTTATAGTGTCGACAGACGATTTAGGAACTAGAGATTTAGAACTTCGGAAAACTACACAAGGTTATGATGCCTCCCTAAATCTTTTGATCTAACATTGGTTATCCTTGTAACTCAATTGCGCTATTTATCAAACTATGGAGTAATCACTTCATCCATTTGCTAGTTTGTAGCTTTCTGTGTTATCTTTGAGATTATCAAGATGCTAGGTTTACCAAGTATGCCTTCAACACAGTGTAGAAACATTACAACTTGTTGCTTTTTCTGAGTGATGTTATTATCCACCTCTAACAAGTTTTATACAGAGTATATTGTTGAGTGGGTTTGAATGACACTATCTGAATTACACATCTGGTTATGTATAATTACTGATACCATAGAAGCTGTTCCCTGAAGTCCCCCCCCTCCCCCCTCTCTCTCTCTTAAACTGTAGGGGTGTATATATGCAGATGACGAGAAAAAAAACTAAGGACACATATATGCAGCTGATGGGAAATGAATGTTGACACTGTTTAATATGCTTGAGGCATACAGCAGCATATATTGACAAAGATTACAATAAGCCAAAAGGATCATCTGTTTTTAAATATGAATTGCATTGTAGAACTAAATGCTAAGGGTGTTGGTGCAATAGCAATGGAACACACCCCATACGGTCATACCCAAGAAATCTACGACGGAGTACCAACAATCTATTATTTTACTCTATACTAAAACATAATTTTATTTATTTTTTTTTTTTTTTGAAGACTTATAATAATTGACTATTGTGTTTATTTCTCTAGAAACTTTTATATTTCAATTATCAATAATTTAAAAATCGAGCATGACTTGAGAATAATCTAGTAGATAAACCTATTCAAAGGGTTATGCATGGGTCCATTCTCAATAAATCTCGTTTAATTTTGTTCAAATTTTTTTTTTTAAAGTTAAGAAATTTAATTATTAATTACATTCCTCATTTAGAAAAAAAAAATTTAACAATTTTTTTTTTTTATTTTTTTTTTTGTTGCATGGTTAGCCCTAGCCACATAATGTGGCTATATTTGTTTATAAGGGTAACCTTGTATTTTCCATGAGTGTAAAACTTAATTAATTATATGAATAACATCTATACTTAATTCATCATGGATATAAGAGTACATTTCTTACCATCTTAGTTAATAGTAATTTATTGTTTTTATATACACAAATGAATAAATATATCTTTAAGTAAATGTAACTTGGAAAAAATAAATTAAGAGGAATGCCTTCAAAAAAATAAAATAAATTAAGAGGAATAGTCTCAACAATTCAAAGACAAAAGAAAATTACTCTTTAATCCATTTTTTTTACGAACTTTATGTTTCAAGGTAGCAATCCAGCTCAATGCTTAGGCCACACATTAGCTAAATCCCTACCTTATCCCTACCTTATAAAAAGTAGAAAAAAACTCTTATAAATAGTGTCCTTCCAATTATACCCTTGAAAATGTATATTTACATATTTATCTCTATTAACCTTAAAATCTAAGTTTATCCATTTACTTTCTCCTAAACACTCTTTTCTCCTCCTCTGCCTCCTACGTTGAAGCGACCTATGAGTTCTCCATTGAAACGCTTACCGAGCTTTCTCTTCTCCATTGAATTAGATTTCGAGGTGAATTAAATTTATTTATTTATTTTTAAACTATTGAATTTCAAAGTTCACAATATGTGTTTATTGTTAAATTTATGGTCTACGTTTTTTTTCATTGGAAAATCGAAATGCATGTATCTGAATCAATTTTATTTTTGCTTTCTTCACTTTCTCTCACTTTGGTTTGATTGAATTTTACAACCCAATTTAGTCGATGAATTGAAATTGAATTAAGACGATTTGATCGTAGAAAGGAGTTTGTTAAGGAGACACCATTGTTGGAGTTTGGTGAAATTGCAAAAACCTTAGAAATGGTGGTTTGGGAGAGTGAGGAAGAAAGTGTTAACCTTTTGTAGACACCTAAAAATATCTCCCCAAAACCAAATCCGATGATGAACAAACAATCTTTCACCGCCGTTATTGTTCGGGTTGAGTATTTAATATTTGGAGTGCTTAAATCCATATTTCCATTCAATACATTTTATAAACCAACCCAATTTTTAGCCCATTTCGTCCCCAAACCATAACTCACTTTCCACTTATCGTGTACACATCACAAAACCGAGCTGAAATGATTTCATGGCCCTATAATTTTGATCCAATTATTATTTGACTGGATAGGCCTTTCAATAAGCTTTCCAATGATATATCATAAGCCTAATTCCGATATAAAACGAAGAAGATATGAGCAAAATACTAAACTCGGCCCAAAACCGAAACCCTTTCACTAAAACAACCATATTTTAAATCTACAAAATATTTTGACCTGATTCCAATTGGGTTGGAAAGTAGACTTGATAAGCTTTTCAACGATATATTATATTCCTTATTTCGAGTTATGGATCAAAAGTTATCATAGTTTTAAAAACGCGTAAAAAAACTGGAATTACCGCGCAATAGCTAAATTGCCGTGTCGCGGCATAAGCTAACGTGTCACGGTGCTTGGTACCGTGACACGGTATTCTGCACTGTGTCGCAGTACACATACCGTGACACGGTGCTTTCCCGTGTCTATTTCGCGTTTTTTGTCACGCCCTTATGAATCTGGACGCACTTTTAGACAAATTATACACCGCGACACGGTGTGCTTCACCGTGCCACGGTGGACTGTACCGTGTCACGGTGCCCAACACCATGTCACGGTTCCCAATTAGGGTTTTTTAGCGGCTCTTATCTCTTCTAGGGTTCTTTTCATCCCCCTGTTCGTCTCCTCTATAAATGTAAACCTGATTTCTGCAGTTTCGGGGGCACCAAAAATCATCCTCTCTCTCCTAACACCAAAAATCATTCTCTTCTCCCTCTTTAGCCTAAACACTAGCCTCCTTATTCTTCCATAATACTTCCCCTAAGCACTCCAAGGAGTCCATACTTGACCCGAGGTTCCGTCCTTAAACCAAGGCGTGAAAAGTATAATTAACTGAGGGTTTGGACCAAATCAACTTTACTTTTAATCTAATTTAATTTCCATTTGATTTATATTTTTATTGAAGTTACTAACCTTTATTCATGATGTTGCAATTTAAAGGAGCGCGCGAAATGTGAGTAATTAATTAATTTAATTACTTATTTTATTTTAATATTAGTATTATAATTTGGTTTATTATTATTATTTAATTTGATATGACTAACGATATTATGGTTAAATTGCTTCCAATATTAATGTTGATTTTATTATATTTTATTGATCACCATATTGCATGTTTAAAGGGAATATGTAAATGAAAATCACGCCTAATAAGATAATTTGGACGACCGGTTTAGGTTCCTTTTTAATCTTGTTGTTTAATTAAGTGATCACAAATATTTTAGAATTATATGTTGCATTAATATTCAACCAATTTAGCATAATAATAGTTTGGAGCAAATCGAATCTTTGTTTGTATGCCTTTGAGATAACAGGGAATCACTTTTCACTATAAGAATCGAGTAGAGGCCAATACGCACGGGTGAATGTGACTCCATGACTCACTTCGTACCATATATCATTCCCGATCCTCCTTTCGTCGTTCCGAACCATATGGAGTTAGTAATCTCATGGATTATGAATGGGGTGTAACCTTCACGGGTCAATCGTTATTGCCTATCGTTGTCCCTTTATTCGTGGTTGCCTTTTATGATTCGTGAACGGTTTACAAGTTCTTTAAAAAAACTTTTTGGCGGCTCCCTACTTTTCTTGTCCCTAACCGTATACGTCAATTCTCACTTCCTATGAGTGCCAAGCATATTCACACATGCTTAACGTAGCGCACTTCGAACGACGCATCTACACCTTTCAACGGGTTGATCGTACTTAGCGTGTGTCCATAGATACCTGCAATACCTTACCCCAAAACCACCTCTCTTATCCTATAATTTTTCAATTGTATTAACTTTTGAATTTATTTATGTTTTTTTTTTTTTTCTTAATTTTGATGTTTTAGTATAGAATTTGATTGCTTTAGTGGTTTTATTTGGTAGACTCCTAAATCAACGAATTGAACTAAGGATCAATGGAAGTACGGTTGCCGAAATTCTCAGACGATATGGAAGTTCAATCTTGTAAGTTTACTTGCTGAATAATTTCCATTATTGAGTTGATGTGAGGTTTTGATAAGTGATATTATTATTTTATGTAATGGTTGTTATATGTTAATAATATTATTAATTATTGATTTTCAATTCATCTTCAGTTTTCTCCCAAATTCTTAGCCCGAAACCCCGTTTGTAATTCTTCCCTTAACTTAATCTTTCAAATATTGAATCTTTTCATAAACAGAGTAGTTTATTTTATCAGTTAATCGATTTCTTTTGATTTTTATGTGTAGAAATGTAATTTGGCCGAGCATTTGAATGTGGGAGAATGGGAAATCCCCTTCTTCTCTCTATTCTTGTTCATTTGGAGTAGAGCAGCAGTATTTTCATTCTTTTATGGCTTCTAAGAATTTCGAAAGTTTTATCAATTAGAATGATACCCGGGCTAGCATTTTCCTCAATACTATGAATTTTATGTAATCAAATGGTAAGGCGAAACTTCTTTTCCTCAATACTATGGCCGAATATTGTGGAGTACTAGAAGATGGTGCGACAAAGGCCTAGCTACAAAAGGGCGACCAGGAAGTATTTTGATGGTTGGAGGTGGAAAATCTAATTGACGAGAACCTGGTGCTATATAAAATGTGAAGGAATATTATTCTTTAATTGTTGAATATTGGGTAGGTAGTCATACTTTTATGTTGTATAGAAGACATTTCAACCTTTTCAATTTTGAATTTTGATTATGAATTATTTTGCATTTTGTTAAATTTTAAAGGTGTAACATGATTATGTATGTAGATTTGCGAGCTCATATATATGTCAATCACTTGAATCTTATACGTAGTAATATGATATATTACTTGTTTCTTTCTAATTAATGTTCTTTTGTGAGATTTTTACTACTACACACTACAATTCTTCAACATTTAGTGTGCACATTCATATACATACTGACGGACACTTGGAATTATAGTGCAATAGAGTTCCAATAGTCTATATTCTTAAAGCAAATCATCACGAGCCTCAATAGTCTTATAACTAACCATAAAACATACACTATCGGGGCTAGCTATTTCGCTCATTTGTTCATCTGAATAGCCTCCCATCTTCATTCGGTACATTTTTTTTTAAAGAGCCTTCATTTTATACTTATATACTAAAAAGCGAGGTTTTATCACAAGGTTTGAACACAAGATTTATAATTCGATACATGAGGTGTCAAAAACTGATCTGACCGACCAGGCCAAATAAAACCTGATTCAAACTTCGAAATATAGGAACACAATAATTTTGTATGACTCGAATTTAAAAATACCCAACCCGACGTTATTGAAACTGACCTGACAGCCGAATTAACACCTTTGTATCCTACTCTCTACATATTTTATTATTTGCTCCGCCTTCCTTTTGAAGCCGTTTTTTTTTTTTTGGAAAATTAATAAAAAATATCTTACCCTTTTTTTTCCACTATTGGTCTCTCATATTATATTTTAATACTGTATTTTTCATATTCTCTCTCCTCTCCATTTATACACACTTTTGTTTTTACAAAGTAATAATATATATATATATATATATATATATATATATATATATATATATATATATATATATATATATATATATATATATATATGTATGTATGTATATATATATATATATATATATATAACATTACTCCCTACAATTTTGGTAACTAACAGAATCATAATGAAAATTAGGTAATAAATCATTTATCTTCTGAATTAGCATTCTATGGTTTTGGATGCCCATGTGATCACCCTGCATCCACTTGATAAACCTTCGTTCTCTGGTGATAACCTGCAAATGCTACAGCTGCAATCTAGTTGCTTCTCGTAATCCATTGAAGATCGTTTTTAGCATGTCTGCAATTCTATCCTGCTGCTGAAATTGCTCCTCTCCTTGCTTTATGTTTGTATCTGCAGACTTCAGTGACCAACCCCATCTGCCCTTCTTTTTCCTGCCAGAAACCTGATAGATTTCCAAGCGTACATTACTGCAAGTACCCTTTCCTGTAATAAGATGATGCCACAGACCTCTTCTTTTCCTTTCACTACCAACAGGTAGTGCACCTTTTAGTATTTTCCACAAGAATTTTTTTTGTTCAGGCGTCCCATTATTTCTCCAGACATACAATTTATATTGCATTGCATGCTGTTGGTCGAATTCATATCTTGGTTGTGTTTCTTAACAAAAAGGATTTTGTAACCACTTCTCACAGAATAGTTCCTACATTTGTCATCTTTTCAGATGATTAGATCCTCAAATCCTGCATCCATGGCCTTGATAGTTGAGATCTTTTTAATTGTTTCATCAAAGAACCATACTGTACAAGCATCCATATCCCAATCCCCATTTAGTTTTCGGAGGGTGGCAACGTTTTCATTACTAAAACAGTCTTGGTTTCTCCATTTTGGTGGCGCGCCATAAACCCAAGGATGGTGAATTTTTTCATAGCACCAGTCACCTATGGACCACGCACAACCTTGCTTTAAGATTTGCAACCCCCACCTGATTCCAATCCAACCCCACGAGCCCAAATTTCTTCTACACCATGAATCCTCAAAGAGTGAAAACTTATCAATGCGATATTTAGCTCGAAATACTTTGCTGACCAAAGACTCGGTGTAATTTATAATGCGCCATCCTTGTTTAGCAAGGAGAGCTTGGTTAAAAAAACCGAGCGTCAAGAATGCTTGACCCCCCTTCTCCTTTATCTGAGTGAGATGAGACCAACCATTCCAGTACACACCTCTGCCGCTTTTATTTCCTAACCACCATAACTTGGCCACAATGTTGTTTATTTTCTTCAGCACAGTAACAGGACATTTGAAGACAGATAGCACATAAATCCCAGGTTAGAAAGTACTGATTTAATAAGTGTTAGTCTACTAGCATGTGATAAAAATATGGAGTTCCATGCATTCAACCTTTCCTTCACTCGGTCCACAAGATTACCAAAAATTTGTTGTTTAGACGACCCAAAATCAGAAGGTATTCCAAGATAAATCCCAAACCTGCTACTTTTTTTAATTCCTAGCAGTTCACTATACCTGGTGGTATCATCCCTCACAAGAATTGGGACTAGCCAATAACACTGACTTGTCTTAATTTATGACTTGGCCCGAAGCTTTGCAATAAATATCAAGCACATTTCTTAAGGCCAAAACATTGCTTTCTTTTCCTTGTAAGAAGAAAGCCGAGTCATCTGCAATAAAGAGGTGACTTATTTTTGGTGCCTTTTGTGCTACATTAATCCCCACAATACAACCTTTTCTTTCTACTTCTCTAATGAGACCTGAAAGTCCTTCCACACAAAGAATGAAGAGGTAAGGGGATAGCGGATCCCTGGATCCTCTTGACGAAGTCGACATTTTGGAGTAAATTTTTTCGGGGGGGGGGGAGCCATTGATAACTACAGAGAAAGAAACCATTCTAACACAGTTCATGATAGTTTTAACCATTAGCTCCAGGCAAACCAAACTTGTACAAAACTCTCTCTAGAAAATCACATTTGATCCTATCATAGGCTTTATTTATGTCCGTCTTAATAGCCAATTTCCCTTCAAAGTAATAAAATATAAAATAATTGAAGTTGTGGAAGAATAAATTATTTTATGATGATCGGGAGGAGTGAGAGAATATGGAAATACTACTATAAGAGTACGATAATTGGAGTGTCTAGTAGGACTATAGGAGAGAAGAAATTAATAAAATATTGTGAAATGTTTTAATAAAGGAAAATGTTATATATACCCCTTAGGGTTACATATAAGCATTAAATTTACACTTGAAAATCTTAAAAAGTTAAGAAATCATGAAAATATAAACACTAATTACACTGATTTACGCGTGTTTTTGTCATGAATTCCTAATTTTATACAATTTTCAAGAGTGTATTTAATGCTTATATATAACATTTCTAGCATTACCCTTTAAAAAAAAATAGAGCATAGAATAAAGGAAAATTTGACATTTGGTACCAGGTAAAGTACCTTGCTTCACATTTACTACCCCTTTAATTTTTTTTTAAATACCACTCAAACACACTAACTGTTAAATTAACTACCAACTATGTTACTGTTTCTGTGAAGTGGGGTCTACTCCAACGACTACTTCCTTATTCTTCCCATTTAAATACGATTCTTCATGCTTTGCGTTCATTGTAATCGTTCTGGTATCAATTGGAGCAAATTAAAACACAAATTCAAACACAAATTCCATCAAACAATCAAAAGCGAATTCAGTGAGTGTGGTTAATTGGTGATTGGTGGGTTGAATAGGGAAGAATTGCGAATCGGAAAAAGGTCAGTTCTTTGGTTTAATCAAACAATTTAGGCCAGTAATCTTCAATTATATGTTTAATTAGTAACTTTATTAGTACATAGGAATGATGTTTTGGCTTTAATCGAATTGTGGTGGGTGTAAGTTCTACTTAATTTCTGGAAAAGAAATTAGGGTTCTTGAGTCTAATGTTAAATTGGGGGTTTTTTTGTTAGGTGTGATAATCATGAAATTGAAAGTGTTGGTGGGTAATTAAAGTATTTAATGTTGTAATGATTCCTTAATTTTGTGAATATGCAGGGAATTATGGCTTTGGTTAGGTGCTCACCCTCAAAATACAAAAAGTGTGACTGTGGTATTCCCATGGCTAGGCTAACTTCATGGACTAGAGAGAATCTAGGCAACAAGTTTTTGACTTGCAAGTTCTATGATCCCAAAATTGAAACAAGGGGTTGCAAGAGCTTTGAGTGGGTGGATGAAGATGATGGGACTGATTGGAAAAGGGATGTGATCAACCAATTGATCCTTGATAAAAAAAACTCATGAAGGGTGAAATAAGCTTACTGCAAAGAGAAGTGGAGGATCTTACTGGACAAAGAAGGTGCCTCCTGACTGAGAATGACAACCTGAAGCTAAAGTGCAAAGCTCTCAATGGTGACAGGAAGAGGTACTCTAAAGAAGGGGAGCAGAACAATAAATGGTTTGGGTGTGTAGCTATGGGTGTTGTCATTTGTTGTGTTTTGACGATGCTAGGGATGATGTTAGTTGTGCTGAAGTAAGCATAGGATAGTTGTGCTTAAGTAAGCTTAGGTTAGTTGTGGTTATCTTAGCTTAAGTTTGTTGTTGTTAGTTGGTGTTTTACTTGAAGTAAGCATAGGATAGTTGCTGTTAGTTGTGGTTATGTAACCGTAAGTCTGCTGAACTGGAGTGGACTCCTTGAAATTGTAACAACTATAGCTATGAATGGAAAATGCAACATTTATGGGACAACAAACTTAATTTGTTATCATTGAAATGTTAAGTTGTGCAATTGTTCCAAAAGCTAGCTAAATTAATGTACTTAGTCATTAAAGACAAAAGTTGATACTTAAAATTGTTCATTCACTAAAACATAAGCTACAAAGGGTACATAATTGAACTAAAAAATTTTGCTCTTGCCCTTTGCTCCCTTCTTTACTGGCACTGTTCTTGTTGTTGTAGATGCTTGAGATTGCCGAGTGGATGCAGTAGCAGGTTGCTGCTGGTTCTGATCTTGTGGGAATGACCTATTTACAATGCTCCATGGCCCTGCACTAGCTATAGTCTGTATGGCAATAAGAATTCAGACTGAGATAAGCATATTTGACATAAATAAACATGGCAAAACAAGATAGGACGTATAACACAAGCTTACATTATTTGCAGCCCTTTGTGCCTTTTTTCTCCTCTGTTCCTGCAACCAAGGTGTGTTTAGGACAGGTTTGGTTGATGTCTTTGGCTCAGAGGTTGCAACTTCAGGCTTAGGTTCATTCCCACAGGTCTTTGCATAACGACCAAGCTGACCACAGTCTCTGCACCTTTTCTGAAATTTGGGTGGTTTTGGTTGTGGCTTTTTGTTGTTAGATGCAAACTCTCCCTTTTCAAGCTTCCTTTTCTTTGATTTTGGCCTTCCTGGAATTACCCTTATTGGAGGGGGAACTGGTTGTCTGAGGTCCACCCTATCCCAAAGCTTGGGTCCTGGCATAGGGTTAATTGCAGCCTCATAGGCTAAAACATAGGTGGCCCTACTGTAGTAAGCATCCACATAGTCATTTGGGTCCACTCTTTTATCTAATATACATGCAAATGCATGTACACATGAGATCCCAGTTACCTGCCAGTGGTAACAAGAGCACTGCCTAAGTCTTAGGTCAACTGTGACTTGGTCCCCATTCAATTTCACCTCATAGCTATCCCCCCTTGAAATCTGGACTATGCAATATCTTGCTGCCTTTTCTATCCTACCAAAAACCTTACCCGCATATGGCATGTTCTTCCCATCTACTTTCTAAACTGCTTCCCATTTCTCACAATTCCTCTTCATCATATAATTCCTTAACCACTCCATCTGAGTGAAAATGGGTTTATCCCTTGCATCTTTTATAACAGCATTAAATGTTTCACAAAGATTGTTCAGAAGCATATTGGACTTGCAAAAATCATCAAAGGCACGCCTTGACCAGTGTTTGGCAGGAATATTTCTAGATACTCAAAAGCATCAACTGATAAGAATTTTATAGACTCCATTGCAACCTTAAAATCAAACTACAATACACAAACAAACAACTATAGTTCAAAACTAGACAAACAACACATAAAATCACATAATTGGAAGAGTTTACTAAAGGATCAAGAGACTAACCAAAGTAGTTGCTCTAGCTGCATTCCAGAAAAGCTCTTTGAAAGTGGAACCAGTGAACTGGAGCTTAAAGTTAGCCCAGATATGCCTTACACAATATCTCCTTTCAGCTAATGGCACAAGATCATCAAAGGCTTCTAGCAGCCCCTACAAATATAAATAATACAGTTAGTGACACTCAATGTACCACAAGTGTTATGGACAAAAATAAAAGGTGTAATGCATGAGTTGAGTGGAAATAACATCACCTTCTGCCTGTCACTCATGAAAGTGAGCCTTAAGCCACCACTGCAATTACCCACATCCTTCTTCAAACATTCTATAAACCAGCCCCATGTTTCTTTGTTTTCCACCTCAAGTGTTGCCTAAGCAAAGGGAAATATCTGATTATTCCCATCCTTGCCTACAACAACCAGTATCTAACCTGGGTAGGCCCCTTTTAAATGACAACCATCAAGGCCTATGAAAGGCCTACAACCTTTGTTAAACCCATTCTTCAAAGCTGCCAGACAGATGTACATCCTCAAGAAAATAGGGGGTTCTGGTCTGTCTACACCATCAACAACCACATACACCCCACTATTTGTATTATACTTAAGCACAACTTTTCCATAATCCTAAACCCTTGCATATTGCTCTAAAGTTGAACCATAAATCATCAATTTTGCTCTGGCTCTTGCTAACCAAGCCAAAGAGTAACCAATCTGTATTCCTAGCTCCTTTAGCACCCTTGCATTGCTTTGAAACTCTTGATTTTCCATGTAGGATTGCTTCTCCACTCCTCTACACACCTCTTGCCAGGTACTCAGCTGACATACAAGCATTCATCTTGCTTCTCATGCACCTATGCTTTAGCCTTAGCTCTCTGATTTGCCAAGCTGAACTGTCATACAACCTCCTTGCTGACACCTTAAACTCACACTTCTTCACCTCATCACCACACTTGCATAGAGGCAGTTGACTTCTCTTTGGATTCCATTCACAATTACACCTCCTCCTACAGAATGTAGTTATCCTCTTCCCTCCATTATGCAGGTAGTAGTACTCATACCTGTTCTCTATAGCATGAGTTCTGAGTGCCTTCCTAAGCACGGCACTGCTGGTGAACTTCTGCTTGTCTAGGAGAACAATTGGCTTTTTAAAGTCAGTGTCTTCTTTGAACCAGGGGCTTGAATCTTCATCCTCATCTGACCCATGTAGAGACCTGAGTTCATTTGAGTCACTGTCCTCCACCTGCAGCTCAAGATTCTTACACCCAATGTCCTTCACTAGCTGATTTAGCTTCTGATTTGACTGCTCACCAACATCAACAACCTTGAAGCTATTTTCCACCACCCCTACTAGACCTCTTTTGGTCTGTATATGCCACTCTTCCCGTTCCTCTTCACTGTCATCCAATTCTTCTTCACCGGCCTTCCACTCAATGTCTAAATCACTTAACTCAAAAGAAGATGAACTAGACTCTGATCCACAATCCTCATCCTTGAATAGCCTTTTCTTACACTTTCTCACTGACTTCCATTTCTTGTTCACCTTCTCCTGCTCAATCACCTCACTAGAAACACCCTTCCCCTTCTCACTCACACCACTCACAGCCCCCTCCTTCCCAGATTCTTTGACAAACCTAGGGCAGCTCTTACAAACAGACTGAATAGGTTTTTTTAGATTTTTTAGGTTTCAGTTTTGCTTTAGGTAAGGTAGTTTTAGTTGGCTCACTCTCAGTACACTTACTCAACCTTGGGCTACTCCTACACACTGGCACAATGCTCAAATCTGGGGTCTGTTTGGTTTCTGTTGGGCCTTTTACTTTTTAGCAATGTTGTGTTTGAGAGGGATTGCTGTAGGATGGGTTTGAATTAGATGGATTAGATCCATTATCATTTGGACTTGGGTCAGTTGGATTAGAAGGGGGTGGGTGTGATCAAGATGCAGATGGGTTGGATGTGGATGGGTTTGACACAATTACAACAAGAGGGTGATACTTGTCCCACTCTTCCAACCTCACAGTTTGAAACAGCTCCACATGCCCTTCACTATGTTTGGACTCTAAGAAGCCTCTAACATCATCGTCATTATCAATCCTCCTCTTCCCAGTTGCCCAAGTCTTTCCTTTCTCCTTATACCACAAACTATAAATCTGAGGAACCTCCCATCCCATCGCAATAAACCCTTCACTACAAAGATACCTCAAGTAACTCACACTCCTCACAAAAGACACTGGGACAACATACTTCCAAAAAACAAACCCAGCTTCATAAACCAAATATGACTTCCCCCTACGATGCTTTTCCACAAACCCTCCAAATAACCTAAGCTTAATGTCAATAGTATCATCCTCACCATCCATATTTTCTACAATTAAAGCAAGTCAAACATACAAAAAATCAATTTTTAATACACAAAGTAACAATTATAAACAAACACATCATACCACATTACTGTATACCCACACATGATTAGTTAATTGCACAATTAGGGAATAACTTAATCTAAGCGCAGAAATCTAGGGTTTACTAAAACAATAATTTTGTCTAAATTGCCCACATTAACAGTATAATATTGCAAATTGACCACAATTGTTGCTTTGTTGGACCACTACAAGTACGAAAAAGGGTTCTTACTTGTCAAATGTTGTCAGGAGAATCTTCAAGCTTCCACTTTAGCAATGAAGTTGACGTTGCTTCCAGTAGGACCTCCTCCTTCAATCAACTTCTTACATGCACACAGACCCTAAATCTGAGGATAAGTTAGAGAGAGAAGTAGATTGACCAAGTGAAAGAGAGAGAAAGAAAGATTCGAAAAGAAAAAAGGAAAAAAAAAGACTTCTACTTGGTCAATTATGGAGGTTGGGAAGAATTAATGGCAGAAGAGAGAAAGGGAGAAGAGAGTTACGGGGAGAGAGATGGAGTTAGATGGAGGTAGTTAAGTGTGTGGGCCCCACTAACGTTTCTTTAACATAAACTGTTAAGTGGTAGTTAATTTAATAGTTAGTGTGTTTGAGTGGTAGTAAAATAAAAAAAATAAAAAATTAAAGGGGTAGTAAATGTGAAGCAAGGTGCTTTACCTGGTACCAAATGTCAAATTTTCCTAAGATAAAATACAGTCTCAAAAGAAAAATGGAACAAGTAATAAAATATGGATGGAGTAATAAAATACAATAGGAAGGTAGGGAGTATTATGATAGAGTAATAAAATACAATAATATTGTTCGGGTGGGTTAGAAATTGCCGGCCCACTATTATCCAATGTTGGTTTATTTTTTCATACTTGATTGAGTCACTTGAGACTTTGAAGGAAAAACAGTGATAATTCCCGCCATAA
This sequence comes from Chenopodium album, assembly GCF_948465745.1. Lineage (NCBI taxonomy): Eukaryota > Viridiplantae > Streptophyta > Magnoliopsida > Caryophyllales > Amaranthaceae > Chenopodium > Chenopodium album. Next base: position 23,060,820 of record NC_137846.1, on the reverse strand, counting down.
CAATGCTCAAGTTTGGTCCCAAATTCAGTCATCAACTCCAACCTCTATACATCATCCATGGCTGCCGCCGCCATTTACTGTATTCAACATCATCATCATCGGATTCTCATCCACCATTGCAGGCTCTTTTGGTTGATTATCTAGGGTTTCCCAGCAAAAAACCCCTTTCTCCAACCAGATTATCTCGATTTCTTGAAGATCAAGAGGCCAAGAAGGTCAGTGATTTTGATTTCGCTAACAATGTTGCTTCAATTGTTGATTTCTTTAAACAAATTGGATTTGAACAACCCCAAACTAAAAAGGTAGTTGCTCGTGAACCTAGAATCCTATGTTCTAATGTTGACAAAACCCTAAAACCTAAAATTAAGCTTCTTCAAGAGGTGGGATTTTCTGGGTCTGATTTAGTTCATGCTATAGTGGCTAATCCTTTGTTGTTAACCCGACTTTCGGGTCCTGCAATAGATGCTATAAGGGTTGTTGTGGGTAGTAATTACAAAGTTGCTAAAATCTTGAAGCGGTCGAATTGGTTCTCGTTTGCTAATGCTGCTAATTATTTGATTCCCAATGTTAAATTGCTGCAAGATTATGGAGTTTCTAATGATAAAATTGCAAAATTCATGCTTCAGCAACCAAGAGTCTTGGTCAGGAAGACGGACATATTTCGTGATTTGTTAATTAGAGTTGAAGATAAGTTTCGGATTCCTCGTGATTCTCCTAGTTTCTTGCCTGGTGTTTACTTGGCTTGTTATAAGGAGGAGAGTGTTAAGGGTAAATGTGATATATTTAAGAGTTATGGATGGACTCATTCTGAGGTCTTGAGGTTAATTGGGAAAAATCCTTATTGCTTGGGATACTCTGAAGCAAGGATCACAAAGAAGTTGGAATTTCTTATGAAAGTGCTTGGTTATAAGCCTGCTTTCTTGGCATCGCATTATAACCTGATGGCGTATAGCCTTGAGAAAAGACTGTTGCCTAGACATAAATTGCTGCTTTTTCTGAAGGAGAAAGGTTTGCTTAGGGGTTACAATTTTCTAAATATTGCTACTTGGACTGAGCCTAAGTTTGTTCAGAAGTTCATTGAACCATTTAAAGGTGTTGTACCTGATATACATCAAGTTTATCATAGCACTATTGATGTACCACCGACTACGGAAAGAGCTGATACTCTTTGATAGCGTTGACTTGTCTTGCTTCTAGATGTTGGGTAAGTATACATTTCAGAAGTTTTTGCATTCTTTGAATCTTTGATAGATTATGTCATGTATAAGGGCAATGAGTTTCTTACAAATATCTTAGTTTTTGTTGGTTATGTTGGTATAAGTTATGTGATTAGTTTCATGTTTTGGTGTGTGTGGGCTTATTAGATGAGATTTCTTTTGAAACATGCTCTCGGGTCACTTTAGGTATCGGGTCAATTTTGGGTCGGGTAAACTTCGGGTTTTGGGTCAAAGTTGGGTCAATTCCACTTCGGGTCAGGAATTTTTTTTTTTTTTTTGGGACATCTAATATTCTTCTTTTTTGGTCATGTTTCCACATTTGCATAATTAGTTTTAGACTTTTAGCCGACTACAATATATTTGGACATTTGGTTAGCTTGTTGCTTAAATTTAAGGTCTTAAAGTACTACATTACTCAATAAGTCATGAACATGAGACTTGTTTTCCTTGGTTGATTATGTTATCAAAATGCACTGTGGAGCTAGAACTCTAACGATGGCTCTGGGAGTTCATGGGAATTTAAAAGGAATAGTAAACCCTTTCAGGTACAAAACTAAAAGTTAAACTGATGTGACAATTAGCAGTTGAACTTTGTTCTCATATGGTGAGAAACAATTGCAAATCCCAATTGATAGCGCTGTTTTAAGAAGCTTTATATATCTGACACTCCAATGCTCATTGATCCTTAGTTGTTCTTGTTTCCATGTTATTTATTTGAGCATTAATTAGCAGGGTATGAGTTGGTGAAAATGATGAGGGAGTGCTTATAAATAAACTTTTTCTTTAAAACGTTGCCATGATAATTATTGATTCTAGAAAACTTTTCATGCCTTAGTTTATTTTTTCAAACTTTTATTCAATCAATTATCTTGCTATGCTCTTGTTCCTTTTTGGACGGTTCCTTATGATGATTTATGTTAGCTGACCCCAAATCATTTGGGACTAAGGCTATTACCAAGATCGGCAAGTTTGGTCTGTCTTAAGAGATTTTAGATGCATTCATCTATTCTGGACTGGAAACATATAGAGCTACTTTGTTCTTTCTTAAGAAATATTTGATGCATTCATCTATACTGGACAGAGAACATATAGATTGTCTAGCGGCTGTAATGGCTTTCTTAGAATTATAAGACCGTTGTTCATGTCAAGTTGGGTAGTCATATCTTTTCCCTTTTCTAACAGCGTACCTTTGACTATCTTGAGTACCTTATGAAAACACATATGAAGTATCTTTTTAATACATCTAATATTGTATTTGTTTATCCAATTTAAACTTTTCTTATAGTCTTTCCATCCCTATTTAGTTGACACAATTTGATTGACTTAAAAATATAGATAAATTTAATGAACTTATTTTATCGGGTGATGGTGTGTAGTGGGTTTTATTTCTTAATTTTTATTATTATTATTGTTAGTAGGTAGTGAGGTTTATATTTTGTTTATTTATTTATTTTTGTTATAGTTGAAGGGTAGTGGTCTGTGCCTTTTTAATTTACATGTTTTGGCTTTTCATGCTCGTCAAGGTGAAAAATTAATTATAATAAGTTGAAATTTGGAAATTATACATTGAGACGATTCTAACCAAATCCACATAAATGTTTTCTTTATTACTTATATATACTAGGGCGGCTAACCGTGCACGCCATATATAGCTAGGCATGTTTAGGTCGCTCTTTCGGTTTGGCTTTATGTCACAAATTTTGTTGTTGACAACATTAATGAGGGAGAATATGTAAACGGATATTTTTAGGGGTATAAATGTCTGTACATTTTTCTTAAGAGTTCAAAAGGAAAAAAAAAAAAAAAAAGACAATTAACATTAACGAGGGAAAAATAAGTAAATAAACAATTAAATAGTATAATTGTCCAAACACTATTCATGAGCCTTATGTCAAACTTTTTAAATGGTAAGGATAAATAAAAATTTGTTGGTCTAAGTGGAGTATGTGAATAAAAGTCAAATTGGGTATAAAAAAAGATACGGAGGAGCATTATAGTAAGTGGATAGTATGGGTCTAAAATCAGAGAAATGATAGAAGCTTAGTGTATCCATGCCATTTATGAAAACAAAGAGAAGTTTGTCTTATTAGATAAGGATGAAGGAAGTATGATTCTTTGGCTTATATAGTTACAGTCTTCCAAATTCCACAGGCACCAAGTAATTAGTAAAGCAATCGGTAGGAAGTTTTGTTTAAATATTATTGAAGTTCACTCATTAAGTCATTAATCATGTCAATTTACTTAAGTAAGACTTGGAGCCTAATGATTGGCTGGACATAAGCTTTTGACTCAATTTATGTGTTTTTGTTGATGTGTGTGTGTTTGTTAATATGAGCTCTTGTTTTTGTTTACATTACAGGTTGTAGACCTTTGAAGGCCATAATAAACAAATATGCAGACTGAGTTAAGTTTTACCCATTTTACAGGTATCAGGCAACCTATACCAGTGCCATTGTATGAAACTTGCAAAGGTTTTTGCAATGATTGATTGGGGTTTGTTTCTCTAATCTACTACTTTTGGTTGTCGCAATGTGTTTAAGTATGTTTTGTGGTTCATTAATATGATTAGGATTGTATCCTCTCTCAATATCCTTTTCTTTATGTTTTTGCATCAAATGAAATGACTGCTACATCATTTGTTGGTTGTAGAAGGAATGCAATTATCGTAAATGTTTTTGTTCTTGACTGTACTCTGTCAACTGTACACTAACGAACTCATGTTTTGGGCAGTTTTTGTTTTCTCCTATTAGCAAATAGAATGTACTTAGGATTTATCCTTTAGTCATGTTGACAGATGATTTAGGAACTAGAGATTTAGTACTTTGGAAAACTACACAAGGTTATGATGCCTCCCTAACTCTTTTGACCTTATATTGGTTATCCTTTTAACTCAATTACGCTGTTTTTCAAACCATGGAGTAATCACTTCATCCATTTGCTAGTTTGTAGTATACTGTGCTACTTTCTTTGAGATTATCAAGATGCTGCATTTACCAAGTATGGCTTCAATAAAATGTAAAAGCATTACAACTTCTTGCTTTTTCTGAGTGATGTTATTATACACCTCTAACGAGTTTTAATAAACGAAGTGTTCACTGGTTTAAATGACATTATTATCTGCGTTAAACATTTGGTTATGTATAATTTACTAATACCATAGAAGCTGTTCCCTGAAGTTTTTTCCCCTTAAACTATATGGGTGTATTAGTGTATTTATGCAGATGGGAAAAAGCCTAGGGACGCATATATGCAAATGACGGGAAATGAATGTTGACATTTTCTAACAAGCTCGAGGCATACAGCAGCATATTTTCAACTGAGGAGTAGAAGTTGCAGAAGATGTCTGCTCATTGCTACTGGAGATAGAATTTCGGGATTGCTGTAGCCTATTTTTAGGCCTGATTTTAATCAGAAGCAGGAATTGCTTGCTTTATGTTTTTTTTTTTTACTCATTAACGAAATGCATGTATTAATGCTAAGGGTTTCGGAGCAACGGCAATGGAACAAACCTCCCACCCTAGAAATCAATTACGGAGTACCAATAATAGATAAACCTATTCAAAATATTTATGCGTGAGTCCATTCTCCATATATTTTAATTAATTCATTCAAAATAAAATGTTTGACAAAGCTTCCTCTTTTTAATGGTTATTGATTTACCGTTATTCAATTAAAGAAGTTAAGATTAAATAAGAGTAGCACTGTAGAAAGTATATCCTCCCCATGTTGCTATATTAAAGAAATGAAAAAAGGAAAATGATTACAATGCCATTAATTAAGCAATTTTGAGTAGAACCACAAGTCATGATCATATTATAGGAACAACGATAAAAGTAGTATTTGAAAGTAGAAAATCGCCATCTTATTTGAGCAAAGAAAAGCTAGAATTCTAGCAGCATTTGATTTGTGTTGTTTAGCTCGTGGCTGATCACACCGTGTGTCCGTTTATAAAATAACAAAGTAACCCCTATAACACCGATGAAGTAAATATTGTATTACTGACCAAGTAACCCTTATAACACTGATCGAGTAACCTTGCTACACTAACGAAGTAACCCCTATTACACTAACGAAGTAACCCCTATGATGGCTGACAACACGATGTGGCCAGTCACATATAAGAATTTGTATTGTTTTGGATAGTTAAAGTGAAGACTTTAAAATAAATAAATAAATAAACAAATTAATTAATGAATCTGTAAAGAACAAAATGAGAGTGAGAGATAGCTCAAGTGGTTAGAGCTCTCTTCCTGATTACAAGTGATCTTGGAATCGATTCTCATCATTTGCCCTTGTGGCTCTCTAAACACACACACACACACAAAAAAAATAAAAAATAAAAAAAAAAATTGTAAAGAAGAAAATGAATAAAAGGGGTCACGAAGAAAAATAATGTAGAGAATAAAAAATAAATAAGGAAAAATTCATATAAATAATCCGAATTATGGCCACTCTTCTCATATTAATCCCAACTAAAGGTTATTATAGTTAGAGATGGCAATGGATCGGAGGTGGGTCGGGTGATGCTTTATCTGCCTCCATCCACCAACGATCCATCCATCACCCGACCCATCCATCAACTAATCTTCCTTCATCCACATCCGATCCATCCGTCATCCATGGATGAATTGGGTGGATCGGGTGATAATTCGGGTGAAATAAATATATAAATACAACTTTTCACTTTAATAATTAAAATCGAGATTTGAAAAAAAAAGTGATCAATTAATTAAAACTTAGATACATCCTTCTAATACTCGTTCCTTTTTACTAAATTAAAAACAAATGTCAATTCCTAACATTACAATATACATTAATTATTTAACGGGTGGATGGATGGGTCGGGTGATGGATCGGGTGATGGGTTGGACGTATCATCATCCGTATCCGACCGGCCGATTCGTCACCCAACCTGTTTTGGGTGTTTTTGTCCTCGGGAGAGTTACAGCTCGAAGACTAGTCCAACGGCGCTTGTACCTGCAAAAGCAACGAAGACTCCGGTTGGTTGGAGCTCCGCCTTCGACGATCAAGTTAGAACGTGTATGAAGTAGGTAAAAAGGTGCGGAAAAAAGTAGAGTGAGATCTTCTCAGATTCCGAGATCAGGTGTTTTCTCTAATGTAAGAGAATGTAGGGTTGTTGTAATAAATGTCTCTACCCCATAAATGGAGGGAAATCTCTCTATTTATAGGGTTATTGGGAAAAGTGCCCTTTCTTAGGTCATTCTAACCTAATTTGGTGGGCTGCGTCGTAATACGGCTTTCTTGGGGTTTGGGCCAGAAAAAGCAGCCTTTTCTCCAGCTTGTTTGGAGTGACACGTGTCATTAGATGAGAGATCCATTTGGGCCTCCCAGGGGCTGACACGTGTCAGCTTATGATAAGGCCACGTGTCTTGGGTTATTTTACCCAAAACATTTGCCCCTCACAGATGTGACGTGGCTTGCCACTCTATGACATTTGTCACACATGCATTGGGTGATCAATTTTAATGTTTACCCATCTGGGTAATTTACAGGGCTGTCCCTGGATTCACCCTCTATAAATATCATCATTGCCCCTCATTTTTAGCATGTTCACGAAAAAACACTTGAGAGAATCTGAGAGAATCTTTGACTTTTCCTTAAAAGAACATTTCCGCCTGTCGCTTGTTTTCGTCCGCTTGACACAGTCGGCTCGAACAACTTTCAACAGTACCTTCACAAGGTAACCGCCTGCTCTTTCTCTCTCTTTACATTTCGTTTTTTCCGCCTGTGTTTGCTCTTCCCTTTTTATAAATGGTATCACAAACACACACGGGACGACCTAGAATAGCTGTCAGCCGATCACCTGGGAAGGCTAAATCTAGGTTTAGGGGTGCCGCCTGTCCCATACTACACTCGTCCCTGAATCCGACTGTGTCTGTGTCTGTGCATGGCATGACACTATGGCCAAGACTAAAAGGACAGCTCGGCCGCCTAGTGATGATGAGGACGAGAGTCCTATCAGAGTGTATGTTATGAAAGCTTGTGCAGGAAAGTGGAACTAACTTAAGGGAAGTTAGCAGCGCTGCCTTCAATTTCCCACACTTGATGAATTTCTTGTGGGGCTGTGGCTAGATGCTTAATACCCTTGAAAAATCAGGACTTTTTGATAATGCCAAAAGGGGGAAAAGAAGAAGCAAACTTTGAGGCTAAAGTTGTTTTGGGTTCCAGTTGAGAAAGTATCAAAACTTTCTCAAAGTATCAGAAACCTATTTCTCAAAGTATCAGAAACCTCTGTCTGATTTGATGCCAGTAGTTCTTTACTTAGTTTAATTTTGAGTTCTGTTTTTATTTTTGAGTTTTTCTTATTTTTGCTTTTGTTTTGTCTTATTTTCTGTTGTGTGTTTTTTTTCAGTTCATAAAATAAAAAAAAAATACGAACCTTTTGTTTTATTTAATCTTCTAAAGAGTTTTCTTAAGTTTGTCATAATCAAAAGTGGGGAAATTGTTGAAGCTTAAAGGTTTTGATGATGATAGACTTAAACTCAAGCAAACTTGACTAAAGATTTCTTTAAGTGTTTGACTAAGAACAGGTGAAGTGGACCTTGGTGGTGGAAGAGTAACCTTGACTAAGAAGAACATGAAGAGAATACTTTAAGAAGGTTAAAAAAGATAAAAGAAGAGTTCCCTAACAGGAACTTAGTTCTCTAACAAGAACTATCTAAGTTCCCTAACAGGAACTTGAAGACAGCAGGAACTTGGTCCTGGTTTGCGTGAATCCCAAGCAATCTTCGAGTGCAGAATAAAATGGCGCAACAACTTAATTTAGTTAAGATTTTAATTTCTAGATGTGTTGTTAAATATGTTAAGTAGGATATGCATGAAATCTATTAGAAGCGTGGCAAGAGCTTGACAAATCTAATAAAAAGGAAAAGATAAAAAAAAAAAAAAAGATTTTAGGAAAAGATTTTCTAAATAAATATTTCTTAAAATCAGAATATCAAAAAGATGTTATTCTTTTTGATAATCTTTCTTTATCTTATTTTCCGAAAAGATTTTATTTAAAACTAGATTTACTTAAAAATCGTGTTTTGAGATTTAGTTAAAATTAACATAATTATCTTTTGAAAACCCTACTTGCTATACGAGTTAATCTTGTATAAATAGTAGAGATCTCATTTCATAGTTTTCGTGAGTTTATGCTTGAAGAAATCACTCGTGCTTTAATTGTGTAAGTTTTTCAAGCTTATCATCTTGTCATATTAGTTTCGGGTTTCGTGCATAGCTTGCCTAACATATACTAGTGTCATATATTTTGTATTGGTTGGGTTCTTAGGTGAGTGTGTAATTTATAGTTTGCATACAGTGTGTAAGCTTCTAGTGTGAGGCTAAGAGAGTACTTTGGGAGTACAAGTGAATCTAAGTTTGGGACTTAGATTTGGTAGGATAGGGTCCTACTGTGTAGCAAGTTCAGTGTGAAACTTGTGAGTAAAGGTCTGTGTATAATAGGTTGTAATTTGGGATTGCCCTATTATAGTGAAGTATCCTGGTTTTGAAAATCCCTTAGGAAGGGTCGAGGTTTTACTTCCAGTTGGACCCTGGAAGGTTTCCTCGTAAAAATCTGTGTGCATTGCAAGTTCCTTTACAGTTTATTTATATTCCGCAAAAAGTAGTAATAGGAACTCACATACAATTCAACCCCTCTTGTAGTGTTCGTCTCAACTAACACTTAGGAACGAAATGATACATTTTCATTTGCAGTCCCAATCACATGATAAAATGCCTCCTCTATACATTCTAAATCATCGAACTCTTAAAGCGACAAGATCCGCAACAAAGGTAGTTTCCCTAATGAAGGAAGATGTTGGCATTTCCTACAACTCCTTAGCTTCACCTCTGTAAGATTCATAAGTGATGTCGGATGACTACCGTTGTTTACAACCATTGCCATCATCCACGAAGGAAATCCCACACCCATGAATCCGTTTACATATAATGATTGTAAGTTAGGGTGAGGTTCAAGGCTATCCAAAACATCCTCATCATTTTGAGAGGTTGCTTGGCTGTATATATTCCATTCCAAATGTAGTGTCACAATTTTGTCCTTCCTAACAAGGCCAACTTGTCTTGTTGCTTCTTTGTTTTTGGCATGTTGAAGACCTCTGATTTTCATCTAACCCTTAACTTGATCTAAAGGTCCTAATTCATCAATCGTCACGCAACTCAAGGCCAGGTAAAGTCTGAAAATTAGTTAATTGTCGTAATCTTCTTGATGCCAAAAAGAAATTATTCGTATCTATATGTATTAAGCTTCCCAACCACTAAAGTATTTTCCTTCGTACAATGTCAAAAAAAACTCTCTAGTAAGAGAAAGTCCCTAGTGAGAGAACCTCTCATATTTCCTTAGCTTTTACTGTTCTTAGGTTTTCTGGTGTTCTTTTTTACACTACAAGTTTCTTTTCGTTTCTCAACTATGCCTCGGTATCTAAACACTAGAACTTTTATTTCTCCTCATCTTCTTGGTGAGGAAGTCGTTGCCTCTCCTCCTCTCTCTGATGATGATTCTATAGATTGGGAATGTTGTGTCATAGGAAGGTTTTGGGATGAACGTGACTTTTCTATTTCTTTAGTACAACGGTTGGTTATGCGTTTTTGGCACCTGCGAGCGCCTGTTCGGGTTTTCCCCTATGGTGAAGAGGAGTTGGTGTTCTGCTGCGGATGTTCGAAAGATGCGGATGAACTAGATGCTCGAGGATGGGTCCATTTCAAGGGAAGTCTAATGGTGCTTCAGCGTCTCCGAGGGTGGTCTGTTCCTCTAAACATGAACTTGCACCTGGTTGATATGTGGGTTCGAGTCGAGGGGCTTCCTATTATATTCTCTACCCCAACAGTGGCAGCTTCGATTCTCTCTCGAGTGGGTGAGATTACCATGGAGGACACCGATGGAATTGGTGAGTTTCCTATCCCATATCCTCGTGTTAAATTGCTAGTTGATTTATCCATGCCGTTGATTTTGGGTTGTTATTTCCCCACGAGGGAGAATCAAGTCACGTGGGTTCGTTTTAAATACGAAGGTATTTTCAGATTCTGTAAAAAGTGTGGTTTTGTCGGACACGGTCAGAATACGTGTCCCAATAATGATGAGTTTGTTCGTTTTCATATCGAACGCCGCTTTCGCAGGCTTCACGAAAGCGACGTACGTGTTTTATTTGGCCCTACCGATACCCCTTTATATACTAATGCTCTCCGCGGAATAGCTCCATGTCCTCGAGTTTGGACAACGGAATTGTGGTTTAGGGACCACGATGAAGATGATCCGTCCGAATTTCCAGCGGACTCTTATCCGTCTGACTATGACGGAGCTGAAGAAGGGGTTGTTTCTACTCATACAGGTCTTGGTATGGATTCTCCTGCTTCGGACAGCCATCCTCCGCCGTCCTCGGTGATTCCAGGTTTATTTCCTCCTTTCACTCCATCAGCTTACCGGAGTGCAGCTAATGAAGTTCTTAAGCGCGATTTAGACATTAATCGGGCGGTTAATCAACAGCTTGAGATCCCTAATGAGACAGACATGCTTGCTCCACGTGTCCAACATGCAAGTGAAGTCGACAATCGTTGGTACTATCTTGGGGGATGGAAGAATGAGGCGCCACTTATGGATGCTGTTCCACGTGACAGGGTGCAAAGGTGTAGTGCTGCAAGAAGAAGTCTTTTGGGCTTATATGATTTCGGGTCTTCTGATCCTTATCTCAATATTGGACACCACGTTCCTTCTGCGATGGGCCAGGTTCAGATGGGCTCCAACTCAGCTCCTTGGGCTTTACAATTAATAATCCTCTCCTCTCAAGTTCACTCTCCAACTCACCCCCCTTTTAATTAATATGAGTCAGCCTTGGTTCCTAAGTTGGGCCGGCCCAACATTGATCAGGCTGATTTAGCGGGGTCTGTTCCTCATCCAAGATTAGACCAGTTTGTTCCTCAGTTACCTCTAGAGATTCCGAATTTCTTTCCTCCCCCTTTAGGACCCCATGGTCCTATTTTTGATGATCCTTTTGGTGCTGGGCCAAGTAACTGGGCATTTGATCAGGAAGGTCACTTGTCTCCTTCTCCTTCACTTTCGAATTCGTACCCTTCTGATCAATCGGAATTCTCGGGTTATGTTGCAGATTCATCTTCGGATGTGTTCGAGTTTTTCACTTCCCCGGTTGTTACTCCACCAGCAAACCCCCATCCGGAGTTTCCTGCTGTTGGTGGATCTCTAGTCCAAAGAGTGGAGGCGTCCCTTGAGCTTCCTGTTAATGGTGGCCTTCCAATTCCGCCGGAGGTGGCGGAACCAGAAGATGAAGCTGTGCCAATGGAGTGTTCCCCTCCTTCTTCCCCTTCGACTCTCGATATTGTGTTAGATGACAATCAAGTTCGGGTTACACTCACTAGTTCCTCTACTCTGAAAGATTCTGGTAAAAATAAAGCTGTCCAACTGATCGAGAAGGGGCGCAAGCAATTTCGGCAGTGGGTCCTTAATCGGTGTCCTGCTAAGAGGTCAGGGGGTGCGTTGGAACCCTCAGCACCTCCTGTTTCGGAGTTGCAGAAAGTTTCGGGTTGTCTCCCCTGTTTGCTTCCTTGTAAGAAGAGGAAGGGTGGGTCGGATTCGGTTTCAACAGCTTCTTCATCAGCGGGATCGATGGCCTCCCGAAATGGGTCACCCAAGTCGGGATGAAGTTAGGAGCTTGGAATTGTAGGGGCCTTGGGCAAGCGGACTCCCCTAAAATTCCATACATCTTGTCTTTAGTCCGCTCTTTTGGTTTAGATGTTTTCTTTTTAATGGAAACTATGCCTTTTGTTTCTGCTGTAGCTAGAAAGCTTGCATAGTTACCTTTTTTGGGTTGTTGTGGTTTCGATGCCTTAGGTCTTAGCGGTGGTTTGTTTATAGGTTGGTTTGCTCCTTGTAGTTTGGCTCTTGTTTTACCTCGCCAAATGTCATCCTTTGTAAATACAGTTTGGGAAATGAAATAAAGCATATCATGTTTGTGTATGGTGCGCCTCATCTTGCAGATAGATTAGAGGTTTGGGACATAATTGCTACTATTTTGGCTTCTACTCCAAATGTAGTGTTATTGGGAGATTTTAATCAGGTTGAATATCTCTCCGACAAAATAGGGGGTAGTCCCTCGATTCTAGGTCGACTGGATTTTATTCAGTGGCGCTTGGATTTGAATTTGGTTAATATTCCTTTTTTGAGACCAAAATTTACTTGGACCAATAATAGGATTGATTTGGACCCTACTTTGGAACGTCTAGATAGGGCTTATGCCTCTCCTTCTTGGATTGAGGATCACCCAGATGCTTCTGTTCTTCATCAACCAATGTTGTTCTCGGATCATGCTGCTATTATTTTACGTGAATCAGAAGAAGAATCAGTTGTTCGGCGTCCTTATCGGATTGAGAACTGGTGTTTGTCAGCACATGAGGTCTCTTCCATAATTGAATCAATTCTTTAGACCTTTATCCCTGGATCCCCTCCTTTCTCTCTATCCACAAAGTTATCACTCATCAAGGATCGCCTTCTGGTCTGGTGTATGACTCATAAACGATTATGGGGTATTGATTGGAAAAAGTTAGCTTTGACAGTCTCTCAAAGTGCTTCGACCTTAAATTCTCGAGCGGAAAGCTGTTTGTTTCTCACTTCGAGACAGGAGAAAATTGATGAAGCGCAGGCGGCTTTTATGTTTTGGAGTCAGGGAGCCAAGATTAAGTGGGATGCGAATGGCAAGTCTCATTCTCGTCTTCTTTTCTCCTCGGTTCAGTCTCGTCATCGTCATAATAAGATTCTTAGTCTAAGAATCTCAGATGATTTGTGGACTTCTGATCGGGAGGAAATTAAATCAGAGATTCTTTCATTTTACAAGGATCTTTATACTGTTAAAGACTCCTCCCTAGTCTCTAAGTCGTCCTGGTGGGATCAGATTCAACTTCCCTCTCTCTCTCTCTCTTCGACCCAACAGCAACAATTGTTGCTTCCTTTCACGGCTGAGGAAATCAGGGTGGCTATGTTTAGTATTGATGATAATAAAACTCCAGGCCCAGATGGTTTTTCTTCAGCTTTTATCAAGGTTCATTCGAAATCGGTGGGCCCTTTTGTCACTGGAGCTATTTTGTATTTTTTCTCCCATGGTTATATGTTGAAAGAATGGAATCGCACATTCCTTACTCTTCTACCTAAGGTGGATAGCCCGGAACTAGTCACTCAGTTTCATCCGATTGGTTTATGCAATGTCTTGTACAAATGTATAGCCAAATGTTTGACTAGTAGGCTTCGTCTGGTCCTTCCTTCATTGGTTTCGGACTGTCAAAATGCTTTTATTCCTGGCCGTTTGATGTCGGACAACGCTCTTATAGCTCATGAGGTTATTACTTTCATGAATGCCTCTAAGGCTAGGAAGCGTTTTTATGCAGCTTTGAAGTTGGACATGAATAAAGCTTATGATCGGGTCCGTTGGGATTTTTTACTTCATGTCCTCCGAATTTATGGTTTTCCTCCTTATTGGATTCATATTTTCCACCAGTGCAACTCTACCGTGTCTTATCAGGTGTTGGTTAAAGGGGATCCATCGTCCACCTTTTATCCTCAATGTGGTCTTAGGTAGGGTGATCCACTTTCATCGTACTTGTTTGTTCTGTGCCTGGAGGTTCTTTCGAGCATGTTCTTTGTCGGGGCGCGCCTTCTATTTCGCATTTGTTCTTTGTCGATGATTCTCTGCTGTTTTTTTAGGTGTCTCCTGCAGCTTGTGATAATCTGATGAGTTTGCTATCAGATTTCTGTGGTATGTATGGTCAGCTGCTTAACCTTCAGAAATCTTTCGTTAAATTCAGCCCCAATACTCCTTCAGATTATCATGATTATCTGGTGAATTCTCTTTGCCTTCAATGTCGAGATACCTTGGATTCTTATTTGGGTTTGCCGGTTGACTTGGGAAAAAGTAAAGTTTCGACCTTTCTCTTCTTAATCGATAAAGTTGCGAAACGCATTTCTGATTTTGGTCCTCTCCGTCTCTCTTCGGCTGCCAAGCTCGTTATTATTAACTCGGTCCTTGTCGCTTCTTTTAATCACATTTTGTCAGTTTTCAAGGTCCCGGGCTCTGTTTGTTAACAGGTGGACAAGATGTTAGCTTGGTTTTGGTGGCGCTCCTTTTCCTCCTCTAGGGGAATGGCTCTTCGCTCGTCTTCCTTACTTCAGCTCCCAAAAGGATTAGGGGGCCTAGGCCTTAGGAGTATTCAGAGCTTTAACTCTGCTCTTTTGGCTAAACAGCGTTGGCGTGTTTTTACTCACCCTCAGCTTTTGGTTTCTAGGATTTTATCGGCGAAGTACCCAACATTGCTAACTCTTCGCTCCACTCGGGTGACTCGACCTTCTTAGGGTTGTCGGGGTTTGTTGGAAGCTCAGCCTACTTTGGCGCAGGGCGTTGCTTGGAAGGTGGGCTCGGGGTCTACGGTTCGTCTCCTCGACGATGTTTGGGCTCCTGGAGGTCAAGTGTCTTTTAGATCAGATTTAAGTGAGTCGGAAGTTCCGACTCATGTTTCCTCTATCATTAATCCGCATTCTTACGCGTGGGACACTATTAAGATTCATCAGCTGTTTAATAATGTTAATGCTGCAAGAATTTTATCTCTTGATCGTCCGCAAAAATTAATGGATGATTTTGTGTACTGGAAATTTACGAGAGATGGTCGCTTTCCTACCAAATCGGCGTATGCTTTGCTAGTCCGCCAATCAATGCACTCTATAATTAGTGTCCTGCTCCTCCTATTTGGTGTAAGCACTTTTGGGGTATGCCTCTCCTACCTAAGTTTCGAATGTTTTGTTGGAAATTCCTTCATGATGCACTTCCTCTTAGTGCTACTTTGCATGCTCAGGGGCTCCCGGTTTCTCCAGTCTGTGTCTTTTGTCGGGAACACTTGGAGACTACCTCTCATCTTTCCGAGACTGTACGTTGGTTTCTCAGGTTTTTAGCTCCTCGGTAGGTATTCAGCCTTCTCTCCCTCAAGTTCAACCTTTTGCTATTTGGTTTACTACGTTGGTTTCTGATTATGGGCGGTCTCGAAATTGGAACTCTCTTGTTAAGTTGGTCTCCTTTCTCTGGGCTATTTGGTTAACCCGCAATGCCATTATCTTCAGACAGGCGGTTTGGTCTCCAGATTCAATTCTACACATTTCTGCCGAGTGGGTTGAAAGGCATTCTACAGCTTTTACGTTGGGAAATTCTTCTTCTCGTTCGTGACGGGTTACTGTTTCTCCTTCCCCCCAGATCTCGTGTAGTCGTCTTCAGGGTCTGGATTCTGTTCCCACCAATATGGATTGTTGTATTATCTTTGATGGAGCTTGGCAAAGTGATGATCAAATGGCCGGCACAGGTTGGGTTTTCCGCCAGGTTTCTTCTCCTTTGGTCCTGGGTGGGGGTGCTAAAGCTAGTCGGACTTCTTCAGCTTTACAGTTGGAATTTCAAGCTTGTCTTTGGGCTCTCCAGGCTGCTAGGCGTAGGGATTTTTTAAATCTTATCCTTTACACTGATAGTGCTGTCCTGGCTTCTGTGCTGCGTCGCTCTTGTTTTGATGATATTTCCTGCATTTGGTTGATTGATGCGGTCAGGGATGCAATTTCTTGTTTCAATTCCTGTTGGATTAGTAAGGTTTCTCGCTCGGAAGTTGCTCCGGCTCACTGGTTGGCAGCTCGTGCTCGTCGTCGTCAGCTTCTCTTATGGTCTTTTTAGCGAGAGTTCTTTCTCTTTGCTTTTGGTTTCTTTGCTGGTTGTTTTGTTTTCTAGTTGTCTTTGTCAAAAAAAAAAAAAAAAAAAAAAACTTCCCAACCTATGCAATTCTCCAGGTAGTACCCTAAGGTAAGAGCAACCTGCAATTCTCAGTGCCCGTAGTTGATAAAGTTTGCAAATCGACTCCGATAGTAGATCTAACGGATTATGAGATAGGTCAAGATACCTTAGATGAACAAGCTGCCCAATAATTAATGGAACCTCTATTAGCCTAGTATCAGCCATGATTAATGTTCGCATGTATCGTGTATAGCCTAAAGTGGAGTTGTTCCATCTAGGCACATTATTACAGAAATGCATCGTTCTTAGCTTTCTTGTCCCCAAACCTGTCGTAAGAGTAAAAGCTTCAGGTAAAGATTCATAATTTGCTAAATCAAAAGCCAAATGTCGAACATGAGAGACGTCTGCCAGTTTGATTCCAGCATTCCAGACCAAAAATTCCTTCACTAAAACGTAGGCTGCAAGATCATGCACTAAAATGTGCATCTTGTACCTTATTCGACCGTCATCACTATCATTTTTCTCCTCTTCTAAGAAGAAATTATTCAGCAATATATTAAAATACTTCTCACCAACCATTTCCGATGTCGAAGTGGAGTTGTTGGTTGCACATTCATCATGAAGAAATCCTTGCGCCAACCACAAAGTAATTAATTGATGCTTCTCCATTTCAGAATCCTTAGGGAAGATTGCGCAGTATGCGAAGCATTGCTTTACATAAACATGATTCAAATGGTTGTAGCTCAACAATAACGATGGCAAGATATCATTTACATCTCCTGGTTGGCATTTCCATAATTCCTTATTCTCTATCAATTCCTATTCATATGCGTGCGTCTTTGACTGTAATATGCCAGCGATTGCTTTTATCGCCAAAGGAACACCCTTACATTTGTTAATAATTCTTCTCCCAACATCACTAAAAGAAGAATTATATTGAAATGTCTCATAAAAAACTCGTTGCTGTAATAGAGCCCATCCTTCATCTTCGGATAATCCTTCCAGTTTGTGTTGATAAAAGGCATGTGCCTTATTTGCGACATCAATGCTACGGGTGGTAATCAAAAATACACATCTGCGTAAATCACTAATGCTAAGAAGTGCATTTTTTTAAGGAATTCCATGAGTCTTGATTGTTTTCCCAAACATCATCTAGCACGAGAAAGAAATTCTTCCCCTTTAACAGTTCTCCAAGTTTATTTGTAACTGCACCAGTGCTTGTCAAGTCACATTTGGATGATGTAAGGTGGTCAACCATCTCATTCAAAAGTCTGTCAACTTTGAAATCCTCGAAAACACAAATCCAAATTTTCTTGCCAAAATGCATATCAACATTCTCATGTTCATATAGCCTCCGAGCTATAGTTGACTTGCCAAGTCCTGTTTACATAAGATAAAAGATTATTATCCATTATCAATTATGTGAGACGATCCTCCTATAATAAAGCAATTTGGTAATAACTATTGGGAGATATATATCATCAAAAGTAAAAATGTTGCAAATGCTAAAGGTGAAGGGACTCACAAATTATTATTAAAAGTGGAATAAATGTAAGTTTGGTTAAACATAGCACTAAATTCAAATTCTAGTATTATGAAAGGAAATGTTGAACCTAAAAAAGGTATGTGTAATTTGATTTAAAAGGAGCTATTTCTTAGGGAAGACCGGGACGATATCCATTAGATATTGTAAGAGAATTAGTTTTGAGTACCACTGCCACAACAATATGAAGTTCGGTTTCGATTCGGTATGAAACAGGTCGATTTGAGACGGATTCAATTGGCGGTTGGGTTGGTTTCAGTTCAATTCAGATTAGTATCAATTCGGTTCGGTTACCATCTATTTTTGTGCGGTTTTAATTAGGTTTAGATTGTAAAGGGTTCGGATTATAATCGGATTGGTTTGAAACAAGTTGGTTTGGGAGCAAGTTTATCCGGGTTCATGCGGATTCGGGTTCATATCGGTTCAGATAATAAACGATTCAAATTATAATCAGATAGTGATAGATATTATAGGATTATTATAATATTTGTCGCAGAGCTAGGATATATTTGTATATATTTGTGATATAGTTTGTATTCTTATCGTACTAGGTTTCCTAATAGGATTAGGACTAGTATTGTAACACTATATATATTATTCAATGGTACACACTCCAATCCAAGGAGTTTTCCCGAAATCTAACATGTTATCAGAGCCTAGATTTTTTTAGGGTTACACAAATTTTTTAATTTCCTAAAAAGATCCGATCCTTATTTGGGTCCATTGAGTTATTTTTTAGGGATTGCAGTGACTCATACTCCCTCTTGTTTTCTACTTTCACAGGAAAAGTATGCACAGGAGATTTTAGAGCGTGCAGGTATGGGCTCATGTAAACCTGCAGCCACTCCAGTTGACACTAAGTCAATACTTAGTGCAGATACAGGACCACCGGTTCGGGATCCGACTTTGTATCGCGGTTTAGCACGTGCTCTTTAGTATTTCACTTTCACTAGGCCGGATATTGCCTATGCGGTACAACAGGTGTGTCTTTTTATGCATGATCTTTGGGAA
Source organism: Chenopodium album (assembly GCF_948465745.1). Classification (NCBI taxonomy): domain Eukaryota; kingdom Viridiplantae; phylum Streptophyta; class Magnoliopsida; order Caryophyllales; family Amaranthaceae; genus Chenopodium; species Chenopodium album. The sequence goes on along the minus strand of NC_137846.1, from coordinate 23,042,269 downwards.
CCTCACTTTGAGGCATTGAAACTCATTCTGCGTTATGTTCAGGGTACCATTGATCACGGCTTACATTTATATCCGACTGTTTCTCATCGACTTATTGCTTACATTGACGCTGACTGGGGAGGTTGTCCCAATACCCGACGTTCCACATCGGGATATTGTTGTTTCCTTGGGGACAACCTCGTGTCTTGGTCATCTAAGCGTCAGCATACTTTGTCTAAGTCGAGTGCAGAAGCGGAATATCGAGGCGTCGCAAATGTTGTCTTAGAGGCATGTTGGCTTCGTAATCTTTTACTCGAGTTACATTGTCCTCTACGGCAGGCTACTATTGTTTATTGTCAGTGCTATCTACTTTTCTGGCAACCCGGTACAACACCAACACACCAAACATGTGGAGATGGATATTCATTTTGTTCGAGAAAAGGTTGCTTTGGGACAAGTTCGAGTTCTGCATGTTCCTACTAGATATCAGTTTGCAGACATTTTCACCAAAGGCCTACCACGAGAATTAATTCTGAAATTTAGGTCCAATCTTAGCGTACGCCCTCCTCCTGCTACGACTGCGGGGGTGTGATAGATATTATAGGATTATTATAATATTTGTCGCAGAGCTAGGATATATTTGTATATATTTGTGATATAGATTGTATTCTTATCGTACTAGATTTCCTAACAGGATTAGGGCTAGTATTGTAACACTATATATATTATTTAATGGTACACACTCTAATCCAAGGAATTTTCCCGAAATCTAACAGATAGGTTTGAAACGGAGTAGTTTAGGAGTGGGTTAACAAAGGTAAAAAAAGTTGGAAAAATAAAAAAAAAAGTGGCCCCGAGGTCGAAAAAGTGGCCGGACTCGGACAGTGGGCGGTGATACCTAACCTTATTTTTATTTTATTTTAAGTTGCGGCATTTTAAAATATTAAAAAATAAAGGTGGTTGGTGTTAAATAGTGTGTTTTTTTTAGAGTTTAGACATTGAAAAATAATGTACCTCCAATTCCAACAATGGCAATAGTGGAAAGACGATCAACATCCTCGCCAGTAGAACTCAGAATCATTTGCAGCAACTTCTCCCCATCAGACTTCCTCCCAATGAATTCTGAACCTCTTGCAGCAGCATGTTTCCGATTTTCTTGCAACGTTACATTAACATAGTAGCCAACAGTATTATTGCTGGATGCTACTGCTTCTCTGGCTAGCTGCACCTTTTGTAGACCATTGTTCATGGCCTCCTTGTCCAACTCATCTAACTTGGAAAGGATCTCGCAAACCCGATGACTTATCCGAATACGGAAGACAGCAGGGTTAGTAGCAGGACTAAAAAAGTTGCTACACTTTTTCTTGAATGATGGATGGTTGTTCTTCAACTCAATTTTCCTACGAAGTAAATCATATTCATAGTCATCCATGAGTTCATCAGCAGAATAGGCCATATCAGTGAGTTTTGTGAGCCAAAGATTCACAAATTTGCTCTTCTCTGCATATTTAGCACTTGCCAGATCTTCAAGAAATGCCTGGATGTCGGTGAATCTGTTTTGGAGCACTTTAAGTTGATCCTTAAAACCCCAGCAGGCAAGTGTTATCTCCTCCACCACTCGACCAGTCACCAACTTCATCCCGGCTTTCGCTGCGTCTAACGCGAGTCTTGCTGCTAAGGCTTCTGCCATGGATCAAGTAGCTGTATGCAGTTTGAGAGAAACAGAGGTTGAGAGAGTAAAACGTACAAGGTGTGTTTGTAATGAAGGGATGTGTGAGGAATGAATGAAGGCCATTGCTCAAGCTTTAAAGTTTTGATGAGTGTTGACTTTTTTACTACTTGTAAGTTTTTTTATATTTCCTTCAATCATACGGAGTAATTAATTGCAATAATTAGGCTTCAATTCATATTTTGCCAAGCTAGAAGAGGTGGTAGGAGTTTAGACATCAGAGCTCTAGAGTATTAATTTTTTAACCGAAGAGTATTAGACTAACTGCTGTATTAGTCTTGTCTAATTCATTTAATCACGCACACAGTTCCTTTCTCAAAAAAAAAAAAAAAAAAAAAAATACAGAGTAATAAAAAAAAAAAAATAGATAAAAAAAATACAGAGTAATAAAAAACAAAAAAAAAATACTTTCTTCAAAAAAGAAAAAAAAATACCAACACAGTGGGTTATTTGCTCATTTATTTATGGATCTTCTCCTTTTGTGTGTGGATTTTGACAAATTGCCTACACCCGAACTAAAACAAATGCCTACATGTTTTTACTTAAAAATTCTAATGTGGTTATTCTTCTTTATGACCATCACTATTCTTAAATTTGATTGACTAATCTTATCTCTCCTAAAATAATTGGTCAAACCCTTTTTTTTATTTTTCCTATTTTAAATTCTTTTATAATTTCTAAAAATTACTTTTTCTTTTATCGAAAATCTTTTTTTTTTTTGAAATTATTTTACAAAAAACAACTTTTAATTAAATCAAAAACTAAAATTAAATTAAAAAAAAAATCAAAAAGTGTTCTTCATTGTTCTTCGTGTTCTTCATGCTTATTCAATGTCCTTCATCTATGGTTCAATCTAACATGTAATTAATATTCTGTTTTCCTTTAGTCGTGATTGCGCAACGATTGACATCAAAGACATGGCCGGATTCAAACAACGAATTCGAAATCTAGATTTTCTCAAATTTCGATATTGAGCGCAAACGGGGTTGATTTTTAATCTTTGAATAATTGGTTTTTATTGTACAAAGTCCAACAATTGATGCGAAATCACTGGTTTTATGCAATCGAAATCAAAATTTTAAAGTTTTCCACAATCTGGGTTCTACAGGAAGTTCTAAGAAGAAATCAATGCAATTTGTTTGCGCAACCAGTTTCATCCAAAAAAAACGCATTTGTTAATTTAAATATGTTTGTGTATATGTAATTACCAGAACTGCATATTGGACATTACCTGTAGGGAAACATCTCCATAAGTTATTGGTTATGACCACACGTTATTTTGGACATTACCAAATACTGCGTTTTAAAATTTTGTAATATTATTAATTGATAGTAAATATGACTTTGGTCTTAACTACACAAATCACATTTTATGTGCTACCAAGCTAAGGTTTGATATGAATGATTACTTATACACCTACTTTAGCGGTTTTAATTCTGTAAGCATATACTTCAATATAAGTAATTAAAACATCCACTTATCTTCAACTATAAGTAATCAAAAAATCAACCTTTAGAAAATTCCATGGGCATAATTTATGCGATTTACTCATACTTTATAACTAAATAATTAAAAAATCAAACTTTAGAATTGTAAATAAGAATTTAGTCATACTTTATGCGATTTAACATTATGGGTTACAATTGATATATTTTCCATATATGAGTTATAACTAATGATAATGTTATGTTGTTTAAGGCCCAATGTCTAAGTACTAAATTGTTATTCAAATGAACCTTAGCTGTAAAAAAAAAAAAAAAAAAAAAAGAAAAAAACAATTAAAAAAGACATATAAAACACGGGTAATGACACAACAATGTTTAGGAGAAAGCATATTATATGTTCATCAAAAAAAATAGCAGTGACGCGGTATCTTTTTCAATTAATTTATACAAATTTCAAAATTTTCAAATTAAATCCAAATTTCAAAATTTTCAACTGACCGCCCTTTACTTTCGGAGGTTAGTTTCCAATATATTTGTCATAAATGTAATGACCAGAACTACATGTTGGACCCTACCTATAAGTAACATTACTATAAATTATTAGATACGACTATTTGTTACTTTGGACATTACCAAATATTGTTTGTTCATTTATTAATATTTTGTTATATTATTAATTAATGGTTAATATGACTTTGGTCTTCCCTAGACAAATCACATTTTATATGTTACCAAGATAAGGTTTGATATCAAAGGTGAATTATACATCTACTTTAGCTGTTTAATTATGTCAACATATACTTCAATATAAGTAATTAAAACATCCACCTTTCCTCAATATAAGTAATTAAAACATCAACCTTTAGAAAATTCCATGGGCATAATCGTTTAAGAAACGTAACTAAGAATTTAATCATACTTTATGCAATTTAACATTATGGGTTACATTGATATATTTTCCATATATGATTTATACCCAATGATAATGTTATGTTGTTTAAGGCCCAATGTCTAAGTACTAAATTGTTATTCCAATGAACCTTAGCTGTAGAAAAAAAGACATATAAACACGGGTAATAACACAAAAATGTTTAGGATAAATCATATTATATGTTTATTAAAAGACAGCAGTGACGCGGTATCTTTTTTAATTAATTTATTCGTTGAATTTTTAAAATTAAATTCAAAATTTTCAACTGACCGCCCTTGTTTTTCGGAGGTTAGTTTTTAAAAGCTCAATTATATTCTTGACCTACTCTCAACCTTGTAATTAACACAAAAAAACACACACACACACACCAAAAAAAAAGGGGGGGATTCACAAAATTCCATTTCTTGAGGTTCATCTTCTAGTTTTGGAGGGGGCATGGTGAAATGTGGATGTGGCGTTCCCTCTAAGATTCGAACTGTGAACAAGCCTAACCATAATAAGGGAAGGAAATTTTGTGATTGTGGAAAATATCCGGTACTTTATTCTAAACCCATTTGTAATTTACGGTTCAATTTTAATGTATATGAGTAAATATAATAATCTGTCATTAGAGTTCCAAGTAATTATTAGGGTTTATTTAACTTTTATAAATTGCAGGAGGCGGACTGTGGATTTTTCAAATTGTTGTATGATGGTGTTGTTGGATGCGTCGAGTGTGAGATGATGTCAAAGAGATTGGATGCAACTGAGAAAGAATTTGAATCTCTAACTATGAAGCTAAACAAATTGAAGATAAAAAAATCACAGTTTCAGGAACAAATATGTGACTTGAAAAGCCAATTATGTCAATCAACCATGGAGAAGAACAGATATATTGCATACACATCTATGACTTTGTTTGCACTTATTAATTCATGGGCTATATTTGTGGTCAAGTATTAGAAGATTATTGAATAAAATACATTGCAGAATTACTAGTTGAGGATTTGGTTAATTCTAAATATCATTTATTTTATTTTTTCTATTTATGTTATAATATTAAACAAAAATACTCCGTATCATTTGATACATCAATTCAAATTCATGACAATTTTTAAAAAATATGCCTTGATTGCCTTGAATACATTGAGTTATCAAAGGAAAAATGGCTTATTATGTATCAGTACTTGTATTATTACTAACCTAATATATTTTGTAGATATAATGGAATATTTACATATCCTGATTGAGCTCATATAAAATGGGGATATCAATTGATATGTTTCCAATTGTAACACATGTTAATTATATTTAATTGGTAACTAACTTTTCAAAATTAACTATTTAAAACAATTTACAAGGAATACTAAATTCATGTACAGATAGAGACCCTTTAATATTTAGAATAATCCCCTAATATAGACCCTTTAATACTGTAAAGGTTGTGAAAATAGGGAGCTTTCTAATTCAAAATTCAATGTATGAACATAAAGTACTTTAACATAAAATGAAATTAGTTACGTAGAAATTAGTTACCATACGTTACAAAGACTAAATATGTGACATGCCACCATTACAGTTTCGCCACATTGGGCCAAAATACATGCTAGTACCCACATAATAATTTACTACTTAAAACGTCTTAGGATCATAGTTGAGAAAACAGAAATACAACAATAATAGTATATAGCTCCCTGGCATACATAGATACATAGAAGAAACCTAAGTATTATAGAAGTATTCATTTCCAAAATCATAATCTTCATCAACAGGTGCAGCAGAAGCCTTTCGTACTCTCTTAGAGTTGTCGCCCTCACCTTCATCTTCATCGTCACCAACATCTTCATCTTCCCAACAAAGAACAAATGTAATTCGATAAAATGTCTTTAATTGATACTATAAACTAAAATGGGTAATAACACGAAACACATAGGGTTATTATCCATTAATATACAAACCAGACTTGTTATGTAGAATTCAGCAATATAAGTACACTACAAAATGCACTTGTGCAATTATATAAATGACAAAATAGGTGTACACTACAACTATTTTTTTTTGAAGGATACAATATACAACTATGTATAAGGTCATTATGTGAGATTAAATTAAAAATAAAAAATACCAGAATGTCACTGGAACTGAATTTAACATAAAAAACTTTCAGGTAATGACCCGAATAATAATTAGTCATTACCCTTTTAATATTAAAACTGAGAATTTTTATCATGCATTCATCAATATAGTTAATTTCCAAAATCAGGTAATCACCGGTGACAAAACAGAGAATAACCAGATCACAACATAATAGGCAATGTAATATAACATATAAGGTCATACATATAGGATCATATATGATTTTAAGGTCAACATTACCAGAATGTCTATAGAAAATTAACCATAAGGACAATATAAAAAGTCTATAACTTAAAATATAGTTAGTCATTACCCATGATTTTACAAAATAGAAATGTAACATGCATTCATCAATATAGGTTATATCCCAACATTACAAAATATATTACCAATGAAAAAACAGAGAAAACCTTAACGTCACAATACATAATTGGCAACGTACAACAGCATAAAATGTAATTACATATGTAATTAGACATGAAATTAAGGTTAACAATGCCAGAAAATTCAACAGAAAATGAAACATAAGGACAGTAAATACCTGAGTTCTCATTAAGGGCATCTATTCGAGACTGTACAGTCTCTTGGACCTCAAGCATAACAGCATTAGTGAAGATATCCGGCCTAATGCGCTTAAGCATTTCTTGCGCAGTCATGCTCTCACACATGACAGCTTTAAAGGATGTCGCACAACGGTTTCCTTTACCATCTTCCTCAGAATCATCTTTACCCTCTTCTTCCTCAACACGCTGCCGTTTTCGAACAGGAGCACGTGGTACCTCTTTATTTACCCACTTTTCATTGTCGCCATCATATAAGTAACCCAAAGCATTATGAATTGTATTTGAGTTGAATGGTTATTTTGGTTACTTTCCATCACTTCTTCCGATAAATCGACCTCAAATCTCTCAAACACCTTGGTCAACCACATACCATAAGGAAGGAACAACCTTTCCTTTGTTCCCTTTTGAACGATAATCATGTAATCAATCATCATCTTCGGCATATTCATCTTCACAGCGGTGAGGACAAAGTACATGACCAACATGTCTAGGTATGTTAAGGAGGACAGTCTCCCCTTTCGCATAAGGAAGGACTTGAAGAGAATCAAATGCAAAAGACGAGTTTGTAGCGGCAATTCATACACTTCTGGCTTTTTATCTCTGTTAGATTCATCTTCCATAAACACAAGATTAAGGCATTTCTCAACATCAAATTCCGTTTGTGTACTCCATTTTTTCCCCGGGAGCTTAGCTTGCACCCCTTGTCTGGCAATCTTCAAGATGCTGCTCAAGGTAGCTTCATCCAACTTTATCTCCTTCCCCTTCACCCAAGTGTATATTACTCCATCTTGTTTGTTTGCATGATCGAAGTGGGTGTAGAACTGTCGAACAAGGTCGGGGTATATAGGGTAATTTTCTGTAAGCAACTTGTCCCATCCTTGGTGTTTAAACCACTTTCGTAAAAAATCAGCATGGGCTAAGTCAAGGGAGTTAAAGTCTACATGTTTCCCTTCACAGATTTTTCGTTTCGCGAATGTCTTAAAGTACAATTCACGGTACAGGGAGGACTTGAACCTTTCATCATCAGTTGATGTTTGGCCTCTGCTACTACCCTATGCAGCAGGAGAGGGTGGGGTAGTAGCGACCGAAGCTTGCCTTCTTGACCTTGTGGTTGGAGAGTTGGTTGGTTGAATGCCAATGATTGTATGTGGCCCCTGTTCTCTTACGCGGGTTCTGTCGCCTTGCTGATTGCTTCACTTTAGCCATTTTATTGAAAATAAATAAATAAATAAATAAATGTAGCATACTAAGAAAAAACCGTGCTATGTATTTTTTGGTATATGAAATCATGTATTAACCATAATATTAATAGGTTATTGCCAACAAGAAGTACCATGTTGACATTACTTTTAAAGAATGACAAGTATTCATCAACATACCCAAAGGTCATTGCTAACACAAACTTAAGATGTATATATCCTGACATTACTTTTAAATAATGACATGTATTCACCAGCATACCTAAATGTCATTGCCAACACAAACATAAGATGTATATACCCTGACATTACTTTTAAAGAATAACAGGTGTAGGGAATATTTCAAGCATTACCCCAAACTTGAACTCCACTGTGATCATACACTTAAGCATGGTGGCGTCCAAAGGGAAAGAAGCTAGAGCAAAAGAGTCGCCAACAAGTTTTAGGAACTTGTAAACCGTTCACAGGGTGAAGGTTACACCCTTAACGATCCAGGAGATCGTCAACTCCAAAAGGTCTGGAACCAAATAGGGTTCGGGGATGAAGGTACAAATCCAACCTAAAAGAGATTGAACCTTCCCTAAAAAGGCCTCTACTTTATTCTTCTCGTATTCATGTGCGCTTTCTGACTAACATGCAAACAATAGGTTTACCCTAAACCTGTTTATCTATGTTGGTTGAATATAATGCACAAACAAAACTATTATCGGCGATCACTTGAATTATAATCATATTAACCCTAAACAAGATTATTAATTATCTTATTAAGCGTGATTACAAGTACAAATTCCCTTTAGACATGCATAAAAGGCGTGATCAAGCAATAACAATAAATAAGCATCAAGCAACATAATAACAATCATCATAATAATAATCATTATAACAATCATCATAAATTATAATAACAATCATAATTGAAATAATCATGTTAACGCTAAAGCATAATAATAGCAAGATCCTAGGCATGATACTAACAAGATTTATAACAAACCCTAGCATGTCACTAAGCAATAAAGATCAAAGCTTTAGCCCTAACATGATACTAACATGATATTGATATGATATTAGAAAAGAGTAAAAGGCACCCTAAACATGATACTAGAAAGCAATAATAACATCCTAACATGATGCTAGGAATTAATAAATAACAAACATGCTTTCTACAAGAATAGAGCAATAAGATTACATGCTTTGATGCCTCGTACCTCTTTCTAATTACAAAATACACATGTTAGTAACTTCAAAGGAAAATAATAAAACAAACAATTAAATTAAATAATTGAAATAGAGATTTGAGACCAAACCCTCAGAAATTATAACCTTTCACGTCTAGGGCGAAGGCAACTTCGAACTTGGCTAGGTGTGTCTAGATCTCGTGTATGCGGAATTTTGTAAGAGGGAAGGTTTAGAAAAAGAATAGAGAGAGAGAAAGAGAGAGAAGATTGTTGATTGTAGATTGATTGTTGATGATGATTGATTGTTGATGATGATTGATTGTTGATTGAATAAAAACGGAGGTTCAGGACCCTATTTAAGAAAGCAGTCCGGAAATAGGTAGAATTTGATAAGGAATAAAACTCCACTCTGTCGCCGCAAAACCGACTTTGTCGCTTGGCGACAAGCTCTGTCGCGTGGTGACTAGTCTTGTCGCGTGGCGACAAGGCTTGTCGCGTAGCGACAGGCCTGTTGTTTGGCGACAGCCTGGATTCCTACGCGCTTTCAAACACGGAGTCCACTTATCAATCAAAATTGATTTGTAAAGTCTGTATGAAAACTGAAATCGTATTTTTCATAAAATAATATTTTATTCCAAGTAAAACTTATCAAAATATAATAATTAATTCTAATTTTATTAGGACTTAAAAGAACCTTCTAGAGAATTCTAGAAGACTATAATTAATTCTAATAACTTTAGGAATAATAATTAACATTGGGCCTTCCCCTAGATCATTGGGCCGCATGTACAGACCAAACCGGGCCTAGTTTAGTATTTTGGCCATAACTTCCTCATTATTCATCGGAATTGGGCTTATAATACATCGTTGGAAAGCTCTTTGCAAGCCCCATCCAACTACACTATTATTGGACCCTTGCCGTGGACCAAACTAAACTGGATTGGCTGTTTTCATAAAATAGAGTTGTTTTTCGAAAATAGAAAGAAAGAATTTTTAATAAAACTAACCGCAACACTTGACCTTTCACACTTTCACCTCGTTCGATAATCATTCGACGCAAAAGGTATTCATCACTGGGTTTGGTTTTGGGGAGACACAAATGGGTGTCTACAACAGGTATTCACCAACATACCCAAATTTCATTGCCAACAAAAACATAAGATGTATATACCAAAAGATACAAAAATTTTAAGTCATTGCCAAAAAAAAAAAAATACAGTGTGACTATCAAAGGTAAATTGGTAGTCAATATACACAAAGATGCAAAAATTAAGAGGTCAACAAACTAGTAATCACCAAAATACCAAAAGGTCATTTCCAACATAAACATAAGATGTATATACCCAAATATACAAAGTTTCAAGTGAACAAACTACAGTTTTGATTTTCCAAACAGGTAGAGTAAAACTATTGTCATGTGCAAGATAATAGAATATACATTTTGTTGGAAACACAGAAAAAGCAACAACATATTAAGCCTTTTTTCTAAATTGAAAAACATATACCATAACAAAATAAAAAAATGCAAATTTGGACATGACAATAATCAGTTTATTTATTTTGAAAGGGGTAAATTTGGACATTATACTTTTTCAATCGACATGACAAATTATACTAACTCAATTAAAGATATGAACTATAAAAGTAACCTATAATCGGAACCGAAAAAAAAAATTGGAAATTTAAAAAAAAAACAAAATAAACAGAGTTAATTCATTCACTGTAAAACTACGGAATCTAATTCTAAACTGAAATGAAATCTAAATACACAATTTATGCATAAACTATACATCAAATCAATGGCGGCAATTCTATTAAACCTATAACAAATTTCACAAAAATGTGGTAATACCCATTTTTTGACAAAATTTTGTACATAATTTTGGTCTTTAGGTATAATCATGCCGTAAATTTTGTAAATGCAATAATTAACAAAATTAAAAACATAAAAAAACTAAAAAAGAATTTACATACCTTGTGCTCGAGTTTGAAGAAGGTTGAATGTGATTATGTGAATGGTGAAGATGGAGAGGTTTTAGTTGAGAAGAGTGGTTTTGGAAAATTGGGGATTGTGAATTGCGGTTTATGGGAGGAATACTTTTTTACCTTTTGTTTTAAATTTTTGACGGTTTTCTTTTGATTTTTTCTTTTGATTTATTTATTTTATTTTATTTTTTATTTTATTTTTCCCTCTAACCGAGGTGTGTGTATGTGGTTGGGGTAAGATGGAGTGCTTAAGTGGATGTGATAATGATGACATTAAATTTGTATTTTTTAAAATTTTTACATATAATTATATTGTTAGAAGATGTAACAAAAATCTAATTGAGGTTGTAATAATGTGACAATGCTTTCTAAAAAAATAATAATGTGACAATGCTAAATTGTATTTCCTATACTTTGCACTGTTAACAGGTAATATCATAGTACAATTTGTGTCAAAAACCTTTATACTGCAATCCGATTCCAATTCTACTTTTTTATGTCTTGTATAACTGTTCATAATTATTCCATATATTATATGCTAGTACCTATTTACTAAATAAACCCACAATGATTTGGGTAATTGTTAATGATATTACAGGTAAATACATAAAGATCACAAAATAATAAATTTGGTAATCTAAATTAGGTTTTACTTTTTTTTTTTTAATTTTTTTTAATATGCAAATACTTGACTACCACCAGTAATCTTAATACTCGTAGTATATACAAAGTATGGGTTACATGGAGTACAAAGCATTCAATAATTAGTTGAGGGTGACATATGTAGCATATGAGTGGTCATGTCATTGTTTTGTGCGACTTGTAATCATGTCAAGTATTGCCATCTATTAATGTGTTTTGTGGTAACAATAAAATTGATTTCATGGATTTGTAAAAAAATAACTTATGCTCAAGCATGCAATTGTACATATATCTTTTTTCCCGGTCTAAACTAATGCAATCAACTATGAAAATTTGTATCCAAACTAAAAAAGTTGTTAGAATTTGTAATGGGATCTTTTTTACTATAAGTAATCAATCACCAGATTTAACGACTTGAGGCAACATCTTATATAAAATACCTGCCATTATGCAATATCTTGTATAGAATACATGACATAATTATTCTACACTTTCAATGTTTAATATAGCTAAAAAACAATGTCAATAACTCTAATATATAAAAATACCATTTTCGTCAATGAACTATTTAATTTTATTTAATATATATAGAATACTTGCTATTATTCACTATAATTTCAATGTTGAATAGTTGCTATGAAACAAGGTTTTATTAAATATATGTCAGGTTACACTTTTTTTAGAAATGCTATTTTTTTGTTTTTTTTAATAAAAAAATATATAACAGTTAATAAATATAAATAAAAATAGTTAAAAAGTTTACAGTTTTTTTTTTTTTTGGTGGGAAGTTATTATTATTTTTTTTTTCTATTTTCGAAAAAAAAATTAACTACAACTTTCCTCATCCAAAAAAAAAAAAAAAAAAATTGTAAACGGTTACACTACAATACCACCACTTCAAAAATTATTAAAAAAATTAATTTAAAAAAAAAACAGTTACAATAAACTTATATATAAAGAGATTAAACTATGCAGCAACCTTCTTAATTTTACATAATTCTAGTACAATTCAACATATTTGGAAAATTGAGTTAAAAGAGGTTAATCAAGACATCATGGAGGAAGCTCAAGAAATTGTATGTTTTAGTTAATTTCAGTATTATTGGTGATTTTTAAAATTATTATTAAATACTTTACTAAATAAAAGATATTGTTACATAAATTTGTGACATAATTTTTTATTCAGTAAAGTTCGAATTTAATGCTAATTTTCTATATTTGATTCATTTATTAGAGCATATGTAAGAGGAGATCAAATGATTATGTCTTAAATTGACTCAAAATTTGTCTTATGTTTTTATTGATAATTTTTATTTTTATTTTTTATTTATTTTTTGTTTTTCTCATTTACTGTGGTTATTGTCATTAAAGTAATTTAAGTGAAGATGCATGAATTATTGTTTTCAAAATGTGTATTGACACACAAAGACTCTTGTAATTACTAATTTGGAATTTTTTTGTTGATGTTGACATAATTTACTTGACAGGATGTTCTTAACGAACGCAAAAGGCCATCAAACGATGAAGGATGCAACACATTACCTTTGAAAAAACAAAAGGGTAATGATGTTTCATGCCATGAGGACTGGATCTTAAGTAGAAAGAGGATAATCGATGAACGGAATGGACCAACAGACACTACAGTTTGCAACTGTCTACAGAATATAATGGAAGATAAAATGAGGGACCCTAAGTGGTCATTTCCTTCATTGCCAAAAGCATTGTACTTTCAATTGTGCACATTTCATGATGTGCAACCCATTAATCCAAAAAGGCCTTGTGTAGGCGGATTAAAGACTGTGATGGAGTTAATTTGGTAAAAAATGAGTGAAAAAAGGGTTACTCAATTAATGCTTGTTTGTCGAGAATGGAGTAGGGCAATACCTTTCTTTGCGAATGATTCTGGAGTGCGTCGTAGATGGACTTGGTTTAATGACAACCGTGATGAACACAAAATCAAGAGGCCAAAGCTTGATTACATCAGACTCATGAACTTACAACATGTACGTAACAAGTAGATGTTTTAGCCTTAATGTGACTTTATCTTTTATTAAGATAAAGTCTATAACTTTTTTATTCCATTGTTATTTTTAGTTATTAAATTAGAATTATTATCAGATAAAAACATAAAAAAATGTACATTATGTTATTACGAAAAAATAAGACATAGAATATAAATCAAATTGGTAAGGTAATTACCTATGTATATGTATATCAACACCAATAAACTGTAATATGAATGTGTTTGTAAGAGTATTCGTTCATCTTAAAATGTTTAACATGTATTATATGGATTAACTTACAAGTTGTTATGTCAATACCTATTTTTTTAACCAATTATTTAATGTATAAATTCCAACAATCAATATATTTATATTCATCCTTTGGGATGATTTCAGTTTTTCTATGACATGGTATAAACAGAAATGTAATTAATATGTGCGTACTATAATTATAAATTGTCATTGTATTCATTAACCATATTGAGCGCCTATAATTATGACCAATAGTGTATACCAAAAAAAAAAACATGTACATAAATATATTGTAAACATTTTTTAAATATCTTTTACAAGTACCATTATTTGATTTACCGATTTTATGATTATATGTTATTACCTTTTCAAAAAAATATGATATTCGAAATATATCCACAAAATAACATCATTATCTATATTGCTGTTTTTCGAATTTGATTCACCTTTACTATAATTTTGTACTAAGATATGATCTTTTAATATTTTATCAAAAGTAAAAGTATAACAGTTTACAATATTAATTTGGGAAGACAATTTTTCAAAATATAATGAACAATATAACCAACTTAATTTATATAACTTCTAGATTATTTATAGTAAATAAATTGAAAGATAAAATCTTTACAAAAAAATAGATGATAATGTACTCCTTAATTTTCGCCTAATGTAGTGATACATGGCACACTTTAAGGGATAACTACCGTAATTGTATTTTTTTCATTGAAAACAATCTTGACGAAAACTTTTTTATTCCATTGTTATTTTTAGTTATTAAATTAGAATTATATTAGATAACAACATAAAAAATGTACACTATGTTATTACGAAAAAAAATAAGACATAGATGACTAAAATTAAGTAGGTAATCCCTTATGTTTTTATATATCAACACCAATAATGAAAGATTTTAAAGAAATTACGTTTTATTGAATATAATAATAACATCAACCATAAAAAACCCTAATGGTTTTAACCGAAATAAAATAGGGTCATCATCAAATAAAAACATAATAACATAACCGATAATTAATGTGATTAAAAATAGCTAATCCGCCAACGTAAGATCAAAAAATTCAATATATTTTGTTATCTTGGGGACCTTTTCTGGACGTTTGGTGAATGAATCTACCGACTATGTTTCTTCATTTAACACAATATCATATAGCATTTCTACCACCTCAAGAACACGTTTTCCATTATCACTCAATGGCAACTTGTTGAACATGTATTGCTCTTTGTAGTAAGAGTTAAGCTCCAGTCGAAAGATAGTCTGAGAAAATTTTGCCACGGTTACATCATCAATCAAAGACTCGGCTTGTGTAACACCACAAACGATGATTAGTCTTTTCATAAATATCCGGAATTCGATTAAATCTTTTGCATGAATTACATCATCACCTAATATTCCGGGAAGAGGCCCATCTTTCGGGTATTCATCGTAGGGCATTCCGTTATCCATACGATACACCGTAACTTCATCGGCAACAATCATTTCAACCATAGGTAATTGCCCACAGGCAAGCAATATGTCACTTACCCTTTTTCCCCAATACAATAAAGTAAATGAGAAATAAATAACCTAAATTCAAATATGTCAAACTCATGATCAAAGACTACTTCTGGACTAGGAGGCATTTCTGAAGAAAATGAAATGATAAAGAGAAATTTTGGAAATGTTCACTAAAAGAGAAAATGTGTTGAGTGAATAACTGTGATGCTTTGAATTGGTGATTTTGCTACGTATATAAAGCATAAATATGGCACCAAAATGACTAATTTTCACACCATTTTTTGGCGCCAAAATCTGTTAACCGATTTCATTCCATAGATTAACTGATTCAATATTAGATTGCTTTCAGTTTAAACGGAATACAACCAAGAGAAAAAATAAAAGAAAGTAATAGTTAGTAATGTAAATTTCGTAATAAAATAACTAATCATATTTATAACTTTATTTTTTGACTTCAACATGAATTTGAAGGACTAAAAAAAACATAAATGGCTGTATATCAAAAAATTATAAAATATACCAGATAACCCACGAAACACCTAAACAAATATAATAGGTTATAACGTAAACTGTAGTTGGACAGTACATAATTTCTTGAATACAACATTGTTTTGAGTTATTAATTGTATTTCAGGTTATTAATTATTTAAATATACAACATTGTTTTGATGTATTAATTGTATTTCAGGTTACATTATGTCGGTAATTACCAAGTACATTACAGATTAATACCGATCAATTAATTTTCATGTTATTCAGCTGTCTTCAAAAACTTAAAACTAAACAAACGAGCTTATATAAAAATAAGTTTTGGTTGCTCCTTGGGATCTTTGTTTAAAAAAAAAATTAAAAAATAAAAATAAAACTCGATTTTGAACATGAATAAACAGATAGCAAATGAATAAATGATACAAAATAAATGTAGGAAATATATTATATACAAAATTATAATGTGAATTTATTCTGTTTGTGTAATTAGAGCTGTCAAAAACTGACCCGACCCGAAATACCGACCCTAACCTGACCTATTAACGACCCATCTGAATCCGAAAAAAATGGTGACCCGAACCTGACCTGAAACCAACTCTAGACCCGAGTTGACCCGAGTATTTGAGACCCGAACCCGAACATTAACCGACCTAGAGACGACCCGACCCGAATGTAACCCGTAACTTATTGACCTGAACCGAACCCGACCTGAACTGAAATTGACCCAAACCCGTTTTAACCCGTCAAAACCCGAATTCAAATCGACCTGTTCCTAACCCGACCTGTTCTTAACCCGACCCGAATTTAACCTGACATGCTACAAACCCGACTCGAATTTCAACCCGACCTATTACAAACCCGACTCGAATCAACCCGACTTGTTATTGACCCGACCCAAATTCAACCCGACTTGTTATTGAATCAAAATGTATAGGTCGTTATCTCTTGTTGGTATTGGAACGGAAATTGAATCCTAAATCTATTCCTTCAATATTTCACTTTGAATTTTAAGAGGTTAATTTCACAAAATGTTTTTAGGGACGAATTTCAGGGACGAAACATGTTTTCCGCAAATTATTGACTTGAATCGAACCCGACTCGAACCCGAGAATGACCCGACTTGATTATAACCCGCAAATTATTGACTTGAACCTGAGAATGACCCGACCTGATTATAACCCGTAAATAATTAACTTGAACCGAACCCGACTCGAACCCGAGAACGACCCTAACTCGTTTAAACCCGTAAAGACCCGAATTAAACCCGACATATTTTTCACCCGACCCGAATGTAACCCGACCTTTTACTAACCCGACCCAAACCCGATAAGATGTATGACCCGACGTGACCCGACTCAAGCATGACCCAACCCGAACCTGACCCACATATGTTATGACATTAACCCGTATTGACCCGACCCACACTAACCCGACCCGTTTACCCGAATTGACAGCTCTATGTGTAATTTTAATTATGAAAATCGGTTATTAGTAAATCAATTTATTCTATTTTATTTCATATCAATCTGATATTTGACTAATTCATGTTTGGAGGGAAATTAGTCTTCACATTGTGGCGCCAAATTTTGGTGGGAAAATTCGTGCAAGTTGGCGCCAATTTAGTGGTATATATAATATATTCATAGCAAATTAACCACTTTAAAGCATCATAATCTCGCAATCGAATTCCATTTTCATACTCTTTTCCAAGCTTTAAATTTGTCTTTTTAAACCCCTGATCTTTTCAATATATTCAGAAATGGCTCCTAATCCAGATGTAGTCTTTGATCATTTGTTTGACATTATTCATTTTAGTTTATTTATTTCCCACTTACTTTATAGTATTGGGGAAAAAAAAGTTAGGGACACATTGCATGCTTGTGGGCAATTACCTACAGTTGAAATGGTTTTTGACGATGAAGTTACAGTCTATCGTATGGTTAATTGGTTGCCATACGATGACAATCCGGTTGGTGGGCCTCCTTTAGGAATACTAGGTGATGCTGTCAGCCAAGACAGAGATTTCACCCAATTTAGAATATTTATGAAACGACTAATTGTTGGTCAGCTAGAGTTTCTTAAAAAAATCTTTCATCTTGAGCGCAATTCCTACTACAGAGAACATTTTATGTTCGAATACATGCCAGTGAATGAGAACGGAAAGCGTGTTCTAGAGGTTACTGAAATGCTTGATGATTTGGTTTCAAATGAAGAAACATGGACACCTACATCCTTCACCAAGTGTCCTGAAAAAATCCCCAAGATAACAAAATTTATTGACTTTGTTGATTTCACGTTGGAGGAATAGATGTTATTTTCGAATTTAGTTATCTTTTAAATTTTTTGTGATTTTAATTTCATTAGGGTTTTAAAGTTTATGTAATTTTATGATTCTATAATAAATTAATTTCACTAAATATTGGTGATAACCAAAATATATATGTGTTATTACCTACATTATTGTATAACATAGTTGTAATTTTTTGTTTTGTTTTTTTTTTTTTGGTCTGACCAGACAATTACTACTATGTTAATTATATGCATAATAGTTACTTAGTTGGAAAAAAATTGTTTACCTTTATATCAGTCAAATTTGAAATATAACAAAATTAAGTATAAACAAATATAAAACTAACAAAAAATTAGAATATTTAAAGACTCAAAATTCGTAAGCATTCGACCGTTTGAGAAAGTTTTTGATACGTATTCACATTTAACAAGCAATGATTTCTAAGCATTCGACCGTTTGAGAAAGTTTTTGATACGTATTGATGTGAGCAGTTCTGATTTTGCGATAATTAAGGATTTATGACTTATCAAACCGCTTTTTAGAATTTTAAGATTTTAAAATATGCGATCCTAATTGTAAGGTAACAAAATTAAGAAGGTTATCACTATAACATGCGATATATTAGGAGGCATGATCAAAAGAAATACGGTAATTGTGTACTTCCTTATCTTTTATTCTCTTTTTTAATTCCATGTCTTTTTTCAATAATAGTTATTTGCATATATATTGGTGATGGCCAGCCTTTTTATATGTAATTACATAAAAAAATGCGTAACATAGTTTATCTAGTTATGTTATTTTTATGCTTAATAGTTATGAATAAAATTGTTTTCCTTTATATCAGTCAAATTTAAAAGATAATAAAAGTAAGTATGAACAAATATAAAAAAAAAACAAAGGAAACAAAATATCTTAAGCAATATGTTATGTGGTAACGTTTTTCCTTTCATTGTGAACTTGTCCTTTTTTATTTTATTGGCGTTAACCTAAGTATATATATTCTATTTGATACGTAGTCGGGGATATGGTTAGTTCTTATTATGCGAAAATTAAGGAGTCATGACTTATCAAACAGTTTTAGTTTTTTTTTTTTTTTTTTTTTTTTTGGAGATTCTATAATATTATTTCCTAATTTTTAGGTAACAAAACTAAGAAGGTTAACACCATAACATGCGATATATTAGGATTTATGCTCAAAATAAATAAGGTAACTTTGTAATTCCATATCTTTAATTCCACGACTTAACAAACAAAAGATTTTGCAACAATCTTTTTAAAATAAACTAAAATTGTTAAATATTTTTTGAATATATATATATATATATATATATATATATATATATATATATTATATATTAAACATAATATCTAAACAGTTTTTTCTTCGTTTTACCAGAGATTATATTTTATTTTTCAACTAAAGGGTTTATTTATTCAAATGGAGTCGGGAGGAGAAGAAGTTGTTGATACGCAGATTAATAATTTAAACCAAAGTGATTGCTTTGAACCTGAGGTTGGTGACATTACAACATTTTTTGAATGTTTGTTTGTTACACGAAAAAATTTATATAAGTATTAAAATCTTTGTTATAACTTTTTAGATTTTAATGATGTAATTCTTATTAAATGTTTTTTGACATGACTCATATGACAAGCTCAATAATCAAGCGGAAACTGAGGACCATGGAGAGGTAGTATGTTATTTAATTTGATTGGTATTATAATTATCTCTTATGGGACATTACCTATAACTGTCACATTTCCAAATCTTTCATTTGATACAGGACAGTGACAACGGAGATAGAAGTGATGTAGACACGGACACCGATACTGATGAGATTCCTGCAAGTTTTCTAGATCCTGACGTTTGGGAAAAACTTGGGACTAAGCTAGAAGACTTTACAATAGCAGAAATGAAACAATTATCCTTTAGAAGCCACCGCACTTGCATTCAATTTTATAGGATGTACGCTAAGGTTAAAGGTTTTGGAATCCGTTGCAAGCATACAACAACAAGAAAAATTGACGGTCATCCAACTTCCCAAAAGCTTTGGTGTATTAGGGAGGGGTTTCGAGAAGCGAAACACTTGAATAGACCTGATAGGAAGCGTAGGGAAAAGGCAGTAACACGCTGCGGTTGCAAAGCATCAATCAATTTTAAATGGGATCACAGATCCGATTCATGGTACGTGAAGGATTTTGTAGCTAAGCACAATGTGCATGACCTGATTCCCATGAATCAGATGTATTTCGAAAGGTTAGTTTTTGAAAATATTTTAAACCATTAAAAACTGTTATATACATGTGTGATATTGTAAATTATTTATAATTTATTGTGTGTTTAAATTTATGACAGGAGCCATAGAGAAGTAACCGAAGGTGATTAGATTCGTATTAAAGCCTTAATTAACTCTGGAGTGAAACCGTCCATCACAATGAGGAATTTGGCACAAAGTGCTGGGGGGATACGTGAAGTAGGATTCCTAAAGAAAGACTTGTACAACACATGCGAGAAGTTCAAAAGAGAATAAATAAAGGACAGAGATACAGAAACTTTGTTGGCTTATTTACTTGGAAAAACAGCCTCAGACCCTTCTTTTTTTCTTAGATACACACGAGATGAAGATAATGGGATAGACAAAATGTTTTGGTGTGATGGAATATGCCAGGGAGATTACAAGGCTTTTGGGAAGGTAATAGCGTTTGACACGACTTACAAAGTCAACGCATACCAGAAACCATTCGTTGTTGTCGTTGGAGTAAATCATCATAGGAAAACCGTACCCTTAGGTGTTGCTTTGATTGCAAACAAAAAAATAGACACATACGAATGGGTGCTACAACAATTACTTGAGGCTGGTGGCAATGTTGCTCCATATACTGTTCTCACAAATGGGGACAAGGCCATGGCTAGCGCTATTAAGACTGTTTTCCCACATGCGCATCAGAGGTTATTTCTGTGGCATCTTATGCGCAACATCGAGGGCCACACAAACAAACGGTTTTGCAGTGGTTTTATGAAATGTGTAGACGGTGTTCGTACACCAGCTGAGTTTGAAGAGGCTTGGGAAGACTTAATGAAAGCATATGATGCAGTGTGAGATAAAAAGTGGACACAAGATGTGTACAATGGAAAGGAAAAATGGGCGGAGGCTTTTATGGTGGGACAATTTTATGTAGGCAAGTACATTCATTTATTAATGTAATTACATATATTTATTTTTATCATTGCATATTATACTTACAAAGCGCTTACTAAGTTTAAATAGTGTTTGGTCATTACCTATATCACCCAAATAACACTTTGGTTATATGTATTCATTTGAATACGTTAATAAAAATTAAATCCTGTATTGAATGTAATCTACAATACAGTGATGTGTCATTACATTTCAGAGTGTCAGATTAATATTGAAAGAGGTAATCATTAGTAAACCTAAGTGTTATTCCAAATCTTTATTTGTAAACGAAAATATATGTGATTTATTTCATTAAAGTATTGGTTAATACACATGTGTACGCAGGCATGAGAAGCACTCAAAGATGTGAGTCCATGAATAGTACATTGAAAACAGTCATAACATCAAAAATAATGTTGTACCGTTTTGTGGAGTTGTATGACCAAGTCCTTGAGCATATACGATTTGAAGAAGATAAAGATGATTACATCTCCACACATACATTTCTAGTAATCACTGGGGTGTTTCTTGAAATAAAGACACAAGCAGCACGAACCTACACAAGGAACGTGTACCTTTTGTTTTTGAAGGAACTAAGTTTTGAATCAGGACACATTGTGACCAAGATTAAAGAAGAAAAAGGGCATCGTGATGGGGCTTCAACCACTTTTTGGTTAAACGACTGTGTGAACAAATATTGCAATTACGTTGTGTGTTACAACAAGAAACTGCAACAAATGTTTTGTTGTTGTATGAAGTACAACTCCATTGGTTTACCATGTCGACATATGTTTGCAGTAATGAAGTATAAAGGAATGGTTAAGATACCAGCTGGTTGTATTCTTCGTAGGTGGACAATCAGAGCTAAGTTACATCTAAAGAACTTACTCAAGGAGCATGATTTTTAGAAGAGAAACGACCAGGTATCAGCAAATGGACGTTATGCATTCCTAACTGGATTAAGTGCACAACTATGTAGAATGGTTTCTTCATCGTATGATCGATCAACTTAGGTAAGAGACAAGTTAGCAAAAATGCTCTTGGAAATAGAAAATGAGAAAATAAATCCCAAGGAAAAGGACATTATAAAAGAAGAAAAGGTTAAAAAAGGAAAAGGCAGGGGTAGACCCAAAAAGAGCGAAGTCAAAACCACTAGGAATGGAGATATGTTCCAGGGGGTTCATGATATTGGACGGGATGTTCATGATATCACTCACGTGGTTAGTAAAGTTCCTACAACATCTGAAACAAACACGACACCTGTCATCAAAAGCGGTGGTTTCGTTGAGCTATTAAAAAACTTCCTGCCAAGGACATACAATACTGGCAATGCAGCAAACGCGACCGATTGATATGAAGTCAGCGCATTTGAAAAGTTTCCCACCATCTTTGATTGGGACCCAAATACTGATTTTTAGATGCCATAGTTCGTTTTGATTTTGAATTAAGACTTTTTTTAGTTGTTGAATAAGTTATTGAGGTTTATATTGTAATCCAATGACATAGGGTCTTAACCTTTTTATATATATGATATTGCATACTCTTTGGCATTGACAGTAAATCAGGTACTTTTGGATGCTAATATTTATATTTCTAATATTTGAATACCTTATACAGCACAGGACTCTTTGGCATTGACATTAAAACGTATATGTTATAACCTTATCATGTTTATTTCATTTTTTTTGAATAACTATTTCTTGTCAACCTTTTTTTATATTTTCTTGGCAATGACTGATATATGTATTTGAAATTACCTATGTGTTTCAATGAAAGTTTTTCCATTATATTTTTATTTCTTTAGAAACCACAGGTTTAGTTTAAATTAAGTAGTGTATGAAAGTTTTTGAAAAAAAAAATTTATTTTATGAAATTGAATATGTACGTAAAATTTGACATAAAATTATTGAAAAATCTTATTTGTTGAGGGTTTATTTATATTGAGTACTCATTGGCATTAACAGTAACTTTGATATGTTATTTCCTTATCATCTTTATTTTATATTTATTCCGTAACGCAGTAGTCTTACAAACCTTATTTTTTTATTTTATTCGCAATAATGGCTGATATATGTATTTTGGATTACCTATGTTTTCACTGAAAGTTGTTCCTTTTTTTTTAATTTTTTTTTTGTAAAGCACAGGTTTAGTTAAAATTAAATATTATATGAAATTATTTCAAAAATAAAAATATAAAAAATAATATTATATGAAATTGAATGCTCATTGAAGAATCTTATTTGTTGTGGGTTTATTTATAATTGAACGCTCATTGACATTAACATTAAAATTTATATGTTATTACCTTAACATCTTTATTTCATATGTATTTCGTAATGTAGTACTATTTCAACCCTTTTTTTTCCTTGGAAATGAATGATATATGTATTATGGATTACCTATTTTTGCACCGAAAATTTTTCCATTTTCTTTTTATTTTTTATAAAGCACAGGTATAGTTAAAATTAAGTATTATATGAAAATCTATGGAAAAAAATTAGTATTATATGAAATTCAATACTTACTTAATATTTGAAATAAAAATATTGAAGGTTCTTTATATTTTGATAATGTTTCCAAAAAAACAAAAAAAAAAAAAAAAAATAACAACAAAATCCTTTAAAAAAAAAGAAAAGAAAATAAAAAGATTGAAGTGCACAAATACACAACAGTGTTCCGGATTTTGCGTGTTTGCAGTTGCCAAAGTAAAAAAAAAAAAATAATAATTAAATCAAACAAAATTTACAACCGTCAATATCAAAAATTTACCTTTTGTGAAATGATCTTATATTCATATTTTGTAAAAAGGTCGGTTACTATTCACTCCCTTTTATCTCTCTCCATTAATGTCTTTCTCTCTCTAGCCTTTCCTCTAGAAATACACAACATCAAACTCCAAGCTAAACATGGTGAAGAAGGCGGTGATTGCGACGGCAAGAGCAACTAAGGAACTACAGTCGTATACATTGTAAGTCACATTGACTAATTTAATTTTAATTTTGTGCATAGATTTTAAGAAAATTCGTGTAATGTGTATCTTCTTTTTTTGTTTTTTTTTTTATATAATTTGTATAAATTAGAATAATTTACCATGCACTTGTTATGTTTGTAGTTTAGAATAATTCTAATTACCACAATTTGAGCGTATGTTTGTAGTTTTTGTCATGACTGCCCTAATATGCCCAAGCGTGGAGGAAAAGCCAAAGAAGGGATGGCTTCATCTTGTTGTTGAAGTTGATTGTATAAGGCATTGGAATTTCGCAAAGTTTCTGCTAGATAGTTTGGTTGAAGCTATAGCAGAATTCAAGTCCCAGGCGACACCTACAAATTTGGGAGGCTGTTCCTTGTTCTTGATGGTAAGCTACTTTTAATTTTGAAATTTATCTTTATCATACTTTTGACAATTCAAAAAAAAACCAAATGTTCTGTTTCGCACCTAATGTCTACTTAGGTTATATCAATTAATATAGTTAATGATTACATAAGTAATTATAGCTGTAATGTCTTGTATTTTATAGGTTAGGTAATGAAAAATGATAAATCTATTGATTACCAAAAATATATTTTGCTTTCGTTCCCACTATATCATGTAATCTCTGTATAAATGTATTGACATAATATTATATTGGTGATTACCTATGCCCTGCATGAACTATTCTTTATGTACACACTGATGTTGTAGTTGTTGTTTCAAAGTAAATATAGCTTTAATGTAATGTATTTTATGTTTTAGGTAATGACATACACAACTTTTTTTTTTATTACTAGTAACACAATGTTTGTAAATCTTACTCTATAATGGATTCTCTATGTGCATGTATTAACATAAGTTGTTTTTAAGGATTACTTGTGCACTGTATAAAATGTGTATAAGATGATTACCAAAGTGAATATAAATGTAATGTCCTGTAATCTACAGTTTAGGTAATGACACTAGATGAATTCAGTGATGACTAATAACATAATGTCTATAAATCCCTTTATATCAGGTATACTCTATATGCATGTATTGACATAATATGTTTGTGGGGATTACCTGTGCACTGCATAAAATAATCTTTGTGTACACACTTTGTATTGACATAATATTCAATCTCCATTATTACTTGTGCACTGTATAAAATGTTTTTCTGTGTACACACTTATGTTGTAGTTGATGATTACCAAAGTAAATATAGCTTTAATGTCCTATATTTAACGTTTTAGGTAATGACACTTGATGAATTTAGTGATTACCAGTAACATATTGTCTGTAAATCCTATTCAATCATGTAATTTCTGAAAGCATGTATTGACATAATATCTTTTTGGGATTACCTATTAACATAATAAAATATGTCTTGTGTAAACCCCTACTCAAAGTTTCATTGTTATTCGTGATGCAGGCAATATTTTGTGAGTTTTCCCCTAGAGATGGACTGTATAACATTTGGAAGTATGATTTACCTCGGACTAGGGACTGGAGTGATGCGAACATGAAGAATTTGCATGACTTAATCAACGGTTTGAAGGATGACTACAAGACAAGTAAAGTAAGTGCTAATATGTTTGTTTATAATATGTCTTGTGTATAATGTAAACTGATATTTGTGTGCAATGCAGTTAATGGGGGTGATTGACAATGTGCAATGCAGTTAATGGGGGTGATTGACAAGGAAAAAGCACAACTTGTTGGAAAGGCTCCACCACCATTTCAAGAGATGGTCGAGAAGAGGTTTAACTTAATTCAGGATAAGATTGATGATGGGGTTCAGCCACGAATCAAATGTGGAGGCTGTTGGGGAGTTATTTAGCAGACTTGCCGTCGGCAGCAAGCGAAGAAACTGTTGATGAACCGAAGTTGAAAAACAAAGGTAGGAGGAAAGGAAAAATTGCACAAAAGGATAGTGGTAGTGATTATGAAGATGAGAGTGATACTGGTGAGGGTGATTATGCAGATCATGATGAAAGTGAGGAAGAAGAAAAACCAAATAAAAAGGCAAGGGGAAGAAGGCCATGAAGGAGGCAGTAGAGGATGAGAGTGAGGAAGAAGAAAAACTAAAAAAAAAAAAAGGTAAGGGGCAGAAGGCCGTGAAGGAGGTAGATGAAGAAAATGAAGAAGAGGAGCTGAGGAGACTGAAGAGGAGGCTAAAAAAACAAAGACTGTGTTGAAAGGAAGGAAGAAGAAAAATGTTAAGGAAGTTCAAGAAAAAGTGACTGAAAAAAAGGGGAAGGGGAGAAAGAGAACACTGTATGAAGACAATGAAGTTGAGGAAGAAAAAACAAAGAAAAAATCAAAGAGTGTTGTAGACACCCAAATGTGTCTCCCCAAAACCAAACCCAGTGATGAATACCTTTTGCGTCGAATGATTATCGAATCAGGTGAAAGTGTGAAAAGTCAAGTGTTGCGGTTAGTTTTTATTAAAATTCTTTCTTTCTGATTTAGAAAACAACTCTATTTTATGAAAACAGCCAATCCAGTTTAGTTTGGTCCACGACAAGGGTACAATAATAGTGTAGTTGGATGGGGCTTGCAAAGAGCTTTCCAACGATATATTATAAGCCCAATTCCGATGAATAATGAGGAAGTTATGGCCAAAATACTAAACTGGGCCCGGTTTGATCTTTACTTGCGGCCCAATGATCTAGGGGAGAGCCCAATATTAATTATTATTCCTAAAGTTATTAGAATTAATTATAGTCTTCTAGAATTCTCTAGAGGGTTCTCTTTGATCCTAATAGAATTAGAATTAATAATTATATTTTGATAAAGTTTTATTTGGAATAAAATATTATTTTATGAAAGATACGATTTCAGTTTCATACGGACTTTACAAATCGATTTTGATTCATATGTGGACTCCATGTTGAAAGCGCGTAGAAATCCAGGTTGTCGCCACGCGACAGACTTGTCGCTACGCGACAGACCCTGTCGCCTGGCGACAAGGTCGGTTTTGCAGCGACAGAGTGGAATTTTATTCCTTATCAAATTCTACTTATTTTCGGACTGTTTTCTTATAAATAGGGTCCTAAACCTCCGTTTTTATTCATCAACAATTAACAATTCACAATTCTCAATTATCATCTACAACAATCATCATCTCTCTAAAGCTAGAAGCTTTCTCTCTCTATTCTTTTTTCTAAACCTTCCCTCAAACACAATTCCTCATACATTAGCACTAGACACACCTAGCCGAGTTCGAAGTTGCCTTCGCCCTAGACGTGAAGGGTTATAATTTCTGAGGGTTTGGTCCCTAATCTTTTAATCTTTATTTAATTTGATTGTTTGATTTTATATTTTCCTTGAAGTTACTAACGCGTGTATTTTGTTATTAGAAAGAGGTACAAGGCATAGAAGTAAGTACTTTAATTGTTTAATTGGTCTAATGATATATAAATCATGTTAAGATTGTTATTTTGGTTCCTAGTATCATGTTAGGATGCTTTCCTTAGTATGATATTTAGGGTGATTTGCTTATATCAATTATGATTTCTAGGATGCTTCCTCTTTTCTTTTCTAATAGCATGTTAGTATCATGTTAGAGCTAAAGCTTTGATCTTTATTGTTTAGTGACATGCTATGGTTTGTTATTAATCTTGTTAGTATCATGCCTAGGATCTTGCTATTAATATTATGCTTTAACATGATTATGATAATTATGATTATTATGATTGTTATCATGATTATGATTATTATGTTGCTTGATATATTTATATTGTTATTGCTTGATCACGCCCTCTTATGCATGTTTAAAGGGAATTTGTACTTGTAATCACGCTTAATAAGATAATTAATAATATTGTTTAGGCTAATATGATTATAATTCAAGTGATCACCAATAATAGTTTTATTTGTGCATTAAGTTCAATCAACATAGATAAACATGTTTAGGGTTAATCTGTTGATTGCATGCTAGTCAGAAAGCGTACATGAATACGAGAAGAATGAAGTAGAGGCCTATTATTAGGGCAGGTTCAATCTCTTTTAGGTTGGATTTGTACCTTCATCCCCGAACCCTATTTGGTTCAAGACCTTTTGGAGTTGACGATCTCATGGATCGTTAAGGGGTGTAATCTTCACCTTGTGAACGGTTTACAAGTTCTTAAAACTTGTTGGCGACTCTTTTGCTCTAGCTTCCTTTCCTTTGGACGCCACCATGCTTAAGTGTATGATCACAGTGGGGTTCAAGTTTGGGGTAATGCTTGAAATATTCCCTACAAGTGTGAAGGAGAAAAACACTGGGGAAATCGAGGAGAAATCTTCAAAGAAAAAACAGAAGGGGAAGAAGGATGACTAGAAGAAAGGAGAGAATTTTCCTGAAGTTGTACTGATGGAGAAGGGGAATGAAACAGAAAGCCTTGACTTGGTCATTTCTCGAGTAACCTCATCAATTGAAGATCCGAAAAAGGATTTTGCCATCGAGTCAGCAGTAGTAACTGACAAACCACTAGAAGAAGTGCTTGAAAAGGAGATTGAGAGCCACGATGTTGTTGAAGACAAATATGAGGGCAAAGCACTTGAGAAAGCGGAAGACCTTTTGGCTGGTGGAGAAGATGATGGCGCCAAGGACGGTGGAGCCGATGAAGGTCACGACACTGTGGAAGGTGGAGTTTCATCGACGGTTAAGCAACCAGAAGAAGTTCCACCTGCTGGCTCTACAAATGATGATGAGGCTGCTGATCAGTGAAGATGTTGATGTTACCCCTGTTGTTTTTTAGTTTGGCTTTATCATGTTGGAATTATGGTTATTACATATTATCGTTTGGCTGTTGTATGGACAACTTTATTATCGTTTTCGTTTTTTTTTAGATTACTAATTTGGCAAAAATAATTATTTCATATATGTTTTTAAATTTAACTTTTCCAAATAATGTGCACAATTAGTTTTAAAAACTTCGTTTTGTAAAGTATTTTATGTATTGCTTATAATTGCAACAAGACTTTACCTATTTTTATAGCTTATACCTTCTGTTGTGAACTTGTATTTTTTTTGTTGGAAAGGATATATTATTGTATATTTTCGACAATGAAATGCCTAAAATTAAAGTAGGATAATTCCAACACACTAAAATAGAATTTTTCTTTAACGTTTTCACTTTATAGATATTTTTATTAAATATAAACTTGTTTTTAATTTAGAAAAGGTCATATATTCATAATAGAAAATGTATTATGTATTGCTTATAATTGGAGCAGGACATTACCTATTTATAATTTATTCCTTTTTCTGTGAACATGCATTTTTTGTTTTTGGAAAGGATATTTTATTGTATATTTTATATAATGCAATGCCTAAAATTAAAGTAGGTCAATTCCAATAAACGAAAATTGAATTTTTTATTTAACGGCATTTACTATAATTTAGAAGAAGTCATTATAATATGATTTGCACATAATTGCAACAGGATATTACATGCTTACAATTAATACCTTCTGTTGTGAACTTGCATATGTGGTTTTATTACAAAGCATATTATATCGTATATTTTCTCTATTGTCATTCCTAAATCCAAAGTAGGACATATCTAATAAGCAAACAACTTGGGTTTTTCTCTTACTTTAACACTACATAGATATTCATTTGAATCTAAAATAGTTTTTAAATTTAGAAAAAGTCAAGGTTCATAATATTAATTATGTTATGTATTGCGCGTCACTAGAAAAGGACATGACCTATTGACAATTTATTCCTTCTGCTCTGAACTTTTAATTTTTTTTATTGTAAATGATATTGTATCGTATATTTTTAATGTAATGCCTAAAAGTAAAGTATGACATTTCCAATATAAGAACATTTTGAAAAGTGATTATTCATTATAGAAAATGTAAAACTGTATTGCGTAATATTGTAATAGGACATTATCTTTTATATGAATAAACCATAATTTTATTAGACTATCAGTGCTCTACCCATGAATAATTGTTACAACATCTACTTTGTTGAATTACGTTTATTGAGGGTTTTTTTTTTTTTTGTCAATTGAATAAAAATGGCATTGCATATTCAAATAAATGTTACAATAGTAGTAAAGACTTGAATCATTATTGAATAACTTGTCAAACTAGAAGTTACAATATGAATTTGAGTAAAAACTTGAAAACATAATCTAAGACTGAACAGTGCTATAGCTTTCATATTCAGACGGAAGTATCACCAATCAACCTCTCGATGTTACTTTGAATGTTGTGCTTGCTAAGAAGAAGCCTTGCCAAGTACTTTAATCGTTCAACACGCATGTCAGTTGTCTGGTAAAGTACACAAAAAAAAGGGAGTAAATTTTTTTCGAAAATAGCAACTGTTTTGTATAACAAGTAATAAAACATCATCCATACCGTGTAGGTAATTTCCTTCATGGACCTAATATCACCACACTCGATATATTTCAAGACATACATTCCACAATCATGACTGAATAACAAAAGTAGTTACATTAGCTAAAGAAAAATAATGAAAACATTTAGGTAAATGGAATGATGTTAGATATACCCATTTGGTTGTTTCTGAACATCTAATACTTCAAATACAATACTTTTGGAGTCTTTGAAAAATTGACCCATGAGATTTCTCCGCATTGTAATGCCAGGAAAGTTAATCTAAGCACAAATTCAGATTAACACAATCAATTTCAGAAAAGGTATCTGGTATCTTTTATCAGTGGTAGTTACCATATTCATAAACTATGAAGTCAGATAGTTACCATATCCATAGCAAGAAGGTATCGTTTGTCAGTGATCTTTAGCGAATCAATGATGTATACCTTTCTGATAGAGACATGACATACCAATAGGAACCAATGATTTGCAAAA
Source organism: Chenopodium album (assembly GCF_948465745.1). Lineage (NCBI taxonomy): Eukaryota > Viridiplantae > Streptophyta > Magnoliopsida > Caryophyllales > Amaranthaceae > Chenopodium > Chenopodium album. Next base: position 23,010,991 of record NC_137846.1, on the reverse strand, counting down.
GATTCTCTAACGGGTATGAATATCTGATGACCAAACACATTTGTGACACACATATCATCAAAGACATTAAAATTTTAGGTTGGACAAAACTTAGCTTGCATATCTCAAATATCTCCTACCTATTCAATCTTGGTGAGATCCACAAGCTTTAAAAAAGCTTCATAAATTTTAGAACAGTAACCAAGAATGGATAGAGTTATGTAATGCGAGCATCGTGGATCTGACTTCAGTACTAAAGTCTACAAGCAGCATATATATTCCGAAATCATATCAACAATGAAAATTAAACACTATGTATTGGAAATGTCCTACTTAAGTTTTACACATTACCTGGAATGCTGCTGGCAAAATGAGCATAGATGTGTCATTTAATCCCATTAGTATATCATACAGATAGACATTTATGAGCTGCAATTGAAAATAAATAAATGTCATGTTCCCCAAAACAAATTCAATGGGGAATTTTTAATAGTAGTATACCTGATTACTTAACCACATATCTGGATACAAACACCAAGATTCACCCACAGACAACCTGATAAATGATTGCTCTTTGTACAATAGAATTCACCAGATTCTTCTGCTTTCTCAACTTGTATACATATCTGTTTCTCCAACGGTGACAGCTGTGATACATAATTAAGATATAATGGCTGTTGTAAACACTCTTCCCGTAACTAAAACACACCCCCATTATCATCACCACTATGTACTTCAATTGCAGTTCTTTGTCCCTGAGGATTATGCAAAAGACTTCAGAACACATATAACTACACATTGCATATAGGTAATAACCAATTTAGTGTTTATGTGTTTGCAAAATAAAATTATCAATGTAACAACATATCGCCTCTTCGGTGATTGCTTCAGACGTGCATTTCTTAAGCCTCCTTGACTTTGATGATTTGGCCTACAGAGGTTATTGTTAAACGCTGTAACTCGCACACAACATTGATCAAATAAGTAAGGTTTTGGAAATTTCCTTACTATTTCAGAGATAGTTTGGTTTTCCTTCTCGGCCGAGCATGTTACTACTTTTGAATGAACATGTTGCTATAGTACATGGTTTAAAAAGGCTATGATATTAGTAAAAACTAATTGTGTAATTACAGGTAAAACTACTAGTGAATACCGTTGATACATAATATTGTTTGTAATTGGTTTGTGGCCAGTACACAAATTTAGTTGCACTTAAATATTGATGGAGATTACCTGTGCACCTTTTGCTTTTGCATTGATTTTCTTCTCCTTTTTTGGCTTTGATGATGATGATGATGATGGTACCTGTGTCAGTAAATGGGGAGCAAAAGTTTATACACAGTATTCTCTAAAGTTTATAAATGTAATAACCTACATTAGATTACAAGATAACCTATTATTTACCTTTTCCAAAATCACAGTGCTATCGACAATTTAACTCAATTGTCTTTGCCTTAGCCTTCTAAGCGACCTCTTCTCAGAGTTAGATTCTGATTCACCATTATCAGTCGTTGTTACTGCTTTTGTCTTTGGAGTTTTCACTTTGATATTAGGGCTTTTCACTTTCTCTGTTGTTTTTTTGTCCTTCACTATTTCTTCATCCTCATTAAGGTCCTTGAGTGTTTCCAGACCCGGGGGAAATTGAGGCTCAGTAAAACGAATATTTCTAATGTCGAATGAATCAACATCGAAGCCTGCAAAGTGTTTTGCTTCTACCTCGCCTTCGTCGCCGGTGTCATTCACATCTAACTTCCGTTTAGTGGTTGAGACACGTGAGCTAATGATCAACTCACCATCAGGGCTTAAGAAAGGAGAATACGAATAATTTCGATGCAGAGTTTTACCAACGATATCGCCTTCTTTGTCACTCCTACAATCAGTTGATTCTGGAACCTTTGATATACTCTGTGATATACTAGCTACTTCGGCTACGAGTTTATCCATTGTTAACTCAATTCTTGACAATTTGCAATGAATATCTTTCTCCATTGCACTAGTTTTCTACAATGAAAAAGAATAGATTATGATTGACTTGAATATGGGATTTAACCATTGTATATGAATTAAATTGTTTACAACAGAAACCCTATACCCAATTTAAATTCATTAATAAAGAATTGCATAGTTGTAACAAAATTGTATAGTTTTTAAAAGAAATTATAACATAAACCCCATATAGATGAAATTAATGTTCAAAATTACAACATTCAAAACATTAAAAAGTTTTACATAAATTCCTAAATTAAAAATTGTGCAAAAAAATTCAAATCAATTTAGAGAATACTTACTTCTGCTTTCTTAACCATAATTTGAGTTCCAAAGGTAATTGTAATTGTGCAAGTTTTGAAACAAATTCGGTTGAATAGTGTGCAAGAATGATTTAGCAAAAAAACCTAACGATAATGTTCAAAAAGATTCTTAAAATTTGAAAGATAATCTTTTCAAAATTCAAAACATAATATTTTAGGAAAAGATAATGATGAGATCCCCTAACATTATACATATTTCCTAATATTTGATTTAAATTTCTTAAGTTACAAGATTTTTAGATCATAATCTTTTAATCAAATGTGTACGTAAGATTCATTTAGATATTTGTCTAGGTTCAGCGTAAAATAAGTAGCATTCAAATCAAATTCTAATCTAACAATTGGTAATGTCCAATGTTACGTTTGGTCGTAACCAACAGATTTTAGAGATGTTTCATACAGGTAATGTGCAATACGTATTTGTGTTAAGTACGTATACACAAACAAAATTTAGATTAACATAAGTGTGTTTTTGGGATCAAACAGGTTTCGAATGCAAAATTGTATCGGTTTCTTCTTAGAATTTCCAGTCGAACCCAGAATCTTGAAAAACGTAATAAATTTTGAATTCGATTGCACAAAACCAGTGATTTAGCATCAATTGAAGGATTTTGTACAATAAAAACTAATTATTCGATGATTTTTCACCAATACCATTTACGCTAAAACTCGGAATTCTAATAACTTGTAATATCGAATATGATGGTTGGATCTGGCCCTATTTTTGATGATCATCGATGCGAAAGTAACCCTGAAGTTCAAAGATTATTAACAAGAGGTTAAATTCATCCATAATAAATGAATAAGAATGAAGAACACGATAAAGAATGAAGAACTAATTTTTGATTTTGTTTTTTTAATTTAATTTAATTTTCGGATTTAATTAAAGATGATTTTTTAAAAAAAAATTAAAAAATATAAAATAGAATTTCAAAAAAAAAAGAAAATGTATTTTTCAGAAAATAGAAAAGAAATAAAAATAGAAAATATAAGAAAAGTAATTTTAACCAACAATTTAATGAAAGGAGATTTTAACCAATCAAAGTAAAGCATACCTATGGTCATATTTGAAGATGACCATAGTAGAATTCCCCGTTTTTATTACTTTAAAATGTTTAAACTTTCTTTTTTATTTTTTTTAAATGGAAAAAAATAGCTAAAAATTCACATAAGCGACATTATGTAAATCTTACCAGCACAAATTCATTAGAGGCGGGTTGAACTTTAGTTGAAGGACGCTCTTGGTTGGGGGGAATGATAATAAGCTTTGTTATTGTCCGATACCATTATAAATAGGCATCTAGTGTTGGTGTTTGACCCCTGGCCAAAGTTCCATTTACAACTCTATCTTCCTGCTTAATCCATTCTACTAAATAGTTGGCATGGATCTTGGCATAATTCCTGTTTTGCACCACTATGATCAATACGGTGAAGTGAATCACTCGTGTTACGGAAGAGGGATGGTTTGCTCAATTCCAAACTGACGCATCACCTAATCGGGATGATGATACTCTTACAATGTCAAAGTAAATTAGTGGTGAGTAAGTATGCCACACATGTCTATCACTTCGACACATGTCCGGCATTATAGAAAGAATATCCTCTGTTTATGGCTGCCACATCATCTATTAAGAGCGTAAATTAGAAATTAGAAGCCAAATTTGCCCAAATATATTAGATTATTGTGATAATATCAAAATAAGAAAGCTCTTGGACTCTGAATATATGCCTAGTTCCTGAACATATGCCTAATCATTAGTCAACACAATAATAACACACAGGCAGTCTGCATAATGGGCATGGGTTTATAGAAACATGCAGGTCTGCAATAATGTTTTTGAGTATTTTTTCAACATTGAATTTACGACTTTACTGATTTTTTCCCCGAATCTATTTCCTTGCCTCCATAAAAGCTAAATATAAGCTAAATTTGTTGGTCGCATATTAGCTAAATTTGTAATGCATACTAGCTAAATTTGTGATGCAGATCAATTAGTAAAAGCGAAAGTACCATGTCATTTGTTGGCAAGGGGTTTCACTTGTGTACAATCAAACCCGACACCACTCAGGATGCCAGCTCTATAAGCAATATTGTTCAATTTTGTTGCAAAAATTTGATCTTTGACTTTACTGAATCCAGTGATAATAATAATCAAGTACATCTACTAGACTACTATGGTTAGTTCATTTCACATTGGAAGAGAATGTACTAACTATGTACCGACTTGAAGAAAAAAAGCAGGACCTCATATTATAGATGGTCTAATACTAAATGTAAAAACTCTTGGCCCTTTTCTTTAGTCAATGAAAATTGATTTGAGTAGGGGCTCATATTATCAACCAATATATTTGTTTGATGCATCTTTGTAATACCAAAGGGCAATATATTTAACATGCAGTAGAATTTTAGATACCTTCTCATCACTTTGTTGATACAATGCATCCCTGTAAAACGGAAGGCCACCACTAGCAGATTCCACACGCGTACTTTACACACGTAACCAACTTAAATCAGATTATATAGCTTAAGTTAAAAAAAAATAAAAAAAAAAATAAAAAAACCTATAACTAGAATTAGAATATAAATTACTACCTACATGCTAAAGGATCAATGCCCTTCTCATGTTGAGAACCAAGAATTTGAGGATCTGTTGGATCATCAGGTTGCTGCTCTTGAGAATTAATATGCTGCCGAACTTGAGAAATCGCTGGTAAACCAATGTGAATATGCTCCTATGACCATAACTGAAGCAATAACAAAGGCCCTCCTATCTCCTTTGCCTCATGTCTACATGCTCGACATAATTGCCTATACAAAAAAGTCAAGTGTTGCACTCCCCCAACTTTAGTTTCCTGCTGTCTGAAAATCTTTCAAAAGTGGTAAGTAAATAAGCTGAACTGCATCACCAGATTTATTAGCAAACAAAACAGATCCCATAAGCATAAGTGTATATGCTCTTGTAAATCTCTGCACAGTAAGCTCATTAGCATCCAGAGACAAGTTTGAGAAGTTTATCCTCGACCAAGATAATCATAGTGCAGAACCCTTAAGTGCTGGCTTCAGAATTGTATCATTAACCCCTATCTTAACTCTTAACAATTCTTCAACTAGAGTAGACCAGTCAAAAGAAGTGGAATCGATGACATCATCACCATGTACTCGCAACCCTAACAAGATGGCAACATCCCCTAAAGTAACAGTTGCCTCGCCAACTGTTAAGTGGAACATGTGAGTCTCCTGTCTCGACCTCTCAACCAACGCAGTAATGAGAGTTCGATCAATTCCTACTGAACATTGTAATCTATGCACTCCATAAAAACCTGCTTGCTTAACATAACTTAGCATTCAATGAGTTAAAGAAAACAAATGCTCCCTACATGACAATACCTTATCCCTTCCTGCTGTTCCCTTCCATCCACAATCCTATGATCCTCCTGGCAAATAAGAACCGAAAGATCAAGAGGGCCCGAATAGTTTGATTTTTGGGTATAGAGTATAGTTTAACAGCATCTTTTAACTGCTGCAAAGTATCAAACATTTGACCAACTTGAAACTCACCCTCAAGAGAAAATTTGTTGTTCCTGACCAAGTTCTCCAAGCACTTTTGGGTCTACATCTGGAACATTGTTAAAATCTTGTGTTGGTGCACTTTCCTTAATAAGAATCTCATTATCTTCTCTCACATCACCATCTTCACCCTCATCCCTATCTACCATAACATCATCACCTAGCAAATTTAGCTTGGGGTGTAATTAATTATTATCACCGAAGGAGGCATAACGTGTATGAGGTGAGGGAGTTGGAGAAGTCACATCCGATAAATGATCAACAATGTAATGGTCATCAATAAGCATTCTTGTAAATGATACCCTCCCTTCATTAGGAATTCTTCCCGGTGAGTTTGAGAGCATAATCAACAAAGATTGAATTGTAGGAAAAGAACCCGTGTTGTTGTCCACCATACTTGCTTGCTAGGGAACCAATTCTAAACACAATTGAATATTAGACATTAAATATTGTTTAACAGAAACCCACATGTCTCTAAATGAGCTATTATCATTCAATCGAATAACAACATATGAGTTGTGTATAGGATACCTCATTCTCATCTTCAACTCAAAATATTGAGAATCACACTCCGCAACTTCATATATCTAACTCAAAACCTCCGAGAAACTCATAGAACTATAAATAAACAAAAATCTATTCTCCCCACAAATATATGGCACGTCACCTCTTTTTTTAACAAGTTCCCCGTGCATATAACGGAGTAGGGGGAAATTTGACATCTCCATATTCTAGATAAAGAATTCCAGCATGCAAATTACACAAAACGTCAAAACCATAATATAAATCATATACTCATAAGTAAATTAAGAATAGATTAATTAAGTAATAACTGCATGCAATGATATCATTTGAAGAAGCCAAATTACTAGAATAGAGATGGACAAATGCCACCACTCGTAAAGCATCAAATTATAACCCATAGAAATAATTGCATTATCACCTTGAAATTTAGAAGTATACGCTTGTTCCGATTCAGATCCGATTGTCCGCATCTGAAATCCGTGAAAACCCTATTGTCTGGCTAAGCACCTACACAGGAAGAGAGGATTAGTTAACCCCGGGGTGAATCCGGGATAACCACTTCGATGATAAAGTTAGAAAGTGTTTGAGAGAAAAGAGAAGACGATATGAAGAGAGAGAAATAGAGAGAGAGAGAGAGAGTAATAAATGCTACTTTTCTTTTTAGATAATCTTACCTATTTATAATGACTTCAACTGCCAGGTGGCTGCATGCCATGAAAACCACTTTATGCAAAGTGTCGATTAATCAACGCCACGTGCTCAGTTTTAAGAGGTGCCGATATGTATGCTGTTATTTGATGGTGTCGATATTGGTTTTATCATTATAAACCCAAAACCGTTTAGACTGTAAAAGATTGGTTATCGGCACTGTACAAGATATCGGTATCCTCCCACACAACTAGCCCCCCAAGTGAGGACGTTAGAGCAGCTATTGTTCTCACTTTTATAAAAGGTCTGCGATTTGTTTGATGGATTGGACGAGCAAATCTGAGTTATATGTTTCTTTCACTCTGTCTAGCAGTTTTGATCTCGATTTATGTTGTGCACACTTTGGTTTGTTAAAGTGTGATTGTGAGAACCTAGAATTGTTGTTCTGGTGTATATTTAATGAAAATAGCGAAAAACTCCGTTTTCCCCCCAAAGTGACCTTGTTTGCGGATTGCAAAAAAGGTCTACTTAAGACACTAAAGGGAGCGAAAAACTCCGTTTTCCCCCCAAAGTGACCTTGTTTGCTGACTGCAGACAAGGTTTACTTAAGACACAAAAGGGAGCGAAAAACTCCGTTTTCCCCCCAAAGTGACCTTGTTTGCCGACTGCAAAAAAGGTCTACTTAAGACACAAAAGGGAACGAAAAACTCCGTTTTCCCCTCAAAGTGACCTTGTTTGCTGATTGTAGACAAGGTCTACTTAATACACAAAAGGGAGCGAAAAACTCCGTTTTACCCCCAAAGTGACCTTGTTTGCCGACTGCAAACAAGGTCTACTTAATACACAAAAGGGAGCGAAAAACTCCGCTTTCCCCCCAAAGTGACCTTGTTTGCTGACTGCAGACAAGGTTTACTTAAGACACAAAAGGGAGCGAAAAACTCCGTTTTCCCCCCAAAGTGACCTTGTTTGCCGACTGCAAACAAGGTCTACTTAATACACAAAAGGGAGCAAAAAAACTCCATTTTTTCCCCAAAGTGACCTTTTTTGCCGGTTGCAGACTCGAATGTGAATCGTTTAACTAAGTGAACGGGAAACCTAAAAATTGCAATTAGGGAACAATTGCATATCTTTGCTCTGGCGAATCGTCTAAGGTATTTACAAATCCTTAGTTTTTATTTTGCATGTTTTCGATTTGTTTTCGATTTTAGCTTTAAATTGGTGCATTAGATGTCTGGTAGTAGTATTGAAGAAGAACAACCTACCCTTAGCACTATTAGGCTCCGTCTTATAAGGCAATCACTGGGAAAAGATATCGGCAAAAAGAAAGGGACTGCTTCTTCTCTTTCTGACAATATTGACGACCCCTTTCAGCCGGTATCTGCAGAAGAGCAAAAAGAAGCCTTTTACCGTCATAAAAAATTGGCCGACTGCGAGAGAGCGGTACGCCCCACTAATCCCAATATTCCGGACGATATTGAAGTTCTCGATATTGAGCCAGTTAGCGTTCAATATCATTTACGCAGTTTTGCTGACAGGCCCGTTATTGATGAGTACGGTTCAAACGTTGGTAATATTTGAGTCAACATTGCTACAATGCCTAGGGTTAAGCAAACAAGTTATCAGCCTCAGGCTGCTGCCGATAGATCTGAGCTTAGCAGGAGGCCTAGGCAGGCGTAGGTAGTGAGTTCTGACAGCTCTAAGTTCGAGAGAGACTCTAAATCTCCCGTGGATGAATCTGCCCTCAGGTTTGTACTAAACGATGACAACGAAGGGGGTGAAGAGGTTAATCAGGAGGAGAACGCCGATACTGAAGAGAGGGCCGAAATTATCGATCTTATGGCTCAGGTTACCCATGAGGAAAGCCTTGATGAAGAGTATAACTCTGAGACTTATGATGCCGATTGTCATCCCCTCAACATTCCTGCCAGCAGTAAGGTTGCCGAAGCTAAAGTTAGCGATAGTTGGCTGTCACTGGCAGAGGAGAAAGATTATTGCCGGCGTGCCAAAAGGTTCTACAGATTGCCAGATGGGTATGAACTCACACTTCCTCCTTCATCTTCTACTGTCCTTGATTGTCCGGCTGGTCATGTCGCTATCTATGCCAAGCATTTTGATTTCGACATTCGCTTTCCTCTTCATCCCTTCATCGCGAAAATTCTAAGGGGTTGGAATGTCTGCCTTGCTCAGCTTACTCCTCCTACAATCCGAGTTGTTGTCGCTTTAGTATGGGTTATGCTATATAAAAATTTTCCACTAACCCTGAATTTATTTCGAAGACTGCTATCCCTTAAGCATGATGGGCAATCTGAGGGATGGTGGTCAATGTATATGGCATCACACAAATATACCGTCAACCCAAAGCTCACAAGCTGCAAGGGCTGGCAAGACAAGTTCTTTTTTATGTGTGTCCCTAATGATTTCCCTATCATGAGAACATTCTTTCGGCCCCACCCCCACTTTGGAAATATTTCCGATAGGGAGCTTGGCGAGCAAGAACGTAAAGCTTTTGATTATTTTGATACTGAGAAAATTGATATCGGGGGTGGCAAAACGCAAGTTGTTCCTAAAATTTGGCTGCCGAACGTGAAGTATATTCTTGTCAATGCTCCATTATCATATGTCGGTCTATGCTGGACTGACAACTATAGTACTTGCCTCATATTTTATTTTAACCTGCCTTCATATATTACGACTTTGTCTCAGACTTACTTATCGTCATTCCTTAACACGCATATATACATACCTTATTTACTTACTTTTTATTATTATTATTATTATTATTATTTTTATTATTATTATTATTATTATTATTATTATTATTATTATTATTATTATTATTATTGCTGTATATCATCATTTATTTTTATCATTATTATTTTTTACTCATGGACACGTTATCGCCAAATGCAGGTGCCGATAAACTAGATAACAGGGCCTTGGGACTTTCCTCTGACGGCAAGAGAGTTATCAGACGTTGTCCAGAGTCACCCAAACCCAGTTACGAAACCTTGGTGACATTTTGCACCCGTGCCCCTACCCGCAATCTAAAAAGAAGAGATGAGGATATGGCGCACGAGAATGTTTGAAGGAACAGGCGACTGGTATCTCTTTCCAATCGGTGTGGTGGTGGGAATGCCGCCATTAGCTCTAGAAGGGAAGAGGAGCAGCCACCTAAACGGCCAAATCGAGTACATAGCAGCAAAAACCTCCATCTCCCCCCAAACATGCTAAGCCTTTAAAATACGACTCTAATGTCGTGACAATAAAGAAAGTTGTCCCAGCCAACGCTGAAGTGGAAGATATCACCGAATCCCAACCTCAAACTCAGGTCACAGCCGGGATCCCTCCCGAGCCTCATAATGTCGGTCTAGTCAGCTCTGACGTTAGCATTCCTAGTATTACTTATCAGGCTAACCAATGGATAGAGCGGGCAGAAGGGAAAATTCCGAATGAGGTTTTTAGGAGGGTTGCTGCCCCAGAGGGTCGTTCTCAAGATCGGTGGCAGCCTGAGATGGACGTGCTCCGCAATGAATCCATTTTACCGATGACGCACTTTGAGGTGGAAACCTAGGGTATCAGCTTTTGCGGAATTTGGCCACCCCTGTGACAGACCCACTGGCCTTATCGACCCTATTGCTGCACAGCATATGCACGACCTTATGAAGGTACTTTCTTAAACTTCGCTTTGCAACCTACGATTTATCAGTTTCAATTTTAAGGTTTTTTTTTTAATCTTATTTAGTTGCTTTTGGTGAGTAGGCCGTTACTTCTGGGACTGAGCTTGTTGAAATGTACCGGTACTACCAAGAACATCATCATCTGGCTTCTGCAAACCGAGAATCTCTTCAATTGTCTCTAAAGAATGTTGAACGGGCCCTTAACGACATCAAGGCAGCAAAGGCTAAGGATGATGAGGATTTAAAGGCTTTGCGGGACAAGGCCAACAAATTTAAGGGCCTCAAAGAAGAAGTCAAGCTCCTCAAAACCCAGTTGTCTGAAAAGAGTAAGGTTGCTGACCGACTTCCTGTGCTACAAAAAGAGCTCTTCGATGCCAAAAACACAATCGACACATTAGAAGCTAAGGTTCAGGAGATGGAGTCCGAGAAGCCTGGTATTCTTCAGAGAGCTGTTAACCGGTACCTAAATTCTGCCGCGTTCATTGAGAGGTTGCAGGATCGGTTTGACGGCGGCTGGACTGCTGCTCAGAGATGTGTTGCTCATGCTGCCGGTTGGACCAAATCTGACTGGGCTAAGGTCGAGGCTGCCTTCATCAATAAAGCTCATGCAAAACCTTCCGGCTTTGAGCAACAGCAATTTGCGGATGAAGACATCCTCAACGTGCCAACCGAGACTGACGTTGTTGTGGACCCCAACAGTCTGAATTCCCCAATGCCAGAAGAAGAGAGAACCCCTGTAGCTTAAAGGGGCGGGCAGTCATCACCGACATCCTCATGTGGCTCCTGTGTGATAGGGCCTTATTTGCTTTGAACTGCTTATTTTAAGTTTTAGTTTTTGAAAAAACTTTTAGTTTTTTGACAATGTTGTATTATCAGCATATACCTCTTTTTCATGGTGATGCCTCTCGATTGTCATTCCAACGTTTTTATTTCTGTTAAAAGGTTGCGTAGAAATTTACTGCTTAACACATATACATATGCTTAATCATTTTTACTACTTGTTATATATGCATATGCTTGGACTTTCAAATTTTAACTTGTCTCTGTTGTAATTTAAAAAGGAATTGGATAATACTCACTTAAATGATGTGACTTATCAGCGTCTTAAAAATTGCCTTAAAACGGCTCATATTTTCGTGACGACTCATATTTCCGTTTTTCATGTTATCCAATTTGAGCGGTGGGTATTCTACTTCCTGCCCCCCCCAGTATATATATTCGCTTCGCTAGTATATACACTGTCAATCTTTGTCTGTATATACATATATTTAAAACAACAATGTAACGCATTGTTGCTGTTTCAGAGTATAACATTGGTCACTCACTCCACCTTATATTTACGGTTAGCTGAGTACCCTTCTCAGCGATCATTGTTGTGGCTATGCCTTAAATCGACATATACCAGTGCATGATTTTGCCGGTATTATATCTTGAACTAGCAACCTCACGAGTTAATGAATACAACTGATCAGGTTGTAAGAGCATTAACGTCGTGGAAGTGGTTTTAAGCTGTCCATCCCATTTAACGATGGATTGTTAAATGGAGAATGCCCATTCAACTTATATACCAGAAGTCGTACCTTATATTATTTATCGGTATTATCTAACCAAGACCATTCAAAAGTGTTACATGTTATATCGTACCAAACATAATATTTTTTCAAGACTGCAGAGTTTCATACATTTTTTAATGGTTTTCCATCCATTGTTTCTAAGTAGTAGGACCCTTGCATAACCATTTCTCTGATTCGGTATGGACCCTCCTAGTTTGTCGATAACTTTCCATCAATATTCCTCTTTCCTGTTGCTGCTGTTCTACGGAGGACTAAATCTCCTATATTAAGTGGGCGATGGCTTACTCTCTTGTTATATTCTCTAGACATCCTGTCTTTGTAGGCTGCCGATTTGATTGCAGCCATTTCTCAGAGTTTCGGTAGGAAATCAAGTTGTTACCTTAGGAGTAGATCATTTTGCTCTTCAGAGTAATGTTGAATCCTGAATTTCGGCAACCCAACCTTAGTCGGCACCACAGCTTCTGATCCAAATACTAGATTGAAAGGGGATTCGCCTATTGCTTCTCTAGTTGTAGTTCTGTTTGCCAATAGTATCTCTAGCACGAGATCTGCTCATAACCCTTTTGCATCTTCAATTTTCTTTTTGATTGCCGCTATTATCTGCTTATTTGCTGCTTCTTCCTGGCCGTTTGAATACGGATGACATACCGTTGCATATGCAAATTTAACCTTGTACAGGGCTAGAAGGTCTTTTACCGGCTTACAATCAAACTGAGATCCATGATCGAAAACCATTGCCATTGCAATCCAAATCTTGTGAAGATATTTTTCCAAATGAACTTCTTCAGCCTTGACGTCGATATCTTTTCCACTAGTTCTACCTCTATCCATTTTGTGAAATAATCAATTCCCACCAAAAGGAATTTCCTTCCAGTTGTAGCTGACGGAAACGGCCCTACGATATCCATCCCCATTGTGCAAACAGGACTGGATTAAATATCGACATTAAGTCATTCGGAGGGAGATTGATAACTGGGGCGAACTTTTGACATTTTTCGCACCTTTTCACATATCGGATAGCATCTTCATTCATTGTTAGCTAGTAATATCCTCGTCTCATTGCTTCTCGGGATAAAGCACGGGCTCTAAGATGATTTCCACAAGTGACTTCATGAATTTCTTCAATGAGTCTTGCGGATTCATAATCTGTTATACATCTCTGCAAAGGGAGCGAGAATCCTTTTTTGTATAGCTGCCCTTGATGTATAATGAACCACACACTATCTTTCCTCAGTTTTCTTACCTCTCCTTTATCAAGAGGTAGTGCCCCATAAAGGATATACCCCAAGATCTTATCATACCATTGACTGCCGTTATCCACACATAGAACCTGCTCCGATGTTTCATCTATACTCCTTTGTTTCAAGATTTTCACCATTACTGTTCTTTCCAGATCATTGAAACTTGAGCTTGCCAACCTCGCCAAGGCATCAGCTTGCGCATTCTGCGCTCTCGGGACTAATTACACCTCGAAATGTTGTAGTTGTGTCGTTAGCTGATTGAGCTTTTCAAGATACTTTATCATTATCGGCTCTTGCGCTTCGTAATCTCCACTGAACTGGCTCGATACCAACTGGGATTTAGTTTTCAATATCAAACGCCTCGCTTCTGCCGCTATAGATAGCTGAATTCCAACTATGGACGCTTCATACTCCACTTTGTTATTGGTAGCCTTAAATTTGAATTTCAAAGCATATTCAAAGACAGTACCATTTGGCACTGTTATCACTATACCGGCCCCTGAACCAGTTGATGTTGCCGATCCATCTACTGATACTTGCCAAGTTCCTAACGGCTCCTCTTCATCATTGTAGGATGTCTCCACAATAAAATCTGATAAGGCTTGCGCCTTAATAGACACCCTTGGCTTATAATGCAACTCATATTCCGACAATTCAACTGCCTTTTTTTAGCAGTCGACCTGATGTATCCATTTTCTGCAATGACCTCTTAAGTGGATGGTTGGTTAGTATCTCTATCGGATGAGCATCAAAGTAAGGGCGCAACTTTCTTGCCGCCATCACTACAACAAGTGCCATTTTCTATCACTGGATATCTGCGTTCAACTGCGTTTAACACATGACAAAACAAAATATATCGGCATCTGCTGCTTCTTCCTTTCTACCAACAACGCTGCAGCCACTATTTTTGGTGAAGCCGATATGTACAACTATAACTGCTCACCCCGTTCTATTCTAGCAACTGTTGGAAGTTTTCTCAGATGTTCTCTTACCACCTCTAAAGCTTCACTTTGGTCTTTTCCTTACTGGAAAGTTTTATTTTGTCGCAGGACTATAAAGAATGGGAGCACTTTTTCAGCTGACTTACTTATGAACCGAGTCAATCCTGCCATTCTTCCTGTAAGCCTCTGTATATCACGAATTGTTTTTAGTTGTTTCATTTCGAGGAGTGCATTCACCTTGTCAAGATTTGCATCTATACCTCGTTCACTCACCATAAACCCCAATAACTTTCCTGACCGGACCCCGATACACACTTCTCCAGGTTGAGTTTGATCTGGTACTGCCGTAAAGTATTAAAGGTCTATTTGAGGTCAGCTATGTGATCTTCCTTCACCTTACTCTTCACAATCGCATCATCCACATACACCTTTACATTTCTCCCTTTTTGCTTCTCGAAGATCTTATCAACCAACTTTTGGTAAGTCGCCCCTGCGTTCGTTAACCCAAACGGCATGGCTTTTTAACAGTAAACTCTGGCATCCGTTATGAACGCCGTTTTTTCTCTATTTGATGCATGAATACTGGCTTGATGATATCCTGAAAATGCGTCTAAAAAGCTAAGCATCGCATGGCCTGATGTAGAATCTACCAGCTTATCTATTCGGGGTAAAGGATAACAATCCTTGGGGCAGGCCTTATTCAAATATATGAAATCCACACACATTCGCCATTTTCCTGTCGGCTTTTTCACCATTACAACATTAGCCAACCATTCAGGGTATGTGCATGGCTCTATGAAGCCTGCCGCTAGGAGTTTATTGATCTCGGCTTAAATTGCCTCAATCTTCTCTGTTGAGAAGTTCCGCTTCTTTTGTCTCACTGGCCTGAATTTTCTATCAACACTCTGCTTATGCACCATCACATCGGGGTGTATCCTTGGCATTTCGTCTGTCGAGAAAGAAAACACATCCGCATTCTCCCATAGCAACCTGATCAAATTACAACTCATTTCTGAATCCAAGTCGGCACCTACTTACACTGTCCGGCTAGGATCACCTGGATAAAGTTCAACTTGCACCGTTTCTCATCCAGGTGCCGGCCTTAGTACTGTTACCGGCCTCGTATCAAAGTTTTCCATTGACAAATCTCTAACCGACAGTTCTCTGTCCCTTTTCGGGCTATTCGCAATTGGGCTTTCTCGCACTAGATTCTTCAAGGCGGTCACATAGTAGCACTTTGCCATTACCTGCCCCCATGCACTATAGACACCCGAATGTGTCTCCCCAAAACAAAACCCTGTGATGAATACCTTTCGCGTCACTTGATTATCGAACAAAGTGAAAGTGTGAAAAACCTAGTGATGCGGTTGTTTTTATTAAAATATCTTTCTTTCTGTTTTCGAAAACATTTCTTTTCTTACTCTATTTATGAAAATAGCCAATCCAATTTAGTTTGGTCTATGATAAGGGTCCAATAATAGTGTAGTTGGATTGGGCTCGAAAAGTGCTTTCCAACAATATATTATAAGCCCAATTCCGATGAATAATGAGGAAGTTATGGTCAAAATACTAAATTAGGCTCGAAATGAATTTTATATGCGGCCCGATGATCTAGAGGAGGGCCTATTAATTATTATTCCTAAAGTTGTTAGGATTGATTTTAATCTTCTAGAATATCTAGAAGGTTCTTTTAAATTCTAATGGAATTAGGATTGATAATTATATTTTAAAGAGTTTTATTTGGAATAAAATAAGTGTTTATGATAAATCCGATTTTAATTTGATAAACACAGAATTTGCTGCATATTAAGAAAAGGATTACGTACAAAGCGCATTTTATCTTTTAATTAGCGCCAAACGACAGAGTATGTCGCCAGACGACAAAGTTTGTCGCCTGGCGCTAACGTCTGTCGCCTAGCGACAGATGCCAGTTTTATTCCGTATAGAACTTGAAGTATTTTCTATCATTTTCGGACTATTTTTCTATAAATAGGGGTCGTATCTCCCTGTTTTCATTCACCAACAATCACCAATCATCTATTTTATTCTCTCTCTCTAAAAGCTAGAAGCTTTAACTCTCTATTCTTTTTCTAAACTTTTCCCTTTTACAAAATTCTGCATACATTAGTTCTAGACACACCTAGCCAAATTCGAAGTTGCCTTCGCCCTAGACGAGGTTTATAATTTCTGAGGGTTTGGTCCTAAATCCCTATTTTAATTATTTAATTAATTGTTTATTATTTTCCTTGTAGTTACTAACGCGTGTATTTTGTTATTAGAAAGAGATATGAGGCATCCAAGTAAGTTATTTAATTGTTATTATTTTGATATAGAAATCATGCTTAGATTCTTTTGATTCCTAGTATCATGTTAGGATGTCTTTATGATTCCTAGTATCATGTTAGGATGTCTTTATGATTCCTAGTATCATGTTTAGGGTAATAACTAATATTTCTAATATCATGCATGTTTCTATGATGCTTCCTATTATTTCTTTATATCATGTTAGTATCATGATGGGGATAAAGCTTTGATCTTTATTATTTAGTGACATGCTAGGATTTGTTATTTATCTTGTTAGTATCATGCCTAGGATCTTGCTATTATTATTATGCTTTGATAAGATTGAGAATATTATGATTGATGATTGTGATTGTTATTGTTGCTTGTGATTATTATTGTTATTGCTTGATCACGCCCTCTCTTACAGGATTAAAGGGAATTTGTACTTGTAATCACGCTTAATAAGATAATTAATAATCTTCTTTAGGTTAATATGATTATAATTCAAGTTATCGCTAATAATAGATTTGTTTGTGCATTAAATTTAACCAACATAGATTAAACAGATTTAGGATTAATCTATTGATTGCATGTTGGTCAGAAAGCGCACATGAATATGAGAAGAATAAAGTAGAGGCCTATTATTAGGGCAGGTTCAATCTCTTTTAGGTTGGATTTGTACCTTCATCCCCGAATATCGAGTCATGGTTCCAGGCCACTATGGAGTTAGCGATCTCATGGATCGTGAAGGGGTGTAACCTTCACCCTGTGAATGGTTTACAAGTTCCTAAAACTTATTGGCAACACTTTTACTCTAGCTTCCTTCCCTTTGGACGCCACCATGCTTAAGTGTATGATCACAGTAGGGCTCAAGTGTGGGATGCTTTAAATATTCCCTACAGCTCTACTTTGCCCAAATTTGATACATATTCAATGGTGAGATGATAAGTTGATACCACTGCCTGCACATCATGTATTATCAGCCTTCCAAGGATTGCATTGTACGCTGACGGTACATCCACCACCAGGAATTCTGCCATCACATCCCTTGCATTCGTGCCATCACTGAATTTGACCGGCAAAACTATACTGCCCTCCGGCCTCATAGTTGACCCGTTAAAATCGATCACTGGATAGGACACCTGTGTCAGATTTTGCCTGCCTATCATCATGTCATTGAATGCCTGCATAAACAGGATATTTGCCGAACTGCCTCCATCCACCAAGACTCGCTTGATGTCGGCCCTGTTAATTGTCATTATCAGCACTAGGGGATCATCATGTGGAAAGACAATTCCCCTAGTATCCTCTTTTGTAAACATCACATCAGGTATACCTGCCGGTTAGGGGCGGCTGTCGGCATCTAATGCATTCACTATATGGCGATGCTCCGACAAATGCTTTCGCGCTCCACTTATTGTTCCTCTGTGAATCGGCCCACCAGTTATCACATCAATTTTCTTCCAAATGGAAAATGATGGCTGCCCACCATCTCCCTGCCGGCTTATTTGTACTTGCTGCCTTTTAGGCATTTCCTCTAGCCGCTGACGTTCCAACTTTCGATACGGTGGTGGTTGATTTCCCCCTATATGCAGCTGGTATTGAGTCAGATGACCCTTCCTTATCAGCTCTTCAATGTTGTCTTTCAACTGCGTGCGTTCTTCAGTATAATGCCCGACATCTCGATGGAACATGCAGTATTTCTTGGCATCTCTTCCCTTGGCCTTCATGGGCATGGGTCTCACCCATCCCTCCCTGTTCTTGTTGACTGAGTATATAGCAGCCCTAGGCGTATTCAGTGGAGTATGTGTATTATACCGCATTGGTGCTTTAGCACCCCTGACCTCCTGCCGACTTCCTTCTCCCCTCATTAGGGCCGAATTTTTCGGCCTTCCACTTCCTGAGGCTGCTCCCTCACACGAATACTACACTTTGTCTATTGGGACAACCCAACTGCTTTTTTTCATTAACTCCTCGCTCTTTATGTAGTCATGAGCTTTGTTAAAAGCTGCTGCTAGTGTCGACAAGTTTTTTCTTAGTAAGTACCGCTTGAACTCAGAATCATTCAGGCCATTCATTAATGCCATAACGGCTATTTCCTTCTGCAACTTTGGAATTGTGTTTGCTTCATTATTGAACCTCCTAATGTAGTCCCTTAGAGACTCATCGGCTTTCTACCCTACGGCCATTAACTCCCAGAAGTTCTTTGCCGAACGTTGTTACTGATATATTGCCCCACAAATATCTCCGTTAGCCTCTCAAAGCTATCCACTGTACCACTTCCTAAGTTGTTAAACCAATCTGCTGCTGCCCCGGTTAGGGTGGTCGGAAAGACCTTGTACCAAACCGCATCCAAATTGGTATATAAAATCATATGCCCCTCATATAACGTTATGAACCTGCTTGGATCTCCTCTTCCGTCATACCTGCATGTCGGCATTTTAACCTTTTCCATCGACTGATCCAATATTTCCTGCGTAAACGGCGATGCCCTTAACGGAACTGTTATTCAGATCACCCCTTGCCCTACATCCTACGAGTTTCTCTGCCGCCGATTTCTGGTGTTAACGGCATGACTAATGGATTGTGCCTTTGTTTCCTAGGAGGTTGTATGTGTCCTTAGCGGCGACACCTCTCTATGCGGGTGCCTCGACGAGCTCACCGCCTGGTTAAGTTGACTATCCAGATTAACAATGGGTACCCCTCCTACAGCCCTGGTAGTTCCAGCATCGGCTTCCTTCCTCTTCTTGCTCAAAGCTGACGTCACCCTGGCCGCTATCTCCAAATCCTCCGGGGTAAACTCGGCCATGGGATCTCCCACTGCACCAATATACCGCTCTGGGGTTACCGGCATATTAAACTGATTTCCCTCTAGGGTGTGGGTTTCATCCTTTATCTCCACCTCTGGCTGCGTTCCAACCCCAGGGTTGATTATCTTACTTGCTCCATTGTTACTTCCGGGTGTTTCTTTGTTACCGGCCATGAATTCTCTGGGAAAGGTCCTTAGGCGATAAAAGTAATCACTACCCCCTCCTTCTAGCGCCAAATTATTCCGGTTCAGATTCGATTGCCCGTATCTGAGATTCGTGAAGACCCTATTGTCTGGCTAAGCACCTACACAGGAAAAGAGGATTAGCTAACCCCGGGGTGAATCCGGGGATAACCACTCCGATGATAAAGTTAGAAAGTGTTTGAGAGAAAAGAGAAGACGATATGAAGAGAGAGAAATAGAGAGAGAGAAAGACAGAGAGAGAGTAATAAATACTACCTTTCTTTTTGGATAATATTACCTATTTATAATGACTTCAACTACCAGGTGGTTGCATGCCATGCAAACCACTTTATGCCAAGTGTCGATTAATCAACGCCACGTGCTCAGTTTTAAGAGGTGCCAATATGTATGTCGTTATTTGACAGTGCCGATATTGGTTTTATCATTATAAACCCAAACCCGTTTAGACTGTAAAAGATTGGTTATAGGCACTGTACAAGATATCGGTATCCTCCCACACAACGCTCATATATACACCTAATTTCAAATCAATTTAGGAATAAAGCCACAATATACATGATGAATGAGTAAATAAAATTTAAAGAGAAAATTAGAGCTAACCTGTCACAATTGAAGGTAGGGAAATACAATTGGTAAGAAGTCTGGGCGCCATACGTGAAGGTAGGGAAAGTGCTATGAGAACGTCGCCAGGTACCGATGCCATGGTGGTGGTCGCTGCTCTGGTGATGACTTGCTTGTTTTTTTTTCTTTTCTTTGTCGTAGAAGTTTTTTTTCTCTCTCTTCTTTCTTTTGAAAACGACTCCTAAAAGTCTAATAGACAAAAGGAAGTGGAAGGAAGATTATAAGGGTATGTTCCGATTTACCAAACTGAAGTGATTAGAGTTGAATTGAACTGAAATGAAATTAATTGTTTATGAGAGAAGAAAATTAAGAATTGAACTGAATTGATTGGAGCTAATCTGAATTGTACTGAACTGAACTGTATTAAATTAAACTGGAATGAAATTAAGGTGAAGAGAACAAACCCTAAGTGTTCCAGGTGTGGATCCAAGGGTTCTGCTGGCACGAGCTGGGTCTCGTCCATGACCTGCGCAAGGCAGCACACGTTAACTGCCCTTAGGGGTGGCTCGAGGAACCCCCTCCAATGCTTAAGTTAGAATGTGCTTAGCGAGAGAAAGTGTACTTAGAGATATATAGAGAGTGTAATAACTTGTGTGTCTAACCTCTTTTCCGTTGTACTTTGTCCTCTATTTTTAAGCGTATGATCTCCTTTGTGGGGAGTCATACTAAGTCAGCCTGAGGAGCCCCTTCGACTATTCTTCCAGCGGTGAGTGCGCACCCTGGGGGCCAGTCTGATCTAGGAGCCCGGTGATAGCTCAGCATGAGCTATCCTATACAACTAGCCCCTCAAGAGGTGGTATGAGGTCACTCATGCCGGCTCTTGCTTGAGTAGTGAATCCTTTTTTAATTGTTCCGGCTGGAGGAAATAGCTCAGTAGGAGCTATCCCCTACAACTAGCCCCTCAAGAGGTGGTATGAGGTCGCTCATGCCAACTATTTCGGGTGTTTTTGTGTCCCTTGGGAGAGTTACAACTCGAAGACTGGATCCAACGAAGACGTCTGTACCTGCAAAAGAACGGAGCTTCGGATGTTTGGAGGTCCGCCTCCGAAGATTAAGTTAGTCCGGATTTGGAGTAAAAGGTGCGAAAAGTAAGTATCTTTTCGGATTCCGAGATCAGGTGTTCTCTGTTTTCGAGAGCAATTAAAGGTGTAATGATTAAGACGTGCCCCAATAAATGAGGGGAATCTCCCTATTTATAGGGTCCTAGAAAAGTGTGCCCTGTTGTAGGGAATATTTCAAGCCATCCCACACTTGAGCCCCACTATGATCATACACTTAAGCATGGTGGCGTCCAAAGGGAAGGAAGCTAGAGAAAAAGAGTCGCCAACAAGTTTTAGGAACTTGTAAACCGTTCACAGGGTGAAGGTTACACCCGTTAACAATCCATGAGATCGTAAACTCTAATAGGTCTAGAACCAAGACTGGTGTTCGGGGATGAGGGTACAAATCCAATCTAAAAGAGAAAGAACTCGTCCTATAAAATAGGCCTCTACTTTATTCTTCTCGTATTCATGTGCGCTTTCTGACTAACATGCAATCAACAGATTAACCCTAAACCTGTTTATCTATATTGGTTGAATATTAATGCACAAATAAATCTATTATTGGCGATCACTTGAATTATAATCAAATTAACCCTAAACAAGATTATTAATTATCTTATTAAGCGTGATTACAAGTACAAATTCCCTTTAAACATGCATAAAAGGCGTGAACAAGCAATAACAATAATAATATATCAAGTAACATAATAACAATCATCATCAATAATAATATTCAATCTCAAAGCATAATAATAATAGCAAGACTCTAGGCATGATACTAACAAGATTAATAACAAACCCTAGCATGTCACTAAGCAATAAAGATCAAAGCTTTAACCCTAACATGATATTGATATGATATTAGAAAGCATAGGAAGCACCCTAAACATGATACTAGAAAGCAATAATAACATCCTAACATGATTCTAGGAATTAATAAATAATGAACATGCTTTCTACAAGAATAGAGCAATAAGTCTACATACTTTGATGCTTCGTGTCTCTTTCTAATAACAAAATACATGCGTTAGTAACTTCAAGAAAAATAATAAATAAAACAATTAAATTAAATAATTGAAATAGAGATTAGGGACCAAACCCTCAGAAATTATAACCTTTCACGTCTAGGGCAAAGGCAACTTCGAACTTGGCTAGGTGTGTCTAGAACTAATGTATGAGGAATTTTGTTTGAGGGAAGGTTTAGAAAAAGAATAGAGAGAGAAGGAAAGCTTCTAGCTTTAGAGAGAGAAAGAAAGAGATGATGATTGTTGATTGTAGATTGTAGATGATTCAAAAAAGGGGAGATATGACCTCTATTTATAGGAAAAAAGAGAGTCGAAGAATAAGAAAAGAATCCGAATTCGAATCGAAATAAAACTCGTCGGTCAGCAGTTTTGCAGATATTGTTTTTATCATAACTTTTGATCCGGAAGTCCAAATAAGTCATATAATATGTCGTTGGAAAGATCTTGAAGTCTAATTTCTAAATAAATTTGAATCTGATTAAAATATTTTGTAGATAAAAAGATATGACCGAAATAGTGGAAGGATGTCAGTTTTGGATAGAGTTTCGTATTCCATTCATATCTTTTTCGTTATAGCTCGGAATTAATATTATAATATATCATTGGAAAGATAATTTCAAGATCTATAGCAAAAAAATAATATCTGACTGTCTGTGAATATCTTTAAATTCGAATAGAATTAGGACTTAAAAGAGGAAAGTTTTAAAAAAGGAAAGTTTTATTCAATTTCAAACTCTTTGATTTTATCTTTTCAAAAAGGATAATTAAGATCTTTTAGAAACTCATAGAAGATTTTATTAAATCTTAATTAGTTTAGGAATGGGATTAAACCTTTGGACCCTCCACATGATCATTGGGTCGTAGGTAAAATCCGATTTGGGCCCGGTTTAGTATTTTGGCCATAACGTCCTCATTATTCATCGGAATTGGACTTATAATATATCGTTGGAAAGGTCTTTTCAAGCCCCATCCAACTACACTATTATTGGATCCATATCATGGACCAAACTAAACTGGACTGGACTTTTTCATAAATAGAGTAAGAAAAGAAATATTTTCAAAAACAGAAAGAAGAGATATTTTAATAAAAACACATCCTCATCACTAGACTTTTCACACTTTCACTTCGTTTGATAATCAAATGACGTGAAAGGTATTCATCACTGGGTTTGGTTTTGGGGAGACACATTTGGGTGTTTACACCTGTCTTAGGCATTGAAGACTTAAGAATTAGGGCAGCACCGTTTTGCGACTACCTTGGGATTTGGGCCTTGAAGGTTGCCATTTCCCAGGAGCCATATCTGCAGGACACGTGTCAGCATCCGGGGAGTCCATTTGGACGACTCTTAGAGTGACACGTGTCACACGCTCATTGGGCCACTTGGCGGGGTATAAATACCCAAATCATTTGCCCCTCACAGGGTTGACGTGGCTCGGCACGTGACGCCTGTGACAGGTGTCCGCATCCTATTGGGCGGATTTTTACTGTTCACCTAAGAGGGAATCTAGGGTTTTAACCCTAAACATTTTACAGCATCTATAAATAGGGGTTGACCCCCCCCCCCCCCTTGGATTCACACTTTACGTGAATCTTGAATCTTGAATCTTGGACTTCAAAGAACTTGACCTCTTCCTGACATCAAAGAACTTCGTCCTCCTGTAAGCAAACTCCCAGACCAAGCGACTCTAGTACCTTCACCTAAGGTAACCGTCTGATCTTCTCTTTTCTTATTTTTTGCATTTTCTTTTTCAAAAATGGTTTCCCAAACGCACCCGGCACGGCCTAGGTTAGCGATTAACCGGTCACTAGGGACGGCTGAATCTAGAAATAGGAGTGTCGAATGCTCGTTCAAGGACTCCCCTTTGAGAACTTCTCCAAATCCGACAGTGTCCGTGCTCCTGCAGGACACCATGGCAAGAACCAAGCAAACCAGTCGGATATATAGGGCGGATGGTTCCTGGTACCATTCGGAGAGTTCTACCATTTACTCGGAAGGCTCCATTAGGGCGCTTGTTTCCGAGGTTCGTGAGGACCTGCCCAGCATCATTAGCACTCCGAGCTCCTCAATTTTGGAGGAGTCAGATGACGAACAACAAATCCCCGGGCCGAGTGGATCGGTGCCGGATGTAGAGATGGGGGAGGACACCGCTGGCACTAGTCAACAGGCCCCCAGCTCTGGAAAACATTTCTGATGACGACTCTGGATCATCATCCTCTAACAGCGCCTTCATTAACTCGGAGGAGGCGTGGTCCAAATTGAACGATGCCCGAGAGTCCCTTTCAGTGGACATGGGCGAAGGGTGGGCGGAGCCATCTGCTTCATGCCGTCTGGAACGTGAGCCTTATTTTTTGCACATTGCCAAGAGCAGGCGGGAGAAAATGACGGAGGACTTTGGGAAGTTCATCTCTAATCATGTCATGGGACATGAATTTCTCTTGTCCGTGCCGGATGCTGAGGACAGAGTCGTCTGTCTAGAGAAGGCCAACTACGGCGATCAGTGCTTCGGCTGCTACGAGGCAGCCATACAAGCTGGTCTTCTCTTCCCTCTCCATCCGGCAGTGGAGAGAATTCTTGATGGATACCAATTGGGTATCTGGCAACTAGCCCCAAACTCTTGGGTAAATATTTTGGGCTATGTTTCCGCCTGTGAGATGGTGGAGGTGGACCCCAGATTTGAAGGATTCACTCATATGCACTATTTGAGCAAGACCCCCCAATCAAGCGGGGTCGGTTGGTTCACCCTTACCAGCCATAAGGGCTTTATGATGACAGTGGGGAAGGAGAATAAATGGAAAGACTGGAGATCAAAGTTCTACATAGTCTCCTCCCCCAACCGCTTGCTAAACAAGAGGTATAACCAGTGGGACCGGGACCCTCCTCTTCTGGCTGGAAAGAAATCCCTACCGCTTGTCCCAAGGCAGGCGCAGGAGAAAATATTGGATCGAGGCCTTTTTACGGTGGCCGTTCGGACCATTGAGGAAACAGGGGTGAAGGAGGTAACCCCGTAGAGCTACATTCCCCGTTATGAGTGGCTATCTGACGGGACGTATCTGGAAGCTTGCAATCTTAGTTCTGAGAGGCCGAGAGGTAGTAGGCCGTTTGGATTTACTTTGCTCAGCTGCTCTTGATGATCTTTGTTTTTGTCTGAGTTTCTAATTCTTTATTATTTTTTGTGCAGGAGAAGCAATGGAAAAGCTCTCAGCCAACAAGAAACCGGCTGCTCATTCAAGCGATCGAACGAGGAGCAGCCGACAGGCGGAGCTCCTAAGGTGAGACATTTTCCCACTACTTGAATTGAGATTTACTGAAAACACAGATGCACTAACTGGAGTAATCCTTATAGGGTGGCTCGTTCAAGCCCTCTCCCTCTAAATAGCCGAACCCGAAGCTGCAAAAGTAGTCGGATGGTGATGTCCGCACTTTTGCCAAAGCAAGGAAGCACATTGCCCATAAGCCCAGGAAGGTTCCTGGCGGCTCCACCCCTGTCAAACCATCCTTGAAGCCAAATGCCCTCAAGGGGGTATCAAAAAGTGGCAAGCCACTCAACACTGCTATCGGCTCGGCAGCAAGCGGAAGTAAGGCCGACAAAAAGGGTACTGAAGCTTTCCGAATAATTGTTTAACTTATGGTGTTCTGATTTGGCAGAGATTCCAAAGAGGCCGATTGTCCATAAGATGGCCAAACGGATGCTTAGGACGATTGATCTTGATGACAAAGCGTCTATGAAGGGAGTCGGTACCCTTGACCTTGACGCCATCCTGGCACTTCTTTGGGAGGTAAACCACTTGTAATAATATTTTTCCCTCTTATGGCCGCTTGACATTGATCATTCTCAATGTTTGGCCGAATGCAGGCTATGC
The DNA here is from genome assembly GCF_948465745.1 of Chenopodium album. Lineage (NCBI taxonomy): Eukaryota > Viridiplantae > Streptophyta > Magnoliopsida > Caryophyllales > Amaranthaceae > Chenopodium > Chenopodium album. The sequence continues at coordinate 22,984,682 of NC_137846.1, read as the reverse complement.
TGCGCGTGAGTGGACTTAGGAAGTCACTCAACGATAAGTCTAAAGAGGTAAAGGCTGCTAAAGCTCGGGCCCCCTCCTCCTTAGACACAACTCAGTTTGAGATTGCACAAAATGAGATTCGGACACTTGATATGATGTATTCCTAGGTGTCGGCCAATCTGCAAGTCAAGCAGGACTTAGACGCAGCGAGGGGGCGAATCTCTGAGCTTCAGAAGGAGATTCAGGGCCTCAAGGACAAACTGGAGCCCTTCAAGGATCCTAGCAAGAAAGCTTACCACCTGGAAGGGTAGGTTGAAAAACTCAAGGGTCGGCTGCAAAACCAAGAGACCCAGCTCAGGTCTAAATACAAGTCCCTGCCTGAGGAGGAGAAAAAGGACCTAGTTAAACAAATGATGGAGGACTATGAATCCATCATGTGGATGGCTTAGGAATCATTGCATCCGAGCTCTGACTACCAAATTTGGAAAGCCAAGTTTGACGTAGCCAATGATGAGTTTAACGACCGGCTCATGAAGCAGGCGGAGGAGGCGGCGGCCGGGGACCTTGAGGAGTCCGACTCCTCGGACGAGTCGTCCTCGAGGGACGATGAGGATTAGGAGGAGGATGAGAAGAATGATGAGCAGGTGCCGGAGGACAACAAGGATGCGGCAGTCAATGCTGAGGACCTCCCCTGATCTTTTAAGCTTTATGGTATTCCTGCGGCCGAATGGCCAAATATTTTCTTTTCCGGCCTGTGTGCCAAGTAACTGTGTATTTTTACCGACCTAGGGGTCGGGTAAATCAACATTTTCTGGCTCATCCAGCTAACTTTTACAGTCGTCTTATTTTGACGGTTGTTTATTTATGTGAATGCAGCATCCGGTTGTTTTGACTGTTTTGTTTATATTGGTATTTTTCTCCAAAAGTTTTAAAGCTTTCCATTTTATATGCATAGATTTTTGGCTAAGTATTTAACTTGTATACTATGCGATTGCTTGTCTTACCGAATGTTCTTGCCCCTGGCCGGATGTCGATTGGTTTCAAAAATGGGTTGATAGACTTAGAAATTATTGATACTTTGAAGAGTATGCATGGTTTATTAGTCAATCAATCATTATGGTGATTGCCCCAAACGTTTATTTAAGCCGCTAAGTTTTTGAACTTAGCTTATAATCACAAGAATAATCTGTCTGACTGTATTATCTTATTGTCCCAGAGCAACAACATGCGGTAAAATTTACATAGTATAGCCTCTAAAATGAAACAGTTACTTTCTGTCTATGCTAGAACAGTTTGTAAAACTCAACGCTTTTTAGATTTTAAGTTAGATTAAATCAAATGACTGTGAGTGTTTCCTTAACGCAGACGGTAAGGTCGTTTGTGTTTGGTTTATAGAGCAATGTACCACCCAAATGGGAAATGCTCTCTTTGACGAATTCGCCCAAATGGACGTCGACGGTTGTCTGACTCATGTTGGAGCAGACAGTCGTACTCATGTTGGGGCAGACGGATTCTTAAATAAAATATATCCGGCCTTAGGCCTCTTAATAGAAGATTAGATAGCCGCTAAGTTTTTAACACTTAGCTTTTTTAAGGGTGAGTAAGTTTAGGGACGATTGCTCTTGTGAAGGAGACGCTTTTCAGTAAGGTTTGGGACAACAGCTCTTGGGGCAGGCGGTCATTTTATAAGGTACTTTAACTAAACGCTTAGTGAATAAGGCCCCTGCATATTGTGCAGGCGGTACCCTACAATAGAATTTTGAACTCGGTCCGTCTACAAAATGTGTAGGCGGTGTTCTACAATGTAAACGTGAGACTTGTCCGTCTGCACATTGTGCAGGCGGCACTCTATAATAATATTTTGAGCATGGTCCGTCTGCACATTGTGTAGGCGGCTCTCTATGAAAATGAAAAGACATAGTTTGGGAAAGAAGGTAGATTTTCATTAATGAGACAAAAATTTACAAGATTTCAAAAGCAATACTTTTTCAAGTTATCTACTTTCTAAGTTCTGGGTAGCTGCCTGCCATCTGGTGTCTCCAGACGGTAGGTTCTGCCTCTTACTTCTTCATAGATTTGGTAGGGGCCTTCCCAATTTAGGGTTAGCTTTCCCTGCTCATTCGCCCTACCGACTGCCTTTATTTTTCGTAGCACAAAATCCCTAATCTTTAGGGGTCACTTGTGTACTCTCTTGTTGTAGGCCCGATTCATTCTCAGACGGCAGATCTCATGGCGCAAGATGGCATTGCCCCTGCGCTCCGGAAGGGAGTCCAGTGCTAGTCGCATGGCCTCCCAATTTTCCTCTTCATCATACAACATACTTCGAAGAGTCGGCTCATAGTGTTCGATGGGAAAGACGGCCTCTGCACCGTACACCATGAGAAATGGGGTCTCTCCAGTTGCCCCTTTCGCTGTTGTTCTGATGGCCCATAGGACGTGTGGTAGCTCATCCGCCCATAGGCCGCCAGCTCTTTTAATCTTCTTTTTTATGTCGTCTGAGATTAACTTGTTCAAGGCTTCGACCTGGCCATTTGCTTGGGGTTTGTCGACTGATGCAAAACAACTTGAGATCCCTTGATCTCTTAACCAAGTCTTGAATTAAGGCGTTTCAAACTGAGGACCATTGTCAAAAACCATAGACATAGGTACCCCGAACCGGGTGATGATATTCTTCCAGATGAAGGAGATGACGTCCTTTGTCTTGATGTTTTTGACCGCCTCTGCCTCTACCCATTTGGTGAAATAATCTACGGCAACAAAGATATACCGTCGGCCGCCTGATGCAGAATTATAGGGCCCTAAGATGTCCATTCCCCACTTGGCGAATGGAACTGGGCTGTAAATGGCCGTTAGATCGGTGGTCGGACGGTGTATAAGCTTGCTGAATTTTTGACATTTATCGCACTTTTTCACCAAAGTCATGGCATCTTTCTCTAGGGTAGGCCAGAAATAGCCCTGCCTCCTGGCTCTTTCTGCTAGAGACTTCCCGCCTATATGTGAGGCACAAAAGCCCGCATGTAGGTCTTCTAGAATTTCCTTCCCCTTTTCGGGGGTGATGCATTTTAAGAGCGGATGTAGAAAGCCTTTCTTAAAAATCTCTCCTTTACGAATTTTGAAAGGAATGGTGTCCTTCGAACAAGTGTATTATTCCGGTAGAAGGTTCGGAATAATTAAAAAGCTAATTATTCAGTGAGGTCAAGTGATCGGAATGCCTAGGTGGAGGCCGCTTCCGATCAGTAATATTAATGAAAAATTAATATTACAGCTTAATCTAAACTGAACCCTTCGGGTCACACTCAAACAACTAGCGAACCAAAGCAATGAATTAATTCGGAAGGAATTAATGAGTCACCCGAGTAATTTATATTTAGACGTTTGGAATTCGAGCTTGGAGCGTCGAAACCGAGCATCGAAAGTCGAGTCGATGATAATATATAAAAGAGGAGACGAGAAAAACTAATAAATCAACAAATTCCCAAATTACCCCTAGCATCGGAGTGCCCCGAGCAAACCGAGTGCTAGGGGCATATAGCCTAGCAAGGTGGCTAGCAAGCGCACCAAGCCGAGCCTAGGCTTGGTGCGTGCTAGCGCACCAACGCTAGCAGCAGCAAGCTAGCAATGCTAGCTAGCTAGCACCACGCTAGCGTGCTAGCACTGCTAGTAGTGTGTGCGTGCTGGCGCGCAAGGCCAGCCAAGGGGAGCTGCGGTATGGCGCGCCATGCCCAGCATGAAAGCAGGCTTGCTGGGTTGGCACTGCTAGGCAACAACCATGCCGCAAGCACCAAATGGCCAGCAGCAGGCCTCGGCCAAGCAGCCCACACGCAAGTGCGTGGCCTGCTGGGCCAAGTGTGTGGCAGCAAGTCATGGCAGCCCACTTTGGGTGCCTTGGTGCCCAAGTGGGGCTACCATATAGTGCAAGCCAAAAGGGGAGTGAGGTGGTTTTGGCCGGTTTTTAGAGAGCGAGTGGGGAGCAAGTTTGGTCCCCCCTCTGCCAAATGGTCCTCACCTGACCTCTCATGTGAGCTTGACACTTGTTGATTTATTAGTAGCTTGCTTATTTATTTTATTTTTGATCTAAAATAAAATGAATAAAATCAAAATCTCCCACATGGAAAGATGATGGGAATTTTTAGAGCCTTTGCCTATAAATACCAACCTAGGAAGTTGAAAATTGTTCACTTGAGTAAGTGTTGAAAAAGGCATCACAGTGTGAAAACCTTTGAACACTAATTACTCGGGTTTTGAGGTCGGGCCTTGCTAACTCCAAGGCAATAGACCAAGTTCGGTGCTCGCATTGCGGGTAGACTTCAAAGGAGGTCTCTGTGTGACCGGAGCTAAAGGGCTTTCGAAGTAAGAGCTCAATTAAGTGAGCGAAGCACGCTATAAAGGTAATAATCTCTTACTTAGTCCCGTGTTTATTTTAATTATACATTATGGTTATAATTATTGTGAGTTTGGTTTTGGGGTCGGGTTTCCTTCCGCGGTGGGTCGGACTCACCGAAACCCAATAGCGGTATCGGAGCCTTGCTCATTTATTTTTATAATCATATTTTTCAAGGTGTTTTTATGGCTTAATTTTTCTGGTTTTAAGCTGCTAATTAGATTAGTAGCTCGGTTTTATTAATTTTAAACCCGTATTATAGCTGATTTCAGCCCCGAACCTAGATTTTTGCCCAAAAATAGTGAATTTTGGGCAGAAAAGGCGTTTTGGAAATTTTTTTACCCTTCTAGGACTGTGTTTTTAGCAAAAAAAGACCAGAAATGCACTTTTCGAGGGTTTTTCATTTTGACGAAAAATTTTAAGTCTTTCTAAACTTGAAAATTCATTGCATATTTATGGTGGTTATGTATTTGGTTCATTCCTTAATTTATATGCAATTTTAAACCTCTTCAAGCATGATTACTTGGTAGTAATTTGTGCTTGAAAGTTTGGTTTTATTTTTCACATAATTGCAAATTAATTGCATTAAGTGTGAAAAGTTTGTTCTTTGTTGCTTCCAAGTACTAAAGATTCAATCTTTAATTGTTTTAAGTGATTGAAACTTTGAGTTACTAAATTCCATGAATTTTTTGTTGAACTTTTGATTTAATCATGTATTAAGTTGACTGGAATCATAAAGTTTGAAAGTTGTGATAGAAATTTCATTTATCTTCATATTGGAAGATATAATTTTTCAAGGATTCACAAGTATTAAAGTTGGAATTTTTTATTGAACTTGTGTTCATGTTTCCAACTCCCTTTTAATTTGTCAAAATCTCATGATTAATTTACATTAATTAAATTAATAGTGAGTGATTGCCCTTATTATTTTATTGCACCAAGTTAAACCAATTTTATTAAAGAATGGTGCTTGTAAATAATTTTGGTTGTGTGCACTTTTTATGAATTTTTAATTATAGTTGGACTTATTTAATTATTAATTTTTGCTCACTAAATTGGTTCTAAAAACTAATTTAGAAATAATTAATTAGTCACGCAAAAACTCGGTTTTAAATCTCGAGAGTGTGGCACGCGAACCAAGCAACACCCCTCGGCTAGCAGGGCTGCTGTGCAGCCCGCATGTGGCTGCCGAGGTGGGGCTGCCTGGTGCGCGTCACACACAAAGGATGCGTGGCTATTTTCCTAGCCACAACAGCCGCACAGCAGCACAGGCCAAGCAGCAGCACGCTGCAGCTGTGCGTGCGAGCTGCTGTGTTGCGTGGGTCGTGGGCAGCATGTGCAAGCTTGGTGCTTGGTGAGAAGGGGCAAACAGCCATGGGGCGTGTGCTTAGCACCAGGTAAACCATAGCAAACGCTACTAGGCTCGGACTAACTAGTGCTACGTGGAGTGGTGGAGGCACATGCACCAAGCCGCATAGTTTGGGGGCTAGACGACCTTGGCTTGCATATGACACACAAGTAGTGCGTGAGCCACTTGAGTGCGGTTGGCTTCGTGTTTGCTTATTTTTCCGTTTTAATTATTTTATTAATTTAATTTATTTTTAATTATTTTAACAAATGTTGGAGGCTAGGCCTCGGTTTTTTTAGCGGCATTTGCAAAATTTAACTTTGGCAAATAATTGGGTTTACAAGCTTAATTAATTGGATTAATTAAGATGGATACGGAATTTAGTGGGAGCTTCAATAATTAATTGCGTTAAATTACATAATCAATTAAACAACTTTGACTAGTTTTAATTAGGCATGTTAATTGGATTAACGACCTAAATTAGTTACTAGTTTACGCGCGTTTTATGCATTGTTACTTGTTTTATCGTTGTAAAATGCATGGGCCATTCACAAATAGTGAATGGATGAATGGAATGTATAATCTCTCACAGGTTTTATAAAATGGCAACTAGTGGGGCCCGATTAGGATAGAAAATATGGACTGCAATCCGTGATGTATTTTTGTAAATCTAAATACGGTCTACGAACCGTTGAGTATTTTTGTACCTTAATATTTAGATTAGTCCTAATCGTAGATACTAGTATTTGCATAATTATGGTCATGTCTTGAAGACGGAGGTTCTTGGAAGACGAAGCCATGAAGTTGCAAAAGTCGTCCCTTGAAGACTTGAAGATTCAAGGGGTCATGCTAGTTGCCAAATGCATCTTTATGTTTTCGATATATTTTTATGAGTATTTATATATGAAGTACATGTTAGATGCATGTTTAGGATTTCAAATGTTGTGATGATTAATTAAGTTCACTTAAATCAACCGACATAGAAACCCTAGGTCCCTAAAATATTGAGTAAATTTTGACATTCCAAAACAAGACTTATCGACCTATTGAGAGTAGTGATGGGCTATGCCAAAGCGAGGCATCACTATTACTCCCTAGGATACATAAGGCATATTGGGTATGCAAGTTGGTTTTGGTTATACTCAACGATATGAGTGATTGAGTCCTAACATGTCGTGGCAAAGTGAATAAATTGTTGAGAGAGCATTAGATGCGACGATTTATTCAACTAAGAGTGGCTTGGAGCCATTGGCAAAGCGTTGCATACCTTAGGAGATTGAGTGTTAAGACAAGCCAAAGCATGCTTAACCACTCTTTGTTTCTTTGGATCTTGGAATCGACTTATTCTCACCAAAGTGAGGACAATTTTAATGTGTGAATAAGACGTTTTAAATAAGTTTGATTAAAATGCATGATTTCAATCTTATTTAAGTATTATGAATGGTTTTTCATTTAAAATTCTTTCAATTGTGGAATCATGTCTTCAAATAACTCAAACAACCGATTCTCTTTACGCTCAATTCTCGACAAGGAGAAGTTGAGTGGACCAAATTTTCTTGATTGCCAAAGGAACTTACGAATTTCTCTCATGCAAGAGCAAAAGGAATATGTCCTTGATGAGGAAATGCCCGAGGCTCCCAATGAGGAGGTAACTCAGGCTGCCCTAAACCAATGACAAAGTGCCAATCGGGATGTTAAATGCATCATGTTGGCCACAATGTCTCCCAAGCTTCAAAAGACTTTGTTTGAAAAGGAGACAGCTTTTGAGATCATTTCTGAGCTGCAGAACATGTTCCAAGGGCAGGCCTGAACTGAGAGGTTTGAAACCCAAAGGCAGATCCTTGAGAGCAACCTTAAAAAAGGACATCCAGTCAGCCCACATGTACTCAAAATGATAGGATTGTTTGAGAACATGGAAAGGCTTGATGCGGGGTATTCAACCGAGATGGCAATTGACATCATTCTCCACTCGCTGCACAAAGGTTATGATCAATTCAAGATGAACTATAACATGCACATCATGGAGAAAACCCTCACCGAGCTTCATGGTATGTTGAAGCAAGCCGAGCAAACGCTCAAGGATGAGGGGAAGCATGATATGCTCATGGTCAAAAAGAGCAAGCCGTTCAAATTCTCAGGCAAGAAGAAGAAAGGCTTTAAGGGGAAGGGTAAGAAGAAGACCTTTCCGCCTAAGTCTAAAGCTACAAAGGACAAGGAGAAAAAGGTAGCGTCTTCTAAATCTAATTCTGAATGCTTCTACTGTAAGAAGAGGGGACATTAGAAGAGAGATTGCCTCAAGTTCAAGGAAGATAAGAAGAATGGAACCGCTGCTTCTGAATCAGGTATATTCGTTATAGACTTAAACTTCACTAGCTCAACATCATGGGTATTAGATACCGGATGTGGCTCACATCTTTATTCCAATTCTCAGGGTCTAAGGAACATTAGGAAGCTAGCGAAAGGACAGGTTGAACTCCGGGTCGGCAATGGAGCCAGAATTGCAGCCATATCCGTAGGAACTCTCAGTTTGTCTTTTCCCTCTAGGCTTGTTTTGGAACTTGAAAACTGTTTTTATGTTCCTAACATTACCAAAAACATCATTTCAATTTCGGCGTTGGACGCCAAAGGTTTTGAAATTCGAGTAAAGGACAATGAATGTTCGTCTTACCTCGATATTGTTTTATATGGTATTGCACATTCTGAAAATGGTCTTTATGTGCTTTCTTTAGGCAAACAAGTTTATAATGTGAATAATACTACCAAAAGAGCTAAGACCATGGAGTCAAATCAGACTTACTTATGGCATTTTCGTCTTGGCCACATTAACATCAAACACATCAAGAAACTTCTACAGGAAGGTGTTCTTGACTCTTTCGATTTAGAATCGTTTGAGAATTGCGAAGGATGCTTATTAGGCAAGATGATTAAGCAGCCATTCTCCAAGCTAGGAGAAAGGGCAGGAGACTTATTGGGTCTAATACATACCGATGTAGGTGGACCAATGAGCTCCACTACAAGAAACGGACATCGATATTTTATCATCTTCACAGACGACTATAGTAGATATGGTTATGTCTACTCATGTCGCATAAATCTGAATCGTTTGAAAAGTTCAAAGAATTTCAGAGTGAAGTTGAAAATCAGCTTGGCAAGAAAATCAAAGCCCTTCGATTGGATCGAGGTGGTGAATACTTGAGCCAAGAATTCGATGACCATCTGAAAGAAAAGGGTATACTTTCAGAATTGACACCTCCGGGGACTCCACAATGGAACGGAGTATCCGAAAGGAGAAATCGAACCTTGTTAGACATGGTACGATCTACAATGGGTCTTAGTGATCTTCCTATCTCTTTCTGGGGACACGCACTTCTAACTGCGGCACTAACACTGAGCCGTGCTCCATCAAAAGCTGTAGAAAAGACTCTATACGAGTTATGGACGAAGAAACATCCTAGGTTGTCTTTTCTAAAGATATGGGGATGTGAAGCATATGTCAAGAAATTGATTTTTGACAAACTCCATCCCAAATCTGACAAGGTTTACTTTGTGGGCTACCCAAAAGAAACCAAAGGGTATTACTTCTACAACAATTCAAAGAACAAAGTGTTTGTTGCTCGCGATGGTGTCTTTTTGGAGAAGGAACACCTTTCCAAAATGACAAGTGGGAGGAAAATCAAACTCGACGAAGTTCGTGAGGATGAGCAGTAAAATCAGAATGACAGTCAAAGTGCTTAAACAGCATCTGTTGACGCAGGTCAAAATGGTCAAAATGTGCAAAGTCAAACCGAAAATGCAAATGCTCAGTCCATTACCCTACGTAGGTCTCAGAGACCGAGATCTCAACCTGATAGATATCTTGGTTTAGTATTAACCGAGAATCAGGACATCCTGATTATGGATAAAGATGAACCGGCAATCTACAAGCAAGCGATGGCAAGCATCGACTCTGCTAAATGGCAAGAGGCCATGAGATCTGAAATGGATTCCATGTTTGAAAATCAAGTTTGGGACTTGGTTGACTTACCCAAAGGTTACACACTTGTCGGATGTAAGTGGATTTTCAAGTTGAAAACCGACAAAGATGGAAATGTATTCATTTACAAAGCTAGATTGGTAGCAAAAGGTTACAGACAAGTTCATGGTATTGATTACGATGAAACCTTTTCTCTAGTCGCAATGCTTAAATCCGTTCGGATCCTCCTAGCGATTGCTGCATATTACAATTATGAAATATGGCAGATGGATGTCAAAATCGCCTTCCTCAATGGGATTTTGGAAGAAACTGTGTATATGACACAGCCTGAAGGTTTTGTCAAACAAAACAATGCTGGGAAATTTTGTAAGCTTAAGAAGTCCATTTATGGGCTAAAGCAAGCAAGCAGGAGTTAGAATCTGCGATTCGATGAAGCCATTAGTAAGTTTGGTCTTATCAAGAATCCAAATGAATCTTGTGTTTACAAGAAGGTCAGTGGGAGTGACATCGCCTTCCTAGTCTTATATGTCGATGACATATTGCTCATTGGAAACAGCATTCCGTTGTTAGAGTCTGTAAAGGCCTGGCTTGGAAAGTGTTTCTTAATGAAAGACTTGGGAGAGGCTCAGTACATACTAGGCATCAAGATCTATAGGGATAGATCGAAAAGGATGATTGGATTGAGTCAAAGTACTTATATTGATAAGGTACTTGCTCGATTTGGCATGGAGGAGGCCAAGGGAGGTCACCTGACAATGTCACATGGCATAACCCTAAGCAAGAAGCAGTGTCCACAAACACTTGATGAGCGGGTAAGGATGAATCAGATTTCATATGCTTCGTTTATTGGATCGATCATGTATGCCATGATGTGTACTAGGCTAGATGTATCGTATGCCTTGAGTGCTACGAGACGTTACCAATCAAACCCAGGAGAGGCCCATTAGACTCCGGCCAAGAATATCCTTAAGTACCTAAAAAGGAACAAAGATAAATTCCTATGGTGGTTTAGAGGAATTAGTTGTTGAAGGCTATACTGACGCGAGCTTCCAGACAGACAAAGACGATTTCAAATCGCAATCTGGATATGTGTTCTGTCTAGATGGAGGAGCATTTAGTTGGAAGAGTGCCAAGCAGAGCACAGCTGCAGATTCTACAACTAAAGCTGAATACTTAGCAGCTGCTGAAGCGGCTAAGGAGGCTGTTTGGATTCGTAAATTTGTTGGTGAACTTGATGTTGTACCCTCAATCAAGGGTCCAATAGCCCTCTATTGTGACAACAATGGAGCTATTGCTCAGGCTAGAGAACCAAGGGAACATCAGAAGGTCAAACATGTCAAGCAGCGATTTCACATGATTAGAGAATGGAAATCAGAAGGTGAAATTAGAATTTGTAAAGTTGAAACGAATGACAATGTAGCCGATCCACTTACTAAACCTTTGCCTCAAGTGAAGCACAGCAAGCACGTTGAGGCAATGGGAATCAGGCACGTTGGAGACTGGCTTTGATTTCCTTGTTTAGTGTTTTAGTTAATTTTGAACATTTAATGTAAGACACTAAGAAAAATCATTCAAGTTTTGGAGTAATATAAATTTCATGCAATATTTTATTGCTCTGTTTGCTATTTAATTGTGGTTTAGGATTAAATAATGAGTCCATTCGATTCTTAGAATATTCAAAATAAGGTATCAAGACCAGTCTTGGTAAGGAAACACCTATTAAGTGAACATTGAATATTATAATCGAAAATTATCCCTAATCGAGGTCATTTAAACGATGGACGATTAACGACCATTTGAGATTAGTGTGTAGTTTGATTTATAGCACCGTTTCTTGTGCTACAAGGACATGATCGTCATAAATCATTTGCACAGGTATTGGTTTAGAACCATACTGGATCGACCTATGAGAATACTTTAAGAGATTAAAAATCGTCATAAGTATACTTCTCATTATGGCTATCGGAACCTATTTCCTCGACCATGAGTATTGTGAGTTCTCTTGTTTGAGTACTAGTCCGCTTTGATGTTGTCAAATGTCTGTCGTAATAAGGGATTATAACGGCAACACTCGGGCGGCTAAGTCCTCTCAGTAAGAGAAGCTACATTACAAGACTGGGAATGTCCCCCTACTAAAAATAGGGAAGATGTCTTTGTTGTTTACAAGGACTCTCGAAGAGCGAGACTGTAAAATGCATGGCCATGCTCGGATGGATTTTAGAAATCATCTGTTTATTGACAGTCAGACTCGGGATCGAGAAACACTTCTAGAAATAATAAGGATGGCGAATAAATATTACCTTATAGTTCATGAAAAGACATTAAGTGACATAGGAAAAGGCTATATACTGAATGCGCACTTGTCCGGAAGGACAAGTGGGAGATGAAAGGAATGGTGTCCTTCGAACAAGTGTATTATTCCGATAGAGAGTTCGGAATTATTAGAAAGCTAATTATTCAGTAAGGTCAAGTGGTCGGAATTCCTGGGTGGAGGTCGCTTCCGATCAGTAATATTAATGAATAATTAATATTACAGCTTAATCTTGACTGAACCCTTCAGGTCACACCTAAGCAACTAGCAAAGCAAAGCGACGAATTAATTCGGAAGGAATTAATGAGTCGCCCGAGTAATTAATATTTAGACGTCGGAAATTTGAGCTTGGAGTGTCGAAACCGAGCGTTGAAAGCCGAGTCAATGACAATAAAAAGACGAGACGAGAAAAACTAATAAATCAACAAATTCCCAAAATACCCCTAGTATCGGAATGCCCCGAGAAAACCGAGTGCTAGGGGCATATAGCCTAGCAAGGTGGTTAGAAATCGCACCAAGCCGAGCCTAGGCTGGCTAGTGCGTGCTAGCGCACCAACGCTAGCAGCAGCAAGCTAGCAGTGCGCTAGCGTGCTAGCACTGCTAGCAATGCGTGCGTGCTGGCACGCAGGGCCAGCCAAAGGGAGCTACGACATGGCGCGCCACGCCCAGCAGCAAGCAGCAAGCAAGCTTGCTAGGCTGGCGCTGCTAGGCAGCAGCCATGCCGCAAGCACCAAATGGCCAGCAGCAGGCCTCGGCCAAGCAGCCCGCACGCAAGTGCGTGGCCTGCTGGGCCGAGTGTGTGGTAGCAAGCAATTGGCAGCCCAGTTGGGGTTCCTTGGGTTCCCAAGTGGGGCTTCCATGTGGTGCAAGCCAAGAGGGGAATGAGGTGGTGTGTTGGCTGGTTTTTAGAGAGGGAGTGGGGAGCAAGTTTGGTCCCCCCCCTCCTCCAAATGCTCCTCACCTAACCTCTCATGTGAGCTTGACACTTGTTGATTTATTAGTAGCTTGCTTATTTATTTTATTTTAGATTTAAAATAAAATGAATAAAATCAAAATCTCCCACATGGAAAGATGATGGGAGTTTTGAGAGCCTTTGCCTATAAATGCTAACTCCAAGGCAATAGGTCGAGTTCGGTGCTCGCGTTGCCGGTGGACTTCGAAGGAGGTCTCCGTGTGAGCGGAGCTAAAGGGCTTTCGAAGTAAGAGCTCAATTAAGTGAGCGAAGCACGCTACAAAGGTAATAATCTCTTACTTAGTCTTGTGTTTATTTTAATTACGCATTATGGTTATAATTATTGTGAGTTTGGTTTTGGGGTCGGGTTTCCTTCCACGGTGGGTCGGACTCACCGAAACCCAACAAATTTTGAAATTGGCCACACATTTTTTCAGTGCGGCTGCTTCTGGAGTTGAATCCGGCAGCGTGCCATCTAGCAGATATGCTCGGATGCTATCCATCCAAGTAGAAGTTCGGTCAAGTACTCCAATGGGATTTTCTTCAATGCTTCGCTTTCCATTACTTCCCAGAAGACTGACCGAGGTGTGTCGCATGAGGCGGATGATGCTAGCTTAGATAGAGCATCCGCCTGATTGTTTTCCAATCGAGGCACTTGACTCAGATTGAATTCTTCAAGTGTCCCGGCCTCAAATTTGACCGCCTATAAGTATTTGATCATAGTCGGATGGGTGGCTTCATAATCACCATGGTATTGGCTCACGACCAACTGGGAGTCAGAGCAAGCGTCAATCTTAGTTGCCCCTGCCGCCTTGCACATGCGGATGCCGGCTAGCAAGGCTTCATATTCGGCCTCATTATTTGAGGCCTAGAACTTGAACTGTAGTGCGTGCTCGTACTTATCCCCTTCAGGGGATTGATATATAACTCCTACACCACAGCCGTTCATAGTGGAGGTCCCGTCCACATACACTTTTCAAACCTGATTAGTATTATCCGGCGCAGCCGACCTTGTTATTTCGAAAATAAAGTCAACGAACGCCTGTCCTTTTATTGCCTTCCTTGGTTCAAAAGTGATTTACAGTCCCTGTAACTCAATAGCCCATTTGAGCATTCGGCCTGATGATTCTAGGGTTGTCATTGGCCGCTTGATCGGCTGGTTAATGTAGACCACTACTGGATGTGCCAAGAAGTAAGGCTTCAACTTCTTGACAACCATGTAAAGAGCGAGGCCAAATTTTTCAACCATGGGGTACCAAAACTCTGCGTTCCTGAGAACGTGGCTAATGAAGTAGACCGGGAGCTTGGTGCCTTTTCTTTCAACAAGGAGAACGGCACTGATGGCATAATCTGAGATAGCCAGGTACATATAGAGCGTCTCTTTGGGCAGAGGGCTAACCAGCCTAGGTAAAGAGTGCAAGTGTTCTTTCAATTTTTGAAAGGCCACCTCAGCATCATCCCCCCATTCAAATCTAGCCTTCTTCCTGATCGCCTGGAAGAAGTAGAAGCACTTGTCACCTGACCGGCTGAGGAATCTCACCAAGGCCGCCAAACAACCTGTTAACTTTTGTACTTCTTTAACAGTGCGGGGCAACTGCATGTCGATGACCACTTGTATTTTTTCAGGGTTGGCCTCTATCCCCCTTTGATCAATCAGGAATCCGAGAAACTTCCCAGACTCAACACCAAAGACACACTTCTTAGGATTGAGCATGACCTTGTGCCACCTGAGTATGGCGAATGTTTCTCGGAGGTCAGCAAGGTGATCCGCCTGCTGCTTGGATTTGACTATTATGTCATCAATATGCGCCTCCACATTCCTCCCAATCTAATTAATGAAGACCGTATTAATCATTCGTTGGAAAGTAGCCGGCGCATTCTTCAAACCAAACTGCATCACCGTATAACATAATAACCCCTGATCAGTGACGAATACCGTCTTTTCTTGATCTTTTTTCCACAGGGGAATACAGTGGAAGCCTGAGAGACGTCCATGAAACTCATCAATGCATGTCCGGCTGTAGATTCGACCAGGTTGTCGATCTTTGGAAGTGGATAACTATCCTTCGGACATGCTCTTTTCAAGTCAGTGTAGTCAACGCACATGCGCCAGGTACCATTCGGCTTCTTTACAAGCACAATATTCGCAACCTAGTCAGGGAAATTACATTGTCGAATGAACCTAGCGTCTAACAGCTTTTTTACTTCGGCGGCTGCCGCCTGACTTCTTTCCTCGCCGTAATTTCTTTTCTTTTTCCGAATGGGCTTCTTTTTTGGATCCACGACGATTTTGTGGACAGCAAGATCCGGGCTGATGCCTGGCATCTCTTCCACTTCAAAGGCAAAAATGTCTTTGAATTCTTTTAGTAGATGGTGCAAGTCTGCACCCATCTTTGCAAAAGCAATCGTCCCCGCCTTAACACTTTGCTCTGGACAACTATCATCCAGAGGAATATCAATGTGCTCACTAGCCGACTGGGGACGGAGGTCATTTGACCGTTCCCCGGTCAGTGATTGCTATTGCTTTTCTTTTTTGACCACCACCAGCTGGTTAATTTTTCTTTTCTTGGCGGCTAGTGAGGCTAGATGATCATCCTTGATTTCATCAAGGTCTATTGGCTCTTTGCCCTCGCCGGCTGCAGCAGCCGCAGGTTTGACGTCCGAGAGATAGCACTCTCGAGCCGTCTTCTAGTCCCCGTTCAGGGAGCCAACAGTTCCATCATCCCTCTCATACTTGACCAGCATGAGAGAAGGGATGATGACGGCCTTGCACTCGTTAAAAATGGGTCGGCCAAGAATGAGATTGTAGGTGGTCAGCACTTCGACCACCAGAAATCGGATGGTCATGTGCCGACCGTTACCCTTCTTTCCCAGCCGGACAGGTAGATCTATCCGTCCGATTGGGTGCACAACTTCTCCCCCAAATCCAACAAGTGGATGGGAGACATCATGCATGCTATCCGGCCTATATTTAAGGTTGGATAGGCATTTGCGGCTGATGATGTCAGAGGAGCTTCCTGTGTCAATCAAGATGCGGCCAACTTTTTGGTTAACCACTTTGCATTCTATGACCACAGGGTCATCATGCGGCCGACGGACTTTGCCCCTGTCCTTCTCGGTGATGATGACTTTGGGAAAGGCGGATGTGACAGCCGCCTTTCCCTTTTCAACAGAATAGACCATCTATTTGAGATGGTCCTTGGTGCCTTGCATGGTCGGGCCACCTCCGGCGAATCCACCTACTATAGTGTAGACCAGCTCCTCGTCGGTTTTGGAACTACCAGTAGGCTGGGGAGTCTTTTTGCTGGACTGCCCTTGATTTGCTTTAGAAGTCACTTTGGACTTCACATAGGATTTCAGCACCCCTTTGTCGGCCAGACGATTAAGCGTTCGCTTGAGGCTGAAGCAGTCGTTGGTGTCATAGCCGACATCCTCATGGTAATGGCAGTGCTTGTTTTTGTTCCGATTTTCAGCAGAACCTTTCATTGGAGTCGGCTTCTCTAGAGTCAGCCGATCCTTTATCTCCTTGAGGATAGAGTAACTGTCCTTGTGGAACTCGTACCTTAGAACGTACGGTTTCCACTCTTTTTTCTTCTTCTAGGCCGGCTTATCGGAGTTATCAACCGCCCAGATCTTTTTTTTCTTTTTGCTCTCTTCAGGTTTTTGAGACAGCTGAGCAGGCCGACTCTCCTTCTGCCTGTCAGACTTTTTGGAGTCCGACTGCTTATTTGAGGAGCAGAGTTCGGTCGCCTGTATATAGGCTTCCGCCTCATCAAGGCTCCTTGGAGGGTGAAGATTTTCTTGCGAACGAGGTCGAACTTGAAAGTCGACCCGTCCTTTAGACCTTTGAAGAAGTCTGTATAGGCTACCTCGTCAGACAGCCCTTGAATCTGGATTCTCACCAGATTGAACCGCCTGACGTAGGAGCGCAGCCCTTCTCTATCTCCCTGCTGTACATTACTCAGGCCGAGACTTGTTTTCTTTGCAGGGATGTTCATAGAGAATTTGGAAGCAAACAAGAACGCAAGCGTCTTGAAGCTGTTAATACAACCAACCGACAGATTGCCGAACCACTGTTGGGCTATGCCCTTCAGGGTAGCTGGGAAGCAGGGACACCATGCGGCATCATCCAACCCTTATAAGTAAATAAGGTGGGTGTATGCCAGAAGGTGATCTTCTGGGTTAGACGTACCATCATAGGTCCCTACCAACACATTTTTAACCTTGGCCTAAAGAACGCAGAGGGTTGTTCTCCAAGGTTTTGTAGCCGAAGCTGCCAGTCCATAGGCTGATAATGGTATGCCACCTGTCCTCCGAAGAAGGCAGCCTGTATAATGGCTGGGCCATATACTGTGCCGAGTTGATTACATGGGGACCCGTACGGACGGAGGGGCCGCCTGACAGAGTCCCATGTACAGATTGGGAATTCCTCACTAAGGTATTCTTGAAGCTATATGGATAATTCGACGTGGACGCCAACTCATACAGTTGTTGGTTCTTCTTTTGCTCAATGTAGTGTCGAGCATCAAAGAAGGTCTTTTTACTGTCCTCCGGCTGCACATGCCGGATGGCCTTTCTTTTTGCCGTTTCTGGGAAACGTACTTTGGAGAGATCAATCTGGGGCCGAGCCTTCTCCTTCGTAGAAAGGTGAGGAGTAGGCTGTCGGTCCCTAACTAACTTGGCTTTCTCAGCCTGAGCTGGTTTTTTGGCCGATTGTTCCTTCCTAGGAGTAGTCGTCTTCTTAGTGATTAAATATTTGATTTCACCCTTGAAACTGCTCATGATTTCATGAGCTCGTCTCGGGTGACTGGGGTTGATCCTGTCGCCTGAGTTTGATCAGACGGCTGCTTAGGGGGCTTGCTCGCCTACTCAGGGAGCTTGCTTGTACCCGCCTGGTTAGCATTCCGCTCCCGTCTGTCTTTGTGACGGATGCGTTTAGAGATGAATGACCCATCATGGGCCACATAGGTTTCGATGTCTCCATCGTCACCAGAGTCATGGTCCGAATTAACCTCTGCTTTAACCGTAGGCCAGTTGTTTTCTGGAGGCGGTACAGGTTCTTGTGAAACCATCTCTGAGGTACTCTCCCCACAGACGGTGCTAAATGTTTCAGGTGTTTTTGTGTCCCTTGGGAGAGTTACAACTCAAAGACTAGATCCAACAAAGCCGCCTGTACCTGCAAAAGAACGGAGCTCCAGATGTTCAAAGGTCCGCCTCGGAAGATTAAGTTAGTCCGGATTCGGAGTAAAACATGCGAAAAGTAAGTATCTTCTCGGATTCCGAGATCAGGTGTTCTCTGTTTTCGAGAGCAATTAATGATGTAATGATTAAGACGTGCCCCAATAAATGAGGGGAATCTCCCTATTTATAGGGTCCTAGAAAAGTGTGCCCTGTCCTAGGGATTGATGACCTAAGAATTAGGGCAACGCCGTTTTGCGGCTACCTTGGGACTTGGGCCTTGAAGGCCGCCATTTCCCAGAGCCATATCTGCAGGACACGTGTCAGCATCCGGGGAGTCCATTTAAACGCCTCTTAGAGCGACACGTGTCACACGCTCATTGGGCCACTTGGCGGGGTATAAATACCCAAATCACCAACTATTCTGAGCACATGGTCTTATCGGCCGTTACTCAACGGGTCGTCTGGCTAAACTTCCTTGTGTACCACTAGCCCCTCAAGTCTCTGGATTGACGACGCAATTTTGAGACTTGAGTGGTCATGCTGGAGGTTGGTAGAGATGTGTTGCTTTTGAGCTCGGTGATAGTGGATTTTTTCTGCCTACGACGTGTACGTCTTTCTGTATCGTTGAATGTTTCATTTATTCCTGCTGATGCCATAGAAACATTTTTTCCTGGGCTAGACTTTAAATTTTCTGTCTGGAATTTGAGACATGACGAGCCTGCGGAGAGGAATTTCGATTACTCCCGCTGAAGTCTGAGAAATGACGAGCTTACAGGGTGGAATATTGATTACTCCCGCTGAAGTCTGAGAAATGACAAGCTTGCAGGGAGGAATTTCGATTACTCCCGCTGAAGTCTGAGAAATGACAAGCTTGCAGGGAGGAATTTCGATTACTCTCGCTGAAGTCTGAGAAATGACGAGCTTGTAGGGAGGAATTTCGATTACTCCCGCTAAAGTTTTTTTTTTTTTGCAGGAACAGTGTTTTGTATGAGTGGGACACGTGTCAGCCATCCAAGGGTCAGTTTATTTTTACTGAAGTGACATGGCGGTTTGGCTTTATTACTTACTCAACTGCCTATTTACTCAACTGCCTATTTTTACTGAAAGGTACCTTTTCTTGTATCCTAATTTTATTTCTTTTTGTATTTTTCTCCTTAAAATTGCGTCTTTTGATCAATTTTGATTGTCTTCGTCCAATTCATTCCCTTCTGTTGTTGTATTTGCATTCTCAATTCTTTCTCTGATTCTTACGTTGCTTTTCTGCACTCGCTCTTTTGGGATTAGACTGATCTTTGATTTTTGGCACCCCATTTTCTTCATCTTCTTTGGGGGGCTTTTTTGTCTTTGTAGATTTTAGAATGACTAACGCTTCTAACAGTCAGAATATAAGTGAGCCTCATATGGCCACTGAGTCAGGCTCTCCTTCCGAGTCATCTCATTCAGGCGAGCGCTCTGCGTACACTCCTTTTGCTTCTCCCCCCCCCCCCCCCCCTTCCTTTACAAATGGTTATGCCTTTCGATTTTCCTCCTGTTGCGAGCAGGGCAAGTACTGTTGCGACTCCTCCTACTGCGAGTAGGGTGAGTACTGCTGAGACTCCTCCTGTTGCACCTAGGTCGGGTAGTAGTCTCCTTGCTGAGGGCAGCGCTTTTCGTCCTTTTCGGTCCAAGTCTCGTCCTGATTTCTTTGACACTTACTGCGAGCGGGTGCTTATTCAGGATGGGGTACCTGTATCTCATCTTTCTCGTTTAAGGAGGCGCGCGCTGCGCCATGAGATATTAGCAGACGTGGTCAAGGCTAATCCCCTTGATGTTTCTCTTGTTAGCCCCATTCCTTATGTTCAGCCTTTAAACAGTTTTGCTTGGCTTGATGACATGGCTGATGTGAATCAGTTTGACCATTATATAGTGCGGGGTGGCAGCGCTGCAACCTCTTCACCATCTCATTCTCTAGCTGCGAATATAAGCGGGGTGGCTGAATCTAAGGGTGGGCAAAAAATCCGATCCGATTAATTCGATCCGTGATCCGCCTGCTCCGATCTAAAAATTTGGATACCCGATCCGGTTTTTGATATTTCAGATATTTTGGATTGGATATCCGAAAATTTTCAAATCGGGTTAGGATCCGACCAGATCCGATTTTTTATTATTTTTTATTTTTTTAAATAAAAACTAAAAAGTCTTAAATAATTATACAATCTGTCAAACAACTTAAACCCTAAAACTCTAGAAGCCCACTCATTAACTCAAGCTTCCTTGCGCAGCCACCTAGTGGATCTCGCCCAGCTCTCACCGCCTCACTGAAGTGACGGAGCCACGAACAACAACAAATCGCAGCCGCCTAGTGGGTCTCGCTCAGCTCCCACCGCTTCATCGAAGTGACGGAGCCAGACCAAACCACAACAAATTGTATCCCTTATATCTCGTCACTACGGCCACACTCAAGAGGTTTTGAAAAAAAATTCCATACTCTTCGATCTTACAGAGTATTAGATTTTTTTAGTTTGTTAGTCGTTGAAATTTATGTGATTGATATGTAATACTAATTTATGTAAATCAGAAGCATTAAAGCATATTTATCTTTTGTATTTTGATTTTTCTTTTTCTTTTTATTTTTAATTTGATTAAAATGTATTCAAAATATAAAGCTGCCAACAAGACTAGTGAATAGGTGATAGAGTGTACTGTCGTTCGCACCTCCTTCCTAATAAAAAAAATTTGGATCGGATATCCGGGTATCCGATTCAAAATTTCGGATATCCGAAAACTGGATATCCGATTTTTTGCAGATCGAATTCGGATTGGATTTATACCGATTCGAAATTTTCGGATATATCCAAAATTTCAGATTGGATCGGATATTCAATTTGACCAGCCCTACCTGAATCTCCTGGTGAGAGTGCTTTTTATGACTGTCAGCGCATTTACGTGGAGAAGCCCGTTGAAGAGGACAAACTTGACTTCTTTCTAGACGAAAGGTGTCATGGCCCCAAGAATTGCGTGCTGGACTCCAACTGGCGTAAAGATGCAAGGAAGTTAGACCATGCTTCTGTGGGGCAGAAGTTCTATGGTTTTGTTCAAGGCTACAAGCTGGTTTTGCCAGCTGAGAGCTCCAAGTTATCTGCTCCTCCCGTTGGTTATATTGCAGTCTTTGCTTCTCAATTGGACTTAGGCTTGAGATTCCCTCTTGACCCTACTTTGGATAAGGTCTTTCGGGCCTTTAACCTTTGCATTGCTTTGCTACATCTTGCTTCTCTACACACTTTGATATGCTTACTGTGGTTTCTACGCTTTTGGAGGTATCCAGAATCACTACATCTATTCAAATCTCTGATGAGCCTGAAGAGGTCATCTTCTGGTTCCGAGTCTAGGTGGTATTATGTGGCTACTAAAGAGGGCCAAGTTTTGTCTTACTCTAAACTTGGCCGTTTTAGGGATTGGATTGGCAAGTTTTTCTAGGTTGCAATGCCTTCTTCTTTTTCTAATATGGTTGGAGTTACTATTTCCCCCACTGAAGCTTCTCGCGAAATAGACGCTTTTGACATGCAGCAGGGAGCGGGCACAAGTGACGTTAAGTTTCCCAAGTTTTGGCTGCCTAAGCTTACTCCTTGTACATTGTGGGCAATGCGCAACTTTCTGCTATGCGCTTATGTTCTACCCATGAGCCTGGTAAGCCTTGTTTTTTATTCTACCTTTTATTTGTAAGAGTTTTTCTCTCTTCGCTTTAGTTTATGCTATGCTCTTATGTCCTTTATTTTGTCTCTTTTGGTGCCTGATTTTCAGGTTATGACAAATTGGATAGGGGCATTCTTGGGCTGAAGGACAACTAGAAGGACCCTCTTATTGCTACCCTTGATAATCATCCTGAGCTTTTTGAGACCCTAGAGGTTTATGCTGGCTCTTTGAAAGGTGAAGTTCGCTTAGCCCCAACTGAACTGAGGGTTGTTTTTGGCACTGTGACTAATGCTGATCGTGTAGGGCCTAGTCGTGTTGAAGCTAAGATTTCCTCTTCCACTATTGGGGGTTGACGGGAAACTCGCCCTGCACCCAAGGAAGTTACCTCAGGGTCTGAGGCGTTAGTGGCGCAAGGTGCTTCTCCTGAGAAGCGTTCTGCTGCAGCTTCCGGCCAGGTGGCACCTCAGACTTCTGTGGTTATTGAACCACTGAATCAAGCTTTTGATGAAAAATAATGCTGATGATTTCGCTGACAGCTTTCTTAAGTTTCTTGCTGAGGAGGCTGAGATTACTGTTGCGGTGGGTGAGAAACCCACAACTTCTGCTGAGCATGTTCTGCTCTATTCTCCCAGCATTGGTACTACCGCTGCTGCTAAGGATGTTACAGGTCCATCTGCTGAGGCTTTTGATTTTCAGCTCCCAGATGAGACTATTATGGAGCTACCAAAAATTCCACCTCGCCCTTCTGGGCTGCGAGGCCGTTTTCAAAGTGCTAGCAAGGGAGGACACTCTCAGCCTGGAGGTTCGCACAAACAGGATCATCCGGTTATTAACTTGGAGGATGACCCTGTGCTTTCCCCTTCGGGTGACGCTGATCAGCCTCCTACTAAGAAAGCTTGTACTTCCTCTGTTCTTGATCCCTTTGCTTCTCACTCTGCCAACACTAGGCTTTTTGGTGAGAATGCTGGTAAAGAGACTGATACCCAGAACTCTAGTGAGCTTAATCGTTGTGTTCATCAGTTTCTGGGTAATGCTTTTGAGAACCCACTTTCTACGACCTCTATTTCTGCTGGGGGCACTTTTCTTCCTACTGGACCTATAGAGTTTGGGGAGGTTCCCATTGATGCTACCCTGCACCCCCTACTATGCCCTGCTAGGGCTGAGGACGCTCCCTTTCGTCCTTTTATGAACGTTCGTGCTGATGAGTGTTTATTTGTGGATAACCCACATAATGGTGGTACCCTGGGATACCGCCTTACTCATGGCCTTTGCCTCCCTGCTGACTCTACTAGCAGCTCAATCAGTCTCCCTGCTGCCACTGCGTGCCATGATCTACAGAAGGTTAGCTTTTATACTTCTAGATTTTTCTTTTTGTTTTGGTTTCCTTCTTCTTCTTATTTTCTTATTTTTGGCTTAGTCTGTTTTTGTTGCTTTGCTTACTGCTTCAGCTTATTTTTCTTTGTTTTTGCCTTGACTTGCTTTCTTTTGCTTCAACCTTAACCTGCTTTTTCTTTGATTTTTGCCTTAGCTTGCTTTTCCTTGCTCTTGCCTTGGCTTATTTTCGTCCTTTTGTTTGTTTGCAGCTTAACAAGTCTGTTGGCAACTTGGCTAATGCCTTGCTTACAGTGGAGCAGGAGTACCAGAACCAAGGCTTAGCCCTTGCTTAGAAGGATAAGGAGATTCAGCAGGCTCGTTCTGAGAGGGATGCAATGGCTGGTGAGGTGACTCCCTTGAGAGAGAAGGTGGATGCCCTGCAACTTCAGCTGGGAGAATTCCAACTCACTAAGACAAAGCTAGCGGATTGTGAGGGACAGTTGGGAACTTCTCAAGCCAGGGTGCAAGCGTTAGAGGCTGAGATGGCTGATCTGCGGGCTGGACGAGAGAATGAGCTTGAGGCTGCTAAAAAGGAGGCACTTAGGTCTTTTGTGCTTTCTCCTGCTTTTGTTAAGTTGCTCGCTGATATTGTCATGATGGAGGCTGGGAGGCCGCAGCCCGCTGTGTAAGTGGTCTCTATGGTGAGAGTGAGGAGCAGCAGGCTCGTTTCAACGCCTTTTGGACCAAGGTTGAGGCTGCTGGGGAAGCTGGCCTTTTTTATCTGCCTGCTGATCATCTTCGTGTTGCTAACTGCATAGTTCCCAACCATGTTGTGCTAAACCTGGAGGTATCTTTATGCACTGACATTGCTGCTGCCATTGGAGTAGAGACTCTGGCTACTGAGCAATAAAGGTTTTGGCAGCTGTCTCCCCCTTCCTCCATCGGTTCCTTAGAATTTCCCTCACCTAGGTCTGTAGTCACTAGGTAGCTTTTGTTATTATCTTTGGGGTGTATAGCCGCCAAAGATTGTATTTTCAATGTGCTTTCCCATACCACTTTATTTTCTGACTGTTGGGAGTGTCCAGCTTAACTTGAATTCTATGCTTTTCTAACTATTTTGCTGAATGTTTCCTCATCCTGGTGGATGGGGGCTCAGCTTTGTGAATGTTGTAACTTTCCTGCTGAATGTTTACTCTGTCTTGGTGGACAGAGGTTCAGCTTGTTAGTATATGCGTTTGATAACTTCTCTATTATCTTGCTTATTGCTTATCTTGCTGCCTGTATGCTTGTTCAGACATGCTGCTGAGCGCCATGGTGTAGTTGCACCTAAACCTTAGCTCAGCAGCCCCTTTGTTGTACCAGGTGAAGCCTCGTGGGTTGGGCTTTCCTGTAGCTCTTACTCTTACTGTTTCTTTGGCTTTGTTCCCTGACTTGGCTGCATAGGGCCTTCCTATCTTTTGGCCTTTTATTGCACTTGGTGGGAACTTGACAAATTTTATGCCTTTCATCTTGTTCATGATGAACGCTTATACGTTGTGTCTTCTACTTAGTTTTCGTAGAGACTTGCTTGCATACCATTTAGCTTGCTTGGATGTATCTTGTTTATATGTCGTTCAGCCTGTATTGCTGTGACTTATTCATGTCATCCAGCTTGTTTTGCTGTGACTTATATTTATGTCATTCAGCTTTTTTTCTGCTTGTTTTTATGTCGTTCAGCTTGTTTTGTTGCGACTTACTTATGTCATTCAACTTGTTCTCCCTGCGACTTATTTATGTCATTCAGCTTGTTCTGCTGCGACTTATTATTTTATGCATCTTACTTATCTTTGTAAGAGCTTATTGCTGGTCCATCTCCTCTCTCCCCCACAAAAAAGGTGAGTTGGGTGGGACCAAGAGAACCTTGGTGATGCCCGCTCAGTCTACCCCTTTGCTTTTCGTTCGCCTTTCCCTGCTCAAGTTGAACGTGTCAAGCCTCCCCCTCATGCGTCCCCGAGGTGGTGCCCTATTTTACTTTGAGCAGGCAAGTTGAAATTAGGGAAGTGTGTTCTCTTTTGCCTAATGATGTCTTGCTGCACATTATTGTGATGTTTTTCTGCCTTTAATATTTCTATGGCATTTTTCTGCATGTTAGTGTAATGCTAAAGCATAACTCAACAGATAAACATGTTTACACAAGATCATATGGTATACTCCTCAGGTAGAGGCTCGTATTTCATTGAATTCAAATGGCTTAAGCTGCCTTGATTATCATAACATAATCTTAAACAAAGATTTTGCATATCTTAAACAAAGTTTTTTTATTTCTACTTAGCCATTTGCCTTTTAAACAAAATATTTCTTTAGTACATTTGCGTTGAAACTATTCCTTAAGACCTAACCTTCCTGATCTGCGAGGAAGAAGGCGTCTGGCCCTACTTTCTCATGGATGATGAAAGGGCCTTCCTAGTGGGCTGACAGCTTTCCATGCTGGTTTCCTCTCCCTACTGTTGCAGTCCTTCTCAGAACCAAGTCTTTAGGCAGCAGTTCTTGGTGCTTGACTCTCTTGTTGAAAGCCTTTGAGATTCTGCTTTTTTTGGGGTGCTATCTTAAGGGCTGCTTTTAGCCGCATCTCTGGCAGGAAATCCAGCTCCTCCAGCAGGCGCTTCTCATTTCCTTGCTGCTCATAGTGCTGGATTCTCAGGCTGGGGATTTGCACCTCCACTGGAACTACTGCGTTTGCCCCATAAGCCAAGGTAAAAGGACTTTTCCAGTAGACTCCTTCTCTGTTGTTATGTTTTCCCATAATACCTCTGGGACTAGGTCAGCCTAGAGGCTTTTATGTTCTTCTAACTTCCTTTGCGGGGCTGTTAGGATCAGCTTGTTTACTGCCTCTGCTTGGCCATTGCTCTATGGGTGGCAGACTGAGGCGCTTGCATATTTGGTTCCCATCTCTTCCAAGTAATCCTTGATGGTGTCGTAGTCAAACTGGCACCCATGATCAAAGACTATACACTGTGGCACCCCGAATCTTGTTATGATGTTCTTCCATATGAACGTTCTCACTTGGACTGCTTTTATGTACTTGGTGGGCTCAGCTTTAATCCACTTGGTGAAATAGTCTACTACCAGTATGAGATACTTTCTGCCCTCTAACCTAGTGGTGAAGGGTCCTAATATGTCTATTCCCCACTAAGCAAATGGGATCGGGCTAAGAATTGGGGTCAAATCGTTTGCTAGCTGGTTTAGGACTTCCACCATGACTGTCCTTGTGAGGCTTTGCAGGGTGGAACTCGCCAGCCTTGATAAAGCATCAACTTGGGAATTTTCTGCTCTAGGACCAGGTCTATCTGAAAATGCATTAGCTAAGCCACCAACTCTTTCACCTTGGTCGTGTACTTTAGCATTGTAGGCTCTCGAGCCTCATACTCCCCCTTCAGCTAGCTGGCTACCAGTTGGGAGTCAGTCTGCAGGTGCACTTTTCTAGCTCCTATTGCAATACTCATTCTCAGGCCTACTAGAGTTACTTCATACTCTGCCTCGTTGTTCGATGCTTTGAACTTAAACTTAATGGCATACAAAAAAACATTGCCTTCTGGCGATGTTATTATCATTCCTGCTCCGCTTCCTGTGTTGGGCTGAAGATCCATCCACTGCCACCTTCCAAACTCCAACTTCATCCTCTTTTTCTTCATAAGAGGCTTCCACTATGAAATCTGCTAGGGCTTGAGCTTTGATAGATGCCCTAGGCTTGACCTCGAACTCATACTCAGAGAGCTCTATCGCCCACTTCAGGAGCCTGCCTGAGGCGTCCATTTTCTGCAGGGCCTTCTCCATCGGATGATTTGTAAGGATTTGAATTGTGTGCGCGTCGAAATATGGTTTCAACTTTCTTTCTATTGTCACCACTGCGAAGGCCAGCTTTTCTACCAATGGGTATCTCTGCTGAGCCTATATCAGCACGTGGCTTACAAAGTACACCGGTTTCTACTCTTTCTGTCTTTCGACTAGGAGAACTGACGCGATTGTCTGTATTGAGGCGGAGATGTACAGTTGTAGCTTTTCAATCAGCTCCGGGCTGATCATGGTTGGGAGCTTGGTCAGATGCTTCTTAATCCCTTCAAAAGCTTCTTTTTCTGCTTCATCCCACTTAAATTCTCTATTTCCTTTTAGCAGCTGGTAGAATGATAGGGCTTTGTCAGCTGACTTGCTGATGAACCGAGTCAGCGCCACCATTCTTCCTGTCAGCCGCATGATATCCTTAGTGCACTTGGGCTCTGGGAGGCTTAGAACTGCCTCCACTTTCTCTAGGTTAGCATCAATTCCCCTCTCACTGACCAGGAAACCTAGGAACTTCCTCAAGCTCACCCCGAAAACGCATTTCTTTTGGTTGAGCTTGATATTGTACTTGTTCAGCGTGACAAATGTTTCTTCTAGATCCATGATATGCCTTGCTTGCGTGACGCTCTTGACAATTGAGTCATCAACGTAAAATTCAACATTTCTTCCCTTTTGGTGCATGAATACTCTATCCATTGTCTTCTAAAAAGTAGCCCCCGCGTTCTTCAGCCCGAAGGGCATAGCTATGTAATTGTACACTCCCCCTTCAGTGATGAACGCGGTCTTCTGTCTGTCTGGCTTGTGCTGACTAATCTGGTGATACCCTAAGAAGGCATCCATGAAGCTTAGCAAGGCGTGACCGCTGGTTGAGTCTACCAGCTGATCGATCCGTGGCAGCGGGTAGCAGTCTTTTGGACATGCTTTGTTGAGATCTGTGAAATCGACGCACATCCTCCATTGGCCATTTGCTTTCTTTACCATGACCACGTTGGCTAACCACTCTGGATAATCACAAGGTTCTATAAATCCAGCTTCTAGGAGCTTATCCACCTCTTCCTGGATTGCCTGATTCTTCTCCGTGGAGAAGCTCGCTTTTTCTACCTGACTGGCTTGATGTCTTCTTTAACATTCAGCTTGTGAACCATAATTGCAGGGTCAATTCCTGGCATCTCATCTGCTGAAAATGCGAAAATGTCCTTATTCGCTCTTAGCAGCTCTATGAGGTGTACTCCCACTCCAAGGTCAATATCTTTCCCAATTTTTATCGTTCTAGAGTTGTCGCCCTTTGTAAGCTCAATAGTTATATGCTTTCCGCTAGGCAGTGTCCTGGCTGCCTCCTCCTTTGTGGGCTCAAAGTTTTCCATTGCTAACTTCTACTTATCCTTTTCCCTGTGGTACTCTTCTCGCTTCCTTTTTCTTGATTTCCTTTCAGCATGCTCACTAGACCTTGGCTCTGAGCCTGGTTGTTGCTTGGTCCTAGCTGGCTGCTTCAGGGCTGTAATATAGCATTGCTGGGCTGTCTTTTGGCTTCCCCTGAGCTTTGCAGACTACCCATCATTGGTTGTGTATGTTATGGCAAGGTGATAAGTGGATACCACTCCGCCTATTTTATGAATAAGCGGTCTTCCCACGATCACATTGTAGGGTGATGAGGAGTCTATTACCAAGAATTCAGCCCGAACATCACGTCACCTTGACCTCTCTCCGACTCGGACTGAAAGCTCGATTATGCCCTCAGGAATCAGTCCGGATTCGTTGAACTGGGTGACCTCATAGCTCACCTTTTTTAGGTCCTTTCTATTTAGCTTTAACTCTTTGAACGCATTAATGTATATGATGTTGGCTGAGCTACCGCCATCTATTAGTACTCTGTCTACCTCCTAGTTTGCAATTCTCATTGTCACTACCAGAAGGTCGTCATGAGGGTAGATTATGCCTTTCTGGTCATATTCATCAAATGTAGCTCGTGGCTACGGGGGAAGTGGAGGCCATCCGCGCTTCTCATTGTAATTTATCTGGTGGATCATTGCTCGCAAATCAGCCCTTGATCTGTTCACAGTTCCACCAAGCACTGGTCCACCATTGATTACATACACCCTGCCCTCTGGTTTGCTGTCTCGATCTCTGCCCTCAGCCGGGCCTCTATGACCTCCTCTGCGGTCATGGCCATACCTGTCCTCTTCTCTTCTCCTGGAGGAGTCAGAATGTTGCTTGAACTGGTTCAGGTATCCTCTTCGGACTAAGTCCTCTATGTTGTCTTTCAAGTGTGTACATTCATCAGTGGTATGCCCATGGTCCTTGTGGAAGTCACACCACTTGCTAGGATCACGGTTTCTATTCATCATTCTAGGTGGTCTCTGCCACTTATCATCAGCCTTGTTCACGCTGAAGATGTGAGACCTCGAATGAGTGAGCGGGGTATACTGATCAAACCTTCCAGGTCTGCCTCCTCGTTTCTGGTCTAATCTTCTTACTCCTATCGCCCTGTCTGCATCCCTACGACCTTGTTCAGCTCTGCTGGGCTAATCCACCCTGGCTGTATTTTCTGCCCGGGTGACTTCAGCCCGCTTAAGTGGGTCACTTGGTGCTTTTCTATTTATCATTGCCTTGTCGGTCTCATCTGCTTTTATGAACTCGTGCGCTTTTCCCAGAGCTTCAGCCAGCGTTTTAAGACTCTTTCGTCCCATATAGGCTCTGAACGGTGAGCCCGACAACAGGCTGCTTTGCATTGCTAGCAGCGCTACCTCCTGGCTCATATTTGGGATGGTTGTTGCTTCTTTGTTAAATTTGGTGATGAACTCTCTTAGGGGTTCATCTTTTCCTTGCACCAGTGACATCAGCTCGGTGGTCATTTTTGTACGATCCACCAAGGTGACAAAGTGCTCCATGAACATTCTCTTCAGCTGATTATAGGAGTAAACGGATCCTTTTGAGATGGCTCTGTACCACTCCGCCGCCAGCCCTTCTAAGGTCGGTGGAAATGCTTTACACCAGACTGAGTTTGTCATGGTGTACAGCACCATGTGATTCTCAAACGCCGAAACATGGTTCTTAGGTGTTGTGGTTCCATTGTACTTACAGCTGGGCATCTTTATTTTCTCCATCGGCTCCTTCAGAATCTCCCTACAAAATGGGGAATCATCTGGAATAACCTAGATTCGTGCTTGCTTCTCCCCGTCCAGACTTGGTCCTCGCTCAGAGGCTGGTGACCTGCTGCGAGCGACTCGAGCCTCCGGGCTTCCCTTTTCTTGGGCTCCTTCATCTACACACCACTCTCGATTCAGGTTTCGAGCTTCTAGTTCCAGGACCTTCTTCCTCAGCTGGACCAGCACTAGTGGGGAGCCTGTCCATTTACCGAAGTTGGTAAGGATTGTTGTCATGGCTGCTAATTGCTCTTTACTGTACTAAGAGAGGTTCTGCAGAATGGCTGGCATATTGACGAGCTGCAGTTTCTGGGTTACTGGTGTCGAAATGATAGGTTCATTGTTCGCGCCTATCAATGGCATTCCGAACTTAAAAGAAGAACTAGACCCTATCGAATCTATTGGGTTCGCCGCCGCTTTGGTTACAGCAGACGTCGATCCGGTAGGATTAGATTTGTGGGAGATATTGGACTTGGGTTTTTCAGTTGATCCTTTTGGATCGAGAGTTATTGATGCTGTTTTTTATAGTGTTTGGTTGGCTTCGTTGGTCTTAGAGACTGGTGTTTGTGCAGCTTTCTCTCCGACCATGGCGGTCTGTCAACTAGTCCCTTGCTCAGCTGGTGAACCTCATGTTAGATGATCCTACCCCTCCTTCTAGCGTCAATTGTTCCAACTGTGGATCCAAGGGTTCTGCTGGCATGAGCTGGGTCCCGTCGATGACCTGCGCAAGGCAGCACACGTTAACTGCCCTCGGGGGTGGCTCGAGGAACCCCCTCCAATGCTTAAGTTAGAATGTGCTTGGAGAGAGAAAGTGTACTCAGAGAGATATAGAGAGTGTAATAACTTGTGTGTCTAACCTCTTTTCCGTTGTACTTTGTCCTCTATTTATAGGCGTACGATCTCCTTTGTGGAGAGTCATACTTGGTCAGGCTGCGGGTTGACTCTGTCGGGCTGAGGAGCCCCTTCAACTATTCTTCCAGCAGTGAGTGCGCACCCTGGGGGCCAGTCTGGGAGCCCGGTGATAGCTCAGCAGGAGCTATCCTATACACTAAGTATGACATTACTCCCTTCGTCCCATTATACTTGGGACATTGGGGTGGACACGTTAATAAAACTACAAGTTGGTCTATTTAAAACATTAGTTTATGTATACTTCGTAAAAGATTTTCTTTTGTATTTTTATATTACATGAAAACAAGAAGTGGGGTGGAAGTGGGGTAGGTGAAGAGAGAAAATGTGGGAAAATATTTTTTTATTAATGGTCTCATTCTATATTTAGTAACATGTCAAGTATTATGGGACGGACGAAAATGAGAACTGTGTCAAGTATTATGGGACGGAGTGAGTATTTAATTAGAAAATGTGTTTGATTCATCAAGTTGGAATGGATTGATATGAAATCTCATACTAGAGACACATGGATTGTAAAACCCATAAGAGTCCAAAGTTGTTTGGTGTTATTATTATTAAAATGTATTTTATCATTTAGTAATGGATTGTGAATCTTAGGGGGGTGGCCGGGTGGGTATGTGATTCCATGGGTATGGGAGGAGTTAGAATCTCTTAGGTATGAGATTCCATTACTATAAACCTCAACCAAACAAAAAACTAGATGGAATGGATTCTAACTCCATTCCAACCCATTCCAAATGATCTAACCAAACGATCCCTTAAGGTATAGAACCACTATCATTGTAAGCTATTAGTGATACAAGCCTTATGCAATACCTTCTCTTAAGCAATTTATAGGGAAATCATTGTTCACACAACTAACAACTTCTGTTATAACTGAAACAAATTCATCCCCATTCACCCACTCAAAATGACAACAATACCCCTTTGAGATACTTGCAAGGTTAATCAATTAGAGAAACATGAAATCACCTCTTGTTCTACAAGATACTGCCTCTAATCCTGACTTGATTTAATCAAATTTGGTACACATGACATGACAATGAACTAATTTGACGTTAAATATATATGATTAACCAATTAATTAAAGCCTTAAATCCCATAAGTGGGGTCGGCTACATAAACAAACAATGATTATTCCATGTAATCATTGACAAAAATCTTCCTTTACCATCCCTTATGATCAAATGCCTCATGCTCATGTGATGATGTGAAACTTCGCCAGTGAGTTTCCCGTTGTCAGACCTAGGGAATAACATTTCTGTAGGCCAATTACAGCCAATGTAAAATTTTGTCACATCCCATGACATGAGCCAAAATGATAAAGTATTAAATATAAAATGTAAGAAACGCACACAAATGCATGCGTGTGCAATATCACTCAATAACATAATACTAAACAAACACCAAGAATGACACTTGTCATTTCTTGGTTTTGTTTTTTCCCTCCAAAACTTATTTTTCTTTTTTTGCAAATATGAATTACTTACTATAAATTATGTATAAATACTCACTAAATTATATAATTGTGATTCACTTTCCAAAAAAAATGTATTCCACAAATTATATAATTGTGATTCACTTGCTAAAAAAAATGTTCACATATTTTCTTTTACTGTATAAAATGTTATTACATATCTTTTTACTTTATATAAGTATCATACGGAACACATATTATTTCATTTATTTAAATATGATGAAAGGGAAAAAATAAAATTATATATTAAAATGAGAATGTAGAAATATTTTTTGTAAAGAAAACTATAAATAGTTTTATCAATAATTATTGACAAAATGTTACTAATAATTTATCAATATCAATAAATATGAATGACATAGGTATAAAATGAGATGTTTTGGTCTATATTAATTTACATAAAATACTTTAGGAAAAAACTATCAAGATCACAAGAGACCTACAATGCAATTAATTTTGACTAGATACATGGTCAGTGAGTGATTTACACACAATCTTCAATCTAATGATAAAAATATAAACCGTAATTATTTTTCTGCCATAGTGCTTGATATACACTTTTAAAATGCTTAATTAATTTAGTTAATAAGAAGAAAAAACAATACCATATTATTTTTACAACATTCACTCTTTCATTATAATTCATGTTTCATTTCATTATATACCTTTATAAGAAGAAAAATATATATTATGGTTATACTTTGTCTACAATTTTTTTATAAAATCTTTTTGTTTTTATTTATTTATAAATATAATGTAGAATATAAAATAATAATGAAATTACCGTACATGCTAATCTAATAAAAGTTATCTAATATATAATTGTAGAGTAAGTTGATGAGGTTTCTCCAAAACCTCAATCCCCAACTCTCGTGAATTTGATTTTTTTCTTTTCGTAAACACCAATAACTACCCTACCCATTCCACTATTTTAAAATTTTATTATAACCACCAACATTTCACTTCAGGTAATTTTTTTTTATGTATAATGTATCGAGTGCTTTGCACGGGTATGCTCTATTCTAATATATAATTTAAGAGTAATTTAATGAGGTTTCTCCAAAACCTCAATCCTCAATTTTCATGTACTATTTTTTTTTCACTATCCCAAAATAACTTCTACTTCTATACTTCCTCCGTTACGAATTACTCACAACAAAGAGGTATTATTTGTAAGACATAAAATATTCCTTCGTTGCAAGTAATATGTAACGGAGGAAGTATTTTTTTTTTTAAAAAAAAAATCTCCAAATAACTTCCACTATTGCTTTTTTTTTTATTAATTGTCCTAATAAATCTCCAAATAACTTCCACTTTACTCTTTTTATTATTTTTGCGTATAATAATACAAGGAATTCCAATAATTACCAACATTTCACTTTGTGTTGTTTTCCTTCGCGTATTATAAAATCCGTGCATTAGCACGGGTATGCACATTGACTAAAATTTCTAAAAAAACGTTCAATAACTACCTTATTATTAGTCCAATAATCATCAACAAAAAAAAATATATACAATATGTTTTTGGTGCAACAAACCACCAGTGTAGTTGCTTGCAAAAAAACAATGTAACTCCAATAACACTGACGGAATAACCCTTATAACACTAACGGGGTTACCTCTATAACACTGAATGGATAACCCCTACAAAACTAATAAAAATAACTCCTATAATAGTTGGCAACACGGTGTGGCCAGTCACATATAAGAGTTAGTTACTATATAAAATTTAACTTTTCGTATTTGAAATATAAGTTTTGTTTAGAAATTTTGTAATATGATTCTATAAATATATATCCCGTGCATTGCACGGATACACTCTAGTCTATTAAATGCACAAGCTGCCCCCCACCCCCCATAGATAATCTTGTATTTTTTTTTTTTTTTTTTTTTTGTTTGTGACCAGGAATCTTGTATTTTCTCATTTAATAAAATATTTTATGATAATTTTCTTACAAAAATTAAAGGTGTTAATTATTTACAAACCCAAGTTTTTGACAAAGTTCCTCTTAACACCCTTCTCTTGATCTCTCTCCCAAAATAAGCAATAGAAAAATCCAGAAATCACAGTTGCTAGAATAAGGTGGTTTATCCACAAAAATGGCGGTTACCTCAACTTCATCCATTCCTTCACTACTTTTTCAACCAAAATCCAACCCACCTAAATTATCTCTCTACTCTTCCTTCACTACACCTAAATCCAATTTCTTCACATTTACTTCCCGCCAAAATCTCATCAATGCAAGTTTTGTTAATAATATTAGGTACCCCATTACTTTGCTTAAAGCTCAAGCTTCCTCTTTCAATGGCCAAAAACAGCCTATGCTTCCTCCTTTCAATGTTCTCATCACCGGCTCTTCTAAAGGTTATTTTCATCTTTTCCCACATTTTTTTTGCCCTTTTCTTTTAATTCGATTTTATCCCTTGATTAATAATTTATATTTTATCTTGGAATTTTAAGGCTAAAATTAATTTATTTTCTGGGTAATTGTTCTAGTATTTAGGGGCTTAAAAAATGGGTTGAGTGATCTCGGAATTAATTGCCTTAAAATGGGTTCTGCTCTACTGAATTCATCGTGAAGTTGTGAAATTTAAAATGTGACACTATTGAATTTTAAGTGTATTACTGTATTAGATGTCGGAAATAAAAGTCTGTTCTTGCTATTTGTTTAATGCTTTTTTTTTGGGTAATATGTTTTAATGCTCTTGAATTTTCCTCCTGTATATGGCTTAGAGTAATATAATCAATAGTCAGTGGACTGCGTTTTTTTTTTCCTTCTTGGTTTTGCAGTGAAATGAGTTTGTACGCGGTTTTGATCCCGTGCATTGTACGACTTTAATTGTTGATTAGGAATGTGACTTGTGGCAATGTGACATCGATGTAAGACAATGGAAATTGGAGACCAGTATCAGTAATTGAAAGGAAGGGGTTTAGATTTTTAGATAGAGAATAAAGGGTCAGATAAACTGTTGGCAACAATGTTGAGATTGTGAGCAGCTAGAGTGTAGTGTACTTGTTGATTTTGATATTGATTTACTCAAAATTATCACTTAACTAATTGGTTTGGCTGTTAACTTATAAGAATTGAGAGGCATTGGGTTGGGTTTGACCGTCTGATCGTTTGAGGATTAGTAAAAGGTTACGTATGACAAACAAATGCCAAACATGTACGATGTTGCGATATGTTAATGACTCAATGCCAAAAAAAAAAAAAACTGCGGCAAATTTAAAATTGCAATATAGATTTCTTCCATGAAGTGTAAATATTGTAGCTGCTTGTGCAAAACTATATAGCCTTGTTTATTAGTCATGCTGTTTAATTCTACTAATCTTGAATCATTCTACATTCCTGTTTCAATACAAACGTAACACAAATATTCATCTCCCTGCGTCATTAAATCATTATGCCACTTGAGTGTGAGTTTTTTTGGGGTAAAAGGATATATGTACAGAGTATCCACTGATTTGTTCTCTTGTACTATGGAAGTCCGAAGTCATGAAAGTAGTCTGATTACTATATCAGATTATCATCTCCCTCAGGACCTCTCTATATCAGAACAAAGGGGCTGTGTTGATTGTTGAATTTGTGGTTTGTATTTCGGAATTGTGTAAGATTGTCAAATCAGTTTACAGTTGTTTACTTCTACAAAATATGAGCTCCATTGGGTAATGGAGGAGTTGAGACCTCATTTTCAACTGTCTCATTACATGTTGAACTTGTCATATTTAATGAGTGGACTATTGTAAAGAAGAATGGACTATATTCGAAAGCCCAAAAGCTATATTATTAGATGTCCCCAAGAAATAGGTCAGATATCTTGATTTAGTAGTTACATTTAAAACTTTCTCATGCTACACTTAATTATAACATGATATCCTTCACTAGAAATTTTAAGAAAAAGACTACGTAATATGATGGAGATGTAAATTTTTTAAAATGAAAGAACTTTGTCATGTTTTAACTCCAATCCTTAAAATGGCTTTCAATCATATGTTGACAATATTTAAGGATGGAGGAAATATTGATTTGTTTTGCCTATAGTAGGAATGTGGCTTATGTTTCTGATTAGGAGGGGGAATCAATTACTCTGTTTTGATATTAGCCATATGCTTGGTGATGGACTTTGAAATTCCTTGTAGGTTGTGCAGTTTAAAAATAAAGTATATGTTGTCTTTGTTTCAAGATATCAATTAGAGTTTTAAAGAATAAAAGGAAAAAAACAACTCAATTTTTCTCTTTTGTTTACTTTTCTGCTGTACTTGGTTTAAATTCCTCTGACTTGTACACATTATCAAGTTATCTGGATCTTGGATCAATAAAGAAAGTCATATAGGCTAGATTGTGTTCATTACATATGGTAGGAATTCCTATCCCGAAACCGTTTCTTGTTAGTTTTCATTGATAATTTAGTCTATGCAACTCTTATTATACCTTTGGGAAATGGGAAATACTAGTTGAAATGTGATCATTTTATTTTTGGGTTCTGTATGGATGGGGATTTATTGATGTTCCTGGCTTGCAATTAAATATCACCACAGTTGGGTATGTGGGTTGGAAGAAACCCTGGAGTCCTGGACTTAATATGGTTAGGATATGTCAGAGCTAGGCATAATTTAATTGGTTGTTTAACTCTTTTGATCTTCCTCCATTTATTGTTCCTTTTTCTTTTTACTTTGTGGCATTGACGTTTTGTTTGCTAAACAGGGATAGGGTATGCACTAGCTAAAGAGTTTTTGAAAGCAGGTGACAATGTCATTATTTGTTCAAGGACAGGTGAGAATCATATATATTTATGTATTGCCAAAAGAACCAGATAAATTCCTATCTTCTTCAGTTCACAAAAAAAAAAAAAAAAAAAAAAATAAATAAATAAATAAATAAAAAATAAAAAGATTCGGTATAAATGAGTTTTTATCAGCAATATAGTTGTTCTAATAAGTAAAATTGGTTGTAATCAGTTTAAAAAACTAAAACATCAGGTATAACCAGTAATAGTCAGTTTTAAATTTATAATCAGTGATTTAATAAATAGCACTAGAAATGATGATCAATTAAATCAGTTTTTTAATCAGTAAAGATAAATTCTGTTTTGCAAATATCAGTTCAACTGAGGCCCTTAGTTTACAAATCACCTTGGACTTGTTTGGACCTAAGAGTACACTTGGTTGGATATGGGCATATGCAAGTGTCAAATTTTTTAAATTGGATAGGTTAGAGTGCTGTTTATTAATCATTAATTTCAGCATGCAATGGATTGTAGATTAGGAAGGAGTGGTTTTTTCTGATGGGTTTCATTCATGAATTTTAAGTGATTATTTGAAGATTTTACTCATGCATGATGTTTAAATGAATGACATAGTGGTTTGATCTATGAGTTTGTAACTTTAAATATGTACTCTATTTGATAGCCTTGCTTTGTGCATGGATCAGGTTGCTAATTCATATTGAGGGCGTTAATTTCTTGACTTTGCCTAAAGGAAATCTGTTAAATATCCAAGAATTTTTTGACGGTTAACTTTTTAGTTTTGAGAGGTTGTCGGGTTAGTTTCGTAACATACATAAACTTAATGAGCTTGTATGCAAAGATACCAAAGTACTTAGAATATAGTAAAAACACGAGATTTGGTCATTATCACTTTATCTCAGGGAATCCAATAGGTAACTTATCTCTTGCAATGATCCTTTCTTTTCTATTTCTATTATTTTATTTGCTGTAAGTACGACATGTCTTTCAGCTTGTCACACTCGATATATATTTTTTTCATCCACTCATTGTTTACATTTGCATTGGAATATGTCTTTCAGTCTATTTTGTTAACATCTGGCTGTTCTGGTGATAATAACTGATGATGAGTTATTAAGCTTGACCTCAGTATTAGTGTAAATCGATATAAATCTTTCAAATAATGGTACAACCATTCTTTTGACAGGTGAGCGAGTAGAATCGGCAGTTCAGAGCTTAAGAGGAGAATTTGGGGATCTGCGTGTGTGGGTACCTCCTTCACAACCTCTTTTATATAAACCTTCACTTATTTTTCTTTAGTGGGGCATCTAACTTTGAGCATACTCGGTTCAACAATATTCTCAAGTAACTTTCTTTTTGCAGGGTACCAAGTGCGATGTGAGGGATGGGCAAGATGTGAAGAATTTAGTTGCATTTGCACAGGAAAAACTTAAATACATTGATATATGGGTATTTGATTGATCCTCAATATTCTGATGTCAAAAAAAAAATAAATAAATAAATAAAAAATAAAAAAGAAAAAGAAAAAGAAAAAAAAAAGTTAAAAATAACTATTACTTCCCATGTGTTAGGTGTACAGGGAAGCACCAACTATAATGTTGGGTGGGCTCAATGACACATTGCTTTAGCTTCTACTCAAGTCAAGCTAAAGTTTGTTTTCCTTTTTTTTTGGGGGGAAAATTTCCTATCCCAACCCCCTCCCTTGCCA
Organism: Chenopodium album; assembly: GCF_948465745.1. Lineage (NCBI taxonomy): Eukaryota > Viridiplantae > Streptophyta > Magnoliopsida > Caryophyllales > Amaranthaceae > Chenopodium > Chenopodium album. Next base: position 22,945,769 of record NC_137846.1, on the reverse strand, counting down.
CTATAGGTTAATCTTAAAAATTTCCTACCCCAACCCCCTCCCTTGCCCCTATTGGTTAGTCTTAAAAATTTCCTTTCCTAGTAGGTCCTGCTCTGCACTAAAGCTTGAAACAATCCAGCAATCTGCAAAAGTAATGGGTAATGGATATGACCTGAAAATCCATTCTAACTTCCAGTATCTGAAAGCCATTCAAACTTGCTTGACTAAAAGCCCATTTGACTGGTCAGCTTGACAGATCTACTTATACCCGATAACATGTACTAATACTTTTAGATCGTGGGATGACCTATGGTTCCTATATTTGAGGATTCACATGGATTTCAAATTTTAGTTTAGAACTGATTATGTTACTAGTTACTATTCAAGTGAAAGCATTCTATCAGCCGAGTCAGTAATTGTCAGATGGCTACTTTTGTACTAGGGCCTTAAACACCCAATAAGGTGAACTGGTTGAGTGAACAGTGTTCATGAAATTTGCTCCCAGATGATTACATAACTTCTTGATCTGGCATGTTAGTGACCTTTAGATTAATCTTGTATTATTACTGATGCAGATTAATAATGCAGGATCTAATGCATATAGCTATAAGCCTTTGGCAGAAGCATCAGATGAGGATCTGATGTGAGTATATTTACCTTGCCTTCTTCATCTTTCCTTTCATACTCATGCAAATGGCAAAATTGGCAATATCCTTGCGGTGCATCCTATTTAATAAATTAATAACATGCATCTATGCAGTGAGGTGGTCACTACAAATACCCTAGGCTTGATGCTCTGTTGTCGAGAGGTAATAGACAAATAATTCTCTTTGCTTTCGAAGGATACACAAACACTCTATCCTTAATTATATTGTTTTATAGGCTATGAAGATGATGTTGAACCAACCTAGAGGCGGTCATATATTCAATATTGATGGTGCTGGTTCTGATGGAAGACCAACCCCAAGGTATCTTAGATTCATTGTGCATATAATATTCCCACTTCCTTGGCTCCAACGCCATATGTAATAGAACTGTAATTGATATTCGAAAGGCTTTTCTTTATTTTTAGACCCGTTTGAGGAGGAGGGGGGGGGGGGGGGGGGGAGGTCGTAAACCCCTTGTGAACTAATCGAGACCGAAAATGGAAAAAGAGATACGAACGAAGAAAAATAACCAATCGATATTTTCTCGACCAATAAAGAGAGGAATTGGAAGGTAATAGAGTAAGAGGCAGTTCCTTTTCTGTAGTTCCTGTAACAACAGCAAAACAAGTGCTGGAATTCCGTAATCATTTATTGAAAGCCGTAGGTGCTCACAAGTCACAACTTTTCACTTTCTTTGACCTAACTTGGACAGTATCTGATTCTTATTTGAAAAAGTTTTAGGCGTTAAACCTCCTATAGTGCTGTCAATTGTAGGTGCTCACAAGGCGAGTTTGCTGCTGAATGTTTTTTTGGACATCTTGATTTGTTGGATCTGAATTAGATGAGGTCTATTATTACCTCCTGATAGTCCTGGAAAGCTGGGAATCACCTCACATGACTACATGAGAATGTGAGATCAAGTTTTCCATCAAACTAGTGATGGGTTCAAATCTACCCCCTCTGTATACATTTCTACCAGCACATAGTTTTAAGTAATTTACTTGACTTTTTTATAATAAGATGTAAGTGGGGTAGTTTGGTATTAAAAAATTTATATTTGGTATTAAAAAATTTATAAGGAAAAATAATGGAGGTAATATTCAATTGAAAGGTAAGGGATGTAAGATTAGAGAAATAATATAATAAATTATTATTGGATATGAGTGAGAACCAAAAGGAGAGAGATGTAGTATTAATACATACCTTGCCAAATAAGGCAGTGTAACACTTTTTAAAAAGGTCCAATCAAGGAAAGTGCAACACTTGGAAAAAAAAAAAAAAAAAACGGAGGGAATATGCTTATCAACAACTGACCAGCCCCTGATAATTCTGGCTGAGCAGACTATAAATCTGATATATTACAGTTCCCAAGCAGCAAAAGCTATCATTTTCTTTCTGTAAACTTGTTGATAAGCTGTAGTTAAATAGCTGTATTTTAAATTTATTAAACTGATTATTAGATAACATTTATTGTTATATCTGCTTTAGAGCACTCTTTATTTAATCATTTTTTGGATGAGACACCCCTTTTGGAAGGTTTATGTTATGTTATGTTGTTTTTGGCTGTTCACTAATTAGATTTGCTGCATATGGAGCAACCAAGCGCAGTGTGGTGCATATGACTAAATCGTTACAGGTGAGGAATAGATTATATCCCTGCGTAATTTGCTTTTTGTTGTGTTTAATATGTGTAGGAATCTCATTATTTTTGTACAATGCCATTTTTGTGATGGAGCACTGAAACTTGAGCTTCAGATTTTTCATATTTCTCTATCTTTTAGGATCTAGTGGAGATACCTTAGATCAAGGACCTAGCTATCTGAAGGTGGTAATTTGTGTTTTGTTTTTTTTGAATTGAAGAGATAACATGGATGATGGGCTAGGTTGGTATATATAGGGATGACCATTGGACGTTTGGACCTGAAGATAATCATGGAATGATAGATAAATAAAAAAATAAATAAAAAAAATCAAAATATTCTGAAGTAATTTGAAAGGGTATAAATAAGCTTTATTCTCTTTGTTACGCAGTCAAGAGCTCATGGTAGAGTCTGCTTAGGTGAACTTAGACACATCACACATGTTTAGTACGAAGTATTAAAAAGGAATTTGACTTTTTGACTAGCTTAGTAGCTTATGCTCCTACTTAAGGGTTACGTGGCTGATAGTAAGTATGTAGAATAGAAAAAAAATCTTTGAAAAGTATATGTCTATGATGGGTAATAGTTCATTGTTTCTTCTATCTTATGTTCATCGGGAAAATATCATTATTTGGATTTTTTTTTTAGTTGTGATTATAGTTGCCGGGTTGTGGTGGGTTCTAGCTGTGATGAAGGGTTAGTGACGACTGTTTATTGCAGTTTATGACAGTGGGGTTAAGCGTATTGTTATTAACCTAGATCATCCTAAAGATTGTCTGTCAGGCTGTCACTATCAATGCACATTTTAGCATGATTAAAAATACCCTGAACAGAAATAAAACATTTCTAGTTGAGGAAAAAGCTAAAGATTCATGTTCTAAGCTAATATAGCATTTTAATGGGACTTTCTGCTTGCAGGCTGAATTGCAAATGCAGGATGTGAAAAATGTGGTGGTACATAACTTGTCGGTATGTTATAACTTGTCTGTTTCCCAAACTGTGGTCCTTGTGCTAACTATTCCAGAGAATCGATGGTTTTTAATTAAGAGAAATGGGGAATCAAACACTCTGCATGATTGTGATGTCCGCTAGCCATCATAATCCTGGATTAATATACATAATTTTCCCTTTAGATGTCATTTCAATGTTAACAGTTTTCCATCTCATAATGAAAATGCAGCCTGGAATGGTCACAACCGATCTTCTGATGTCGGGTGCTACAACAAAGCAGGTTCAGTAGACAACTTTTTTCAGTCTTATTTAATTTTCCATTCAAAAAAGGATTTATTTTATATTATTTCATCTGCAGGCAAAGTTTTTCATAAATGTTCTTGCAGAACCTGCAGAAGTTGTAAGATTCTATCTTAATCACCAGTTAATCTGTTAATGAACTTGTTGCCTATTTGAAAATGCTTGAGCATTCCATTCCAAATTGTAGTGCACTAGTGCTCTCATATTTTGTGATGCTTTGCTATGTAATGTAATGCCTTTATGATCATAATGCTTTTAGAAGTGAGAAATTGAACCAAAAAGTTTCCGTTGAACTTCAGACCCATCATGTTAGCCAACAGAGCAACAGTACCTAATGCTACAGGTTTTGGCTGTGGTAATTGATGTCAAGGTTGATGACTGCTGAGATTTCACTAATGATTTTGGCTTATTATTGCGGTGTGAAACAACAGATCAGGTCTCTTGAAATCAACACTGGATAGCTGGAATGTGTTTTCTATTACTGGAACAAAGCTACGAGCCCTAATATGGATATGAGATATATTGCTTTTGTTTTCTGAATTGAAATTTAGTAATAATGTTGTATTCTTCTATACAGGTCGCAGAGTACCTTGTCCCTAACATTAGATCAATGGCTGGCAATGGATCAACAAAACCAACATACATACGGTTTTAACTGGGGTGAAAGCCTACTCACAGATATTCTCAGTAAGTTGAAAGAAAAAAGAGATTTTTGCTCTGTTGTCAATGGCTTCCTGGTATATTGTCTGAAATGAACTTTTTGTTTCAAATTTGCTATGCAGAGAATTTTCTTCGGTGCCAGGAGGAATAGATATGTGCTTGAAGATTGAAAAGCTTGCAGCTCAAATAGTATAGTATTAATTTTCTTCCCTATTATTTTGCCCATTTTTTTAACTATATGGAATATGGGAAGCGGTTATATAAAATCTATATTGATTTATCACCAAAATATAAATCGTACCATTTGTAGACTCTGGGAGCTCGAGAAGGAAGCTATCTTTATAGAAAACTAGTTTTGTGCCCCGTGTGATGTCCAGGTTGTTTATTGAATTTTAAGATAAAATTTTAAATCTATATGTCAAATTAGTTAGGAATTAATGTACTTTTGTGACGATTTAAATTATGTAATAGGCATGTAAATGACTAATAATAATATTGGTGAAGAACTAAAATTGGTTGATAAAATACATAAAAAAAAAATAGCAAAATAAATTGTATAAAGCCCGTTGTGTTGATTCGAACCCAAAACTTTGAGTTAGGGTTGAACATTTCTTAACCCATAACTTGAAATGACTTGACTCAATTGACCGGTCTACATACAGTATTAAAATCACACAAAGTATTATATTGTGAAGTATATTATTTTAATCCATTAGAAATATTATAAATGGATATTGTACGTTTTGAATTACTTCCTTCGCTCCAAACAATATTATGATATAATAAATAAATATATATAATAATTATTGAGAGTTATAATCTAATATTTTTTTTAATAAAATCATAATTCAATGTGTACTTGTGAAATATTTGTATTTTATCGAAAATAAAACCATAAACTAACAATTTTATCCTAAAATTCTATCCAAATTTGATTGAAAATAGAATTACAAACTAATTATTTTCTGCTTCAAATTAAGTCTATCTAAATATATTCAACGTGGCGCAACACTTGGCGAAAAGTTGGAACGTCAAGTGTCGCTGTCTCGTGACCTGGTTAAAATTTAACTTTATATATTAGTTACTCCGTATATGATATCGTCCCCTCATCATCATCCCTTCTACAAATTGTACATATGTTACTCTGACGTAAATTTTTTTTCCTGCCAATTTGCTATGATGATGTCATTAGTTTTTATTTATTATTTTTTTTCTTTTACCTTTGCTTTTTATCTAATAAACCTTTAATATGCTTTATCCTTTTTCCTTTTCGAGTCTTTTTTTTTCAATTATGTTAATGTTTCAATGTTTTAAAGTGTTCATTGTGATTTTTTTTTTTTTTTTGCTTTTTGTATATTTTACAAGTAATATGCTACAATAGAAATTACTTACTATGTATATAACAAATTAACAGAGTAGAAAACTTTCTTTCTCTGTATTATAAACAAATCTCACAATGTGTTTGTTTAAAACCGTGCATCGCACAGGATCTAAACTAGTATACTCACTAAAATACACTCTAATTCTTGATCTGTACTAAACAAACAAATATGAGAAATTATCTCAGAGACGAAAGAAAATAATCTAATAGACTACAAATTAATCAGAAATAAAAATAAAATTGTTTCCTCGGCAACGGTGCCAAATTTTGACATGATCTAGTCGTATCACCTAATCAAAAGTAATATAATTCTTAAAAGTGCTAACTAAAATAGATGGGGAAGTAGGGTCTAATCCATAAGGAAACAATGTTCTTTTATTCCTAATAAATTATTAAAATCTAAATTTCAAGTAACAAATAGGATTTTATATGAATTAATCTAAGGGAAATAATTAAACTAAGCAATAAGACTAAGAGAATATCAATAAAATAATAGCCTAAGGTATAAGTTCATCAACAAATAATATTTCGAGATGAAAGACAACAATCAATTATCAATGCATAAATTAACCAGATTATAAAGGGCTTTCGCTACGTATTACAATCACATAATTAATCTAGTGGTATTAAATCGCATCTCTCAAACCTTGAGTTAACCATTTATAAATTAACCTGCCTATTGAAACTAAGCCTAAACATTAATTTTCATCTCTCGAATCTTGAATCAATATTGCATAACTTATGCAATTAAATCAGCGTTAATCTAATTGCACAACATTAAATCAATCAATAGGTAATTAATCTAAAACATTAACACTCAACAATAATAAATCATCCCTTCATATTAATCATGGATCCCTAAGAACCCTAGAAATAAACTATTCGTGCATAATCTAATATATAAATATATATATATATATATATATATATATATATATATATATATATATATATATATATAAAGGGGAGTTTTTTCCCGAGTTTTTAGAGAGTCACGTAGGATTTAATTTTCTTAGCGCGCCATGTAAGATTATAAATTTTAGTGGTAGCCAATTAAATAAGAGATTATTAATTTCTTTTAGAATTAAATAATTCAAATGCAACGCAAGCAAAATTGGCGAATGATATTTTTAAGTTTAAATTAATTAAATATAAATATTAATTTTTGATATTAGGAATTTTATAACAAATTTTAGCACATAAATATAAAAAAAAAATATTTTTAAAAATTCAAACAAACCGTACATCGCACAGGCTTCAACTAGTTAAAACTAAATTAAACAAAGTAATTAAAAAAAGCATAGTTAAAACGATAATGATAAAAACTAATATTAAAGCAAAATACCAAAGTAAAATCAACGATAATAATCAAATAAAAGTAAAACAATAATAATCTTGCATAAACCAAAAGGTAATAAAACTAATTAAAAGTTGCTAATGAAAAGAACTAAACTAATGAAAACGTAAGAAAAGAAAAACAACCAAACTAATACTTGCTTGATCAGCTCGACCAGGCCCGGTGTTTACTAGCCCAGCAGCATCCTATTAGGATTGGGCTTCTTATTTGAGCCCAAATCTTTAACTTGCTTGATTCCTGGTACTAGCTTGTTCATTACTTGGTCCGAAATATTAATTTGACCCTCTTCAAAAATTGAACTCTTATTCACCGAACTAAATTTCTCTAACTCGGCTTTGGGTTAAAAATATCCGGTCAACAGCTCAGGAATTGTCATAAATTTGCAAATTTCTACATAATAATTAGGGCTGAACAAAACTATCTAATAATCCAATCCAAAAATTTAGGATAACATACCCGAAAACATTTTGAATTTTGAATTTTGGATATCCAATATCTTAAAATAAAGTCGAATATCAGATATTGGATCGGATATCCGATCCGAAATCCGAAAATTACTTTTTTCTTTTACCCATATTTCAATTTTCAAATTTTATCCATATGCCCAAAAGACAAAAACTCAGCTTACCCTAATTTCAATATTTTGTCCCTCACACTCACATATCCGCCTCTCTCTTCTTTCTCCTCCCTTCTCTCTCCTCTCTTTCTCAGATCTCCGGCATCTCTCTCCTCTCTTCTCTCTTACTCTCTGAGAAACCCCCATATTTTACCGTTGTTCAAAGCGGCTTCCCTTACTCCTCCACCAGAAGCGGCATCTTCCCTCACTCCTCCACCAGAAGCAGCGCGTCCCTCACTCCTCCACTAGAAGCGGTGACTTCCCTCACTTCTCAGATCTTCGGCAAGTGCTAGATTGCTCTCTTAAATTAGTTTGCATTTTGCAGGCTGTGTAATGTGTATAATTTTATTATTTTGTAATTTCAGAAAATTGGTTGTTGGACAATAATTTCAACTCTACTTTAGCTTTCTTTCACTCTTTGTTCAGCTTGTAAATTAATTGACTGCATTGATCTCGGTAGCCACCCCACCCACAGAATTTAAAGAACCTAAAGGAGCATTAATTACTAAAGATTATTAATTACTCTACTTTAGCTTTCTTTCACTCTTTGTTCATGTTGTAAATTAATTGACTGCATTAAAGCACCAACTTCTAGGAGAGACATAATTGACTGCATTGATCTCGGTAGCCAGCCCACCCACAGAATTTAAAGAACCTAAAGGAGCATGAGTCATATATTCTGCGGAACGGCGTTCTTGCCAAGGTTGTGTGTCTTTTTTCAGCCGACTCAAGTCCAAACCATTTGGACCTCTTAGGGGTTCTAATCAGGGAGCGCGCAAATCCCAAAACCACATAGTTTCTCCCCCAAAAATAACTTCTCTAGTCGGAGAACGTATTAGATACTTACCTAAACCAGTAGGTAACACCCCTAAATCTCCCTCTACGGAAATACCAATATAATACATATAATTATACTGTAGAGATAGACTTAGGCGTATTACCGCCGCGTGATTACGCAAGGCTACTCAACTTACTAAAAATAAAACCAACAATTTGCAGCGGAAAACTTCAATACTCTTTCTTTATTAATAATAACCATTGTCATGAGTACTCATAAAATATAAAGACCAACATTTCCTAATCTAGGTGAAACCATTCCCGGGACTCCATATGCTCAATCATTGACTTCACCTGAAATTAGTCAACACTACTTACCATTACGGTAAATAGGGTGAACCAAAACAAAATAAGAAATAGGGCTTAGCAAAATATGCTAAGTACGATAAGTGCAAGATAGTTAAACTCAATTTATTAGCAAACTTGTTTTTAAAACCAATTCCAATAATAATCCAATATATTCCAATTCATGATTCCAAATTCCATTATCAAAATATTTAAAAATACTCAATACTCAATAATAATGATTTATAAAATCAATTATTTCAAAAACTCAATAACCATTCAATTAACTCAATCTCCTCTTTAAGTGTGTACACCCCCTAAGCTAGTCTCCTACTATTTCAAGGCTATTCTTGGAGAAAGACTAGGTCATACAAAGTCCATAGTCTTCAATAAATCTGCACAATGAGATTAATAAAATAAACATACTTGTAAAGCTTTTTAAAATATTCAATAACCTCTTTAATTCAATAATACCAATAAATACCTCAAACTCCTTTTTAATTAAATCCAACATACTTTTAAAATCAAACCTTTAAAACATGATAATTAACTTAAATCATTCAAATCATGATATAAAAATCAATACTCCAATTTATTTAATAAAACCAATTAATTAAACATGCTTTATTCCAAAATTCATATTTCAATTCAATTTAATTCAAACACCAATAAAATCATATCAAACATGTTATTCAAACCAATTTTCAAGGTGTCTAGCCACCTAAACGTACCTTGATCCTTGCTAGCAAACCACTCAAAAGAACACTTTAAGAACCTTGATCGAAAACACCCAACAATTAAATATAACCTTAATTAATATAAGGTTAACAAATAACCCAACAATTAAATTAAAAACCCCCAACTATATATATATGAACCTTTTAAATTATTTTCTTATAAACATCATTAAAAATCTGATTTTATTTAATTAAAACTAGTTATAATAATTTTTATGAATCCCCCATAATAATTATAATTAATTAAATAAGAAAAGAGAAGAAGAAAGGATAGAAAACCAAGGAAAAGAGAAGAATTGGATTTGCGTTGGAAAGAATAGGCAGAATTTGCAGAGCCTGTAACTCCTTTGATATAACTCCAAATTGGGTGATTCTTGAGCCTAACCTCAAGGTTTTTTTAAGAGGAACAATTTTCCGTGAAATGACAAAACCCCAAAACTGAACAGAAGTGCCCAAAAATTGGCTTCAAAGATGTACGGGCTGATTTTCTTTAGAAAAGAGGAGAAGAAGAGTAAGAGAAGAAGAGAATTGGTGTGAAGAATGTGGGAGGTATGAAGGGGTATTTATAGGCTAGCTCATGCAAGAATTATGGCTAGAGAATGTGGGAAGAATTATGGTAAAAAGAATTAAGGAATTACTTGGAGAAGAGAATGAAAGAAATATAGAAAGTTTTGATATTAAGGTGATTGTGCATAATAAAAATATGGAAGGTATGTTGTCATGAAAAATAATATGGCAAGGAAGATTACTTGGGGAATAATCAAGAGAAATAAAAGGTAGGAAAATATGGTGATCAAATATTAAGAAAATGGAAAAATGGAATTAAGGAAAATAATAGATTTTTGGGAGATAATTAAAAATACAATTTACCAAAATAATTTCCCCCAAAATAATACAAGAGGGCCGAAAATAATTATGAAACCCTTGAAAAAAGAGAATGAATCGAAATATAGCTACTACACCAAAACTAGGTGCAAAGAACCAACCAGACTGACCTAGTGGATAAATTAGGAATACAGAAACAAAAACAGCAATTGGACCAGAGAATGCAATTACATTATAAGGGCGCAATTGAATGGATCGAGCAAGCTCGAATTGACGTAACATAAAACCTATTAGTGCGAAAGCACCATGAAGAGCAACAAAAGTCCACAGCCGCCTAATTGACACCTACGAGTAAAGTCTCCTTGTGCTTCAGGACCCCATAGTAACAATAAAGAGTGGACTAAACTATTAGCAGGAGTAGAAACTGTTGCGATTAAGAAATTGCAACCTTCCAAATAAGAACTGGCCAATCCATGGGTATACCATGAAGTTACAAAGGTTGTACCTGTAAACCAACCTCCTAAGGCGAAATAAGCACAAGGAAAGAGCAATAGCCCAGACCAACCTACAAAAACGAAACGGTCCCTCTGTAACAGTCATCCATACTATCAAATAAATCTTTTTCGTCTTTAATAAATTTACCAACGGCTATAGTCATAGTAATCCTCTTATTCAACTACTTCAATTAATTGACTGCTGCTCTTCACTTTCCCCATACAGGCTGCTAACACAGTGGGCTACTGCTTCCCAGCCCCCATCCTAACAGTAAGTAAGCAACCTAGCAATGTTTTGTGAAAGCATAAAAGACTTAAGTGCTTCCTTCCTAGTTGCTGCAAGCTCACCCTCGCGCCCGGTAGTCGAACTACATCAGCTTTCAAAGACTAGACCCTGACATGAGAAAATCCCAACTCCCTCTCACAATCTCCAATTTAGTTTTAAGGGGCTCCAGCTATAGTTGTAGGGCATCTGCTCTCTCCTTCAGGGGAGTCACCTCACCTACAAGCGAATCCCTCTCAGAGCTGATCCGCTAAATTTCCTTATCCTTCTCAGTAAGAGCAGCACTCTGATTATAATAATCCTTCTCCACTTTAAGCAAGACATTAGCCAAGTCACCAACAAACTTGAGCCCTGTTCTTTTGAGCTTCTGGATAGAGTAGAGTAGGAGTTAGCAGAGCAAAGCAGATTGAAACAGAGCAGAGCAGAGCCGAGTCGAGCAGAGCAGATTTCATTATTATTATTATTATTATTATTATTATTATTATTATTATTATTATTATTATTATTATTATTATTATCGCATTATTATTATTATTATCGCATTATTATTATAATCATTAAATATAATTATTAAATAATAATAATTATTATTAAATATTATTTAATTGTTTTTTTATTATTATTAAAAATTAATAATTATTATTATCTTTAAATATTAGTTATTATCTTTAAATATTAATTTTAATTATAAAAAATCAATTATTATTAATAATTATTATTACTATTATTATTATTATTATCATTATCATTATCATTATTATTATTATTACTATTATTATTATTACTATTATTATTATTAAATATTAATTATTATTATTATCATTAAATATTAATTATTTATTATTATTATTAAATATTTATTAATATTATCATAATTCAATATTACTTATTATTATAATTATTAAATATATTATTTATTTATTTATTTATTATTATGTAATATAAATTTTTAATATTATTATTATTATAATTCAATATTTATTATTATTATTATTAAATATTAATTACTTATTGTTATAATTAAATATTAATTATTTATTATTATTATTAAATATTAATTAGTATTATACTAATTCAATATTAAGTATTATTTTTTAAGTAGAGTAAAGCTAAGAAGGGTAGAGTAGAGTAGAGCATAGTAGAGTAGATTGAAGAAGAGTAGCTCAATGCAGAGTAGAGCAGCTCTGAAGAACGGGGCCTTGGTAAGCTACAAAATGGAAGAAAGCAGATTAAACAACAAGTTAGAGAAAAAGGCATTTATAAGAGTTGCAAACTAGAGGTACACATTACATAAATCCTTTTTATTTATTTTTTTTGAAAGACACACTACATAAATCTTAGTCATACTTTGTAACACCCCCGATTTACTAACAAATAATAAACAAGAATTAAAGGAAAAATAAACAACCTTTGAATAAAATTGCGGAAGCATACACCTAAATCGGAGGTATTACCGCCACACTCAACAACCTGTCAAGTGTTAAGGCTTACAAAATCCCAATAATTACAACTTACAAGTCAATAAACTAAGTGAGCTATAAGTACAATTTTACAAACTCGTTACAGCATACTAATCGAAACACTTGAGCTCCTTTAGCTACGATCACTTGTTAAACCTGCTTAGAAAATATTGACTGCTCACCATTAAGGACAAATTCAAAAATAGATCGTCACCATAAGAAAAAGACATGGCCGCAAACACAAGTAGCACAACAAACAAACACACAGGCGTCAGTAAAAAGCTGAGTAATCATTACATATCAGAATGCTGAGAATAATAGAATAATTAATATTACTAGCTCAATTAAACATTGTAGTTCAAAACTACATTACACATTGTACTCTGAAAATAACCTTTATCAACTCAACCTCGAATAATAATACGAACCTTTACTCAACTCATCTGTCCCATAAATGTGCCACGCTCTTTGTTTTACCTAGCCTTGACATGGGTAATTCGAATAACAAACCAACAAGTATAAAAACTTGAATATTCTCAATAACCAGAAAAATACCTTAAATCAGACCACATATAGGTCAATTCCCACTGTAGGGGACCATAGAAAAATAATTAATAAAGATTATACCTCATTCTTAACTCATGATTATCATCTCCTTACCAACATGCCACGGACTAAGGTCTATAATGCCGAGCCTCAAACCATAAACAAGATAATATGCTCAACCTTTTTTGATCTCATATATTGATCAAATAACCATTCACAAATTAATTTATAATATCTCAATAGTGGCAAATGTTCCCAAATAACATAACAATTCGATTCATGAATATCTCAACTCTTAGGGCAATAATACTAGCACCCAAAATTAATTAATTCTCAACCCAAGATAATACTCTGCATTAGTAACCCTAAAACCTTAATAAAACAATACTCCCTATAGCAACAACATTAAAACCCTAGCATAATAACACAATCAATCATGTAAAACACTAGTAATAACGCAATTAAATCTGATCAAATTATATAATTATATACATGAATCATACATATCAATAGCAAACCAAACAATAATTGTATAAAACAATTAAGATAGTGTAATTACCATATGGACAATTAGCTTCGGACTACGGCAAGAAATAGGTTGGGCGACATTGGTGTTTGTAGGCTTTGATATTAAAAAGAAAATATCATGAGGCTTCTCAATTGATCTCATCATGAAGTAATCATCATATAAAACAATAGATATGGATGATGGAAATTGTTGAACGAAAAACTTAAATTAAAGAAGAACATATTCTGATTTTGGTATATGAATAAAAGGTACAAATTGGAAAACGGCCGGCTGCTATATTGCTATCTCTCTCTCTCTCTCTTTTTTTTTTTTTTTAATAAAATATCTTTTAAAGTTTTAGATCGAATATTAATAGGGTTTAAAATAGTTTATATACGTTTAAAAATAAAGAATTGTATTTAAATTAAAATAGGGTTTTAAATCTTTCTGAACTCTAAAATAAAAATATGAGATTAAGAATTTTTTTTTTAATAAATAAAAAAAACTATTTTTTCTATAAAATATATTATATAAAATCATAAAATATTCGGATATTACATACTTTATCACGGTTTTTTATTTTATTTTTTAAAAGTATACTTTATCACTAGTTTACATGTAATGTAACTACGAAGTACTGATTTTGTTTCCTTACAGTCTTTAAATTTCCTGGCTTTTCAGAGCCCCTTTAGATATATGTATACTAGCTTTTTATGCATGCCATGTGTGCAATAATATTAAAAATATATATATATAAATTCACTCGTAAATAATATGATTTTTTGAAGTATAAGTAAAAGTATTAATTTGCAATCATAAAGTGTGAAGAAAAGTTGTCGGACTCGGTTCTATAATATGTAATTAACCGCTATAACATCATAACGAAAAATTGCGCTTTTTAATGACAACTTTTTGGTTCCTGTGGCACCTAATTGTGTCTCCTGAAAAACCAAACCCAGTGATGAGTACTTTTCACGTCATTGATTATCGAATGAGGTGAAATGTTGAAGAGTCTCGTTAATTCTTCTATTTTCTAAAATGTTTCAATAAAAATAATTCATTTCTTATTTTGAAAATCATCCATTCACTACTACAAAAAGCGTGTTTTTTGGACGCTTTTTAGGCCTTTTTTCGACGCTAAAAAGTGTCGAAAAAATATTTCTCGACACTGCTAAAAAGCGTCGAAAATACGTGAGTCGAGAATTTTGAGGGACACAAAAAAGCATCGAGAATATCGACTCTTTTATGTGTCCTAACTAATATACGAAGTGTCGGAAAATACTTATTTCGCACATTATCCCAAATTTGTGTAGTTTTTTAGCGACGCTTTTACATGTCGACATACTCAAATTTAACGACGCTTTTTGTTGTCTTGCGTTTATTCGTGTCAGCCTATGGTATGACGAGAAACTCTTGAAATATGAAAATGTGCAAAATATGTAGACATTAAAAAGCGTGTAGTATTTTTTTTAAGCTTTTTTTTTCTTTTTTTTTTCCCTTTTATTAAATTATTACCATCATACATACATTAGTTATTTAAATTTATCATAAATTAAATTAATAACATTAAAATTAAAATAAACAAATATTCTATAAAACTAGATCAGATTAAAAAAAAACAATAATCAATCAACATAATAAGATTACGTAGTTAATTACCAAATTTATAAAAGAAAACATCAACACAATTAATAAAAATAAAAAAAAAAATGTCGCATAGTATAGTAGCTTGTCCCTAAATAAATACATCACTAATATAATTAAGACTAAAAACCAAAATAGATAGATGATGGCGTTATAGACGATATAGTCGCTTGTTTTAATGCTCAAGTGTCCCGACCTATTCTTTTGTTGCACCTACATTGCCTTTTTCAATCTTCAAAAAAAAAAAAAAAAAAGTACAAAGTATAAATTAGTACATTACACAATATAGGCTTATACACACACACAAGCTCTGAATTTCACACACACACACAAGCATTTTGAATTTCACACACACACACAAGCATTACACAAACGTCTTTGACGCCATGTTGGATGCTGCTTACTTTGCCATGGCTGATCTTAATTTCACTAACATCCCCATCATGGTCACTGAGTCAGGCTGGCAGTCTAAGGGGGATGCCAAAGAGCCCGATGCCACTCTCGAGAATGCCAACACTAACAACAGCAATCTTATAAAGCACATTCTCAACAATACAGGAACACCAAAACATCCAGGAATCGGTGTTAGTACTTACATCTATGAACTATATAACGAGGATACAAAAGATGGGGCCACCTCAGAAAAGAATTGGGGATTATTCGATGCAAATGGGAAGCCATTCTATATCTTGCGTCTCACTGAGTCTGGGTCTGTTTTGTCTAATGATACAACAAACTAGACTTACTATATTGCAAGAGATGGAGCTGACAAGAGGATTATTCCCCTTTATTGCAGGGTGAGCCTTGCTATGAGCCTGATAATGTATTTGCTCATGCTACTTATGCTTTCAACACTTATTATCAGAACACAGGAAAAGCTCCGGAATCTTGTGACTTCAATGGTGTGGCTGAAATCACCACCACCGATCCAAGTATGATTAAAACTGCAGACTGTATATTCAACATACTTTCTAATATCAATTTCTAATCTGTGATTTTTATCTGCTGCAGGTCATGGCAATTGCACATCAAGTATGGGTGGTCTCAATACACATAAGTTTAAAGAGATTCCAATTTTATATGAGATAAAGATCTTAATATGCGAAGTTTCACAATTTTACCATATTTTAAGGTTTGGACTATAGATGACATAATGACAATGTTTACACTAAAATCTTCCCTATTAATCTGATTACAGTTAGCTCAGGAAATTGGAACCCAAGGTAGCATCCTTATGTACCATTGTACATCTCTTATTTAAGTTTTTGTGTTTTGCACAGAACAGCCTGGCGAGTTCAGATGGCAACCAGGTCCTCTGACTCAGGTTGAACTAGTAATTCACGGTATATAGTAAGGAAGCAACACGGTAGAAACACACCACAACAACAAGCAGCAGCAGCAACAGGCAAAAACACACCACAACAACAATAAGCAGCAGAAACTATGCACATATAACTTAAGCCACATATACCCTTCAAGGACTGAACTTCAGATCTGAAATTGGAGTTTTGAAAATTTAGTTCGAAGCAAACCACACTTATAAACACCCCCAAAAACTTCAAATCATATCAAAGTGAATCGAATCCCAAATGATACAGCCCATATTAACTGAATGTATATATTCTTACCAGAATGGAAATGAAAGATTTCTAGCAGAAAGAATCCTACATATTGATTACTTACCATATAAAAATCACAACTATGATCAGATTTGGAAGAATGAGTCAAAGAAGACGCATATAAATGCGAACACTAATAAAGTTGCTTGACTTGTCCAGAGCATATGCTACACTTATGAATGGATCCAAAAACAATGAACTTAAAGTATTGTATGTTTGAATTTAAACAGGTAACTAAATCAACTCAATTCAGGCAAAATCATTATGTTGAGCTAGCAGACTTCTGATAATTTGTTTCATTTGGGATCGGATAATTCTAAAACCATTCACCAACCGAGCACCAATACATAAGTATAGAATTTGATTAACGGACACCTATGCATAAGTATGAGGCCAAACAGCATGATTACAGTTGGAAATGAACAACTCCCACAGAGATTCGCAAATTTACCTTGATTTAAGAACTTGTTACTTAATTATGTTACGAATCACATTAGACCAGACCTGATGCAGATTACACCAAGCCAAAACTTATTTCAATTAACTTATTTGTAAATATCTTTAATTGCGTATCAGTATAAAACATTATATAAAGTAGATATTTGGAAAATTACACTGAGATGAAACTAAATTATCCCACATAATAATATTTATCTAAAAAAAATTAATTTTAAAAGGATCCTTGTTGAGGGACCACTATCACTCAGTTAAACAAATATATAATAGGATCAGCACTTTCACTAAGCAAATAGACAACCATCAAACTTACAATATCAAGAAGTATATCCGCTGAAAAGTAATGTAAGTAATCAATTCAAGCCTACAAACTTATTGAGGGGTGAAGGAAAAACATCAGAAGGAAACAAAACAAAAAAGTTATACAAGTTCCATGAATGGATCATTCAACAAACCACACTGAAAATCTACAACATACGACTCCAAGGCACACGTTTTCCAAGTAAATAGAAGATAAGTGTCACATAAAACATCCAATTAGGGAAATCTAATCAAGCCTACTCAATGAAAATAAGAATGTGACATACAACACTATAACGCTAGAATCTTTAAAAGGGTATTCTTGTTTCCCAAAACCCTTTAAGTGCAATTTCTCTAATATAAGTGAGCTAATATCTAAGGTAGAGTGTACCTTCTTTTGCCACAAAAGTACAGTAAGAGCATACAATCTGTGCGTTTCCAGCTGCTGAACAAGGCTGGAAAACAGAAAAGGTAGTGTTAGTAAGCTTTACCATTTTGAAGGTAGGTGGGCCGTGGGCCGTGCCGTGAACAAAAATCCTGGGTCTGGCACGGGCACGGCCCGTGGCACAGCGGGTGGCACGGTGGCCGGCACGTGGGCCGGCACGCTGGCACGACCCGCCGGCACGGCACGGCCCGTGCCTTATGGCCGTTGGAAAGTAGCCGTTTTCCAACAGCTATAAACGGCTACTTTTCCACCCAATTTCCCACCCAAATCCCCTATAAATACCTCATATTTTCCTCCAAAATTTTCACAATTCATCAACTCATCTCTTCTCTCTTATTCTCTAATTTTCTTACTCCCAAATTCTCAATTCTCAATTCTCAAATTCCTACAAATCATACAATCTTCCTCTCTTTTGTGAAAAGAAAAAAAAAATTCCTACTCTCTTATAAATTTTACATTGTTACTATTATTACTTTTATTAGTCTACTACCAAAAAAAAAAAAAAAAAATTGTTATATTTACATTCGGGAAATTATAAG
Organism: Chenopodium album; assembly: GCF_948465745.1. Taxonomy (NCBI): domain Eukaryota; kingdom Viridiplantae; phylum Streptophyta; class Magnoliopsida; order Caryophyllales; family Amaranthaceae; genus Chenopodium; species Chenopodium album. The sequence goes on along the minus strand of NC_137846.1, from coordinate 22,927,260 downwards.
TTCGAGAAATTATAAATTTGGGAAAGCATTGAAGCGTCATTGTAAGATCTAACTCAACTTTATTTTAATTTGTTGTTATTATATTGTATTCTTGGAACTACTTAATTATATAAAAACTACTTTCTATTTTAATTGTGGGTTATTTGGATTGTTGAAATCTGTCTAAGGCGGGATTTGGGCTCTGGACAACGTCGATCCTAACCTCTCCTACCTGGGATCTCATTGATCCAAGTAATCTACTATTATTATAATTATTTTTGAAAATTTAATTTATATAAAAACTACTTACTAATTAATTCTCATTGATCTCATTGTTGTTAATTGTTACTTTGTTATTGTTAGTTGTGTTATTATTATTAATTAATCATGGCATCAAACCAGAACGTTTCCTCCTCCTCTAGAAAAGCCAAGTCAAAACGTAGGGAATCACCAAGCCCAAACGCTTCAATGTCTATGCCCCCCCCCCTAACATGCCCTTTCTCTCTTCTAACATGCCCTTTCCAAACACTTCCACCCCTTTCTTTCATCCCCAAAACACAGGAGGGCAAGAACAAATGGATGATATGGCTCCTTGGACCCAATTTCAACAAACCCAATTTCAACAATATGAATTTCCTTTTCCTCCTCCTCCTCCTCCTTCCCAAGGTAGCCAAACACAAGCCTCCGGGTCGAGTGAACCATCCACCCAAAATCCTAACATATTAGAGTGGTGTACCGAAGAGGATTTTGCTCAAACCAAAAGAAAGAGTGAATGTTGGGCACATTATCAATTAAGTAAAGATGGAAAAAAATGCAAGTGTCGGACTTGTGGTAAAATTTTCTCGGCCGATACCAAGGGAGGGACGGAACACCTTACTAGACATACAAAAAAATGTGGTGGACCATCTAGTGATCCAACCCAACCTAAAATTTCTCAATTCCATCCACAAGGTTTCATTTACAATTACGAGAGAGATAGGGATGAACTTGGGAGAATGATTGTACATGCAGAACAACCTTTTCTTTTCGCCGAAAATGATGCCTTCAACAACTATATTAACCGAGCACTACAACCAAAACACAAAAAAATCTCCCGAAAAACCGTTCGATCTGCTGCCATGGAGACTTATCTAGAGTACAAATTGAAATTAGTAAATGAATTAGCTAATCTTCCTAGTAGAGTTTCTTTAACCACCGATGCATGGGATGGTGGGTACGGACTTCACTATTTATGTGTTACTTGTCATTGGTTAGATAATGAGTGGATGTTACAAAAACGCATCATTCATTTCAAAATGCTTGAATACCCTCATACCGGTCTTAACATTTCACATCATTTAATGGAAGCTATTGATGCGTATAGTCTTAGGGATAAAATCATGTCTATGACTTTCGATAATGCAACTTCTATGACATATAGTGCGAATTTGGTCAAATCCCAATTGAACGATGTTATACTAGATGGAGATGCACTTCATGTTAGATGCATTTGTCATGTTCTTAACTTGTGTGTGAAGGATGGAACACAAGCAATTGGTCCATTTTATCACAAAATAAGGAATGCTATTTGCACTATTAATAGCTCTAACATGAGATATCAAGAATGGAAAGGTTTTTGCATGCAACAACGGATAAAAACCATAAAAATAGCACCGGATTGTCCAACTAGGTGGAACTCCACCTATGAAATGTTGAGTCGGGCAATCGAGTACAAGGTTCATTTAACACTTTTTTATAATATGAAATTTCCACAAAATGCTTTACTTGAAGATGATTGGGCTAATTGTGAAAAATATATGCAGTTTTTACAATTACTATATGGTATGACACATTGTTTTTCTTCTGTATATAATCCTTGTGCTCATTCTTTTCTTAGCAATGCATGTTTACTTGCACAACTTTTTGCGGAACACCGATCACAACATGTTTATCGTGGATATCTTCCATCCATGGAGGATAAATGGCGTAAATATTACACCGATATTCCTATGATTTATATTTTTGCTTCTATTTTAGATCCTAGACAAAAATATGATGGTACCTTTTTATTAATTGATATTTATTATAGTAACATGAATTTTGAAGATGATGTTGAAACTTTTAAGAATAAGGTGACGGATGAGTTTTTTAATTTATATAATGTTTATGAAAGTAAATATGGAACCGTGTCTCGATTTGCCCCTTCTCAAACATCCAAAAATGTAAGTAAACGGACCAAAGGTTTATTTGCACAAGCTGCTAACTTGATGTCTAAGTATTCAGGTACAGAATCATCATCATCTAGGAGAACACAAAGCGATGTTTCGGAGTTGCAAATGTACTTAAGTTACGACTTCATGAAAGGCATGGACGATGAAGAGAAGTTTGGCCTCGACATCCTCGATTGGTGGAAATCACAAGCCGTGAAACATCCAATTTTGTCGGCAATGGCTCATGATATTTTTGCTATCCAAGTCTCCTCCGTTGCTTCCGAAAGAGCTTTTAGTGCGTCGGGAAGAGTTCTAGACGATAGAAGAACAAGACTAAAACCCGAAACACTTGAAATGTGTGTTTGCTTCAAGGATTGGTTGGATGCCGAAACTCGTTCTCAAGATCGTATTTATGCACAAAACGACGACGATGAAGGAACGTCGACTTCTTTTAGTTCTCATACTTCTCAATCCACTCAATTGGCGGATGAACTTGAACCTCTAGGAGACGAAGACGAAGACGAAGATGAAGACGAAGGCGAAGACGAAGACGACCAATAATAATTACATGATTACATATTTACATTATACACTGTTGTATTCTTTTTGTATTATCGAACTTCGTATTCCGTATAATAAATGAAGTTATTCAATATTCATACACTATTGTACGATTTTTAATTATCATTACTTATTTTGTAATTTTGTATTATTGAATTATCGTACATTCGTACCGGCTACTGTCATATAATAAAATAAGTTATTCTTCAATTTTTTGTGTTTTCGGATTATCGCACTAGTATTTTTTTTTATTATATGCATTTTTGTTTTTAATTCGTTTTTTTTTTACATAAGGTAGGCACGGTTTGGCCCGCGGCCCGGCACGGCACGGCCCGCTAGGCACGTGGGCCGTGCCGTGCCGTGGGCTGGGGTGTGCCAATTTCAGGCACGGCACGGCCCGCCGCGGAGCCGGCACGGCACGGCACGGCCAGGCACGGCCCGCGGCGGCACGGGCACAGCCCATGTTTAGATGAAACTAATAAAACCAGGTTGAGAAGCAAGTAAACAGTTTGAGGAAGCAACAATAAAACACGAGTAAACAGTATACAAAAGCACATGAAACTAATAGAACGCAACAACTCTCAACAATCTTGGTCTAAAAAAGGGTTGTTTTTTGGTTTTTAAATTTGAAATTGTATTGTCATTAGCCTTTTTGTTCTGAGTTATTAGCCAGGTAGTTCATCATAATTACTACCTCCGTTTCATAAAATCTGCAACAATTTCCCAAAACGGAAACTACACATTATGTGCAACAAACTAAAAGTTACCTCTTTTAGTAAATTTTTTTGTGTCAAATTACCACCATACCCTTACTAAAGTTTACTTAGCTTCAATAAACAACATATTAACTCTTTAACCCAAATTAATTTATCCCTAATTAAAACCCTAACCCACATTCTCTCTCCTCCCTCATAACCATATCCACCACCAACACCACCAATTTTTCTCTCTCCTCCCTCTCAACCACCACCACCAGCACCATCCTTATCCTCTTTTCTCTCTCTTCTCTCACCGCACCACCACCACTCAGATCCACCGCACCACCACCACCACTCACATCCACCGCACCGTCTTTTCTCTCTCTTCTCTCTTCTCTCGTGGTTGGGGGCGCATTTCAGATCATGGTGGCGATATGGGGTTGCGATTCTTGACGGTGGTGAGGTCGGGTTTCAATTTGATGATGGTGGTGAGGTAGGTCGAGTTTCAATTACCCTCGATTGCCGCGCGACCCTCGCACTCGTGAGGGTCACCGATTTCTCCAACTCCAGTTCGCCGCTGCTTTCACCATTTTCAAAGTCGTCGTCGTACAATTTGGTTGGATTTGGGGGTCGTGCGATTTGGTTGGATTTAGGGGTCTGCGATTTAGTAGCGTTTTGGTGGTCTGCGATTTGGTTGGGTGGGTTCGTTGGTGGTGGTAAGTGGGGGTTTTGGTTCTTTGGTGGTGAGTTGGGGTTTTGGTTCGTTGGTGGTTGGGTGGGTTTTTAGTGGTGGTGCGAGTTGGTTGGATGGTTTTGATGGTGGTGGTGCGAGTTGATTGGTGGTGGTGAGGTGGGGCTTCGTTCATTGGTGGTCTGGTGGTGTTGGTGGTCTGGTTGTGGAGTTGGTGGTCTGGTGGTGGTCTGGTTTTGATGGTGGTGGTGTGAGTCGGCTGGCTGGGTTTTGGGTGGTTGTGGTGGAGTTGTTTTCTCTCTCATCTAATTAATCACATGCCCTTTTGTTTTCTAATCTTTGCTTAAGAAATTTTGCCTTGGGAATTGTGCAAGCCCCTTTGTTGCAGATTTTATGAAACGGAGGTAGTAAAAAACATGGTAATGCTATAGTTTATCATAATTAAATAACATGGTAATGCTATAGTTTATCATTCTACTCCACGAGTCAAGCTTGAGCAGTTTTGGGATTTGCACTAGCTTGTTATTGGGAGCTTGTCACGGATCAAAAAAGGGCTAATAATCACTAGAGTGAGTCATGAACGTTAGCTCAATCACATAATTGTAATTAGGTATATCGCTGATCACATAATCAGCAAACATAATGTACTTTCTTTCCTATAGAGTATAGATTACCCTTTGTCAAATTCCAAATTCTCCCAAAAAAACTCAAAAATGTGAGCTCGCGGAGCAAAGATAATGGGATACATCAAGTATAAAGCTATACTTGCAAATCTGTACTACTGAAAATAACATACTTCCTATGACGCTCTAATGGCTTGTAAAATATCCTTCTGCAATCTGCATTAGACCAAAATAATATCAGATAATCAGCAAGGTAATGAGAGCAATTCCCCCCGCCAAGTATATTCGGCCTTCTTTCTGCCAACTCCATATCTGAAGTTACATTGTTGACATAAATCAAGTTATAAACATGACCTTTTTATGTTAGTCCTTATTCTCTTTAACTTACATAAACCAATTTAAAATCAGTAAAATCAGATTTGATGAATGATGGTGACTGCATATTGCAAGACACTCGTAAATCATCAAAATTTAGTTTCAAAAAGTAAAAGTCAGTTTAATCAATATAATTATATAAATCAAGTGAAGGGAACAAGGCCTTGAAAGTTTAGAGCACAAAAACAAGTACACACTTTTCTTGTACTGATAAATACAAAATCAGACTCTCAGGTTTCTGTTAGCTGTAAATTCATATACTTTCACAAACAGTTTTACCATACTAAACTTAACTGATTCATATACCAAGCAACCTAAATATCGACAGCCCTCTAAGGATAGGGAAGAGGAGAAATCCAAGACAAATTTCTGCCAACAGACCGAACCTAGTCGAAATCCTCAAGAACTTTAGCTGCCAATTGAAGCACCAATTTTCAATTCAGTCAGTTATTCCAACCTAGTCAATTAATCCTCATTCCTCAAGCCTTATTTAGAGATTGGCAGCCTAAAGTTGCTAAGGAGAGTGATAACGTAGTCACTTGCTTAGTTGGATGCTATGTTTATAAAGGGTATTATATCTACATTCAGGTCTGCTGTGATATTGGTTTGTAGTGGTCTAATCAGGTTTCAACCGATAAAAAGAGAACAAAATGTTAACAGTATAAATCTCTTTTTAAAAAGTTTGAAAAAATTTAAGCATTACCATGTTAGGCAAGTAGATTCCACCTAGAATTTATAGGTTATTCCAAATCTGACTTCACAAAGATGCAACTGATTCTAATTTTATCATATTTACTTCTACTTGGACATAGATTATCAAGTGACACATGAAGTATTTAGGTGTTAGAATTGTGCTGAAATAGAAGTTATTCTATCTCAGGTAATTAACGGGCACAGCGCAGTTCTCGAATTCTAATGTTAAGGTAGATTTTCTCATATCCTAACCCCAAATCATTTTCTCTTATTTAAGTAGATATGTAAATACTTTGTGTCAGCTTCTGTGTTGCTTTAATTTGGACCAATTTTTTTTATCGAAAACTTTATGGAGCCTTCAGTAATGTCACTAATGTCATAGACTCATATAAGCTGAAGTGTGATCAAAGTTTCAAACTATCAGTGCTACAACTTATGATGAGCTATCCTGGTAACTTGAACTCTTGACAGATTACACTTCCTAAATTTTGACATTACCTTTTCATCTCCTTATATCTAAAGATGAGTTTTGCTTTCCTCAACACCATTTAGCATTAATATTCCATTCACCACTATCCCTCCCTAATAAGTAAGAACATGACTATCACCACCACGCTAACCCCCCTTAAAGCAAGCACACTGTCAGCTTTTCCAAACAATTCAAGACAATCTTCATCAAAACAAGAAAGTGCCATTCACAACAAAGCCAGAAAATTCAAAGCCTATAAAATTCATAACAAAAACCCAAAAAATTCCAAACTAAAACCCTAGAAAACGCCATAAAATTCATAACAAAAACCCATAAAAAAAACTACTTTAAAAAATAATAAAAAAAAAAAAATAAAAAAAAAAAAAAAAAAAAAAACAGGGAAACATCAAAATTGTAAACAGAATTCAAGAAAAAAACAACATAAAAAGAAATTAAATTATCTAATTAAGGGCAAAAAATTACCTCGCAATAAGAGACCAATTCTTGTTCTACTCCAACTCAAAATCGAAGACATGCAAAAAAAAATTCCCAATTTTAATGAAATTTTGAGAATGTGAGATATTAGGGTACCAAAAAACGATAGATATATACCTAGCAACAAAATTGTAAAGCAAATTGTAAATCGATACCTGAAATTTATAAAAGAGACGAGCAAATACCCCCCAAATTCGTTGAATTTTAGCAAGAAAAACCCAGAAATTAACAACAAAAGGTTGATGTTGTATCTTGTCGTTGATGAGTGAAGTGCAGGTTAGAGGAGAGCAAAATAGCTAGTGGGCGGTTTAATTAATTGGGAGTATTTTAATTTTTTTTTTTTTGAAATACAACCCGCTAATTTTTTTTTCGTTAAAAGTTTTAAAATTGCGGGCAGCAATGACTCACGTGTATAGCATGTGATTTTCTTGACGCTTTACAATGTCGAGACAATTTTCGACCACAAAAAGCATCGAGAAAACGGAATCCAAAATCATACGCTGACGCCACAGCAAAGGCGTCGAAACAAAAGCGTCCAAAATACACGGGTTTTGTAGTAGTGATTTCGTATCCTATGTATGAAAAAACATCCAATCTAGTTTAGTTTGGTTCATGATATGGGTTCAATAATTGTGTAGTTGGATAGGGCTTGAAAAGATCTTACCAACGATATATTATAAGCTCAATTCCGAGTTATAACGATGAAATTATGGCCAAAATACTAAAAGGGGCTTGAAACGGGTTTTAAATTATATATGGCCCAATGATCATGTGGAGGTTCCATTAATTATGATTGTCTTCCTAAAGTCATTAGGATTTATCTTAGTCTTTTAGAATTATCTAGAAGGTTATTTTGAATTCTAAAAGGATTAGAATTGATAATTATAATTATTATTTACTTTGAAAAGATAAAGAATTCTACATCGGATTAAACAAGTATTCTAAAAGGATTAAATCTGATTTAATAAAAGATAAGTACGGACTCCGACTAATACAATTTGATTGGAATTCGGATTTCGTACGAATTTTATCGTACAGCATCTATCACGCCGCGATAAGGTCCATCGCGCTGCAATAGGCTTATCGTTGTGCGATGGCGCTATCGCGTCGTGATGGAGCCAGTTTTACTCTGAGTCAAATTCTGACTCTTTTCTGATCGTTTTCGGTTTATTTTTCACTATAAATAGGGACGATTATCTCTGTTTTCAATTCACCCACAATCACCATCTCTCTTCTCTCTCTAAACTAAAGCTTATTCTTTCTCTCTCTTCATTTTTAAGCCTAGCCTTTTCAAAATACACCATACGTCCGTCACGAAACTTAGAAGCCCCTAACCAAACTCGAAGTTGCCCTAGACCACGACGTGAAAGGTTGATAGTTCTGAGGGTTTGGTCCCAAATCCATATTTCAATTAATATTGTTTGATTTGATATTTTCATTGAAGTTACTAACGTAGGTATTTTTTTGATAGAAAGTGGTACGATGCATCAAAGTAAGTAATTATATTACTTCTTAGTTATTCTTTTGATATAGAAATCATGCTTAGATTGTTTTATTAATTCCTAGTATCAAGTTAGGAATAAAGCTTTGATCTTTATTGTTTAGTGACATGCTAGGATTTGTTATTAATCATGTTAGTATCATACCTAGGATCTTGCTAATATTATTATGCTTTGATGAGATTGTTATAATGATGATGATTTATGGAGTTAATATTGTCAATATTATCATGTTGCTTGATATTATTATTGTTATTGCTTGATCACGCCCTCTCCTGCAGATTCAAAAGGAATTTGTACTTGAATTCATGTTTAATAAGATAATTAATAATTTGATTTAGGCTAATATGATTTTAATTCAAGTGATTGTCAATAATAGATTTATTTGTGCATTAATAATCAACCAACATAGATTAAACAGGTATATGATTAATATATTGATTGTATGTTGATTGGAAAGCACACATGAATATGAGAAGAACAAAGTAAAGGCATATTTAGGACAGGTTCAATCTCTTTTAGGTTGGATTTGTACCTTCATCCACGAATATCCAGTCATGGTTCAGGATCACTATGGAGTTAGCGATCTTTGTGATCGTGAAGGGGTGTAACCTTCAACTCGTGAACGGTTTTCAAGTTTCTAAAACTTGTTGGCGACTCTTTTACTCTAGCTTCCTTCCCTTTTGATACCACCATGCTTAAGTGCATGATTACAATGGTGCTCAAAGTTGGGTGCTTGAAATATTCCCTACAGTGCCGAAATGCGGACAAAGAGTGTTTATTAAATGAGTTTGATTAAATCAATTTTTGTGTCGAAGTATTAATAATAAATATAAGATGGTTAAAAACTACCTTCGTATTAGTTAATCATTGTCTTAACTGTTGGTAAATTATGGAAGAAATAACATTTCTCTCTTTCCCTTTCTCATTCATTTGTCAAATTAAATTTGAGATATCACTTAAAAAATTAATTAGAGATAATTTAAATTTATATTTAATTGGTTAATTGATTACCTTTCCTTTTTTTAGTTATTGAATTGACTTTAAAAAATCAAAATAATTAAGAAAAATGATTAATTCGGTCCGTTTCGATTCGGGGTCGGTTCGATCCATTTTTTCGGTTCGGACCAATTTATGAACAACCCTATTCATAGCTTATACTCACTCTATCCCATTATATAGTTCCTTTTTTGCGTTTTTTCACGGTATTTAAGAAATAGGAGGAGAAAGTGGATAAAGTGCATTAATAAAAGTGAAAAGTACAATCATAGACAAAAGTTAGAGAAAGAAAGCAGAAAAAAGTACAAAGCATGCACAAAATTCAAGGATAAATTAGGAAGTACAATGAATAAAGTTAAAAAAGTGAGAATATAATGGTATTTACACACTGTCCAAAAATAGAAAGTGGAACAATATTTTGGTTCTCCTAAATAGGAAAACAGGAACTATGTTATGATACGGAGGGAGTATTATGCTATCTGTAATGATATTCAGATGAAAAATAAGGAAATCAATGATTATACGATTAGGAATTACATTAATCCGCTATGTTGTTATTGGGGTTGTACCCGAAGATCCTTGGGCATTTACGCTTTAGACTCCTGTTCAAGCTTCACAAGCAATATCATTGTTACCCTTAGAAGTAGAAATATGGACTCCAAAGTACGTTTTATCAACCTAATACGGTTTACTTCTCTAATATTGTAAGTGTAAAGCCCTCTGCTTATCCACCCAAATTTATATTGGTGGTAGAAAAAATGATTGTTTATGAAGGATTTGGATTTACCCATTTTTGCTCTAGTCGATGCTAACCCATACGGTTTGGAAATCTACAAAACAATCAAGTATGGGTAGTATGTCGTTCATGAATTATGATTTAGTTGTTCCCATCAAACTTTTGGGATTGTTTGAATCAGATTTGAAGAAACACGAGATACATGAGACGGATATGATATCAATGACCAATACAGATCTCGAGAAAACACGTACACTATCATTACAGGATTGGGTAAAGCTAAAACCCGAAGTGTATGAAACACTACAATATTACTTGAATGTCGGGAAGAAAGCCAATATTGAGATTTTATATGTAAAAAAGGTAGTGGATTTTTGGGAGATTACGTTGAAAAGAAGATAATGCCACTACCTAATGAGTGTCATTTATGACACTCATTTACCCTCTTTTAGGATGACTTCTAGTTGCTTCTATAGCTCATTTTATCTCTTTTTCTCTAGCTTTAACCTTTAATTTCCTAGTTTGTGCATTCTTAGTTGTTTTCTCGTTTTCTTCCATTTTCTTAGTTTATTTTGCCTTTTCTTTTTTATTTGTTTGCTTTTCGTTGTTTACAAGAGATCGGTGGTGTCCAAGGCTCTCCATGGCTCTTTCTCGGACTTTATAAAGCCTAAGATGCAAGCCTTTCACTCCCTTCATAGCTCAAAAGACAAGGTGTGCAAGCTCTAATTCTTCAAGGTAGTGCTCTCATGCAGCGTTGGCATAAAAAATGGTGTTGAACCCACCGTGGGGACGTTTAGAGACTGCTACCCCCAATGTTCATCAAGTGGAGCGCACGGGATGCATCTATGGTTGCACGAGCAAAGTCCCCTACTCCCATGGCGCGGGCGTGCAGCAGGATTGTGCGGGCACGCATGCTGCTGGTGCGGGTGCGCAGCCCCTGCTCCCCGTTCAGTATCCTTTTCTTCACGGCCGCGCTATCCGGAGCGAAGGCGCACCTGTACGGGTTCCTCTTAGACGTCTAAATAACTTCTCTTTTGTTAGTTTTACTATATATAGATTTTCTTCCTTTTTAAAGAATTTGTTTTAGAATTGAATAGAATTAGGTTTTTAGAAGTTCAATTTGGGGAAACTTTAGCTCTAAGACTCTAGAGAGAGAAACTTGGTGATTGCTACACTTAATCTCCAATTTCTTTGATATTAATCAAAGTTTTGTAAGAATTTCCTTGTCTTTAATCCAATTTTAGTGTTTGATTTTGATACTTTGTTGAATTCCTAATTGATTGATAGATTTGATTGTTGATAATTTGATTGCAATGTTGATGATGATTTTGATGACTTGTTTAGTTTTGTTCTTCAATTCTACAATGTGTAGTGAGTAGATTCTTTGCTAGGGATGTGGTGAAGCATGTATGAATGATAGATCATAGCTAATTGGGGAATTTTGATTGATTTGATATTGTGATTAAATTGGTTGATAGAAATTGTGCATGTGTTTGATTTGTTGAAAAGTGATCAACCTTGATTCTCAAGCTAGATTGCATTGTAGTTTTCATTGATACGACACATTGATTTGGAAGCTACATTTATCGATCGAACTTGACTTGTGATGTTCCTATAATAGTCATTCGTAGAGACCACTAGTTTGATACCTAGGAAATAGCTTTTCGAGTGCTTTTGATTGCAATTACTATTTTCCCTCGCATTATTTAATTGATCAATCTCCTATCCAATTAGCATGTTTATCGCGAATGCATGTGGATCCTAATTCCCTAGTGTCTTTGATATTGATTTTCATATTAGAATTCTTTTGTTGATTTGTTTTTGCTTAACCAAACCAATCACTTAATCTTCGGGATAGCTTGACCTAAGGCTATAACACTTGCCTCCATTCCTTTGGGTTCGACTCTTGACTTACCTCTATACTTGTATTTGGGTTCATTAAGTGTTTACAAATTTTGTTTGGCTATAGGAGGATTAGTTATACCAACGACCTAATCCATCCGGTTGTCAAAATGGCGCCATTGCCGGAGAATGACATGGTTATTTGTTGTAGTTGTTGAGTCTAGTTCATCTTACTTGAGAAAAAATACAAAAAGATTTTCTTTCTTTTAGGCTACATTTGTAGCCATGCTTGTAGGGATCGTTTCAAGCATCCCACACTTGAGCCCCACTGTGATCATAAACTTAAGCATGGTGGCGTCCAATGGGAGTGACATGGTTTACAAGTTTTAGGAAAACTTGTAAATCGTTCACAGGGTGAAGGTTACACCCCTTCACGATCCATGAGATCGCTAACTCCATAGTGGTCTGGAACCATGACTGGATATTCGGGGATGAAGGTACAAATCCAACCTAAAAGAGATTGAACCTGCCCTAAAAATAGGCCTCTACTTTATTCTTCTCAAATTCATGTGCGCTTTCTGACTAACATACAATCAATATATTAATCCTAAACCTATTTAATCTATGTTGGTTGATATTAATGTACAAATAAAACTATTATTGGCGATCATTTGAATTAAAATCATATTAGCCTAAATAAAATTATTAATTATCTTATTAAGCGTGATTTCAAGTACAAATTCCCGTTAAACCTGCAAGAGAGGGTGTGATCAAGCAATAACAATAATATTAAGCAACATAATAATATCAATCATCATCACCATAATCTCATCAAAGCATAATATTAACAAGATCCTAGGCATGATACTAACAAGATTAATAACAAATCCTAGCATGTCACTAAGCAATAAAAATCAAAGTTTTAACCCTAAAATAATACTAACATGATAGAAGAAATAAGAAGCAACCTAAACATGATATTAGAAAGCAATAAATAGTATCCTAACATGATACTAGGAATTAAAATAATCTAAACATGCTTTCTAGAGAATAAAACAATAAAATTACTTTGTTGTTTCGTATCTCTTTCTATCAAAACAATACACACGTTAGTAATTTCAAGGAAAATATTAAATCAAACAATTAATTTAAATAATTAAAATAGGGATTTGGGACCAAACCCTCAGAAATTATCAACCTTTCACGTCGAGGGCGAAGGCAACTTCGAGCTTGGCTATGTGTGTCTAAGACTCGTGAATGAGGTATTGTATTTTGAAAAGGGAAGACTTAGAAAGATGAAGAAACAATAAGCTTCTAGCTTAGAGAGAGAAGAGAATTAGATGATTGTTGATGATTGTTGGTGATTAAAACGGGGAAATGCGACCCTATTTATAGAGAAAAACATCCGGAAACGATTAGAAAAGAGTTAGAATTCGAATTGGAATAAAATTCCGTTTGACGCGGCAAGATAAGGACTATCGCAGCGCGATAAAAACAGTTTTTTTGCGGATTTTGTTTTTATCATAACTTTTGATCTAGAAGTCAAAATAAGTCATATAATATGTCGTTGGAAAGATCTTGAAGTCTAATTTCTAAATAAATTTGAATCTGATTAAAATATTTTGTAGATAAAAAGATATAACCGAAATAGTGAAAGGGTGTCAGTTTTGGATATAGTTTCGTATTTCTTTCATATCTTTTTCGTTATAGCTCGGAATTAATATTATGATATATCATTGGAAAGATAATTTCAAGATCTATCCAACCATATAAAATTTTGATAAAAATTATGAGGCACAAAAAGAATTTCTGAACACATTCCATTTCGTACAGAACAAGGACTCTCAAAAAGAGGAGTTTTATTCAATTTCAAATTCTTTAATCTTATCTTTTCAAAAAAGGATAATTAAAATCTATTAGAAACTTATAGAAGCTTTTAAGTAATCCTAATTATTTTATGAATGGGATTAAAGCCTTTGGACCTTCCATATGATCATTGGGTCGTAGGTAAAATCCGGTTTGGGCCTATTTTAGTATTTTGGCCGTAACTTCCTCATTATTCATCGGAATCAGGTTTATAATATATCGTTGGAAAGGTCTTTTCAAACCCCATCCAAATACACAATTATTGGACCCATATTATGGACCAAAATAAAATGGATTGGACGTTTTTCATAAATAGGGTACGAAAAGAAAGATTTTCGAAAACAAAGAGAAGTATTTTATTAAAAACAGAGAAATTCACGAGACTCTTCACATTTCACCTCGTTCGATAATCAATGACGTGAAAGGTATTCATCACTGGGTTTGGTTTTTGGGGAGACACAATCAGGTGTCTACAGAAGCCCCCCCCCACCCCCTTTGACTGAGTTTGGAGAAACATATGTTTCGAAAACAAAAGTCAAAGTAGCGATAAGGACGGAGAATGATTCAGAACGTTCTGCGATCCTTAATCATTCTTGTAACGCTGATACCTGCAAACTAGCGTTATTTAAATAGATAAAGGAGTTAAGAAACGCGTATCTTGCACCGTCGAGTACACTTCTCTAGGGTAACCAATTTTTAGTGCTGCATTTTGTGACGATCTTCCTCAAGCCAAGGGAATATTGCCGAAGACCGCTCTGCTTATAGCCTTCTTCACCTTTTTTTTTTTTTTGCTCTGACAGTCCTCTGCAAGCTAGGGAACACCATTGAAGATTACTCCACTATTAGCAATCTTCTGCTGTTTTGTGACCATCTTCCGCAAGCCAGGGAACATAGTCGGAGATAACTCCGCTTGTAGCCATCTCCCGTTTTCGTGACAATTCTCCACAAGCTAGGGAACATCGTCGAAGGCGACTTTGCTTGTAGTTATCTTCAGTTGTTTTTGACAACCTTCCACATCTTAGGGAACGTCGTTGAAGATCATTCTACATGTAACGATCCTTAGTTTTGTTGTTGTGACAATCTTCCACATCCTAGGGAACATTGTCGAAGATTTACTGCTACATCACGAGCTATTTTCTTGAATCATGGTGACAACTCACAATCATAGTGAACACCATCGAAGATGGCCTCATCACGAACCGTTCTTCTCAAATCTGGGTGATGACTTCCACAATCTTAGCGAAAGCCGTCGAAGATCGCCCATCTCGTGTTACTCAAATCAAATGATAACCTCCTCAATCACGGCGAAAGCTATCGAAGATCGCTTCATCTCGAACTGTCTTTCTCTCAAATTAGATGATAGCCTCCTCAATCTTAGCGAAAACCATCTAAGATCGCCCATCTCGTGCCATCTTCTCAAATCTAAGTGACAACCCCCACTATATTAGCGAAAGCCGTCGAAGATCTCCCATCTCGTGCTATCTTCTCAAATCAAGTGACAACCCCCACAATCTTAGCGAAAGTCATCGAAGACCGCTTTATCTCAAACCGCCCTTCTCAAATCAAAGTGAGAGACTCTTTAATCTTAGAGCCTCCTGTCGAAGGCTTCTTTATCTTGAGCCTTTAAATCTTCTTGTCTTTACCCCTAGGAGTAATTGACCTTTCCATCTTTGGAAAAATCATTTTAAGAATCAAATATAAGATTCTTAAAGTCTTCAAATTGAATTGTAGAAATCTTCCATCCTAGGAATTCTTTGTGATTATAATCAATCACTACCCAAATATTCTTAATCATTTTTTCAAATCTGCTTCATTTGATCGTCATCAAGCCGATCATCAATCAAGTTGTAATCGAGCTGACTACTAATCAAAAGTGTAATTTTTTCAAAGGTGTTCATTTAATCAAAATATGATCGTCATCAAGCCGATCATCAATCAAGACTGTAATCGGGCCGATTACCAATCGAACAACTATCAATTGCTCAAATTCTCATTAAAAGGCTCAAATGGATTAGTCACGGACTGACCAATCCAAATTGGAGACCATCGAAGGCTGACGCGGGCGAATCAGAGCCATTGCGCAGCGACAGGTATATTGTGCCGCATCAGGAAGCTTCGTGCTGCGCCAAGGTGCATCGTGCTGCATTGGAGTGCATCGTGCTGCGTTGTTTATTTTGCAATGCGCTTGAATCCTAGTCAGAGCTTTTTCAACTCGTTCAGCTTTGGACTTAGTCTACCTGCATCTATATTTTGGACTATAGGCCTTTGCCCATGTTTTTCTTAGGGTTGACCTAAGACTTGGTGCTATTCAACTCATTGTGTGAACTCGACTTAATGCGTTTTGACACATATGACTCAACATGACTCAAGGTGCAAGACTCCACTCGATGTGATATGACATGACATGACATGACTTAATGTACATGACTCGTGTGTGCATTGTATTGTGATTGTGCTCATGCGACTCGAAATGCAAAAAAGCATAAATTTTCCGTTATTTTTGTGGAGGGTACCGACTTTCTCTTGAAAAACAAAGACGTGAAAAGGAAGAAGTGAAGTGTTTGAGAGTGCATGTTGAATGAGTTTAGACAAATGTATGTGCTGAAGTTATATCCCATGGTGCAAGGATTGTAACTGTAGACACCCATTTGTGTCTCCCCAAAACCAAACCCAGTGATGAATACCTGTCACGTCAAACCATAATCGAATAAGGTGAAAGTGTGAAAAGTCAAGTGATGCGGTTAGTTTTTATTAAAATCCTTCTTTCTGTTTTCGAAAACCCCTCTATTTAATGAAAACGTCCAATCCAGTTTATTTTGGTCCATGATAAGGGTCCAATAATAGTGTAGTTGTATGGGGCTTGAAAAGACCTTTCCAACGATATATTATAAGCCCAATTCCGATGAATAATGAGGAAGTTATGGCCAAAATACTAAACTGGGTCCAAACCGGATTTTACCTACGACCCAATGATCATGAGGAGGGTCCAAAGGTTTAATCCTATTCCTAAACTAATTAGGATTGATTAGAATCTTCTATAAGTTTCTAAAATATCTTAATTATCCTTTTTTGAAAAGATAAGATCATAGAATTTGATTTGAATATAAACTTTCCTTCTTTAAAACTTTCCTAATTCTATTCGGATTTAAAGATGTTCAAAGATAGTCAGATATTATTTTCGTGCCTCATATTTTTTATCCAAATTTTATATGGTTGGATAGATCTTGAAATTATCTTTCCAATGATATATTATAATAATAAATCCGAGCTATAACGAAAAAGATATTAAAGATATACGAAACTCTATCCAAAACTGACACCCTTTCACTATTTCGGCCATATCTTTTTATCTACAAAAGATTTTAATCTGATTCTAATTGCATTAGAAATTATACTTCAAGAGCTTTCCAACGACATATTATATTACTTATTTGGACTTCTAGATCAAAAGATATGATAAAAACAAAATCCGCAAAAACTGTCTCTGTCGCCAAACGACAGGCTTGTCGCCTCGCGAAAGACTCTGTCGCCTGGCGACATGATAAATTTCTGGCGACAAGGTCAGTTTGATTAGCGACAGAGTGGAGTTTTATTCCTTATCAAATTCTATGATTTTCCGGACTATTTTTCTTATAAATAGGGTCCGAACCTCTGTTTTTATTCATCAATTCTCTCAATCAACTACTATCAATTCTCATTAACTCTTTCTTAATTCTCTCTTTTCTCTCTTGAGCAATATATGTTTTCTTTCTCTCTCTTTCTAAACTAGCCTTTTTACATACAATATTCCGCATTAACAAGACTTAGAGTCACCTAGCCAAGTTCGAAGTTGCCTTCGCCCTAGACGTGAAAGGTTGATATTTTCTGAGGGTTTGGTCCAAAAATAGTCTAAACTTTATTTAATTTGATTTCAATTTAATTCTTTAATTATTGTTTATTATTTTCATTGAAGTTTACTAACTTGTGTATTTTGTTATTAGAAATAGGTACGAGGCTTCAAAGTATGTAATCTTATTACTCTCTTTCAATGTAGAAAGCATGCTTATTATTGTTTTATGATTCCTAGTATCATGTTAGGATGTTATTTAATGCTTTCTAGTGTCATGTTTAGGGTGCCTTTTATCCTATTCTAATATCATGTTAGTACCATGTTAGGTTTAAAGCTTTGATCTTTATTGTTTAGTGACATGCTAGGATTTGTTATTAATCTTGTTAGTATCATGCCTAGGGTCTTGCTATTATTATTCAAGCTTTATTATGCCTTATCATGCTATTATCATCGTTATTATTATTTATTGATTATTATTTATTTTTTATCGTTATTGCTTGATCACACCTTTTATGATTGTTAAAGGGAATTTGTACTTGAAATCACGCTTAATAAGATAATTATTAATTTGGTTTAGGCTAATGTGATTTTAACTCAAGTGATCGCCAATAATAGTATTATTTGTGCATTAATATTCAACCAACGTAGATAAACAGGGTAGGTTTAATATAATGTTTGTATGTTATTCGAAAAGCGCGCATGAATACGAGCAGAACAAAGTAGAGGCCTATTTTATAGGGCGGGTCCTTTCTTTTGTAGATTGGATTCGTACCCTCATCCCCGGACCCTATTTGGTTCAAGACCTTATGGAGTAGTTGATGGTCCTTTTGGATTGTCTTTTGGGTTTACAAGTTCCTAAAACTTGTTGGCGACTCTTTTTGCTCTTTGTCTTTCCCTTTGGAACGCCACCATACTTTAGTGTATGATTACCGTGGGGTTCAAGTTTGGGGTTATCATGATGCTTGAAATATTCCCTACAGTTTTTGGCGACTCTACTGGGGAGGATTTCTATTTATATTCCTGAAATTTATTTAATTTTGGCAATTATTTAGAATGAGCGGATGAGACTCGAAAAATTCTAAGTATTTCATGTGCGTGATTTGATTAACATTATTGTCATATGCATTAAAAGGTCCTCATGGGAGCACCCCATGAGTCAATCCATAGGAATTTTACACGTAGGAAATTTGAGAAATATCTTTCATGACTAGAATCGAAAAGATGATGCGAAATCTGGAAAATTCGAAGAACACAGAAACTTGCCAAGGCATGTAGGAACTAGCGTCTAGAAAACAGGGCTTGTCGCCCGTAAAAAGTTTCTGTCGCCTGGCGACAGTTCTGTCGCTTGGCGACAGGAGCTTTTTTGCGGCGACAGTCCCTGTAGTCTGGCGCCAAGTTCTTCCAATACCGAGCCAGGGGTCTGCCTTCTTGCTTTGACCATTTCTAGTGTTGTTGGCTCGATTTTGCTTATTGATTGAGTCCTTTTCTCACTTTTCTGAACCCATATGTGTTCTACATATGGAAATAACCCTCTGGGGGTTCCTGCTTCACCTGCCCAATGGAATATCCCACTATCATGTGCAAAGTTCAGATTTGGGTACGTGTAATGTTTGTGAATCCACCAAACCATGGCGTCGAGTCCGATTTCATCACGCACTCGCGGAAACCTGTCCATTCGCTCCAACCCTCCCGGTAGGCTTGTGTGCAATGCATATGGATTCTTAACCATGGACCTTTTTGACTTAACCCATATCCTCGAACTTTAGAGAACTAGAGCCATGGTTAGGTTGCAAACTCATCTTGTGACTATGTGAACTACTTGTGCACTCTTGCTTGTATATATTATATATGTGTTAACCGTTTGTTTGACTTGTGATTAAGACTAAATAAATTGACTAATGACTAAAGGACTTTGTTTAATTAATTAATTAATTAATTTGAACTAATGAAAAAGGCCTAAAGTCGAGTCATAGTTCCTTTTAGTCAACCCGGATTTTTATTCCCGTATACTGCACATGCGTCAACTTGTTTTGGTCATAGACGGAGTTCTAGGAAGAACCACGAGTCGTATAACCTATGGATCTGTAGTCCCGAGTTTTATCTTTAATTTGGCGTTGGTTTCATCCCAATCAGAGTCACAGATTAAAAGTTATGACTAAAATACCACAGCCTGTCCAGTTTAATGCACATACGTGAAGTCTTAATTTAGTCTTTGCTTAAGTCTAGTCACATAGTCTAGCCACATGGTCATGACACAAGTCTTAACATGTCACCTACACTCATTAGTCTTAGCACACACATAACATGTTTGTCACACTATGACCATGTCTTCGGTCCATGCATGAGTCGATTTTTCCGTCATTTGGATGGGGGTCCATTCTATTCCTATTTCTTCAATATTTCTTCATCTACATCTTCTTCCTATTCTCCACATACTTTCTTTCATATTTCTTCATCTACATCATCTTCCCACTCTCCACATACTTTCTCCACATATATCACTCCCTTCATTCTTTCATGATCTCTTCCCATCTATGCATGTTGAATCGAGTTTGAGTCTTATGATTGACAAAAAAAGTAATGATGAGACAAAACACAAGGCAAGCTTCTCACTAAGATTTCATGCTTTCTTCTTCTTATTTTCAAACCTTTCCCCCATAAGTCTAGCATAGGCACCCTTTGTCTACCTTAGATTTATTACATAGGTTTTTTATTTTGTTCCTCTTTAATAAAATGAGCATTTTATTTTCTTGAATATGATCATTGTATTGCATTGCCAAAAAAAAAAAAAAAAAAAAAAAAAAAACGCCGAATTAAGCACAAGGTATACCAATGATTTGAGGCACCCCTTGTAGCCATGTCATATCATCTTCACCCTTTAAATATATAATCCTTTTTTTGATAAAACACTTTGAGCCTCGTCTAACGATAGACCTTTTTTTTCTTCAACCCACATCTACTTAACCTTGGGATGGGATGGTGTGTAACTAATGCAAGTTCCAAATATGAAAGCTTGAGTGATCTCAAAAGAATAAAATAAAAAAAAATATAAAAAAATATAATAAAAGTGTACAAAAGGGCAAGTGTTCCAATGTCTTGGATATAAAAATGTCTTTGATAAGAACATGTCTCAGATTGCGTCTCTTATCGAGTGCTCGGTACCGTGCCTGAGAAACATGAATGCCAAGTGAGTGATAGACCGCATGATCGGGATTGCCCACACTTATAAAAAAAAATGCGAATATGAAAAAATGCAAAAGCAAAAAAAGAAGAGCAAACAAAAAAAAAAGAAAAGAGCTCAAAAATGAGAAACCTCAAGCATAAAAAATACAAAGATTCAAAAGCAAGGTTGCACACCTTGGGGGCTTATCTAGGGTCTTGAGCCTTTATCCCCTTCTTCTCTAACCTTTAGCCTAACCACGTTACAACCCTTAAAAGACCCTTTTGAGGTATACATACACTTGTGCGAGGTTCGGCTAGAGCTACGTTTGGCCTGATTCCTAACGGATACGTAGGCAACCTCACATTGAGGTGCGGCCATAATAAAAATGCATTCATTTTCACATTCACACACTTACACCATGATCATATCAAGAGATTTCCAATGCTCATCCCTATTTACTTAGAGCTAGACTTGGGGGCTTGATCCTTACATCATTAGCCTACCTAGCCTAAGAGTCATCATTATTTGACTCTTATCAAATAATACTTCTCCATACACTTAGCCTTTGCATCCTAACCTTAGTGTCACTTTCACACACATCATAGATACATGACCAAATAGACTCCCAATTAGGAACCTTTTGTCATGAAATCTTAACATAATGTTGAAGCGTGCTTCGTCATATCACACATCACTCATCACTTATAATCATCATTGTATCAAGAAGTATGAAGTACTTAGCCTCCATGCCTAAGTTACCTAAATACTTTCATAATCGAGTCAACTAAGATAGTTTAGGAGGAATTAATCCTTGCAACTTGAGGGACAATATTGAGCGCATATACTAGATTAAGCTCATTCAACATGCACCATCAAACACTTCGATTCTTTTTCGCGTCTTTCTTTTTCGGGAGAAAGTCGGTACCCTCCACAAAAATGACGGAAATTTTTTGCTTTTTTGCATTTTCAAGTCGCACTTTACACATGAGTCATGTACATTGAGTCATATTGTGTCATATCACATCGAGTGGAGTCTAACACATGTGTCAAACGATTTGAGTTAAGTCATGTCAAGTCAATGAGTCAAGAAACACTAAGCCTTAGGTCAACCCTAAGATAATAAAAGATGAGCAAAGTCCTATTGTCCAAAATATAGATGCAGGTACATTCCAGCGAGCAAGAATATTCCCGGATTTTTTCGAAAAACTGCGAATATAGATGTATGAAACTTTTCCAAGATGAGAGAAGTTTGAGCAAAATTATATGGAGATGAAGAGCCTTAATTTGCAAAAGATTTGAGCAGATTTGGTTGTAAGGAAACGACCAAATTGAAAGTTCGGAACGATATCGCGGCGACAGTTGTCTCTGGCTAGCGCCAGAGCGGCAACAAGATGCTGGGCCCCACATAATGACTTTATGGACCTATTTCAGCAATTTCGGGTTCCTTGGTACGCCAGTTAGCCCCTATAAGCAATTTGACATGATTAAGTAGTCGGCTCGATTACAACAACAATAAGTGATCGACCTGACAAAAGATCGTCTCACTTAGATTAAAGCGCCTAAGTATTGGCTCATCGCAAGCACCAAAGTAACGGTTCACAACGATTTCCTAAGATGGAAGAAGATTTGAAGATTCGAGATGACGAAGCCTTCAACAGGGGGCTTTAAGATTAAAAAGAGTCTATTGCTTGGATTTGAGAAGGGCGGTTTGAGATGAAGCGACCTTCAATAGCTTTCACTATGATTGGGGAGGTTATTATTTGAGAAGAACAATTCAAGATGAAGCGGTCTTTGATAGCTTTTGCTAAGATTGTGAAGGTTATCACTTGATTTGAGAAGGGCGGTTTGAGATGAAGCGACCTTCAATAGCTTCCACTATGATTGGGGAGGTTATTATTTGAGAAGAACGATTCAAGATGAAGCGGTCTTTGATAGCTTTCGCTAAGATTGTGAAGGTTATCACTTGATTTGAGAAGATAGCACGAGATGAGCAATCTTCGACAACGCCCGCTAAGATTGTGGAAGTTGTCACCAAGATTTGAGAAGATAGCACGAGATGAGCGATCTTCGACGACCTTCGCTAAGATTGTGGAAGTTGTCATCAAGATTTGAGAAGATAGCACGAGATGGGCGATCTTCGACGACCTTCGCTAAGATTGTGGAAGTTGTCACCTATATTTGAGAAGAGCGGTTCGTGATGAGGTGGTCTTCAACAACATTCGCTAAGATTGTGGAAGTTGTCACCTATATTTGAGAAGAGCGGTTCGTGATGAGGCGGTCTTCGATGACATTCACTAAGATTGTGGAAGTTGTCACCTATATTTGAGAAGAGCGGTTCGTGATGAGGCGGTCTTCGACGACATTCGCTATGATTGGGAAGGTTGTCACCATGAATCAAGGAAAAGCTCGAGATGTAGCAGTAATGATAGACAGCGTTCCCTAGGATGTGGAGAGTTGTCACAAATCTTGGAGATGGTGAAGTAAGGTCACCTTCGACGGTCCCTCAAGGTAAAGAAGAGATTGTCTATAGCGGCGATGCACTGCCGTGACGATGTACGGCCACAACCTAGAAGATGACGACATACAGTTATTTTCGACGATGTTCCCAAAATACTGTGGAGGATTGTCACCAAGGATATTGAAGACGACGACATATGGTTATTTTCAATAATGGCATTCACGAGGCACTGTGGAGGTTGTCGCAAACAATATATGAAGCAACAGCAAAATGGTTACTTTCAGAGACGTGTGCTCGACGGTGCAAGATACGCGCTTCTTAACTCTTTTATCTGTTTAACTAATGATTAGTTTGCAGGTATCGGCGTTATAAGAATGATTTGGAATCGCAGAACGTTTTGAATCATTCTCCGTCCCTATCGATACTTTGACTTTCGTTTTCGAAACTTAAGTTTCTCCAAACTCAGTCAAAGTGGGGGCTTCTGTAGACACCCATTTGTGTCTCCCCAAAACCAAACCCAGTGATGAATACCTGTCACGTCAAACCATAATCGAATAAGGTGAAAGTGTGAAAAGTCAAGTGATGCGGTTAGTTTTTATTAAAATCCTTCTTTCTGTTTTCGAAAACCCCTCTATTTAATGAAAACGTCCAATCCAGTTTATTTTGGTCCATGATAAGGGTCCAATAATAGTGTAGTTGTATGGGGCTTGAAAAGACCTTTCCAACGATATATTATAAGCCCAATTCCGATGAATAATGAGGAAGTTATGGCCAAAATACTAAACTGGGTCCAAACCGGATTTTACCTACGACCCAATGATCATGAGGAGGGTCCAAAGGTTTAATCCTATTCCTAAACTAATTAGGATTGATTAGAATCTTCTATAAGTTTCTAAAATATCTTAATTATCCTTTTTTGAAAAGATAAGATCATAGAATTTGATTTGAATATAAACTTTCCTTCTTTAAAACTTTCCTAATTCTATTCGGATTTAAAGATGTTCAAAGATAGTCAGATATTATTTTCGTGCCTCATATTTTTTATCCAAATTTTATATGGTTGGATAGATCTTGAAATTATCTTTCCAATGATATATTATAATAATAAATCCGAGCTATAACGAAAAAGATATTAAAGATATACGAAACTCTATCCAAAACTGACACCCTTTCACTATTTCGGCCATATCTTTTTATCTACAAAAGATTTTAATCTGATTCCAATTGCATTAGAAATTATACTTCAAGAGCTTTCCAACGACATATTATATTACTTATTTGGACTTCTAGATCAAAAGATATGATAAAAACAAAATCCGCAAAAACTGTCTCTGTCGCCAAACGACAGGCTTGTCGCCTCGCGAAAGACTCTGTCGCCTGGCGACATGATAAATTTCTGGCGACAAGGTCAGTTTGATTAGCGACAGAGTGGAGTTTTATTCCTTATCAAATTCTATGATTTTCCGGACTATTTTTCTTATAAATAGGGTCCGAACCTCTGTTTTTATTCATCAATTCTCTCAATCAACTACTATCAATTCTCATTAACTCTTTCTTAATTCTCTCTTTTCTCTCTTGAGCAATATATGTTTTCTTTCTCTCTCTTTCTAAACTAGCCTTTTTACATACAATATTCCGCATTAACAAGACTTAGAGTCACCTAGCCAAGTTCGAAATTGCCTTCGCCCTAGACGTGAAAGGTTGATATTTTCTGAGGGTTTGGTCCAAAAATAGTCTAAACTTTATTTAATTTGATTTCAATTTAATTCTTTAATTATTGTTTATTATTTTCATTGAAGTTTACTAACTTGTGTATTTTGTTATTAGAAATAGGTACGAGGCTTCAAAGTATGTAATCTTATTACTCTCTTTCAATGTAGAAAGCATGCTTATTATTGTTTTATGATTCCTAGTATCATGTTAGGATGTTATTTAATGCTTTCTAGTGTCATGTTTAGGGTGCCTTTTATCCTATTCTAATATCATGTTAGTACCATGTTAGGTTTAAAGCTTTGATCTTTATTGTTTAGTGACATGCTAGGATTTGTTATTAATCTTGTCAGTATCATGCCTAGGGTCTTGCTATTATTATTCAAGCTTTATTATGCCTTATCATGCTATTATCATCGTTATTATTATTTATTGATTATTATTTATTTTTTATCGTTATTGCTTGATCACACCTTTTATGATTGTTAAAGGGAATTTGTACTTGAAATCACGCTTAATAAGATAATTATTAATTTGGTTTAGGCTAATGTGATTTTAACTCAAGTGATCGCCAATAATAGTATTATTTGTGCATTAATATTCAACCAACGTAGATAAACAGGGTAGGTTTAATATAATGTTTGTATGTTATTCGAAAAGCGCGCATGAATACGAGCAGAACAAAGTAGAGGCCTATTTTATAGGGCGGGTCCTTTCTTTTGTAGATTGGATTCGTACCCTCATCCCCGGACCCTATTTGGTTCAAGACTTTATGGAGTAGTTGATGGTCCTTTTGGATTGTCTTTTGGGTTTACAAGTTCCTAAAACTTGTTGGCGACTCTTTTTGCTCTTTGTCTTTCCCTTTGGAACGCCACCATACTTTAGTGTATGATTACAGTGGGGTTCAAGTTTGGGGTTATCATGATGCTTGAAATATTCCCTACAGTAACATCCTAGGCTATCTCAATTGTTGACTCGATGATGAAAGTATTTAGGTAACTTAGGCATGAAGGCCAAGTACTTCATACTTTGTGATGCAATGATGATTATGATGATGAGGATCTTGATATGACAAGGCATGCTTCATCGTTGTGTTAAGATTTCATGACAAAGGGTTCCTAGAGGAAGGATTATTTGGTCATGTATCCGTGATGTGTGTGAAAGTGACACTAAAGTTAGGCCGCAAAGGCTAAGTGTATGGAAAAATATTTTGAAAATAGTCAAATAGTGGTGACTCTTAGGCTAGGTAAGCTAATGATGTAGGGATCAAGCCCCCAAGTTTAGCTCTAAGTGGATAGGGATAAGCATTGGAAATCCCTTGATATGATTATGCGTGAATATGTATGTGAATGAATGCATGATTATTACGGCCGCACCCCAATGTGAGGTTGCCTACGAATCCGTTAGGAATCAGGCCGAATGTAGCTCTAGCCGAACATCGCACAAGTGTGTGTATACCTCAAAGAGGTCTTTTGAAGGGTTGTAACGGGGTTAGGCTAAAGATTGAAGAAGAAAAGATAAAGGCTCAAGACCCTAGATAAGCCCCCAAGGTGTGCAACCTTGCTTTTGAATCTTTGTATTTGTATGCTAGAGGTTTTTCACTTTTGAACTCTCTTTTGTTTATATTTTACTCTCTCTTTTTGCTTTTGCATTTTATTTTATATTTTGATAAGTGTGGGTAATCCCAATCATGCGGTCTATCATTCACTTGGCATTCATGTTTCTCAGGCACGGTACCGAGCACTCGATAAGAGACGCAATATGAGATGTGTTCTTATCAAAGATATATTCATATCAAAGACATTGGTACACTTGCCCTTTTGCACACTATTATTTGCTATTTTAAACTTTCGAAATTTTTATAACATCACTCAAGATTTTGTATTTGAAAATTGCATAGGTTGCACACTATCCCATCCCAAGGTTAGGTAGATGTGGGTTGAAAAAAGAAAGGTCAATCGTTAGACGAGGCTCAAAATGTTTTATCAAGAAAGGATTGTATATTCAAAAGGGGTAAAGGTGATATGATATGGCTACAAGGGGTGCCTCAAATCATTAGTATACCTTGTGCTTAGTCCGACGTGGATTTCTTTTTTTTTTTTTTTTGTAATGCAATGTGATGATCATATGCAAGAAAAGAAATGCTCATTTTATTAAAAGGAAAAAAGAAAAAATCCTACAAAATAAATCTAAGGAAAATAAAAAAGGTTCCTATGCTAGACTTATTGGGGAAAGGAGGAAAAAAAAAAGAAGAGGAGCTCACGAAATCTTTTCGTTGAAGCCCGCCTTGTGTCTTGTGCTTTATCATCACTCGGTCTTCTTGCCAGTTGGAGGTATGGGAATAAAGCTTGTTATTATCAATCAAATATTGGATGAACTCTTTTAGCTTCCAACAAATTTCGGTAGCATGACCCCTACCTTGATGGTACTTGCAGTATTGATTTGGGTTCCAACTAGACAACCTCTTTTCAGGTGCGGGATCTTGAATAGGTCCAATGGGAGTAATGAGTCCTTTGGCATGGAGTCGATCGAAGTCAGTATCATAGCTCATCCCAATAGGGGTGAACTCTTTCCTTAGTTGCTTTTTGGGTCCTTGATTATCCATGGCTAAGACTTCATTGAGGTCAAAGGTACTAACATTGTTACTAGAGTAGGTGTGTTCGGAAGAAGAAGGATTGTCGTTCTTCTTTCCTTTCCAACCACTGTTGTTATTGTTAGTAGCTTTTTGTTTTGCAAGGTCATCTTCATTGTTAGTACCCTTCGTTGCCAGGAGCGTTCGATCGGGTAGATGGAGCATGAATTCCCAAAGGGTTACGTCCA
Source organism: Chenopodium album (assembly GCF_948465745.1). Classification (NCBI taxonomy): domain Eukaryota; kingdom Viridiplantae; phylum Streptophyta; class Magnoliopsida; order Caryophyllales; family Amaranthaceae; genus Chenopodium; species Chenopodium album. The sequence goes on along the minus strand of NC_137846.1, from coordinate 22,899,565 downwards.
TATGTAGAACACATATGGGTTTCAAAAAATAAGGAAAAACTCAATCAGGAAGTAAAACCGAGCAAACAGTACTAGAAAACTAGTCGAAACAAGAAGGTAGATTTCTGGCTCGGTAGTGGAAGAATTTGGCGTGAGAAAACAGTTTCGTCGCCAGACGCTGGCACCGTCGCCAGACGACAAGCTTGTCGCCAAGCGATGACGCCAAGGTTAGGTGCCGATGCTGTTTTCTCAGCGCTAATTCCTACATGCCTCAGTAGCATTCTGTTCTTGAATTTTCCAGTTTTTTTCATAGCATTATTTTGATTCTAGTTGTGAAATATTTCCCTAGATTCCTACGTGTAAAAATCCTATGTTTTTGACTCATTACGGATGGTCTTTCCAATGAGAACCTTTTTTATGCTTATGCCAATAATGTCAATCAAAATTACGTACATGAAATACTTAGAACTTTTCGAGTCTCATCCACTCATTCTAAATCATTGCAAAAATAAATTTCAGGAATTACAATAGAAATCCTCCCCAGTGGAGTCGCCAAAAAACTGTAGGGAATATTTCAAGCATCCCACACTTGAGCCCCACTGTGATCATACACTTAAGCATGGTGGCGTCCAAAGGGAAGGAAGCTAGAGTAAAAGAGTCGCCAACAAGTTTTAGGAACTTGTAAACCGTTCACAGGGTGAAGGTTACACCCCTTAACGATCTAGGAGATCATTAACTCCAATAGGTCTGAAACCATGACTGGAAGTTCGGGGATGAAGGTACAAATCCAACCTAAAAGAGATTAAACATGCCTTAATAATAGGCATCTACTTTATTCTTCTCGTATTCATGTGCGCTTTCTGACTAACATGCAATCAATAGGTTTACCCTAAACCTTTTTATCTATGTTGGTTGAATATTAATGCACAAACAAACCTATTATTGGCGATCACTTAAATTATAATCATATTAACCTAAACAAGATTATTAATTATCTTATTCAGCGTGATTACAAGTACAAATTCCCTTTAAACATGCAAGAGAGGACGTGATCAAGCAATAACAATAAATAAATATAATATCAAGCAACAATAACAATCATCATCAATAATAATATTCTCAATAAAGCATAATAATAGCAAGATCCTAGGCATGATACTAACAAGATTAATAACAAACCCTAGCATGTCACTAAACATTAAAGATCAAAGCTTTATTCCTAGCATGATACTAACATAATATTAGAAAATAAATAGGAAGCATCATAACAATCATACATGATATTAGAAATCTTAATTAACCCTAAACATGATACTAGGAAGCAATATAACATCCTAACATGATACTAGGAAATCAAAATAACAATCTAAGCATGATTTCTATATCAAAAGATCAATAAAACAATTAAATTACTTACTTCGATGCCTCGTATCTCTTTCTAATAACAAAATACACACGTTAGTAACTTCAAGAAAAATATAAAAACAAACAATTAAATCAAATAATTGAAATAGGGATTTGGACCAAACCTTCAGAAATATTAAACCTTTCACGTCTAGGGGGAAGGCAACTTCGAACTTGGCTAGGCGTGTCTAGATCTAATGAATGTGGAATTTTGTAAGAGGGAAGGTCTAGAAAAAGAATAGAGAGAGAGACAACTTCTAGCTTTTTAGAGAGAGAATAGAGATTGATGATGATTGTGAATGATTAAAAAACGGGGAGATACGACCCCTATTTATAGAAAAATAGCACGGGATCAAAGAAAATCATATTCGGAATAAAACTCCTCCTGTCGCAAACGACAGGAGCCAGCGCCAAACGACGATCTTCGTCGCCAGGCGACGAAGACTAACGCCAGGCGACGAAGGTCAGCGCCTGGCGACGACGCCGTCGTCTCGCGCTGGTCCAAAAGTCAACGTGCTTTTCCACGCGTAATTACCTTCAACTCCGGTTGCAGGTAATCAAGCGTCCGAGCAGTTTTCGAAATGAGATTTAATATATTTTATTCTAAATAAAATATCCTTTTTAAGACAATAGTTAATAGTTAATAGGCCCTCCTCTAGATCATCGGGCCACCTTTGAAAATCGTTGGGCCTAATCTAATTTAATCCATAACTTCCTCATAAGTCATCGGAATTGGACCTATAATATATCATTGGAAAGTTTTTTTCGAGCCTAATCCAACTACACTATTATTGGACCTTTATTATGGACCAAACCAAATTGGACTGGCTATTTTCCATAAAATAGGAGTAAGAAAAGAAAATATTTTTAGAAAACAAAAAGAGAAATATTTTAATAAAAACATCCTCATCATTAGACTTTCCACACCTTCACCTCGTTCGATAATCAAATGACGCAAAAGGTATTCATCACTAGGTTTGGTTTTGGGGAGACACATTTGGGTGTCTACAGAAGCCCCCACTTTGACTAAGTTTGGAGAAACGTAAGTTTCGAAAACAAAAGTCAAAGTAGCGACAGGGACGGAGAATGATTCAGAACGTTCTGCGATCCTAAATCATTCTTGTAACGCTGATACCTGCAAACTAGCGTTAGTTAAACAGATAAAAGAGTTAAGAAACATGTCTCTTGCACCGTCGAGCACACGTCTATGGAGAAACCAATTTTGTTGACGACCTTCCTCAAGCTAGGGGATATCGTCTGAAGACTGCTACGCTTGCAACTGCCATCAATTTTCGCTGTTTTATGACCATCTTCCACATCCTAGGGAATATGATTGAAGATAACTTTGCTTGAAATCACCTCCTATTTCTAACAACCTTCCTTATCCTAGGGAACGCCGTCGAAGATAACTCCTCTTGAAGCCATCCTCAATTTTCTGACAACCTTCGACATCCTAGGGAACGCCGTCGAAGATAACTTCACTTGAAGTCATCCTCAGTTTTCTGACAACCTTCCACATCCTAGGGAACTTCGTCGAAGATCACTTCGCTTGAAGACATCTTCATTTTTCTGACAATATTCCACATCCTAGGGAACGTCGTCGAAGATCACTTCGCTTGAAGCCATCTCAGTTTTGCGATAATATTCCGAAGAAAATTACCGAAGACCAACGCTTGTCGATCCTTCAAAGCTCGCTTGAACTTTGCTGCCGTGATATTTGCTGAATTCTTTGCGGTGCCAGTATGTCGGCGCTTTCTGCTGCTTGTGAACCATTATGTCGGTGCCTATGTTGTTTATGAACCATTATGTCGGTGCTTCTGCAATGAGCCAATGTTTAGGCGCTTTAAGCTAAATGAGACGATCTTTCACAGTCGATCACTTAATGTAATCGAGCCGATTATCATGTCAAATTGCTTATAGGGGCTAACTGGCGTACCAAGGAACCTGAAATTGCTACATAAGGTCCACATAATCATTTATGAGGTCCACATGTTCTGTCGCCAAACTAGCGCACGCTTGAAAGCACTGTCGCCGCATTTGTACCCCTTCGCCTAGCGACGAAGACCAGCGCCTGACGACAAAATCGTCTTCTGGCGACGAAGTCGAGTTTTCGAAATAAAACCCTTTCCCCATTTGCCGTAAACGCTGCTGCTGCTATTCGTTTTCGCTCGGATTTTCAAATCACTCGTTCTTGCTCGTTTGCGCACCAAATTCACTCAAACTTGTTGCAAATCAAAGCTTGTTTCATCTATTTTCCGGATCCATGTAAGTTTTTCCCAAACTTAATCCAATTTTGGTTGAATTTGGAGATGTTCCTTGCGCGGGTATTCGAAAATTTCGAACCCATTTTTTGCTTAATTTGCTTCGTTTTTCGAATTTTATGCCTTGAAATTGCTGGATTATGTTTGTATATCATGTATAGAGTGTTTTGAGACTTGTTTCACTCAATTTGGTGAAGAAACGAGCGACTTGCTATTGTTGATCCTCATGAGTTCGTGAGAACAACGTGGCCTGTTCTTCGTGTTTTTGCTTGCCATTTTTATCAAAATTTGTCACAATATTTATCATAATATTGCAAGAAATTGTTTGATTGCTGAAATTTGCTATTTATGCTCGGATTGAAATTGTGCTCTGTTTTAGTACTACATACTCTGTTTTTGCGAACATAGTATCATGCGGCTAGGCGAACCTTAGATACTATAGAACCTTAATTTTCTGGTATTTTGCATAATATATCATGGCTAGAAAACGAGGCTCGGGTTCTCGTTCTCGTTCCAGGGAGACTCATCGGGAGGACGATCCCGTAGGCACCTCTTCTTCTATAGGGGAGTTTCCAGAGTGGGATGAGCACACTCTGTATTTTGCGCCGTTGTTCTTCATCTTAGAGCGTGTTCGTCGAGGGATTCTCAGCGGGAGGGTCCGTAGCCATGGTTCGGGCAACACGACCATCGGCTCATTGTAAGATACCTATTTTCGCAACGACGTCGGTCTGCGTCTTCTGTGGAAGTCATGTGGTTTGACTCCACTGCTGCGAGCCACCCGGGCTATGTACTCTTTCGGACAGAGCCTCCACATAGCCCGATCTTTGGTGGAGTTCTTTTGGGACACCACCAACACTTTTCACTTTCCTTGGGGTGAGCTGACTGTTACCCCTGCCGACTTCAGTCTCATTACGGGATTAGAGTTCACTTTTGTCCCTCTCCCTTTCAATAGCGACATCACTGTCTTCTCTCCGGAGGTGCTGGAGCTGTTGGGCCCCATTACCATTCGGGCTCGTGCTGAGGCTGACCCGACGCAGCTCAATACTGGATGCATCCACCGGAGTACGCTTGCTATAGCTTTTCAAGATCCTGCGACCACCCCAGAGCAGCGAGTGCGCATTTTTTCTCTGATCCTATTGTCAGGGACCTTTTCTCCTGACAGAGGTAGTCGAGTGCTACTCTACTACTTACCTATTGTTCGCGACCTTGCTTCAGTCGGGTCGTATGATTGGGCCAGCTTGGCCTATGCTGACTTCAGTCACGGCTCCTTCAAGGGAGACATTGCACTTTCCAGCTTTTGGAGAGTCGTAGAGGTACACTTTATTCCTTCTAAAGTTAGCTCTAGACTTATTTTGGCATCTGTTGACACATTTTTCGCTTTCGCAGATCTGGTTCTACGAGTACTTTCCATCTCTTGCGCCGGCGAGACCTTCACCTCACGAGCTCCTTGTTGCTGCTAGTTGGGGAGGTCGTTACAGTGCAGAGGTTACTTCTAGGCGCATTCGAGAGTTGATCCTCTCGGTATGTTTTTTTCTTTTTTAGATGCTTGTTCTTTTGTACCTTTAGTAGGATTTTGTCTCATCAGTATTCATTTTGCAGGAATCGGCCGTAGAGTTTCGGCCATGGGCCGATTTTGACATCCCTGCGCTTGCTGCGCAATACACCGCTCAGCGTCGCTATTTCAAGGGGACATATGAGGCTGCGGTGTATCTTGGCGAGAGAGTGGCTATTCAGCACTCCTTGGAGACCTTTGTTGTTCCAGCTCTCCCACCTCGGCATATATTTGATAAGGCGAGGTTGAGGACTTTGGCGAGTAGGGCGCCAGAGGGCACGTCTTGGCAGACGCACGCTCGTCCGGAACTGTGTTATACTAAGGCCTTGCTGCCGCTTTTAGCTCCACCACCTGTTTTGCTAGAGGGAGGAGAGGAGGTATCCTTTATTTTTGCTCATTTGCCTTTTGTGTAGCCCCCAAGTAGGTGCTGATTACTTAGTTTATCTTGTAGGATGCGCATGCAGAGTTTGTCGCTCCACCTGTGTCCATCACTTATCAGGGGGTGTATGGCCCTGTTGAGGAGATGATTCCTCTAGCTCCTCCGAATCGTCGTTTTATCGAGCAGTCGATACCACGACATCAGACTTGGTTGAGTCATTTATTTGCCTTTTTATTTGCATATATTGTTGATCGCTACTGACTTGTCTTTTGACAGTTTTCTCGCGAGGTGGTGACGATGATGGCTAGGGGCTTGGACGCCTTTCGTCACCAGCTGGTGAGATTGAGGGATCGAGCTTCTTGTCGTCGAGACGACACTGCAGAGGTATCTCTGTTACCCTTATTTTATGATTTTATTTATTCGTTTTTCATCTGACATATCTTACTTTTGCAGGGGCAGCCTATTCCTCCTCATACTCAGCTGAGACCTGAGGCTAGGAGAGAGTGGTCCAGCTCGAGGTGTCAACGTACCTCTTCCAGGGGTAAGGGTGGCCGATCGGAGGTGGCTCCTCCTGAGAGATTGGATGGTTCAGGCTCTTCTTCTGAGGGTGCACAGGCTAGGTCAGTAGGCCAGGGATGCATGCCATCGACTCCTTTAGGGGGTGGTGGGACGTACGAGTTTGGCTCGTTGTCGCAGCAGCCGCCGCAACCTCAGCTATTGGCTATTGAGCACCATAGCGAGCCGGGGTGGGCTGGTCCTACGCTGTTGATCCCGACTGGTGGCGATCTTGGGACTGGTGAGGGGCATACTCCACGATCTACTTTGTTCTTTGATGCTTTGGGAGTACCTCCTCATTTGTGTCCTCCGACACCTTATCTGTACTTGTGCTTTTTTATTTGACTGATAGGACTTTGCTAATTTGTATGACTTCTTTATTAGACATATTGTATATATTAGACATATTGTGTATACAACATTATTATTCTTATTTTATTTTTGCATTTTATTTTTTATTTTATGTGCATGTGGGTGTGTGCAAAAAATTGTAATCAATTTTTGCGCAAAAAAATTTCTGTCATTTTTATTATTAATAGAGGGTATCCAACTTTCTCCCCCCAAAAAAAAAAAAAAAATTGTGACTAACATAAGCCAAAAATTAAATAAGCTTAAATTAATCGAAAACATATTTGAAAAGAAAAAAAAAGTTAAAACATAAAGTCAATGCACGAAAATCGAGTTGTAATCGAAAAAAAATCATATGGTTAGGTAGCGCGAATAAACTGATCGTCGAACCGCCTTTATGTCGCACAGCGCTGGTGTCGTCGCTAGGCGATGATTTCGTCGCCAGGCGCTGTGCCTGTCGTCTAGCGACGGACTCTTTTTCTCCGAATCTGTTCGGAAAACAAACTGCATCAGTTTTGTCAATAAATAGCCTCCAAATCCGTCGAATTCTGTATAATTCGAATAGATTAAAAATAATAGTTATAGTTTTAATTCTCTTTAAGCAGTCATGTCTAAGAGTTTTAGTGATTTTACTCGTGAGTGGTGCCGTTCTTTGAATGTTAAGGAGAGAAAAGAGCTTGATTTCTTTCATATGGGAGGTATCTATGGTATTAAGGGGGTAGATATAGATATAGATTTTATTCATACCGCCTTAGAATATTGGGATTCAGACACACATTGCTTTAGACTAGGTTATGATGAAATTAGTCCTTTACAGGAAGAATTTTGTGCCATTCTAGGCTTTCCCTCCATGGATCTTGCGGTAATTCCTAATATAAGTGAGTATTATTATAAAGATTTTGAGCGCTTCTTTAATATGAAAGATAGAGATCTAACAAATATTGTGGATGGTAGCGTAGTTAATCTGAAAGAATTTGCATGCCACTATTTTGATAGACGCTATTCTGAGTCTTTTCATGTTTATAGAAGAAGGGCTTTTCTCTTTTGCATGCTTAGCCAATATCTCCTCACTAGTGGTAATAATCGTGAGGGTCAAGCAATATTAGTGTCTGTGATGGAACAAATTGAATTAGGGAGGAATCCAATACCATTAATTGTTGGAGGGACTATGCTTAACCAAGATGACTTTTTATTATCCCTGTAGGGTAAAAAGGCAGTACAGTCTTACTCAAACAATTCCCTCTGGAGATCTTCGTCGTCCTTATGAATTCCCTGTGTTACAAGAAGGAGAGAGGTTTGACACTTATTGGAGTGCTAGGCCTTTATGGGAAGTGGTTACCCAAAAGGTTCCTCCTTTTTTGCCCAAGGATGTGAAGAATTGGCTTCTTAATAAGCCTAAAAAGGACAAGAAGAAAGAGCAAAGTAGAACCAATGTGAAGAATCGTCTAGGTGACAAGATAACTCTTGTTAAGGAACGCTTAAGTGAAAGGGTTGAGTTTAAAACACCTACGATGCCTAAGAAGAAGGACACTACTAAAGGCAAACAGAAAAGAAAAGCTGACTTTACGGAAAAGAAAGTTTGGGTAGAGAAGAAACATGGTGTTCTAGCTAAAGGAGAAACTATTTACTCCAAGATTTGAATGTAGATCCTCTAAAGGATGCTTATTAGCTAAAGTAATGGACGATGAAGAAGAAGCTGACAAGAATTGGAAGAGAGCCAAGAAAGAGAAGAAAGATTGAAGCATTGCTTAACTTCCAATTTATTAGACAAACTTAATTTTTAAGTCAATTTATTTTATTAAGCTTTTATTTAAATTCCATCAATAATGTAACTTAACTTTATTTTATTAATGTAATTTTCAGCTTTTTAAATTAAATCAACTTTTTAATTTACACTCTTTATTAAAGCAATGAAAACACTTAATTACTTTTTTCTGAAAATATTCGAGTACGGAAGTCGAAGATTTTCGAAATACACCGAAATTTGCCCAATTTAATGAAAGAAAATTGGCATCGAATTTTGATTCCATCGTCAGACGTTGGTCGTTGTCATCTAGTGTTGTCCTCATCGCCAGACGCTGCTGGTCGTCGCACGGCGCCGGCTTTATCGCTAGGCGACGACTTTTACTAGGTGCGCTCGTAAATATTTGCACTAATTTCTTCGAATTGACTTGCTGGAATGCGAGGTTTATAAAAATTAAAGTGGCCGCACCCTATAAGGGTTGTCTACGTATCCTTTCCTAAGGAATAAGGCCAAACGTAGCTCTCTTAAGTGTCCTACTCAAGTAATCATGGGTAGTACTTCTTAAGTTGATCAAGATTTGTCATGTTTGAGAACTCATTGCCATCCATATCAGTTAGTTTTGCAGCCCCTCCTGATAGGATAGTTTTGACAATGTACGGTTCAGACCAATTGGGTCTAAACTTGCCTCTTGGGTCTAAAACATTTTTCCTTAATGCTTTCAGGACCAAGTCTCCTACTTTTATATTTCTTGTCTTGACTTTCTTGTTGAAGTGCCTAGCCATACGGGTTTGATAACACTGAGTATGATGTAGAGCCTCTAGTCGCTTTTCATCAAGTAGAATTAGCTCTTCATACCTCGCTCTAGTCCATTCTACTTCATCGATTTTACTTTCTAACGCGAAGCGTAGAGAAGGTATTTCCAGTTCTACACGTTGTACGACATCCATTCCATAGACTAAAGAAAATGGCGTATTCCCTGTTGATGACCGAATTGATGTGCGATAACCCCACAGGGCAAAGTAAAGTTTGTCAGGCCAATCTTTGTAATTTTCGGTCATCTTCTCGATGATTATCTTTAAGTTTTTGTTAGCTGCCTCAACGGCACCATTTTCCTGAGGTCTATAGGGAGAATAACGATGGTGTTTAATGCCATATTTTTGTAACAATTCTTCACATTCTGCTTGAAAGTGAGTTCCGTTGTCACTTATCATTTCATGTGGGACTCCATATCTACAAATGATGTTTCTTTCGATAAAGTGTGATACGTGTTTAGTAGTGAGTTTGGTATATGATTTTGCTTCAACCCATTTAGTGAAGTAATCGATTGCTACTAATATGTATTCATGGCCTCCTGTTCCTGGAGGAGTAATTTTTCCGATGATGTCTATTCCCCATGTTGAGAACGGCCATGGTGATGTGTAGGTGTAGAGGAGAGACGGAGGAACATGTTGTAAGTTAGCATATATTTGGCATTTAGGGCATCTTTTGACATATTGATGACAGTCCCTATTCATGGTAGTCCAATAATATCCTTCACGCATTATCTTTTGGACTAGCATTTTGCCATTTACGTGTGTTCCACATACCCCTTCGTGGACTATTCTCATAGCCCTTTGGGCTTCCTTTCTGCCTACACATAGAAGAGCTCGACCTTTAGGTACCCTTTTGTGTAACTCATCGTTAAAGAGCACATATTGGGTAGCCAAAAGTCTTAAGGCTCGTTTCGCCCTCTTGTCAGCATGGGGTGGATATTCTCCCTTTGTGACGTAGTTGAGGATGTCTGTATACCAAGGTTCTTCCTCTTCTTGCTCTTCCTCTTGGGTTATTTCATCATCCTCTATTGCTTGGATGTAAGCTTGTTTATGCCTCTTTTCTATCGTTAAAGGCATTTGCTCGATTTCCGTAGGAATCCTAACCATTGAGGCTAGTCTTGCCAAGGCATCAGCAAATTGGTTTTCCTCTCTAGGTAGATATGTGTATTCCACTTTTTCCAGTTGGTTTGTGAAAGTTTCCAGATAGGTTTGGTAAGGGGCTAAGCTTTCACTCCTTACAAGATTTGATTGATGATCAGTGAAGAATCCCCGAAAATTCGAAGTTTCTTTACTCCCAATGCCAATGCTGTTTCGAGGCCTACCACGCATGCTTCATATTCTGCAGCGTTATTGGTAACGTCGAAATCTAGCTTTATGGAGATTGGAACATGTTTCTCTTTTGTGATACCAATAGAACTCCTACACCACATCCTTTTGGTTTGATGCTCCGTCAAAGTAGAGAGTCCATGTATCATCTTCTGTGACCATCAAGTCTTCGTCTGGAAAATCATTCTCATGTACAGGCGTGGAATCTTCTATCGGAAAATCTGCTAAGAAATCGGAAACCACGGATCCCTTAATGGCCTTTTGAGGCATGAACCTTACATCGAATTGGGCTAGGTTAACTATCCATCTTGATATCCGCCCATTTAGTGTAGATTTCTCGAAAAGATACTTAAGTGGATCCATTCGAGATACTACAAAGACTGTATGAACGAGCATGTAATGTCTTAACTTGGTTGTGGCCCACACCAATGCGAGGCACAATTTCTCAAGTGGTGTATAGCGTGTTTCATACTTGAGCATCTTCTTACTTAGATAGTAGATGGCATTTTCCTTTCCTTCTATTTCTTGTACGAGCATAGCCCCCATTGTCTCCTTTGTGACTGTTAAGTACAACCTAAGGGGAATTCCTGGGAGTGTTGGTGCTAATACAGGAAGGTTAGCGAGATAGGCTTTGATCTTCTTAAAGGCTTTTTGACACTCATCCTCCCATATTACCGGCACATTCTTTTTGAGCTTTTTAAATATTGGTTCACATATTGTTGTCAACTTTGATATGAACCTACTTATGTATTGCAACCGGCCTATGAATCCTCGAATTTGCTTCTCGGTCTTGGGCGGTGGCATTGACATGATTGCTTTAATCTTGGTCGGATCTATCTCTATTCCGCTAGAGCTAATGACATATCCCAAGAGCTTTCCTGAGGTGACTCCAAAAGCACACTTGGATGGGTTTAACCTCATGTTATATTTTCTTAGTCTTTCAAAGAATTTTCTTAGGACTACCAAATGCTCTGGTCGATCATTTGATTTCACAATCATGTCATCTACATAAACCTCAACTTCCCTGTGCATCATATCATGGAGTAAAGCAGTCGCTGCTCGTTGATAAGTAGCACCCGCGTTTTTCAACCCGAATGGCATTACCGTGTAGCAGTAACTGCCCCAAGGTGTTATGAAAGTTGTCTTCTCCATGTCTTCTTCTGCCATGAGGATCTAATTGTACCCTGCGTATCCATCCATAAATGAGAGAAGCGCATGATTTGCTGCATTATCCACTAGATTATTGATGTGTGGTAGAGGGAAGTCGTCCTTTGGACTTGCCTTATTTAGATCTCGATAGTCGACACACATTTGTACCCTTCCATCTTTCTTTGGAACTGGGACTACATTTGCGACTCATTCGAGGTATTTGGATACCCTGATAAAACCTGCTGTTATTTATTTTTGTACTTCTTCTTTTATCTTAAGAGCTACGTCGGGTTTCATTCGTCGTAACTTCTGTTTTACAGATTTCATTCCTAGAATTAGTGGAATTGTGTGTTGAGCTATTTCTCTATTAATGCCTTGGATATTTTCATATGACTAAGCGAATACATCGATGAATTCTTTTAATAGATTAATAAAATCAGTTCTTTCTTCTTTATTAAGTGTTAGTCCAATTTTAACTTCTCTTTTAATGGTTAGATTTTTTGAAATGTCAACCGTTTCAGTATCCTCAATTATCGGTGTTTTACTTGCAAGTGTTTCCATTGCTTTAATTATTTCTTTGTCACTTTTATTGTTAGTTAAGCAATGCTCACATCTTGAGTTAAAGAATGACACGAAGAGTAAGCAGAAGAGGACATATTATTAAACTCTGAAATCATTACATCGAATAAAGAAACGTCCGTTGGGACTTGATTATTGACTATCCTAGGAGGAGACACTAAAGAAGAAGAAGAGGGTGCTACAACTAAGGTCTTGGAAGACTCGACAGGAGAAGACTCTAACTCAGATTCTGACCCTTTTCCGGTTGTTATAGAGATCTTTCTTCCGCTTGGAGTGGTCACTTTCACGGTCTTTTGCCATCCTTGAACTAGACCATCTGATGGGGTGATAAGTTTGGAGGGACCAAAGTTATCACTCTATAGTACTGTTTGAATGAGCGAGGAATTATCTTCAATGCGCTTTGGCTCATTCTTTTCATACCCAAAGAGAAGTCCCATGACATTAAAGTCAAATCATGGGGGTGTTTTTTCTCTATGGATGAGAGTTGGGACATCATCTATAAATTGCAATCCAGAAATATTTTGAACCCAGGTTGTCTTATCCCATTCTTGACAAAGGGTTCGGGGAATTCATAGCATGGATAATCCTCTCCCTCTTTTATGAATTGTCCATTTAGAGTAAGAGGGTAACGATCCATTGGGATTGCTTTCTTTTGGGTACGAGAATTTTTACGTGCATTTGCCTTTTCCCGGGCTCGCTTAAGATCTTCCGGAGTCGGTTCGAAACCAAGTCCAAAAGTATCCAATTTAGGGAGGCCAGGTAGTCCCATCTGTTTTGCTATTCCTTTCTTCTTTCCGAGGGTCATCCCAGGAAAGTGTCCTTGTTTCTTAAGGATAGCATTCACTGTCATATTGGAGTGAAGGTCATAGTAAAGAGGGATCCTTTCATCTTCTTCGATTAAGGAGATCTCTTCGTTAAAGCCCCACAAGTCCTCGTCATCTTGATCGTGCTCCACGTTTATTATGGGATTTTCAATAGCTTTGATCCTCATTGGTGAAGCATCAACTGTGATAGGGATTCCTCCAACTATAGCCTTCACTTGCTGATGAAGGGATGAAGGGACGGCCTTTAAGTCATGAAGCCAAGGGCGTCCCAACAATAAGTTGAAAGAGGCTTTAATGTCTACCACTTGGAACGTAGTGGCATGTTCTATGGCTCCAGCCGTTACATTCATGGTAATAGTCCCAAGAGCTTGGCAGCGAGTATTGTCATAGGCTCTTATTCCTTATGTGGACGGAGACAAGTCTTCATCTTTTATCCCTGACATCCTGGCGGTTCGGAGTGGACAGACATTTATTGTTGATCCATTATCTACAAGAGTCATTGGGACATTCATTCTCTTACAGATTACCGTGAGATTTAATGCTTCATTGTGTTTATCACCCTCTGGAGGTAAATCCTTGTCAGAAAAGGTGATTAAATTTATAGGACTAGGAAGATCACTCGTGAGAAAGTTAGCCAACCCCTCAGGAGTGGTTTCAGAATCTATTCCTATCTTATCCAAAGCATTCATTACCGCCAACCTATGTTGATGGGAGGTAGCTAAGAGTTTCCATACATTCATATCGACTTTGGTTTTCTTTAATTGCTTGACAACTTCGTTGTCTTCTAGGATAGGTATGGGAACTTGCTGAGTTGTAGGGATAGGTTGTTGCACAAAAATGGGAGGTTGCATTCTCCCGGACCCTGTGAGGACATCTTTGGGTGAATCCTCCTCATCCCAAATGTCGTCTACCGGATATATTGTGGAGAGTGGAGTCTCTTCCAAATCTTTAAGGTAAACATCCTCATTATCACTGTCCCAAACCCCATTAATGGTAGCATCTTTTCCTTGTGGAATTTGGACTATCTTTTTATCATCAATCAGTTTCTGAATTAGATCTTTAAATTTAAAACAGTGTTCTATTGTATGTCCCCTTGATTGGTGATATGGACAGTAAAACTTATCCGTCCTCTTAAGCGATTCAAATGGTCTCCGTTTCGAGAGGTTTGATCTTGCCACCCTCGGAGAGCATTTTAAACATGTTTGCATAAGTGGTCCCAATTGGAGTGTAGGACCTATGACTCCTTTTAGTTGTTTTGACTACTTGAAGAGACAATGGCTTCTTCATAGTTAGTGCTACCTTTTTGTTGACATGTTTATTTTGTTCTTGTTCCTCGCGTTCAAGAATCTTTCTACACACGCCTATAAATTTTTCCACTGAATATACAAGGAGCAATATGTCTTCTTTAGTGGGCGATTGTTGCACTGGGGACGGTTTGCTCATGGCGTCGAAGAATACTTCTTCTTCTTCTTCTTCAAGGGCATGAGTTTCTTCAATTGGTTTGATCAAAGATGAGGGGTCAACAGAACTTTTCTCATCAGAGATGGCTAAGGAATCAGAAAGTGGCGCATTGTTGATGCTTGGCTTCTTACTTGTAGAAGGCACTGGGAGTTTATTATTGTTTATTAAGTCTTGGATAGCTTCCTTTAGCTTCCAGCAATTCTCAGTAAGATGGCCCCTACCTTGATGGTATTTGCAGTGTGCATTGAGGTTCCAGTTAGGTGATCTCTTTTCGACTGGTGGATCCCCAAATGGTCCAATGGGAGTTATAAGACCTTTTGCATGGAGACGGTCAAATGCGGTGTCATAACTCATACCAATAGGAGTAAAGTTCCTCCTAAATGGTTTCTTTTGTCCCTGATTGTTCATAGCAAGGACTTCATTCAAATTAAAGGTGCTAACATTATTTGAGTGGGTAGTTTTGGAAGAAGAAGGATTGTCGTTCTTCTTTCTTTTCCAGCCACTGTTGGAGTTAGTGTTAGCAGCTTTTTGTTTTGCAAGGTCATCTTCAATATTTATTCCAATGTCATAGACGGCCTTAAAGGTGTTCAAGTTGCTTTGGTATTTGAGATGCTTGGAGTATTTTTCCTGGAGATTTTTGATGAACATTCTCACAGACTCTTTTTCAGTAGGGACTTCAATCATCTTAGCAGAGGTTTCCCTCCACTTATTAAAGAAAGAAGTAAATCCTTCATTCTCTTTTAGCTTGAGTATTTCAAGTTCCCTATGATCAGTTTCAACTTGAATGTTACATTTGTACCTATCAATAAAGGCATTCACAATGGAATCCCAAGTAGAGGTTTTCTCTTTATCAAGGGAAAAAAACCATTGTTGACAAACAGTTTCTAACGATAAAGAAAACAGTGTATGGAAAATTTTCTTATCTATCCCTTTAATATTCATTATTGTTTCAAATGCTCTTAAGTGGAAGTAGGGATTGTCTGTTGCCTTGAACTTAGGGATGTCAATGGCACTGAACTTTTGCGGACGAAGTTCCTTATCCACCAAGACCCCTTGTGAGCTAATGCCTTGGAACCTATAATCATTGGATATCTTGCTCAAACTTTCTTGCATGAGCTCCATTTGTTGTTGCCTTACAGGATCATTAACTTGAAGAGCTATGTTCTTCATCAAATCAGTTAGGTTGGTTACATCCTTCTTGAGTTCATTAACTTCTTCTTGAGTGGCCATGATCTTCTTAGCTTTCCTTTTCCGAGTAATTGGTTTGTCAAAAAGGAATATTTGAACGAAAGTGTTGTCTTTGATTAGCCGCCCTTCCTTTCTTAACCAAGTGCTGTAAATTAACCATTTATTTATTTTAATTACTTGACTCGAATTTGGCTTTGACTTTATTGATTTTAAAAAAACAAAAAAAAAAAAAAAAGCAAAAATGGGATGATGTATTTTTTTTTTTTTGAAAACCAATGTATTTTTTTTGAAAACCAAGTAAGATTTTAAAATAAATATAGTTCTATTGGAGGATTAATATCCGACTTACCCCCTAAAAAAATGACGGAAAGACGCGCATAGAGGACTCTCTAGACATGGTCAAAATGTGACATATTATGTGTGTGCTTTAAATAGTGAATGTGAGTGACATACTTTGAATCCTTTGTGCGACCATGGGACTATGTGCCTAAACTCAATTAAGGACTGAACATAATTACTGTCATTATTAAACTGACTAAACTGTATTAGCAAATCGATTAAACTAACACATCGTGAAGACTCGAGCAAAATTACAGGCTGTCATCAGACGACAGTACCGTCACCCTGGCCGCCAACGCCAGACGACGGGATCGTCGCCTGGCGCCGGACACTAGCGTGTGGCGCCACAGCCCAGATCTTTGCGCCGTTATGGGACATCGATCTGGGACTGTTTCCAGTATTTAGCTCTAAAGGGATTAGCCTAAAAGTCGTACTAAATCTAGTTTAACCAATTTATTAGACTTTAATCATTATTAATTAATTAATTAAATTAGCAAATTCCTTTTAGTCATTATTTTTATTTATTTAACTCATACACAAGTCAAACAAACGGTTAGGAAAAACACATAGAGTATGCACATCAAATAATGCACAAGTAGTCATATAGTCACGTTATGATGCAATGAGTTTGCAACCTAACCATGGCTCTAGTTCTCTAAATTTCAGGATATGGGTTAGTCAAAGAGGGTCCATGGTTATGAGTCCGGATGCACCGCGCGGAAGCCTTACCTTTGTAAGGGTTGGGGCGTGTGGATGGGACCCCGCGAGTTAGACCCGCTTCCATGGTTTGGTGAATTCAACATTCTCGGATGTACCCTTCGTTGCCAGGAGCGTTCGATCGGGTAGATGGAGCATGAATTCCCAGAGGGTTATGTCCATATGTAGAACACATATGGGTTTCAGAAAATAAGGAAAAACTCAATTAGGAAGTAAAACCGAGCAAACAGTACTAGAAAACTAGTCGAAACAAGAAGGTAGATTTCTGGCTCGGTAGTGGAAGAATTTGGCGCGAGAAAACAGTTTCGTCGCCAGACGCTGGCACCGTCGCTAGACGACAAGCTTGTCGCCAAGCGACGACGCCAACGTTAGGCGCCGACGCTGTTTTCTCAGCGCTAATTCCTACATGCCTCAGCAGCTTTCTGTTCTTGAATTTTCCAGTTTTTTTTGTAGCATTATTTCGATTCTAGTTGTGAAAGATATTTCCCTAGATAACTACATGTAATAATCCTATGTTTTTGACTCATTACGGATGGTCTTTCCAATGAGAACCTTTTTTATGCTTATGTCAATAATGTCAATCAAAATTACGCACATGAAATACTTAGAACTTTTCGAGTCTCATCCACTCATTCTAAATCATTGCAAAAATAAATTTCAGGAATTACAATAGAAATCCTCCCCAGTGGAGTCGCCAAAAAACTGTAGGGAATATTTCAAGCATCCCACACTTGAGCCCCACTATGATCATACACTTAAGCATGGTGGCATCCAAAGGGAAGGAAGATAGAGTAAAAGAGTCGTCAACAAGTTTTAGGAACTTGTAAACCGTTCACAGGGTGAAGGTTACACCCCTTAACGATCCAAGAGATCGTTAACTCCAATAGGTCTGTAACCATGACTGGAAGTTCGGGGATGAAGGTACAAATCCAACCTAAAAGAGATTGAACTTGCCCTAATAATAGGCCTCTACTTTATTCTTCTCGTATTCATGTGCGCTTTCTGACTAACATGTAATCAATAAGTTTACCCTAAACCTGTTTATCTATGTTGGTTGAATATTAATGCACAAACAAACCTATTATTGGTGATCACTTGAATTATAATCATATTAACCTAAACAAGATTATTAATTATCCTATTCAGCGTGATTACAAGTACAAATTCCCTTTAAACATGCAAGAGAGGGAGTGATCAAGCAATAAAAATAAATAAATATAATATCAAGCAACAATAACAATCATCATCAATAATAATATTCTCAATAAAGCATAATAATAGCAAGATCCTAGGCATGATACTAACAAGATTAATAACAAACCCTAGCATGTCACTAAACATTAAAGATCAAAGCTTTATTCCTATCATGATACTAACATAATATTATAAAAGAAATAGGAAGCATCATAACAATCATACATGATATTAGAAATCTTAATTAACCCTAAACATGATACTAGGAAGCAATATAACATCCTAACATGATACTAGGAAATCAAAATAACAATCTAAGCATGATTTCTATATCAAAAGACTAATAAAACAATTAAATTACTTACTTCGATGCCTCGTATCTCTTTCTAATAACAAAATACAAACGTTAGTAACTTCAAGGAAAATATTAAAACAAACAATTAAATCAAATAATTGAAATAGGGATTTGGGACTAAACCCTCAGAAATATTAAACCTTTCACGTCTAGGGCGAAGGCAACTTCGAACTTGGCTAGGCGTGTCTAGATCTAATGAATGTGGAATTTTGTAAGAGGGAAGGTTTAGAAAAAGAATAGAGAGAGAGAGACAGCTTCTAGCTTTTTAGAGAGAGAATAAAGATTGATGATGATTGTGAATGATTAAAAAAACAGGGAGATACGACCCCTATTTATAAAAAAAATAGCACGGGATCAAAGAAAATCATATTCGGAATAAAACTCCTCCTATCGCAAACGACAGGAGCCTGCGCCAAACAACGATCTTCGTTGCCAGGCGACGAAGGTCAGCGCCTGGCGACGACGCTGTCATCTCGCGCTGGTCCAAAAGTCAACGCGCTTTTCCACGCGTAATTACCTCCAAGGCCGGTTGCAAGTAATTAAGCGTCCGAGCAGTTTTCGAAATCAAATTTAATATATTTTATTCTAAATAAAATATCCTTTTTAAGACAATAGTTAATAGTTAATAGGCCCTCCTCTAGATCATCGGGCCACCTTTGAAAATCGTTGGGCCTAATCTAATTTAATCCATAACTTCCACATAAGTCATCGGAATTGGGCCTATAATATATCATTGGAAAGTTCTTTTCGAGCCCAATCCAAATACACTATTATTGGACTTTTATTATGGACCAAACCAAATTGGACTGGCTATTTTCCATAAAATAGGAGTAAGAAAAGAAAATATTTTTAGAAAACAAAAAGAGAAATATTTTAATAAAAACATCCTCATCATTAGACTTTCCACACCTTCACCTCGTTCGATAATCAAATGATGCGAAAGGTATTCATCACTGGGTTTGGTTTTGGGAAGACACATTTTGGTGTCTACAGGTAGGATTCTTGAGAATGTTGTGCCTAAGAAGAGTGAGGCTAAGGAGAGTCATAAGGAGGTTTTGGTTGAGGATGAGGAAGGAAAAAGCCCTTTGAATGAGGATGTAAGTAAGAAACTAATTGAAAAAGAAAAAGAGAAAGAAAGAGAAGTTGTCAAACCCAAGCTTTCATATACCCAAAAGTTCATGAGGCACAAATTAGATCAACAATTTGGCAAATTCATAGAGATGCTTAAACAACTTCATCTTATCCTTCCATTTACCGATGTCATTGACCAAATGCCGAATTATACAAAATTCCTTAAGGACATTTTGAGTGGAAAAAGAACTTGTGATATGGCGAAAACGGTTAGCTTGAGCGAGAATTGTAGTGCAATCATTATGAATAAGATGCCGCCTAAGTTGAAAGACTACGGAAACTTTTCTATCCCTTTTTCTATCTATAAGATGCAAATTGATAATGCCTTGTGTGACTTAGGAGCTAGTACCAGCATTATGCTATATTCGATTTATCAAAGACTTGAGTTAGGGGAACTTTTGCCTACCAACATTACCTGGTAATTAGCCGATAGATCAATTAAGTTTCAAAAAGGTAAGGTAGAGGATGTTCCTTTGAGGGTAAGGAAGTTTGTGATTCCGGTTGATTTTGTGGTTCTTGATCAATATTGCTTTGCTTTTATAATTTAATTTTTTATTTTTAAATAAGGCGTATGATGCCAATAGTTGTAGTGACATTTATTTCATTAATAATAGCATATTTATTTTTGCCTTAATTAAAACTTACAATGACATTTTTTTTTTAAATTCGAGTCAATAAGTCGGATGCAATGGAAGAATCAAACAAAACAATTAATAAAACTCCTGGAAATACTGCCGCGTCACGGTGAATATTTCCGTGTCATGGCAATTTTTATCGCGTCACGGTATATCTTGCCGTGACACGGTGTTGTTGTGTGGTATTTTTATGCCAAAATGCTGTCGTGTCGCGGTAATATGTGCCGTTGCGTAGTGGTTGTTTCCGTGTTGCGGCGTACAATGTCATGGCACGATGCCTTTACTGCTGCATATGTTCGCCAAAGTTCTGTTGTTTAGCCTCATTTTCAGCCGTGTCACGGTGTTTTCTTAACGTGACACGGTGGTTGTAGGTATGTTGACGAAGAAAGAATTTTTATTTTTAAAGTGGTCGGGCCCCCTTGAGGGGTTGCCTACGTATCCTTAAAAGGAATTAGGCCAAACGTAGCTCTATAGGGTCTTGAACCCTTGCAACTAGGCATAAAATTTCTTAAGTTGATCCGAATTGGTTAAATTTTGGAAACCATTGCCATCCATGTCTACTGATTGTGCCGCTCCACCAGACAAAATGGATTTGACAATGTATGGACCTGACCAATTTGGTCTAAATTTTCCTCTTGGATATAACACATTTTTGCGAAGTGTCTTAAGTACTAAGTCACCTTCTTTGATAATCCTAGTCTTGAATTTTTTGTTGAAATGCAGTGCCATACGCTGTTGGTATATTTGGACATGATGCAAAGCTGCCAAGCGTTTTTCGT
Organism: Chenopodium album; assembly: GCF_948465745.1. NCBI lineage: Eukaryota > Viridiplantae > Streptophyta > Magnoliopsida > Caryophyllales > Amaranthaceae > Chenopodium > Chenopodium album. Next base: position 22,878,854 of record NC_137846.1, on the reverse strand, counting down.
CAAGTAAGATTAGTTCATCATATCTCGCTCTAATCCAGTTGACTTCATCTAGTTGACTTTCCAACACAATTCGTAAAGAAGGGATTTCGAGCTCTATTGGTTGTACAGCTTCAACTCCATAGACCAAAGAGAAAGGTGTAGCCCCTATTGATGTACGAACAGAAGTTCAATAGCCCCAAAGAGCGAAATGTAGCTTGCTCGACCAATCTTTGTAATTTTCCGTTATCTTTTCGATGATAGTTTTCACATTCTTATTGGCCGATTCTACCGCACCATTTGTTTGTGGTCTATAGGGTGACGATCTGTGATGTTTGATATGATATTTTTGTAACAATTCTGCGCACTCGGCTTGGAAATGCGTCCCATTATAATTGATCATTTCATGCGGTACACCATAGCGGCATATGATATTTTTCTCGATGAATTGAACTACATGTTTTGCTGTGAGTTTAGCATATGAAGCAGCCTCGACCCATTTGGTGAAGTAGTCGATTGCTACAAGGATGAACTCGTGTCCCCCTTGTCCTGGTGGTGTTACCTTCCCAATGATGTCGATTCACCAAGTAGAGAAAGGCCACAGAGAAGTATATGTGTAGAGAAGCGAAGGTGGAACGTGTTGCAAATTTGTGTAGACTTGACACTTCATACATTTCTTTACATATTCGTGACAGTCTCTCTCCATGGTAGTCCAATAATATCCTTGTCGTTGAATCTTTTGGACTAACATTTTGGCGTTCATATGCGTTCTACATATTCCGGCGTGAAGGTTTTCCTTGGTTTTGTATGCTTCTTTCTTAGCTATGCATAAGAGATTTTTCCTTCTAGTGCGGTCCTTTTGTGGAGTTCTCCCTTGATGAGCACATACTGTGAGGCCATGAGCCTCAAAGCACGGCATGCCCTTTTGTCATTGTTAGGAGGGTATTCTCCCTTCGTTACATGGTTAAGGATATCTGTATACCATGGCTCTTCATCTTCTTCTTGCAATTCTTGTTCATCATCAAGTGCATGAACATAAGTCGGCTCATATCTTCGTTCTATGGTCAATGGCATTCGAATTGTATCTCTTGGAATTCGCACCATTGATGCCAACTTAGCTAGTGCGTCGACAAACTAATTCTCTTCTCTAGGCAAATATGTGTATTCTACTTCATCTAGTTGCTCCGTGAGAGTTTTCAGATGAGCTTGATACGTAGCGAGACTTTCACTTCTCACTTTCCATCTCTTGAAGATCTGATTGATGATTAGTGACGAATCACCGTAGATTCCAAGCTTCTTAATTCCCAGGGCCACAGCTGTTTCTAATCCCAGGATGCATGCTTCATATTCTGCAGCGTTGTTGGTGACATCAAAGTCGAGCTTCATGGAAATTGGGATGTGTTCTTTGTCGGGAGATACGAGCAAGACTCCTACACCACAACCCTTTTGGCTTGAAGCTCCATCGAAATAGAGCGTCCAGCTGTCATTCTCAGTCATTAGTAGATCCTCATTAGGGAAATCATACTCTTCTTCTTTCTTAGCTTCTTCCAGTGGAAAATCTGCCAAGAAGTCGGAAACTGCAGAACCTTTGATGGCCTTTTGTGGTACGAATTTCAAGTCAAACTAAGCAAGGTTGACTATCCATCTTGATAATCTTCCATTGAGTGTTGCCTTTTTGAACAGGTACTTGAGAGGATCCATCTTTGACACAACATGAACTGTATGAGTGACCATATAATGTCTCAATTTCTGTGCGGCCTACACGAGAGCGAGACATAACTTTTTAAGTGGTGTGTACCTGGTCGCATAACCTTGAAGCTTCTTACTCAAATAATAGATTGCATTTTCTTTGCTTTCGATCTCTTGTGCTAGCATTGCTCCCATCGTTTCTCTTGTGACCATAAGGTAGAGTCGAAGAGGAAAGTCAGGTATTGCTGGTGCTAGCACAGGTGGGTTTTCCAGGTATTCTTTGATTTTGTGGAAAGCTTTTTGGCAGTCATCATCCCATGTAACTGGAACGTTCTTCTTTAGCTTCTTGAATATAGGTTCATATATCGCAGTGAGTTTGGATATGAACCTACTTATATATTGCAACCTTCCGATAAAACCTCGAATCTCCTTTTCAGTCTTGGGTGGTGGCATGGCCATGATTGCCTTGACTTTTGTGGGATCTATTCCAATCCCTCGAGAACTGATCACACAGCCAAGTAGTTTTCCTGATGTAACTCCGAATGCACACTTTGCTGGATTCAATCTCATATTATACTTACGGAGTCTTTCAAAGAATTTGCGAAGTGCAATGATGTGGTCTAGTCGATCTTTTGACTTGACGATCATATCATCAACATAGACCTCCACCTCTTTATGCATCATATCATGTAATAATACTGTGGTTGTTCTTTGGTAGGTGGCACCCGCGTTTTTCAACCCGAATGGCATCATCGTATAGCAATATGTACCCCATTGTGTGATGAATGTGGTTTTCTCCATGTCTTCCTCGGCCATCAGTACTTGATTATATCCAGCGTAGCTATCCATGAAGGATAAGAGTGCATGGTTTGCTGTGTTGTTGACCAGAATGTCAATGTGAGGTAGAGGGAACCCATCCTTTGGGCTTGCCTTGTTGAGATCCCTGTAATCAACACACATTCTAACCCTTCCATCTTTCTTTGGAACCGGAACCATATTGGCTATCCACTCTGGATACTTAGATACTCTGATGAAACCTGCAGCCAGTTGTGTTTCTTATTTCTTCCTTGATTTTGAGAGCCACATTCGATTTCATACAACGTAGCTTTTGTTTGACAGGCTTCATACCTGGAATGAGTGGTATTGTATGCTGAGCTATATCCCTGTCAATCCCTGGCATATCTTGGTATGACCAAGCAAATACATCAACAAATTCACTAAGCAAGTTAATTAGCTCTTTGCGTTCATCTTGACTTAGTGTTAATCCAATTTTAACTTCTTTAAGAGTCGTATCATTGGAAATATTAACTGTTTCTGTATCTTCAATAATTGCAATTTTATTTTCATGTTATTCCATTGCTTTTATTATTTCTTTGTCATTTTTATCATTATCAAAGAAATACTGATCAGGGTAAGGGGAATGACACGCATCGTAAGTAAAGGTACTCATTTCATTGAATTCATTGGTCATTACATCAAAGAGGGCAAGGTCAGCTGCGACCTCGCCGGAATTATTTGGGATAGAGGGAGGAGACTCGTCAAGAGGCTCAACACTAGGAGGAACTACAAAAGAAGACTCAATAGTAGAAAGGGGGTCGGCCTCAGATCCTAAAGACTCATCAACAGACTCAGACTTGGACTCAAACCCAGACGATTCAGATTCATTAAACATAGGACCTTCGCCAGTGGTCACTTCCAGCTTTTCTCCGCTCGGCGTAGTGATATTCATCGTCTTGCGCCATCCCTTTAGAACACCGTCAGCTGGGATAATTAACTCAAAGGGGTCAAAATCTTTGCTCAATATAACAGCTTGAATGAGCTCAGAATTGTCATTGTCAATAGGCTTGGGTTCATTCTTTTCCAGCTCGAAAAGAAGATTAATATTCATATCATCAGAGTTTGGACTAACTGGTTTCTCAGCTGTTGAGAACTCATTGCCTTTGTCGATGAAATCACAATCCAGGAACACCTTGAAACCTGGCTCACGCTTCCCATTGTGGATGAAAGGCTCGGGGAATTCATAGCATGGGAAGTCTTCCCCCTCTTTGATGTACTGGCCATTGAGGGTGAAGGGATAAGGATCCATGGCCATTTCCGTCTTCATGGTTCGAGCATTGTTATGAGCTTTCATCTTCGAGAGAGCTTGTTTCATATCTTCCTTTGTTGGTTTGAATCCCAAGCCAAAGGTGTCTTTCTTGGGTGCACCAGGGTGACCCCAAAGTTTAGCCATCTTTTTCTTAAGTCCAAGGGTCATTCTAGGGAAATGCCCTTGCTTCTTCATGATTGCATTGATGTTGGTATTTGAATAAGGATCAAAATCGAGGTGACACTTCTCCTCTTCTTCAATCATAAGAACATCGTCTAGCAAAAACCCCCCAGAGATCCTCATCTTCTTCATCATGTTGGACATGGACAATGGGAGTGTCAATAACTTGAATACACATGGAAGAGGCATCAATGGTGATTGGAATCCCTTCAACTATGGCTTTGACTTTTTGGTGCAACGATGACGGGATCGCCTTTAGCTCATGAAGCCAAGGACGACCTAACAACAGATAGTACCCACGACCTGAAACTTGGTGCGACGTTCAATGGCTCCAGTAGTTATGTTTAACATGATAGTACCCACGGCTTGACGACAAGTATTATCATAAGCACAAATCCCTTGAGTAGAGGGGATCAATTCTTCATCTTTTATGCCCAACTTCTTTGCGGTGCGTAGTGGCATACATTGATTGCTGAGCCATTATCAACTAGGCTCACGGGAACATTCATCTGCCTACACACCACAGTAAGGTGTAAGGCCTTGTTATGTTGATCCCTTTCCGGGGGCAAATCCTTATCAGAGAAAGAAATCAGATTATTGGTGCTCGGCAATTCAGTAGTAAGAAAGCTGACTAGCCCTTGAGGAGTCATGTCACTATCAACTCCTATCTTGACAAGGGCATTCATTACAGCCTTTCGATGCTCGTACGAGGTGGCCAAAATATTCCAAACATTCATTTCCACCTTAGTCTTTTGTAATTGCTTAATCACATCGTTGCTTACAGGATCGATGGGATTAGTTATCGGTTGTGCTTGCGGTGGAGGTGGAGGTGGACTAGGTTGCTGTAACCTTCCATTCCTGATGAGAACCTTGACCTCAAAGTCCCCCCAAACATCTCGCTATCTTCTTGATTGACAGCGCCAAGAGATAAACCGACTATATCTTTGAGATAGACGTCTTCATCATCACTATCCCAAATTCCATTCACTTCTTCATAGCTAGAAACAAAAACAACTTCTGGTAGAGGTTCATCCACAGATTGGATGAGTAGTGACGGATCAAAGGAGATTTCATCTCATGTGATAGCCAAAGTGTCAGAAAGAGGACCTGTTTGAATATTGGGCTTCTTGTCCCCTGGAGGGACAAGAAGCTGATTAGCATCAATCAGGTCTTGGATCGCGTCTTTTAACCTCCAACATTTCTCAGTAGTATGACCTTTGCCTTGATGAAACTTAAAATAAGCATTGGGGTCATAGCTAGCAGTTCTGTTCTCTAGTCTTGAAACTGGAAACGACCCAATAGGCATGATCAATCCTTGACTGTGCAAGCGATCAAAAGCAGCGTCATAGCTCATTCCCAAAGGCGTGTAAACCCTCCTTTGCCTTTGGAATCTTTGAGTGGGAACACATCATTAAGGTTAACGTTGTTGGTAGCATTATTGGGCTTGGAAGACGAAGAAGAAGGATTGTCGTTCTTCTTGTTTTTCCAAGTACTGTTGTTGTTGTTGTTATTGTTGCTACCAGCAGTCTTCATCAACTCATCCTCGATATTGATCCCAATATCATACACAACTTTAAAGGTATTCAAAGGAAGAAATTTCAAATGTTGCTTGTACTTATGAGTCAGATTTGAAATAAAAAAGCGAACTATCTCCTTCTCTTTGGGAGGATCCACCAAGAGTGCAGCTATTTCTCTCCACTTGTTCAGATATGTAGTGAAGCCTTCATTCTCCTTCTGTTTGAGAATGGAGAGTTCACGTTCAGAAGTCTTAGCTTGGATGTTACACTTGTAACGACTCATAAAACTTTCAGTAACATCCTCCCAAGTCGCAGTATGCTTGGAATCCAAAGAGTAAAACCACTGTTGACAAGCGTGCTCGAAGGAAAGAGGGAACACAGTAGGGAAGAGTGCTACATCTACTCCCTTGAGAGCCATAGTTGCAGAAAAAGCCTTTAAGTGAAACATAGGGTTATTAGTAAGCTTAAATTTTGGGATGTCAGTAGTGGAAAACTTCTCTGAAAGCTTGTCCTTGACAGCCAAAGAAGCGGCAGGTTGCTTCACGTAGGTGAAGTCCTCAGAAATTTTTCTCACTTGTTCCTTGATCTTGTCCATTGCAGCCGTAGTGACATTAGTTTGTTCCATAGTGTGGACCTTAGTGGTGAGTGTTTGCACCATAGCAGCAAGTGTCTCGATTGTCTTGTTAAGGTTCTCAACTTCTTCCTTAGTGGCTATTGGAATGAATTCAAAATGAACTGGAGATGAAGGTGGATTCTGTGGAGATGATTGCGGTTGTCTTCTTGTACGCCTCTTAGGTTTAAGAGGTTGTTGGGGTAGTGAATCGAACCGTAACAATCTACCTCTACTTCTCGACCAAGTGATGTGACATTGAAACAAATGCACCTTTAATGACTAGACTTAACCTTGACCCATCCGGAAAAGAAAAGGCAAATGTTTTCAATTTTTTTTTTCAGAAAAATAAAAGTATGTATGGGAGGATACCATCCGACTTACTCCTAAAAAAAAAACGACACAAGACCATCCTAAAGTACGGTTATAAAGGCCATGGTGCATGAATCGAGAGGTATGTGGACTCAACATGACTTGTGAGTGATTAAGTGAGGTTATGGACGCGTGTTATAACCGTACAGCTAGACATGACACTAAACTGGACATACGAACCACATAAGTACACACAAAGACAAAAAGGTAACTGACTGGACACTTTTCCTGGGCACCGTGTCACGGTACTGACTGTCGTGACACGGTGCACAGTACCGTCAGATGGTACAAAGCGTCGTGTCACGGCACTGCACACCGTGGCGCGGCAGAGCTGTCATGACACGGTGCACAGTTCCATGTCCGATTTTGTGAATTTTCCAAATTTTATTCAATTTTAAATCTGCACTAATTACTATGTGGAAATAAAAACCCACGGTCATAGGTTAGTCCAACAAAATGAACAAACACATGTGGGGTTAGTACCAAATAAACCTCGTAGCACTTAGTCACGATGATAAAAAAAAAAGTTCGCAACCTAAGGTCAAGATCTATGTTCAACTATGGGTCAAGCTTTTGGTGTCAAAGGGTACCATGGTTAAGAGTTTGGACGCGTTAGCAAGGCAGCCTACCTTGAGGGTGTATGCCAACGGGCGGCTTCGCGAGTTCGTGATGAAATCGAACTCGACTCCATGGTCTGGGTGGATTTAATTACTCGGATGAACCCTTATTGCCATGAGCGTTTTTGAGTTGATAGAGCTTAAATCCCTCGAGGCTAAGACGTATGTAGAACACACACGTTTTTTCAGAAAAATCGAAGGAAGCTGACTGTGATAAGAGAAATAAGGCCACTGGAGGGATTTCAGGACTGCCGCGACACGGCAGAATCTACCGTGTCACGATGCCTTGCGCCGTGACATGGCAAGCTCTGTCGTGGTGTAGCAGTCAAGAAATCTGACTGGTGCCCCTATTTTCTTCGTTCACGACCAGGTTATCCAATTCTTCCTATGGGACAGACCTGAAATACGACGTTAAAATGTCTATGCATATGCAAAAATTCCAATTTAATCACAGGAATATTTTCAAGAATCTTTCAAGTCTCATCCACTCATCTTAATTAAATACCGATCACTCAAATCAATAAATAACCAAGAATCCTCCCCAGTGGAGTTGCCAAATTGTATGTGTCATTCGAAGTGCGCCTACGTTAAGCATGTGTGAATATGCTTGGCACTCATAGGAAGTGGGAATTGACGTATACGATTAGGGACAAATAAAGTAGGGAGCCGCCAACAAGTTTTTAAGGAACTTGTAAATTGTTTACGAATCATAAAAGGCAACCACGATTAAGGGACAACCAAAGGCAACAACGATTGACCCGTGAAGGTTACACCCCATTCATAATCCATGAGATTACTAACTTCATATGGTTCGGAACCACGAAAGGAGGATCGGGGATGATGGTACGAAGTGAGTCATGGAGTCACATTCGCCCGTATTGGCCTATACTCGATTCTTATTGTGAAAAGTGATTCCTGCGATCTCAAAGGCATGCAAACAAGATATTCAATTCGCTGCAAACTAAAATTAGGCTAAATTAGTTGAATATTAATGCAACACATAATTCTAAAATATTAGTGATCGCTTGATTTAATAACAAGATTAAAAAGGAACCTAAACCGGTCGTCCAAATTATCTTATTAGGCGTGATTTTTAATTACATATTCCCTTTAAACATGCAATATGGTGTGACCAACAAATATAATAGAATAAACATTAATATTGGAAGCAATTTAACAATAATCCAACAATATAAAATCGTTAGAAAATTAATAGAAATAAAACTTATTTTGATTTTGCTTGCTTGCAACTATAAAACAATAAACGAGTTAGTAACTTCAAGGAAATAATAAAACAATAATTAAAATTAAATTAAATAGAGTTGATTTGGGGCCAAACCTCAAACAATTCTACCTTTCACGCCTTGGTTTAAGGACAGAACCTCGAGTAAAGTACGAACTCCTTGGAGTGCTTAAAGGAAGTATTTTGAGAGAATAAGGTAGGCTAGTGTTTAGGCTAGAGCATAGAAGAGAGAAGAGAGAATTAATTGATGCCCCGAACTGCAAAAATGAGGGGGTATTTATAGGGAAAATGAACACACGGAACCCTAAAAAATAAAAACCCTAAAAAAGGTTACCGCAATACGTCAGCAGCATGCCGCGACACGGCAAAATATGACGTGACACGGTACACTTTAGTGTGACGCGGAGTACTTTGATGTGACGTGGGACAGAAACAGACCTACAGAGGATAAAACGCGTTTAGGTTTTATGCGGAGAAAACATAGAACAATCCCGTGTCACGGCATGTGCCTCGTGGCACGGGAAAATATGTCGTGGCGCGGCAACAGTTCCCGAGGCGCGGCACAAGTTGCCGTGATGCGGTGGACCCTGCTTCCATTTTTACGTCTAGATTCATTTTAACCTTAATTACGCTCAGCATTTTTAAGTGTCGTTTCATAATTTCGGGCTATTTTGGTTTATTATTTATTAATTGGGCTAAAATAATAAATAATACGAAATGAATAAAAAGGTTTGGGCCAAAATATAAATTGGACTATTCTTTAACTAAACATTAGGACTGATTTTATGAACTGAGTTTGATTGAATATGAATTTTAAGCACTCCCATGATTAAATACTCAATCCGACCAATAATGGCGGTGAAAGATTGTTCATCATCGGGTTTGGTTTCGGGGAGACATTTTTAGGTGTCTACAATTGACAATGCTTCATGGGAAATGGATGAGTTTGAGAGAAACCTTTATCCTTTCATGCATGGTTTAGAGAATCTAGGCTTTGAGGATGTTGAGGGAGTTGTTGTGCATTGTTGTGATAGAGAGGATGATGAGGTTGTTTCTCTTGGAGAGTTTTTGTTTGAGGGAGATGTGAGTCACGAGTGTTCTTTTGAGGATTCTATGATTGATTTTCATGCCCTCATTGGTGATGTGAGGCTTTGTGAGGCCATTGTTTCTCCTCCCTTTTCTCATGTCCCTTTTTCAAGGAAATTTAACCATATCTCCTACTATCCTATGTTCCCCCCTCTTTTGTCAAAAAGCCTATTGAGGACCCTCTCTTCTTTGAAGAGCTTCTTCCTTTTCATCCTCTAATTATTGAGGAAATGGGTGATTGTGCCACCCCAAAAAGATTTTAAGGAGGTTTTGCCTTTTTATTCTTTTTCTATTCTTCTTTTTCTTCTTCTGCTTCTTCTCTTCTTCTTCTTACTTTCTTAATTTTTCTTTTGATTTTTCTTCTTTCTTTTGGCATCTTCCTCCTCACTTACGTGCAATAATCTTGTTGCACGTTCTTATTTCGTCTTTTGCCTACCATTTATCTTATGAAATGTGTAGTAGTGCATTTGACAAGCTCTTGCATTCGTTGCAATATTATTTACTAGAGCGGTCTCGCTTGGACGTTAAATAAGCCTTTCTCGAGAAGTAACCCGAGTTTTTATTGCTTTCATTTTCTTTTCTTTTTAGATTATATTTTCTCTCATGGAAATTTTTGTGTGCCTTTTGCTAGGTACATGACTTGATATACACTTATGCATTGGTTTGGATCAAGAAACAAGGAAGTTTGACCCCTATTTTTGCTAGCATATGGAAACCAAGATTCAATTCAAGAGGAAATTGGCTTTGAAAGGTTAAATTGGGTCATTTGCGGGTATTTACGCCACCTATATCCGGTAATATCTTTCCTTGCCCTATCTCTAATGGTTGGTGACTTGTTGGACATGTGTTAGTTTGTTGGATTGATTTCTTTTTTTTCCCCTCCCATGGATTCTTTAGTTTATGTTTGAGCATGTTGTCTCATTCAAGCTTGGGGGAGGGTATTCTATTATGTTTGGTGGGATGTTGATTCATATATGCCATGCACTTGAGTATATGCATTTCCATGTCTTTTCTTATATTTCGAAAAATCCAAAAAGATTTTTGTTTACTTTCAAGGTAATTTTGGCAAAATGTATTTTGTTAGTTCTTGTTTTGGACATTCTATTTTGGGACTTGTATTCTTGAATGTTTTTCTTCCTAAGTGGCAAATGTATGCACGGTTTGAGAGTGTCATTGGTTGACTCTAGGATACTATATGCTAAGGTAGCCGGTTTAAGAACTTTTGGGTTCCATGAAGCCTTAGTTCGTTGCTTATGGTAAGATGGAGTTGCTCTCTATATTGGATTTGAAGCCCTTTAGTTGGTAATTGCTTTATATCCCTTGTAAGCTTCATTTGTTATAGACTTCATTTGTTGCTCCCAAGATCGTGACCGAGCCACTCTAGGGGAGGAAAAGGGCACCTTTTCTCATTTTTCTTTGTTTTCTTTTTGTTTTGTTACATATTTTGTTTTTATTTTGCATTTGCCTATCTTGCTACCCCTTTGAGCCTATTCCCTTTCTTGATTATGCCACATTACAAGCCTTATGACCTTTCGTTTCCCTAACCATTTAGTTTTGTGAAGCATTTTGGTTTGAGAGTTTGTTTTGTGTTGTGATGGTTTAAATGAAAATGAGAAAGCAATATACTCTTTTGGACCAAGCAAGAAAGTATATTGTATATATTGTGTTTAATAAAGCAAATGCATTCAAGAAAAAGCCGTTCATAGTTAAAAAAGGAAAGGACATCAAATAAGAGTTTATATATATATATATAAATTTTAAAAAAAAAAATCCATAAAAATTAGAAAAGAAACAAAAACCTCAAAAATATTTTAGTTGGTTTCGTTTTTCTTCCCTTGTTTAAGCATTGAGGATAATGCTTCATTCAAGCTTGGGGGAGATGACATTATTGGTATTTTTGTTTGATGTTTGATGACTTCTTGAGTTTGTTTTTGAGGTTTGATCACCCTTTTGCTTCACTTAAGAAATTCCACCAAATTTTTCAAATTTTTACCCCGCCTTGACCCCTAGCCTTACGTTACTACCTATAAAAGGCCCTTAGACCGTTGAGGGTTGAGTCAACATCGGTGGAGGGAGATAGTTGTCAAGCCTTTGGAGAGAGTGTGCATGGCTAAGACGTCGGGATAACCTTCTCAAAGTTTTTCATTTCTTTATCTTTTTCCTTCGAGGAATCATGAGAAGCTAGCTTAAGGGTTGATTTGAATCTAGTGGAGAGAACGCGGCCCGATTGGTTGGGGCTAGGGTGAATTGAGTCCTCATTAGTTCTCTATGCTTAGCATCTGTTATGTTTCAATCAACCATTGACATCTTGGAATGTGCATACATTTGTCTATTTAGAAAGGTTTGCATTCATTGGTGCTTGTTCTTATCTCTTGTCCAAATATGAACTTTGTGTTTTCTTTCTCTTTTTATGTTTCTTTTTCTTTTCTTTTTATTTCCTTGCCTTGGTTTTTGTCAAGAGTTTTGGGTTAAGCTCTTAGGAAATCCTCACGAGAGCACACTCGTCCTCTAGGGCGATCTAGAGGTTTAAAGGGCTTGTCTTTAGTTGCTAAAATTGACCGTGATTCCTACGAAAGTGAGTTAGTGTATATTCTTTCTCTTTTCAGTTTTTCTTGCTTGAATAAATCATTCTCCTTATCTTGTGTTTCGTGTTAATTTGGTCGAGGACGAGCAAAAGATTAGCTTGGGGGAGTTTGATAAGTGACTTTTATGTCACTTTTAGGGTATTTTTATGTTTATTTTTCGGTTTAGTTTCTAATAGTTTCCCTTAGTTTTATGCTTTATTTCTCTCTTTTTCTTATTTTCCTTTTTCGATCTTTATTTTGGGTTTTTTGTAGTTTTTAATAGTTTTTAGTTTAATTTCGTATTTTATTTTTATATTTCTTTCTTTATTATGTTTGTAGCTCAAGTTCTTAGTTTTTGTTTTTAATATTGTCTAGCTTCCTCTCGTTTTCTTATTTATTTTAGTTTTCATTATTTTATTTAATTTCTTTTTATTTTATTATTTCTTTTAGTTTTAATATTTTATTTTACTTTAATTTTATTTTTATTTTATTTTACTTTATTTTATCTCTTAATAATCCCCTCGTGTTTTTGTTGTAGGTCGTGTTTGGTGTTCCGGGTATGAGTCAAAGGTGTCAAAGCAAGCTTTCAAGCCCCTGTTGCTGCCACCTTATCCATCACCCCACCTTTCCCTTATCCTCCACCACAACAATACCAGCCTACTCCCCTGCTCCAGTTCACACCCACCAATTAACCTCACCTTCAACCACCTGACCACCGCGAGCTGTAACCCAAACCACATCCCACCAGCCACGCAAACCCGCAGCCACAATTAGCCACGCACCAACTCCCCACCAAACAACAGCAAGCCACCCCAACTCACGCAACTCCCAACCACCAAACAGCAGCAACGCTGCCCAGACCGCCACCATTTGCCACCACTCACAGCGTGGCAGCCTCCAACAACCAATACACCACCACCAATACACCACGAACTCCAGCCTCAACCCCTGTTCCTGCCGCAATTAACCACCTCCAATCACCACCGTCAGCCACCATTTCGACCCACAACAGGCCCACGAATTGCAGCCATTCATTCACGCATTCCCCTCTAGCCGCCGCACCTATCACCGCAAATCAGACCCTAGCAGCAGCCACCGTTAGCCGCCCCTAAAATCGCAGCAACAGAGCAGCCCGCACTTCGAATCAGCCCCAATTCGATTCTAGTTCGTCGCGAACGCGGACACGGTATTTTGGAGCTCAACATTTGAAGCGGGAGATGCCGAGGAGATGCCTGGGAGAAGGCGCGGTTCAGGCCACCGCGGGCGCGGCCTATTCTTCCGCGGGAGCGGTCTTTGGGGTGTGTAAAAACCGTATCACGAGCTCCTCACGTGATATTTATTAAGATCGAGCGGCCAAGATATTTGCTTATAATTATTGATGGTACTGATTTGATGATTTATGATTTGAGTTTGATGAAGGTGATGCGTGTTGATGGTGATTATGATGAGTCAGAGAGCAGCCAAAACGAAAAGAAGAAGATTGGGGGGTCTGGTATCTTCGTGGGTTTTGGGTTTTGTTTTCCTTTTTTTATTTCTTTTTCCTTTTTACTCTCTTTTTTATTTTATTTTATTTTAGTTTTGTTATTTAATTAATTTGATTAGTTTTATTTCTTTTTATGAAAATTTGACATTTGCTATCAGCGAAAACACCTTGCTTAAATAATAGATATTGCTACCACTTAACGGAATCCTAACGGATTGGATTCCGTTAAGTGGAACCCATTATTTCATTAAATAATAATTTAATTTATTAAAAAAATAATAAAAAAAAAAACCTTTTGAAAAAACTTCCCAGCCACCTCCCCCTCCTCGTCAGCCACCATCCCCCCTCCATGTGCCGGCTTTCGTCGTTCATGTCGACGCCCAAACGGTCCCCCTACGCCGACAAACTTCACCACCACCATTTCCCAAAGTCCACGTTGCCCGAAACCACCCTGAACGTGTGAATTCGAAACCCAAAAACCCATTTAAGATGGTTTCGGGGAATGGGTTTAAGGTATTGGTGCTGGTTTTTGGGTTGGGAAGTTGAGGGGGGTCGATTCAGGTTGGGGAAAGGGGAAATCGATCGTTTCTAAGGCTCGATTCAAGTTGGGGAAAAGGGAAATCGGCCGTTTCCGACTCGATTCAGGTTGGGGAAAGGGTAAATCGACCGTTTTCGGCTCGATTCAGGTTGGAGAAAGGTGAAATCGGCCGTTTTCGGCTCGATTCAGGTTGGTCAGGTTTGTGTCTGTCGCCGTTTTTGCAGAATTGCAGTGGTGTGGTGGTGTGGGTTGGACAGGTTGGTCATGGTGGTTTTGGGGCAGCGTTGATGGGGTAAATGGATGGGTGAGGTTGCCGGCGTCGGAGAATCGTTTACGCGCCGGCATTGATGAGGAAATGGAGGTTGGACGGTGGCAATGAGGGTGGTTGAAGATGGAGCGGTGGCTGGACGATGGCATTGAGGTGGCTGGACGGTGGTTGGCCCCACTAACGAAAATGGTAACGGCACAAGGCTAAAGGTAGTGATATCTATAACTTTGGAATTTGGGTAGTAGTAAAATAAAATAAAAAATTAAAGCGGTAGTAAATGTGAAGCAAGGTGCTTTTGCTGGTAGCAAATGTTAAATTTTCCTTCTTTTTATTTTCTTTTAATTTAGCTTGTAATATAAATACCCTTTGGGGTTTAATACTCTTGGAATAATTATTCACCTGGTTTTAGTTTAGTTTTAGCCTCTTTTATTTTCTCTTTCTTAGGGTTGGATTAGGAGCCTCTTTTTCTAGTTTAGGAGTAGTTTTAGAGGGAAAAAGCTTAGATTTTTCATGGAGTTTTGAGAGGTTGAAGAAGCTATTTGTGGATTTTCTTCTCATATATTCAATGAGTCTTCCTAACTTTCTCTCATCTTTATTGCTTTCCTTTATGTCTTGTTTTTGTTTAATTGTTTATTGATTTGAGTTGTTTATTAGTTTAATAGTTTAATTTTAACTTTAATTCTAGTTTTACTTTGTTTTTCATGTTCTTCTTTATCATGTTAGTTTAGATTTTATTCTAGGGAATTATGTTGATGAATTGAAATGATTTATTGTGATTTGTATGCAATTGATTCTTGATTATTGTGTATGGATGATGCTTATATGGATTAGAATCTTTCTAGCTAATTGATTCTATGTTCTTAATTGTGCTTTCAATCAATTGTGCGAAAGTGAGTTGTTTGAGAGTCTAAATTCCTCCATACCTATGCTAGGTTAGTTGCACGAGAGTGAATTAGCTTAGTAGGATAATTAGCATGCTTAATTGCGCGAGAGTGAGTTGAGTGTGTTGATTGTTGTTACTAATTGAGGTCATTTTCATCTAATTGCAATGTTGTTGTTGAATGCATTAATGTAATTGGATTCCACTTTCCCTAGTTTTCGTTGTTTGATCTAAGTAGTGTTTTAGATGTTCCTCTCTCTATATCTCGATCATCCTAGTAGTCTAATTAGCATAGATTGATACACTTAGTCTTCGTGGTCCGACCCTTTACTTGCCACTAACTAGTTTAGTGTAAGTTTAGGTATTATAAATTTCTAATTTGGTTAGGGCTAGTAGTCCCAACGACCTATTCTACTCCCGATCACCAAGAATGTTTCCTGACCCTTCTTTACCCCTTTCTCTAGCTGAATAGCTGAGATCATCTTTGCCTCGACCTCTTCTCGGGTTATGGGGACGAACCATGCTCCTTGGTCCTTCACTATTGTCATTGGCCCGTCCCTTTCAAACGAAAAAGGTCTCACCGAGTCCATGAACTCTAGGCCCAACACCAGTGAGAAGTTGTCCATGTTGACGACGATGAGATCCACGGTGCCGCTCCATTCTCCCAAACTAAGTGGCACCTTGTGAGCTATGCTAAGGATAGGCACGGGTGAAGCGTTGACGGTCTTCAACGTGCTTGGCTCCTTAGCGTACTCAACACCCAGCTTGCTCGCCTCCTCCTTGGCGATGAAGTTGTGTGAGGCACCTGTGTCAACAAGTGCCCTAGAAGCCTTGCCATTAACTAATGCTTCCACAAACATTAGTTTTCCCTTCGGATGGGGTAGTGTGCTTACCTTGACCACATCGCTGCACCCCTCGGCTTCGAACGTCACCCTCACACTCCCCATGATGCGCAATGATCCCATCTACACTTCGTCGCCCATCGACTCGTCTTTCGAAGAGATAATGGCATTGAGCCTTTGTCTTCCTTGGCATTCCCTAGCCCAATGCGGCCCTCCGCATAAGAAGCAGTCTCGATGCTTGCTCTTGTCCGACGAAGAAGCGGATGACTGGCCCTTGCCCTTATCCTTGTCTTTCTTCTCGAACCGATTGCTGCCGCTGCTGCTTCGGTCGGTGGGTTTTTCTCCCCCACCTTTCACCTTGTTGCCACCACTTTTACCATCCCTCTTTGAATCCTTGAACTCCAGCAAGGACTCAGCGACGGCAATGGCCTCAGTAAGTGTCTGCACATTTCTCCGTTCTACTTCCTGCTGAGCCCATCGTTGCAGCCCTCCGATGAAATAGATGAGTTGGTTTTCCTCCGAAAGATCATCCATCTCAAGCATCAACGTAGAAAATTGCTTGATGTACTCTTTGATGGTGCTGTTGTGCTTTAGATCACGCAGCTTCATCATTGAGAGTTTCTTGGCATTCCTCGAATAGAATTGTCGCTTAAAATCCTTCTTGAACTCGTCCCAAGTGCTGATGGAACAAGTCCCCTTCTTGATGTTCAACTCCCGACGTCTCCACCAGAGTATGGCATTTTCTCCGAGGTACATGGTGGTAGTGTTGATCTTGGAAGCATCGCTTTCCAAGCACATAGCGTCGAAGTATTTTTCGACGCCCCATAGGAAGTTGTCAATCTCTCGCGCATCTCTCTTCCCATGGTATTTTTGAGGCTTAGGGACCTTCATATTAGGCCCTGCTTGGATGGTAACACCCCCGGTTACCGCAGCCTTACGGCACAGAGCGAGCTCCTCCTTGAGGACCTCGTTCTCCTTCTTCAAAGCGAGGAGTTCCCCTGAGAACTCCTCACGCATTTTGGCTAGCTCACTCATCACCTTTTCCATAGCTTGATTAGCGAGGGTGTGAGCTTTCGTCGTACGCTCCAAGCCCAACTCCTCAAGTCGGTTGTCCAGGTCAACCATTTGATCCTTAAGTGATGACACATCAAGCTCTACCTTGCCGATTGCATCAGACAATCCGCCCATGGCTAGCTCGAGCTTGGCTGTCTTCTCGTCTGCCTTATGTACTCGCTTCTCAAGCTTTTGGAGAGCATGAGGCACGACCTCAGTCTCCCCGCCTTCGAGCACTTGTGATGCGCTAGCCTCCTTGTTCTTGTTATCCATCATCCCGACACTTACTTCTCCTTCGTGAGCTATGATGCTAGATAATCCAACAGATGGTCGACCTAACGACCGTTGCTGCTCTGATACCACGTTGTCACGTGCAGACTAACTCCCCTAGTCTTGTGCACGCGTGCCCACTAACTTCCTTCCCAAAGGTTGCTAGTCAAGGTTTAACCTCGAGTATTGCTCTTAGCAAGTGAGGCAATGAAAGCTTAAGTAAGTGAGAAAGTAAGTAAGCACAAGAGAGTAAGTTAAGAGAACTTGTATTGCTTGAGAATGGAGTGTTTACAAAATGCTTGGATGCCTTACAAATGAGGGGAAGGTCCCTATTTATAGGCCTCCCAAATACCTAGAGAGTTCTACTCTAGAATGTTCTAACCTCCTCAAATGGAAGGTCCTAGAAGCCTAGCTTTCTAGGTTCTTCTATACATTTTCTGGTTCATCTCTTATGTACAACAATCCGGAGTATTCTACCATAGGCTTTACAAGAATGTACAAGAGCATCCTAGAAAGTTCTAGAAGCTTTCGGACGAATCCCGAGACTCCTAGCACGTTCTGGAATGTTCCGGACTTCTCCTCGAAAATCCGGCTGCACCATTGTCTTCATTGGGCCCAAAAATGATGGACTCCCATGTTTGGGCTCATTTGGGTTTCATTTGGTTCCCCAAATGACCCATTATTGTGTTAATGTCAATCGAGTGTTCACTAGAAAAACTGCACCAAATCAAAATAAAGCTCTTTAGGGGGAAGGTGCTTCCTAGCACCCATGGGCATCTCCCTTGGCCCGAATGGTTTCCTAGTGCCCATTTAACATTGCTGCTGCCCTGGTGGGTGTGGGACTTGAGTCGTGACAATATGCTCACTTATAAGACAAGGAGTATTTAAATCATCATCACTTAGCTCTCGGCATTCCTACTACCCCTAGGATCTCGGCCTGGCATGCCCAATCAAGAAAAGCCAAGTGCTCTAGGTCTTCTACCCCTCGGCTTATCTCTCAGCTAGGCCCAAAATAGGCCTAGCCCTTGGCTTCCCTCATCAAGTCAGCACATCTCTACCATTCACCCCTCGGGAATCCTAAACAAAGAGGACTAGTTCTCAAAACGCTCGATCTCGCTCCTCTGTGACTATTATAAAGTTAAGAGCTTAGACAGACTCACTGACCCTAGCGCAGGCCCTCGGCTTTCCCACTCACTTTGCCCAGAATGACAAATGCCTGGCATCCCTCATCTCAGTTACCCCCTCGACATATATCCCGAGCGCTCGGCCAAGCTACTCAACCCCGAGCTCTCGGCACTTCTCTCGACAATTCATCAATTATAAAAAAAAATAAGAAAGAAATTCACGAAAATAGACTGAGAGCTTGGCCTTCTCTCTTGGCACTCTCACAAGCTTAGGCCCTCGACCTATTCTAAGCGAACTTTCTACCTCTTCCCAACCAAAAAACATGAGTAATCCCAAGCCGAGCCCTTAGCTATGCAACCACAAATAATGTCCCTCGGCTTTATAGTTATTTTGTTAGGAAAAATTAACAAGAAAAATCCCAACTTTGTCTCATTCGTCCGAAATAATCCCAGCTTTTGATTATTTTTTAAAAATCTAAACTTTAATATGAATTTACGTCTAATGGTCCTAAGTAATTGGTAACCGGCTAAGTTTGTAATTTCTTTTTTTTTTTTTTTAAAAAAAAAGTTCAAGTAACACGTATAACCACGTGATAATGATTGGTCAAAAATAAGTTTAAAAATTGTTAATACTTACAGAGTAATTAACTATTTTAAAAATTAAAGCAATATATCTTAGAAATCTCTCTCGCCACTCCTCTTTTCTTCTCTCCTCCTCTTTTCTAGGGTTTCTCCAAAATCTTGGTTGTTTAGACCGTAAATAGTCTAATTTCTTCGGAAATTAGACTATTTCTGACCCTTTTCCCTTAATTTTCTTTAGTTTTTGCATTTTAGGTTCAATAAATCTACATTGTGTAGATATTTGCCCATCTGCCTATGGTGGAGTGATGGAGTCGTTAGTTTTTGTTAGTTTAGTTGTTTGTTTGCGTTTAGGGTTTGTTTGTGTGTTAGGGTTTATCAAAAAAGTAATCATCTATTGCCCTATTGTCAGTTCCTTGGTAAAGATTTATTTGGAATCGCAACGGTTGTCAAGTTTTCGAATGCGTTCAAGCGAATCAGACGAAAATCATCCTTACGGCTACAACAAATCGTTAAACCGTTTCTCCAAAAAGGCTATATATTCCAGCGATGTGTGCAAGAAATGTAATACAGTGCAAAATCTTTTCAACGATCGTAACTTTGATGAAGGAAACCCTAGTTTGATTCAATTTTATGTTTTTGTTAATTTAGATTTCATCTGTAGATGCCGGATGGCTTTTTATTAATGAATTGATTTGTTTCAAAAAAAAAAAAAAAAAAAAAAAAAAAAAAAAAAAAATTTAAAAATTAACTAACAAAAATTTATTTTCAAAGTAATAAAAAATTATCAAATTAACCCTAGCCACCTCCACCACCCTTCCTCCCTTAAGCTACCAGCTACAAGCCACACACCTTCCTCGCCATAACTACCTGAACTGAAACCTCATCCTTCTCTCTCCCCACTCGCCCGCCTCAACTTGAACTGAAACCTCCATCAACCGCCACCACCTGATCCGAAACCACCCACACCTGAAAACCTAACCCCCAACTAAGCAGAAAAAACCCTTACTTGGATAGTGTAGACACCTAAAAATATCTCCCCAAAATCAAACCGGATGATGAACAACCTTTCACCTAATTGTTAACTTAGTAACATTAGCTATTTAACTTTAAGCAGCTCCTTAACACTTTTGAGTTCTAAAATCCCGAAAGAAATATGGGGAAAATACTTAAAAAGAAGAAAATGTGCCCGCCTTATTGCTTGGATCCCAAGAAGTAAGAAAAGTAGAAACAGCCATCCAATATACAATTACACAGATATTTACATCCTTGAATGAAGGCGACTCAAGCTTGCTTCAATTGATCCATGGGGTTCATCAGTAGGAAGGTATACGTCGTCGGCAAACTGCAAATCAGCATATTCATCTATAAGTTTCTGGCATATTACAAAGAATTCAGCATCAACTTCAAACAGAAGAGTTATACCTTGACTAGATTTGGATTCTGTATGCTCGATAGATTAACAGGAATGAAATGCAGATTAGGCATTTTCAGACTGACAGATGATATAACATGAAATCTGATATTTCAAAAATCGAAGGACAAATCAGTAAGAAAGTACATATATCGATAGGGCATTCAATACTACACAATCTACCCGCAACCATGCATTATAATGAAAGGTAGAGACTGTAACCTGTTGAGAACAGCCTTTGCCATTTGATAAAGGGTGCTCTGAACTGATGGGCTATAAACACCTTCATCAGGAGGACCAAAGAAAGTATCAACTAACACTTTCCTCACATCAGCGTATCTTTCAGCGAAGTACAGTGGTTTTGATGGAATGTTATGAACATTTTCGAATGAATACCTGTATAAATTATCAGTCTTCATGAGTACCAATTGTTTCATGTTTTTATTTTTATTTTTGGATATTAAGTAGTAAAGAAGAGTTCCAATCAGCTATTATATCTGCTTCAGCAGCAGAATAAATTTCAACATTTCATGGATGAAGTGAGGAATGCTGCTAGCATGTTGAAAGCACAACTCTTGAGGAGTTAGCAGTCCAACAATAAAATCAAAAGACCCATACAAATGCAAGAGGCTCCTCTCCTAGTCATTACCTTAGATTACAAAAAGGTTGACTCAATAAGATCCTTGGCCCAAAAGGCATCTATTCCTGTATTCATGCAAGGCTACAACTTCATACTCCCTCCGTCCCCAAAAGAACGACCCTTTTGGGTTGATTTCGCGGGTATTAAGAAAGTTAAATAAAAAAAAGTAAAAGTATATTGGAAAGATAAATTTACATGGGATTTGTAAAAAAGTAGAGAGAGTATTAAAAGTACATGAAAAAACAAAATTTTATATGGAGAAGCTAATTTTGCACAAATATTGTTGTAAATTGGTGGGTATTTTAATGCAAATGAGTCGATCATTTTGGGACTAAAATTAGGCCAAAAGGGTCGAACTTTTGGGGATGGAGGGAGTACATAAATAAGTAAAAGACGCTTCTGTGAGACATTTGAGCAAGTATTGTTCACTATCTGTGATCCGTGATTGATATATAGTCCCTTGTAATTTCGTAGAAAATGGTCTATAAAAGAGCACTGTTCCATATCTAAACTGTGGGTTGGCAGCGCCATGACATAATGATGATGGAAGTTATTAGATTCAATAAGAATGAGCAAGATAAATACAGAAACAGGTAAGATACCTCCATGTAGCCGCGAGTTCTGTGGCAAGCATCCTCTCTCGTGTTTCGGGCAAAAGTGTGTACCGGTCCCTAACATATCCTTCGAAACCAGACTACTCACAAAAAAGATGAAATTATAAGGAATAATTAAACTTTTTATTTTTTTATTTTTTATTTTTTTATTCTGTAAGACAGCATAGAGTAGTAAATATTTCCATCAGATTAATTAACATTACTTTATAATGTCTAAATAGAGAATAAATAATGACTAATCACAGATGTAACAACTTAATCCTTTAGAGGCAGCAGCAAATCAACAAGTCATTAATGAATAAAAACTACATTTCATAAGAGCATTGTTTGAGTTGAAAAGCCTATATTTCCCATGGAGGTTTTACACAGAGCCTCACGTAAAAGTTTTATACAGAGCTCAAGAGGTTTCTTTCCGAAACAACTATTAGATACTCCCTCCAATCCAAAAATAAATTTCACCATTGGATTACTAGAACTAGTACATAGAATAATTAAATGAAATTGGGTAGAACGAGAACAATGTAAGACAAAGAAAGAGGAAACGGACTAGTCAGATAGCATGAGAAATTAAATTAATATTTAAATTATAACTTTACCAATTCATTATTCATACGGGATAGAGGGAATAATAAGCATTACATTTTAGCAATTCAATGGCACATTTGTGCGGCATACTATTGCAAAGCTTTCTGTTATAGACGGGGCAAGCCAAAGTTCAGTTAAAGTTTGCAAACACTAGTTGATCCTCGTATATCAATGAAGATTAACACAAGTTATGGGATATAAGCAACTTTGACTTTGTTAAATGTTAGGCTGCCTCACACTTTTTTTTTGTTTTTTTTTTTTTTAAATAATCAGTCTTAATAATATTTTGGGTCTGAATAATTTTACAGATTAATGGTTGAATTTACATTTATGGGATAGCCTTATGGAGATTTATATCCTTTTTCTAATACAATAGTAAACATGACTTAGCAGCATTTAGAGTATGCTCATGGACTTAATAGAAAATTGTGCAGCTATTAGGAGCTGATTTCATGTTTAAGCACAACTTTACATTGTGAGAGAAGCATCTAGTTAATGGTGTAAAAATTGCAGCACTTGCATTGGAAACATCTGGTAGCTTAAGTGTTGTAGTGAGTTTTGGCTTCTAGTCTTGCTACATTGGCCTGATTTCCTGGAGCAAGGAAATTCTACTAGAGACGTCTAATGTGTCAATGTTTATTTGTTTTACTTTTATATTGTTTTAAGACTTTATTGATTGTGGATTTCTTTATCTTTAAGACTTATGTTGATTTAATAACCCTATACAGACGCCGAAATTGATAATTGAGTTGTTAATACTTCATGTTAGAGCTTGTCAAATGCATTTTAGCCCATATTAGTAATTCTAATTTACTTCTTTGAGTTGTTTCTTGAGACATTTCAACCATTTGTCATTTGATTCTGAAACTCACAGATTTCATATTTCCTTCTGGCCTAGCAAAACCAAATCCCATTTTTGTTTACAATGTTTGATACTGAGTATTAAATAAAACACAAAATTCCCTTAGTGTTTAGGTTTCTAAGCACACCAATAACTCTGCTTGGAAAATATTCCCATCAGTTTATAGTTTCCAAATAGAGGAAAATGAGAGAACATGTTCAGCCTTTTTAGTCTATACTATCAATAAAAGATATAGAGGAACACATTTTCTTTTTCATCAAATGGAAATAAATTTTTCTAAAGCATCATATACCTTTGTGGTCTTCAAGAGTGATAATCCTTCAATGCTTGACGATAAATTTAAGGCACCAGATTTACTCAAGACAGCTTCAGCAACATGTTTTTCAGATCCAAGTTCGAAACCTTCAAGAAGATAAGTAATAGTAAATTAAATTATAAGAACACCATTTCATTTGACTAATAGAAACATATAAGTGTTAAAATGTAAGTCCACAGAGGAAAAAAGTAGGAAAGATAAAGTAATAGTCAAATTCAATTAAAAATAGTTGTTTTCTGAGATTCTTGTTGATAGTTAGAATTAGATGTCTATGTATCATGTCAATAATTATACAATAATTAAACATATTTGTTATCAGTCTTTCAAGGGTATACTTTTTAAAAAAATAAATGACAAAAGTAAAAGATCTTCCCTTCATTGCGCCGAATTCGTCACCCTGCTTGTCGAAGCAAATAAGAACATTTTTGACAGCTTTTTCTCAGTGAAAATTTTCTTCACTAAAGACCACCATACAAAGAGATTACCCCTGTTGTATTCTAAGAAGTTCTATTTGAACACGCCAGAATTCATTGAAGCGGATATTGTATGAGGATATACACAATTAAAAGCTAAAAGAATCAAACAAAGAAACTGGCATCAACAAGCAGACTAGATTCCATGGTGTGACCAGGACAATAACTGAATACTGAGGGGCAAGGACCACTTATAAGTGCATAACACCAAAATTATTCAAGATTAGAGAAGAATTCAGCTATATAGTTTTTCAGTGGAAAACAAGACCAGAAGTATTTAGAAATTACAACAATGAATCATTTGCCAGCAGCATCAGAAATTAAAAATAACAGGAAAATCATACAACACAACCAGCTGTCCAAATGGCTATAACCAGTTTTGCATAACAACAGCAAAAGAAACAATTAAATTACCAACCATGCTTATGTGGTCGACCGTCTATATTCACACGCTTCCATGGCTTCTCTACTATCTTTACTATAGCGGTGGCAACCTGCATAGGGGAGATAAAAAGGCGTTGGGATGAAGGAAGGAAAAGGAAAACACTCTTAGACATTGTATAGTCATTATCAAGCAAGAAACCCATTGGTTAAACTAAATGTTAGAAACCAAAAATGAGCCATGACGAATGCTACTGAAAATATAGGATCGAAACCAGATACTTAGGGTGCGTTTGATACCATTGAAGGAAAGCGGAATGGATTTGAATAAGAGGTAACTTGGAAGATCAAATAGCCTCAAGTAACGGAAATTATTAACCATACCACTGAAAACAAAAAAACCTTAACATTTACTTGTATACTTTACCACCTACTCTAAGTTGAATGACAAGGAAAACCACTAGCAAGGTCGGATGGTCAATTATTTGGACAGAGACGAAGTTGGAACAGATTTCCAAAGAACTTCCAGAACAAAATACAACAGCAGGCATACCTCAGCACGCTTGTAAAAAGGTCAACAACTTCAAACATTGACATATACTATCATTTACTCCAAAATATACTTCACAAACTTCCAATATCTGTAGTTCCTTAATTATTTTACATCTACTCACAATTATGATCATAAATATCCCAAGATAAACCAACAATCCCCTAAAATTTCAATGTATTTGCTGATAAACTTTTCATGAACGGAAGACTTGAACACTGACAGCTACAGACAAATCTCATCCTTGTTAATGCTATCACTTCACTGAAATTCTACCTTCTCTTTCTAACTACTCTATTAAAGAACGTAGAACTTAATTTACAGTATTTAAATGTTAAAAAAAAAAAAAAAAAGTATTTTATCACCCCTCAAAACACTCTATTTTGACTTAACCACCCATTTTCTTGTTTATTGTATTTAAAATGCAAAATGTTATATTTCGCCCCCTCTTAACAAGAGTTCCATTTTGTAAAAATGAAAATATCGATTTTCATGCCAAAACTTGCTTCATTTTGCCTCATTTTGCGTGCTACGAATTACCAAAGAATTTCCGATATTTTATTTGGGTGTTGACCTCAAATCGGAACCAAAGAGTTAGAATGACTCCCAAAACCTTAATAGAGCAAGTTTTGGCATAAAAATCGATAATTTTTAGCTAAGAGGTGGTGCAATCTAACTTTTTTCTTTTTTGTGTGGTTAAATAAAATAAACAAAAAAAGGGAGATAATATCAAAATAGGGTGTTTTGAAGGGTGATAAAGTACAATTAATCCTAAAAAAAAGGCATATGACAGTTTAGCGGTTTAGCCAATAGATCTTGGTATCAACAATGTAATTCTTTTGCTTAAAACAGCAAGATAAACAACTCAATAGCAACCAATCCCTTGAGGCAACATTATGCAGGCTGATTCAGCAGATTAAAAATTACATAATTGCAGTTCCCAAGTAGCAAAAAAGAAGAAAAGTATAGGCGCTATTAAAATTTTTATATTGCATGATTGAAATTTCATCACTTGTGTCATGAGCATGCTTTCACATAGAATGTTGGAATTCGAAAGACTTAGCTGTGCAAGGGAAGATAAATATTCTACCTGCTTATAGTATGATGTGAAGTGCTTAGCAAGAAGAATAGCGAAATCTTCAGCAGTAATTTGCTCTTTGCTCTCCTTTGCTTTTGCGTAAACCTGCTTCACACCCCCACCATTCATGTACATTGTATCAAACATAAGTGGAATACGTTAGTCAATAGCGGGAACTAAAAGAAAACACCCTACAATCAGAGGCATAATGCCAACATCTAATTAATATCCCTCCCACAACCAACATAAATGAAAATTTTGAACTTGGGAGGGCCCTCATATATACTTGGCTTATTATTCGTTGCAACATTTCAATTATTAAACTCACACACTATCCTTTGATTATCTTTGATGATTTATACTTATAAAAAAATAACTAGTTAATCAATCAAAGCCTTAATCCAATAAGTGAGGTCGGCTACATAAACCAAAAGTATACTTTCTAGTTAGATTCATCCAAATGTATACTTTTATAATATCAACTTTTTTTTATATGCAATTTTTACATATTCGTAATTAATAATGACTGAAGTTACACACTAACGAGCATGAAAATAGAATCGCGAGAACTAAAAATAAATGGAGCAAGTATCATATATTTGAAGTTGTGTTATTATCACCTTATTCCATGTATAATAAGTTCCGTAAGTTGAGATTAGTTCTACCTAATTACTGACCTTGCGTTTTCAAAAAATCCAAACCAACTAACTCGAATTAAAGATATTCAACCACTCAAAAAATCAATTGGTCTTAGAAGTCACTAAACAAATTCAATATACAACCTATCTAACTCGACATAAATTCAATGTACAACCAATCCGTATATTACTTGTTATATTATCAGATTCCATATATACGCATCGGAATCTTTAAGATCCCGAAATAGACAAACAGAAAAACGGAGGAAACAATAACAAGGAAGTTCTATCATCAGGCAGAATTCAATACACAACCAATCTAACTCGACAAAAATTCAATACACAATCAATCTAACTCGACATAAAAGAAGTCAGAACATCGATAATGATAACCATAAACCATAAGAAAAAGACACACTAGAAAACGAAGATGGAACGGAAAAAGGAAATCGAAAGATTAACATACAGTGTTCTTCATAGTATCAGTAGCAACAATATCAGAATTATCATCATGGGTGTAAGAGCGATTGCAATCAGAAAGAAGGCTGATACCAACACTCCATTCAACAAAATGATAAAACCCAGTTGAATCCTTCCAAACTCTTCCAACTCTAACCCTTTGTTTTCCATGTCTTTGCTCGAATTTCAATCCTTCAATAATTTCCGCTTTCTCCGCCATTGATTTGATTTGATTGAATTCTTTTGCTAATCAACTGTGAATTGAATACTTTTCTTTTTTAAAAACAAAAAAAAAATAAAAAAAAATAAAAATTGTCGAAAGTTGAGAGAAAGAAGTCGGGGGTAATAAAGGAGGTTGGTTTGATGTCAACTTGTCATGTGATTCTGTGGGCTTTAGAGAACAGATGGCAATCGTAGAGGGCTAGACTGTTGGCGTAAAAAATGGCCTTAAATATATTTTTTGAGGGAATAAGGAATAACAAACAAATACTCGTAGCTAATTAGTAGACATTATTAATATAAACAGAATACGTGAATAATAAAGTCCATAAGTCCACATCATGTCATAAATACTTATAAGTAGTTTAAATAGAATTGTTTTTTTATTTTTTTGGGTGAACCCGAGGGACAAGCCCAAAAATAGAATATTTATGAGTAATACTTCCGTCATTCCGTGTCTTTTTTGACAACACATTCCGTGTGTCACCGTCTTGGTGAATACTTAAACAAATTTTTTTATACTCTCCTTCCGTATTTTAATAAGTATTACATTTTTTTTTGGCAAAATCTACATTAAAATATTATATCTCTTTCCTCTCATAGTCCCCACTCATATTCATTTCTACTTTTTTATTATATATTTCCTCTCACATTCATTACTTTTTAACAAACTATTAACCCCATTATCTTTCTTTTACAATTTTTTAATACTCCAACAGCCCAACTACCCCACTTACCTCTTATTTTATTTGAGTCGATTAAATTGCCTAAAACTATGTGTTGGTCAAACTGTAACACTTAAAAAAACACGGAGGGAGTACTCCTTTTATCTCGTAATAATCGTACAATTAGGTGTTTTAAGGCTTATTTGATTCACCTTATTTTTGCTTATTTGAACTTATCTGATCTGGTATGCTCTGATTTGATCTTATTTGAATATCATATTTGACCAATTTTTTACCTTAAAAATACGATAATCTATACGGAAAAAGTATATGAAGTGGGGTCTTATTAGATTCGTAATAATGTGTATTTTATTAATTTGAGTTTTTTATAAATTTTTACTATAAGAAATTAAAGATATTTAGTGATAAAAAACTGCACATAAAATAATGATCTGATCTGAACTTATTTTTCTGAAATAAGTAAAAATAAGGTGAACTAAATAAGGCCTTACAAAGTTTTAGGAAATTATAGGGTAAGGGCCAAAAACAGAATTTTATTATACTTCTACTGTTTTTTATATAGTTGCAACAGTTTGAATTTTGTACTATTCACGTGTTTTGCTTTGACGATTTATACTTAAGTAAAAAATGTAGGCATGTGAGATTGTGTTAGATTCGTCTTAATCTAATATATCATTATATCACTATCACTAATATAAAAGACATTCTCGCAGCCACATAAGATTAGTATTTTTTAAAGCGCTACTTAGCATTGTAATGAAAAATACGAAGTAATAATTATCAAAGCAACACATATATAAGATTGTTATTTTTAAAAATTATCATGAATAAAATTAAATGATTTATTTGGGTGGTTAATGGAATTAACATTACGATAATTTTTTACAAAAATCACTTAAAGGAGAGATTTTTCAAGAGATTTTAAAGCGTCATATAGAAAAATGACATATTTAGCCAATGAATTAAAAGAAATTGCAATTTATTCTAGAATCAAAATATTATATGAATTATAAAATTAAAATATTACTCCCTAGTTCCTCCGTCCCCATTTGATTCTCACTTTTGATAGAAAATCACGGGAATTAAGGAAGTACATGGGAAAGTAGACTTCTAGAGTTTTACAATGATATATTATTTGTCTTAATCCGATTTCTGCATCAAAAGTTATGATAAAAACAAAAATTGCAAAAAAACTGGAAAATTATACGGGTGGAAACGCCTAGAATTTTCAAATCTCCTAGGGACTTTTGAACATTCTTGGCGTTTCTCCCCTAGAATTTTCAAATTAGGCGTTTTCCCCCTCCACAAAAAAAAAAGAAAAAAAAAAGAAAGAGATTTTAATTTCGACGATGTGTCCGATGACCTTGCTCTCGGTTGGTGCCTTGGCGGAGGTTTTTTGGGAGAAGAGAATGTTAGATTGAGTTAGAGGCCAAAGAAGAAAAACATGGAATACACGCGAGGGTATGTTTGTCCATTCATATTTAAATGCGGGGATTTACCTGGTAAAATAAGGGCGCCATTTAACAATCTCCTTTATTAGACAACCAATGAAAATCAAGGACCACATTAGTAATGCATGTGATTTATTTTTAACCAATAACATTACAAGAAATAATTATATCATCCAATAGAATTACACTACACATATTGATAACTAAGCTAAAAATGTTTGATGGAGAGAGAAAGTCATATTTACAAATTCCAAAGGGGGACCAACAATTAAAGAGGACAAAAAATATAAGGGTAAAATAAGAGGCCCGTATAAGGATAAAAAATTATGAGGTTAAAATTGTAATTTAATGTGTATTATTTAATCTAAAATCGTGAAATGTGACAAACATTTAGAGGCACCCAAAATGACAAAAATGACAATCAAATGGGGATGGAGGGAGTATTTTTTTTATATTAGAAATTTTATGTAAAATATGATAAACGAAATTAACAATTCATTTATAATAAAAAATTCAAGTAGTAAGAAAGCGAATAAAATCACAAAATTTATGAGATCACATGAGAATCAAGGTGTATAATGAGAACTAAGAACTCATCTCCACCGTTGATTACACTTCATCTAACGGCCGAAATCTCACCCGCCTCATTAAGGGCAAAATAGGAAATTTGGTACTTTGAATGACTACCCCAAAAACTCTTCAGTTTCTTTTTTCCCTTTCTGTCTCTTCTCACTCTTTCTCTCTCTTCCTTCAAATTCTCCCTGGTGCGATTTTTCATTGTTCTTCGCATATCAAATTCTTGAATTTTTTCTTCGATCTTTGTCACCTGTTATTTCGAACAAGTAATAAGTTATTTGATTTTGTTTTTGATTTTTTTTATTTAATTAGTTTCTGCATATTTAATTCTCGATTATTTTGAATTTGAAATTAGGATTTTCGCTATTTTTTTCCTATTTATCGCATATTTGATTCATTGATTATGTTCTTAAATCTTTGTTGTTGGTTGTTTATGAAAAAGTTAATTTGATTTCGATTATCGTTTTTGAATTTCGTTTAATTCGATTTTTTAATATTATGTGATTTCGATTGCGAAAACTAGGGTTTTCACAATTTTTTGTTTCAGTATTTGTGATTAATTTGTGTTTTCTCTTTATTAGATCAATAATTTCGTGCTGTTTTGGTGCAATTTTATGATCTGTTGCTATTCTTTGTGTAATGACATATATTTTTTGAGTTTTTGAAAAGTGCAATGCATTTCTAATTTTTTTTTTCCAGGGGATAATTCAATGGTGAATTGGATTATCATCAGGGATATGCTTTTGGGTGGTTGGATAATAATTTACTTTTGGATAATTACTTTTAAAAAAATCTTATTCATTTTTATGAGTTTTTGTTTTACTTTTATGCCTTGAGTTCGCAATCGCGATTTGCGAGGCAATAGTATCTTGTTCAATGTAATGATGTAGTGGAAATGGCTTATATTTTGCTGGTACATTAATCTCTACTTGTGTGAAATGAATGATAGTATAGCTTGTATACTTGCATTCTTGTATGAAATGAATGATAGTATAGTGGAAATGGTGTATATTTCGCTTAGTGCAGTAACTTCTATTTGATGGTTTGAAGAGATTATACATTGAAAAGCTGAAGCCGCTAGAGAATACCTACCGCTTTCATGACTTTGTTTCACCTCCATTGTTGAGTTAGAAGTCAAATTTTTTGTAAGCACGGTGTTGTTATATGAATACCATTGCTTGTGTCAATTAATTTATTAGTGAAGTATTTTTTCTGTACAGACAAACAGTGATTTTGATGCCAAACCTATGGTTATGCTGTTGGGACAATATTCTACTGGGAAAATTACCTTCATAAAACATTTGCTGAAATATGAATATCCAGGTCATTTGCATTGTTTCCACGTGTATCCAGTCGTGTTTAGACCTATTATTTTGGTTATTTGATGTTCTCTTTGCTTTCTGACTTCCAACAGGAGCTAATATTGGACCAGAGCCTACTATAGATCGTTTTGTTCTCGTCATTGTATTCTCCAGCTTGCATTATATTTTTTGTTGTGTGATCCTACTGATCAAAATCAAAGTCTATTTCTTTTGGTTTTCTAAGTCTTGTCATATGTTAAGTCTGGATCTGATGAGAGTAGCATTCTTGGGAACACAATTGCTGTTCAAGCAGACATGCCATTCAGTGGTCTCACAAACTTTGACCGGGCTGGGTGAGAGTTCTCACCATCCGTCTGCCAAACCCCGCCAGGTCCGGGGCAGAAGTAGCATCTGCAGCATAAGAAGGACTTGGTGAGAGGCTAGCAGCGTATTTGGCATTCATTCTTTGCCGGCTACTCACAGACCCCCCGGAAGGGTCAGTCACAGTCTTGACGCGCATAAAGTCAAGCGGCCAAGGAATTTCAATCTTACCTTTGGAGTCGACTCTCGCCGGCTCCTCCCCTGCGGCTGCAGCACCACCTGCAGCCTTGGATGGCTCGCCATCCTTCGATGCTTCATGAGCATCCGGCTTTTTCTTTGATTTCTCTGAGTTTTCACTCAGAGTTGCCATGGCTTCGGGGCCCTTTCCCCCGGTTGTAGGGAAACCTTTGGCGTTAACGCCAGAGGCCGTTGGGGTTGCCTTCCTCCCGGTTTTAGCAGCCGGTTTTTGAAGGTTCTCATCCCCAGGTCTTTTTAAGACCTTTGTCATGGAACGGGGGAGGATGCCAGTTGAAGCCTGCAAAAACACAAGGAAACCATAAGTCATCCGGAATCAAAAGAACTTGGAAAATTTCAAGGGAAGTTGGAGTTATCTTACCCTTCCTTTTTTGGCCTCCTTGGCCTCAATGGTGGCCTTCTTGGCCAAGATGGTTTCTTTGCGGAGCTGAGCCGCAGATTTTTGAGGGGTCTTAGCCGGATCGACCATTTTCCTTGCTTCCTCTGCAGAAAAACATAAAAGAGTTAGAGCAAGAAAAAGTTCAAAGCAATGAAATTTAAATTGCAGACGGAAGACCGCCGGGTGGGTGAGTGTATCTACCCTTTGGAAACATAGGGCTCAACCCTCAGGCGGACAAGAATCTCTCATCCGCAAAGAAATCCGGGTGGAGGATCCAGTTTCTTGGAACAACTATGTGAGTCCCATCCCCCAAGGGCTCAATTGTTGTCTTGAAGAACTCCGGCTCTATTATTTGCTCCCGGGCTTTGGTAGTAAGAGCTGGGCGTACACACTTTTGGCCCACCAAAGCCGGCTCTTTGTTGTAGCGCCGGAGAATCTTGTTTATCCTCACTTGAGGGGAGGAGACCAAGTACCATTTATCTTTCCAACCTCCCCACTTGGACACTTTGTCCAAGGTCATCAAATATTCCGGGAGCGTGGAAATAGTGTACCACGCTCCATATCTGCCTGGGGCACTCTTGAGGTAGTGCATATGGGCGAAGGCGGTGAAGCTGGGCTCAATTTCCTGGAGCTCGCAGGCGGCGATATAGCTAAGGATATTGACCCAAGAGTTAGGCGTTAATTGCCACACTCCCAAGTCATATCCCTTCAGGATCTTCCGGATGCCTCTGTGAAGGGGAAAGCGAAGGCCGGCTTCTATTACCGCCTCATAGCAGACAAAGTAATTGTCTGCATTGTCAATGTCATCCCCCCAGGCTAAAACAGCATCAGCCGGAGGGACAATGATGTCCCAGTCTTCCCCAAAGGGGTGTTGTTGTTTGAAAGCCTCAAAGCCACTTTCAAGAAGGGCCCTGTCCCCAGGCTTCATCCGGGTTTTAGTAGGATCCGGGTTTGCTTCTTTCTTTGCTGTTTGGCGATAAGCCTCAGCAAGGTTCTCTCCCTCCGCCCCGGATCCTTCCTGCTCCTCAGCCGCTTCTTCAGCTGAGTTACTTTGGTCTGGAGAGGAGGCGATTTCCTCACCGTCTCCCCTTGAGTCGTTGTTGTTGGAAGTAGACGGGGTGTCCTCAGCTGAGTTACTTTGCTCAGCCGCCTCGTAGTCTTCCTCCCTCACAACTTCACTTGCGGGCACTTCCTTAGTTCGCCGCCTGCTGGGCTTGGTAGCCGTCTGCTTAGTTCTAGCCATTGTGTCCTGCACAGACACAGAGAGGGAAGAAGCCAGAGATGAGCAAAGCACTCCAGAAACTCCAGACAAGGCACCCCCGGTTCTAGACTCAGCCGTCCCTGGTGACCGGCTGAGCGTCCTAGGCAGTGTCGTGTGTGAAAATGGAGAGTTCATTTTATTTTTTGAAAAGTTAATGTATACAGCCAGAAATGAGTGTATACAGGCTAAAGAAAAAGGAAAAAGAAGAAAACTTAAAGAAGGAAACGGATGGTTACCTTACTTTGAGTTCTGAAAAAATCTGAAAACGGCAAAGCAACCGGTGACCGGGTGACTTCGAAAGAGCACACGGGAATCTTGAGTTGGCTTAAACGCAACCGGGATCAGAGCACCTCTCTCTAAAAAATTCTCTTTCTCTCTCTAGAAAAGTCAAGATTTGTAAAAGTGAAGAGGGGAGAGGGGGAGGGTAAATCCCTATTTATAGGGGGTGAAACGGCACGAATCCCCGTCATCACTGTCAAAAATAGCCGTTTTCACTGTTCACCCTTCATGGGTTAACACGTGTCACAGGCAACACGTGGCCTGCCACGTGCCACCTGTGAGGGGCAAATGTTTGGGGTATTTTCACCCATGACAAGTAGACCAATGAGGAGGTGCCACGTGTCAGAGGCTGGCAGGTCACCCTTGACCAATCCCCAGCTGACACGTGGACTCTCCAGATACTCCCTTAGAGTTGCGGCCTTCAAGGGCCCAATTCCCCAAAAATCCGCTACTTGGCGGCGCAGCCCATCAGTCCTAGGTTAAAATAACCTAGGAAGGGGCATTTTTCCCAAGGACCCTATAAATAGGGAGATATTCCCCCAAAATGGGGGACATTGAGAAATTTACTATCATTTATTACATCCTACTTTCTCTCTCATCAGAGAACACCTGAGCTTGGAATCCAAGCAGATCCCCACCTAAATTTCCGCACTTTTTATTCTCCTTCAAGTTATTAACTTGAGCGTTGGAGTCGGATCACCACCCAACCGGTGTCTCCGTTGTTTTTGCAGGTACAGAGTCAGCAGGACCAGTCTTCGAGTTGTAACTCTCCCAAGGGACAAAAACACCCAAAACAGGTCTCTTACTCGAAGTTTAGGCGAGTCGGACCAAAACACTACTCGAGTATTATATGAAGTTAAAGATTTTCTCTCAAGTGGAGATGCTTTTTTGAGTTCCTACTCAAGTGATTTTCTCCAATTCCCAAGGTGGGTATTTATAGAAAATGTCATATGAGGATTTCACCCTCCTATCAATGTGAATCAATTTTCTCATTTTATTTGTAAATCATAAATAAAAAGAAATCCCAAACAAATAATTAATTAATTAACAAGTGACATTCATGAAAGGAAAGGATAGGTGAGGACCACAAGGGGAGGGAACCATTACCTTCCTCCCCAAGCTTCCCCAATCGCCACTCACCCTCACTCCGCTCCTGTCACAAAGCGTCACGTGACGCCCAGCCTTAGGCAGCAAGGCGTGCCAAGCTGGCAACCCTTGTGCTTGGTGGGGCTGCCTGTGCGTGCTTTGGTGCGGGAGGCCTACTGCCTCGGCCAGCTAGCCACGCATGCTTGCGGGCTGCTGGTCGAGGCATGCGCACGTCTTGGTGCTGGGAGTGCTAGCGTATCGCTAGATTGCTAGTAGTTTTGCGCGCGCTAGCGCTGCATGCTAGCTAGCATTGCTAGCTGATGTGCGCGCTAGTGATGCTAGCTGCTGCGCGTGCTAGCATGCTTGCTAGGGCGTGCTAGCACCATTTGCCCCTAGCGCTCGGTTTGCTCGGGGCATTCCGATGCTAGGGGTATTTTGGTAATTGTTGATTAATTAATTTGATTTTACCGTCTTGTCTTTTATTAATTCGACTCGGCTTGCGATGCTCGGTGTCGTCGCTCCTAGCTTGATTTCCGACGTCTAAATACATAATACTCGAGCGACTCATTAATTCCTTTCGGACTAATTCGTCGTATCGGATCGTTAGTTGCTTGGGTGTGACCCTAATGGTTCAGTCTAGATTAAGATGTAATATTAATTATGTATTAATATTACTGACGGAAGCGGCCTCCAACTAGGCATTCCGATCACTTGACCTTACTGAATAATTAGCTTTCTAATAATTCCGAACCCTCTATCGGAATAATACACTTGTTCGAAGGACATCATTCCTATAAACTATCATACAAAAAGTAAGAAAACTAAATATCAACAATAACAAAATTTAAATGTCATTTTACAAACAATTTGAATGTTATTCCAAACCTTTTTACAAGCTTTGCATCTGACATTGCTATTTCAGCTAATTTCTCATTTGTCATAATCTTTTTCAGCTCTGCAGGACTAAAATTACCACTGGCAAACTCCAAGCTGAATTGGTTGTTGTTTCCATCTAATGAATTTCTAGGTGAAGGCTGAACTAATCGAATACTAGGCAAAGGTAGAATGTTGGGCCTTTTCAAGTCTTGTTGCTTATAAAGATTTCTAATCATCATCTATTCTATTTTTGTTTTTTTAATATTTACTTTTTTAGATTTTATTATTTACTTTTGGTTAATCTTTCCTTTAAATGTTTTAATGTACAATGGCTTACTAGCTCAATAGGTAGAGCATTGTGTAAATGCACAAAAGATGTGAGTTCAAATCCCACGTAGGTTTATTTATCCCATGTTTATATATTACTTTTAATGATTTAATTATACATATACATACTCTTGAAATTTTTTTATTTACTTTTGATATTGTTTTATTTACTTTTAATTTCAAAACCTTTACATTGAGTTCTACATACTTCTTTCGTATAACTTGACTCATCTTGTAAGGATTTGAAGATAATAACTTGTGTTTTTGTTCAATAACAAAGTTTCCACAATCACTTTATTATTAAAAACCAATCAATTGTCTTATACCTTAGAGCTAATTTGATTTACTTTTCAATTATTTTGGTTTACTTTTTGAGTTATATATTTTGAATAGCTTCAGTTTGTTTGTTTTATATTTTCCAGATTGTTTTATATTAAGATGTGAAAGCCAATGACTAGCATGATTTTTGTGCTATAACAAAGTTTCCATAGTCTTTTATCATTTCAAGCTAATTTATTGCTCGTATACTTTACAATTAATTTGATTTACTTTTTAGTTATTCTAATTTACTTTTAATATATTTTGAATAACTTTAAAGTGTTTTCATATATATTCTTATAGAACCTATGTAGGAATTGAACTTACATCTCTATGTATTTGCATAGTACTCTACCATTGAGGGTTTAGTTTAACCTCTTTTTATATTCACTTTAGATTTTTTTTTTTTTTTTTTTTTTTTTTTTTTTTTTTTTTTTTTTTTTGTTTACAAGAGTCAAAAAGGAAGAAGTTTTTGATGGTGCATGTTGAATGAGCTTAGTCAAATGTTGTTTGATACTATCTCTCAAGGTGCAAGGATTAATTCATCCTAGGCTATCTCAATTGTTGACTCAATGATGAAAGTATTTGGGTGACTTAGGCACGGAGGCTAAGCACTTCATACTTCGCGATATAATGATGATTATGATAATGAGTGATGTTGATATGACAGGGCATGCTTCAACGTTGTGTTAAGATTTCATGACAAAGGGTTCCTAAGGGAAGTATATTTGGTCATGTATCTGTGATGTGTGTAAAAGTGATACTAAAGTTAGGCCACAAAGGCTAAATGTATGGAAAGATATTATTTCAAGAAGAGTCAAATGATGGTGACTCTTAGGCTAGGTAATCTAATGACGTAGGGATCAAGCCCCCAAGTCTAGCTCTAAATGGATATGGATGAGCATAGGAGATCCCTTAATATGATCAATTATGAACGTAAATATGAATACATTTTTATTACGGCCGCACCCCAATGCGAGGTTGCCTACGTATCCGTTAGGAATCCGGCCGAACGTAGCTCTAGCCGAACCTCGCACAAGTGTATGTATACCTCAAAGAGGTCTTTTAAGGGTTGTAATTAGGTTAGGCTAAAGGTTGAAGAAGAAAGGGATAAAGGCACAAGACTCTAGATAAGCCCCCAAGGTGTGCAACCTTGCTTTTGAATCTTTGTATTTGTATGCTTGAGGTTTCCTCACTTTTGAGCTCTTTTTTTTTTTTTACTCTCTTTTTTTTTTGCTTTTGCATTTTTCATATTTGAATCTTTTCTATTAGTGTGGGCAATCCCTATCATGCGGTCTATCACTCACTTGGCATTCATGTTTCTTAGGCAAGGTACCGAGCACTCGATAAGAGACGCAATCTGAGACGTGTTCATATCAAAGACATGTTCATGTCAATGACATTGGAACACTTTCCCTTTTGTACACTTTTATTACTTTATTCTTTTGAAATTTTTATAAAATCACTCAAGCTTTTATTCGTTGAATATTGCATAAATTGCACGCTATCCCATCCCAAGGTTACGTAGATGTGGGTTGAAGAAAAAAAGGCCTATCGTTAGGTGAGGCTCAAAGTGGTTTCAAGAAAGGATTATATATTTGAAGGGTAAAAGGTGATATGATGTGGCTACAAGGGGTGCCTCAAATCATTGGTATACCTTATGCTTAGTTCGACATGGAATTTTTTTTTATTTTTATTTATTTTTATTTTTTATGCAATGCAATGCGATGATCATGCGCAATAAAACAAATGCTCATTTTATTAAAAAGTGAAGGGTAAAAATTAAACTCTACGAAATAAATCTAAGGAGGATGTAGGGTACCTATGCTAGACTTGTTGGGGAAGGGTATGAAAAAAAGAAGAAAGCATGAAATCTTGGTAAAAAGCTTGTCTTGTGCATTTGTTTCATCATTACTCTTTTTTTGTTTGTCAATCACATGACTCAAACTCGACTCAACATGTATGGATGGGAAAAGAGTGTAATGAGGTGAATGATGTATGAAGGAAGCATGTAAGATGAAAGTGGTGTATGAATGTAGAAAGTGTGAAAGAAGAAAAGTGTAAGATATTTAATGTATGGAGAATTGATGTGAAAGAATGTGGAAAGCTATAGAAATTTCTGGAATAGGACGGACCCCCAACTCAAATGATGGAAAGGACGACTCATGCATGAACCTAAGACATGGTCATGGTGTGAAAAGAGTATGTACAAAGTGTGTGAATACTTGTGAGTGTAAGTGATATGTTCAAGATTCGTCTCATGACCGTGTGACTAGACTCAAACAAAGACTAAGTTAAGACTTCATGTATATGCATTAAATTGGACAGGCTGTGGTATTTTAGTCATAACTCGGGGCTACAGATCCATAGGTTGTACGACTCGTAGTTCTTCCTAGAACTCCGGATATGACCAAAACAAGTTGGCGCTTGTGCAGTATACGGGAATAAAAATCCGGGTTGAATTAAAGGAACTATGACTCGATTTTAGGTTTATTCATTTAATTAAGAAAAGTCCTTTAGTCACTGGTTAATTTATTTAGATTTAATCACAAGTCAAACAAACGATTAGTGTAAACACATATAGGTTATGCACAAGCAAAGAATGCACAAGTAGTCAAGTAATCATAATATGATGCAATGAGTTTGCAACCTAACCATGACTCTAGTTCT
This sequence comes from Chenopodium album, assembly GCF_948465745.1. NCBI lineage: Eukaryota > Viridiplantae > Streptophyta > Magnoliopsida > Caryophyllales > Amaranthaceae > Chenopodium > Chenopodium album. The sequence continues at coordinate 22,839,862 of NC_137846.1, read as the reverse complement.
CTAAAGTTCAAGGATATAGGTTAGTCAAAGAGGGTCCATGGCTATGAGTCCGGATGCACCGCGCGGAAGCCTTACCTTTGGAAGGGTTGGTGCGTGTGGATGGGACCCCGCGAGTTAAACTAGCTTCCATGGTTTGGTGAATTCAACATTCTTGGATGTACCCTTTGTTGCTCAGAGCGTTCAATCGGGTAGATGGAGCATGAATTCCCAGAGGGTTATGTCCATATGTAGAACACATATGGGTTTCAGAAAAGTGAGAAAAACTCAATCAGGAAGTAGAATCGAGCCAACAGTGCTAGAATTGGTCGAAATTAAAACTCATATTTCTGGCTCGATATTGGAAGAACGCAGCGCCAGCCAACAGAGACTGTCACCGCGATATAGCCCTGTCGCCTGGCGACAGGCTTTGTTTTCTAGAAGCCAATTCCTACATGCCTCAGCAGCTTTCTGTGTTCGTAAAATTTTCCAGTTTTTCGCAGCATTATTTCGGTTCTAGTTGTGAAAGATATTCCTCAAATTTCCTACGTGTAAAAAATCCTATGTTTTTGACTCATTACGGATGGTCTTTCCAATGAGAACCTTTTTTATGCATATGACAATAATGTTAATCAAAATTATGCACATGAAATACTTAGAACTTTTCGAGTCTCATTCACTCATTCTAAATTATTGCCAAAATAAATTTTAGGAATTAAAATAGAAATCCTCCCAGTGGATTCGCTAAAAACTATAGGGAATATTTCAAGCATCACCCCAAACTTGAGCCCCACTGTGATCATACACTTAAGCATGGTGGCGTCCAAAGGGAAGGAAGCTAGAGCAAAAGAGTCGCCAACAAGTTTTAGGAACTTGTAAACCGTTCATAGGGTGAAGGTTACACCCCTTAACGATCCATGAGATCGTGAACTCCAGTAGGTCTGGAACCAAGACTGGTGTTCGGGGATGAAGGTACAAATCCAATCTAAAAGAGAAAGAACCTGCCCTAATAATAGGCCTCTACTTTATTCTTCTCGTATTCCGTGCGCTTTCTGACTAACATACAATCAATAGGTTAACCCTAAACCTATTTATCTATGTTGGTAGAATTTTATGCACAAATAAAACTATTATTGGCGATCACTTGAATTATAATCTTATTAGCCCTAAACAAGATTATTAATTGTAGGGAATATTTCAAGCATTACAATAACCCCAAACTTGAACCCCACTGTGATCATACACTAAAGTACGGTGGCGTTCCAAAGGGAAAGACAAAGAGCAAAAAGAGTCGCCAACAAGTTTTAGGAACTTGTAAACCCAAAAGACAATCCAAAAGGACCATCAACTACTCCATAAGGTCTTGAACCAAACAGGGTCCGGGGATGAAGGTACGAATCCAATCTACAAAAGAAAGGACCCGCCATATAAAATAGGCCTCTACTTTGTTCTGCTCGTATTCATGTGCGCTTTTCGAATAACATACAAACATTATATTAAACCTACCCTGTTTAATCTATGTTGGTTGAATATTAATGCACAAATAATACTATTATTGGCGATCACTTGAGTTAAAATCACATTAGCCTAAACCAAATTAATAATTATCTTATTAAGCGTGATTTCAAGTACAAATTTCCTTTAAACCTGCATAAAAGGCGTGATCAAGCAATAACAATAGAATATATCAAGCAACATAAGCATCATAATAATAAATAATGATAATAACATGATAAGGCATAATAAAGCTTAATAATAATAGCAAGATCCTAGGCATGATACTAACAAGATTAATAACAAATCCTAGCATGTCACTAAACAATAAAGATCGAAGGTTTAAACCTAACATGGTACTAAAATGATAACATAATATTAGAAAGCATAAAATAACATCCTAACGTGATACTAGGAAGCAAAAATAACATCCTAACATGATACTAGGAATATTAAATATCCTAACATGATACTAGGAATCATAAACAATAATAAGCATGCTTTCTACATTGAAAGAGAGTAATAAGATTACATACTTTGAAGCCTCGTACCTCTTTCTAATAACAAAATACACAAGTTAGTAAACTTCAATGAAAATAATAAAGAATAATTAAAGAATTAAAAAATTAAATTGAAATCAAATTAAATAAAGTTTACACTAGTTTTGGACCAAACCCTCAGAAATTATCAACCTTACACGTCTAGGGCGAAGGCAACTTCGAACTTGGCTAAGAGACTCTAAGTCTTGTGAATGTGGAATATTTGTGTGTAAAAAAAAGGGTTGTTTAGAAAGAGAGAGAATAGAGAGAATTAAGAAAGAGTTGATGATTGTGAATGATGTTGGTAGATGATTTTGAAAACAGGGATTCGGACGCTATTTATAATGAAAATAATCCGGAAAAACATAGAATTTGATAAGGAATAAAACTCCACGCTGTCGCCAGGAATTAACTCTGTCGCGACGCGACAGGGTCTGTCGCGCGGCGACAGCCTGTATTAGCGCGTTTTTCTTCACGCGGAATCCGATCTTTAATCAACTTGATCTACGGAATCCGTACAGAAGATAAAATATATTTTTAAGATAATAAAACCATATTTTATTCCAAATAAAAATCTTTTAAAAATAATTAATTATTAAATCTAACAATATTAGAATTATACTTCTAGAAAACTATAATTAATCCTAATAATTTTAGGAATAATAATTAATATTGGGCCCTCCTCTAGATCATTGGGCCGTATTTAAAATAACTGGGCCCAGTTTAGTATTTTGGCCATAACTTCCTCAATATTCATCGGAATCGGGCTTATAATATATCGTTGGAAAGGTCTTTTCAAGCCCCATCCATCTACACCATTATTGGACCCTTATCATGGACCAAAATAAACTGAAATAGACGTTTTCAAATAAATAAGGTCATTTTCAAAACAGAGAGAAAAGAATTTAATTAAAACTAAACCGCAACACTCGACTTTCGAACCACTTTCACCTAATTCGATAATAACACAACGTGCAAGGCATTCATCACTGGGTTTGGTTTTGGGGAGACACAAATGGGTGTCTACAGAAGCCCCCACTTTGACTGAGTTTGAAGAAACTTATGTTTCGAAAAACGAGAGTCAAAGTATCGATAGGGACGGAGAATGATTCAAAACGTTCTGCGATCCCAAATCATTCTTATAACGCCGATACCTGCAAAACAAATCACTAGTTAAACAGATAAAAGAGTTAAGAAACGCGTATCTTGCACCGTCGAGCACACGTCTCTGAAAGTAACCATCTTTGTTGTTGCTTCTTATGTTGTTTGTGACAACACCCACAGTACTTCGTGAACGCCATCGTTGAAGATAACCATATGTCGTCGCCTTCAATATCCTTGGTGACAATCCTCCATAGTATTTCGGGAACATCGTCGAAAATAACTGTATGTCGTCATTTCCTGGGTGTGGCCATATGTCGCCACAGCAGTATGTCGCCGCTATAGACAATCTCTTCTTTACCTTGAGGGACCGCCGAAGGTGGCCTTGCTTCGCCATCTCCACCATTTGTGACACTACCTCGTCACGACCGTACTTCGCCGCTAAACAATTTCTCTCTATGTTGAGATATTGCCAAAGAATCACTTTACCTATTGACCCTTAATATCATTATTTATCATTGTTTTTTATATTTGTGCCGGTACTTTGGTGCTTTTGCCTTTGTAAACCATTACTTCGGTGTATCTATTGAACCACTATTTCGGTGCCTTGAACCATTATTTCGGTGCCTTGAACCATTATTTCGGTGCTTTGAACCATTATTTTGGTGCCTTGAACCATTATTTCGGTGCCTTATTATGAGCCAATACTTAGGCGCTTTATTGTGAGCCAATACTTAGGCGCTTTAAGCTAAAGTGAGACGATCTTTCATCAAGTCGATCACTCAGTGCATTTTGATCAAGCTGACTAAATCATGTCAATTTGCTTAAAGGGGCTAACTGGCGTACCAAGGAACCCAAACTACTAAAATGGACCCACAAAACCATAAGGAAGAGCCCAGCACTCTGTCGCCGCTCCTGCGCTGACCAGAAGTGCCTGTCGCGAGCTTTTGCATCTGTCGCCGCGCGACAGAGTCTGTCGCCTCGCGACAATTCTGTCGTTTGGCGACAGAATCGGGGTTTTAAACCCGTCTTCTTCTTCTTTCTCATTTCGCTGCTCTGCTTCACAAACTTCGCGAAAAACTTCAAATTACTCGTTCTTGCTCATTTCTCAACCAAATTCGCTCAAACTTGTTGCAAATCAAAGCTTTCCTCATCTATTTTCCCGATCTATGTAAGTTTTGCTCAAACTCTACTCGGTTTTTGATGAATTACGCGTTATAATTCGCAAATTTTCCGAAAAATTCGAAACTCATTTTGCTTAATTTGCTTTGCTTGTTGAATTTTATGCCTTGAATTTGTTTAATTATGCTTGTATATTACTTTGGGAGTATTTTGAGACTTGTTTGACCCAATTTGGTGAAGAAATAAACAAGTCACCATTGTAGGACCTCTTAAGGTCGTGAAGAACAATGTGAGTCGTTCTTTGCATTTTGACTGGTTTTACTTGTACAATTTGTCACAATATGCATCATATATTTGCAAGAAATTATTTATTTGCTCAAAGAACACACTTCCATGCTTGTTTGAGATTTTGCTCTGTTTTAGCACTACGTACTCTGTTTTTTTTAACATAGTATCATGCGGCTTAGGCGAACTTTAGATACTGTAGAGCCTTAAGTTTAATTACTTTTACATACTTTAGCATGGCTAGACGACGTGGTTCCGGTTCTCGGTCGAGGGACACGCATCGAGAGGACGAGCCCACCAGCGAGGGCGAGGACGTGCCTTCTACTTCCGGGCTGGGTGTCATGCCTGATTGGGACGAGCGCACTCTATTTCACGCGCCGGTTCATCATCTGTCGGAGAGAATCCGACGAGGTCTAGAGAGTGGGAGGACCCGTAGCCATGGCTCGGGTAACTCCACCATCATCTCCCTGTACGACAACTTTATCTGCCGCGATGAGGGGCTTCGTCGTCTTTGGGAGTCATGTGGGTTGACTCCTCTGCTGCAGGCCACTCGGGCCATGTTTTCATACGATGGGGGTAACCTCGTCGTTCGAGCTTTGGTGGAGTTCTTTTGGGACACCACTAACACTTTTCACTTTCCCTGGGGTGAGATGACAGTCACTCTAGCCGACTTTAGTCTCATTACGGGGCTAGAGTTCCAGTCTACTCCTCTACCTTTCGATGCTGGCGTTACCGTTTACTCGCCGGAGGTTTTGGAGTTATTGGGGCCGATCGTTATTCGGGCCCAGGCTGAGGCTCAGTCGGGACAGCTGAGTTCCCGATGTATCCGTCGCGGCACGTTGGCTGCGGCTTTCGAGGATGATGCGACTACCCGAGAGCAGCGGGTGCGCATCTTTGTGCTGATTCTGCTATCAGGGACATTTTCCGCTAATCGAGGTAGTAGAGTACTCCTATACTACCTGTCCGCCGTTCGCGACCTCCAGTTGGTCGGGACATATGACTGGGCCAGCATGGCCTATGCTGATTTCTTACTGGGCTTGCGGCGCTCCTGTCGTCACAAGGCCTTGTCTGGAGAGATAGCCCTTTCCAGTTTCTGGAGGGTCGTAGAGGTACATCTCCTTTCCTTTTGAGGTTTTAACTCTAAATTTAGAAGCACCATTTTTATTGATCCTCACTTTCTGTATAGATTTGGTTCTACGAGTACTTCCCTTCTCTTGCGCCTGCGAGGCCTTCTCCTCGCGTGCTCCCCATTGCTGCTAGTTGGGGAGGCCGCAGAGGTCCGCCGGAGGTGTTACGCCTTCGAGAGATGATCCTCACGGTAGGTTTTTCTTTAAATTCTTACTTTCTCTTTTATCACCTTTTCGCGTTAGTATCTTACTTAGTGATGTTTCAGGAGCCTAGCCCGGTATATCGACCTTGGGCTGCTTTTCCTATCCCTGCGCTGGCGGCGCAGTATACGGCTGAGCGTCGTTACTTTCTGGGGACATATGGCGCGGTGGTCTACCTAGGGGAGAGGGTGGCCATCCAGCACTCCTCGGATACTTTCGTTGTTCCTGCTCCTCCACCTCGGCATATGTTCCACGATGCCTTGCAGCGGGATCGTGCTGGTGGGCCTTCGCGAGGTGCTCCCTGGAGGTCACACGTTCTCCTCGAGCAGAGCTATGAGGAGGACCTGCTACTGTTGCTAGCGCCGGCTCCTGTCCCTTCAGAGGAGGCAGCGGTATGCTTTTATTCATTTAGTTTATCTTTCTTAGGTAGCCCCCAAGTATCTTTCTAACTTTTACTTTTAGCAGGCTGGTCCTAGGGAGTTCATCCCTCCGAGGATGTCTATACGCTACCAGGGTACGTATGGACCGATCGAGGAGCTTATTCCACCAGCTCCAGCGGGAGAGCAGTTTGTGGAGCGGTCTATTCCTCGTCACCAGACTCGAGTAAGTAGTTTTTTTTTTTTTTTTTTTTTTTTTTTTTTTTTTTATACCATCCCTATGTTGGCTTTATAATTGTTATTGACTTTGGCTATTTTGGCAGTTCTCTCGTGAGGTGGTGACGGCTATGGCCAGGTGCATTGACGCCTTTCGCAGCCAGCTTGTGAGGTTGCGGAACCGTGCTACCTGTCGTAGCAACGACGCTGAGGAGGTATTACTTTTACTTTTACTACTTTTGGTTTTATTTTCGTTGCATTTGCTAACTTTGATTTACTTTTGCAGGGGCAGCCTATTCCTTCTCCACGCACTCGATCGAGGCCCGAGCCTAGGAGGGAGACTACTAGGTCCGACTCGAGGCGTCGCCGGACTACTTCTGGTGGTCGAGGTGGTCGTTCTGAGGCTGCCACTGTAGAGGATTCGGCGTCATCACCTGAGGACATTCCGACCGGGCCGACCGTTCGAGGTGGGATGGGTGGTGGGACATACGAGTTTGGCTCGTCGTCGCAGCAGCCTTTGCAGCCCCAGCCTCTTTCCGTCGGGTTTCAGGGTGAGGTTAGATGGCCTGGTCCTGAGCTGCAGTTCGCGCCGCCTAGTGGTTCAGGGGGCGATGATGGACATACTCCACGGAGTAGGACATTTTTCGATACATTCGGCATCCCTCGCGACTTGCGACCTCCAGCGCCATAGTTGTACCTGTGTTTGTTTTATGTTTGACTTTTGTAGGACTTTGTCTATTGTATTTATATGACTTATGTACCAGACACTTGTATATATATATATGCATTTTATTATTTATTAACATTCTATTTGCCTGATTTATTATTGTATAACAAATGTGTCGTGCATGTAAGTGTGTGAGAAAGTGTAATTTTTGCGCAAAATTTTTCCGTCATTTTTAATATTAATGGAGGGTACCGACTCTCTCCCCTAAAAAAAAGAAAAAAGAAAATGAAGGAAAGTGTAAAAATAAATTAAGCTTTAATATAATAATAATAATAATAATAATAATAATAATAATAATAATAATAATAATAATAATAATAATAATAATAGTAGTAGTAGTAGTTATAATAATAAAAATAAAAATAAAAATAATAGAAATCATAATATTGAGGGTATGAGAAGAGGAATAGAACAATAAGCCAAGTCAAAGTCGAAATCAAATACGTAAAAACACGGTTTCCTACGCGCAATAGGTGACGCTACTAAGGAAACAACTGGCGCCGCGTAATCCATCCTATCGCCACGCGACATGCTCTGTCGCCACGCGACAATTTTGTTGCCTGGCGACAGACACGCTTTCCTGTTTCCTACAGGAATTGAAGTCTGTCGTGCAGAAAAAGTTATAAATAGCCCCCGAATCATCCGTTTACTACATAATTTAACCAGCTTATTAAATAGTTAATTAACTAGTAATCATGCCTTTAGTTAAAAGAACCTTTTGTGGGTACATGGATGAATGGTGTCGTCACTTGACTGCTAAAGCATTAGATCTTTCTCATTTGGGGGGTATGTTTGGAGTCAAGGGGATGAGCCTTGATATTGACTTTATTTATTCTGCCATAGACTATTGGAATATTGATACTCATTGTTTTAGATTTTTTCATGATGAAATATGTCCTTTACCGGAAGAATTTGGGGCTATCATAGGTTATTATTCCACAGACCTTGCGGTAATGCCTAGAATCAATGAATATTACTATAAAGATTTCGAACACTTTTTTGATTTGAGGGGGACGGCTTTGAAACACATAGTGCATGGTAACATAGTTAATTTGACAGAATTTGCACATTATTTTTATGATAATCCCAATCCCGATTTCCGTGTCTATAAAAGAAGGGCTTTCCTTTATTGTTTATTTAATCAACTGCTCTTAGTGAGTGGCAAAGATAATGAGGGGCAATCGATAATTATATCTGTTATAGAACAAGTTGAATCTGGGAGAAATCCAATGCCATTAATTGTTGGAGAGACTATGCTGTGGTTAGATGCACTAAGAAAGGATTCAAGGGCACCTTTAAGAGGTTCTCCAATTTTATTACAGGTATAAAATAATATTATTATTAATTTATCAAGAACTAAAGAATATCATTTTTACACTGTAATGTTAATTTAAATACATATTTGCAGATATGGCTCATGGAGAGACTGAAGCTTATTAATCCTCCCGATGATATTCACACATATGTTCCAAATTGCATAGTTCGCCGAAAGAAACGATTTTTGAAAATCGGTCGCCATGCGTGGAGCAAGGTGTTCGCTGCCGGTGACTTTACCATAAACTGGATTGTTCCTTGGTGGAGGATTGAGGCGATGATTGGTTGTAGTAATCAAACATATTGTCGTCTCCCGAGCTTGTCGAGACTAACCTTTTACTTTCCTTGTAGAGTCATGAGACAATATGGTCTCGCCCAAACCATCCCTACAAGAGATCTTCGCCATCCTTATGAATTTCCTGTGTCACAAGAGATTGAGCGTTTTGATGGATACTGGAGTGGTAGGCCCTTATGGGAGGTGATTACCCATAAGGAACCACCTTTCTTGTCAAATAAAGTGAAGCAATGGCTTGATGGAAGATTCCAAAAACCTCAAGTTACAATTGAAAAGACCAATGTGAAGTATCGTCTAGGTGACAAGAAGATCCCTGCTAAGGAACGCCTAGGGGAAAGAATTGAGTTCAAGACTCCTATTATGCCTAGAAAGAAGAGTACCAAGAAGAATCAAGGAAAAAGAAAAGTCGACTCTACTAAGAAGGAAGCTTGGGTAGAGAAGAAACATGGAGTCCTAGCGGAAGGAGAAACTATCTATACTAAAATAGAGTGCAGATCTTCTAACGGTTGTCTCCTAGCGAAGGTTATGGATCAAGAGGAAGAGAATGAAGACACAAATTGGAAAAGAATGAAGAAGGAGAAAAAAGATTAGAACATTGCTTTTCTTTTGATTTATTAGACAAAGTTAATTTGTTTTAGTTAATTTTTTCAGCTTTTATTTTATCAATAATGTCCTTTCTTTATTAATCAATAAAATTTCAGCTTTTATTTTAATTAACTTTCAATTAGAGAAATGAAAACAATTACAACATTTATTTTTCGGAGAATTAATTCGAGTACGAAAGTCGAATAAATTTCCAGAACATGCGAAACTGGTCTAGACACTCGCAGAAGATTGGCGCTGCTATCTGATGCACTGTCGCTGACGATTGGGCTCTGTCGCTTGGCGACAAAATTGTCGTCTGGCGACAGAGACTATCGTCTGGCGCCAGTTTTGAAATTTTGCAGACATGAGTTTTTTATTTCGGAGATACAGAATCTGAAGAGATTAAAGCGGCCGCACCCTGTCTGGGTTGCCTACGTATCCTTTGCTTAAGGAATCAGGCCAAACGTAGCTCTCTTGAGTATTTTACTCAAGTGCTTATGGGTAGTATTTCTTAAGTTGGTCAAGGTTTGTCATGTTTGAAAATTCATTACCATCCATATCAGTTAATTTAGCCGCGCCTCCTGACAGGATTGTTTTGACAATATATGGTCCAGACCAATTAGGTCGGAATTTGCCTCTCGGATCTAAGACATTTTTCCTTAATGCTTTTAATACCAAGTCCCCAACCTTGATATTTCTGGTTTTGACCTTTTTGTTGAAATGTCTAGCCATGCGGGTTTGATAACATTGGGTATGATGTAGAGCTTCTAGTCGTTTTTCATCGAGTAGGATTAGCTCTTCATATCGTGCTCTAGTCCACTCAACTTCATCGAGTTTACTTTCTAACGCAATGCGTAAAGAAGGTATTTCTAACTCTACAGGTTGTACGGCATCCATTCCATATACCAAGTTGAATGGCGTATTTCCTGTTGATGTTCGGATTGACGTGCGATAACCCCACAATGCGAAGTGAAGTTTGTCAGGCCAATCTTTATAATTTTCTGTCATTTTCTCAATGATCGTTTTCAAATTCTTATTAGCGGCCTCAACTGCTCCATTTGCTTGAGGTCTATACGGGGAAGAATGGTGATGTTGAATACCATACTTTTGTAGCAATTCTTCACATTCTGCTTGAAAGTGAGTTCCATTGTCACTTATCATTTCATGTGGGACTCCGTATCGACAAATTATGTTTCTTTCGATAAAGAGTGCTACATGCTTGGCAGTGAGTTTAGCATATGATTGTGCTTCCACCCACTTTGTGAAGTAATCTATTGCAACCAAGATGTATTCATGGCCTCCTGTTCCGGGAGGTGTAATCTTTCCAATTATGTCTATTCCCCATGTAGAGAAAGGCCATGGTGAAGTGTAGGTGTAGAGAAGAGATGGTGGGATATGTTGCAAATTTGCGTAAATTTGACATTTTGGGCATCTTTTTACATATTGATGACAATCTTTATTCATGGTAGTCCAGTAATATCCTTCTCGCATTATCTTTTGGACTAGCATTTTTCCGTTAACATGTGTTCCGCATATACCTTCATGGATTATTCTCATAGCCCTTTGAGCATCTTTTTTGTCTACACATAATAGAGCTCGTCCCTTAGGTACCCTTTTGTGTAGTTCATTTCCTATGAGTACAAACTGGGAAGCTAAGAGTCTTAATGCTCTTTTCGCCCTTTTGTCAGCATGAGGGGGATATTCTCCTTTGGTGACATAATTCAATATATCTACGAACCATGGTTCCTCCTCTGGTTCTTCTTCTTGAATTACTTCGTCGTTTTCTATGGCCTGAATGTATGCTGGTTTATGCCTTTTTTCTATGGTTAAAGGCATTTGCTCAATTTCTTTAGGTATTCTAACCATTGAGGCTAGCCTCGCCAAGGCGTCGGCGAATTGGTTTTCCTCTCTAGGTAGGTAAGTGTATTCCACTTTTTCCAATTGATCGGTGAGAGTTTCCAAATATGTTTGGTAAGGAGCTAAACTTTCACTCCTAACCTTCCATCTTTTGGAGATTTGATTAATAATCAGGGATGAATCTCCGAATATCCGGAGTTTCTTTACACCTAGGGCTAAAGCGGTTTCGAGGCCTACCACGCATGCTTCATATTCAGCTGCGTTGTTGGTGACGTCGAAATCTAATTTGATGGATATAGGGACATGTTCTTCCTTAGGTGATACTAATAAGACTCCTACGCCGCACCCCTTTTGGTTTGAGGCTCCATCAAAATATAGAGTCCATGTATCATCCTCTGTCATCATTAAATTTTCGTCCGGGAATTTATTCTCTTCTAAGGGTGTCGAATCTTCTATTGGGAAATCTGCTAGAAAATCCGAGACCACTGATCCTTTAATTGCTTTTTGAGGCATAAACCTTATGTCAAATTGGGCCAAATTCACTATCCATCTTGAGATTCGTCCATTAAGTGTAGATCTTTCGAATAGGTATTTTAGGGGATCCATTCGTGAGACTACGTAAACGGTATGCACGAGCATGTAATGTCTCAATTTAGTTGTGGCCCACACCAACGCGAGGCACAGCTTTTCCAATGGTGTGTAGCGTGTTTCATATTCGAGCATTTTTTTACTTAAGTAGTAAATAGCATTTTCTTTGCTTTCTACCTCTTGTGCGAGCATAGCTCCCATTGTTTCTTTTGTGACGGTTAAGTATAGTCTTAAGGGTATTCCGGGGAGTTCTGGGGCTAATACGGGAGGATTCGCAAGATAGGCTTTGATCTTCTCAAAGGATTTTTGACACTCATCGTCCCATATGATTGGTACATTTTTCTTAAGCTTTTTGAATATTGGTTCGCATATCGTGGTTAACTTGGATATGAACCTACTTATGTATTGCAACCGGCCAATAAATCCTCGAATTTGCTTTTCGGTTTTGGGCGGTGGCATGGACATGATTGCTTTAATTTTGGTGGGATCTATCTCTATTCCTCTAGAGCTTATGACATAACCCAAGAGTTTCCCTGAGGTAACTCCAAAAGCACATTTAGAGGGGTTTAACCTCATGTTGTATTTTCTCAATCTTTCAAAGAATTTCTTTAAGGCTGTTGGATGTCCTTGGCGGTCTTTTGACTTTACAATCATGTCATCCACATAGACCTCCACTTCTTTATGCATCATATCATGGAGTAAGGCAGTTGCTGCTCGTTGGTAAGTAGCACCCGCGTTTTTTAACCCAAATGGCATTACCGTATAGCAATAAGTACCCCAAGGCGTTATAAATGTTGTTTTCTCCATATCTTCTTCGGCCATGAGGATTTGATTGTATCCTGCGTACCCATCCATAAATGAGAGAAGTGCATGGTTTGCTGTGTTATCTACCAAAATATCGATGTGTGGCAAAGGGAAGTCGTCCTTTGGACTTGCCTTATTTAAATCTCTATAGTCGACACACATTCGAACTCTACCATCTTTTTTCGGAACCGGGACAACATTGGCGACCCATTCGGGGTATTTGGATACCCGGATGAAACCTGCAGTTATTTGTTTTTGTACTTCTTCTTTTATTTTAAGGGCCACGTCAGGTTTCATTCGACGTAACTTTTGTTTTACAGGTTTCATTCCTGGAATTAATGGTATAGTGTGTTGAGCTATTTCTCTATTAATGCCTGGCATATCTTCGTATGACCAAGCAAATACATCGATAAATTCTTTAAGTAGATTAATTAAATCGGTTCTTTCTTCTTTGTTTAGCGTTAGTCCGATTTTAACTTCTCTTTTAATGGTTGAATCTTTTGAGATATCAACCGTTTCTGTATCCTCAATTATTGGTGTCTTATTTTCAAGTGTTTCCATTGCTTTAATTATTTCTTTGTCATTTTCATCATTAGTTAAGCAATGCTCGTCATCTTTAGATAAAGAAAAACAAGAGGAATAAGGGAAAGAAGACATATTATTAAACTCAGAAATCTTTACATCAAATAAAGAGATGTCCGTCGGGACTTGATTGCTAACTATCCTAGGAGTAGAAAGAGAAGGTGAGGGTGCTAAAACTAAAGACTTAGAAGACTCGATGAGGGAAGACTCTAACTCAGACTCTGACGACTCTTCGAATATTGGTCCTTGCCCTGTAGTTATTGAAATCTTCTTTCCATTTATAGTAACTATCTTCACTGTCTTACGCCATCCACGCTCTTGATCTTCTATTGGAGTGATAAGTTCGGAGGGATCGAAATTTTCACTTTGGAGAACTGCTTGGATGAGTGAAGAATCATCTTCCGCATATCTTGATTCGTTCTTTTCCCTTCCAAAGAGGAGTCCCATGACATTAAAGTGGAAACAAGGGGGTGCCTTTTCCTTATATGTTGGGGCTGGGATCTTGTCTAGGAAACAATAATCCAAAAAGATTTCGAATCCAGGCTGTCTTATACCATTCACGACAAAAGGTTCAGGAAATTCATGACAGGGGTAATCCTCTCCTTCTCTTATAAATTGCCCGTTTAAAGTGAGAGGATATTGATCCATGGGTATTTCCTTTTTTTGTATACGGGCATTTCTTCGTGCTTTTGATTTTTCCTGGGCTCGTTTAAGGTCTTCGAGGGTTGGTTCAAAACCAAGTCCGAAAGTATCCAATTTAGGGAGGCCAGGTAAGCCCATGTGTTTAGCTACTTCTTTCTTCTTTCCTAGAGTCATTCCAGGAAAGTGTCCTTGTTTTCTTAGGATAGCATTTGTTATCATGTTTGAGTGGAGGTCATAATGAAGAGGGGTCCTTTCATCTTCCTCTATTAAGGAGACCTCTTCACTAAAGCCCCACAAATCTTCATCGTTTTCGTCGTGTTCCACATTAATTAGTGGATTTTCTACTGTTTTAATCCTCATAGATGAAGCATCAATGGTTATTGGAACGCCTCCAACTATAGCCTTTACTTGTTGATGGAGAGACGAAGGGACGGCCTTTAAATCATGAAGCCAAGGGCGTCCTAATAACAAGTTAAAAGATGCTTTGATATCTACTACTTGAAATGTAGTAGCATGTTCAATTGCGCCTGCAGTTACATTCATAGTGATCGTCCCTAATGCTTGACGACGTGAATTATCATAAGCTCTTATTCCTTGGGTTGACGGGGATAAATCCTCATCTCTTATTCCTAACATTCTTGCGGTTCTAAGTGGGCACACATTAATTGCTGAACCGTTATCTACAAGAGTCATAGGGACATTCATTCTTTTGCATATGACTGTGAGGTTTAGAGCTTTATTGTGTTTGTCACCTTCCGGTGGCAGATCTTTATCCGAAAAAGTGACCAAATTAATTGGACTTGGGAGATCGCTCGTGAGGAAGTTTGCAAGTCCCTCAAGAGTGGTGTCCGAATCTATGCCTACCTTAGCCAGTGCATCCATGACTGCGACCCTATGTTCTCGAGATGTGGCTAAAAGTTTCCATATATTCATTTCTACTTTAGTCTTTTTTAGCTGTTTGACAATATCGTTGTCTTCTATAATAGGCACGGGAATTTGCTGAATAGAAGGTATGGGTTGTGTTGAAATGGGAGGTTGTATTCTTCCGGACCTAGTGAGGACATCTATGGGTGAATCCTCCTCGTCCCAAATGTCACTTACTGGGTATATTGTTGATAGAGGAGTTTCTTCAATGTCTTTAAGGTACACATCCTCATCGTCACTGTCCCATACTCCATTAATCATGGCATCTTGTGGAAGTCGAACTAACTTTTTCTCATCAATCAAACGTTGAACCAAGTCCTTAAACTTGAAGCATTGCTCTATTGTATGTCCTCCTGATTGATGATATGCACAATAATATTTGTCTGTCCCTTTCAGTGATTTAAATGGTCTTGGTTCGAGAGGTTGAACTTTTCCGTTCTCGAAGAGCATTTTGAACATGTTTGTGTATGATGTCCCAATTGGAGTATATTTCCTACTGTTCTTTTGGGAGTGTCAATTACTTGGAAAGGAAATGGTTTCTTTTGCTTAAGAGGAGGTTTATTTTTAAGCAACTCATTTTTCTCTTTTATGGCCTCGAAGGTTTGTGAGATTAATTCTTTTAATTCCGAAAGTATTAATGTCAATGCCAATACTTCTTGCTTAGTTGCAGGTTCCTGGCCATGGAATTCGAGAGCATCTTCAAAGATTTCTTCTTCAATGGTCTCGATAGGTTTTATGAGACTAGATGGATCCTCTTGGTTTTCTTCATCGGAAATAGCCAAAGAATCCGATAGCGGTGCAGTATTGATACTTGGCTTCTTACTTGCAGGAGGTAATGGGAGCTTGTTACTATCAATCAAATCTTGAATGGCTTCCTTTAATCTCCAACAGTTCTCTGTAGGATGACCCCTACCTTGGTGATATTTGCAATGTTCATTTGGGTTCCAGCTAGCCGTTCTCCTTTCGACAGGTGGGTCCCCAAATGGTCCAATAGGAGTTATAAGACCTTTTGCATGTAAACGATCAAATGCGGTGTCATAACTCATGCCAATAGGAGTATAATTCTTCCTAAATGGTTTCTTTTGTCCTTGATTATTATTCATTGCCAATACTTCATTAAGAGGAAAAGTGCTAACATTATTTGAGTGGGTAGATTTGGATGAAGAAGGATTGTCGTTCTTCTTATTTTTCCAGCCACTACTTGAGTTGTTATTAGCAGTTTTCTGTTTAGCAAGGTCATCTTCAATGTTAATTCCAATGTCATATACCGCTTTGAAAGTATTTAAGTTACTTTGATATTTGAGATGCTTAGAATATTTTTCTTGGAGGCTTTTAATGAACATCCTGACGGATTCCTTTTCACTAGGCACTTCAACCATTTTTGCAGTGGTTTCCCTCCATTTATTAAAGAAGGAGGTAAAACCCTCGTTTTCTTTTTGTTTCAGCATTTCTAATTCTCTATGATCGGTTTCAACTTGTATATTGCATTTATATCTTTCAATGAAAGCGCTCACAATAGATTCCCAACTAGAAGTCTTTTCTTTATCAAGTGAAAAGTACCACTGTTGACATACAGCTTCTAAAGATAGTGAAAATACAAAATGAAATGCCTTTCTATCTATCCCCTTAATACTCATTACAGTTTCAAAAGCTCTTAAATGAAAATAGGGGTTATCCATGGCCTTGAACTTAGGGATGTCATTGGGATTGAACTTTTGTGGAAGAAGGTCCTTATCCACCGAGACCCCTTGGGAGCTAATCTCTTGAAATCTAAAGTCGCTGGACAATTTGCCCAAGCTTTCCTGGATTAGGTCCATTTGTTTTTGTTTTTCGGGATTACTTATTTGCAGCGATAAGTTTTGCAGCATTTTAGCCAAGTTGGCTACCTGTCCCTTGACTTCATTAAGTTCTTCTTGACTAGCCATTGCCTTCTTAGCTTTCCTTTTCCTACCGACTGGTTTGTCAAAAAGTAAAACTTGAACAAAGGTGTTGTCCTTGATTAAACGCCCTTCCTTTCTTGACCACGCGCTGTAATTTAAACCATATTTGTTTTAATATTTGACTCTAATTGACTTGACTTTATGTTTAAAAGATTTAAAAGAAAAAGTGAAAAAAATGGGGTATAAATTTTAAAGGAATTTAAAAATTGGAGGATTAATATCCGACTTACCCCCCTAAAAAAATGACGGAAAACACGCATTCAAGACTCTCTAGACATGGTCATAATGTGACAAACATGTTATGTGTGTGCTTTATGTGTATGTGAGTGACATGCTTTGACTACTAGTGTATAACCATGGGACTTTAAGTGCCTAAACTCAATTAAAGACTTAAACATGGTTTGAACCATTAACAAACTGATTAATCCGATTAGTAGACTGTTAATTAAACTCGTCGTGATGACTCGAGCAAAAGAACTGGACTGTCGCTAAAAACAACAGGACTGTCGCTACGGTTTAGAGCCTGTCGCCAGACGACAAAACTGTCGCCAGGCGACAGACGCTAAACTGCAGCGCCACAGTCCAAATTCCTGCGCCATTGCTGGAACATTAATCTGGACTGTTTCCAGTAATTTTACTCTAAATGGACATGCCTAAAGTCGTACTAGGTCAAATCGATTAAATTATTAGCCTTTAATTAATTCAAAATTAATTAATTAATTAGACAAAGTCCTTTTTAGTCATTAGTCAATTTATTTAGTCTTTAACACAAGTCAAATAAACGGTTAGCACATATAATAAATACAAGCAAGGGTGCACAAGTAGTTCACATAGTCACAAGATGAGTTTGCAACCTAACCATGGCTCTAGTTCTCTAAAGTTCGAGGATATGGGTTAAGTCAAAAAGGTCCATGGTTAAGAATCCATATGCATTGCACACAAGCCTACCGGGAGGGTTGGAGCGAATGGACAGGATTCCGCGAGTGCGAGATGAACTCGGACTCGACTCCATGGTTTGATGGATTCACAAACATTACACGTACCCAAATCTGAACTTTGCACATGATCGTGGGATATTCCATTGGGCAGGTGAAGCAGGAACCCCCAGAGGGTTATTTCCATATGTAGAACACATATGGGTTCAGAAAAGTGAGAAAATGACTCAATCAATAAGCAAAATCGAGCCAACGACACTAGAAATGGTCAAAGCAAGAAGACAGACCCCTGGCTCGGTATTGGAAGAACTTGGCGCCAGACTACAGGGACTGTCGCCGCAAGAAAGCTTCTGTCGCCAGGCGACAGAAACTTTTTACGGGCGACAAGCCCTGTTTTCTAGACGCTAGTTCCTACATGCCTTGGCAAGTTTCTGTGTCCTTCGAATTTTCCAGATTTCGCATCATCTTTTCGATTCTAGTCATGAAAGATATTTCCCAAATTTCCTACGTGTAAAATTCCTATGGATTGACTCATGGGGTACTCCCATGAGGACCTTTTAATGCATATGACAATAATGTTAATCAAATCACGCACATGAAATACTTAGAATTTTTCAAGTCTCATCCGCTCATTCTAAATAATTGCCAAAATTTAATAAATTTCAGGAATATAAATAGAAATCCTCCCCAGCGGAGTCGCCAAATACTGTAGGGAATATTTCAAGCATTACGATAACCCCAAACTTGAACCCCACTGTGATCATACACTAAAGTACGGTGGCGTTTCAAAGGGAAAGACAAAGAGCAAAAAGAGTCGCCAACAAGTTTTAGGAACTTGTAAACCCAAAAGACAATCCAAAAGGACCATCAACTACTCCATAAGGTCTTGAACCAAACAGGGTCCGGGGATGAAGGTACGAATCCAATCTACAAAAGAAAGGACCCGCCCTATAAAATAGGCCTCTACTTTGTTCTGCTTGTATTCATGTGCGCTTTTCGAATAACATACAAACATTATATTAAACCTACCCTGTTTAATCTATGTTGGTTGAATATTAATGCACAAATAATACTATTATTGGCGATCACTTGAGTTAAAATCACATTAGCCTAAACCAAATTAATAATTATCTTATTAAGCGTGATTTCAAGTACAAATTCCCTTTAAACCTGCATAAAAGGCGTGATCAAGCAATAACAATAGAATATATCAAGCAACATAAGCATCATAATAATAAATAATGATAATAACATGATAAGGCATAATAAAGCTTAATAATAATAGCAAGATCCTAGGCATGATACTAACAAGATTAAAAACAAATCCTAGCATGTCACTAAACAATAAAGATCGAAGCTTTAAACCTAACATGGTACTAACATGATAACATAATATTAGAAAGCATAAAATAACATCCTAACGTGATACTAGGAAGCAAAAATAACATCCTAACATGATACTAGGAATATTAAACATCCTAACATGATACTAGGAATCATAAACAATAATAAGCATGCTTTCTACATTGAAAGAGAGTAATAAGATTACATACTTTGAAGCCTCGTACCTCTTTCTAATAACAAAATACACAAGTTAGTAAACTTCAATGAAAATAATAAAGAATAATTAAAGAATTAAAGAATTAAATTGAAATCAAATTAAATAAAGTTTAGACTAGTTTTGGACCAAACCCTCAGAAATTATAAACCTTACACGTCTAGGGCGAAGGCAACTTCGAACTTGGCTAAGAGACTCTAAGTCTTGTGAATGCGGAATATTTGTGTGTAAAAAAAAAAGGGTTGTTTAGAAAGAGAGAGAATACAGAGAATTAAGAAAGAGTTGATGATTGTGAATGATGTTGGTAGATGATTTTGAAAACAGGGATTCGGACGCTATTTATAATGAAAATAATCCGGAAAAACATAGAATCTGATAAGGAATAAAACTCCACGCTGTCGCCAGGAATTAACTCTGTCGCGCGGCGACAGACTTGTCGTTTGGCGACAGCCTGTATTAGCGCGTTTTTCTTCACGCGGAATCCGATCTTTAATCAACTTGATCTACGGAATCCGTACAGAAGATAAAATATATTTTTAAGATAATAAAACCATATTTTATTCCAAATAAAAATCTTTTAAAAATAATTAATTATTAAATCTAACAATATTAGAATTAAAAGGAACTTTCTAGAAACTTCTAGAAAACTATAATTAATCCTAATAATTTTAGGAATAATAATTAATATTGGGCCCTCCTCTAGATCATTGGGCCGTATTTAAAATAACTGGGCCCAGTTTAGTATTTTGGCCATAACTTCCTCAATATTCATCGGAATCGGGCTTATAATATATCGTTGGAAAGGTCTTTTCAAGCCCCATCCATCTACACCATTATTGGACCCTTATCATGGATCAAAATAAACTGAAATGGACGTTTTCAAATAAATAAGGTCATTTTCAAAACAGAGAGAAAAGAATTTAATTAAAACTAAACCGCAACACTCAACTTTCGAACCACTTTCACCTAATTTGATAATAACACAACGTGCAAGGCATTCATCACTGGGTTTGGTTTTGGGGAGACACAATTAAGCGTGATTACAAGTACAAATTCCCTTTAAACATGCATAAAAGGCGTGATCAAGCAATAACAATAAATAAACATCAAGCAACATAATAATAATCATCATAATTATAATCATAAAAATAATCATGATAATAATCATAATCATAACCATAATCATATCAACGCTAAAGCATAATAACAGCAAGATCCTAGGCATGATACTAACAAGATTAATAACAAACCCTAGCATGTCACTAAACATAAAAATCAAAGCTTTAGCCTTAACATGATACTAACGTGATATTGATATGATATTAGAAAGCATAGGAAGCACCCTAAACATGATACTAGAAAGCAATAATAACATCCTAACATGATGCTAGGAATTAATAAATAATAAACATGCTTTCTACAAGAATAGAGCAATAAGACTACATACTTTGATGCCTCGTATCTCTTTCTAATAACAAAATACACGCGTTAGTAACTTCAAGGAAAATATAAAATCAAAAAATTAAATTAAATAATGAAAATAGAGATTAGGGACCAAACCCTCAGAAATTATAATCTTTCACGTCTAGGGCGAAGGCAACTTCGAACTTGGCTAGGTGTGTCTAGTGCTAATGTATGAAGAATTGTGTTTGTGAAAAGTTGGTTTAGAAAGAGAGAGAGAGTATCAAGAAATTTTTTATGAGAGTTGGTAATTAAAAACGGAGGTTTAAGGAGGCTATTTATAATGAAAACAGTCCGGGTATGATTAAAAAGGAATCGGAGTTCGAAAAGGAATAAAACACAACGTTGTCGCCGCAATAGCCCCTGTCGTCGCGCGACAGAGTGCAGCGCCGTGCGACAAGCCTGTACTGTAATACCCTGTATTTTCATACGTATTTTTTCTAATTAATTAATTAATTAATTATTATTTCATAAAAAGGGTATTTTAGTAAATTAACTTATTATTTGAATTTTGGAGCCAAAATGATATTTGAATTTTGGCCCCAAAAATACTTTAAAACCTAATCATTATATTTTGATTTTGGATAAGATTTATTATCCATTTATTTTATTTTAAAAACCGGATTATTTATATATTTCGGATATTTTAATTAAAGCAAAAATTATATTTTATTAATAAATTAAGAAGTCCGAAATTTCCCATTTATTTAGCTATGAATTTCGGATTTTCTATGTATAGAAAATCTGATTTTCTTAGTTATTTATTGGTGAATAATTAGTATTTAATTAATTAATTATCCTATATTATTTACACAATTATTTTATTTTTTAAAACCGAGCAAAATTCTTCCTAAATATTACTAAGGAGGTCTGAAAATCTGAGCTATGGAAAGCTCAAGATTTTTGGCCCTCTTGGGTGATTTTAGGGGAAATTATTTTAGTAAATTGTATTTTTATTTATCTCCCAAAAATCTTTTATTTTCCTTAATTCCATTTTTCCATGTTCTTAATTTTTGATCATCATATTTTCCTACCTTTTATTTCTCTTGATTATTCCCCAAGTAATCTTCCTTGCTTTATTATTTTTCATGAAAACATACCTTCCATATTTTTATTATGCATAATCACCTTAATATCAAAACTTTCCATATTTCTTTCATTCTCTTATCCAAGTAATTCCTTAATTTTTTTACCATAATTTTTCCCATATTCTCTTGCCATAATTCTTGCATGAGCTAGCCTATAAATACCCCTTCATACCTCCCACATTCTTCACACCAATTCTCTTCTTCTCCTATTTTCTAAAGAAAATTAGCCCGTACATCTTTGGAGCCAATTTTTGGGCACTTCTGTTCAGTTTTGGGGTTTTGCTATTTCATGGAAAATTGTTCCTCTCGACAAATCCTTGAGGTTAGGCGCAAGAATCACCCAATTCGAAGTTATATCAAAAGAGTTACAGTCTCTACAAATTCTGCCTATTCTTTCTAATGCAAATCCAATTCTTCTCTTTTCCTTGGTTTTCTATCTTTTTTTCTTCTCTTTTCTTATTTAATTAATTATAATTATTATGGGGAATTTATAAAAATTATTATAACTAGTTTTAATTAAATAAAATCAGATTTTAATGATATTTATGAGAAAATAATTTAAAAGGTTCATGTACATATAGTTGGGGGTTTTTAATTTAATTGTTGTTATTATTTGTTAACCTTATATTAATTAAGGTTATATTTAATTGTAGGGTGTTTTCGATCAAGATTCTTGAAGTGTTCTTTTGAGTGGTTTGCTAGCAAGGATCAAGGTACGTTTAGGTGGCTAAATACCTTGAAAGTGATTGGGTTGAATAACATGTTTGATATGGTTTTATTGGTGTTTGAATTAAATTGAATTGAAATATGAATTATGGAATAAAGCATGTTTAATTAATTGGTTTTATTAAATAAATTGGAGTATTGATTTTATATGATGATTTGAATGATTTAAGTTAATTATCATGTTTTAAAGGTTTGATTTTAAAAGTATGTTGAATTTAATTTAAAAAGAAGTTTGAGATATTTGTTGGAATTTATGAGTTAAAGAAGTTATTGATTATTTAAAAAAGCTTTACAAGCATGTTTATTTTATTGATCCCACTATGCAGATTTATTGAAGACTGTGGACTTTGTATGACCTAGTCTTTCTCCAAGAATAACCTTGAAATAGTAGGAGACTAGCTTGGGGGTTGTGCACACTTAGAGAGGAGATTGAGTTAATTGAATGGTTATTGAGTTTTCAAAATAATTGATTTTATAAATCATTATTATTGAGTATTGAGTTATTTTGAATATTTTGAGAATGGAATTTGGAATCGTGAATTGGAATTTATTGGATTATTATTGGGATTGGTTTTAAAAACAGGTTTGCTAATAAATTTGTGTTTAATTATCTTGCACTTATCGTACTTAGCATATTTTGCTAATCCGTATTTCTTATTTTGTTTTGGTTCGCCCTGTTTACCGTAATGATAAGCAGTGTTGACTAATTTCAGGTGAAGTCAATGATTGAGCATATGAAGTCCCGGGAATGGTTTCACCTAGATTAAGAAATGTTGGTCTTTATATTTTATTTTGAGTACTCATAACAATAGTTACTATTTATGGTTTATTATTAATAGAGAAAGAGTATTGAAGTTTTCCGCTGCAAGTTGTTGGTTTTATTTTTAGTTAGTTGAGTAGCGTAATCACGCGGCGGTAATACGCCTAAGTCTATCTCTACGATATAATTATATGTATTAAACTGGTATTTCGGTAGAGGGAGATTTTGGGGTGTTACAAAGTTTCTCACTGCAGTAATTAAGTGTTCCATTGAAGCACTGACTTGTTCTACTAAAAATAGTTATAGAACGGTCAGACTTAAGCGGTGTAGGGTACCATCTTCAAGTTAAAGGGTACTATTCACAATAAGTTAGGGTACCATTGGTACCATCAAGGCTACCACCAGAACCATGTAGTGTACCACTGGAACACAATTGTAAGGTCCATTATTGTTAATACATCAAAAATTTACATCGAATCCGACAGAGGCAAATATTAATTCCCATGATTCTTACTATATTCATATTAAAAATGTAGTTTAGTTGACACATATAAGGTTAATACCTTTGAATTAAGTGTTGAGTGTAACTTCTGAGTTTGATTGCATAACCCTATTCTTCAAATGACTTACGTCCATGACTGTTTATATTCTTACTCAAACTAATGGCACTTGATATTAACACCATTGACCAACAAGGTTGGTGGTTTGTGCATTAACAATAAGATTGGTAGATTAAACAAATGTTGGTAATGTGTTGAAATCAAAATGAAGGGTTTCCAATCAAAGAAGGAAATTGATGTGTGACATTTTTGGCACTCATTTGGTTCCTTTTTGGATGATTTTTATTTCATTTTATCTCTCTTTTCTTTAGTTTTCCTTAGTTTTATTCTTGTTTTCTTCATTTTATGCTTTTTGTAGTTAGTTTCTCTTTTTCATCTCTTTTTCTAGTTTACTTGTTATTTTTCTCTTTTACTTGTTTTTTATCTTTTGCTTGTAGGTGGTAATTGATTGTCCAAGAATTCCCGGGCTTCCTTTCTATAGTTTTCCATTGATTTTCATGCCTAAAGCTTGTGCAAGAAGTTTCAAGTCAATGAGAGGTTCAAGGAGCATGCTTCAAAGTCTTGTTTATGCCTTCCTCATGGCTCATTTCCTTCAAGAAATTCAAGGAAGTTGCTGCCTACCTTGTCCTCCATCATCATCATCTAGGATGCGTGCACCTCGTGAGCAAGGGCAAGGAAGAAAGGAGGAAGCTGCAGCTATGTGCGGGCGCACTCAAGGAGTGTGCGGCCGCACATCTGTCGTGTGCGGCCGCACATCAGGTTTGTGCGGGCGCACATTCCTGGGTACACTCCTTCGAGCGCCCGCACTTACGAGGGTCTATTTTTGGGCGTCATTGCCGACCTCTCCTTTGTATATATAGTTATTTCTACCTATTTTTGAGGGGGAGGAAGTTTTAGTTAAGATGGAATTTGATAGTTAGTTTTTGGGGAGAATTTTAGAGAGAGAAACTCAAGAACTAGAGAGAGAAGCTCATGATTTTTGGTGATTGCTCAAGGATTCCTCATTGTATTTGATCTTTGGATTAAAGTTTTGTAAGGATCTTCTTCTTGATTTCAATACAAGTTTGATTTTAGTTGATTTCATTAGTTTTTCATATTGTTGATGATTGATTTGGATTTTGATTGAATTTTGATTGATTTTGATTGATTGTTGGTTTAATCTTTGAATTCAAGTATGTTGATGATGGAATTGATGATTGTTGTAGTTTTGATCTCCATTTCTATGGCTAGTGAGTAGTTTCCTAGCTAGGGAGATGGTGAAGCATGTATGAGTGATGGAATAGTGTAATTTGGGGATAATTGATGGAGTTGATGATATGATTAAACTTGGTTGATTTTTCATGTGCATGTGTGTGATTAATTGAGGTTTGGCCATCTTTGATTAATACACTAGATTGCATTGTAAGCTTGCTATGATACGGACCATTGATTAGTAGACTTGCAATTTCACGATTGAGGTGCTTTGTGACGTTCCCTAGGTAGTGTTTAGCGTAGTTGACGCTAGTTAGACCTCTAGGTGAACCACCTTAGTATGCTCTTTTGGATACATGATGATTTTCCTTCATATCGCTTGACTTAGTCGGTTTGACCTCCCAAATTACCGTTTCCATTATGATTGCATGTGGATCCATTGCCCTAGTGTCTTAGATTGATTTAATACAAGTTTGCATACCTAGTTAGCCTTAGTTCTACCTCAAACCCCTTCTTGATTCCGAAATAGCTTGATCTAGACTTCGTGCACTTGATATCCATTCCCTTGGGTTCGACCTTGACTTGCCACTACGCTAAATAGGGGTTAGTTAAGCTACAAATTTTGTTTGATAGGGTGGGGTGGTAGACCAACGACCTACCGTTCTCCGTCCCATCAGAAATGTTGATATTAATGTGATGTGTGTCATAAATGGCACACATTTGACGAGCATTTAGGTCATTTCTATTCTCTTTTCATAGCTTTCATGCTTAATAAGTGCTTAGTTTTATGCTTTGTTGCTTAGTTTTACCTTTCTTCTCTTATTTTGTAGCTTTTGTGCTTTTCGTTGGTTTTCTAGTCTTTTCTTCTTTATTTGCTCTATTTTCGTGGTTGTAGGTATTGGACGAGGTTCGGGTCGTGATTTTGGTGATCCATTATGGTGGAAGAAGCTTTAGGATCAAGTTCATGGAGTTTGGGAAGCTCAAGATGCAAAGAAGTGGAAGTTCCAAGTCTTGGCTCTTTTCTTGTGCTCCTTTCAAAGGAAGTGTGTGCCCTCAATATTAAGCCTTAGCTACTGCCTACCTTGTCCTCCATCACCATCATAAATCATGTGTGCACCCCTTGAGCTTGAAGAGTTGAAGATTCGAAGAAACCCAGCTGAGTGCGGCCGCACGCGCAGAATGTGCGGGCGCACACGAGGGATGTGCGGCCGCACACCATGGTTGTGCGGGCGCACATCATGGTTGTGCGGGCGCACATCCCCTGTTGTGTGGCCGCACCAACGTGGGTCTTTTCCGATCGGATTTCGACGATTTTCTCTCTCTTCTTATACCTATTTGAACCCAATTTTTGTAAGAAGTTTTCATAATAGAATTAGATGATATTCTTAGCTTAGTTGAGAGCTTCTCTCTCTAGATTTAGGGGTTAGTTTTAGGAGTAGATTTTAGAGAGAGAAAGTGAAGAATTTCAATGGTGATTGAGAGATTGAAGATCCAATGGTGACAATTGTATTGGAGATCTACTCTATTATCAATGAGCATTTCTAAACTCTATCTCATTTATTGTTTTGTTTAGTATTCATGTTTAGATTGTTTGATTTTGATTAGATTTTGATGATTGATGTTTGATTAGAGTTATTGTTCTTCTTTGATTGTTGATTCTTTGATTATAGATTGTTGATTTCTTTAGTTGTTGGTTGAATTGATGATGTTGCTAGAGTAGTTGTTTGGTTAGGGATGTGGTGAAGCTTGTATTATGTAATGGATTGATGTAGATTGGGGATTTTGATGGAGTTGATGATGTGATTAAATTGGTTAATTGATTATGTGCATGTGTGTGTTTGATTTAGGCTTGATCACCCTAGTTATTCACACTAGATTGCATTGTAAGTTCACATTGATACGGACCATTGATTTGTGGCTTGCATTTACACGATTGAGGTGTCTTGTGATGTTTCCTAGCTAGAGTTTATCGTAGTTGACGCTAGTTAGACCTCTAGGAGAATAGCTTGATATGCTCTTTTGGTTGCATGATTGATTTTCCCTCACATTGCTTGACTTAGTCAACTTTCCATTCCAATTTGCTATGTTCATTGCTATTATTTGCGGATCCTAATCCCTAGCTCTTATATTTGTTTGGTTTCCTCGTTTAAGTAGTTGTTAGAGTCACCTTCTTTCTCTTGTCTCCGACCTAGCTTAGGCATATAATTGGAAGCACTTAGGCATTACCGTTCCTTTGGGTTCGACCCTTGACTTACCTCTATACTTGTATTTAGGTTTGTTGAGTGTTTATAAAATTTGTTTGGCTTAGGGAGAATTAGCCCAACGACCTAGTTTTCCCCACGTCAAAATGGCGCCGTTGCCGGGGAACGGTGTCTATGTTTGAGTGTTTTTGATTGCTTGAGTCTAGGTCTTTGTGTATACTTTTCTTTTATTTTGTTTTTGTTTCCTTTGTAAAAATGTTATGTTTATCTTTTTCTCAACATGATGATGAGCCTTTTTGTGAATATTTCAATAGACTTAAGGAATTTCTTGACTATAATTGTTGTAGTCTTTGGGAAGCTTGTGAGATTTGTTATCATGGTTTGAATGAGCAAACTAGGGATATAGTTGAAGGAATGCATAATGGTGATTTTAGAGCATTTTCTATTGAAGATGCTTGGAAATTTTATGTTTGGTTTGCTTGGGAAGTCTATAACAAGGGTAAACGTGCTTCCATTTTTGATGTGCAATGTGTTAATTCTTTCAATGCTAGCATGATTTACCATGATATGTCACATGACCCCATAGTTGAACCTAGAACAAATGCTTCCAATTCTATTTCCTCTTTTGTTCATGATAATGTGTTGCATGTTCAAGCTAACAAATCTCATACATTTGAAAATGCTCCCAACCCCCTATTTGATGAAAATGCTCATGCTTGTAATGATGATGATCCCACTTTTGGTTGTACTTCTTCTTCTCTTGTTGAGCCTCAATCTCCTACCCCTTTTGAATCTCTTGTTGCTACCTTGGAAACTCAAATTAGGCATGTCGAGCTTCGTGATGATCTTGGGCCTACAAAAGAGTCGACTCTTAATTGTTTAAGAAGTCAATTGGAGATGATGAAAAAGAGTGAGGAGCGTCTTGAGGAGGGAAGAAGGAGAAATGAAGAGCTAGGAAGCCAATTGTCATCTTTGATGCTTATGTGTGAAAGTTACAAATCGAATTTGTGTGTTGAGGGTGATGATGGTAATTTCGAGCAACCAAGAGTATGTGAGGATCCTATTGTTGAGCATAATAGTGAAGGAGAGAGAGTCGAGAGTGATGATGAGTTTGATGAAATTTTAAGTCTAGACATCTCTTCCTTTGTTGATTGTGATGAGTTTCAAGTGTATGAATGTGACTCTTCTATCCATGAGTATTTGGACTCGTTTGAGGTTATGTCAAATGTGTTTCTTGAGTGCATAAGGAATAGCCATAGCCTTTTAAACAAGTTGATTAAGAAAGCTTCATGGGAGAGAGATGAATTTGAAGTGAATTTGCCTCCATTCATGCATGGTTTTGAGACTCTAGGCTTTAAGGAAGTTGAGGGAGCTATTGTTCATGAAGGTAATGGAGGAGATTATGTGGTTCCTCTTGGGAGTTGGATGTTTGAGGGAGATGGTGATCATGAGTGTTCTTCTTTTGAGGATTCTATGATTGATTTTCATGCCCTCATTGGTGATGTGAGACCTTATGTTGAGGGAGTAGCTAACCCTTTGCCTATTTCTCATACCCCTTTCTCTCAAAAGTTTAATCACATCCCCTATTGCCCTATTTTTCTCCCTTCCTTTGTTGGTAAGCCTATTGGGGATCCTTATGTCTATGATGATTTGAATGTGGCTCATTTGTCTCCGATTTGGGAAAAGGGTGATGTTGCCACCCAAAAATATTTTGAGGAGAGTTTGCCTTCTTTTTCCTTTTCTTCTTCTTTTTCTTTTTCCTTTTCTTCTTATTTTGTTAAGTTTTCTTTTGATTCTTCTTCCTTCCCTTGGCATCTCTCTCCTCATAGGTGTGCACTATGCTTGTTGCATGCCTTATTTTTGTCATGTGCACACTTACTTTCTTATGAAATGTGTAGTAGTGCATTTGACAAGCTCTTGCGTGCGTTGAATTATTATTTTACTAGAGCGGTCAAGCTTGGACCTTAAGCAAGCCTTTCTCGGGAAGTAACCCGTGTTTTAGATTAGATTTTCCTTTTCTTTTTAGAATAGATTTTCTCTCATGGAAATTTTTGTGTGCCTTTTGCTAGGTACATGACTTGATATACTTTGGTGCTTCGATTTGGATCAAGAATCAAGGAAAGTTGACTCCTATTTTTACTAGCACATGGAAACAAGGTTCAATTCTTGAGAAATTAGCTATGAAAGGTTTAATTTGGTCATTTGCGGGTATTTACACCCACCTCAAATCCGGTAATATCTTTCTTTGCTCTTTCTCTAGTGGATGATGACTTGTTGGACATATGTTGGTTTGTTGGATTGATCTCCTTGTTTTCCCCTCCCATGGATTATATGATTTATGTTTGAGTGTATTGTCTCATTCAAGCTTGGGGGAGGGTATTCTATCATGTTTGGTGGGATTTTGATTCATATATGCTTTGCACCTTTGTATATGCTTTTCCATGTTTCTCTTATTTTGAAAAACTCCAAAAAGATTTTCCTTTCTATCAAGGCAAATTTGCAATGTGTTTTGTTTTGTTCTTGCTTTGGACATAATAACATTTGGACTTGTATAATTGAATGCATTTCTTCCTAAATGGTAATGGTGTGCACGGTTTGAGAGTACGCTTGGTTGATTCTAGGATAAAGCATGCTAAGGTAGTTGGTTAGAACTAGTGGGAACATGAAGCCGGATTCTACTTGTTTGTGGCCCGTTTGGTAGTTGCTTCCTATAGTCGATTTGACGCCAATAGTGAGTTTTTTCTACATCCGTGTGAGTTCTATGTTTTTCAAGCCTTCTACCTTACTTGTATGAACGGCATGGATCCTTGACTTCTTGCAAACATAATCTTGAAACTTGACTCATAGATCTTGAATCCGAGACCGAACCATTTAGGGAGGACAAAGGCACCTTTTTCGGGGTGGTATTTTTCATTTTTAGGATAGTTTTATTCATTTTTGTTATTTTTGGGTTTACATTTGCCTTCTTGCAACCATTTGAGCTTTATACCTTCTTTTCAAGCCACATCTTTAGATCTTTGGCCTTTTGTTTCATTTTTCTACTTTTCTTGGTTTTTGTGAAGCAATTGATCATGTTGATGGAGTTTGTGGAGGAGAAGTTGGAATGTTTGGTTCTTATGATAGCAAGATTGTGTTATGTCTTCTTTGTGAATAATTGCAAATGAGTATGAGTAAAAGCCGTCCTACATTATAAAAGGCATGGACAAATTAGTGCTAAGTCGAAAAAGCCGTCCAAAGTAAAAAGAGGCAAGGACAAAGCATTATTGAAAAATGAAAAAAAAAAGTGAAAAATAAAAACAAATCAAAAAATATTTTGATGTGAGTTTTCTCCCTTTTTGAGCATTGAGGACAATGCTCCATTTAAGCTTGGGGGGAAGCGTTCTCACGCTTTTTGTATATATTTTTGTGAGTATAGCTTCGAGTAAGCTTGGGGGTGTTGTTTTTGTTTGGTGACAACTTAGTCTTGGTGTAAAGATATGCGCAATCTTTGCTTCACTATTAGGAAAACCACCAAATTTTAAATTTTAGCCTACCTTCACCCTTATTGCCTTACGTTACAACCTTGGGGAAAGACCTTTTGACCTAAATGGTTGAGTCACTTATCGGTGGAGAGGAATGTGAGTTTTAGGAATAGGGAGAGGGGATGCAAAAGTCAAGATGTCGAGTAGCCTAAAAATTCTCTTTTTCCGGTTCCTTCGTGGAATCATTGGGATGCTCACTTGAGGTCGATTTGAAGCTATTAGGAAGAACGCGGTAAGATTGTTTGGGATGAAAGTGGATTGTGAAAGCTAGTTCCTATGCTTAGCATATTTATGTTTCAATCAACCTTGGGTATCTTGGAGCGTGCACTCCCTTACTTGTTTAGAAAGATTTGCATCCACTTGTACTTGTACATTTGCAAAAGTCCTTTCATGAACATTTGTTTGCTTTTCTTGTATTTTGTTTTCTTGTTCATGCTTTGCCTTGTTTGTTTTATTATGAGAGTTATGGGTCAAACTCTTAGGATACCCTTACGAGACCTCACTCGTCCTCATAGGCGACTTTGGGGTTTAAAGGGCTTGTTGTAGCTAAAAACAACCGTGATTCCTACGAAAGTGAGTTAGTGTATATTCTCATCTTGTCTCTTCTTTAGTTTGTTTTCATAAGCTCGTCATTTCCACTCCCTTGGTTTTGTTTTGCTCGAGGACGAGCAAAAGGTAAGCTTGGGGGTATTTGATGTGTGTCATAAATGGCACACATTTGACGAGCATTTAGGTCATTTCTATTCTCTTTTCATAGCTTTCATGCTTAATAAGTGCTTAATTTTATGCTTTGTTGCTTAGTTTTACCTTTCTTCTCTTATTTTGTAGCTTTTGTGCTTTTCGTTGGTTTTCTAGTCTTTTCTTCTTTATTTGCTCTATTTTCGTGGTTGTAGGTATTGGACGAGGTTCGGGTCGTGATTTTGGTGATCCATTATGGTGGAAGAAGCTTTAGGATCAAGTTCATGGAGTTTGGGAAGCTCAAGATGCAAAGAAGTGGAAGTTCCAAGTCTTGGCTCTTTTCTTGTGCTCCTTTCAAAGGAAGTGTGTGCCCTCAATATTAAGCCTTAGCTACTGCCTACCTTGTCCTCCATCACCATCATAAATCATGTGTGCACCCCTTGAGCTTGAAGAGTTGAAGATTCGAAGAAACCCAGCTGAGTGCGGCCGCACGCGCAGAATGTGCGGGCGCACACGAGGGATGTGCGGCCGCACACCATGGTTGTGCGGGCGCACATCATGGTTGTGCGGGCGCACATCCCCTGTTGTGTGGCCGCACCAACGTGGGTCTTTTCCGATCGGATTTCGACGATTTTCTCTCTCTTCTTATACCTATTTGAACCCAATTTTTGTAAGAAGTTTTCATAATAGAATTAGATGATATTCTTAGCTTAGTTGAGAGCTTCTCTCTCTAGATTTAGGGGTTAGTTTTAGGAGTAGATTTTAGAGAGAGAAAGTGAAGAATTTCAATGGTGATTGAGAGATTGAAGATCCAATGGTGACAATTGTATTGGAGATCTACTCTATTATCAATGAGCATTTCTAAACTCTATCTCATTTATTGTTTTGTTTAGTATTCATGTTTAGATTGTTTGATTTTGATTAGATTTTGATGATTGATGTTTGATTAGAGTTATTGTTCTTCTTTGATTGTTGATTCTTTGATTATAGATTGTTGATTTCTTTAGTTGTTGGTTGAATTGATGATGTTGCTAGAGTAGTTGTTTGGTTAGGGATGTGGTGAAGCTTGTATTATGTAATGGATTGATGTAGATTGGGGATTTTGATGGAGTTGATGATGTGATTAAATTGGTTAATTGATTATGTGCATGTGTGTGTTTGATTTAGGCTTGATCACCCTAGTTATTCACACTAGATTGCATTGTAAGTTCACATTGATACGGACCATTGATTTGTGGCTTGCATTTACACGATTGAGGTGTCTTGTGATGTTTCCTAGCTAGAGTTTATCGTAGTTGACGCTAGTTAGACCTCTAGGAGAATAGCTTGATATGCTCTTTTGGTTGCATGATTGATTTTCCCTCACATTGCTTGACTTAGTCAACTTTCCATTCCAATTTGCTATGTTCATTGCTATTATTTGCGGATCCTAATCCCTAGCTCTTATATTTGTTTGGTTTCCTCGTTTAAGTAGTTGTTAGAGTCACCTTCTTTCTCTTGTCTCCGACCTAGCTTAGGCATATAATTGGAAGCACTTAGGCATTACCGTTCCTTTGGGTTCGACCCTTGACTTACCTCTATACTTGTATTTAGGTTTGTTGAGTGTTTATAAAATTTGTTTGGCTTAGGGAGAATTAGCCCAACGACCTAGTTTTCCCCACGTCATAATGCGCTGTACAAAAATAGAAAGATCAAAATACACAAAAAACGTGTGAAGATTATTACTCCATATTTAAAATGTTTTGTAAAGGTTAAATATTACAATTTACGGTGATATCATGAACAATATGAACATAGAAGGTTAAATATTACAAAAGGATGGGAACAACCACTTTAAAAATTCAAGGGTACCAGTAACAACAAGAAGGGTACAACTAAGAACAGAGAGGGTACAATTTAGAACATCAAGGGTACAACTAACAACTTCAAGGGTTTCACTAAAAAGTCCAAGAGTACCACTAAAAATATACAATATGACTTAAGCAGTGTAGGATACCATTATCAAGTGAAAGTGTACTGTTAAGAGCATGAAAGATCTTGCTGATAACATAAAAGGTTCCTCTAAGACCTTGTGTACAACTAAGAACAAAAAGGACCACTAAAACATTGGTTATAAATTTTGAAAAAGAATAAAGTTGTTACTGTAGGGTACCATTAACAACTAGTAGGATTTCACTAAAAAATCCAAGGGTACCACTAAAAAAGTAGGATATGTTTACACTTAAGTAGTGTAGGGCACCATAATCAAGTGAAAGGGTACTGCTAATAGCATAAAGGGTCCTACTTACAAGGGTTAGACCACTGAACCACACAGGGTACCACTGGAACGATGTAAAGTACCATTGGAATATTTCAAGGTACCATTGAACCCAGGTAGGGTACTATTAGAACCTTATAGGGTACCATTGGAATATTAGAGACAATTTAGGGAAATAAACAAGAACTATATTTTGAGGTAAACATAAAAAACAACATTATTATAATGTGAATTACAAACGTTATTCCAGATTACAAGATCAATGTAACGCGAATGGGATGTTTCTCTACGGGGCAACCACATTTGGAAGCCTTTCCTCTTGCTGCTGTGAAAATGCGTACGTAAAATAACCCGCCTCCAGCATAATACACCTTTAATGTTGACAAGGGAATAAACGCGTCGTCAATTTATCTATCCCTAGATCAAATGTAATTTATACACCTAAACAAACCTAATGCAAGTATAAGGCAAGCATAGGGGTCGAACCACAAGGAGACATGCATAAACACCACATTCACTACTTAATACTTAAGCTACCTCGGAACAAGAAGTGTGATTAACTAAGAGATTAAACTTGGGATTAAGAATGATTAAAAATCAATATAACTAAGCACCAAGGGAAGTAGGTAGATGTAGTTGCCAATTGATCATGCAATAACACGGAAGCAAAGCATTGGAAAACTAAGCATGCAAGAATATCGAATTAAAGCTCAATCTAACCGCCTTCCGGGGTTAATCAATTTCTCCTAACATATCCTCCATGTTTCCACACTAGAACCATATATTAGAAGGTGCAATCAAAGAACTATCGATAACAATGAACCTTAACTAAGTCAACTTCCGTTTCTTGTTAGCAAAGATTCACCTTTAATCAACTAACAATGTGCACTTGCAAGAAGATTAAAGAATATCAAACATACAAAGATTTTAATCACCATTAACAAAACCCCAACATCATAAGCATGAATCAATCAACAACTACACCATCCCCACACCCTTGGCTAGGTGACTACTCACAAATCATATTGAAAACAATATCAATCATCAAATCAATAAGCATCAACATGATCAATAAGCAATGAAGGAAAAATCAAAATAAGCAAATAAAACTAAATACAAAAGTAAAGAAAGAGAGTAAGAGATTGCTCATTAATTGAAGATGAAGATTTACAAAGATTCAATCAAGCTCCTTCTTCAATATCCAAGTTCATCAATGGAAATCCACACTTTCTCTCTCTACTAATGAAGTTTCTCTCACTAGATTAGGGTTAAATTGTTTCTAAGTAATGATAGATAATGCACTAAACTCCCTACGACCTATATATACAGGTCCTTTAAAAGATACAAAAATACGAAATAAAAAGACTGCAGCTCAACGGTGCGCGCCCGCACACATACACTGCGCGCCCGCGCAGAAGTTGTGTGTGCGCCTTCGCAGATCTTGCGCGCCCGTAGATCTGTGGGTACGGAGAATGAAACCCATGGATGCGCGCCTTCTCTCAGCAACACTGCGCGCCCGCGCTTGAGGAGTGTGCGCCCGCACACAAGGCGCACACAAGGCGCACGCAACACTCTGTTTTGACTTCTGCTTCTGATGCTGTTCCGTGCGGGTTCTCCCAGGGCTGCGCGCCCGTACACATCAAGGTCGCGCGCCCGCACATAAAGCGCGCACAAGGCGCACAAATCTTCTGTTTGTGTTCTGTTCTTGGAGCAATCCTGCGCGGGTTCTCAAAGTGCTGCGCGCCCGCACACTGGGAAGTTTGGGGTGAATTGCTCTTCTTCCAATGCCTTGATTCCTACAAAACAAAAACAAAGAAAACAAGGAGAAAGGCAAACAAAGAAAAGAGGAACAAAAAGGAGAGAAAAGGGGGCAAACAAGCTACAAATGGGTGGGAAAAACCCGTAAAGAGAACACTAAATTGTGGCATAAATGCCACTCATCAAATTCCCCCACACTTGCTTCTTGCTTGTCCTCAAGCAAAGGAACCCAAGGCAAAAGACAACAAACACAACATGACAAGGTTCAAGAGAATCAATCTAGTACCACGGTGAGAAATGCTCAGTTCGGACTCAGATATAATGACTTTGATCAAAGAATACTTACCTTTCTCAATTCAAGAGGGAAAACACTCTTTAAGATGCTCAAGGTTGAAAGAGACAAACCTAAGCTAAGCATAGAGAACTAATGATTTCATCCTCCGCCCTAGCCCCATCCAAGACGGTCCACGTTCTCTCCGCTAGCTTCAATTCATCCCCTAGTTGGCTCCTCATGATTCCTCGAGGGAACCGGAAAAAATAATTCTATGTGGAACAATGAGGCTATCCCGACATCTCAACCATGCGTACTCTCTCCATAGGGTTGAAATCCATCTCCCTCCACCGTTTCCTTGACCACGCCCCTCTAAAGTCTAAGGGTCTTAGTTAGGGTTGTAATGTCATGGCTAAAGGTTAAGGTAGGGAATTAATTTGAAAACTTTGGTGGGAACTCCTAAGTGAAGCATAAGAGTGGCCATCTCTCAATAACAACATAGGAATCTAACCTAAGTTTCAAATCACAACCTTCAATACAAATTACATGACAATACTACTCTCTTTTTGCAAGATTTTCATTCCACTCAATTTTTCCTTCTCAATTTCTTTTCTTTCTTTCCTCTTTTTTTATTTTTTTTATTTTTTTTTATTTTTTTTTTTTTTGAATGGTGTTTGGTTTTCATAGATTACAAATTCCTTGCCAAACCTTTTGCACACTTTTTAATGAATAGACTTTCAAGACCTCATTCGAACCAAATTGCACAACTTCCTTGCTTAAAATCAAGACTCTCAAACCCGAACCTCACAAGCCGATGCTTCACTAACTACAAGGGTTGGTAGAACATAGGCCGCTAGGTTTGTAACGTGGTTTAACCAAGAAAAGGGGGTATAAGGCTCAACATGGCTAGCAAGAAGGTACATGTAAAATAATAAAAAAAAAATTTGTAACAAAACACAAGGAAAACAAAGAAAAATGAGAAGAGATGCCCTCTTCCTCCTCTAGAGTTATATGATCACGGTCTTGGGAGCTAGATACCAACACAAGGATTAAGACACGCATAGTTAAGGATCCAAAATGCCGCTCAACAAAAGTGATGGAGGCTTGAACAATAAACGCTCACATGGGATATGAAAGTAAGCAATTACCAACCAAGGGAATCCTATTCACTACGGAGAGCAACACCATCTTACCACTTTCCCGTGAACTAGGGGTTCAAACGTCCTTAAGAGTTCTAAACCGGGCTACCTTAGCTTAAAATGTGTCTAGTTCAACCCTAAGCACTCTCAAACCGTGAAGACCCTCTTCAACTAGGAAGGTAAGCATTCAAAAATATGTCATAGCAAAAGCATATAGGTCCACATTTCCAAATGAACGAGCAAATTCTCAATTTTCAAAAATTTTTCTCTTGTCATGATTATGAATGTCACATAAAGGAAAGAAGAAAAGCAACGCACATAGAAAAAGGGAGAAATCAAGAAGGTTCATAAATGAGGCATGCAAATCATATAAATCCCAATCGACATACAATGATCGTTGAATACAACATCAACGATCCCAGGTTCCTTAGAACCAAATCAATCAACCTCGAACCATTCAACTCCTTCCTAAACTAACCTAAGCTATGCAACCAATCAAATATTTAAAGAGTTGAGAAGGAGAATTTGTCACCAAATTACGCTTAGCAAACGCAAATCCACAATCGTTGAAACTCCATTGCTCGGAAAAATTTAGGGAATGCGCCCATAAGCCCTACAAAATGTCAAAGTCCAAAACAACTCGGCAAATACTTGGTTAGTGGCAAGAGAATTATATACAAAGAAATAAAGAGAAAAACAAAATAAAAAAAAAGGTTTGGATTAAAGGGGAGTTTGGATTTCGAGAAAAACGGGTGCCAAAACAACACAAGGTTTCATTGAAAACATCATCATCATCATTTTTTTTTTGAAAAGAAGGGAAGGGACCTTCCAAAAAGACACCTATTGGCCCAAAATTGCGCCCCATGAGAACAAAGCCCTTAAATGAAACAATAAATGAGCACCCCCCCACACTTGAACGGAAAACCGTCCTCGGTTTGAACAAAGTGGAGAATGGGGTGGGAGGAAGGGCTAAACTCGGCCCGAGGGCCCTAGTCCTCCATGTGAGAACCAGAGCCCTCTCAATAAGGACGCCACTCGTAGTCGACGTCGATAGGAGGGCCCTGGGGGTCCCAACCGCCGGTGTAACCCGGTGGAAAACCGCGGTTCCGGTACAACTCTTGTTGGTAGTCCGGATGAGGGTCATAGGGAGGGGGCATCTCAAGGGGCTCGGATGTGTACATGGGGTAGTTGGGGTCCCCACGGTAATCACACCCCCCGGTGCCTTGTAATGATACCCCTCAGAGGTGGGGTAGTTCACTCGGGAGGTCCCTTGAGATGAAGGCCCAGACCAATAGGGCCAAATCGGCTGACGGGGAGTGCCGTCAGAATGCGGTTCCTCGTGAGAAGGAACCGGCCCTTGTTGGGGCGGAAAATACGGATAGTTCACCGGTGGGTCAAAGTGTCCTTGGTTTACATGCCAATCATAAATGTTGGCATTGTAAACCGAGTACCCATCGGCGGCCTCCGTCAACCGGTTTACCTGCATTGACAGGTTTTGGAACGCTCACTCAAGGTTAAAAGAAGAAGAGGAAGAGGCCATACCTCCCTCGCTAGAGGAGGGGACGCGCAAACCTTGGGATCCCTCCCCATACTGAAAACCTTGTAGTTGAAACCCTTGTTGTTGTTGCTGATGAAACTGCTGTTGCTGAAATTGCTGTCGCTGTTGGAACTGCTGTTGTTGATCTTCTTGTTGTTCGTCTTCTTGTTGTTGTCGTTGTTGCTGCTGATGCCGCTCGCGGACGATCATATTTCGCTCACCTCCAAGAGCGTTAGGAAGGACACCATTGTCCTTAGGAACCTTCCACATATTCCTTGCGTTTCTCTCCAAGGAAGTGCGGCTCGGGAATGGAAGTATGCAATGGTGCTCCCTCTCAACGCACCAATCATGGAAGTTGTTCACATCGTCGGTCGGTTGGATGAAGACCGACTTCCGCATGTAGGAGATGTCCACGAATATGTCTCTGTCTCTTCCCACCCTTGTGCAAAAAGGGAAAAGAACCTCGCCCCCTAGCTTCGAGGCGATCCTTGAAATCATCCCTCCTAAGGCAATCTCTCCCGTCTTGTTCCCATTCTTGATTGCCTCGCAACATAGCACAAACCAATACCCCATGTTGAGCCGCCCACTCAACTCCTCCTTTGTGGCGATCCAAAGAGTGAAAAGCTCTTCGTGAGAGAGCTTACTCAAATCTTGCTTGCTAAACACCGCAAACCCCAAGATGCGGTGAAGGATGCGGAGTACTGGATGGATAATTTGGCTTGCTACCGAGTACCGAGTACTAAACTCATCCGAATCGGTAATTGTCCGCCACCAACGGAAAGCATCGTACTCGGGGAAGAGCTCGGTGGATGGGGCAAGAAGGTCGGCGTCGGGGTTAAAGTCTAGGAGTTCATTTAGACGCCGAAGAGAGACGACATGGCGGGCATTGAAAAGTTGGAAGGAGATTCGTTGTTTCCAACGGGTTCCTTCTCAAAGGAAGCGAGGAACTCGTAGGTGGGTTCCTTGAAGGTTGGGTATTGGTGGTTGATGAACTCACTCATCCCAAGGTTGTCAAGAAGGGACCGAAGGTCCTCATCTATCCCCAAGTCACGCATTGAGCGTTGGTAGTAGTGTCGGGTGGGGTTAAGCTTGCGTTTGAGGAGTGTTTGATGGAAGGGTGCATGGTGTCGGTTCACAAATTTTAAAGTGGGAAGAGAGGATTGTGTTTGGTTTTGATTTTGAGAGGAGGGTTGGGGTTCATCAACTGACATTCTAGGCTCCTTTCTACTCCTTCTCCTACCACTAATCTTCACCAACTTTACTTAACAACCCAAAAATACCGAGAACACCAAGGAGAGATCCACAATCAAGAATACCAAATCTTTCCCACAACAACAACAACAATTGAAGCCTTTGATTTTGTTATCTGAAAAGGGGTTAGGAGCAACAACTTTCCAGGATACAAATAACACAAGAGGAAAACAACTATCACCAACAATATTCAATGCCAAAATTTGCAATACTCAATCACTAAAGAGGCAATCACTAAGCAAAATTCAATATCAAGCATCAAAAACTCTCAACAACATACATTTTCAATTCCACATGCATTAACAATTTTCAATGCTCAATATCAAGCTAGTGATCACTCACACAATTCTCAATATCCAAGTCAAGTAATTGCTAGGCAAATTGCATAAAAACAACAATTTCATCAACAATACTCACAAATCACCAAGAAATTTATGACAAATTCCACAATTATAAGCAAAACTACCCCAAAATCACACAAAATCCATACAAGCTCAATTTTTGCTTAACAATCCTAAAACATGATCTTATCTAATGAATCAAAACCACAAATTACTCAAGGATTAGGATTATACCACAATTGAAGAGCTTGAAGACCTTCAAGAGCCCTCACGCACCACCACCTTGACCACCGAAGAGCAACCACGAATTTGGTGAAAAATGGGTGATTTTGAGAGGGGAAAGTGATGAATTTGTGAGGAAATTGAGGGAATGTAAGGGATTTGTAGAGATTTCGAGGAATTAAGTGAGATTAGAGGGGATTTGGGAAATTAGGGCTTCAGTTCTTGAGGAGAGAGAGTGAGAAATCGTGAGGGATGGTGAGAAAGTGATGAAATAAACGGGGAAAAGGAGGACTTAAGCCCCGATAAACCCAGATCTGCGTGCCCGCGCAGTTATACTGCGCGCCCGCGCAATTGTACTGCGCGCCCGCGCAGATGGCGCACACACGTCGCGCAAAACGTTCTGCCAGAATCTGGAAATTTGTCTTCGATCTGCGCGGGTTCTCCCAGGCCTGCGCGCCCGCACAACCTTTATCTACGCGCCCGCGCATATGTCGCGCAGATGTCGCGCAAAAGTTTCTGCCAGAATTTGGAAATTTGAGCTTCCCTGTGCGCGGGTTCTCCCAGGCCTGCGCGCCCGCGCATAGGGTCTTCATCAAATCCTCTTGTGAATTGCTCCTCACTCACTTCCAAGTCTCCAAACCTCAACTTAGCTCCAAATATAACACCAAACGGCCTGCAAAAATAGTCCTTTATCATGCTAGATGCACCGTTTATCAAAGACTCAAATATAATCAAAACTCACAAATCCCAATAATCCAAAGTTGTAAATAGAAAAATGAAAGCTACATGAAGAGAAGAAAGTAGAAGAGGGTTAGAAACTCGGGTTGCCTCCCGGAAGCGCTTTTGGTTAGCGTCGTTAGCTCGACGTTCTTCGAGATGATTAAGGAGGGCGGAATTGACGATGCACATCAATTAGAGTAACCGAAATTGGTTCATCACTTGGGAATCCTTCAAAATAAGGCTTGAGGCGGTGGCCGTTGACTTTGAAGGGGGAGTGGCCATCTTGGAAAATTTCATAAGCACCATATGAAAACACCTCCGTAACAATGTACGGCCCACTCCATCTTGATCGGAGCTTGCCCGGGAAGAGTTTCAACCTTGAATTGAAGAGGAGCACCTTTTGCCCTTTGACAAAATCTTTCTTGATGATTTGAGCGTCGTGCCACGCTTTTGATCTTGCCTTATACATACTTGCATTCTCATAGGCACTCAACCTCAATTCCTCTAGCTCATGCAACTCTAAAAGCCTTTGCTCCTCCGCACTATGGAGATCAAAGTTGATTTGCTTGATCGCCCAATGAGCACGATGCTCCATCTCCACGGGCAAATGACAATTCTTCCCATATACAAGCTTGTAAGGGGTGGTCCCAATTGGTGTCTTGAAAGCGGTCCTATAAGCCCATAGAGAATCAATGAGCTTAGAGGACCAATCCTTCCTCGTTCTGGCAACTGTTTTCTCCAAGATCACTTTGAGCTCCCTATTTGTGACCTCCGCTTGACCACTTGTTTGGGGGTGATAAGCAAGCCCCCGCTTGTGAGATACCCCATATTTCTCAAGTAGTCGCACGAAGGTGTGGTGTTTAAAATGTGACCCCCCATCACTAATAATCGCCCTCGGAACACCGAATCTTGGGAAAATCACTTTCTTGAAGAGGTTGACCACCACTTTTGAGTCATTTGTTGGAGAAGCTACGGCCTCCGCCCATTTGGACACGTAGTCAACGGCAACCAAAATATATTTGTTTCCATTTGAGGAGATAAAAGGGCCCATGAAATCTATCGCCCACACATCGAAAACTTCAAGCTCAAGGATGGGGTTTTGTGGCATTTCATCCCTTCTCGAAATATTTCCCACCCTTTGACATCTATCGCAGGTCTTGACAAATATCCAAGAGTCCTTGAATAAGGAAGGCTAAAAGAGCATTGATTGGAGAACTTTTGAGGCGGTTTTCTGAGCACTCATATGCCCACCACAAGGAGAAGAGTGGCACATATGGAGAACACTTTGAAACTCATCGTCGGGGACGCATCTCCTCAACAACCCATCAACCCCTCTCTTCAACAAAATCGGTTCATCCCAAATATATCTCTTTGCCTCGTGCTTGAGCTTTCGATGTTGTTGTGAAGTGAAATCCGGAGGTATGGCACCACAAGCCAAGTAATTCACAATATCCGCATACCATGGAGCCGACTTCACCTCAAGAACATATAGCACATCATCCCTTAGAGCGTCCTCTATTAGCAAACCATCATCCTTGAACCTTGCACCGCCCAACCTTGAAAGGTGATCCGCCACCACATTCTCGGCTCCCTTTTTGTCTCTCATTTCATAATCAAAGTCTTGGAGAACTAAAACCCATCTCAACAACCTTGGTTTAGCTTCCTTCTTCCCTATCAAATATTTGAGAGCCGAATGGTCGGTGTACACAATTGTCCTAGAACCAATGAGGTAGGTTCTAAACTTCTCAAATGAGTGAATAACCGCTAAGAATTCCTTCTCGGTGGTTGTGTAATTTCGTTGAGCATCATTGAGAGTTTTGGAAAAATAATGTATGACATGAAGCTTCCCATCCTTCCGTTGCCCAAGAACCGAACCAATAGCCTCGTCGCTTGCATCGCACATGAGCTCAAATGGAAGAGACCAATTCCGACCTTGGACAATAGGGGCGGTGCAAAGGGCCTCTTTCAACCTACAAAAAGATTCTTGACAAGCATCATCAAATATAAACTCTTTATCTTGTTGCAATAGGGATGTCAGAGGCTTTGCAATCAAAGAAAAGTCTTTTATAAAACGCCGATAGAACCCGGCATGGCCAAGAAAAGACCTCACTTCCCTCACGTTGGTGGGGGGAGGAAGTTTCTCAATGACCTCTACCTTGGCTCTATCAACCTCAATGCCGGCATGGGAAATTTTGTGCCCAAGAACAATCCCACTTTCTACCATAAAATGGCATTTTTCCCAATTTAACACGAGGTTAGCCCTCTCACATCTTTCTAAGCAACGAGATAAATTAGATAGACAATCTTCATAGGTGGCCTCTCCAACGGAGAAGTCATCCATAAAGACCTCTATCTCATCCTCAATCATATCACTAAAAATGGACATCATACAACGTTGGAATGTTGCGGGAGCATTACAAAGCCCAAAAGGCATCCTACGATACGCATAAGTACCGTAGGGACAAGTGAAAGTCGTCTTCTCTTGATCCTTGGGGTCAATCGGGATTTGGAAAAATCCCGAATAACCATCAAGAAAACAATAGAAGGAATGCTTTGTAAGCCTCTCCAACATTTGATCAATGAACGGTAATGGAAAATGATCTTTGCATGTACTTGTGTTGAGTTGGCGATAGTCAATGCACATGCGCCAACCGGTTACAAGCCTAGTGGGGACTAGTTGATCATGATCATTTTTCACTACCGTCATTCCCCCTTTCTTAGGCACAACTTGCATGGGAGATACCCAATCACTATGAGCAATTGAGTATATAATTCCCGCATCAAGAAGCTTAGCCACTTCCTTCCGCACAACCTCTTGCATGGAAGGGTTAAGCTTCCTTTGCCTTTGCCTAACGGGTTTAGCATCTCCCTCTAGATCAATTTTGTGCATGCATAAAGAAGGACTTATACCTTTGATGT
Source organism: Chenopodium album (assembly GCF_948465745.1). Taxonomy (NCBI): domain Eukaryota; kingdom Viridiplantae; phylum Streptophyta; class Magnoliopsida; order Caryophyllales; family Amaranthaceae; genus Chenopodium; species Chenopodium album. The sequence goes on along the minus strand of NC_137846.1, from coordinate 22,796,072 downwards.
CATCAATGGTATAGCCTAAAGCTTTCTTGTGTTTTTTCAAACATTGATCAAGAGGGAGGTTTGCTCCTCCGTTAGGTTGGAATTAACAATTACGGGGAAAGACTCATTAGAACCAAGAAATTCATACCTCAAGCCCAAAGGTAGAGGTTTCAAGTCTACCTTTGGTGTTCCCTTACCATTGGTGCTCTCCTCTCTTTCCTCAACTTGAAAGAGGTCATGGGTGTGAAAAGCCTCCTCCTCCATGCTCTCATCCATGCACTCGCTCTTTCTTTCCTCTAGCAAATCCTCATAGAATTGAATGTCGTCCTTGTGAACACCTAGCTTAGAATCATTCAACAATACACTTTCTAGGGGATCGTTAGAAGCATGCAAATGGGAACGAGAGAATTCACTAAGCATGGTATCTAGAACATCTACTCTAAAGCATTCACCACTTGAGGAAGGTTGTTGCATGACATTATTCAAATCAAACTCAATTGAATCATTGTCAATTTTCAAAGATATTTTTCCCTCCTTTACATCAATGATGGCCCTAGAGGTGGCTAAAAACGGCCTACCCAAGATAATAGGAATCCTTTCATCCTCATCCATTTCTAGCACATAAAAATCCACGGGGAATGTGAACTTTCCTACCCTAAGGAGGATGTCCTCAACCTTACCCATGGGAAATTTAATGGACCGATCCGCTAGTTGGAGAGTGATGTTAGTGGGGGAAAGGGTTCCTACACTAATCTTTTGGTAGACGGAGTAGGGCATGAGGCTCACACTTGCTCCTAAATCACACAAAGCTTTGTCAAACTCAATGCCATTAATAGAACAAGGGATGGAAAAACTACCCGGATCCTTCAACTTGGCGGGAAGTTTGTTGGAAAGGATTGCACTACAATTGGCGGTCAAGCTCACCGTTTCACACTCCCTTCTCCCACTCAATAGATCTTTCAAAAACTTAGAGTAATGGGGCATTTGTTTCATATCATCTACAAAAGGAAGGGAAACATGCAAATTCTTGATCACATCCAAAAACTTCCCAAATTGAGCATCAAGCTTAGCTCTCACAAATCTTTGGGGAAAAGGTAGCCTCTCCTCTCTAGGTTGGAGATTTATGGGCAAGGGGGTGGTCTCTTTTTCCTTTTGCACCTCAACATCCTTCTCCCTCTCAACATTAGAAGGTTCCTTGGTTCTCTCATCCCCCCTCTCCAACTCTACTTCATTTCGAGGTTCCTCCTCAACTAAGGGGTCACTCCCTACTACCTTTCCACTCCTTGTTGTCATGGCATACAAAGGTTTTGGGTTGACTCCTTGACTAGGGATAGAGGAAGAAGAAGAAGAAGAAGAGGAATTGGAAGCAAGTTGGGCAATTTGGGTTTCAAGCATTTTCATATGAGCATTGGCTCGATTTTTATCCTCCTCATTTCTCTTCTTTTCCTCCTCATGCATTTTCATGATGGCATCTAGCTTAGCCAGCACGGGATCATTAGGAGGGGCCTCAATTTGAAGAGGTTGTTGAGGTGGAGGAAGTTGGGCTTGATGGAAACCCGGAGGCCTATTGGTTTGGGCATAGTTATAAACATTTTGGCCCCTATTGCCTCCGGTGCCTTGGTTGGGAACATTGCTTTGTCGATTGTTTCCCATGTTACCTTGATCACCAAAATTTTGATTTTGATGGTCATGGTATCGGGAGTTGGGTTGTTGGTTTTGGTAGCCATACCCCCTTTGGTTAGAGTAGCCTCTTCCATTGAAATTGGAAGGGCCTCCCCCACCATGGTATTGGTTACCATAACCACCACCACTTTGGTTCCAACCACGGTTTCCACCTTGATTCCAATTCCCCATTTAATTGGAGTTTGGCCTCAAGTTCCCTACATTTTCCATTCTAGGAGCAAAATTCATAGCATTGACATCTTCTACATTATCATCATGTTCATAAGGAGGGGGTTGAACTTCACAAGCATACACACAATGGGAGGTATCATGATCATAGGTTTCACAATTTGAGCAAAACATACATCCTTGAGGCATTTTATTATAAGAAGAGGGGGAAGAAGTGGCCATACCATTGCCTCCCTTGGTTGAAGGGGAGGTATTACCATGAGGGTTGGACCTTTCTTTCATCATTTCGTCCATTTGCTTGCCCATCTTGGAGATTTGGGAAGAAAGGTTGTTGATTGCGTTGGCTTGCTCCAATGCATAGACACCTTTGCTAGAAGTGGCCTCCCTTTCTCCTTCGTACCAATCATCATAATGCTTTGCGGCCTCCTCTATGATGCATTCCACTTCATCCTCTCCCTTGTTCATGATTGGACCGCCGGCGGCGGCATCTAGGCTTGTTCTCCCTTGAGGTGAGAGACCTCCATAGAAAGTGTGGATGAGTTGATACTTGGGTATCCCATGATGTGGGCATTGACGTTGAAGCTCCTTGTACCGGTCCCATGCCGCACTTAGAGTCTCACCACTCTTTTGGCGAAAACCTTGAATTAAAGATCGAGCCTCGGCGGTCTTCCTATGGTTATAAAATCTCCTCAAGAAAGCCGTAGTCACTAGGTCCCAAGTTGTGAGAGAATTAGGGGGCACCTCCTTCTCTAGCCATTCTAGACCTCTCCCAATTAAAGAAAATGGAAACATCTTGAGGCGGATATACTCTTGAGTCACTCCGTTGGCTTTGATCGTGTCACAATACTTCTCAAATTCTTTCAAATGCTCATGAGGACTCTCAAATTTTCCACCCGAGAATTGTTTCCTCTCTATTAAAGCAATCAAATTGGGCTTGATTTCGAAATTGTTGGCTTGAGTGGTAGGGGTTAGGATCCCACTTTGGGCTCTAAAGGCTTCGGGAGCCCCAAGACGACTCAAAGGTGTATTCTCTCCCATTTTAGAACCTTCTTCACTTTCGGACTTAAAGATTGAAAAGGGGTTGATTTCCGGACTTGATGGCGAATTAGGGCTATCTAAGTCTTCACTTGAGGGTGAAGATGGTGGAGTATCTTCCAATTCTCTTACTCCTTCTTTCGTTGGGGTGTGAGAATTTCTACTCCTCGCTCTCGCTTCTCTTCGAAGTAAGGACAAAGATCTTTCTAGCTCCGGATCAATGGGAATCAAAGACCTTGAGCGAGTTCGTCCTCTGTTCATACAACAAAGCTAAGGAGAACGTAAGCACTGACAAGTAACAAGAAGTAACAAATACTAACAAACAAGGAATGAGATAATCTCAAATAAAGTAATGAAAAAGCAATGGAAGCCGTCTCCCCGGCAACGGCGCCAATTAGACAAGGGAATAAACGCGTCGTCAATTTGTCTATCCCTAGATCAAATATAATTTATACACCTAAACAAACCTAATACAAGTATAAGGCAAGCATAGGGGTCGAACCACAAGGAGACATGCATAAACACCACATTCACTACTTAATACTTAAGCTACCTCGGAACAAGAAGTGTGAATAACTAAGAGATTAAACTAGGGATTAAGAATGATTAAAAATCAATATAACTAAGCACCAAGGGAAGTAGGTAGATGTAGTTGCCAATTGATCATGCAATAACACGGAAGCAAAGCAATGGAAAACTAAGCATGCAAGAATATCGAATTAAAGATCAATCTAACCGCCTTCCGGGGTTAATCAATTTCTCCTAACATATCCTCCATGTTTCCACACTAGAACCATATATTAGAAGGTGCAATCAAAGAACTATCGATAACAATGAACCTTAACTAAGTCAACTTCCGTTTCTTGTTAGCAAAGATTCACCTTTAATCAACTAACAATGTGCACTTGCCAGAAGATTAAAGAATATCAAACATACAAAGATTTTAATCACCATTAACAAAACCCCAACATCATAAGCATGAATCAATCAACAACTACACCATCCCCACACCCTTGGCTAGGTGACTACTCACAAATCATATTGAAAACAATATCAATCATCAAATCAATAAGCATCAACATGATCAATAAGCAATGAAGGAAAAATCAAAATAAGCAAATAAAACTAAATACAAAAGTAAAGAAAGAGAGTAAGAGATTGCTCATTAATTGAAGATGAAGATTTACAAAGATTCAATCAAGCTACTTCTTCAATATCCAAGTTCATCAATGGAAATCCACACTTTCTCTCTCTACTAATGAAGTTTCTCTCACTAGATTAGGGTTAAATTGTTTCTAAGTAATGATAGATAATGCACTAAACTCCCTACGACCTATATATATAGGTCCTTTAAAAGATACAAAAATACGAAATAAAAAGACTGCAGCTCAGCGGTGCGCGCCCGCGCAGAAGTTGTGTGTGCGCCTTCGCAGATCTTGCGCGCCCGCAGATCTGTGGGTACGGAGAATGAAACCCATGGATGCGCGCCTTCTCTCAGCAACACTGCGCGCCCGCGCTTGAGGAGTGTGCGTCCGCACACAAGGCGCACACAAGGCGCACGCAACACTCTGTTTTGACTTCTGCTTCTGATGCTGTTCCGTGCGGGTTCTCCCTGGGCTGCGCGCCCGCACACATCAAGGTCGCGCGCCCGCACACAAAGCGCGCACAAGGCGCACAAATCTTCTGTTTGTGTTCTGTTCTTGGAGCAATCCTGCGCGGGTTCTCACAGTGCTGCGCGCCCGCACACAGGGAAGTTTGGGGTGAATTGCTCTTCTTCCAATGCCTTGATTCCTACAAAACAAAAACAAAGAAAACAAGGAGAAAGGCAAACAAAGAAAAGAGGAACAAAAAGGAGAGGAAAGGGGGCAAACAAGCTACAAATGGGTGGGAAAAACCCGTAAAGAGAACACTAAATTGTGGCATAAATGCCACTCATCAAATGTCTCACCTACAACAATGTAATTATTAGTGACAAATGTATCCCATCCGAGGTGAAAAAACTCTAGTTGACGAGATGTAACTTTAGTCCCCATAAGAGTTACATCCCACACACGCCCCTTATTTCCATGCATGACTCTTACTGAATTTGTAACACGACGAAGCCACGGTCTCCACTCGGCAGGAAGATGCTACACAATAACAACCTTAAGATTATAATATCAACCGTAACATAATCATGTCTTATAATGAATGAATGATCATATTATAACTTACCAGTTTGTTGTTCATGTAGTTCTTGAATGTTATGGTTGTACATGGAAGACCTTCTTACTCCATTTTTTGTGAACACACCTTATGTGGGATTGAATAAAAGAAAAACAATGTTGCGGTGAAATATAGAAAAGAGAAAGGATGTTGTGATTAAATAACAAACTCAAATGGGGCTATTTATAGTAACCATGAATTGTGTTTAGATGTGAAAATAGGGAAAATAGTTATCCAAACACTTAATTCTTCTATTTTCGTAAATGTAAATAGTAAACCCATTGAATTTAGTGTGTGAACACCTCACCTTTTCCTACAATTGTGGTAGACCATTGAAATTGGGCGTGTGAGAAGTGTTTTCCATTTAGTTGAAGTATGCGTGTGAACAGATATTAAAATTAACATGTTGTTGGGACACTGATTTAGTGACTAATGCATTTCAGTTGAATCACAGTACCGTATAATGGACTTCCACTGATGACATTTTGAATACCACTGCAATGTTAAAATATGAAATTCATCATAAAAGGAATTCGTTTTCCAATGGGCCCCGTTTGACCCATACACCTTTCCATAGTTAATTCCATGAGGCGCGAAATATAGGATGTTTTTCCCTCTAAAAAATAGAAACCCATCCATTCTACTTATAAGAAGTAGGACAATAGTCACCTTTACACACCAAAGTACAACTCCATTACAAATCAGCTCAAATATGTCTTCAACCTCGACGGGGAGGGGATCAAATGTCAGGGGGGAGTCATTTCACAACTCGGATTCAGACATTGTGTGGGTAACTGGGAAAAGGTGCAACTGTGGCGGCAACACCATAGCGGAGTTTCGGATTTCTCTTTCGGAAACAAATCCTAGAAGGCCATACTACAAGTGCAGAAGCTTTAGCTTTTGGAAGTGGGCTAGAGAGATGATCTCATCAGAGCACCGTCCGGAAACCAAGGGTTTGCAATTATTTGGCAACACCTGGACGCAATTAAAGAAAGTGTTACAAAGATAGTGAAGATTGCATTGATTGTTGCTTTAATATTATTTGTTTTCTATGTTAAGGGTTGAACTCTCTGTATGAAGTTTAATGTTTGTGAAATAAAATTTGGTGACCTTTGCGTTATTTCAACAATGAATTTGACAGCTCCTTAAAAATAACAAATATTTTTAAACCAAAATAGAACAATCACAATATACCTAAACATGGTAACAAGCAATTTAACCATCGAAGACATAAAATAGTTCATACATACCATAAATAAGTCTCCCACATGAAGTTTAATCAGAAATAAGCAACCTACATTATAAAGTCATTACATATTACTTAGAAATACTTGAAATTAAGCAATAATAAGCCGAAAATAAAGCCACATTGAAGACTTAATAACAAAAACGCCTACTAATATCTTCAAACCCACAACGAGCAGGTTAAAACTCCTGGTCCGAATAATGTGCGGAAGAAGATGGCATGAACTGTGTACGGTATTTGGCACCACCCTGGTTAGCTTTGCAATTAGATCAATAGTAAACCAAAAAATAATTTACTTATACCGTACAAAATAATTTACTTATTCATCATAATTTCAATCAAAATAATTATTCACTTATATAGTTCCAAAATAATTATATTCAACAAAATAATTTTAATTGTTCAACAAAATAAATAAACTTAACAATGTAATTATTCAACAACATAATTTTCCCAATAAAACTATGCAAACAATGAACTTTTAATTGTTCAACAAAAGAAAGAAACTTAGCAATTTTTTTATTCAACAAAATAATTTAACCAATTTAATCGATCACATAGTTTTAGCAATTTTATTATACTAACAAAATAATTTTAGCAATTTAATTATACCTCAATGGCAACCCCGAGCTGGTGACCATAACCATGGGTGCCCCTCTGATTCACCCACGAATACACATCTTGCTTAGCCCAAAGGAGAAGGACACCACTGTAGCCATTATAGGTTCCAAATGCATCCACTTTATAAACGCCATTAAGCTGCTTTGTTATGTGGTATAACATTGAATTATCAAACCGTACCTCAGTGAATATGACAACGTCCGGTGTGTTGGCGTTGAACAACTTAGTGAATGTCTCCTTGAAAGATAGCCTATGCACATAACGAGCATTCCAAAAAACCACAACATACCCAATGGGGTAATTCAGAGTTTGAAGCAAAGCGTTGTTCTTGGTACCATAGATGGACACGTGATGGTACCTCACCTTGGTCTTTTCAGATTTGCAAGCAAACACATTAACATTCACCATCTTCATCTAATCACGAAACTCCATGACATGTGTTGGGTTTTGGTGAGTCCGACCCACCGCGGAAGGAAACCCGAGCCAAGATCACACTCACAATAATTATAACCATAAAGCATAATTAACTTAAACAACAAGATTAAGAAAGAGATTAATACCTTTGTCGCGTGCTTCGCTCACTTAATTGAGCTCTTACTTCGAAAGCTCTTAGCCTTGTTCACACGAGGACCTCCAACGAAGTCCACCTGAAACCCGAGCACCGAAAATGGTCCAATGCTTAGGAGTTAGCTAAGACCAACCTTAAAACCCGAGTAATTAATTGTGTTCAAAGGTTTTCACAATGGTGATGCCTTTTTCAACACTTACTCAAGCAATTTTCCCAATAACCCAACTTGGGTGTTTATAGGGAAAATCAAGAGTAAGAAAAGCTCACCTATCAATGTGGGAGATTTGATTTTTCCATTTTATTTTAAATCAAAAATAAAATTAATAATCAAGCTACTAATAAATCAACAAGTGGCAAGCTCACATGAGAGGTTAGGTGAGGACCATTTGGAGGAAGGGGGGGGAACAAATTTGCTCCCAACTCCCTCTCCCAAAACCGGCCAACACAACACCCCAACCCTCCAATTATTTTGCGCCACGTGGCAGCCCCACACTTGGGCACCAAGGCACCCAAGGTGGGCTGCCTTGCCACTGCTGCCCCTACGGCCCAGCAGGCCACGCACATATGTGCGGGCTACTTGGTTGAGGCCTGCTGCTAGCAAGGCGCAGCACAACACGCCATGCTGCTGTTAGCTGCTGCGGGCTGGCGCGCCATGCGTGCTGGCCCTTGCTGCTAGCTGTTGCGGCATGGCTGCTAGCAAGCATGCACATGCGCACTAGTATGCTACGGCCAACCTAGTTAGCTATGGTGCGCTAGCACGCACCGGCCAGCCTAGGCTCGGCTTGGTGCGCTTGCTAGCCACCTTGCTAAGCCATATGCCCATAGCACTTGGTTTTCTTGGTGCATTCCGATGCTAGGGGTATTTCGGTCATTTTTTGATTTATTAGTTATTTTCTCCTGTCGTCTTTTATCATTTTCGACTCGACTTCCGACGCTCGATTTCGACGCTCCAAGCTCAAATTTTCGACGTCTAAATATTAATTACTCGGCGACTCATTAATTCCTTCTTAATTAATTCGTCGCTTTGGTTCATTATTTGCTTGGGTGTGACCCGAAGGGTTCAGTCAAGATTAAGCTGTAATATTAATTATACATTAATATTACTAATTAGAAGCGGCCTCCACTCAGGCATTCCGATCACTTGACCTCACTGAATAATTAGCTTTCTAATAATTTCGAACCCTCTATCAGAATAATACACTTGTTCGAAGGACACCATTCCTTTCAATCTCCTACTTGTCCTTCCGGACAAGTGCGCATTTAGTGTATAGCCTTTTTCCTATGTCACTTAATGTCTCTTCATGAACTATAAGGTAAGATTTATTCGTCATCCTTATTATGTCCAGAAGTGTTTCTCGATCCCGAGTCCGACTGTCAATAAACAGATGGTTTCTAAAATCCATCCGAGCACGACCATGCATTTTACAGTCTCACTCTTCTAGAGGCCTTGTAAACAACAAAGACATCTTCCCTATTTTTTATAGGGGGATATTCCCAGTCTTGTAATGTAGCTTCTCTTACTGAGAGGACCTAGCCGCCCGAGTGTTGCCGTTATAATCCTCTTTTACGGCAGACGTTTGACAACATCAAAGCGGACTAGTACTCAAACAAGAGAACTCACAATACTCATGGTCGAGGAAATAGGTTCCGATAGCCATTATGAGAAGTATACTTATGATGATTTTTAATCTCATAAAGTATTCTCATAGGTCGATCCAGTATGGTTCCAAACCAATACTTGTGTAAATGATTTATGACGATCATGTCCTTGTAGCACAAGAAACGGTGCTATAAATCAAACTACACACTAATCTTAAGTGGTCATTAACCGTCCATTGTTTAAATGACCTTGATTAGGGATAATTCTCGATTATAATATTCAATGTTCACTTAATAGGTGTTTCCTTACCAAGACTGGTCTTTATACCCTATTTTGAATATTCTCAGAATCGAATGGACTCATTATTTAATCCTAAACCACAATTAAATAGCAAATTGAGTAATACAATATTGCATGAAATTTAAATTACTCCAAAACTTGAATGGTTTTTGTTAGTGTCTTACATTAAAAATGTTCAATAATTAACTAAAACACTAAACATGGAAATCAAAGCCAGTCTCCAACATGCCTGATTCCCATTGCCTCAACGTGCTTGTTGTGCTTCACTTCAGGCAAAGGTTTAGTAAGTGGATCGGCTACATTGTCACCCGTTCCAACTTTACAAATTCTGATTTCACCTTCTGATTTCCATTCTCGAATAATGTGAAACCGCCGCTTGACATGTTTGACCTTCTAATGTTCCCTTGGCTCTCTGGCCTGAGCAATAGCTCCATTGTTGTCACAATAGAGGGCTATTGGACCCTTTATTGAGGGTACATGTAGGGAATATTTCAAGCATTAACCCCAAGCTTGAACCCCACTGTGATCATACACTTAAGTATGGTGGCGTCCAAAGGGAAAGAAGCTAGAGTAAAATAGTCGCCAACAAGTTTTAGGATCTTGTAAACCGTTCATAGGGTGAAGGTTACACCCCTTAACGATCCAGGAGATCGTCAACTCCAATAGGTCTGGAACCGTGACTGGTGTTCGAGGATGAAGGTACAAATCCAACCTAAAAGAGAAAGAACTCGCCCTAATAATAGGCCTCTAATTTATTCTTCTCGTATTCATGTGCACTTTTTGACTAACATGCAATCATTAGGTTAACCCTAAACCTGTTTATCTATGTTGGTTGAATTTAATGGACAAGTAAAACTATTATTGGCGATCACTTGAATTATAATCATATTAGCCCTAAACAAGATTATTAATTATCTTATTAAGCGTGATTACAAGTACAAATTTCCTTTAAACATGCATAAAAGGCGTGATCAAGCAATAACAATGAATAATATATATCAATCAACATAATAATAATCATAATCATAATTATAAATAATCATGTTAAAGCATAATATTAATAGCAAGATCCTAGGCATGATACTAACAAGATTAATAACAAACCCTAGCATGTCACTAAGAAATAAAAATCAAAGCTTTAGCCCTAACATGATACTAACATGATATTAAGAAAGAGTAAAAGGCACCCTAAACATGACACCAGAAAGCAAGAGAAGCATCCAAACATGATACTAGGAATTAAACAAATTTAAACATGCTTTCTACAAGAATAGAGCAATAAGATTACATACTTTGATGCCTCGTATCTCTTTCTAATAACAAAATACACGCGTTAGTAACTTCAAGGAAAATTATAAAATCAGCTAATTAAATTAAATAATGAAAATAGATATTTGGGACCAACCCCTCAGAAATTATAACCTTTCACGTCTAGGGCGAAGGCAACTTCGAACTTGGCTAGGTGTTTCTAGATCTCGTGTATGCGGAATTGTGTTTGTGAAAAGCTAGAGAGATGAGAGCTTAGAGAGAATTTAGAGAATAGATTAATTGTGGAATGTAGAGGAGAATTCCTGATGATTGTGGATTGCTGATAGATTATTGTTGATGAAAAAAACGGAGGTTCAGGACCATATTTATAAGAAAACAGTCCGGAAATAGGTAGAATTTGATAAGGAATAAAACTCCACGCTGTCGCCGCAAAACCAAACTTGTCGCTTGGCGACAAGCTCTGTTGCGTAGCGACAAGGCTTGTCGCGTAGCGACAGGCCTGTCGTTTGGCGACAGCCTGGATTCCTACGCGCTTTCAAACACGAAGTGCACTTATCAATCAAAATTGACTTGTAAAGTCCGTGTGAAAACTGAAATCGTATTTTTCATAAAATAATTTTTTATTCCAAGTAAAACTTATCAAAATATAATTATTAATTCTAATTTTATTAGGACTTAAGAGAACCTTCTAGAGAATTCTAGAAGACTATAATTAAATCTAATATTTCAGGAATAATAATTAACATTGGGCCCTCCCCTAGATCATCAGGCCGCATGTAAAGATCAAACCGGGCCCAGTTTAGTATTTTGGCCATAACTTCCTCATTATTCATCGCAATTGGGCTTATAATATATCGTTGGAAAGCTCTTTGCAAGCCCCATCCAACTACACTATTATTGGACCCTTGTCGTGGACCAAACTAAACTGGATTGGCTGTTTTCATAAAATAGAGTTGTTTTTCGAAAACAGAAAGAAAGAATTTTTAAAACTAACCGCAACACCTGACCTTTCACACTTTCACTTCGTTTGATAATCAAATGACATGAGAGGTATTCATCACTAGGTTTGGTTTTGGGGAGACACAAATGGGTGTCTATAGAAGCCCCCACTTTGACTGAGTTTGGAGAAACGCAAGTTTCGAAAACAAAAGTTGAAGTATCGATAGGGACGGAGAATGATTCGGAACGTTCTGCGATCCCAAATCATTCTTGTAACACCGATACCTGCAAACTAGCGTTAGTTAAACAGATAAAAGAGTTAAGAAACGCGTATCTTGAACCGTCGAGCACACGTCTCTGAAGGTAACCGATTTGTTGCATTTTGTTTTGACGACCTTCCACAAGCTAGGGAACCCCATATTGCTGTTCTGAAGATTTTCTTCAAGCTAAAGGATACCGCTTGAAGACCGCTATGCCTGTAACTGCCCCCAATTTCCGTTGTGATAGTCTTCTGCAAGCTAGAGAACACCATCGAAGACTGCTTCGCCTAAAACGATCTCCATTGTTTTGTGACCATCTTCCGCAAGGCAGGGAACATGATCAAAGATAATTTCGCCTGAAATCACCTCCTGTTGTTGGGGACAACCCTCCACAAACTAGGGAACGCTGTCAAAGATATCTTCGCCTGAAGTCATCCTCATTTGTTGTGACAATACTCCGAAGAATATCACCGAAGACAAACGCCTGTTGATCCTTTAAAGTTCGCTTGAACTTGCTTTTGCTATGCCAGTGCGTCGGCGCTTTTGCTTGCTTGTGAACCAGTGTGTCGGCGCTTTTGCTGTTTATGAACCATTACGTCGGTGCTTTTGCTGTTTATGAACCATTATGTTGGTGCCTTTTTAATGAGCCAATGTTCAGGCTCTTTAAGCGAAGTGAGACGATCTTTTTACCAGGTCGATCGCTTGATTTAATCGTAATCGAGCCGATCATTAAATCATGTCAAGTTTCTTAGAGGGGCTAACTGGCGTACCAAGGAACCCAAACCGCTGCACGAGGTTCACATAACCATATTATGGAGCCCTGTACTCTGTCGCCGCTCCCTGGCGGTCTCATGTCCATTTGGAGCAGAGTTACGAGGATGAATTTCTGCCTTTGCTAGCGCCGGCCCCTGTTTTGTTTGAGGAGGCAGCGGTATGCTTTACCTTTTATTTTTCATTAGGTAGTCCCCTAAGTGAATTCTAATCATTTGAGTTTTATTTTATCAGGCTGGGCCTAGGGAGTTCGTCCCTCCGAGGATATCTATCCGTTACTAGGGTATGTTCGGACCGATTGAGGAGATGATTCCTCTAGCCCCCGAGGATCAACATTTTGTGGAGCGCTCCATTCCTCGTCACCAGGCTCGGGTGAGCTTATCTATTTTCTTGATTTTGTATTTGTTCTGTATTATTACTGACTTTATTCCTTTGATAGTTTTCTCGCGAGGTGGTGACAGCTATGGCGAGGTGTATAGACGCCTTTCGCAGCCAGCTTGTGAGGTTATGGAACCAAGCTATCTGTCGAGGGAACGACGTTGAGGAGGTATCTCTCTTGTCTTTCTTTTGTGTCACCTTTTATTATATTCTTTACTTGGTATCTGATCTTATTTATCTTTGCAGGGACAGCCTATTCCTTCACCCCGCACTCGGTCGAGACCCGAGGCTATGAGAGAGCCGGCTAGATCTGGCTCAAGGCGTCGTCGCACTTCTACTGGCGGCCGAGGTGGCCGGTCTAAGGCTGCTCCAATCGAGGACTCGGTTTCTTCACCTGAGGATATCTTTGCTGGGCCGACGGGCCAAGGAGGCGTGACATCGGTTCCTTCGATGGGTGGTGGGACGTACGAGGTTGGCTTGTCGTCGCAGCAGCCCTTGCAGCCTCAGCCGTTGTTGATTGATTATCGGGGTGAGCCTGGGTGGACTGGCCCTGAGCTGAGGTTTCCGCAGAATGGCGGGTCAGGGGATGGTGAGGGGCATACACCCCGGACTATAGCGTTCTTTGATATGATGTGCGTACCTGATCATCTACGGCCTCCGGCACCATAGTTTGTACCTGTGCTTATTTATTTATTTGACTTCATAGGACTTTGTCCGTTGTATTATATGACTCACATATTAGACATATTGTATATACAAACTTTTTATATTAAGCCTGTTCTATCTTTGCATTTTATTTTTCATTTTATGTGCATGTGAGTGTGTGCAATTGTGACTTAATTTTTGCGCAAAAATTTTCGTCATTTTTATTATCAATGGAGGGTATCCGACTTTCTCCCCCAAAAGAAAAAAATGAAAAATAAAATGATTTCGACCAAAAATAAGCCTAAGCTCAATTTAATCAAAAGAAAAAGGCAATGTGAATTGGATTTGTATATAGGGATATTGAATAACGGTGTGTAATGTGCAAAATCAAAGTCGAATCGAAGTCAGAAAAAATGCGGTTTGTATAACACGTAATTGTCGCTGGCGTGGACGCGTTGTCGCCACGCGTTTCCTTTGTCGCCACGCGACAAATTGTCGTTTGGCGACAGACTTATTTTTCCAAATCCTTTCAGAATTCGAAATCTGTTAAAAAATTGTTTATAAATAGCCCCCAAATCTGACGATTTCTGTATAATTCGAACAGATTAATCATGGCTTTAATTAGAAGAAATTTTGTGATTTCACTCGTGAGTGGTGTCGTTCTTTAACTGCTAAGGAGAGAAAAGAACTTGATTTTTTTCATATGGGGGGTATTTATGGCATAAAGGGGGTAGATCTTGATATAGACTTTATTCATTTCGCCTTAGAATATTGGGATCCTAATACTCATTGCTTTAGATTAGGCTATGATGAAATTTGCCCTTTACCGGAAGAGTTTGGTGCCATTCTAGGCTTTCCTTCATTAAATCTTACGGTAATGCCTAGGGTGAGTGAGTATTATTACAAAGATTATGAGCGTTTCCTTGACCTTAGGGGTAAAGATCTAAAAAACATAGTGCATGGTAATAATGTTGATTTAAAAGAATTTGCACGTTTTTATTTTGATAGACCACGCTCTAAATCTTTTCATGTTTATAGGAGAAGAGCTTTCCTCTTTTGCATGCTTAGCCAAACTTCTTACTAGTGGTAAAAATAATGATAGTCAAGCAATTATAATATCTGTGCTAGAACAAATTGAATCTGGGAGAAATCCAATGCCGTTGATCGTTGGAGAGACTATGCATAGTCTTGATGAATTGAAAAAGAATCCAGAAGCACCTCTTCAAGGCTCTCCAATTTTATTACAGGTAGAAAAATAATATTCTTAATTACAGATATTAAAAAACATATTTTTGTATAGCAATACTAATTATGTGCATTGATTTTTTGCAGATGTGGCTCATGGAGAGACTAGAATTAATTAGTCCTCCTGATAATATTGACAAATATACCCCCAATTGCTTTGTTCGTCGAAAGAAATGTTTCTCCTTGAAGATGGGTCGTCATGAATGGGGCAAAGTTTTTGCTTGTTGTGACTTCCCCATTAAATGGGTCGTTCCCTGGTAGAAGCTTGAAAAGATGATTGGTTGTAATACCCAACCCTTTTTCCGTCTTCCTAGTTTGTCAAAATTGACCTTTTATTATCCCTGTAGAGTAAAGAGGCAATATGGGATTGAGCATACCATTCCTACGGGAGATCTTCGTCGCCCTTATGAATTCCCGTTTCACAAGAAGTTGAAAGATTTGACAAGTATTGGTGTGCTAGACCTTTATGGGAAGTGATTACCCAATAGGTTCCACCTTCTTTGTCCAATGAGGTGAAGCAATGGTTGATTGGTAGATCTCAAAAGGACCGAGCCAAAGTAGAGAAGACCAACGTGAAGACTCGCCTTGGTGACAAGAAAATTCCTGCTAAGGAACACCTAGGTGAAAGAGTTGAGTTTAAGACTCTTGTGATACCTAAGAAGAAGAGTGCTAATACAGACAAAGGGAAAAGAAAGGTGGACTCTATAGAAAAGAAGTTTTGGGTAGAGAAAAAGCATGGAGTTTTAGCTGTGGGAGAGACTATCCATACTAAAATCAAATGTAGATCCTCTAATGGATGTCTCTTAGCAAAAGTGATGGATGAAGAGGAAGATTCTGACAAGAATTGGAAAAGGATTAAGAAAGAAAAGAAAGATTAGAGCATTGCTTTTCCTTCAATTTATTAGACAATTTAAGTTTTTTCTTTTTTTTAAGTTAATTTTAATTTTTTAAGCTTTATCTAAATTCCATCAATAATGTAATTCTTTATTTATTAATGCAATTTCAGCTTTTTAATTAAATTAACTTTACATTTGATTATTTAAAGCAATGAAAACAACTTAAAATATGTTTTTTCCGAAAAAATTTCTTCAAGTACGGAAGTCGAAAAAATTTCCAGAATGCACCAAAGTTGTCCAGATGTCCGCAGAAAATTGGCGCTGCTCATACGAGTCTGTCGCCAGACTTTTCCACTTGTCGCCTGGCGACACACTTGTCGTTTGGCGACAAGGTCTCTTTTTTTTTTTTTTTTTTTTTTTTTTTTTTTTACGCTTATGCTTTTGTCGATGCTGGGACGTGAAATTCTTAATAATGAAAGTGGCCGCACCCTTTAAAGGGTTGCCTACGTATCCTTTCTTAAGGAATCAGGCTAAACGTAGCTCTCTTGAGTGTCCTACTCAAGTAATTATCGGTAATACTTCTTAAGTTGGTCAAGATTAGTCATGTTTGAGAATGCATTGCCGTCCATGTCAGTTAATTGAACTGCGCCTCCTGACAAGATTGTTTTGACAATGTATGCTCCGTACCAATTGGGCCTGAATTTGCCTCTTGGATCCAAAACATTTTTCCTTAGTGGTTTTAGTACCAAGTCTCTAACCTTGATGTTTCTTGTCTTGACCTTCTTGTTGAAGTGTCTAGCCATACGAGTTTGGTAGCATTGGTTATGATGTAGAGCTTCTAGTCGTTTTTCGTCAAGTAGAATTAACTCTTCATACCGTGCTCTAGTCCATTCAACTTCATCGAGTTTACTTTCTAACACAATGCGTAGAGAAGGTATTTCTAGTTCTACAGGGTGTATGGCATCCATTCCATAGACTAGGGCGAATGGCGTGTTTCCTGTTGACGTTCGAATTGATGTGCGATAACCCCAAAGTGCAAAATGGAGTTTGTCAGGGCAATCCTTGTAATTTTCTGTCATTTTCTTGATGATAGTCTTTAAATTTTTATTAGCTGCCTTAACTGCTCCATTTGCTTGAGGTCTATAAGGGGAAGAATGGTGATGTTGAATACCATACTTTTGTAACAATTCTTCACATTCGGCTTGAAAGTGAGTTCCATTGTCACTTATCATCTCATGTGGGACTCCGTATCGACAGATTATGTTCCTTTCGATAAAGAGTGCTACATGTTTTGCAGTGAGTTTAGCATATGATTGTGCTTCAACCCACTTTGTGAAGTAATCGATTGCTACCAAGATGTACTCGTGACCTCCTGTTCCAGGAAGTGTGATTTTTCCGATTATATTGATTCCCCATGTTGGAATGGCCATGGTGAGGTGTAGGTCTAGAGAAGAGATGGAGGAATATGTTGCAAATTTGCATAAATTTGGCACTTAAGGCATCTTTTTACACATTGATGACAATCCCTATTCATGGTAGTCCAATAATATCCTTCTCGCATTATCTTTTAGACTAGCATTTTGCCATTAACGTGCGTTCCACATACTCCTTCGTGGACTATTCTCATATATCTTTGAGCGTCCGTCTTGCCTACACATAATAGGGCTCGACCTTTAGGTACCCTTTTGTGTAACTCATCATTTATGAGTACTTATTGGGAAGCCAAAAGTCTTAAAGCTCATTTTGCTCTTTTGTCAGCATGAGGAGGGTATTCTCCTTTAGTGACATAATTGAGTATATTAGTATACCATGGTTCTTCTTCTTCTTCTTCTTCTTGGATTGTTTCATCATCCTTTATAGCTTGAATGTATGCTGGTGTGTGTCTTTTCTATATAGTTAGAGGCATTTGCTCAATATCCTTAGGAATCCTAACCATTGAGGCTAGTCTTGCCAAGGCATCGGCAAATTGGTTTTCTTCTCTAGGTAGATATGTGTATTCTACCTTTTCCAGTTGGTCGGTGAGAGTTTCTAGATAGGTTTGGTAAGGGGCTAAGCTTTCGCTCCTTACTTTCCATCTTTTGGAGATTTGGTTGATGATCAAAGAAGAATCTCCGAATATTCGAAGTTTCTTTACACCCAATGCTAAAGCTGTTTCGAGGCCTACCACGCATGCTTCATATTCTGCAGCGTTGTTGGTAACGTCGAAATCTAACTTTATTGAAATTGGAACATGCTCCTCTTTAGGTGATACTAATACGACTCCTACGCCACATCCCTTTTGGTTCGAGGCTCCATCGAAGTATAAGGTCCAAGTATCATTTTCCGTGACCATCAAGTCTTCATCTGGAAATTCATTGTCGTGTATTGGTGTCGAATCTTCTATTGGAAAGTCCGCTAAGAAGTCCGATACTTCTTATTTAGTCGTAGGTTCTTGTCCACAAGGAAAATGATCCTCGGCATCCTCGAAGACTTCCTCCTCTTCTTCAATGGCTTCGACAGGTTTAATTAGTTTCGAGGGGTCAACCTGATTTTCCTCATCGGAAATAGCTAAGGAATCCGACAATGGTGCATTATTGATACTTGGCTTCTTGCTTGCAGGGGGCAATGGAAGTTTGTTGTTATCAATTAAATCTTGGATTGTTTCCTTTAGCTTCCAACAATTTTCTGTGAGATGGCCCCTACCCTGATGATACTTGCAATGTGCATTGGGGTTCCAGCTAGCCGTTCTCTTTTCGACAGGTGGATCCCCAAGCTGTCCAATGGGAGTTATAAGACCTTTTTCATGTAAGCGTTCGAATGCGGTGTCATAACTCATACCAATAGGAGTAAAGTTCCTCCTAAATGGTTTATTTTGTCCTTGATTATTCATAGCGAGGACTTCATTCAAATTAAAGGTGCTAACATTATTTGAGTGGGTGGTTTTGGAAGAAGAAGGATTGTCATTCTTCTTACCTTTCCAGCCACTATTAGAGTTACTATTGTTAGCATCTTTTTGTTTAGCTAGGTCGTCTTCAATATTGATACCAATGTCATAGACGTTCTTGAAAGTGTTCAAGTTATTTTGGTATTTGAGATGCTTAGAATATTTTTCTTGGAGGTTCTTGATGAACATCCTCACAGATTCTTTCTTACTAGGCACCTCAACCATCTTTGCAGAAGTTTCCCTTCATTTATTAAAGAAGGAAGTAAAGCCTTCATTCTCATTCTGCTTAAGTATTTCAAGTTCCCTATGATCAGTTTCAACTTGAACATTGCATTTATATCTATCAATGAAGGCGTTTACAATTGACTCCCAACTAGAGGTTTTCTCTTTATCAAGAGAAAAGTACCATTGCTGACAAACAGTTTCTAAAGATAGAGAAAACACAGAATGAAAAGCTTTCTTATCTATTCCCTTAATATTCATTACAGTTTCAAAGGCTCTTAAATGAAAATAAGGGTTATCCATTGCCTTGAATTTCGGGATGTCGTTGGCATTGAACTTCTGCGGAAGAAGATCTTTGTCCACCGAGACCCCTTATGAGCTAATGCCCTGGAATCTATAGTCATTGGATAATCTGCTCAAACTTTCCTGGATGAGCTCCATTTGCTATTGTCTCACAGGGTCATTGATTTGAAGAGTCAGATTCTTCAACATTTCAGCCATGTTAGCCACTTGTCCCTTGAGTTCGTTGACTTCTTCCTGACTTGCCATTATCTTCTTAGCTTTCCTTTTTCGACTGATCGGCTTATCAAAGAGTGAGACTTGAACGAAAGTATTATCCTTGATTAAACGCCCTTCCTTTCTTGACCACGCGCTATTGATTAAACCATATTTGTTTTAATGACTTGACTAAAGTTGACTTTGATTTTATGGTTTTAAATAAAGCAAAAATAGGGTGCATTTTTTTGGGAATGGGTTCAAACAAGTGGTTTAATTGGATAATTAATATCCGACTTACTTCCCTAAAATAAATGACGGAAAACACGCATTTAAGATTCTCTAGACATGGTCAAGGTGTGACATACATGTTAAGTGTGTGCTTTATAAGTGAGTGCAAGTGACATGGTTTGACTCTTGTATATGACCATGGGACTAAGTGCCTAGACTCAGTTAAGGACTTAAATATGGCTAAAGCTATTAACAAATTGGTTAAACTGATTAGCAGACTGTTTAATTAGACTCGTCGTGATGACTCGAGTAAAAATCTGGACTGTCGCCGGAACAACAGAACTGTCGCCACAGTTTGAAGCTTGTCGCCAAACGACAAATTTGTCGCCAGGAGACAAACAGTAAACTGCGGCGCCACAGCCCAAACTTCTACGCCATTGCTGGAACATAAATCTGGGACTGTTTCTAGTAAGTTTACTCTAAGGGGACATGCCTACAGTCGTACTAAGTCAGATTGAATACTTTGTTAGTCTTTAATTAGTCAAATTAATTAATTAATTAGTTAGACAAAGTCCTTTTTAGTCATTAATTAGTTTATTTGGACTTAAACACAAGTCAAACAAACGCTTAGCACATATAGGGTATGCACAAGCAAAGAATGCACAAATAGCTCAAATAGTCACAATATGATGCAATGAGTTTGCAACCTAACCATGGCTCTAGTTCTCTAAAGTTCAAGGATATGGGTTAGTCAAAGAGGGTCCATGGTTATGAGTCCGGATGCATCGCGCGGAAGCCTTACCTTTGGAAGGGTTGGCGCGTATGGATGGGACCCCGCAAGTTAAAAACTTGCTTCCACGGTTTGGTGGATTCACAAACTCGGATGTACCCGTCGTTGCCAGGAGCGTTTGATTGGGTAGATGGAGCGTGAACCCCTATAGGGTTATGTCCATATGTAGAACACATATGGGTTTCAGAAAAGAGAGAAAAACTCAATCAGGAAGTAGAATCGAGCCAACAGTGCTAGAAATGGTCAAATCAAGAAGGCAGAGTTCTGGCTCGGTATTGGAAGAACTTGGCGCCAGACTACAGGGACTGTCGCCGCAAAAGTACCCCTGTCGCCAAGCGACAGAACTGTCGCCAAGCGAGAGAAGCACTTTACAAGCGACAAGCCCTGTTTTCTAAACGCTAGTTCCTACATGCCTCAGCAGGTATCTACGTTCTTAGAATTTTCCAAATTTCACAGCATTATTTCAATTCTAGTTTTGAAAGATATTTATCAAGTTTCCTACGTGTAAAAATCCTATGTTTTTGACTCATTTCGGATGGTCTATCCAATGAGGACCTTTTTTTATGCATATGATAATAATGCTAATCAAAATTACGCACCTGAAATACTTAGAACTTTTCGAGTCTCATCCACTCATTCTAAATCATTGCCTAAATAAATTTTAGGAATTAAAATAGAAATCATCCCTAGTGGAGTCGCTAAAAACTGTAGGGAATATTTCAAGCATTAACCCCAAGCTTGAACCCCACTGTGATCATACACTTAAGTATGGTGGCGTCCAAAGGGAAAGAAGCTAGAGTAAAAGAGTCGCCAACAAGTTTTAGGAACTTGTAAACCATTCACAGGGTGAAGGTTACACCCCTTAACGATCCAGGAGATCGTCAACTACAATAGGTCTGGAACCATGACTGGTGTTTGGGGATGAAGGTACAAATCCAACCTAAAAGAGAAAGAACTCGCCCTAATAATCGGCCTCTACTTTATTCTTCTCGTATTCATGTGCGCTTTCTGACTAACATGCAATCATTAGGTTAATCCTAAACCTGTTTATCTATGTTGGTTGAATTTAATGCACAAGTAAAACTATTATTGGCGATCACTTGAATTATAATCATATTAGCCCAAAACAAGATTATTAATTATCTTATTAAGCGTGATTACAAGTACAAATTCCCTTTAAACATGCATAAAAGGCGTGATCAAGCAATAACAATGAATAATATATATCAATCAACATAATATTAATCATAATCATAATTATAAATAATCATGTTAAAGCATAATATTAATAGCAAGATCCTAGGCATGATACTAACAAGATTAATAACAAACCCTAGCATGTCACTAAGCAATAAAAATCAAAGCTTTAGCCCTAACATGATACTAACATGATATTAGGAAAGAGTAAAAGACACCCTAAACAAGATACTAGAAAGCAAGAGAAGCATCCTAACATGATACTAGGAATTAAACAAATTTAAACATGCTTTCTTCAAGAATAGAGCAATACTTTGATGCCTCGTATCTCTTTCTAATAACAAAATACACGCGTTAGTAACTTCAAGGAAAAGTATAAAATCAAACAATTAAATTAAATAATGGAAACAGAGATTTGGGACCAAACCCTCAGAAATCATAACCTTTCACGTCTAGGGCGAAGGCAACTTCGAACTTGGCTAGGTGTTTCTAGATCTCGTGTATGCGGAATTGTGTTTGTGAAAAGCTAGAGAGATGAGAGCTTAGAGAGAATTTAGAGAATAGATTAATTGTGGAATGTAGAGGAGAATTCCTGATGATTGTGGATTGCTGATAGATTATTGTTGATGAATAAAAACGGAGGTTCAGGACTCTATTTATAAGAAAACAGTCCGGAAATAGGTAGAATTTGATAAGGAATAAAACTCCACGTTGTCGCCGCAAAACCAAACTTGTCGCTTGGCGACAAGCTCTGTCGCATAACGACAGGCCTGTCGTTTGGCGACAGGCCTGTCGTTTGGCGACAGCCTGGATTCCTACGTGCTTTCAAACACGAAGTGCACTTATCAATCAAAATTGACTTGAAAAGTCCGTATGAAAACTGAAATCATATTTTTCATAAAATAATGTTTTATTCCAAGTAAAACTTATCAAAATATAATTATTAATTCTAATTTTATTAGGATTTAAGAGAACCTTCTAGAGAATTCTAGAAGACTATAATTAATTTTAATAACTTCAGGAATAATAATTAACATTGGGCCCTCCCCTAGATCATCGGGCCGCATGTAAAGATCAAACCGGGCCCAATTTAGTATTTTGGCCATAACTTCCTCATTATTCATCGGAATTGGGCTTATAATATATCGTTGGAAAGCTCTTTGCAAACCCCATCCAACTACACTATTATTGGACCTTGTCGTGCACCAAACTAAACTGGATTGGCTGTTTTCATAAAATAGAGTTGTTTTTCGAAAACAGAAAGAAAGAATTTTTAAAACTAACCGCAACACCTGACCTTTCACACTT
Source organism: Chenopodium album (assembly GCF_948465745.1). Lineage (NCBI taxonomy): Eukaryota > Viridiplantae > Streptophyta > Magnoliopsida > Caryophyllales > Amaranthaceae > Chenopodium > Chenopodium album. Next base: position 22,773,158 of record NC_137846.1, on the reverse strand, counting down.
TCACTTCGTTCGATAATCAAATGACATGAGAGGTATTCATCATTGGGTTTGGTTTTAGGGAGACACAAATGGGTGTCTACAGTACAACATCAAGTTTACCAACGAACTTACGAATCCAAACAGCCTCCTTAGCCGCTTCAGCAGCTGCCAAGTATTCGGCTTCAGTTGTAGAATCTGCAGTTGTGCTCTTCTTGACACTCTTGCAACTAAACACTCCTCCATTTAGACAGAACACATATCCAGATTGCAATTTGAAATCGTCTTTGTCTGTCTAGAAGCTCGCGTTGGTATAATCTTCAACAACTAATTCCTCTGAAACACCATACACCAGGAATTTATCCTTGTTCCTTTTCAGGTACTTTAGGATATTCTTGGCCGCAGTCCAATGGGCCTCTCTTGGGTCTGATTGGTAACGACTTGTAGCACTCAAGGCAGACGATACATCTGGCCTAGTACATATCATGTCATACATGATCGATCCAATAAGCGAAGCATATGGAATCTGATTCATCCTTTCCCGCTCATCAAGTGTCTGTGGACACTGCTTCTTGCTTAGGGTTATGCCATGTGACATGGGTAGGTGACCTCTCTTGGCCTCCTCCATGCCGAATCGAGCCAGTAACTTATCAATATAAGTACTTTGGCTCAATCCAATCATCCTTTTCTATCTATCCCTATAAATCTTGATGCCTAGTATGTACTGAGCCTCTCCCAAGTCTTTCATTGAAAAACACTTTCCGAGCAAGGCCTTTACAGACTCTAACAACGGAATGATGTTTCCAATGAGCAATATGTCATCGACATATAATACTAGGAAGGCGATGTCACTCCCATTGACCTTCTTGTAAACATAAGATTCATCTAGATTCTTGATAAAACAAAACTTACTGATGGCTTCATTAAATCGCAGATTCCAACTCCTGCTAGCTTTCTTTAGCCCATAAATAGACTTTCCAAGCTTATAAACTTTCCCAGCATTATTTTCGTTGACAAAACCTTCAGGCTGTGTCATATACATAGTTTCTTCCAGAATACCATTGAGGAAGATGGTTTTCACGTCCATCTTCCATATTTCATAGTTGTAATATGCAGCAATCGCTAGGAGGATCCGAATGGATTTAAGCATTGCGACTAGAGAAAAGGTTTCATCGTAATCAATACCATGAACTTGCCTGTAACCTTTTGCTACCAATCTAGCTTTGTAAATGAATACATTTCCATCTTTGTCGATTTTCAACTTGAAAATCCACTAACATCCGATAGGTGTGTAACCTTCAGGTAAGTCAACCAAGTCCAGACTTGATTTTCAAACATGGAATCCATTTCAGATCTCATGGCCTCTTGCCATTTAGCAGTGTCAGTGCTTGTCATCGCTTGCTTGTAGGTTGCCGGTTTATCTCCATCCATAATCAGGATGTCCTGATTCTCGATTAATACTATACCAAGAAATGTATCAGGTTGAGATCTCGGCCTCTGAGACCTATGAAGGGTAACGGACTGAGCATTTGCATTGTCGGTTTGACTTTGCATATTTTGACCAGCGTCAACAGATGCTGTTTGAGCACTTTGACTGTCAATCTGATTTTGTTGCTCATCCTCTCGAACTTCATCGAGTTCGATTTTCCTCCCACTTGTCATTTTGGAAAGGTGCTCCTTCTCCAAAAAGACACCATCGTGAGCAACAAAAACTTTGTTCTTCGATTTGTTGTAGAAGTAATACCCTTTGGTTTCTTTTGGGTAGCCTACAAAGTAAACCTTGTCAGATTTAGGATGAAGTTTGTCAGAAATTAATTTCTTGACATATGCTTCGCATCCCCATATCTTTAGAAAAGACAACCTAGGAGGTTTCTTCGTCCATAGCTCGTATAGAGTCTTTTCTACAGCTTTTGATGGAGCACGGTTCAGTGTTAGTGCCGCAGTTAGAAGTGCATGTCCCCAGAAAGAGATAGGAAGATCACTAAGACCCATTGTAGATCGTACCATGTCTAACTAGGTTCGATTTCTCCTTTCGGATACTCCATTCTATTGTGGAGTTCCTGGAGGTGTCAATTCTGAAAGTATACCCTTATCTTTCAGATGGTCATCGAATTCTTGGCTCAAGTATTCACCACCTCGATCCGATCGAAGGGCTTTGATTTTCTTGCCAAGCTAATTCTCAACTTCACTCTGAAATTCTTTTAACTTTTCAAACGATTTAGATTTGTGCGACATGAGGTAGACATAACCATATGTACTATAGTCGTCTGTGAAGGTGATAAAATATCGATGTCCGTTTCTTGTGGCGGAGCGCATTGTACCACATACATCGGTATGTATTAGACCCAATAAGTCTCCTGCCCTTTCTCCCAACTTGGAGAATGACTGCTTAATCATCTTACCTAATAAAAATCCTTCGCAATTCTCAAACGATTCTAAATCGAAAGAGTCAAGAACACCTTCGTGTAGAAGTTTCTTGATGCGTTTGATGTTAATGTGGCCAAGACGACAGTGCCACAATTACGTTTGATTCGACTCCATGGTTTTTAGCCCTTTTGGTGGTATTATTCACATTATAAACTTGTTTGTCCAAAGAAAGCACATAAGGACCATTTTCAGAATGTGCAATACCATATAAAACATTATCGAGATAAAAAGAACATTCATTGTTATTTACTCGAAATTCAAATCCCTTGGACCTAGAGGGCAAAGATAAACTGAGAGTTCCTACGGATACGGCTGCAATTCTGGCTCCATTGCCGACCCGGAGTTCTACCTCTTCGTTCGCTAGCTTCCTAATGTTCCTTAGTCCCTGAGAATTGGAACAAAGGTGTGAGCCACATCCGATATCTAATACCCATGATGTTGAGCTAGTGAAGTTTAAATCTATAACAAATATACCTGATCCAGAAGCAACGGTTCCGTTCTTCTTATCTTCCTTGAACTTGAGGCAATATCTCTTCCAATGTCCCTTCTTCTTTCAATAGAAGCATTCGGAATCAGATTTAGAAGACGTTACCTTCTTCTCCTTGTAATCCTTGGTAGCTTTAGACTTAGGCGGAAAGGTCTTCTTTTTACCTTTCCCCTTAAAGACTTTCTTCTTCTTGCCTGAGAATTTGAACGGCTTGCCCATTTTTATCATGACCATGTCATGCTTCCCCTCATCCTTGAGCGTTTTCTCGGCTTGCTTCAACATACCATGAAGCTCGGTGAGGGTTTTCTCCATGATGTGCATATTATAGTTCATCTTGAACTGATCATAACCTTTGTGTAGCGAGTGGAGAATGATGTCAATTGCCATCTCGGTTGAATACCCCGTATCAAGATTTTCCATGTTCTCAAACAATCCTATCATTTTGAGTACATGTGGGCTGACTAGATGTCCTTTCTTGAGGTTACTCTCAAGGATCTGCCTGTGGGTTTCAAACCTTTCAGTTCGGGCCTGCTCTGGGAACATGTTCTACAGCTTAGAAATGATCTCAAAAGCTGTCTCCTTTTCAAAGAAAGTCTTTTGAAGCTCGGGAGACATTGTGTCCAACATGATGCATTTGACATCCCGATTGGCACTTTGCCATCGGTTTAGGGCAGCCTGAGTTACCGACTCATTGGGAGTCTCGGGCATTTCCTCATCAAGGACATATTCCTTTTGTTCTTGCATGAGAACTATACGCAAGATCCTTTGCCAATCAAGAAAGTTTGGCCCATTCAACTTCTCCTTGTCAAGAATTGAGCGCAACAAGAATTGGTTGTTTGAGTTATTGAAGAAATGATTCTACAATTGAAAGAATTTGAAATGAAAATCCATTCATAATGCTTAAATAAGATTGAAATCATGCATTTTAATCAAACTTATTTAAACGTCTTATTCATACATTAAAATTGTCCCCGTTTTGGTGAGAATAAGTCGATTCCAAGATCCAAAGAAACAAAGAGTAGTTAAGCATGCTTTGGCTTGTCTTAACACTCAATCTCCTAAGGTAAGCAACTCTTTGCTAATGGCTCCAAGCCACTCTCGATTGGATAAATCGTCGCATCTAATGCTCTCTCAACAACTTATCCACTTTACCACGACATGTTAGGACTCAATCACTCATATGGTTGAGTATAACCAAAACCAACTTGCATACCCGGTATGCCTTAGGTATCCTAGGGAGTAATAGTGATACCTCGCTTTGGCGTAGCCCATCACTACTCTCAATAGGTCGATAAGTGTTGTTTTGGAATGGCAATTTCACTCAATATGGGACTTAGGGTTTCTATGTTGGTTGATTTAAGTGAACTTAATTAATCATCATAACATTTGAAATCCTAAACATGCATCTAACATATAATTCATATATAAATATTCATAAATATATATCGAAAACATAAATAAAGATGCATTTGGCAACTAGCATGACCCCTTGTGTCTTCAAGTCTTCAAGGGACGGCTTTTGCAACTTCATGGCTTCGTCTTCTAAGAACCTTCGTCTTCAAGACATAACCATAATTATGCAAATACTAGTATCTACGATTAAGACTAATCTAAATATTAAGGTACAAAAATACTCAACGGTTCGCAGACCGTATTTAGATTTACAAAAATACATCACGGATCGCAGTCCGTATTTTCTATCCTAATCGGACCCCACTAGTTGCCATTTTACAAAACTTGTGAGAGAATATACATTCCATTCATCCATTCACTATTTGTGAATGGCCCATGCATTTTACAACGATAAAACTAGTAACAATGCATAAAACGCGTGTAAACTAGTAACTAATTTAGGCCGTTAATCCAATTAACATGCCTAATTAAAACTAGTCAAAGTTGTTTAATTGATTATGTAATTTAGCGCAATTAATAATTGAAGCTCCCACTAAATTCTGCATCCATCTTAATTAATCCAATTAATTAAGTCGGTAAACCCAAATATTTGCCAAAATTAAATTTTGCAAATGCCGCTAAAAAACCGAGGCCTAGCCTCCAACATTTATTAAAATAATTAAAACCAAATTAAATTAATAAAAATAATTAAAACAACAAAATAAGCAAACATAAAGCCAACCGCATTCACGTGGCTTACGCACTAAGTACGTGCCATATACAAGCCAAGGTCGTCTAGCAACCCCGGACTATACGGCTTGGTGCATATGCCTTCACCACCCCACGTAGCACGAACTAGGCCGAGCTTAGTAGCGTTTGCTACGGGTTACCTAGTGCTAGGCACACGCACTAAGGCTGCTTGCCTCTTCGCACCAAGCACCAAGCAACGCACACACACCCACTCAATGCACGCACCAGCCATGGCTAGCCACGGCTAGCACAGCAGCACGCAAGTTGCGCGCGCACAGCACGATGCCGCACAATGCTGTTGCTCATTGCTGGCTGGCGCGCCATGATGCTGGCAGTGAGCAGCAGCCACTCACACAACATAGCCGCAGCGCGGTGCTGCTTGGCTGGTGCTGCTGTGTTGCTGCTGCGACTGGGCGCACTAGCCACGCTGCTAGTGTGTGGCGCGCACCAGGCATCACCAACCTTGGCAGCCACATGCGGGCTGCACAGCAGCCCGGCTAGCCGAAGGTTGTTGTCTTGGTTTGCGTGCCATACTCTCGGGATTTAAAAATCGAGTTTTTGCGTGACTAAATAATTAATTCTAAATTATTTTTAGAACTAATTTAATGAGCAAAATGAAAAATTAATACAAGTCCAACATTAATTAAAAATTCATAAAAGTGCATACAACCAAAATTATTTCTAAGAACCATTCTTTAGTAAAATTGGTTTAACTTGATGCAATAAAATAATAAATAAAGGGCAATCACTCACTCTTAATTTAATTAATTTAAATTAATCATGAGATTTTGACAAAATAAAAGGGAGTTGGAAATATGAACACAAAGTTCAATTTAAAGATTCCAACTTTAACACTTGTGAATCCTTGAAAAATTATATCTTCCAATATGAAGATAAATGAAATTTCTATCACAAGATTCAAACTTTATGATTCCAATCAACTTAATACATGATTAAATCAAAATTTCAACCAAAAATTCATGGAATTTAGTAACTCAAAGTTTCAATCATTTAAAACAATTGAAGATTAAATCTTTAGTACTTGGAAGCAACAAAGAACAACCTTTTCACACTTAATGCAATTAATTTGCAATTATGTGAAAAATAAAATAAAAATTTCAAGCACCAATTACTACCCAGTAACCATGCTTAAAGAGGTTTAAAATTGCATATAAATTATGGAAAGAACCAAATACATAACCACCATGAATATGCCATAAAGATTCAAGGTTGAAAGCCTTAAAATTTTTTGTCAAAACGAAAAATCCCTCAAAAAAGGCATTTCTAGTCGTTTTTTGGCTAAAAACACAGTCATAAAAGGGTAAAACCATTTCCAGAACGCCTTTTCCACCCAAAATTCACTATTTTTGGGCGAAAAAATCTGGGTTCGGGGCTGAAATCAGCTATAATACGGGCTTAAAAAAAATAAAACCGAGCTACTAATCTTATTAACAACTTAAAACCAGAAAAATTAAGCCATAAAAATACCTTGAAAAATCTGATTATAAAATAAATGAGCAAGGCTCCGATACTGCTGTTGGGTTTCGAGGAGTCCGACCCACCACGGAAGGAAACCCGAGCCAAGATCACACTCATAATAATTATAACCATAAAACATAATTAACTTAAACAAAAAGATTAAGAAAGAGATTAATACCTTTGCCGCGTGCTTCGCTCACTTAATTGAGCTCTTACTTCGAAAGCTCTTAGCCCCGCTCACACCAGACCTCCAACGAAGTCCACCCGCAACCCGAGCACCGAAAATGGTCCAATGCTTAGAAGTTAGCTAAGCCCGACCTTAAAACTCAAGTAATTAATTGTGTTCAAAGGATTTCACAATGTTGATACCTTTTTCAACACTTACTCAAGCAATTTTCCCAATACCCCAACTTGGGTATTTATAGGGAAAATCAAGAGTGAGAAAAGCTCACCCATCAATCTGGGAGATTTGATTTTTCCATTTTATTTTAAATCAAAACTAAAATTAATAATCAAGCTACTAATAAATCAACAAGTGGCAAGCTGACATGAGAGGTTAGGTGAGGACCATTTGGAGAGGGGGGGGGAACCAAACTTGCTCCCCACTTCCTCCCCCAAAACCGGCCAACACAACACCCCAACCCTCCAATTATTTCGCGCCACGTGGCAGCCCCACACTTGGGCACCAAGGCACCAAAGGTGGGCTGCCTTGCTGCTGCTGCCCCTACGGCCCAGCAGGCCACGCACATATGTGCGAGCTGCTTGGCCGAGGCCTACTGCTTGCAAGGCGCAGCACAGCACGCCATGCTGCTGGTAGTTGCTGCGGGCTGGCGCGCTATGCGTGCTGGCCCTTGCTACTAGCTGTTGCGGCATGGCTGCTAGCAAGTACGCACATGCGTGCTAGTATGCTGCGGCCAGCCTAGCTAGCCATGATGCGCTAGCATGCACTAGCCAACCTAGGCTCGGCTTGGTGCGCTTGCTAGCCACCTTGCTAGGCCATATGCCCCTAGCACTCGGTTTTCTCGGGACATTCCGATGCTAGGGTTATTTTGGTCATTTTGTTGATTTATTAGTAATTTTCTCGTCTCGTCTTTTATCATTGACTCGACTTCCGACGCTCGGTTTCGATGCTCCAAGCTCGAATTTCCGACGTCTAAATATTAATTACTCGGTCGATTCATTAATTCCTTCCGAATTAATTCGTCGCTTCGGTTCGTTAGTTGCTTGGGTGTGACCCGAAGGGTTCAGTCAAGTTTAAGCTTTAATATTAATTATACATTAATATTACTAATCGGAAGCGGCCTCCACCTAGGCATTCCGATCACTTGACCTCACTGAATAATTAGCTTTCTAATAATTCTAAACCCTCTATCAGAATAATAAACTTGTTCGAAGAACACCATTCCTTTCAACATGTATATCAACACTTTTGTAGGAAAAGAATAAGTGTCTTTCTTCAACAGGGAGGGTATACAGGGGCAACGACTAAATTCTCACCTTCGGCTTCAAATCAACTATTGGAACAAGTTCTTAAGGAATAAAGGTTTCATCCTCACCTCTTTGTGTTGCACATACCCACTTCACGTAGGCATCGACGCTTTTCTTCATGTACCCTTCCAGATCAGAGAGGATTGGGTAATAAGATGGGTGAGCATCATTGTCTCCTACCTCCATCACTCTTTTACCGGGATTGGGTCTCGCATCTGGTAGAAGTCCGTATGGTTTGCATAGTACGGAGTTTCGTTGAAATTAACCTCAGGCTCGGTGGTTGCAACAAAGGGACGAAAGTAAAAGATGGGCTCAATTGGATGTGGTTGCATGGGTACTCCCCTAACACTGTACATTGGTTGTAGGGGTTGTGGAGATAGGGCGTTTAGGTGTGACATTTTGAGGAAAATTTTTTTAAGGCTGTTTTTTTATAGAAGGGAAATGAAAAGGCAATGAGTTTTTTTTTGCTATAGAAGGTGTTTTTGATGAAGCTACTGACCCTTAAGCTACCACAATAAAAAAAAAATTAAAGTGGGCATCGATAATGAGGAAAACAACCTAGCAAATCTGATAAAATTTCATGGTAGCAAGTAACCCAGACATACTGTTTCGTTGAGTTGAGCAAGTAAAACCTACAACCGACACACTTTTCCTAGGAAGTGACCTTTTTTTCAAAATGTGGAATACTACGTTGTACTTCAAACACACTAAATACAAATTTAACATACTAAAAACAAAGAAAAAGCTTTGAATTTTAATTGCACAACTTTTATTAAGATCATTCATAAACGTAGTTGGAGAGAACATTAAATTTTAAAGTTAGGTTTTTTGTATGAAAGGTTGCAATGTAAGGGTACATTTTATGTAGGTGTTTTCTTTAGAGAGTTGGCTTGAACAAACTTCAAACACTGACTTAACTTTTTATGAAGAATCCCATAAAATCTTGAAAACAGACTTACATTTGATACCACTGACATATTTTTTTACTGGACTGAACAAATGAATCCTACTACTGGCATTAATGTAATATAGTATACCTATCTAAAGACAAATGAGCAGTGGTAGAAACTATAGAGTAGGTAAAACGCCATTTACCACATTTACTACCCCATCATCTTTTATATATGCATAGGGAGTGGGAGGATTCTTTATTGTCGTGGACAGTTTCAAATATTCAGTGAAATACCATGAGTTTTTAGTTCAGTCGTCTGGGAGCAAATGGGGAACAATGGTAAATTCTTTATTGCATCTTTGTCTTCAATGTTGCACATATCCATTACTAAACCTGTATTCTATGCTTGAGTCACAGCTAACAGCCGAGTTGAGAAGAAGAGAAGGAGGCTTTTGCAAAAGGTAGGGAAGTTGAAGAATGACCTCAACGATCTAAATAATGTCATACGTGACATCCACATGCCTATACATTACAAACGGTTGATGACCGGCCATCAACTAGCAACTATTTGCAAGGGGAGGAGTACATAACCCAGTTAAAGGTATTGACTTTCACCCGGATTACCCTTTCTTGACAATATTTAGCATTGGCAAGCCAAGACACTTTTGCAAAGAGGCTTATTGTTTAATGTGGTATTTGCTCTATGTATCTAACATATGTTTGAGTTTTGATTTGAGACAATTGAAAAAGAGGCTCAACGAGTGTCATAACTTCCCCAATTACTATGTTTATTTAAAATGCTTCTTTGAATTGTTTGATTGCCTTAGGTATTGGTATTTCGTTGCCGATCATGCCCTAAAATACAATTGCACCGACGGAGAGAAGTATGGGATTCTCATGTTGGGAAGGAAGTGTATTTACTCGGATGAAAAAAAGTACGATTTGACATTCGAGTGGCTAGAGTTTTCTCATGAAGACTCGATTGAGATAATAGCCAATGATGCAGACGAAAGAAGGTACTTCAGAAGGAAGATGCTAGCTGAAAATGGCGTCGACGAGATGGCTCAGCCTGCTCTACTTGATGTTGCCCCTTTCCGCTACACTGATTACCCAGCTGAGTATGTTAAGAAGTTAGAGTACGCGAAGCATTTGTTCGAAATAAAATTAGGGGACGAGTCAGTAGATGGGTAGGACACTAATGATAGTGACTTTTGGTAGCTAGAGGTAATCAGTATTGCTATGGAATGGACTTCTAAAGGAAATCAGTATTCCTAATGCTATGTATGGTTTGTGTTGCTAATAACTTAACTTATTTATGGTTTGTGTTGCTAAGTACATATGGTTTGTGTTCTAAGAATGTATGGTTTGTATTGCTATGTATGGTGTGTATGGTGGTGTGTATGTTTTTAAAGAAAGTATGTATAATTTGCGTTGTAATGAACTACTATATGCACTGGACTACTATTTGCAACTTTATAAATTCATGAAATAAATACAACCAAACCAAAATATAATTCATGCAACAAAATACTGGCATCTCCTCTTGAAATCAACCATCACTTTGCAACAACAATTTATCTAACAAATTCGTGCCATACATACAACCAAACCAAAATGTAAATATTCAACCATCACGGAAAGTAGTCTACACACAACAAAACCAACATCAACAATATTCAATAACCTCACAACAAAAATATTGGCATCCTCCTCCAGAAAACCCAAAGACCTTGCAAAGTTATCAAAACATACACACAAAATACTCGCATCCCTGCGATCCTCCTCTGATAAGTAATCTAAGCAGTTGAAATTTTACCATTACATTGTAATTTGAGAGTTGTTCCTCCTCCCACCCCTAGATCTTTTGGAACAATGTCCTCTATCTGCTCATGGAGGTCATTGATAGAGGACATTGTGGGGACTTTACGCATTGTGTAGGAACAAATTGACGCTAAGTTGACACACATTTTCTTGAGGTCACAAAACACAAAGAACACATGTCATTCGTTACGGAGTAAAGTTAAAAACCAAACATTATTCATCTGGTTGGAATTGAAGTTTATACCACTGTAAATGCAGGTTCAAAACTACGGGCACAATGTTTGATGCATGCAAGAATTAGGACACCGCAGGAGTTTCTATGAAACAACATAAACTTATTACTATTCATATTAAGAGGATAAATTCGACATACGACAGTTCAGAGGTAACAAGAATCAAAAGAGGTTTGAGCATACAAATAATTTGTTCCTATACATATACACAACATAAAAGGGTCACAAACATAAACCCACTTCCATCAAATTAAAATATCATTCACAACAAATAAATTAAAAACATACGTGTCTCTCTGGCGAACATAAAAAAACTCTCATAGGCCAGTTGCGCATATCACCCTTCTCCCACAGTGGATCACTTATCTCCATAAGGACATCCAGTGCCATTATCTGCATTCAAAGAGATACTGCCATAACAAGGTGATCATACAGAATAACAACAGGACACCAATAATGCACATGCATCATACCAAGTCATCAACAACTTGGGAATGTGTATCGAAGGGTTGGTCATACAAGGAATCAATAAGCCAAACATGCCCGCCCTTCAAATCAAGAGCAAGGCACCACCAATGCTCTCCTTCCTTCTCATCCACCTATAACACAGGCAAGAAAACCTGACAAAATATTTTTATCAAACAATTTGCTAACTTAGATTTAAGGGAAATACTTGGAAATCCCCAACATTCACTCACAGTTCAAATCTGGTCCAAACTTAATGCAAGGAGTGGCTTCCCGTATTTCCTAGCAAAATGTTTAATGTCACCCTTTTTCTTCATAACAAACATCTAACCAAAAAAAAAGAGTTATATTTTTTTAGTGAACAATAACAAAATAAACCTATGATGATTAAAAAAAACTATAGACATTTACAACATTGGTAGGGTCCAGAAGAATCCGCTTTTCATTTTCACCGTATTCGTGCATCCAAGTATTAGTGTACAAAGAAGAAGCCATCCGAACGTACTGATCACCAACCCTAGCTCTGCCACATACAACGCGGTAATAGTCCTGTTGAGTAGCATCCATGCCGTTGCATTCAATAATTGAAGGTCTGGGACTTCAACACAGCAAAGACAACAACAAACTCAAGTGTGGTACCAGAAATAGGGCCAATTATTTTAATAAGAAAATAACAGAACTGAAATAATGTTCGGTTACTTACTAAAGGTCATTCTTGTGGTCCTTCCAACCCCGGACAAAAGTAACAAGACGCTTGTTACTCGGTGTTTGCACAATGACACGGTTCGGATCAGCAGCAATCAACCCCTGGCCCTCAGCCTCCCCATTGAACCTATGCCTCCCACCATCATTTATATCAGGGTCCACCACCCCATTATACCCAGGGCTCTCACCATCACACATATCAGGCCCCCCTTCACTTTCATCTTTCTCTTCTTCTTCCGTCTGAAGCTCGGAAATCATGGCATTGGCCTTAGGGTTTACAATAGGACTTCCTTGACCTGTCCCTTGTTTAATAACCTCCATTAGAGCTTTCCCAGGGCTCTTTATAGAAGGTGAATCATTGATGTTTGGATCACCTCCCTTACCTCCCACTTCTCCTATCACTTCTATTGGCTTTAAGGTACAACCTACTACAACCTTCTCCACAAGCCCCTCAACAAGGGAGACAATCCAAGGGGTAAGCTAGGCCATCACCTAATACCATTCATCAACATTAAAATTTCATTAATATTAAATACACCCAATGAATCTAAAAATGCACAGAGAGTATGGATTAAAGATCACCTGGTCCGCCAAAGTATTTATAGCAGAGAGTTGTTACTCATCTGGGAAGTGTCTAAAATCCCACTTCCACTTTCACCTTTTCTTCCATCCCTAGGAACGAAGAGGGGATGTGGCTCACCGTACGCCACATCAATGGGCAGCCAGAATTATTTAAGAAAAGATATTACTATTACAAACTATTTATATTAATAACTATTTGTTTCATGTGACAGAGATTGAACCTAGCCATACACATTCAAGTAGTGCAAATTATTATTCAAAAAAAAAAAAAAAAAACTGATATACAACACAAAAGGACAATGTAATTACCAAATGCTTGCCATACTCATTTACATCTTTCGACAATTTATCCTCCAAAACTACAGCCTTCACCTATTCTGTGCTCCACACCTTGAGCCTAGAGAGCACATCCCACTTCAGAGGAATGCGGTCCAAGTGATCTAGGTAGAAGATATGAAATATAAAAACCAAAAGAAATACAAATTACATCCAGTGGTTAGTTATTTCAGAGTAAGTTATTATAAAATACTCAAGTAAGCAAACTTACAAGAACGAAAACAATACTACCACCACATCCAGACCTAAAACCATATTTCTCAAACCTCCTTTGAAAAAGTAAAGCCGTATCCTTCAACCACTCAAATATAAAACTACAACAGTCATACTCATTAGCTCGAGCCGCGACTGTTAGAGCAGGAACTAATGACACTGCAAGGTTAGAAGAATTTGATGTGGTACAAAGGATCTTCCCAAGTGCCACTAGCAAGAACGTCGTCATAAATTCCTCGTCGTCCTCCTCCGACTTAAGCTTCATCAGCTTGCCTGAACTATCAACTGGACAAAGGGCTTTTGAAGCTTCGGCCAAAGATATAGTGTCCTTCTTCGACCCGACACCATACCTACTTATAATCCTATTCACCTTCTTTGTCTCTTCAACACAATCCATGTCCACCCCTCTAGGAACCGGCCTTTTCCCTATCGGTATTCCAAGGATTGAAGACACTTGGTTTGGACCTAACGGTAAAACTCCACCATCACCAAACGTTTGGGTCCCATCACTCCTCACTCTAGTCATTAGCCAGTAACAAAACTGGCGAGGAATGTTCTTCATATCCAGACTCAGCAGACTTCCAAACTCCATCCTTTTCACCATGTTCATCCGACAATCATCAGATCTAATGTTATAAACATCATCGCAAAAAGATTCTACTCTACAAACAATATTTGGCGGCTGTGAAACAAAAACAAAAACGGAGGAAAAAAGAGGTCAGCTTACTCAAACATCCCATGCATATCATACACAAAACTAACTCTACACAAGGACATGATCAATGCTTGCTTGAAAGAAAAAATCACAACAACAAGAAGAAAGAATTCATACCTTCCTAACATTCTCAAAATGAGTCTTCAGCACATCACCCCTCTGACAGACTTTCTGTCCCTCAGATTTTGGCAACTTCCTCCTCTTGGATCCTCCTGCCTGACATCCACCCATCTTCCTTCTCTTACTCTTACTTTTCAAATACTGCAACATCATATTCTCTAATGTCCCTGAGCTAGATTCAAATTCATCTTCGTACTCCGATTGAGTCGAACCTGAAGCAGATTCATAATAACCACTATCCTCCTCAACAATCATTTTCTGTTTAGGTAATCTATGATTGCTCTTTGCCTTAGTTGCAGGGCTTTTGACTTAGCTTTCACAACTTTTGAACTTCCGGCAGTCTTCGAAGAACCCTGCCAAAAAGCAAACTCTAATATAAGCTTTATATGCTCCAGGTGGTTAACCCACAGTTAAAAATAAGAATCCACCTAGATACTAACACTAACCCTCATCCTTTTCCAAGAGAAATCCCGAAAAAACGGCTTGTTCTTCATCGTTTATGGTCAACTGCTGCATTAAAGAAACATTAATTTTCAATTAACATAGAACACTAGCACTAAAACACTTATGAAAATACTTATGAGCAACAACAATCATGTATGACAAACAAACAAACAGCCAAAGCCACAACCAATTGCCAAATTATAAAATAGGGCAATTAACAAAATAATGCATCTTAAACCAACAATGGTAAAAAAGGACCAAAACCCCTCACCATAACACCATAAAAGGTAGTGAATGATAAATGGCTACCCCTGTCCCTCTGGTTTTACACCATAACCCCCTATTGGTGTTATGGCTCCAACATGAAGAAGTTAAATCTAGAAATTAAATCTAAGAAACAATTTTGACACTCAAAATGAATACAAGGGCATCAACTAAGCTCACAACATAAATTATCCAAAAAACCCACATGAGATAAACCATCATAAGGTTTCATTTACAAATTTAAACAAGGCATCAACTACACTCACAACATAATCCACACCTTAGGTTAGGACAAAACTCCATTAGGACAACAGAACTCCATTAGGACAAGCTCTTCAAGCACATGATAATACAACCACAATTCAACTCAAACTCTCAAAGTATAGTGAAGATTCTATCAAAAATTTGAGTAAAAACTCACAAAAAAACCACTCCTGTGACCCACTTATACATAATTTAATCAACTCCCATCAAACTCAAACATCAAATAATCTAGAAACCCCACATGAGATAAACCATCATCAAAATCCACAACTTCAAAATAGCGTTTTCAGGTTCATACACCAATAGAATCCTGAATTCACCATAAGGTTTCATTTAAAAAGTTAAACAATGCATCAACTAAACTAAACTAACAACATAAAGCAATAACGTCAAACTCAAACAACAAATAATCTAGAAACCCCCACATGAGATAAATCATCAACAAAATCCAAGGCTTCAAATTAGGGTGTTCAAGTTTATACAGCAACACCATATCAAATCCACCCAAACTCAATTTACAAAGCCCAACAATTTAAAGAGCAAGTGATAACACTCAACAAGTCAAGCAAAAACACCACAAATTCAATCTGAAACTGAGGCTTAATACATCCAATCCTCTCTAAATTTTTCCACTACTACAAAGTTGGCCTAATATAACACCTTGTGGTAACACTTTATAAGTCAAGATATTAAAAGATATATAAGTAACACTTTGGTAACACTTAGGTAATAGGTAGCACTTGTATGTAACACATGTGTAATTTGTAACACTTCAAAGTATCACTTTACATAAAGTAACACATTTATGTAACACTTTGATTATGGGTAGCAGTTATATACCTCAAAAAATAAGACCCTAACTGTCTAAATCTCCTTTTACTTTTTCTATTAGCTCTCTCTCTCCTCTCTTTCACTTTTCCCCATCCATCTCTGCGATTCACACTTACCATCTTCTTCATCAATGGAAAAGCTCTAAATCTATCTGAAATTTTACCCCAATCTTAGCCTCCTCACCAAACTCTAGCTTCTTAACTAGAACTCAATGACAAAACTATAACCCTAGGTGCAACTAAATCTAACCATCAAACCTCTCTCTCCTCATTTTTCGCTTAATAGATCCCTAATTTTCATTATCACTCTTCAATTTCCACAATACTAGCAAAAATATTGTCTGAACAACATGATTTCTTCTAGTAAGTACAAATCCGTCAAATTTTATCGATTAGATGTCTTCTCTTGCTATAATTGTGTTTGAAATTTGATAATTTTTGAAGTTTTTGATACTGTGATTCGCATTTTTAAATTTAACTAATTTGTAATGTGTTTGATTTTAATATCTCAGCATTCAATGTTGTCCTTTGTGCTCTGCATTGTGACATTGCCTAGCTCAATCGATCTTGAATTATTTATTTATTTATTATTTATTTTTTGTTTTTATTTTGTAGCATTATGAGTGTTGTAGAGGAAATTGTTTAAAAATGTTTAATATTTGAGCATTTGAGTGGATGCATTCTTGATTTTATCATAATACTACTACTAAATGATATGATGAGGCTGTGAAATTTTGTTTGAATTTGGTTTGTGAAATGCTAAAAGGCATATTACTTTTTATATGTTTATTGTTGTTGTTAATTGGATATTTGTGTTTGTGTAGTTGAATTGAAAATTACTATATAACTACTACTATGGGTTTTGGGGAAAAATGACTAGATAAGAACAAAAAGAAGCTAAGCTATTTAGTACAGAGTATTATTTGCTTGTTTTTTGAGAGGATCTGAAGCAGCTTGTTGCTCTTCATGTCCGTTAGTTTAACGGACAATTATTCTTCTAGCGAAGAACTGATCATTAAGGTGCTTTTGTTTTGCCCCTCTTATTTTTGATTTTGCTTATTTTTGTTTATTTTCCTAGTTCAAGTCTTTTAACATTTATTTAAGTGCTCAATTTTTGTTCAGATTGTATTGGAGTAGTGATTCTATTGATATTATAGTATGACTTTTATTGTTACATTAAAATTGTCAATAGTCATGATGTATCTCTGCCAAATATCTTATGTTAAGTGCTATTTTTCTAATTTATGCATCATGTATTATGGAGAACTTATGTATTCTTTTGAGTGTGTACTGTATTGGTCATAAAATTTGCATGCTCGTGCATAAATGTTCTTAGAAGCACTAGTCACATATTTGTTTGAGTTTAAAATGTTCTATGTGTTGCTGTTGAACTTAACAATTTTCTTTGCCAATAGATCATAAGTTTATTAAACCAAAATCTATTGAATCACTTTTTGCTAAAAGATAGCAGTGAACCGCCCTCCTGTTGAGAATAGTGAGGCTCCAACTTATGAAAGCTCCGAAAATCCGACGAGTTAGCAAGGTTGACTACTATTGAAGGTACACGACTCTCAACCAAAATCAATTGTTATACTTCAGATTTTGTAGAATTAATAAATTTTTTGTAGTGTTGATGATTTATGTAATTTAATTGATGCATGTGTAAGCTTGTATTGATTTAATTCAGAACCTTAATTAGGATAAATAGTTGTTGAATTTTGGCTGTGAGTTGTATGATGGTTGCCGGATCGATGTCGAGTTTGACTGGGCTTGGTTTAGGATAAATGCTTATTGAATGAGTTTGGCTCTGTTTGGGGGGGGGGGAACACAAAATAATATCAGCTAGAATCAGTTAAACTTTGTAAAATACGGTTATCAGCAAATGAAAAATCTGATTTTAGTGTGTGAAATTTGTTTTAATCTATAAAATTATAGAAGAGAAGAACAAGGCCATAATGTCATATGCCATGATGATGACCTTTAACTATGAATGAATCGAATTAAATATTTTGCTCTTGTACTCTGCAGGATTAGGAAAAAATCAGGAGGAAGAAAGTTCTTGCTGCAAATACAGAAGATATTGTTCGCGTTGAGTCTAGTTAAGCTGTTCAATCCCGGTTTGTGGACATGAACATGGTCTCAAAACACCAAAAACAACACTTAGATCAAGGATTGCAAGGGAGAGATTCAAAAAAAAGAAAAATCCAATTGGGAATAGATTTGGATATGATGCAGACGACACAGTAGCAGATTGGAACACGTGTTGACCAACATCAAGATAAAGTAGGACAACAATCTAAGAGGAAGGTAGTCTCTTCTATATCTAAAAAATCCCAATTGAGATTAGGTAAGTCTACTGCATAGAAAAAAAATATCATTCCACACTCTGCAAGAGGAGGAGCTTGAGATTGGGAATGGTGTCCAAACTAAGATAGGGCAGAGTAAGGTAATGGTGTTTTGCTGTTGTTACTGCTTTTTTTTTGCTTATTCTACTGTCTGTTGCTGCTGCTATTTTTTGGTGCTACTACTGTGTGCTGCTGATGTTGTTTTCTGCTGCTACTACTGTATGCTGCTGATGTTGTTTTCTACTGCTACTACTGTCTTCTTCTACTGTTATCATCTGGTATTAATGTCTACTGTTACCAATAGCTTCTATGTTCGCTAGCTATGCTGCTATTATAACCGCTGTTTCTTGCAATAGCACTGACTTTTATAGAAATTGGAGGTTTAGAAGAGACCGAAGTGCACTTTCTTTTTATTTTGATTATTAGATTGTTTAGCCAATCAAAAAAATTAGTGTTTATGGATTTTTTTGTAAGAACTATGAAATTAATTATTTCAATTTTAAATTATTATATGGAGTATGTTGTATATGTGAATTTCATATAGTTGTTGTTGTACTTAATATTGTTTTTATACTTTTTTTAAAATAATAATAATAATAATAATAATATTAAATGTTACCTATTAATTAATAAGGTGTTACATTAGTTGTCAAAAGGTGATACATGTGTCAAATAAAGTGCTACTCAATGTCAAAAGATGATTGAAAAATGTTACATAGTAATCAACAAAGTGTTATATTAGTTCTAAAAAGTGATACATAATGTCGAATAAAGTGATACCATATGATTAAAAAATGTTACTTAAGACAAATAAGTGATACATAAGATATAAAAAGTAACACTTTAAAAATGATACTAATAATATAAAAAGTGTTACATAAGAGGATTTATAGTAACACTTTTAAAAGTGTTACCATACATTACCCAAAGTATTACATAAGACCTTAGGTAACGTGGGCGGAAGTATCACCCAATAAAGTGTTACCTATTGTCTATAATAACACTTTTACCACTTTATGTAACACTTTTTGAGTGTTATCCGAGGTTAGTTTTGTACTAGTGTTCCCATTTTACACGAACCCTAAGTCAATTAGTTAGGTCAACACAAACCCAAACTTAATGGATTTCATCCCACATCAACTATTTACCCACAACCCAAAACTCCACATTTGCAATCAAATCAACTTCTAACCTCACTAAATTCATTCGCTTTACAAAAACCCCATTTCAATTAGTGCCATTTACAAAAACTCCAATTTAAATACTACCAAGACCCCCAATTACAGAAACACTAACTCCCGCAACATACGAACCCCAATAGAAATCGCAAGTGTAAACAAACAATCAATAAAAAGCGCACATCTTGAAATCCCAGTGTAAACAAAATGCATTTCAATCCAGAACCCTAATTATCGCATAAATTAAAACCATTAAACATATAAATTTCGTAACCTTCAAACTTAAGTACTTACTTCTCGCCCCTTTTTGTGAATGCCTAATCCTTCAGCAAAAAACTAGCGAAATTGTGTAGCGCAAAAATGGTGTTGATCTTCGAAGCAGCAGAGTGAGTGAGAAAGAGAGAGAGGGAGAGAGTAAGTGAGAGAGAAAGAGAGTCGAGAGAGTAAGTGAGAAGTGTGGGAGTCAAAAGGCAACTTCAGTAGAATATGGAGTACAAAATCCTTGAGTACAATACACAACAGAAAATACACAAATACATCTTCAATGGGCTAACAAAAAGTAAAACGGGTGCTAATGTTGAATTCCACTAAACTGATCAAACACCCAGCAAATTTATGTCCTTGCCCCTTGTCTACACTTCTTCATGCATAAACAAACTCCATTAGGATAAGCTCCTCCAAATATCATATGCAAACTATAGGGAATATTTCAAGCCATTAACCCCAAGCTTGAACCCCACTGTGACCATACACTTAAGCATGGTGGCGTCCAAAGGGAAGGAAGCTAGAGCAAAAGAGTTGCCAACAAGTTTTAGGAACTTGTAAACCGTTCACAAGGTGAAGATTACACCCCTTAACGATCCATGAGACCGTCAACTCCAAAAGGTCTTGAACCAAATAGGGTTCGGGGATGAAGGTACAAATCCAACCTAAAAGAGATTGAACCTACCCTAAATAGGCCTCTACTTCATTCTTCTCGTATTTATGTGCGCTTTCTGACTAACATGCAAACAATAGATTAACCCTAAACATGTTTATCTATGTTGGTTGAATTTAATGCACAAGCAAAACTATTATTGGTGATCACTTGAATTATAATCATATTAGCCCTAAGCAAGATTATTAATTATCTTATTAAGCGTGATTACAAGTACAAATTCCCTTTAAACATGCATAAAAGGCGTGATCAAGCAATAATAATAATATATATCAAGCAACATCATAATCATCATTATAATCAATCATGTTAAAGCTAAAGCATAATAATAGCAAGATCCTAGGCATGATACTAACAAGATTAATATCAAACCCTAGCATGTCACTAAACAATAAAGATCAAAGCTTTAAACCTAACATGATACTAACATGATATTGATATGATATAGAAAGCATAGGAAGCACCCTAAACATGATACTAGAAAGCAATAAAGACATCCTAACATGATACTAGAAAGCAATAAAGACATCCTAACATGATACTAGGAATTAAACAAATTTAAACATGCTTTCTACAAGAATAGAGCAATAAGATTACATACTTTGATGCCTCGTACCTCTTTCTAATAACAAAATACACGCGTTAGTAACTTCAAGGAATATATAAAATCAAACAATTAAATTAAATAATTAAAATAGAGATTTGGGACCAAACCCTCAGAAATTATAACCTTTCACGTCTAGGGCGAAGGCAACTTCGAACTCGGCTAGGTGTGTCTAGATCTTGTGAATGCGGAATTTTGTAAGAGGGAAGGTTTAGAAAAAGAATAGAGAGAGAAAAAGCTTCTAGCTTTTGAGAGAGAAAGAGAGAGATGATGTAGATTGTTGATGATTAAAAACGGAGGTTCATGACCCTATTTATAAGAAAACAGTCCGAAAATAGGTAGAATTTGATAAGGAATAAAACTCCACGCTGTCGCTGCAAAACCAACCTTGTCGCCAGGCGACAGGATCTGTCGCGTGGCGATAGCCTGGATTACTACGCGTTTTCAACACGGAGTCCACATATGAATCAAAATCGATTTGTAAAATCCGTATGAAATTGAAATCGTATTTTCCATAAAATAATCTTTTATTCCAAATAAAACTTTATCAAAATATAATTATTAATTCTAATTCTATTAGGATTAAAGAGAACCTTCTAGAGAATTCTAGAAGACTATAATCAATTCTAATAACTTTAGGAATAATAATTAACATTGGGCCCTCCCCTAGATCATTGGGCCGCATGTAAAGATCAAACCGGACCCAGTTTAGTATTTTTGCCATAACTTCCTCATTATTCATCGGAATTGGGCTTATAATATATCGTTGGAAATCTTTTTGCAAGCCCCATCCAACTACACTATTATTGGACCCTTGTCATGGACCAAACTAAACTGGATTGGCTGTTTTCATAAAATAGAGTTGTTTTCGAAAACAGAAAGAAAGAATTTTAATAAAAACCAACCGCAACACCTGACCTTTCACACTTTCACCTTATTCGATTATGATTCGACGCAAAAGGTATTCATCACTGGGTTTGGTTTTGGGGAGACACATTTGGGTGTCTACAGAAGCCCCCACTTTGACTGAGTTTGGAGAAACGCAAGTTTCGTAAACGAAAGTCAAAGTAGCGATAGGGACGGAGAATGATTCAGAACGTTCTGCGATCCTAAATCATTCTTGTAACGCCAATACCTGCAAACTAGCGTTAGTTAAACAGATAAGAGAGTTAAGAAATGCGTATCTTGCACCGTCGAGTACACGTCTCTGAAGTAACCGATTTGTTGCATTTTGTTGAAGTTGCATTTTGTTGAAGACCGCTCTGCTTGTAGCTGCCTCCTGTTTCATCGAAAACGACTCTACTTGTAGTCATTCTCCGCCGCTTGTGACCATCTTCCACATCCTAGGGAACACGATCAATGATAACTCTGCCTGTAGCCATCTTCGATTTTTTGTGACCATCTTCCACATCCTAGGGAACACGATCAAAGATAACTCTGCTTGTAGCCATCTTCAGTTGCTTGTGACCCTCTTCCACATCCTAGGGAACACGATCAAAGATAACTCTGCTTGTAGCCATCTTCAGTTGCTTGTGACCATCTTCCACATCCTAGGGAACACGATCGAAGATAACTCTGCTTGTAGCCATCTTCATTTTTTGCTACAATACTCCGAAGAATATCACCGAAGACCAATGCCTGTTGATCTTTCAAAGCTCGCTTGAACTTTGCTTCCGCTATGCCAGTACGTCGGCGCTTCTGCTGCTTGTGAACCATTACGTCGGTGCCTTTGCTGTTTATGAACCATTATATCGGTGCCTCTGCTGTTTATGAACCATTATGTCGGTGCCTTGTAATGAGCCAATGTTTAGGCGCTTTAAGCTAAGTGAGACGTTCTTTTATCAGGTCGATCACTTGATTTAATCGTGATTGAGCCGATCATTTAAATCATGTCAGGTTGCTTAGAGGGACTAACTGGCGTACCAAGGAACCCGAAATTGCTGCACGAGGTTCACATAACTATATTATGGAGCCTAGTATTCTGGCGTCGCTCCAACACTAGCCGGAACTGATTGTCGCCGCCTTTTCTTCTTGTGGCCAGGCGACAGACTTTGTCGCCAGGCGACAAACTTGTCGTTTGGCGACAGAGTCGGGTTTTTTAAATACCCTCCCTTTCTTCTTCATTTTCCGTCGCTGCTGTTCTGTTTTTCGCATTTGCTCAAGTTCTTCGATCTTCTCGTTTTCGCTCAATTCTCAACTGAATTTGTTCAAACTTGTTGCAAATCAAAGCTTATTCCATCTATTTTCCCGATCCATGTAAGTTTTATTCAAACTCAACTCGGTTTTTGCTGAATTGTGCGTTCTTTGTTCACGAATTTTTCGGAAATTCGAACATGTTTTTGCTTAATTCGCTTCTTTTGCTGAATTTTATGCCTTGCAATTGCTTGATTATGTTTATGCATTGCCTTGGGAGTGTTTTGAGACTTGTTTGACTCAATTTGGTGAAGAAATGAACGATTCACCATTGTTGGACCTCTTGAGGTCGTGAAGAACAATGTGATCCGTTCTTGATGTTTTTACTAGTTCTTCTTGTACAATTTGTCACAATATTTGTCATAGTATTGCAAGAAATTGTTGATTACTTGAAAATGCTAATTCTGCTCATGTTGAAATTGTGCTCTGTTTTTGTACTACGTACTCCATTTTTGCGAACATAGTATCATGTGGCTAGACGAACCTTAGATACCATAGAGCCTCATTCTTTATTATTTGCATAATATAGCATGGTTAGGCAACGCGGCTCTGGTTCTCAGTCGAGGGATGCACGCCAGGAGGACGAGCCCGTCGGCGAGGGTGAGGACCTCTCTACTAGACTTGGACCTCTTCCAGAGTGGGATGAGCACACTCTTTTCTTTTCTCCTGAGCACCATATTTCCGAGCGTGTGCAACGCGGGCTCATCAGCAGGAGGACTCGCAGTCACGGTTCAGGCAACAACGTCATCGGTACGCTATATAAAGTATACTTCAGCAGAGACGAGGTGTTGCGACAACTCTAAGAGTCCTGTGGGTTGACTCCCCTCTTTCGGGCCACTCAGGCCATGTACTCTTATGATGGGGGTAACCTCGTTGTCCAAGCTTTGGTGGAGTTCTTTTGGGACACCACCAACACCTTTCACTTTCCCTGGGGTGAGATGACGGTTACTTCTGCCGACTTCAGTCTCATCACAAGTTTGGAGTTTCGTTCTTCCCCGCTGCCTTTTGACAGTGATATTACTGTCTACTCACCGATGGTTTCGGAGTTATTGGGTCCGATTGCTGTTCGGGCCCATGCCGAGGCTCAGCCGGGACAGCTTAGTTCTCGGTGCATCCGCCGTTCTACCCTAGTAGCGGCTTTTGAGGATGATGCGACCACTCGCGAGCAACGGGTGCACATCTTTGTTCTTATTTTGCTGTCAGGGACCTTTTCTCCTGACAAGGGTAGTCGAGTGCTTCTCTACTACCTAAGAGCTGTTCGCGACCTTTCTCTGGTCGGGACATACGACTGGGCCAGCTTGCCTACGCTGACTTTCTTCTAGGCCTGCGACGTTCCTACCATCATAGGGCCTTGTCTGGAGATGTCGCACTTTCCAGTTTCTGGAGGGTCGTAGAGGTATATTTCCATCCTTTTGAAATTATCTCTAGACTTGTGCAAGCATTTGCTGACTTTTCCTTATCTATGTAGATTTGGTTCTACGAGTACTTCTCATCGCTTGCACTGGTGAGACCTTCACCTCGTGAGCTTCCTTTTGGCGCTGGTTGGGGAGGTCGTGCTAGCCAGGTCGAGACTGCACGCATTCGAGATTTGATCCTCTCGGTAGGTTCTCGTGAACATTTGTTTTTTGATATTACTTTTTGAGTGCATTGATCTTACATAGCTGTTTTGTAGGAGCCTGACGTGGTATACCGACCATGGGCTGATTTAGCTATACCTGCGCTGGCCGCGCGGTATACTGCCGAGCGTTGTTACTTTCAGGGGACGTATGACGCTACAATGTATCTTGGCGAGAGGGTAGCTATTCAGCACTCCTCGGATGTTTTCGTCATTCCCGCTTGCCCGCCTCAACATATGTTTCACTAGGCGTTGATGCGTGACTGTGTAAGTCGATCGTCTCCGGGCACTCCCTGGCGGTCTCATGTCCATTCAGGGCAGAGTTACGAGGATGACTTGCTGCCTTTGCTAGCGCCGGCTCCTGTTTTGTCTGAGGAGGCAGCGATATGCTTTAGCTTTTGTTTCTCTTTAGGTAGCCCCTAAGTGAATTCTAATCTTTTGAATTTTATTTTATCAGGCTGGGCCTAAGGAGTTCGTCCCTCCGAGGATGTCGATCTATTACCAGGGCACGTTCGGACCGATCGAGGAGATGATTCCTCCAGCCCCCGAGGATCTGCGTTTTGTGGAGCGCTCAATTCCTCGTCACCAGACTCGAGTGAGCTTATCTTATTTTCTTGCTTTTGTATTTGTTTTGTATTATCACTGACATTATTCCCTGACAGTTTTCTGATCGCGAGGTGGTGACAGCTATGGCGAGGTGTACAGACGCCTTTCGTAGCCAGCTCGTGAGGTTACGGGACCGAGCAACCTGTCGGAAGAGCGACGTTGAGGAGGTATCTCTCTTATCTTTCTTTTTCATTATATTCTTTCTGATTTGATTTACCTTTGCAGGGACAGCCTATTCCTTCACCCCGCACTCGGTCGAGACCCGAGGCTAGGAGAGAGCCGAGTAGATCTGGCTCCAAGCGTCGCCGCACTTCTGATAGCGGACGAGGTGTTCGGTCTGAGGCTGCTCCGACCGAGGGCTCGGCTTCTTCTCCTGAGGATGTCTTTGCTGGGCCGACGGGCCAAGGAGGTGCGACATCGGCTCCTTCGATGGGTGGTGGGACGTACAAGGTCGGCTCGTCGTCGAAGCAGCCCTTGCAGCCTCAGCCGTTGTCGATGGGTGAGCCTGGGTGGACTGGCCCTGAGCTAAGATTTCTGCCGACTGACGGATCAAGAGGTGGTGAGGAGCATACTCCCCGGACTACAGCGTTCTTTGATATGATGGGCGTACCTCGTCATTTACGGCCTCCGACGCCATAGTTTGTACCTGTACTTTTTTTTGACTTCATAGGACTTTGTCTTTTGTATTATATGACTCATATTGTATATAAAAACTTTTTATACTAAGCCTGTTTTATTTTATTTTTCATTTTATGTGCATGTGAGTGTGTGCATCTGTGACTTAATTTTTGCGCAAAAGTTTCCGTCATTTTTATTATCAATGGAGGGTATCCGACTCTCTCCCCCAAAAGAAAAAAAAATGAAAAATAAAATGATGTCGACTTAAAAATAAGCCTAAGCTCAATTCAATCAACAGGAAGAAAGGTAATATGGAATGGATTTGTATGAGGGTATTGAATAACAGGGTGTAATATGCAAAATCAAAGTCGAATCGAAGTCAGAAGAACGCAGGTTGCATAGCGCGTAATTGTCGCTTGCTCAGATGCGTTGTCGCCACGCGTATCCTTTTGTCGCCAGGCGACAAGCTTTGTCGCCAAGCGACAGACTTTGTCGTCAGATGACAAACTTGTCGTTTGGCGACAGACTTGGTTTTCCAAATCCTTACGGAATTCGAAATCTGCCAAAAAATTGTTTATAAATAGCCCCCAAATCTGCCGATTTCAGTGTAATTCGGACAGTTTAACTCAAAAAATTAATCATTACTTTAATTAAAAAGAGTATTTGTGATTTCACTCGTGAGTGGTGTCGTTCTTTAACTGCTAAGGAGAGAAAAGAACTCGACTTTTTTCATATGGGGGGTATTTATGGTATAAAGGGGGTAGATCTTGATATAGACTTCATTCATATCGCCTTAGAATATTGGGATCCTAATACTCATTGTTTTAGATTAGGCTATGATGAAATTTGCCTTTACCAGAAGAGTTTGGTGCCATTCTAGAATTTCCTCCATTAAATCTTGTGGTAATGCCTTCGGTGAGTGAGTATTATTACAAAGATTATGAGCGTTTCCTTGACCTTTGGGGCAAAGACCTAAAAAACATAGTGCATGGTAATAATGTTGATTTAAAAGAATTTGCACGTTTTTACTTTGATAGACCACGCTCCGAATCTTTTCATGTCTATAGGAGAAGAGCTTTCCTCTTTTGCATGCTTAGCCAATATTTTCTTACTAATGGTAAAAATAACGATGGTCAAGCAA
Source organism: Chenopodium album (assembly GCF_948465745.1). Taxonomy (NCBI): domain Eukaryota; kingdom Viridiplantae; phylum Streptophyta; class Magnoliopsida; order Caryophyllales; family Amaranthaceae; genus Chenopodium; species Chenopodium album. The sequence continues at coordinate 22,746,038 of NC_137846.1, read as the reverse complement.
TTATAATATCTGTGCTAGAACAAATCGAATTTGGGAAAAATCCAATGCCATTATTTGTTGGAGAGACTATGCTTAGTCTTGATGAGTTGAAAAAGAATCCAGAAGCACCTCTTCGAGGCTCTCCAATTTTATTACAGGTAGAAAAATAATATTCTTAATTACAGAAATTAAAAATATATTTTTGTATAATAATACTAATTATGTGCATTGATTTTTTTGCAGATGTGGCTCATGGAGAGACTAGAATTGATTAGTCCTCCTGATAATATTGACAAATATACCCCCAATTGCTTTGTTCGGCGAAAGAAGCGTTTCTCCTTGAAGATGGGTCACCATGAGTGGGGCAAAGTGTTTGCCTGTTGTGACTTTTCCATTAAATGGGTCATTCCCTGGTGGAAGCTTGAAAAGATGATTGGTTGTAATACCCAAACCTTTTGCCGTCTTCCTAGTTTGTCAAAATTGACCTTTTATTATCCCTGCAGAGTAAAGAGGCAATATGGGATTGCTCAAACCATTCCTACGGGAGATCTTCGTCGCCCTTATGAATTTCCGGTTTCACAAGAAGTTGAGCGATTTGACGGGTATTGGTGTGCTAGGCCTTTATGGAAAGTGATTACCCAAAAGGCTCCACCTTCTTTGTCCAATGATGTGAAGCAATGGTTGACTGGTAGATCTCAAAAGGACCGAACCAAAATGGAGAAAACCAATGTGAAGACTCGCCTTGGTGACAAGAAAATGCCTGCTAAGGAACGCCTAGGTGAAAGAGTTGAGTTTAAGACTCCTGTGACGCCTAAAAAGAAGAGTGCTAAGAAAGACAAAGGGAAAAGAAAGGTGGACTCTTCAAAAAATAAGGTTTGGGTAGAGAAGAAGCATGGAGTTTTAGCTGTGGGAGAGACTATCCATACTAAAATCGAATGTAGAGCCTCTAATGGATGTCTCTTGGCAAAAGTGATGGATGAAGAAGAAACCTCTGACAAAAATTGGAAAAGAATGAAGAAAGAAAAGAAAGATTAGAGTATTGCTTTTCCTTCGATTTATTAGACATGTTAAGTTAATTTTAATTTTTTAAGCTTTATTTAAATTCCATCAATGATGTAATTTTTTTTACTTATTAATGCAATTTCATCTTTTAAATTAACTTTACATTTGTTCATATGAAGTAATGAAAACAACTTAAAATATTTTTTTCCGAAAAATTTCTTCAAGTACGGAAGTCGAAAGAATTTCCAGAATGCACCGAAATTGTCCAGATATACGCAGAAAATTGGCGTCGCTCATACGAGTCTGTCGCCAAACTTTTGCCTTGTCGCCTGGAGACAATTTTTTTTTCTGGAACGCGAAATGCTTGATAATTAAAGTGGCCGCACCCTTTAAAGGGTTGCCTACGTATCCTTTCTTAAGGAATCAGGCCAAACGTAGCTCTCTTGAGTGTCCTACTCAAGTAATTATGGGTAGTAATTCTTGAGTTGATCAAGATTGGTCATGTTTGAGAATTCATTGCCATCCATGTCGGTTAACTGAGCTGCGCCTCCTGACAGGATTGTTTTGACAATGTATGGTCCGGACTAATTGGGCCTGAATTTGCCTCTTGGATCCAACACATTTTTCTTTAGTGCTTTTAGTACCAAGTCTCCAACCTTGATGTTTCTTGTCTTGACCTTCTTGTTGAAGTGTCTAGCCATACGAGTTTGGTAGCATTGGGTATGATGTAGAGCTTCTAGTCGTTTTTCATCAAGTAGAATTAACTCTTCATACCGCGCTCTAGTCCATTCAACTTCATCGAGTTTACTTTCTAACGCAATGTGTAGAGAAGGTATTTCTAGTTCTACAGGGTGTACGGCATCCATTCCATAGACTAAAGCGAATGGCGTGTTTCCTGTTGACGTTCGAATTGACGTGCAATAACCCTAAAGAGCAAAATGGAGTTTGTCAGGCCAATCCTTGTAATTTTCTGTCATTTGCTCCATTTGCTTGAGGTCTATAAGGGGAAGAATGGTGATGTTGAATACCATACTTTTGTAACAATTCTTCACATTCGGCTTGAAAGTGAGTTCCATTGTCAGTTATCATCTCATGTGGGACTCCATATCGACAAATTATGTTCCTTTCGATAAAGAGTGCTACATGTTTTGCAGTGAGTTTAGCATATGATTGTGCTTTTACCCACTTTGTGAAGTAATCGATTGCTACCAAGATGTATTCATGACCTCTTGTTCCAGGAGGTGTGATCTTTCCGATTATATTGATTCCCCATGTTGAGAATGGCCATGGTGAGGTGTAAGTGTAGAGAAGGGATGGAGGAATATGTTACAAGTTTGCATAAATTTGGCACTTAGGGCATCTTTTTACATATTGATGACAATCTCTATTCATGGTAGTCCAATAATATCCTTCTCGCATTATCTTTTGGACTAGCATTTTGCCATTAACATGTGTTCCACATACTCCTTCGTGGACTATTCTCATAGTCCTTTGAGCGTCCTTCTTGCCTACACATAATAGGGCTCGACCTTTAGGTACCCTTTTGTGTAGCTCATCATTTATGAGTATGTATTGGGAAGCCAAAAGTCTCAAAGCTCGTTTTGCTCTTTTGTCAGCATGAGGAGGGTATTCTCCTTTGGTGACATAATTGAGTATGTCGGCATACCATGGTTCTTCTTCTTCTTCCTCTTCTTGGATTGTTTCATCATCCTCTATAGCTTGAATGTATGCTGGTTTGTGTCTTTTTTCTATTGTTAGAGGCATTTGCTCAATTTCCTTAGGAATCCTAACCATTGAGGCTAGTCTTGCCAAGGCATCAGCAAATTGGTTTTCTTCTCTAGGTAGATATGTGTATTCTACCTTTTCCAGTTGATCGGTGAGAGTTTCCAAATAGGTTTGGTAAGGGGCTAAGCTTTCGCTCCTTACTTTCCATCTTTTGGAGATTTGGTTGATGATCAAAGAAGAATCTCCGAATATTCGAAGTTTCTTTACACCCAATGCTAAAGCTGTTTCGAGGCCTACCACACATGTTTCATATTCTGCAGCGTTGTTGGTAATGTCGAAATCTAACTTTATTTAAATTGGAACATGCTCCTCTTTAGGTGATACCAATAGAACTCCTACGCCACATCCCTTTTGGTTCGAGGATCCATGGAAGTATAAAGTCCAAGTATCATCTTCCGTGACCATTAAGTCTTCATCTAGAAATTCATTGTCGTGTATTGGTGTCGAATCTTCTATTGGAAAGTCCGCTAAGAAGTCCGAGACTACAGATCCTTTAATAGCCTTTTAGGGCATGAATCTTACATCAAACTGGGCTAGGTTGACTATCCACCTTGAGATGCGTCCGTTAAGCGTGGATTTCTCGAATAAGTACCTGAGAGGATCCATTCGTGACACTACAAAGACTGTGTGAACAAGCATGTAATGTCTTAACTTGGTTGTGGCCCACACAAATGCGAGGCACAATTTCTCGAGTGGTGTATAGCGTGCTTCATATTTGAGCATCTTTTTGCTTAGGTAGTAAATGACGTTTTCTTTCCCTTCTACCTCTTGTGCGAGCATAGCTCCCATTGTTTCTTTGGTGATTGTTAAGTACAACCTTAGAGGGATTCCTGGAAGCGCTGGGGCTAATACGGGAGGATTGGCGAGATAGGCTTTGAACTTCTCAAAGGTTTTTTGGCACTCGTCGTCCCATATTATTGGCACGTTTTTCTTAAGCTTCTTGAATATTGGTTCGCATATTGTCGTTAGCTTAGATATGAACCTACTTATATATTGCAACCGGCCAATAAATCCTCGAATTTGCTTCTCGATTTTGGGCGGTGGCATTAACATGATTGCTTTGATCTTGGTTGGGTTTATCTCTATTCCTCTAGAGCTTATGACGTATACCAAGAGTTTGCCTGAGGTTACTCCAAAAGTACACTTGGATGGATTCAACCTCATGTTGTATTTTCTTAGCCTCCCGAAGAATTTTCTTAAGGCCTCTTGATGTCCTGGACGATCTCTAGATTTCACAATCATGTCGTCCACGTATACTTCGACTTCTTTGTGCATCATGTCGTGGAGTAAGGTAGTTGCTGCTCGTTGGTAAGTGGCACTCGCGTTTTTCAACCCGAATGGCATTACCGTGTAACAGTAAGTACCCCAAGGTGTTATAAATGTTGTTTTCTCCATGTCTTCCTTGGCCATGAGGATCTGGTTGTACCCTGCGTATCCATCCATAAATGAGAGAAGTGCGTGATTCGCTGTATTATCTACCAAAATATCGATATGTGGTAAAGGGAAGTCGTCCTTTGGACTTGCCTTATTTAGATCTCGATAGTCGACACACATTCGAACCCTACCATCCTTTTTTGGAACTGGGACTACATTTGCAATCCATTCGGGGTATTTAGATACCCTGATAAAACCTGCAGTTATTTGCTTTTGTACTTATTCTTTTATTTTAAGAGCTACGTCGGGTTTCATTCGACGCAACTTTTGTTTTACAGGTTTCATTCCTGGGATTAGTGGTATAGTGTGTTGAGCTATTTCTCTATAATTTCCTGGCATATCTTCATATGACCATGCGAATACATCGATGAATTCTTTAAGTAGATTAATTAAATTGGTTCTTTCATTTTTGTTTAACGTGAGTCCGATTTTAACTTCTCTTTTGATGGTTGGATCTTTTGAGATATCAACCATTTCAGTGTCCTCAATTATTGGTGTTTTATTTTCAAGTGTTTCCATTGTTTTAATGATTTCTTTGTCATTTTCATCGTTAGTTAAGCAATAATCGTCATCTGGAGCTAAAGAGAAACACGAGGAATAAGGGGAAGAAGACATATTATTAAACTCATAAATCATTACATCGAATAAAGAAATGTCCGTTAGGACTTGATTACTAACTATCCTAGGAGTAGGTGATAAAATAGAAGAATTAGAGGGAGGTGCTACAACTAGAGACTTAGAGGACTCGATGAGGGAAGACTTAGACTCAGACTCTGACTCAAACGATTCTTCAAACATTGGCCCTTGTCCTGTAGTTATTGAGATCTTCTTTCCGTTTGCAGTAGTCACTTTCACTGTCTTGCGCCATCCTCGCACTAAGTCCTCTGCCGGAGTGATGAGGTTGGAGGTATCAAAGTTCTCACTTTGTAGGACTGTTTGAATGAGTGAAGAGTTATCCTCCATGTATCTTGGCTCATTCTTTTCTTGCCCAAAGAGAAGTCCCATGACATTAAAGTCAAAGTATGGGGGTGCTTTTTCTTTATGTATGGGAGTTGGAATCTCATCTAGAAAGCAACTATCCAGAAATTTTTGGAACCCAGGTTGTCTTATGCCGTTTACAACGAAGGGTTCTGGAAATTCGTAACATGGATAATCTTCTCTCTCTCTCTTATGAACTGTCCATTTAAGGTAAGAGGGTATTGATCCATTGGGATTGCTTTCTTTTGTGCGCGACCATTTCTACGTGCTTTTGATTTTTCCTGGGCTCGCGTTAGATCTTCGAGAGTCGGTTCGAAACCAAGTCCGAAAGTATCTAATTTAGGGAGGCCAGGTAGTCCCATCTGTTTTGCTATCCCTTTCTTCTTTCCTAGGGTCATTCCAGGGAAGTGTCCTTGTTTTCTCAAGATAGCATTGGTTATCATGTTTGAGTGGAGGTACTAGTGAAGAGGGGTCCTTTCATCTTCCTCGATCAAGGAGACCTCTTCATTAAAGCCCCACAGATCTTCGTCATTCTCATCGTGCTCCACATTGATTAGTGGGTTTTCTACTGTTTTGATCCTCATAGGTGAAGCATCAATTGTAATTGGTACTCCTCCAACTATGGCTTTCACTTGTTGGTGAAGAGATGAAGGGATGGCCTTGAGGTCATGAAGCCAAGGGCGTCCCAACAGTAAGTTGAACGAAGCCTTAATATCTACCACTTGAAATGTGGTGGCATGCTCGATTACTCCCGTCGTTATGTTCATGGTAATTGTGCCTAATGCTTGGCGACGTGAGTTATCGTAGGCTCTTATCCCTTATGTTGATGGAGATAAATCTTCATCCCTTATCCCCAACATCCTCGCGGTTCTAAGTGGGCAAACGTTAATTGTCGATCCATTATCTACAAGAGTCATAGGGACGTTCATTCTCTTGCAAATTACTGTGAGGTTGAGAGCTTTGTTGTGTTTGTCACCTTCCGGCGGTAGATCTTTGTCAGAAAAAGTGATCAAATTAGTAGGACTTGGGAGGTCACTTATGAGGAATTAGCCAGCCCCTCAGGATTAGTGTCCGATTATACCCCTACTTTAGCTAAGGCATCCATGACTGCGATTCTATGTTCTCGGGATGTAGCTAGAAGTTTCCATACGTTCATTTTGACTTTAGTCTTTTTTAATTGTTTGACAACATCGTTGTCTTCTATGATTGGTATGGGAACTTGTTGAGTAGTGGGAATAGGTTGTGTAGTAATGGGAGGTTGCATTCTCCCGGATCTTGTGAGGACATCTATTGGTGAATCCTCTTCATTCCAAATGTCACCTACTGGGTATATTTTCGAGAGTGGAGTTTCTTCGACGTCCTTGAGGTAGACATCCTCATCATCACTATCCCAAACCCCATTAATGGTAGCATCTCGTTCTTGTGGGATTTGAATTAGCTTCTTGTTATCAATCAATCTTTGGACCAAGTCTTTGAACTTGAAACAATTTTCTATAGTATGTCCTCCCGATTAATGATATGGACAGTAGTACCTATCTGTCTTTTTTAGTGATTCAAATGGTCTCGGTTCGAGAGGTTGAATTTTACCATTCTCGGAGAGTATTTTGAACATGTTTGCATAAGAAGTTCTAATTGGAGTGTATGGCCTATTGCTCCTTTTGGGTGTGTCAATTACTTGGAGGGAGAATGATTTCTTTCCTTTAGGAAGAGGTCTACTTTTGAGTAGTTCATTTCGTTCTTTTACCACTTCCATGGCCTCGCGTAGTAATTCTCTTGCTTCCAACACAACCTGAATAAGGATACACATTTCTTGTTTTGTCGCAGGTTCTTGTCCACAAGGAAAATGATCCTCGACATCTTCGAAGATTTCCTCCTCTTCTTCAATAGCTTCGACAAGTTTGATGAGGTTTGAGGGGTCAACCTGATTTTCCTCGTCGGAAATGGCCAAGGAATCCGACAGTGGTGCGCTATTGATACTTGACTTCTTGCTTGCAGGGGGCAAGGGAAGTTTGTTGTTATCAATTAAATCCTGGATTTCTTCCTTTAGCTTCCAACAATTTTCTGTGAGATGGCCCCTACCCTGATGATATTTGCAATGTGCATTGGGGTTCTAGCTAGCCGTTCTCTTCTCGACAGGTGGGTCCCCAAACGGTCCTATGGGAGTTATAAAACCTTTTGCATGTAAGCGATCGAATGCGGTGTCATAACTCATACCAATAGGAGTAAAGTTCCTCCTGAGTGGTTTCTTTTGTCCTTGATTATTCATGGCGAGGACTTCACTCAAATTAAAGGTGCTAACATTATTTGAGTGGGTGGTTTTGGAAGAAGAAGGATTGTCGTTCTTCTTGCCTTTCCAGCACTACTAGAGGTACTGTTAGCAGCATTCTGTTTAGCTAGGTCGTCTTCAATATTGATACCAATGTCATAGACGGCCTTAAAGGTGTGCAAGTTATTTTGGTATTTGAGATGCTTGGAATATTTTTCTTGGAGGTTCTTGATAAACATCCTCACAGATTCTTTCTCACTAGGCACCTAACCATCTTTGCAGAAGTTTCCCTCCATTTATTAAAGAAGGAAGTAAAGCCTTCATTCTCTTTCTACTTGAGTATTTCAAGTTCCCTATGATCAGTTTCAACTTGAAGATTGCATTTATATCTATCGATGAAAGCGTTTACAATTGACTCCCAACTAGAGGTTTTCTCTTTATCGAGGGAGAAATACCATTGCTGACAAACGGTTTCTAAAGATAGAGAAAATACAGAATGAAAAGCTTTTTTGTCTATTCCCTTAATATTCATTACAGTTTCAAAAGCTCTTAAATGAAAATAAGGGTTATCCATTGCTTTGAATTTCGGGATGTCGTTGGCATTGAACTTCTGCGGAAGAAGATCCTTGTCCAGCGAGACCCCTTATGAGCTGATGAGCTCCATCTGTTGTTGTCTTGCAGGGTCATTGATTTGAAGAGTCAGACTCTTCAACATTTCAGCCATGTTAGCTACCTGTCCCCTGAGTTCGTTGACTTCTTCCTGACTTGCCATTGTCTTCTTAGCTTTCCTTCTTCGATTGATTGGCTTATCAAAAAGTGAGACTTAAACAAAAGTGTTGTCCTTGATTAAACGCCCTTCCTTTCTTAACCACGCGCTATAGATTAAACCATATTTGTTTTAATGACTTGACTCAAATTGATTTTGACTTTATGGTTATAAAAAACAAAAATAAAAAATAGGGTGTATATTTTTGGGAATGGGTTCAAACAAGTGGTTTAATTGGAGGATTAATATCCGACTTACCCCCCTAAAAAAAATGACGGAAAACACGCATTCAAGACTCTCTAAACATGATCAAGGTGTGACATACATGTTAAGTGTGTGTTTTATAAGTGAGTGCAAGTGACATGTTTTGACTCTTGTGTATGACCATGGGACTAGGTGCCTAGACTCAATTAAGGACTTGACAAATTGATTAAACTGATTAGCAGACTATTAAATAGACTCGTCGTGATGACTCGAGTAAAAATCTGGACTGTCGCCGGAACAACAGAACTGTCGCCACAATTTAAAGCTTGTCACTAGGCGACAAACAGTAATCTGCGGCGCCACAGCCCAAACGCCTACGCCATTTCTGGAACATTAATCTGGGACTGTTTCCAGTGATTGTACTCTAAGGGGACATGCCTAAAGTCGTACTAAGTCAGATTGATTATTTAATTAGTCAAATTAATTAATTAATTCATGAATTAGACAAAGTCCTCTTTAGTCATTAGTGGGTTTATTTAGACTTAAACACAAGTCAAACAAATGGTTAGCACATATAAAGTATGCACAAGCAAAGAATGCACAAATAGTCAAGTAGTCACAACATGATGCAATGAGTTTGCAACCTAACCATGGATCTAGTTCTCTAAAGTTAGGGATATGGATAGTCAAAGAGGGTCCACGGTTATGAGTCTGGATGCACCGCGCGGAAGCCTTACCTTTGGAAGGGTTGGCGTGAGTGAATGGGACCCCGCAAGTTAAAAACTTGCTTCCACGGTTTGGTGGAGTCACAAACTCGGATGTACCCGTCGTTGCCAGGAGCGTTCGATTGGGTAGATGGAGCGTGAACCCCCAGAGGGTTATGTCCATATGTAGAACACATATGGGTTTCAGAAAAGTGAGAAAAACTCAATCAGGAAGTAGAATCGAGCCAACAGTGCTAGAAATGGTCAAAACAAGAAGGCAGAGTTCTGGCTCGGTATTGGAAGAACTTTGCGCCAGACAACAGGGACTGTCGCCGCAAAAGTGCCCCTGTCGCCAAGCGACAGAACAGTCGCCAGGCGACAGAAGCACTTTACAGGTGACAATCCTATTTTTTAGACGCTAGTTCCTACATGCCTCAGCAGGTATCTACGTTGAAAGAATTTTCCAGATTTCGCAGCGTTATTTCAATTCTAGTTGTGAAAGATATTTCTCAAATTTCCTACGTGTAAAAATCCTATGTTTTTAACTCATTTCGGATGGTCTATCCAATGAGGACCTTTTTTTTATGCAAATGAAAATAATGCTAATTAAAATTACGCACATGAAATACTTAGAACTTTTCGAGTCTCATCCACTCATTCCAAATCATTGCCGAAATAAATTTCAGGAATTAAAATAGAAATCCTCCCCAGTGGAGTCACCAAAAATTGTAGGGAATATTTCAAGCCATTAACCCCAAGATTGAACCCCATTGTGATCATACACTAAAGCATGGTGGCGTCCAAAGAGAAGGAAGCTAGAGCAAAAGAGTCGCCAACAAGTTTTAGGAACTTGTAAACCGTTCACAAGGTGAAGATTACACCCCTTAACGATCCATGAGACCGTCAACTCCAAAAGGTCTTAAACCAAATAGGGTTCGGGGATGAAGGTACAAATCCAACCTAAAAGAGATTGAACCTGCCCTAAATAGGCCTCTACTTCATTCTTCTCGTATTCATGTGCACTTTCTGACTAACATGCAAACAATAGATTAACCCTAAACCTGTTTATCTATGTTGATTGAATTTAATGCACAAGCAAAACTATTATTGGTGATCACTTGAATTATAATCATATTAGCCCTAGGCAAGATTATTAATTATCTTATTAAGCGTGATTACAAGTACAAATTCCCTTTAAACATGCATAAAAGGCGTGATCAAGCAATAACAATAATATATATCAAGCAACATCATAATCATCATTATAATCAATCATGTTAAAGCTAAAGCATAATAATAGCAAGATCCTAGGCATGATACTAACAAGATTAATAGCAAACCCTAGCATGTCACTAAACAATAAAGATCAAAGCTTTAAACCTAACATGATACTAACATGATATTGATATGATATTAGAAAGCATAGGAAGCACCCTAAACATGATACTAGAAAGCAATAAAGACATCCTAACATGATACTAGAAAGCAATAAAAACATCCTAACATGATACTAGGAATTAAACAAATTTAAACATGCTTTCTACAAGAATAGAGCAATAAGATTACATAATTTGATGTCTCGTACCTCTTTCTAATAACAAAATACACGCGTTAGTAACTTCAAGGAAAATATAAAGTCAAACAATTAAATTAAATAATTGAAATAGAGATTTGGGACCAAACCCTCATAAATTATAACCTTTCACGTCTAGGGCGAAGGCAACTTCAAACTCGGCTAGGTGTGTCTAGATCTTGTGAATGCGGAATTTTGTAAGAGGGAAGGTTTAGAAAAAGAATAGAGAGAGAAAAAGCTTCTAGCTTTTGAGAGAGAAAGAGAGAGATGATGTAGATTGTTGATGATTAAAAACGGAGGTTCAGGACCCTATTTATAAGAAAACAGTCCGGAAATAGGTAGAATTTGATAAGGAATAAAACTCCACGTTGTCGCTGCAAAACCAACCTTGTCGCGTGGCGACAAGGCTTGTCGTGTGGCGACAGGCCTGTCGTCTGGCGACAGCCTGGATTTCTACGCGCTTTCAACACGGAGTCCACATATGAATCAAAATCGATTTGTAAAATCCGTATGAAACTAAAATCGTATTTTCCATAAAATAATCTTTTATTCCAAATAAAACTTTATCAAAATATAATTATTAATTCTAATTCTATTAGGATTAAGAGAACCTTCTAGAGAATTCTAGAAGACTATAATCAATTGTAATAACTTTAGGAATAATAATTAACATTGGGCCCTCCCCTAGATCATTGGGCCGCATGTAAAGATCAAACCGGGCCCAGTTTAGTATTTTGGCCATAACTTCCTCATTATTCATCAGAATTGGGCTTATAATATATCGTTGGAAAACTCTTTGCAAGCCCCATCCAACTACACTATTATTGGACCCTTGTCATGGACCAAACTAAACTGGATTGGATTTTTTCATAAAATAGAGTTGTTTTCGAAAACAGAAAGAAAGAATTTTAATAAAAACCAACCGCAACACCTGACCTTTCACACTTTCACCTTATTCGATTATGATTCGACGCAAAAGGTATTCATCACTGGGTTTGATTTTGGAGAGATACATTTGGGTGTCTACACAAACATATTTACTTTAAACACATATTCAATAATATTTTTTGAATCTGTCTTCCTAATTATCTATTGGTGTACTATCCTATGAATAACAACTTCAAAATGTTAATACTTTGCATAAAAAATAAAGTTACAAAAACAAACTAATGATAGTAAAAAACTAATGAACACGTTGATTCTATGAGATGTAAAATTAAGGGCATGTTCTCTTCAGCTTATTTTCAGTTCAGTTCAGCTGAGCTTAGCTTCAATAAGTTCAGTTCAATTTAGTTCACTTCTTAATTTCCTTCTCTCATAAAATATTAAGTTCTCTTCAGTTCAATTTAGCTCAACTCAGTTTAGTTAATCAGAACAGGCCCTAAGACACCTCATGAAATAGTTCAGTTCAGCTCAGCTCAATTCAGTTAATCAGAATAGGCCCTAAGACACCTCATGAAATAACTTATGACAAAAAAAAAAAAAAAAAAAAAAAAAAAAAAACCATGTATTCATACTACTTTTTAATAATTGAATACACTACATGCACCAAAAATAAAACTTTAATAGTAAGCCCGTACGTTGTACGGGCCAAAAGACTAGTTTCTATTAAATCATATGAACATCTATAATATTATTAAAACTTATGGAGACAACATGCTAAAGATATGTGTCACCCATATGCAATATGTGCACTACATATGTGTCATCCCTCTTCTCTCACCATATTTAATTTTATTAATGTTTAGTCTCTTTAACAAAAACTCTTCATTGGTCTAACTTTAATGCTACTACTCCCTTCATCCCTAAATTAAATTCCTACTTCTCTCTATTATGTGAGGAATAAATGTTAGAAGTACGAATGTAATTTAGGGATAAAGCGTATATATAATAGTGTTTAATTTAATCGAAAAACTTTTCATATTGACCTCTTATTACATTTTCCTTTAGTTATTAATATCGTTCAATATTAACTCTTCTAAATTAATTTAATCAAACTTATAATTTATGATGATCCGGGGCATCGCCCGGGTCAATAACTAAAATTTAATTTATAAAATAAATTCATCACTTTTTACTCCTTATTTTACAATCAACCACACGAGATAGCTACCCGCACATAAACATGTTATAAAGAGTAGTGTTTTATAATATGAAGCACAATAAGTCCACCTAATTTTATTGGAGTAACGATGCCACATCTCTAATTAGAGATCCAAAACCACAATAACATACTCATTTTAAAATTTCAGTTTAATGAATGGTTTATATGCAATTATGCATTGTAATAATAATACTTTGTATATGAAGCATAATGAACATGCTCATTTTAAGAGACATATTTGTACATTTTAGAAGCTACATATGTTTATTTTCAAGGTCACAAGTAGAAAATATATATATGGTGGTTTGAGCTTTACTCATTTCTTTTTCTCTTCTCCTCATCAATCCCCTAATCTGCAGCCACTTTGTTTGATGCAAGTCACACAACTTCAACTCCTGTAGTTGCCTCGTCATTGTCATCATCGCCACCACAACAACATTAATTAAAAATCATCATCGTTACAATCTCTTTGCAATCTTCCATCCAACCGATAAAATTAAGGAATTTTGGCTTAAATTCTATTTAATATTCTTGTGCTATTTGCTTGTTATTGCTTCGATTAGGCTTTGTAGTTTGCTTGTTGAATATAATAAATAAGTGAATATCTATGATCAATTTGGGCGAACTCAATTGAAGTGCGTATATACTCGACATCTTGTCTAAATTGCTTTGATTTGCAGCTGTTTGTGATTGTTGTAGGGGCAGGGGGTGGTGTTTGTTGGCAGGAGCAGCAGGGTGTGTAGAGTGTGAGTGGGTGTAAAGTGCGGTGATGCGGAGTTACGGTCCCTTGCAGACTTTATATGCGTATCGTATGGTCATTAGGATGGGGGTGCAGGCATTTTTACCTACACTAGAATCTAGGTAAAAATTTGTAATAACTTCCTTGTTATAACTCGGAATTGGGCTTATAATATATCGTTGAAAAGCTCTTTTCAAGCCCCATCCAAGTACACAGTTATTGGACCCATATCATGGACCAAATTAAACCGGATTGGTCATTTTTCATAAATAGAATATGAAATGAATGATTTTCGAAATAAGAAATGAATTATTTTATATTAAAAACATTTTAGAAAACATAAGAACTCACGAGACTCTTCAACATTTCACCTTACTCGATATCAATAACGTGAAAATTACTCATCACTGGGTTTGGCTTTTGGGGAGACACAATCAGGTGTCTACAATTAATATATAGTAGTAGAACATGCCCTACGCGCGAGTGAAAAAAAACCCCTAAAACCAACCCTTGTTTCAAACCCCTAGTTTAATAAAAATAGGACCTCTCCTCTTCGGTTTGTATCTAGTCAAGCTGCCTCCACGATCGGAGTGGGTATTGGGTAAGCCTTACTCTTCAGTCGCCAGCGCGCCCCCTCCACCTCTTTCTGTCCAAGGATATCGGGTTATCTCTTAAGTAAATTGACATGAGTGAGATCGCTGTGAGTTTGGCACCGATCTTCAATTGCTAGGCTGGTTTTAGTCACTCTAGCTCATTTCTTAGCTAAGTTTTTTCAATTGGGTTTTTCCTTACCCAAGCTCTTTAAGTAAGGATTTCACTTGTTTTAGTTTTTACTTTGTCCTAGGCCTCCAGTGTTCTTTTGTTCTGCTACCTTAGTTCTCCTAACAAATACAAATACAAATACCCAAAAAAAAAAAAAAAAAAAAAAAAAAAAACTAAAAGAAGGTTTTTATTCCTCCTCCTTTTGTGCTTCTATGTACTTCTTTGTTGGGGTTTTATTAAAAGTCTTGTTTTAGGTGTATTATGGATTGACAACCATTATATAAAACCCTTAGTTTTACTCACTTGAATGACGATTGTGATGAAAATATTGTGAATTTCGCTATGAATAATTGCCCTCAAAATATCTTTAATCAAGCCAAGTGTTTGAATGATGAGGGTAGCATGTGCTATGAACTTGGTTAGTTTATCTATGTTTGGGCTAAGTATGATAGATTGTTGAAATTTTTGTGCTTTGGTTTACCAAGGAATGAGGAAGATTGTGCCTTGCTATGGAGTCTTGATATTGCTTCGGAATTGAATCTTGCAGCTTGTGCCTTAAAGGTCAATGAGTATGAACAAACTAAGGAATTTTGTTTCTTACTCATCGAGTTTGATGGTAGCAACGCCAAAGCTCTTTATAGAAGGGCTTTAGTAGAGATCAAGATTAACCAATTGGAAGAGGATTATGAGGATTTTAACAAGGCAGCTAGGTCAAACCTAATAATCAAGATATCCTACTTGAACTGGAGAAAGTGAAGGGCCTAAGTTGTGAGGTAAGCAATTCTGGTGGTAAGAGGGGTACTGAAAATTCTATCGCAATTGAGTGTAACCACAACAAAAGGGGAAACCATTTAGTCAACTATAAGCCTAGTGAAAGGCCTAGCTTCTCATAGCAAAGACCAAAGAAGTGATGTTACTAGCCTTCTCTCTACGGGCCAAGCTAGTGAGAAGGAGGTTGAGAGCCCTATCCATACCCATAATGTGTATGCTCCTTTGGAAAATGAGGAAGGTAACGATAGGAATCAAGAAATGCTTTAGAACCTGGAAAAATCCATTGTTTTTCTAATAAAATGAAAAGAAACAAGACCCTTAAGATTTCCTCATTGTCCCATTCGAATTTGAAGGAAGGGAGGACTTTGGGTTTCTATAACCAATCTACAGATTCATGGATTACTATACGAATGAAGTAAAAGACTACTCAAGATATGCATTCAGAAATTTACAAGGATACGGATTCCAAAGGTCCTAATCCGTTGTCCATGCCTATTAATAAGACTAGTCCGGGCAGGAAGAGGCGAGGCAAGAAGCCCCGAAAGGAAAAGGTCACTCCCCCCATCTTTCTGGCCCTAAAGTGGTCAGGATGATATTAGGTCTGGAAAATCCTACACTATTGCTGCTGAAAAAAACTTAGTAAATCAGCCTATGCTTTTATACCTAACTTATAACAACGTTGAAGGTTTAACCGTCGAGTGTAGGAGTGTAGGTCGAGCAAGAGACTATCATGCCACTGACCTTGTTTAAGTGGAATCTGTTAGATCTAATGAGGATGACCCTATGGCTTTTGAACTTGTCCAGGTGCAGTTTATCCCAACACCCACTACCTTCAAGTTCTCTGCCACCGCGAGGAAACATAGTAGGTTGCTTATATCAAGGGAAAAGAACAAGAAAGGTTATTCTAGGTATCATTTTTGCAGATCCAAGAAGCGAAAAGGAATAAACTCTTATCATCTTATGGCTAACGTCTATGATGGAACTTGGAAACCCCCATATATGTATCACATAGCAAGTCATGAAAGTTGTACCCCCATTCCCCGTTATAGTGCTTTGTGTTAGTTTGGTTAAGAGAGATAAACCCTTTTCTTGTTATATTTGTAGTCTTGAGTTTGTTGGGAGTTAGGATCCTTTTTGGACCGTTGTATATATATATGTGTGTGTGTATGTATATATATATATATATATATATATATATATATATATATATATATATATATATATATATATATATATATATATATATATATATATATAAATGATTGTAAACATGCATCGGCAAGCTGGCGTAAAAAGAGTAGTGCAACTATAAAAAAAATAGAGGAAATATAAAGTATAGTTAGTGATGATACATTAAATTGTTAGTAGGAGAGAGAAATAATAAAAAGTAGTGTAATTAGGGTTGGTAGGAGATATAAATAATAAAATAGTACTAGGTCCTTATCAAATAAGGAAGTGTTGCAACTATTATTAAACGGACGTAAAAGAAAAGTGTTGTGATTATTATGAAACGGGAGGGGGGGGGAGTAATATAATATTATGTCACAAATAAACAAAGTAGGATTCCATAGCCAGATCACGAGACAACGATAAGTATGCATAAATATGTTGCGTTAGATATCATGTAAGCGATATCGGATATACTTGTATTTTTTAGGATAAAAAATTATAAGAAATTATTTTTATAATTTTTTTTACTACATAAATATATACCAAAATTTAGAATGAATTTTAATTCTACACCTAATAAAATACTAACACATGTAAATTTAAAATCTGTATAACAAATATGGAGTAGAATACTAAAAAGGATTATAAGCTCTTTATAGAGTTGTAGACACTTGATTGTGTCTCCCCAAAAACCAAACCTAGTGATGAGTATCTTTCATGTCATTGATTATCGAGTAAGGTGAAATGTTGAAGATTCTCGTGAATTTCCCCTTTTCTAAAATGGTTTAATTCAAAATAATTCATTTCGTATCCTATTTATGAAAAACGTCCAATAAAATTTTGTTTGGTCCATAATCTGGGTCTAATGATTGTGTAGTTGGATGAGGTTTGAAAAGAGCTTTTCAACAATATATTATAAGCCCAAATCCGAGTTGTAACGAGGAAGTTATGGTCAAAATTCTAAATTGGACCCAATTTGAGCTTTTTATGCGGACCTAATGATCATGTGGAGGGTTCATTAATATTAGTTATATTTCTAAAACCATTAGGATTTATCTTAAGTTTCTAGAATCTTCTAGAAGGTTGTTTTAGATTTTAATTATCCAGTTTTTGAAAAGATAATGACAAAGAATTTTATGTCAGATAAAAAAGGGTTTTATATATATATAATTCTGATAAAACTAGAATACATACGAAAACGTGACTAACCCAATTTGATTGGAAGTCGGATTCTGTACGGTTTCTATCTTCTGAAAAACATCGCCTAACGATGGATCCATCGCACATCGATAAAATATCGCGATGCATCCATCGTCGCACAATGAAAGGAGTTTTATTCCGATTCGAATTCTGACTCTTTTTTTATCTTTTGGTCATTTTTCGCTATAAAAAGGGGACGATTTTCTCCATTTTCAAAAACCAACAATTTTATTTCTTTCTCCCTCTAAGCTAAAGCTTATTCTTTCTCTCTCTCTCTCTCTCTTGATTTTTCTAAGCCTAGCACCATAAACACACATCTCTTTGATTTTTCTTGATTAGTCATCACTCCTTATTCACAAGATTTGAATACACCTAGCTAAGCTCGAAATTTCCTTAGACCTCGATGTGAAAGGTTGATAGTTCTAAGGGTTTGGTCCCAAATCTATATTTAAATTTTTCTTTGATTTATTGTTTGATTTAATCTTTCTTGAAGTTTACTAACGTGTATATTATTTTAATAGAAAGAGGTATATGTTGGGTTTCGTGATGTCCGACATTACGCGAAACTAAAACCTATCCCATGACCCGCACACAAATTAAAGCAAGTAAAACATGCATATTAATTAACAACATAATTAATTAACAAGATAGAGAATGATGGATTTACCTTTGACGCGTGCTTTGCTGAACTTGAGATCTTACTTGAAAGCTTACTGAGCTTCGCACTTGCGATAGCCTCCAACGGCTTACACCCTTAAGACCGACCCGAACGGCCCCTACCTCGGAGCTTAGCCGGGGCTAGACCAAAATACTTAGAGTATTAAGAGCAAAATTGTTCACACTTATGGTGATCCTTTCACGCTCACAACTCAAAGTGAATTTTTCCAATTCCCAATGATGGGTATTTATTGGGAAATCCCCTTGAAAGCTCCAATCTCCCATTAATGTGGGAGAGTTTGTAAAATGCCTTTTTATAATTTAATTTTAAATAAAAAATCAAATAAATAGCAAAACAATCAACAATCAACAAGCGTCACATTTTAACTAAGGGAGTAGGCGAGGACCACAAGGAGGACCACATGGCCTCCTTGCTCCCCAAGCAAACCACTCCTTACAAAACCGGCATACACGCGGCCCACTAGGCTTGCGCAAGCTGGCGGCCTACCTTGGGCATCAAGGGTGCCTCGCTGGCGCTTGGTCCCTTGGCCAAGCCTGTCGCGCGGCCAACGTAGCAGCAGCCTCGCATTAATGCAGGCTGCTGGGCGTTGCTCTCGCTAGCAAGGCCCAGCCTTGCTAGAGCATACTATCCATGCACCAGCACACTCATATCCGCAGCAAAGCTACCCACATAATCGGGCTGCTGCTGCTTGTGTGCGGCTGATGCTGCCCGCACAGCCACGCGGCCATGTGCGAGGCCAAGCACGCACATGTGTGCTACTGGCCTTGCAATGTCGCGGCTGGTGCTGTGGCTTGCCTAGCATGCTTGGCCAGCCATGCCTGGCCTTGCGATGCACACAAGGCATGCTCGGCCATGCTAGGCATGCTGAGCTTGCGGCCGAGCCTTGCCTTGTGGCATTGGCTACGACTCGCTATGTTTTCCTATCCCTTGGGTTGCACGAGGCATTCTGAGGCTAGGGATATATTTATAACTTGTTGATTGCTTGATTTATCATCTCATCGATTCCTAGATTCAACTCGACTTACGACACTCGATTTCGATTCTCCTAGCTCGATATCCGATGTTTTTGTTCATAATACTCTAATGACTTATTTAATCCTTCGGTTTAATTCATCGTCACGGATTATTTACTTGATTGGGTGTGACCTAAAGGGTTCAGTCAAGACTAAGCTGTAATATTAATTATGCGTTAATATTACTAATCGAAAGCAGCCTCCAGCTAGGCATTCCGAGCACTTGACCTTACTGAATAATTAGCTTTCTAATAATTTCGAACCCTCTATCGGAATAATACACTTATTCGAAAGACACCATTCCTTTCAATCTCCCACTTATCCTTCCGGACAAGTGAGCTTTTAGTGTATATCCCATTTCCTTTGTGTTTAACACGGTGAATTTCTTTACTCGTTTAAACATTTTATTAAGTCTATACAATAGATCTTAATTCCCAATATGTACTAAGTATCGCCTTTCGCTTGGTCCATTGTCGAAAATACGTTCAAATCTAAGCATTTAGCATTTGATAGTCATTTCACAATAGAGTTCATAAACTTCTTGTTCAACCTTACAAGATTGATTCTTGCTCCCACTAAACTTCTTATCCATAAGAATTTCTATCTTTCTCCATAAGAAAATCCTTTTATTAACTTTATGAGAGAACACGTTTCAATTCCTATATGTAATGCTTCCTTCAATCCCATAATAGATTTCTTAAGCTTGCTTCCAATATTTATATTTTCAAAACCCTTAGACTTTTTCCATAGTCTCTTCCAAAATCCTATTTTAGGAAGGCGGTTTTGGTATCTATTTTTCCATATTTCATATGTGCAATTTTGCTAGAATAATCACGAAAAGACTTAAGCATTCCGATTAGTGAATAGATTTTTATTAAAATCAACGCCTTGAATTTAATTGTATCCTTTTCAACCAATCTAGCTATGTATGCATATATATTTCCACATTTGTTGGTTTTCTCCTAGAAAACTTATTTGAGATTGATGAGTCTTTACTCTTCATGCAAATTAATCAAGTTTCAAACATGATATTCAAACATGGAGTCTATTTCGGATTTTATGGTTTCCAACCATTATTCGGAATTTAGATTTGTCGTATATATCTTACAAGATATTATTCCCTTACTATCTAATAGTAAATAGTATGCTTGTAAGTCTTAGGTTTATTTCAAACTTAATAGAAATTTATAGGATTCAATCCAAGCGGCCTTTGGTGAATTCTATACCTATACGGGTTAATTGCATCAAACACTGAGTTTCAAGGCGCTTTCAAAGCCCTTTAATTATGTTGATCCTACTCTAACATTTCTGAAGTTTTGTGAGTAATGAATTCTCTTTTAAGGCACTTGTAAAGTCCTTTTGAGTATTCTTGATCAATCATTCTCACGAAGCCCTTTTAAAGTTTTTTGTGATTCTCAGTTCTAGTTTGTTGCTAATCTCGATGGTTATCGAGTTCATTTTCCTCCTTCTTGTCATTTTAAAAATGTGTTAATTTATAGAAAGACACCACTTAGAGCAACAAATACTATTTTCTCAATTAGGTTGTGGAGGTAATGCCCGTAGTCTCATTTAAATGCTTACAAAGAGACATGTATATTGTCTTTGGGTAAAAATTCGTTGTGAAACAAACCGTTAGCTCCCACTTGAGCTATCTTAGCCTTTATTGAGCCATTAAGCTCCCACTGAGCCACTGAGCTCCCACTGAGCCACTGAGCTTCCACTGAGGCTAAGAGCCTTAGACATATACTTGAAAAGACGTTTAGAAGTTATTTCTATCCATAGCTGAATATGGCGTTGTAGACGCCTAAAAATGTCTCCCCAAAACCAAACTCAATGATGAACAACCTTTCACCGCCATTATTGGTCGGGTTGAGTATTTAAGATTTGGAGTGCTTAGTCCATATTTCCATTCAATACATTTCATAAACCAACTCAATTCTTAGCCCATTTTGCTAAACCATAACTTAATTTTCACTTTTCTTTTCCACATCACAAAACCGAGAGAAACTGATTTTGTGGCCCTATAATTTTGATCCAATTATTATTTGGTTGGATAGGCCTTTCAATAATCTTTCCAACAATATATTATAAGCCCAATTCTGATTTAAAACGAAGAAGATATGAGCAAAGTACTAAACTCAGCCCAAAACCAACACCCTTTCACTAAAATGGCCATATCTTAAAATCTACATATGGTTTTGATCTGATTCTAATTGGGATGGAAAATAGACTTGATAAGCTTTCCAATTATTATTATATTCCTTATTCCGAGTTACGGATAAAAAGTTATTGTAGTTTTAAAAACGCATAAAAAACTTGAATTATCGCGCAGCAGCCAAAATGTCGCGTCGCGGCTTAACATTACGTAGCACGGTGCATATTTCCGTGACATGGTACACTACACCATGTCATGATGCTTTTTTCGTGTATTTTCCGCGTTTTCCTCACACATATATGTATTTGGACGCAATTTTAGGAAAATTGTTAACCGTGACACGGTGGCATTTACCGCGCCACGGTGGAAGCTGCCGCGTCACGGGATCTTGTATCGTGTCACAGTACACATACTGTGACATGGGAATCTTCCGTGTTTTTCCCGCGTCCGTACGTACACGTGTTTTATATTTTAGGGCAGATATTTCCCGCGTCACGTTATATTATCCCGTGTCACGGCATATTTTGCCGTGTCGCGGTAATCCTCTGACGTGTCACAGTGCCCCAAATTAGGGTTTTATCTTTTTAGGGTTTCGTGTGTTCCCTCTGCTCATTTCCTCTATAAATACCCCCTCCTTTCTGCAGTTTGGGGCACCAAATCATTCTCTCTTCCTCTCTTCTACACCAAAAATCATTCTCTTCTCTCTCTCTCATATTCTAAGCCTTAAACCTACATCCCTTAAGCACTCCAAGGAGTCCGTGCTTTACCCGAGGTTCCATCCTTAAACCAAGGCGTGAAAGTTAGAACTGTTTGAGGGTTTGACCCCAAATCACCTCTATTTAATTTAATTTTAATTATTGTTTTATTTATTTCCTTGAAGTTACTAACTCGTTTATTGTTTTATAGTTGCAAGCAAGCAAAATCAAAGTAAGGAATCATGTTCCTTTTATTTCTATTATTTTTCTAACGATTTTATATTGTTGGATTATTGTTAAATTGCTTCCAACATTAATGTTAATTCTATTGTTATTGTAATCACCATATTGCATGTTTAAAGGGAATATGTAATTGAAAATCACGCCTAATAAGATAATTTTGGACAACCGACTTAGGTTCCTTTTTAATCTTGTTGTTTAATCAAGTGATCACAATGTTTTAGAATTATATGTTGCATTAATATTCAACCGATTTAGCATAATAATAGTTTGGAGCGAATTGAATATTTTGTTTGCATGCCTTTGAGATCGCAAGAATACTTTTTGCTATAAGAATCGAGTAGAGGCCATTACGGGCGAATGTGACTCCATGACTCACTTCGTACCATCATCCCCGATCCTTCTTTCGTGGTTCCGAACCATATGGAGTTAGTAATATCATGGATTATGAATGGGGTGTAACCTTCACGGGTCAATCGTTGTTGCCTATCGTTGTCCCTTTATTCGTGGTTGCCATTTATGATCCGTGAACGGTTTACAAGTTCCTTAAAAACTTGTTGGCGGCTCCCTACTTTATTTGTCCCTAATCGTATACGTCAATTCCCACTTCCTATGAGTGCCAAGCATATTCACACATGCTTAACGTAGGCGCACTTCGAACGATGCCTACAGGCGTCCTTTCTTAGTGTAGCATTAGTCATTTGTGTAAATCTTTAAGAACTTTATAGGAAGGGATGTGATCTGTTTTGGGTGTTTTGTGTCCCTTGGGAGAGTTACAACTCGAAGATTGATCCAACGAAGCCACCTGTACCTGCAAAAGAACGGAGCTCCGTATGTTCGGAGGTCCGCCTCCGAAGGTTAAGTTAGTCTGGATTCGGAGTAAAACGTGCGGAAAGTAAGTATCTTCTCGGATTCCAAGATCAGGTCTTCTCTGTTTTCGAGAGCAATTAATGATGTAATGATTAAGACGTGCCCTAATAAATGAGGGGAATCTCCCTATTTATGGGGTCCTAGAAAAGTGTGCCATGTCCTAGGGATTGATGACCTAGGAATTAGGGCAACACCGTTTTGCGGCTACCTTGGGATTTGGGCCTTGAAGGCCGCCATTTCCTAGGAGCCATATCTGCAGGACACGTGTCAGCATATAGGGATTCCATTTGGACGCCACTTAGAGCGACACGTGTCACACGCTCATTGGGCCACCTGGCGGGGTATAAATACCCAAATCATTGGCCCCTCACAGGGTGACGTGGCTCAGCACGTGACGCCTGTGACAGGTGTTCGCATCCTATTGGGCAGATTTTTACTGTTCACCTTAGGGAATCTAGGGTTTTAACCCTAGACTTTTTAACCCCTCTTTAAATAAGGGTTGACCCCCCTTGGATTCACACTTTACGTGAATCTTGAGAGAATCTTGAATCTTTAACTTCAAAGAAATTGACCTCTTCCTGACATCAAAGAACTTCGTCTGCCTGTAAGCAGACTCCCAGACCAAGAGGCTCTAGTACCTTCATCTAAGGCAACCGTCTGATCTTCTCTTTTCTTATTTTTTGCATTTTCTTTTTCAAAAATGGTTTCCCAAACGCACCCGGCACGGCCCAGGTTAGCGATCAACCGGTCACCGGGGACGGCTGAATCTAGAACTATGAGTGTTGAATACTCGTTCGAGGACTCCCCTTTGAGAAATTCTCCAAATCCGATAATGTCTGTGCTCCTGCAGGACACCATGGCAAGAACCAAGCAAACTAGTCAGACATATAGGGCGGATGGTTCCTGGTACCATTCGAAGAGTTCTACCATTTACTCGGAAGGCTCCATTAGGGCGCCTGCTTCCGAGGTTTGTGAGGACTCGCCAAGCAACGTTAGCACGAGCTCCTAAATTCTGGAGGAGTTAAATGACGAACAACAAATCCCTGGGCCGAATGGATCGGTGGCAGATGTAGAGATGGGGGAGGACACTGCTAGCACTAGTCAACAGGCCCCCGGCTCTGGAGAAGATTCTGATGATGACTTTGGATCATATCCTCTGACAGCGCCTCCATTGACTCGGAGGAGGCGTGGTCCAAATCGAACGATGCCCGAGAGTCCCTTTGAGTGGACATGGGCGAAGGGGGCGGAGCTGTCTGCTTCACGCCGGCTGGAACGTGCACCTTATTTTTTGCACGTTGCCAAAAGCAGGCGAGAGAAAATGACTGAGGACTTTGGGAAGTTCATCTCCAATCATGTCATGGGACATGAATTTCTGTTGTCCGTGCCGGATGCTGAGGACACAGTCGTCTGGCCAGAGAAGGCCAGCTACAGCAATCAGTGCTTCGGCTGCTACGAGGCGGCCATACAAGCTGGTCTTCGCTTCCCTCTCCATCCGGCAGTGGAGAGAATTCTTGATGGATACCAATTGGGTATCTGCCAACTAGCCCCTAACTCTTGGGTAAATATTTTGGGCTATGT
This sequence comes from Chenopodium album, assembly GCF_948465745.1. Taxonomy (NCBI): domain Eukaryota; kingdom Viridiplantae; phylum Streptophyta; class Magnoliopsida; order Caryophyllales; family Amaranthaceae; genus Chenopodium; species Chenopodium album. The sequence goes on along the minus strand of NC_137846.1, from coordinate 22,721,371 downwards.
TGCCGCCTGTGAGATGCTGGAGGTGGACCCTAGCTTTGAAGCATTCGCTCATATGCACTATTTGAGCAAGACCCCCCAATCAAGCGGGGTCGGCTGGTTCACCCTTACCAGCCACAAGGGCTTTATGATGACAGTGGGGAAGGAGAATAAATGGAAAGACTGGAGATCAAAGTTCTACATAGTCTCCTCCCCCGACCGCCTGCTAAACAAGCGGTATAACCGGTGGAACCGGGACCTTCCTCTTCTAGCAGGAAAAAAAGCCCTGCCGCATTTCCCAAGGCTGGCGCAGGAGCAAATATTGGATCGAGGCCTTTTTACGGTGGTTGTTCGGACCAATGAGGAAACAGGGGTGAAGGAGGTAACCCCGCAAAGCTACATTCCCCGTTATGAGAGGCCGAGAAGTAGTAGGTCGTTTGGATTTACTTTGCTTAGCTGCTCTTGATGATCTTTGTTTTTGTCTGAGTTTCTAATTCTTTATTATTTTTTGTGCAGGCAAAGCAATGGAAAAGCTCTCGGCCAACAAGAAACCGGCTGCTCATTCTACAGCCTACTACCGTTCGTCCGTTCTGGGCAAACGATCGAACAAGGAGCAGTCGATAGGCGGAGCTCCTAAGGTGAGACATTTTCCCATGAAATATGTGATTTATAATAGTACTTAGGGATCGGAAAAAAAAAGTTTATTTCATTCTTATTAAAATCAAATAGAAATTATATATCATCAAAAATTGAAATATTGGATATTAATATATACGACACAATTCCACACATGTTATTTATGCACAATAAACTTCTCGCTCCAAAACTAAAAAATTCAAGCTCGTGTTATTGGTTCATACATGTTGCGCAAATCCATGCATTCTTAAATTCCTTAATTTTTGTCGTCTTCCTTTTTTTCCTTGCTATTGTGTGGTCCAACTCACTATATCCACGATTCTTTGTTTAACTAATACAAAGCAGGAAAAAAACAAATGAATCATTAGTTAGATTTGAGCAACAATAAGTGTTGAAACAAACCAAAATTCCTATGAATATGTGAATAGTATAACAATTGAAATGATCAATATGGAAATGAACATTCATCAGTATTGTATGCGTCGTTCGAAGCGCGCCTACGTTAAGCATGTTGTGAATATGCTTGGCACTCATAGGAAGTGGGAATTGAAATATACGATTAGGGACAACGATTAGGGACAAGAAAAGTAGGGAGCCGCCAACAAGGCTTTTAAGGAACCTGTAAACCGTTCACGGATCATTTAAGGTAACCACAATTAAGGGACAACGAAAGGCAACAACGATTGACCCATGAAGGTTACATCCCATTCATAATCCATGAGATTACTAACTCCATATGGTTCGGAACCACGAAAGGAGGATCGAGGATGATGGTACGAAGTGAGTCATGGAGTCACAATCACCCATATTGGCCTCTACTCGATTCTTATTATGAAAAGTAAATCCTACGATCTCAAAGGCATGCAAACAAAGATTCAATTTGCTCCAAACTATATTATGCTAAATTGGTTGAATTAATATGCAACATATAATTCTAATTATTAGTGATCGCTTGATTAAACAACAAGATTAAAAAGGAACCTAAAGCGATTGTCCAAATTATCATATTAGGCGTGATATTCAATTACATATTCCCTTTAAACATGCAATATGGTGATCATAATAATAATAGAATCGTTAGTCAAATCAAATCATAATAACCCTAATCATGAAACTAGCAACAAGAATAAAAATAAGAGTAATTAAGTGATTAATTACTCACTTTTTGCGTTTTCTTGAATTGCTACATCATGAATAAATTGTTAATAACTTCAATAAATAATAAATCAAATGGAAATTAAATTAAATAAAAAGTAGAGTTGATTTGGTCCAAAGCCTCAGTTAATTATACTTTTCACACCTTGGTTTAAGGACGGAACCTCAAGTCAAGTAAGGACTCCTTAGAGTGCTTAAGGGAAGTATTATGGAAGAATGTGATGGCTAGGATTTAGGCCAGAGCAAGAGAGAGAGAGAGAGAGAGAGAGAGAGAGAGAGAGAGAGAGAGAGAGAGAGAGAGAGAGAGAGAGAGAAGAGAGAATTATTTGATGTATAAGAAAAGAAGAAAGAATGATTTGGTGCCCCGAAACTGCAGAAATTAGGTTTGTATTTATAGAGGAGACGAACAGGGGGATGCACACAACCCTAGAAGAGATAAGAGATGCAGAAAAACCCTAATTGGGCACCGTGACACAATACTGGGCACCGTGTCACGGTACTGTCAACCGTGGCACGGTTAAGTACACTGTGTCGCGGTGTCATGTCGCGGTGTACAATTGGTCCAAAAATGCATCTTGATTCATAAACGTGTGAGAGAAAACGCGGAGAAGACACGTGAAAGCACCATGTCACGGTATGTGTACCGCGACACGTCAGCTTTTGCCGCGACGCGGCATTTATGTCGTGACGCGGTAATCCCAGTTTTTTACGTGTTTTTAAATCTATGATAACTTTTGATCCGTAACTCGGAATAAGGCATATAATATATCGTTGGAAATATTATCAAGCCTACTTTCTAACACAATTAAAATCAGGTTAAAATCATTTGGAGATTTTAAGATATGGTCGTTTTAGTAAAAGAGTGTCGGTTTTGGGCCGAGTTTAGTGTTTTGCACATATCTTCTTCGTTTTAAATCGGAATTGGGCTTATGATATACCTTGGAAAGCTTATTGAAAGGCCTATCCAACCAAATAATAATTGGATCAAAATTATAGGACTTATCCAACCAAATAATAATTGGATCAAAATTAAAAAATATATATATCAAAATTCTAATAATCGTATATTAATACGCGAAAACTACTTTTATGTAATTGAACATCCACCAAAATAAAAATGAACATTCATCAAAATAATTTTTCACTCCAAACTTTGAAAAAGAATGAACATTATTACAATGACTATGTAGAAATATATAAATTAAATGAACATTTATGAAGTATTAATCCTTTATTAACATGTGAAAGACATTATACTAATATATACTCCGTAAATGAACATTTATCAAAATACAAATGAACATTCATAACCCCCCCCCCCCCTTCTATGAACTAATTTAATTAATGTTTACTTTTCTCCATATTCTTTAATGTTCTTGTCTGAAACTATTTCTTTCGTACTGTAAAAAAAATGAACTACTTCATACTCAAAAATCAAAATGTACTTGTTTAGATTACTAGTTTTTAAACGAAAGTTAGTAAAAATTACTAAAATGTAATAGTTTATACTTATTTTCCATGTTTTATGTTTCGATGATGTTCCTATAACACAATTGCAATACAAAATTATTGAAACTAGGGTTTATACTCTTTTTAGAACAAAATTTGAACAAAATCACTTACTCCTTTGAATTTCGACCTTGATTTGCTGAATTCTGTAGTGATTGAACAATTAATTTTGATAATTTGTCACAAATTCGTAGAAATTTTCTGAGTTGAAATGCAAAAAATAGTTGTAGAGAGAGAAAATGCTGAAAATGAGTGAGGAGAGAGTGAAATGAGATTTTTTTTTTTTTTTTTTTTTTTTTTGTATATATAGGAGGGGTAAACAATACGCTTAATGTGCAGTGACCGTGAAAGTGTATTTGTTAGAAGGGGTGCTAAACGATGGGTTTAAGGAGGGGTGTAGGGGAAGATGCCTAGACTAGAATCTAACCATAAATAATTAGTATATTTTTCTACCCCATTCCCTTGATGGGCTTCAACTAAAAAGTTAGTCTAAAAAAAGAACCAACCAAAAAGGTTAGGCTACTATGTTTTTATTGCTTGATCAGAGTTTCTATTGAATCAGTAATAATCAGTAGTTGGTTTATTTTCAACTTCAATTCTTGTTCTTGTTGTTCTCTATCCTTTTCATATTTTTAGCATCTACATTTATACAAATCCAGTTAAATTATTGGTCTTTTTCTTGCAATACAAAAAATCCAACCTCCAAAAAAAAATGGGTTGGGGTATTTCAAGGTTAATACTCCTGAAATCATTGCTTCATTTCATGATATTTGTGTTAATGAAAAGCAATGGATTCACAATTTTAGCAATTCCATTTTTATATGCATCTTTAGTATTCTTGTTGGTTTCAATTGCTTCAAACCCTCATATTAATCTTCCTATGCTATTGGGGAAGAACACAGATGGATCATTCCCAATTTGGTCAATTGTTATGTTTGGCCCTTTTTTGTTTTTTGTACGGATGTTTTCGACGCTTCGAAGATTATTGAGTCATGAAGAACCTTTTACTGAGATTTGTGAGGGTGTGTATGTTGGAGGATGGCCTTGTTCATTGGATAAGTTTCCACCTAAGAATCCTGCTGTTATTGATTGTACTTGTGAATTTCCTCGAATTTCGGAGTTTACTAGAAGTGGGTATTTGTGTATTCCTACATGGGATACGAGGTCGCCTCAGCCGTCGGAGATTGAGTCTGCTGTTAAATGGGCTTGCAGGAAGAGAGGTCTAGGAGTACCAGTGTTCATCCATTGTGCTTATGGTATGACTTGAAACATAATGTTATTTTTTTGCAAATTGTTTCATAGCTTGTTTATATCGTTTGATTTGTTATTGTATTACTTAAAAACATGTTTCTTATGCTATATTTGTTGTCTCTTAGTGCTTATGTACTTATTAATGAAGTTCATTGTAACTGTGTATCTTTGTTATGAATTTGTATTTCTTAGCTTTTTTGACGAACTCTTTGCCGTATTGTTTGAAATTGACTTGCCATGTCGATTGAATGCTATTATAGACTGGAAATACTTATAATTCCTGAAAAAAAAATCCATTATGACCATTTGAACACATTTTTATGCATGTCGTATTGTTTTGTGAGGGCATTCTAGTTGCTACTTCTAATTGATCCAGCAATGTCACTATATCTCTAGTTGTCCGAGTGTTTTCTTGTTTCCCTTCAGTTTTTTTTGTTCTTCTCTCACAAGGTAAATTATGTTAGTCCTCGTAATCAGTTTGTATTCTTTATCATCTGTATGCCTCATTGGGCACATCATTTACTGGAAGTAGTTATATTTATTTTTGTTTTTTGTTATCTATAAATCTATAATTTCTAATCTGTTCTATGCCTTTTACCTTTCTATTGGATAAATTTTACATAAGAATTTAATAGACAAGTAATCTAGAGTTTAGACAACTACTTGCACATTATTGAAGCCACCCCCAAAGCTTACCTCAAGCCAAAATGCATTGATTTTGCTTCTGTTATTGCCAATGCGTAGCTATGTGAGTAAGGACCAGCAACTGCAAGAAGCCAAGAGCCTCACTGCCATTTGTCCTGTGACACATCTGAGACTCATTTTTCAAATCTTGCTTCAAACCTACATCATAATCTGTGTCAACTACAACATCCTTAGGTAGAGCGCACTGAATCTCTACAGCAACAGCTATGCTGGTATCATATTGGGCTTGTACCTTTGCTAGAACTATTATTCATGTCATGTCGGTGTCATTGCCAATGTCCCCCTTTTTCTTTACTGCAGCCTCTACAAACCTCCTTAACTCAGTCCCTAAAGTCCCTCGTAATCAAAGTTCAAATCAGGCATAATCGATCCCAAACATCTAGCACTACTACAGTTCTTTCATGTTCCCCGTAAATTAATATTATTTAGGAGTATATTTCAATTCTCACCTCTTTCTCTCCTTAAAGTCTTCATTTTACCATAAGAAAATCATATGGTGATAAAAACTTGGTTTTTCCCTGGTTTTACTACCAACTCGCGCACAGGTCAAAAGCTAGTATTCTTACAATAATAAGGCTTGGCCCTCTAATGTAACTTGAAGGGTTTATTAGTTTATAAAGAGAGACTACTCAAGGTTTATGAGGGGCCAAGCCCAAGGGCTGACTGCCCAAAAATCCTTTTCCAAAGCCCAATCCCAAGAAAATTCAGCGAGGTTCACTCCACATTATACGTGGCACCTCCATGTCCTCCATGTCAACCAAGTCGAGTTATCTTATGTTTTACTTTCTCCATGCCTCTAACCAAAAGCACCTAAAACTCGTTATCCAAAGGCAAAATATTCCAAAGGCAGTTTTAGTAACTGAAAATTTAACTTATATGTTATTAGAACTAACACTAGAGTTCTTAATAGTATAAAATAGACCAAATTGGCTGTAGTATTTACATCACTGGTAATACTCTAAATATCTGAGCAGGAGTTATAATTAAGTTCATTTTTCAAGGTTGCTAAGACTCCTCATATGATGGGGGTCCGTGCTTGTATTTTATATTGTCCTTAACCTGGCAGTTAGTCTCAGGCTTTGTTCAAGTGCTCGTCAAAAGATCTTGGTTTTGAGGACTCAACAGCCCTTGAAAATATATATTCATATTTTTCGCTCACCTATTCTGTAATCTTGAAGGCCAAGATTGTACTCTTCCGCTCCCAATATAGGTTTTGAGGACTCAAACAGCCCTTGAAAATAAATATGGAGTATACACATTTTTCGCTCACCTACTCTGGAATGCCATGATTTTACGTTTACCGCTCCCAACTTAAAGCCTGCAAACTGAGTTATTGAAACATACTTATTTTATTTCCCTCCAGATTCAAAATTCTGCCAGCATTTTCCTTAAGCAGCAGGTTATCAGCCTCCCTTTTCAAATTCACATGCAGCTCAGCATCAATATGGTCTGCTACTTACACAAAAGTCTAGCTGATCTCTGATCTTACAAACTTTCCTTTGGAAGCTTTCAATAGGGATGGCAACGGGTTGAACTCGGAGCGGATTACGCTAAATCCGACTCTGACCCTACATGAAGTCGGAGGCTAAATCCGACTCTGACATCCGATATTAGACTCCGACTTCAATATCTGACCTTTGACTCCATCTCCGACTTCGACTCCGATCCGACCCGATTCCGAGTTTTTTTCGTTATTCAATATAATTTGAGAAATTGGGCTATTTGGGCCTTTACAACCCACACCCAATGTCACCGTGACACACACCAAAATTCACGATCTATTGGAGTCGGATAATCCGTCAGAGTCGGACATTTGTCGGAGTCGGATTTTTTTTCTCGGATTTTTTGTAGGATCCGACTCCGAGTGGGAGACTCCGACCCTCCTCCGACTCGGAGTCGGATTATCTTATTGGAGTCGAATTCGGATTACTTTTTTCTCGGACTCGGAGCGGATTTTTTACCTCAGATCGGGGCGGAGTAGAGTCGGATTCGGACTGGATTGCCATCCCTAGTTTTCAAAGTCCTTTTTACTCCACTCTTTCTACTTCATCCTAACATTATATAAGTATTGTAATATACTTAGAAATGCCACTGACCACTGTTTAAACAACCTTGCATCTTTGAACACCTATTCATAAGCAGAAGTAAGCCAGAAAATTTAAACTTTCAAACCCGAGGATTTGTATAGTCTCTTTCTTTATTACTGTATTCCATTAAAATAAGTGGTGTATGGTCTGACTTTGATGATTTAAATGATAAAACCAAATGTAATGATGCCTGGACATCATATATCATTGTATTGACACAATTAAGATGCTCATGAACACATTGGTGTCTCTTTGATTCTACAAAATGAGCCAATGGACAAAAATATAGTTTGAGTTCTCAAGACTTCAATATTCAGAATCATCAATCTGATTTTGTTGATGAGGGGAACCACTCATCTCCCCCTTTGAGGATTTGGGTAAAGGCATCAAGATTCACCTGTAGGATCAAGTTGTCAGGAGCCTGACCTCATTAGTTACCACTTACCAGGCTATCTGTTTCTTAGTGGAATCTAGTTTTGGCCCTTTCTTCATGTAGCAACATGTTTAGTTATGAAAATATTCATTAAACAATTACTAATATATTGCTCGAGAAGATGGATATCTTGGTATTGTCAATTGAAATTGATCTGCAGGAACTCCTGCTGGTTGGGACTCTTTACAACAACTCTTGTCCAGGGTTTCTTCCTCGATTATATGCCCCTTCCTTGTCCTTTCTCTCCTGTTCTCTGCAGTCATAGATGATTCCTTTACTTGGCTTATTCTTACGTTGAGTATCATTATCGTCAAACAAAGTATTTGTCTTGCCAAGAGTTCATGATGTTCTTTTTATAATCTTCTAGGATCTTAATCTCCCCTTCATGAACAGAATCAATGTCAATCTCTTCATTAGAACTATTTTATTTGCAGTCACATGCAGTCATGCACCGATAGCACCATGACCAAAATAGCCACAAGGACAGCAGGGGTCTTTAAGCTTTTCTTATCAGAACTATACTTCGCAGCAATGATTTAGTGTGAATAAATAAGCCCCTGACAAAATCCTAAGTACATATAAATTTGGGCAAGGTTCCTATTATGGGATACGTGTATTGCTATTATTTACTGCCTTGAATTTGTAATATTTGACTATACTTCCTTTTTTTTTTTTTTTTTTTTTTTTTTTTTTTTTTTTTTTTTTTTTTTTTTTTTTCCAATTGTGCTAATGCACAATTGTTCTTATCATCTTGGGAAGAAACATTAGCTAGATTAATTTATTCTAAGTTCCTAAGTTTAATATCTCAGAACTATCTCAGATTTTTGAGAGATTAATTAGTGGTAATTATAATTCTTTGGGGGCGAGGACTTAGGTATTAATTCTGCTTTATGTAGTCGTAAATTTGTTTTCTGCATTATGACATTCTATACCTGGTTTGTGAATGTTTTATGTATCAATTGATTTTGTGGTCCTGTAATTATTATGTTCTTTCAGTTAGCAAGTCCTTTTCAAAATTGAATTGCCTAAGTTTTGGTTGTATGATTTTCCAGGACATGGACGGAGTGTTGCAGTAATGTGTGCATTACTGGTGGCTTTAGGAGCGGTGGACAATTGGAAAGATGCAGAGAAGATGATTCAAGAAAGACGACCTTATATCAGAATGAATTCCCTCCATCGAAAAGCCTTGGAAGAATGGGCACAACATCGATTATCTCCAATGAAGAGGAAGAATGAAACAGATGTGAGTTATGTCATCATGTCAAATTCTTTGCGAAGCAAGTAATTGTACATTGAGAAAACACTTCTTTATATCTTCAGTACTGTAGCTGTAGCTTTTCTTGGACCCAACTATTCCAAGAGAAACTCCGCAAACTAAACCCCTCTTGCTTAAAATCTTAAATTTGTCAATAGCAATGAAAAATACTCCTATTGGAACCAGCTTGTGAAATATCATCATTGTAGGGAATATTTCAAGCATCCCACACTTGAGCCCCACTGCGATCATACACTTAAGCATGGTGACGTCCAAAAGGAAGGAAGTTAGAGCAAAAGAGTCGCCAATAAGTTTTAGGAACTTGTAAACCGTTCACAGGGTGAAGGTTACACCTCTTCACGATCCATGAGATCGCTAATTCCATAGTGGTCTGAACCATGACTGTATATTCAGGGATGAAGGTACAAATCCAACCTAAAAGAGATTGAACATGCCCTAAAAAAATATCTCTACTTTATTCTTCTCATATTTATGTGGCTTTCTGACTAACATACAATCAATATATTAATCATAAACATGTTTAATCTACGTTGGTTGAATATTAATCACAAACAAATCTATTATTGGCGTTCATTTGAATTAAAATCACATTAGCCTGTAGATATCTAAAAATGTCTGCCCAAAACCAAAACCCGGTGATGAACAACCTTTCACCGTCATTATTGGTCGGGTTGAGTGTTTAATATTTGGAGTGCTTAAATTCATGTTTCCATTCAATACATATCATAAACCAATCCAATTCCTAGCTCATTTCCCTAAACCATAACTTATTTTTTCACTTTTCGTGTTCACATCACATAACCGAGAGAAACTGATTTTGTGGCCATATAATTTTGATCCAATTATTATTTGGTTGGATGGGCCTTTCAATAAGCTTTCTAATGATATATCATAAGCCCAATTTCTATTTAAAACAAAGAAGGTATGAGCAAAATACTAAACTCGGTCCATAACCAAAACCCTTTCATTAAAACGGTCATATCTTAAAATCTACAAATGATTTTGACTTGATTCCAATTGGGTTGGAAAGTAGATTTGATAAGTTTTCCAATGATATATTTTATGCCTTATTCCGAGTTACGTATCAAAAGTTATCATAGTTTTAAAAATGCGTAAAAAAAACTGGAATTACCGCTCAGCAGCTAAAATGCTGCGTCGCGGCAAAAGATGACGTGGCATGGTGCATATTGCTGTGACACGGTACTCTACATCGTGTCGCAGTGCTTTTTTCGTGTATTTTCCGCGTTTTTCTCACACGTTTATGAATTTGGACGCATTTCGGGAAAAGTTGTGCACCGTGACACGGCGCCACGTGCCGCGCCACGGTAGCTTCTACCGTGTCACGGTACCCATGCCGTGTCACGGGAATTTTCTGTGTTTTATCCGCGCAAAACCTGCACGCGTTTTATCATTTTAGGGCAGCTATTGCACCATGACTCGAAAATCTATATCGTGTCACGACAATTTTTGCCCTGTCGCGGCAACTACTGCCGTGTCATGGTGCCCTAGAATTAGGGTTTTATCTTTTTAGGGTTCCGTGTGTTCCCTCTACTCATTTTCTCTATAAATATGACCCTCAATTCTGCAGTTCGAATTAATTTTCTCTTCTATCTTCTATGCTCTAGCCTAAAAACTAGCCTCCCTATTCTTTCAAAATATTTCCTTTAAGCACTCCAAGGAGTCCGTACTTTACCTGAGGTTCCATCCTTAAACCAAGGCGTGAAAGGTAGGGCTATTTGAGGATTTAGCCCCAAATCAACTCTATTTAATTTAATTTTAATTATTGTTTTATTGGTTTTCCGTAAAGTTACTAACGCGTTTATTATTTTGTAGTTGCAAGCAAACAAATTCAAAGTAAGGAATCATGTTCCTTTTATTTCTATTATTTTTCTAACGATTTTTGTTATGTTTGTCATATATTCATTGTTGGATTATTGTTGAATTGCTTCCAATATTAATGTTTATTCTATTAAATATTTATTGATCACCATATTGCATGTTTAAAGGGAATATGTAATTGAAAATCACGCCTAATAAGATAATTTGGACGACCGGTTTAGGTTCCTTTTTAATCTTGTTGTGTTAATCAAATGAACACGATATCTTATAATTATATGTTGCATTAATATTCAACCAATTTATCTTAATAATAGTTTGGAGCAAATTGAATCTTTATTTGCATGCCTTTGAGATCGCAGGAATCACTTTTCGCTATAAGAATCAAGTAAAGGCCAATACGGGCGAATGTGACTCCATGACTCACTTCGTGCCATCATCCCCGATCCTCCTTTCGTGGTTCCGAACTTTATGGAGTTAGTAATCTCATGGATTATGAATGAGGTGTAACCTTCACCGGTCAATCTTTGTTGCCTATTGTTGTCCCTTAATCGTGGTTGCCTTTTATTATACGTGAACGGTTTACAAGTTCCTTAAAAACTTGTTGGCGGCTCCCTACTTTATTTGTCCCTAATCGTATACGTTAATTCCCACTTCCTATGAGTGCCAAGCATATTCACACATGCTTAACGTAGGCGCACTTTGAACGACGTCTACATAGCCTAAACAAGATTATTAATTATCTTATTATGCGTGATTTCAAGTACAAATTCCCTTTAAACCTGCAAGAGAGGGCGTGATCAAGCAATAACAATAATATATATCAAGCAACATAATAATATATTGACACAACAAATCATCAGCACCATAAAAAATCTCAATAAAGCATAATAATATTATTAGCAAGATCCTAGGCATGATACTAACAAGATTAATAACAAATTCTAGCATCTTACTAAACAATAAAGATCAAAGCTTTAACCCTAACATGATACTAACATAATAGAAGAAACAGGAAGCAACTTAATCATTATACTAGAAAGCAATAAAAGGCATCCTAACATGCTACTAGGAATCAAAATGATCTAAGCATGCTTTCTATAAAAATATAGCAGTTGAACAACTTACTTTGTTGCCTCGTATCTCTTTCTATCAAAACAATACACACGTTAGTAACTTCAAGAAAAATATTAAATCAAACAATTAATTGAAACAATTGAAATAGAGATTTAGGACCAAATCATAATAAATTATCAACCTTTCACGTCTAGGGCGAAGACAACTTCGAGCTTGGCTATGTGTGTCTAAGTCTCGTGAATGCGGTATGGTGTTTCGAAAAGGCAAGGCTTAGAAAGAGGGAGAAAAAAAGAATAAGCTTCTAGCTTTGAGAGAGAATAGAATATAAAGATGATTGTTAGCGATTAAAACAGGGAAATAACGCCCTTATTTATAGAGAAAAACATCCGGAAACGATTAAAAAAGACTTAGAATTCGAATCAGAATAAAATTCCTTTTGACGCGGCGCGATAGAAGTATCGCGTCGCGATAAAAACAGTTTTTTGCGGATTTTGTTTTTATCATAACTTTTGATTCAGAAGTTGAAATAAGTCATATAATATGTCGTTGTAAAGCTCTTGAAGTGTACTTTCCAACCCAATTTTAATCAGATTAAAATGTTTTGTAGATAAAAAGATATGGCCGAAATAGTGGAAGGGTGTCAATTTTTGATAGAGTTTCGTATTTATTTCATATCTTTTTCATTATAGCTCGGAATTAATATTATAATATAATATTGGAAAGATAATTTCAAGATCTATCCAACCATATAAAATTTGGATAAAAATTATGAGGCATGAAAATAATATCCGAACATATTCCATTTCGCACAGAACAAGGACTCTTAAAAAGAGGAGTTTTATTCAATTTCAAACTCTTTGATCTTATCATTTCAAAAAAGGATAATTAAAATCTTTTAGAAACTTATAGAAGCTTCTAATTAATCTTAATTAGTTTAGGAATGGGATTAAAGCCTTTGGACCCTCCACATGATCATTGGGTCGTAGGTAAAATCCGGTTTGAGCTCAATTTAGTATTTTGGCTATAACTTCCTCATTATTCATCGGAATTGGGCTTATAATATATCGTTGGAAAGGTCTTTACAAGCCCCATCCAACTACACAATTATTGGACCCATATTATGGACCAAACTAAATTGGAGGATGTTTTTCATAAACAGGGTACGAAAAGAAAGATTTTCAAAAACAGAAAGAAGTATTTTTTATTAAAAACAGAGAGATTCATGAGACTCTTTCACATTTCACATCGTTTGATAATCAATGATGTGAAAGGTATTCATCACTGGGTTTGGTTTTTGGAGAGACACAATCAGGTGTTTACAGAAGCCGCCACTTTGACTGAGTTTGGAGAAACATAAGTTTCGAAAATAAAAGTCAAAGAAGCGATAGGGACGGAGAATGATTCAGAACGTTCTGCGATCCTAAATCATTCTTGTAACGCCGATTCCTACAAACTAGTGTTAGTTAAATAGATAAAAGAGTTAGGAAACGCGTATCTTGCACCGTCGAGGACACGTCTCTGGGGTAACCGATTTTGGTGCTGCATTTGTGACAACCTTCCTCAAGCTAGGGGATATCGCCTAAAGATTGCTTCGCTTGTAGCTGTCTTCAATTTTTTGTTGTGACAGTCCTCCCCAAGATAGGGAACCATCGAAGATTGCTCCGCTTGTAGCGATCTTCTGCCGTTTTGTGACTATCTTGCGCAAGCTAGGGAACGTAGTCGAAGATAACTCTACTTGTAGCCATCTCCCACTTTCGTGACAGTTCTCCACAAGCTAGGGAACATTGTTGAAGGTGACTCTGCTTATAGTCATCTTCAGCTGTTTGTTACAACCCTCCACATCTTAGGGAACGTTGTCGAAGATCATTCTGCTTGTAACGATTCTCAGTTTTTTTGTTGTGACAATCTTCCACATCCTAGGGAACATTGTCGAAGATCTACCGTTACATCACGAGCTATTTTCTTGAATCATGGTGACAACCTTCACAATCACAGCGAATGTCGTCGAAGACCGCCTCATCACAAACTGCTCTTCTCAAATCTGGGTGACGACTTCCACAATCATAGTGAACGTCGTCGAAGACCGCTTATCTCGTGCAATCTTCCCAATTCTTGGTGACAACCCCCACAATCTTAGCGAAAGCCGTCGAAGATTGCCCATCTCGTGCTATCTTCTCAAATCAAGTGATAACTTCCACAATCTTAGCAAAGGCTATCGAAGACCGCTTCATCACGAACCGCCCTTCTCAAATCGAAGCGAGAGACTCTTTAATATTAGAGCCTCCTTTCAAAGGCTTCTTTATCTTGAGCCTTCAAATCTTCTTGTCTTTACCCCTAGGAGTAATTGACCTTTACATCTTTGGAAAAATCATTTTAAAAACCATATCTAAGATTCTTAAAGTCTTCAAATTGATTCGTAGAAATCTTCCATCCTAGGAATTCTTTGTGATTATAATCAATCACTACGCAAATGTTCTTAATCTTTTTTTTCAAATCTGCTTCATTTGATCGTCATCAGGCCGATCATCAATCAAGTTGTAATCGAGCTGACTACTAATCAAAAGTGTAATTTTTCAAAGGTGTTCATTTAATCAAAATATGATCGTCATCAGGCCGATCATCAATCAAGACTGTAATCGGGCCGATTACCAATCAAACAGCTATCGATTGCTCAAATGCTCATCAAAAGGCTCAAATGGATTAGTCACGGACCGACCAATCTAAATTGGAGACCATCGAAGGCTGACGCGGGGGAATCAGAGCCATCGCGCAATGACAGGTATATCGCGCCGCGTCAGGGTGCATCGTGCTGCGTCAGGAAGCTTCGTGCCGCGTTGTTTATTTTGAAATGCGCTTGAATCCTAGTCAGAGCTTTTTCAGCTCATTCAGCTTTGGACTTAGTGTACCTGCATTTATATTTTGAACTATAGGACTTTGCCCATGTTTTTCTTAGGATTGACCTAAGGCTTGGTGTTATTCAACTCATTGTGTGAACTTGACTTAATGTGTTTTGACACATATGACTCAATCATGACTCAAGGTGCAAGACTCCACTCGATGTGATATGACACAACATGACTTAATGTACATGACTTGTGTGTGCATTGTATTGTGATGTGCTTGACTCAAAATGCAGAAAAGCAAAAATTTTCCGTCATTTTGTGGAGGTACCGACTTTCTCCCGAAAAAGAAAGACACGAAAAGGAAGAAGTAAAGTGTTTGAGAGTGCATGTTGAATGAGTTTAGTCAAATGTATGTGCTGATGTTATATCTCATGGTGCAAGGATTATAACATCCTAGGCTATCTCAATTGTTGACTAGATGATGAAAGTATTTAGGTAACTTAGGCACGGAGGCTAAGTAATTCATACTTTGTGATGCAATGATGATTATGATAATGAGAGATCTTGCTATGACAAGGCGTGCTTCATCGTTGTGTTAAGATTTCATGACAAAGGGTTCCTAAAGGAAGGATTATATGGTCATGTATCCGTGATGTGTGTGAAAGTGACACTAAAGTTAGGCCGCAAAGGCTAAGTGTATGAAAAAATATTTTGACAAGAGCCAAATAATGGTGACTCTTAGGCTGGGTAAGCTAATGATGTAGGGATCAAGCCCCCAAGTCTAGCTCTAAGTGGATAGGGATGAGCATTGGAGATCCCTTGATATGATTATGCGTGAATATGTATATGAATGAATGCATGATTATTATGGCCGCACCCCAATGTGAGGTTGCCTATGTATCCGTTAGGAATTAGGCCGAACGTAGCTCTAGCCGAACCTCAAACAAGTGTGTGTATACCTCAAAGAGATCTTTTGAAGGGTTGTAACGGGGTTAGGCTAAAGGTTGAAAAAAAAGGATAAAGGCTCAAGATCCTAGATAAGCCCCCAAGGTGTGCAACCTTGCTTTTGAATCTTTGTATTTGTATGCTTGAGCTTTCCTCACTTTTGAACTCTCTTTTATTTATATTTTTGCTCTCTCTCTTTTTGCTTTTGCATTTTTTTTTATTTTGATGAGTGTGGGTAATCCTGATCATGCGGTTTATCACTCACTTGGCATTCATGTTTCTCAGGCACGGTACCGAGCACTCGATAAGAGACACAATCTGAGACGTGTTCTTATCAAAGATATATTCATATCAAATACATTGGAACACTTGTCCTTTTGCACACTATTTTTTTTATTTTAATCTTTTGAAAATTTTATAACATCACTCAAGCTTTTGTATTTGAAAATTTGCATAAGTTGCACACTATCTCATCCCAAGGTTAGATAGATGTGGGTTAAAAAAAGAAAGGTCAATCGTTAGACAAGGCTCAAAGTGGTTTATCAAGAAAAAAGGATGTATATTTGAAGGGTGAAAGTGATATGATATGGCTACAAGGGGTGCCTCAAATCACTGGTATACCTTGTGCTTAGTTCAGGATGGAATTTTTTTTTTATTTTTTAATTTTTTTTTATTTTTTTTTAATGCAATGCGATGATCATATGCAAGAAAAGAAATGCTCATTTTATGAAAAGGATGAAAAAATCAAACTCATGAAATGAATCTAAAAAATGATGGAGGTGCCTATGTTAGACTTATTGGGGAAGGGGAAATCAAAAAGAAGAGGAGCTCACGAAATCTTGTTGTTGAATCTTGCCTTGTGTCTTGTGCTTTATCATCACTCAGTCTTCTTGCCGGCTGGAGGTATGGGAAGCTTGTTATTATCAATCAGATATTGGATGGCCTCTTTTAGCTTCCAACAACTTTCGGTAGCATGACCCTTACCTTGATGGTACTTGCAATGTTTATTTGGGTTCCAACTAGGCAACCTCTTTTCAGGGGCGGGATCTTGAATAGGTCCAATGGGAGTAATGAGTCCCTTGGCATGGAGTCGATCGAAGGCGGTATCATAGCTCATCCTAATAGGGGTGAACTCTTTCCTTAGTTGCTTTTTAGGTCCTTGATTATCCATGGCTAAGACTTCATTGAAGTCAAAGGTACTAACATTGTTACTAGAGTAGGTGTGTTCGGAAGAAGAAGGATTGTCATTCTTCTTTCCTTTCCAACCACCGTTGTTACTATTGTTAGTAGCTTTTTATTTTGCAAGGTCATCTTCAATGTCAATGGCTATGTTATAGATGGCCTTAAAAGTATTCAAGTTGTGTTGGTATTTCAAATGCTTTGAATACTTCTCTTGGAGGTTCTTGATGAATATTCTTACGGACTCCTTTTCGGTAGGAACCTCTACCATCCTAGAGGAAGTTTCCCTCCACTTATTGAAGAAAGAGATGAACCCTTCATTTTCCTTTTGCTTTAGCATCTCAAGTTCCCTACGGTCAGTTTCAACTTGAATGTTGCACTTATATCTATCAATGAAAGCGTTTGTTGTAGAATCCCAAGAAGAAATTTTCTCTTTGTCAAGGGAGAAGAACCATTGTTGACAGACGGTTTCTAGAGATAGTGAAAACAACGAGTGGAAAGCTTTCCTATCAATTCCCTTAATATTCATTATAGTTTCGAAATCTCTTAAATGAAAATAAGGGTTGTCGGTTGGCTTGAATGTAGGGATGTCGTTGGCATTGAAGTTATGCGGAAGAAGTTCCTTGTCCACCGAGACCCCTTGGGAGCTAATTCATTGATACTTATAATCGTTGGAAACTTTCTTAAGGCTTGCTTTCATTCACTCAAGCTGTCGTTGTTTACCAGGATCATTGACTTGAAGAGCAAGAGTTTTGAACATCTCAGTCAAGTTAGTAATGTTTTGTTTCAATTCATCAACTTCTTGTTGGGAAACCATTAGTACGAACTTTTTCCTGTATCTGATGGGCTTATCGAAGAGTAGAACTTGAACGAAGGTGTTGTCCTTGATTAAGTGCCCTTCTCTCCTTGACCAAGTGTTGTGGAAAGAGAATTCATGGATACTTATTGTTAATTATTTGACTCAAACTCAATTTAACATGCTAGATGGGAAGAGATCGTGGACGAATGTGGGGAGTGATATGCATGGAGAAATCATGTAGAGAGTGGAAAGATGATGTAGATGGAGAGATGTGGAAGAATTAGGAATAGAGTGGACCCCCAACTCAAATGACAGAAAAAGCAACTCATGCATGAACCTAAGACATGATCATGGTGTGAAAAGAGTATGTACAAAGTATGTGAATACTTGTGAGTATAAGTGATATGTTCAAGACTTGTGTCATGACCATACGAATAGACTCAAACAAAGACTAAGTTAAGACCTCACGTATGTGCACTAAACTGGACAGGCTGTAGTATTTTAGTCATATTTTTTTATCTGTGACTCCGAATTGGACAAAACCAATGCCACATGAAAGATAAAACTCGGGGCTACAGATCCATAGGTTTTACGACTCGTAGTTCTTTCTAGAACTCCGGTTATGACCTAAACAAGTTGACGCTTGTGCAGTATACGAAAATAAAAATCCGGGTTGACTCAAAGGAACTATGACTCAATTTTAGACATATTTATTAGCTCAAATTAATTAATCAATTAATTAAACAAAGTCCTTTAGTCATTGGTTAGTTTATTTAGACTTATACACAAGTCAAACAAACGGTTAGTGTAAACACATATAGATTATGCACAAGAAAGAATGCACAAATAGTCAAATAAGCACAACATGATACAATGAGTTTGCAACCTAACCATGGCTCTAATTCTCTAAAGTTCAAGGATAAAGGTTAGTCAAAGAGGGTCCATGGTTATGAGTCTGGATGCATCATGCTGAAGCCTTACCATTGGAAGGGTTGGCGCGTATGGATGGGACCCCACAAGTTAAACTTGTTTCCATGGTTTGGTGAATTCACAAATTCGGACGTA
Organism: Chenopodium album; assembly: GCF_948465745.1. Taxonomy (NCBI): domain Eukaryota; kingdom Viridiplantae; phylum Streptophyta; class Magnoliopsida; order Caryophyllales; family Amaranthaceae; genus Chenopodium; species Chenopodium album. The sequence continues at coordinate 22,702,599 of NC_137846.1, read as the reverse complement.
CCTTCGTTGTAACGAGCGTTCGATTGCGTAGATGGAGCATGAATTCCCAGAGGTTTATGGCCATATGTAGAACACATATGGGTTCAGAAAAGTGAGAAAAACTCAATCAGGAAGTAAAACCGAGCAAACAGTACTAAAACCGGTCAAAGCAAGAACGCAGATTTCTGGCTCGTTATTAGAAGAACTTAGCGCGAGACAACAGGGACCATCGCGAGACGATAGCCCTGTCACTATCGCGTCGTGATAGAGCCATCGCACTGCGATGGGCACTGTTTTCTCAGTACCAGTTCCTACATGCCTCAACAGCTCTCTTTGTTCTTAGAATTTTTTAGTTTTCGCAGCGTTTTTTCGATTCTAGTTGTGAAAGATATTTTCCAAATTTCCTACGTGTAACAAAGCCTATATTTTTGGCGCATTACGGATGGTCTATCCAATGCGGACCTTTTTTTTATGCTTATGCCAATAATGTCAATCAAAACTACGCACATGAATAATTAGAATATTTTCGAGTCTCATCCACTCATTCTAAATTATTGCCAAAATAAATTTTAGGAATTAAAATAGAAATCCTCCCAAGCGGAGTCGCCAAAAAACTGTAGGAAATATTTCAAGCATCCCACACTTAAGCCCCACTATGATCATACACTTAAGCATGGTGGCATCTAAAGGGAAGAAAGCTAGAGAAAAAGAGTCGCTAACAAGTTTTAGGAACTTGTAAACCGTTCACATGGTGAAGGTTACACCCCTTCACGATCCATGAGATCGCTAAGTCCATAGTGGTCCGGAACCATGACTGGATATTCAGGGATGAAGGTACAAATCCAACCTAAAAGAGATTGAACCTGCCCTTAAAATAGGCCTCTACTTTATTCTTCTCATATTCATGTGCGCTTTCTGACTAACATACAATCAATATATTAATCATAAACCTGTTTAATCTACGTTGGTTGAATATTAATGCACAAATAAATCTATTATTGGCGATCACGAATTAAAATCACATTAGCCTAAAAAATATTATTAATTATCTTATTAAGCGTAATTTCAAGTACAAATTCCCTTTAAACCTGCAAGAGAGGGCGTGATCAAGCAATAACAATAATATATATCAAGCAACATAATAATATATTGACACAACAAATCATCATCACCATAAAAAATCTCAATAAAGCATAATAATATTATTAGCAAGATCCTAGGCATGATACTAACAAGATTAATAACAAATCCTAGCAAGTTACCAAACAATAAAGATCAAAGCTTTAACCCTAACATGATACTAACATAATAGAAGAAATAGGAAGCAACCTAATCATGATACTAGAAAGCAATAAAGACATCCTAACATGCTACTAGGAATCAAAATGATCTAAGCATGCTTCCTATAAAAATATAGCAATTGAACAACTTACTTTGTTCCCTCGTATCTCTTTCTATCAAAACAATACACACGTTAGTAACTTCAAGGAAAATATTAAATCAAACAATTAATTTAAATAATTGGAATAGAGATTTGGGACCAAACCCTCAGAAATTATCAACCTTTCACGTCTATGTGCGAAGGCAACTTCGAGCTTGGCTATGTGCATCTAAGTCTCGTGAATGCGGTATGGTGTTTCGAAAAGGCAAGGCTTAGAAAGAGGGAGAAAGAAAAAATAAGCTTCTAGCTTTGAGAGAGAATAGAATAGAAAGATAATTTCAGGATATATCCAACCATATAAAATTTGGATAAAAATTATGAAGCACGAAAATAATATCTTGACATATTCTATTTCGCGAAGAACAAGGACTCTTAAAAAGAGGAGTTTTATTCAATTTCAAACTCTTTGATCTTATCTTTTCAAAAAAGGATAATTAAAATCTTTTAGAAACTTATAGAAGTTCTAATTAATCTTAATTAGTTTAGGAATGGGATTAAAGCCTTTGGAACCTGCGCATGATCATTGGGTCGTAGGTAAAATCCGATTTGGGCTCATTTTAGTATTTTGGTCATAACTTCCTCATTATTAATCGGAATAGGGTTTATAATATATCGTTGGAAAGGTCTTTTCAAACCCCATCCAAATACACAATTATTGGACCCATATTATGGACCAAACTAAATTGGACTGTACATTTTTTATAAATAAGGTACGAAAAGAAAGATTTTCAAAAACAGAAAGAAGTATTTTTATTAAAAAACTGAGAGATTCACGAGACTCTTTCACATTTCACGACGTTTGATAATCAATGACGTGAAAGGTATTCATCAATGGGTTTAGTTTTTGGGGAGACACAATCAGGTGTCTACAATCATTCTTTAGGCTTTTTTTTTTGAACCATTCTTTAGGCTTTTTTGTTTTACGAAAATTGTTATTATTATTAGGAAAATTTGTCAAAAAAAAGCACCATTTTGCGAAATTTTAAAATATTTATCGTAAAAGAAAACCGGATTGTAAATTTTTTTTGTAGAAGACAACCTTGTACCTCTGATTCACTTAATTAACCTCTAATTTCTTCTAATTACCCTCTTACCTAGAGCTGTCGATTTGGGTAAACGGGCCGAGTTTGAGTCAAGTTAGTGTGAGTCGGGTCATCTCGGGTCGGGTCAATACGGGTTAATGTCATAACATATGCAGGTCGGGTTCGGGTTGGGTCATGCTTGAGTCGGGTCACGTCGGGTCATACATCTTATCGGATTTGGGTCGGGTTTAGGTCGGGTTAGTAAAAGGTTGGGTTACATTCGGTTCGGGTTAAATTCGGGTCTTTACGGGTTTAAACGAGTTAGGGTCGTTCTCAGGTTCGGTTCAAGTCAATTATTTACGGGTTATAATCAAGTCGGGTCATTCTCGGGTTCAAGTCGGGTTTGGTTCAAGTCAATAATTTGCGGGTTATAATCAAGTCGGGTCATTTCCAACTCGGGTCATTCTCGGGTTCGAGTCGGGTTCGGTTCAAGTCAATAATTTGCGGAAAACATGTTTCGTCCCTGAAATTCGTACCTAAAAACATGTTGTGAAACTAACCTCTTTAAATTCAAAGTGAAATATTGAAGGAATAGAGTTAGGATTCAATTTCCGTTCCAATACCAACATGAGATAACGACCTATACATATTGATTCAATAATAAGTCGGGTTGAATATGGGTCGGGTCAATAACAAGTCGGGTTGATTCGGGTCGGGTTTGTAATAGGTCAGGTTGAAATTCGAGTCGGGTTTGTAGCAGGTCGGGTTAAATTTGGGTCGGGTTAGGAACAGGTCGGGTTGAATTCGGGTCAGGTTAGGAATAATTCGGGTTGAATTCGGGTTTTAACAGGTTAAAATGGGTTTGGGTAAATTTCGGTTCAGGTCGGGTTCGGTTCAGGTCAATAATTTACGGGTTACATTTGAGTCGGGTCGTCTCTAGGTCGGTTAATGTTCGAGTTTGAGTCTCAAATACTCGAGTCAACTCGGGTCTAGGGTTGGTTTCAGGTCGGGTTAGGTCGGGTTCGGGTCACCATTTTTTTCGGGTTCAGACGGGTCGGTTAATAGGTCGGGCTAGAATCGGTATTTCGGGTCGGGTCAGCTTTTGACAGCTCTACTCTTACCCTCACTAAAAACCGGATTGTAAATTTTTTTTGTAGAAGACAACCTTGTACCTCTGATTCACTTAATTAACCTCTAATTTATTCTAATTACCCTCACTAAACAATTTAATAATTAAATTAATTTATCAATAATAAAAAAAACTACCGGCCACAACCAACCAACAACCTCCCTCCCCAATCCGAGTTGCCGCCTGAAAACACCTTCCCCAGCGATCCACTTCCACCGCGAAACCATTGATGTGATATTGAACAAGATAAGAAACACCAAAACATAACACTACAATAATCACAATTATAGGAGAGAGAAAACTGATTCCGACAACAATGGCATCTTCAACACCACGACAATTCATCGATTCCTCCTCTGCCGTCGCAACCATTGCCATCAGTCGTCTCACTTTGTCTCTCTCTCATCTTCAAATTTCACAATGATGGCGTTTTTCTCCTCCTAAGGCTTCCTCTACTCCGCCACAACAACACCTACAAAGAGTCTTCTTAGGGAATACTAATGGCCTTTCATTGTCATTGCCAATGTTGCCGTTATTATCTACTCTTCTAGCCAAGTCCGAAGACTTGCTTTCTAAATGGGAGAGATTTTTTCAAGTTAGGGTTTAGGAGGGTGGGTGGTCGCGGCGAGAGTAAAAGGGGAAAGAGAAGGGGGTTGACTGGGGGTGGAGGTGGTTTGTCGAGGGTGGGGGATCTAGGCGGCGGCTCATTTGGGGGAGGGGGGCTACTGCCACGGGTGATGGGGGTGGTGTTTTTTGTTTTTTTTATAAATTAATTAAATTATCACTCCCTCTATTTTTAAATACTTAATTTGTTTCTCCATGCGCGGAGTTTTAGGAGAAATTGGATAAGGTAATAAAATATAGAGGTAGTGGGATAGTTGGGGGAATAAAAAATTGTAAAAAGCAAAAGTAATTGAGAGAATTAGAGGAGAGAGAATATGAAATTAATAAAATATGATTTATGTTTGTTCCACTAGGTGAGAGAAATGATTTAATAAAAGCTTTTCCATATAAGGATATGGAGCAAGTATTTAAAAAAGGCCGGAAATGGAAACTGAGGCAAGTATTTAAAAACGAAGAGAGTAAATGGTTAAGTGACAGTTAGAGGGTAATTAGAAGAAACTTGAGGCTAAATAAGTGAATTAGGGGTAATAGACTAATAGGTTAAGTTCAACCAAAAAAAAAAAATTACAATAGGTTTTTTTTGTATGATAAAACTTTTAAAAGGGGTTTTTTCTTTTTCGCAAAACGATGCTTTTAAAAGGGTTTTTTTTTTTTTTTTTTTTTTTTTTTTACAAATTATTATTTTTAGGAAAAATTGATTCTAATAATCCCACCTTTGGTCGTTTCGCTATTAATAATCCCACCTTTAGATTATTATTTATAGGGGATCTTCTTTTATTGGTCCCTAACTTGTTGGTAACCAGTTTTGATAGGTTAAGATGCCACGTGTAATTTTGTAATTGGTTAAAAAATAAACTAAAAAAAATTAAAAACTAAACAAAAAAAAAAAAAAAGAAAAAAACCTACCACCTACCAGCCACCCCCTACCCACTGTGAAACCTTAATCCTTACCCTAGCACCACCAAAAACTGGCCGGCAGCCACCTTAAACCCCTTAAAAAGGGAAGTCGGAACCACCCAATACCGAAAACCACCCCGCTGACCAAAAGCCACCCCCGAAATCACCATAACCACCACAACCACTACCTTGAAACCGCCGAAAACCACCTAAAAACTACCGGAAACCCCTCAAAAATCCTACCCAAATTCAAACTCACCCCTACTCACCCTTTCTCTCTCCTCACTCTCGCCTTACTCCGCGCCGCTCCTTCTATTCCCACTGCCTGTGTTTGATCTGGATTCGAAACTTCAAATCAAACTAATTTGGGTAATTTCGTTGGGGGGGTTTTAGGTGGTTTTGGGTAGGGGTTTTGGGTTTAGGGGGCGCTTTTTGGTGGTAGGGCGGGGGCTGTCGGGATTCGCCGTCGGAGGAGGGGTTGGTGACCGGCGGGGAGTGGGGCCTGGTTGTCTACGAGGCAAGGGGGGTTGTCGACAGTACGCTGATGGCAAGGGCTAGGCTGGGTTGGGATTTTTTTTTAATTTTTTTACCAAAATTTTTTTTTTAGTTTTTTTTTTAAAATTTTTTTTTGGACCAATTATTTATTGACACGTGTCACTCAAACTAAAAAAAAAAGAATTTACTCAATGTACAGGTTATCGGTCATAAGGACCAATAGAAGAAGATCTCCTATAAAGGTGGGATTATTAAATAATAATCTAAAGGTGAGATTATTAATAGAGAGTCGGCCAAAGGTGGGATTATTAGAATCAATTTTTCCTATTATTTTTATGTATTAGGAATCTGCATAGATTCCAATGTTATGTTGTAGTAATCGTGGCCTTGTTTGCTAGTAGCATTTAAGTTAGCGGTTAGCATATTGACTAAGTCAAAACACTATTAGGAAAAAAATAAGAGTGTTTGGCAATATAGTACTTCCTGTAGCGCCAACTGGTAGAGTTGGCAATTTGCTAGTTTTTCTTAAATGTTGAAAAACAATCCATGATATATACACAATATATAATGTAAAAAGCATGAGCCTTGCAAACTAATTAAAAAAGGCGGAATGAACATCAATTTATTTCATGGAGAACATTCACTTACCAAAGAACATATATAAAGCTTTGACATATTAAGTTATGTTATACGAAGTAGGTCTTATTGTGGACCCAAAAATCTTTAGATCCGTAAACCGTATGGATGATACTCCCAACTTCACAAGTAAGTAAATACTTCCTCCGCCACGCATTATGTGCAACAAACCTTGCTGCACGTTTCCCAAGATAAAATTTGTTAATGTTGATTAACTAATGAAAGGTGTGTGCTTAAGGTTAGGAGAGAGAGTTAATGGCCACCACTACACCACCTTCCAGCAACATCCACCACCACCCCACTCGCCGTTACCACGTAACCACCACCACCCCACTCGCCGTTACCACGTAACCACCACCACCCCACTCGTCGTTACCACGTAACCACCATCACCTTACCTAGGCCTACCCCGTAACCACCACCACCACCACCATGATCCGAAACCCCACCAGCCAAATCGTGGAACCCCATCACCTGAGCGAAATTGCGACAACATAAAACCTCACTAGCCAATTAATCGTGAAAACCCACCACCTGAGCGACGCAACATCGCGAACCCCACCATCCAGAAACCCCACCGACGCAACCAAGATCTGAAACCACCGCAACCAATCTCACCCAGTTCACAACCACCACAAACCACCCTTTACACACTCTCTCACCACCGCAAACCCTAATCAATTTTCAGGATTTCAATTTCCAAGAGGATCGGCGACAATATCATGGAGGAGGAGGCCGGTGACTCGATCGGCGGTGGATCTCGGCGCAACAAGGGTAGGTTTGGGCGACAAAGGCGACTTGGGGGGGGGGGGTTTCACGGAGACATCAATGGAGGAGAGGTGCTCAGGGGGATTCGGGGTTGGGACTGGGTGGGCGGGCGATTTCGGCTGGTGTGGATCGAACCGTCGCTGTGAGAGAAGCGCGAGAAAAATGGTGGTGGTGGTGGCGGTGGCAGTGGCAGTGGCAGTGGCGGCTACGAGGCAGGTGAGAGAAAAGTTGGTGATAATGGTGGTGGAGGTGGTTGTGAAGGAGGAGAGAGATTGGGATGGGTTTAGATGATTGATTAATTAATTTTGGTTAATATGTTAATAACATATAATCTTAATTTAATATGTGTTAGTAAAGTTAACTAAGGGTATATTGGTCATTTTAAGTAAAAAAAATTACTAAAAGGGGAAAGTTTTAATTTGTTGCAAATAATGTGTAACATCCATTTTTAGAAAATGTTGCACATAATGCGTGACGGAGGAAGTATATCACTTTCTTGACTTTTATATTGTTATGTTCCTTTATTGGTGTTTGAAATCTACAATAATGTACTTCAATGTTAATTAAAAATAGAGATCTATGATTGGTAGGGTCAATGAAATGTTATTTTAGTTTATGTGCATATGTGGTCGTTATATATTAATGTAAAGTTCTTTGCATGTAAATTTCATATTTTCAACAAATGTTGCATTTTATAATAAAGGTTAATGTATTTCTATGTTGGTGATGTCTTCAATGGTAATTTAAGATGATTAATCTATGATTGGTTAGGCCATTTGAATTTTTTTTTTTATTTGTTTAGGAATCCATTTAAAGATTTCAGTGTATTACTGTGTTTTCGTTATTAAATTATATAATGTTCTTTATTTGTTGATAACAGCGTTATTTGTCCTTGATTGACTTTGAAGTCCTCGATGTTCTTTATCGATAGGATATCTATGAGTGAGCATAAATGTATTATATAGCTATTTTCGCCGCCACTCCACTGCCCCCTCACTGTCTTTTCCTCCGCCCAACCTACCTCCTTTCTCTTGATGAGTTTGTAGATCTAAGGAGTTAGGGGGTTAGCTTTGTTTTTGCCGCCACCTCTTCACCACCATCATCTATCGTCTATATGAAATTAAGCAAGCCTTTCTTGCTTTTGACTGGATTTATCCTTGACCCTCACATATAAAGATGTGTATGACATTTTCGTAATGCTCTTATATAGTTATTGCAATTAAATTGGTTTTGATAATTTTTTATGATAAATTTTTAATATTTGGTTATTGAGAATTTTATTTTTGATATTAGTCCAATTAATTGAATTCATGATATTTGTCTTTGTGTTTCCTTTAGCCTTGCCTTAGTTTTGCTTTACAGCCTTTTATTGAGTTTATCTCATGTAGTGGTGGCTAGTGGGCCGGGTTAGACCCAGCCCACCCTGACCCGAACGGCAGGTGGGTCAAATGGGTCTAGCCCGGATCCGACTCGGCACAACCTGTCTGAAAAGGTGGGTGTGTCGTGGGTCCAAAAATTCTATCATATCCCATTTCGACACAGGCCATTTTGATCCACGTGATTCGGCCAAACTCGTTCAACCCACTTCGACCCACCCAACCCACGAACCTACCCAACTCGACCCATCATGCACAACCCACCCAACCCGCCAGCCCACCCAACCCATTAGCCCACCCAACCCGCCAGCCCGCACAACCCACTAGCCTACCAGCCCGCACAACCCGCCTAGCCCGCATGCCTAACAGCTAGTTTCCTGATTTTGTTTAAAAGTAACGACTACTATTTTTTTTTTTTGATAAATCAAATTAACAGCTACTTTTAATTGTTAGTAATAACTAGTTTTTTTTAATGTACCAGCTAGTTTTTTATTACATGATCATCGCCTCAATTTTTCCTATAAAAACCAATTCCATTTCACTCAAAATTCCACACAACTCAACCTTTCTTTCTCTTTAACTCAAAAATTCATAATTGTTCTCAAATTCTCAAGTGTTATTTAGTGTTATATAGAGTTTTATTTTTGGGTCATTCGCCAAAAATAATCCCACCTTTGGCTCGTCTGCCAAAAATAATCCCACCTTTGGATTATTTTTAAATAATCCCACCTTTAGCCCCCAGTCTTTTTTAATGGTCCCATTTTACTTGGAACCAGTTGAGTAGGTAAATTTTCTTTTAAAGTAGAATTTACACGTGTCGCTACTTGATTAGTCAAAAAAATAAAAATAAAAAAGTAGTAAAAAACCACCACCACCACCTAAGCTACACCAATTCAACCACCACCATACCCACGACCACCCAACCCAAACCCTAGAACCACCATCCCACCCAACCTGAAACCACCGCGCTGATCGGAATCCCACCAAGCCAAGCCAAGCCAACCCCATTTACCCATTAACCCAACCCTTTAACCCCATTAACCCAAGCCGATCGGGGCAGGGGAGTTCGACGATGCGGCTGGAAACGGTGGACGGGGGAGATTGACGTGGCCAGAATCTAGGGACGGGGGAGGTTGGCGAAGCCAAAATTGGGGGACGGGGGATAGGGAAGGTCAACAAGGTAGGAGAGGGTTGGTGGTTTAGGGACGGGGGAGAGAGTAAGTCGCACGCCGGAGCTGGGTTTAAGGGCTGGCTGGCCGGAGCCACGTGGCTGGTCGGAGCCGCGTGGATGGGGTTGGGGGTTGGCTTGGGCGGTTGATGGTTTTTGAATATTATTAATTATTTTTTTAATTTAATTTATTTTATTTTTATATTTTTTGACCAATCACAAGCCGTCGCGGGTATGGTAACTTGTTATAACAAGTTATATGACTTATGACTGGTTGGGACCATTTATAGCGGAGTGGGTATAAAGGTGGGATTATTTAAAAATAATCCAAATGTGGGATTATTTTCAGCGGACGGCCCAAAGGTGGGATTATTCTGTGCAATTTTTCCGAAAATCTACTTAATCTTATTATTAGAATCCTTAAAATTCTCAAAAAAAAAAAAAGTTGTTCTCCATATTATAATTAGTAATCATAAAAAAAAAATGGGCTCAAGAGGAGAATGGGAAGGAGCCAAAGTAGTGGTCGAAGTGGTGGCCAAAGGAGTGGTAGTGCAAATTATTCGTATGAAATTCATACGAAAAATTTAAACCAAATTATCAATGAATATGGAGATTATGGTTTAGGAGATGGGCAAAATATTCAAACGTCTCCACCACAGCATTTCTCCCACCAATCATCGAGTTCAACTATGCCACCTCCATCGCAACCAACATCTTAACCTTCATCTCAAGGTAATTTCTAATTTAACTTTTTTGTTATGAATATTTAGAAAACTATTATTAATGATTATAAAGTTAGTTTAATTTCCAATTTTTCTATGACTTATAATTACTATGGAAAATGCGTTTAAATAATTATAATTAAAAATATTTAAAATTTAAAAGCTTATTTTCATGCATAGCGTTTAAAAATTAATTTCAATAATTAGATTTGTGAAAGGTGGTGGCGGTGAAAGTAGAGGTCGAGCACAAACTTTTTGTGTATGGAAACATTTTAAATGAGTTGACGTCACACCCCTGGGATGGCAACCTGGTCAACCAAAGAGGTTCACGTGTACATGCCTAGTTTGCAAGGCGCTAGGTGCAAATGTCAAGTCATATAGTTGGAAAATAGGAGATGGAACCGGAACCATATGTCGACATTTGCAAAATAAACACGACTTGTTCGAAAATGGCCCCCGTCCTACGAGAAGTAGGTTGCCCGTCCAAACACAATTGGGTGGATATATGAGCCATTTACTCGGTGGAGGTACACCTTTCATTTATAATAAAGATGGAATGATTGATAAATTAAATACTTTAGTTATTGCTAATGAATACCCTTTTAGTTACGCTGAAAATTCAAACATTGAGCATTTTAATAAAGTTGCATTACAACTTGCATGTACTCGTGTCCCCCGAAATACCCTAAGATAGAATACACAAACTTCTTATTATAAGTATAGGAGTGGTTTGATTGAATTATTTCGTACTTTTGATGGTCGTGTTAGTTTTACAAGTGATACATGGACTTCTAGTTTTGGCAAACCTTTTCTTTGCATTACTGCTCATTGGGTGGATGATGATTGGTTTATTAAAAAACGTATACAATGTTTTAAAGCTATGGAAGAAAGGCATACCAGTTTTAACATCAAAGTTTGTATTTTGCATTGTTTAAAAGAATTTCACTTGAATAATAAAGTTTTTTCTTTGTCTCTTGATAATGCAACTGCAAACACAAAATGTATTTACTATTTGAAAAATTACTCCGAGTTGCATTTGTTGTTGGGTGGTAATCTCTTGCATGTTAGATGTTATGCTCATGTTTTCAATTTGTCTGTTCAAAAGGATCACGCTGAGTTGCAACCATTGCTAAACCCAATTAGAACAGTTATAAAATGGATTAGGATTACCCAGTTAGTTAGAATAAAGTACATGACTATGTGTAAAGAGAGAGGTCTTAAGAAAAGACAATGGTCTATTGATACCCCTACCCGTTGGAATTCTACCGAGTTCTACTTTCAATTTGTTGAATGATGGTATAAAGTATCGTGACATTTTGACCCAACTTTACAATGAGACTCGTGTTGATCCTACATAGTTAATAACTAAAAGTCATTGGACTAATGCTTCTTTTGTTCGTGACGTTTTAAATGCTTTTGATAATGCAACTCATATTTTCTCTTATATCTATGAGCCTAACATTCATTTAGTCATAATAGAGTGTGTTAAAGTTGTTCACACCATCGAAGAGCATATGAAGATCGATGGGCTTCGTCCCGTTCTTGATAGCATGAAATGTAAGTGGCATGCTTATTTTTGTGAATTTCTAATTACTTATGGAATTGTTGCTATTCTTGACCCCGGTGTTAAAGCTGATGGTTTGGAAAATATTTTAGAATTTTATTATAAAAGTTTAAGTATCGATTATGATGTTAGTGAATGTATTAACAAATGCATATCTGTTTTGGGAGACCTTTATGATCATTATGCATCTATTTATGGTTTTCATTTAGCAACACCAACTACTACTAGCACTTCCAGTTCTAGATTTGGTTTTCTTGATAAATTTATGAAAAAACACAAAGCATCTACATCATTCTCATCATCATCTTCTTCAACACTTGCTATTAATGATTATTTGTCATATCAACGTGAGACTAACAACAACTTTCAAATTATAAAATGGTGGCAAGAACATCAAAAAAGTTTTCCTATATTGGCGAGAATTGCAAAAGATATACTTGTAGTCCCCGCCTCATCCGTTGCTTCTGAGTCTACTTTAGTGCAGGTAGGAGAGTGTTAGATGAAAAAAGATCTCGCTTAACTCCGAAAAGCATTCAAATTTGTGTTTGTAAGAAAGATTAGAATCAAGCTGAAAGAAGAACTCAAGGTTTAAAGAAAGACGAAGACGATGAAGATGATCCTGTGATGATATTGGAGTCGTCAACGGATGATGCAGCTTCCGGGGATGATGATACAACAAACATGGGTGGCAAGAAAAGTCTAAATACGGTACGCTAAGAACTACGTGGGCTTTGATTCCTTCGGGATATGTAGGCAACTTATTTTTCAAAAATTACAAAATTAAATATTAGTTTTCTAAAAATAGGTCCAAGCACCCCCCCCCCCAAAAAATTCCAAAAGAAGTACAATATGTTGGCTTTGATTCCTTCTTTTGTGATATAAGGATACGTAGGCATCTTAATTAAGAGCAAGCCATCAAATTGTTAATTTAGTAAAAATTAAAACAACCTTAAAAATAAATGTGCAAAATATTGTTTCAAAATAAAGGTTTAAAACTATTTAAAAAATCAAACTTGGATATTTGACCGACACAACCCACTTAGCCATTTAGCCTACCCGACCCTAACCCACGAACCCACCTGACCCTAACACCCGAACCCAGCTCAACCCACGAACCCACCTGACCTTAACCAACCTAACCCACTAACCCAGCTCGAGCCACCCTAACCCACGAACCCCTAGGTGTCCAACTTCTTCGACCCAACACACGACCTGGCCCACCCTACCCTACATGGGTCGTGTCATGTGTCATGAAACCCCAATCCACGACCCCCCTAACCCTAACCGAGCTCGTACGACTTGCACGGTGGACACCTCTAATCTCATAGTATTGTTTTTTGAGATGTGAATTTTTTGAAATTTATATTTTTGATGTTTACTTTGTTTGATAGCAAGTCTTTGAATGTGAGATTATTCGCAACTTTTCTAATTGTAGGTTTTTTTATTATTATTTTTTTTTGGGGGGGAGGGGGGGTTAGGATGGGTTTTCTTTTCTACTTCCTTTTAATTGTCGTTGTAGTTTCCTTGAGAATTTCTTAGTCTCAGAGCCTCCGTTTTGGTTTCTGCTTTGCTAGCTGTTTGCCCCTTTGTTTCTAGTTACCTCTGCTCTTGACGTTCCTTACTAACAATATGGTGTTTCATTGACAGATCGCAATTGAGTTTGCCACCGATTTATTTGCCACCTCACCGCTATTGCAACCCACCGCTTCGTGGACAACGTCAATAGTTTCATCAATTAGTAGTTTGCTTTAGCTTCAATGAGAAGCTTTAGGTTTTAGCTTCTTAGAGAAGTTTTGTTTAGCTTCTTAAGAAGATTGTTTTTTAGTATAGGTCTTTAGTATTATTTTTATGTATATTATTTTTTGTGTATTTTTCTTATATCTTTTGTTTATTAGTCTTTTCCTGAGATAGGGAGACTTTTAAATTCTAGTAGTCTTCCCAAAGATAGGGAGATTACTCGTACCGTGTACCTTTCCGTTAAAAAAACAATTATTAGGTTCATTTAATGATTTTTAAAGTGTATGTTATGTTTTTCTTACACTTTTGTTAGTTTAATGTTTTTTGGATAAATTAACAATTTTCTATGTTAAAATGTTTTGTTTTTTTTTTTTAAAAAAAGAAATGTAATGTTCTTTCAATTTTAGCTTTAATTTAATTTAATAAATATAGTTAAAAAAAACTCATCACAATTCAAAGCAAAGGAGCAACCAAAGAAAAAGGATTATCGATTCAAACAAATTGCAACAAAAAATAATTAAAAAGTTTGATTTCGATTCTCTTTGATTTTGTAATTAAATAATTTTGGGCATATATATATATATATATATATATATATATATATATATATATATATATATATATATATATATATATATATATATATATATATATATATATATATATATATATATATATATATACGTTAATTTATTTTTTTTTTTTTTTAGGGAATACGTTAGCAAACATTTATTTCAATTCAAGATCCGCCAAGTCTATGAGACTTTGTGGGAAAGAGTTAATATGAACTAATTCCGAACTACCACGGGTATCCCACCTTGCTACATGATGGGCGACCGTATTGCTTGCTCTACGAACATGAGAAATTTTAAAAGCATATAAAGATTTAACAAGATTACAAACATCATCCAAAATAAGCCATAATGGAGAGTAGCCAATAACGGCATTGTTGACTTTGCTTGTAATATTCAGCGCATCACTCTTGATCCAGACCTTAGCATGCCCCATACACATAGCCATTTTGCTCCCAAATAGAATACCAGTAGCTTCTGCAAATTCAACAGGCCAATTTGGAGGGATCCTCTTCGTTGCTGGCCACAAAATATCTCCCTTCTCGTCGCCATTACCACCAACCTCAATATGAGCATCCACATTAATTTTTGTGAATCCAAGTTTAGGGCATTTCCATTTTTTCTCGGCAGGAGATCAAGTACAGCTAGTAGGGTTAAAAACCTTTCTCGCATAAGTGCAATAATCATTCACCATTCAAAGAAAGCCCTCGGCAATAGCACACACATCTAGTAGCTCGTTCTCATAAGCTCTTTTGTTTCTGCAGAACCACACAACCCATGAAATAGTCATGACACTCTTAAGAACCCCTCTAGGAACCTTTCCATCCATCCAACGTAACCACTCAGAAAAAGAAGCATGCCTAGGGGAGTCGGCAATAATATCAGACAGCTCAAATTTTGCCTAGACGTGCTGAACCGCCAAGCATTTAAAGAATGTGTGAGCAACTGACTCAGATTCCAAACCACAACCACCACACCGATTATTAGTGGTAATATGACGATGGAACAGTGAAAGGAATGATGTCCTTCGAACAAGTGTATTATTCTGGTAGCGGGTTCAGAATTATTAGAAAGCTAATATATTCAGTAAGGTCAAGTGATCGGAATGCCTGGGTGAAGGCCGCTTCCGATCAGTAATATTAATATAATTAATATTACAGCTTAATCTTGACTGAACCCTTCGGGTCACACCCAAGCAAATATATGCGAACCAACTCGACGAATTAATTCGGAAAAAATTAATTCGTCGCCAGAGTGTTAAATATTTAGACGTCGGTAATTCGAGCTTAGAGCGTCGAAACCGATCGTCGGAAGTCGAGTCTAAAATGATAAAAGACAAGACGCGCAAAATAAAAATAAATCGACCATATTCCCGAAAATACCCCTAGCATCAGTGTGCCCCGAGCATCCGAATGCTAGGGGCAAGACGAGCTAGCACACCGTGACAGCAGCCCCGGCCAGCCGCGGCTAGGCACAGCAGCAGCCGCGCCATGCCATGGCAGCAGCCGCACCCGCACCAAACCGCAGCAGCAGCTGGTGCGGGTTGGGCTCGGGCTGGCTGCGGGTCGGGCTCGGGCCGGGCTCGGGCTTGACTCGTGGCTTGGCTCAGGTCATAGGGCCATGAATAAGGGGAAGCTTGGAATATGGGAGTAAGTGGGAGAGGACATGTGGCACAAGGGGAGTATTGAGTGGGGAGCATGTATGGTCCCCTACTCTTCATGTGGTCCTCACCAACCCATCTCACATGGTAATGCCACTTGTAGATTTATTATTAGTTTGCAATTTTAATTTAATTTAGCTTTAAATTAATTTGTGGAATTTCATGATCCCACATTGATGGGATAGAAATTCCCACTCATAGTTTCCTCTATTAATACCAACTTTGGGATTTATAGTAAAGTGCTTGAGTGGGAGTTAAAAAGAGCATTCCATAATTTTTGGGAAAACTCTTAAACTCACATAACACTCGGGTTTAGGTCGGACCTTGCTAACCCCAAGGTAGTAGACCTTAAAGTTGTGTTCGCCCATTTGTGGGTGGATACCGTTGGAGGCGCGGCGCTTGACGTGCTAGTAGCTTTCAAGTAAGAGCCCCGGGTTTTGGGCGAAGCTCGCTTCGAGGGTAAGATTTGTTATCTTTTCTTTGTGAATATTTATTTATGCTTTGTGATTTTAATTATTGCGAGTGGTCCCTTGGGAGGGGTTGTTTCCGCGGTGAGTCGGACTCGCCAAACCCTAACAGCGGTATCAGAGCCCCGCTCGTTTTTTTTATAATCATGTTTTTCAAGGTTTATTTTTGGCTTAATTTTCTGGTTTATGTTGCTAATTAGATTAGTAGCTCGGTTTTATTTATTTAATCCCGTTTTTAATGTCGAATTTGGCCCAGAACCTAGATTTTCGCCCAAGACTAGTGAATTTTGGGTGAAAAACGTGTTTTGGAAACGGTTTTCCCTATTGGAGCTGTGATTTTAGCCAAATTCTGACCAGAAATGTCTTTTTCGAGGGGTTTTTCGTTTTTGACGAAAAATTTTAAGTCTTTTCTAACCTTGAAATTAATGGCATAAATTAATGATTATATGGTTGATTATTTGCATAATTTTCTGCACTTTTATGTCCCCTTAAAGCACACTTACTTGGTAGTATTTGATGCTTAAAGGTTGATTTATTTTCACATAATTGCAAACTAATTGCTTTTTAGTGTGAAAATTTTATTTTTGAAGTTTCCTAAGTGTTAAAGATTCAATCTTTATTTGTGATAAGTGATTGAAACTTTGAAAACCACTAAATTCCATGTTATTTTGAGTAGAACTTTGTTGTTTTAATCATTTTGAGTTGATTAGAAACATAAAGTTTCGATTTTTGTGATAGAAATTTGGTTATCTTCATGTTGGAAGATATAATTTTCAAGGATTCACAAATTTTAGATGTTGGAATTTTCATTTGAACATTAAAGTTCATATTTTTCCAACTTCCCTTTACTTTGTCAAACTCTCAAGTTTAATTTAAATTGATTAAATTGAAAGTGAGAAATTACCTTAATTTTATTTTGCACCAAGTTAAACCAATTTAATTAAAGATGGTTCTTGGAATTATTTTGGTTATTGCACTTTGAAATTTTATTAAGTTAGACTTGTTTAAAATTTTATTTTGCTCACTAAATTAGTTCTAAAATTAATTTAGAATTAATTATTTTTGTCTCGCGGATAAAGGGATCAAATCCCAAGGTAATGGCACGCAAAACGAGGCAATGCACCACCATGGCGAGCCGGGCTGCACAGCAGCCCGCATGTGGCTGCCACGGTGGTTGCGCCGCCTCGATGGTGGGCCACACGCGCGGCAGCAGCCACGCACAGCAGCAGCTCACGCGCGGCTGTGCTGTGGCAGCGGCTCGCGGCCGTGAGCCGTGGGTCGTGTGTTCGTGGTCTTGGCATGTGCGTATGCTTGGTGCGGTGAGGTGACTAGCCGTAGTAGGCTTGATGTTAATTATTTTGCCGTTTATTTATTTTAATTAATTTTGTTCATTTTAATTAAAATTTTGGGAGGCTAGGCCTTGGGTTTTTGAGCGGCATTGGCAAAATTTCATTTTGACAAATTTGGGTGCTACCGACTTAATTAATTGGATTAATTAAGGAAATGCGGAATTTAGTGGGAGCTTCAATTGTTAATGACGTAATTATGTAATCGGTTAAACAACTTTGACTAGTTTTAATTAGGCGTGTTAATCGGATTAACCACCTAGATTAGTTACTAGTGCGCGCGTTGTTTGAATGCATTTTACTTGTTGTTAATTTTGTAAATTGCATGGGCCATTCACAAATAGTGAATGGATGAATGGAATATATATATTCTCTCTCTCTCACAGGTTTTATGAAATGGCAACTAGTGGGACCCGATTAGGATAGAAAATACGGACTACGTGCCGTTATGTATTTTTGTAAATCTAAATACGGTCTACGTACCGTTAAGTATTTTTGTACTTTAATATTTAGATTATTCCTAGTTATAGACACTAGTTTTTGCATAGTTTGGTTAAGTCTTGAAGACGGCGTATCTTGGAAGACAAAGCCTTGAAATGCAAATGAAGACCTTTTGAAGATATGAAGATTTCAAGGGGTCATGCTAGTTGCCAATATGCATCTATTATTTCGCTTTATATTTTATGGTTATATATATGTGTGTGAAATATTCGTTAGATGCATGTTTAGGTTTTCTTGATGTTGCGATGATTAGTTAAGTTCACTTAAATCAACCAACATAGAAATCCTAGGTCCCTAATAATATTGAGTCAAACTTGCCTTTCCAAAACAACACTTACTAACCGGACGATGGTGATGGTAGGCTACGCCAAAGAGAGGTGCCATCACTCCTCTAAGGGGAATAAGGCACACCGGGTGTGCACGTTGGTTTTGGTTTAACTCATCGGTATGAGTGAGGAGTCCTCACATACCGTGGCAAAAGAGATACATCGTTAAAGATGCATTAGATGCGACGATTGTCTAACCAAGAGTGGCTTAGAGCCATTAGCAAGGCAATGCTTACCTAGAAGATTGAGTGTTTAAGACAAGCCAAAGCATGCTTAACCACTCTTTGTTTCTTCGGATCTTGGAATCGCCTTATTTTCGCCAAATAGGGACAATTTTTATGCGTAAATAAGACGTTTAATAAGATTGAAGTTTGCATGAATGCTATTAAATTTCAAACTTATTATGTTCTTGATAAATGGTTATACTTTGCACTTATATTCATAGTACTCTAAATCAAATAATATTGTTTCCATGATTGGTAAAGGAAATCCTTGAGAATAGTTCTCAAAGATAGGAAAAGCATTTTTAAAATACAATTCTCATAAATGACTTTGATAACTAAGTCCGAAAGGACGGTTGGACATCATGTAATCAAAATACTAGGTAATTTTGATAAAACATGAGGTATTGAGTTGAAAACTCAAGATTGTCAATGTTTGACAACCAACGTATCTTTTTGCATCATACATAATTGAGTAGGACTCATTGATGTAGTAATTCGAGTAAGAATTAATGGAAAAGATGGAATTTTGTTTAACGGCGCACCAGGTGCTTGATTATGCCTAAAAAAGTATAAGAGTCAAGGTACTTAAAGAAATGATTCTTAAAGTAAGATTATGAGATATTGTATGATAAGAAATATAGGAAAGAAGGAACGAAGAAAAGGAATTAGATTTCATTTCAACTCATGAGTTCATGTTATTGTAATTAACTTAGCAATTCGTTATCTTCACAAGTATCGGATACTGCTTGAGTGTTCCACTATGATAGTGACCTCAAACTATTGAAGTTAAGCTAAGTTATCGACTTACAAGCTTAGAATGAAGCAAGAAGAGCTACATCAGTTGTAAGGTCGTATGTTTTGTTTAAAGACCTTTTAAGCCAAAGGCTGGAACAAGTAATGGTTATTATGTTCCATAATCAGCAATTGATCCGTTTACACACGGAAAGACTCACATTCAAAATAATGAGCAATAGTTGCGAGATTTATTTGAATGGCATGGCTATCCAAGCGTTGAGTCAAGAATGCTTGATTATAAACAAACATTTCCCTAACATGATAAACTCACTAAGCTCAAGTTATGGGCTTGATTTGTGTTCCAAACATCTTTAGAAATGTCACATCGACAAGAACGTACTCAAGGCTCTATTAGATAGGCTCTTGATAGTTGCTCGAATTGGAATCGTTCTAAGACAAGCAAGTCTTACTTGTTGAAACCGACAAAGCAGAGAGTTATTGTTCTTGGTATAGACAATTGACTCCGAAGGCTAAAGAGGATTCAATTACTTCAACGTTTCACGAAGAATTTGAAAGGATATGGCTATATTCATCAAATGTGAACAAACTTGACTTGAGTAGATCGAGAGTCCAGTGAAGTACAGAATCGACTTGGCAAGATATCAAAACGTCTAGATTAGATCGAGCGATGTTTGCTTCAGCCAAGCGTGACTATCTCAAAGTTATGAATGGAAATTTTTATAAATAACTCCACAAAGAACATGGCGTGTCTTCACGGAGACCTCGGTGTCATTTGAAAATGACTCGAACGATGATGGTTCACAACCCTTCCTATAAAGTTCTTAAAGATTTGCACAAATGACTAATGTTACACTAAACAAAATGTCGAAGCTAAGAAAGGACGCCATATTTAGTTATGGATAGAAATAACTTCTAAAAGTCTTTTCAAGTATATGTCTAAGGCTCTTAGTCTCAGTGGGAGCAAAGTGGCTCAGTGGGAGCTAGGTGACTCAGTGGGAGCTGAATGGCTCAATAAAGACTAAGATAGCTTAAGTAGGAGCTAACTGTTTGTTTCACAACAAACTTTTACCCAAAGACAATATACATGTCTCTTTGTAAGCATTCAAGTGAGACTACGGGCATTACCTCCACATCCTAATTGAGAACATAATGTTTGTTGCTCTAAGTAGTGTCTTTCTGGAAAGTAACACGTTTCCAAAATGACAAGTGGGAGGAAAATGAACTCGATGACCATCGAGCTTAGCAACAAACTAGAATTGAGAATCTCGGAAGACCTTAAAGGACTTCGAGATAATGCTTGATCAAGAATACTCAAAAGGACTTTATAAGTGCCTTAAAAGAGAATTCATTACTCACAAAACATTAAAGATGTTAGAGTAAGATCAACATAATA
This sequence comes from Chenopodium album, assembly GCF_948465745.1. Classification (NCBI taxonomy): domain Eukaryota; kingdom Viridiplantae; phylum Streptophyta; class Magnoliopsida; order Caryophyllales; family Amaranthaceae; genus Chenopodium; species Chenopodium album. Next base: position 22,681,796 of record NC_137846.1, on the reverse strand, counting down.
AAAGGGCTTTGAAAGCGCCTTAAAACTCAGTGTTTGATGCAATTGCCCCGTATAGGTATAGAATTCACCAAAGGCTTGGATTGAATCCTATAAATTTTCTATTAAGTTAGAAACAAACCTAAAACTTACAAGCATACTATTTACTATTAGATAGTAAAGGAATAATGTCTTGTAAGATAGCTACGACAAATCCAAATTCCGAATAATAGTTAAAAGCCATGAAAATCCGAAATAGACTCCATGTTTGAAAATCATGTTTGAAACTTGATTAATCTGCATGAAAGGTGAAAGACCCATCGATTGCAAATAAGTTTTCAAGGAGAAAACTAACAAATGTGGAAATGTATATGCATACATAGCTAGATTGGTTGTAAAGGATATAATTAATTTCAAGGAGTTGATTTTAATAAAATCCCATTCACCAATCGGAATGCTCAAGTCTTTTCGTGATTGATCTAGCAAAATTGCGCATATGAAATATGGCAAAATAGATACCAAAACCGCCTTCCCAAAATGGAATTTTGGAAGTGACTATGGAATAGTCTAAGGGTTTTGAAAATCTAAATAATGCTAGATTTGAAAGCAAGCACATGGAATCCGTCATGGGATTAAAGAAAGCATTGCATGAAGAAATTGGAACGTGTTTTCTCATAAAGTTAATAAGAGGATTGACTTATGGAGAAACATAGAAATTCTGATGAACAAGAAGTTTAGTGGGAGCAAAAGTAATGGTCCAACAAGATGTTTACGAACTCTATTGTGAAACAACTATCAAATGCTAAATGATTAGATTTGAAAGTATTTTCGACAATGGATCGAGCTAAAGACGATACTTAGTACATGTTGGGAATTAAGTTTTATGGTATAGACTTAATTAAAATGTTTAAATGAGTAAAGGAAATTACCATGTTAAACATGAAGGACTTTGAAAGGCTTTCGACCCATATGTATAAAGCTAAGTAAATGTTTGAACTAACTATAAGCTAGGCTAAGTACTAAATCAAACAAGAAAAACTCTAGTAAGAGACTTTCAATCATATCATATAGCGAACAATTTGGCAAGACTCAGTGTAACTGTATGAGCTAAATGTCACATGGATGGAATAAAATTGAGAATAATTCTAGAATTAAATCCATCATGTAAAGCTATGATATGGAATTGTCAAATGACTTACATGCTTAGAGCATGTGAAGTACGTATATAATACCAATCGTCATTAATCTAAGTATTAGATCATTATATTATAGTCAAGAACATCCAAAGAACTTAGACAAGTAGTTGGATAAGTTCTTGACGCATGGAAACAAATATAATTTGAGTTTTGATGTTGCAAGCACAAACCTTAACAAGGATTAGTTCCTTAGCAAGGAAGCCATTTATAAGCACGAGGCAAGAAGTGTCGTGGCTTGAGAATGGTAACATAGATGTGCATCCATGTATAATGTGCGGGAATTTAAGGAAAATTTCCATGATCACAAGTGTTTTGGGTATCCCAAATCGTTGTGAGTCGCTTGGAGTAAAACCCAAGCAAAGCATCATCGGGGAGTCTACTAAAATATATGTTGAGAATGTTGTTGCCTTAAAGGCAATAATAAGATAGATGTTAAATGGAAAGGTTCGTTGTTGAACATTAATGATTGTAGGTTGTCAAGTAGAAGGTCTCAAATCATGAAAATGAGTGGGAGCCATTGCTTGGACAATAAATCCTGAATCACATGTAATCCATTAACACTCTCAAAATTTTATCATCTTATTATGGAAATGGTGGATAATGAAGATGCTAAGGTTTGCAAAGTAATTATAACTAAACCTATGCAATAAGTGAACGACAACATTCATAATTGCATGAAAGAAATCAAGCATATCAAATATGAGTGTGATTTCTATGAATGTTTTATGAAGAGTACTACTCTTAAAACATTTGGGAAAAACTATTTATCATAAGATGAAACATTGTGAAGTTTCATAGTGGAATAAAATATTTCTAAATATTCCACAAAACTATTTAGTTGTGGTTTAGAATTAAATAATGAGTCCATTCGATTTTAATAAATATTCAAAATAGGGTATCAAGTCAATGGCTTGGATAAAGAAACACCTATTAAGTGAAAGTTGAATATTTTAATCGAAAATTATCCCTAATCAAGGTCGTATTTTGTGGACGAATAATGACCATCAGAGATTAGTGTGTAGTATGATTTGTAGCACCGTTTCTTGTGCTATGAGGATACAAATCATTTGCACAGGTATTGGTTTAGAACCATACTGGATAGACCTATGAGGATGCTTTAAGAGATTAAAAATCGTCATAAGTATTTTCTCATTATTATTATCGGAACTCTTTTCCTTTGACCATGAGTAGTGGGAGATCTCTTGTTTGAGTACTGGTCCGCTTTGGTATCCGCCAAACGTCTGCCGTAATTGGGGATTATAAAGACGGATATCGGGCGGGTGAGTCCTCTTAGTAAGAGAAGCTACATTACAAGACTGAAAATGTCCCCCTACTAACAATAGAGAACATGTCTTGTTGTTTACAAGGCCTCTCGAAGAGCGAGACTGTGAAAAATGCATGGCCGTGCTCAGATGGATTTTAGAAATCATCTGCTTATTGACAGTCAAACTCGGATTTCAAGAAACACTTCTGGACGTAACAGAGATGACTAGTAATCTTACTCTGTAGTTCATGAAGAGACATGAAGAGGCATAGGATAAGGGCTATACACTAAATGCACACTTGTCCGGAAGGGCAAGTGGGAGATTGAAAGGAATGATGTCCTTCGAACAAGTGTATTATTCTAATAGCGGGTTCAGAATTATTAGAAAGCTATATTCAGTAAGGTCAAGTGATCGGAATGCCTGGGTGGAGGCCGCTTCCGATCAGTAATATTAATATAATTAATATTACAGATTAATCTTGACTGAACCCTTCGGGTCACACCCAAGAAAATATATGCGAACCAACTCGACGAATTAATTCGGAAGAAATTAATTCGTCGCCTAAGTGTTAAATATTTAGACGTCGGTAATTCGAGCTTAGAGCGTCGAAACCGATCGTCGGAAGTCGAGTCTAAAATGATAAAAGACGAGACGCGCAAAATAATAATAAATCGACCATATTCCCGAAAATACCCCTAGCATCGGTGTGCCCCGAGCATCCGAATGCTAGGGGCAAGACGAGCTAGCACACCGTGCTAGCAGCCCCGGCCAGTCGCGGCTAGGCACAACAGCAGCCGCGCCATGCCACGGCAGCAGCCGCAGCCGCACCAAACCGCAGCAGCAGCAGATGGTGCGGGCTGGGCTCGGGTCAGGTGCGGGCTGGGCTCGGGCTGACTGCGGGCCAGGTGCGGGCCGGGCTCGGGCTTGGCTCGTAGCTTGGTTCGGGTCATAGGGCCATGAATAAGGGGAAGCTTGGAATATGGGAGTAAGTGGGAGAGGACATGTGGCACAAGGAGAGTATTGAGTGGGGAGCAAGTATGGTCCCCTACTCTTCATGTGGTCCTCACCAACCCATCTCACATGGTAATGCCACTTGTAGATTTATTATTAGTTTGCAATTTTAATTTAATTTAGCTTTAAATTAATTTGTGGAATTTCATGATCCCACATTGATGGGATAGAAATTCCCACTCATAGTTTCCTCTATAAATACCAACTTTGGGATTTAGAGTAAAGTGCTTGAGTGGGAGTTAAAAAGAGCATTCCATAATTTTTGGGAAAACTCTTAAACTCACATAACACTCGGGTTTAGGTCGGACCTTGCTAACCCCAAGGTAGTAGACCTTAAAGTTGTGTTCGCCCATTTGTGGGTGGATACCGTTGGAGGCGCGGCGCTTGACGTGCTAGTAGCTTTCAAGTAAGAGCCCCGGGTTTTGGGCGAAGCTCGCTTTGAGGGTAAGATTCGTTATCTTTTCTTTGTGAATATTTATTTATGCTTTGTGATTTTAATTATTGCGAGTGGTTCCTTGGGAGGGGTTTTTTCCGCGGTGAGTCGGACTCACCAAACCCTAACAAACAGTTCCTGTTTCATAGCCATACTACCTTTACAAGCTCTTTAAGTAAAGTGCCCAAGCTTGGGAGCCCCCCTAGAACCCAAACAACCTTCTATACATCATTAGTATTCCCATTATCAACCTGTGAGACACCTAATTTACCCAGCCAATACGCAGATTTCACACTAAATACACCATTATTTGTTGGCCACCAATAACGAAAATTACTAGGTAAATTGGTAGATAAGGGAATTTGCATAATAATCGAGCATACCTCATCAGAAAAGTATTGATGAAGCAAGGTTTCATTCCATTCTCCACACTCCAAGTTGATGAGATCAGATACATAAATCTCGGGGTCAAAAGAAATGCCATGGACAGGAATAACATTCCCAGGTAACTAAGTGTCCAGCCATACCCTTATGTCAGAACCATTCCCTACCATCCATTTAAGGCCCTTAAGAAGCAACGATTTCAATCCCCATAATCTTCTCCAAGAGTAGCTTGGGTCATACCCCCAATAAGCCTCCCAGAGAGAGCTATTTTTGAGATATCGAGCCTTTAGAATAGCAAGGAGTAGCGGGTTCGGGTTACTATATAATCTCCACATTTGCTTTGCCAACAAAGCTTGATTGAACACTTAGAGGTCTCTAAAGCCCATGCTGCCCATAGCCTTCGGTCTACACAAAGACTCCCAACTATGCCAATGCATTTTTCTATTCGTATCCGATGAACCCCACCAAAATCGAGCCAAGAGAGAATGGATTTCATCTATAAGGCCATCTGGGATTCTAAAAATGCTCATCATATAAGTACAAATCGCTCGAGCTACGACCTTAATCAATACCTCTTTTCCGGGTCTAGATAAAAGTTTCTCCCTCTATCCTTGAATTTTCCACCAAATTCTCTCTTTAATGCTTGCAAAACTGGCTTTTTTTTACTTTCCAATGATAGTCGGTGTAGGGAATATTTCAAGCATCCCAAACTTGAGTCCCACTGTTATCATGCACTTAAGCATGTTAGCGTCTAAAGGGAAGGAAGCTAGAGTAAATGAGTCGCCAACAAGTTTTAGGAACTTGTAAACCGTTCATAGGGTGAAGGTTACACCCCTCCACGATCCTAGAGATCGCTAACTCCATAGTGGCCTGGAACCATGACTAGATATTCGAGGATAAAGATACGAAGCCAACCTAAAAGAGATTGAACCCGCCCTAAAATAGGCCTCTACTTTATTCTCCTCATATTCATCTGTGCTTTCCGATTAACATATAATCATTAGGTTAGCCCTAAACCTGTTTAATCTATATTGGTTGATTATTACTGCACAAATAAATCTATTATTGGTGATCACTTGAATTAGAATCATATTAGCCTAAACCAAATTATCTTATTAGACGTGATTTCAAGTACAAAATCCCTTTAAACCTGCATAAGAGGTGTGATCAAGCAATAACAATAATATATATCAACCAATATGATAATAATTATAGACACAACAAATCATCAACATCATAATCTCATCAAAGCATAATAATAATAGCAAGATACTAGGTATGATACTAACAAGATTAATAACAAATCCTACCATGTCACTAAACAAAAATCAAAGCTTTAGCCCTAACATGATACTAATATGATAGAAGAAATAGGAAGCAACCTAAACATGATACTAGAAAGAAATAAAGAACATCCTAACATGATACTAGGAATTAATAAAATAATTTAAGCATGCGTTCTAAAGATATAGAGTAATTAAATTACTCACTTTGTTGCCTCGTATCTCTTTCTATTAAAAGAATACACACATTAGTAAATTCCAATAAAATATTAAATCAAACAATTAATTTGGACATTCCCTATCTGTATGATCGAGCACCCTACAATAGAAGCAAAAAGTTGCTAACCGCTCATAGTTCATGTCTATCCACTTTGACTTCGACTCACCCATGGCTAAGAATAGACCTCTTCTCAATGGTTTGTTTACATCAATCAGAACTTTGATGCGCACAAACTCTCCCTAACCGAGGGGGTCAGTTTCATCAATTTTGATTAAACCCCCAAGAAATTCTCTGATTTCTTGTAACACCTTCGCGGAGCGTTTACTGAAGGGAACGTCAACTAGCCGTACCCATAAAGGAGCATAATTAAATTTCACCTTTGACGATTGTTCGTCACCTTTAATTTCTCTAAGAAGAACAAATTTTCCATCAAAGAACCAAGGCATGCCATCAACTACCCTCTGTTTATCTTCTAAATTAAAGAATTAAAAGATAAATCAATTCGTGTCAACCATTCTAACTATGAGATTGTAATTCATTCTCCAAACAGTAGTGTAGGGAATATTTCAAGAATCCCACACTTGAGCCCCACTGTGATCATACACTTAAGCATGGTGGCGTCCAAAGAGAAGGAAGCTAGAGCAAAAGAGTCGCCAACAAGTTTTAGGAACTTGTAAACCAATCATAGGGTAAAGGTTACACCCCTTCACGAGCCATGAGATCGCTAACTTCATAGTGGTTCGGAACCATGACTGGATATTTGGGGATGAAGGCACAAATCCAACCTAAAAGAGATTGAACCTGCCCTAAAAATAGGCCTCTACTTTATTCTTCTCATATTCATGTGCGCTTTCTGACTAACATGCAATCAATATATTAATCCTAAACCTATTTAATCTATGTTGGTTGAATATTAATGCACAAACAAAACTATTATTGGCGATCACTTGAATTAAAATCACATTAGCCTAAATAGAATTAGTATTATCTTATTAAGCATTATTTCAAGTACAAATTCCCTTTAATCCTGCAAGAAAGGGTGTGATCAAGCAATAACAGTAATATAAAACAACATAATAACAACAAATCATCATCATAATAATCTCAATCTCATCAAAGCATAATATTAGCAAGATCCTAGGCATGATACTAACAAGATTAATAACAAATCCTAGTATGTCACTACAAAATAAAGATCAAATCTTTATCCCTAACATGATACTAACATGATAGAAGAAAAAAGAAGCAACCTAAGCATGATACTAGAAAGCATTAAATAACATCCTAACATGATACTAGGAATTAATATAATTTAAGCATGCTTTCTATAAAAATATAGCAATAGAACATCTTACTTTGTTGCCTCGTATCTCTTTCTATCAACAATACACACGTTAGTAATTTCAAGGAAAATATTAAATCAAACAATTAATTTAAATAATTGAAATAGAGATTTGGGACCAAGCCATCAGAAATTATCAACCTTTCACATCTAGGGCGAAGGCAACTTCGAACTTGGTTAGGGGTGTGTCTAGAACTCGTGATGGAGGAATATTGTACTTGAAAAGGCAAGGCTTAGAAAGAGGGAGAAAGAATAAGCTTCTAGCTTTGAGAGAGAAGAGAATAGAAAGATGATTGTTGGTTCATTTGAAAACGGGGAATATCGACCCTATTTATAGAGAAAATAGTTGCGAAACTATCAAAAAAACATCAAATTAGATTCGGTGTAAAAATGTTTCCATCGCGGCGCGATAGGGTCCATCGCCGTGCGACAGGGTCCATCGCCGCGTGACAGGTTCATTGTGACTCGATGGGTCCTGTCGTTTTGCGATGGAGAACGTGTTATCTAAAATCCATACGGAATCCTTAATCTAATTAAATTTGATTAATTAAAGTCCGTACTTATCTTTTAAAATCAGATTTAATCTTTCAAAACACTTGTTTTATTCCAAATAAAATTCTTATATTTTTAAAAGATATAATTACTAATCCTAATCCAGTTAGAATTTAAGATAACCTTCTAGATTATTCTAGAAAATTAAAATCAATCCTAATGACTTTAGGAATATTAATTATTAGGCCCTCTACTTGATCATTGGGCCGTATATAAAACCATTTCAGGCCCAATTTAGTATTTTGGCACTAACTTCCCCATTATTCATCGGAATTGGGCTTATGGAAAGCTCTTTTCGAACCCAATCCAACTACACTATTATTGGACCCTTATAATGGACCAAACTAAAATGGACTAGACATTTTCCATAAATAGAGTACAAAAAGAAATATTTTCGAAAACATCAAGAAGTATTTTTATTAAAACAACCGCACCACAAGACTTTTCACATTTCACCTTGTTCGATAATCAATGATGTGAAAGATATTCATCATTGGGTTTGGTTTCAACTTGAATGTTGCATTTATATCTATCAATGAAAGCGTTTGTTATAGAATCCCAAGAAGAGATCTTCTCTTTGTCTAGGGAAAAGAACCATTGTTGACAAACGGTTTCTAGAGATAGTGAAAACAACAGGTGGAAAACTTTCCTATCAATTCCCTTAATATTCATTATAGTTTCGAAAGCTCTTAAATGGAAGTAAGGGTTATCTGTTGGCTTGAATTTAGGGATGTCATCGGCATTGAAATTCTGCGGAAGAAGTTCCTTGTCCACCGAGACCCCTTGTGAGCTAATTCCTTGATACTTATAATCGTTGGAAACTTTCTTAAGGCTTTCTTCCATGCACTCAAGCTGTTGTTGTGTCGCAGGGTCGTTGACTTGAAAAGCGATAGTCTTCATCATCTCAGTTAGACTAGCCAGGTTTGGCTTTAGTTCATTGACTTCTTCCTGAGTTGCCATTTTCTTCTTAGCTTTTTTCTTTTGTCGAATTGGTTTATCAAAGAGTAAGACTTGGACGAAAGTGTTGTCTTTGATTATTCGCCCTTCCCTTCTTTACCAACACTAGTAGAATAATGCAATTAGCCACCGGTTCAAAACCGGCTTATCCCACCGGTTTTGAACCGGTGGCTATTTGAGCGATGGCAATTCCGGGTTTTTTCCCACCGGTTCAAAACCAGTGGGAAAAGTGCAATTAGCCACCGGTTAACCGGTGGCAATACTGTCCCAAAAAATTAATTTTTTTTTTTCACTTAAAAATCAGGATACATTTAAATATAATCATAATATACATGAATTAAAACTGCAAAATTACATACATAAATTAAATCTGTAAAATTACATACATAAATTAAATAAATATACATAAATCTGCAAATTTACATACATAAATTACATAAATTAAATCTGCAAAATTAAAAGAAAAAAACTGACATTAGCCACCACCCACAACCCACCACCCACCACCCACAACCCACGACCCACCACCCCTTACCACCACCAATCGTCACCCCACACCACCAGCTCTAACCCCAGCCCTCACGTCACATAACTAGCCCAAACCTTCAGCAGACCCACCCAAATCGCATCCAACCCTCACCCAAACCCACCCAAACCCTAACCGAACCCACAACCAAACCAAAACCTTATCCAACCCCCCACCAATAACCTACGACCCACAACCCCCCAAAACCCACGAAAAACCACCTAATCACCCACGAAAAACCACCCACCAGCCATGAAAAACCACCCAATCACCCACCACCCAAAAATTAACAAAAACAGAAAAAATGAAAAAAAAAAACACAAATCTTCATTCGACGACACTCCATACCTTGAAATTGGGTTTACGAGGCCAAATTTGACCATGAAAACTCTAGATCTAGAGTTTCAATGGTCGAATTTGACCTAAAAACCTATGGTTTCATCACGAGGAGAGAGAAAGTGCGAAAATAAGCGGAGGGTGTTGGTGGCGACGGTGGTGGTAGTGGCCTTTGAGGGGAAAGAAGAGGAGGGCGACGAAAGAGAAGGAGAGAGAGGGGTGAGACGAGAGAGATGTGAGATCGCAGAAGAGAGAAGGAAGAGATCGCTGGAGAGAGAAAGAGAAGGAGGAGAGGGGAGAGCAGGAGAGAGAAAGAGAAGGAGGAGGGGGGAGAGAGGAGAGAGGCTGAGGAGAGGAGAGAGTTAGGGTTAGGGGTTTATATAGGAGGGTGGTTTTTTTTTTTAACAAAGCCACCGGTTCAAAACTGGTGGGATTAATATTTTCCTCACCGGTTCGGTTTGAACCGGTGGCAATACCCTTCCCTCAAAATCCCGCCCATTTTCCCCCATTTTTTCCCCACCAGTTTTTAAAAACCGGGGTGGCCATTTCTCGGTGACAATCTTTATTTTTCTACTAGTGTAAGTGTTGTGGAAAGGGAAGTCATGGATGTTTATTATTAATTATTTGACTCTAACTCAATTCAACATGCAATAGATGGGAAAAGATCATGGAAGAATGTGGGAGTGGTATGCATGGGGAAAGCATGTAGAGAGTGGAAAGATGATGTAGATGGAGAGATATGGAAAAATTAGAAATAGAGTGGACCCCCAACTCAAATGACGGAAAGAGCGACTCATGCATGAACCTAAACATGGTCCTGGTGAGAAAAGAGTATGTACAAAGTGTGTGAATACTTGTGAGTGTAAGTGATATGTTCAAGACTCGTGTCATGACCATGTGACTAGACTCAAACAAAGACTAAGCTAAGACTTCACGTATGTGCACTAAACTGGACAGGCTGTAGTATTTCAGTCATAAATTTTTATCGGTGACTTCGAATTGGACAAAACCAACTCCAAATGAAATATAAAACTCAAGGCTACAGATCCATATGTTTTACGACTCGTAATTCTTTATAGAACTCCGGTTATGACCAAAATAAGTTGACGCTGTTGCAATATACAGGAATAAAAATCTGAGTTGACTTAAAGGAACTATGACTCGATTTTAGACATATTTATTAGCTCAAATTAATTAATCAATTAATTAATCAAATTCCTTTAGTCCTTGGTTAGTTTGCTTAAGCAAATTCATAATCACAAGTCAAACCAAACGGTTAGTTTAATCACATGTAAGCATGCACAAGCAAGTAATGCACAAGTAGTCAAATAGTCACAATATGATGCAATGAGTTTGCAACCTAACCATGACTCTAGTTCTCTAAAGTTCAAGGATAAAGGTTAGTCAAAGAGGGTTCATGGTTATGAGTCCGAATGCATCGCGCGGAAGCCTTACCTTTGGAAGGGTTGGCGCGTATGGATGGGACACCGCAAGTTAAACTTGCTTCAATGGTTTGGTGAATTCACAAACTCGGATGTACCCTTCGTTGCAATGAGCATTCGATTGGGTAGATGGAGCATGAATTCCCAGGGGGTTATGGCCATATGTTGAACACATATGGGTTCAGAAAAGTGAGAAAAACTCAATCAGGAAGTAAAACCGAGCAAACGGTACTAGAACCAGTCGAAACATGAACACAGATTTTTGGCTCGGTATTGGAATAACTTGGCGTGAGACAATAGGGACCATCGCTAAACGATAGCCCTGTCGCACCGCGATAGAGCCATCGCACTGCGATGGGCACTGTTTTCTTAGCGCCAGTTCCTACATGCCTCAGCAGCTATCTTTGCTCTTAGAATTTTCCAGTTTTTCACAGCGTTTTTTCGACTCTAGTTGTGAAAGATATTTCCCAAATTTCCTACGTGTAAACATCCTATGTTTTTGACGCATTACGGATGGTCTATCCAATGCGGACTTTTTTATGCTTATGCCAATAATGTCAATCAAAATTACGCACATGAATACTTAGAACTTTTCGAGTTTCATCCACTCATTCTAAATTATTGCCAAAATAAATTTTAGGACTGAAAATATAAATCCTCCCCAGCGGAGTCGCCAAAAACCATAGGGAATATTTCAAGCATCCCACACTTGAGCCCCACTGTGATCATACACTTAAGCATGGTGGCGCCCAAAGGGAAGGAAGCTAGAGAAAAAGAGTCGCCAACAAGTTTTAGGAACTTGTAAACCGTTTACAGGGTGAAGGTTAACCCCTTCACGATCCATGAGATCTCTAACTCCATAGTGGTCCGGAACCATGACTGGATATTCGGGGATGAATGTACAAATCCAACCTAAAAGAGATTGAACCTGCCCTAAAAATAGGTCTCTACTTTATTCTTCTCATATTCATGTGCACTTTCTGACTAACATGCAATCAATATATTAATCCTAAACCTGTTTAATCTATGTTGGTTGAATATTAATGCACAAACAAAATTATTATTGGCGATCACTTGAATTAAAATCACATTAGCCTAAATAAAATTATTAATTATCTTATTAAGCATGATTTTAAATACAAATTCCCTTTAATCCTGAAAGAGAGGGCGTGATCAAGCAATAACAGTAATATAAAGCAAATTACAGTAATATAAAGCAACATAATAACAACAAATCATCATCATAATAATCTCAATCTCATCAAAGCATAAAATTAGCAAGGTCCTAGGCATGATACTAACAAGATTAATAACAAATCCTAGCATGTCACTACACAATAAAGATCAAATCTTTATCCTTAACATGATACTAACATGATAGAAGAAAATAGGAAGCAACCTAAGCATGATACTAGAAAGCAATAAATAACATCCTAACATGATACTAGGAATTAATATAATTTAAACATGCTTTCTATAAAAATATAGCAATAAAACAACTTACTTTTTTTGCCTCGTATCTCTTTCTACCAAAACCATACACACGTTAGTAACTTCAAGGAAAATATAAAATCAAACAATTAATTTAAATAATTGAAATAGAGATTTTGGACCAAACCCTCATAAATTATCAACCTTTCACGTCTACGGCGAAGGCAACTTTGAACTTGGTTAGAGGTGTCTAGAAGTCGTGATGGAGGAATATTGTATTTGAAAAGGCAAGGCTTAAAAAGAGGGAGAAAGAATAAACTTCTAGCTTTGAGAGAGAAGAGAATAGAAAGATGATTGTTGATGACTGTTGGTTCATTTGAAAACGGGAAATATCGACCCTATTTATAAAGAAAATAGTCCCGAAACTATCAAAAACAGATCGAATTCGATTCAGAGTAAAAGTGCTTCCATCGCCGCGCGACAGGTTCATCGCGATGCGATGGGTCAGCGTTTCGCGATGGAGAACGCGTTATCTAAAATCCTCCTTAATCTAATTAAATTAGATTAATTAAATTCCGTAGTTATCTTTTAAAATCAAATTTAATCTTTCAAAACACTTTTTTTATTCCAAATAAAATTCTTATATTTTTAAATGATATAATTACTAATCCTAATCCCACTAGAATTTAAGATAACTTTCTAGATTATTCTAGAAAATAAAAACCAATCCTAATGACTTTAGGAATATTAATTAATGGGCCCTCCACTTGATCATTGGGCCGTATATAAAATCATTTCAGGCCCAATTTAGTATTTTTGCCATAACTTCCTCATTATTCATCGGAATCGGGCTTATAATATATCGTTGGAAAGCTCTTTTCGAACCTAATCCAACTACATTATTATTGGACCCTTATCATGGACTAAAATAAACTGGATTGGACATTTCCATAAATAGAGTACGAAAAGAAATATTTTCGAAAACAGCAAGAAGTATTTTTATTAAAACAACCGCACCACAAGACTTTTCACATTTCACCTTGTTCGATAATCAATGACATGAAAGATATTCATCACTGGGTTTGGTTTTTGGGGAGACACAATTAGGTGTCTACAAGCAGATAGGGTTTTCTTCATTGCTTTGACATTGTACGATTTCACAGTGCATAATTTCCCAACCAGAGCCAATTGGAGTTGTTCCTTCTTAACATCGTCATCACCACTATCTACTGTATTACCTACCACTGCACTTTCCTCCTCTGTTAACCGCAGTTTCTCCCACGCTTTGATGATGTCCTTCGCCATGATTCAGGAGAAGAACACGAGATGAGAATTAAGATCAGGAAAATTCAAGAATCAGCCTCACGACAATAGTAGATTACATGGAAAAGACGATCACCAAGCCCTAGATAAGGACATAGAACCCTAGGCCAGGGACGGTTATCAATTTGATACTGTTTTATATACGTTAATTAATTAAAGCAAGGAAGTTGTATCCATTTATTATTTTTTATTTCTTATTATAATAATTGTTGTTGTTGTTGTTGTTATTATTATTACAAGTTAAGAGGTATACGCTACGCGTGTAAAATATAAAATTCTTTTCTTGTATACGCATAGCGTGATCCTCTTAGTTTGTGTATGATTAAAGAAAGTAGTTTTTTTTATTAAAAAAAGCAGTTTTTGTACGTAATATATATGTTCTTTATTTTGTTTTTGTTAAAAATCAGTTTTTATTGGTGGTTATTTTTTTCTATGTGGCATAATAACTTTTAAAAGTATTTTTTTTTTAAAAAAAACATGAATAAAGGGTAGTTTTTATAGGAAAAATATTTAATCTTTAATTATAATTAAAAAGAAAACACGGTCTTATAGATTTTGAGCAATTTTGAATAGATTTGTTAAAAAAAATCGTCAAATGTTATGATAAACATGCATATGTTAGCAGTGATATGCCTTATGAGATTTTTCTCTTTTTTTTTCTTTTTTTTTTTTTTTTTTTTTTTTTTTGCTATATGGTAACTTTTAATTTTGTTAATGCATTAAACTTAACTTCTTTTTAACGTGGAAGAGTTATGATGAAGGCATAGATAATTTTTTTTTTTTATTAAAATAAAAGAGTTGTGTGTTTTTTTTTAGGAAAAAAAATATAAAAGAGTAGTTATGATAGAACTATTTTTTTATTATAAAAATAAAATTCAACTTTTAATTTTTAATAGATGAGGTATTTTTTAATATTGAGAAGGGCATTTTGGTAAAAAATAAATTTATCACCCAAGATGCCCTTTCTCTTTATATATTACAATAGATTATTAGGGATATTTTACATGGTAACCGCCAATTTTTGCTACTTATATTTATTAGCCCTCTTTTTTTTATGATTATTATTTCATAAAATAACCCTACTTACATATTTGTTCTCTAACATGACATTAATAGGGTGGGTATGGTTAGATTTTTTTAATCCTGACTATAGTTAAGATAAGTTTTTTAAAAAAAAAAAAAAAAAAAAAAAAAAAAAAAAAAAAAAAAAAAAACCACAATTAAACTTCCCACCTACCGGACACAAGTCCCCAATTAAAAAGCCTTAGTTAAATACTCCCACTGCACCTACCTTTTGCAATCTAAGTTCATGGCAGAGTGTGTAACACTTTTCGACTTCCTTCCCGCAATTTTGCAGACCATTATCCCAAATCTTCCATTCTCGCAAAATTAAAAAGCATAAGAATTTCATCTAGACACAAACAATTGAAATTCTGAAACATAATTATTTGGCTCGGTTGGGGTACGAATTTTAAAAAAGAAACAAGGGCTTGTAATTGTATCTGATTGCAAGCTTTAGTTTTGGCGTTTGTCGTTGAACGTCTTGAAATAGTACAAGGTACCTAATTTCTTCTTGTTTTGTTTACTTCTTTTGTTTCATAATTAGATTTACATACTGCATTTTGAGTGCATGTGTTGAATTTTGTAATTTCTATGTGATATTTTGCAGAATGTCTGATGTCGTGGTTCTTAAGTTTGATGTTGATTTGGTTGTTGATGACATTGATAAAGTCATTTAATTGACCTTATTATAAACTACTGGGATTTGGCTGCAGAATGCAAGGCACCAACCCCTAAATTCCCTTCATTTTTATATCTTCATAAGGTGAAGCATTTTGATTTAACCTGTGATAAAGAGTTGATGGCTATATATGTTAAATTATTCACTTGGTAGAGATTGTATTTATATTTGGATGGAGGTGTAATGTCCAAAGACGAGAATGAGAAATAGTCAGTTGGTGATTGAAGCGAGACGAAATCCTCAGCATTGATAGCAAAGGTGGAACTCAAAATTTAGGACCTTGAAGACTACCCACCAACCCCTGAGAAGTTGCCTCGATTAAAGGACTAACTTGAGATATCAAGGTCTTGATCATCTCTTCTGAAACATAATTTGCAATTGTATCAACTATGGACGATCAAGAAGAAGCACATATGACCTTTTGAGGGAACCGCTTGGTGCTTCAAACCACATAAAGAAGGAACCGAAGGAGTTGAGGCCTCTACTTCCCTGAATTTTCACCCATTGTCAAGATTTGAGTTTCGCTTGGGACAACCGAAATCGTCATTACTAACATAAACCTCAAATTAAAAGAAGTGAGCCGTGCATAAGACGCTGCAAATTAAGGATATAATCTGAATAGATGAACCAGAATATCTATGAGATCAAAACTAGTGCCGGTGCAAACCATTATCTTGCCGTAACTCACTGTCCAAATCTATAGAAACCATTTCATTTGTCACTAGCGGCATATACGGATCTAGGATTATTTCATTGGATGGGCCCGTACACTATATTTTTTAAAAACAAAAATAAAAAGAAAAGACAAAAAATAAATGTTACCAGTAAGAATCGAACATGGTACCACTAGTTTTAATAGAGTGTTTGGGAAATATAATGAAAACCAACTTAACCAACACAAGTTTTATAATATTTAGTGTTTTGGGGTTTTTTTTGGAATCCCTCGGGATACCGGTCGCGCTCTTCTGACAAGTAGACTCGGACACCTGCAAAATAACGAATATTCCGTTGCCGGAATATTCGCCTCCGATGATCAAGTTAGTGATCGAAAACGGAATAAACTAGAGAGAGAAATTAGAGAGAAGTTGGAGCTTTTTGTGCTCTTTTCAAGGTTATGTCACAATCCACCCCTCCTACTATAAATGATTGGGGTATTTATAGGGGTGGGAATTTGTGACCCTTTAGGGTTAGTGACCTAGGAATTAGTGCTCTGATTGGCTGCGCAATCAGGGGAGGGCATGTGTCCCTTGGGGGCGCCGTTTTTGCGACATTCTAGGATCTTGGGCATCCTGATGTAAGGAGACCTTTACTCTCTTTTTCAGGTGCTCTTGTGTATGACACGTGTCATCTTCCTATAGGGACACGTGTTGTAACACTCTAGAAATTCCTTTCCTTTAAAATACCTGTTTTGCTATTTTTAAAATTCAAAATAGGAAAATCTAAGATATTACCGCCACTGTGAAAACAACTAAGGAAATTATCAAAGACACACAGCGGAAGACTATCTTTAAAATCATTCAAAACAAGTTAACTTAAAAAAGGCAACCAACGAAAGTAAATTCAAACCAAAATCAAAAGAAGTCAACCTATAACTTGGAACCATTGTAGGCCCTAGTAAAACCAAATAAAACTTAAAACCTTTGCATTAGTCTCACAACCATAATATAATATAATAATTAAAGTAATAAACCACATCATAGTGTTATGGAAATTAAGCATGATTCGCTCTTCACTCATGCCCATTATGTATATGCTTCATCACCTAAAAAGCTCCTCTCTACTTGTACCCACTACTTGCCATTAGAAATGGATCGTCATAGGTTCAAAGTAAAGATAAGGCCAAACAAACATACAAACACATAATCAGCAATGTTGTGTACATAAGCGTAAATAAAACACACTAACATGCTTTCACCCTATCATCACACAACTTACCTTGTTGCACCTGTTTAAAAGCATACAACATACAACAGGACCCTCAAATAAATAACTAATTTATTTATTTAACTTGATTACGCATCGAACGGGTTTTCCCCTAACCTGCCCCAATAAAGGTGTACTAACACGGGAGATAACCGTGACAGTATAAAAGAACCACTCATAAGTGGCGGAATTCCTGCGCATAATAATAAAAAGGAATGTACAACGTCCTGTACTCCAGTAGAAGTTATGGTTAAATAAAAAACCCAATAACTCCCCTCATATGTTCATACTCAAGGTATATACGTTCCAAGAGTTTTGGTGCGTAATCTCTTTCACTTTACGTTGTTTACATGTTTTTAGACTTGGTGATGACTCTCAAAACATAACACAATCAATCATCATAATTATTCAAACAATTAAACATACCAATTTAATTCTTGAATTATTAGTGATCACATAATATTAAATGTTGAACCTTTTTTAATCTACCTTGGTGTCAAAGACACCTTAAACGCATAATGCGCCACAATTCCTATCCCTCGGTGTTAGAAACACCTTAAGTGCACTAAGACAACAAAATATAATTTATTCCTCGTGTACAAAGACACTTAAATAGCTCCTTCCTCATGCTTGTAGCATCAATAAAAATTATATGAACCATAATAAATTCCTTTTCAATATTCCAAACCAAATTAAACATTTAGTTTAATTAAACATGCTCATTATCATGCCAATAATAAAAATGTGGTTCATATACAACATGCCAAATTAATTATTTTCAATCACTAATCCATCACAAATAATCCATGCTTCATAATTCAATCACCAACATCAACCAAATAACAAATTCTAATCAAAATCTATCATGATACTACTTGGAATTAATTATTCAAAGCCTAGCATGTTCCTACATCATCAAATAAATCAAATAAATACCAAGTGCGCGAACGTACCTCAAATCGTCTTTTCAACTAGCCACAATGCTAGAATTTACTCAAATTAAAGTCTCCTACAATACCAAATACATAAACTCAATTACTCCCTTGATTACACAAATTTCCAGCAACTTTTAAACACTTTAAAACCTCTCTAATAAGCTGAAATTTTGGTTTAAAACCTTTAAAACTCTTCCTTTAAGTGAGTAATTAAAACCCCAAAGTAAAAACATAATTATAGTACTTAAATAAAAATTTCAGCATACTTTTTAAGGGTTAAATCCCTCAAACAAATCTGAAAATTTCATTAAAACCAATTAAAACATTATCTACTTAAGGGTAATCAACCCCTTTTTATTAAAACACAAAAGTAGTGCTTAAATAGAAATTCCAGGCCAGCAATATAATTTAATGAAAAACTCATCAAAACTCCATAAAGATTCAATCTTTAAGCTTTATTAACACTTCCAATCAATGGGTATATAAAACCCCCAAATTAATTGCAAGTTAGAACCCTAAAAATCAATTCTTTTATAATTAAAACCCTAACTTTTAATACTTTATAAAATCTGAAAATAAAACACTTTATAATCTTAAATTTACAATCTTTAATCATCAAAACATAATTATAAAACATATTAATCATGTTTAGACAATTAAAATCAATATACGAAATATATAATTATAGGAATAATAATTAAAACAAGGAGGAGAGAGGATATGGACATTAGGGATGTCAGTGGGGCGGGTCAAGTAGGAGACCCGCCCCATCCCTGCCCCAGTGGGGCGGGGATGAGTCTCGGTTTGGCGGGTGGTGGGGCGGGGATGGGGATAAAAACCATACCCGCCATGGGTGATAGGGCGGGGGTGGATTTTAAGTTGTACCCGCCCCATCCTCGCCCCGCCCCACCCGCCCCATCCCCACCTCATACCCACATCTATATATCTTTTAAAGCAAAATTACATACTTTTATACTATTTATAAAATAATTACATGAAATACAATATTTATTATAATACTTTGTATGACACTTATATTATAACACAAAAATGTGTGTAGAATGTTTTATTTTATAATTCGTATTAATTATGTAAGATTGTTTATTTGAGATACGGAGATTAGGTGGATCTTGGGTGGGGATTAGGCGGTTCTTTGGTGGAGATAAGGTGGGGATGGATATCCAAGTGGGGGGTGGGGCGGGGATGATTTTGGAGTTGTACCCGGTGGGGCGGGGATGGGGATGAAAATTGGACCCGCCGCGGGGATGGGGATGGGAATAAAAATATTAGGTGGGGATGGGGATGGGTAGGCCAACATCCGCCCCGCCCCATTGACATCCCTAGATATGGTGGCTCACGGTGGTTGACGTGGTGGTTGCTAGGATAGTCGCCGGTGGGAGGTGGTCGGCGACGTGGCTCCGACAGGTACGAGGTGGCAGCAACAAGGGCCGCATGGCCTACCATGCATGAGGTGGGATTTGTTTCCCCAATTTCCCACGCATAGACAAAAAAAAAAGAGAAAAAGAATAAGGAAAAAGAAAGAAAAAGAAGGAAAAGAAAATTAAATTAAGAAGAAAGATTAGAAAACTTACACTAAAAATCTAATTTCTTTGAGCCCCTTTTGTGTGGGAAAATATTGGGGTTTTGGAGGATATTTATAGACTAAAGAATATAGGGTAGGTTTGGGCTCAATAAATAAAAGGGCTTAAGTTATGTAATATTTTACCCACTGGGGTTCAAATAAAGGGTTGGGCTTATTTAAATGAAATGGGTTAATCTAATAAGAGTATGTAGGACTAGTTTACGTACAATTTTTTAAACAAGGCCTAATAATTGGTAAATGTTTGGCCCAAAATATATTTTACTTTTATAAAACTTTATAATTAAAATACTTTAACCCTTTAAAATATATATTATAAATACTGAAATACTTTATAAAAATACATATAAATACGGAGTATTACACGTGTTGCCTTTTCATTTAGGTCACGTGTCTCTATGGGATTGGACCACGTAATTAGGGTATTTTTTACCGTAAACATTTGTCCCTCAGAGGGGGTGACTCGTTCTTTACGGGCTACCTCCTCTGATCTCACTTGTCCGGGTACGTCCGAGTACTTAGGCATTTTGAGCATTTGAAGATGTTATAGAGGTTGAACAGGATCGTCCGTCCGTCTGATTGGGTTAGATGCCTTGTTCGGTTCTCCTGACATCTTCAAGGGACTTTGTCTGATAGTCAAGAGGACGGGGTGGGTCGAATGGCCTTTGACGAGCAATCAGCTGTTCTCCATTATTTCGAGAAGATGGTTCTACTTCCGAGGTAGGTGTTGAATTTGACGGATAATTATGGCATCCGTTCAAATGACCTGCCACCTGCTCGGATTCCGTCTTGAATGACGAGGCGGTTTTTTAACCATTTGACTTCTAGGTTAAAGTTCTTTGAATGTTAACCGTTTGGAGTCCTTTAAGAGAGAACGGCTAGTTTACTGTTTTACCCCTATGAATTTTGCTTATAAATAGCAAGGGTTTGACCTCATTTCCTAACTTTGCATTTTTAACTTTCTAGAGAGAAGTCAGAGCTTCTAGAGAGAGAAAGTTACTTTTGCTTCAGCTCTTCAAGAGCTCAGCCGTACGCTCGAGTTCTTCGACCAAGCGTTTGGGTTTTCTGGTCAACCAATCATCCAAGAACTTCAAAGCCTTCAAGCTTTCTACTCAGACAAAGGTAACTGAATACTTTCCTTTTCTTTCTTGATTTATATACTTGTTTATTTTTTCGAACACCCTGGCTCAACACTCGGCCTCGTCCGTTTCTCCTCATGAGGCCGTCTGTTCGCCTAGGGCTGAGGAATCTAAAGTGGACGGGGACGAGTCCTCGTCTTTATGAAGTGGGTCCGTTTCTAGTGTGTACCAACTCACCCCCACCTATTCTTCTATGTCCATGTGGTCGAACATGGCGCGTACGATGAGAACACGCGAGCGGCATGCTGCCAGGAATTCGGACGACAGTTTAGTAAAGTTGTTGGTTCCCTATGATCCAAGTAACACGGACAGGGAAACCGCATCCACATCTACAAACATAAACACAAATACATCCACCACTATTGGTGGTAGTGAGTGCTCGGCGGTCGAGGTGACTACTTCTCTTGAGGAGCGCCAAAATCAGCAAGGCACTTCTACATCTGGGCGGAGCCCGAGTGTATCCCGCGCTCTATTTGCCAGCTCGATACTAGGGCAAGGCCCCCTTAGTGCCTGAAGGAATTGTACTGGCCAAGCTAGGGCAAGGCTCGGCTGGGGGTAGCTCTGTCGAGGCGACGGAGTTGGACAGAGTTCTGTCCTATGACTTTGGTTCGGCAAGGGCTCCCGAACCTCAACCGGCCGAACAAGGAGATGAAAACCTTGACGCCGAGGCCGAGGCTGAAAAGAATGACTTCAGCAACCCTTATTGCAAAGAGATAGGGGAAACCGCTTTGGGTTTCCTTAACGAACGATTCGAGGAGTGGAAAAATTCCTTATGCTGGGGGAGGGCTTTGAGATAAGTCCTCCTCAAACCTCGAGCTCGGTGGCCGCCTTCGACGACCCAAAAATCATCCACCGGGGCTTCAATGTTTATAGGGCTGCCCTGGAGGTCGGCCTCCGCTTTCCCCTTCATCCATTTGTCTAGGAGCTGCTGGAAGAATATCAAATTGCCCTGGTCCAGCTGACGCCTAACAGCTAGGCCAACATTTTTGGATACTTGGTGACTTGCCTTAGGATGGGCTTCACCCCTGACTTCCCGGTCTTCTGCTCCATGCACAACATGGTGAAGCTGAGGGTTGATGTGGACGGGTGGTTCATTTTGAACACCCGACCGGAATACATGGTGGTTCTGCGCAAGCCGTCTAAATGGCGCTATTGAAAGCAGAGATTCTATCTCGTCCGGATTAGGGACCGAGGGTTTAACAGAAAAATGAACAACTTTAACTCTTCCCCAGTTCAGCTTTGACAAGGGGATCACCGGCCGACTCGTCCTCCCATCCATCCAGACCACGTCCATCAACTTCACTATTTCTCGGTCAAGAGGGAATTTCGAGGGGGTCGCAGAGTGCCCATTATTCCCAAGTGGATTCCCGTAGTAATTTGGCTAAGGGATCCCTTGTTCATGTCCTCATTAGGCCTGCTCTGAAATTACACTCCAGGTGGATTTTTTTAATATGCATACTTGACTTTATTTTTATTTGAGAATTTTCTAACTCCCAACTCTTTACTCTTGACTAAACAAGCCACGTCTCAGCTCGACCTGGCATAGAAGGGAGAGGTTGACATGAACGAGTTCAACATGAAGTGCTATCGGCTCTTGTTGCAGCAGTATGAGGCGACAAAGGAGGTACGAACACTTTCTTTCTTTATCCCTTTACCTTAAAATATAGTTCTGTATTTTTTTTTTTTTTGCGTCCAATCTGCCATGCTTTGGATGGAGATCCTTTTCTTTCTGAGTCGGACGATTCAAACTCTTTCCTATCTGGCCGAGTGGATTTACTTTAGAGGGTCTTTCCCTTCACCTTTACTCGAACAGGGAAAAGTTACGCGAATTTTGCTGAGTGAATTTACTTTAGAGGGTCTTCCCTCTACTTATACTCGAACAAGATAACCTTACTGAATACTTCTTTTGTTTTTCAGTCAGTTACCCCTAAGCCAGCGAGGAAGTGGTCGACGTCCGCTTCAAATGACGAGGGGTCGTCCAAGTCGCGCAAAGTCACGACGTCCAAGACCCCCTCAGGGACGCCGGCGTCCAGGGCAAGGTCGCGGGTTGCGCTAGAGCAACCTAAAGGAGAGCAACCCCAGCTGACAACTAGTGGGGACTCCGAGCCCTCGGAGCCACACCCATCCAAGGTGGCTAACAGGCTAAAGTCGTAATCACCTAATAAAAAATATTACCTAAATCCACTAACTATGTAGATAGGGAAGAAGGGTCGAACCACAGGGAAACAAGTCAATTTATTCCCAATTAACAATATAATCTAAATTATCAAGTGATCAAATTGTTATTATAAAAGGGAACTTAACTACTAAGAGTAAAAGTGGAAAGGAATAAAAGTAGGAGGAAAATCAATGAAATAAAAGCCTAGGGCATAGGTTCACCAATAAACAATATTTCAGGGTAAAACATAATAATCAATCATCAATGCATCAATTAATCAGATCATAAAGGGCTTTCGCTACGTATTACAATCACAGAGTTAATTTACCGGTATTAAATCTCATCTCTCGAATCTCGACTTAACCATTTATAAATTAGTCCGCCTATTAAAACTAAGCCTAAACATCAATTCTCATCTCTCGAATCTCGAATCAATATTGCTAAACTCATACAATTAAACCAGGACTAATCTAATTGCATAACATTAAATCAATCAATAGGAAATTAATCAAGCATTGATAATCAATAATAATAAATTACCCCTTCATATTATTTATGGATCCTCAATAACCCTAGAAAGAGAACTACTCACACATAATTGAATCTGAACTAATTAAAGCAATTAAAGGAAACATGATGAATTAAAGAAATAAAATTACTGAAATTAATAAAGAAGAAATTGTTACCGAAGTTATCGTAAACAAGGAGTTGAATCAAGAACAAAGTATGGAGTTTTTAAAGAGAGAAAATAAAACTAAGTAGAGAGAGAAAGTCTAAGAAGAGAGTTACTAAACAAAAGCATTAAAATCGTGTTTATACCAAAAACCCCAAAATTACTCCTAACTAAAACTAAGAAATCACTAAAAATAGCTCCCCAGAAATGCGCGCCCGATCGGGCTCAGGTCCGCCCGACCGGGCCCGCCTTTTTTCTTCGCCCCCCTGTTTTGGGCATCCGCCCGATCGGGCCCGGCTATAGGCTGGACTTGGATTGGGCTTCATTCTTGGCTCAATTCGAATCTCCACTTCGGGTCTTGAATACTCGGTGTCCAATGCAATCGGTCGTGCCTTCAAATGCTCGTAGTCGTTCCGCGATAATCCCGGGAAAAAAACTCCAAAGATGCAATTTCCTACAAAACTCAACCAAAACTACGAAAACAATAGAAAACACCAATTAGTAATAAAAGTGGCTCTAAAGAGCCAAAAACACTACTAATTACGACCAAGGGACGGGGGTAAAACATTATACAAAATAAACATATCAAACTCCCCCAAGCCAAACCCTTGCTTGTCCCTAAGCAAGGCAATGAATCAAAACAAACCATGACTTCACCCCAAATCAAATCAAAGATCGAAAATATAACTCAAGGTCAATCCAACAAACATGCATCAAAATCAATCATTCAAATCCATTCGACTTCCTATCTTCCCTAGAAATTGTCAAGTAGAGCAAACCACAAGAGCATATAGAATTCAAGACTAGTGCTCACACACTCAACTCTCATTTATGTGGCGAGTAAAGAATGTACTCGATCTCTCTTCAACCACCCCTTTATTGTGAACAATGCCCTCCCAACTCACAACACTCATGTGTTTAAAGAGAATAGCACTTAACCTAAATAGTCGACTCGGAATACATCAAGTCATCCCTTGCATTGACAAACAACTACTTTCACATCTACACAATTCTATGCACAAAGGTCGGAAGGTCTTTAAAGCTTGTAATGTAAGGCTAGGGTAAAGGGTAGGAAATATTTGGGAAGAAATGTGGGAGCAAAGCCATGCTTAAGGAAGCCATATCCTAATAAAACCCAAGGTCAAAAATAAACAATGACCAAATCATCTCCAATCATAACTTAACTCCACAAAAGTTCACCAAACAACCAAAATTAACATCTCACATAACCACCATCACTTACAAATTCACTCACAAAAAATATGATAATAAAGAATTAGAGTGAAATAAAACAAACTTTGAACTCATCTTTTTTTTTATTTTTCTTTTTTCCTTCCTTCTTGAGCAACCTTCACATAGAACATTTGAACATTTGAAACAA
Source organism: Chenopodium album (assembly GCF_948465745.1). Classification (NCBI taxonomy): domain Eukaryota; kingdom Viridiplantae; phylum Streptophyta; class Magnoliopsida; order Caryophyllales; family Amaranthaceae; genus Chenopodium; species Chenopodium album. The sequence continues at coordinate 22,656,569 of NC_137846.1, read as the reverse complement.
TTTTTTTTCTTTTGCTCTTTTTTTTTCTTTTATCTCACATTGGAATTTTCAACTTTGAAACACAAACTATCAACAATTTTTCCAATCACAAAATCAAAAGAACAATCACTCTTCTTTTATTCCCACATTGTGCAAATAATATGCACACCACAACTCCCTCACCTCACCAACTAATAGCTCCCCCAAGCCAAGCTTGGGACTAGTGACCAATGGGGCTCAAATAGGCTTGTAATGTGGCTAAATAAACAATAAAAGGGCATAAGCAACAACATGGGTAGCAAGAAGGGAACAAATGTATCTAATATCGTCTGAAGGCTACCTAAAAGAATTGTATACACCCAAATGTGTCTCCCCAAAACCAAACCCAGTGATGAATACCTTTTGTGTCGAATGATAATCGAATAAGGTGAAAGCGTGAAAGGTCAAGTGTTGCGGTTGGTTTTTATTAAATTCTTTCTTTCTGTTTTCGAAAACAACACTATTTTATGAAAACAGCCAATCCAGTTTAGTTTGATCCACGACAAGGGTCCAATAATAGTGTAGTAGGATGGGGCTTGCAAAGAGCTTTCCAACGACATATTATAAGCCCAATTCCGATAAAAAATGAGGAAGTTATGACCAAAACACTAAACTGGGCCCGGTTTGATCTTTACATGCGGCCCAATGATCTAGGGGAGGGCCCAATGTTAATTATTATTCCTAAATTTATTAGAATTAATTATAGTCTTCTAGAATTCTCTAGAAGGTTCTTTTAAATCCTAATAGAATAAGAATTAATAATTAGATATTTTGATAAGTTTTATTTGGAATAAAATATTATTTTATGAAAAATTTGATTTCAGTTTCCATACGGACTTTACAAATCAATTTTGATTGATAAGTGGACTTCGTGTTTGAAAGCGCGTAGGAATCCAGGCTGTTACCAAACGACAGACCTGTCGCCACGCGACAAGCCTTGTCTCCACACGACAGACCCTATCGCCAGGCGACAAGGTCGGTTTTGCAGCGACAGAGTGGAGTTTTATTCCTTATCAAATTCCGCATACACGAGATCTAGAAACATCTAGCCAAGTTCGAAGTTGCCTTCGCCCTAGACAGAAAGGTTATAATTTTTGAGGTTTGGTCCCTAATCTCTCTTTCAATTATTTAATTTAATTGTTTGATTTTATATTTTCCTTGAAGTTACTAACGCGTGTATTTTGTTATTAGGAAGAGATACGAGGCATCAAAGTATGTAATCTTATTGCTCTATTCTTGTAGAAAGCATGTTTAAATTCGTTTAATTCCTAGTATCATGTTAGGATGTTATTATTGCTTTCTAGTATCATGTTTAGGATGCCTTTTACTCTTTTCTAATATCATGTTAGTACCATGTTAGGGATAAAGCTTTGATTTTTATTGCTTAGTGACATGCTAGGATTTGTTATTAATCTTGTTAGTATCATGCCTAGGATCTTGCTATTATATTTAAGGTTTATTATTAACATGATTATAATTGTTATGGTTATGATGATTGTTATTATGTTGCTTGATTTTATATTATATTGTTATTGCTTGATCACGCCTTTTATGCATGTTTAAAGGGAATTTGTACTTGTAATCACGCTTAATAAGATAATTAATAATCTTGTTAGGGTTAATATGATTATAATTCAAGTGATCGCCAATAATAGTATTGCTTGTGCATTAAATTCAACCAACATAGATAAACAGGTTTAGGGTAAATCTATTGTTTGCATGCTAGTCAGAAAGCGCACATGAATATGAGAAGAATAAAGTAGAGGCCTATTATTAGGGCAGGTTCAATCTCTTTTAGGTTGGATTTGTACCTTTATCCCCGAACCCTATTTTGTTTAAGACCTTTTGGAGTTGACGATCTCCTGGATCGTTAAGGGGTGTAATCTTCACCTTGTGAACGGTTTACAAGTTCCCAAAACTTGTTGGCGACTCTTTTTCTCTAGCTTCCTTCCCTTTGGACGCCACCATTCTTAAGTGTATGATCACAGTGGGGTTCAAGTTTGGGGTAATGCTTGAAATATTCCTTACATTTTTTGGCGACTCCGCTGGGGAGGATTTCTATTTTAATTCTTGAAATTTATTTCGGCAATGATTTAGAATGAGTGGATGAGACTCGAAAATTTCTAAGTATTTCATGTGCGTAATTTTGATTAGCATTATTGTCATATGCATAAAAAAGGTCCTCATTGGATAGACCATCCGAAATGAGTCAAAAACATAGGATTTTCATACGTAGGAAATTTGAGAAATATCTTTCACAACTAGAATTGAAATAACGCTATGAAATCTGGAAAATTCTAAGAATGTAGATACCTTCTGAGGCATGTAGGAACTGGCGTCTAGAAAATAGGGCTTGTCGCCTGTAAAGTGCTTCTATCGCCTGGCGACAGGGGTACTTTTGCGGCGACAGTCCCTGTAGTCTGGCGCCAAGTTCTTCCAATACCGAGCCAGAACTCTGCCTTTTTGTTTTGACCATTTCTAGCACTGTTGGCTCGATTCTACTTCCTGATTGAGTTTTTCTCACTTTTCTAAAACCCATATGTGTTCTACATATGGACATAACCCTCTGGGGGTTCATGCTCCATCTACCCAATCGAACACTCCTAGCAACGACGGGTACATCCGAGTTTGTGAATCCATCAAACCATGGAAGCAAGTTTTTAACTTGCGGGGTCCCATCCACTCGCGCCAACCCTTCCAAAGGTAAGGCTTCGGCGCGGTGCATCCTGGCTCATAACCATGGACCCTCTTTGACTAACCCATATCCTGAACTTTAGAGAACTAGAGCCATGGTTAGGTTGCAAACTCATTGCATCATATTATGACTATTTGAACTATTTGTGCATTCTTTCCGTGTGCATACCCTATATGTGCTAACCGTTTGTTTGAATTGTGTTTAAGTCTAAATAAACCAATTAATGACTAAAAAGGACTTTGTCTAATTAATTATTTAATTAATTTGACTAATTAAAGACTAATAAAGTAATTAATCTGACTTAGTACGACTGTAGGCATGTCCCCTTAAAGTAAGTTTACTAGAAACAGTCCCATATTAATGTTCCAGCAATCACGCATGAGTTTGGGCTGTGGCGCCGCAGTTTACTGCTTGTCGCCTGGCGACAGATTTGTCGTTTGGCGACAAGCTTCAAAGTGTGGCGACAGTCCAGATTCTTACTTGAGTCATCACGACGAGTCTAATTAAACAGTCTGCTAATCAGTTTAACCAATTTGTTAATAGCTCTAGCCATTTTTAAGTCCTTAATTGAGTCTAGGCACTTAGTCCCATGGTCATACATAAGAGTCAAAGCATGTCACTTGCACTCACCTATAAAGCACACACCTAACATGTATGTCACACCTTGACCATGTCTAGAGAGTCTTGAATGCGTATTTTCCGTCATTTTTTAGGAGGGTAAGTCGGATATTAATCCTCCAATTAAACCACTTGTTTGAACCCATTCCCATAAATATGCACCCTATTTTTGTTTTTTTTTAAAAAACCATAAAAATCAAAGTTAACTTGAGTCAAGTCATTAAAACAAATATGGTTTAATCTACAGCGTGTGGTTAAGAAAGGAAGAGCGTTTAATCAAGGACAACACTTTCGTTCAAATCTCACTTTTTGATAAGCCAATCGGTCGAAAAAGGAAAGCTAAGAAGATAATGGCAAGTCAGGAAGAAGTCAACGAACTCAAGGGACAGGTAGCTAACATGGCTGAAATGTTGAAGAATTTGACTCTTCAAATTAATGACCCTGTGAGACAACAACAAATGGAGCTCATCTAGGAAAGTTTGAGCAGACTATCCAATGACTATAGATTGCAGGGAATTAGTTCACAAGGGGTCTCGGTGGACAAGGATCTTCTTCCACAGAAGTTCAATGCCAACGACATCCCGAAATTCAAAGCAATGGATAACCCTTATTTTCATTTAAGAGCCTTTGAAACTGTAATGAATATTAAGGGAATAGACAAGAAAGCTTTTCATTCTGTGTTTTCTCTATCTTTAGAAATCGTTTGTCAGCAATGGTACTTTTCTCTTGATAAAGAGAAAACCTCTAGTTGGGAGTCAATTGTAAACGCTTTCATTGATAGATATAAATGCAATATTCAAGTTGAAACTGATCATAGGGAACTTGAAATACTTAAGCAGAAAGAGAATGAAGGATTTACTTCTTTCTTTAATAAATGAAGGGAAACTTCTGCAAAGATGGTTGAGGTGCCTAGTGAGAAGGAATCTGTGAGGATGTTCATCAAGAATCTGCAAGAAAAATATTCTAAGCATCTCAAATACCAAAATAACTTACACACTTTCAAGGCTGTCTATGACATTGGTATCAATATTGAAGACGACTTAGCTAAACAAAAAGCTGCTAACAACAATATCTCTAATAGTGGCTGGAAAGGCAAGAAGAACGACAATCCTTCTTCTTCCAAAATCACCCACTCAAATAATGTTAGCACCTTTAATTTGAATGAAGTCCTCGCTAAGAATAATTAAGGACGAAAGAAACCACTTAGGAGGGAATTTACCCCTATTGATATGAGTTATGACACCGCATTCGATCGCTTACATGCAAAAGGTTTTATAACTCTCATTGGACCGTTTGGGGACCCACCTATCGAAAAGAGAACGGCTAGCTGGAACCCCCAATGCACATTGCAAGTATCATCAGGGTAGGGGCCATCTCACAGAAAATTGTTGGAAGCTAAAGGAAGCAATCCAAGATTTAATTGATAACAACAAACTTCCATTTCCCCCTGCAAGCAAGAAGCCAAGTATCAATAATGCACCACTATCGGATTCCTTGGCTATTTCCGATGAGGAAAATCAGGTTGACCCCTCGAACCTCATTAAACCTGTCGAAGCCATTGAAGAAGAGGAGGAAGTCTTCGAAGATGCCGAGGATCATTTTCCTTGTGGACAAGAACCTACGACAAAACAAGAAGTGTGTATCCTTATTCAGGTTGTGTTGGAAGCAAGAGAATTATTACGCGAGGCCATGGAGGTTGTAAAAGAACGAAACGAACTACTTAAAAGTGGACCTCTACCTAAGGAGAAGAAATCGTTCTCCCTCCAAGTAATTGACACACCCAAAAGGAGCAATAGGCCATACACTCCAATTGGGACTTCTTATGCAAATATGTTCAAAATGCTCTCCGAGAATGGTAAAATTCAACCTCTCGAACCGAGACCATTTGAATCACTAAAAAGGACATATAGGTACTATTTTCCATATCATCAATCGGGAGGACATACTATAGAAAATTGTTTCAAGTTCAAAGACTTGATTCAAAGATTGATCGATAACAAGAAACTAGTTCAAATCCCACAAGAACAAGATGCTACCATTAATGGGGTTTGGGATAGTGATGACGAGGATGTCTACCTCAAGGACGTCAAAGAAACTCCACTCTCGACAATAGATCCAGTAAGCGACATTTGGGATGAAGAGGATTCACCCATAGATGTCCTCACAAGATCCAGGAGAATGCAACCTCCCATTACTACACAACCTATTCCCACTACTCAGCAAGTTCCCATACCAATCATAGAAGACAACGATGTTCTCAAACAATTAAAAAAGACTAGGGTCGAAATGAACGTATGGAAACTTCTAGCTACATCCCGAGAACATAGAATTGTGGTCATGGATGCCTTAGCTAAAGTAGGGATAGAATCGGACACCACTCTTGAGGGGTTGGCTAACTTCCTCATGAGTGATCTCCCAAGTCCTACTAATTTGATCACTTTTTCCGACAAAAACCTACCGCCGGAAGGTGACAAACACAACAAAGCTCTCAACCTCACAGTAATTTGCAAGAGAATGAACGTCCCTATGACTCTTGTAGATAATGGATTGGCAATTAACGTTTGCCCACTTAGAATTGCGAGGATGTGGGGGATAAGAGATGAAGATTTATCTCCATCAACACAAGGGATAAGGGCCTACGATAACTCACGTCGCCAAGCATTAGGCACTATTACTATGAACATAACGACGGGGGTAATTGAGCATGCCACCACATTCCAAGTGGTAGATATTAAGGCTTCGTTCAACATACTGTTGGGACGCCCTTGGCTTCATGACCTCAAGGTCATCTCTTCACCAACAAGTGAAAGCCATAGTTGGAGGAGTGCTAATTACAATCGATGCTTCACCCATGAGGATCAAAACAGTAGAAAACCCACTAATTAATGTGGAGCACGATGAGAATGACGAAGATTTGTGGGGCTTTAATGAAGAGGTCTCCTTAATTAAGGAAGATGAAAGGACCCCTCTTCGCTAGGACCTCCACTCCAACATGATAACCAATGCAATCCTGAGAAAACAAGGACACTTCCCTGGAATGACTCTAGGAAAGAAGAAAGGGATAGCAAAATCAATGGGACTACCTGGCCTCCCTAATTAGATACTTTCGGACTTGGTTTCGAACCGACTCTCGAAGATCTAAAGCGAGCCCAGGAAAAATCAAAAGCACGTAGAAATGCTCGCGCACAAAAGAAAGCAATCCCAATGGACCAATACCCTCTTACTTTAAATGGACAATTTATAAGAGAGGGAGAAGATTATCCATGTTACGAATTTCCAGAACCCTTCGTTGTAAATGGCATAAGACAACCTGGGTTCGAAATATTTCTGGATTGTTGCTTTCTAGATGAAATCCTAACTCCTATCCATAAAGAAAAAGCACCCCCATGCTTTGACTTTAATGTCATGGGACTTCTCTTTGGGCAAGAAAAGAATGAGCCAAGATATATAGAGGATAACTCTTCACTCATTCAAACAGTCCTACAAAGCGAAAACTTTGATCCTTCCAAGCTCATCACTCCAGCAGAGGATTTAGTGCGAGGATGGCGCAAGACAGTGAAAGTGACTACTGCAAACGGAAAGAAGATCTCAATAACTACAGGACAAGGGCCAATGTTTGAAGAATTGTCTTAGTCAGAGTCAGAGTCAGAGTCTTCCCCTATCCAGTCCTCTAAGTCTCTAGTTGTAGCACCTCCCTCTAATTCTTCTATTTCATCATCTACTCCTAGGATAGTTAGCAATCAAGTGCCAACGGACATTTCTTTGTTCGATGTAATGATTTCTGAGTTTAATAATATGTCTTCTTCCCCTTATTCCTCGTGTCTTTCTTTAGGTCAAGATGACGAGTATTGCTTAACTAACGATGAAAATGACAAAGAAATTATTAAAGCAATGGAAACACTTGAAAATAAGACACTAATAATTGAGGACACTGAAACGGTTGATATCTCAAAAGATCCAACTATTAAAAGAGAAGTTAAAATCGGACTCACGCAAAACAAATATGAAAGAATCGGTTTAATTAATCTACTTAAAGAATTCATCGATGTATTCGCCTGGTCATATGAAGATATGCCAGACATTAATAGAGAAATAGCTCAGCACACTATACCACTAATCCCAGGAATGAAACCTGTAAAACAAAAGTTGCGTCAAATGAAACCCGACGTAGCTCTTAAAATAAAAGAAGAAGTACAAAAACAAATAACTGCAGGTTTTATCAGGGTATCCAAATACCCCGAATGGGTTGCAAATGTAGTCCTAGTTCCAAAAAAGGATGGTAGGGTTCGAATGTGTGTCGACTATCGAGATCTAAATAAGGCAAGTCCAAAGGACGACTTCCCTTTACCACTCATCGATATTTTGGTAGATAATACAGCAAATCACGCACTTCTCTCATTTATGGATGGATACGTAGGGTACAACCAGATTCTCATGGCCAAAGAAGACATGGAGAAAACAACATTCATAACACCTTGGGGTACTTACTGTTACACGGTAATGCCATTCGGGTTGAAAAACGTGGGTGCCACTTACCAACGAGTAGCAACTGCCCTACTCCATGACATGATGCACAAAGAAGTCGAAGTATATGTGGATGACATGATTGTGAAATCTAAAGACCGTCCAGGACATCAAGTGGCCTTAAGAAAATTCTTCGAGAGGCTAAGAAAATACAACATGAGGTTGAATCCATCCAAGTGTGCTTTTGGAGTAACCTCAGGCAAACTCTTGGGATATGTCATAAGCTCTAGAGGAATAGAGATAGACCCAACCAAGATCAAAGCAATCGTGTCAATGCCACCGCCCAAAATCGAAAAGCAAATTCGAGGATTTATTGGCCGGTTGCAATATATAAGTAGGTTCATATCTAAGCTAACAACAATATGTGAACCAATATTCAAGAAGCTTAAGAAAAACGTGCCAATAATATGGGACGACGAGTGCCAAAAAACCTTTGAGAAGTTCAAAGCCTATCTCGCCAATCCTCCCGTATTAGCCCCAGCGCTTCCAGGAATCCCTCTAAGGTTGTACTTAACAATCACCAAAGAAACAATGGGAGCTATGCTCGCACAAGAGGTAGAAGGGAAAGAAAACGTCATTTACTACCTAAGCAAAAAGATGCTCGAATATGAAGCACGCTATACACCACTTGAGAAATTGTGCCTCGCATTGGCGTGGGCCGCAACCAAGTTAAGACACTACATGCTCGTTCACACAGTCTTTGTAGTGTCACGAATGGATCCTCTCAAGTACTTATTCGAGAAATCCACGCTTAACGGACGCATCTCAAGGTGGATAGTCAACCTAGCCCAGTTTGATGTAAGATTCATGCCCTAAAAGGCTATTAAAGGATCTGTAGTTTCGGACTTCTTAGCGGACTTTCCAATAGAAGATTCGACACCAATACACGACAATGAATTTCTAGATGAAGACTTGATGGTCACGGAAGATGATACTTGGACTTTGTACTTCCATGGATCCTCGAACCAAAAGGGATGTGGCGTAGGAGTTCTATTGGTATCACCTAAAGAGGAGCATGTTCCAATTTAAATAAAATTAGATTTCGACATTACCAACAACGCTGCAGAATATGAAACATGTGTGGTAGGCCTCGAAACAGCTTTAGCATTGGGTGTAAAGAAACTTCGAATATTCGGAGATTCTTCTTTGATCATCAACCAAATCTCCAAAAGATGGAAAGTAAGGAGCGAAAGCTTAGCCCCTTACCAAACCTATTTGGAAACTCTCACCGATCAACTGGAAAAGGTAGAATACACATATCTACCTAGAGAAGAAAACCAATTTGCTGATGCCTTGGCAAGACTAGCCTCAATGGTTAGGATTCCTAAGGAAATTGAGCAAATGCCTCTAACTATAGAGAAAAGACACAAACCAGCATACATTCAGGCTATAGAGGATGATGAAACAATCCAAGAAGAAGAAGAAGAAGAACCATGGTATACTGATATACTCAATTATGTCACCAAAGGAGAATACCCTCCTCATGTTGACAAAAGAGCAAAACGAGCTTTAAGACTTTTGGCTTCCCAATACGTACTCATAAATGATGAGTTACACAAAAGGGTACCTAAAGGTCGAGCCCTATTATGTGTAGGCAAGAAAGACGCTCAAAGAACTATGAGAATAGTCCACGAAGGAGTATGTGGAACACACGTTAATGGCAAAATGCTAGTCCAAAAGATAATGCGAGAAGGATAGGGATTGTCATCAATATGTAAAAAGATGGCCTATGTGCCAAATTTATGCAAATTTGCAACATATTCCTCCATCTCTTCTCTACAACTACACCTCACCATGGCCATTCTCAACATGGGGAATCGATATAATCGCAAAAATCACACCTCCTGGAACAGGAGGTTACGAGTACATCTTGGTAGCAATCGATTACTTCACAAAGTGGGTTGAAGCACAATCATATGCTAAACTCACTGCAAAACATGTAGCACTCTTTATCAAAAGGAACATAATTTGTCGATACGGAGTCCCACATGAGATGATAACTGACAATGGAACTCACTTTCAAGCCGAATGTGAAGAATTGTTACAAAAGTACGGTATTCAACATCACCATTCTTCCCCTTATAGACCTCAAGCAAATGGAGCAGTTGAGGCAGCTAATAAAAATTTAAAGACTATCATCGAGAAAATGACAGAAAATTACAAAGATTGGCTTGACAAACTCCATTTTGCACTTTGGGGTTATCGCACGTCAACTCAAACGTTAACAGGAAACACGTCATTCGCCCTAGTCTATGGAATGGATGTCGTGCACCCTGTAGAGCTAGAAATACCTTCTCTACGCATTGCGTTAGAAAGTAAACTCGATGAAGTTGAATGGACTAGAGCACGGTATGAAGAGTTAATTCTACTTGACGAGAAACGACTAGAAGCTCTACATCATACCCAATGCTACCAAACTCGTATGGCTAGACACTTCAACAAGAAGGTCAAGACAAGAAACATCAAGGTTGGAGACATGGTACTAAAGCATTAAGGAAAAATGTTTTGGATCCAAGACAAAATTTAGGCCTAATTGGTCCGGACCATACATTGTCAAAACAATCTTGTCAGGGGGTGCAGCTCAATTAACTGACATGAACGGCAATGAATTCTCAAACATGACCAATCTTGACCAACTTAAGAAGTACTACCCATAATTACTTGAGTAGGACACTCAAGAGAGCTACGTTTGGCCTGATTCCTTAAGAAAGGATGTGTAGGCAACCCTTTAAAGGGTGCGGCCACTTTAATTATCAAGCATTTTGTGTCCCAGCATCGACAAAACCATAGACAAAAAAAAAAATTGTCGCCAAATGACAAGTGTGTCGCCATGCGACAACGGAAAAAGTCTGGCGACAGACTCGTATGAGCAGCGCCAATTTTCTGCAGACATCCGTACAACTTTGGGGCATTCTGGAAATTTCTTCAACTTCCGTACTTGAAGAAAATTTTTCGGAAAAAATATTTTAAGTTGTTTTCATTGCTTTAAATGAACAAATGTAAACTTAATTTAATTAAAGAGCTGAAATTGCATTAATAAATGAAGAATTACATTATTGATGGAATTTAAATAAAGCTTAAAGCATTAAAATTAACTTAAATTGTCTAATAAATTGAAAGAAAAGCAATACTCTAATCTTTCTTTTCTTTCTTAATCCTTTTCCAATTCTTGTCAGAAGCTTCCTCTTCATCCATCACTTTTGCTAAGAGACATCCATTGGAGGATCTACATTCAATTTTAGTATGGATAGTCTCTCCTACAGCTAAAGCTCCATGCTTTTTCTCTACCCAAACCTTCTTTTCTGTAGAGTCCACCTTTCTCTTCCCTTTGTATTTATTAGCACTCTTCTTCTTAGGTATCACAGGGGTCTTAAACTCAACTCTTTCACCTAGGCGTTCCTTAGTAGGAAATTTCTTGTCACCAAAGCGAGTCTTCACATTGGTCTTCTCTATTTTAGTTCGGTCCTTTTGAGATCTACCAGTCAACCATTGCTTCACATAATTGGACAAAGAAGGTGGAACCTTTTGGGTAATCACTTCCCATAAAGGCATAGCACACTAATACTTGTCAAATCGTTCAACTTCTTGTGAAACGGGGAATTCATAAGGACGACGAAGATCTCCCGTGGGAGTGGTTTGCCCAATCCTATACTGCCTCTTTACTCTACAGGGATAATAAAAGGTCAATTTTGACAAAATAGGAAGACGACAAAAGGGTTGGGTATTACAACCAATCATCTTTTCAAGCTTGCACCAGGGAACGACCCATTTAATGGAGAAGTCACAACAGGCAAAAACTTTGCCCCACTCACGGCGACCCGTCTTCAAGGAGAAACGTTTATTTCTTCGAACAAAGCAATTGGGGGTATATTTGTCAATATTATCAAGAGGACTAATCAATTCTAGTCTCTACATGAGCCACATCTGTAAAATTCAATGCACATAATCAATATTGCTATACAAAAATATGTTTTTAATTTCCGTAATTAAGAATATTATTTTTCTACCTGTAATAAAATTGGAGAGCCTCGAAAAGGTGCTTCTGGATTCTTTTTCAATTCATCAAGACTAAGCATAGTCTCTCCAACGATTAATGGCATTGGATTTCTCCCAGATTCGATTTGTTCTAGCACAGATATTATAATTGCTTGACCATCATTATTTTTACCATTAGTCAGAAAATATTGGCTAAGCATGCAAAAGAGGAAAGCTCTTCTCCTATAAACATGAAAAGATTCAGAGCGTGGTCTATCAAAATAAAAACGTGCAAATTCTTTTAAATCAACACTATTACTGTTTTGGGTGTTTTTGTCCCTTGGGAGAGTTACGGCTCGAAGACTGGTCCTTCTGGCTCTGTACCTACAAAACAAAGAAGACACCGGTTAGGTGGTGCTCCGCCTCCAACGCTCAAGTTAGTAACTTGAAGGAGAGTAAAAAGTGCGGAATTTAAGGTGGGGATCTGCTTGGATTCTAAGCTCAGGAGTTCTCTGATGAGAGAGAAAGTAGGGTGTAATAAAATGATTGTGAATGCCCCCAAAATGGGGGGAGTATCTCCCTATTTATAGGGTCATGGGAAAAAGTGCCCTCCCTTAGGTCATCTGACCTAAGGCAGGTGGGCTGCGCCGCAATCAATGCGCTTTTGGGGAATTGGGCCTCTGAATGCCGCAATTTCGGAGACATATCTGGAGAGGCCACGTGTCAGCTGGGGATAGGTCAGAGGTGACCTGCCAGCCTTTGACACGTGGCAGCCCCTCATTGGCCCAAGTGTCTAGGGTAAAAATCCCCTAAACATTTGCCCCTCATAGGTGGCACGTGGCAGGCCACGTGGTGCCTGTGACACGTGTCAGCCCATGAGAGGTGAACAGTAAAATGGCTAGGGTTAATAGTCATTTTTTCCGTTTAACCTGCCTATAAATATGAGTTTACCCCCCCCCCCCCCCTTCTCCCCTCTCACTTCATTCATCATTTTCATTTCCTAGAGAGAGAAAGAGGAGTTTTTAGAGAGAGGTTCTCTGATCCCGGTTGCGTACTTGCCATTTCAAGATTCCCGCGTGCTCGTTACAAGAACACCCGGTCACCGGCTGTAGCAGTTTTCAGATTTTACAGAACTTTTAAAAGTAAGGTAACTATCCGTTTCCTTCCTTCAATTTTCTTTTAACTTGTATACATTCTTTTTTCCCTTCTGCATACATTCGTTTTCCAAAACAAAATAAATGGACTCTTCATCCACACACACTGCACGGCCTAGGACGCTCAGCCGGTCTCCTAGTACGACTGAGTCTAGAACCGGGGGTGCCTTTTCCTGACAATCGGATCTTCTTTGCTCATCCCCGAATCCCTCCCTCTCTGTGTCTGTGCAGGACACAATGGCCAGAGTTAAACAAACGGCTATTAAGCCTAGGCACCGGCGCGCTAGAAGAGTGCGTGCTGAAGATGTTACAAGGGAGGAGGACTATGAGAGTCCGGATGAGTAGGAGAGCTCTAAGGATGGCACCCCCTCCCAAGAAGAAGTGAGGGAGTTAGGCGGCGAAGAAGCCGCCTCCTCCTCTGAGAGGGAAGAAGGGTCAGGCGGCGATGAGGCTGCTGAGAGATCAGGGTCAGAAGCTTCTGGCTCTGAACAAGAGAACTTTGCGGCTGACTATGAGGTGCCGGCAAAGACTTCGGACAAGCCTGACCCCAGAAAAATAAGGATGCTGCCGGCTGATAGAGCCTTGCTGAAGAGCAGCTTCAAAACCTTCAAACAAAAGCACCCGTTTGGGAACGGGTGGTATATCACGGTTCCGCCTGCGGATGCCGTTATGGCATGGAAGGACGACATTGAAAATGCGGAAAACTATTTCGTCTGCATCGAGGCGGTCATAGAAGCCGGCCTCCGGTTCCCCCTTCATACTGGGATCAGAAAAATCCTCAAAGAGTATGACCTGGGGCTTTGGCAATTGACTCCAAATTCATGGGGGAATATACTCAGCTATATCGCCGCCTGTGAATTTCAAAATATTGAGCCTAGTTTTTCGGCCTTTGCTCATATGCATTATTTGAGCAGGGCCCCAGGCGGTCATGGGGCTTGGTACACTCTCACTACCTTGCCCCAATATCAAATAACTTTGGACAAGGTGTCCAAATGGGCTGGATGGAGGGAAAGGTTTTATTTGATTTCCTCCCCATCCCTTGACCACAACCGGACACTGCGCCGGTATAATAAGGAGTCGGCTCTCCTTGGCAGAAAGTGTGCTCTCCCGGAGCTTTCTGCTCGAGCCCGCCGGCAGATAATGGATCCGGGTTTCTTTGAAACCACAATTGAGCCCATGGAGGATGGGACTCAGATCATTGTTCCCAAAAACTGGATCCCCCATCCGGACTTTTTCAAGGATGAGAGGTTCCTGTCCACTTGTGGACTTAGCACAATGTTTCCTCAGGGTAAATCCCTATACTTGAAGAATTTTGCCTTGTTTTCAATATTTGTTAAATGTTTCTTTGACTGATGTTCCGTCTGACTTTTGCAGCCGAAGCTAGAAGAATGGTGGACCCGGCAAAGACATCGGCTAAACCTGCTGCCCAGCTGCGCAAGGAACAGCTGATGGCGAAAAAAGCGTCCTTGGAGGCCAAGGATGCAAAGAAAGGCGGGGTGAGACCGCCTGCTCCAATGTTTTTTCAACAAATTTGTTTAAGTACTTTTGCCGGCTACTAATGTTTTACTTTCCTTTTTGCAGGGAACCGGCAAAATCATTCCACGCTCCTTCTCCAAACACATCAAAGAACTGGGGAGGAGCTTCACAAAACCCCGGCTGCCAAGGTCCCCAGACGGACCCCTTCCCAGACAACCTCAACTGCCTAACCAGATCGACCCATGACTGGTGGCAAGTCCCCTTCAAAAGTGAAGGCTTTGAGCGAAAGCTCAAAGCAGACGGGGGACAAAATGTCGGATGCCTCAGAGGAGGCATCGAAGAGTGGCGTGCCACTCGATGCTGCAGCCGGCACTCCAGCGGCTGGGGAGGGTTCAACTCCGCAGCCCCTAACTCAAGGTAAGGCTACCATTGAAATACCTTACCCACTTGACTTTATGAGATTCAAGACTAAAGTTGACCCATCTGGTAGCTCAGTGAGTAGCTGGGGACGGATGAATGTTGCATATGCTGCTTCCCTCTCACCAAGTACTTCTTTTGGTGAAGATGCTACCTCCGGGGCACCTGACTCCCGGCTTTTGCCAAATGGATGGTGAGGACGCTCACCCGGACGGAGAAAAGCTCAGTACCTGATCTGCAGGTAGTGGACTTTGACCGGATAATGGGCCAACTGGCGGAGGTGAGCTGTCTTAACTTCTAGACTTGTGTTTTTATTTTGTTGTATTGAGTACTGACTTTCCCGGCTGACTCATCCAGGTAATGCTGAGAGTGGACGGGCTCCGGGTGCCCTTCAAGCGGAAGCAAGAAGAGGTAAATGACGCCAAAAGAAGGGCAATTGAAAATCTCAACTCTGCTGAACATGCATATTATATGTCTGATCTTGCAATTAAAGCAGTGGAGTTGAAACAGGAGGAGCTAGTTCAGACTCTGACGACTGCTAATGAGGCGGCGAACAACCGGGCCAACGACCTTGAGCTAAAACTGAAGAATGTTGAATCTGATCTCAAGGCGTTGGAAGGTGCTGATACAGAAAATGCCCAACTCCGGGCTGATGTTTCCCGGTTGGGGGTGGAGC
Source organism: Chenopodium album (assembly GCF_948465745.1). Lineage (NCBI taxonomy): Eukaryota > Viridiplantae > Streptophyta > Magnoliopsida > Caryophyllales > Amaranthaceae > Chenopodium > Chenopodium album. Next base: position 22,641,016 of record NC_137846.1, on the reverse strand, counting down.
TTGCCAACCTGAAGACTCAGCATCAGGAGGAAATCGCCAAAGAGCAGAGCCGGCTGGTCGAGGAGAACGAAAAAGATACTGAGGCCCGCCTGAGGATAGCCTGGAACCTCCTCTACCCAGAAGTAGATTTTGAATACTACAAGCTGAGGTATGATTACGCCGCAGCGGTGTATGATGCTCAAGTTCTGGGAGAGGAAGCACCGCCTCGCTTCAAGGTCTGGGCCGAAGAGCAGGGATATGAGGTCTCTGATGATGAGGCTGAGCAGGTGGGGGAGTAGGAAGAAGGTCAAGAGAACCAGCCTAAAGAGGCTGTGAATACTGAAGATGACCTCCCCCCGGTGCAAGACCAGCCGGAGCAGCAGCAGCCAGAACAGAAACCTCCCCAAGAGTGATCAAGCTCTTGGATTCAGCGGCAGTATGTCAACCAACCAACTTTTCTTTTTAATTTTCTTTTGCTTTTCCGGCCTACGTGCCGAGTAACTGATGTATCTATTACCGACCGTGGGGTCAGGTAACAATTATTTCTGTGCCGGTTGTGATTCCGGCTAACGATTATTTTAGCCTCTGAGCCAATTTCAATTTATGAAGTATACCGACTCAGTCGGTTATTCTTATACTTGCACAATTTTTCAATTTTTCAATTTTTTCTTTTTTGTACATATACTTGATATATATACTTGTGATTTTGCCTATCTTATAAGAAGCATGCGGCGGGTACAAATCCGGTTGTCCTTGCCCCTAGACGGCTGTGTGGTTGGTTTAATCTTATAAAAAGGATTGATTGCCTTGGAAACTTCTCATACTTAAAAGAGTATGAGATGTTTGTAAGGCAATCAATCACAATGGTGATTGCCCCAAACCAAGTACACAGCCGGTCAAATAACAGGCAAACAAACCTCTACCCCAGTCGGTATCAAACCGCCTGGGTATTCTATTATAGCCATTACGCAGAAAAGTTTTGTCAAACATTCTTAGGAAAAGTTAGGGTCAAACGGCTACGAGGTGGCTAATTTAGCCGTTCATTCTTTGCCGCCTGCATGGGTACATAGAACAAGCAAGGAGGCTGTTCTCTGCGACGATTGCACCCGGAGGGGTGTCGCCGGACGCCTATATTCATAACGGGATAGACGAATTTGTGAAAAAGACAACCATCTGGCCATTGTCCTCTGGTCTAGTTGGAGACCGGCTGCATAGCTACTAGGCGGTTTTGTGCCTAGCTTAAGGATCTGGCCATTGACCTCGTGTCACTATGGACTTTTGATTTTAAATACTAAGTATCAAACTTAGTTTTTTATCTGGCCATTGGCCTCAAGTTATTCACATATTAAATTGCTACTAAACTTTGCAATATTTGTATGGGTGAAACCCAGACGGAAATAAAGAGACAATAAATGAAACAAAAACATTTCTCATTAACACTTCTTGTTACAAAAACTTCACAATACTCAGAAGTAGTACTTTTTTAAGTTATTTACATTCCAAGTTCTAGGCAGGCGTCTACCGTCTGTGGTTTCCAGGCGGTATGTGCCATCCCTAACTTCTTCATAAATCTGGTAGCAGGGGCCTTCCCAATTAGGAGTTAGCTTTCCAAATTCATTGGCCCTACCGGTTGCCTCCATTTTTCGTAACACAAAATCGTCAACTTTCAAAGGACGCTTGTGTACTCTTTTGTTGTAAGCTCTTGTCATTCTCAGACGGTATATCTCATGTCGCAGGGCAGCATTGCCCCTGCGTTCCGGGAGGGAATCCAATGCCAGCCGCATGGCCTCCTAATTTGCCTCTTCATCATAAAGCATCACTCTGAGCGTAGTATCATAGTGTTCAATGGGCAAAACGGCTTCAGCGCCGTATACCATGAGAAATGGGGTTTCTCCGGTTGACCCCTTGGCGGTTGTCCGGATGGCCCATAGGACATGAATTAACTCTTCAGCCCACAAACCACCGGCTCTTTCAATTTTCTTTTTGATGCCGTCTTAGATGAGTTTGTTGAATGCCTCAACCTGACCATTTGCTTGAGGACGGCCGATTGAGGCAAAGTAACTTGAGATACCTTGATCTCCCAACCAAGTCTTGAGCTAAGGCGTTTCAAACTGAGGGCCGTTGTTAAATACCATAGACATAGGTACCCCAAACCGGGTGATGATGTTCTTCCAGATGAAAGAGATGACATCCTTTGTCTTGATATTCTTAACTGCCTCCGCCTCTACCCATTTGGTGAAATAGTCCACAGCCACCAAGATATAGCGTTTTCCGCCTGGTGCAGGCGTATAAGGACCCAAAATGTCCATGCCCCATTTAGCAAACGGGACTGGGCTGTGGATTGCCGTCAGATCAGTAGCCGGGCGATGTATTAGCTTGCCAAACCTTTGGCATTTATCACATTTTTTCACAAACTCTTTGGCATCTGCCTCAAGAGTAGGCCAAAAATAGTGACGCCTGGCTCTGACGGCTAAGGACTTGCCGCCTATATGGGAGGCGCAGAATCCCGCATGCAGCTCTTCGAGAACCTCTTTCCCCTTCTCTGGGGTAACACACTTCAACAAGGGCTTGAGAAATCCAGCCTTGAAGAGTTCTCCGTTTCTCAACTCAAAGTTAGCTGCTCTCTTTTTCATGACGGCTGCCTCCTAAGGCGAATCAGGGAGCGTACCGTCTGCAAGATACACCCGGATGCCATCCATCCAAGTAGAACTTCGATCCAGAATTCCAATGGGCTCTTCATAAATACTTCTTTTTTCAAGAACTCCCCAAAAGACTGACCGAGGCGTATCATGGCAGGCGGAAGATGCCAATTTTGACAACGCATCCGCCGGGTGGTTATTTGACCGGGGCACTTGATTCAATCTGAATTCCTTAAGTGTCCCAGCCTCATCTTTGACAGCCTGGAGATATTTGATCATAGCCGGATGAGTTGCTTCATAAGTGCCCTCATACAGGCTAACAACCAACTGAGAATCAGAATGGGCGTCAATCTTTGTTGCCCCTGCCGCCTTGCACATGCGGATTCCGGCTAGCAGGGCTTCATACTTTGCCTCATTATTTGAGGCTTGAAACTTGAACCGTAGTGCATACTCATACTTATCTCCTTCTAGAGATTCACAAACAATGCCTGCACCACAGCCGTTCTTTGTAGAGCTCCCGTTTACATACACCTTCCAAACCTGATCAATATTATCCGGAAGAACCGGACGAGTCATTTCAACAATGAAGTCGGCAAACGCCTGACCTTTCACTGCTTTCCTTGGTTCTTAGGTGATTTCAAGACTTTGCATGTCAATATCCCACTTTAACATTCTTCCGGATGACTCCAAAGTAGACATTGGCCGCTTGAGGGGCTGGTCGGTGTAAATTACAACCGGATGTGCCAAAAAGTATGGCTTCAGCTTTTTGAAGGCCATATATAAAGCAAGACCAAATTTTTCCACCATGGGGTACCGGAGTTCGGCATTTTTTAACACATGGCTGATGAAATATACCGGGAGCTGAGTACCGTCTCGTTCAGCAAGGAGAACGGCACTGAGGGCATGGTCTGAGACAGCTAAGTACATGTACAACTTCTCTCTAAGCAAAGGAATGACAAGCCTTGGCAAAGAGTGCAAGTGCTCTTCCAATTTCTAGAAGGCCGCCTCAGCATCATCCCCCCATTCAAACCTAGTCTTCTTCCTTATTGTTTGGAAGAAGTAAAGGCATATGTCACCTGACCGGCTGAGGAATCTTCCCAAGGCGGCCAGGCAACCAGTGAGTCTCTGTACTTCCTTAACAGTGTGGGGTGACTTCATGTCAATTACCGCCTGTATCTTCTCAAGGTTAGCCTCTATCCCCCTTTGATCAATCAGGAATCCGAGAAACTTCCCAGACTCAACACCAAAGACGCATTTCTTGGGATTTAACATAACCTTATGCCGCCTGAGTGTGGTGAAGGTTTCTCGGAGATCAGCAAGGTGATCCGCCTGCTGCTTGGATTTGACTATCATGTCATCAATATATGCCTCTACGTTCCTCCGAATTTGACTAATGAAGACTGTATTAATCATCCGTTGGAACGTAGCCGGCGCATTCTTCAAGACAAACGGCATCACAGTATAACAGAATAGCCCATGATTAGTGACGAAGGCCGTCTTTTCTTGATCTTTTTTCCACAGGGGTATCTGATGGAAGCCGGAATAGGCATCCATGAAACTCATCAAGGCATGACCGGCTGTTGAATCAACCAAGCTGTCAATTTTTGGAAGTGGATAACTATCCTTTGGGCATGCCTTGTTGAGATCTGTGTATTCTACACACATCCGCCAGGTACCATTTGGCTTCTTTGCAAGCACAACGTTTGCCACCCAATCGGGGAAATTACAAGGCCGAATGAACCTGGCATCCAGCAGCTTTTTTACTTCGGCAGCTGCCGCCTGACTTCGTTCCTCACCGTGGTTCCTTTTCTTTTGCCGGATGGGCTTCATTTTTGGATCCACGGCGAGTTTGTGGACAGCGAGATCCGGGCTGATGCCTGGCATCTCTTCCACTTCAAAGGCAAACACATCTTTGAATTCTTTCAACAAAAGGTGCAAGTCTGAACCCAGAACAGCATTAGCAACCGTCCCAACCTTAACAGTTCGCTCTGGACGGCTGTCGTCCAGAACAAGATCAATACTTTCACCAGCCGGTTGGGGACAGAGCTCCTCTGACCGTTCACCGGTCAGTGATTGCTATTTCTTTTCTTTTTTCACCTCCACCAGCTCTGCAGCTTTTCTCTTTTTTCCGGCTGCTGGTGGGGGTGAATTGGCATCCTTGACATTGTCAAGGTCTATTGGTTCCTTCCCCTGGCCGTCTGCGGCCACAGTATCTTTGACGGCTGAGAGATAACACTCCCGGGCCGTCTTCTGATCCCCGTTCAGGGAACCAACAGAGCCATCATCCCTCTCATGCTTGATGAGCATAAGAGACGGGATGATCACCGCCTTGGCTTCGTTGAGGGTTGGCCTGCCAAGGATAATGTTATAGGCAGTCAACTCCTCAACGACCAAGAATCTGACGACAATATGCCGTCCCTGGCCCTTTTCTCCCAGCCGGATGGGTAAGTCAATTATTCCGGCTGGGTAGACCATCCTACCCCCGAAACCAACCAAGGGGTGGGTGACCGGATGCATGCTGCTGGAGTTGTATTTCAGCTTCTGCAAGCACCGGAGGCTGATGATGTCTGACGAGCTGTCGGTGTCAATAAGGATGCGCCCAACTAACTAGTTGGCGACCTTGCATTCAATGACAACCGGGTCGTCATGCGGGCGGCGGGCGCTGCCCCTGTCCTTCTTAGTAATGAGGAAATCCGGAAAGGTGGAGCTGGCAGACGCCTACTCATCATCATCCTTATCCATCTTTCGAAGATGGCTTTTAGTGCCCCGGATGGTAGGGCCACCACAAGAGAATCCGCCTGCTATGGTGTAGACTGGATCCCTGTCGGTATCCGAACTACTAGTAGGCTGGGGGGTAGCCTTGGAGGGCTGACCCTTAGCTTTCTTTTTTGCCCCGGCTAGGGACTTAGAAATGTAGGACTTTAGAAGCCCTTTGTCAGCCAGACGGTCCAACGTCCGCTGTAGACTGAAGCAGTCGTTGGTGTCATGGCCAACCTCCTCATGGAACAGGCAAAATTTATTTTTGTTCCGTGACTGGACGGAACTCTTCATTGGATTCGGCTTCTTAAGGGACAGACGGTCCTTTACCTCCATGAGGATGGAGTTACAGTCTTTGTTAAACTCATACCGGGGGACAAATGGTTTAAACTCTTTTTTCTTCTTCTAGGACGGCTGTTCAGAATCACTGACCACCCAGACTTCTTTTATTTTCTTGATCTCTTCTTTTTTCTTTGCCGGCTGAGCAGACTGGCTCTCTTTTTGCTTGTCAGACTTTTTGGAGTCCGACTGGCTACCAGGCGTGCAGAGGTCGGTTGCTTGAATATAGCTTTCCGCCTCTCTCAGGGCCGCCTGTAGCGTAAATGCCCCTTTTCTGACAAGGTCGAACTTAAAAGTCGACCCGTCTCTCAGACCCTTGAAGAAGTCTGTAAATGCTACCTCGTCAGACATCCCCTGGATTTGAATCCTGACCAGGTTGAACCGCCTGACATATGAGCGTAGCCCTTCTCTCTCTCCCTGCTTAATGGTGCTCAAGTCTAAACTTGTTTTCTTAGCAGGGATGTTCATTGAGAAGTTGGTGGTAAACAAGAAGGCTAGCTTGTTGAAGCAATCAATAGACCCGACTGGCAAGTTGCCAAACCATTGTTGGGCAATGCCCTTCAATGTAGCCGGGAAACAGCGACACCAGGTGGCATCGTCCCAACCTTGTAAGCACATTAGGTTGGTATAAGCCATCAGGTGGTCTTCCGGGTTGGTGGTGCCATCATAAGCACCAACCAAAACATTTTTAACCTTGGCCGGCTGGGCCGCCTCGGTTATATTGGCTGCAAAGGCAGACGGCTGTTCGCCTAGCCTAATCAGCCGCAGCTGCCAGTCCAGTGGCTGAACATTGGTATATGCCGCCTGACCTCCGAATGGGGGTGGCTGCATAAACTGGAGGCCATATTGCCCATACTGCGCCTGGGGTGCGTATGGCATATACCCTATCATGAGTTGAGGTTCGGTGTTGACAGATTTACTGCCTGTCCGACTCTCATGCAAGGACATGGAGTTCCTTGCAGAAGCTTCCTTGAAGCTGTCTAGAAAGCTTGAGGTAGAAGCTGACTCAGACAATTGCTGCCTCCTTCGATTAATGACATGTCTAGCATCGAAGGCAGATTCCTTTTTGGCCTCCGGCTGGGGTTGCCGGGGCTGCCTCTCGGTCATCAAAATCTTGGTCTAGTCAAGTTTTGCGGCAGCCTTCTCCTTTGGATGAGGAGTTGGCTGCCTGTCCTTGACCGGCTTCTTCTTCTTCCCATCATTGGGAGTCTTTTTAGCCGGCGGACTCTTGCTAGAGCCAGCCTTGTTGTTGATCATCTCCTTGATTTCACCCTTGAAGGAGTTCATGAATTTCATGAGCTCATTCCGGGTGACTGGAGCTTCTCCTCTAGTCTTCCGGGTTTCCCCGTCTGACCTCCCAGGGGGCCGCCTGTTTGGACCCGCCTGGTCTTGATTTCGCTCCAGCTGGTCCTTGGAACGAATGGATTTAGAGATGAGGGAGCCATCTTTGGTTATGTAGGTCTCCACATCATTGTCTTCTTCTTCCTCCTCCTCAGTGAATACCTCTGGCTGAGGCTGAGGCTGAGGTTGAGGGATTTCAAAGCTTTCCGGTTGAATAACCGGTGTAGGTCCTCTTGGTTACCCGCCTGAGTAACCGGACGCAGAGAAGTAGATTTAAGAATTGGTACAGAATCTTGAACCATCTTGAGGTACTCTCCCCACAGACGGCGCCAAATGTTTTGGGTGTTTTTGTCCCTTGGGAGAGTTACGGCTCGAAGACTGGTCCTGCTGGCTCTGTACCTGCAAAACAACGAAGACACAGGTTGGGTGGTGCTCCGCCTCCAACGCTCAAGTTAGTAACTTGAAGGAGAGTAAAAAGTGCGGAATTTAAGGTGGGGATCTGCTTGGATTCTAAGCTCAGGAGTTCTCTAATGAGAGAGAAAGTAGGGTGTAATAAAATGATTGTGAATGCCCCCAAAATGGGAGAAAGTAGGGTCTAATAAGCTCAGGAGTTCTATTTATAGGGTCATGGGAAAAAGTGCCCTCCCTTAGGTCATCTGACCTAGGGCAGGTGGGCTGCGCTGCAATCAATGCGCTTTTGGGGAATTAGGCCTCTGAATGCCGCAATTCCGGAGACATATCTGGAGAGGCCACGTGTCAACTGGGGATAGGTCAGAGGTGACCTGCCAGCCTTTGACACGTGGCAGCCCCTCATTGGCCCAAGTGTCTAGGGTAAAAATCCCCTAAACAATTACCATGCACGATGTTTTTTAGATCTTTACCCCTAAGGTCAAGGAAATGCTCATAATCTTTGTAATAATACTCACTCACCATAGGCATTACCACAAGATTTAATGGAGGAAAGCCTAGAATGGCACCAAACTCTTCTAGTAAAGGGAAAATTTCATCATAGCCTAATCTAAAGCAATGAGTATTAGAATCCCAATATTCTAAGGCGGTATGAATAAATTCTATATCAAGATCTACCCCCTTTATGCCATAAATACCCCCCATATGGAAAAAGTCAAGTTCTTTTCTCTCCTTAGCAGTCAAAGAACGACACCACTCACGAGTGAAATCACAAAAACTCTTCTTAATTAAAGCCATGATTAATTTTTGAGTTAATCTATTGGAATTATACAGAAATTGTCAGATTTGGGGGCTATTTATATACAATTTTTTTGGCAGATTTTTGAATTCCGAAAGGATTTGGAAAAATAAGTCTGTTGCCAAACGACAAGTCTTGTCGCCTAGCGACAAAAGGATACGCGTGGCGATAACGCGTCTGAACCAACGACAATTACGCGTTATGCACACCGCGTTTTTCTGACTTCGATTCGACTTTGATTTTGCACATTACACCCCATTATTCAATACCCCTATACAAATCCATTCCATATTACCTTTTTCTTTTGATTAAATTAAGCTAAGGCTTATTTTAGTCGAAATCCTTTTATTTTTCATTTTTTTCTTTTGGGGGAGAAAGTCGGATACCCTCCATTCATAATAAAAATGACGGAAATTTTTGCGCAAAATTAAGTCACAATTGCACACACTCACATGCACATAAAATGAAAAATAAAATGCAAAGGTAAAATAGGCTTAATATAAAAAGATTGTATATACAATATGTGAGTCATAATACAGCGGACAAAGTCCTATGAAGTCAAATAAATAAATAAGCACAGGTACAAACTATGGTGCCGGAGGCTGTAGATGATGAGGTACGCCCATTATATCAAAGAACGCTGTAGTCCGGGGTGTATGCCCCTCACCATCTCCTAATCCACCAGTCGGCGGAAACCTCAGCTTAGGGCCAGTCCACCCAGGCTCACCAATCGACAACGGCTGAGGCTGCAAGGGCTGCTGCGACGACGAGCCAACCTCGTACGTCCCACCACCCATCGACGGAGCCGATGTCACGCCTCCTTGGCCCGCCGGCCCAACGAAAACATCCTCAGGCGATGAAACCGAGTCCTCGGTTGGAGCAGCCTCAGGCCGGCCACCTTGGCCGCCATCAGAAGTGCGGCGACGCCTTGAGCCAAATCTAGTTGGCTCTCTCCTAGCCTCGGGTCTCGACCGAGTGTGGGGTGAAGGAATAGGATGTCCCTGCAAAGGTAAATTAAGTCAGATACCAAGTAAAGGATATAATAAAAGGTGATACAAAAGAAAGACAAGAGAGATTCCTTAACGTCGTTCCCCCGACAGGTAGCTCAGTTTCGTAACCTCACGAGCTGGCTGCGAAAGGCGTCTATACACCTCGCCATGGCTGTCACCACCTCGCGAGAAAACTGTCAAAGGAATAAAGTCAGTAACAATACAGAACAAATACAAAAGCAAGAAAATAGATAAGCTCACCCGAGTCTAGTTACGAGGAATGGAGCGCTCCACAAAACGCTGATCCTCGGGGGATGGAGGAATCATCTCCTCAATCGGTCCGAACACACCCTGGTAATAGATAGACATCCTCGGAGGGACGAACTCCCTAGGACTTGCCTGATAAAATAAAATTCAAATGATCAGAATTCACTTGGGGGCTAATTAAAGAAAAATAAAAAGTAAAGCATACCGCTGCCTCCTCAGACAAAACAGGGGCCGGCGCTAGCAAAGGCAGCAAGTCATCCTCGTAACTCTGCTCCACATGGACATGAGACCGCTAGGGAGTGCTAGGATACGACCGACTCGCGCAGTCACGCATCAAAGCCTCATGAAACATATGTTGAGGCGGGCAAGTAGGGACAACGAAAACATCCGAGGAGTGCTGGATAGCTACTCTCTCGCCAAGATACACTGTAGCGTCATACGTCCCCTGAAAATAACGACGCTCGGTGGTATACCGCGTGGCCAGCGCAGGTATAACAAAATCAGCCCATGGTCGGTACACCACGTCAGGCTCCTACAAAACAACTAGTAAGATAAATGCACTCAAAAGAATAATATCAAAAAAAAAGTGTTCACGAGAATCTACCGAGAGGATCAGATCTCGAATACGTGCAGTCTCGATCTGGCCGATGCGACCTCCCCAACTAGCGCCAACGGGAAGCTCGCGAGGTGAAGGTCTCACCAGCGCAAGCGAGGGGAAGTACTCGTAGAACCAAATCTACATAAATAAGAGAAAGTCAGCAAATTCTTGCACAAGTCTAGAGCTAATTTCAAAAGGATAGAAATATACCTCTACGACCCTCCAGAAACTGGAAAGTGCGACCTCTCTAGACAAGGCCCTGTGACGGCAGGAACGTCGCAGGCCCAGAAGAAAGTCAGCATAGGCCAAGTTGGCCCAATCATACGTCCCGACCAGGTGAAGGTCGCGAACAGCTCTCAGGTAGTAGAGGAGCACTCGACTACCCTTGTTAGGAGAAAAGGTCCCTGACAGCAAAATAAGAACAAAGATGTGCACCCGCTGCTCGCGAGTGGTCGCATCATCCTCAAACGCCGCTACCAAAGTGGAACGGCGGATGCACCGGGAACTAAGCTGTCCCGGCTGAGCCTCAACACGGGGCCGAATAGCAATCGGACCCAATAACTCCGAAACCATCGGTGAGTAGACAGTAATATCACTGTCAAATGGCAGTGGAGAAGAACGAAACTCCAAACCTGTGATGAGACTAAAGTCGGCAGGAATGACCGTCATCTCACCCCAAGGAAAGTGAAAGGTGTTGGTGGTGTCCCAAAAGAACTCCACCAAAGCTCGAACGACGAGGTTACCCCCACCATAGGAGTACATGGCCTGAGTATCCCGAAAGAGGGGAGTTAACCCACAGGACTCCCACAACTGTCGCAACGCCTCGTCTCTGCTGAAGTACGCTTTATATAACGTGCCGATAACGTTGTTACCAGAACCATGACTGCGAGTCCTCCCACTGATGAGCCCACGTCGCACCCGCTCAGAAATATGGTGCTCGGGAGAAAAGAAAAGAGTGCGCTCATCCCACTCTAGAAGAGGTCCAAGTCTAGTAGAGGGGTCCTCACCCTCACCGACAGGCTCGTCCTCCTGGCGTGTGTCCCTCGACTAAGAACCAGAGCCGCGTTGCCTAACCATGCTATATTATGCAAATAATAAAGATTAAGGTTCTATAGTATCTAAGGCTTCCCTAGCCGCATGATACTATGTTTGTAAAAAATGGAGTACGTAGTACTAAAACAGAGCACAAATTCAATTTAAGCATAATTAGTATTTTCAAGCAACCAAACAATTTCTTGCAATACTATGACAAATATTGTGACAAATTGTACAAGAAGAACTAGTAAAAACACAAAGAACGGATCACATTGTTCTTCACGGCCTCAAGAGGTCCAACAATGGTGGATCGCTCATTTCTTCACCAAATTGAGTCAAACAAGTTTCAAAACATTCCCAAGGCAATGCATAAGCATAATCAAGCAAGTTCAAGGCATAAAATTCAGCAAACGAAGCAAATTAAGCAAGAACGTATTCGAATTCTCGAAAAAGTCGCTAATAAAGAATGCGTAATTCAGCAAAAACCGAGTTGAGTTTGAATAAAACTTACATGGATCGGGAAAATAGATGAAATAAGCTTTGATTTGCAACAAGTTTGAGCGAATTCGGTTGAGGATTGAGCGAGAACAAGAAGATCGAAGTTTTGAGCAAATGCGAAAAAAACAGAACATCAGCAGCGGAAAATGAAGAAGAAAGGGAAGGTATTTAAAAAACCCGACCCTGTCGCCAAACGACAAATTTTTCGCGTGGCGACAAAGCCTGTCGCTTGGCGACAAGCGGAAATAGCGGTGACAAGCAGTTTCGGCTTGCTGGAGCGACGACAGAGTACAGGGCTCCATAATATGGTTATGTGAACCTCGTGCAGTGGTTTGGGTTCCTTGGTACGCCAGTTAGCCCCTCTAAGAAACTTGACATGATTTAATGATCGGCTCGATTACGATTAAATCAAGTGATCGACCTGGTAAAAAGATCGTCTCACTTAGCTTAAAGCGCCTAAACACTGGCTCACTACAAAGGCACCGACACATTGGTTCATCAACAGCAAAGGCACCGACGTAATGGTTCACAAGCAAGAAAAAGTGCCGACGTACTGGCATAGCGGAAGCAAAGTTCAAGCGAACTTAAAAGGATCAACAGGCATTGGTCTTCGGTGATATTCTTCGGAGTATTGTCGCAACAAATGAGGATGACTTCAGACGAAGATATCTTCGGCAGCGTTCCCTAGATTATGGAGGGTTGTCACAAAAAACTGAAGATGGCTACAAGCAGAGTTATCTTCGATCTTGTTCCCTAGGATGTGGAAGATGGTCATAAACAACCGAAGATGGCTACAAGCAGAGTTATCTTCGATCGTGTTCCCTAGGATGTGGAAGATGGTCACAAGTGGCGGAGAATGACTACAAGCAGAGTCGTCTTCGATGAAATAGGAGGCAGCTACAGCAGAGCGGTCTTCAACAAATGCAGCAAATCGGTTACCTTCAGAGACGTGTGCTCGACGGTGCAAGATACGCGTTCCTTAACTCTTTTATCTGTTTTAACTAACGCTAGTTTGTAGGTATCGGCGTTACAAGAATGATTTAGGATCGCAGAACGTTCTGAATCATTCTCCGTCACTATCGCTACTTTGACTTTCGTTCTCGAAACTTGCGTTTCTCCAAACTCAGTCAAAGTGGGGGCTTCTATAGACACCCAAATGTGTCTCCCCAAAACCAAACCCAGTGATGAATACCTTTTGCGTCGAATGATAATCGAATAAGGTGAAAGTGTGAAAGGTCAAGTGTTGCGGTTGGTTTTTATTAAATTCTTTCTTTCTGTTTTCGAAAACAACTCTATTTTATGAAAACATCCAATCCAGTTTAGTTTGGTCCACGACAAGGGTCCAATCATAGTGTATTTGGATGGGGCTTGCAAAGAGCTTTCCAACGATATATTATAAGCCCAATTCCGATGAATAATGAGGAAGTTATGACCAAAACACTAAACTGGGCCCGGTTTGATCTTTACATGCGGCCCAATGATCTAGGGGAGGGCCCAATGTTAATTATTATTCCTAAAGTTATTAGAATTAATTATAGTCTTCTAGAATTCTCTAGAAGGTTCTTTTAAATCCTAATAGAATAAGAATTAATAATTAGATATTTTGATAAGTTTTATTTGGAATAAAATATTATTTTATGAAAAATTTGATTTCAGTTTCCATACGGACTTTACAAATCAATTTTGATTGATAAGTGGACTCCGTGTTTGAAAGCACGTAGGAATCTAGGATGTCGCCACGCGACAAGCCTTGTCTCCACACGACAGACCCTGTCGCCAAGCGACAAGGTCGGTTTTGCAGCGACAGAGTGGAGTTTTATTCCTTATCAAATTCCGCATACACGAGATCTAGAAACATCTAGCCAAGTTCGAAGTTGTCTTCGCCCTAGACGTGAAAGGTTATAATTTTTGAGGGTTTGGTCCCTAATCTCTCTTTCAATTATTTAATTTAATTGTTTGATTTTATATTTTCCTTGAAGTTACTAATGCGTGTATTTTGTTATTAGAAAGAGGTACGAGGCATCAAAGTATGTAATCTTATTGTTGTATTCTTGTAGAAAGCATGTTTAAATTCGTTTAATTCCTAGTATCATGTTAGGATGTTATTATTGCTTTCTAGTATAATGTTTAGGATGCCTTTTACTCTTTTCTAATATCATGTTAGTACCATGTTAGGGATAAAGATTTGATTTTTATTGCTTAGTGACATGCTAGGGTTTGTTATTAATCTTGTTAGTATCATGCCTAGGATCTTGCTATTATATTTAAGCTTTATTATAAACATGATTATAATTGTTATGGTTATGATGATTGTTATTATGTTGCTTGATTTTATATTATATTGTTATTGCTTGATCACGCCTTTTATGCATGTTTAAAGGGAATTTGTACTTGTAATCACGCTTAATAAGATAATTAATAATCTTGTTAGGGTTAATATGATTATAATTCAAGTGATCGCCAATAATAGTTTTGCTTTTGCATTAATTCAACCAACATAGATAAACAGGTTTAGGGTAAATCTATTGTTTGCATGCTAGTCAGAAAGCGCACATGAATATGAGAAGAATAAAGTAAAGGCCTATTATTAGGGCAGGTTCAATCTCTTTTAGGTTGGATTTGTACCTTCATCCCCGAACCCTATTTGGTTCAAGACCTCTTGGAGTTGACGATCTCCTGGATCGTTAAGGGGTGTAATCTTCACCTTGTGAACGGTTTACAAGTTCCTAAAACTTGTTGGCGACTCTTTTGCTCTAGTTTCCTTCCCTTTGGATGCCACCATGCTTAACTGTATGATCACAGTGGGGTTCAAGTTTGGGGTAATGCTTAAAATATTCCCTAAAAGAATGAATGCCTTCGTCCTTCATAATTTGCATAATAGTGAATCATATGAACATTACTCATAGTCACAAGTCAATACTCAGATTCATTGATATACCAGGAACTAACACACATTCCTCTGTAAAATCAACTAGTCAAGCACTATATTCACAAGTAGTTGGACAAAATTGACGCATGCTAAGGTTTTAAGGCAATCAAACATCAAATCATGACCAACTAATCCACAATGTTCATCATCAATATCCAAGAGTCAAAACAATTTTTTCATTTTCAAGAGGCACAGAGAAGCATGATTCATTTTCTTCATTGGAAACGTATTTTTGCATTTTTTTTTTAAAAGCAATAAAACTACTCTAAAAAGCAATAGAGAAACTACACTAGAAAGCAATAAAAAGAAGAAGAGAGAGAGAGAAATACCATATATACAAGATCTCCCCCAAGCTAAATCAGGCAATGCCCACATTGACTTGGAAGTGTAGCTAGGACTAGCTATCCTCATCATCATCCTCATCCATCCTAGCATATCCACCACCATGGCTTTAACCAACGCCGCCATGACTCGAATCGGCACCTCCATAGCCCGAACCACCTGCAAAATAGTTAGGGTCTACATTCCCCCAAGTCCTACCAAAAGGTACATCGGCCCCATAACCATGGACCGAAGAGTAGTCCACATAACTACCAAAAACACCGGGGGTCGAATACCCTCCTTGGGGGTATTGAAACCAATCAGGAATAAGAGCCTCGGGGGGAATAGCCCCTCGGCGGGCATAGTCATCATACATGGGGTATAAACCCCTCCTTAGGTTTCTCTCCACATACCCCACCCGTCTATCTAGGGAACCTACCCTAGAGTCAAGGTTTTGGACTAAACCCTCCACCCTTCCTTGGCCCCTCTCGATCCTATCTACCTGGCTCCTAAAAGCCAAGAAGTCAAAGGGTGCGTTGGGATCGATGTTGTAGTCAAAGGAGGAGGTGGAGGTGGAGACATCATACATGTGGGTTGGGGATGAGGTGGTGAGTGGTGAGCCTCTCTAGCCTCCCCTTGGTCTCCTAACTCGCCCGATCGGGCCAATTTTCACTAGATATCTCCTTCACTTTCGCGCTCGATCGGGCAAGCGTCGCCTGATCGTGCGATTTTTCGCTCGATTTTTGGCTCACTCTCGCGCCTGATCGAGCGTGCTCGCCCGATTGAGCGAGAGTAAATCTCGATCTGAACCTCACTCTCGCGCCCGATCGAGCGAGGTCCACCCAATTGGGCCCCTACCTAGCTCGGAACACTCACTTTTTTAAAAAAAAAAAAACTCCTTACTTGTTGACTTGAAACCTGTACAAAAACACTTTTAAAAGGTAAGATTACACTCTCCTCACCTCTCTAAAAATAAAATAAAAATAACAATAATGAAAAACTAGTCTAGAAAGCAAGAAATACGGGTTGCCTCCCGCAAAGCGCTGGTTTATCTAGGTCCCGCACGACCTTATTACCACAATGTTGATCAAGTTGAACCGAAATCGATTAGGTGAAGTAATTCAACCGCACCAATCGTAGCCCCTTCATGGTATAGCTTAAGTCTTTGACCATTTAACTTGAACTCATTACCATGCTCATCGATTAATTCCACAGAACCAAATTTATTAGCCCTTTTAACAGTAAAAGGGCCCGACCACCTTGACTTTAATTTTCCTGGGAAAAGTTTAAGTCTAGAGTTGAACAACAACACCTTATCACCCTCTTTGAACTCTCTCGGAAGGATCATCTTGTCGTGCCATCTCTTAGTCTTCTCCTTGTAGACACGTGCACTATCATAGGCCATCAACCTAAACTCATCAAGCTGGTTAAGTTGAAGTAGCCTCTTTTCTGCCGCTAGCTTAGCATCCAAATTGAGCTCCTTAATGGCTCAATATGCCTTGTACTCTAATTCTATCGGAAGGTGACATGTTTTTCCCGTACATAAGTCTATAAGGAGTAGTGCCTATTGGGGTCTTGAATGCAGTTCTGTATGCCCACAGGGTATCATCCAACTTATCACTCCAATCTTTCCTCGATTTCGCTACCACCTTCTCTAGAATGGCCTTAATCTCACGATTAGAAACTTCAACTTGGCCACTAGTTTGGGGATGATAGGCTAAACCCGTCCTATGGTATACACCATACTTCTTGAGAAGGGTATCTAACTTCCGCTCATGAATGTGAGATCCTCCATCACTGATTATAGCTCTAGGTACTCCAAATCTTCGAAAGATGGTCTTCTTGAAAAGTCTATGGACCACCTTGGCATTATTGGTAGGAGTGGCAATGGCCTCAACCCACTTGGATACATAGTCAACGGCGACAAGTATATAGCGATTCCCTCTTGAAGAGGGAAACGGTCCCATGTAATCCATACCCCAAACATCAAAAATTTCAACTTCCAAAATCCCAGTTTGAGGCATCTCATGCCGCCGCGAAATGTTGCCAGTCCTCTGGCAAGAGTCACAAGTCTGCACAAAAGTGTTAGCATCTTTGAACATGGTGGGCCAATAAAAACCTGACTCATTAATCTTGGCCACCGTTTTGGTGGGGCCATGATGTCCTCCATAAGGTGAGGTGTGGCAGCTAGTAAGAATGTCGTGGACTTCCCATTCGGGAACACACTCGCGAAATAATCCATCTGCACACTCACGAAACAAAAAAGAATCATCCCAAAAATAATGTTTAACATCATAAAGGAATTTCTTTTCTGTTGGTAGGATACGTTAGGAGGTAGAATACCCCCCACTAAATAATTAGCAAAATCAGCATACCATGTGTGTTGCTCTACAACTGCATACAAGTGATCATCAGGGAAAGAGTCATCTATAGGAAGAGAATCCTTACCCTTATCATACTTGATACGTGACAAGTGATCTGCCACAACGTTCTCTGCGCCTTTCTTATCTTTTATTTCAACATCGAAATCCTGGAGCAAGAGAACCCAACGGAGTAGTCTAGGCTTTGATTCTGCCTTGGCTATAAAATACTTCAAAGCTGCATGGTCAGTAAAAACAATAACTTTAGAACCAACTAGATATGATCTAAATTTTTCTAAAGCATAAATCACAGCAAGAAACTCTTTCTCCGTAGTAGCATAGTTGACTTGTGCTTCATCCAGAGTTTTACTTGCATAATAAATAGCATGCAAAACTTTGTTCTTTCTTTGTCCTAGCACGGAACCTAATGCAAAATCACTTGCATCACACATGATTTTGAAAGGAAGAGTCCAATCTGGTGCACATATGATGGGTGCCGATATCAATGCTTGCTTTAACCTATGAAAAGCCTCAAGACACTCGGCAGTAAAATCAAAAGGGGCATCCTTGAGTAAAAGCTGAGTTAGTGGTTTAGCAATTTTAGAAAAATCTTTGATAAAGCGACGATAAAACCCCGCATGACCTAAGAAACTTCTAACCCCCTTAACATTAACAGGAGGAGGAAATTGCTCAATCACAGAAATCTTAGCTTTATCTACTTGTATACCTTTATCAGATATAATGTGACCAAGAACTACTCCCTCTGTCACCATAAAGTGACACTTCTCCCAATTTAGAACCAAGTTGCATTCTTCACATCTTTTCAGGATTTTAGCGAGATTTATTAAACATGCATCGAATGAAGACCCATACACACTAAAATCATCCATAAAGACTTCCATAATAGACTCTATGAAATTAGGAAAAAAATACTCATCATGCAACGTTGAAAAGTAGTAGGTGCATTACATAAACCAAAGGGCATTCTACGATATGCAAAAGTACCATAAGGGCATGTAAATGTAGTCTTTTCTTGATCTTCAGGGTGAATCGGAATTTGGAAAAATCCCGAGTACCCATCCAAATAACAAAAGAACTTGTGATTAGCTAACCTCTCAAGCATTTGATCAATAAAGGGGAGAGGAAAGTGGTCCTTTTTAGTGGCGATATTTAATCTACTATAATCAATACACATACGCCATCCTGTAACAGTTCTAGTGGGAATCAATTCAATTTTATCATTTTTAATCAAAGTCATCCCACCCTTTTTAAGAACCACCAGAACAGGACTTACCCACTTTGAGTCAGAAATAGGATAGATAATACCTGCATCAAGTAATTTCATAACCTCTTTTTTGACTACTTCCTGCATATTAGGATTCAACCTTCTCTGGGGTTGAATACAGGGCTTATAGTTGTCCTCTAGATGTATCCTGTGCATACAAAAATCAGGGCTAATACCCTTGAGATCAACAATACTGTACCCAATTGCTCTTTTGTGGGTTCGAAGAACCTCTAGAAGTTGGGAAGTTTGTGGGTCATCAAGTGCAGTACTGATGATCACGGGGTATAGTTCCTGCTCATTAAGAAAAACATATCTTAAATGAGAAGGGAGAGGTTTTAGTTCAGGTTTCTTAACCTCTGCAGGTTTTGATTCCTAAACTAATTTCACTACCTTCATGGTCTCTTTAGGATCTAGCTCTTCTAGTGAAAGAGCTTTTTCAATAACGTCCACCTCATTACCCCAGATGTTTGCATTACCTGCAGATAAATCTCCACAAAGAACTTCCTCCAAGGGATCCCTTGCAAGAACCTATGGTAAACTTTCTTCACAAATATCATCCATTATATCTATGACGTCTATTAGACAACAATTTTCTTCTAGCATAGGTCCTTTTAAAACCTTCCCTAAATTAAAAGTGATATTATCGTCTCCTACAGAAATGGTTAGTTTTCCATTTTAACATCAATTATGGCTCCTGCAGTATGGAGAAAAGGCCTACCTAATATAATGGGAATTTGTGTATCCTCAGCCATGTCTAACACAACAAAATAAACAGGAATAAAAAATTTACCAACTCTGACAGGAACATCCTCTAAAATACCTAAAGGGTATTTAACATAATGGTCTTCCATTTGTAAAGTAATGTTAGTAACTTTTAAATCACCCATATTAAGCTTAGTACACACAGACGATGGCATAACACTGACACTAGCACCCAAATCACATAATGCTTTATTAATGAAGACATTATCTATATGACAAGGGATAGAAAATCTACCGGGATCCTTTATTTTAGGAGGGGATTTATTTTGCAATAAAGCACTACATTCCTCTGTAAAAGCTACAGTTTCTACCTCATCAAAGGCCCTTTTCCTAGTCAAGATATCTTTCATAAATTTAGCATATGCAGGAACCTGAGTGATTAAATCAGTGAAAGGAACTATTACCTGCAAGTTTTTCACAACCTCCAAAAACTTACCGAATTATTTATCAAACTTACTCTTCAAATGTCTATTAGGGAGTGGTAGTTTGATAACTGGGCTCTGCACATCTCCTCCCTTATCTTGAGATTTACCCTATAAAGAAACATTAGAAGAGTTAGTATCTTTTTGTAGCCCTGCAGGGTTAATAAGATTAGCATTTGGTACAAAGGAATCAGGATCAGGAACAGGTCCATCTTCCTTGGGCATAGAAGGTCCATCATAATGTGAACCACTCCTTACAGTGATTGCATTGGCATGATCTGTAAGATGGATTGGTTGTGATGGTAGAGCTCCCTGCTGACGGGTTTGTAGGGTAGATGAAATTTGCGCAATTTGATTATCCATGATTTTATTGTGGGCTATAATTGAATCAATTTGTGCATCCCTACTCTCCATGTCCTTTTGCATGCTTGAAAGCATTGCTCTAATTTCTGTCATAGCAGGGTCAGAAGATGAGGAGGATTGTGACTGGTGTTTCTGGCCAGAATTAGGATGGTAATATTTTTGCTATGGTGGGGGTTGATGTTGTGTTTGTTGTGGAGGTGGAGGGTTTTTTACATTGGTACTCCGATAGGAAAGATAGGGGTGCTTCCGGAGGCCAGGATTATAAGAGTTGGAGTATGGGTTATTTTGCCTATAGGTTTGAAAGGAATTAACTTGCTCTATGGAACTCCTACAATCTTGCTCCCAATGTCCTACAATTGCACAATTTTCACAAAAAGCTTCATTGTTAGCAACAGCATAAACATTAGCTACAATGTTAGGAACAACATTAAGATCATCTAGTTTCTAACAAACAGATGTTAACTGAGCTTGCAAAAAGGATACGGAATCGACATTATGTTTTCCTTTGTTAGCAAACCCTCTCGGATTCCCGTATTGGGAATTGTGTATTGCCATATCTTCGATAACCTGACCTGCATCTTCAACATTAAGATTCATGAACCTCCCACTAGCTGCAGAATCTAGAATTGATCTAGATGAATTTCCAAGTCCATTGTAGAAGGCTTGGATCAACTGCCATTGTGCTAGATTATGGTGGGGGAATAGAGCTTCATCTGGCTCTTGGACAAAGTTCTGAATAGCACTCCTTAGTAAAGTTGTTCTCTCTGCAGGGAAATTTTTGTTATAAAAATTCAAGGCAAGAGTTTCCCAGTCAGTAATACCAAGTGCAGTTCTATTCAAACCATTAAACCATAATCTAGCTTTTCCACATAATGAAAAAGGGAAAAATAATCTCCCTGATTTGGTCTTGCGTCACCCCAGCTTGTCTAATGGTGTTGTAGTACTGGCAGAAATCTGCAATGTGGAGATTAGGATATTAGAATTGCTTCCTTTCTATCATCGTGATAAATTGGGGCTTGATTTCAAATTGCACTCCATCAAGGGCCGGAGTAGGAGTAAGGTGTGCAAAATCTGTCAGGGACGGCTGCGAATAATCGCTGAGCTTCTTAGGTGCTGTCATCTCTCATTCTGAATCTGAAGGGATATCTGAATCACTGGAATCAATAGGAGGGTCTCTTCGATTATTGTTGTCCTCGGAACCCGCCAGGATGTGTCTGTAAAGATTCTTTTGTCTATGAAAAGAGCGCTCGATCTCAAGATCGAATGAAATATAACCTGATCTGGAACACCTGGGCATAAACAAAGAACTAAAAGACAAATATGAGAATTGCCTCAAAGAACTAACGTTCTCTAAGACAAGAGGGGATAATCTAGACTACAAAAATAATTAGAAAATAAAAATAAAACCGTCTCCCCTGCAACGGCGCCAAATTTTGACAGGCTAAAGTCGTAATCAACTAATCCAAAATATTACCTAAATCCACTAACTATGTAGATAGGGAAGAAGGGTCGAACCATAGGGAAACAAGTCAATTTATTCCCAATTAATAATATAATCTAAATTATCAAGTGATCAAATTGTTATTATAAAAGGGAACTAACTACTAAGAGTAAAAGTGGAAAGGAATAAAAGTACGAGGAAAATCGATGAAATAAAAGCCTAGGGCATAGGTTCACCAATAAACAATATTTCAGGGTAAAACATACAATCAATCATCAATGCATCAATTAATCAGATCATAAAGGGCTTTCGCTACGTATTACAATCACAAAGTTAATTTACCGGTATTAAATCTCATCTCTCGAGTCTCGACTTAACCATTTATAAATTAGTCCGCCTATTGAAACTAAGCCTAAACATCAATTCTCATCTCTCGAATCTCGAATCAATATTGCTAAACTCATACAATTAAACCAGGCCTAATCTAATTGCATAGCATTAAATCAATCAATAAGAAATTAATCACACATTGATAATCAATAATAATAAATTACCCCTTCATATTATTTATGGATCCCCAATAACCCTAGAAAGAGAACTACTCACACATAATTGAATCTGAACTAATCAAAGAAATTAAAGGAAACATGATGAATTAAAGAAATAAAATTACTGAAATTAATAAAGAAGAAATTGTTACCGAAGTTATCGTAAACAAGGAGTTGAATCAAGAACAAAGTATGGAGTTTTTAGAGAGAGAAAATAAAACTAAGTAAAGAGAGAAAGTCTAAGAAGAGAGGTACTAAACAAAAGCATTAAAATCGTGTTTATACCAAAACCCCAAAATTACTCCTAACTAAAACTAAGAAATCGCTGAAAATAGCTCCCTAGAAATGCGCGCCCGATCGGGCCCGCCTTTTTTCTTCGTCCCCTGTTCTGGGAATCTGCCCGATCGGGCTCGGCTATAGGCTGGACTTGGATTGGGCTTCATTCTTGGCCTAATTTGAATCTCCACTTCAGGTCTTGAATACTCGGTGTCTAATGCAATCGGTCGTGCCTTCAAATGCTCGTAGTCGTTCCGCGATAATCCCGGGAAAAAAACTCCAAAGATGCAATTTCCTACAAAACACAACCAAAACTACAAAAACACTAGAAAACACCAATTAGTAATAACAGTGGCTCTAAAGAGCCAAAAACACTACTAATTACGACCAAGGGACGGGGGTAAAACATTATACAAAATAAACATATCAGTGGCCCGAGACGAGCCCGTCCAAAAGGACAAGGAGAGAGAGCCGTCCCTAGACCAAACAGCCGGCCATGACTCAACTCCGCATGTTAAGTATCCGGGAACTTGGCCTATGGGTTCCCAAGCTGAAGAAGGGCAGTTGTCCTTGCCAAAAGCGGACGAGAAGCCTCTGCCGACGCCTACTCCTGAGAGGCGTCCACATATACCCAATGTCTCAGAAGGTACTCGCACATCTTCATCTTCTTTTCTTCTGAGTTAACTTTTTTCAGAATTCTAACTTGTCGTTATTTTATAGACATTTCTAAGGAAATGGACGTTTGACTCCCTGGGTCTTCTCTGACTGGGGCTGAGCGTAAGGCTGTCCAGGACGCTATTCAACAGGTCGTCCCGGTCGAGACTCAAAGCAAATATCGGGGTATCCATGATGGGCACCTCGGTCCAATAATCAACAGTTGTGTTGAGGTATGCAAAATCATTTCCTTATTCAATACTTCGGCCAATTTCTTTTATCTCCTCTTTTCTCTGTTTTTTTTTACTTATCTTTGTTCATTCGTCCGCGGCTTCTTCTTAGGCTCTTTGCCTTCCAAGACTGGCGTCCGCAGCAGAGGCGCTAACTTCAGTCAGCCTAGGACGACCTTCGACATCTGCAGGACAAGAACACTGGCCTACTGGCCCTTGAAGAGGTCCGACACCAGACTGCCATGAACGCTATGTCCGAGAAAGTGGCCAGATAGACTGAGGACATCGTCAAAATTGGCGATGCTCTTAAGAAGGAGCGGTTGGCCAACAAATCTCTCATTAAGAAGAGGGACGAGGCGGTCACTCTGGTGGCCAGTAGGAAGGAGGCGGCCGAGGCCTCTGATCGGAGAAGCTCTAGGCTGAGCTGGAAAAGAGCAGGGAGGCCTTGGAAATGGCGCTAAAGGCTGCGGACGAGCGAAACCAGGAGGCCGAGCGTCTCAAGAAAGAAGTAGATGAGCTGAAAAAACAACTCAATGCTCCAAGGCCAATTACTCGCAATCGGCCCTTACTCACCTTAAAAACCAATTTGAGGATGCCTTTTCCATGATGGTGGAAACGGACAAGCTCAGCTACTATCTGGAGCGTTTCACCAAAAGGCCTTGGAAAGTGCGAGGCCATTGGTCTGCTTGTCTCCCTTTTTGTCAAGACACCATCCCCTGCCAACAGTGACGCTGAAGATGGGGAGGACGAGGATGAGGAGGTGACCGAGGATGAGGAGCCACCTAAGACTGATAATGTAGCCTACGCTAATGAGTCGGCCAATGCTTGTGATGGTGGTGATGAGGCGGCCAAGTGAAGATCCCTACAGCTTTAAAGCTATTATGTCTTCTATCTTTTTTCCATATTTGCTGAACAATTTTTTATTGCCGCATGTTTTGAGCGGTTTTGTAAAGATATTTTGCCGCCTTCTGAGCGGTTTTTAATTTATGTTAATTTTTCCACCTTCTGAGTGGTTTTATGCATTCTCATACTTAGAAATTTGCACATCTTATATGCTTTTTATTGTTTTTCGTACGAACACTAGGGGTATGCCCCTTTATTCGGCGTCTGCCTAGTCCATATTCCGAGTGGTTTGATTAACTTAGTAGATTTTATACCTTGAAAGGTATGACTACTAGTAAGTTAATCAAATCATATATAGTGATTGCCCTTGGACTAGGTAAACTTCGAATCAAAATTAAGCATACGACCTCTTTATTAGCTTTGTTTGAGTCGTCCATTGAAACTATCGCTCGGACGTACCCAGGAAATTTCAAGTATTCTCTCAACTTGTAAATTTTCGTTTTCAGGGCTTGTTCACCTAGGGAAGTCCTCGTCCTAGATGGGTAATATATACCTTAGACAGATTTTAGAACTTCCCATTTGTCTTTCGTCCAGCCTGGTTGGGCCGAATGATAAGATTGGCCTTTTAGGCTAGTTGGCCGAGTGGCTGAACAAATGTTTAAAGCAGCCCTCTGTCGGGCGAGAAAATGAAGAAATTTCGTCTGGGTAGATATACTCCTTGTTATCTCAGTGTTTGAGGAACAATAGCGAGAAAGTATGCCCTTGCTACACTTTGTAGTCGGCATATTTTGGAGACATTCTTAGTACAAATGGTTCATGGCCGAGTAGTTTATCTAGGAATGCCCTTGCTTAACATTCTACTCGGCCGTGGTAAAGCTTACGGCCAAGTAGCTTTGCTAGGGAAACCCTTCTTAACATTCTACTCGGCCAATGTGAAAATGATGGCCGAGTAGCTTTGATAGGGAAGCCCTTGCTTAGCATTTTACTCGGCCGCTATATATTTCCCTCTCTTTTGGGTGCACCATTGTTCGATTAGGGGTGGCCGAGTCAGTCTGTTTTTACATGCTCTCAGTGAGTTTCTACTCGGCCTCCACTTTATGGCCTATTTTGAGAAGACCGAGCTGCTATGTTGAAGCAGCACTGGTATCTCTTTTCAGGCAGCTGTTGTGTCTATTTTTTGGTGGCCGATCAGCATTGTTGTGAGCCACCTTGTTGTTATACTCATTCGACGTTTAGCTTATTAGTAAAAAAAACAAAGAATTTAATAACAATGCTTGACTTTTCATTGATAATTGACAAATTTTTACATTGTTGGTGGCCGTTCGTCTTAATTACACTACTTGGTCATTCAGACTTAGATGCAACAATTGGCTGATAAGCTTTAAACATAGTATTTTTTTTAGGTTGTCCGTATTCCATGTACGAGGAATAGGACGGCCATCTAAGGCTTTGAGACAGTAAGTCCCATCTCGCACTTCTTCTCTGATTCGGTAGGGCCCTTCCGAGTTCGGGGTTAATTTTCCCTCTTCGTTGGCTCGGCCCACCGCTTCCATCTTTCTTAAGACCAGATCCCCATCTTCAGCGGTCTCTTAGACACTCGGCGATTGTATACCCTTGTCATCCTTAGACGATAGATCTCGTGTCTAAGCGCCGCATTGCCTCTGGCTTCTAGAAGGAAGTCCAGGCAGTCTTCATGGCCTCCCAATTGGCCGATTCAACATACAACATTACTTGGAGAGTAGGCTCAAACATCTCAATTGGGAGTACCGCCTCGGCACCATACACCAGAAAGAATAGGGTTTCACCTGTAGAACTTTTTGTTGTTGTACGTATGGACCATAACACATTGATCAACTCATCTGCCCACACACAGCCTGCTTTTTCAAGCTTACGCTTGATGTCGTTGGAGATCAGCTTGTTATAGGCCTCAACTTGGCCATTGGCTTGGGGACGGCCGATCAAGGAAAATAGTAAGTGATGCCCTGGTCACTTAACCATTCCTTGAGTTGGCGCGTTTCAAACTGGGGTCCATTGTCAAACACCATAGACTGTGGCACTCCATAACGAGTAATGATATTTTTCCAAATGAAGGTTGATACATCCGTCCACTTGATCCCTCGGACGGCCTCAGCTTCAACCTACTTTGTGAAGTAGTCGACAACTACTAACACATACTGCCTTTGAACAGACGCTGGCATGTATGGCCCCAAGATGTCCATGCCCTACTTTGTAAAGTGGAGTGGACTACTTATGGCCGACAGACTATTAGCTGGCCGGTGAATTAGGGTTGCAAATATATGGCATTTGTCGCATTTCTTCACTGTTGTTTCAATGAATACTACAAGAAGGGGGGGTTGAATTGTAGTATGAGAGTTTAGCCAAACTTTTTGCGGAATTAAAATTAAGTTAGCTAAAGGAACTGAGAGATTAACTAAAGGAACTAAAGAATGCAAGAGAGATTTTACGTGGAAAACTCCTTGGCCCTAATCAAGGAGAAAAACCACGACCACTTGGGATTTTGGGAAAAGAATCTTCACTATAATAGGGCAAATGATCCTATTACAAGCTAAAGACTCAAACTCAAGTTCCTCTACGAACTTGAGACCCTGAGGAACAAGTCACCCAACTTGTTACTCTTCTCTTCTCTTTCTCTCTTCTCACTTCTCTGTTCTCTCTTCTCTTTCTCTTCTCTTTCTCTTCTCTCTCTCTCTCTCTTCTCTTTCTCATACACAAATGTTCACTCGAACTTCCCCATTCCCCAATTACAACTCGGAAGAAAAACAAACTCTAGTATAAGAACATTTAGAACACTCTAATGAACTTGTATGGAATTGGACTCTTAACTCGATTAAAAGTTTGAAAACTTATGTGAGCAAGGACAAGTTTTTTCCAACAGAGATTATGAACTATTTATAGAGCAATAAACGCTTTGGAAAACTTCATTGTGCAGCAAACCCATTACGCCAGTACTCATGCCCACTAAGAAGATCATGTCCCTTAATTTAAGGAACCATGAACTCCTCAATTTTGCAGAACCACGACTTAAAGAAGAACGTGGGAGAGTAGGCCGCAAGTTTTGGAAAACATGGAAGATTTTATTTTGTTAAAAATATTTTCCGAAAATCAGAAAAAGAAAATAAAATCATATTTTCCGAAAATCAGAAAAAGGATAAAATCTTTTTGTTTGAAAAGATAATTGTTAGAGAATAACAACTTTCCTAAAAATTAACTAGCACAATATTATCTTTTTAGACCAATTCCACACAGTAAATTCGAATGTAACTAACTTTCTTATACTTACATAAATCCTAAAATATGTAAAATATTTAGTCTTCATGTTTCTCTGATGAAGCTTCTACTCCGAGGCTTCTGTTCCTTGGAAGGAACTTCTCTTCTCTAGTGATGCTTCTTCTCTGAAGCTTCTGTTCCTTGAGGGAACCTTCTCTTCTCAAGTCTTCATTTCTGAAGCGCCAGTTCCTGTGAAGGAACTCTTCTTTTTGGATAACTTGTTTCTGGCCTTTCTGTTCCTCATGGTATCTTTGCTCGACACTTAATTCTCCTAGTCTTTGCACTGATCACACACTCAAACAATCAAACCTTTATTAGTATGTAAGTAAGTAAGGTTGTGTCATCATCAAAATCATTAAGTCCAACAATATTCCCCCTTTTTGATGATGACAAACAATCCAAACTTACTTACAAGGAAACAAGGATAATCCATCCTAAACTAAAGAAGGAAAATGCAAAAATATAATGCAATGCAAAAAGGGAACTACTTAATAAAAATAAAGACAGAAAACAAAAAGAAGAAAAATTGCAAAAATGGAAAAACTTGTATTTACATATACCTGCCTGTAGAGATGTAGGCTTGCTGAGAAGACTTCGAACAGAGACCATAGAATGATTAAGTTTCCTTGATAGTTTGCATCTTTTCCCCCTTTTGGCATTATCAAAAACCAACATACAAGCATAGTATACCATAACACAGCACCATCAAGTGGTCTAGTGTTAAGACAAGAAGCATGAATATATAGAGAAAACATTCACAAAGCATATAGGCAAAAGCATTATAGATATTCATCATCCAAAACCAATTTAAAAACATCGGCCAATGTACCAAATTTGCAAGTTCACAAAAAAAACAGAGCGCCCAAAATATTACAGACCAAATAAAAATTGTTTCCCAAAAACAAATAAACAGAAGTTTCATCAACATAAAAGGCTGCAAGGAAAGAGAGGTTAGGAGGCAGTGCTCTGGTCATCATCAACAGCAAGATCCTCAAGCTTCTTGCTGATTTGAGACACGATGTCCTTCACTGTGGACTGTCTCCCCTGTTCTGAGCTCTTGACCAGTTTCTTCAGATCAGCATCAAGAGTGAGCACACTCTTCTTCAGTTCCTCCATCTTCACCGTTGACTGCTCTTGTTCCTTCAGCACCCTCTGGAGCATCTCCTTCAACTCCTTCACATCCTCGCTGGGAACCTTAGGTGGGGAACTAAATGCTGCAAAACCTGAAGTAGATGCATACTTGCCCGAAGTAGGAGAGGTGGTATCTTTCTGCAGTTCCTCCTGTACCCCAGTTATATCTATGCAGATAGGTGCTGGGGCCTCCTTTTTCTTCATCAACCTCAAACTCTTCCTTTTCTTCCTTCCCCCTGTCTCAATAACCTCTTCCACCTGCCTTTCCTCTTCCTCCTCTTGTTCCTGCAACTCCTGAACAACATTCCCTATGGCCTCTCCTGCCTGATCTTCTCATACTTCCCCCTCAACTGGTCCACCTACTTCGTTTGGCCTCTTATCCTCCTGCACAACTTCAAAACACCCATCTACAACTTTCATCTTATGGTTTTCAAGGAAAATGGGTTGTATATATTCAGTGTTTTTGAGGGGCAGGGGTTCTTTGTCCGCAAAGGAAATGCCAAAACTTTCAAACACATAAGTAAGCAGGTTGCCATATCCAACCTTCCAACCTTTAGGAACACAATGGGATAGGTGTTGGATCATGATGGAGGGAAAGTTAATTTGGATCTTTTTGGCTAGGCAGTAGATTAGGACAGAATCAAGCTTGTTGGCACTGTCTCTCTTTTGAGAGCGAGGGATTATGTCATTGAACACAAATTTTAGCAGGATTTTGTCAAGAGGGGTTAGGACATTGTGGTTTATGTAGGTTTCCTCCGGGTCACCTCCTAAATACTCCACTATTTCATCAATATTAGCATCAGGAATCGGGTTCCTTATCACATACACACAGCAATGAATAGTACCCTTAGAGTACTTAAAGCTTTTGCAAAAATCTTTCATAGCATCAACATACAAACTTCGATTAAAACACTCACCCAACAGATTCACCCAATTTTGAGCTTCAAGAAAATCCAACAATTCATAAAGCTTAACAGATTTACACCAAGGTAAATTAAGTGCCAAACCTGTCACAAAGTGATCGCTGATTTTCTCCTGTTTCTTCATAGAAGCAGGCTTGTCTCGATAGTTGACACCCATCTCCGAAACGCTTTCTTCCTCTTCTTGCATGTCCTCGATTTTTCTTTTTCGGGAAGAATTGGACTCAGTAGGAGATTCCTTCTTTTGAGGCTCAGGATTTCGAGTTTCGGGGATGATTTCCATGGTGATTTCTGGAATAGGGTTTGTGATTTCTTCGGCTTCAGTTTGGGTTTTTGGTGAGACAGACATTGGTGAGAAATTTTGATCGGAGTGATGAGAGAGAAGGTAATTTTTGAGTGGTGTAAATTTTGGTGAGGCTGACATGTTTTTATGGTGGAGGTAACTTGAGGGAGTGAATAAGTGAGGTGTCGTTTGGGAGGTGAGGTGAATTTAGTTGATTTGACACTCCTATTTAATGCTTAGGGAAACGTAAACCGTGTTTCAAGAGAGTAATGGATGTGGGCAACTTTTGAATAAAAGATGATGATGAATTTTGATATATTCATCCGAATTTAGTGTTTAGATAAAAAAAATTGGAATTTTGAAGACCAGATAAACACAACAATTTTATCTTTTGAATTCAAATAATGAAATCACTTGCAAATACAACTTGATACACGGAACAATTCAACAAGGCTCATGCAATCAATTTTGGACTTCTAATATCTATGGCTTTCAAATTTACATGCCCATTAGTAAATGTTACTCCTGCTCACAACTTGCCTTAACTATGTAATTAAACATATAACACTTGTGCACAGTATACAATAGTTTAAGCACGTCAGTTTGAGTTTCATACCTGAGGGAACTTGATGCATTTTTCTTAGTATAACTTAATCATCCCAAGTTCCATTCTCATCTTCTCATTCCTTTCTCTATTCAAGGGCTTAGTTAATATATCTGCAATTTGATTGTCAGTTTGGCAGAAATCTAACTTAATTAAACCCTTTTCAACATTATCCTTAAGGAAATGATGCCTTATATGAATATGCTTGACTCTTGAATGATGGACTGGATCTTTAGATATGCAAATTGCACTAGCGTTATCACAATAGATAGTAATGCAACTAAATTTAATACCAATGTCACGCAACTGTTGTTTAATCCAAAGGACTTAAGAGCAACAAGCAGCTGCTGCTACATACTCAGCCTCTGCAGTAGACAATGCAACAGTATTTTGTTTCTTGGAACCCCAAGAAACTAGACAAGAGCCAAGGAACTGAACCATACCTGAGGTGCTTTTCTTGTTGACTAAGTCACCAGCATAGTCAGCATCAGTAAATCCTCTAAGCATAAAGTCATCACTTCTAGGATAAAACAGACGCAGGTTATCTGTTCCTTTGAGGTATCTCAAAATTCTCTTAACAGCCGTTAGATGAGATTCCTTAGGGTTAGACTGAAATCTAGCATACAATCCAACACTAAAAGAGATGTCAGGCCTACTGGCTGTTAGATATAGCAATGAACCAATCATACCTCTATAAGTCGTTTGATCCACACTTGTTCCTTGTGGATCATCATCAAGTCTCGTTGCTGTTCCCATAGGTGTGTGATTTGTCTTGGCATTATCCATGTTGTACTTCTTCAGAAGTTCCTTGATGTACTTCTACTGGTGAATCATTATTCCTTCTGATGTTTGCTTTATTTGGAGTCCAAGGAAGAAATTTAATTCACCCATCATGCTCATCTCAAATTCATCACCCATTAGCTCAACAAAGTACTTGCACAAACCATTGTTAGTAGCACCAAATATGATATCATCAACAAAAATCTGTACTACCAACAAATCAGTTCCCCTAGATTTAAGAAAAAGAGTTTTATCAACCTTTTCCCTTTTAAAATCATTTTTCAGGAGGAACTTTGAGAGCCTTTCATACCAGACTCTTCGTGCTTGCTTAAGCCCATAAAGAGCTTTATCAAGCTTGAAGACATGATTTGGAAATTTAGGATTTTCGAAACCTGGAGGTTGTTCTACAAACACCTCCTCATTTAAGAAACCATTTAGAAAAGCACATTTCACATCCATTTGATAGAGTTTGAAACCCATAAAAGAAGCAAAAGCTACTAGAATTCTAATAGCTTCTAATCTAGCTACTGGAGCAAAGGTTTCATCGAAATCAATACCTTCCTGTTGGTTATAGCCTTTCACAACCAACCTTGCCTTGTTTCTTACAATGGTACCATGCTCATCCAGCTTGTTCCTGAACACCCACTTGAGCCCAATGATCTTCTTTTCCTTAGGCTTTGGCTCAAGGTGCCAGACTTTGTTCCTTTCGAACTCATTTAGTTCCTCTTGCATGGCTACTATCCAGTCAGCATCTCCCAAGGATTCTTGATGATTTCGAGGCTCTAGGATGGACAGAAATGCTTGGAACGCACAGAAGTTCCTCATTTGCGATCTGGTTTGAGTTCCTTTCCCAATGTCACTGATTATGAGATCAGTAGGATGGGAACCTTGATACCTGAACGACTTGGGATGAAATTCCCTTGCTGGAACTCCAATTTGAGGAGCTTCTTGTTCTGTGCCCTCTGCTTGTTCCTGTTCAGCCTGTTCCTCATTCACCTATTCATCTTGGTGAGGAACGTCTTCATTCTCTTGAGGTTCTTCTTCTGCTGCAGGATGATTTTCTTTGGCTTGTTTTTGATCTTCTTCATCATCTTTGTCTCTGATAAATCCTATTTCAAAATCATTATCTTCTTCCTGTTCCTGTACACTCACAAACTGGTTAACTTCATCAAATATTATGTGAATGCTTTCCTCAACACACATTGAGTTCTTATTGTAAACTCTATAAGCTTTGCTATCAGAGGCATATCCAAGAAATATAGCCTCTTCACTTCTTTCATCAAATTTGCCTAGATTTTTCTTACCATTATCATGTACAAAGCACTTACAACCAAAGGCCCTAAGATGAGATATGTTTGGTTTCCTTCCCCTGAAAAGTTCATAGGGAGTCTTGTTGATGATGCTTCTGATTGTTACTCTGTTAAGAATGTAACATGCTGTATTCACGGCTTCAGCCCAGAAGTTCCTTGGCAATCCACTTGCAATCAGCATAGTTCTAGCCATTTCCTCAAGGGTTCGATTCTTCCTTTCCACAACCCCATTCTGTTGGGGAGTTCTTGGAGCTGAGAAATTATGGTTCATGCCATTTTCCCTGCAAAACTCATCGAATCTTGAGTTCTCAAATTCAATTCCGTGATCTGATCTGAGATGGACTAGTGAGTGACCACTGATTTTCTGTATTTTCTTAGCAAAAGCAACAAACTCGTCAAAAGTTTCATCTTTACTTGCAAGAAAAATAACCCAAGTGAATCTGGAATAATCATCAACAATAACCAAAACATATTTCTTGCCACTCCTGCTTTGAATTCTCATGGGACCACACAAGTCCATATGGATTAGTTCCAAAGGCTTTGTAGTGCTCACCATTTTCTTCAATTTAAAAGATGAACGAACATGCTTGCCTTTCACACATGCATCACAAACTTTATTCTGTAGGAACTTGATAATAGGAAGTCCTACAACCAAGTTCCTTGACCTTAGTTTGTCTAGTAATGAAAAGCTAGCATGTCCAAAACGTTTATGCCATAGCAGGGGATCATCTTCAACAACACTCAGACATGTAAGGTTGTTCCTTGGGATTAAGTTGAGGTCTACAGTATATGTATTCCCTCTTCTTGTTCCTTCTAGAACAACCTTTCCTGATTTGTTGTTGATGATGTTGCAAGAATCAGAAGTAAAACTTACAGAGTTTCCCTTATCACAAAATTGTGATATACTGAGCAGATTGTGCATTAAGCCCTCGACCAGGAACACATTATCAATGGAATGAGATTTTGATCTTCCAATTTTTCCTTTTCCAATGATCTCGCCCTTCTTGTTATCCCCAAAGGTTACTGTTCCTCCAGGGTAGTCTTCTAGTGAGAGGAATTTTGATTTATCACCTGTCATATGCTTTGAACACCCGCTGTCGAGATACCACGAGTTGTTCCCCCTCACTAGAACCTGCAAGAAAACTAAGCATTAGAATCAGGAACCCAGTTTTCCTTGGGTTCCTTTGACGTGGATGCAATATCAGTTTTCTTAACCCACACTTGTTTTACATTCTTTTTATTAGCTTCTTCTCTATTCCAACATTGACCATAGAGATGTCCAGTCTTACCACAAAAGGTACACATCTTCATGCTAGGAAGCTCAACATATTTCTTTTGTTTACCTTTTCTCTTGGTCATATAACCAAGTCCTTCTGTTCTTTTTCCTTGAGCTTCAGCAATCTATTTGGGTATAACTTTTGGGTCAATACTCCTATCCTTTTTAGCATTCAGTTCATTTTCAAGTTGATCCTTTTGACTTCTTAAAGTCGAAAGTTCATTTTTTAGATTTTTAAAATCAACATTGAATTTAAGCAACTGATCACTCGAGGAACTGCTAGAACTGATATCAAAATTCATGAGCTTATACTGAGTTAATTCAACATTCAGAAGAATACTTTCATTCTTGATTCTATCAGCTATCTCTTTTATGTGTTTATACTTAATGTTCAGCTCTTGCAATTTACTTTGGGACTTGGCATAAGCTGTTTCCAACCAAGTGCCATGTTCCTTGCAAACCTTGAGAGCCTTCTCACACTTATTCAGTTTCACACAAGTTTCTCTAAAGAATTCTTCTTCTTCTAGACACAAATCTATTAAGACATCTTTAGAGAGAGTTTTAAGCTGTTTAGGATCAAGAAATACCTCTTTGTGGAGTTCCTCAAGGTATGCCTTTTCATCATCTGATTTGGCCATCAGACACGTGGCTGTCTCCTCTTCTGGTTGGTCATCCTCATCTTCTTCACTATCAGAATCACCCCAAGCTGCTATCATGGCTTTTCTCATGTCCGACTTTTGAAAGTTTGCTTTGCTGAATTTTTCCTCTCCTCGCCCTTTCCTTTTCCTTTATCATTTTCCCAGAGGGGACAATCCCTGATAAAGTGATCTGGGGATCCATACTTGTGGCAGCTGTAGTCAGGTTTGGCATTGGAGTTCTTTTTCCCGACGTTCCTTGAGGTGCGGCCTTTCTTGAATATCCTTTTGAACCTTCGAACGATCATGGCATCTTCATCCTCATCCACTTCAGAGTCTTCCTCCTCTTCTGCTTTCAGAGCCAACCCCTTGTTCCTCATGGTTTCAGTGTTGACTCCAAGGTGTAGCTCATGGGTCATGAGAGAGCCAGCAAGTTGCTCTATGTTGAACTTGGTGAAGTCCTTAGTTTCCTGTAGGGCTGTCACCTTAGCTCTCCATCTCTCGTCCTGTGGAAGACTTCTGAGAACCTTCCTAACCTGCTCATCTGTAGGAATCTGTCTACCAAGGGAAACCAGCTCATTTATGATGTTAGTAAAACGAGTTAGCATCTCCTGGATAGTTTCCTTAGGTTGCATCTCAAATCTCTCATACTTAGACATAAGTAGATCAATTTTTGAGCGTTTAACCTCATTAGTTCCTTCATGAGTAATCTGCAGCAAATCCCAGATTTCCTTAGCGTTCTTGCACCCCATAACACGATTGTGCTCATGAGATCTAAGCCCGCAATGGAGTAATTTCACAGCCATAGCATTGATTTCCATCTTGTCAAAATCCTCTTTCTCATATTCAGACATGGGCTTAGGGATTACCTCATTCTGAGCGTTTGTCTTGGTGACTTCGAAATCACCAACTTCAATGACCCTCCATACTTGGTAGTTCTCCGCCTTGATAAAGATCTCCATACGGTTCTTCCAGTAGGTATAGAACTTCCCGTTGAACATAGGAGGTCTCTGAGTTGCGTATCCTTCCTCGAGCTTTTCGTGAGTATTCATTTTCTCCAAGACCTTTCTTCTTCAGGGTTTCCTGATTCTCTTAGAAGTTAGGCTCTGATACCAATTGTTGTTTCAATGAATACTACAAGAAGGGGGGGTTGAATTGTAGTATGAGAGTTTAGCCAAACTTTTTGCGGAATTAAAATTAAGTTAGCTAAAGGAACTGAGAGATTAACTAAATGAACTAAAGAATGCAAGAGAGATTTTACGTGGAAAACTCCTTGGCCCTAATCAAGGAGAAAAACCACGACCACTTGGGATTTTGGGAAAAGAATCTTCACTATAATAGGGCAAATGATCCTATTACAAGCTACAGACTCAAATTCAAGTTCCTCTACGAACTTGAGACCCTGAGGAACAAGTCACCCAGCTTGTTACTCTTCTCTTCTCTTTCTCTCTTCTCACTTCTCTGTTCTCTCTTCTCTTTCTCTTCTCTTTCTCTTCTCTCTCTCTCTCTCTTCTCTTTCTCATACACAAATGTTCACTCGAACTTCCCCATTCCCCAATTACAACTCAGAAGAAAAACAAACTCTAGTATAAGAACATTTAGAACACTCTAATGAACTTGTATGGAATTGGACTCTTAACTCGATTAAAAGTTTGAAAACTTATGTGAGCAAGGACAAGTTTTTTCCAACAGAGATTATGAACTATTTATAGAGCAATAAACGCTTTGGAAAACTTCATTGTGCAGCAAACCCATTACGCCAGTACTCATGCCCACTAAGAAGATCATGTCCCTTAATTTAAGGAACCATGAACTCCTCAATTTTGCAGAACCACGACTTAAAGAAGAACGTGGGAGAGTAGGCCGCAAGTTTTAGAAAACATGGAAGATTTTATTTTGTTAAAAATATTTTCCGAAAATCAGAAAAAGAAAATAAAATCATATTTTCCGAAAATCAGAAAAAGGATGAAATCTTTTTGTTTGAAAAGATAATCGTTAGAGAATAACAACTTTCCTAAAAATTAGCTAGCATAATATTATCTTTTTAGACCAATTCCACACAGTAAATTCGAATGTAACTAACTTTCTTATACTTACATAAATCCTAAAATATGTAAAATATTTAGTCTTCATGTTTCTCTGATGAAGCTTCTACTCCGAGGCTTCTGTTCCTTGGAAGGAACTTCTCTTCTCTGGTGATGCTTCTTCTCTGAAGCTTCTGTTCCCTGAGGGAACCTTCTCTTCGCAAGTCTTCATTTCTGAAGCGCCAGTTCCTGTGAAGGAACTCTTCTTTTTGGATAACTTGTTTCTGGCCTTCCTGTTCCTCATGGTATCTTTGCTCGACACTTAATTCTCCTAGTCTTTGCACTGATCACACACTCAAACAATCAAGCCTTTATGAGTATGTAAGTAAGTAAGGTTGTGTCACCATCAAAATCATTAAGTCCAACATTCACCATTTGTATGGTGTCTGCATTCAAACTCAGCCATTAGTACCCCATGTGGTAACTTTCTTGGCTAAGGTTCGCCCTCCAATATGCGACCCATAATATCCTTGGTGGAGGTCGTCTAGCACATCATACCCTCTTTCCGGGGTTATACACTTCAGGTGTGGTTTCACAAACGCTTTTTTGAATAACTCCCAATTCTTCATCTCGAACCAGGCCGCCCTCTTCTTCATCAGCCAGCTCTCTTTCGGATCGGCCGAGAGTATCCCATCCCTTAGGTAGGAAATGACTCCGTCCATCCAAGTGGAGCTTCTGTCAATAATTTGTACTGGCTCGGCATCAATACTCCTCTTTTCTTTTACTTCCCAAAACACTGATCTGCGAGTATCACATGATACCGAGGATGTTAATTTAGAGAGTGCGTCCGCTTGATGATTTTCTGAACGGGGGACTTGTTGCAAAGTAAAATGCTCTATGCCCTCAGCCTCATCTTTCACCATCTGCAGATATTTCATCATGGCCAACTCCCTGGCTTCATAGTCACCATTCACTTGGTTGACTATCAGCTAAGAGTCCGAACTTGCATCAATTTTTGTTGCCCCGGCCGCCTTACACATTCTAAGGTCGGCTAGCAGGGCTTCGTACTCGGCCTCGTTGTTGGAGGCTTGGAATTGAAAACTCATTGCGTACTCAAACTTATCTCCTTTGGGAGACAGACAAATGATGCCAGCGCTGCATCCGGTCGCTATTGTACTACCATCCACATAAACCTTCCAAATTTGGTCCCCTGCCGGCTGTAAGTCCGGCCGAGTCATTTCAGCCAAAAAATCAGCAAAGGCTTGCCCCTAAATTGCTTTCTTGGGTTCGAACGTGATGTCAAAACCCCTCAACTCTAGGGCCCACTTGAGCATCTGGCCACTGGCTTCCAAAGTTGCAAACAACTTCTTAAGTTGTTGGTCTGTGTAGACCAGGATTGAATAGGCTACTAAATATGGTCGTATCTTCTTTGACTCCATAAACAAAGCTAGGCCGAACTTCTCAACGGGTGGATACCTAAGCTCGGCATTATGTAGTACGTGGCTAATGAAATAGACTGAGATTTGGTGGCCGTCCCTTTCAGCAAGCAGGACGACACTTAAGGAATGTTCTGAAATGGCAAGATACATATATAAATTTTCATCGTTGAGTGGATTGATAAGCCGAGGCAGTGTATGCAGATGGCTTTTTAGTTGTACGAAGGCTTCCTTGGCCTCCTCTGTCCACTCAAACATGGCTTTGTTCTTGATAGTCTGAAAGAAGTATCGGCACTTATCCCCTGATCTTGACAAAAATCGGCCGAGTGCAGCTAAACAGCCGGTTAATCTTTTCACTTCTTTGATTGTTCTCGGAACTTCATGTCCAAGACAGCTTGAATTTTTTCAGGGTTGGTCTCAATTCCTTGTTGATCGATTAGAAATCCAAGAAATTTGCCGGACTCAACACCAAAGACACACTTCTTTGGATTTAACATTATCTTATGCCGCCTGAGTTCGGTGAATGTTTCTCGGAGATCTTTCAAATGGTCGGCCGACTCTTTTGATTTGACAATCATGTCATCAATATAGGCCTTCCATGTTCCGGCCGATC
Organism: Chenopodium album; assembly: GCF_948465745.1. Classification (NCBI taxonomy): domain Eukaryota; kingdom Viridiplantae; phylum Streptophyta; class Magnoliopsida; order Caryophyllales; family Amaranthaceae; genus Chenopodium; species Chenopodium album. The sequence goes on along the minus strand of NC_137846.1, from coordinate 22,602,633 downwards.
TTATCTCTAAAGACCATATTCACAAGTCTTTAAAAAGTAGCAGGGGCGTTCTTAAGGTCGAATGGCATGACTTTATAACAGCACAGCCTCTGCTCGGTCACAAACGCAGTTTTTTCTTGGTCTTCTTCCCACAAGGGAATCTGGTGGAATCCGGAGTATGCGTCCATAAAACTCATAAGGGCATGTCTGGCCGTTGAATCGACCAGTCGGTCAATCTTGGGCAGGGGAAAGCTATCCTTCGGACATGCCTTGTTGAGGTCGGTATAATCTACACACATTCTCCATGTTCCATTCGGCTTTTTCACAAGAACTACATTGGCTACCCAATCTGGATAGTAACATTGTCGAATGAAACCAGCGTCCAGCAACTTTCTTACTTCTGCTGTGGCCGCCTGATTCCTTTCTTCCCTGTGATTCCTTTTTTTCTGACGAACGGGTTAACAACTGGATTCACGGCTGCACGGTCAGGTTTGGGTTAATACCTGGCATTTCACTAACTTCAAATGCAAACACATCTTTGAACTCTCTCAGCAGCTTGACTAGGTCGTCTCCAACAAGACCCACAGCTACAGTGCCTACTTTGACCGTCCGATCAGGTTGATCGGGGTTAAGCGCTATATCTTGGTGATCGCCAGCTGGCTGGGGCCTTAACTCTTCTGGCCGGCCAATGATCATTAACTGTTATGCATGCTTTCTTTTGATCGACTTCCGCTTTTGGCTGACCTTGTATGCTTGGAGTGACCCTTCATCTGAGTTTGGCTCAGACGATTTCCCTCATTTGCGAATAGTCGGCTTTACAGCCAACTGGTTACATTCCTTCGCCATTTTCTGATTCCCTTAAATCGAACCAATTTTCCCGTCCGACTACTCAAATTTCAACAGCATCAGATGGGGGACGATTGTTGCCTTGGATGCGGTTAATGTGGGGCGGCCGAGTATGACATTATAGCTTGTGAGCTCTTTGACCACTAGGAAACGGACAACCATGTCCCTTCCTTCCCCCTTTTGCCCAAGCCGGACGGGCAAATCAATCTGTCCGACTAGGTGTATGACGGTTCCTCCAAACCCAACCAACGGGTGGGAAACATCTTTTAGAGCATCTCTGGGAATTTCAAAATTTTCAAACAGGTCAAGCTGATAATATTAGATGAACTGCCCGTATCTATTAGTATCCGTTTGACCTTCAAATTGGCTATTTTCAGAATAAACACCATGGGGTCATTGTGTAGGGCTTTTACCTCGCCTCGGTCTGCCTCACTGACCGTCACTTCCGGGAATGGTTCAACCTTAATCCCTTCAACATGCATCACTTTTCCAAAATTCCATGCGTCCTACTTAATACCTTTCATGGTAGGGCCTGCAGCAAAGCCGCTTGATATGACGGCCACAAAACCAGAATTAGTCCTATTTTCATCATCTTTTTCCTTGTCGTTATGCTTTTTCTTCTCGGACTTATTGCCCATCCGGGTGTAGGTAAACTTAGACTTCATAACAAGTTTAGCATGCCCTTCTCGGCCAGTTTGTCCAGCAACCTCTTTAAATTGTTGCATTCATTCGTATCATGCCCTACATCCTTGTGGTGATGACAATACTTGTTCTTGTTTCTGTACTGGGCCAAGCCTCTCAATGGTTGTGGCTTCTCAAATTTGAACTTATGCTTAATTTCCATCAAGATTGAATAACAATCCTTGTTGAATTCATACTGGAGTTCATATGTCTTAGGTTTCTTTGACTTAGTCTCTTGGCAGTGGACACCCAGACTTCTTTTTTCTTGTTCTTTTCTTCTTTCTTTTTCTCGGGCGAGTCTTGCTGAGAAGATTGCTTCTTCTCAGCCCCCTTGGTTGGTACTTTAGTTTTGTGAGTGAACAGAAATCTGCTGCCTCAATATAGGCCTCGGCTTCCTGCAGAACGCCTACATATGTCCGAACCTTTTTCCGGACCAAGTCAAATTTGAAATCATTATGCCCTAATCCCCGGAGAAATTCCGAGTAGGCCCTTTCAACCGGCAGATTTCTGATCTGGGCTTTTTCTTGATTAAACCTTTGGACATACGAACGCAGTCCCTCATTCTTCCCTTGCATAATAGTTGCCAAGTTAAGACTTTTTTTCTGGGAGGAATGTTATAAGAGAAGTTTTCGACAAATAATAGGCTAAGGGTGGTAAAGAAGTTGATGCACCCGGTTGGCAGGCTATTAAACCAATCCTGCGCCACGCCCTTGAGGGTGGTTGGGAAGCACCTGCACCATATGGCATCGTCCACACTCTGCAAATACATCAAATTTCTGTACGAGGTGACATGTTCTTCTAGGTTGCCCGTACCATCATAAGCACCCACAAGTACGCTCTTCACCTTCGCTGGTTAAGGAGAGTTTAGAATCTCTTAAGTAAACGGAGGCGGCTTGTCACCAAGATTTAACAAGCGTATTTGCCAATCAATGGGCTGAGGTTGTGCGGCTGGTCCGGCCAGGTAAGCTGCCTGGTCGAACGGCTGGCCATATTGCCCGTACTGTCCGAAGGTAAGAGGGTTAGGCGGCAGAAATGCATTAAAATTCTGGGGGGTCTGATATTGAAATGGTTGACCAACTAGAATTGGAGTTGGTGTACGGTGAGCTTGACTTCTATTGGTCCTGGCCGAGCTGGTATGCTTGGATAGGGTATGGTTTGAGAAATCATCCGGCATAGTTGGTGTAGAGGCTGTGTCCGAATAGGCTATTCATTCACGCTGCTTATGCCGAATGTACTCCCTTGCATCCTTCCAACGCCGAGACGGCTCAGTTATCTCTTTCTAAGGCTGTTTGATCTACCCCCCAGTCGACTGTGTTTTCTCGAGGAGCTTAGACATATCCGTCCGAGGCACCCTCGGTGAACGTTCATGTTGCGGAATAGAATATTTCCAGCATCTTCAACATTGGTCGCCTTGCTCTGGGGTTTCTTTTGAGTGCCTTCTCCTCCTCTTCTGGGCGACGGCCTAGAAGAAGAAGGCATCTTACCCTCGAGCTCTTTTCAGAGCTTGCTTAAGGCGAGTTTGAGTGAACCAACAGTAACCGGAGGATCCTCGGCCTCATGAAATGAAGCGGTCAGAGGATCACTAGAATTGATCGTTGCGATTATATCTTCTACATGGCCATCCTGACTAGGGCCAGGGCCAGCATTCGGTGTTTGACCATCTATTGCCATAACGGACGAGTATCCCCACAGACGGCGCCAAATGTTTCGGGGTTTTTTTAGAATCCCTTGGGATGCTAGTCGCGCTCTTCTAACAAGTAGACTCGGACACCTGCAAAATAACGAATATCCCGTTGCCGAAATATTCACCTCCGACGATCAAGTTAGTGATCGAAAACTAAATAAACTAGAGAGAGAAAGTAGAGAGAAGTTAGAACTTTTTGTGCTCTTTCCAAGGTTATGTTACAATCCACCTCTCCCATCATAAATGATTGGAATATTTATAGGGGTGGGAATTTGTTCCCCTTTAGGGTTAGTGACCTAGGAATTAGTGCTCTGATTGGCTGCGCAATCAAGGGAGGGCACGTGTCCCTTGGGGGCGCCATTTTTGTGGCATTCTAGGATCTTCGGCCTCCTGATGTAAGGAGGCCTTTACTCTCTTTTTCAGGTGCTCTTGTGTATGACACGTGTCATCTTCCTATAGGGACACATGTTGCCTCTTCATTTAGGTCACGTGTCTCTATGGGATTAGACCGCATAATTGGGGTATTTTTTACCCTAAACATTTAGTGCAATAATATAGTATTTATATTTAATAAATTTCTGTTCATGGGGCTAGTTGTGGCCTAGGTAGGCTCGCCCCTAGATTCGTCTATGACTAGCGGAGAAACCCTGCTAACAGGACTTTTAACATCATAATCCATGTTATCCCCATTGGGAAACACCTCTAGAATGACCTCCATATCACAAACTACTTGCTTGTTCAAAGAAGAAACTTTTAGAAATGGTTTAGTCTTTGAGCTACCCAAAATGTGATGTATTGAATAGGCAATACCTAAAAGCGTTTTAACTTCCTGTAATTCTTTCCACACTTCTGTATTCCTTGAATTACAATTTACTGCCTTGTAAGGATCAGATTTGTCAGATATAAGATCCCCTAATCCCTTAAAAGCCAAGGCTCTCTTAAATAAGCCTTTGGTACAAAAGGATTCATACCTTAAAACAAGCGAACATAACCTTTTTTTTAATAGAAAACGAACATAACCTAATTACTTTATTAAAGTCTTGTAATTTCAGGGTACACGTAGCTAGATTGCCATTTAAAGCAAGGGATAAAGTACCAAAACATAGAAAAAGCAAATTTAAACTTGAAACAAGGAATCACCTTCATATCCATACGACATGTGTTAAGGTACATTCAAAAGATTTTTTTAAAAAAAATAAACACTATTCTATGATATTAATATTGGATTTCCTTAAATTTACTTACTTCCTCCGTTTTTTATTAGATGTATCACTTTTAAATTCACGAACTCCTAGACAATTTTTGGAGTGGAGAGATAGAATTATAGAAAGAAAGCAATTAGTGGACCCATGTGATATGAGAGCGATAGAAATAATGTATTAACCAAAAAAAAATGTGATGCATCGAAATTCAAACTGCCAAAAATAGAAAGTGATGCATCTAAATAAAAACGGAGGAAGTACTTATGTTCTAGAGATTCTGCATGTGATGCGTGCAAATAACGCTAAATATGTTATTGGGTAAAGAAATATATTGACATACATTAAAACTGGGTAGGTTTTTTTTTTCCTTTTTTTAAAGAGGAAATAATAAGAGATGACGACTCTTATTTGCTTATTTTTTGAACGATTTACGTAAGTATATTTGTTTAAAACTTATTTACCATTATGCAATGGTTGTGGTTTAAAACTTATTTACAAATCTAATTTTCATGTAGGGTCAAAGTACTTATTAAGAGCAATTTTCTATCCTTCGTAGCAATTATTGTTGTAAATTAAGGTATTTTAAAGGCTCAAAATAAGAGGTAAACAATAAGATTGAAAAGGTAATCTTATAACCTATGAAATAAATTTGTTGTGCCGTGAGGCAAATAGCTGACTTGAAAACAAAATTTCCACGCCATCGGGATGCTCAATTGTATTCGTCAGCACGTTCCCTAAAGTTTACATACCACTCCAACACAAAGAACCTTTTGGGTAGAAGGTTGGAGCTAAGTAATTTATGCCGAAATAGAGAGGATATGTGTTCATCTTATGTGTTTCAAGTGTGTATAAAATTAGAAAATGTACAAAGTATTTATAGAAAGGGATGGAAGAACATGGAATATTATTTCATCAATGGAAGTGATTAAAATAAAAATTAAGGTAAGGATTTAACCACATTAATCATCTTCTTAATTGGGAGGTGTAGACACCCAAATGTGTCTCCCCAAAACCAAACCCAGTGATGAATACCTTTTGCGTCGAATGATTATCGAATGAGGTGAAAGTGTGAAAGGTCAAGTGTTGTGGTTAGTTTTTATTAAATTCTTTCTTTCTGTTTTCGAAAAACAACTCTATTTTATGAAAACAGCCAATCTAGTTTAGTTTGGTCCACGACGAGGGTCCAATAGTAGTGTAGTTGGATGGGGCTTCCAAAGAGCTTCCCAACGATATATTATAAGCCCAATTCCGATGAATAATGAGGAAGTTATGGCCAAAATACTAAACTGGGCCCGGTTTGATCTTTACATGCGGCCCAATGATCTAGGGGAGGACCCAATGTTAATTATTATTCCTAAAGTTATTAGAATTAATTATAGTCTTCTAGAATTCTCTAGAAGGTTCTCTTTAATCCTAATAAGATTAGAATAAATAATTAGATTTTGATAAAGTTTTTATTTGGAGTAAAATATTATTTTATGAAAAATACGATTTCAGTTTTCAAATGGACTTTACAAATCGATTTTGATTGATAAGTGGACTCCGTGTTTGAAAGCGCGTAGGAATCCAGGCTTGTTGCCACGCGACAAGCCTTGTCGCCACGCGACAGACACTGTCGCCAAACGACAAGCCTGTCGCCATGTGACAGACCCTGTCACCTGGCGACAAGGTCGGTTTTGCAGCGACAGAGTGGAGTTTTATTCCTTATCAAATTCTACCTATTTCCGACTGTTTTCTTATAAATAGGGTCCTAAACCTCCGTTTTAATTCATCAACAATTCACAATCAATCAACAATCATCATCTCTCTCTAAAGCTAGAAGCTTTCTCTCTCTTTTTCTAAACCCTTCCCTCAAACAAAATTCCGCATTCATGAGATTTAGAAACACCTAGTCAAGTTCGAAGTTGCCTTCGCCCTAGACGTGAAAGGTTATAATTTCTGAGGGTTTGGTCCCAAATCTCTAGTTGATTGTTTGATTTTATTTTTTCCTTGAAGTTACTAACGCGTGTATTTTGTTATTAGAAAGAGGTACGAGGCATCAAAGTATGTAATCTTATTGCTCTATTCTTGTAGAAAGCATGTTTAAATTTGTTTAATTCCTAGCATCATGTTAGGATGTTATTATTGCTTTCTAGTATCATGTTTAGGGTGCCTTTTACTCTTTTCTAATATCATGTTAGTACCATGTTAGGTTTAAAGCTTTGATTTTTATTGCTTAGTAACATGCTAGGGATTGTTAATAATCTTGTTAGTATCATGCCTAGGATCTTGCTAATATTATGTTTTAACATGATTATTATTATTATTGTTTTTTATAATTATGATGATTGTTATTATGTTGCTTGATGCTTATTATTGTTATTGCTTGATCACGCCTTTTATGCATGTTTAAAGGGAATTTGTACTTGTAATCACGCTAAATAAGATAATTAATAATCTTGTTTAGGGATAATTTGATTATAATTCAAGTGATCTCCAATAATAGATTTATTTATGCATTAATATTCAACCAACATAGACTAAACAGGTTTAGGGTTAACCTATTGATTGCATGTTAGTCAGAAAGCGCACATGAATACAAGAAGAATAAAGTAGAGGCCTATTTAGGGCAGGTTCAATCTCTTTTAGGTTGGATTTGTACCTTCATCCCCGAACCCTATTTGGTTCAAGACCTATTGGAGTTGACGGTCTCATGGATCATTAAGGGGTGTAACCTTCACCTTGTGAACGGTTTACAAGTTCCTAAAACTTGTTGGCGACTCTTTTGCTCTAGCTTCCTTCCCTTTGGACGCCACCATGCTTAAGTGTATGATCACAGTGGGGTTCAAGTTTGGGTTAATGGCTTGAAATATTCCCTACAGGAGGTTATAAAGAATCAATCAAAAAACTAGAAAAGAATCCAAGAAAGAAAGTCAAAATATGCCCACGGTTCCTCGATGTAAGACCAGGAAGGAATACTATGCTCTACCAAAAACGATGAAAGTCCCTCGCGCCAAACAGGGCGGGTCCGCCTAGTCTACTAGGGCAAGGGGGGTTCCACGCTTTTGGCCTTCTTGCGGTTTACACTATTGTCCTTTGATTTTTTTCTATTAACACAACAATTATATTTAGTAAACCACTAACTTAGGATTTGTTCGTGATCATTGTTTTTATCTTCAGTTTCTGTTTTTTTTTTTAAAAAAACAAAACCAAAAATAGGAAACTAGGAAAAATTGATTTCACTTTTTTGTTGTCAGCTTTTAAAATTATCATGATTTTAATAAGTTTGACCAATTTTTTCATTATATGAAATTTATCATTTTTTTTTATAAAAAGAAAACTATAATAATATTGAACGGACCCTCAAGTAGCGGTTTTACTTTATACCCGGTACAAATTTTAGCGAGTTTACTCTAATTCCAAAAAAATAAAAAAAAATTAGCAAATTTATTAGATATATTAGCTATCATGAGAGGTGACATTGCTATCCTAAGTAATTTTTTTTTGGTAAACCACTCTGCTCGTATTATGTTCACTCTGTATATTTTACTTTCTTTAATTTGCATTGGCTTCATAGTGTACTCTCTATTGGAAATTCTTGATGTAAAGTAAAGAAAAGAGAAAGAAAACAAAGTAAGGAAAAATTCCCACATGGAAAGAAAAGTGTGTTTTCCCTTTGTTTATATTGTAGTACTTTAGTATTATTTAGTTGAGAAAGTGGGAGGTGGGTTTGATACCATATGCGCGGGGTGGGTTGGCCTCGAGACTTGGGTCTTAGGGAATGCGATGCGCGGGGCGTGGGTGGGTTGTGAGCCCTCTATTTTTTTGGAGAAAATTTTGTATTCCTTAATTTGTTTAATAAAATATTCCAAACAATTAATGCATTTGACTGTTGGGATTTTCTAGCTGATACGGATTTAATTAGCCTTGATCTTCTCACTTAATGGTTGTAGTTACACTCCTCATTTTTTGGCCGTTTCCTCTTCTTTTCTGCTGGCCGTGTGATTTTCTAATCCTATATATATATATACATGCCTTCAATTCTTCTTATCAATTACACACAAAAATCATAAATCAATCTTTTCTCTCTAAATAATCTCTTCCGAATTTCTAGGCAAGTATTCTGAGTTTTAGTCGGGTTTGTGAGTGCACACTAACACTGGCACTGTACTTATCTTGGAGGGCAACCGCTTCACATCTACTGTATCGGGAGGTAACGCGAATCGTCTTTTAGGTCAATGGTTCGCCATGACACGACAATTGTTAGTTTGGTTCACGCAACATCAGATAAGTAATTTATGTTTTATTGCTTATAGGGGTGAGCAAATCGGGTATCCGGTCAAAATTTTAGGAACCGCACTTGGAATTGGTTGGGACCAGGTCGCCAGGTCCAAAAATTTAGAGCTGAAATTGGAATCGGTTCCTAAAATTTTGGAATTGAAATTGGAACCACTAGATATCAGTTCCGGTTACGGGTATCCAATTATATATAAAACTAGATTAGGTCCTGTGCCATGCATGGTAACTTTCATTGTTTATTATTAGTTTAATTATTGCATAGTATTAATTAAAAGAATATTATTTTTGTTGAGTGTGTATAAATGAAATATAAATACCAAATAGTAAGGGAAATATTATTGCATAGTATTTTAAATATTCTCTAAGAAGCTTTGGCCAAAAAACAAAATGACAGGAAACTTTTAAAAAGAAGATGACACATGCATGTTGTTCCTAGTTTCACCTTTAAAATAATATAATATATAGTTATAGTTATAAATTTATGAGTTAAAGTCAATTTGATACAATATAACGTAAATATTTTTTTGTATTTCGTACTATAAATTAAATCCATTTGATTATAATATATTATAAAAAAAAAATCATTTTAAGCAAAAATAATAATATTACTAATTAGAATCTTTAATTTCTATTATAATATATAAATCAAATATATACTCCCTCCGTCCCTTAATACAAAGCCTCATTTTCTTTTTGGGTAAACCAAAATACAATGTCTCTTTCTATTAAAAGGTTGTATTTTTTGACATTATTACCCTCTTTTTGATGAGTTGTCATCTTTTTTCCTTTATTTTTTTTGTACTTTTTACATCAATTTCCAACACTTTCTCTCTCTATCTCTTTAAATATTTCCAACTACTTTTCTTTCTCTCTATCTCTCTCTAACCCCACATGCACATATCTAATTTTAATCATTAGTTTTAAAGAATTTACATCCCCACGCAAAAACCAAAAGAGGCTTTGTATTAAGGGACGGAGGGAGTACAATTTTATTGTCTTAAATAAGCTGTCAATAAAAAAGATATAAAAAGAAAAATTAAGTTAGAATATATTTATTTCAGGAAAGTGGTTTTTGGAGGGAAAAAACGACACCATGAAATGACATGTGCTATTCCCGGTGTCTGTTTTAGTATTATGTTATTGATTGATTGTTGAAAATACAAATTAATAAAATTCTAAGCCCCTCTTTTTTTTTGGAGAAAATTTTTTATTCCTTAATTTGTTTAATAAAATATTCCAAACAATTAATGCTTTTGACTGTTGGGATTTCCTGGCTGATACGGATTTGATTAGCCTTGATCTTCTCACTTAATGGCTGCAGTTACGCACCTCATTTTTTGGCCATTTCCCCTTCTTTTCCGCTCACCGTTTGATTTTCTAAGCCTATATATACATACATACATGCCTTCAATTCTTCATATCAATTACACACAAAAAATCGTAAATCAATCTTTTCTCTCTAAATAATCTCTTCCGAATTTCTGGGCAAGTATCCTGACCGTTTGATTTTCTAAGCCTATATATACATACATACATGCCTTCAATTCTTCATATCAATTACACACAAAAAATCGTAAATCAATCTTTTCTCTCTAAATAATCTCTTCCGAATTTCTGGGAAAGTATCCTGAGTTTCAGTCGGGTTTGTGAGTACACACTAACACCGGCACTGTGCTTATCTTGGAGGGCAATCGCTTCACGTTTACTATATCGGGAGGTAATGCGAATCGTCTTTTAGGTCAGTGGTTCGCCACGACACAACAATTGTTAGTTTGGTTCATGCAACATAAGATCAGTAATTTATGTTTTATTGTTTATAGGGGTGAGCAAATCGGGTACCCGGTCATAATTTTAGAAATCGCACTTGGAATTGGTTGGGACCAGGTCGGCAGGTCCAAAAATTTAGAGCCAAAATTGGAATCGATTCCTAAAATTTTGGAATTGAAATTGGAACCATCGGATATCGGTTCCGGTTACGGGTATCCAATTATATATAAAATTGTTGAAAATACAAATTAATAATAATATTTATTTTATCTATTTCATTTTTAAGCTTTTTAATACTTATAGTTTTATATGCATTATAAGCTATTTTTATTTTTCTTAGGCTTTAATTATACTATTTTTATTATTTTATCAACCAGATACATTCAATATAAATACTCAATTGGTTCTGGTTCAAAAAATTGAGAATTCAAATTGAAATCGGTTGCAACCAGTTCGTTGCTATTTTAGGTCCCGTTCAGTTCACCTTATTTTTGCTGAATTGAAATTATTTTTACTGAACTTAAATTATTTTTACTGATCTGAAATTAATTTCGCTGAATTGAAATTAATTTTACTGATTTTCAATTATATTTCTTCTTTAAGTTTACTGATTTTTACTGAATTGAAATTATTTTTCCTGAATTGAACTTATTTTTACCGAACTGAATTTATTTTTACTGAATATTTTTTTTTAAGGTGAAATGAACAAGGTCTTACCGGATATTGAAACAACCGAGTCCAATTCCGGTTCCAAACCTACCTTTTCTACGGTTTCGGTTCTAAATCTAATTCCAAGTACCCAATATTTTTGCTCACCCCTAAATTTGCTTATACTAGTACAACACTCTCTACTATAAATAGCCTGCTCCTGAATCGTGGTTTCTGGCGGGAAACACAACAACAGAGAGAGAAAAAGAAAAAGAAGAAGATGGAATCAGATGGAGCACTACCCAATTGGGCATTAGAGCCTTGCATGATGGGCATCGATGAAGCTGGTAGAGGCCCTGTGCTAGGTTTGTTTTTCCCTTTTTTTCTTCTATTTTACAATAATTTTTCATGCTTCATCCAATATCTAATTTCTTTTTTCGATAATTTTCAATTTGCTAATTAAAATGCTTTTTCTGGGTTCAGGTCCAATGGTGTATGGATGCTTGTACTGTGCTGTTTCTTTTCAGAAGATTCTTGCTTCATTGGAATTTGCAGGTTTTTCCCCCTTTTTACTTTCTTGAAAAATTTGAATAATTTTTGCTCTAATATTTGGAGTTTTATTTATTTGTAAATTAATTGTTTTTTTAAGCTAATTTGGTCTAATATATCTGGGGTTTTATTGATTTGTTGATAGATTGGTTTAATAAGTTAGATTAAACAATTAGTGCTAATGCTTGATTTTGCTGTTAATTCAAAGCTGGTAAAGTTTATTTCTTTCATTAACCGGAATGTAAAATAATTGGAATAGGCTCGTATTGGTTATGGAGGATGCACCGGTTTTCACGGCTTTTGGTATGTGGGATGGGGATTTTAAGGGTGGGTTCAGGTTAAGGATAAGGATAAAATTGATGGGGATTTTGGTTTATATTGAAATTAAGTTGGGAATGTAAGTAAATTATATATTAAATGGTGGAACTTTTTTTCCTATTTTGTTTGCAGTGATAAATAAATCATTAATGGCTTAAGGACATACTCTTCGAAATTTAAGAAATGGGTTAAAAAAAAAAATAGCTCTTCTTTCTGTTGAGGGTATAAAGTTCTTTTTTTTTTTCCTTTCTTTATTTCATTTTATTTTATTTTATTTTGGAGGAAGAGGAGATAAAGTTCTGTTTGGATTTTATCCATTTAAAGAATCTCTAGTTTAAGAGTTTTGCATTCTGACCGAAATTGTTTCAAACCAATTGTGGTATGCATGGCTCATCGTCATTGCATTGTTGTTAAAGGTATTTTTACAGGTTTTAACGACATGGCATGGGTTTTTATACGTGTCTGGTATGTGTGCCTTAGAATAACTTGTGCAGTTGTGTGAGCTATGCTTGGTTCCAGTTTTCCACGCTTTACCGAGAATTTTCATGTAGATTGTAGAACCTTATTTTCTTAAGTTGCTAATCCATTCTTTGACAGATTTTATTCATTTTTTGTATGCTTTTGGTCCATTGATTCTTCCTTTATAGAGAGCCACAATTCTTAGTACAAAATTGGCGGTTGCTCATTATATAAAGATCTTAAACTTGGAGGATTATTACTACTCCATATATCTTAATTTCATATTCTTATATTAGAACCCAAACCTGTCTTAAATATGATGGCTGCTAACATGCAGAGAAACATATGTTTGAGATAAGCTGCTCATCTAGAAACTATAGTGGTACAGTTGACAAAGTTCCTACTAGTCTACTACGTGCTTGAAAACAAGGTGTTGTCAGCCATGTTTCCAGTTTATGCTTTTGCAAGTTGCTAAAAGTCCACCCAAGAAGATAATTTTTGCTTCTTTTTGATGAAGTAGTTTATGAACTTACCCTGTTTCATTTTGGATTTCAATGCTCTCTTTGGTGCTTTTAGAATTGGTGTTGTCTTAAGTATTAGTCAAATCTTGAAGAATAATAGCTCCCAAACTTCGGAAGTGACTGGGTCAAGTCTGACATTGGTATGCTTGTGGGTAGAGCTGGTAATTAAGCAATGCATAATTCCAGAAGTAGTACTATGGAAGCTTGTTGCTAGCTTTGTGACTTTTGTGAGCAAAATTTTTCGGTGAATAACCCTCCCATTTCAAATGAATACCCTCATCATCCACTTTGATGTACCAAATAATATATTTTCTAATAGTATATCCTATTTTGTAGAAATTTTCTACATTCAATTCCTTTGAAATTTTCTCAAAACCTGTATCACATGAAATTGAGACATTTCTTAGGGATAGAGAGTTCATTATTTTACTAAATGTATCTGACTTCCTACATATTTGGTTTTGTTGCATCTATAAAATCAATTATGAAGCGTATGGTGAGATTGAGATCATCTATGATTTTTTTTACCTTAGATTTTTTATAGATATAACCAGAATTGTTTGAAGGAGTTGTGTGACCCATCCACAAGTGGTAGGTTGGATTGAATTATTTTTCATTTGTAGCTGTTTGTTTTCAAAGCACTTCGTTGGCGAAGGTGAATTATAAGATGATGCATGTATAAAGTATGATATGATCGATCTGTAAAGAAGCATGTAGGATGCTCTTGAAGTTGAACTGAGATCTGATCCGTATACAAAGGTTTGCTAAAAAGAATTTAGTAGAGAAGATTGGCCTGGATGCCTGATCAAACAGGACATGTTCCTAACATTGTATATTTACGGGGGGATCTATTTAGAGGAAGCTATCCTGAAAAAATTAATTTATCTCCTTCTGTCTATAGGTTTCTAAATTCCACCAGAAAAGTCAGAGCCAATTTACCGTGGCTTGCTTGTTAATATATGATCCTGAACTTGTGCTGTCATTATATCATGAGACACCAATTGTCCTTTAGTTCCGTTGATTTAAAACTTGTTTATTTTCCCATGGCTTGTTATTTCTCGTTGCCGTGCTTTCCCTCTTTACGTGGTTTTGACTCAATCAATAGTAAGCTAGATTTTAAAACTCTGATTGATAGGTTGAACCTAATAAGGACAGGATCAGTTGAGTGCTAGAGATATGCCTGCTGTCACAGAGAAACATCCAGGAACTAGTGTGTTGAACCCTTCTCTTGAGACCTGGCAAGTAGCTGGGAAGGGAGAAGGTGAGTATGGCAAGAAGGGTGTGCATGTTCAAGAAGATATTCTGATCAGCAATCCTTTTGAGCAACTGTACCATGGTGGTGATGTTGAAAACGAGGGTGGTGCCCCCACTCTGGGGCTGAGGGAGGATCATGGATAGGATTTTAGTTTGGAATGTGAGGGGCATTAATGGCCTCTCAAAGCAGAAGGAGGTTAAGAACTTCCTTTTGGGACATAGGGTTGTGTTGTTTGCTTGAGACAAAGCTTAAGCAGGCTAATTTTCGGGGGGATTCATGCTCATTTGTTTCAAGGCTGGGGAATTACCACTAATTTTCCCTGGTTAAGGGTGGCAGAATTCTGGTGGCCTGGCTGCCTGATTTCTTTCAGGTTCAGATTCTCTATAGTCAAGCTCAGCTTATTTATTTGAAGGTTAGAAACTGTGCTCTTTCTTTTACTGTGGTGTATGGTCTGAATGATGGGAAAGAAAGAGAAGAGTTGTGGTGTTTTATCAAGGATATTAGCAGAGGTTGCTGGGGATTTTAACTCTCCTCTGAACTACTCTAATAGAATAGGAAGACTTATATCTTTGTCTGTGATTGAAGATTTTAGGGATTGTGTGCACTTTAGTGGTGTGCAAGATATGAAAAGTATTGGGAATAAAAGGCAAGAGGGGGATAGTAGGTTTAAGGATTTCTGCTTGTCCTAGCTCTTTTGTTCATTATATGCCTGAGCTATTTTTTGATCATTGCCCTGCTGTTATACATATTGATGATATAGGGGGTAGTCAGAAGTCTCACTTCAAATTTCTGGATATGTGGACCAATGATGCACGGCTATGTCTCCTCCATTCCGTTTCCATACCGGGGACATATCGGGGACGGAAACGGGTATGGGTACATGGTGTACCCTTGAAAAGTGGTATAGAGAGCCTTTTCGAGTACGGCTTTCAGGTGACATGGGGATGTTTCGGGGACGACTTAGGTACTTTTTGAACGTCCCCTAGTAAAATTGAAGCCCAACCCTAAAAAAAAACCCTCTTTAATTACTTACCTTTGCGATTTGGAAACCCTAAATCTTAAAATACAAAGACGATGGAGTAGATTGGCGACTTGCTTGTGTAGGCCTGTTGCCGGACCACCATCTCCGACCATCTGTGACCAGGCGACCACCATCTCCGACCATCTGTGACCAAGCGACCACCATCTCCGACAGGCGCCCACCAGCTGCTCTGCTTCTTTCTCTTGCTCTCTGTTTCTTTTGTTATGATATGTTCGATTTTTTTTCTTGCATTTATTTAAGTTTTTTGGATTTTACTTTTTCTTTTTTTCTTTTCAATCATAGGTGTGATTATGTGGGGTTTTTTTTTTCTTTTGTTTTCAAGACTAAATGTGATTTTAATCATTAATGTTGTTATATTGTGAATTTTGTGATTATTTTTTTAAATTTTTTTTTATAGATTTATATTTTGCTGATTTTATTTTTTTTGGCGTATCCATGCCGTACCCATTTTTTGGAATTTTAATTTTGCCGTACCCCGTCCCCGTATCCGTACCCGTTTTTGTACCCATATCCATTTATGTGCAACCTGTGGACTTTACATCCTCAGTTTCTTGAAATTGTGAAGAAAGTTTGGGACACCAGGATGTATAGAGTGGAGATATATATGGTGGTTAAGAAGCTGAAATTGCTTAAGAAAGAGCTGAAAACTCTGCATGAACTGATTTTGCAGATATTGAGGTGCAATATGATAAGCTTAAGCATGAGTTGGGTAAAGTGCAGAAGGATATTAAAAATGTATGGCTGATACAGCTTAAAAGTGAAGGAGAGCCGGCTGCTGGCTGAATTTGCTCAAGTTAGAGAGCAGTATTTTTCTTGGCTTTCTCTGGCTGCAGGTAGGGGATAAGAATACTAAGTATTTTCATAGAAGTATTAAGATGAGAAAATACAAGAAGAGAGTGATAGCTATTAAAGGGATTGATGGAGGTTGGTGTGAGTCTCCTAAGCAGATTTCTAATGCTTTTGTGGCTTATTATAAAGGGTTGTTAGGGGAAGATCCTGGTGACAGAGTGAAGCTTTGTCCTGTTGTGGTGACGCAACTACCTCCTCATTTAATTTCATCCAAAAATCACACATCGTAAGGTCCGTTGACCGGAGGGTCGAGATTCAAATTATCATCTAAACGAAACAAAAGTGCAAATCCCTAAAATTCATATGATGGTCCCGATCAATAAATCTAGAGTAAATTACAGTAATTACTTTACGTTTTTTCGAGACTTCAATGGAATTTAAAAATTCATATGTTAAATGGCGCACAGTAAAGAATGAACCTATACCAATACCTGTAAAAACCCGTTTAAGTTGCTCTTAACACCAATAACATTTAAAGAATTATCATGAATAAATCTAGTTGGAATTAAAGGGCGAGTTTGAAGGTGTTGAAACTTATCTTGTTGTTGTGTCGTAAAAACAACCTGTGAGTAGTCATCGTTTCCGAAAATCTCGTGTTCCACTGGAATTTGTTGTTGTTGCTTCTTTGCCCTTGAACTTTCTCCCTTTTGCCTCTTTGAAGCTACCTTAGGTGCCATTGATATTTGATTGAAGCTTTCTCTAACTTAAAAAATGGGTACCTTAAAAATATGAAGAAAAATGAAAATTTCTTGTTAGAGGATGTAGAATGGTAAGGGATCACAATGATGTAAAAATATTTAAGAAATATGATGATCTAAGTAGAAAATCTAAAGAAAATGAGTATTTTGGTTGGAGTTTAGAGAGAGAAAGTGAGAGAATAAGAGAGTATGAATGAAAATAAGAAAGGAGGAAGAAAGAAGAAAGAAAGAAGTCAAAGCTTTAAATTAAAACTCATTTAATTCATACAGTCAATATGAAATTAACTTGCAACATCAACAATTAACAAGAACTAATTATCCTTCCATATTAATTTATAAATCTCTAAAACGCTAGAATTAAACTACTCACACATATTTAGATCTAATCTTAACAAACTAAATTCTAACATATTGAAAACAATAATTAAGACTAAGCACTAAAAGAGTTGAGAAACAATACCAAACTTAAGGAAATTTGTACCTCGTAATTATGAAAACTTGAATCGAACAATAACAGATGAAATGTTCTTAATACTAAAAATTTCAATAAAAACTAAAGCTGAAAGTAATTATTTAAAAACGTGCTTAAGAATTCTACCACAAAATTTAAATACTTCTCTTAAAAAAGATTACAAAAGAAAATTAAGACTTGCCTAGAAAATACACGCGCCCGATCGGGCTAATATCGAGCCGCTATACTTTGACAATTTCTCGCTGACGATCTGGACATAAAGTCAATCAGGCGCTTATCTCCTAGCTTTAAATAAACTGTCATACATAATGCAGTCCAACTCTAGTATCTCATAGCGGTTTATTTGCCTCAGTAATCACCGAAAATCTGAAAATTCCTACAAAATTCATACTAACTCTACAAACACTAGAAAACGCATATTTTAGTAATAAAATAGCTCCATAGAGCTCAAATATGACCTCGGGGTGGGAAAAAAAAATCATATATCAAATACATAAATCAAATACCAATGAGAAGTATGTGGTGGTAGCTCTTTAAATTAACTGTAGAATTAAATCTATTTTTCCATATAAATAATAATTCTAGCTGAAATAAAAGGATCAATATTACTTGAATCATGGTATCTTTTACTCTTCTAGTACTAGGGATGCTGATAGGAACTTACTTTTGCTACGTAGTGTTGTTAAAGTAGTCCACAGGTTTCCCATTGCACCACATTGACGAAATTTATATTCTAGAATGCAAATCATGTGGGTAGGAGGTGGAATGGTTTGGTTGAGGGGATGCTTTAACATTCACTACTTTATACTTTTAAAGGTGTACACTATTTTGATATATAAGCAGCTGCAACTCTTAATTTCTTGCTTAAATAGAGCACTGAGTTCTATTCCCTACTGGTTTTATTTGCTTGTAGGGATTACCTTAGGAGCTTTTTAAATCAGTTTCTTGCAATTCTAAGAAAATTTGTCATACTATTCGCTAATGTGATGAAGTTTTCTAAATAGTGTCAAATTATGAAATCTGTATGCTGTCATAGAGTAACACCACAGCAACATTCTCACCTTTTTTTTTTTTTTTTTTTTTTTTTTTTTTTTTTTGACGGGAACATTCTTACCTTATTTTATGCAAATGTATAAGCTTGTTAGCTTGAATAAATTTTGTTTTCCACCACTAAGATGTGACTACCTTTTCTACTCCCCCTAAATATATATATCAGATTCAAAAACTCTCAAGGAAGAGAAAAGGGAGGAATTGTTCGAGTCATTGAAGGCTAATGAGTCTATTGGGTGGAGTGTTGATGTAATAGATCCCCGAGAATTGTCGGCCAAAATGTTAAAGAAGTAAGCAAATATTCAATGTATATATATGTATATATATTTATTTTTTTTCCAATTGGGAGGTTTGATGTACCTTTAGTTTACTTTCTCTCTCTATTGTTCCAACAGGAGTAAGATAAATCTTAATGAATTATATTTTTTTCTTTTTCCAATTAGGAGATTTGATTTACCTTTAATTTGACTCTCTCTATTGTTCCAACAGGAGTAAGATAAATCTTAATGAAATATCACATGAATCGGCAATGGGCCTTGTCACACGAGTGCTTAATATGGGTGTGCTTCTAACACAGGTAATGAATTTTTGTTAGAAAACACAAGAAACATGTTTAAAATTGACTATGATATTCTAGATGCTAATGCTAATATTGTTTTAGTCTTAAACGAAAGTCCTATTACTAGATTGTTCAGCATGTAGAATCTGGTGCATTAGTCATATAGATATACCTATATAATGACAGCATACACCTAGTCACAGATTTGATTTGGTATAACTGTATAGTAATTTATAAAGGGTAGACGAGTAGTACTCAGAATGAGTGAGTGTTCAGATTAAAGGGTGAAGATAATATTCCACAACCAATGTACAAAGTTCATAGTGAAAGGGTTAGTTAGAAGAAAGGAATTCAGATAAGTTGCGCAAGGAAAATATTGTCATTTGCAGTCTTTTAATGATATATATACATGTATTTTTTTTATGTATTTCTTTTTTATAAGTTTTATTGTTATATAACTTAAGATATTTAAGGCATAAATTGTGCTTAGGGATGCTTAATCCTCCTCCATACTGCAATATTGAATGAACAAATGAACTATTGCTTTTACTTTGATAGAGTATTAAAAACAATATTAGTAAACCCATTTGTGACCATATTTCCTACACGCTCTTCTTGTCCTGCCTTATCTTTTCACATTTTCTTCTACAATTATGTGATTTAAGTGTGTGGGTGAGCACTG
Organism: Chenopodium album; assembly: GCF_948465745.1. Taxonomy (NCBI): domain Eukaryota; kingdom Viridiplantae; phylum Streptophyta; class Magnoliopsida; order Caryophyllales; family Amaranthaceae; genus Chenopodium; species Chenopodium album. The sequence goes on along the minus strand of NC_137846.1, from coordinate 22,583,094 downwards.
AAGAGTTGAGTAAGTATTTCATACCCTTGTTGGTGTGCCAAGTGTCCTACAACAATACAAGAACTTGGGGGTAGTTAAAAGAAAATGATAGTTAAGGCCTTAGCAGTGGTCATACAGGTAAAATATAGGGTCCACTACTTGGTTTTATTATTTTTATATTAATTCATCTTTTCTCTGTTTTGACGAGTGAGAAGTTGTAGTCACAAACTCACAAGTTCACCTTTACTTTCCACATTGTAAACGTCTAAAGGCTTGACAAGGCTGACACATATTTGCACTTAAATGTGGTTCTTCTTTTTTTTTTTAATCTGAAGCAGCATAGCTAACAGTGATGTCCCATTATAGGTCTTTGTGGATACGGTTGGAGACGCTGACAAATACTGTACGAAGTTGTCTGAAAGATTTCCATCAATTAAATTTGTGGTTGCCAAGAAAGCTGACAGTCTTTACCCTGTTGTCAGTGGAGCCAGCATAGTTGCAAAGGTATCTGTGTTTTCCTTCAATTCTCTATTGCTGAAATGATATAAGATGATGCTCATACAATATTTGTTTGGACAATTAGGTTACTCGAGATCGGGCTTTGCGTAATTGGACCTTTGATGAATCAGTAGAAAACATGCACAGGAACTTTGGGTCTGGCTATCCTGGAGGTTTGTAGCTAGAGACTCTATTGTATAAGAGGTTTTATCTTTAGGCAATCTTATCATGCCCTATAATGCAGATCCTGAGACTAAGGCCTGGCTGGAACATCACAAACACTCTATTTTTGGATTCCCTACATTGGTACGCTTTAGCTGGGGCACTTGCACTACCTACTTCAAAGACGGCGCTGAAGTATTGTGGTGAGACAGTCTACACTTTTATACTGCTAATATTGCATGAGAATGGGTCCATATATATAAAAGTGCTTAATACCTCTTTGATTTGCATATATGGTTGGACACTAGAATGAAGTCTATGAATTACTGCAAGGTGATATGGTGATGTAAAGTGCTTAAAATATGTAGCACTTTGTTCATTTGGTTGAAAGTCTTCTGTTTTAACCCCCCCCCCCCCCCCCCCCAACAAAGAGACTCAACAGGCTTTTAAAAATGATTAACAAGAACTACTTATTGTCATTTATAAAGATCAAAGCTTTTATCCCCAATGATGGAGTCAGCTACATTAAAAGGATGTCATCTCTAGGTATCTTCAACCATGATCCTCTCCTTTCTTCTTATCCTTCTTGACTCCTTCCATCCAAGTCATCATAGGTCTTCCTCGACTTCTAGTCTCATGGTCTCGCCATACGCTTCTTCCATTCTACATTTTCACATGGCCACATTAGCATCATGGTTCTCCATTTTCAACCTTAAAGGTGTTCCTACACATCCCTTTCACCATCCGCATCTCTACTACTCACCATCCAAACATGGTTTTTCTTGGAAGTTGACAATACAAACCCATAAAACAGTTGTCGTCCCGTAGAATTTTACCCTTAACACCAAAGTTATGCTCTTGTCACACAATAATGGCGTTTAGGACCTTGTTCCATTGCCTAAAGGAGTGAAACCCATTGGTTGTAAATGGATATGAAAGACCAAGAGGGATTCAAATGGCAATGTGATTAAATGTAAGGCTCGTCTTGTCGCTAAGGGCTATACTTAAGAGGAAGGCATTGATTTTAAGGAGACTTGTTTTCCCATTTCTTCTAAACACTCCTATAAGATTATGATGGCAATTGTGGCTTATTTTGAACTTGATTTACATTAGATGGATTTGGATGTTAAAACAACATGTCTCAATGGTGACATTGAAGAAACCATCTATATGCGGCAACCAAAAATTAAATTTAGATTTCTCTCTTTATACTTTGTATCAGAAGATTCAAAGAAAATGGTTTTTAAACAAGCTTCTCGTCAATGCTGCTTTACGAGTTGCATGTCTCGGGGTTTTAAGATGAATGTGATGATTGTGTATTTCCATAAGTTTATAGGGAGCAAGCATTTTGAGCTGAAAGATCTTGTAGATGCCTCTTTTGTGGTGGGAATATTGATTTAGCGACATACTCTTGGTCTATCACAAAAGGGCTATATCGAGAACGTTTAAAAAAGTTATGGCGTAGCTTGGTTACCCCCTTTAGCATTAGGGAGCCTAATGTATGCCCATATTGCCCAAGTTTGCACACTTGATCTAGGGATTTATCATTAGAAAGCATTAGAAAAGTTTTGCGTTATTATTGTCATATAAGACAAATTAAGTACGTTCTACATTAATATTGCAACAAGGATAAATTGCACATCCTAAAGCACATTTTATATGTTAAATATCTATAATTGTATAAAAGTAAAAATTATAAAAAGTTGATGTTGTAAAAGTATTTTATGGGGCGGATCTAACAAGATCCCACATGACTATAATTTGCTTACAAATAAATTAATAAATCATTTTATATGGTCAAACAAGAGTGGTGAATAGTGTAAAAAATCAGTTATTGAATAATATTGGAACGGAGGAAGTATTATGCAATTATCAATATCATGCATATGTAATTGTATTTGGTCCATGTGGGAGATTATAAGAAATACGGACCTAAATATAATAATATGCATTTTCAATACAAGTATAATTGTGCTTTTTCGCTATCACAAAATTTAGCCCAAAATAAAGCATTACCTCGTTGCACAATGATCTTAACATTGAAATCTTATAATTATTAAAAACAAGAGAGAATCTTTGTTCACTCTATATACAAGAACAAATATAGTCATATAGGGTTTAGTTTGATTCGTTACTATGACTACCATCATTATAAATATCCAATTTTTATAATTTTTTGCTAACATGAAATTAGAGATATTGTGATCAAAGCTTTGTATTGATAAACCTAAACTGGAAAATTTTCAAGAAATATGGACCGAAATACAATTAGACCATCTCCAATGGTGAGACTTGAGTGAGTTTTTTTAGGAGAGAGAGTATTTTTTGCAAAAGATACCAAAAAGTTGGTATATAAACTTAGCAATTCCAAAAGAAAGTTGCTAAGTTTAGATACTCAACTTTGAGTCTTATTTGACAAAAAGTGTGGGCCCTAATCAATATTATAATATATTTTGTAATTTATTTAAGTTTTATTTTTATTTTATGTTTTTGAAAAACTTACAATATGGATTTGGTGGGCCATAAATTGAAAGTGATATAGTATACTTTATAGAGTCTCACCATTGGGAAATTAGACTTCACATGAGTTGCTAAATTGAGAAGTGAGTTGGGTATCACCATTGGAGGTAAAAACACCTAATTTTGTGTTTCAATACTCAAAGTTGAATCTCACCATTGGAGATGGTCTTATATGCGTGTACAATACAAGATAGATAACTGCTATCATATGGTTTGGCCCACCAAAAAAAAGAAAAAGTTCGTTGAGCCTTTTCTAATACATGATGGGTGGATTAGGAAAGGAGTCTATTAATAGATGTCAAGAGTTATGGTCTCTACTAGTACATACAATAGACCCTCAAATACATCCTATACATCCCATTAGTAGAGAGAAAACTTTAGTGTGTGTATTTGCTGCAAGATACATAACCAAGAAAGGGATTTAATTGAATCATCGTAAAGTCAAGTATGCTTCTATAATAATATGTATAAGTATTATTTAAATCTTTGCAAGCCGGGATCACCGAGCATGAACAGTGTAGCCAAGAGACCTAATAAGATATTACAAGAGAGTATGGAGAATGGTTAATATTCTCCATGAAGTATCAACTAAGGCAGCTTCTAAAACCCCTTATTAACTATGGATTGGCAAGAAACATAGTATAAGGCATTTACACCTTTGGGGTTGTCTAGAGGCAAGGCCTTACATGCCAAATGATGAAAAAAAATAGGACTCTAGAACTATAAGTTATTACTTAGTTGGGTACCGTAAAAGGTCTACGGGGTATAAGTTTTTTGATTCTACATCTAGATCAATTTTTGAGATGAGAAATGCAATTATTTTTTTGAAGATGTCGAGTTTGGAGGGGAAGATAATCTTAAAGAGTTTGTCTTTGAAGAGGAATATGTTTACGCTTTTAAATCCCTTTCTTGGTTATGTATCATGTAGCAGATACACACACTAAGGTTTTCTCTCTACTAATGGGGTGCATTTGAGGGTCTATTGTATGTAATAGTAGAGACCATAACTCTAAACATCTATTAATAGACTCTTTTCCTAATCCGCCCATCATGTATTAGAAAAGGCTCGACGGTTTCCGCACTTAAAAGACTAAACACAAACATTAAAAGATGTGTATTAGCCCAATTATTATTTAATTAAATAACTTTTTCTTTTTTTGGTGGGCCAAACCATATGATAGTAGTTATCTTGTATTGTACATGCATATATGTATTCTGGTCCATATTTCTTGCAATTTCCCTCTTGGACCAAATACAATTAAATATGTGTGATATTGATATTTTCATTATACTTCATAACCTTAGGAGCTCAAAGATACCATCACAAATTTAATACGTCTTTAAGCAATTTGGTCCATCAATCATATTAACATAGAATCAAAGCGATCTATGCTACAATTGAAATAACTATATCCATCATTGGTCACAATGTCAACATGATTAACGACATGAATCATATATAGGTGTGTAGTATGAAAAGATCATATAAATGTGATCCAAATGTGCTTACTTCTAACTGGTCTTCTTTAAACTTTAGAAAAATCTAGATTATGAACTAATAGAAGAGTAAGAAAAACTGAAAATTTTAATGCTGCAGAATATACTTTTACCATTTTCATACAAGCATCATAATTACTAACTCCAACTGAAACTAGATATCCTTAGGTGGTATGACACCCATACGAGCAGTATGCTCATGAAATACTTTGGGAGGTAAACCTTTAGCAAGTAGATCTGCTACCATAGAGTTTGTGCCGACTTGCTCTAAAGACAATTGTCTACTCCACTCTTTCCTTTAAAGCTCTAAACTTGACATCAATGTACTTTGACTTTGTCTGGCACTTGTTATTGTTTGGTTACCTGTTACCGTCCAAAGTCACATCCCTGCAAGAGGGAATTTTTATGAGTGATGAGATCACTGTTACATATGTCTTTGTAGTGATAACTCACATTTAAATATTTGATGACGTATGTGATATGGCTATCTTATATTCACCCATTAAATATTAGTAAATGGCATATTTAGACATGGATTATCCATGTTTTCTTGGTGAGAAATGTTTCATTATCTCAATATTGAAATCAGATCAGATCAGCTTTAGGCTAGAGGACTAACTGTTACGTTTTGATCCCTGATGTTAGTGTGCATCAGCTGCAACTTTTGTGTTCTATCCTTGTGAGCCATTTGGAAGTGAAGTGAAAATTTTAAACACCATATAAATAAAGAAGGAACCAAATATATTGAAGGGGATGATTCCTTCTCTTTGCTACCGACCAATAAGAGCTCAATTCAGCATTCCTTGACTGGTATCTTCATTGAGGGAGAAATGGCATATAATCTATAATTGGGATTTAGCAGCAGATGAGCATATCGTTTATTGCCAGCTGCCAACAAATTTCATTTTTTGGCTGACTTGTGTTATAGGTCATTATAGTTTTTATGAGCTCTTTTTCCTCTCTTTCTTGCTTTCTCTTCTAGAGAGATCGATGTGTACATAGATTGAGATATTTCCCTTGCATCAAATGCATCTGTAATAGGCTAGCAATTTACTGTAATTAATTCAACAAGGTAGAAGATATATGAGGAGAAGATTGGCTACTGTTTGATTGAATTGCTGTCAAAATGTTACAAGGGTTAGTATCTTGAGGCTACAAGTCTCCTAAGCAACTTGAGGCTGCTAATCTCTCAAGAGTTCACTAACAATTTTCTAGATACCCTACAAAATGATCTCTCCTTTATATAGTACAAACATTCTACTCAAAAGCATGCTAATAATTAATGATTGCTGTCTTCTACTCCTAACAGAGAATCAGCTCTTCTTTCACTTGTTGCCCCATCACAAATTGCTTCATTAATCAACTGTTTGTCTTCTTCCTCCAAGGGTATGTGAGTATTTTGTCTTGCTGTGCTTGGTTACCTGTTTTAATTTGCATCCCATCTTTGGACTTGGCTTGTTGCTTTCCACCGTTGACTTCCCCTCTAGCATAGACCCGGATTTGTGGTTGTTGACCCGGATCCATCACAGCATCTCAGAGTTTTAGATGTGTTTTAATTCTGAGCTTGGGAAAAGACCCTGGGATGGTGCGGAAAAAACATTCATGATATTTATTTTCAAACATTTGACAGATATGACATTTTGCTACTCTGAGACACCACACACACACACACTTCCACACACACATCTGCTTATTTTTTTGAGGTTGCTTTACAGTAAATTAATTCAGGGAATCTCTAATTGTGTGATTGTTTTTCATTTGTCCAATATCTTCGATAGGGAAGCAGATGGTGCCTTGGATGAGGATGGTACAGCTAACAAGAATGGCAAGCGACAGCTCAAGCTAAGCAATCTAGGTTTCACAGGAGGCAAGAGAAACAGCGAGGAAATTGAGTCCAGTGGTAAAGGTCGTTGCAAGTTTTTCCAGACTCGCAAACTCGAACAGCTTGTACAATTTTAAGTTATTTCAAGGTACAAAATTATTGCTAACATTGGGATCTTCTATAAGTGAGGTTAACTGTGGAGTCTACTCATACAGGTACATAATTTGTACAAGAGTAGATATCATATATGAAGTATCGAATTGCTAATCTTTCAATGACTTCAGATTCAATAAGTTCTCTGACATTAGTAGTTATGTTATGTGTACCTGGTATATAAATTAGCAAATGATGCATTTATTAAAATCTGCTGATTTCCCATTACTTAGTTTTATAGGTAGCTAGTTAGTTAAACTCATTTCACTTTGTATTGTATGATGCGACATCTAATTTTATATGAAAATGACGGCTTACATGCGTTGCTTGAAAGATAATCCTTTTGCCGAACTAATAGGTATGCATTTATTTTAGGGTGTTAGAAAAAATTGAACTTTCCAAAACTGTAAATGATTAAATTTATTAAAATTGAATATATGCATTTACTTGAGAATACTTATTAATTTTGTTGTAGTCTTTAGTATGTGAGGTTAGGATAATGTGATGATTATTTTCAGACAGAAAGAGTGCAGAAAAGTATGATAATCTAGTCTTCACTGAGATTTTAGGCCAAGTCTTTGTCACTTAATATTTGTGTTCCCTGATGCTTGTCATTTACTGCATTTCCATCCTTGTGTTCTTGTAATCAAGTGCTTTTACTTCTGAAACAGGTGTATCGAACACACTGCTGTACAAAGCATGTGGATGTGCAAAGCAACCTGCAATGTCTGTCAACTTCAATGACTTATGATGTTATTTACTGTTTCCGTGGAACCAGAATGGAAGCATTGAAGCGTCTTGATATGTTTGTTCATATTCACATACTGTCTGCCTTGCTTACAAATGTAGGTGCTTGCTATGACCGACTGTAAAATGAGGAACTGAGGTCTGAAACTCTGAGGGTTCTCTGTAACGTTATGGTTCTGATATTTCAGCGAATTTTTCTTTTATCTTGTTCATCATTAGCATTGACATATTTAAAACTTAAATTTTCCAAGATAATAAGCTAGGTTAATCGGTTAACACGAATAACGTAATAAGGATTGGAAGATTCCTTTGGATTTTTCTTTTTTTATGTCACAATTATTTACGAAGTATATTACAAACCAAACCAGAATTTATAACTGATGCAGATCAACTGTAATCTCCAATAGTGTTAATTAAGCATGAAAGCATTCAGGAATGATCTCTTCGATAGTCATATGATTCAAGTAGAAACATGATTACAGACCATGCATGTCAAAGCTCCTATTAATCATCAAGCTGATCGGTTTTGTGACAAAAAAACTGACACAATATTAGCAGTAGTAGTTCTTAAACCCGTCATTATGTTAGCCAGTACTTAGTAATCTTTCCTTAGAGAGAAGGTTATATTATACCAGTATCTGACTAAATTAAGCTATTAAGTTGCATACTTGTTACAATATATCTGTAAACTAAACACTTCAATGAAATAATATATCTGGAGATAATGATAGAAACTACACGAGCAAAAACAATCAACACAGGGGTGCGGACTGGGATAACAGTCTCTCTTAAATAGCAACAGGGCACCAATCGCATACTGAAGTAATGACCTCCATGTGTCAATATCCCAAGCCAAAGTAAGCTCTAAGAATGACCTCAATGTGTAGACCACCGTAGTTTGTGAAACTATCAGGCCCTTGGTGCCTCCAAATTGCCTACTGCAACTAATTATTCTAGGCCATCTCTACCAAATGTAACAAGCCGACAGATAGTCTAGCCCAAAATATCTGATTGCTCGCGGACAGAGGCAAAATAACAATAAAACTTCAGGCCTTCTTAGCAGTGCTGTATCAGGGTTGTTTCTTTGTTGACATCTATGTACCATCCTTACAGTAAAACATCATCCAATAGGAAAGCTACTTTAGTTCGTAATTTAAACTAATATAAGCTCAATTTAATTTAACTTTGGAAATTAGTCTTGTTATATTATTCTTGGCCCTGCGATTGTTAAGTCTGTTTAAACACGTATAACTGGGTTTAATTAGTACAATATCCTCGATTCTTATTTTTAATGTCTCGAATTGGATGGATTGAGCTTTAAGTTCGGTCCAAGGGGAGTTAGAAGCCTATTTTTTCACTGCCTTCCCAAATGCTAAATTACAGAAGCTGAAGTTTTTAAGATTCAACCTTCCAATGGACCACCTTTTCTTTGTTTACAGCTGAGCATTAATGTTTATTTCAAGCTCACAAGAAACATAACAAAACCTGAGAAAGACTGATGAACACTATTAGCATGCTGAAGTTGCAGTTGGAAGTGTGGACACCTACTCCATGGCGTTGGTGATTACGACTATTGACATTACCAGCTCCATTGAGCGGTCTTCCCTGTTGTACATCCCCTGCACTGCCTCCACGACCACTACCTCCTTCACCACCGCCATGGCCTGTTCTTATGTTCTGCACAAATCCATTCTCTGTATGGTTTTTTTCCTGCAATTCAGCTACAAACACACAGCAATCATCTGTTATCTATTGCATTATGCAATTTTTATGCATGTGCACAAGTGAAGATCGATTGGATTTTCTAGAACACTGCCTGTTTTCTGATTTTATGTATCTCGTGGTTTTATACAACTTTTCCTTTCCAATAATATTAAAGCCAGGTTCATTGTTAGTTACTACGCCGTATCTGCAAGCTTTGGAATACATAAATATAAGGTACAAAATTTTACTTCAGAGTTTCATTTCATATTTCACTAAACCTGCCTTCTGCATTCTCATCCTTGTGTTTCGAGACATGTTTATTGACAAATTAAAATTAAATCTCCTATGAGATGAATAATATTCAAGCATAAATTAGATGTATTACTTGTAGACTTACTGATTATTTTCATTTCTGACTAATGTTAAGTTTACATACCTACTGGTATATGGGATCAGTTATATTAACACTGAACTTCACATATTATACTGTATAAGGTAACGAATCGATCAACAAAAAAGTTTAAGAAGCCATGAATGTGTTCGGTGGGGAACCAGTATTACTGATCAATTTTTTACTTTATATATGAAGTATTACATTGAACATCCAAAGAGAGAAAAGTGAAGAAGTATGCTTGATTGAATATGTTTAATGCTTTTGTAGAGCAGAAATTTCATTACAACAATAAGAATAGATGAAGCAGTTGGAAATACCAGAACTGAAGCTTGTATGAGAGGAGGGCGATGCTGTCGAAAGCACAAGATGTAAGTACAACATCAAGGAGAACAAAGCCACATTCCTCATCCCAATTTTTCATATATTTTCAAGTTATATCGTTTCCTCTGCTATAAATGGGGTTATATAATGGATGACTTGATGACCTTTACAATGATGTTAGCCATAATTTTGCTACCACTAGTCCAAAGAGCAAAATAAAATAAGTAGAAAGGAACAAATGCTTATCCACTTATTCCATAAAGCAAAGGAAACAGAAGTGGCTAGTGTATGAAAATAATCATAAAACAAAATTATACCTCATTATTCTTTTTGTCTATGTTTTTCCTTTTATGGGTGGAAAGCTAAACTCTCTTAGGATGCTATGGGCAGTCGGGCCACCTGTAAAAGGCAATTCTATCTGTTGGCTACTTTGGATGGATGATTACTACGCCATATCTTGGATGATAAAACAACTAACTATTAGCTAATGTATTTGGAACAATTGATTTTGAAAGTCCATGCATAAATTATTGTAAACTACACTATTTTGGAACAACTGCTTGGCCATTTTGATATAGATAATTCCCACCATATTTACAATGAATCTAATCGCGTAGTAGATTATGTTGCAGCTTTGAGTCACTATATGCAAACTCATTAAGATATAGACTCTTTTGTAGACTGTAAATTTTCTTATTTTATTTCTTCTAATGCTAAGTTAGGTTTCAATCTTAAGTTAACGTTTGTGTTTCTTCCTTTAAAAAAATGGTCCTGGACTCTTTAACTTAGAAAAATCTACATGACACCTTAATGTTTACAAAGTACTTCATCCATTTCCGTGTATATTCTTGTTTTTGGGAATGGTGGATAATGCTTTCTTACTTGCTTTCCGTTACTAGTTGACAGAGTGGCTCCAAGTGACAATGACTGAGGTCACACAACTAAGACGCAAGGGGACTTGTAGTGGATGGTTACCACATTCACGTCTGTCTATTCTGTGCTTCATGTCCAACTTTTCCAGTGGTTTGAATGGTATGGGTTTTCAGCCTAGGAAGGGGATCGAGTATTAATTGCAGAACCATTCCTATATCAGTAAGTAGGAGAAAAGCATGGTTTCGGTTTTCATCCTAGTTCTCATTTGAAGCTAAATCATCTAGTTTTTTCTGATGACTTAATGCAAGAAGGCATGTGGGTAGGCTAAGCCAAAGCCTGATTTGGTTACGACAGCAAGGGGGCATACAACTATCAATAGATAGGGAAAACAGCACCGGTGCTGCACCAAGCACACTAGATATAAGTTCGGGAACTTTAAGGGCTTACTTCGGAAGAGGAGTTCACTACTAAAGAAGTGTTAATTTGGGAGGCATATAACTATCATTTGAAGCTAAAGTATTGGCTTGGGTGGATGTGAGGTGATCGACTTTTAATTGATCACCTACATTTACTTACTAGTTGTATAATAAGGAAATGTTCATGGCAAGGATAACATTTGGACATTTTTTAGTACTAAAAGGGCAAGTATAGATGGTGAAATTCGAGGATAAAAATTAAAAAATTTAAAAGCATACAAGTCCCAATAAACAAACCCTAAAGAGCAATTTTATACTACCTTCATTATCAAAAGAAGGTTATGTTCGATGATTTTTCATATTTAACTTTATAAAAATAGGAATATTTGTTTTGAAAGTAGGTAAATATTTTGTAAACAGGAATAATTGTATTAAGAATATGTAATTATTTTGATAAATGAGGATAGTTGTATGGAAAATAGGTATGTATAAGAAAAAAAAAATTTAAATAATTATTCTAATTTAAAAAATAATTGAATCATAATCATTTAAAAGAAACTTCAAAAAGGACAAATGTAACCCTCTTTTAGAAACAGAGGGGTATTATACATAAAAAATGCATCAAACTTTCTCCAAATATAAAAGTAGGAACCCTCGCATGGCTAACAAATCAACAATGTTCCGAACATAACAGTCCTAGTCCTGTATAACAACACACTGTAAAACTTTACAATCCAATTGAACTGGCAGAGATTAAAAATATTCTTCATAAACAGAAAAAATACATCCTTTTCTTTTCCATATAAACTGAAAAGGGTCACTTAAGTTTCCTAGAAAAGGACGTTCTATATATTTACACTCAGAAAGCCATGTTAATGCTGAAAATAGCTAATCTGATCTTCAAGTTCTCCCATTCACTTTGAACTTCATTGACAAAGCCAACGCAAATCGTACATACCCCGGTAAAGATGTTCCCTAGCTTTGTATAATGAAATGAAAGTGCACGTTGGTGCTGTCCTATCTGTATTGAGAGTTGTTGGAAAGCCTTAATCTCTTCTTTTAAAATCTAGCTGAAAGGAATGAAAAAAAGCATATCAACCAGTGGAATAGCTTGATAAAGGCAACATTCAATTGCTAACTGTCAAAGTAATATATTGAACAAGGACATCTGGAACTAACTCTGGAAGTTCTTTTAGAAACATCAGCTTGTAACATCAAATTTCGAATCAGATGAAACGAATTAATGCCAACTAACAAGTATTTTTGTGTTTATATTCTGTCTTTCGAGGATGTGGTGGGACGGGAGGGGATAGTGGTAGCACTCGTAGCAGTTATTTATGAATCGGTATTGTTGATTTCCATTACCAATGCCAAGGTCCTAATATTTAGTGGCTAAAAAGGTCCATGCTGATAACAGTGATAAGCTCCTTAGTTTCTATGAAAAGACCTAAATCATTTGGAAGCATTTGGAGTAAGGAGTTAATCCATTCTAGAGAGTTTTTCTCATAAAATGAGTGATTAGTGACATTGTTTGAAATATTAGAAAAGGTCAGCTTACTCAACAAGTACACTTAGCATGGAGGCTGTTGTTTCCTTGTCAGTGCAGCTCATCACCAAATCCAAGTACTCCATCGCTTCATGAGGAAGTAATCCATCGATGAAAAAGTGGAATAACTGAGAATGAGTCCCTTGCATCACAATAATACTCTGTTCAACAATTTTTCTTTGTCGATGCTTGGTCAAATCAGCTGCCTCCATCAGCGGTAACAGATTTTTCTCTTCTTCATTAAAATGTTGGCTGCAGTTCTCCTGTTTTGCCCAAAATGATTAATATCCCAGAACCAGAAAGCTAATTCCTCAAATAGTATGAAGCACATCATGAAAATTCATTCTTTGTCAAATTTATCAAGGACTCGTTCACAAGCTCCAAAACAAATGAAATAGATTTGATTAAAAAAAAAAAAAATAGTAAAATACCTGCAATGTTTGCAGTCGAGCAGTAAGGCTACACAAGGCCTCCCTATGGATAGAAGTACCAACATTCAGAACTCCCACGGATTTGATATCTTCTTTTATTCCATTCATTACAGGCAGGTCCCTTGCATGTTCCTCAGTCACACATCTACATATCCCTGCATTGTTTATCTATATATCATTTTCATAATCTGGAACATATAGTTTACAGCCATAGTGCAATGTTCAGCACTTAAATCAAAGTAACATAATTTTCAACTAACCCCCTGGATCATCAAATGATAGCAAAACAAAAGGATTGAGCATAAAAAAAAAAAAAACAATTTGCATAGAAAATCTTAGTACATTAGCACAGTTGCAGGCTGCTTGCAGCCTCAGATCAAACAACTAATATGCAATAGTTTTAGCACTTGCATAAACCCGCATTAAGAGTAATAAATGTAGAGACAACGGCTACAAAAGCAGCTGGAATTCATATACTACCTCCGTTTCATATTATTTGCAACGATTTGACATAAAGTAGAGAGGAAAAATGTCTAATCGTTGCAAATAATATGAAACGGAGGTAGTATCACGGAAAATGAATAAAAGACCACTCAGGAGGCAAACCATCAAAAGGTAAACTAGCACTGGTGGTGGCATATTAGCCCACTATTCAATATTACAGCAAATGAAAGACTAAATTGTGTTTCCGTTTTTATACCTAGTTTTCTATGGTTCTGGTGTCACTTGGTACAATGTTAACATGTACAGTATTGGAGCTATTTGAGTTGTAAATCAAAGGAGGCACGTAAGCCTGTAAAGGTGAGATTAGTAAGACTCATGTTTGATCCTAAGATCTTACCCATAATCAAGCTAAAAGCCAAGATATGTAACAAATTGTCCAATGGAGTACAGAACCATCAACACCACACCAAACCAATACTCGAAGCACTATTTAGAGATTCTAACTTCATTCAAACCCAAAGAAATTGAAATACAAACTAGGAAATTTATTGGAAATTTGGAAGCACATTACCATGTCTAGTGGTTATAGTTAATGTATTGGCTAAGAACCAATCTCCACCTCCAGTCTTTCTCAGTTAGTCCTTACATAAACTGAAATCCTCCATATACTTAATTATATCTACTCAATTCCAAGATGCCAGTACCCTTAAAATACAACTCTAGCTTTGAATCTTGGTAATGCAAAAGGTTTATGATTAGAACAACAATTATCAACTCAATGCGCAGCCTCCTATTGAATAGCTCAAAGTTTAAGTTATTGGGCTTTCAAAGACTCACATAGCACGTATGTCTTCGATATCTTTCTTAATCTCCCCCTGACCTCCTCCTAATACAATTCTTCCTTGTACCTGTTATTCTAATGGGAATTTTTCCCTGTACTAATACTCTGAACTTTACATTTACCATACCATAAGTCCCACAATTAATTTGACTGATTCCGCTTAGCTCGATAGCAATAAAGCCCACCCTAAAACTAAGAATCTAAACCATCCATTGCAGGATCACAAGCTTTAATCCAACTTACAAATTCTTAGTAATTCTTAATAAAATTGTTTCACATTAATTAAATGAGCAACAATAAGTTAAGTGTGGATGTATCATGTGCATGATTCAAATTATAGTTGTGTATTAGTGTATAGCACTACCTTAAAATTGTGCAACAATAACTTTCTCAATTTACATACATACAAGTATCAGATTTTCAATCTACTTTTTTGTGAGTTATGCTAGAAATTTTGTTTTCCCATACAAAAGTTGTAAGTTACTCTAAACTTCTAAAGAGTGCACCAAGAAACATTTTAACTAAATTAAAATTTACTACAGTAATAAAAATATCATTTTTAAAAAATTTGTGCTGATCACTCTTTCCTTTTTTTTTTTTTTTTCTCAATATTTTTGAAATATCCAGATATTCAATTATTTCAATGTCTAAAGGCCTTTATGTAACAGTACATCCTTGTCACACTAATACAATTGTACCAGGCACACGAATACACGATACACCAACGCTCGTTTTTAACTAATTTGACTTTCTCCTCAATCGGCCAAGGGTACGAAATTACCAATGTACCATGTATTAGGGTGTATAAAAATATTATAAATTAAAAAACGATAGTAGAACTTAATTTTAAATAATTTTTAAAATTAAAAATTGACCTGGATCAGAAGCTTGTAAAATAGGAAAAAGAATGCGCTCCTCCATCTGAGCATGCTCAAGCAATACCTCAAGCAACTTCCCATAACTCTTCCCTAACTTACTCACCTCCATTTTCGGAGTCCCGACACTCGGATCAACGGCTCCTACTCCACCACGTGTTGAAAGATCCAACCCCCACCTCACCAACCTCTCCAAATGCCACTTCATACTCTTATGCTGAAGCACAACCATTCTCACCACCACCCAAAACGCCGCCGTTTTATCCTCCTCTTCCCAACCACCTTCCACCACCCCATTCCTCTCTCGTTTAAACAGAGCAGGACGAGGGAGCTTCGATTCAATGTACTCCAATATAACCTCGGACGGTCCCGAAACCGATTCAACCGTATTGAAACGGACTGTAAACTCCGGGGTTTCGGCCCGAGGGACGAAACGAAGGGAGAGTGGTTTGAAGAGAAGAGCAAAACGTAGGTATTGAGTAGCAGAGTTATTTGGATCACCATATAGAAAAACAATTGGTGGGGTTGGTTTCCCGCCAGCTAAATCCTCTGCTGGTGCAATTTCTACTAGACACTTCTTGTTGTTATGCTTTTTAAAACAATTTCCCATTATTTTTGATCAAAATTCAGAGTTTATGGACTGAATTGGGATTTTTTCTGGGTATTGAAATTGGGGGTGATTAGCGTAGGAAGAAAGATGAAATGATGAGTAAAGAAAGGGAAAAGGGAATGATGGGGAAATGAAAGAGGAGAGAGAAAGAGAAGAGAAGGGAAGATGAAGAGAAGAAAAGGGGGAAGATGGAAAGCTTGAATGGGAAGTGAAGTGAAAAGGAAAGTGGCATTTTCGCTCGCTTTTTTTTAGAGGAGAGAGAAAGGCAGATACAGAGAGAGGCGCCTTGGAGCGTGCCATGTTAGCTGTTTATTACCTTTTTGAGTAGATGTTGTTAGTGATTAATCTGATTATAATCATGATTTAGACCAGCATTATTGGTAACTATACATACTCGCTTTTACTCTCTATCTCATTTCTTTTTTTGATACGTTACCTTTTTTTCTTTTTTTTTTTTTTTTTTTTTTTTTTTTTATCTACATTACTTTTTTACTAACTCTTTTATCTAGTTTCCGAAAAAAAAAAAAAATTAACCAAATATAAGTTGAAGGAAATTTTCTATTTCACCCAAAAAAAAAAAAGTCCCAATTTCTAGTATTAATATTACCATCTAAAAAAATTATTTTAAAATATCACCTAAAAGACATACAAAAAAATAGATTTTACCTTCACTTAATACTACCGTTAAAAAAATAATTAAAAAAAAAAATTAGATCTAACATTTTAAAAAAATTTCTTCGATTTTCGTGCCAAAACATGTTTTAAGATATTTGGAGGGTCATTTTTTACCTTTGAATCCAATTTGAGGTCAATATTTACAAAAAAGCTAGTGTGTGCCCCGGGCGATGCTCTCGGATTGCTAGTGTGTTTACTTCTTTAATTTGATAATTATGTTCGACTGTTTGTATTTATAGTTAGTGTATGGTTCAGGCTCGGGTGTCACTTTTTTTTTAATACTAGGGGAGCCTATGCATGCGATGCGCGCAATACATCTAGCCATCGTGAGAGTGTTATGTATTTGAACCTCATAGTTTACGGATTTTTAGTTGCATTATACTTGTATTTTTTATACTTGTATATTCCCTCCGTCCCAAATTACTCGCAACGGTTTGACTTTTTACACTATTCACACATCTTACTTTTACCATCTTTTTTAGCTATTATATGAAAGTCAATGTAATCATGTAAGATGTTGTTGGGTCTATTTTAATGTATAGTTTCTTAATATAAACTTTTTATAACTTAATTAAATATATAATAAAAGATATCAACGGTCAAACATGTGCATCGGCAAGTGTGTCCAGTCAAAATGTTGCAAGTAAACTAGGACAGATGGAGTATTTTATAATTTCAATTTATTTATAAGGTAAGATGAAAGACCCTACTGAATACCTCTTACAAGTTTAGCTAGTCTAACTCCGCAAGTCCGCACTTGAGAGTAGAGGGGAGAGATAAGGGAATCCCCCTACTCCCAAACAATTTGTAGTTAGTGGGGCTCGAATCACAAGGTAAGTTCCCCACCAACTCCACCAAGCTTTGCTTAGTTATTTGATAATTTCTATTGATCAACCTAATAATACAAGTATAATGCAACTCACCAATGTATTCCTATATTTTATTGTATTTTTTATATATATTTTTAAACCTCTATTTGATTGTTGTCCTTGATGGCTTTATGTATGTCTTTTGTTTAAGTCTCTCGTAAACAACATCTAAAATAAGCTCCTTCTCATCCACCAATTTAACAGTTTGAACCTGCAAAGATATAGTATATTATGTAAGATCATGTTTGTTTTACTTAAGTGAAGATAAATCAAGATTATGAATATTGATGTAAATTTTAACTGAGAAAAGAATCAAGATTTACAAATGAAATGATACTATATAAACTCAACAAATTACAACAAGATTTACTAATTAAGTGATAGACATACTAATATGTTCCATGGCTGCACTGATAAACTTGAGAGTGTCGTTTAATATCATTACAATTCCATACTATTACCCTACTACCTAAACAAGAACAATTTGCGGATTCGGCAAGCCTAAAGAGCAAAGAAAGAACAATTTGCGAATTCGGCAAAGCCTAAAGAGCAAAGATCAAAACCAACATTAGAAATTAAAATGAAAATTCAATCGATTTATATCGAAATTTCATTTAAAAAATACATTCTTCAAACCAAAAGATTTTTTGATTGTTCAATTCATTGAGCCCGGTTCATTGCTTGAATGTCTTAATGTGGATTGAAATCTAAATAAAAAATAATTACCACGCCTCTATTTTTGAGACATGCCAATATTATCAATCAAGATTATTATAAACAATATTCAACAAACAATAACAAAAAAAATAAAAAATCAACTCACTAATAATAAAGCATAACAATTAAACAGCTCTTAATACATGATGAATTAATCAAAATCAAGCGAAGATTACAACTTTCTAACAATGCACTCACCATTTGCGGAAGCAGAAAATAGGTCATCATCCTTATCGCGGCGGTAGGGTGGTGACTGGGGGCACCAGAATGGAGATCGCCTGACATGTCATTAGCTTTGAGGCGTTTTCGGTGACCAGAAAAAGAGTAGGTTGATGAAACTAATTGAAAGTAGGAGCAAAAAAAAAAGAGGAAATTCAGAAAGGAGGAGTTTTGGGGTGTTATGATGGAGAGGAAGATAAACAAAGAAACATTCTATGAGACTTTGAATGGAGAAGATGAACCAGTCAGATAGAGCCACATTGGCCCAAATAGAGTAAAAAGATACAAACAAAAGGTTGAAACATATCAAAATTTTAATTGGGGGTAAATAGGTAAATAAACTTTTTAAGGGTATAACAGTCTTCACACTATTCATAAGATTATTTTTCCACTTTTTATAAGGTATAAGGAAGAAAGGATATTTTTCCACTTTTTATAAGGTAGGGAAATAAATGAATTATATTATCTCTAATTTCTTTAATAAACAAAAGGATAATATAATATTATGTGAAATTTGAAACATAAATAAAAGTTGGTTGAGATGATAAATGTTTTACCTTTATGTATCGGAGATTATGGCTTCGAATCTAGCTTAAAGCATATCTATCTATTATTGTCTATACTTAGTATTTTACATTATTAATTTTTTATTACACTATTTTTCTTTAATTCTTTCATTAAACTTATACTTCATCTTCCATGCACACTTTATCTTCATCCCCCCTTTCAATTCAACCTTTCCCTTTTCTCTCTTAAATTTTAGTCCCTCCACCTTCATTAATCCTCATTTTCAATCAATGTTTCAAAAATTTAATTTCTTTAATCAAGTTTTTTATTACACATTATAGTTGTATGGGATAGCTCCCGCTGAGCTATCACCGGGCTCTCGGCTTCACTCTCGAGGTGCTCACTCACCGCTGGAAGAGCACTTAGAGGGGCTCACCAGCCCGATAGAATCAACCTGCGGGCTGACCTAGTGAGACTCCACGTAAAGGAGACCATACACCTATAAATATGAGATAAAGTACAACGGAAAAGAGGTTAGACACACAATCCATTACACTATCTATCTCTCTAAGTACACTTTATCTCTCTAAACACATTCTAACTTAGGCATCGGAAGGGGGTTCCTCGAGCCACCCCCGAGGGAAGTGACGTGTGTTGCCGTGTGCAGGTCACCAATAGGACCTAGGGACAAAGAGTAGCATCAATGGGCACCTCCCCAAACTCTATAGGTTCAATAGGGCGAAAAGTACTGCCAGCTGAGATAGAGGTCGCAGAGAGAGGATTCTCAAACGCATCACTTAAAAATTGGTGGACACAGTGATTGAGCTCACTGGAAATATGGGTGCTAGTTTCCTTAGTAGCATTCTCACCAGGAAGTCTAGTATTCACTAGTAGAAAAAGTGTCATTTATAACTAGCGAAATTGACTTTTTGTAACTGGCATGGTTGGTTGAGAATGTCACCGTTACAACTAGTGAAAATTATTCGTAAGCGTCTAATGTTAGTTACAAATAATGAACTATTCGTAACTGGCTTAACCTAACGCCAGTTACAAATAATCTATTTTCCAAATTAGAAAGCATACTATTTGTAACTTGCGTTAAGTTACGCCGGTTACAATTACGGTATTATTTGTAACTGGCATAGCCTAACACCGGTTATGAATAGTTATTTATTTTTTTTAAAAAAATCTATTAGTAACTAGCATTAGATTACGCCAGTTACTAATAAATAAATAAATAAATATATATATATATATATATATATATATATATATTTTAAAAAATATTTGATTTTAATACAATTATTTGGTAGTATATCCTATCGAATGACCCATCGTTAAATGGGTTAAAACCTGTTACAACTCAACAAACAAAACACGTACTCCAAATAATTATAATACAATTATTTGATCCTGATCAATTGTACAATGATTAGATTAATATTAATTGCAACAAGGTAGCATAATTAACAGCACCAATTAAAGCAACAGCGATAACAGCAACATAAGTACAGCAAGCGACAACAACAACTTAATTAACAATGAGAGCAGCAATTACAGATTGAGTACAAGCAACCTGTAAAATTGTGATGTTTAGACCTTGGGAAACTATTTCGAGCATGTTTCATTAGAAAATTGTCATAATATACAATTGTCATAGTACAATTTACTCTACAGAAGTTGTACTACAATATCATATCACTTGACTTAAGCTACATTTAGACTTAGCATTGTTAAAATAGAAATTTATCCAAACAAGAGACCATCAAATATCCCAAAGAACTTTCTTAAGAGCTTGTAAAACACATAAAAATAATAATTTATCATATACTTGTTTTATACGGGAAAAATATTATATCCTCTATTTATCATGCAAGATACAATAGCATTCTCCTACCAAGGGAAATAGGGAATAGGAAATGCAAACAACCAATATGTTCCACTTAATATCATAAAAAAAAAATTAAAAAAAAATAAAAAAACAATCACATCAATTTTTTTTTTTTTTGACACAGGCAAAAGCAGAAAATAAACAACTAAATTAAGCTAAATTATTAAAGAACGTAGATGTAGCAGGTCTTGAGTTTATAGCATTTGGAGCAGCCATCTTTGCTATCTTATGAGCCTCTTCAACCTTTGATCTTTGTTCTTTGCGTATTTTACACCACTCCAAGTTATGACCTATCCTACCTATTTCATTGATCGTCCAAAGTAATATTTTTTCTTGTGGCCCCTTACCTTGTAGTAAGTCCACCAGCTTGCTAGCATCTGTTTTGATGATTATGCTTTGGAGGTCAGCTTCCCAGCACCATGTAATTGCCTCTAAACAGGCAATAGTTTCTGCCTGTAAGGCTGAGTTTGCTACCCCATAGGAGCATCCTTTCATATTTGTCACAATTCCATTATACTCCAATACCCATCCTGCTCCCCTTCTTTTTGTAGCTTTGTCCCAAGCCCCATCAATTTGTATCGATATTCTTGTTGTGCCTATACTCTGTTTTCCTATGCTTGCGATTTGGTAGCCCGGGGGACTGCTCACCTCTCCCTCTGGTGGATGTAGAAACTCCAGTTCTTGATAGTCATTATGCTCATATTCATTTTGATTTTGCATACTACTCTTCACCATCTCAAGTATCCTAGTTATATGAGTTATAGTACCATGGAAACTGAACTCGTTCCTAGCCAACCATATTTCCCATATTGTGGCTAGGAAGGTAGTGATACGATTACTACCTTTTCCATCCAAGCTATAGAATTGCTGGATATACCGTTTTATCCATTCTTTGATTGAAATACTCGGACTTATAGAAGAAATAATGCCGAGGCTTCCACATTGCCACACTCGTTTTGCTACTATACATAGCCTCAGAGTATGGTTAATACTTTCTTCTTCTCCGCAGATCTCACAAGCCCCACTTTCACATATGTTACAAAAGTTTAAATTACTTTTAACAGCTAGACCATTATAGAAAATTTTCCAGACAAAGATTTTCCATTTGGGTAAGATTTTTTGATGCCAAAAGAATTTTAAAAACTTTACCTCTGAGTCTGTAACTCTTTCATTGGTTGCACTCTGACTTATAAGAAAAGCATAGCCTGATTTTGTAGTAAACTTCCCTAAGTTTGTGTAATTCCAATGTAGCAGGTCTTCCATTTCCTTCCCTGGTAGCTCCAAAGCCCCTATTTCCACAGCATCCCTTGCATTGAAAGCCTTTCTTAGCTCCCTTTCTTTCCAAGTCCAATTTGTCTTGTTAATAAATATGTCAACCTTCCATCTCATTGCTTGTCTCAAGGTAATATCTAAATTAGCCTCTGGAATCCTTCCATTCACCCATTTATCCTTGAACACTCCTATTTTCGCACCGTTTCCAAATGCCCATGCGTGCCCCTTCATAAACTGTAATTCACTCTTACGAATACCCCTCATCCCCCAAGACATATTTATGTTGTTACCCCTCTAAATCTTACCAGTCTTGAGCGTCGATCCACCCTTTGTAGAGAACACTTTTGCCACTAGTAACTGCGGGTTATTATGCATTCTCCACGATTGCTTCATTAGTAGTGTATCATTTAGGACAACTACATTTCTAACCCCTAAACCTCCCATTCCACGAGGAAGTTGAACAATGTTTTTGCTTACCTAGTGTATTCCCTTGTTTCCTTTATTTCCCCATAAAAAGTTATAAATTAAGCTCTCAATTTTTGAAACAATACTACTTGGTAGCTTGAAGCTATTCATCACATGAGCAGCCATTGCAATCAAAACCGTGTTTGCCAAAATAATTTTAGAGGAGAAAGATAGTTATAAGAGTTCCAAGATAAGATTCTCATAGCAATTTTATCTACCACATATAAAAAATTCGAGCTTTTGTTACCTTTCAAGTCGATAGGTACCCTAGATGATTATCTAGGTTCTCCATATCCCTCATCCTTAGGATGTTCTTAAATGCCAACTTATTTTGGTTTGAGGTGCTTGGGCTAAATTTGACAAAAGATTTGTTAAGGTTTAGTTGCTCCCCGGATATTTGACAAAACCGCTGAACAGTCGACACCACTTCTTGGCATGCCTTCTTTGAAGCTTAAAAAAAAGAGAAGTGCGTCATCCTCAAAGAATAAGTGACTAATTCTTGGTGCATTCCTTATAACTTTAATACCTTTGAAGAGGTTGATATCCTCTCCAATTTTCAGCATCCTCAAAAGTATGTCCATACAAAACAAGAAAAGGTATGGAGATAGCGGGTCTCCCTGTCGGAGCCCACATTTTGGTTTGAAGGTATCCGAGGTCTTCCCATTAATAAGGACCTTATATGATACCGTAGAGAAACATTGGGAGCACAAAGAGATCCAATGTTTTGGGAAGCCATACTTTCTCAAAACAATCACTAAAAAAGCCCATCTCACTCGATTGTAAGCCTTGCTCATATCCATTTTTATCACCCCTAAGTCTTGTCCTTTTTTCCTTTTATTTATGAGATTAAGGATTTCATCGCTTAGAAGCGTATTATCTGCCATATGCCGTCCCGGCACAAAAGCATGCTAATATTCCGAAATTAGATTTGGTAAGACCTGTTTGATCCTATTTACCATACATTTCGAGATGCATTTGTATATTGTATTGCAAAGACTTGTCGGTCTTAAATGTCCTACCTCTTCCGGATTATCCACTTTTGGAATCATAACAAGTATTGAGTGATTCCAAGATTTTAACAAGAAACCACTATTAAAAAAACTAGTAATCCCTTTAACCACCGATTGCCCAACTGTGTCCCAGTGTTGTTTAAAAAATTCTGCATTAAAACCGTCCGGCCCCGGGGATTTGTCATTTTTAATACTGAACATGGCATTTTTTATTTCTTCCGAAGTAATCCTTTGCTCGAAAATTTTCTTTTCTGATTCCGTAATGCATGGTAGCTCTAATTCCCTTAGAACAAGATTAATTTCCTCTTCTCCATTACCATTAATACTTGGTTCATAAACACCTTTTAGAAAATCAAACACCACTCTGGTAACATTTTCTTGCCCTTCTACCCACTCATTGTTAGAGCCCTTAAGCATAAATTTTATTTCTATTTTGTCTTTGTTTAACTTGGGAGAACATCAGTTTGGAATACACATCCCCTTTTTTTACCCATTCCTTCTGTAGTCTTTGTTTCCAATATAAGAAATCCACATCAATTTTGCTAATGCTAGAATTTAAAGTAAGCATAAACTCATTACCTTCCTCAATGGTACTTATCCTCATTGCTTCCTTTTCAAGTGTTTCTGAGATATTGCTCCAATTGATCCCCCAAAATTTTTTATACTTTACACACCACTTCCTTATTAGTGGTCTTAGCTCTCGTAATTTTCGCTCCACAATGAACATACTGGAGCCCTGCACTTCATTATTATTCCAAATACTCCTAATCAGCGAGCTAATTTCCTCAAATTTGAGGCACCAGTTCTCTATTTGATATGGTCTTTTGTTTGTTGTTGTAGTACCACTCCTATCATAGACTATTGCCCCATGGTCTGAAACCGTGAAAGGTTGATGGTATAACCTTCCATTTGGGTAGTTATCATTCCATTCTTCATCCACGAAGGCCTTATCAATACGTTCCATCACAAGTTTGTGATTTCCCCTTTTGTTTGTCCAAGTATAAGTTGGTCTAGCAAAACAATCACATCATTTTAAAGTGGCTAAATTGTATATCCAAAATCCACCACCTATTAAATGGTAACCTCACAAACCAATCTCAAAAATCTTAATTAGCTCATGGGAAATCTTAAAAAGTTCCAACAATAAAAACAAATTAATTTCTTAACTTTTTGAATCTTCAAAATATTACAAAGCCAGTGCAAGGAATTATAAAATGAAATTAATCAAGTTGGATGGGAGTGAGGGAACTCCACCCCAGACTAACAAAGACACACATAATAAGTTCTACCAAGACCTATAATGATAGGGAAGTTGAGAGCCTAACCCCAAGAGCATTCACCTCAGTAAGAGAAAATTATTGTAATAATTAAGGAAGATGCAACATAAAACTATACAAGTATATGCTCCAAATGATAGGATATACTTGTACAAAGAATGATGGGACTAACCTCAATATCTCAAGATATAGAGCACAAAGTATCCTATGAAACCATCCTCACTTTCTACAAATTCAAGAGGGAAAATAGATACCAAATTTTTCATAAGAAATTCCCGTATAACAGAGGAAAGAAATACAGTATTAGGAATTTAATGTACATACTCATCATCTCTGTGCCTTTTAGTCGATAGATCACAGCTTCAAAGGGCTTGTAGGAGACAAATAACCAAGATTAAATGTTGATGATCAATCAAAACACCCTTCATCATCTTAGTACTGAGCTGAAAGATATAAAAGACTGGGTAATGAGCTACATGAGTTGACCAGGCATAACGAGGCTCATGTTGCTGGCGTGTTTTTCAACTTCATAAATGGGTTTCTGCAACAGGGGATAGACAACAAAATCATGTATCATACCTAACATAGTATGAAATTAGCATGAAAAATCAATATAATGTTAGAAAACCGAATTGGATTTCAATGTTCTTAGCATAACTGTAATGATGAAGAACCACTTTCTTATAACGCATAGAGAAATGAATAATGAAATCCTGAAAGTTATTACAAGAGCAAAAACAACAATAACAAATATAAAAGTCTGAAGCAAAGTCAAATCTTACTCATAATCAGTCGAAGTTATCATAATTACTCTTATAATAGGTTTGTAGTGATGCTATCAAATCCACCTTCCATGACATAATAATTGATCTTGACAATTAGATCATCGACTTCATAGACAAGTTCATATTTCTTCCCCTTCACTGCCTTAAGGACAGAGCAGTTGGTGGGCTGAAACTTTTTTGACAGTTGAGCTATTGTACTCACCTTTCTGAAAGGCATCTGATACTGCATCAATTATATTGTAGCTCTCATTTACTGCAAGGTAATTTCCATTCTAGATCAGCATCAAAGAAAATAAAAGATCAAACCTTATTGAAATCTTAAGTCCAGTGTCACAGTCATATAAAAGAGTAACAACTTTCACTCAACACAACTACTAAGAACAAAGGCCAAAGACAATCAAACAACGAACGAACAAGCAATAAGAAATCAATGTTAAATCTACATATACAAGTTCCATCTATTTGATAACCTTGGTAGTCTAGTATACATGATAAAAATAAAAAAAAAATAATAATAAAAAAAAAGTTCAATGCAAAATTTTGCTAGTGTACAAAGGTAGTCTAGTGTAAACAAGCAATGTCAATGTCAAACACCTACTACCACATCGGAACTAAATGAATCTAAGCCACATCGGAAGAGCTACTACCACATCAGCACTAAGTCAAACTGCAATCTAGTGTACAAGAGCAATGTAATCAGAGGAATTCACTTGTACCATGAAGCTAAGCCACTGGTCCTAACAAGACACTTACCAAAACAGAAAAGAAAAAAATCGAGCAAAGAATTATTGTTTTAGTGTTCATTCCCTCAGGAAATTTAAGAGAAAAAAAGGTTCCCAAACACCAAAAACACTAAATACATAGCATCTATGTTAAAACCGAGAATATATTGATGAGACTATGAATTAGCTCGAGTTAAAGTCAAAACATAGCATCTATGTTAAAACCGATAAAGTTACATCGATCTTAGACAACAATTTCAATGTTGATCACCAACATGCTTGAAGCTACGTCATTTACATTGCTCATTAAGTCTAGATTGATAAATTCATTAACTTCGGAATTCATTATTGATATTACGATTATATTTTCAATCAATATTTATCACATAGCTAGCTAGATATCTGACAAAATCCTAATGGTTTTATCATCCTCTATTTTCCAGCCTGTATTAAAAGTAGGAATATTTCTAAAAATTTTGTATAACATACAAATTCTCATAATCTTCTGACAATTTACCTATATTCTACATCAAAATATTTGTCTTCATATATACAATTGTTAGGAAAATATACATCGATTTCCAGATTACTATTCAAAATTCCAATATTTAGTTATTCATTTCGCTTTCATGATTCTAATAGAAAACAAGAAAAAATTAATTCAAATTTCCAGAAATGTAATGCAAAGAAACTAATAGTCCGTATATTCGTATAGTAATAGATTACTACTTGAAAAAAAAAACCCCTAACTTGTATAAAATACCTCAATTTGGGCGAAAATCGGTCCTCATTTCAACATAAATCAACATCGAACATCAACAAATGAATTCAAGACATTATGAAATTGAAGAACCCTAAAACTAAATTACTCAAAAAAGGAAAATGTAAAAATGAGAAAAGTAACCTTGAGAGAGACAAACGCGAAGAATAATTCCGGCAGAATGAGAAGGTGGTCGGAGCAAGGCGACGACAACTGGAGGTGTTGAGTCGATGGTGGTGATGATGAAGGAAGTATCAGCTATGAAGGTTATCAAATAATCGAGTAAAATTAATCGAAAATTTATAAATTAGGTGGAGATTGAGAGCATACCTTGATGTTATTCTTGATGAATAAGCTTTAGAGGAGTTTTAGAGCAGTTCCAGAAGAGAAAAAAATTGTGAGTTTATGTGAAAAAAAATGGGGAAAAATATTGAAGGTGAAGGAGGAAGCACGGAGCCGTGAACTATTCTAATAATTTCCAAAATAAAAAGAGTGAAATTAGTAACCGACCTAAATAAGTCCATTATAAGTAATAAGGTTAACAAAGTTTGACTTATTATTTGTAGCTGACCTTCATTGAGCCCGTTACTAGTAGTTGGTCAGCCTATCATTGACCTACTACTTGTAGCTGACCTTATTTATGCCAGTTACTAATACTATTTTACTTGTAACCAGCACTATTTATGCCAGTTACTAATACTCTAGTTATAACTAACGTGAGTTAAGCCAGTTACTAATAGGGCGTTACAAATAGCATTTTTTTCTACTAGTGATTGGCAGAGTGAGAGGCAAAAGGATCTAACATAGAAGAGGTGTGAGCCCCTTTTGCAATAGGCTAGTTGGCATCAGCTGAGGGAGAAATCACTAGGTCATCTTCCAAATCAATAACTGCATGATCCTGCTTATGTGACCCCACAGGCTGAAAGTGCCCCCCTCTATAGGAACTCCGCAGACGGCCTCGAAGCCTAATTGAGCGAGGCGTAATCTTAGGAAGCTCCATGATAGTCTCGTCAGGTAGCTTAAAGTCAGAAGCCTGTAATGGAAGCACCAATGTTAGTAGAATAGAGCAGAACATGCTCAGTATAAGTTGTGGGTTTTTCACCCACCGCAGCATCAACCTCAATCTCCCCCTCAGGGGGAAATTCGAGAATACTGTCAGCCAAATTATCATCATTATCATTTTTAGGATCACCAGAAGCTTGTGTCATTGGTTCATTTACTCGGGAAGGCTGAGGTGCCACCCTGTCGAAAGCCGCAACAGGGTGCTTCTCAAAAGAAGAAATGCCCTGCGCTAGTAACGCCTCACATCTCGAAGTAACTTCCTTAGGCCTGTTGCGGACTTCCCGCTGATTTCCAACAGTAGAAGATGAAGGCTCAGCCTTAGCTCGGCCAGACCCTACCTGGTCAGCAGTGGCCACAATACTAAATACAGCCCTCAATTCTGCATGGGCCAATCGAATTTCACCTTTCAAAGAACCAGCATGAACCTCTAAGGTTTCAAATAGTTCAGGAGGGTTGTCAGAGGTAGCACTAATAGGATCCCTCTAATTGTCCTTCAGCCCGAGAATACGCCTATCCAGCTTGTCATAACCTGAAATAACAAGCAAGAAAAGAGGAAAAAAGAAAAATATAAGGACAAAAAGCTGACAGGCATGAAAAAGAGGAAACGCTTAGAGAAGACAAGGGAAAACATACCAGACTCATGGGTAGAGCACAAGCGCGTAGCAGAAAGCTGTGAGTTGCCTACAATGCACAGAGAATTGGGCAGCTAGATCTTAGGGAACTATGAATCACCTGTACCCGCTCCCTGTAGTGTATCAAAAGCATGCATCTCCCAGGAAAATTCAGAGGGAGAGACGGTGACCCCAACCATATTAGTACGAATCAGCCGAAAATTATACGGCACAACAAAGGAAGAAGGTACTGCAACCCAGAAAACTTGCCAGTCTATTCCCTAAAGCGACCAAGCTTGGGATAAGACAGCACTTTGCCCTCCTTAGGTGTAATACCCCGTATTTTTGTACGTATTTTAATTTAAATAAGTATCTTGTAAACTATTTAAATAATTCAAAATGAATTATTTGTGGCATTTTAATTATTTATTTTAATAACTTTGAAAATATTTTATAAAAAGAAATATTTTATAAAAGGAAAATTTTTAAAAAGTCAAAGTCAAAAACAAGTTTGAATAGAAAAGAGATTAGTAAGGATAGAAAAGGTAATTTAAGTATAGAAGGGTTTCTAGAGAAAAAGGGGTATAAGTATTCAACATATGTGCAAATATTCAACTTTCCTAGAGTGGGTAATACCTAAGGTAATTTTCTCTCCCTTCTCTCTTATTTTTCTTTTTCTTTCTTTCTTATTTCCCCTTCCCCTTATTTTTTTAAGCACCACCGCCAGCCACCACCACACCACCAGCAAGCCGCCGCACCACTAGCAGGCGCCAAAGGCAACACCGGCACCACCAGCAGTCGGCTGTGGTGTCGGGGCTGCTGCCCGGCGCACACACATCGAAAACATTTTTTTTTAATTCTTTTGCTTTAATCCTTAATATAATTATTAATTATGGGTTTTATGATGATTTTCATGATGTTTAATTATAGGTAGTATGTAAATAAATTTTCAGATTTGATTTTTAATTAAAAAGTCCCAAATTGAAAACCCTAGGTTTCTAAATTATTGCATATTAAAGGAATTTGATTTTGGGTGGTTTAAATCTTTGATTTGGGGGTTTTAAAACATATTTACTGCTAGTTTTGATGACTTAATAAAGCTGGAAATTTTGTTAGTAAGTCATAATTGAGTTTCTTGAAGGAATTTTTAATTGCCCATTAATTGGGATTAAAGTAAGGGTTTTAAATTAATTTTCGGCTTGTTTTAAATAAATTATGAGTGATTTAAGGAGGGTATATATTGCTGGAAATTTGTGTGGAGTAGATTTTAATGCCTCTTTATAATTTTGGATTATAGGAGACTTCCAAGTGAGTGATTTCATATAGTCGTGGCGATTTTAAGATCGTATTCAAGGTACGTTTGCGTACTTGGTATTTATTTGATGATGTAGGAACATGCTAGACTTTGAATAATTAATTCCAAATAGTATCATGATGGATTTTGATTGGAATTTATTATTTGGTTGATGTTGGTGATTGAATTATGAAGCATGGATTATTTGTGATGGATTAGTGAATGAAAACAATTAATTTGGCATGTTGTATATGAACCACATTTTTATTATTGGCATGATAGAGAGCATGTTTAATTAAACTAAATGTTTAATTTGGTTTGGAATATTGAAAAGGAATTTTATTAAAGTTCATATAATTTTTATTGATGCTACAAGCATGAGGAAAGAGCTATTTAAGTGTCTATGTACACGAGGAATAAATTATATATTGGTGCCTTAGTGCACTTAAGGTGTTTCTAACACCGAGGGATAAGAATTTTGGCGCATTATGCATTTAAGGTGTCTTTGACACCGAGGTAGATTAAAAAGGGTTCAACATTAAATATTATTATGTGGTCACTAATTATTCAAGAATTAAATTGGTATGTTTAATTGTTTGAATAATTATAATGTTTGATTGTGTTATGGTTTGAGAGTCATCACCGAGTCTAATAATATGTAAATAACGTAAAGTAAAAGAGATTACGCACCAAAACTCTTGGAACGTATATACCTTGAGTATGAACATATGGGGGGAGTTATGGGGTTTTATATTTAACCATAACTTCTACTGAGAATACAGGACACTGTATATTCCTTTTTATTATTATGCGTAGGAATTCCGCCACTTACGAGTGGTCTTTTATACTGGCACGGTTAGCTCCCGTGTTAGTACCCCTTTATTGGGGCAGGTTAGGGGGGAAACTCGTTCGATGCGTAATCAATGCTAAATGAATAAATTAGTTATTTAATTGAGGGTCGTGTTGTTTGTTGTATGCTTGTAAACAGGTGCAACAAGGTAAGTTGTGTGATGATAGGTGAAATCATGTTAGTGTGTTTTATTTACGCTTATGTACTCAACATTGGTGATTGTGTGTTTGTATGTTTGTTTGGCCTTGTCTTTACTTTGGCCCTACGGTGACCCATTTCTAATGGAGAGTAGTGGGGACAAGTAGAGAGAAGCTTTCAGGTGATGAAGCATATTCATGATGGGCATGAGTGAAGAGTAAATCATGCTTAGTTTCCATAAGTTTATGATGTGGTTTATTGCTTTGATTATTTTATTATATTATGTTTGTGAGACTAACGCAAAGGTTTTGATAAGGGCCTACAATGGTTCCAAGTTGTAGGTTGACTTCGTTTGACTTTAATTTGACTTTACTTTCGTTTGGTTGACCTTTAAAGTTGAATTGTTTTGAATGTTTTTAAAGATAGTCTTCCGCTGTGTATTTTTTATAGTTGCCTTAGCCGTTTTCACGGTTGCAGTAATGTCTTAGATTTTCCTATTTTGAGTTTTAAAAAGAGCAAAACAGGTATTTTAAAGGAAAGGAATTTCTAGGGTGTTACATTAGGGGCTACATAGTACCAGCGGATTCAGAAGAACTAGAGGACAATCTCTTCAAATTATCGAAGACTTGAACAAGCGCAGCGACTCTGGATAACGTCGAAAACGCAAGAACCACAGCAAGCATATCAAGGTGTGCAAGGAAGCAGGATGTAGCAGAGCGATATAAAGATTAAAAGTGTGAAAAACTTTGTCCAAAGTAGGGTTCAAAGGAAAGCGCAAGCCCAAGTTCAGCTGACAAGCGAAGACAGCAATATGACCAACAGGGGGAGTAGACAATTTAGAGCCCTCAGCTGGTACGACCAACCTGTAGCCTGGCCAAAACCCATAAAACTTCTTACCCACTGCGGCCAAGTCCAACCTCTCAGCATCCTTACGCTAGTTGGAATCCAGCACGCAGTTCTTGGGACCATGGCATCTCTCATCAAGGTAGAAATCAGATTTTCCCTCTTCCACGAGCTCAACAACGTAAGTGGGCTGACAGTCTTGAAAAGCCTGCTCGTTGGGAAACTCAGCCACCCCGCTCATGTTCGCAGCTGGAGGAGGCCGAAGACAGTGAAGAAGTTGTAGAACGACCACACCCGCACTACATAGTGATCAAATCAATTCACATCATCCATATCACCAAGCCAAGCAAAACTGTTTAAAGGTTGTACATAGGGAACGAGGCTAACAAGGGATATATCAGGAGGATTGGCCTTAACCTCATCAGCTAATCGCTTATGGTGCAATGCGCGCATTCTCAAACGAATAAATGAGGCATGGGAACCCCATCATGAGTAAGTACCCGTTCGCAATAAGGATTAAAGAAATCGGGGTGAGTTTTAGATCGAAAAGGGCGAAAAGCACTGCCTGCGGCAGGACGACTACTACCTAACCTAGATGCAACTGGTGGAGTCGTAGCAGTACTCGCCCTGCTCCTAGCAGAAAAGGGTTCGCCTGGCTTAACTACTTGCAAAGGAATGGGGGGAGAAGCAGGGGAAGTAAAGGAAGTGCGCACAAAGTGCTCACCTGAGTGAGACGGCTCAAGGGAAGAATCGGACTCGGTACGCACAGAAGGGGCACTCATATTTTGGCTGTCAATAGCATCAGACATCCTAAGATCTACAAAAACAAAAAGCCTCCAAAGAAGACGAAGAAAATTGGGTGAACAAAAACAAAATCAGTTAAGCCCCATGAGCAAATGTAGAGGAACAAAGCGAAAAAAGGGGAAAGAATTGAAAAAACAGAGGCAAAAAAGCAGATATAACAATAAAAAAGGAAGAATTGGACAAAAACAATCAAATCAGAATAAAGACTCAATCTTGCGAAGAAGAAATTCAAAAGAAAAGCAATTGGGCAAACAAGTACAAGAAAGTACCTTTTTGACAAAAGTCGTAGAAGCAAAGAAGCACAACAACAATGGAAACACCAGAAATCCAAATGAAGGAACAAGGGCTTCGAACTACAACCAGAAAAATAAGAAAAATCCCAATGAAGGAAAAAGACGGGTAGGAAATAAGCAAGCAAAACACAAAATTAAGAGCAAAAACAAAAGCGAAAAGGAAAAGGAGAAAGCGAAGAACTTACAACAACAACAGGGAGCAACGAACGTCCGGAAGAAGTGATAGGAGCAAAAAGTTTGAAAATTGAAAGAGGAAGATGAAAAGTGAGAAATGAAAAAAGAAGTAAAAAGGGGGACAATGAATTAAATGAAGGAGTTAATGGACGGTTTAGCTAAGCAATAAAGCCAAACCGCCATGTCGCTTCAGTAAAAATAAATTGACCCTCAGATGGCTGACACGCGTCCCACTCATGCAAGAACTGTTCCCGCCTTAAAAAAAATAAAAAAATAAAAAAAGGTCATTTCTCAGACTTCAACCGGAGTAATCGAAATTCCTCCCTACACACTTGTCATTTTTTAGACTTCAGCGGGAGTAATCGAAATTCCTCACTACAAAAGTCATCATTTCCCGAGCTTCAGCGGGAGTAATAGAAATTCCCTCAGGCATGCTCACATGTCCTCCAGGGGCAGCTGCAACAATTAGCACCCCCTGACACCTTGAGAGCAATTTCCTTACCATGAAGAATCAACCATTGTCATCACACAGCAGCACACTCCTACTCAACACTTCTCAGCATTACCTCCCAAGCCTCAGAACAGTTTGATCAATACTGAGACTTGAGGGGCTAGAGGTATGCAGGGTGACTCAGCCAGACGACTGGTTGAGCAGCACTAATAAAATTGCACGTTCAAAATAGCTGGCATAAGTAACCTCATACCACCTCTTGAGGGGCTAGTTGTATAGGATAGCTCCTGCTGAGCTATTCCCTCTCGGTTGAGCCCTTCCTACGGAGACACCATCATTCGGACAAGAGTCGGCATGAGTGACCTCATACCACCTCTTGAGGAGCTAATTGTATGGGATAGCTCCCACTAAGCTATCACCAGGCTCCCGGCTTCACTCTCGAGGTGCGCACTCACCGCCGGAGGAGCACTCAAAGGGGCTCACCAGCTCGATAGAATTAGCCCACAGGCTAACCTAGTGGGACTCCATGTAAAGGAGACCATACACCTATAAATATGAGATAAAGTACAACAGAAAAGAGGTTAGATACATAATCCATTACACTATCTAAATCTATAAGTACACTTTCTCTCTCTAAATACATTCTAACTTAGGCATCGGAGGGGGGTTCTTCGAGCCACCCCCGAGGGCACTGACGTGTCTTGCCGTGTGCAGGTCACCAACCAGACCCAACCCGTACTGGTCGGAACCCTTGGATCCGTACCCGGAACAATAACCATAATGACTTATACATATTTCCTTATTAATCTTTCAGTGCAATTCTCTATGAATAACCTGTGCATTGCACGGGCCGGGAGGCTAGTTATCTACTACCTCCGTTTTTTATTAATTGACACGTTTTGACTTTAGCACTATTCACCCACCTCCCTTTGATCATGTTTTGTGATTTATATGTAAGGAAAAATATAGTCAAGCGAGATCTTGTTAGATTCGTCACAAAGTATATTTTTATAATATGAACTTTTTATAATTTTTGCTTATTGTTAATTAAAGATATTAATGATTTAATTTGTGCATTGGCAAACGTTGCAAAAGAAACGTGTCAACTAAAAAGAAACGGAGGAAGTATTAAAAAGCGTTCCTAAAACGGAATATGTGCCATGTGGCACTCTTCACATGTATTAGATTTATGTCATATGACCTTTCACAGGCATTATACTAATGTTCTAATCATCTTTGCAATTGTTTAATCATGTTTCATATTGAATCAAAATATACTACAAGGTTTGAATACAAGACCAATAAGAATTAAACTAATGTTATAACCATCTTCGCTATCGATCGTTCAATCATGTTTCATATTCAATCAAAATATACTAAAAATACTTTGTATTAAGTATCAATTTCCAAGAACTTATTTAGTTTCATATTTATTATTGTTCACTCTTATTTTAATTATATACAAGTAGTTTATATTTTATAGGTCAAATAATATTTGTTAATATTCAAAGTAAAATCCGGTGCATCGCCCGGGGTACACACTAGTTTTATTTTGTTAAATGAGAAATGGCAAGCTTACGTAGCGCGCATATACTTTGAATAGTGACGTGGCATTGTGACATGACACATATACTTTGAAAAGTGACACGTGGCACATTTTCTTTGAAAGGAACGCCTTTTAATATATAATGTAGATGTAGATGATTTATGTCTAATTAATTTTTAGTTATTGACTTTTAGTTGTACTAGTCAGTGACAGAACTATCTTGTGTCCGTCCTATAGTCCTATACAACACACACACATCCACACACACAAAAATGGGTTCAAATTAATTACAATATACTTAAATACTGCGTAAAATACTAAGCACATTATATGTTCAAGCGTTACCTAGTGGTTGAAAAATTACTTTTTATATCAATGGTCACATGTTTAATTCTCTTGCCAACATCTATTTTTCTTCCCCCTCCCCCCCTCCCCCTACCCCTACCCCTACCCCTACCATATATTATCCAAAATACCAAAAACAAATTAAACTTATCGTGAAAACTGTAAGATTACGCAATAAGCAAGATTACTTTTCTAGTATAGTGCATACACACCTTTTACTATAGCCACGTTTAATAAAATTTCAAAGTTTCACTATTCATTTTGTAAAAGAAATGGATGAAATCGTATTTGTCAAAGGCTTTAAGTAATGACCTATTTACAAATTTTTAGATAATTTTTCTTATGGGTTCGAAATCACTAAACATTTTTTGTATCCAATAGCATGATCCAAAATAACAATTATAAGGATTGATAACTAATAATTTAGGTGTGCACCTGTTAAAAGAAATATTCAAATGAGTCTTTAAATTTGGAAAGTCGTCTATTACATCATGAATTTGATTATTATACTAGAAAAGTAATCTTGCTTAATGTGACCTAACTAAGACGTAGACTCCTTAGACTTCATGATCTAAGACTTAGACTCCTCTGCATCCTTAGGGTTCTTAGTTATTTGGTTGAGTGTATTTACGAAAGAAAAAAAAAAAAATTAAAATCCCTATTCACCTTACTCAGTGTTTGGTTACCTCTTTTTTCAAACCCTTAAATCCTTTAATCCTTTATCCTTATATTAAACTCAAAATGACTATGCCTAAGTATTGAGAGTTCCCCTATCATTCTCTACATAGTTTACAACTCTCATCTACTATACAACCACACTCCATCACTTGTACTTCATTTTGTAATCACTGGCAACCACTTCATCACTACCACTTGTCCGATAACTTCACACAGCCATAACTATTGATCAGCCACCACCATTACCAGCAACTTACCAAAATAAGGTTTGACATGTTGGAGGCTTCTTAATTAGTACTCAAATTCATATTCACTCATCGAGCGGTGGTAAGAGATGAGAAAAATGGTAATGTTGTTTATCTATTATGTGTGGGATGTTGAGAAGTGCCCCGTTGTTGTAGCTGCATAGTCATGGGAGCAGGGAAAGGGAGGAGAAAGAGGTTGTTTTCCCAACATTTTATTCCCTATTTTTCAAACAAAATAACAAGTTCCCTTTCTTCATTTTTTTCCCCTCGTTACTATTTCTTATATCCATTCCTTTTCCTAAAATGAACCAAACAGCTGCTAAGAATTATAACACACGATAGATAATACGAGTAAATGGCTCATCTTCTCCTTTGTCAATTTATTCAAGTTCTGCTACCATAGACATTACAAATAAAAAATACTTCAGATAGTAATGTCTACGAAAAACTTACGGTAAACATCAGAACAATACATTTCAGCAGTCAACACATTACTTCATTTACAGAATACACAAGTTCATGACCCCTTTCTATAGTCAATTTTTCTTTTAAGTTTTGTACAAGGAGAGAAAAAAATTCAAATAAGGTAACTACGAGACTGCAACTGTGGAGTTTAGGATCCAGTCTTGATTTGCTCCCCAAATAGTCAAGTATCAACATTTGAACCCTCGGCATGCTACTACCCACACTATGAGTATGAAGGCAATAATGGAACCTCCAACGATTAATTTCAGTTGAACGTTCTGAAACCACATCTTCCGCCGCAACTGCCTGCCCTGCCTCTGGAAGCTATCAGCCTGTGCAGACAAGAACATGGTCAGAGAGAGTTTTACATCAACAAAATTTAAGATCAAGACAGTCATAAGAATTAAGATGGTCAGAGAAGTTTTATATCAAAAATAATTAAGAACAAGACAATCATAAGAATTCTTAAACATACCTGAAACTGAAGATTTTCGGTCTTATCCACAAGGAGTTCAATCTTCTCCCCACGATCCAGAACCTACAGGATCAAAAAGAAATAAAATGATGAAATATCAAGGAAACAATGATAATCCATGCCACTCAACTCCCTCTGAGAGAAAGAAAGATGTGTAGTGGGAGTCCTGGGACGAGGGAAATCAGAAAAGTAGTCGAGGTAGAGCAGAAAGTATTCAGTAAACAGTTCATAAACTCAACATTATACAATGGAAGACATCTCTATTAAATCATTAATCATAAGCAAGTCGTAGCATTTTTGTGATCAGTACAATTTAATTACTTGTATTGCTTTTCCTTGGGTTATTTTCTTCCTAAATTTACAGAGATCAACTTCCAGTTTTTTGCATAATTTTATGTTGCCCAATGACAGCAAAAGATAACAAAATCTAATCATGATTCCCCTGTCATCGTGTAAAAGCAGTTACAGCAGAAAGCAGGTAGGCTACTGCAATTTTGCAAATTTAGGTAGGCTACTGCTTAGCTTCTAGAACCTTGAAAAAATTTCTAATGGGAGAATCACTACATGGGGCAAATTGCAAATGTAGGTAGAATACTGCTTAGCTTCAATTGTTGATGCGAATCACCTACATGGTGTGCAAAATTCTTATTTACCATGTTGATCAAGCAAAGATATTCACTCAGCCATTTCACCATCCAACAGCAGCAAGAAGGCCAAGGATAACATACAAATTCTTATTCTTGCAACATGTAAAGAAAATGAAAGAGCTCAAATGCTTCTTCTTCCTTTACTCTCCCTTTCCTTTCTATTATTTATATCACCTAGAACACTAACACTATTTTTTCAGAATAGAGGTCACATCAACACATTGAGAAAAGTCAGAGAACCAGTAAGTCAAGAAACTAGGAAATTCCTGAAGTGCATGAAGTCCCAGTTCACCATATGGATTGAGCAAATAGATACCACAACCCATATTGTCAATGAATTTGTAGATGAAAGGTCAATAATATTGTGCCATGTAGATGTGTGGCAATTTTTACTTATAATTGCCCTTTGAATTTGAAGGTAGGCGAGCTCTATTATACATTTAGAAGAGAGATCATTGGAACTTGAGGTTAAATAATATGCAACATCATACATTTTATTATGCCTATTGAAACAAGTAAATACTCAATAGATCAAAATGACCCATTAAAAGACACATAGGGTCATAAAATATTGACAGTGTAATAACTGTCCTTCTGAATTACCTATAGCGCCTCAGAAAAATAAGGACATCAATTGATGTCAATAAAAGGATAAATATTCTTCCAACTCGCGTAAGATGAAAAGGGTGAAGCAGTAAGATGTCATGTCAAAAACTTCCTACGCTATAGTCCCTCTGTTGTATAAGTTGGCAAACTTTCAATTGTTGATATAGGTAATACTGCAACGTATCATGCACAAGGCATATACTGCGGTAGTAAATAAGGTGGATCAAATCTTTTAATTGATTATTTTTTTACAACAAAAACCAAAAAAAAAAACTTCCTAAAGGTTTTTATATTGGTTTCAAATTACCACAAACTTTTTGGAATCAGAGAATTCTACAACAAAGTTCAATGTAAACAAGTAAAACATCTGAATAAGTAAAAGTGTTCAGTATCTTCTGAAATCAAATAAAAAATGAAATTCATACTTGTCCAATGCTTTAATTTAAGCACATACATGAAATGAAACTCTATGGATCAAGGGCTGGAAAAAGAATAATCTTAATAGCACTAAGAGGCAGTGATAGTTTAATGAAATGAGCAGATAGAGTCAATGTTAAAGAGAAGCAGGTATGTATGTCATGTGGCTACATGTCCAAGCATTTGACATGACCCTAACAAGCATAAATGAAACATATTCCTGTTTATAAAGGACTTTTTGAATAAATCCTAACTTACAACAACATAAACAAATTTTAAGATCACTTGATTGAAATCATACTGAAATGCTTATTTGAAGAATATGTGAGCACATATCGCACATACTGCACACATTCTTCTTTCACTTCCTTGAGTTCCTTCTTTTTTACATTTTCTTCTACAATAATTTGGTTCAAAATGATTAAGTGAGCATTAAAGTGTAGGGTAAGGATTCCATAACCTAGTTGGAGTGTCAAGTATCCAACATGGGAATGGAAATGGAAGGCCAAAATAACATAGGATAGAATTATACTCCCTTTGTTTTCTTTTAAATGCATCACTTTAACTTGTGCACTATTCAAGTACTAACTTTGACTTATATTTTTTACCTTATATATAATTAATAAATGTCTATTTACTGAATTTCTTTTTTTTTTTTTAATAGTTTTCAATAATAGGCAATAAAAGAAAATAATGTTCGAAGTTGTGTCTTGGCAAATATGCTAATCAAAGTGATGCATTTAAAAGAAAAATTGATGGAGTATCCATTAATTCAATAAAGTGTAAAGAAGCAAGATGGTTTGGAAAAATCTTAAAAACATGTAATTCAAACATCCAGTTTTCAAGAAGATTACACACACACACACACACAACAAAAACAAAAACAAAAAAGAACATGCATAAGAAGGTTGGTAAAAAAAAAGAAGAGGGGGGGGGGGGGGGGGGGTTTAACTATCTTTCGCTTAGGCAGATGAAATAATCTGCAAGAGAATATGCTTTCTTCAGTTCTTGTCATATATAAAAACTATCTATTTCACCGATTCTTGGCTGATGAAGATGTTTGGTAATCATACACGTATTTTGCCTGTTCTAAATGCTAATACACTATTTGGGGCCTTATTGTATCTCTTTTCTACACAATGTGTAGCAGTATAGAGAGCCGAGACTATTTGCTATTAATATATATTCTCAAGACAGTTAAGTAATTTAACAACGTAAGCATAATTTCACTTCAGGACAGGACAGATATGGAATAACATCCACAAGCCTGAGCTCCAACCAAAAATAAATCTAGAACCCAGGTATATACTATATAATCGCTACCATCTTAACAATTCTACAAAATGTGTAGCAGTATGGAGAGCTGAGACTATTTGCTATTAATATATATTCTCAAGACAGTTAAGTAATTTAACAACATAACCATAATTTCACTTCAGGACAGGACAGATATGGAATAACATCCACAAGCCTGAGCTCCAACCAAAAATAAATCTAGAACCCAGGTATATACTATATA
The DNA here is from genome assembly GCF_948465745.1 of Chenopodium album. Lineage (NCBI taxonomy): Eukaryota > Viridiplantae > Streptophyta > Magnoliopsida > Caryophyllales > Amaranthaceae > Chenopodium > Chenopodium album. The sequence goes on along the minus strand of NC_137846.1, from coordinate 22,542,629 downwards.
ATCGCTACCATCTTAACAATTCCTAAATAATGTTATAGGTTAAGTTTTCAACTCAATTAGAATTGCCCACCTTCTAGATTTGATTTATCCCATTTTAGTTCCACTTTGGTCAATTCATATTGTTTGCCCCTAGACCGAATATGTACGGGCTCAACTAGAGCTTGACAATAGTGAGCTCAAGCAGCTTAACTTGGAGATCGCAACTTACATAATCAATAAACCCACTCAGCCCAAGTTAAATAGACTAGTCCAAGATTATTTGATCAAGGCCGAAAACAGCAAAGATTAATCAGGCATAAAGTAGTAAAAGTTAATGCCCAATGAAGTCACAAATACATTGTTTAAATAACTAATCCTAACTTCCTCCCCATTCTTCCGAGTCCTTAAGTCTCTAACACAAGTAACTCATTTTCAATATCTCGGCTATTCAGCCATAGAAAATTTTTCTGGTAAGACGTTTAGCTGGTGTGATTGGAGAAAACCTGAAGATGGTGACTAGCTTGTTGGAAAAAGAGCAAAGAAGCGGAGAACTGGGATCACCATTGTTAAAAATCTAGTGTCACAAAGTTGAAGCTTTAGCACTTGAAGATGCAAACCAAAAAAAAAAAAAAAAATATATATATATATATATATATATATATATATATATATATATATATATATATATATATATATATATATATATATATATATATATATATATATATATATATATATATATATATTGAAGGGGTTCAAAGACTATATGGCGAGTTGGGTGAAGAATAAAAGAGAATTTTTGGGGTTTACAATTATCTGTTTTAAGAACAGAGAAAACTAATGAAGGGTTAGTATTCCCATTTATCACTAAAGTAATATTTGGTTGAGAATAAGATTCAATTTCTCTGTTAATGGATAATATTCTTCCATTGATATAGTATATGAGTTCTTTCAAGCTTTTTTATGAGAGGATATTTGGATTTTGGGATTCAAGGAAGGATAGAGAGAGAAAACATGACGTTTTAAATGGGAGCAACATTTTTGGGAATGGATTGGGAATAGAATTTTCCCATATTGTAGTCATATCATACAATGTAAGTAGAGCACTTTTTAATGGATCAATTGTAATTAACATCACTCAAAATTGTTAGATTTTGTAAGCCCCCTTATCCTATGTTAAGTAGCTCATTAGCAACCTGGGTAATACGCTTATTCTAAATATCTACGGAAAAACTAGCAATCCTAAGTTAGAGACCATGAAACTACTTATTCATAGAAGGGTAGTACCATATTTTTCGACTTCAAATGCATTCAATTAATTATTTTAAAAGGGTAGAGGGAAAAAAAAAAAAAAAAAAAAAAAAAAAAAAAAAAAAAAAAAAGCCATGATGTAATCAAAGTGTAAAGTATCTACCTTCTCAATATTATCCATCATTATTCCTTTGACCTCTGAAATTTGAGCCTTCACCTTGGAAAGCCTACTCATTTCCTCAGGATGGTTCATGCAATATTGCATGTGCTCCTTAAGCCTAGGCCTGCATACAAAGGAAATAATGGTTACAAAGAGCCACTACCATGCATTAAAAATGAACTAAATGAAGCCAAGAAACAATAATACAAAAATGATAAGTCTATACACACCCGAATTCCCGGTCAAGGTTGTAAGCAATACTGAATCGATCTTCAAACAAATCATCATCAGAATCATTTTCATCAGCAAGGGGGTGAGCATCACCAGTTTTAATACTTCCAGCATACTTCTGTTTGAAATCATCCTTCACCCGCTCCAGGAAAACAAAAGGAAGACTCCTTCCAGCACCCTCATCGGCAACCACAAGAAACACTAAAACACATTCAACACATTCCAATTAACTTTCTCCAAGGATATATCAAACAAAAAAAACACAAACACACTTCAGGCAATATTACCAAATTCATTGTCAATGAGAAAGTTGAATGTATGGCCATCACACGTGTAAGTGTACTTGTTGCCGGTTGAAGGCAATTTCTGCAAACATTGGACAGCTATGGTGCTAAAGTTCCCAGAATACGAAGTGTGTTCGGCTAGAACCACCGTTCCCTTCGCTACAAAGCTGTAAATCAATCCTTTCTGATTCATCTTCGAAATACAATCTCAACTAATTCTACACATACACAAAAAGTATCTAGATTCAGGATATCTGGGGCAACCTATCATATAGATAAAAAAATGATCATTTAATTCAACACATCAAACTGAAATTTGCAAAAATTATGTCATAGAATACTACAAAAACAATAATCAACATGATAGATTTCAATTAGCAACAAAAATTGACTGAATTATCAAAGTTGGTTCGACAATAACGATAACTTCTTCTGGCAAAAAAAAAAATGAATAGAAACATTCTAGCAACAAAATCCCAGGTTTAATTTGTTCATAACTTTAGACATTAATCAATAGTTTAATAATCCACCTTAGGAAAACCCTAAATTGTGTGCACTTAATTAAATTGATGATAAACCCTAGAATGCGAAATTGATGTTCGATGATTTTAAAAAAAAAACATCTTACCTCGAAAACTGCTTCAATGGAGCAGATAAAGCTCACAAGCCGCTTCAATGGAGACCTCAGAGTACGCTTTAATGGCGATCTCAGAGTACGCTTCAATGGAGGAGAAAGAGGAGGGATGAAGCGACTAAGCGTAAACGTGGAAATGATCCAAAGAGGAAGATACGAGGAACACGCAGTTTATGAATTTGTAAATTATGGGTAGTTTTGTCATTTTATTTAAATAAGGGTAGCTTTGTCATTTCATCTACCAGAGTCGAGATATATATTTAATATATAAAATAAGGAAAAGCTAATGAGCGCCCTGAAACGTTAGATAAGAGAATTAAACTGCAAATATTAGAGTAAAATTAACATTAATTACACCGAACGACTCGTGATTTTGTCATGCATTCCTAACTTAGTATCATTTCAACCAATATAATTACTCGTTATCTGACGCCCCAGAATGCTTGTTAGCAAGATCTATGAAATAATAGGAGGAAGTATAGTCCGTTACCAGGTGTTGGCCCCCCTTGTCCAATACCTGAATTAAAAATTAATATTTGCAAATAAAATAAAGGCAAAATAAATTAAGGGAGGTAAATGGAAAAAGGATTGGGTAAAAAAAAAAGGACGTAGGAGAGAGAATTTATTTTCCTCTTCTTTGGTCCTCTTCACTTCCGGCGCCGATGGTAGGAGAGAGAAGTTGCTTTACCTTTCGGTTTTTCTGGCGGATTTGGCTTCAATTTTCCGGCGAAATCCGCAGATCCCCCACAATCGAGTAAACAGCTTCTTGAATGGTGGTTATTTCGTTAATATTGGAAACTAAAGAAGTAATCTGTTCATTCTTTGTGTTTTACAGGAAAAATTTTAAATGGAAGTAGGTGAAGGTTCCTCTGAAAACTGTGGAGTAGACCAGTTCGGCCATGAATTTGAAGTAATGGAGGAAGAAGCTGAGGTATGTATGAATTAAGTGTGTTTATTAGTTATTGATTATTTATATGATTGTTGTTGTTATTATAAAAGGAATTTAGCTTTAAACAAGTATATAAATTCTGTTTCTGTTGGATTTAAGTATACAATGGCGTATGTAAGTATAATTGGATGTTTGTAATTGGGCTTAAGATTTGAGTAGGAATCAAGTGTTTGACAGCTTTACTGATTAAAGGTTTGAGTAAAGTAGAGATTTAAAGAGTTAAGGTTTGTGTAAGTAATTGATATAAGGTTTCAGTAAGTATATGTTGGTGTTATGATTTTTGTTAAATATAAGGAAGTAAATGAATAAATTAATGTCACTAAATATATGTTCCTAAATGAATAGCTTTGACTACTGAATTTTGTGTTTAGATTTTGTTAATATGAGTTATAAGTGAAGCTTGTTTGGTTAGATTTGGTTAGTGTTTGTAAATTTCATTAAGTTGTCAAGTGAATTCGTTGTCCACAAAGTTGTTAGTTAATTAGTTTGTTGTGGCCAATGGATTAATGTTTATATGAATGTTTTGTAATTAGGGTGAATTGATTTTGTTGTGACCAAACTTGTTAAATAAGTAATTTGTCGTCCCTTTACAACCTGTTGTCTGCAAGCTACTAGAGCAGTTTGCTTGCCAAAACTATTCTTTAAATAATCCTTATATAAAATTAGCCTGCATGAAACCTCAATGGCATCATAGACAATATTAACATAACTCCGTTGTGACTCTGATATTTATAATTGGCTTTTCTTCCTCATATTTTGTTTCTAATTCCAGGTTGAATCAATGTGTGAAGCTGAGTTAGGGAACCATAACTACGTCGTGGCTCTGATATTTATAATTGGCTTTTTCTTCCTCATATTTTGTCCTATTTTGTTTCTTGTCTTATGTATTTTGTTTCCAATTCCAGATTGAATGTGTGAAGCTGAGTTAGGGAACCATAACTACGTCGTGGCTCTGATATTTATAATTGGCTTTTCCTTCCTCGTATTTTGTTTCTTGTCTTATGTATTTTGTTTCCAATTCCAGATTGAATGTGTGCAGCTGAGTTAGGGAACCATCAGATAAGGTAGAGGAAGGAAAGAGAGGTCTGAGAATTTGATGACTTATCTTTGATGAAGTTTGTAGTGTTGGTCACTATTTGATGATTTCAGTGTGTTAAATTGATATTGTAGATCATGAATTTGTTGTATTTAGTTAACTTGAAATCTTCTTTATTCTTTTTTACGACATGTGCTAAAACCGCTAAACAATTACAGAATGGAAAAAGAAGTAAGACTAGAAGAAGTTATAGCAGCAACTTGATGTACCCGGTGAACTCGGCTTCGGTCAACTTTATGGATGCTGCCAACCTTAGCAAATAAGAGGCAATCCTTCGATTTCGATGGTCTAAAAGTCCCATCCCAAACCTGTAGAACAAGAAAGCTTCGTTCTTGGTGAATTTTGCTTCGGTCTTTTTTTGTTGTAGGGTCCGTAAGAGTTGTATATCCTTCAGAACTTGTAGCAAATATACCAGATTTTGTGAAATCTTGCTGGCGTGTACTATTACAAGAAATTTTGTTTGATTTTGTAAAAGAAAGGTTTGGGCAGGAATGTGTTAATATCCACTCTATTATGTGTATTATAAATAATACTTTATCTGAAATTACAATTGTTAATGCAAAGTAACAGTATTTAAATGCATGATAACAGTATTTAAATGTATGATAACAGTTTACTTAACATTATTATCAGAAATAACGTTGTTAAAATGCTTCCTTCAAACAAAAAAAATGCAAAGTATCATTATCAAATAAAGGAATCAAAATGCAAAATAAACATAGATATATTTCAAATAACAGTATAAAACTGCAAAATTACCGTAGTTGTTAAGATTTCAAATGAGAAGATGAAAAAAAAAACGAAGAAACTACTATATATAGCTCAATACTACTGTATGATAAATCAACCTAGTGAATTTTTAAAATGCTACTAGCGCTATATGATAGGAGATTCTTTTTTGCACGATTGTTAAATAATAATAATAAATAAAGAGTATGTCCTTGTTCTGTTTACCCTATTTTCACTTATTTTATGATTAATAAGTTCAGATTAGGGTTAATAAGTTCAAATAAGATACGTTCAAGAAAAATAAGTTTAGATAAGTTGGCTACCCAAGTTTAATTTATAACTAAAATCAGTTCAGATAAGTAAAAATCAGGTAAATAGAACGCATGCCTCAAATTATAGGAAATTGATTTTGACACACCATTAATTGATATTGATACACTTCCATGCTCTCACATAGGGTGTGCCAAAATCAATTTAAGGTGTGTCATAATCATTTTCCCAAATTATAGTATGTTAATGCAGAATAGTTGTATTGAAATATAATTTAACAGTATACTATGTCAAATTACAGTATTAAAATGCAAAATAAAAGTAATTGTCTCCAATTGTTGGTATATCCCACAAGTTTTCGAACAATGAACCTCATGGATGTAATCTAGGATACATAATCGTGTCTGTGTCAGACACTGACACTCGTGGGATATATGACGATTCGTCTCGGACCATATCCTACTATGATATGGGTTGTTTGACTATTTTTTTTAATGAGAAAATTTAAGTAAAGTAAACAAATAAGATAATTTTAAAAAATATGGGCGCATTCATATATAGCTTATTGTTAATATGATACAGTATAATCTAATGAGAGGACGGAAGAACAAATATATGGCCAAATTCATTTTTTAAAATATATTTTATGAGTTTTAACATCCCGTAAATGTGTCCCTTATTTTGAAATGGACATTTTTCCGTATTCTTCGTACCGTATCCGTGTCATCCGCGCTTGAATTGTGCAACCTAGGATATAATATCATATTTCTTACCATCTTAATATCTTATAGCCAATATTATAATCTATGTTCTCTGTATACACATAAATAAATAAATATTTTTTATATTTTTTTGCTTACTTATATATAGAGAGCATTTTAATACTGCTATTCTGCTTTAACATACTGTAATTTGAGACACGCTTTATATATATATATATATATATATATATATATATATATATATATATATATATATATATATATATATATATATGAGTTATAATGAGAACTAAGGCTATAATAAGAACTATGAACTAATCTAGGCCCTTAGATCATGTTAATCAGACGGCCAACATGCTTTCCATATCATTAATGGCATTTTCGTAATATTTCAACTTTACAAAGTGACTTCCAGTTTTATTTCCCAAAAATAAATGAAAAATTAGTAAAAGTAAATGAAATCAGTCATAAAGTAAATGAAATTGCCTTAAAAGTAAAAAAATGGAAAAAAGTTTAAAAATTCGCGAAATTACGAGAATGCCATTAATGAATGCGGGTGAGATGTGAGTCGTCGAATGTAGCGTGATTAAAGGCTAAGATTAGTTCCTAGTTCCTATTATTCACCTTGGTTCTCACATGTTTAGTTCCTAGTTCCTATTATTCACCCTTTCTTATGTAAGAACACCTTATGTTCTAAACTTTTTCCTATGTTTTAAATTTTTTTTTTCTGCTTATGTTCTAAAGGTTTTCCTATATTCTAAATTTTTTCTACTTATATTCCAAATTATTTCATATGTTCTAATTTTCTTTTTAGCTTATGTTCAAAATTTGTTCCTATGTTCTAAATTATTTTTTCAGCTTATATTTAAAAAAATTTCCTATATTCTAACTTTTTTCTACTTATGTTCCAAATTATTTTCTATGTTCTAAATTTTTTTTAGCTTATGTTCTAAATTTGTTCCTATGTTCCAAATTATTTTTTCAGATTATATTCTAAATTTTTTCCTATATTCTAAATTATTTTTTCAGCTTATGTTAAAAATTTATTTCCTATGCTATAAATTAATTTTTTCAACTATAAATTATTTTTTCAACTTATGTTCTAAATTATTTTTCTTATGTTCTAAATTTTTTTTCTGTTGCTTATGTTCTAAATTTTTTCCTATATTCTAAATATGAAATCCTCAAAATTACAGAAATGCCAAAACTAAAGAATCATATTAGATGGTTAGATCAAAACTAATAAGATTGAGTTCTTATATGTGTGTAAGCAATAAAATGTATATATATATATATATATATATATATATATATATATATATATATATATATATATATATATATATATATATATATATATATAGCTTGGAAAAAATGAGTAAAGAAAAATAAGCTCAACAATTCCAAGACAATGAAGAGTAGTTCTCTATAAATCTTATTTTTTAACTAATATTATATTTTAAAGTAGCAACTCGGCGCAAATTACACACTAGTAGTTTGTTTTAAAACCAATGCATAATGTAAATTTATTTTTATTTCACCAATATTGATGAAAATCTCTTTTTTTTGTCAAACTTAATTCAGAGGATATTCCACGTAATTTCAATAACTTGGTAAAAACATGTAGAATATTCCACATTTATACAATTAAATTCTAAACTATAGTTCGTTCCGTATCATCTGAAAGATAACATATAAAGCGTGTCTCAAATTATAGTATGTTAAAGCAGAATAGCAGTATTAAAATGCTTAATAATAGTATACTCTCTCTATTTTTTTGTTCTACTTAAATTTCATAATTTTTTTTTTTGTTTTTTTTTTCTATTCACTTTGTTCTTTATTATATATTTTTGATAAATCGTACTAATTATCTGAATTGAACTTATTTTTCCTAACCCTATATTAACTTCAAAAGAGTGAACTGATTAGACCTGAAATAAGTGAAAATCAAGTGAGCAAAACAGGACCTAAACCCACTACTACTATTTTGTTAGTAGTTTTTTTTTTTTTTCTTCTCACATCCATTATTTTTCAATAAATTATTAAACCTATTATGTTTCTTTTATTATTCTAATTATTTCGACTACCCCACTTACTTTATTTCCTTAAATTATGTGCTAGCCAAAGGATAAATAAAGGGAGTATCACGATTAGGAATTGGGCAACCCTCCAAATTATTTAGAGAGTAACATGAAGAAAGAAAAATAATTGTAACATTAATTGTTTATAGAATTAAGAACAATAAAAATAAAGGAATAGTATTAAAAGTGTTAAGCCATGTTTAATTGTTTAGTTCACCAACATTCCAGGACTTTAAGATCACAAAAATAAGCTAACATTAGATTAGATACTTTTTTTAAAAAAAAGGATTGGAAATTCTTGATCTTAACACCCAAACAAAGGAGGAAGTATAATAAAGAAAAAAAAAAAAAATTCAACATTACCATCTACTTTTTTTTTTTTTTTTTTTTTTTTGAAACAAACAAGCGGGATATTATTATATTAAGTGTATTTTTGCCAAAGATAAGAGACTTTGGGAAAATAGTTCATATAAATGCGTTCCACATTATAAGTGGCCTGGTTTCCCACCGAGCAACGCAATGAGCAAATACATTACCCCCCGCTTACACTTAAGAGTTAAACATACTACTAGTTTTACAAATCACAAATATGAACAGAAAAGATGGAGCAGCCCTATCCTGTTTGCCTTGAATTGCTCTTACAAAATTTGCAACATCACACTCCAATTTAACATCCACAAAGCCCCACCTGCTAGCAAGGTGAACTCCATAGACATCACAACAACTTCAGCCATCTCAGAAGACTAATCACAACACCTAAGAAAACCCCATTACCCAAACACATGAGCATCCACGTTGATCTTTACCGTAGCAACACTAACCCCAACATTAGTCTCAAAACACTCCTTGTTCCTTGAATTTCAAAGCACAAAATAATTAAAATCAATTCACCACTTCACTACATTGCAAATTATTGCTGCAAATCATTGTCTAAGATCGATAGTATGTCATATGATGAGGACATAATGACAACATGTATTGTTGCCACTATTAAGCAAAAATTCCAACACTCTTACACATACAGAAGAATACAGTTTGAATTTTAAGTTGGACAAATGCACAACAATGTTCACTAAATCAAACATGCATGAGCAAACTTTAAAAAACTTAGGATGTCACCAGCTTAGTTAAAATCAGAGACATATCAGCAATTAGGATGCCAGCCACTATGCCAATACACAACATAATTAGGATGTCCAGCAATTTAGATGGACCATTTTAGCAATTTAGATTGATCAATTTAGGATATCACCAACTTAGTTAGGATATCCGAAACTTAGTATGTAGTTAGTTAGGATATCCACAACATAGAAAGGATACCAGGCCACCAACTTAGGATGTCACCATGAATTTAGATTGTGCAATTTTGGATACTCAAAGTTAATTGATCAACTTAACAATGACACAACAGGTTTTTAGCTTTAAATAAATATCCAATTTTACTTAGTTTTGTTATCATCAAATTAAGCTTAAGTACAATGTACAATTTATTAGCCATTTTAATAACTTGTATTAGAATGTATTCAGCTTAAGAGAACAAAATATGACTTTAAGTTGTTAATGAATAGTTATTACGAAGTACTTATTAATGAATTAATGAAAAATTATCAGCTTCCTAGGCTTGTGAAAAATTCCATCAAGCAAATCCTAGTGACAAATTCCGTCAAATCCTATTGTAATAACTACATAAAACTGCAAAGTAGACCACTTATAAAAAACACAATTCGATTTCAATGGAAAACTTACACAATTAATTTGCCATAGCCCAAAATCAGATTCACAAAATTTATTCACCGCACTTACCTTTTCGACTACACCACCTCACGCACGTCCACTTCTTCTTCCACCTTTTCGGCCACCCCTCCCACCCCTTCTACCACCTGCTACAAAAAAACCCTTATTAAACAAAACCCTAGATTCGTTATTGAATTTTTGTATATAAATAAAAAAAAACTTGGTTTACCTGATATGGAACAACAATTGCTTCGTTGAACACCTTCAAGGCTTCAACACCTAAGAATTTTGTTCAAAACGGATCTTACACCTTAACCAGTACACACTCTCGACTAATCGGAAACAATACACTTCGACTCCTAACAATCTCGAACTAAGAAGAGTCTTTGACAAGGACACACTCTCGACCAATTTCCACGATTTTCAGGCCCTCTTTCGCTGGGTTTTCGCGAGGTTTTCCGATGAGTTTTCCGGTGAGAATTTGTAGAGAGAGAAAAAGAGAGCTCTTTTTTACAGCGCTGTAACTTCTAGTGAGAGGAGAGAGAACGTATTTTACAGATAGTAACTACACCTGAGTTAGGCTTTGTTTAGTTCACCTTATTTTTATTTATTTCAGAAAAAATAAGTTCAGATCGGATCAGATCAGAAAAAATAAGTTCAGATCAGATCATCGTTTTATGTGCAGTTTTTTATCGCTAAATATCTTTAATTTCGTAATGAAAAAAAATTCTAAAAATCACATATTAATAAAGTACACATTATTACGAATCTAACAAGACCCCACTTGATATATTTTTTCCGTATAGATTATCGTATATTTAAGGTCAAAATTTGGTTAAATTTGACATTCAAATAAGATCAGACCAGACCAAATAAGTTCAGATAAGCAAATATAAGGCGAACTAAACAGGGCCTTACTGTGAATTCTTAATGAGGAAATGACTGTTTTGCCCCTGGTATTGGACATACGTGTCCATACCGGGTAGCGATCCATCATGCCTCGAAATAATAGATACATCTCTGTAGGGAATATTTCAAGCATTATGATAACCCCAAACTTGAACCCCACTGTGATCATACACTAAAGTACGGTGGCGTTCCAAAGGGAAAGAAAAAGAGCAAAAAGAGTCGTTAACAAGTTTTAGGAACTTGTAAACCCAAAAGACAATCCAAAAGGACCATCAACTCCATAAGGTCTTGAACCAAACAGGGTTCGGGGATGAAGGTACGAATCCAATCTACAAAAGAAAGGACCCGCCCTATAAAATAGGCCTCTACTTTGTTCTGCTCGTATTCATGTGCGCTTTTCGAATAACATACAAACATTATATTAAACCTACCCTGTTTATCCATGTTGGTTGAATATTAATGCACAAATAAATCTATTATTGGCGATCACTTGAATTAAAATCATATTAGCCTAAACCAAATTAATAATTATCTTATTAAGCGTGATTTCAAGTACAAATTCCCTTTAACAATCATAAAAGGTGTGATCAAGCAATAACAATAAAATATAATCAAGCAACATAATAATAAATCAATAACAATAATGATGATAATAGCATGATAAGGCATAATAAAGCTTAATAATAATAACAAGATCCTAGGCATGATACTAACAAGATTAATAACAAATCCTAGCATGTCACTAAGCAATAAAGATCGAAGCTTTAAACCTAACATGGTACTAACATGCTAACATGATATAATAAAGGCACCCTAAACATGATACTAGAAAACATAAAAACATTCTAACATGATACTAGGAATTAATCAATAATAAACAAATCTAAACATGCTTTCTACATTGAAAGAGAGTAATAAGATTACATACTTTGAAGCCTCGTACCTCTTTCTAATAACAAAATACACAAGTTAGTAAACTTCAATGAAAATCAATAAAGAACAATTAAAGAATTAAATTGAAATCAAGTTAAATAAAGTTTTGACTAGTTTTGGACCAAACCCTCAGAAAATATCAAAACTTTCACGTCTAGGGCGAAGGCAACTTCGAACTTGCCTAGGTGTTTCAAGATCTTGTGAATGCGGAATTGTGTTTGTAAAAAGGTTGGTTTAGAAAGAGAGAGAGAAAAAGAAAGAATTAAGTAATTCTTAATGAGAGTTGATAGAGAGAATTGATGATGAGAGTTGATTAGAGTTGATAAAAGTTGATGATGAGAGTTGATGAATTGATGAATGAAAACGGGGGTCGAGGACCCTATTTATAAGGAAAAATAGTACGGAAAATCATAGAATTTGATAAGGAATAAAACTCCACTCTATCGCTAACAAACCGACCTTGTCGCCAGAAATTTATCCTGTCGCCAGGCGACAGAGTCTGTCGCGAGGCGACAAGCCTGTCGTTTGGCGACAGAGACAGTTTTTGCGGATTTTGTTTTTATCATATCTTTTGATCTAGAAGTCCAAATAAGTCATATAATATGTCGTTGGAAAGCTCTTGAAGTCTACTTTCTAATGCAATTAGAATCAGATTAAAATATTTTGTAGATAAAAAGATATGGCCGAAATAGTAGGACGGTTTTAGTTTTGGATAGAGTTTCGTATATCTTTAATATCTTTTTCGTTATAGCTCGGATTTATTATTATAATATATCATTGGAAAGATAATTTCAAGATCTATCCAACCATATAAAATTTGGATAAAATATATGAGGCACGAAAATAATATCTGACTATCTTTGAACATCTTTAAATCCGAATAGAATTAGGAAAGTTTTAAAAAAGGAAAGTTTATATTTAAATCAAATTCCATGATCTTATCTTTTCAAAAAAGGATAATTAAGATATTTTAGAAACTTATAGAAGATTCTAATCAATCCTAATTAGTTTAGGAACAGGATTAAACCTTTGGACCCTCCTCATGATCATCGGGTCGTAGGTAAAATCCGGTTTGGGCCCAGTTTAGTATTTTGGCCATAACTTCGTCATTATTCATCGGAATTGGGCTTATAATATATTGTTGGAAAGGTCTTTTCAAACCCCATCCAACTACACCATTATTGGACCCTTATCATGGACCAAACTAAACTGGATTGGACGTTTTCATAAAATAGAGTGGGTTTTCGAAAACAGAAAGAAGGATTTTTAAATAAAATTAACCGCAACACAAGACTTTTCACACTTTCACCTCATTCGATTATGGTTCGACGCGAAAGGCATTCATCATTGGGTTTGGTTTTGGGGAGACACAAATGGGTGTCTACAATCTCTATTCTCTCCCTAAAAAGGTGGGCATCATGCCGTGCCGGGCTGTGCCTAGGGGTGGCTAGTGCCGGGCCGTGCCTTGCCTGATTCCTGGCGAGCCGTGCCGTGCCAATTTTTGGCACACCCTAGCCCACGGCATGGCACAGCCCATGTGCTTGGCGGACCGTACCGTGCCGGGCAGCGGGCCGCACCAGCTTTTTTTTTTTTTAATATATATACCGTGGTGGCGTGCCGGCGGGACCATGCCACGGACCGACTGACCGTGCTCGTGCCGTGCCCTTGCCTATTTTAACAAAGTTTGTTCATGGCACGGCCCACACCTGGGCCACCGTGCCGGTGTGGGCCGTGCTGGGCCATACCGTTGGCGGGCTCGTGCCGCCCACGTGCCGGCACGGCCCATGCCCACTTTTATCTCCCAATCTCATATTTTCTCTCTATTTCACAATACGTTATCAACACCAATTCTAATCAATTAAGCGAATAAGGAATATTAGCACTTGGAAAACAAAAGAATTCATATGACGACGTATAACTCTACTTCCACGCTGCTTTTTCTTTGGTTAAAAAGGTTACTTCTATATTCCTTTTCTCTTTCTTGAATTATGATATGATATTAAAGCTTTAATATATTGTAAATATAATTGCCCCTAATTATCTTTGAATTCGATCAGGTTATCCGTTATCATTGTGTAGTTTTTCCGATGATATATAATTGAGTTTTGCTTGCTAAGTTTACATAATTAGGTTTTATTAAATTAATTTAGTCCACTACCTAATTTTTTTTTAAGCAGAAATGTGAGCACATGCAAAATACTTTAATGGAGATGCTATATTAGTTATCAACGATGTCCGACACTTTGACTCATTGTATAATATATATGATTGAATATGCCTTATAACATTGGCCTACTTTATCTTTCTTTACTAGGTAGCCAATTATGTATAAGATTAAGATTTAAGATTTAACGAGAACAATAAATTAAATTAAGATAAGGTATTGAGTGCGTACGGACGCACGAACTGTTTGGTGTGGGGGGTTTGGTTGATATATTTTACTCGTTGGCTTATATGTTTCATGTGTTGGTTGATATATTTCATTTGTTGGCTGATATATTTCATTTGTTGGCTGATATGATTTTTGGGTTGGCTAATATATATTTTTTTTGTTGGCTGATATATATATATATATATATATATATATATATATATATATATATATATATATATATATATATATATATGTGTGTGTGTGTGTGTGTGTGTGTGTGTGTGTGTGTGTGTATTTTATTGGCTGATATCAGACATAATTTGTCTTATATGTTTCTTTAGTTGGGTGATATATTTTTTTGATATGTATATTTTAATTGTTGGCTAATATGTTTCATTTTGTTAGCTGATATGTTTATTTTGTTGGTTGATACACTTCATTTGTTGGTTGATACGCTTCATTTGTTGGCTGATATGTTCCTTCTATTGGCTTATATGTATCTTTTGTTGGCTGATATAGTACTTGTTTCGGGGTTTTTTGTGATCTCCTCGGATACTGGTCACGCTCTACTGACAATGAGACTCGGACACCTGCAAAACAACGAAAATTCCGGTTATCGGAATATTCGCCTCCGACGATCAAGTTAGTGATCGGAAATCGGAAAAGCTAGAGAGAGAAAGTAGAGAGAAGTTGGAGCTCTGTAATGCTCTATGTTTGTGTTATGTCCCAATCCACCCCTCCCATCATAAATGATTGGGGTATTTATAGGGGTGGGAATATGTGCCCCTCTAGGGTTTGTACCCTAGAATGTCGTGACGTGATTGGCTGCACAATCAGGGGTCGCCACGTGTCATGGGGGGCGCCGTTTTACGGCTTTCAAGAGTTTCTCGGGATTTGGGCCTGATGTAATCATGGCCTTTTTCTCTTTCTGATGTTGTATTGTGTATGTAGAGATAGCTGACATGTGTCACCCTGTCAGGCGGACACGTGTCACACTCTCATAGGGCCACGTGTCGCCTTCTTATTGGGCCACGTGTCACTATGAGATTGGGCCACGTACCTGGGGTATTTTTACCCTAAACATTTTCCCCTCAGAGGGGGTGGCTCGTACACTTACTGGCCGCCTCCTCTGATCTTGCATTCTGGACGTCCTGGTACTCTGGGTTGGGTTTACCTCCCATCTGCCCTGGACGTCCATATACTTTGGACTCAAAGCTCTCTTTGCTACCTGGACGTCCGTATATTTTGCTCTGGA
This sequence comes from Chenopodium album, assembly GCF_948465745.1. Classification (NCBI taxonomy): domain Eukaryota; kingdom Viridiplantae; phylum Streptophyta; class Magnoliopsida; order Caryophyllales; family Amaranthaceae; genus Chenopodium; species Chenopodium album. The sequence continues at coordinate 22,527,038 of NC_137846.1, read as the reverse complement.
CGTCCTCGTAGTCTGGAGTGAGCTTGTCTTCTTGCTCATTTGGACGTCCATACTTTGTACTGGACGTTCTCGTACTCTGAGAGAGACTTAACCCCTGGTTCATTTGGACGTCCACATACTTTGGACTGGACGTCTTCATGCTCTGGGAGGAGCTTATCTCCTAGCTCATCGGGACGTCCGCATATTTTGGACTGGACGTCCTCATACTCTGAGAGGAGCTTATCTCCTAACTACCCAGGGCGTCCACAACATTTAAAATGAACATCCTTGCTTTTTAGTCTGGACGCTCTCGTACTCTGGGAGGAGCTTATCTCCTAGCCACCCAGAGCGGCCTCAGCAGTGGGACTAGACGTCCTCCTATTTTGGTCTGGACGTTCTGATACTCTAGGAGGAGCTTATCTCCTAACTACCCAGAGCGTCCACATATTTTTGAAATGGATTGGGCTTCCTTGATTTCAGGCGTACTCTATGGTTCTTTCATCATGCTGCGTACGTCTGAACTTTCCCCTTTGGACTAAACGTTTGGGAACTGGGCGGACGCATTTTCCTCTTAGATATTTTTAAGTTCTGGAGACTAAGTATTGAAGGTGTAAATCTCTTGAATTTGTGACTTAACTCACTTCAACTCACTTTGACGTGCCGTCAATTGCCCGTCTGATTTTTTCACAAGTTAACAGAACCCTAACGTCATTCTGTCCCTCTCTTCGAGTAATTTCTCAAAAAATTACCGTTTGAATGTTTAGGCGGTGAGAAAGTGATTTTCCTTTTAATCTTCAAGAGCGCCGCCGTGAGTTTGAGTTGTCCGGGCATTTTTTGAGTTTTCCGGTCAATCTTCAACAACACCAAGAACACTTTCAAAGTTTTCAGAACGTACACAGGTAGGCCTCTACACTTCTTTCTTTTCTTGTATTTTTTCCTTTATTTCAATTCTGGATCCATACTCGGCTTCATCCGACTCCCCTCATGAGGCCGGCCGTTCGCCTGGGACTGAGGAGTCTAGAGTGGACGGAGAAGAGTTGTCTCCTCCTTGGAGTGAGTCATGTCTGGTGCGTACATACTCACCCCCACTTATTCTTCTCTGTCCCCTCAGGCAATGGCAAGAACAATGCGTACGCGCGATCTTCATGCGGCCAGGAACCCAGACGGTAGTCTGGTTCACCCTAGGGTCCCTTATGACCCTGATAACCCAAGTACCATGGAGGTGGAGACTACCTCCACCACCCAAACAACGACCGCCTCCACTGGCTCTCATCACCTGGTCGTGGAGGTCACTTCTTCCTTCGAGGAACGCCTACAAGCTGAAGGCGCCTCGTCCTCTCCTGCTCCGGAACTTAGGTTCCCTCAATTTGCCAGTTCAGTCATGGATGGGGCCGAACTGGTAGCCTGCAAAGACCATCCTACCGATCTTGGGGCGACGCTGCTGGCTCGTCCGTCCCCTCTTCCTCTCAACCTCTACTTCAACTAGGCGGGGCGGACAGACCAATGACGGGAATCTCAATTAGGGAACCGTCCGACCTGCCTATTCGCAACGCCCCTCCTTCGGGAAATCAGGCGGACGCAAAGACAAAGGCAAGCGTCCATTAGTTGAGGAGGGCGTTCCTTCTTCCATGGGCGTACATAGCTCAAAAGGCCGAAGCTCGGCCGAGGCAGCAGACTTGGACCGGGTGCTGTCTTCAGAGTTTGGGAGTGCCCCTTCTCACCAAGTGGAAGAAGAAGAAGTTGAGAAAGAGGTCGTGGGTGAGACGGCCGAAGGTGAGGCGGCGGCCGAAGAAAACGTCGCCAATATTGACAACTTCAGGGACCCGTACGCCTGTACGGTTGGAGAGACGGCCCTGAAGTTCTTGAAAAAGGATTTTGAGGAGTACAAGGAGTTCCTCCATTTGGGGGAGGGATTCGAAATACAAGTCCCCAGGAAAGCCATTGCTGTGGCTACCTGGGATGATGAGAAGCCGCGCAAACGGGCGTTTTGCGTTTACAGGGCCGCTTTGGATGTAGGCCTTCGCTTCCCTCTTCATCCATTCGTCCGGACAGTTCTGGACGAATATGACATTGGCCTTTTCCAACTGACGCCAAACAGTTGGTTAAATATTTTTGGGTATTTGGTGACGTGCATCTGCAAGGGTTTCACGCCAGACTTTGCGGTCTTCTGTGAGATGCACTCTCTTACTCGGCTGGAGAAGGATACGGATGGTTGGCTCGTCTTGAGCGCGACCAGGGATTACATGGTTGTGGTCGACCGTGTCAGCAAATGGAGGGACTGGAAGCACCGATTCTACTGCATCAAAACCCAAGATGCGGAGTTCAACCTCCGCATGAACAAGTGTCGTCCGGATCCCATTCAGCTCGGACGCGGGGACCATAAACCTGACAAGCCGCCCATCCATCCAAGCCACGAGCACCAACTTGAATATTTCATGGTCAACCGAGTCAAGCGGGGTAACAAAACCGAACGTGTCCCTCGCCATTGGGTTCCTCTTGCCAATTGGCTTAGGGACACTACCTTCATGTCTGCGTACGACCTGTACCAGAACATGCCCCAAGGTGGACACTTAGATATATAAACTTTTTGTACGCACGTAGAGTTTTTAGAAAAATATTCTAACACTTTGCTTTTTTCTCTTTGCAGCGGAGGCGTACGCTATGCTTGACCCGGCTCAGAAGGGAGAGGTGGCGATGTCCGAGGTGGACCTTGCTCGATACAAGGCTCGTTTCAAGATGTACGAGCAACTCAAGGAGGTAAACACTTAGTTTATTTTTTGAGTTTTTCTTTCCTCATTGTCCGTTCTGCTATATTGGGAGGAGCCTGCTTCCTGAGTTTGCACGGACGCATTTCGTCCGTTCAGGCATGTTGGAAGGGAGCTCCTTCCCCAATTCACACGGACGCTGTAACGTTCTTTGCCTTGTTGAAAATTTTCTAACTTTGCTTGTGTTTTTACAGTCTTCTTCTACTCCGAAGGCAAGGAGGAAGCAGCCGGCTTCGTCCACTCCTGATGCGAACGCATCTAAAAGGAGGAAGACAGTTGCAACCAGGACGCCTTCAAAATCCGCGGCCAAGGCAAAGTCGCAGATTGCTACAACGCAGTCTCAAGGAGAACAGCCCCGGCTGACACAAAGCGGGGTCTCTAAGCCCGTGGAACCTATTGCTGATCAGTCCACGATTCGTCCGTCCCACTGGACGATGGGGGTAAGTCATCCCCGGAAAAAATGACCGGCTCCACCTCGACTCCGCCTGTCGAGTTAGTTAAAAAATCTGATTGGCTAAATGCCAGTCAGTCGGCCAGTGACACTGCTGGCCGTTTAGACAACGAGGGGGACGCCTCTTTGCCGCCCCCTCCCATCAATCTCTCTCCTCCAAGCTTCTCCACTGGTTAGCCTTTCTTCCTTATTCTTGTACCACTTGATTTACTTGTGCTTGTAAATCTTAGCTAACTCTTCTTGTCCGGTCGTCCGCAGACATCTCAGAGGAGTTGCAAATGAGGCTGCCCGGCCAGTCACTGACTGGCGCGGACAGGAAGGCCATGCGCGAGGCCATGGTTCGCGCGGTTCCCCAAGCGCAGCGTGATAAGCTGCGGGGAATCAATGAGGGCTTCCTCGGCCCTATGCTCAACTGTACTGCTGAGGTACGTCTCCTTTTCTCTATACTTTTTCTTTCTAACACTTGGCAAATTTTTCTATATTTGACTAAGTTTACCTCTTCTGTCCGCAGCTCTTCCTCTGCCTGAACGCCTTCCTTGAATGGAAGGATAAAGAGAACGAGCGGCTAAAGCAGGCTTGGCTCGAAATCAGGAAGGCCGAGGATGCTGTGACGGGGACGGCCACCGTCTAAAGGGTGCATTTTAAGACCCAAATAACCGCGCTGGCCGACAAGGCGGCGCGACAAACTGAAGACCTGGTCAAATTGGGCAAGGCACTCGAAGAGGAGTCCTTGGCCAGGGAGGCCATGCGGGTTGAAAGGGACGAGGCCGTCCTGGAGAAAGAGAAACGGAGGCTGGGCTTCGAGGCGTCTGAGGCCTTGAAGAGTGAGCTGAAGTTGGTCCAAGCCAACCTTAAGTCTGCTTTGGACGAAGCGGACGCCCTGAAGGCCGAGGTTGAGGCCTTAAGGAAGTCCGTTTCGGACTATGCTGAGCAGCTAAAAGCTCCCCGGCCGCCCAGCGCGGAGGAAATCGTCCGCATTGAGCAGAATGCCGAAGAAAGGCTTAGGGCATACTTCTTCGATGCCTTCGAGCTGATGGTGGATGATGGTGAGGCCGCATAATATGAAGAACGCTTTAAGAAGCGGCTGAACTATGTCTGCCTCAAGGAAGAGGCGAAGAAGGCCGACCATCCTCCTTCAGAGCTGGTAGTTACTTCTCTCGAGTCCGGAGAGGACGAGGGGGAGGGAGAGGATGAGGAGGAGGGGGCGGACGGTGATGCGGCTCCGGCCGAAGACGCTAAAGTTGCGGAGGAGCCTGCCAAGGATGATACGGCTAAGTAGAGCTCAGGTCCTCCAGCAACCATCTGCTCAGCTACCCAGCTTTTTCTTCTTTTTTCAGCTTTACTTTACTTAGCTTATTCTGTACTCTCTTTTTTTTTTTCGAGGCCGCCTATTTGAGCGGTTATGTAAACATTTCGGCCGCCTTTTGCGCGGTCAGTTTAATGAAGATTTCGTCCTCCCGTTGAGCGGTTCTTTAATTCTGTTTCATACTTGGCAATTTTTTGCAATGTTGTGCTTTTTGAATGTTTTTCGTACGTCTCAATATTATGCTTTTTCGTACGCTCCTAGGGGTATTCCCCTTTATTCGGTGTTCGCCTAGTCCATACTCTAGGATGTTTGATTAACTTGGTAGTTCTTATGCCTTAAAGGGTATGACGACTAGCAAGTTAATCAAATCATAGTAATGATTGCCCTTGGACTAGGTGAAGCACCGAATCAATTTAATTGGCCGTTCAGTTATCTTTGTACGAGTAGTCCGTTGAATCTATCGCTCGGACGTATCCTAGAAATCCCAAGTATTATCTCAACTTAGAGATTCCTGACTCGGCCGGGCTAAACGCCTAGGTATACCCTTGCCCTATTTGTAAAGGACACTTGCTTTTTAAACAAGTTCAGAATACCTTGCCTCAACCGTCCGCCTTGAATTGGTGCGGACGCATTGTTCTCTGAATTGAATCAGATTTTTTTTTCTCGTGGCCGAATTGCTCCATCGGAAGCAATCTTGCTTCCTTTTTGCTTCGGCCACTCAGTAAGACTGATAAGCCGTGTTGCTATATTGGAAGCAACTTAGTAAGTCATTTCACTCGGCTTTTAATTACAAATCATGCAAATAAAGATAAGTAAAATAGCAAAATAGTTCAACAATGCTTGACTTTTCATTAATTTTGTCGAAAGTACATTGTTGCGGCCGTATGGCTTTGATTACATGGCTCGGTCAATAGACCTAGCTGTATACATAGCTTCTTGGCTAGTACTTAGAGAAACTTAAACATGATATTTCTTCAGATTGTCAGTGTTCCATGTCCGTGGGATCTGACGGCCATCAATTGCTTCAAGGCGATATGTGCCATCTCGGACTTCTTCCCTGATTCGGTACGGCCCCTCCCAGTTTGGGGTCAACTTGCCATCCTCATTGGCACGGCCAACAGCTTCCATTTTCCTCAACACTAGATCCCCCATTTTGAGTGGCCGCTTAGACACTCGGCGGTTATACGCCCTTGTCATCCTTAAGCGATAAATTTCATGTCTAAGCGCCGCATTGCCCCTAGCTTCTGGAAGAAAGTCTAGAGCGGTCTTCATGGCCTCCCAATTGGCCGATTCATCATAGAGCATTACCCGTAAAGTGGGCTCGTACATTTCAATTGGGAGTACAGCCTCAGCTCCATAGACCAAAAAGAATGGAGTCTCCCCTGTTGAGCTCTTTGCTGTTGTCCGTATGGACCATAGCACATTAACCAACTCACTGCCCATAGGCCGCCCGCCTTTTCAAGCTTGCGCTTGATCCCATTTGAAATCAGCTTGTTATAGGCCTTAACTTGGCCGTTGGCTTGTGGTCGGCCGACTGAGGCAAAACAATGAGTTATGCCCTGGTCCCCCAACCATTCCTTGAGTTGGCGCGTCTCAAACTGAGGTCCATTGTCGAACACCATTGACTGAGGTACCCCATACCGAGTGATTATGCTCTTCCAAATGAAGGCTGAAACATCCGTCCATTTGATGCCCCGGACGGCCTCAACTTCAACCCATTTAGTAAAGTAGTCTACTGCCACTAGTACATATCGTCTCTGGCCGGATGCAGGAGTATACGGCCCCAAAATGTCCATGCCCCATTTAGCAAAAGGAAGCGGACTACTGATGGCTGATAGACTATTTGATGGACGATGAATAAGGGTTGAAAACCTCTGGCACTTGTCACATTTTTTCACCATTTGCATGGCGTTCGTATTCAAGCTCGACCAGTAATATCCCAAATGTGTCGCTTTTTCAGCTAAGGCTCGTCCTCCAATATGTGAGCCACAATGCCCCTGATGGAGGTCGTCCAACACATCATGCCCTCTTTCAGGAGTTATACATTTAAGATAAGGCTTCACAAAAGCTCTTTTGAATAGCTCCCCATCCTTCATCTCGAACCAGGCCGCTCTCTTCTTCATTAGCCAACTCTCTTTTGGGTCGTCCGGAAGTATTCCATCCCTTAGATAGGAAATAATTCCGTCCATCCAGGTTGAAGTTCTATCTATTATCTGAACGGGCTCGGCATCAATACTCCTTTTCTCCTTTACTTCCTAAAACACTGATCTTGGAGTATCACATGATGCCGAGGAAGCCAATTTGGAGAGCGCGTCCGCTTGATGATTTTCTGATCGAGGAACTTGTCTGAGAGAGAAATGTTCTAGGCACTCGGCCTCATCCTTCACTAGCTGCATGTACTTTATCATGGCCGGCTCCCTAGCTTCGAAGCCACCATTGACTTGGTGGACTATTAGCCGGGAGTCCGAGCACACCTCAACTTTGGTTGCCCCGGCCGCTTTACACATCCTCAAGCCGGCCAACAATGCTTCGTACTCAGCTTCATTGTTTGACGCTTGGAACTGAAATCTCAACGCATACTCATATTTGTCTCCTTCAGGAGATTCACATATAACACCAACACCACACCCGGTCGCTGTTGCACTACCATCCACAAACACTTTCCAGACTTGGTCCCCGGCCGGCTGAAGGTCAGGCTGTGTCATTTCAGCCAAGAAATCCGCAAAAGCTTGCCCCTTGATTGCCTTCCTTGGTTCAAACACAAGGTCAAAGCCCCTGAGTTCCAAGGCCCACTTGAGCATGCGGCCACTTACTTCTAACGTTGAGAACGACTTCTTCAAGGGTTGGTCGGTGTATACCACAATTGAATGTGCCAGAAAGTACGGCCGCAGCTTCTTTGATGCCATGTACAAGGCCAGGCCAAATTTTTCAATTGGGGGGTACTTAAGCTCAGCATTGTGATGTACATGGCTGATAAAATACACCGGGACCTGATGGCCGTCCCTCTCAGCAAGAAGGACGGCACTTAGAGAATGTTTAGAGATGACAAGATAGATATATAGCTTCTCATTCTTGAGCGGACTGACGAGGCGAGGCAATGTATGCAAGTGACTTTTCAACTGTACGAATGCTTCCTCAGCCTCCTCTGTCCACTCGAACATGGCTTTCTTCTTAATGGTTTGAAAAAAGTAACGACACTTATCCCCTGACCTTGACAAAAATCTTCCAAGGGCTGCTAAACAGCCGGTCAGTCTTTGCACCTCCTTAATTGTTCTTGGAGACTTCATATCAAGGACGACTTGAATTTTTTCAGGGTTGGCCTCAATTCCACGTTGATCAATTAAAAATCCGAGAAACTTGCCGGACTCAACGCCAAATACACACTTCTTTGGATTCAACATCATCTTATGCCGCCTGAGTTCGGTGAACGTTTCTCGTAGATCCTTGAGATGGTCGGCCGGCTCTTTTGACTTGACAATCATGTCATCAATGTACGCCTCCATGTTCCGGCCGAGCTGGTCTCTAAAGACTATGTTAACAAGCCTCTGAAAGGTAGCAGGGGCATTCTTGAGGCCGAATGGCATGACTTTGTAACAGTACAACCCCTGCTCGGTCACAAACGCTGTCTTTTCTTGATCTTCTTCCCACAAAGGAATTTGGTGGAATCCAGAGTATGCGTCCATAAAACTCATTAGGGCGTGTCCGGCCGTAGAGTCAACCAAACGGTCAATCTTAGGCAAAGGGAAGCTATCCTTAGGACACGCCTTGTTCACAAGTCCACGCACATTCTCCAAGTCCTATTCGGCTTTTTCACAAGAACTACATTGGCCACCCAATCTGGGTAGAAGCATTGCCGAATGAAACCGGCGTCCAGCAGCTTTTTCACCTTTGCTGCGGTCGCCTGATTCCTCTCTTCTCCGTGATTCCTCTTCTTCTGGCGGACAGGTTTTATCAAGGGATTCACGGCCAACTTGTGCACGGCCAGGTCAGGACTTATCCCTGGCATTTCACCAACTTCAAATGCAAACACATCTTTGAATTCTCTTAAAAGCTGAACTAACTCATCCCCAAGCAATCCCAAAGCTATAGTGCCGACACTAACTGTCCGTTCTGGGTGGTTGGAGTCAAGCACTATATCCTGGTGGCTGCCGGCCGGTTGCGGCCTCAACTCATCTGGCCGGCCGACAGTCATTAATTGCTAGGCTTCTTCTGCCCTAGCCGCCTTACGCTTCTGGCCGACCTGGTATGCTGGGAGTGAGGTTCCTTCTTCCTTTGGCTCGGACAGTTTTAGGCCGCGCGCTGTTGGCTTCATGGCCAGCTGATTACATTCCTTAGCCATTTTCTGGCTTCCTTGAATTGTTCCAATTTTTCCGTCCGACCTTTCAAACTTCAACAACATTAAGTGAGGCACTATGACCGCCTTGGCTGCATTCAGAGTGGGGCGGCCAAGGATGACGTTGTAGCCGGTCAACTCTTTAACAACAAGGAAGCGGACGACCATGTCTATCCCCTCTCCCTTCTGCCCGAAACGGATTGGAAGATCAATCCGTCCGACCGGATGAATGACATTCCCCCCAAATCCTACCAAGGGGTGAGTGATATCCTGGAGAGCATCTTCTGGGAAGCTTAAATTCCTTAGGGCAGACAGGCTGATGATATCGGCCGAACTGCCCGTATCAATCAATATTCGTCCCACCTTCAAATTTGCTATCTTCATGACAAAGACCATGGGATCATTGTGCAAAGCCCTGACCTCTCCACGGTCAGCCTCACTTATGATCACTTCAGGAAATGGCTCGGCCTTAACGGCGTCCGTTTGCATCACATTTGACAAATTTCGAGCATCCTGCTTGATTCCTTTCATGGTAGGGCCGCCTGAAGCAAAGCCTCCTGATATCACGGCCACAAAACCTGAATCAGTGCTATTCCCATCATCTCCTTGTCATTTTTCTTATCACTTTGTTGCTTTTTCTCGGACGTGTTGTCTATCCGTTTGTAGGTGAATTTGGACTTGGTCATGTAAGGTTTCAGCAGACCCTTGTCGGCCAACTTATCCAACAGCCTCTTGAGATTAATACAATCGTTCGTGTCATGACCTACATCCTTGTGGTAATGACAATACTTTTTCTTGTTTCTGTACTGGGCCGAGCCTCTCAAAGGCCGAGGCTTCTTAAACTCAAACTTGTCCTTTATTTCCATCAAAATGGAGTAGCCATCCTTGTTGAACTCATACTAAGGCTCGTACGTCTTGCTTTTCTTTGACTTGGGTTGCTTGTCATCAGCTACCCAAATTTCTTTTCTTTTGCTTCCTTCTTTCTTTCGGCCGGCCGAGTCTTGCTGAGAAGATTGCTTCTTTTCAGCCCCCTTGGCCGGCTGTTCTGATTTGGTGAGCGAACAAAAGTCCGCGACCTCAATATAGGCTTCGGCTTCCCGCAATACACCTGCGTATGACCGAATCTTTTTCCTTACCAAATCAAACTTAAAACCATTATGCCTTAATCCCCGGAGAAATTCTGAGTATGCCATTTCGTCCGGAAGATTATGAATTTGGGCTTTTTCTTGGTTAAATCTTTGGACGTATGAGCGTAGTCCTTCATTCTTCCCTTGAACAATTGTTGCCAAGTTGAGACTTGTCTTTCTTGGTGGGATGTTGTATGAGAAATTTCCAACAACCAACGAACTGAGGGTAGTAAAGGAATTTATGCATTCGGCCGGAAGGCTGTTAAACCAATCCTGGGCCACCCCCTTAAGAGTGGCCGGGAAGCATCTGCACCATGTAGCATCATCTACACTTTTCAAGTACATCAAATTCCTGTACGAGGTAATATGTTCCTCTGGGTTGCCCGTACCATCATAGGCACCCACTAATACACTCTTCACTTTTGCTGGTTGAGGGGACATTAGTATTTCTTGCGAAAACGGAGGCGGCTTATCTCCCAAATTCAACAAACGCATCTGCCAATCGATGGGCTGAGGCTATGCTGATGTATCAGCCCGGTAGGGAGTCTGGCCGAACACCTGGCCATACGACCCATATTGCCCAAAGACTTGGGGAGTTGACTGTATCAACCCATTGAGTACTTGAGGGAGCTGATATGGTGATGGCTGAATTGATCTGGGAGTAATGGTATGAGCGGCTTGACTTCTGCTGGAGACGGCCGTGTTGGTGTATTGAGAGAAAGATTGGTTGGAGGCTTCATCCGGCATGGTTGGGGTAGACGCCGTGTCAGAATATGCGGCCCTCTCTGTGGGGAATATTTCAAGCATTATGACCCCAAACTTGAACTCCAATGTGATCATACACTAAAGTACGGTGGCGTTCCAAAGGGAAAGAAAAAGAGCAAAAAGAGTCGCCAACAAGTTTTAGGAACTTGTAAACCCAAAAGACAATCCAAAAGGACCATCAACTACTCCATAAGGTCTTGAACCAAACAGGGTCCGGGGATGAGGGTACGAATCCAATCTACAAAAGAAAGGACCCGCCCTATAAAATAGGCCTCTACTTTGTTCTGCTCGTATTCATGTGCGCTTTTCGAATAACATACAAACATTATATTAAACCTACCCTGTTTAATCTATGTTGGTTGAAATTAATGCACAAATAATACTATTAATGGCGATCACTTGAGTTAAAATCACATTAGCCTAAACCAAATTAATAATTATCTTATTAAGCGTGATTTCAAGTACAAATTCCCTTTAACAATCATAAAAGGCGTGATCAAGCAATAACCATAAAATATAAATCAAGCAACATAAATAATAATCAATATTAAATAATAACAATGATAATAGCATGATAAGGCATAATAAAGCTTGAAAATAATAGCAAGATCCTAGGCATGATACTAACAAGATTAATAACAAATCCTAGCATGTCACTAAACAATAAATATCGAAGCTTTAAACCTAACATGGTACTAACATGCTAACATGATATTAGAAAAGATTAAAGGCACCCTAAACATGATACTAGAAAGCATAAAATAACATCCTAACATGATACTAGAAAGCATTAAAAGCGTCCTAACATGACACTAGGAATTAAACATAATAAACATGCTTTCTACATTGAAAGAGAATAATAAGATTACATACTTTGAAGCCTCGTACCTCTTTCTAATAACAAAATACACAAGTTAGTAAACTTCAATGAAAATAATAAAGAATTATTAAAGAATTAAATCAAAATCAAATTAAACAAAGTTTTGACTAGATTTGGACCAAACCCTCAGAAATTATCAACCTTTCACGTCTAGGGCGAAGGCAACTTCGAACTTGGCTAGGTGTTTCAAGATCTTGTGAATGCGGAATATTGTGTGTAAAAAGCTAGTTTAGAAAGAGAGAGAAAAAGAAAGCATATATTGCTCAAGAGAGAATAGAGAGAATTGAGGATGAGAGTTGACGAGAGATGATTGATGATTGATGAGAGTTGATGATAGTAATTGATCTTTGAAAACAGGGATTCGGACGCTATTTATAATGAAAATAGTCCGGAAAAACATAGAATTTGATAAGGAATAAAACTCCACGCTGTCGCCAGGAATTAACTCTGTCGCGACGCGACAATGTCTGTCGCGAGGCGGCAGGGTCTGTCGCGCGGCGGCAGGGTCTGTCGCGCGGCGGCAGGGTCTGTCGCGCGGCGACAGACTTGTCGTTTGGCGACAACCTGTATTAGCGCGTTTTTCTTCACGCGGAATCCGATCTTTAATCAACTTGATCTACGGAATTCGTACAGAAGATAAAATATATTTTTAAGATAATAAAACGATATTTTACTCCAAATAAAAATCTATTAAAAAATAATTAATTATTAAATCTAATAATATTAGAATTAAAAAGAACTTTCTAGAAACTTCCAGAAAACTATAATTAATCCTAATAATTTTAGGAATAATAATTAATATTGGGCCCTCCTCTAGATCATTGGGCCGTATTTAAATAATTAACCAGGCCCAGTTTAGTATTTTGGCCATAACTTCCTCAATATTCATCGGAATTGATCTTATAATATATCGTTGGAAAGGTCTTTTCAAGCCCCATCCATCTACACTATTATTGGACCTCAATTATGGACCAAAATAAACTGGTTCGGCTATTTTCAAATAAATAAAGTCATTTTCAAAAAAACAGAGAGTAAATAATTTTAATTAAAACTAAACCGCAACACTTGACTTTCAACCACTTTCACCTAATTCGATAATAACACAACGTGCAAGGCATTCATCACTGGGTTTGGTTTTGGGGAGACACAAATGGGTGTCTACAGAAGCCCCCACTTTGACTGAGTTTGGAGAAACTTATGTTTCGAAAACGAAAGTCAAAGTAGGGATAGGGACGGAGAATGATTCAAAACGTTCTGCGATTTCAAATCATTCTTATAACGCCGATACCTGCAAACTAATCATTAGTTAAACAGATAAAAGAGTTAAGAAATGTGTATCTTGCACCGTCGAGCACACGTCTCTAAGCGTAACCGTTTTGCTGCTGCATTATTTGTTGTTTGTGACAACCTCCACAGTGCCTCGTGAACGCCATCGTTGAAGATAACCATATGTCTTCGTCTTCAATATTCTCGGTGACAATCCTCCACAGTATTTCGGGAACATCATCGAAAATAACTGTATGTCGTCATCTCCAGGGTTGTGGCCGTACGTCGCCATGGCAGTGCGTCGCCGCTATAGACAATCTCTTCTTTATCTTGAGGGACCGTCGAAGGTGACCATATCTCGCCATCTTTAGAATTCATGACAACTCTCCACATCCTAGGGAATGCTGTCTATCATTGCTGCTACATCTCGAGCTTTTCCTTGAATCATGGTGACAACCTTCCCAATCATAGCGAATGTCGTCGAAGATCGCCTCATCACGAACCGATCTTCTCAAATATAGGTGACAACTTCCACAATCTTAGTGAATGTCGTCGAAGATCGCCCATCTCGTGCTATCTTCTCAAATCTTGGTGACAACTTCCACAATCTCAGCGAAGGTCGTCGAAGATCTCCCATCTCGTGCTATCTTCTCAAATCTTGATGACAACTTCCACAATCTTAGCGAAGGTCGTCGAAGATCGCCCATCTCGTGCTATCTTCTCCAAATCAAGTGATAACTTCCTCAATCTTAGCGGGCGTTGTCGAAGATTGCTCATCTCGTGCTATCTTCTCAAATCAAGTGATAACCTTCACAATCTTAGCGAAAGCTATCAAAGACCGCTTCATCTTGAATCGTTCTTCTCAAATAATAACCTCCCCAATCATAGTGGAAGCTATTGAAGGTCGCTTCATCTCAAACCGCCCTTCTCAAATCCAAGCAATAGACTCTTTTTAATCTTAAAGCCCCCTGTTGAAGGCTTCGTCATCTCGAATCTTCAAATCTTCTTCCATCCTAGGAAATGGTTGTGAACCGTTACTTTGGTGCTTGCGATGAGCCAATGCTTAGGCGCTTTAAGCTAAGTGAGACGATCTTTTGTCAGGCCGATCATTTATTGTTGATAGTAATCGAGCCGATTACTAAATCATGTCAAATTGCCTAGAGGGGCTAACTGGCGTACCAAGGAACCCGAAATTTCTGTAAAAGGTCCGCATAATCCAATATGGGGCCACACATTCTGTCGCTGCACTGGCGCATGCCAGAACCTTCTGTCGCTGCAATATCGTTCTGTCGCCAGGCGACAAACTTGTCGCTTGGCGACAGATTCCTTTTCCATTTCTACTGCTGCTGCTGCTGTTCATTGCCTTGGAAAAGTTTCATATATTCGCGGTTTTTCGAAAAAATCCGGAAATATTCTTGCTCGCCGGAATGTACCTGTATCTATATTTTAGACTATAGGACTTTGCTCATCTTTTATTATCTTAGGGTTGACCTAAGGCTTAGTGTTGCTTGACTCATTAATTTGACATGACTTAACTCAAATCGTTTGACACATGTGTTAGACTCAACTCGATGTGAACTTTGACTTAATGATGACTCACTATGTGTGACTCGTGTGTGCACTGGACTTGATGTGTACATGACTCAAAAACAAAAATTTTCCGTCATTTTTGTGGAGGGTACCGACTTTCTCCCGAAAAAGAAAGACGCGAAAAAGAATCGAAGTGTTTGATGGTGCATGTTGAATGAGCTTAATCAAGTATATGCATTCGATACTATCCCTCAAGGTGCAAGGATTAATTCCTCCTAAACTATCTTAGTTGACTCGATTATGAAAGTATTTGGGTAACTTAGGCATGGAGGCTAAGCACTTCATACTTTGATACAATGATGATTATAAATTATGAGTGATGAATGATATGACAAAGCATGCTTCAACGTTATGCTAAGATTTCATGACAAAAGGTTCCTAAGGGAAGTATCTATTTGGTCATGTATCTGTGATGTGTGTGAAAGTGACACTAAAGTTAAGCTTTAAAGGCTAAGTGTATGGAGAAGTATTATTTGATAAGAGTCAAATAATGATGACTCTTAGGCTAGATAGGCTAATGATTTAAGGATCAAGCCCCCAAGTCTAGCTCTAAGTAAATAGGGATGAGCATTGGAAATCCCTTGATATGATCATGGTGTAAGTGTGTGAACGTGAAAATGAATGCATTTTTATTATGGCCGCACCTCAATGTGAGGTTGCCTACGTATCCGTTAGGAATCAGGCCAACGTAGCTCTAGCCGAACCTCGCACAAGTGTATGTATACCTCAAAAAGGTCTTTTTAAGGGTTGTAACGTGGTTAGGCTAAAGGTTAGAGAAGAAGGGGATAAAGGCTCAAGACCCTAGATAAGCTCCCAAGGTGTGCAACCTTGCTTTTGAATCTTTGTATTTTTATGCTTGAGGTTTCTCATTTTTGAGCTCTCTCTTTTTTTGTTTGCTCTTCTATTTTGCTTTTGCATTTTTCATATTCGCATTTTTTTATAAGTGTGGGCAATCTCGATCATGCGGTCTATCACTCACTTGGCATTCATGTTTCTCAGGCACGGTACCGAGCACTCGATAAGAAACGCAATCTGAGACATGTTCTTATCAAAGACATTTTTATATCATAGAAATTGGAACACTTGCCCTTTTGTACACTTTTATTTATTTTTGCTTATTTTTATTTTATTCTTTTGAGATCACTCAAGCTTTCATATGTGGAACTTGCATGAGTTACACACCATCCCATCCCAAGGTTAAGTAGATGTGGGTTGAAAAAAGAAAGGTCTATCGTTAGACGAGGCTCAAAGTGGTTTATCAAAAAAGGATTATATATTTAAAGGGTGAGAGATATGATATGGCTACAAGGGGTGCCTTAAATCATTGGTATACCTTGCGCTTAATTCAGCAATTTTTTTTTTTTTTTTTTTTTTTTTTTTTTTTTTTTTGACAATGTAATGCAATGATCATATGCAAGGAATGAAATGCTCATTTTATTAAAAGGGAAAAAAGTAAATAAATAAAAAAAAAACTATGTAATAAATCTAAGGTAGACAAAGGGTGCCTATGCTAGACTTATTGGGGAAAAGAATAAAAAAAGAAATAGAAAAAAGATGTCACGAAATCTTGTCGTTGAAGCTCGCCTCTTGTCTTGTGCTTTATCATCACTCGGTCTTCTTGCCGACTGGAGGTATAGGAAGCTTGTTATTGTCGATCAAATATTGGATAGCCTCCTTTAGCTTCCAACAGCTCTCAGTAGTATAACCCCTACCTTGATGGTATTTACAATGTGCATCTGGATTCCAACTAGGCAATCTCTTTTCAGGTGCGGGATCTTGAATAGGTCCAATGGGAGTAATGAGCCCCTTAGTATGGAGTCGATCGAAGGCAACATCATAGCTCATCCCAATAGGAGTGAATTCTTTCCTTAATTCTTTCTTAGATTCTTGGTTATTCATGGCTAAGACTTCATTGAGGTCAAAGGTACTAACATTGTTACTAGAGTGGGTGTTTTCAGAAGAAGAAGGATTGCCGTTCTTCTTTCCTTTCCAGCCACTTTGGTTACTATTGTTAGTAGCTTTTTTTTTTGCAAGGTCATCTTCAATCTCAATGCCTATGTCATAGACTGCCTTGAAAGTGTTCAAGTTGTGTTGATATCTCAAATGCTTCGAATACTTCTCTTGTAAATTCTTGATAAACAACCTCACAGCCTCTTTCTCAGTAGGGACTTCAATCATTTTTGCAGTAGTTTCCCTCCATTTATTAAAGAAAGAGGTGAAACTTTCATTTTCTTTTTGTCTTAGCATCTCAAGCTGTCTATGGTCGGTTTCAATTTGTATATTGCATTTATACCTTTCAATGAAAGCACTTACAATAGATCCCCAACTAGAGGTCTTTTCTTTATCAAGTGAAAAGTACCACTGTTGACATACAACTTCTAAGGATAATGAAAATACAGAATGAAATGCTTTTCTATCTATCCCCTTAATACTCATTACAGTTTCAAAAGCTCTTAAATGAAAATAAGGATTATCCATAGCCTTGAACTTAGGGATGTCATTGGGATTGAACTTTTGTGGGAGAAGGTCCTTATCCACCGAGACCCCTTGGGAGCTAATCTCTTGAAATCTAAAGTCGTTGGACAGTTTGCCCAAGCTTTCCTGGATTAGGTCCATTTGTTTTTGTTTTTCAGGATTACTTATTTGCAGTGATAAGTTTTGTAACATCTCAGCCAAGTTGGCTACCTGTCCCTTGACCTCATTAAGTTCTTCTTGACTAGCCATTGCCTTCTTAGCTTTCCTTTTCCTACCGAATGGTTTGTCAAAAAGTAAAACTTGAACAAAGGTGTTGTCCTTGATTAAACACCCTTCTTTCCTTGACCAAGTACTGTAGAAAGGGAAATTAAGGATAAGTTTTATACCAATTATTTTGACTCAAGCTTTATTCAACATGCAATAGATGGGAAAAGATTATGGAAGAGTGAGAGGTATGATACGCATGGGGAAAGAATAATGGAGATGGAGAAATATGGAAGAATTAAGAATAGAATGGACCCCCAACTCAAATGACGGAAGAACGACTCATACATGGACCTAAGACATGGTCACGGTGAGTTTAGGTGACATGTTAAGACTTGTGTCATGACCATGTGGCTAGACTATGTGACTAGACTTAAGCAAAGACTAAATTAAGACTTCACGTATGTGCATTAAACTGGACAGGCTGTGGTATTTTAGTCATAACTTTTAATCTGTGACTCTGATTGGGATGAAACCAACTCCAAATTAAAGATAAAACTCGGGGCTACAGATCCGTAGGTTATACGACTCGTGGTTCTTCCTAGAACTCTGGATATGACCAAAACAAGTTGACGCATGTGCAGTATACGGGAATAAAAATCCGGGTTGACTAAAAGGAACTATGACTCGACTTTAGGCTTGTTCATTAGTTCAAATTAATTAATTAATTAATTAAACAAAGTCTTTGACTCTTAGTGTATGACCATTGGACTTTTAAGTGCCTAGACTCAATTAAAGACTTAACATGGTTTGAGCCATTAATAAATTGATAAACTGATTAGTAGACTGTGAATTAGACTCGTCGTGATGACCCGAGCAAGAGAACTGGACTGTCGCTAAAACAACAGGACTGTCGCCACTGTTTAGAGCCTGTCTCCAGACGACAAAATTGTCGCCAGGCGACAGACACTAGACTGCAGCGCCACAGTCCAAATTCCTGCGCCATTGCTGGAACATTAATCTGGACTGTTTCCAGTAATTTTACTCTAAATGGACATGCCTAAAGTCATGCTAAGTCGAATTGATTAATTTATTAGCCTTTAATTAATTCAAAATTAATTAATTAATTAGACAAAGTCCTTTTAGTCATTAGTCAATTTATTTAGTCTTAATTACAAGTCAAACAAACGGTTAACACATATATAATAAATACATGCAAGGGTGCACAAGTAGTTCATATAGTCACAATATGATGAGTTTGCAACCTAACCATGGCTCTAGTTCTCTAAAGTTCGAGGATATGGATTAAGTCAAAAAGGTCCATGGTTATGAATCCATATGCATTGCACACAAGTCTACCGGGAGGGTTGGAGCGAATGGACAGGATTCCGCGAGTTCGTGATGAAATCGAACTCGACTCCATGGTTTGGTGGATTTACAAACTTTGCACGTACCCAAATCTGAACTTTGCACATGATAGTGGGATATTCCATTGGGCAGGTGAAGCAGGAACCCCCAAAGGGTTATTTCCATATGTAGAACACATATGGGTTCAGAAAAGTGAGAAAAGGACTCAATCAATAAGCAAAATCAAGCCAACAATGCTAGAAATGGTCAAAGCAAGAAGGCAGACCCCTGGCTCGGTATTGGAAGAACTTGGCGCCAGACTACAGGGACTGTCGCCGCAAAAAATCTCCTGTCGCCAGGCGACATAAACTTTTTACGGGCGACAAGCCCTGTTTTCTAGACGCTAGTTCCTACATGCCTTGGCAAGTTTCTGTTTTCTTCGAATTTTCCAGATTTCGCATCATCTTTTCGATTCTAGTCATGAAAGATATTTCTCAAATTTCCTACGTGTAAAATTCCTATGGATTGACTCATGGGGTGCTCCCATGAGGACCTTTTAATGCATATGACAAAAATGTTAATCAAATCACGCACATGAAATACTTAGAATTTTTCGAGTCTCATCTACTCATTCTAAATAATTGCCAAAATTAAATAAATTTCAGGAATATAAATAGAAATCCTCCCCAGTGGAGTCGCCAAAAAACTGTAGGGAATATTTCAAGCATTATGATAACCCCAAACTTGAACCCCACTGTGATCATACACTAAAGTACGGTGGCGTTCCAAAGGGAAAGAAAAAGAGCAAAAAGAGTCGCCAACAAGTTTTAGGAACTTGTAAACCCAAAAGACAATCCAAAAGGACCATCAACTGCTCCATAAGGTCTTAAACCAAACAGGGTCCGGGGATGAAGGTACGAATCCAATCTACAAAAGAAAGGACCCGCCCTATAAAATAGGCCTCTACTTTGTTCTGCTCGTATTCATGTGCGCTTTTCGAATAACATACAAACATTATATTAAACCTACCCTGTTTAATCTATGTTGGTTGAAATTAATGCACAAATAATACTATTAATGGCGATCACTTGAGTTAAAATCACATTAGCCTAAACCAAATTAATAATTATCTTATTAAGCGTGATTTCAAGTACAAATTCCCTTTAACAATCATAAAAGGCGTGATCAAGCAATAACAATAAAATATAAATCAAGCAACATAAATAATAATCAATATTAAATAATAACAATGATAATAGCATGATAAGGCATAATAAAGCTTGAAAATAATAGCAAGATCCTAGGCATGATACTAACAAGATTAATAACAAATCCTAGCATGTCACTAAACAATAAAGATCGAAGCTTTAAACCTAACATGGTACTAACATGCTAACATGATATTAGAAAAGATTAAAGGCACCCTAAACATGATACTAGAAAGCATAAAATAACATCCTAACATGATACTAGAAAGCATTAAAAGCATCCTAACATGACACTAGGAATTAAACATAATAAACATGCTTTCTACATTGAAAGAGAGTAATAAGATTACATACTTTGAAGCCTCGTACCTCTTTCTAATAACAAAATACACAAGTTAGTAAACTTCAATGAAAATAATAAAGAATTATTAAAGAATTAAATCAAAATCAAATTAAACAAAGTTTTGACTAGATTTGGACCAAACCCTCAGAAATTATCAACCTTTCACGTCTAGGGCGAAGGCAACTTCGAACTTGGCTAGGTGTTTCAAGATCTTGTGAATGCGGAATATTGTGTGTAAAAAGCTAGTTTAGAAAGAGAGAGAAAAAGAAAGCATATATTGCTCAAGAGAGAATAGAGAGAATTGAGGATGAGAGTTGACGAGAGATGATTGATGATTGATGAGAGTTGATGATAGTAATTGATCTTTGAAAACAGGGATTCGGACGCTATTTATAATGAAAATAGTCCGGAAAAACATAGAATTTGATAAGGAATAAAACTCCACGCTGTCGCCAGGAATTAACTCTGTCGCGACGCGACAATGTCTGTCGCGAGGCGGCAGGGTCTGTCGCGCGGCGGCAGGGTCTGTCGCGCGGCGACAGACTTGTCGTTTGGCGACAACCTGTATTAGCGCGTTTTTCTTCACGCGGAATCCGATCTTTAATCAACTTGATCTACGGAATCCGTAAAGAAGATAAAATATATTTTTAAGATAATAAAACGATATTTTACTCCAAATAAAAATCTATTAAAAAATAATTAATTATTAAATCTAATAATATTAGAATTAAAAAGAACTTTTTAGAAACTTCCAGAAAACTATAATTAATCCTAATAATTTTAGGAATAATAATTAATATTGGGCCCTCCTCTAGATCATTGGGCCGTATTTAAATAATTAACCAGGCCCAGTTTAGTATTTTGGCCATAACTTCCTCAATATTCATCGGAATTGATCTTATAATATATCGTTGGAAAGGTCTTTTCAAACCCCATCCATCTACACTATTATTGGACCTCAATTATGGACCAAAATAAACGGGTTCGGCTATTTTCAAATAAATAAAGTCATTTTCAAAAAAACAGAGAGTAAATAATTTTAATTAAAACTAAACCGCAACACTTGACTTTCAACCACTTTCACCTAATTCGATAATAACACAACGTGCAAGGCATTCATCACTGGGTTTGGTTTTGGGGAGACACAAATGGGTGTCTACACTCTCCCTTTGCTTGTGCCGAATGTAAACCCTTGCGTCTTTGAAACGCTGTGACGGCTCAGTCTCAACTCTTTTCGGCTGTCTGCCCCTCCCCCCAGCCGACTGTGTTTTCGCCAGCAGACTAGAGAGATTGGTCCGTGGGACTCGGGGAGACCTTCCATGCGGACGACGGAATGGGATATTACCAGCATCAGTTGCATTGGTCTTGTTGTGTGTTTTCTTGGAAGCACCTCCTCCCCCTTTTTTTCGGTTAGCGGCCAACTCTTTGCGGAGCTTAGTCAGCTCGGCCATTAGGGTAGCTGGGGTAACAGGAGGTTGTTCAGCCTCTTCAAATGAGGTAGTCAAAGGATTGCTTGAATGTATGGTATTACGTATGTCTTCTACATATCCGTCCTCGCCTGGACGAGGACCAGTATTAGGTGTCTGACCATCTATTGCCATAACGGACGAGTATCCCCACTGACGGCGCCAAATGTTTCGGGGTTTTTTGTGATCTCCTCGGATACTGGTCACGCTCTACTGACAATGAGACTCGGACACCTGCAAAACAACGAATATTCCGGTTATCGGAATATTCGCCTCCGACGATCAAGTTAGTGATCAGAAATCGGAAAAGCTAGAGAGAGAAAGTAGAGAGAAGTTGGAGCTCTATAATGCTCTATGTTTGTGTTATGTCCCAATCCACCCCTCCCATCATAAATGATTGGGGTATTTATAGGGGTGGGAACATGTGCCCCTCTAGGGTTTGTACCCTAGAATGTCGTGACGTGATTGGCTGCACAATCAGGGGTCGCCACGTGTCATGGGGGGCGCCGTTTTACGGCTTTCAAGAGTTTCTCGGGATTTGGGCCTGATGTAATCAGGGCCTTTTTCTCTTTCTGATGTTGTATTGTGTATGTAGAGATAGCTGACATGTGTCACCCTGTCAGGCGGACACGTGTCCCACTCTCATAGGGCCACGTGTCACCTTCTTATTGGGCCACGTGTCACTATGAGATTGGGCCACGTACCTGGGGTATTTTTACCCTAAACAGTACTCTTGTTGGCTTATATGTATCTTTTGTTGGCTGATATACTCCTCTAGTTGGCTTATATGTATCTTTTTTTGGCTAATAGATTTCTTTTGTTGGCTGATACTTTTTTTTTATTAATGTCTTATATGTCCCTAATGTTGACTGGTATAAGACATTAATTGGCTGATATGTTCATTTTAATGGCTAACTAGTTTAGGATCCGTGTCATGCACGGTAAGTCTAAAACAAATCATACATTAATTATATAGCTATATAACAAACAAAATAAATTAAAAAAAAATATCAAAGATACAAAATGAATATCGAGGACTTAATTATATTATGAATAATACAAAACGTAAACATATACTAATTAAATAAAGTAAAAATATAAATAAAGTAGAATGGTGAACTAAAGATAGCTGATCACCAGTCGCTTTAAAAATGTTTCAATTTATCTAATTTATTTCATAGAGTATTTAAGCAAGATACACATAGAGTCCACAACTTGTGATTATGTCAGCAACGTCTAGTCCAATTCCATCATTAACTCCAGCAGATATCTCGTCAAAAAATAGTGAACTAATATGTCTAGTCCAATGTCTAGTCCAATTTGAATTAATATGCAGTCTTGTTACAAATAGTGAACTTTGTGTTCCAACAATACCTTTTAATTGATAAATAATAAGTACATGAATGTATATAATTAGAATCAATTAATTTCAAGACCAAAATGTATTATTACATATACCATTCCAATTCTTTATTTTTGCGAATTGCACTATCAATATAACTTGACAACCTGGATGCTCGTTCAAATAATCTTGCATTTGATTCGCATACCTATTCCATAAAGTGCAACTCAAAACATTTTTCCTGAAATATTTTTAAAAATAATCAATAACATTTTTTTTTTAAAAATGTATATTTGTACGATAGCAATGTTATATTAAGATTCAAATAATTCATAGTAATTACTGCAAATCTTCCAACTTAAAAGTGAGCCACTTGGTTGGCTTGCCATCTCTTGTTGAATTGGAAGTTTCCACTATATCAATAAAAAAATCTAATAATATATGTTGCAAAAAAAAAAAAAAAAAAAATTGATATTACCTTAAAGCAAAGACTTTATTAAGTGCATGAAAACGTATTATAACCACTAAACTATCCATGTCTAGATTGTTTAAGGCCCCGTTTTTTAGAACTGCTCTGCTGTGCTGAAATTTGCTCTGCTCTGCTCTGCCCAGCTTTGCTTAAAAATAATACTTAATATTGAATTATCATAATAATAATTAATATTTAATAATAATAATAAATAATTAATATTTAATAATAATAATTAATATTGAATTATTATATAATAATTAATATTTAATAATAATAATAATAATATGAAAAATTAATATTTAATAATAACAATAATAAATAATTAATATTTAATAATATTAATATTATTAAAAATTAATATTTAATAATAATAATAATAAATAATTAATATTTAATAATTATAATTATAATCATAATATTAATATTAATAATTAATATTTAATAATAATAATAGTAATAATATTAATGACAATAATATTTTCTCAAAAAAAATAATGATAATAATAGTAATAATAATACTTATTATTAATAATAATAGTAATAATAATAATAATAATAATAATAATTTATTTTTTATAAAAAAATTAATATTTAAAGATAATAACTAATATTTTAAGTATGATACTAATTATTAATTTTTAATAATAATAATAAAAATAATAATTAAATAATATTTAATAATAATAATTATTATTAAATAATATTTAATAATAATAATTATTATTATTAAAATAATTAATTTTAAATAATAATATTTAATGATTATAATAATAATGCGATAATATTAATAATAGTAGTAGTAGTAGCAGTAGTAGTAGTAGTAGTAGTAGTAGTAGTAGTAGTAATAATAATAATAATAATAATAATAATAATAATAATAATAATAATAATAATAATAATAATAATAATAATAATAATAATAATAATAAAATTTGCTCTGCTTGGCTCTGCTTCAATCTGCTCTGCTAAAATCTGCTCTGCTTTGCCCAAAATCTCAAAAGAATAGGGCCTAAAGCAATTTTATCAAAAGACACCAAATTGAAACCAAAGTTAGGAATGCTCATTTGGGTAGCAATTTTAATCTCAGGAAAATGTCGCAAATTTATTTTGTATGCATGATTAGTGGGTTTGAATTGCCCATCATTTTTTCCAACACTATCACCGGATATAGTGTACAATTCTTCCTCATTAAGTAGTTGTTGAACCTTGAATAACAAAGATTTTTTATAGATGCATGTATTTTGCCACCCTGTTAAAAACAAATGTATGAAAAATACCATTAGATATATACAACGTAGTATCTTATATGGTTATTTTCAAGTAAAAAAAATAAAATAAAATTATATATCGAAATCACCTTTGCATCTAATAGCACCATTTCCAAAGAAGCAGTTTCAATAGGAAAAACTTTTGAAGGTACAATCCATAACCTAATTACTCTAGCCTGTATAACTACATGTTCATTGATAGGACTAATATTGTTAATTGAACAATGATGTGTTGCCATGATAAAAAAGATGTTTAGCACATTTATTCATAGATTTATTTATATAGGATAAATTATTGAAACTTAACAAAAAAAAGTTTTGTTTAATTAAGTTAAGTAGTATGAAGATCAAATCAACTAGAAATTATGTCGTATAAGATCTAACCATTTTTTGCGTATAAGATCAAAAACTTCACATTTTGTGCGCTCATCTAAATGTATAAGATCAAATCATTAGTTATATAGTAAGTGTAATGGTTAACCAACTCATGCATAGTTATTTTGTGCTATTATTATAGTAAGTGTAATGATTCACCAAATCGTACATAGTTATACTGTGCTATTATTATAGTAAGTATTATGTAAGATTTCTATCATTGTGGTATTATCAATTCAAATATTCAATTTATTATAAAAGAGAATCATATATATTAACTGTTATAGAATATTTCATAATAGAATATTTACATATGTAAAATATTTTAATACAAATATATTTAAATTGTAGACTTGATATATATAATTTAAATAAAATTATAGAGAAATATTTTATATAAGGAATGAGATATTTAAAAAAAAATAGAAAAAAGCTTTTGGAGGGGAAATGATAGAATCAGGAAGTGACACGTGTCATTCCTGATATTTGTTTTAGTATTATGTTATTATTGATTTACATCCTTTATTGATTTATATGTATCACTAGCATTAGCTCCAACAACACAAATGTATATTCTAACTTTCCCCAAAATAAGCTCACTAGCATTAATTCATTCTCTCTCCGCTTTTCCCACTTCCTCTATATCTCTTTCACGTGAAAATGGAACAAACCATTTCACCAAAACTCCTCCTTTAATTCATTCCTCACTCCCCCTAATTTCCTCCTCCACCGCACCCACCAACCATAGCACCACCGCCGAACCCACAACCACCGTCCACCGAACCCACCTCTCGCCACCAATAAAAGCAGCCACCATCAGTCAAGTCACCAGCACCGAACCACCACCACCACCAGTCCCACCCACCACCAACACGACCACCTCCACACTCGATCTCGATCTCTCCTTCTCCTGCCGCAGCCCCCACCGACCACCACGCAGCCACGGCCAGCCGCGCATCCAGGCAAACCAGCAGCCACGGCCTTCGCGAATGCCATTACCACCAGCGAATTTCGAAACATAGCAAGAGAAAGGAAGAGAAGTAGGAGAGAGAAAGAAAAAGCAAAATAACACTGGACGCACAAACACTTGGGTGCCCGCACCCAATAGTTTGCGATAAATTAATTAGATCATTCATGAATTAATACCCAGAATTGAAAAAATATTTTTGCTGGAAATTGTACCTGCTAGGGGTGAGCAAAAAATCAGGGTACCCTGAATCGGAACCGGAACCTGTTAGGAACCGCAGGTTCCGGAACCGGAACCTGTACTAGAGGTTCCGGTTCCGGGTAGCAAATTGGAGAACCTGTTGTAACAGGTTCCGGATCAGGTTCTCAATTTTTTGGAACCAGAACCTGTAGGGTACCCTGTACCTGATAAAAATATCACTTAATTTTTAATTATACACTAATTTGTACTCAATTTTTAAATAATATATATCAAAATTGAAATTATAAAAATATATATATTAAATTTGTAAGATAACTACTATTAGTTTGTCTTATTTGCGAGCTGTAAACATTATAAATTAGTGACTAACCGGTTTTTTATTAAAAAATCTACAAAAAGTTAGTGAGTATCTTATAATACAGGGTATCCTGAATCGGAACCGGAACCTGTAGGTTCCGGTTCCGGTTCCCAATTTCTAGGAACCTGTTCAACAGGTTCCGGTTCCGGTTCCCATTTTGAGGAACCTGTTGCAACAGGTTCCGGTTCCGGTTCCTGAAATTTTTACAGGGTACCCTGTTATGCTCACCCCTAGTACCTGCACCCAATAGTTTGCGATAAATTAATTAGATCCTTCATGAATTAATACCCGGAATTTAAAAAATATTTTTGCTGGAAATTGTACTCTTAAGTAGCATATATGTAGTTTTACCATTTTGATCAACAGTTTGCTATATCTTGATTGATATGTAATCTTTGAATTACTATCTACTATAGATTTATCGATAGTATTATTTTGATAATCTGATCTACATATACTTTTTAATATTAACCATCTGTCTTTTACTAATATATTAAATTAATTAATTGAAGTTGTTAAGATAATTATGTAAATAATAATAATACCATTATCGAACCTAATTCCACGGCTATGGAAGCTTGGGTTCTTTTGCGTGATATTTTTCAAGACAATCAGAATTCCCGTGCTGTGGCTCTTGAACATGAGTTCTCTAATACTCATATGGAGAATTTTCCTAACGCTTCGGCGTATTGTCAACGGCTTAAAAGCCTCTCCGATCAATTGAAGAATGTCGGGGCTCCGGTGGATAACAATCGGCTTGTTCTTCAATTGGTTTCCGGACTTACCGAACCATACAATGGCGTGGCTACTTTGATTCAACAAAGTAACCCCTTACCTCAATTTCATCAAGCCCGTTCATGCTCACTTTGGAAGAAGCTGGTTTGGCGAAGAAGGCTGCGTCGGCAACGGTTTTGGTGGTTGGTTCCTTGCGTGATTCTGATTCGGGGAGTGACTCGAGTCATTCTCGAAACAAGAACAACAAACAGAAAAAATCTGGTGGCAAAAAGCAGTCCGCTGGTGGTCAGTCTTCGGGTGGCAGTCGCGGCGCCGGTTCAGGTGGTTGTCAGACCGCCAGCGGTGGTCGCGGTGGCCCGGGTCAGCAGTAGTACGGACAACAGCAGGGGTGGGGGTCGTTTCCATCTCCTTGGCACAATCAATTCCCACCTTGGGGGTGGGTTCCTCAATGGACTAGTCCACCATGTCCATACCCAACCCAAGGGTGGGCCAGACCTCAAGGCCCAATGAAGCAGCAGTCCAGCATTCTAGGCCCTTGTCCTCAGCATGCATATGCAGCGTCCCAGCAGTCCTTTGTCCCGACCGATATAGAATCGGCACTGCACACCATGACATTGAGCCAACCCGATCCTTCTTGGTATATGGACACCGGTGCAACCTCGCACATGACATCCTCCAATGGTAATCTCTTGTCTTATTTTAATTTGAGCAATCATCCTAATGATATTATTGTTGGTAGTGGTCATACTATTCCAATTCGTGGTTGTGGTCATACTACATTGCCTTCCCCGAACCCTCCTTTATCTCTTAATAATGTCCTTCATGCACCCAAACTCATTAAAAATTTAATTTCGGTTAGGAAATTCACAACTGATAATTGTGTGTCTGTTGAGTTTGACCCTTATGGTTTTTCTGTGAAGGATTATCGAACGGGGATGCCAATAATGAGATGTGAGAGTCAAGGGGACCTTTATCCACTCACTAGCACTTTTTCAAGTTCTACTCCATCCACCTTTACTGCTTTAGCATCAACCTTATGGCATGATCGTTTGGGTCATCCGGGTTCTTCTATTTTAAAGGCACTTTGTAGTAATAAATACATTGAATGTAATCAAACTCCTAGTTCTCGTGTTTGTCATTCTTGTGTACTTGGAAAACATGTCAAATTGCCTTTTATATCCTCTCAATCTACTACTTCTATGCCGTTTGATATTGTTCATAGTGATCTTTGGACTTCTCTCATTTTAAGTTCTTTGGGTCATCGTTATTATATGCTTGTTTTAGATGATTATTCTAAATTTTTATGGACTTTTCCCTTAGCTAAAAAGTCGGATGTTTTTAGTAATATATCACATTTCCAAGCATTAATCCGCACCCAATTTGAACGGCCTATTAAAACATTTCAATGTAATAATGGGAGGGAGTATGATAACGGACCTTTTTGGGCATTATGTGAGTCTAATGGCATGTCTTTTCGTCTTTCATGTCCTCATACGTCTTCACAAAATGGAAAGGCCGAGAGAAAAATACGATCCTTGAATAATATTATTCGCACCCTTCTTGCTCATGCTTCTTTACCTCCGTCATTTTGGCATCATGCATTACAAATGGCGACATATTTGCATAATATTCTACCAAGTAAATTGCTAGAATATAAGTCCCCTCTCCAAGTTATTTACCAAAAGGAACCGTCTTACTCTCATTTGCGTGTTTTTGGATGTTTGTGTTACCCCTTGTTTCCCTCTACTACCATTAACAAATTACAACCTCGTTCTACACCTTGTGTATTTTTGGGGTATCCACCGAATCATAGGGGTTACAAATGCTATGACTTGTCATCTAATAAAATTATAATTAGTAGGCATGTTATTTTTGATGAGAGTGTTTTTCCTTTTGCTAAGTTGTATAGCCCCCCTTCCCATGCATATAACTTCTTGGATGATGGACTTAGTTCATATGTCATTCACCACTTACACTATTCTGGGCAGCCCAATTCGGCTAACCAACCACACCAGCCCAATTCGGCCTCCCCTATTCCTACTAGGCCACCAGATTCACCTCAACAATTCAGCCCAATTTCCTTCCCTTCTCCTCCTCCTTGCGTGCAAGCTTCTGATGGGCAGACTAGGACTTCCTTGGACCGTGGGCCTGTTCAATCAGCCACGGCCCAGGTAAGTCCAACCCATGCAGACGGCCCAAGCGCCATTCAGCCCACTGCTCCTCCTAACCCACAAATTCAACATCCATTTCCCTTCTCTTCTCCTATCATGACACGAAGTAGAAATGGTATAGTCAAGTCTAATCCAAAATATAAAAATTTTAGTGCTACAGTGACTACGGTTACGAAATCACCTTTGCCACATAACCCCATTTCTGCTCTTCATGACCCGAATTAGAAAATGGCCATGGATGATGAATTTAATGCTCTTATTAAAAATAAGACGTGGGAGTTGATGCCCCGTCCACCTGATGTTAATGTTATTCGTTCTATGTGGATTTTTACTCACAAGGTCAAATCTGACGGTTCTTTTGAGAGGCATAAAGCCCGTCTTGTAGGTGATGGAAAAACACAACAGGTTGGCATTGATTGTGGGGAGACTTTTAGTCCGGTTGTGAAGCCGGCTACTATCCATACTGTTCTTAGCCTTGCTTTGTCTAAAGCTTGGTCGATACATCAACTTGATGTCAAGAACGCTTTTCTACATGGTGAGCTTCAGGAGACAGTCTATATGCATCAACCACTTGGGTACCGTGATAAAACTCACCCTGATTATGTGTGTTTATTGCGGGGATCTTTATATGGACTTAAGCAGGCACCCCGGGCGTGGTATAAGAGGTTTGCAGATTTTGTTGCCTCTATTGGCTTCACTAATAGTAAGAGTGACAATTCCTTATTTATTTATAGTCAAGGGAAAAATGTGGCTTATTTGCTTTTATATGTTGATGACATTATTCTTACTGCTTCTTCTAATACTCTGCGGCGTTCTATTATGTCCCTTCTTAGCTCGGAATTTGCTATGAAGGACTTGGGTCCACTTAATTATTTTCTTGGCATAGCAGTGACAAGACATAAGGGTGGTTTATTTTTGTCACAATGCAAGTATGTAGAGGAGATTATTGAGCAAGCAGGGATGTCTTCATGTAAGCCCTCGGCTACACCTGTTGAGGTGAAGTCGAAGGATAGCTCTTCCGGCACTCCTTTTTCCGACCCCACATTGTACCGTAGCCTTGCTGGGGCTCTACAGTACCTCACTTTTACGAGGCCGGATATCTCATATGCGGTCCAACAGGTATGCTTACACATGCATGATCCGAAGGAAAGTCACATGTCTGCTCTGAAGCAGATAATCCGATACATCCAAGGCACTCTTGACCATTGTTTGCATCTTTTTCCTTCTTCTATTTCTACACTCATATCCTATACAGATGCTTATTGGGGTGGGTGTCCCGATACGAGACGATCTACCTCTGGATATTGTGTATATTTGGGTGATAATTTGATTTCTTGGTCATCAAAACGTCAGGCTACTCTTTCTAAGTCTAGTGCAGAGGCAGAGTACAGGGGTGTTGCAAATGTTGTTTCGGACTCTTGTTGGCTACGAAATTTATTGCTTGAGTTACTTTGTCCTATTAAAAAGGCTACATTGGTTTATTGTGACAATGTGAGCGCTATTTACCTTTCGGGTAATCCGGTACATCATCAGCGTACCAAGCACATTGAGATGGACATTTTATTTGTTCGTGAAAAGGTAGCTAGGGGTGAAGTTCGGGTTCTACATGTTCCTTCCCGGCACCAACTTGCGGACATATTCACGAAAGGACTACCACGGGTACTTTTTGAAGATTTCAGAGATAGTCTAAGCGTCCGTCCTCCTCCCGCTTTGACTAAGGGGGTATGTAAATAATTATCTTGGTCAATTGTAAATATTCTTGCCTATTTTATAGCCTTGTTTATAGCCTTAATTAGTGGCTTATGTGAAGCTTGTAGGTTGTATATATACACAGCAATATGGAATGAAATACTCGCGGATTAAATTCCTTTAGAAGTGTTATGCTATTGTAATACCCTATTTGTTTGATCTGATTAGTATAAATTTTAAGAATTTTGTTACGGTTTGGTATGTATAAATTGCAAATTAGGATTGAAAATATACTTTACACGGAGCACCATATTGTGATAAATATGTATTTACTTGTCTTGCTGCCTAAGATCTTACTTGTGAAAGATAAGTAGTATTTTTTGGTGAGATAATTTTTAAGAGTAAAAGAAATATTCTAGTTTGATTTTACTAGTTCTCCTTACTTGTCTTGCGGCCCAATGTTTTACTTAATGATAGATATTGTGTATATACTGCATCAAATGCATGCAAGAAACACTAACAGACTCTGAGAATATCTCTTATTAATTTGCATAACATACTTCATATTAATTTGCATCAAATACTAACATACTTCATATTAATTATTTTTGTGAATTATATATACATGTTATATGAATATCAGCTTAATTTATGCATGGTCAGTACTATATATTAGACACCCCATACATGCCTAAATCGTGATTTGTGGGTTCAACAATTACATGTTTATATTATGCTAACTTTAATAATGCATCTGCCTTATAACTAAATATATATGATTCCGATTCTCTTTCACAATCCTATGATGTTTGACTGGATGTCAACACTCTTTATTTTTCTAGTTGACCTTGAATTATGTTAATCGCAATCTTTCTTGTTTTTCCACCTGCAATAATGTTGAGATGGGAAAGGATTTCATTGATGAACAATAGTTTGTGACGACAATAATGATTATTACATTAGATATATTAGATATTTACGAAATGATCGATCTAATTTTTCTACAGTGTCATTCTTTAAAAATGACACCACAATTTGCTGATGTGGCAAGATTTAATTGGCTTATATTTTGTATTTTTATTTTCATTTTGAATTATTTTTAATGCCCACAATGTATTAAAATTGTATTCTTTTATGTATTATTTTTAATACATGTATTTTTTTTTAGAAATACATCATTATAAATTATGAAAATCTATTTTTATATTATAAATTAATTTTCAAATTTATAATTATAATTAGAAATCATCGTTCATCATTCTTCGATCGTCATTGTTTATCATCGTTCATCGTTCATCATTGTTCGATCATCGTTCATCATTGTTCGATCATATCGTTCATCATTGTTCGATCATCATCGTTCATTATTTTTCAATCATATCGTTCATCATTGTTTGCATCAAGTCATAGATTAGCCCCCCATTCCTAAATTCAATGTTAGTTGTTGATAAATTCGCAAAACCCAACTAAAATCGTGATAAAAATTTGAAAACAAATTGTGTTTTTGCATTATTTTTTTTGCAGTTTTTGTTTTTAGGTTTTTGTTCGTAAAAAAAATCTCAATAACAATCTCTTTTATAAGTATTTGCAAAGGACAAATTCCGCTTTAAATGGTTCGAAAATATGATTTATGTGGACTCAAATTGTGCTTGTCAAATAACAAGGAGTATCAAGTTTGTAGAAGATGAAGTGGTCGCATTTTTTTACCTACCGCAACCCCTGTTTGATATGATAAATGTAATTAAGTTTTCTCAAAATTGTTTGTGGGTTAGGTAATGACTTAAACTATCTTTGGTCATTACATAGAAAAACAGTCTTTTTTATATTATGGTATTAACCTTATTATATTATGGACGTGACAAAATATTAAATTATGATATACTTTCTCACTCTATAATATAATATACTTATATATTGTTAGAAAATTAATATTGTTCATAAGTATTTGCAAAGAAAGAATTCCTCTTTCAATGGTTCGGAAATATGATTTATGTGGACTCAAATCGTGCAATAATTTTGTCAAAGAACAAGGAGTATCAAGTTTGTAGAAGATGAAGTTGTCGCATTCTTTATTTGTTTGCAACCCCTGTTTGATCCGATAAATATAATTAAGTTTTCTCGAATTTGTTTGTGGATTAGGTAATGACTTAAACTAGGTTTGGTCACTACATAGGAAAACAGTGTTTTTTATATTCTGGTATTAACCTTATTATAATATGGAAGTGACAAAATATTAGATTATGATATCTTTCTCACACTATACTATAATATACTTATATATTGTTAGAAAATAAATACTCAATATGTTTCATAATAATCGCAAACGTGGGGTTGGCTAAAAGTTTTTGGAAAATTATAGAGTTGTGACCAGAAGGGGAATTGTTTGATATAAAGTATGGTTACTAGAGATATATTTAATTGTTAGTAGGAGAAAGAAATGTAGTAATAAAAAATAGTGTAAAAGGGGTTGATAGAAATAGAAAGTAATTGTAGGTCATCATAAAATAAGGAAATATTGCAATTATTATTAAACGGATAAAAACGGAAAGTTTTGCGAGCATTATGAAACGATGGGAGTAATGGCTAACCTTTAATGCTTGTTCAATTCATAGAGGTGTATATTAACTAAGCCGGGTAATACCTTGGTTATGTTCATGTTCATTTAACTTAGGCGAGTCCATGCACGATCCCGAGATTTCATATGAGAAAATGAACAAGCTTCAACCGAGCTTGAACCCGAGTAAGTTATTGATCGGCTCTGTTCATTTATACTCGTACTTTTTCAATAAATAATATTATAGATCACATATATTAATCAACATAAGCCCTACTCCAATCCAACTCCAATGACAAACAAATTTTCGGATTAGATTTGTATGTAACATACGGTTTTTTTTTTTTTTTTTTTTTTTTTTTTTTTTTTTTTTTTAACTAGTTACATAGATCATGTATATATATTTTTGTTACATTGTTTTTTTTTTGAATGACGTCGACTAAAACTAGTTTCATATATACATAATTTAAAAAATAAGGTATTTTGATATTGCAAAGCATTAACCTTTAATAGTAATGGAAAAAATTACGGTTAAACAACCGTAGAGCTACACCAATTGCAAACAAATTGTAAAGTAATCATTTTATCATGCATAGGACTTCTATGAGCTAATTAATTCTCATGGTATTTACTTTATGGACTTAAATTTTTTTTCGTAAAATGGAATTTTAATTTATTAGCTATAATGTATTATTTTTAATTCAACAAATCAGAATTTAGTTTTACAAAAATAAAGGTAATAACCTTTGCAATTATAGGTAATAACCTAAGTATATATAGTATTACATGAAATTGAATACTTTAATGCGGTTTTCGATTTTTTTATTTTTATTTTTGGAAAATTTGTCAGAAACAACCTTTTAAAGTGTCTACTTTATTTAAAACAACCTTTTAAATTTTTTTTTGCAATTTCAGACCACATTATAAAATTTTTTTATCAAAGACAACCAAATGTTACTTTCCGGCGTCGACTCTATTTTTCCCTATGTTGACCACGAGTGTGCGAGTCACGTGACCTCCTATATTGCTTAATACACCCCTTTTCCCTCCAATTAACTCCTATCAAAACCCCTGCTTCTCTTTCATCCCTCTTTTAGTACGAGTGAATTGGAGGGAAAATTGGTGTATTAAGCAATACATGAGGTCATGTGCGTTGCACACTAGTGGTCAACATCGGGGAAAATAGAATCAAGGCCGGAAAGTAGCATTTGGTTGTCTTTAATAAAAAAAATTTATAATATGGTCTGAAGTTGCAAAAAAAAATTTAAAAGGTTGTTTTAAGTAAAGTGGGCACTTTAAAAGGTTGTTTATGACAAATTTTCCTTTATTTTTTATTTTTTCTAATAACCCCCACATAAAATTTGTTCTAAAAACAAATCCCTTTATTTTCGTTTTTCATTTTAAAAATCCCTTTTATAAATTTGAAATTAAAAGCGGTATTTTAATTGGAATTTTTTAAGCGGTTTTTGAATTTTTTTGAATTGAATCCCTTATTGAATTTGTAAAATAAAATCCCTAGAATAAAATCCCTAGAAATGATATGATAAAAATTTCAAAAATATCTTTTCCAAAATATAATAAGATAATGATACCATGAAGATTTTAAAAATATTTTTTTGCAAAACTAGTACGAGTACTAATGAGTGCCTTACACACAAGCATATTCCAACTACAAGTAATGACCTAATTAATTATAACTACAACTTTAAGGTAATGACCTAACTAAATACAGGTAATTACCTAATCACAAATATATTACAAAAATCGCAAAACACGATTCTGAATCAAATAGTGCGAAAAAAAACTCGAACTCTAAATTGAAGAACAAACCCTCGTTATCCATTGACGTTATAAAAACTGAAAAATCTGCATTTTACATCATCATATTACACACTTGGACACTCCTAAGGCTTTTTTCATTCTCAAAACTATCAAATAACGTGATTTTTACATTAATCAAAATTATCAATCGAACCCTAAACGAATTTGTACCCGAATTTGGACGGGGTTTTGGACGGAATTTTGGTCGGAATTGTGGTCAGAATTTTGGTCGAAATTGTGGTCGAAATTTTGATCTGCGTTGCGAATAGATTATACATTAATCAAAACTATTATGAATGAAGAACAACGAAGAACAGAGATGATTTTTTTTTTCTAAATTTTAATTCTAATTTAATTTTCGAAAATGATTTTATTAAGATAAAAATAGATTTTAAAAAGCTATAATTACGTATTCTATAAAAAAATACACGTATTCACAATTATACATACATGTATAGCATATTTAGGTATTTAAAAATAAATCAAAAATGGACCAATCATAAGATGACACCTCATCATGTTATGGTGTCTTTTTTTGAAAAAATGATATAATGTCATAATAGTAACTTGCAATCTAATTCTGTATAATTACATACCTCTCTCCATTTCTGGGACTTGAAGTTTCAAATATCGTTCTTTTAGTACTTTGAACTATCTCATTCACATGCATTATAATTGACATTAACTTGGTATGTACCATATATGGTCATATTGTCAGTAATTTTATAAGTGGAACCTATTATAAAACATACTGCGACTTTCAATGTTGAAATAATTGTTGAGGTGTGATTTGAATATGATTACATATATACTATTATACGCCTTTATGAAGTTGGATTATATGGGAGTGATGAATAAGTTGAACATGAAATACTCATACATATGAGTTAACATGAAGTTCTTCAAATTTATGAAGGTTTAAAAACCCTCAAAAAATAGTATGAAGATACATATATGACTTAGAAATTTATGTTGGTTTCACAACACTAATGTGATTTTATAAACATAGTGTCATGAGAAAGAATATACAAAAGTTTTTAAATAGTATATCGAACTTTGGGTCAAAATTGATGATTTATAAATTACTAGTTTTACTCACTCCCAAAAGTGAATGAGAATTTATATGATTGGAAAGAAGCATGTTTGCATGATGTTTTTGTTATTAAAATCACTGAAAAGTTCAATTAAAATCATTGAAAAGTTCAATTAGAATTGCAAATATGATTTTATGTCAACTATTTGACCAAGAAATAATTTTTAAGAGTTTATGAAATACAACATGACATGAAATTGTAAGCAACTTTACAGGAACAATAAAATTACATGAGTTTTACAAGAGAAATATAACTTTGATTGATACATGATATTGCTAAAAGAATTTATGCCTTAAAAGGAGAAAGGAATTTAAAGATTGTTGGACTATTTTTATACCCCCATATGCAAGGATTAGGGGGCGATAGTGTTTATTTCATTGTTTTTATATATTCCTTGCACATGAATAATTAAATATGTTATGGTCAGTTTGGTACTTACATTATATCAATGATTTATTTAATAGAGGTGGCCACATGATAATCAAATATTATAATGATACCATCTTGAAAATGGATTTGAATAAATGTTATCACCTATATACTAGCTATAAATGTACATATTAAGTTGATGTCCTAGAAGGACAAGATCAGTTGCTATTGAAACTAGCACACATGATGTGTGGTAATCCAAAGGGTTATAATGATAAGAATCCTTGGAAGAGGAAAGGAACAATAATTGACAATGACAAATTTGAGAAATTGACACATTTTGATGGATCTCCTGAAGAGATCATTTCTAGTATATTAAAATGTGTTATGATTATATAAAGTATTCCAGAAGAGTATAAAATGTTGTCCAACAAGATTAACATGTATCAAGATTATAATCAATGCTCTAATGGAGTATGAGTATTAGGTTTATTATCTTGCCAATTGTAGAAAGAAGTACATTAGTGTACTTATATCACATCAACTCATGACCATGCATAAAGTATCTTTAATAAGGTGATCACCAGTATTATAAAACTGACCATAATTTAAATACTAAGGAAAAGTGATTGGATGTGATGATTAAATTAGGCCATTCGGGGTTAATAAATTCCCGTTATGGAAACATGAAGTTTCATTTGATATGAAAGAAATAATGTGATGACGCTCTCTCATGTTAGATGTATGAAATGAATTTAATGACAAACATAACATTGAGATTGATCTATATTTGCATTGTGTTTCATAATAATTTGTATTGGTGCAATTTTTAAGAGTTAATAGGTTTTGATTTTTTTATATAAAAGAGTAATGGGTGACCAGAAGTTCACTAAAATAACTTATATATTATTGTTAACTATCAGTTGACTAGAAGCTCACCAAATACATTATTTAAGTCTTAAAGCTCCAAAAGATCACCACCTAATAGAATTACAAGCAAGTGATTTATGCTTGTATAATAATTCTTTTGATTGGGGCTATTATATGTCAGCACATAAGAAATTGGAAAAGAAGGAAAAATGTACAACTGTACAACACGTCTCCCCATTAAAATTGTTTTTCTAGAAGATATTATGAAAAGGGTAATAATAAATACACATGCAATGTAAAGTTAATGAAGAAATAATTCTTCATTGAAATTGTTCTCCAGAAGAGATAAAACTTGTTTAATACAAATCTTATGAGAAATAAATTTTAATTGTGATTCTCCTAGTGAAGTGAATTTTATTAATGCAAATTTGTCTACTATATTGGTGTAGAATTAGATGCCCCTACAAATGAGATATTTTACCAACTTAGGGGAAGAAGAACGAATTGACAAAGTTGGAAAAATTAAAAATAAATAAATAATAATTATGATATCTATAATGGTGGTTTGAGAAGTTATATGCCAACTTTTGTCTATATGTATCAAGATATGTTACACATTTATGATTTGATTTGTATTCAGTTATGACTCATGTTGCATAGCGTTGAAGATACATTTTGGTCATATTAATTATGTGTATACATTGAGAAAAAATCTTGCCAATTATACTTAAATCTCTACACCTGAAGTGTAGGTTGTATGATCGGTTCCAAAATAAAGACATGTCTAATAGATATGATGTTAGGCAAGATAGTGCTATTAACACTAATAGTATAATAGTATATAAATATCATAGTATATGAAATACCCTAAAAGTGGTATAGGTATTTGAATTATCACAATAGATGGCCTATGATGTAAGAAAGTTATAATGGTACCAATAAGAAATGTATTCAGATATCATAGTAAAATAGCATGCGAAATGTACGTTAAAGGAATTTTATGATACCGATACACAATGGAACCGATGAATAATATGCATATGCATGATAGAATAGACTAGTGAATAAGGGATCTGAAATATATGTCCATTTTGATGTCGACATAATGATAATGATAAAAAGTTTATCATGGACCAGAAGTCCAATGAAATATGGATTTTATTTTTAAATCCGCACTGTACAGTGTCTTGCATTATTTTAAGTCTTATGCTCATGTGCATCTGTGAATCATAGGTTAATGGATACTTATTGCATGTGTA
This sequence comes from Chenopodium album, assembly GCF_948465745.1. Taxonomy (NCBI): domain Eukaryota; kingdom Viridiplantae; phylum Streptophyta; class Magnoliopsida; order Caryophyllales; family Amaranthaceae; genus Chenopodium; species Chenopodium album. Next base: position 22,487,988 of record NC_137846.1, on the reverse strand, counting down.
GGAAGTTGTTAGATGCATTACTCATTGTATATTTTGTTCAATATCTTATCATGATTTCTATATCTCATATTGCATGCACTAATTTCTATATAATTATTGTGGTATGTGTGAATGTTCGTCCAAAATATAGTATGGCGTATTTACAACATTGATGTGAACTTTCAAAGAGATATTTATATTTCAGTGGGCTTATAGTTGTGATGAAAATGTTGATGACATCGATTTAATATCATGTAAGAAAAGTTCCCGAAGAACTTATATGCAACGTATTTATAGCCCTACAAATTTTATATTCTGAATATTGTAATTATTATCAAACTTTTATTCATGTGACTACATCATTGACATCTCAACCTAAAGATTGAGCATATAAAAGTTAGTGAGAATTACTATTTGTATTTGCAAGAGAACTATCATGTCAATTATGAAATGTCTAAGGAATATTAATGGAATACTTATGCTTGAGGATGTTTTCTTATGGTTCAGAAGAACCATGATCAATGTATACAATTACATGTGTTATATTATAATTCATATGAGCTTGAAGAACGATATTAGTAATATCAAGTTTTGTCATCAAATTATTATTAATGAATGTTTGATCAAATAATAATCGTCAATTTCTATTATTCACGACTTTCAAAAGAAGTTGTAACCGCATAAGTTTAACTTTTAAATCAACTATTAAACAGAGATTTGAAATAATGATATTAGAGAAAAACACATGTATGGTGAAATGAAGACACTTCAAATCTTCACGTGAAGACTTGAAGACTTGAAGATGCAATTTCAGTTTGGGAGGATTGAAGATCAACGAATGTTATTTTACTACATATGAGAAGATATTCAACTATATTGGATTCATTGATGCGGACTAGAAGATCTCAAGTTATGTATTCATCAGGGGGAGAAAATACGAGCTGCACTCTTTTTCCCTTGACCATGGTTTTGTCCCACATTGGGTTTTCCTGGTAAGGTTTTTAATGAGGCAGCATTGCGAGCGTATTACGAAGAATGTTGGACTTTTTTTCCTTAATTAGGTTTTTATCCCATAGGGTTTTACCTATTAAGGTTTTAAAGAGGCATAATCTTCGATAATGGACATCCAAGGGGGAGTGTTATGAAAATATTGTGTGGATATCCATTATCCTTATATCATTCCGGAATATTCTAGATCTAGGGTTTATTGTTATCTAAGCAAACCCTAGATATTGTGTTCTATGTATATATACCCCTAATATATGGAATAATAAATACATCTCCATTCTCTCCTAATCTCATATTTTCTCTCTATTTCACAACAAATAATAAAATTTATATTATTATATATTTCAAATATGGGAATTCATAGAATGAGGGATAGGTCAAATGATTAAAGTTTCCCTCCCGATTTCAGGAGTTCTTGGGATCGATTCTCACCCCCGTCCTTGTGGCTCTCAAAATACAAATTTTTTTTATGGGAATTCAAAATTTTAAATTCAAAATTTTAGAAAAATTTGCAAAGAACTACTACTTAAATGACGAGTTTTGAGAACAACTACCATTTAAATTTTTTTTTTGAAAAAAACTACCACAAAAACATAAAAAGTTTGAGTAGCACTACCTTATTAAGTTTTCCGGCAAGAATCTCTGGATGTGAGGCCCACCAATTAGTATTTCCCTCCTAAAATTATTTCTCTCTCCTCTATTTATAACTATTAATCTTCATTTCCCTCTTTTTGCTTGTGTCAAAAAAATTAAAACCCTAATCTCTTCATGGTTGAAGTCAATTAATTGATGTAAACATAACAAATAATAAGTAATGAACCCTTGATTGGATAGTACAGAAGAATTGTCTCAAATTCCCCTATTTCAAAAACCCCCCATTTTCAATTTTTTTTGCCATTAACCATAATTTGAAGATTCAATTGATTAATTGTGTCAATTACAAGGCAAATTAGTTATACATTATCTTCAATTGAGTTCGCTAAATAATTTTGCTTCTTCTCTCACCCTGATTTAATTGAAATGAAGAGATTAGGGCCCCACAGCCGGAAAACTTGATAAGGTAATACTACTCAATCTTTTTATGTTTTTGTGGTAGTTTTTTCAAAAAAAAAAGTTTTAAATGGTAGTTTTTATCAAAACTCGTCATTTATATGGTAATTCTTCGCAAAATTTCCAAAATTTTATATGGTAAATAACTCTTATATGTGGCTGTGGTTGTAGATGTGGCCAACTATTATGGGAGTCAATTTTTCAGTTGTATAGGGGTTATCTCATTCAATATTATAGAGGTAACTCTGTTATTGTTATAAGGGTTACTCCGTGAGTTACTTAGTTTTTTTGCAAGCAACCACACTGGTGGCTTGTCGCACAGAAAACATGTTGTATATAAGAAAAAAATTTTGGATGTTGGCGAGCCAGACAGAAGCCGTGATATTTCGATTTTGATGATCATTGAATTAATTAAAAGGTGATTATTGAGTGATTTTTAAATATATAATTGAAAAACAATTGTTAATTTTTTTAAAGGAAAATAGTGGTTTTTTTTATTTTTTTAAATGAAGTACGCATAATTTAAAGATTGATTTTCAAGTGTTTATGCAAAAAAGTTAGGAAACATGTGCAATAACAATATAGATTCCTTCCCGTCAAAAAAAAAAAATAAAAAAAAATATAGATTCCTTGTAATTTTGGGGTTTCTAAAAAGCAAATTTTTTTTTTTTGAAGAAAAAAAAAATCATGTTTAGGTAAATATAAACCAATTCAATATGTATGTATGTACTCCCTCCGTCCCATAATTACAGGCAAATATACTATTTTGGGTGTCCCAAAATGTTCCTCCTATTACTAAAAATAACACATAATCATTACTTACTTTTTAGCTTTTCCATACAAATTACACACATACCTAAACAATCATTACTTACTTTTTCTCTTTTTCATACAAAAAACACACTTACCCAAAAATCATTACCTACTTTTTCACTTTTCCATATAATATTCTCTACTTTTTATTATTCCCATACAACATTCTTCACTTTTTATCTTTTTCATACAATTTTCCTCTACTTTTTCCATCCTCCTTAAAAACCGTACTTTTTAGAGTTATTTGCCTGTAATTATGGGACGGAGGGAGTAGTATATATGTAATACTTGAAGATTCATTTTATGAGGATGGATGAAGATATTTCCTTGCATTCTTTAGTATATGTACGGAAATTAGAAATAGACCAAATTTCCAAAAAAAAATATTAATAATATTTTTAATTACTTTGTAAATTGTGCCTTTAATTTATTTTTAAGAAATTAAATAAGAGTTTAATATTAGAAAAAGTAGAAATAAATAATCCCACTTTCCTAAAAAAATCCAATGTTTCGATTTTCCAAAAACAATCCCACCTTCTACCGTACCATTGCATCTAACTCTGCCACCAGCATCAACAACAACAACCATCAATTCAAACAAGTTGTTGCCTGTAAAACCCATACCCCACCACGAAAATCTCCATACTACCCCCAAAAACACCACCACTAGCCCCAAAACCCCCTTGCCATGCCGGAAAACCACCCAAATGGAAATAAAGGTGGGATTGTTTTATTTTTTATGCAAGCCGGGGATTAGGTTAATAAGCTAAGAGTTCAGCTATAAAAAGCAGTTAGAAAGGTCTGTCCTCCATAATTACATCAGCAAAGTTTGGATATTAATTTAGAAGAATTAGATTACAATCGTTAGTCGCACTAGTTCTACACCTCCTGGCCAAAAGATTTGTTGCCTTGTTGCGTCCTCTGGGTTCATGGTTGACTTGAACACTAGGAAACACCTCTAGTAGGTCTTTGCATTGTTTGTCAATAAGCATATTAGCATCTTTAACTGACTCCTCTTGCTACACCCTGTCAATAGCTAGCTGTGAATCTGAGCATATCTGAATGTTAGTCCATTCTCTCGAAGCAATAATAGTCATTCCTATATGGATTGATTTTAACTCTCCCCACAGCACATATGGGACTTGAGTTTTCTACTGGAAGCCAAACATCCAACTACCATTTAAGTCTCTGAATACCCTTGCAATACCTGCTACATTCAAAGGGGAAGAAAAGGAGACATCACAGTTGAGTTTCCACCAATTTTGCCTCAGGCTGACCAAGTAAGGTGTAATACCCTGTATTTTTATACATATTTTATTTTAAATAAGTATTTTGTGAGGTATTTAAATAATTTGAAATAAATTATTTATGACATTTTAATTATTTATTCTAAATAAGTTTGAAAATATTTTATAAAAGGAAAGTTTTATTTAATTAATTATTTTATTAAATTGGGATTTAATTTAGGAAAGTTTTATTTTAGTAAAGTTTTATTAGGAAAGGGATTAAAAAAGATTAAAAAAGGAAAGTTAGGTAAGAAGGATTTCTAGAGAAAGGGGTATAAATATTCAACACTTAGGCAAATAAAACTTTGCCCAGAGTGGAAAATACCCAAGGTTAACTTTCTCTCCCTTCTCCTTTATTTCTTTTTCTTTCTTTTTCCCTTCCCCTTTTTGCACGGCCGACCACCACCACACACCACCGGCCGCCACCACAGCCACCGGTGCAACGGCCAGCAACCGCGGCTGCACCGGCAGGGCGCTGCAGTAGCCTAGCCGTGCCGTGGTGGCTGCTGCTGTCCGGCCTCCCTTTCGAAAAAAAAATATTTTTCTTTTGTTTAATCCTAGACCTAATTATAAATTATGAGTTTTGTGATGGTTTTATGATGATTGATTTTAAGTATGATGTGAATTAATTTCAGATTTTAAATTTAATTAAAAAGCCCCAATTTTGAAACCCTAGATTTATAAATATTTGATTATTGAATGAGTATGATTTAGGGTGGTTTAAACCTTTAATTTGAGGGTTTTAAAGTATAATTAAAGCAAGTTTTCATGAATTAATATTGCTGGAATTTTTGTTAATAAGCTAAAAATTAAGTTTGTTGAAGGAATTTTGACTACCCATTAATTGGGATTAAAGTATGAGGTTTTAAATTAATTTTCATCTTGTTTTAATTAAATTATGAGTGGTTTAATAAGAGTATATGTTGCTGGAAATTTGTGTGGAGTACATTTTAATGTCATATTATGATTTTGGATTGTAGCAGACTTTGAAGTGAGTGATTTCTATTAGTCGTGGCGATTTTAAGATCGTATTCAAGGTACGTTCACGTACTTAGCATATTTTTGATGATGTAGTAACATGCTAGGCTTGATTAATTAATCCCAAGTAGTATCATGCTAGATTATGATTGGAGATTGTGATTTGGTTGATATTGGTGATTGAATTATGAAGCATGGTTTATTTGTGATGTATTAATGATTGAAAAATAATCGTTTGACATGTTGTATATGAACTACACTTTTATTTATGGCATGATAGAAAGAATGTTTAATTAAACTACATGTTTAATTGTGTTTGGAATATTGAGAAGGAATTTTATTATGGTTCATATAATTTTTATTGATGCTTTAAGCATGAAGAAAGAGCTATTTAAGTGTCTTTGAACACGAGGAATAAATTATATTTTGGTGCCTTAGTGCACTTAAGGTGTTCTCAATACCGAGGGATAGGATTTGTGGCGCATTATGCGTTTAAGGTGTCTTTGACGCCGAGATAGATTTAAAAAGGGTTCAATACTAAATATTATGTGGTCACTAATTATTCAAGAATTAAATTGGTATGTTTGATTGTTTGAATAATTATTATGATTGAATGATTATGGTTTGAGAGTCATCACCAAGTCTAATAATATATAAATAACGTAAAGTGAAAGAGATTACGCACCAAAACACTTGGAACGTATATACCTTGAGTACGAACATATGAGGGGAGTTATGCGACTTTATATTTGACCATAACTTCTACTGGGAGTACATGACGCTATATTTTCTTTTTATTATTATGCGCAAGAATTCCGCCACTTACGAGTGGTTTCTTTATACTGGCACGGTTAGCTCTCATGTTAATACCCCTTTATTGGGCAGGTTAGGGGAAACCCATTCGATGCGTAATCAATACTAAATAAGTTATTTATTTACTTAGCTGAGAACTCTTGTTGTATGTTGTGTTCTTGTAAACAGGTGCAACGAGGTAAGTTGTGTGTTGATAGGTGAAAGCATGTTAGTGTGTTTAAATACGTTTATGTACTCAGCTTTGTTGATTGTGTGTTTGTGGATTTGTTGGCCTTGTCTTTATCTTGGCCCTATGATGACCCATTTTTAATGGAGAGTAGTGGAAACAAGTAGAGAGAAGCTTTTCAGGTGATGAAGCATATTCATGATGGGCATGAGTGAAGAGCGAATCATGCTAGTTTAATTTCCATAAGTTTATGATATGTTTATTGCTTTAATTATTTTATTATATTATGTTTGTGAGACTAACGCAAAGGTTTTGAATTGGTTCGGTTTTGTTAAGGGCCTACAATGGTTCCAAGTTGTAGGTTGACTTTATTTTACTTTGGTTTGACTTTACTTTCATTGGTTGACTTTTTAAGTTGAGTCGTTTTGAATGTTTTTAAAATTAGTCTTCCGTTGTGTGTCTTTGATAGTTGCCTTAGCCGTTTTCACGGTGGCAGTAATGTCTTAGATTTTCCTATTTTGAGTTTTAAATAGAACAAAACGAGTATTTTAAAAGAAAGGAATTTCTAGGGTGTTACATAGGGTGAGTGAGGTTGTTGTTATTTTGTATTGGCAGGTTGCTATCGCTCAAAGTGTGGAATTCCTAGGCTAAAGCATGAGTTTCAAGGATAAGCTTATCCTGCGGTTTTTGGGCATGGCACAAATCCCTTCATTCTTATTAAGTCAGAAGTTTCCAGGTAATAAAAGAGAAGAGGGTCTGCCACGGGAGAGAGATGCAGTCAGCTGGGAAAGGTAATTTCAGGTTTGTGATTAGCCAAAGGTCAATGGGGTGGGTGAAAAAATCTAGGTTAACATGGAATTTCCCTCAAATTTCCCTTGCTACAACACAATCCCCGAGAATATGAATTGAATTCTCAGGGTGTGTTGACAGTAAGCACAACTATCATCTAGAGTGATGTTTCTTCTAAATAGAGTAACCTTATAAGGTAATCTATCAAGGAAAGCAAGCCAAATAAAAAATCTGACTTTGGGAAGAGTTGCAATTTTCCAAATCCAAGCTAAATCATTCTTCTCACTCTGTAATTGTTTGATGATAGTTAAAGCGTTTTTGAAATCAAAAATTTTTTTTCAAGGTAAAATTTGAAAAAATTAAATCATCAAGGGGAGGGTTACCAGAATGTATAGACATACTCTTACAGACTTTAATAATCTGTTAAAGGAAGATCAAAAGAGATACTATCAAATTCCAGTTATTATTTTCAATGAAATGATTAAGACTTATGTCATGTTCTCCCTCATTCAAAGGCCCCTGAATCATTTCTCTCAAAGAAGAGCTACCGTACCTATACAATTATCTTGCCAAAGAAAAATGCTTCTCCCTTCCCCCACTCCCCACTGGGTATTCTCTTTGAAGATATCCCAAACTTTCCCCATGCCTTTCCAAAGGTGTGAGCCATACTTAAAAGATCTAAAAAGGTTATTGCTCTTAGTGTATTTGTCTTATAACACTCTCACCGCAAGATTATTCTCTTGATTAAGCATTTTCCACCAAAGTTTAAGCATATGAACTCTATTCAAAGCCCTGGCACATCTAATACCTAACCCTCCTTTCTCTTCGGGTTTTGCTATTTTACCCATCCCACCAGGTGGATACTACTCCCAGATTCTTTTTTCCCCCACAAAAACTTGCTAATTGTTCCATTGAAAGACTTGAGAGAAGACTCAGGAAGAAGCATGCATTGCATATAGTAATTTGGGAGGGTATTGATGACTGAGTTATCAAGGCAAAGTTTACCAGCTCTAGACAGGAGGTTAGATTTCTAGGAAGCAAGTTTAAACAGAATTTTTTGAGAGATGAACTCCACTTTTGCTTTGGAAGGACGGGAACTAGAGATTGGAAAACCCAAATAAGGACTCAAATCTTCAGTTTCTTTGATATTAATGGACTTAGAGAAAAGCTTTATGTCCCTAGAAGAGGTATTTTTTGAGAAAAGGACCTTACTCTTTGCATTGCTAATGGACTAACCTGAAATATCACAAAAATGATCTAAAAGTTCCTTAAGCACCATGATATTTTTACTTGAGGTCTCCCTAAAAAGAAAAATATCATCCGCGTAAAGAAGGTGAGATATTGGAGTGGTCTTCTTCCCCATACAGAAGGGGGACCATAAATTCTTATCAACTGCATCATGAATCAGCTTAGAGAGAATTTCCATAACAATAATAAAGAGGTAAGGAGACATGGGGTCACCTTGATGAATTTCCTTCGAGAGGAAGAAACTATTAGTAGGTATGCCATTTTCAAGCACAAAAGAAGAAACAAAAGAGATGCAATTCAAAACAAGCTTGATGGAGGGGAAGTCAAGACCAAAACTAGTAAGGGAATCCCGAATAAAATGCCATTCCAATTGGTCATAGGCTTTCTCAAGGTCTAGTTTAAGAATAAACCATCCCTTTTTGCCTTTTCTATTCTTCATGGAGTGAAGAATTTCATGACAATAATGACATTTATTTCCATACCCCTTCCCGGCAAGAAGCTATTCTGATTTTCGGAGATTCTACTAAGTAGAAACACCGTCAATCCATTAGCTAGGATTTTGGTCAATATCATATAGATGGTATTGCAAAGACTTATGGGGCGAAATTGGGAAATGCAGGAGAGATCATCTTTCTTAGGAATGATAGCAATATGAGTTTTATTAATATCAGCATGTATCATTCTCTCATCAAAGATTTTTTGAACAAATAAGACCAAATCAGATTTTATAGTGCTCCAAAATTTCTTATAAAAATAAGGGTGACACCCATCAGGCCCCAAGGCCTTAAAAGACCCCATCTTAGACACAACATCCCAAATCTCACACTCATTAGGAGGATTAACCAGAGAGATGATACTACCAGCAGGGTCATTAGTAAGGGGTCTGGTTTAGGAGTGGAATCATAAGAAGATGAAAAAAGAGAGGAAAATAGTCCTTTATATGATTTTTCAAAAGAACGGGATCAAAAATTTCCTCCCCTACAGAATTTGTTAGAGAATTAAATCAATTCTTCTTTCTTCTCACACGAATAGATTTATGAAAGTAAGAGACAACTATCCCCCTCTAGAATCCAGTTATCCCTCGATTTCATTTTCTAGAAAAATTCCTCTTGGTGTAAAATAGAAGCAACTTCTTGCTGGAGGTTTTTTTCCAAATCAAACAGAAAATCTGAAAAATCAGTAGTCCCCTGTTTTTTCTAAATTCCTTCAATACGAGCTATGAATCTATGATCCTCGCCTTTTTTTTTAAAAAAAATATTTCAAACATTTTTATTCCAATTTTAAAAAATGGGAGACATATTTACCAGTTTTTCAAAAAAATCAAAGTCAGATTTTTCCCATTCCAAATTCATTAAATTGACAAAAGATGATCCAATTCCAAGCACCACATGGATTCAAATTTGAAGGGTTTGGGCTTTGGAACGTATTTGGGGTGGATAGATTTAAAGCAATGGGGCAGTGGTCTGAGGATAATCTTGGTAAGACTCTTAATAATCCTGATGGAAACAAATTCAACCAGTCCACAAAGGCCCAAACACGGTCTAATCTTTCAAAAATAGGCCTAATTTTACACTTGTTTGTCCATGTAAATTTCTGACCAGAGTATCCCAAATCTACCATATTACAAGCAGACATACAGTCAAAGCCATATCCCATCTTCTATTCACAGAGCCATGTTATAACAGAAAAAAAAAAAAAAAAAAAAAAAAAAAAAAAAAAAAAAAAAAAAAAAAAGTAAAAATCCGCCTTTCATGAACAAGCGCCATACAAAATACAGCAATAATCCTTTGTACATCCAGGTATATAGCACATATACTACCAAAGTACCAAATGCCTTGGTGTTTTGATTTGTATTGTGTAAACTTTTACTTATTTATGCCAAAAAAAAAAAAAGGCTATTCAATTTGTGAGGAGCATATTAGAAACAAGTCAGACAACACATGTAACAAGTCATTTGTGTGACAACTTAATGAAAAAAGGGCTAACAGCCAGTCCAACTTTTCATTCAGGAAATCAATAATAGAAGATATTGGGGCAGAAGAACACCATAGCTATCTCAATGAGGAGGTCAATTTCTAATGTTCTCTGCCCAAAATTTAAAAATTCCAAATAAGTCACCAGCAATGGCTTTGTGTGGGTTGAATAAATCACATTCCAACCGAAATCCTATGAATTCAATCCTTTAAGAGGAAACAATTCAAATAGTAAGCCGTATGGAACTGTTAATAGGTGCCAGGCTTTAACCCATTAATAGTGGGCACAGCGCCTCGGGTGTTCTTCACATATGCAATGTACTCTCCATAGTGCATTGTAAATGCGGTACTCTGATAGCGAGTCATTCTAATGCGCTGCCGCACTGAGTCTGTGATTACACCATTGTAACCTGCCTTTCGCATCAAGGAGTCAATAGCCTCAAGCTTTGTCCAACCTGAAAGGCATCATTATATCATTATATCAGAGGAAAAATAGCTTCCTTGCAGGCTTAACACTTCATTATGTATGCTTGAAATATGAGGAGTAACATTTTTCAACTGCATATACATGGAAAGCTATAATATAAGCTATCAAAGTCAGCTTCATGCCATCACAGAAAAGCAACACACACCAACAAATTCCAAAGGTTGAGGCAAAAACAAAATAGAATCTAGTGAGACCTTATCAAATATGAATCTTCATGAGTCTGACATGTCTAAAAATACTTTCATAAGTTTCTATTATTCAGATGTTTCAAAATCTCCAGGATAAAGGAGCATGTACCTTAAAGTGTGCTTTTTAAGAATAAACTCTTTAGTCATATATAAACAGATGTACATTAATATATTATCAATGCAAGCGCACACAATCAAATGAAAATATCAGTATTATGCCTCCTCTCTGTTTCCCTGCAGGCCTAGAGTCGTTTTAATCATGAAATCTCTGGCTGTTACAAATCCAGAGCATTAAAAAATTCTTAGATACTCCCAGATTATATTGTTAACTGTCATTCTCCAACAACTATTAGTCAATTAACATTCAAACAATAAGTTCAGAATCAAATATATTGTTTCACGACCTTGCAAGGCTACAACAATCTACAAACCACACAGAAATATTAAAATTTTCAGGTATTGATGCATGGCATCTAACAGAAATAGAACTGTTAAACCTTAGAAATTGTGAAGGTTAGGTATTAAATATATGAAGAGCCAAAAAAAGTGCGCAAGGCACAAGAGGAAATTGATGTCAGGATCTTTGTATACTGTCAAAATGGGACTGCCACTTTACCATGACTAGCAAGATCAAGTGTCAACTAATTTAATATTCGTAAAACATATACGAAGTATATGAAGCATGAAACATGTTTTCTGGAACTAACACATTAAAGCCAACTAACATAATCAAAATACTGAAGCTGAATATTTCACACCAATGTGCTTTATAAGCATGAATGAAAGACATAAACAAATAAGCTCGCAACCATCCAAGATCCAAAAAACCCTCTTGTTTTAATAACACCCATATCAGGGCAGAAAAAAAAATATTCACAGATTGACTACCAATATCATGAAAATGCGAAGGACAAGAAACAAAACTAAAAGAAAGGAAAAAACAGCAAGTAAAAATCCTACTCTTGCTGGCCTATGGGATCTGAAGAGGCATGGTGTACATAGCCTTACCCTTAGGCTTTAATTATCTGGAATTCTTACACAGAAAATATTTTGAAATCAAGAACCTGGTAAAGGAAGTGCAGTAAGTAAGGTAACACAGTAATTGAATTTTGCGGAGAGAAAGGGGATTAACAGATTACTTGACTAGAACTAATTAAAACCCACAGCCTGAGGAGAATTTTCATTAGCCTAATATGGGATTGACAAATAACAAAAGATAACAGCCATCCATGATGACAAATTACCATGGCTATGAGATTGAGATTGAGCTTGAGCTTGAGCTTGAGCTTGAGCTTCAGAGGCATCCTGCATAACCATTTTCTACGGACATTGAAGCGACATCGCCTAATCTTAAATAGCCACTATCTAGTGAACTAAGCAAAAGTATTTTGTGTCTATGGGATGCCACCACAAGTCCACAACTTAATTCAGATAATAAACTTTGACTTCAAAACATACAAGGCCAAGCAACTATTGATAAGATCACCTTCCAGTATATGTTGTATTTCTAGTTGAATATCATAGCAAGTAATATCTATGGATCAAAAACAACATTACAAACTTTATTTTGTTTAAAACAATACAACCGACCTTCATGTGCAGCAACTTCAGGTAAGTATGTGGCACTTCGCCGGGTATTGTAGTCAGGATCAGTAAATTCAATTATTATACCATGCTTTCCTACCTGTCAGAAGAAAGCATCACATAGCACCAACCCAAAATCATTTTATACAATACCTAAGGAAAAAAAACTACCAAACATAGTTAAGTGACAATATCAATTGGAAATTTTTGATAATTCCTTGTCATACAATACTATCATTATATAAATACTTACAAAAAGAATGCAAAATTCATATAAAACATCCCCCTGCCCCTTCAATAAAAAAAAAAAATTAAGAAACATCAAGATAATTAAAGCCTAAGGGTAAGGCTATGTAGATACACCCATGCCTCCAGAAATGAACGATGCAGAAAGAAAAAGGTGGAAGGATTGATTCAGGATGTCTTATATTTTGACCACATAAGGTTGGCCACTTGAAGCAAAAGTAGTACTTGAAATAACCAACAATTGATAGAGCTAAACAGGTTTTATAATTAGAGGCCCCTCCTAATCCCAACAGAAACATCAGCCTTATGTTACTCCCAAAAGCTAACTTCTAACAAAAATAAGCTCATCACGGGAATTTTATTGGCAATTGCAAAGATAAATATCAGGTTATAATTCCTATAAGCTAGTTAGCCTAATAGTTACTCTCTCCACATTAATCATCACAAACAATCAGCAAGTTCAACCATGAAAAAATCCTTTGTATACATAGATAGATTGGTCATTCTTGACATCAGCTTACAATAACAACAAAAAAATTAAAAAACTGCCCATCTATATATATTACCTAAAAGTTTTGAACATGAACAGATTATAATGATAGACCACTACCCATAATCAAATTTATAAGGAAACCATAAGTATGACAACCAAAATATGAGGAAGAACACAAACCTCCCAGTCAAGGTGGTCAGCAGCAGTTTCATATTCTGTCAGTATTGAAACTGTACATTCTAATTGGGGTAGTTCTTTAGCTTGAATTGGGGGGAAACGGCGATCTCTAAGTGCACTGTGACATAACATGCACATAATTTAGACTGTAGAATGGCAGAAGAGAAAAGAGAGAAAAGAGAGAAAAGATGGGAAAAAAAATCTGCATAATAAACTGTACTAAAAACTAAGAGAAGTGAGCAGAAATAATTGACAAAGATAACAAAGTGTATAATTAGTAAACACCCCAATTCAACAGTTCTAAATTCCCTTTTTGCAAACATAATAATTTCTATAAATAAATGTATTATGTATTATTTCCTAACATAATAAGTGTTGGCAATTGAAATCTCCAAACTACTGCCATTTTATTTCATCTCTCTCTAAAGATACTATGAAGCTAGTGCCTCATATCTATTCGCATCAACTTCTCCAAAAAAATATGGACCATGTATTATTTGACTTATTTTCACTTGTTTTACTAAAAAAAAGTACATATAAGTTCAAACAAAATAAGTTTAGATAAGTTCTAATAATGGTTGATTAATTCTATCAACTAAAATAAATTTTAATGAGGTATAATATGTCAAGAAAAGTTTTGAGGTAAGTTAAGTTAAATAAGATAAAGTAATATACATTCAGATAAGTTCAAATCAAATAAATATAATGCACCCTAACTCTGACCCTTTAATGAAGGATCCTAAATGTAAATTCCAATGAATGATCTTTACATGTAAATTCCAAGTTTCAAGTTACACTTCCTCTCCAACTACCAACTAACGTGATCTCCTAATTTAGTACTCGCCTACTAAGTGATGTCTACTAACCAAGTTATAATCTCTCAACTTAAATACTCCATCCGAGTATCTGACCTTAAATAAAAGCCTCAATTTCATTGGACAAATAATTTTAGGAGAGGGATTGTAGTGGGATATTGTTGAGTAAAGCTAAACAAAAAAGAAAGGTAAGGGCATAGTTCATTGTTTTTAGGGGAATTAAGATAAAATATAGTGAAGTTAAAGGGGTTTTGTTGGTTAAAAATGAATTAAAAAAAAAAAAAAAAAAAGCACATAATAGACCCCACCCAAATGAAAAATGGGGCTTTAAATAGGGACGGAGGGGGTAATAAAAGTTGCAATGAGCAGTTTTTAATTGCAATTGGCAGGGAAAGGAAAAAAAATAAATTGAAGTGGAGAATATGACTATAACTTGCAAGCATCAACAAAAAGGAGAACACCTCAGTTCCACAAATCTGAGAGTAAGTGTCAAAGTCTAACAAGGAAGAAACACAATATATAATCAACAATGACCATTTTGTGTCATAATTCATAAACAATTCAAGTAAATTGCAATTAAGGCAATTTACAAAGCTCATAAAAAGAAAGTGGGGTGTTAGCTCATAAACCATCAAAATAAGCTGATTTCGTTACTAGGAATGGGCATAATATACATGAAATATTAATACAATAAACTTAATTTCTGTAATATAACTCTCAAGTATAAAACTATGTCATGGAGTATTAAGGCAGCATACAGTACAAAGAGGCACTACAAGTAAATGGCAAATAAGGAGAGAAACAAGGCCATATCATGTTTTTCTGTGGACAGTAGCTCTCACACTGCAGGAGAATTCACCAGTCAAACAGAAACATTAGTCACATGGCTTCCTCTCATGTCAGTCTGAACTTCTTGTAAGGCTCAAGTGAGGCAAATTCAGTTTACTAAAACACATGAATATTTTGGAATTGAAGCACACCCCAGCCCCTCAGGTTGCTCTTATTTTGCACAAGAGAGCTATATTCATCCATTTGGATTATAAATGAACATAATGATCTACAAAACACTTTATCTAACACTCCTTTCAAGAATACAGATAAGGTGGGAAAGGCATCAAAATGAAAATAACACCACTGGGAGAGATATATATGTGGCCATCACTATCAGACTCCGATTGCATAAACAGTCACAAAGATATAGTATCTACTAACCAGCGTCTTTCTGTCTTGAAGGCATCAAAGTAACTCATAGGCATATCGTTAAGTAAATGCTGCTCTACAGAAAATTTTTAGCTAGGTCGTTAAGTACTCACTCCGTTCTTTTTTATTCTACTCATTTACTATTCATAAGATCAAACTAAAAACATTTTGACCATTTATTACTACTCATACACAAAACAAAAACTATCAAGTGGGATCATGTTAGAATTGTGTCTTTGTGTGGTATGTAAATATCTATTTTTCATAATTTGCACTAGTACGTAATGAAATACTTCCTCCATTCCAAATTAGATGACACGTTTTGACTTTTGATGCTATTCACAAACTCTACTTTGACTAGCTTTTGTGGTTTATAGATAAAAAAACATAGTAATGTAGGATCTTGTTAGATTCATAATGTGTACTTTTAAAATATCAACTTTTTTTAATTTTTACTTATTGATATGATAATTAGAGATATTTACAGAAAAATTCTTGCATTATGAAGGGAGTACAATTCTGTAACACCATTTCAAAGTCAAAAAGCAATATTCTTAATCAAATGTAGTTATTCATAATTAAAACAACTATACGTACATAATTTATATTTCACATATAATTTTTTTTTAAAAAAATCACAAGGAAATTTAGTTTAGAACCACTAGGGTTTTTTTTTTTTTTTTTTTTTTTCACAAAACAACAAGATGTTTAAAGAGATTTCATAAAACTCTATGGAGTATATAGACATCCCAAAAATAAAAGAAGTGCATAAGCATAGCAAATACAACATGTTGGACTTTGGAAAGAAAGAAAAATAAATCTTACTTCTGACCCAAGAAATTCAAATGTTTTGGTTAGACTATTACTAAAACAATTCTAGCCAAAAGAAAAAAGAGTGTAGAATGAAACAAAAGCAGGCAGCACACAAGAATAATTTATTACTTTCTGTTATAAGCACCTCAATTTAAAGAAAGATTTAAGAAAAAAAAAAAAATACAAGCATAAGAAAGCAAAAGGAATCAAGGTGCCTAAGGTTTTTAGCAATATCATGTTGAAATCCATCAAAGGCACATAAATTCCATACAATACCTAGTAAGAGCATAGTCTCTAAAACCGTTGATTATGGCGCGGGCTTCAAGAGTTCCTATGCAGCCACGAAGGCGAGGCTCACCTCCATTAACCACCTTTTTCCAAGTTACAAACAAAGGGCTGCATAGAGAACCACAATCATTTAGTTCAAAACTCATTGACATGCTATTCCCACTAGTACTTGATAAGTACTTCCTCCATTATATAATAGGCATATAGGCCACATTTGATTAGGGGTGTGTGTAAAATTGTTGAGTTAAATTACCATAACAAATTGTCACAAATTAAATTGTTGCATTTCTACCACACCAATATAGCACAGCTATAGGGCATTTAATTATTTTGGACAAAATAAGTTTAAGCATTCTACACAAAATATATATATATATATATATATATTCCACAAATAACTTTATTTCGAGCAAATAAGAATCAACTAAAACAAGTGCAGACAAGATAGGTCAAATAAAACAAATTCTTCTTTATAGGTAATACAAGGTTATTTCGATCTATTATTATTTTTATTTTTTTCGGCCTAGAAAACATATTGAGGCATGCAAAGTGTATCGTTATAGACTTGCTAGTTATTGCATTTAAAATCAACTACAGAATTAGTAATAATATTTCATATATAATATGACAATATGACATAGCCATCAAATAACCAACTAATAATGGAGAACAGAGAGCACCACCAATCTATTGAACAAGGTGAAATCAAGCATATGGGAACATGAATTATAGTTTCTACTATACAAGCGTAATCTACTAACACATACTTAACCCCTTGTTAGACCCAATCTTAATTTTTATTGACCGGACCTAACTTCAGAGATATAGTAGATGAAGAGAATAGACTAACATAAGAAGCCCAATAGCCCATTTACATAAAGATAGAAGTCAAAGAGACCCAAGACAGCAAGTTCAATGAATTTGAAAAGGAGGAGATAAATTCAAAAGAGGATAGAGGCGCCAAAGGAGGAAATACATATCACAAGGGGAACTACCAAACCACGATCAGATAACCGTTGCCAGATATCTCTATAAAAGCACAATGAAGGAGCAGAATTGAGAATCATATCAATTGCTTTAACAATTTTCTTTTGCTTTCTTAGTTCTCAGAATTCTAGGCTTAGTAGCCTAGCATTGGTTTAGCGAAAGCAGTTAGTAACTTTCGATTGGGATTAATCATGGAGGTAAATTTCCCTCCTTCGGTCTAATTCAATCGTCAGTCTTTGTTCCTCTAAAAGGTTTCCTACTTGTACTTTGTGCTCTAATGTCGATTAGTCATTTGCTTTTTATCTACAAAGTTCTTGTTGTTTTGGTAATCATACATTGCTCGTACACTAGCAAGGCCTCTAACTCAAAGTTCGGTAGTTTTTAAGGGCATACCCCCAATGTATTCTTGCCTTTCGCAAGGGAATCATTGACTTATTTGCATTTTTGCACCAACACCCCTACAATAAATAATGCTCCACTCAATTTACTTGTACAATACTCATTTGTAAAAACTATTAAAAACAAAAATCCAACAATCCCAACTCACACCATTCCACTTGGGTATTATTTCCCTTAACCAAATTACTAACTACAGTATATTCCAATCAAAATTCAATAAATACAAATCATAATTAAAAAAACCACTAAACAAGAAAGACATGCAAAAACTGTATCAACAATTCATGCACATAATGCATAATACATAAAAAAAAAAAAAAAACAAATATCATTATTAATATTGTTATTAATATAAATTAATTAATTATGATCAATTAATTAATAATTAATATAGAATAATGATTAGTGAAAAGGAAGAGAGAAAGGGGCATACTGATCACCCTCATCGAAAGCAGGAGGGGGAATTTGATCGCTATTGTAGTGAGCAACAAGTGTGTCAAAACAGTACACAGCCATCTCCTTGTTTGCCGACACCATTTTTTTTTTTTTTTAAATTCAATTCAATTCAAAAAAAAAATTTGAAAATTGATGTTAAAATTAAAATAAATTGAAGCAGCTCTTTGAAATTGATGAAGTTAGGTTTAGAAGAGAGAGGTTGAGCTGCCTCAAACAATGGTGGTTGGAGGAAGAAAGAGGCGTTTTCCCCTTTCTCACCTTTTGTTTTTTTTTTTAGTATTTCAAATAAATAATGTTTTTTTTTTTCTTTTTCTTTTTCTTTTTTTTTTCCTTGTATTTTTTTGAGGAATAATAATGGAAGAAGGAGAAGCAAGCAATACGGAAAAAAAAGAATAAGCTTTTGTTAGAAGCTTTCTCCTTCCTTTGTGCTATGGCTATGTTCTATTTTTTTTTTTATTTTTTTTTTAATCTAGTTAAATATTAATCTAGGGTATGTTTATATTTATTGAACTGAATTGAACTGATTGGATCTGAACTGAACTGAACTTAATTAAAATTAAGCTGAAGTGAATAGACCCCTAGTCTATACACTAATTTGAAACATACAAAATTATCTAATGATATGTAATTAGGTTGGTATTAGTATGCACTTTTCAAATATGAAAATTATGGAAATTAAGATATTCAATGATAAATAAGAGCAAATTAAAAGATAAAGATTGATCTGATTAGAAATGGTGTAGTCGGATATGGTTTGATTATTTTTAAAATAAGTTAATGTCAAATTAAATAAGTTAAAGCCTAAGAGCAACTCCAACGGCAAGCTAATTTGACAATTAGCTTGGCATGCCACATAAGCTTTTAAGCTAATTGTTATTGTAGCTGCTTTGAACTATAATGGCTAGCTACTAGCTTACAATTTAAATGAATTTCACCACCTTAATCAAGTTTTTATATTTCATTTTATTGATTCTGTTTTGGGTGTTTTTGTCCCTCGGGAGAGCTACGGCTCGAAGACTGGTTGCACGCGGCCTGTACCTGCAAAACAACGGAGATTCCGGGTGATGGGAGTTCCGCCTCCGACGGTCAAGTTAGTACTTGAATATGAGTAGGAGAAGGTGCGGAAAAATGAAATGAAATCTTCTCGGATTTCGAGATCAGGTGTTTCTCTGATGTAAGATAATGTAGGGTATGCTGTAATAAATTGTAGATGCCCCAAAAATGGGAGGAATCTCCCTATTTATAGGGTCATTGGGAAATGTGCCCCTGATTAGGTCACTTTGACCTAATTCTGCTGGGCTGCACCGTATTACGACTTTCTCGGGATTTGGGCTGCACCGTATTACGGCTTTCACCGGGAGAATCTAGGAAGGACACGTGTCAAATGGAAATTGGTTCAATTCGGACCAACCGGAGTATGACACGTGTCAGGACATGATTAGCCCACGTGGCATGGGTAAAATTACCCAAAACATTTGCCCCTCACAGATGTGACGTTGCGTGCCACGTGGCATCTGTGACACAAGTCACTCAGCCATAGGAAATAGTAATAAAGTATTTTTTTTTAAAAAAAGTTTAACCTTTCACATTCCGAGGAAATTAATAGGATGCCCCTATTTTTTACCCCTCTATAAATACACGATTTACCCCCCTTATTTTGGACGTTTCCAAAACATTCTAGAGAGAGAAAATCACTGATTCTAGAGAGAGACTCTGCCGTCTGTGAACACAAGATCTGCTCATTTTCCGCTTATCTCAGCCGGTTTACAACCGCCTGTGCCCCAAGCAAGCAAAGTCAACTCAAGCTGCATCTGTCGGTCATCACCGTTTTGCCCCCTTTCAGAGACAAACGTAAGGTACCGCCTCTACCCCCTTCAGCTCATTTACATTTGCTTCAATTCATTCAATAAATGGACTCATCACCAACACACATGGCACGGCCTAGATTAGTAGTCAGCCGGTCTCCTGGTACGGCTGAGTCTAGGACTGGGAGTGCCGGCTCTGGGTGTATGGAGCAATTTTGTACTCCTCAACCGACCATCTATGTGTCTGTGCAGGACACGATGGCTAGAACTAAACAGACAGCCACCAAACGGCGTCGAAGAGACGGTACTTTGGAAGTGCCGTCTAATGAGGTAACCCTGGTTGAGGGGTCAGAGAGCAATGAAAGCTCAGGGGAATATTCCCCGTCTAGGATTCCTTGAACCCTAAATGACACAATCTTATACGATGAGGGTAGAGACGGAGAGGGAGCCGTCTCCTAGATGGACCTTGATGAAGCTGGCCCCGAAGATAGAGACGGAGAAGAGCCTGCGTCGGGGTCAGTTGGCGACGAGGGAGACGGTGAAAGCTCCACCTCAGGGTCTAGCCCTGAGGATGATAGTGATGCCCCTCTTTCCCCGCTTGAGGATAGTGAGGTCGAAGAGAGGAAAAAATGGGAAGAAAAGGATGACCCCTTTCAGATCCATATCTCCGCCAAAGACAAGCGGGCAATGCTAAAGGGCATTGAAAGCTTTGTAAAGAAGCGGCCCCTGGGGAATGGACATACTATCCAGGTGCCGCCTGAGCTAGGCACCATCTCTTGGAAGGATGACCAGGAGAATGCCAATACGTACTTTGGATGCTATGAGGCGGCATTCCTAGCAGGCCTCCGGTTTTCGCTTCACAATGCTATGAGAGCCATACTCAGGGGTTATGGCCTAGGCATCTGGCAACTCTCCTCAAATTCATGGGCTAACATTCTGGGATATGTTGCAGCCTATGAGATGCAAAACTTGAATCCCAACTGGGAGGCTTTTGCACACATGCACTATCTCAGCCGCAACCCAGGCGGTTGGAGGGCGTGGTACACCATGACCACCCTCCCTTAGTATCAAATGACATTGGACAAGGTGTCCAAAAATGACGGTTGGAAGACCCGTTTCTACGTGCTGTCTGCCTCAACCCATCGAGAGAACGGGGAGCTGCGCCGGTATAATAAAATCCCGACCTATTAGGTCGCAAATGTGCCCTTCCCCGGATCTCAGGGGATGACTATGACGCTATCATGGAAACCAAATTTTTTGAGCTCCATCCGGAGACACTCTCAACCGGGGACGTAATAAAGGTCCCTAATAATTGGATTCCCATGTGTGCATGGTTTAGAGATGAGGCGTTTGTATCCGCCTGTGGGCTTAGCACGGTGTTTCCAAAGCGTATGTTTGATATACATCCGGTTTATTTCCGCTTGTACTATTGTTAGCCAATTATGATTTTGCACTAATCATGTGTTCATTATTTTTGCAGAAGAAGCTTTGAACATGGTAGCTGACGAGAAGACTCCCAAGCGGTCCTCTGCACAAATCCGGAGAGACCTGGCGGAGGCTAAGGCCTCCAAGCTGAAGGCTGAGGTAAAGAACCGTGTAGCTCCTTGCACTGTTTTTCCAACAGGCATTGCCAGTTATATATTTAATACTTCTTTAACTGCAGGGTGGAGAGGCACCTAGGTCCTTTACTAAGAACCTATTTAAACGGGGACGGGATGAGACCGCCTCCACCCCAACCAAGCCTGTAAAGTTCGCCAAAGCGGCTTCAGGTAAGACGGGCCCCGAAGGCTCTTCTGAGAGGAATCTCCTCCCCATTGGGGGGAGAAATGTTACCATCGGGGGCTTTGGAGTGGGATTTGATATGGTCCCATCCGGCCTCTCTGCGCCTATGGGTGGTGCAATCCCATAAGCTCCTGAAGGTAAATACAATCCCTTCGAATCTCCGCCTGAGTTGGGATGGCCGTTGCGAATGAAATCTCACTCTCAACAGACTTCTTCGTTCGACAGCCGGCATCAAGCTGGTGCCGCCTATATAGCTCACTCACCCCCTTTCATATATGGTGCAGATCAATCCCCCCGATGGCTGGACGTCCAGGCGCATGCCCGGTCCATGCTTGCAGCCGTCCCCAAGAAGGAGAAGGATGCCATCCCGGGCATTGAGACGTTCAATGTTGAACGGATCACTGCACTCCTGTCTGAGGTATACCTAATTCCCCTTTTCTAGAACTAAGTATAATATATCCCGCATGATTGACACCGTTTGTGTCTGCAGGCCATGCTCAGGGTTGATGGACTCAAACGGCTATATGCCTGGAAGAGGGAGGAGGTAAAGAGAGCCATTAGATCAGTTAGGGATTCTCAAGATATTGCTGAATATCAATGTACAATTAATGAACTTGAAACAAAAGCCGAATTGATGCAACAGGCGGATCAGATCAGGAGTCTTCAAAAAACCCGGATGAGGCCAAGGAGAAGGCCAACACGGCTGAAACGAACCTCAAGAAGGCGGAGGAAGACCTCAAGGCCTTGCAGGGTGCCTCCCGGGAGAATCTAAATCTCAAGGCGGAGGTTGAGAAGCTGAAGAAGGATGCGGAGCGAGTCCAGATGAATATCAAGGCAACAATCAAGGCGGAGCAAGACCGCCTGATTGCTGAAAATGAAGCGGACACCGACGCCCGAATGAAGATCGCCTGGAATGCTCTCTACCCCAACAAGGACTATGGTATGTGGGCTCTGGCTTTTCAATATGCTGAAAATGTAGTGTATTTAAGAGAGAAAGGAGAGCCGGAGCCCGAGTCCTTCGAGGCCTAGGCAAATAGAGAGCTTGAGGAGCCTGCCAAGGAGCTCTCTGAAGAAGGAGAAGTCATTGAGGAGAACCAGGCGGCCCAGCCTTGAATTTTCTGCAGCAGTATGCCAAATTTTTATCTTTTCCGGCCTACGTGCCGGGTATTTGCATATTTTTACCGACTAAGGAGTCGAGTGACAATTTTTATTTTCTTTGTCTCGGATGTTATCCGGTTAACACTACTATCCGGTTTTTACTGGCTTGAATGAAGTTTGCCGACTGAGTCGGCTTGCTGAATTTGCTGATTTTGTTTTAATTTTTGCACATAAATTATGCAAATTTGATTTTGATTTTTGAATTTTTACCTAACTTTTTAGAGCATGCAGCAATTCAGCAATTCAAATAGTGTACCAGCTATTCTTGCCCCTGGCGGCTGTGTAGTTGGTTTCAGTACTTCTTTGATTGATTGTCTTTGGAATGTTTGATACTTTAAAGAGTATGGAATGTTCCTAAGTCAATCAATCACAGTAGTGATTGCCCCAAACCAAATACACAGCCGTCCACAGAATCAATAAGTAGCCGTTTTACCTAATTTGGGAGTAGGCTGGATCAAAGCCTTATTTCCCCTTTTTGTTGCATTCGCATTTCATATCTTTGTGAGCCAGACGGGAACTTGTCGCCTGACTGTTAATGGAATAGGGAACATATTGTTCTCCTGCTTGATGGTCCTCAGACGGCTTATAGGCCATCTGGGGTGCCTGCAGTCCATTGCACCTGGTTCGTCTGCCCTATTGGGGTGACAGGTACAACTCCGTTGAATAGTCTAACAGAGAACTTCAGTAATTAACCGGCTGATGTCACTTGACATTTGGTTTTAATCTTAATCATTCTTTTAGACTATTTTGGTCAGACAACTATGAGTTAACCGATTAGGTCGTTCAATCTTTGCCATCTGTATATGCTGGTAGAGCAAACGATAGAATGCCCTCTGCGACGATAATACCTAGAGGGGCGTCGCCAGACGCCATACTCATATTGGAGCAGACGAATTTATAAAATAAATTTGCATCCGGCCATTGGCCTCAATTTCAGGTTAGCCGCTAGGTATTTATCCTAGCTTATTTATTCAATAGACCATCTGTGATTTCCACAGTTGGTAGTAGATTGTTGCGCATGTATATACAAAGCAATTGGAAATGAAAAGCAACTTTCCATTGATGGGCTTTTTATTTACAAAAATTTACAAGTCTCAGAAGTAGTACTTTTTCAAGTTGTCTACACTCCAAGTTCTAGGAAGCCGCCCGCCGTCTGGGATTTCCAGCCGGTAGGTGTCGTTTCTCACTTTTTCATAGATCTGGTAGGGGCCTTCCTAATTAGGAGTTAACTTTCCTTGTTCATTGGCCCTACCGGTTGCCTCCATTTTTCGTAACACAAAGTCCCCAACTTTCAAGGGTCGTTTGTGCACTCTCTTGTTATAGGCACGAGTCATTCTCAGACGGTAAATCTCATGACACAAGGCGGTATTGCCCCTGTGCTCTAGCCGCAAGCCTCCCAGTCTGCCTCTTCATCATATAGCATGACTCGTTGAGTCATCTCATAATGCTCGATGAGCAAGACGGCTTCAGCTCCGTAAACCATGAGAAATGGGGTTTCACCGGTTGCCCCTTTTTCTGTTGTCCGGATGGCCCATAGGACATGAATTAACTCTTCAGCCCATAAACCACCGGCTCTTTCAATTTTCTTTTTGATACCATCTAAAATGAGTTTATTGAAGGCTTCAACTTGGTCGTTTGCTTGGGGTCGACCGACTAATGCAAAACAATGTGAGATCCCTTGATCTCCCAACCAAGTTTTGAGCTGAGGCGTCTCAAATTGAGGTCCATTATCAAATACCATGGATATAGGTACCCCAAACCGGGTGATAATGTTCTTCCATATGAAGGAGATGACATCCTTTGTCTTGATGCCTTTGATCGCCTCTGCTTCCACCTACTTGGTGAAATAATCAACAACCACGAGAATGTAGCGCTTTTTTCCTGGTGTAGGCGTATAAGGACCTAGAATGTCCATGCCCCATTTAGCAAACGGGACTGGGTTGTGGATTGCCGTCAGGTCAGTAGCCTGGCGATGGATTAGCTTGCCAAATCTTTGACACTTATCACATTTTTTAACAAACTCAATGGCATCTGACTTAAGAGTGGGCTAGAAATAGTGCCGCTGGCTCTGACGGCTAGGGACCTGCCACCTGCATGAGAGGCGTAGTATCCCGCATGCAATTTTTCGAGAACTTCTCTCCCCTTTTCTGGGGTAACACACTTCAATAGAGGCTTTAGTAACCCCGCCTTGAAGATTTCTTTTTCTCTCATCTCGAAGTTTGCAGCACGTTTCTTCAGCACGGCCGCCTCCTAGGGTGAATCACGAAGCGTGCCGTCTGTCAGATACGCCCGAATGCCATCCATCTAAGTAGAACTTCGGTCCAACACTCCAATTGGTTCATCATCAGATATGCTTCGCTTTTCCATCACTTCCCAAAATACTGACCGAGGCGTATCGCAGGAGGCGGAGGATGCCAATTTTGACAGAGCATCCACCTAGTTGTTTTCAGACCGGGGACTTGACTTAGATGAAATTGTTCAAGTGTCCCACCTTCAGCCTTGACCGCCTGCAAGTATTTGATCATAGCCGGATGGGTGGCTTCATACTCACCATGGTATTGGCTAACAACCAACTGAGAATCTAAGCAGGCGTCAATTTTTGTTGCCCCTGCCGCCTTACACATGCGGATACCGGCTAGCAGGGCTTCATATTCTGCCTCATTATTTGAGGCTTGGAACTTGAACCGCAGTGCATATTCATATTTATCTTCTTCCGGAGATTGACAGATAATACCTGCACCACAGCCGTTCATAGTGGAGCTCCCGTCTACATGCACCTTCCAAACCTGATCAAGATTGTCCAGAGCAACCGGCCTTGTCATTTCGACAATGAAGTCGGCAAACGCCTGACCCTTCACTGCCTTCCTTGGTTCGTAAGTGATTTCAAGACTTTGCATTTCAATAACCCATTTGAGCATTCTGCCGGATGAGTCCAAAGTTGTCATTGGCCGCTTGAGGGGTTGATCTATGTAAATCACCACTGGATGTGCCAAGACGTATGGTTTCAACTTCTTAATAGCCATGTAAAGAGCAAGGCCAAATTTTTCAACCATGGGGTACCAGAGTTCAGCATTTCTGAGTACATGGCTAATGAAATAAATCGGGAGCTGAATACCGTCTCTCTCAGCAAGGAGAACGGCACTAAGGGCATGATCTGAGACAGCTAGGTACATGTAAAGCGTCTCCTTTGGCAGAGGGCTAACAAGCCTCGACAAGGAGTCTAAATGTTCTTTTAGCTTCTGAAAGGCCGCCTCAGTATCATCTCCCCATTCAAATCTAGTCTTATTCCTGATTCCCTGGAAGATGTAAGGGCACTTGTGTAGGGAATATTTCAAGCCATTAACCCCAAGCTTGAACCCCACTGTGATCATACGCTTAAGCATGGTGGCGTCCAAAGGAAAGAAAAGAGAGCAAAAGAGTCGCCAACAAGTTTTAGGAACTTGTAAACCGTTCACAAGGTGAAGATTACACCCCTTAACGATCCAGGAGATCGTCAACTCCAAAAGGTCTTGAACCAAATAGGGTTCGGGGATGAGGGTACAAATCCAACCTAAAAGAGATTGAACCTGCCCTAATAATAGGCCTCTACTTTATTCTTCTCGTATTCATGTGCGCTTTCTGACTAACATGCAATCAACAGATTAACCCTAAACCTGTTTATCTATGTTGGTTGAACTTAATGCACAAATAAAACTATTATTGGTGATCACTTGAATTATAACCATATTAGCCCTAAACAAGATTATTAATTATCTTATTAAGCGCGATTACAAGTACAAATTCCCTTTAAACATGCATAAAAGGCGTGATCAAGCAATAACAATGAATAAGCATCAAGCAACATGATATTTACAATAATCATAACAATTATAATCATGTTAATAATAAAGCTTAAATATAATAGCAAGATCCTAGGCATGATACTAACAAGATTAATAACAAATCCTAGCATGTCACTAAACAATAAAAATCAAATCTTTAGCCCTAACATGATATTAGAAAAGAGTAAAAGGCACCCTAAACATGATACTAGAAAGCAATAATAACATCCTAACATGATGCTAGGAATTAAACAAATTTAAACATGCTTTCTACAAGAATAGAGCAATAAGATTACATACTTTGATGCCTTGTGTCTCTTTCTAATAACAAAATACACGCGTTAGTAACTTCAAGGAAAATATAAAATCAAACAATTAAATTAAATAATTAAAATAGAGATTTGGGACCAAACCCTCAGAAATTATAACCTTTCACATCTAGGGCGAAGGCAACTTCGAACTCGGCTAGGTGTGTCTAGATCTCGTGAATGCGGAATTCGTAAGAGGGAAGGTTAGAAAAAGAGAGAGAAAGCTTCTAGCTTTAGAGAGAAAGATGATTGTAAAGATTAAACCGGGCCCAGTTTAGTATTTTGGCCATAACTTCCTCATTATTCATTGGAATTGGGCTTATAATATATCGTTGGAAAGTTCTTTGCAAGCCCCATCCAACTACACTATTATTGGACCCTTTTTGTGGACCAAACTAAACTGGATTGGCTGTCTTCATAAAATAGAGTTGGTTTCGAAAACAGAAAGAAAGAATTTAATAAAAACCAACCGCAACATGTGACCTTTCACACTTTCACCTTATTCGATAATCATTCAACGCAAAAGGTATTCATCACTGGGTTTGGTTTTGGGGAGACACATTTGGGTGTCTACAGAAGCCCCCACTTTGACCGAGTTTGGAGAAACGCATGTTTCGAAAACGAAAGTCAAAGTAGCGATAGGGACGGAGAATGATTCAGAACGTTCTGCGATCCCAAATCATTCTTGTAACGCCGATACCTGCAAACTAGCGTTAGTTAAAACAGATAAAAGAGTTAAGAAACGCGTATCTTGCATCGTCGAGCACACGTCTCTGAAGTAACCGGTTTGTTGTGTTTTGTTTTGACGACCTTCCACAAGCTAGAGAACGCCATCCCGCTTGAAGACTGCTACGCTTATAACTGCCTCCAATTTCTGCTGTGATAATCTTCCGCAAGCCAGGGGACACTATTGAAGATTGCTTCGCTTGAAACGATCCTCTTCCGCTTTGTGACCGTTTTCCACATCTTAGGGAACACGATCGAAGATAACTCCGCTTGAAATCACCTTCAGTTGTTGCGATAATATTCCGAAGAAAATTACCGAAGATCAACGCCTGTCAATCATTAATGCTGCTTGAATTTTGCTGTTGATGCTTTGGGTGATGACAATCCTCTTTTCTTTAGGAACAATTGTCAACACGACTCTTGTATGATGTATGACAATCCGATCTAGGGAAAGTTGTCAATGCCACGTAATAATCCATCCTTGGAAATGTTGCTACGATGAAGCGACAATCCGTATCTCGGAAAATTTGCCAAAATCCAATTTTGGGAAAAGTTGCCAATGCTTCGTAACAATCTGTCATAAGAAATTTGCTACGATCGACAATCCACATCTTGGAATATAACTCTCGAAAGCAATCCCCCTTGGAAATTTGCCAACGCTATGCGACAATCCTTTTAGGAAAATATTGCCACTATTGACAATCCGCGTCTTGGAACATTTGCAAAAAAAAGAGTCGACCGATAATCCACTTCGGGAAAATTTGCCACTTAATGAAATGAATGACAATCCACGTTGAGGAACCTTTGCCGAAATTTATGATGAGTAGAGACCTACGACAATTCTTTGGGAAATTTTGCCATAGGGAACTATGTGTATGACAATCCAATCTCGAAAATATTGCCAAGGATTTGATGCATGTATGACAATCCGAACTTGGAAAACTTGCCAAATAGAGAAAGAGTACGACAATCCATGCTTGGAAACATTGCCAATTTGAGATGACAATCCAATCTTGGAAAAATTGTCGATGATTTGATGAATGTATGACAATCCGAACTTGGAAAAACTTGCCAAATAGAGAAGGAGTACGACAATCCACGCTTGGAAACTTTGCCAGAGATGACAATCCAATCTTGGAAAAATTGTCGTTTAAGAAGAATGCGCGACAATCCACTTTTGGAAATATTGTCAGTTTGGGATGACAATCCAATCTTGGAAAAATTCTCATAGAAGTGCTTGCTTTTGAACCGATGCCTTGGTGCTTGTAATGAGCCAATGTTTAGGCACTTAAGCTAAGTGAGACGATCGTCGTCAGATCAATCACTTACTGCGATTGTAATCGAGCCGACTACTAATCATGTCAATTTTCTTATAGAGGCTAACTGGCGTACCAATGAACCCGAAATTGCTGTATGAGGTCCGCATAATTTAACATGGGGCCATGTATCTCATTGCTGCTCCGGCGCAAGCTGGAAACCGCTGTTGCCGCGTCCTCGCTCTGTCGTCAGGCGGCATATTTTGTCACCAGGCGACAGCCTTGTCATTTGACGTTGGAGTCAGGTTTTCATTCGCGGTTTTTCGAAAAAATCCGAGAATGTTCTTGCTCACTGAAATGTACCTGCATTTATATTTTGGACTATAGGACTTTGTTTATCTTTCTTTAGGGTTGACCTAAGACTTAGTATTGCTTGACTCGACGTGTAACTTGATGTACTCAAATCGACTCGTGTGGGTAGACTTAACTCGATGTGATAACACGACATGACTCAATGTGTACATGACTCGTTTGTGCATTGTAATGTGATCGTGCAACTCGAAAATGCAAAAAAAAAAAAAAAAGCAAAAATTTCCATTTCCGTCATTTTTGTGGAGGATACCGACTTTCTCCCGAAAAGAAAGACGTGAAAAAAGAAAGAAGCGAAGTTGTTTAAGGTGCATATTGAATGAGCTTATTCCGTTAACGTTGTCTCTCACAGTACAAGGATTGTAACATCTTAGACTATCCTGGTTGACTCGATAATGAAAGTATTTAGGTAACTTAGGCGCGGAGGCTAAGTACTTCATACTTTGTGATGCAATGATGAGTGATGAGTGATTTTGTTATGACAAAGTATACTCCAACGTTGTGTTAAGATTTCATGACGAATGGTTCCTAAGGGAAAGACTATTTGGTCATGTATCTGTGTAGTGTGTGAAAGTGACACTAAAGTTAGGCCGCAAGGGCTAAGTGTGTGGAAAAATATTTTGAAAAGAGTCAAATGGTGTTGACTCTTAGGCTGAGTAGGCTAATAATGTAAGGATCAAGCCCCCAAGTCTAGCTCTAAGTGGAAAAGGATGAGCATTGGAAATTCTTAGATATGATCAATTGTGAACGTAAATGTGAATGCATTTTTATTACGGCCGCACCCCAATGTGAGGTTGCCTACGTATCCGTTAGGAATCAGGCCAAACGTAGCTCTAGCCGAACCTCGCACAAGTGTGTATACCTCAAAAAGGTCTTTTAAGGATTGTAACGTGGTTAGGCTAAAGGTTTGAAGAAGTAGGGGATAAAGGCTCAACACCCTAGGTAAGCCCCCAAGGTGTGCAACCTTGCTTTTGAATCTTTGTATTTTTATGCTTGAGTGTTTTAACTCTTTTTTTTTTATAAGTGTGGGCAATCCCGATCATGCGGTCTATCACTCACTTGGCATTCATGTTTCTTAGGCACGGTACCGAGCACTCGATAAGAAACGCAATCTGAGACGTGTTCATATCAAAGACATGTTCATGTCAAAGACATTGGAACACTTGCCCTTTTGTACACTTTTATTGTTTCTATTTTGCTATTTTAATCTTTTGAAGTCACTCAAGCTTTTTATGAAATTGAAAATTGCATAAGTTGCACACCATCCCATCCCAAGGTTAGGTAGATATGGGTTGAAAAATGAAAGGTCTATCGTTAGACGAGGCTCAAAGTGGTTTATCAAAAAAGGATTGCATATTTGAAGGGTGAACGGTGATATGATGTGGCTACAAGGGGTGCCTCAAATCATTGGTATACCTTATGCTTAGTTCGAAGTTTCTTTTTTTTTTTTAATGCAATGCAATGTGATGATCACATGAAAGGAAACAAATGCTCATTTTATTGAAGGGAGAAAAGAAACATACAAAATAATAAAAAAAATCTAAGGAAGAAGGTGCCTATTGCTAGACTTATTGGGGAAAAAAATAAAAAAGAAATAGAAAAAGAGGTCACGAAATCTTGTCGTTGATGTTCGCCTTTTATCTTGTGTCGTTTGTTTCAACATCACCCAGTCTTTTCTCTAGCTAGAGGTAATGGGATCTTGTTTGCTTCTATGAGATCTTGAATGAGATTTTGAAACCTGTAGCATTCATCGGTGGTATGACCATTTCCTTGATGGTACTTGCAATAGGAATTGGGATCCCATCTTGAAGATCGCTTTTCTAGCGTTGGATCTTCGGTAGGGCCAATGGGTTTGATTAATCCTCGATCGTAGAGACGATCGAAAGCAGCATCGTAGGTCATTCCAATGGGTGTGAACTCTCTCCTGGGTTTCTTTTTATATCCTTGATTATCCATAGCTAAGACACCATTATTATCAAAGGTGCTAACATTGTTACTAGAGTGGGCGTTTCCAGAAGAAGAAGGATTGTCGTTCTTGTTTCCTTTCCAGCCACTGTGGTTACTATCATTAGTAGCTTTTTGCTTTGCAAGGTCATCTTCGATTTCAATACCGATATCATAGACGGCCTTGAAAGTATTCAAATTATGTTGATACTTTAAATGTTTTGAATACTTCTCTTGGAGGTTCTTGATAAACATCCTCACATATTCTTTTTCGGAGGGCACCTCAATCATCCTAGCGGAAGTTTCCCTCCACTTATTAAAGAAAGAAGTAAAGCCTTCATTCTCTTTTTGTCTTAGCATCTCAAGTTGTCTATAATCGGTTTCGACTTGAATGTTACATTTATATCTATCATTGAAAGCGTTTACAATAGCATCCCAAGTAGAGGTTTTCTCTTTATCAAGAGAAAAGTACCATTGCTGACAAACGGTTTCTAAAGATAGAGAAAACACAGAATGAAAAGCTTTCTTATTTATTCCCTTAATATTCATTATAGTTTTAAAGGCTCTTAAATGAAAATAAGGGTTATCCATTGCCTTGAATTTCGGGATGTCGTTGGCATTGAACTTCTGCGGAAGAAGATCCTTGTCCACTGAGACCCCTTGTGAGCTAATGCCTTGGAATCTATAGTCATTGGATAATCTGTTCAAACTTTCTTGCATGAGCTCCATTTGTTGTTGTCTCACAGGGTCATTGATTTGGAGAGTTAGATTCTTCAACATTTCAGCCATGTTAGCCACTTGTCCCTTGAATTCGTTGACTTCTTCCTGACTTGCCATTATCTTCTTAGCTTTCCTTTTTCGACCGAATGGCTTATCAAAAAGTGAGACTTGAACGAGAATGTTGTCCTTGATTAATTGTCCTTCTCTCCTTGACCAAGTACTGTGGAAAGGGAAATTAAGGGATATTCATTGTTAATTATTTGACTCAACTCTATTCAACATGCAATAGATGGAAGAAAGTAGGAAGAATGAATATTGTGATATGGGGAAATCATGTAGAGAATGGAAAGATGATGTAGATGGAGAGATATGAAAAAATTAGGAATAGAACGTACCCCCCAACTCAAATGACGGAAAAATTCGACTCATGCATGAACCTAAGACATGGTCATGGTGACTATATAAAGTGTGTTCTAACACTAGTGAGAGTATGTGACATGCTTTGACTCTTGTGTATGACCATGGGATTAAGTAACTAGACTTAATTAAGGACTTAAACAAGGCTAAAGCCATTAACAAATTAATTAAACTGATTAGCAGACTGTTTAATTAGACTCGTCGTGATGACTCGAGTAAGAATCTGGACTGTCGCCGAAACAACAGAACTGTCGCCACAGTTTGAAGCTTGTCGCCAAATGACAAATCTGTCGCTAGGCGACAAGCAGTAAACTGTGGCGCCACAGCCCAAACTCCTGCGCCATTTCTGGAACATTAATCTGGGACTGTTTCCAGTAATTTTACTCTAAGGGGACATGCCTAAAGTCGTACTAAGTCAGATTAATTATTTAATTAGTCAAATTAATTAATTAATTCATTAATTAGACGAAGTCCTTTTTAGTCATTAGTTGGTTTACTTAGACTTAAACACAAGTCAAACAAACGGTTAGCACATATAAAGTATGCACAAGCAAAGAATGCACAAATAGTCAAGTAGTCACAACATGATGCAATGAGTTTGCAACCTAACCATGGCTCTAGTTCTCTAAAGTTCGGGATATGGGTTAGTCAAAGAGGGTCCATGGTTATGAGTCCGGATGCATCGCGCGGAAGCCTTACCTTTAGAAGGGTTGGCGTGTATGGATGGGACCCCGCAAGTTAAAAACTTGCTTCCACGGTTTGGTGGATTCACAAACTCGGATGTACCCGTCGTTGCCAAGAGCGTTCGATTGGGTAGATGGAGCGTGAACCTCCAGAGGGTTATGTCCATATGTAGAACACATATGGGTTTCAGAAAAGAGAGAAAAACTCAATCAGGAAGTAGAATCGAGCCAACAGTGCTAGAAATGGTCAAAACAAGAAGGCAGAGTTCTGGCTCGGTATTGGAAGAACTTGGCGCCAGACTACAGGGACTTTCGCCGCAAAAGTGCCCTTGTCGCCAGGCGACAGAAGCACTTTACAGGAGACAATACTGTTTTCTAGGCGCTAGTTCCTACATGCCTCAGCAGGTATCTACGTTCTTAGAATTTTCCAGATTTCGCAGCGCTATTTCAATTCTAGTCGTGAAAGATATTTCTCAAATTTCCTACGTGTAAAAATCCTATGTTTTTGACTCATTTCGGATGGTCTATCCAATGAAGACCTTTTTTATGCATATGAAAATAATGTTAATCAAAATTACGCACATGAAATACTTAGAACTTTTCGAGTCTCATCCACTCATTCTAAATCATTGCCGAAATAAATTTCACGAATTAAAATAGAAATCCTCCCCAGCGGAGTCGCCAAAAACTGTAGGAAATATTTCAAGCCATTAACCCCAAACTTGAACCCCACTGTGATCATACGCTTAAGCATGGTGGCGTCCAAAGGAAAGAAAAGAGAGCAAAAGAGTCGCCAACAAGTTCTAGGAACCTGTAAACCGTTCACAAGGTGAAGATTACACCCCTTAACGATCTAGGAGATCGTCAACTCCAAAAGGTCTTGAACCAAATAGGGTTCGGGGATGAGGGTACAAATCCAACCTAAAAGAGATTGAACCTGCCCTAATAATAGGCCTCTACTTTATTCTTCTCGTATTCATGTGCGCTTTCTGACTAACATGCAATCAATAGATTAACCCTAAACCTGTTTATCTATGTTGGTTGAACTTAATGCACAAATAAAACTATTATTGGTGATCACTTGAATTATAACCATATTAGCCCTAAACAAGATTATTAATTATCTTATTAAGCGTGATTACAAGTACAAATTCCCTTTAAACATGCATAAAAGGCGTGATCAAACAATAACAATGAATAAGCATCAAGCAACATGATAATTACAATAATCATAACAATTATAATCATGTTAATAATAAAGCTTAAATATAATA
The DNA here is from genome assembly GCF_948465745.1 of Chenopodium album. NCBI lineage: Eukaryota > Viridiplantae > Streptophyta > Magnoliopsida > Caryophyllales > Amaranthaceae > Chenopodium > Chenopodium album. The sequence continues at coordinate 22,453,489 of NC_137846.1, read as the reverse complement.
GCAAGATCCTAGGCATGATACTAACAAGATTAATAACAAATCCTAGCATGTCACTAAACAATAAAAATCAAATCTTTAGCCCTAACATGATATTAGAAAAGAGTAAAAGGCACCCTAAACATGATACTAGAAAGCAATAATAACATCCTAACATGATGCTAGGAATTAAACAAATTTAAACATGCTTTCTACAAGAATAGAGCAATAAGATTACATACTTTGATGCCTCGTATCTCTTTCTAATAACAAAATACACGCGTTAGTAACTTCAAGGAAAATATAACATCAAACAATTAAATTAAATAATTAAAATAGAGATTTGGGACCAAACCCTCAGAAATTATAACCTTTCACGTCTAGGGCGAAGGCAACTACGAACTCGGCTAGGTGTGTCTAGATCTCGTGAATGCGGAATTTTGTAAGAGGGAAGGTTAGAAAAAGAGAGAGAAAGCTTCTAGCTTTAGAGAGAAAGATGATTGTTGATTGTAGATTGTATAAAAACGGAGGTTCAGGACCCTATTTATAAGAAAACAGTCAGGAAATAGGTAGAATTTGATAAGGGATAAAACTCCACGCTGTCGCTGCAAAACCAACCTTGTCGGCAGGCGACAGGGCTTGTCGCGTGGCGACAGGCCTATCGTCTGGCGACAGCCTGGATTTCTACGCGCTTTCAACACGGAGTCCACATATGGATCAAAATCGATCTGTAAAGTCCGTATGAAACTAAAATCGTATTTTCCATAAAATAATATTTTATTCCAAATAAAACTTTATCAAAATATAATTATTAATTCTAATTCTATTAGGATTAAAGAGAACCTTCTAGAGAATTCTAGAAGACTATAATCAATTCTAATAACTTTAGGAATAATAATTAACATTGGGCCCTCCCCTAGATCATTGGGCCGCATGTAAAGATCAAACCGGGCCCAGTTTAGTATTTTGGCCATAACTTCCTCATTATTCATCGGAATTGGGCTTATAATATATTGTTGGAAAGTTCTTTGCAAGCCCCATCCAACTACACTATTATTGGACCCTTGTCATGGACTAAACTAAACTGGATTGGCTGTTTTCATAAAATAGAGTTGTTTTCGAAAACAGAAAGAAAGAATTTAATAAAAACCAACCGCAACACGTGACCTTTCACACTTTCACCTTATTCGATAATCATTCGACGCAAAAGGTATTCATCACTGGGTTTGGTTTTGGGGAGACACATTTGGGTGTCTACAACTTGTCACCTGACCGGCTGAGGAATCTCCCAAGCGCAGCCAGACAACCGGTAAGCCTCTGATCTTCCATGACAAAGCGGGGTGACTTCATGTTAATCACTGCCTGTATCTTCTCGGGGTTAGCCTCTATCCCCCTTTGATCAATCAGGAATCCGAGAAACTTCCCAGACTCAACACCAAAAACACACTTCTTGGGATTTAACATGACATTATGCCGCCTGAGTGTGGTGAAGGTTTCTTGGAGATTATCAAGGTGATCTGCCTCTAGCTTGGATTTGACTATCATGTCATCGATGTACGCCTCTACATTCCTCCCAATCTGATTAATGAAGATTGTATTAATCATTCGTTGGAAAGTAGCTGGCGTATTCTTCAAGCCAAACGGCATCACCGTATAGCAGAATAACCCCTGATCAGTGACGAAGACCGTCTTCTCTTGATCTTTTTTCCACAGGGGTATCTGATGGAAGCCGGAGTAGGCATCCATAAAACTCATCAAGGCATGCCCGGCTGTAGAGTCGACCAGACTGTCGATCTTTGGAAATGGGTAACTGTCCTTTGGACATGCCTTGTTCAAGTCAGTGTAATCAACACACATGTGCCAAGTACCATTCAGCTTCTTTACAAGTACCATGTTCGCAACCCAATCAGGGAAGTTACATGGCCGAATGAACCCGGCATCTAACAGCTTTTTGAACTCAGCAGCTGCCGCCTGACTTCTTTCCTCGCCATGATTTCTTTTCTTTTTCCGGATGGGCTTCTTTTTTGGATCCACGGCGAGTTTGTGGACAGCGAGATCCGGGCTAATGCCTAGCATCTCTTCCACTTCAAAGGCAAAAATGTCTTTGAATTCTTTCAGCAGAAGGTGCAAGTCTGCACCAAGCCTTTCAAAGGCAGCCGTCCCCACCTTAACAGTTCTCTCTGGTCAGATGTCGTCCAGAGGAATATCAACATGCTCCCAGCCGGCTGGGGACGGAGATCATCTGACCGTTCCCCGATCAGTGATTGCTATTTCTTCTCTTTCTTCACCTCCACCAGCTGGTCAGTTTTTCTTTTCTTTGCGGTTGCTGGAGGGGGTGAATCAGGGTCCTTGATGTCGTCAAGGTCTATTGGCTCCTTCGGCTGACCGGCTGCAGCAGCAGTCGGCTTGACATCTGAGAGATAACATTCCCTGGCCGTCTTCTGATCCTCGTTGAGGGAGCCATCAGAGCCATCATCCTTTTCATACTTGAGATGCATGAGAGCTGGGATGATGACGGCCTCGCACTCGTTTAGAGTGGGTTGGCCAAGAATAATGTTGTAGGCGGTCAGCTCTTTAACCACCAGGAACCGGACGACCATGTATCGCCCTTTTCCCTTCCCCCCCAGTTGGATGGGTATATCGATTTGTCCGACTAGGTGCACGACCCCTCCGCCAAAGACAACTAATGGATGGGAGACGTCGCGCAGATTGTCCCGCTTGTAATTAAGAAGGGACAGACACTTGTAGCTGATGAGATCAGAGGAGCTACCTGTGTCTATTAGGATCCGACCAACCAACTGGTTAGCGACCTTACATTCAATGACGACTTGGTCGTCATGCGGTCGGCGAACTTTGCCTCGATCCTTCTCAGTGATGAGGACATCTGGGAATGTCCCGCTGGAAGACGCCTGTCCATCATCAACTGAATGGATCATTCATGATCCTTGGTGCCCAAATGGTCGGGCCACCACATGCGAATCCGGCTGCTATTGTGTAGACCGGATCCTTGTCAGTATCCGAGCAACTAGTAGGCTGGACAGTTTTTGACGACTACCCCGGATTCGCCTTAAAAGTCGCTTTGGACTTCAAGACATAGGACTTCAGCAAGCCCTTGTCAGCTAGACGATCCAACGTCCGCTTGAGACTATAGCAGTCGTTGGTGTCATGGCCCACTTCCTGATGGAAGTGGCAGAATTTATTCTTGTTTCGCCACTGAACGGAACTCTTCATAGGATTCGGCTTCTCAATGGTCAGCCGGTCCTTCACCTCTGTAAAGATGGTGTAACAGTCTTTATTGAATTCATACCCTTTCTTTTTGGACGGCTGATTAGGTTCCTTAACCACCCAAACTTCTTTTCTCTTTTTGCTCTCTTCAGCTTTCTGAGCCGGCTGAGCAGACCGACTCTCTTTTCGCTTGTCAAGTTTCTTGGAGTCCGACTGATGGCTGGACGAGCAAAGGTCGGTGGCTTGAATAAAGCTCTCCGCCTCTATCAACGCCTCTTGAAGGGTGAAAACCCTCTTCCGGACGAGGTCGAACTTAAAGGTCGACCCGTCCTTCAAACCCTTGAAGAAGTCTGTATAGGCTACCTCGTTAGACAGCCCTTGGATTTGAATTCTCACCAGGTTGAACCACCTGACATAGGAGCGAAGTCCTTCTCTATCTCCTTGTCAGATGGTGCTCAAGTCGAGACTTGTTTTCTTGGCAGGGATGTTCATCGAGAAGTTGGAGGCAAACAGGAAGGCAAGCTTCCTAAAGCTGTCAATACATCCGGCTGGTAGGTTGCCAAACCATTATTGGGCAATGCCCTTCAATGTAGCCGGGAAGCACCGGCACCGGCACCACATAACATCCTCCAACCCCTGCATGTGCATAAGGTTGGAGTAGGCCATGAGGTGGTCCTTAGGGTTGGTGGTACCATCATAGGCACCTACCAATACATTCTTAACCTTGGCCGGCTGTGCGGTCTTGGTTATCTCCTTGGTGAACGCAGAAACTTGTTCACTAAGTTTGAGCAGACGGAGCTACCAGTCCAAAGGCTGGACATTGTATGCCGCCTGACCCCCAAAAAGGGGCGGCTGCATGAAATGAGGAGAATATGGACCGTAGACCATTGGAGGTACGTACGGTGCATTCCCAATCATCTGAGGGCCAGAGTGGATGGTATTACCGCCTGCATGGCTCTCATGCAAGGATTGGATATTCCCTGTAGATGTGTTTTTGAAGTTGTCTGGAAAGCTCGAAGTAGAGGCTGACTCAGACAGCTGCTGACTTCTCCTGCGCTCGATGATTTGCCGAGCGTCAGGGGTAGATTTTTCTTTACCCACCGGTTGATCCTCCCGGCGGGGATTTCTTGGACCCGTCTGGGGCAGGAGGATCTTCGACCAGTCAATGGCAGGTGCAGCCTTGTCCTTGGGGTGCGGAGTAGGCTGCCTGTCTTTGAGTGATTTCTTCCTCGCAGTTCGAGGAGACTTCTTGGCCAGCTGACCCTTGCTAGAGCCAGACGTTCTCTTTTCGATCAGGTCCTTGATCTCACCTTTGAAACTCGTCATGAATTTCATGAGCTCGTCTATGATGACTGGAGCCTGACCTCTTGCCGACTGGGTTTCCCCTTCCGGCTGACCAAGGGGCCTACTGATACCCGCCTGGCTTTCACCTCGTTCCAGAGTGTCTCTAGGGTGGATGCGCTTAGTGATGAGAGAGCCATCTTTGGCAATGTATGTTTCGACTTGAGGATCATCATCCTCATGGTCTGTAAAGACCTCCGGTTGGTCCTTAGGGTCGTGAGGCGGTACAGACTCTTGAACCATCCTTGAGGTACTCTCCCCACAGACGGCGCCAAATGTTGTGGGTGTTTTTGTCCCTCGGGAGAGTTACGGCTCGAAGACTGGTTGCACGCGGCCTGTACCTGCAAAACAACAGAGACTCCGGGGGATGGGAGCTCCGCCTCCGACGGTCAAGTTAGTACTTGAATATGAGTAGGAGAAGGTGCGGAAAAATGAAATGAAATCTTCTCGGATTCCGAGATCAGGTGCTTCTCTGATGTAAGAGAATGTAGGGTATGCTGTAATAAATTGTAGATGCCCCAAAAATTGGGGAATCTCCCTATTTATAGGGTCATTGGGAAACGTGCCCCTAATTAGATCACTCTGACCTAATTCTGCTGGGCTGCGCCATATTACGGTTTTATCTGGATTTGGGCCATTGAAGGCCGCCTTTTTCTCCCAAGTTCTAGGAAGGACACGTGTCAAATGGAGATTGGTCTAATTCGGACCAACCAGAGTATGACACGTGTCAAGACATGATTGACCCACGTGGCATGGATAAAATTACCCAAAACAAATTCTATTTTTTTTTCTTGGTAAGTTATTCTTCAAGCAAATTAGCTTGACAAAGCTAATTTGCTTAACCAAGCTAATTGCATTTTCTAGCTTAAATGGTCAAGCTAATGGTTAGGAATTATTTAATATTGCAAGCAAGTCCCTACCTACACCCATTGGAGTTACTGACGTTGGCGAAATTAATTCAGTACTCAATGGAGCTTTCTTATGTTAAAGCATGGGCATGTGGGACAATAATGGGCGTGGTACCCAAACCCAATTTGTACGAAATACGAGTCGGGTTTAAATTTGTAGCTTAGAGGGAATTTGGTTGAAGTCTATCGATAAGTTTCTATTCACTTTATCTTAATTTTGTTGAACTAATATTATTTTTATTGAACTGAAATTATATCTATAACTTTTACAACAGGAATGATAATAATTTCAGCAAAAATAATTTTAGTTCAGTGAAAAATAATTTCAGTTCAACAAAAATAAGATGAAGTGAACATGGTCTTAAATCTTAATCCAATAATTAGACACTCTTGGCCATTTAGGCACAAGATAACACAAATTCAAAGCTTAAATATCCCACTCATTGCCACCCAAATCAGTTTCAGTAAACCTAATAACTAATCCAAATAACCCAAATTGCCCCCTCATCTCAACATGCACAAAATGGTTTTCAGAAATTTCTATTGATAAAATTTCCACGAATCTTCTCTCCTATAACATGACTCACATTATAAGCATCTCTATTTGTGTAGATTTACATATAGTTAAGCACTTAAGCATCTCCATCTCCATCTCCATCTCCATTTCCGCCACCATAATCTCAACTGTTTTGCTCTATAGAGTATAACTAGCCTGTTGCACTTGACATAAATTTTTCAAAGGATTTAAGTTAGTGATGACTTGAGCTAAATGTACTCTTATGAAGAAGATTTTGAGGATCGAACTAGCAAAGAACTTCCATTTACGAGGTAGCCAACACCATGTCACCATAGCATACACAAGGGTAGTATAAATCAAAGAAGTTAAATTGGTCCGTGAAAATTACAATGTGAGGGGTGTTTGTTTTACAAAGGAGGTAATGAAATCATTCTGAATCTGAATCATTCCTTCTCTTCTTCTTCTCCTCCTTGTGACGTTTCCTCTTGTCATTTGAGTCATGAGAATAATGTTTTTCATGCTTTTCACGCTTCCTGTGCTTTCTTTCTTCGTGCTTCTCACGTTTCCGCTCATCATGCTTTCTCTTCTTCCGTCTACCTTCCTCATCTGACTCCTGTTTATCCAATTTCTCAGAAGCCTCAGGAAGACCCTTATCCGTCTCAGCAACAGCATCCTTGGCACCAGGCAAAACAGTAGTTGATGCCTCCATGATAAGAGGAGCTCTGTATTAACAAGGTCAGAATAATTGTTAAGATGGTATAACGCAAATACTCAAAGGTGAAACTTCAAAATGAAATGATTCATAGCTAGATTGCCAAGAACAAAATAAATATGAAGACGATAAAATTCAAATGTGAAACTTCAAACAGAAACACTATTAACAGTGTTGGTTAAATATGTGTGCACCAAGAAACAAGTGTAAAGTTACAGCAGAGCTCTGGGGAAATCATGAGTTCAAAACTTAGAAGAGACTACAATATCTTCCAACAAAATTCACGCATTCTACAATCTACATATAACAACCTGATGTCAATATAACTCGGCATCCTTCAACCATGCGACAACTCTTTGTTTTCCTCATAATCCCATAATGTGTTTGAAGATGCAGATGCACAGGAAATCAATTGACTAAAACCCAAAACTAAATGTAGATTTTTATAGTCAGCAAACTGCACCTTGGTAAAGCAAAGTTCTAGGCTAAAAAACTGCAGATGCACTAGAAATCAATTGACTAAAATGCTGCTTCACAAGGTAATTGTCAAATACCCTAGTCGACTTACAGCAGAACAAGTAACGAAGAGACCGCAAAATTTGAATGGCCCAAGTAAATGTCTTCATGTAATCATGCCATCAGAGAAGCATGCTATACAAACACTAATTTCTGTTTTCCTTTCTTTATACTCCCTAGTTCCTCCATCCCAGACCAGATTATTTTGAACACTTTCCATTTTCAGCTGTACCTCAATAGTCTAAAAACTTCCTTGTTAGATAATTTTCTACTGTCTAACAGTTATTTCTTACCTTTATTTTGGGCCACTATCTTTTTTCAAATCTACCTTTCCATAAAAATAACTTTATAAATACCCCCACTAACTCCAATAACTTAACTATTAAAACAGCAACTGATAACTCAATAACTTATCAGATAAAACTCTCTGCAATGAGAACTGTTGTGGTATGGAAGGAGTATTTATTTTCCAGCAAAATTACACTCAGTGACACCAACTTTGGATGTGTTACATTCACTGAAAAAAAACAAAAACAAAAACAAAAACAAAATTAAGACAATGATGTGGGACCCACTTGCTGAAAAGTTGATTTTCCAAGTTAACACTTTAAGTATTTCTTACTGTAATAAAAGATGAGAAAATAATTGTAATGAGTTAAATTACCACCACCCAAAATCACACACACACAACCAAACAAAGGAAAATGTAATTTTTAAAATACTTTGTTCGGGTGAGCCCCAGTTTCTCTTCTTGAGAAACATTAAGTGTTTCTCAAATGGCAAGAATTGTAAATAAAAGCAACTTTATCAATATTTTATTTATTTTTGGGGTGCTGACTCACCCCTTTCCCTCCTTCCCTTCTTTCTACTACTTCCTTCTTCTAGCTTCTCAACGAGACAATGGTGGAATCTTTACCATGATTTTAGACAACAACCCAACAACACGACAGAGACGAACCCCAACCAACCATCTCGACAGCCCTTTCCAGCGGCTTTGCCACCGAATTCTACGAAAACCCTAAGGAAGTGGAGAAATAAAGGGCATTGTTAACCCTAGATGGTAGGTGTTTTTCGTTTTTTTATTTAACCTCAAAAGCTGCTTCAATGGTGCAGAGAAAGGTGCTTGAATGGAGGAGAGAAGCTGCTTCAATAGTACAGCCAGAAGTGTAGTAATTTGTGCAAATGGAAAAGAAAAATAGAAAATTACAATTTTATCCCTGCTTTATTAGTCAAAAAGACAAAGTTAACCCTATAAGATACATTCCATGTTTATCAAGAAGAGAAACATGGATTTACCCATTTTGTTCCGTCCTTGTCACACAAAAGATTCAAGTTAAGAGAATATATAGTTACAAGTTCACAACCAATATGCCAAAACTTTCCAATGATATCCAATAATACGAGCAGAACTTATCAAAAGTTAACTCTAAATGCTTCATGACTGTATTAAGGCAGATACAATATCATACAAAAGATATTAGAAAATTAGTCAAAATAAATTTGAAATGCCAAACTCATACCTGGCAAAACCAAGTCCTTGAACCTTTGCAGCTTCAGCATGACCACCTTCCAAATCTTCAGCAGTTGATCCACGCTTGACAAGTTCGGAAAACTCATGCTTATCAAGACGATTTCCTTTTGGTCGGTCAGAACGCTTTGGAGCTAAGCCTAGAGCTTCTCTCATTGACTGCTCCTCTTCTTCTTTGATCCTCTGAATCTCTGCCTTTAAGGCATCCTGTTCAACACCCTGAGAATTCTTGTCCTTGGTGTACCAAAACAAATCTTTGCCTGTTCAAGTTATAAGTTACAAACATTACAATTGAAAAATCTCAGAGCAGCGCAACAACGCATAATACATAGATTTTTAAAAACTATTAATCTTTTTTTTTTTTTTAATTCAAGTCTTGATCTGAGAAACAATATTTCATTACTCCCTCTGCTTCATTATGTATAGGTTGAGTAGAGTGTTGTAAGAGAAGAAGAATTAGAAGAAAAAAAAAGGTTAGTTGGAACATTGCAAGTAAAGTGAGAAAAAGTAGAATGAAAATAAATTATAAAAATGGCCATATAACCTATATAAATTGGAATAAAGTGTGATCATTAATTTGAAACACCCATTTTAAGAAAGCATAACCGTTATAATAAAAAAAAGAGGGAGTATCTGATAGCATTAGCCAAAATATAGCATTTCATCCTACTTAAAAATTTCTCAGTGCAAACTTAAGTTTTGTAAGGCATCAGCATAGTTAACCAAAGTTATAGCAGTTGGCATAAAATCACTAAATAAACAGTCCTGAGCTTGCAGACTGAAAGAGTAACAAAGAAATATAGGGTTATCCTTAAATATGAAGACAACACAATAAAGATAGTTGAAATAAGTTTAAACTGAGCCTTGAATAAATGCAAGCACCAAATCCACTATATAAGATTTTATATAAATAATAATAATAAATAATAAATAAAAAATAAATAAATAAACAAAAAAACATATTCTGCACCCACTGAGTGACCCAGGTGCTTAACAGCCTTAACCTACATAAAAAAAAAAAAAAAATAAATAAAAAAAAAAAAGAAAAAAACCTTTTTGCCATCTCCCAACAGGAGCCTTAAGACTGTGACCAAGGTAATTTTCTCTGTGTTTATCAACCTTCACATCATCCCACTTGAATTCTGAAAAAGAACAACAGCCATAAATTTCCATTAGATAAAAAATACCATATAGTGTTGAAAACTAATCAAACAATAAAATAAACACAATACTCATGAAACCAATTCATAATTTCAAAAAATAGAATGCATAAAATCATATGTTTATCACTCCCAAAATGAAACCAAACGAAAGAAAGAGAGAGAGAGTCTCTGCAACCATTAGACAGTTCAGGACATTTATCGTTGAGGCAAAGTTCTATCGTGAAGTCACAGCTAAAGAAAGTCTACATTAGGCAACATACCAAAGCTAAAGTCAAGACTATTCTAACTAACTCAGTTCCAAAGTCCAATCCTGAGCCCCCTATTGAAAGTCCCACTTTCATAGTGATCATTTACATAAATGGTGATACCATTAAAACATAGAATATCTTGCGAGCCAATTCAAACCATCTTACTGTACATGACCATCTGGTAAAAAAATTGCTTTCTAAAGTTTCCTGTTATCTTTAAAGGATCTTATCAAAATGTCTACATATAATAATATTGACAGAAAAAATGATCAGCACAATTGGGGTCCCACATCAAAAACTGTTCTAACTATTAGCCCCATAGTTTACAAATTTCAGCCACCCTTGTTATTCCCATTTCCAATCATAAGCATTTTTTGAATAACTGTTATCTACTTGCCAATTATTGGCCACATAAAACAGAAATTTTAAGCACTGTAGATTTATGTGTTGGCAATATTTAGGGGAAATAAAAATATGGACAACAATACTCCAAACCCAGCAAATGACAATTTGTAACACGGTTGCCTTGATTACAACCACAATAAAATTTCAAAGATGGGGGAAGTAGTATAAATACAAATATAATATGTAAATACTAAATCGACATTGAGAGGTTACATGTTTTAATTAGAGAGAAAAATAATCAAAAACCATCATACAAATAAACTTTATACTTAATTAGAGCGGCATAATAAAGGAAAGTTATCAATATTTCCTATAATTAATTGATAGCACACTAAAGCTATCAATTAGTTGAGGTATTTTCTTCAAAATAAAGATAATTGAGGTATTTCAAGTTCGGTAAGGGATGATATTTGGGTGGGTGGGAGCTGATCTTGGGGATGGTTAGGGTAAGATTTGGGTGCTTTTATATGGTATGAAAGGGCAGCATTGCTGGTGGGATTGCAGTGGTGACGCGGTGAGGGTGGTCATGCTAGTTGGGCGACGTGACTGTGATTAGGTGGTGGTGGTTGAGCAGTGGTGTATGGGTGGTTCATAAAAGGGGATGGAAATACCATTTCGGGGTAATGCAGATGGTAAATGGAATGATTAAAATGGCATTACAAACAACAACAAAGGGAATTAGTCTAGCTAATTTTCTTTCCTATGATAATACCCCATACCAAACAGCCCCTAAGGGTTTAACATTCGATGGCACATCGAAAAGCAAAATGAATTCTCTGGTTTTGACACACTTGACACTACACAATTTCTTCCTCTTGTGTTGTGACTATGGAACTTTCCTAAAATCACGGGTGTGAAGAAGAAAGTAATTGATGACAACAAACCAATTTTTTTGAAGAGTCTCACTGCACTTACACGAACACTCCGTGCATCAAAGGATCTTTCTCAACGGCAAATGTTAGACTCATACCTCATCCAAACCTATATTATTCCATATTGCCATCAAACCTACTATCAACACCAATCAATGAAAGCTATTCAGTCCCCACTGTAAAATGAATCTTGGTCTTACCTCCATATCTCCGATTAAAAGTCTTTTAAGAAGTGATACTGACTTCAGTAGATCGAATAGGAATTGAGATACATATATACATCAAAATTACTGTCAAATAAAAACTGATGACGTATTGCAAGCAAGTGGCAACGCAAACTAAAATTAGAAAGAGAGACAAACACTAAGATATAAAACCGGAGAGTGACAGAAAAACTACTCTATCCATACACGGGAACCATCCACAAACGTAACTCTGAAAAACCCTAACATTCCTCTCCAACAAATGGAAACTATCGCCAATTTCAGAATCCCCAGCTTAAATAATCACTAAAAACCTAAATTTTATTAGCACCTCATTTCTCAGAAAGACACAAATTTAAATTCCAATTCAAAATTCGTAAATCAGACATCGTCTTGAAACCCAAAGATACCAGTAATTCCCAAATTTATCCTATAATCTCACCGAAAACTCAGTTTCGATCAAAATACCATTTTTTTTTTAAATTCCTAATTTAAAAGGAAAAATAATCCACTCAAATTTTGTACCACCCTACGGAAAAATAATTCAAACAATTACAAAAATGAAGTACAGATTCTACAAATATTAAATACTTAATCGTATAATTTCAATTAATCGAACCACTTAGGAAATAACCCAATAATTCTAAAGTTGAAAAAAAGGTCAAAAACATATATTGAACAACAAAAACACCAACAATAAAAAAAAAATCACAAAGCTACTGTAAATTGAAACCCATAAAAGAGGATTACTAAATAAAATCAAAGACGACTGAAATTCCTCAAGAAATAAGCTAATCGAACCTACTCACGAAATGATTACAAGAATCAGAACAATAACAAAATTCATGATTTCAAAGATTGTAAAGTATGAAATGAACAAAAATCGCCATTAATTAAACGAGAATAAGGGATAAAGAGATGATGAACTTACGATCTCGGCCACCGCGAACGCCGCCTCTGGTGGGATGATACATCCTTTAAACGGCTTTGCTTCTACACCGTCCTTTTTGGCGTGGTAAAACAGGAGAGTAGGGAGGATTAAAAAGTTTAAGGGACGGTGCACCCAGATGCACGAGGCACGACAATATACAAGTAGATGGTCGAGGGAGGTAGAGCGGTAAATTCGGGTAAATAGATTGGGCACGATTAAGTCGTTTTGGTTACTTTTTTTTTTTGTTTAAAGAATAAGTCATACTAAATGGGCAAGTTCATGTTCATCTCCGTAAGAAATGAAATTAGTTTATCATGGATCATATTTGTCATTTAACAAGTTAGTTAGAAGGTTTATTTCTGGAATGCGAAATTTTCACAGAGTAGCTAACGTCCATTATATGTTTGACTAACGATCTCGCAAACGTTCCATTAACGAAATCCTGGAAGTGAGAGAAAACACCCAAAAATCAATGGTGGTGAAAGTCATACGGAGTAAGCTGTTTGGTGATTTCTCGGTGATCGTGCAGTTTGTCGAAGTTTGGTGACGGTGTATGAGGGGTTTACACCGGTGGAGGTTTTGCTACCTGACGTGTGGTGGGCTAGGCTGGTGAAGGGTGTGGGAGCTATTTGATCGGCAGAGGTTTGCCATCTACTTGACTTGTGGAGGGGTTGCGAGGCAGTTGTCGGTGGAGCTATATGACTTGAATCGTCGCGATTCAATCACTTCCCTTAAGGATATTCTTAACACTATTGCAATTTTTCGATTTTGGACTTGTTTGATTGTTAGGTTGAATGATACCCTAATTCAAATTTAACTTGAATGATACCCTTAGTAAAATTGTTTGATTCTCGATTTAGGTTGATATGTAATGTAATCGAACTTGTTTGATTTATGAGTCTTGTTGATATATGTTGTAATTGGTTGAAATAAGTTTAGCTATACTGTAAAATTTAATTAATGGTGTTGTTACTGCATTGAATTAATTCATTGTTCCTTTGCCATATTGAAATATACTATTAATGTGTAAGATTACGTTTGTTTGTTGCTGAAGTTTATATTGTAATTGAATTCCTACCCGAACTTGGTATTGTAAATCAAATGGACCATATGTATCTTACTTATGTATTTGAAAATTGTCCATATGCAGTTTAGTTTGCAGCTAATAGGGTAACAAGGATAATTTCTTCGTTAGATGAAGGTTGTGTATTGGAAAAGAGGTGAGTGTCATTGTTATAAAATGTAGTTCAAGTTTCATTGATCACGTGAAATGTGTAAGATTGTGTAGTTGTAATTTTTGGATATTGTTTTTTCAACAAGCTAAGAATGTAGTATTTAATACTAAAAGGAAAGTATTGAGCGGGGGAAGTGTTTATGGTATGGTTAAATAATAGAAAATGAAAGGTACAGAAGACTGCTTACATAACACATTTTTCAAGTCTGTTAGGAAATTTCCTTAGGATATGCCATATGCACCATCGGTGGTGTTTATTAGGCGTAATTTCAGCTAAAGGCTTCCTCATTGCGGTTGCTTAGTCAGTGAGAATAGCAACGGGAGCTTTGTTACCCATGCAAGATAACCATTGTTGGAATATCCAACGAAAAAGTGTTACGGTCTTCATGGGAAACGAGAGCACAACCTGATAAAATGGACTGGCCATGGTGATTCACTCCCACAAAATTAACAAACGATAGCTCGTACTCATTTGTGAGATATGTGGCATCAAAACACACCATGTCTCCAAATTCCTCATACGCAACCCGACTTCTCGCATCAACCCACAACACATCCTTTAGACGACCTTCCTCATCCAACCTACGGACATGGAAAAACTTTTGATTGTCGGCCTGCATATAGTCAAAGTAATCCATCATTGCTTGTGCATCTCCCCTAACCATCTTTAGGTGCCTTTGCTTGTAAACCTCGTGCTGCATATCCTTCACATTTAGCAAATTATCATTCTCCGTGCCTAGACGACAACCACAAATTTGCAACACGGGAACACCCTCCTCTTAATAATTAAGTAACCTCTTTCGAACAATTGAGGTCATCTTCTTCATACGATACTCTTTCACCAAATTAGCCATGCTTGGTGAAAAAGTACGAGTATGTTCCGATTCTATAGTTTTCAAAACCCATAGGCCATCACTTGTAACACTCACATAAATCCTAGCTTTGCAGAAACATTTTTTGGATTTCCATTTACCACGTGCAAGCTCAGCCTCACCAATGACACCATTCACATTTCTTGCAAAGCCACCAACATCCATTAACTTGGCCCATTATTTTGCCTCCCGCTTCGCCTTATATCTAGCAGACCCTACACCTCCATGTGATCCCCCTTCTCTGTTTTGTATTGGTATAGCACCTTGCACCCTGCAAACCCTTAATCCACACTACTTGGAGTGCTTAAGTAAGGAATGTTGTAATTAAGAATATAGGTTTAAGGCTTAGAATATGAGAGAGAGAGAAGAGAATTGTTTTTGGTGTAGAAGAGAGGAAGAGAGAATGATTTGGTGCCCCCAAACTGTAGAAATGAGGTTTGTATTCATAGAGGAGACGAACAGGGGGACTCCACGGTACCCTAGAAGAGATAAAGCCGTAGAAAAAAACCCTAATTAAGCACCGTGACACGGTGTGTGTACCGTGATGTGGCACTAAACACCGTGCCATGGTATTGTCTACCGTGACACGATCAAAAGTACCGTGTCGCAACAGATAATTTTGCCAAAAATGCGGCTAAGTTCAGAAAACGTGTGAGGTTTTGTACGCAGAAAGCACACAGGAATTTCACGTGTCACGGTATGTGTGCCGTGACACGACACATGATACCGAGACGCGGCGCAGTCCACCGTGGCACGGTATTGCATACCGTGTCGCGATGCACAGTTTTCCTAGATTGCATCCAAATTCGTAAGCGCGTGAGAAAATGCGGAAAAAACATGGGAAAAACACCGTGACATGGTGAAGAATACCGTGTCACGGCAACAAGCACCGTGCCACGTCAGCTTTTGCCGCAACGAGGCGTTTTAGCTGCTACACGGTAATTCCAGTTTTTTATGCGTTTTAAAACTATGATAACTTTTGATTCGTAACTCGGAATAAGGCATATAATATATCATTGAAAATATTATCAAGTCTAATTTCCAACCCAATTAGAATCAGGTCAAAATCATTCGTAGATTTTAAGATATGGTCGTTTTAGTGAAACGATGTCGGTTTTGGGCCGAGTTTAGTATTTTGCTCATATCTTTTTCGTTTTAAATCGGAATTGGGCTTATGATATACCGTTGGAAAGCTTATTAACAGGCCTATCCAACCAAATTACATTTGGATCAAAATTATAGGTCCACAAAATCAGTTCAGCTCGGTTTAGTGATATGGATACGAAAAGTGGAAAGTAAGTTACGGTGTGGGGAAATGGGCTAAGAATTGAGTTGGTTTATAAAATGTATTGAATTGAACATGGATTTAAGCACTCCAAAGATTAAATACTCAACCCAAGTAATAATGGCGGTGAAAGGTTGTTTGTCATCGGGTTTGGTTTTGGGGAGACATTTTTAGGTGTCTACAGAAGCCCCCACTTTGACTTAGTTTATAGAAACGTCAGTTTCGAAAACGATAGTCAAAGTAGTCGATAGAGACGGAGAATGATTTAAGACGTTCTGCTATCCTAAATCATTCTTTGTATGCCGATACCTGCAGAAAAATGTTAGTTCCACAGATAAAAGAGTAGAGATAGAATGCTTATCTGTCACCAGTGTATCGGTGGCAAATATGTTCGATGGTATCTGAAACTAGTGTATCGATGGAAAATGAATTTGGTAGTTTTCTATGCCTGAAGAAATCCATCGGATGAAGATTGCTGTGTTATTTTCCATGCTTGAGGAATGTTGATAAAATCACTGACTTCTTCGCCTTGAGAGGTGGCAACAACTGACAATTTTCCATGCCTGAGGAAAAACTTGTCTGATGATGATATTGCAAGTCTCTGTGTGTATCGAGAACCTTGCGCTGTGAATCGTCTTCGCTTTGGGAGATGATCACTAAAGTTTGAAAAATGATGATGTTTCGATTGTCCCCGAACGTGGGCTGTAGATGGTTCGCTTGTCCCCGAACGTGGGCTGTAGATGGTTCGCTTGTCCCCGAACGTGGGCTGTAAGTGGTTCACTTGTCCCAGAATGTGGTCTGTAAATGAGACCTACAAAATGAAATTTGCCAAGGGACTCGTATATACTGTGAATTACTTGACCAACTGACTTGACCAAGCTTGACATGACATGACATGACATGTGTATGACTTGTGATTGTGTGTATATGTGTATTGAGTGAGTGTGTGCGCAGACACAAGCAACCGAAAATGCAAAAGCAAAAAAAATTTCGTTATGTTTGTCATGAGATGAGTGGAGGGTACTGACTTTCTCCCGAAAAAGAAAGACGTGAAAAAAAAGTTTTGTTTTCGAACTTCCCTCGTTGAGAAAATTTTTGCAAAAGTTTTTGAACTTCCCCAAAAGAAAAGACATGTAAAAGGGGAAGAAGTTTTAAACTTCCTTGTCGAGCAAATAGAGAAAAGCAAGGTAAATCGCATGAATATTCTATTTGTCGCATTGAATTGCTTTTCTTAAAGATATTGTATGCATGATGAATGTTCTTAGGCCAGGATGCTAAGGACAATTACATCATGTGACACAATAGATGAATGAACTTAGGTCATGGAGCTAAGCATCATATATGGTGTAAAGAAACAATCTTGAACATCACATAGATTAAAAGCTAAGCACATATATAAATGAAGTGATTGTTGAGTATTGCATAATGAACATTGCTTAGGTCAAGGAGCTAAGCACAATATGCTTTGTATGATTACAAATCATTGATATATAAATGTTGCTAAGCACATTATGCGATGCGTGAAACAATGAACATTGCTCAGGTCAGGAAGCTAAGCAAGTATGCAATGTTTCTTGTAATGAATATTGTCTAGAAAGATGATGAAACATGCGCGGTACGGAAGCAAGATTTCATGATAAAGGGTTCATAAGGGAAAGATGACATGGTTATGTATCTGTGAAAGAAGTGTGTGAAAGTGATACTAAGGTGAGGCTGCAAAGGCTATGGCGATGGAAAGAGATGTGAGAAGAGTCGAGATGGTGACTCTTTAGGCTAGGTAAGCTAAGTGACGTGGGTTCAAGCCCCCAAGTCTAGCTCTATATGGGTAGGGATAAGCGTTGGAAATGACTCGATCATGTGTGGATATGAATGTGGACATGAATGTGAGTATGAATGTGGTCGCACCTCATTGTGAGGTTACCTACGTATCCGTTAGGAATCAGGCTGTACGTAGCTCTAACCGAACTTTGCACAAGTGTATGTACACCTCAAAGAGGCCTTTCAAGGGTTGTAATGTGGTTAAGCTGATGGTTTAAGGAAGAAAGGGGTAAAAGGCTCAAGACCCGAGAAAAGCCCCCAAGATATGCAATTATGTATTTGAAAATTTAAATTTTGCAAGTTTATTTTTCACTTTTTTTTTATTCTTTTGAATCAATGTAGGCAATCTCGGATAATGCGGTCTATCACTCACTTAGCATTCATGTTTCTCAAGCACGGTACCAACCACTCGATGAGAGACGCAATTCGAGACGTGTTCGTATCCAAGACATTGGAACACTTGACTCTAGACATTGTTTTTTATTTACTATTTGAACTTGCTTTCTGAATGTTACAAAAATTGTTCACCTTCCCATCCCAGGGTTAGGTGAATGTGGGTTGAAGAAATGAAGGCCAAACGTTAGACGAGGCTCAAAATGGTTTGTGAAGAAATTGAGTGTATGTTTGAATAGTTAGTGGAAAAAATAGGTTGCAAAGGTGCCTCAAATCATTGGTGAACCTTGTGTTCGGTTAGGAAATTGATATAATATATATATATATATATATATATATATATATATATATACTTGTGAAAATGATCGAGATATAAAGAATACTCAATTTATTGATGAAAATGGTGAATAAGCTAACAAAATTATCAAATTACAGAAAGGAAAATCTATGCTAGACTTGAATTGGGGAAAGGGAAACTAATAAAAAGAAGAAAGCATGAAATCTCGCGCGAAGGGCTCACCGTGCGCCTTGTCTTCATTACTGCTTGTCACTTCTTATCGCCTGGAGGGACGGGAAGTTTGTTAGCATCTACTAAGTCTTGAATGACGTCCTTCAAATTCCAGCATTGTTCGGTAGAGTGACCCCTTCCTTGATGGTACTTGCAATGGGCATTGGAATTCCATTTGGCGGTCCTTTCTTCAGGTTTTGGGTCTGAAATGGCCCAATAGGTGTGATCAAGCCTTAACCGTAGAGACGATCAAAGGTCGCATCATAAGTCATTCCTAAAGGAGTGTAAGCTCTCCTTTTCTTGGGAAATGGAGTATCAATAGCTAACACTTCATTGAGATCAACTTAGCTTATATTGTTGGTAGTATTTTCGTGCTTAGAAGACGAAGAAGAAGGAAGGTCGTTCTTCTTGTTTTTCCAAGTGTTGTTATTGTTATTACCAGCAATCTTTATTAGCTCGTCCTCGATGTTGATGCCGATACCATATACCGCTTCGAAAGTGTTCAATGGCAGAAATTTGAGATGTTGTCTGTACTTGTAAGTTAGGTTTTGGATGAAGAGGCGAACCATCTCTTTTTCTTTGGGGGGATCTACTAAGAGTGCAGTTGTTTCCCTCCACCTGTTCAAATAAGCTGTAAAGCCTTCATTCTCTTTCTGTTTGAGAATGGAGAGTTCACGCTCAGAAGTTTTTCTTTAATGTTACATTTGTAGCGATTCATGAAACTTTCGGTGACATCTTGCCAAGTTGCAATGTGCTTGGCATCGAGTAAATAAAACCATTGCTGACAAGCATGCTCTAAGGAGAGAGGGAACACCGTAGGAAAGAGTGTTACGTCCAATCCCTTGAGAGCCATGGTCGTTGCAGAGAAGGCCTTCAAGTGGAACATTGGGTTGACGGTAGGCTTAAACTTTGAGATGTCAGCGGTGGAAAACTTCTCAAGGAGTTTGTCCTTGACAGCCAAAGAAGTGGCTGGTTGCTCCACATAGGTGAAGTCTTCAGAAATCTTACTGACTTGTTCCTTGATTTTGTCCATCGCGGCTAGAGTGACATTATTTTGCTCCATGGTGGTGACCTTTGTAGTGAGGGTTTGCATCATGGTAGACAGTGTCTCGATGGATTTGTTGATGATCTCAATATCTTCCTTTGTAATACCCCGTATTTTTAAACTCGTTTTATGAACTATTATTATGTTTTGACTTGAGTACGTCATAGTTTATTAATAATACATATTATTATGTTTTAAAGTGACTTAAAAGAATTTTATTTAGTTTTATTTACGAAAATCATTTGGTTAAAATTATGTTTTATAAAAGATTTTGATATGCAAGCCGGGAATTTAGTAGCCGAAAATAAGATTTTTCTACTTAGAGTATTTCTTTGCTCCAAGACAAAGGACCTAAGTCCATTTCTTACTCCTAAAGCACGACCAAAGTCACAAACTTCCTTTACAAGCTTGAATACATGACCTCCAAGTTGTTGACATCATACATGATGTCAATAGAATGACCTCATAAACTTCCTCTACAAGCTTGAATACTTGACCCCCAAGTACTCAAACTCTATAAATAGAACCAAAGTTCAGCCATTTTAATCCAAAAGTCTTGTGCTCTTAAAGCTCCATCCTTCTTTTCTTCTTTCTTCCTCCCATTTTCGTACTACTTCATCCTGTATATGTTCCATGACATTTTTCAACCACTTCTGATCATTTTTAGCCTTTTTTCTGTGAGACAAAGTTGTTCCTCTCGAAAAATCCTTGAGGTTAGGCTCAAGAATCACCTAATTCGGAGTTATATACTATGAGATATGGTTTCTGCAAGATCTGACTTCTTCTTTTCAACGTGAACATTCCCATGAGCTTTGCTACTTTATATTGTTTTGCGGTTAGTCTTTCAAAACTAATATCTATTTTCAATTTATTATTTTTGTAAGGTTTTATATTTGATGCTTATTTAAAATACTCCATATAATGTTTATTTAGGAGATAGTTCGTGGTTGTAAATCTAGGTGGAATAGTTGTAAAGATAAAGGTACGTACTCGTGGCTAGATCTTTAAATATGTGATTTTATATAAATGTGTTTTATGTTTTGAATGATGAAATATGTTTGAATGTTGAACAAGGATTTATGAATGTTTATGAAATAAATATTGTGAAATGTTTTACTGTTTGATCTTTGGAAATAATTTCAATGTTCAAAAAAGTTGCTTATACACATACTTGAATTCAAATTCATTTTAAAGAACAAATGTTATTGAAATCCCATACATGGGAATTGGAAGGTTGATTTATCAAAGATATATATTGGATTTTTATGACTCCCACTATGCAGAGATAAAATTGAAGACTATGGGCTATGTATGACCTAGTCTTTCCCCTTGATAGCACTATGTAAGGAGTTACTAGCTTGGGGGGTGTGCACACTTAGGTGGAAAAATGGTTTACGAAAACATTGATCTTCCATTTCTATTGGAATCTATTTTGGGAAAGTCGTTGGTTTTGATATGTTGATAATTTTTGGAATGTTTCTAAACGTTTCTAATTGTGAAATTTCTATTTATGGAAGGGTTGAATAATTGTTATTTATGAATGCTAAATCTTACGAAAGCATGTTTAATTAAATAACTTGATTTTACGTATCTAGCATTGGTATGTACTTAGCGTTTTTGCTACTACGTATTTCTCTTTTATTTTGGCTTGGCCATTAGTTACCATTATGATTAGTAGATAGGTGATGATGACTCGACGTGATCTAAATGTGGCATTGGGGATGAAGGGCGATAATCATGTAGTCTAGGCTTCATGGTTGATGTTTTGTATGAAGAGTTCTCATATGGTTCAATTTTGAAAGCTATTATTACTATTACTATTATTATTATTATATGAAACCTAAGCATGTATTTCATCCGCTACAAATCTCTGTTTTGAAAACGTAACCACGTGGCGGTAATATCCCTAAGTTACTCTCTAAATCAGCTTTTTCATAACTATTATTAGAGAGTAATTTGGGGGTGTTATATCCTTAGTGGCCATTGGAACGAACTGAAAGTAGTTTGAAGGTGATAAGTGGTGTGGAGATGGCAAAGTTTTCTTTGAACGCCTCTTAGATCTGAGGGATTGTTGCGGTAATGACTCGAATCGTATTAATCTACCCCTGCTCCTTAACCAAGTACTGTTAAATAAAACAATTCACTTAATTGTTTGACTCATTGCTCAAGATAGGAAAGGAAGGGGATAAAAAAGACATTTGAAAACATGTGAGAAAAAACTCCACTCATTTTTTATTATGACGAAAAAAGGGACGCATGAACCTAGTATACGATCATAAACGACATGGTACACGACTCGAGTCGGAAAATAAAGAAAGTGTGTGGACTATACTTAACTCGAGAGTGATTAAGTGATGTTATAAGACTCGTAGTATGATCGCATGGCTAGACATGTAAGCAGTAACCAAAATGACTGATGCATGGACCAAATTAGCCCAGAAGACTAAAAAAAAGCTGACTGGACTTATTCCTTGGGCACCGTGACACGGCGAACTATACCGCGTCGTGGTACAAGTTTCCGTGACACGGCACTGATTGTCGTGACGCGGCAATTCTGTCGTGGGGCCGTGATCAGTTCCAGGTATTTTTGTGTGTTTTTTTCCCATTTTTGTCAATTTTAGAGTTTGCGCTAATTACTAAGTGAGTACGGTCCATTGGCATTCGTTAGGCATAAAATAAACCACCATAGACAAAGAAAGATAGTTAACGTTAGAATCCAAACGATCAAATATATACACATAGGGCACGTAGGCACAATGATGCAAAAAAAGTGTTCGCAACCTAAAGTCAAGTTCTAAGTTCCACTATGGTCAAGTTTATTTGGTGTCAAAAGGGTACCATGGTTAAGTGTTTGGACGCGTTAGCAAGGCAACCTCCCTTGAGGGTGTATGCCAACGGGCGGCTCTGCAAGTTCGTGATTAAATCGAACTTGACTCCATGGTTTGGGTGAATTTAATGATTCGGATGAACCTTTATTGCCATGAATGTTTTTGGGTTGATAGAGTTCAAAATTCCCCGGAGCTAAAACGCATGTAGAACACATACGATTTTTCAAAAAAATTGAAGGAAGCCGAGTGTGATAAAGAAAATAAAGTCACTGGAAAGATTTCATGGTTGTCATGACACAGCAGGAAGCACCATGTCACGGTATAGAACGCCGCATGACGGTAGTCTACACCATGATGCGGCAATCATGCCGTGGCGCGACAATTAGGAAATCTGAGTGGTGCCTCTGTTTTCCTTATTCGCAATCAGGTTATTCGACTTTTCCTACGGGTAAACCTAAAATACGACGTTAAAACGTCTATGTATATGCAAAAATGCCAATTTAATTACAGGAATACTTTTCAAGAATCTTTCGAGTCTCATCCACTCATCTTAATTAAATACCGATCACTCAAATCGATAAATAACCAAGAATCCTCCCCAGTGGAGTCGCCAAACTGTAGGCGTCATTTGAAGTGCGCCTACGTTAAGCATGTGTGAATATGCTTGGCACTCATAGAAAGTGGGAATTGATGTATAAGATTAGGGATAAATAAAGTAGGGAGCTGCCAACAAGTTTTTAAGGAACTTGTAAACTGTTCACGGATCATAAAAAGCAACCACGAATAAAGGGACAACGATTGACCTGTGAAGGTTACACCCCATTCATAATCCATGAGATTACTAACTCCATATGGTTCGGAACCACGAAAGGAGGATCGGGGATAATGGTACGAAGTAAGTCATGGAGTCACATTCGCCCATATTGGCCTCTACTCGATTCTTATAGTGAAAAGTTTTTACTGCGATCTCAAAGGCATGCAAACAAAGATTCAATTTGCTCCAAACTGTTATTATGCTAAATTGGTTGAATATTAATGCAACATATAATTCTAAAACATTCGGGATCACTTGATTATATAACAAGATTAAAAAGGAACCTAAACCGGCCGTCCAAATTATCTTATTGGTCGTGATTTTCAATTACATATTTCCTTTAACATGCAATATGGTGATCAATAAATATAATAAAATCAACATTAATATTGAAAGCAATTTAACAATAATAAAGTTAGTCAAATCAAATAATAATAATAAAACTTAATCATGATACTAGCAATAAGAATAAAAATAAGAGTAATTAAATGATTAATTACTCACTTTCCGCGTTTCCTTGAATTGCTACATCATGAATAAATTTTTAGTAACTTCAATAATAATATAAATCAAATTGAAACAATTAAATTAAATAAAAGTAGAGTTGATTTAGTCCAAACCCTCAGTTAATTCTACCTTTCACGCCTTGGTTTAAGGACGAAACCTCGGGTGTTGTATGGACTCCTTGGAGTGCTTAAGGAAGGAATGATGTAATTAGGAATATAGGTTTAAGGCTTAGAATATGAGAGAGAGAGAAGAGAATGATTTTTGGTGTAGAAGAAAGGAAGAGAGAATGATTTGGTGCCCCCAAATTGCAGAAATGAGGTTTGTATTTATAGAGGAGACGAACAGGGGGACTCCACAAAATCGTCAAAAGTACCGTGTCGCGGCAGACAATTTTGCTCAAAATGCGGTTAAGTTCAGAAAACGCGTGAGGTTTTGTACGCACAAAGCACACAGGAATTTCCAGTGTCACGGTATGTGTGCCGTGACACAGCACAGGATACCACGACGCGACGCAATCCACCATGGCGCGGTATTGCATACCGTGTCGCGGTGCATAGTTTTCCTAGATTGCGTCCAAATTCATAAGCGCGTGAGAAAACGCGGAAAAAACACCGTGACACGGCGAAGAATACCGTGTCATGTCAACAAGCACCGTGCCACGTCAGCTTTTGCCGCGACGTGGCGTTTTAGCTGTTGCGCGGTGATTCCAGTTTTTTATGCGTTTTTAAAACTATGATAACTTTTGATCCGTAACTTGGAATAAGGCATATAATATATCGTTGGTAAGCTTGTCAAGTCTACTTTCCAACCCAATTAGAATCAGGTCAAAATCATTTGTAGATTTTAAGATATGGCCATTTTAGTGAAAGGGTGTCGGTTTTGGGTCGGGTTTAGTGTTTTGCTCATATCTTCTTCGTTTTAAATCGCAATTGGGATTATGATATACCGTTGAAAGCTTATTGAAAGGCCTATTCAACCAAATTACATTTGGATCAAAATTATAGGTCCACAAAATCAGTTCAGCTCGGTTTAGTGATGTGGATACGAAAAGTGGAAAGTAAGTTATGGTGTGGGGAAATAGGCTAAGAATTGAGTTGGTTTATAAAATGTACTGAATTGAACATGGATTTAAGCACTCCAAAGATTAAATACTCAACCCGAGTAATAATGACGGTGAAAGATTGTTCGTCATCGGGTTTGGTTTTGGAGAGACATTTTTAGGTGTCTACACCTCCCATCCTTTAAAACCATACCAACTTTTGGAGGTTCAACGGTGTGATTAACACTGACCCCATTTGTTGATACAGTAGTCTCAATGGTTTGTATTGTCTAAATCGGGGAGCAGTGCTGCAATAGCCTATTAGCTTTACCATTTTTAGAAGAGAATGGTGACTTATTTTGAATAGTTTGTGTAAGTGTGATATTTTCCAAGGACATTGTATTGAAAACTTGATACCCTTCCAGTTCACTGCCATCTACACCAATTTCCATCAACTTACCCACCTCATCACACCCACCTCCCAAGGAACTTAAGTTCTCTATATTCAAAACTTCACAACCTTCCTGTTCACTGCCATCTACACCAATTTCCATCAACTTACCCACCTTAACACACCCACCTCCCAATGAACTTAATTTCTCTGTATTCAAAACTTCATAACCTTCCTGTTGACTGTAATCTACACCAATTTCCATCAAATTACCCACCTTATCACACCCACCTCCCAAGGAACTTATTCTTTCAGCATCCGCTTCCAAATTCACATCCATTACCCACCTAAAACTACCATGTAATATCCATAGCAAATAGATAAAAACACAATATATAGACATATATAGGAGAATAACAGAAGTAGTGGATTCATAGCAAAAGCACAAATACACCAATACCAGAATTTGAGTAATACAACGAAATAGCAACACATTTTGAAACTTAATTAACATAATCGAGTTCCCAACATAACAATTAGAAACTTAATTAACATAATCCAAGTTAACAACAATACAGTTTCAAACTTAATTGGCAAAATACACTTTCACACTTATAAGAGTTTTTTAGAACTTATGATTGTGAAATTATTGAGAACAAACACACTTCCGCGACAATACACTTATGTGTAATTAACTACAAACACACAATATCACCCATGCCCTAATTCAACAGCTCAAACAAATTAACAACAATTACAGAATACACGACAGAAATTCATGCTAGATGAAAATTACAACTTCATGAAAATGGGCGAAACAAACAACAACAAAAAACAATGAGGAAAACAAAATACCTTAACCAGATCTTTCCATCATACGACCACCAACACCACCGGGCAAAACGATCACAACACACAAGACAAACTACAATAATCCTCGGATATAACTACAGGGCATCCTCACCGAAGCAACAATTGGAGGTGTAAAAGATGAAGCTCGATAATGAAGAAGGGGACTGGAAATGAAATTTTGGAGACGATGGCGTCAACACTCCGTCTAATTTACTACTAACGGCGTGACTTAACGACAAAATGCACCCACTTTTTGACTTTATATTTTATTACTAAAGTTGCTTCGTTGGCATGTAAAAGTGCATGTGAAAAACAATTTCATTTCTCGCGGAAATGAACCCGGGCACACCTATAATACCCTTGATATATATATTATAAAGAAAAGTTTGATTTAGATTTTATTTTCCCTCAAATTTACAAGTTATTTTCTAACTTTAAGTTTCGGGGATGAAACTTGTTTTAAAGAGGGTAGATTGTAATACCCTGAATTTTTCTATTTTAGGTTTCGGGACGAAACTAGTTTTAAAGAGGATAGATTATAATACCCGTGTATTTTATGATTTTGCAAATTATAAAATTAGAATTGTATATTTAAAATGTTATTTTCTTATCTTATTTGATAAAATTCTAAACTATAATTCTTATGTTGGTCAGAATCTTTATATGATAAAGTATTTAATTATATCTTTTAACCCTACATTATTATTTTATTTAAAAAAAAAAAAAGTTGTCGTTCCGTTTTATTGTGCCTTAGTTTCATAAATAAAACCCAAATCTTTAGCCTTATTCATATATGAGTTACAATTGTGCTTTTTGATTCCTTCACTTATTTTCCTAATACTGTTAATTTAGTTCACGAAGTTTGGTTGTGTGATCAAGTAATTTGATCTACAAGGTAATCACACTATATTATATCAATTCATTGGAGTGGTATATTCATATATTTTTGTTTGTAATCACACGATCTTAACTCTTGGAGTTGTTTGATTATAGAGTATTGTTTTTTATTGATGGTACTTCGTATTATTGTATGTAATTTTATGATTTGTTTATATAGATTTATGTATATATGTGATTAGTTGTGTATGTATTGTATTATATGATTTAATTGTCCTATTAATTGTTTGTGTTATAATTTCTAGGGTTTCTAATGTTGTTTCTATAGGGAGTATTATTTTATCGAGGTTTTAGGGTTGTTAATGCAGAGTATTATTTTGTGTTGAGAATTAATTAAATTTGGGTATTAGTATTATTGTAATGTAAGATTTGAGATACTTTGTGAATTGAGTATGATGGGATATGTTATTTGAGAACCTGTGCCATTATTGAGATATTATCTATTAGTTTGTGAATGGTTATTTGATCGACTTATGAGATCAAAAGGTTGAGCATTATTATTTTGTTTTTGGTTTGAGGCTCGACATTATAGACCTTAGTCCTTGGCATGTTGGTAAGGAGATGATAATCATGAGTTAAGAATGAGGTACAATCTTTATTATTTTTCTATGGTCCCCTATAGTGGGATTGACCCATATGTGGTCTGGTTTAAGGTGTTTTTCTGGTTATTGAGAGTATTCAAGTTTTTTATACTTGTTGGTTTGTTATTCGAATTACCTCATGCCCAAGGGTAGGTATAAAACAAAGAGCATGGCACACTTATGGGTTATATGAGCTAATTGAGTAGAGATTCGCTTTATTATTCGAGGTTGAGATGACAAAGGTTATTTTCAGAGTACAATATGTAATGTAGTTTTGAACTACATTGTTTAGTTGAGCTAGAAATGTTAATTATTATATTATTCTCTATATCTTGATAAGTGGTGATTACTCAGCTTTTTGCTGACGTGTGTGTTGTTTTGTTATGCTATTTGTATTTGCGGCCATGTCCTTTTCTTATGGTGGCCCTATGACGATCTATTCTGGATTTTGTCCTTAATGGTGAGCAGTCAAGATTGTTTAAACAGGTTAATCAAGTGATCATATCTAAAGGAGCTTAAGTGTTTCGATTAGTATGCTATAACGAGTTTGTAAAGTTGTATAAATAGCTCACCTAGTTTATTGAGTTGTAATTATTGAGATTTTGTAAGCCTTAACACTTGACAGGTTGTTAAGTGTGGCGGTAATATCTCCGATTTAGGTGTATGCTTCCGCAATTTTATTTAAAGGTTGTTTATTTTTCCTTTAATTCCTGTTTATTATCAGCTAGTAAATCGGGGGTGCTACACACCCATACTAAATTAATGTGTCAATATATCAAGATTTGAATTGAGTTACTTACGAGGAAGCCCAGGTTCATCTCTTAGATAAACTTGGGATGTTTATTTAGGGCTATTAATGTCATTTCCAGTTGTTAATGAAGGGTATCATGGTAATTTGACGGTAACAAAGAATATTGGCATTAGACCCAGCAATAAACGTTGTTAGTTTGTGTAGACACCTGATTGTGTCTCCCCAAAAACCAAACCCGGTGATGAATATCTTTCACGTTATTGATTATCGAACGAGGTGAAATGTGAAAGAGTCTCGTGATTACTTTGTTTTTAATAAAAATACTTCTTTCTGTTTTCGAAAACCTTTTTTTTCGTACCCTATTTATGAAAATGTCCAGTCCAGTTTAGTTTGGTCCATGATATGGGTCTAATAATAGTGTAGTTGGATGGAGCTCGAAAAGAGCTTTCCAACGATGTATTATAAGCCCAAATCCGATGAATAATGAGGAAGTTATAGCAAAAATACTAAACTAGGCCCAAAATGAATTTTATATGCGGCCCAATGATCAAGTGGAGGGCCCATTAATTGTCATTCCTAAATCATTAGGGATTACTTTAATCTTCTAGAATAATCTATAAGGTTCTTTTAAGTTCTAGTGGAATTAAGATTAATAATTATACTTTTATTATACTTAAAAAAGATAATGAATTTAATTTGGGATAAAACAAGTGTTTTAATGATGAAACTGATTTTAATTGTGATAATTACGGAGTCTAATTATCTAATTATATTGGAAAAGGACTCTGTACAACATTTTTATCATATCCGCGCCATTGCGCTCCGATAGGCCTATTGCATTGCGATAGCTCTGTCGCATCGCGATAGGAGCAGCTTTACTCCGAGTTGATTTCTAACTCTATTCTATTGTCTCGGATGTTTTTTTCTCTATAAATAGGGTCGTATTTCCCCGTTTTTAATCAACAACAATCAACAATCATCTTTCTATTCTATTTTCTCTCTCAAAGCTAGAAGCTTAGTCTTTCTCCCTCTTTCTAAGCCTTCCCTTTTCAAACACCATTCGTCCATCACGAGACTTAGACACACCTAGCCAAGCTCGAAGTTGCCTTTGCCCTAGACGTGAAAGGTTGATAATTTCTAAGGGTTTGGTCCCAAATCCCTATTTCAATTATTTTAATTAATTTTCCGATTTAATATTTTCATTGAAGTTACTAACGTGTGTATTGTTTTGATAGATTGAGATATGAGGCAACAAAGTAAGTAGTTTTACTGCTCTATCTCTTTAAGAATCATGCTTAGATTATTTTAATTCCTAGTATCATGTTAGGATGTCTTTATGATTCCTAGTATCATGTTTAGGGTATTAACTAATATTTCTAATATTATGTATGTTTCTAGTATCATGTTTAGGTTGCTTCCTATTTTCTTCTATCATGTTAGGGCTAAAGCTTTGATCTTTATTGTTTAGTGACATGCTAGAATTTGTTATTAATCTTGTTAGTATCATGCCTAGGATCTTGCTAATAATATTATTATGGTTTGATGAGATTGATATTATGATGATGATTGTTGTGTTTATAATATTATGTTGCTTGATATATTATTGTTATTTCTTGATCACGCCCTCTCTTACAGGTTTAAAGGGAATTTGTACTTGAAACCACGCTTAATAAGATAATTAATAATTTGATTTAGGCTAATATGATTTTAATTCAAGTGATCGCCAATAATAGTTTTGGTTGTGCATTAATAATCAACCAACATACATTTTACAGGTTCTAGGATTAACCTAATGATTGCATGTTAGTCAGAAAGCGTACATGAATATGAGAAGAATAAAGTAGAGGCCTATTTAGGGCAGGTTCAATCTATTTTAGGTTGGATTTGTACCTTCATCCCCGAATATCCAGTCATGGTTCCGGATCACTATGGAGTTAGCGATCTCATGGATCGTGAAAGGGTGTAACCTTCACCCTGTGAACGGTTTACAAGTTCCTAAAACTTGTTGGCATCTCTTTTACTCTAGATTCCTTCCCTTTGGACGCCACCATGCTTAAGTGTATGATCACAGTGGGGCTTAAGTGTGGGATGCTTGAAATATTCCTTACAGTTGGAAGCCTTAACCATAGTTAATTGATGTTACCGGCCTCTGCAAAATAAGTAAAAGGTGCCAAATGCATTTCCATTGTTGTTACACCATTGATTAATCTTCTTCGGACTTCATCAATCACCTGGTTTTATTGTTTCGTTCGTCGCTTGTTTGGTGTTGAAATCGGGTTTTGCTTTTCTACCATTGAATTAATTGAATTAGGTTCTTCTTTTCAACCCCATTAAATTAATTGAATTAATCACCTATGAACTTCCAATCTTCTGAGTTATGTTTTTTTGTGTTCGTCGCTTGTTTAGTGCTAGCATAGCCTTAAATTTGGACATTGTGGGTGGATGGGTTGAATTTGGACTCTTCTATTTTTACTTTTTGGTTAAAACGGTTCATAATTTGGACTCTTCAAAGGTAAGTGTTTTGTGATATTTACTGATTACAATTTTGAGTTTTTGACATTGTGGTGGCTATAACCTTGAATTAGGCATTGCGTAACTTTGTATTATTGTATTTGCTTAATTGAGTTGAATATAAGATTAGATTTTGTAATTGTGTTGAATAAAAGATTAGATTTTGTGATTGGTTTTGAACAATTAAATTTTGTAACTTTGACATCGTGGTGGATATAGCCTTGAATATGGACATTATCGAACTGTGTATTTGCTCAATTGGGTTGAATATAAGATTAAATAATTGGTGTTTATAGGCTTCTTTACATGCCTTAACTCAAGGTGAGTTTAAGTATTGATGGTACTAACGATCGTTTGTTTGCTTTGTCAAGTTCCTTTTAGATGCCAGCTGGACAGTTGGTAGAGAAAATAGTTTTTTTTTACTTTGATTTCACGCATTTCAATACCTTTTATTTACAACAATGCCACTTGATAAACATGGAAAGCTTATCTAGGAGATAAGCTTGGATTTTTCCGTTACTTATAGATCAATTTGAGCTAGTTTTTGACATGTTTATGAGAAACAAAGGGATTGAAGGAGTAAAAGTAAAATGTGACTTTCATACAATTTTTTTTTTTTTTTTTTTTAATTCTGAATACTAATCCTAACTAGACCTCAAACTTCATTGTTTTTTTTTGTCTGATATTTGCGGGTTAGACACTAAGGCCCTTTTTTTGAAGTGTCCAAATCCTAACTGAAATGAATTAAACTTGCGTGGAGGGAGAATGATCGGGTGTTTTCTACTAATAACTATCTCACTCTCCTCTTATTTTCACTCCACTTAATTTTTCCCCCTCCCCTTTTGTTTTTCACCTCACACGCACACACATAATGGTGGCCGGCCGCCGCCACCACTTCCCACCAGCCGGCCACCACCGCCAGCAGCAGCTGTCAGCGTGGAGGGCAGCAACAGCCCCCTCCCGTCCATGCGGTTATGTTTAAATAAAAAAAAACTTCTTTTCCTATTTTAATTTAATATAGCCTTAATTTAATTATTGTTTTTGGGTTGTGTGATGATTTTATGATGTTAAATTATGATTATTATGTAATTAATTTTCAGATTTAGTTTTTGAATTAAAAAGCCCCAAATTGAAAGCCCTAGGTTTCTAAATTATTGTATATTAATGGAAATTGATTGTAGTTGATTGAAATAGGTGTTTTTAAACATAATTACAATAATTTTATAAGTTTTTATAATGCTGAAATTTTTATATAAAGGTTAGAATTGTGTTTCTTGAAAGGATTTTTAATTACCCATTAATTAGGACTAATAGTAGGAAGTTTAAATTAATTTTCAGCATATTTTAGGGTTTAAAAGTGAATTAAAGAGTGTATATATTGCTGAAAATTTATATTGAATAGGTATTAATGTCTCTTTGTAATTTTAGGTTGTAGGAGATTTCCAAGTGAGTGATTTCGTATAGTCGTGGCGAGTTTGAGATCATATATTAATGGAAATTGATTGTAGTGATTTTGTGTAGTCTCTTTGTAATTTGGACACGAGAATTAAATTATATTTTGGTGCCTAAGTGAACTTAAGGTGTTTTAAACACTGAGAGATTGGATTGGAGGTTCTTTATGCACTTAAGGTTTTATTTAACACTGAGGTAGTTTAAAAAGGGTTCAACATTTAATTATTTGTGATCACTAAATATTCAAGAATTGAATTGGAATATTTGATTACTTGAATGATTTATGTTTTTGATTGTATTGTGGATTGAGAATCATCACCAAGTCTAAAATATGTAAACAACGTAAGTGAAAGAGATTACTCACCAAAACTCTTGGAACGTATGTAGCTCGATTATGAACATATGGGGGGAGTTATGGGGTTTTATATTTAACCATAACTTCTACTGGGAGTACCAGACGCTATATTTTCCTTTTTATTGTGCGTAGGAATTCTGCCACTTACGAGTGGTTCTTTTATACTAGCACGATTAGCTCCCGTGTTAGTACCCCTTTATTGGGCAGGTTAAAGGAGAAACTCATTCGATGCGTAATCAAATTAAATAACCAATTTATTTATCTATTTGTTGGTAGGTTGTGTTGTATGCTTGTAAACAAGTGCAACAAGGTAATAAGTTGTGTGTTGATAGGATGAAAGCATATTAGTGTGTACTGTTGACGCGTATGTACTCAACATTGTTGATTGTGTGTTGTATGTTTGTTTGGCCTTGTCTTTATCTTGGCCCTACAACGACCCTTTTCTAATGATGAGTAGTGG
Source organism: Chenopodium album (assembly GCF_948465745.1). Lineage (NCBI taxonomy): Eukaryota > Viridiplantae > Streptophyta > Magnoliopsida > Caryophyllales > Amaranthaceae > Chenopodium > Chenopodium album. Next base: position 22,420,351 of record NC_137846.1, on the reverse strand, counting down.
GGACAAAGTAAAGAGAAGCTTTTTAGGTGATGAAGCATATTCATGATGGGCATGAGTGAAGAGCGAATCATGTTTAGTTTCCATAAGAATATGATGTAGTTTATTTGCTTTGATTATCATATATATTTTCTTGTGAGACTAACATAAAGGTTTTAATATTCATTTTGGTTTTGATAAGGGCCTATAATGGTTCCAAGTTGTAGATTGGTTTCGTTTGACTTTGGTTTGTCGTTACTTTTGTTTGGTTTGACTTTTAAGTTGACTTATTTTGAATGGTCTTTTAAAGTGAGTCTTTTTGTTGTGTGTCTTTGATAATTGCCTTATCCGTTTTCACGGTGGTAGTAATGGGTCTTAGAATTTCCTATTTCGTATTTTAAAAAGAGCAAAACAGGTACTTTAAAGGGAAGGAATTTCTAGGGTGATACAACCTCTTTTCTGGCTGAAAACCCAGACCGATAGCAGACATCAAGAAGGGTTTCCAAACAACATTATGGAGATATTTAATACCCACCATACCAGCACATGAAACCGCATGATCCCCAAAAATATCCCCAGCAAATACCCTAGAGCAAGCAAAGCATGGTGTTGAAATAGAGAATAAAGGAACACCCAAATGATAACACATCACACAGCGATAAGTCTTAGCATTCATAGCCTGACTCAATCTAGAAATAGGGACCGCCCGAAGCTAAGCCAAGGTATGTTCTCCCTGCTAAGACTTCCACAAAGCTGACTGGCAAGGAGATAAAGAAAATATAGATTTTGTAGAAGCGATAACCTTTGTGAAATATATATTTGCCAATTTTTTCATAAGTTTTGGGGCAGCAACCTTACTAAGATAGGATTACTTAAAATGCCATACTCCATAGTTCTATTTAATAAACCCACCACATCATCAAAGGCACAACAAGGACCTACAATATCAGCACACCGTAAAAGCTGAGTCTATAAGCCAGCAGACTACAAACGAGAAGCGAGAAAAGCATAATGCCGAACATTACTCACAGAATAAACACCAAGCCCTCTAAAAGCAAAAGGTTAGGTGGCAAGACGCCACTTCCAATCGCCAATTATTATTATTATTATGACATTTAATATTTAATTTCAATTTAATTAATTTCAGTTCAGTTAAGCAAATTTCATTTCAATTCAATTCAGCGTAGTGAATTTTAGTTCAGCAAATTTCAGTCCAAAAGAACGGGGCCTAAGAGAACTGCAGCCTTAAAATACCTCTTGTTTTGGGTATTTTTTTACCCTGCCACATGGTCCCATCAAAGCATGACACATGTCACCATAAAGAGGCCTCCAAATGGACTAACTAGGGCATGACACTTGGCAAGTATATACCCTTCCTGGAATTGATGGCCTTCAAGGCCCATTTCCCGAGCCCGATACAAAACGGCGTAGCCCAAGTTCCCAGGTCATCAAACCCTAGGACAAGGGAACAAATTTCTAGGACCCTATAAATAGGGAGATTCCCCCAATTATTGGGAAAACCTTACAATCATTACATCATTTATTATTCTCAATAACAGAGAAAACACTTGATCTCGGAATCCGGGAAGATATTTACTTTCCGCACGTTTTCATTCCGAACGTTTACTAACTTGACCGTCAGAGGCGGAACTCCAACCATCCAGAGCTTCCGCGTTTTTGCAGGTACAGGTGGCCCCGGACCAGTCTTGGTGTTGTAACTCTCCCGCAGGACACAAAAAACCCCAAAATATTTGGTGCCTTCTGTGGGTAGAGTACCTCTAAGATTGTTCAAGAGTTTGTACCGCCTCCTAATGAGAATCAGCCTCGAGTTGAGGCAGAGGTCTATTCAGACCATGATACTGATAACGACGTTAAAGTCGAAACATATGTGGCCTCTGATAGGTCACTCAAAACTAGGCGTATCCGTCCCAGGGACAACCTGGAACGAGGCAATAGCTAGGCAGGTCCGAGCAAAGCCTCGGGACAATTAACTAGGAGACCCAGGCGACCAAAGGGGCAGCTCCCGTCACCAGAGACAAACTCATGAAATTCATGACTAGTTTCAAGGGGGAGATCAAAGACCTCATCAACAAAAGGACGGTTGGCTCTAACAAGGGATAGTCGACCAAGAAGTCTCCTCATGCTTAGAGGAGAAAGTCAGTCGGGGACAGGCATCCTACTCCACACCCAAAAAAGAAGGTCGCGACTGTGATTGACTGGTCCAAAGTCTTTCTGCCTCAAACGGGCACAAGGAAGGTCATCTGGCACGTCCATCCGGATGGCAGTAAAAAATCATCCTCTGATGCTCGACACATCATCGAGTAGATGAAGAACCAGCAGCTTTCGGAATCGGCCTCCACGTCGAGCTTCCCAGACAGCTTCAGGAACACCTCAGCAAGGTGTACCTAATCCTTACATGAGAGCCATACAGGCGGCAAAATCATCCATATAGGCCTCAGATGATTGGATCAGCCCCACATGTGCCTCATATGCCATACGGGCAATATGCCCCACCTTACATGAAGCCAACCCTATTCGGAGGACATGCGACATACAACGTCCAACCCCTGGACTGGCAGCTTCGTCTGCTAAAACTTGGTGAACAACCCTCTACGTTCACCAAGGAGATAACCAAGGCGGCACAGCCGGCTAAGGTTAAAAACGTCTTGGTTGGTACCTATGATTGTACCACCAATCCCGATGACCACCTCATGGCTTACACCAAACTCATGTACTTGCAGGGGTTGGATGACGCCTGTTGGTGCAGGTGTTTCCCAGCTACATTGAAGGGCATTGCCCAACAATGGTTCGGCAACTTACCGGCCGGATGTATTGATAGCTTCAAGAGGCTAGCCTTTTTGTTTGCTTACAACTTCTCAATGAACATCCCTGCCAAGAAAACAAGTCTCGACTTGAGCACCATCCAACAAGGGGAGAGAGAATGGCTCCGCTCCTACGTCAGGCAGTTCAATCTGGTAAGAATCTAGATTCAAGAACTGTTTGACGAAGTGGCTTACACAGACTTCTTCAAGGGTCTGACGGACGGGTCAACTTTTAAGTTTGACCTCGTCCGAAAGAGAGTCTTCACTCTCCAAGAGGCGGTGATGGAGGCGGAAGCCTACATACAGGCCACCGACCTCTGCTCACCCAGTAACCAGTCGGACTCTAAGAAGGCTTACAAATAAAAGGAGAGTTAGCCTACTCAGCCGGCTCCTAAAGCTGAAGAGAGCAAGAAGAGAAAAGAGATCTGGGCGATTGACAACTGTGATCAGCCGTCCTAGAAGAAAAAGAAAGAATATAAATCGTACGTCCCCAAGTACGAGTTTAACAAGGACTGCTACTCCATCCTCATGGAGATCAAAGACCAGTTGACCATTGAGAAGTCGACTGCAATGAAAGGTTCTGCCAAAAATCGAAACAAAAACAAGTACTGCCATTTTCATAAGGACATTAGCCATGAAACCAACAACTGCTATAGCCTCAAGCGATTGTTGCACCGTCTGGCTGATCAGGGGGTGATGAAGTCCTACATCTTCAAGTCCAAGGTTACCTTGAAGACAAACCCTAAGCAATCGTCCAAAAAGATTGTCAAGTCTACTAGTAGTTCGGACACTAACAAAGAGCCGATCTACACCATAGAAAACGGCTTTGCTAGAGGGGACATACCATCCGGGGAACCAAGGACCATCTGAAGAAGATGTACGTCCACTCTATTGACGAGGGTCAGGCGTCTACCAGCACATTCCCGGAGGTCGTCATCACTGAGAAGGACCGAAGCAAAATCAGCCGGCCGCATGATGACCCCGTGGTTATTGAATGCAAAGTGGCTAATCAACTGGTTAGCCGCATCCTGATTGACATTGGTAGCTCGTTTGACATCATCAGCTACAAGTTCTTGTCGAGGCTGAAGTACAAGCCTGACAGCCCACGGCGGCAGCAGCCGGCCAGGGGGAGGACCCAATAAACCTTGACGATGTCAAGGAAGCTAAGCCTCCTCCAGGAGCAGTCGGCAAAAAGCAAAAGGTTAGCCAACTGGTGGCCGTGAAAAAAAGAGAAGCAATAGCAGTCACTGACTGGGGAACGATCAGATGAACTCCGTCCCCAGCCGGCTAGTGATCACATTGACATTGCTCTGGATAACAGCCGTCCAGAGCGTACTGTTAAGGTGGGATGACTGCTTTTGCAAAACTGGGTGCAGATTTGCACCACCTGCTAAAAGAATTCAAAGACATCTTTGCATTTGAAGTGGAAGAGATGTCAGGCATCATCCCGGATCTTACTGTCCACAAACTCGCCGTGGATCCAAAAAAGAAGCCTATTAGGCAAAAGAAAAGAAATCACGACAAGGAGAGAAGTCAGGCGGCAACCGCCGAGGTAAAAAAGCTATTAGACGCTGGGTTCATTCGGCCATGTAAATTCCCTAATTGGGTTAAGAATGTAGTGCTCGTAAAGATGTCGAATGGTACCTGGCGCATGTGTGTTGATTACATTGACTTAAACAAGGCATGTCCAAAGGACAATTACCTGCTTCCAAAGATCGACAGTCTAGTCGACTTTACAGCCGGGCATGCTTTGATGAGTTTTATGGACGCCTACTCAGGCTTTCATTAGATACCGCTGTGGAAAAGAGATAAAAAAAAAGACGGCATTAGCCACTGATCAAGGATTATTCTGCTATATTATAATACCGTTTGGCTTGAAGAATGAGCCTGCTACTTTCCAACTCATGATTAAACTTTCTTCATTAATCAAATTAGTAGGAATGTAGAGGCGTACATTGATGACATGATATTCAAATCCAAGCAACAGGCGGATCATTTTACGGACCTCCGAGAAACATTCACCACACTCAGGCGGCACAAGGTCAAGCTCAATCCCAAGAAGTGTGACTTTGGTGTTGAGTCTGGGAAGTTTCTCGAATTCCTAATTAATCAAAGGGGGATAGAGGTTAACCTTGAAAAAATACAGGCGGTCATTGACATGAAGTCACCCCACACTGTCAAAGAAGTTGAAAATCTAATAGGTTGTCTGACGGCCTTGGAGAGATTCCTCATCCGGTCAGGTGACAAGTGCCTTTATTTCTTTTAAGCGGCCAGAAAGGAGACAAGGTTTGAATGGGGGGGGATGATGCTGAGCCGGCCTTCAAAAATTGAAAGAACATCTACACTCTTTGCTGAGGCTTGTTAGCACTCTGCCTAATGAGATTCTCTACATGTACTTAGCAGTTTCAGACCATGCCCTCAGTGATGTTCTCTTTGCTGAAAGAGATGGTATCCAGCTCCAGGTCTATTTCATTAGCCATGTACTTAGAAATGCTGAACTACGGTACCCTATGGTTAAAAAATTTGGCCTTGCTCTTTTTATGGCTGTCAAGAAGTTAAAACTCTACTTCTTGGCACATCCGGTTGTATTCTACACAGACCAACCCCTCAAGTGGTCAATGACAACCTTAGAGTCATCCGGTAGAATGCTCAAATTGTCTATTGAAATGCAAAGTCTTGAAATCACTTTTGAACCAAGGAAGGGAGTGAAGGGCCAGGCGTTTGCTGACTTCAGTGTCGAAATGACAAGGCCGGTTGCACCGGATAATCTTGACCAGGTTTGGAATATATACGTAGATGGGAGCTCAACCATGAACGGTTGTGGTGCAGGCGTTATCTGTCAATCCCCTGAAGGGGACAAGTATGAGTATGCACTACGGTTTAAGTTCTAGGCCTCAAATAATGAGGCAGAGTACGAAGCCCTGATAGCCGGCATCCGCATGTGTAAGGCGGCAGGGGAAACTAAAATTGACGCCTACTCGAAATCCCAATTGGTCGTTAGCCAGTACCATGTGACTATGAAGCCACCCATCTGGCTATGTTCAAATACCTGCAGGTGGTCAAAGATGAAGCTGGGACACTTGAAGAATTTAGTCTGAGTTAAGTGCCCAGGTCTGAGAACAATCAGGCGGATGCTCTGTCAAAATTGGCATCATCCGCCTCCTGTGATATGCCTCGGTTTGTCTTTTGGGAAGTGATGGAAAAATGAAGTATTGTTGAGGAAGATCTTATTGGAGTACTTGTCCAAATCTCCACCTGGATGGACGACATCCAGGCCTATCTGCTAGACGGCACCTTGCCAGATACATATTTAGAAATGGTCGCAATGAAAAAACGTGCGGTCAACTTTGAAATAAAAAATGGAGAACTCTTCAAAAGAGGCTTTCTGAAGCCTACTTTGAAGTGCATCACCCCTTAGAAGGGGCATGAGGTTCTAAAAGAATTACATTCAGGCTACTTCACCACCTATATAGGCAGCAAGGCTCTAGCAGCTAAGGCCAGGCGGTAGGGCCACTTTTGGCCCACGCTCGAGGCAGACACCATGGAAATGGTGAAAAAGCGTGATAAGTGTCAACGGTTTGGCAAGCTAATCCACAGTACGGCCACAGGTTTGACGGCCATATATTCATAGCCCGGTATCATTCGCCAAATGGGGCATGGATATCCTGGGACCATATACTCCTAAGCCAGGCGGATGATAGTATATCTTAGTCGCTGTAAACTACTTCTCCAAATGGATAGAGGTAGAGGCCGTCAAAAACATTAGGACACAGGATGACATCTCTTTTATCTGGAAGAACATTATCACCCGGTTTGGGGTACCTATGTCCATGATTTTTGATAATGGCCCTCAGTTTGAAACGCTTCAGCTAAAAAATTGGTTGGGAGATCAAGGGATCTCACATTGTTTTGCATCAGTCAGTCGTCCCTAAGCAACGACCAAGTTGAAGCCTTCAACAAACTATCCTCATACAACATCAAGAAGAAAATTGAAAGAGCTGGCGGCCTATGGGAAGAGAAGTTAACTCATGTCCTATGGGCCATTAGAACAACTAAAAAAGGGGCAACTGGTGAAACCCCATTTCTCATGGTGTATGGTGCAGAGGTCGTCTTGCCTATTGAGCACTATCAACCGACCCTCCGAGTCATGCTATATGATGAAGAGACGAACTGAGAGGCCATGCAGCTAGCATTGGACTCACCCCCAGACCACAGGGGACTTTGTGTTACAAAATGAGATCTACCATCTGAGATTGACGAGGGCCTACAACAGAAGGGTACACAAACGACCCTTGAAAGTAGGGGACTTTGTGTTACGAAAGATGGAGGCAACCGGTAGGGCCAATGAGCAAGGCAAGCTAACACCCAATTGGGAAGGTTCTTACTGGATCCGTGAAGAAGTAAGAGGTGGTACCTACCGACTGAAAAGACCAGACGGCAGGCACCTAGCCAGAACTTGGAATGTAGACAACTTTAAAAAGTACTACTTCTAAGATTTGTAAATTTTTGTAAATGAAAAGCCTTTCAATGAAAAAGTTGTCTTTTTATTTTCCTTTATGTTGTCCGTTTTGTTCATTGCAAACGCCTCCCATCAGGAATACCACTTGCGAAAAGCACATGCGGCTACATTACATATGATTATTTAAGCTAAAGATCAAAATCTTGTAGCTGAACCTTCAGTTCAAACAACATGACGCTAATGGCCGGATAATATCTAAATACCGTGTGTACCACGTGCAGACGGTCCAATTTCACATACCAAATATAAGTTAAGTTCAAAACTTAACGGCTGCGCATTTGTTGTAAGATGCATAATGAGGCTAAATGGCCGAATGATATTAATTAGTAAACGTCTACTCCAACATGAGTTTGACATCCGGCGACGCCCATCCGAGTGAATTCGTCACAGAGAGCATCTCCCATTTGGATGGTACATTGCTCTATAAACCCTAAATAAACGGCCCTACCGACTGTCTGGATTAAGATAAGCTCGTAGCTGTTTGACTTAATCTAAATTGAAACCTAAAAAGCTAAAATTACCACCTTTTATATAGCAAGCGGTAAACGGCTACTTTTTTAATTAGAGGCTCCGATGTAGATATTAATAAACCACCTGTTATTGCTCTGAGGCAGCGCAGGCGACCTAATTTTACTTAATTTTAAGCTAAGTCATAAGACTTAGCAGCTGAAAGTTTGTTTGTAAAACAACTTTACAAAGCAAATGGCCAGATAATACTAGTGCTTACCCGTCTGCTCGATGGCCGACTATCCTCTTAGTTTGGGGCAATCAATATAGTGATTGATTGACTTAGAAACCGATCATACTCTCTTTAAGTATCAATAATTCCTAAGTCAATCAATTCACTCTTTAAACCAAGCGCACATCCGACTAGCGACAAAGACATTCGGTACAGTCACAATCGCATAGTATATAAGTCAAACATTTAGCTTAAATCTATGCATATTAAATTTGAAGGCTTTAAAAATTTTAAGGCAAGAAACTCAGAATGATAAAAACCAGCTATACGGCTAAATGATTCATTAATAAAGCGGCCGTCCCTACTGACGACTGTAAAAGTTAACCGGTATAACCGTAGAGATTGTTAATTTACCCGACCCCTCGGTCAGTAACGAGACAAAGATACTCGGCGCATAGGCTAGAAAAGCATAAATGGCCATTTAGCCGCAGAAAGAACTATAAAGCTTAAGTATCATAGGAGAGGTTTTCAATATAGGCAGCCGCATCCTCCTTGTGGCCCTCAGGCAGCTGCTCATCAGTTTCCTTATCCTCCTCCTCCTCCTGATCATCCCCAGAGGTCGACCCCTTAGTATAGTCGAACGACTCAGCCTCGACCGTCGCCTCCTTTTCAGCTTGTTTTAATAGCTGGGCGTTGAACTCATCATTGGCCGCCTCAAACTTGTCCTTCCACCTTTTATAGTTGGTGCTTGACTGAAGGGACTCCCAGGTCATTCGCTTGATGGCATCATAGTCCTCTATCATTTGTTTTACCAGGGCTTTCTTCTCTTCCTCAGCCAAGGACTTATATTTCTTCCCAAGTTGGGCCTCCTGGTTCTCCACCCGCCCCTTTAGCTTGTAGACTTGCTCCTTCAGCCCGTCAACCTTCTTGTCTGCCTCTCGGAGGGACTCGAGCTTGGCCTTAAGGTCCTTAACCTCATTCTGAAACTCGATTATCCGCCTCCTTGCTGCGTTCAAGTCGGTCTTGACCTGCAAATTGGCTGACGCTTGGGAATACATCATATCAAGTGTCAGAAGCTCGTTTTAAGCAATCTCAAAATTGGCCATATCTAGAGAAGAGGTGGCCCGATTTTTCACAGCCTTTACCTCTTTGGACTTCTCATTAAACGGCTTCTTGAAGCCGTTTACTCGCAACATAGCCTGCATACTGCAAAAGTGGAAATCGTTAGAAACAAATGGACACATACATTACATAAAGTAAACAAAATTTTTATAAGTGATGTACCTCAGCAAGGATAGCCAAGATAACATCAAGGTTGAGGGTGCCGACTCCGCCTACAGATGCCTTTTCCTTAGGGTCAAACGCCCTTTGCATCATCTTCGCTAGTTGTTGGATATCCGGCCTCTAGGGGACATCTGCACATTCAACAATTTGTAAATAAATGTTGTAAATCCTGCCGTAGGACCGAGTGTCTTCTGAGTTGCTAGACGACTGCTGATTGAACTTTACCCTACAAGGTTAAGGTAAAGGGTTAAAAGCACATATACCTTTCGCCTCCTCCATAGGAGGTTTGCTCCCACACACTGTTGAGCCGCCAGAAGTGTTGAGTGGCTTGCCACTCTTTGACACCCCATAAGCATCCGAATTTATAGATGTTCTACCAGTTGAGGGGTGGGAGCCATATGTTGCCTCTTGCCAGGCTTGTGGACAATGTGTTTTCTAGACTTGCTAGAAATGCATACATCGCCCCCAGTCTTCTTCTGAAGCTTTGAGTCCGGCTGAGAAGAGGGGGAAGCTTTGGATGATGCACTCTGCACAAAGTAAATGAATCAATAAGCAGGCAAAAATAAAAACTTCATTCAAATCGAGCAAAAATTTCCCTTACCTTTTAAATCCTGCCTGACTCAGGCTCTTCGTTCTTTCGTTTGTTAGGGGTCGAACAGTAGTAAGCGGCTGAGTGGGTAGCTAGTTTCTTTAAGGATGAAAGCTTTTCCATTGCTTTGTCTGCAAAAGAAAACAAGTTGTTAGAATTAAACAAATACAATTTGCTTCAGCAAAGTATTAAAGAGCATTCGGCAAGCTACCTCTCGGTCTCTTAGTACTAAGGCCGCAAGCGGCCAAATAAACCCCATCAAACAACCTCTCATGGCGGGGAATGTAGCTTTGGGGGTTACTTCTTTTTCCCTCGTCCTTTCACTGGTCCTGACGGTCAATGTAAAAAGATCCCAGTCCAAAATTTGCTCCTTCGCCTTCCTTGGGACAGGCAGCAGAGCAGCCCCTCTAGAGATCAGGGGAGGGTTTCGGTTCCACTGGTTATATTTTTTGTTTCGCATTCGGTCGGGGAAAAGACGATGTAAAATTTTCTACTCCAGTCCTTCCACTTAGACTCTTTCTCGACGGCCATCATGTAACCCTCATGGATTGTAAGGGTGAACCATCAGGTTCCGCTTGATTTTGGGGTTCGGCTAAGGTAGTGCATATGGGAGAAAGCCTCAGAGCTCGGATCTACCTCAAGCATTTCGCAGGCGGCAACGAATCCCATGATGTTAATCCAAGAATTTGGGGCAAGTTGCCAGATACCCAGTTGGTATCCATCAAGAATCCTGTCCACATCCGAATGGAGAGGGAAGAGAAGAACAGCTTGAATGGCCGACGTGTCTTAAGCAAAAGCATTCGTCCTGCTAGCTGGACCCTTCTGGCCAGACCACCGTGTCTTAAGCATCCGGGATATTGAGAAGAATGTCATGGCCCATGACATGCTTAGAAATGAACTCCCCAAATTTATCCTTTATGGTCTTCCGCCTGCCCTTGGGGACGTGTTGATGATAGGCGGCGTACTCCATTTGACGCGAAGTAAACAGCTCGGCCCAGCCCTCGCCCCTATAAACTAATAAGGACTCCCTCACTGTTTCCAACCAGGAGCGTGCTTCCTCCGATTCAATGGAGGCTTTATCAGAGCTCTCAGAATCTAAGTCCGAATGAGGGGCCTGATGGCTAAGGCTAGCAGCATCCTCCCTAAGCTCCTCTTCCGAAGCTAGATCAATCGGCCCGGAAACATTTTGTTCTAACTCATCCCCAAACTCCTCCATAATTAAAGAACTAGGGGTACTTGGAGTACCAGGCGGACAGTCTGAGATTTCAGTTACAGGAGCCCTAAAGGAGCCGTCTGAATTATGAACTCTAGCAGTTCTCTTGGTTCTTATTTCGGGTGTTTTTATGTCCCTTAGGAGAGTTACAAATCGAAGATAGGATCTGACAAGGGCGCCTGTACCTGCAAAACAAACGGAGCTCCGAATGGTCAGAGGTCCGCCTCCGAAGATTAAGTTAGTATGGATTCGGAGAAAAACGTGTAGAAAGTAAGTATCTTCTCGGATTTCGAGATCGGGTGTTCTCTGTTTTCGAGAGCAATAAATGTCCTAATGATTAAGACCTTGCCCTAATTATTGGGGGAATCTCCCTATTTATAGAGTCCTAGAAAAGGGTGTCCTTTCCTAGGGTTTGATGACCTAGGAATTAGGGCAGTGCCGTTTTGCGGCTACATTGGGATTTGGGCCTTGAAGGCAGCCATTTCCCAGGTGCCATATCTGTATGACACGTGTTAGGATCTGGGGAGTCCATTTGGACGGCTGTTAAAGCGACACGTGTCACACGCTCATTGGGCCACTTGGCGGGGTATAAATACCCAAATCATTTGCCCCTCACAGGGGTGAAATGGCTTGCCACGTGACGTCTGTGCCACCCGACACGGCCTAGGTTAGCGATCAACTGGTCACCGGGGACGGCTAAATCTAGAACTAGGAGTGTTGAATGCTCGTTCGAGGACTCCGCTTTGAGAACTTCTCCAAATCCGACAGTGTATGTGCCCCTGCAGGACACCATGGAAAGAACCAAACAAACCAGTTGGACGTATAGGATGGATGGTTCCTGGTACCATTCGGAGAGTTCTACAGTCTACTCGGAAGGCTCCATTAGGGCGCCTGTCTCTGAGGTTCGCCAGGACCCTCATAGCAATGTTAGTACCCCGAGCTCCTCAATTCTGGAGGAGTCGGATGATGAACATCAAATCCCCGGGCCGAGTGAATCGGCGTTGGATGTAGAAATGGGGGAGGACACTGCTGGCACTAGTCAGCAGGCCCCTAGTTCCGAGGAAGATTCTGATGATGACTCTGGATCATCATCCTCGAACAGCGCCTCCATTGACTCGGAGGAGGCGCGCTTAAAATTTGATACTGCTAGAGAGTCTCTGTCAGTGGACATGGGAGAAGGATGGGCAGAGCCATCTGCTTCGCGCCGGGTGGAACGTGCTCCCTATTATTTGCACGTTCCCAAAGGCAGGCGGGAGAAGATGACGGCTGTAGGGAATATTTAAAGCCATCCTAAACTTGAGCCCTACTGTGATCATACACTTAAGTATGGTGGCGTCCAAAGGGAAGGAAGCTAGAGCAAAAGAGTCGCCAACAAGTTTTAGGAACTTGTAAACCGTTCACAGGGTGAAGGTTACACCCCTTAACGATCCATGAGATCGTTAACTCCAATAGGTCCGGAACCATGACTGGTGTTCGGGGATGAAGGTACAAATCCAACCTAAAAGAGATTGAACCTGCCCTAAATAGGCCTCTACTTTATTCTTCTCGTATTCATGTGCGCTTTCTGACTAACATGCAACCAATAGGTTAACCCTAAACCTGTTTAATCTACGTTGGTTGAATATTAATGCACAAATAAAGCTATTATTGGCGATCACTTGAATTATAATCATATTAACCTAAACAAGACTATTAATTATCTTATTAAGCGTGATTATAAGTACAAATTCCCTTTAATCATGCATAAAAGGTGTGATCAAGCAATAACAATAATAAAATATAATAAGCAACATAATAACAATCATCATAATTATAATCATAATAAGGCATGATAAAGCTTAATAATAATAGTAAGATCCTAAGCATGATGTTAACAAGATTAATAACAAACCCTAGCATGTCACTAAGCAATAAAAATCAAAGATTTGGGATCAAACCCTCAGAAATTAAATAACCTTTCACGTCTAGGGCGAAGGCAACTTCGAATTGGGCTAGGTGTGTCTAGATCTTGTGAATGCGGAATTTTTTTTGTGAAAAGTTGGTTTAGAAAAAGAGAGAGAGTATCAAGAAATTCTTGATGAGAGTTGGTGATTGAAAAAGGGAGGTTTAAGGACGCTATTTATAATGAAAACAGTCCGGCTATGATAAAAAAAGAATCGGAGTTCGAAAAGGAATAAAACACGACGCTTTCGCCGCAATAGCCTATGTCGCCGCGCGACAGAGTGCAGCGCCGCGCGACAAGCCTGTCGTCCGGCGCTGCAAGACAGTTTTTGCGGATTTTGTTTTTATCATATCTTTTGATCTAGAAGTCCAAATAAGTCATATAATATGTAGTTGGAAATTTCTTGAAGTCTACTTTCCAACCCAATTAAAATCAGATTAAAATATTTTGTACATTAAAAGATATGGCTGAAATAGTGGGATGGTGTCAGTTTTGGATAGAGTTTCGTATTCCATTCATATCTTTTTCGTTATACCTCGGAATTAATATTATAATATATCATTGGAAAGATAATTTCAAGATCTGTCCAACCATATAAAATTTGGATAAAAAATTATGAGGCACGAAAATAATATCTGACTGTCTTTGAACATCTTTAAATTCGAATAGAATTAGAACTTAAAAAAGGAAAGTTTTATTCAATTTCAAATTCTTTGATTTTATCTTTTTCAAAAAGGATAATTAAGATATTTTAGAATCTCATGGAAGCTTCTAATTAATCCTAATTAGTTTAGGAATGGGATTAAACCTTTTGACCCTCCACATGATCATTGGGCCGTAGGTAAGATCCGGTTTGAGCCCAGTTTAGTATTTTGGCCATAACTTCCTCATTATTCATCGGAATTGGGCTTATAATATATCGTTTGAAAGGTCTTTTCAAGCCCCATCCAACTACACCATTATTGGACCCATATCATGGACCAAACTAAAATGGATTGCACGTTTTTCATAAAATAGGGTAAGAAAAGAAATATTTTCAAAAACAGAAAGAAGAGATATTTTAATAAAAACATCCTCATCACAAGACTTTTCACACTTTCACTTCGTTCGATAATCAAATGACGTGAAATGTATTCATCACTGGGTTTGGTTTTGGGGAGACACATTTGGGTGTCTACAACGGCAGATTTTGGAAAGTTCATCTTCAATCATGTCATGGGACATGAATTTCTTTTGTCCGTGCCGGATGTTGAGGACACAGTCGTCTGGCCAGAGAAGGCCAGCTGTGGCGACAAGTGCTTCGGCTGCTATGAGGCGGCCATAAATGCTGGTCTGCGCTTCCCTTTCCAGCCGACAGTGGAGAGGATTCTTGAAGGATACCAACTGGGTATCTAGCAACTAGCCCCCAACTCTTGGGTAAATATTTTAGGCTACGTTGCCGCCTGTGAGATGTTGGAGGTGGACCCCAGCTTTGAGGCATTTGCTCATAAGCACTATCTGAGCAAGACTCCCCATTCAAGTGGGGCCGGCTGGTTTAACCTTACTAGCCATAAGGGTTTATGATGACGCTGGGGAAAGAGAACAAATGGAAGGATTGGAGAACAAAGTTCTATATAGTCTCTTCCCCAAAATTTCTACGAAACAGGCGGTACAACCGCTGGAACAAGGAACCTCCCCTCCTAGTTGGGAAGAATTCCCTGCCGCCTGTCCCAAGGCAAGCGTAGGAGCAAATATTGGATCGAGGCCTTTTTTCGGTGGTCGTTTGAACCAATGAGGAAATAGGGGTGAAGGAGGTAAACCCACAGAGCTACATTCCCCGTTACGAGTGGCTATCGGACGGGACGTATCTAGCCGCCTGCGATCCTAGTTCTGAAAGGCCGAGAGGTAGTAGGCCGGTTGGATTTACTTTGCTTAACTGCTCCCTAAAAATGTTTTGAAGGAAATGAAGTCACAACTAACATGTGAACTCTTTTCAAGATGGATCGTCCAAGCCTTCTCCCTCCAAACAACCGGACCCAAAGCTGCAAAAGCAATCGGGCGGCGATGTCAGCACTTCTGGTAAAAGCCAGAAGCACATCGCCTCCAAACCAAATAAGGGCACCGGCGCCTCCACCCCACTCAAGCCATTCGTGAAGCCGGATGCTCCTCAGGGAGTACGAAGAGTGGCAAGCCACTCAATGCTGCTATCAGCTCAGCAGCAGGCGGCAGCAAAGCCGCCAAGGGGGAGGAGGAAGGTACTATCATTCGGCCAAACTCCTATTTATTTGATCTAATAACACTTGCCGCAAAGGGAACTGTCTTTTCTTGATTTTAACTTAACTTATATTTCTTGATTTGACAGAGGTTCCGGAGAGGTCGACTGTCCTACAGCAGGCCAAACAGATGTTGAGGGCGCTTGAGCCCGAAGACAAGGCGTCTGTCAGAGGAGACGGCTCCCTCAACCTCAACACCATCTTGGCGCTTCTTTGTGAGGTAGGATACTTGTGATTTTATCTTGAATAATGAGTATAGCCGCTTGATACTGACCATTCTCACTGTTGGCCGAATGCAGACTATGCTGCTCGTGAACGGGCTTAAAAAGCCAATCCTTGAAAAGTCCAAAGAGGTAACGGCTGCTAAAGCTCGGGCCGCCTCCTCCTTAGACACTGCTTAGTTTGAGATTGCCCAAAATGAACTACTGACACTTGATATGATGTATTTCCCAGGCGTCAGCCAATCTGCAGGTCAAGAAAGACTTGGATGCAGCGAGGGGGAGGGTAACCGAGCTCCAAAATGAGGTCAAGGACCTCAAAGCCAAACTGGAATCCCTCAAGGAAGCAGACTAGAAGGCGGATCGCCTACAGAGGCAGGTTGACAAACTCAAGGGCCGGCTGCAAAACCAAGAGACCCAGCTCAGGTCTAAATAAAAGTCCCTAGCTGAGTAAGAGAAAAAGGACCTAGTTAAACAAATGATGGAGGACTATGAATCCATCATGCGGATGACCTGAGAATCATTGCAGTCGGACTCTAACTACCAAATTTGGAAAGCCAAGTTTAGCGTAGCCAATGATGAGTTTAAGGATCGGCTCATGAAGCAGGCGGAGGAAGCGGCGGCCGGGGACCCTGAGGAGTCCGACTACTCGGACGAGTCGTTCTCGGGGGACGATAAGGATCAGGAGGAGGATGAGAAGGCGTCGGAGGACAACAAGGATGCGGCTGCCAATGCTGAGGGCCTCCCCTGATGTTTTAAGCTTTATGTTATTTCTGCGGCCGAATGGCCAAATATTTTATTTCCTGGCCTGCACACCGAGTAACCATGTATTTTTACCGACCAAGGGATCGGGTGAATAAACAATTTCTGGCTCAGCCAGCTAACTTTTCCAATCGTCCATTGTAACTGCTGTTATTCATGTGATTGCAACATTCGGTCGTTTTGACCGTTTTGTTTACATTGGCGTTGTGCTTTAAAAAAAATTAAAAGCTTTCAATTTTTTGACATTATATGCATAGATTTTTTGGCTAAGTATTATATTTAACCTGTATACTATGCGAATATCCTTGTCCCTGGCTGGATGTCGGTTGGTTTCAAAAAAATGGATTGATTGACTTAGAAATTATTGATACTTTTAAGAGTATGCATGGTTTCTAAATCAATCAATCACTATGGTGATTGCCCCAAACCAAGCGACAGACGGCCATGTAGAGCAGATGGTTAATAGTTTGAGAGCATCCGGCCAAAGGCCTCTTGAGGATTTATTTAAGCCGCTAAGTTTTTGGACTTAGCTTATAATTTTCAAGAATAATCTGTCCGCCTGGATTGCCCCTGATCGGGGGATTAGATAGTGTCGTTAGGTCTATTAACCCTAATCAAATTAATTATTTATAACCTAAACTACCCTAATACGAGTATAGGGGTAAGTAAAGGGTCGAACCCAAAAGGACTAAGTGTATCAATCTATGCTAATTAGACTACTAGGAAAGCTTGTGAGATAGAAAGAGGTTAAACTAAACACAACAAAGAGCGAATAACTAAAACTAGGGAAAGTGGAATCCAATTACATCAATGCATTCAACAATATCAAACAATTAGATGAAAATTACCTTGATTAGGAACAATCAACACATTTAACTCACTCTCGCGCAATTAAGCATGTTAATTATCCTACTAAACTAATTCACTCTCGTGCAACTAGCCTAGCAAAGGTATGGAGGAATTTAGGGCTCTCAAACAACTCACTTTCGCACAATTGATTGAAAACACAATTAAAAACATAGAATCAATTAGCTAGAAAGATTCTAATCCATTTAAGCATCATCCATACACAATAATCAAGAAACAATTTCATACTAATCACAATCAATCATTAACTTAATTCACATAACCTTCATCCATTTCCCTAGAACAAAACCTAAACTAACATGATGAACAAAAACAAGGAAAATAAGGTAAAATAATAATAAAAGCAAGAATCAAATAACTAAACTAATTAATCTACTCAAAACAACAAATAAATAAGCAAAAACAATAATAAATGAAAGCAATAAAGGTGAGAGAAAGTTAGGAAGACTCATTGAATTTATGAGAGGAAAAATCCACAAATTTGCTTCTTCAAAATCCCAAAAACTCCATGAAAAATCCAAGCTTTCTCTCTCTAAACTAATCTAACCCTAAGAGAGAGAAAATAAAAGAGCTAAACTACTCTAATCTAATCTAGGGTGAAATTAAAAATGTTAAGTGAAAGTTAAGAGGAAATAACCCCAAAGGGGTATTTATAATACAAGCTAAAATAAAATAAATAAAACTAAATGAAACTAAATCCAAAAACAAAACTAAAATAAAATGAAAATAAAAGAAAAAGAAATGGAAAACATAACCCCCAAAATTCCCACCAAACCCGAAAAACAAATCGACCCCTATTCCCTTCTTCTTTCATTTGGCTGCTCTGTACTTCCATCATCACCATCACGCATCATCAATGGCTCAAATCAAAACACCATCATCACCGACATCAGTAGCAATCAATCAAGGCCGTTAAATTTTCATTAGAACTCGCGTGAGAAGCTCGTGATTGACCCACAATTGCGCGCCCGCACAGACATCGCACAGAGGTCGCGCGATAGCTTCTGTCTCGACTCTGATTTTGGACTCCAATTTGTGCGCCTTCTGACAGGGCTGCGCAGCCGCGAAGCTCCAATCAAATTGGACCTTAATTGAGGTTCGATTGTTTGCAAATGGTGAAGAGGGGAGGCCGGAATTCGCTGCGGTTTTGGTGTTGTTTGGGTGGCTGTGGTTGAGATGGGTTTGCTGCGGGGTGAAGCAGCAGGGGATTGTGATTTGGTGTTGGTGAGTTGTAGTGTTGCTGGGGCTTTATGGTGGCTGAGGGGTTGGTTGCTGATGGTGGTTCAGGGCGGTGGATGTTGTTGTGTTAGTTGTGGCTGGTGGTGTTGGTGTTGTGTGGGGTGAGATGCGTGGCTGGGATTGGTGGTGGATGGTGAAGGTTGCTGGTGTGGTGTGTGTCTGTTGCTGAGTTGGGAGCAGGGGATTGTGTGGTGTAGGTTTAGAAACGGTGTGGTGTAGGTTAAGTTGGCAGCAATAATTAGGGAATAGCAGCAACTTGTGCATTTGCCTCGAACCTCAGACAAGAATAACTTGACACTCGAACCTCAATCCGAACGCAAACCTACACACCCAAAGAAAACCAAGGAAAGGATTGGGACATAAAATAAAATAAATAAAATAGAAATAAATAAAATGAAAATAAATAAAGGACGAAATAAAATAAAACCAAGACAAATAAAATAAAATAAATAAAATAGCAATAAAATAGAAAATAAGGGACATAAAACTAAACTAAAAAAAATAATTAAAACTACGCAAGAAAATAAAATAAAATAAAATACGAAAATAGACTAAAACTAATAAAATAAAGAAAATAAACTAAAACGCTCCAAAAATACTCAAAATAAATATAAAAGACGAGAATAATAGAATAATAGAAATAAAGGATAAAAAGGGTGAAATTATTGGAAAATAAGCCGGAATACGACTCAATAAACACCCTAAAAGTGACATAAAAGTCACTTATCAGCCCCAGAGCAACAACAGGCGGTAGAATTGTATATCATAGCCTCCAAAATGAAACAGTAGCCGCTTTCCGTCTGTGCTAGAACAGTCCGAAAAAACTCAATGCTTTTTAGATTTCAAGTTAGATTAAATCAAACGACTGCAAGCGTTGCCTTAACGCAGACGATAGGGCCGCTTGTTTTTTGTTCATAGAGCAATGTGCCACCCAAATGGGAGATGCTCTCTTCGATGAATTTGCCCAAATGGACGTCGCCGGTTGTCCGACTCATGTTGGAGCAGACAGTCGTACTCATGTTGGAGCAGACTGCTGTTTAAATAGACTATATTCGGCCTTTGGCCTCTCTTCGTTTTTTTTTTAAGAATAGATAGTCGTACTCAGGTTGACCTCGTGCAGGCAACTCTCTATAAAATGTTGAGATTGGTCTATCTGCACCTTGTGCAAGCGGTGCTCTATGAAATTTTTGAGCCTGGTCCGTCTGCACATTGTGCAGGCGGCGCTCCGTAAAATTTTGAATAGACAACTTTGGAAATGAAGGCAGATTTTCATTAAAAAGTCAAAAGAGTACAAAATATTAGAAGTAGTACTTTTTCAAGTTATCTACATTCAAAGTTCTGGGTAGCTGCCTGTCGTCTGGTGTCTCCAGACGGTAGCTGCCACCTCTTACTTCTTAATATATTCGGTAGGGGCCTTCCCAATTTGGGGCTAGCTTTCCCTGCTCATTCACCCAACCGACTGCCTCCATTTTCCGTAGCATAAAATCCCCAATCTTTAGGGGTCGCTTGTGTACTCTTTTGTTATAGGATCGAGTCATTCTCAGATGGTATATCTCATGGAGCAAGGCGGCATTGCCCTTGTGCTCTAGAAGTGAGTCCAATGCCAGCCGCAAGGCCTCCTAGTTTGCCTGTTCATCATACAACATGATTCGAAGAGTCGTCTCATAGTGTTCGATGGGCAAGACGGCCTCTGCCCCGTACACCATGAGAAATGGGGTCTCTCTAGTTGCCCCTTTCGCTGTCGTTCTGATGGCCCATAGGACGTGTGGTAACTCATCCGCCCATAGGCCGCCAGCTCTTTCAACCTTCTTTTTTATGTCGTCTGAGATTAACTTGTTGAAGGCTTCGACTTGGCCGTTTGCTTGGGGTCGGCCGACTGATGCAAAATAGCTTGAGATCCCTTGATCTCCCAACCAAGTCTTGAGTTGAGGCGTCTCAAACTGAGGATCATTGTCAAAAACCATAGACATAAGCACCCTGAACCGGGTGATGATATTCCTCCAGATGAAAGAGATAACGTCCTTTGTCCTGATGTTTTTGACCGCCTCTGCCTCTACCCATTTGGTGAAATAATCTACGGCAACAAAAATATAACGTCGTCCGCCTGATGCAGAAGTATAGGGCCCTAAGATTTCCATGCCCTACTTAGAAAATGGAATTGGGCTATGGATGGCCGTAAGGTCGGTGGCCGGACGGTGTATAAGCTTGCCAAATTTTTGACATTTATCACACTTTTTCACCAAAGTCATGGCATCTTTCTCCAGGGTAGGCCAAAAATAGCCCTGCCGCTTGGTTTTTTCTGCTAGCGACCTGCCGCCTATGTGTGAGGCACAAAAGCCCGCATGTAGGTCTTCCAGAATTTCCTGCCCCTTTTCGGGGGTGATGCATTTTAAGAGCGGCTGTAGAAAGCCTTTCTTAAAAAGCTCTCCTTTACGAATTTCAAAATTGGCCGCACGTTTTTTTAAGGTAGCTGCTTCTGGGGTTGAATCCGACAGCGTACCATCTAGCCAATATGCCCAAATGCTGTCCATCCAAGTAGAAGTTCGGTCAAGTACTCCAATAGGATTTTCTTCAATGCTTTGCTTTTCCACTACTTCCCAGAAGACTGACCGAGGTGTGTCGCATGAGGCGGATGATGTTAGCTTAGACAAATCATCCGCCTGATTGTTTTCGGACCGAGGCACTTGACTCAGATTGAATTCTTCAAGTGTCCCAGCCTCAGCTTTGACCGCCTGCAAGAATTTGATCATGGCCGGATGGGTGGCTTCATAATCACCATGGTATTGGCTTACGACCAACTGAGAGTCAGAGCAGGCGTCAATCTTTGTTTCCCTTACCACCTTGCACATGCGGATGCCGGCTAGCAGGGCTTCATATTCGGCCTCATTATTTGAGGCATGGAACTTGAACCGTAGTGTATGCTCGTACTTTTCCCCTTCAGGGGACTGATATATAACTCCTGCACCACATCCGTTCATAGTGGAGCTCCCGTCCACATACACTTTCCAAACCTGATCAGTATTATCCGGCTCAGCCGGCCTTGTCATTTCGATAATAAAGTCGGCGAATGCCTGCCCTTTTATTGTCTTCCTTGGTTCGAAAGTGATTTCCAGTCCCTGTAACTCAATAACCCATTTGAGCATTCTTCCTGATGATTCTAGGGTCGTCATTGGCCGCTTGATCGGTTGGTCAGTGTAGACTACAACCGGATGTGCCAAAAAGTAAGGCTTTAACTTCTTGACAGCCATGTAAAGAGCAAGGCCGAATTTTTCAACCATGGGGTACCGAAGCTGTGCGTTCCTAAGAACGTGGCTAATGAAGTAGACTGGGAGCTGGATGTCGTCTCTTTCAGCTAGGAGAACGGCACTGAGGGCATGATCTGAGACAGCCAGGTACATATAGAGTGTCTCTTTGGGCAGAGGGCTGACCAGCCTTGGCAAAGAGTGCAAATGTTGCTTCAATTTTTGGAAGGTCGCCTCAGCGTCATCCCCCCATTCAAACATAGTCTTCTTCCTGATTGCCTGAAAGAAGTAGAGGCACTTGTCACCTGACTAGTTGAGGAATCTCCCCAAGGCAGCCAGGCAACCTGTTAGCTTTTGTACTTCTTTGATAGTGCGGGGCGACTATATGTCAATGACCGCCTATATTTTTTCAGGGTTGGCCTGTATCCCCCTTTGGTCAATCAGGAATCCGAGAAACTTCCCAAACTCAACACCAAAGACACACTTCTTGGGGTTAAGCATGACCTTGTGCCGCCTGATGTGGCGAACGTTTCTCGAAGATCAGTAAGGTGATCCGCCTGCTGCTTGGATTTTACTATCCTATCATCAATATACACCTCTACGTTCCTCCCAATCTGATTAATAAAGACTATATTAATCATTCGTTGGAAAGTAGCAGGCGCATTTTTCAAGCAAAACGGCATCACAGTGTAACAGAATAACCCCTGATTAGTGATGAATGCCGTCTTTTCTTGATCTTTTTTTTCCACAGGAGAATCTGGTGGAAGCCTAAGTATGCATCCATAAAACTCATCTGGGCATGTCCGGCTATAGAGTCGACCAGACTGTCGATCTTTGGAAGTGGATAACTATCCTTCGGACATGCTCGGTTCAAGTCAATGTAGTCAACGCACATGCGCCAGGTACCATTCGGCTTCTTTACAAGCACAACATTCGCAACCCAGTCAGGGAAGTTACATTGCCGAATGAACCCAGCGTCTAACAGCTTTTTTACTTCGGCGGCTGCCGCCTGACTTCTTTCCTCGCCGTGATTTCTTTTCTTTTGCCGAATGGGCTTCTTTTTGGGGTCCACGGCGAGTTTGTGAACAGCAAGATCCGGGTTGATGCCTAGCATCTCCTCCACTTTAAAGGCAAAAATGTTTTTGAATTCTTTCAGCAGATGGTTCAAGTTTGCACCCAGCTTAGTAAAAGCAGCCGACCCCACCTTAACAGTTCACTCTGGACAACTGTCGTCCAGAGGAATATCAATTGCTCTCCAGCCGGTTAGGGACGGAGGTCATCTTCTGGTCAGATTTTCTTTTCTTGGCGGATGGTGGGGCCGGATGATCATCCTTGATTTCATCAAGGTCTATTGGCTCTTTGCTCTGGCCGGCTGCAGCAGCCGCAGGTTTGACGTCCGAGAGATAGCACTCCCGAGCCGTCTTCTGGTCCCCGTTCAGGGAGCCAACAGTTCCATCATCCTTCTCATACTTAACCAGCATGAGGGAAGGGATGATGACGGCTTTGCACTCGTTAAGAGTGGGTCGGCCAAGAATGAGATTGTAGGCAGTCAGCTCTTCGACCACCAAAAACCGGATGGTCATGTGCCGCCCACTTCCTTTCTCTCCAAGGCGGACAGGTAGATCTATCCGTTCGACTGGGTGTTCAACTCCTCCCCCAAACCCAACAAAGGGATGGGAGACATCTTGCATGCTATCCGGCCTATATTTGAGGTTAGATAGACATTTGCAGCTGATGATGTCAGAGGAGCTTCCTAAGTCAATCAAGATACGGCCAACTTTTTGGTTGGCCACTTTGCATTCTATGACCACAGGGTCATCATGCGGCCGACGGACTTTGCCTCTGTCCTTCTCGGTGATGATGACTTTGGGGAAGGCGGACGTGTCAGCCGCCTGTCCCTCTTCCAAAGAATGAACCATCTTTCTGAGATGGTCCTTGGTGCCCCGCATAGTCGGGCCACCTCCGCTGAATCCGCCTGCTATTGTGTAGACCGGCTCCTCATCAGTTTCGAAACTACCAGTAGGATGGGGAGTCTTTTTGCTAGACTGCCCCTGATTCACCTTGGGAGCCACTTTGGACTTCACATAAGATTTCAGCACCCCTTTGTCCGCCAGACGGCCAAGCGTCCGCTTGAGGCTGAAGCAGTCGTTGGTGTCATGGCCGACATCCTCATGGTAATGGCAGTGCTTGTTTTTGTTCCGATTTTCAGTGGAACCCTTCATTGTAGTCGGCTTCTCCAAAGTCAGCCGATCCTTTATCTCTATGAGGATGGAGTAACTGTCCTTGTGGAACTCATACCTTGGAACATACGGTTTCCACTCTTTTTTCTTCTTTTGGGTCGGCTGATCGGAGTTATCAACCGCCCAAATCTCTTTTTTCTTCTTGCTCTCTTCAGGTTTTAGAGACGGCTGAGTAGGCCGACTCTCTTTCTGTTTGTCAGGCTTTTTAGAGTCCGACTGCATATTTGAGGAGCAGAGTTCGGTCGCCCGTATGTAGGCTTCCGCCTCCATCAGGGCTCCTTGGAGGGTGAAGATTTTCTTGCTGACGAGTTCGAACTTGAAGGTCGACCCGTCCTTCAGACCCTTGAAAAAGTCCGTATAACCCACCTCGTCAGACAGTCCTTGAATCTGGATTCTCACCAAATTGAACCGCCTGACGTAGGAGCGCAGCCCTTCTCTATCTTCCTGCTGCACATTGCTCAGGTCGAGACTTGTTTTCTTTGCAGGAATGTTCATAGAGAAGTTGGAAGCAAACAAGAACGCAAGCGTCTTGAAGCTGTTAATACAACCAGCGGGCAAATTGCCAAACCATTGTTGGGCTATGCCCTTCAGGGTAGCTGGGAAGCAGCGACACCATGCGGCATCATCCAACCCCTGTAAGTACATGAGGCGGGTGTATCCCAGAAGGTGGTCTTCTGGGTTGGCGGTACCATCATAGGTCCCAACCAACACATTTTTAACCTTGGCCGGCTGTTCGGCCTCAGCTATTTCCGGGAGAACGCAGAGGGTTGTTCACTAAGGTTTTGTAGGCAAAGCTGCCAGTCCATAGGTTGGTAGTTATACGTCGCTTGTCCTCCAAAGAAGGCAGGCTGGATGTAAGGCAAAGCAGGAGACCTGTATAATGGATGGGCCATATACTGCGCCGAGTTGATTACATGGACGAGAGGGTCGCTTGACGGAGTCCCATGCACAGATTGAGAATTCCTCGCTAAGGTATTCTTGAAGCTATCATGATAAGTCGACGAGGATGCCGACTCGGACAGCTGCTGGTTCTTCTTTTGCTCGATATAATGTCGAGCATCAGAGAATGTCTTTTTGCTACCATCCGGTTGTACATGCCGGATGGCCTTTCTTATTGTCGTTTCTGGGAAACGGAGTCTTGAGAGGTCGATCTGGGGCTGAGCCTTCTCCTTTGGAGCAGGATGAGGAGTCGGCTGACTGTCCCTGACCGACTTCTGCTTTCTAGGCTGGGCTGGTTTTTTGGCTGACTGTTCCTTCCTAGAAGCAGGCGTCCTCTTGGTGATTAAGTCTTTGATTTCACCCTTGAAACTGCTCATAAATTTCATGAGCTCATCTCGGGTGACTAGAGCTGATCCTACCGCCTGAGTAGGATCAGACAGCTGCCCAGGGGGCTTGCTCGTCTGCCTAGGGGGCCTGCTTGTACCCGCCTGGTCAGCATTGCGCTCCTATTTGTCCTTGTGACGGATGCGTCTAGAAATGAATGACCCATCATGGGCCACATAGGTTCGATGTGTCTATCGTCACCAGAGTCATGATAGTCAGAGTCCGGCTAGACCTCTTCATTTTCCAGAGGCCGGTTGGTCTCTAGAGGCGATATAGGTAGGCCTTGTGAAGCCATCTTTGAGGTACTCTCCCCACAGACGGCGCCAAATGTTTCGGGTGTTTTTATGTCCCTTGGGAGAGTTACAACTCGAAGACTAGATCCGACAAGGGTGCCTGTACCTGCAAAACAAACGGAGCTCCGAATGGTCAGAGATCTGCCTCCGAAGATTAAGTTAGTACGGATTCGGAGAAAAATGTGCGGAAAGTAAGTATTTTCTCGGATTTCGAGATCGGGTGTTCTCTGTTTTCGAGAGCAATAAATGTCCTAATGATTAAGACCTTGCCCCAATGTAGGGAATATTTCAAGCATTACCCGAAACTTGAACCCCACTGTGATCATACACTTAAGCATGGTGGCGTCCAAAGGGAAGGAAGCTAGAGCAAAAGAGTCGCCAACAATTTTTAGGAACTTGTAAATCGTTCACAAGGTGAAGATTACACCCCTTAACGATCCAGGAGATCGTCAACTCCAAAAGGTCTTGAACCAAATAGGGTTCGGGGATGAAGGTACAAATCCAACCTAAAAGAGATTGAACCTGCCCTAATAATAGGCCTCTACTTTATTCTTCTCGTATTCATGTGCGCTTTCTGACTAGCATGCAATCAATAGGTTAACCCTAAACCTGTTTATCTATGTTGGTTGAACTTAATGCTCAAGCAAAACTATTATTGGCGATCACTTGAATTATAATCATATTAGCCCTAAACAAGATTATTAATTATCTTATTAAGCGTGATTACAAGTACAAATTCCCTTTAAACATGCAAGAGAGGGCGTGATCAAGCAATAACAATAATCATCAAGCAACATAACAATAATCATCATTATAATCATGATAATCATGTTAATAATAAAGCTTAAATATAATAGCTTAAACTAAGATCCTAGGCATGATACTAACAAGATTAATAGCAAACCCTAGCATGTCACTAAGCATTAAAGATCAAAGCTTTAGCCCTAACATGATACTAACATGTTATTAGGAAAGAAAATAGGAAGCATCCTAGAAATCATAATTGATATAAGCAAATCACCCTAAATATCATACTAAGGAAAGCATCCTAACATGATACTAGGAACCAAAATAACAATCTAAGCATGATTTCTATATCACAATATCAATTAAACAATTAAAGTACTTACTTGGATGCCTCGTATCTCTTTCTGATAACAAAATACACGCGTTAGTAACTTCAAGGAAAATATAAAATCAAACAATCAAATCAAATAATTGAAATAGAGATTAGGGACCAAACCCTCAGAAATTATAACCTTTCACGACTAGGACGAAGGCAACTTCGAACTCGGCTAGGTGTATCTAGTGCTAATGTATGAGGAATTGTGTTTGTAAAAGGCTAGGCTAGAAAGAGAGAGAGAATATCAAGAATTTCTTGATGAGAGTTGATTGTAGATAATTGAATGATTGTAGATGATTAAAAACGGAGGTTCAGGACCCTATTTATAAGAAAACAGTCCGGAAATAAATAGAATTTGATAGGGAATAAAACTCCATGCTGTCGCTGCAAAACCGACCTTGTCGCGTGACAGGCCTGTCGTCTGGAGACAGCCTGGATTTCTACGCGCTTTCAACACGAAGTCCACATATGAATCAAAATCGATTTGAAAAGTCCGTATGAAACTGAAAATCGTATTTTCATAAAATAATATTTTATTCCAAATAAAACTTTATTAAAATATAATTATTAATTCTAATTCTATTAGGATCAAAGAGAACCCTCTAGAGAATCTAGAAGACTATAATCAATTCTAATAAACTTTAGGAATAATAATTAACATTGAGCCCTCCCCTAGATCATTGGGCCGCATGTAAAGATCAAACCGGGCCCAGTTTAGTATTTTGTCCATAACTTCCTCATTATTCATCGGAATTGGGCTTATAATATATCGTTGGAAAGCTCTTTGCAAGCCCCATCCAACTACACTATTATTGGACCCTCGTCGTGGACCAAACTAAATTGGATTGGCTGTTTTCATAAAATAAAGTTGTTTTTGAAACCAGAAAGAAAGAATTTAATAAAAACCAACCGCAACACTTGACCTTTCACACTTTCACCTTATTCGATAATCATTCGACGTAAAAGGTATTCATCACTGGGTTTGGTTTTGGGGAGACACATTTGGGTGTCTACACCCAATTATTGGGGGAGTCTCCCTATTTATAGGGTCCTAGAAAAGGGTGCCCTTTCCTAGGGTTTGATGACCTAGGAATTAGGACAGCTCCATTTTGCGACTACATTGGGATTTGGGCCTTAAAGGCAGCCATTTCCCAGGTGTCATATCTGTATGACACGTGTCAGGATCTGGGGAGTCCATTTGGATCTCCTCTTGGAGCGACACGTGTCACACGCTCATTAGGCCACTTGGCAGGGTATAAATACCCAAATCAGTTCTGGTCATTGTGTCCTACACAGACACAGAGACGGTCGGACTTCGGGAAGATCTCGAAGGGAATTCCAATAAGGAGCAGACGACACTCCTATTTCTAGATTTAGTCGTCCCCGATGACCGGTTAATTTCTAACCTAGGCCGTGCCGTGCGCGTTTGGGAAACCATTTTTGAAAAGAAAAATGAAAAGAAAAAAGAAAAAGAGAGAAGAAAGCAGGCGGTTACCTTGTAGCCGGTTGTAGAAAGACACTTGGAAAGTCCTCGGTCATTAGTAGAAATAGGCGGTCAGATAACAGGCGGTCAGGAAGGTTCTTCTTAGAAAAACACAAATGCTCTCAAAAGTCAAAGATTCTCTCTCTTAAATTTTTCACCAACGTGTGAAAAGAAGGGGGTCAACTCCTATCTATAGAGGGGTAAAAATTCTAGGGTAAAAACCCTAATTTTTACTTCGGATAAAACGGTAAAAAATGGACCAATACCTGCTTGACACTTGTCACAGGTGTGACGTGGCATGCCACGTCACCCCTGTGAGGGGCAAATGTTTTGGGTATTTTTACCCTACCACGTGGTCCCATCAAATTGTGACACGTGTCACCATAGGGAGGCCTCCAAATGGAGTAACCAGGGCATGACACGTGGCAGGCAGATACCCTTCCTGGAATTGGCGGCCTTCAAGGCCCATTCCCGAGGCCGCAGCAAAACGGCGCAGCCCAAGTTCCTAGGTCATCAAACCCTAGGACAAGGGCACAAATTTCTAGGACATTATAAATAGGGAGATTCCCCCAATTATTGGGAAAACCTTACAATCATTACATCATTTATTATTCTCCAAAACAGAGAAAACGCCTAATCTTAGAATCCGAGAAGATATTTACTTTCTGCATGTTTTCACTCCGAACGTTTACTAACTTGACCATAGGAGGCGGTACTCTGACCATTCGGAGCTTCCGTGTTTTTGCAGGCACAGGCGGCCCTGGACCAGTCTTGGTGTTGTAACTCTCCCTCAGGACACAAAAAACCCCAAAACACCTCTAGCGAGATTTAACCTAACCTTTTTGAAGGTGTTGAAGTAAATTTTGTTTTTTGCCAACAAGTTAAATACTCTATCTTACTGGAGTATTAGGGGGGCGTCTCTCATGTTACCGGTTTCAAAAGACTGATTACCTTGCTAACGTAACAAAAACAAATATTAAGGAAGCTTTTCTAAAGAAATTAAACAATTTGGATTACTTAAAGAAATCAGTAGATAAATATATGACAAAAATGCAAATGCACTCATTGATTAAAGGATAAAGTCAAGTCTACAATTAGACAAGTTGAAGGAGAGGTTACCTCCATGTTCATACAATCGGAAAAGAACGGACGATTATAGCTTCCTTCTTTCTTTGGGTTGATTGACTTATTATTGGACTTTGTTTGACTTCGTAGCCCATTTAATTAAGCCTTACTAAACCTAGAATCTATTGCAGGTTAAGCTTGTACCCTTAAAGTCAATAATTATAATAATAATTAAAAAAAACGGATCTAACAATCCCTTATTTGCTCATTGTTTACCACTTTCCCTAAATTTTAGTTCCTTTTATATACCTCCTCTATTTTCTTTCAAATGCAACACTTCTCATTACACTTTTAATAGTGCATTATTTTAATTATTACTCCTTCCGTCCCTATTTGATAGTCACTTTTGGGCAATTTTCACGGGAATTAATAAACATGAATAAGAAGTAGCAAAAATACATTGAAAAAGTAAATTTACATTAGGTAAGCAAAAAAAATAGAGAGAGAAAGTAATTAAAGTACTTGGGAAAACAAAATTTACATGGAAAAGTTAAATTTGCACAATATTTTTGCAAATTGGAGAGAATTTTGGTAAAAAATTAATATTAATGGTACTTGAAAAATGTGACTAACATTTTCGGGCACTAAAAATGGAATAAGTGACTATCAAATAGGGACAAAGGGAGTAATATGCTTCTTCCGTTTATTTTTAGTTGCACATTTTGGAAATTGTTAATTACTTGCAACATTTTCTATTTTTGACATTTCTTTCTCTCTATCTCTCTCCTACCCACATGGGTCTCTCTTATTTTTCTCTCTATCTCTCTCATCTTCAAAAATTGCCTTGAAGACCGTGAAAATAAAAGTGTTGAACTAAAAAGAACGGATGAAGTATATTCTAATACTAATATGTAAAAAATTATAAAAATTTGATATTGATATAATAAAAATCGAGGTGAATTTAAAAAGATTCTACCTGACTAAATTTTTCTTTAATAATAAAATCATCAAAAATAGTCAAACTAAGGGCCTGTTCTGATTCCTCAAAAAAAAGAATGGGCTTGTTCTAATTAACTTGAAATACCCCGGAAAATTCCCTTTCTTTAAAATACCTTCTAACTCTAAATAAAACTCATTTTTAGGAAATATCCAAAGTATTACCGCTATCATGATAACGGCTAAGGCTATTATCAAAGTCACACAGCGGAAGACTAACTTTTAAAAACTCAAATAAAATAAAGTTTAATAAAACCAAACTCAACTTTCAAACTAACGTACATTAAATCATTAACTTGGAACCTTTAAAGGCCCTTAAAAAAACCAAACTAAAATATTAAAACAATAATTAATGTTAGTGTCACAAAATCCAATACAATAAGTAATAAACAAGGAAACATATAACCCTCTTCTCTCAATCCCATCATGCTTGATATGCTCCTTCTACCTGTACTTCTCTTTATTTCAACCTCACTACTCGCCATATAAAATGAGTCATAGTAGGGCCAATACAAAGAAAAGTCGAACACAAACACAAAAGTACAAATTAGCAAAAGCTGAGTACATATTCACCAATAGGAATAATCACACTAACATGAATATCCTAGCAATAGACAATAAACAAATAAATAAATAAATAAAAACATGTTTGCCATACAACACAAGTCAACTTAACTTTGACTCCTGACTCTATTTTAATTTATTAATATATATCTTTGGATTACGCATCGAACGGGTTTCCTTCCTTAAAAATAGCCCATTAAAAATAGAGCTTCCAATCAAAGAGCCACCCCCAACTGGCACCTACTATGTCACACCTTGGTGACTGAATTCCAGCACATAAATAATAATAATAATAATAAAAGAAAGTACAGCGTCCTGTACCCCTGTAGTAGTTATGGTTAAATATAAAACCCCATAACTCCCCCCACATATTCATACTCAAGGTATATACGTTCCAAGAGTTTTGGTGTGTATCCTCTTACACTCTACGTGATTTATCAATTTAACATGTGAAGACTTCAACCAATCAATCAAGAATAAACATAATACTTCCTTCATTCTATTAATATTGCAACAATGGACTTTTTGCGCTATTCATCACTCATGTGGGATCTTGTTGGATTCACCTCAAAAATTACTTTCACAATATTAACTTTTTATAATTTTTACTCTTACACAATTATAGATATTTAGCATATACAATGTGCTTTGAAATGCGTAATTTCATCCTTGTTGCAATATTAATAGAACAGAGGAAGTAATAATCAACACATACTTCCAATTAATTCTTGAATTAATTAGTGAGCACATACTATTTATTTTAGTTAAGGTTCCTTGCCTAGTTTTGTGCACAAATTTGCACGATTACTATCTTGGTGCATAGAATGCACTAATAAACTCTTTGACTCGATCTCAACTTACTTGAGTGATTAATAAACTAACTTTCTTGACTCGACCTCAACTATGTGGGTGAGTAAATAAATAAACTAACTTTCTTGACTCAAATCCAATAATAAATAGGTGAGAATAAAATCATAAATCATGCTCAATAAATATAACTTATGCTCTTTTCAATAAACATAAGTCTTGCTTATTAATTACATGCTTCTTGATAATAAATAATATAACATGATTCACATGCTTACATATAAGACATGGATAACCAATCAATCAATTCAAGTATCACAACACAACTTAACATGATATTAATCTCATACTTGATTCCAATTTAACTTCCTAACATGGTACTACGCACAATTAAAATATCCTATGCGCATACGTTCCTCAAATCATCTTTCCAACTAGCCACAATGCTAGAAATTATTCAACTTAAAGTCTCCTACAATACCAAGTATATAAACTCAATTAATTCTTTGATTACACAAATTTCCAGCAACTTTTAAACATCTTAACACCTCTCTAACAAGCTGAAATTTTGGTTTAAAACCTTTAAAACTCTTTCTTTAAGTGGGTAATTAAAACCACAAAGTAAAACAATAATTGTAGTACTTATATAAAAATTCCAGCACATTTTTTAAGGTCTAAACCCCTCAAATAAATCTGAAAATTATATTAAAACCAAATAAAACCTTCTCTACTTATGGGTAATCAACCCCTTTTTATTAAAACACAAAAGTAGTGCTTAAATAGAAATTCCGGCAATATAATTTAATTAAAAACTCATCAAAACTCCATAAAGATACAATCTTTAAACTTTATTATCACTTACAACCAATAGGTATATAAAACCCCCAAATCAATTGCAAGTTAGAACCCTAAAAATCAATTCTTTTATAATTAAAATCCTAACTTTTAATACCTTATAAAATTATAATTTAAAACAATACAAAATCTGAAATTTATACTCTTTAATGATTAAAACACAATTTTAAAATATACCAATCATAATTTAACAATCAAAATCAATACCCAAAAATATATAATACATGAATTAAATTAAAAACAAAGAGGATAGAGAAGGGGACCACCGTGGGTGGTGACCGATCGGCTGGGCGGCGACTGGCCGGCGGTGACGTGTCAAGAGGATGGGATGACGTGGCAGTAAAGATGGTGAGGTGGCACCGGCGATCTCGCGACCATGAGTGGGAAAAAGAAAAGAAGAAAAGAAATAAAGGAAAAGAAAAGGAAGATAATACTTGCCCCAATATGATTCTTGAGCCTCTTTGTGTGGGAAAATTTTGGGGTTTTAAGAGGTATTTATAGAGTAGAGAATAGGGTTTAAGTTTGGGCTCAATAAATAAATGGGCTTGAGTTATGGAATATTTGACCCACAAGGGTTCAAATAAAAAGAGTTCAAATAAAGAGTTGGACTTATTTAAATGAAATGGTTTATTCCGATAAGAGTAAGTAAGACTAGTTTACATACGATATTTTAAACAAGGTCCAATAATTAGTAAACATTTGGCCCAAAATATATTTTACTTTTATAAAACCTTATAGTTAAAATACTTTAATCCTTTAAAATATTTAATTAAAATACTTGACTCCTTAAAAATATATTTTATAAATACTTAAATACTTTATAAAAAATACATAAAAATACGGAGTATTACATGACTGAACTGAGCTGAACTGAACTGAACTTATTGGAGCTGAACTGAACTGAACTGAATATTTTATGAGAGAATGAAATTAATATAAGAAGTGGACTGAAATGAAATGAAAATAAGCTGAAG
The DNA here is from genome assembly GCF_948465745.1 of Chenopodium album. Classification (NCBI taxonomy): domain Eukaryota; kingdom Viridiplantae; phylum Streptophyta; class Magnoliopsida; order Caryophyllales; family Amaranthaceae; genus Chenopodium; species Chenopodium album. Next base: position 22,387,024 of record NC_137846.1, on the reverse strand, counting down.
AGAACAAGCCCTAAAATCTATCTATCTATCTATCTATTATATAAAATGAAAGGGGTTTTGGGTAATAAATTTTCCTTTCCCAAAATACCCCTTTCATATCTTATTTTCTTTATAAAAAAAACATGCCATTTTGTTAAATATAACTACCATCTTTCAAAAAAAAATCCCTTTCATTGCGCACGATAGCCCAATTATCAAAAACTAGATGGTAGTTATATTTTTGCTGAATGCACCATCCTTTTTCAAGACTAGTTGAGTCATTGCGCACGATAGCCCAATTATCAAAAACTGGATGGAGATAAATCCGAGGTTTAATAGATATGTTATAAGCTAGGACAATAAATATATTGGTGTGACTATATAGAGGACATTGGGTGGGTTACATTATCCTAAATAGTTTGCTCACCTCTATTCAGTTTTCTCAGCCACTACGAAGAAGTTCCGGGAGTTACGAAAGAAGCTTCGAGCTGTGTTTACATAATCTTCTTCTGCCCGAAGAAATGATGCCTAAATAATTTGCTCATCCTTATAAAAATTCTACTTTGAAAATCAATATTATATTCAAATTTGAGTTGTTATTTGAAGAAAAAAAAATTGATTGATCATAAGTTTATTCATTTATTTGTACCATATGTCTTAAACTTGTATACATCAATAAATGCCGTATCTTGTACCACATATTCTTTGTGGAAATAAAAGTTACATTTGATTAAAAATAAAAAGCATTATCCTTTGTTACACAATAAATCAACTTGCTTAATTAGTTTTGATTTCACATCCTGAGATTGAGCAACATTCATATGGTCTGTATCTTTCACTGGCTTCTAATCCTCCTTAATATTGTTGTAGACTAACATGATCATCAACCTACATCATCAAATTAAATAAAATAAGCAAATAGACACCACCACTCGCTTTAGATTCTGATGATCTACTCAACAATCACAGTTACCCTCTTACCATTTCACCGTTCATATCATTATATAGAGCCCATATACCATGAATTTCAACGAAGGAATGTGAATTTGAGCGTCCTTTAAAGCAAAACCAAAAACTACTCACCCGAACAGCAGCACCAAGGGCTATACTTCATCAGGGTTGACAGTGCAATTCGGGTCTTTACTTGTCATCTTTTTCACAACATCATGTACAGCTGGTATCCTTGTTGTCCTTCAACAAGGATAACATCATCTATGTCTTTAATTGATAGTTGAGCGCCTTTAAAGCAGTTTCAACAAGTGTCTTTAATCTGCAGAATTAAAGCAACCTGTTAGTAATCAAAACAAAGTGACACAGTTTGAGCAAATAACTACAACATTTTTTGTTCATTATACCTGCCAAGCAAGTCTGAACATAACTCTTCGAACTTTGCTCTCGTAAGGGTTGTATCAATATGTTTTGGGCCATCTTGTGTTGCAGTAATGAAAGGCAAGCTGTCAAAACACACCATTGACAATTTTAGTAAAATCCAAAATGATGTCTGAAGGCACAAACCTGAGAAAAAGTATTTATACACATTTACTTTTTTTTTTTTTTTTTTGAGGAATTATACATATTTACTTGCCTAATGCTAATATGAGTTAACGTCAAAAGCTCAATCTTTGCCTAGACGCTGAAGAGCTTGTTTGTCATTCCGAAGATCAATATCCTCATTCTTCTTGAAAGTTTCTGCTAGCCAATATACCATTCTGAGTAGTAGCAATTACAAACAACTATATCATTTCACTGCACAAAATTAAGGAACCGATTCAAGCTAACACATAATTATGCACACCGATTCCTTATTTCCTACACCTTATCGGAGTCATCGCCACCCAAATTAGTGTCAACTGATGTAGATAACACCTTGAAAACTCCGTCTCCAACCTCAAGAACTGCAAACGGCAGAAAGAGTTGCAATTTTAAGAAAATCTGATGTACGGCATCAAAAAGTAAACTATTGCAGAAGGCTGATAAATACATATAATTTCTCACAATTGGAGTTTTTCTTTATGAAGAACTCACCCGAAACATTAAAATTACCAACTCCAAGATCGAAAACCAAAATCGTCTAGTTATTTTTCTTCTCAAACCTATATGCTAATGAAGTAGCAGTAGGGAAGCATTCAATCTGCCCCATAAATATATCTAATGATTCACCACTCTAAAGAGTGTAAATTCACTTAAGGGGAGCATTTCATGATCAACCGATGAACGGAATCTGCAACAGGATTTCATTTTTTTTTAATGGCAGGTTAGGTTGTAGGAGAGCTATTCAATTAAGCATGCTCACTCTCCATTTACATATTTCTCGGTATCTTGACTATTCTACTCTCATAATCTGTAGTTAGCTTAAACCATAAAACATGAGAGGGAGTGTCATAAATCAACCATTATAGCTTTTTCTGCTAAAACAAACTGCTTGCAATATCCAAATATCTAGATTCTCCCTTTCTCTTTGCCTTTCATTAACGCAAACTAGTCACCAAAGCCGTTTCAAATGATTAAATATAGATGCATATGAAACTAATTCACCAAAACCGTTTTTAAATGATGAAATAAAGATACACATGAAATCAACAAGATGATAGTCAGAGTCAACGGGGAGAGAACGATAGAAATAAGAGAAGAGAGCAATCAGAAGCCTAACAAAATATATTTCTCATCAAGTCATCAATTAAGTAAAAGAAGGTTATTTCAGAGTCAACTCTCAACAACATTATAGTAGTAGTTGCAAATCACCAACCTTTTTTGAGTGTTTTTCATCTTCATTAACTTCAAAAGGAGAGGAGCAGTATGTTGGACATCGACTTTCTTTAACACTCACAAAGTCAATGTCTCAAGAATTCATGAGCATTTCAAACTTTGACAACAATTCAAACATCTCTTCAATTTCAAAATTAAAGTACAATTCTAAGAATTAAAGCACACCCAATTCTAAAATCCAATTAAACCCATTAAAAATCAAAGCAAAACCCACAAAAACAAAGCTCAATAACATCAAATTTTATCAAAGATTGGAGAGAAAAAGATGGCAAAAAAAACCTGTGAGATCGCTAGTGATAAAAACAAGAGAAGAAATGATGACTGGAAAGATAAGGGCCCACCAATTCTTGAAATCAAGAGCTCTGGGTGATGAACGCTGAAATGAAGATCAGAGAGTTGAATCCTAATTTAGGTTTTAGGAAACACAAAAAACCCAATAAAATTGAATTAGACTCAGAAACAATAATTTTTTTTTCACACTAAAAAGACCCAGAAAATCCAACTGCAAATACAAGTAAGACTAAAATGGATCATCAAATTCAAAAATCTCAACAATATGTATCCCTTAACATATGGGTGGTTTCATCACTTTGATGTAGTTAATATCGCCCATTAATAGCAAAATCGAAAAATTAGAAAGAAAAATACATTGAATCATGTTAATTATATCTAGTTTCAGGGGCAGATTTGAAGCTCCCAAACTTAATCTACTATGGCACTTCATGTCTTCCTTTGTCTCAAATAATTTATGAAAACAATCTAATTTTGTCAATACTCAATAATTTATGAACACTATTATCACTAACATTTTATCGATACTCAATACTACAAGATATTAAATAGATGATATATTGCTACCTTTCTATACAAATATTCAAAAGTGTTGCAACAAATTTATCCCAAAATGTGTCACTAAAGATAGTTCTTGTTCATTTGTTTTATTATGAGATGAGAGATGACTATAAGCAGCCATTCTTCACTTGTTCGCCAATAATTATTATTATAGTAATCTCATCAACAAAGAAAAAAAAAGGCAGAAGAAATGTTGTTTACATTGAACCATATCACTTCTTAAATTACAGCTAAAGAATATCAAATAATGACAACAGATAATAACTGCAACAATAAGCAAAATTTCATTAGCAAAAAATTGTTTGCTATAATAAGGTACTACTTAAAGGGTTTAATAAACACTCATACCCACCTGAGATACACGCACATCATTTCCCCGTATCTTGCCAGCCTCAAACTCTCTTTGCTTCCCTTGCAATTCTTTTTGTACTTCCTTTGCAAATCGTTTGATTTCTAGCCCCCTACAATCTGTTAGAAATTAGTTGATTATCCAAATCAAAAATTAACATCAATAACTCTATCAAAAGGTTAAGATCAAACATTAAATCAAAGTTTATAAAAAAAAAACAGATGAAAGAAATAGGAGAGAAAGTCAGATGATGAGATCTCAATTAGTAGCCGGTGACCAGCCACCTCCCCCACCCGGATCCTACCTACTCGCCCACCCCCGAATCCCCAACCCTACTCTTCTCCACGACCCTACTGCTCCTTAAATAATTTTTTTTATTTATTATTTCTCTCTCCTTCCCCAAACACCACCACTGCTCCACCCCCTTTCTCCATCCCTACACCACTGTACCACTCCAGTCCTATCCCAACAACAGAATCGCCCCCTCCTCTTCCCGACCACCGCTGCCAACCTCCTCCCCACCCCTCCACCAGGCCAAAACTCCCACACACCCCACCAATCAGTTACTGGTCCCTATTCCACCCCAACCCTTTTACAGCCCAGATCCCACCAATTCCCAACCACCGCAGCCAACCCTCACCACCAAAAACTCCCATACCCCATCAACGAGCCAAAAACCCCCACCTCACCCAACCACACCTCCCTTCTCCTTCACGAACATCAACCACAAGCAACCCTGGTGCCTTGCTGCTGCTCAAAATCATAGCAAAAGATATACACCCATTAAATTCATTTTGCCCTGTGACTTTTTTTAATATATAAATCTATGATTTTGGGACTAAGGTTATGATTTTGGACTTGAGGATCAGAAGAAAGAAAACAAATTGTTAAGACTAAGAATTAAACGAAATCTGAAGAATGATTTCAACTAGAACATAAAGCAGTGGCAGGTATTGATTATTTGGAAAATTGGTGATGATGATGCATCTTCAGGCGAGTCAAAAGCCCTGTGATGCAGAGAAAATAGAGAAAGAAGGGATGATGAATCTTCAGGCGAATCAAAAGCCCTGTGATGCAGAGAAAGAAGAGAAGAAAAGGAGGAGAAAGGTAACATACAACTAATTTCAGGTGATCCTTTTAAGTGATTCTGTTCTTTTTCATAATTATTGGGTTAATCATTATATCCCAATATTGACCCTTAGAGACCATAAATACAAAAGCCTTGTCAAATAAGATAGTTGAGGGGTCATAGCCCTTTTAACATGGTCTGGCCCTAGTTCCGATTGAATTGCCATGTCCAATAACCAGGTATAGCTATTTAGGTAAACATAATCAAATTCTTAAAATGGTTGTAATCGCCAATTATGGAACATGGATAAACCTGACCCATGATCCAGGAGTCTTGACATGCAAAATGTCATAGATGTGGATTAAGCACTGAGAAGAGCCTTAACATGGAGACACTATCAACATATATACTAACTTTACCAGCTTGAGGTGAAAATTATAATCTGTTAATGTGTGAGAACAGCCGTGTCTAGATACTATGTGAACATGTGTATGTGTTAGTGTAAATGAACTACTACAAGAGGGGGGGTGAATGGTAGTAGGTTCCAATCGCGAAACTTAAGCAGAAATAAACAATTAAAACGTAAAGTAACTTAAAGCACACAGCAAGTTTTACGAGGAAACCATCCAGTGCCCAACTGGAAGTAAAACCTCGGCCCTATTGGGACTTATAAACAAATTCCACTATAATAGGCAACTCTCCTAGTACAACCTGTTACACAGACATTTGCTTCGCACGTTCCACCACGGACACTTGACTATATGATAGGACATCTCCTACCAGACCTAAGACACCTCTCAGGACCCTTTTTCTCCCTTAACCCAGGACACTTTCTAGGTGACCCAAGACACCTCTCAGGTTCCTTTCACTCACTGTGCACTCACAGCTACCACTCGAATTTTACGAGATTTCAAACTCATCACTTGCGTGAATTTAAGAGAATTCACAATCTCACCCCAAAATACAAAACACTCAAAACCCTTTTTCCCATTACAAGATCTCATTGAATATCCCTAAATACATATCTATGAATAAAGAGATAAAACTAATATGTTGGACACTCGAGACCTGTCTGGAACTCACTGGACGTACTGTGACCAAAACCTGATAGGAACTTTGACCAGGAGAACTGACTTAGCTTCGTGGTGAAGGATAAAACTATTAAGCACAACCACCTCACTTCGTCAGCCTCAACTTTGAATGAATACATATGAGCATATTTATAGTACACTCGAATTATTCATTTCATCTTGAAAAAGATAGATTTTCTGAAAAGATAAGTTTAAAAGATATTTTCTAAAAACAAGTTTTCCGAAAATATATCTTTTTGTTAAGAATAAAATCTGTCAATAATAATAAGATAAATTTAACATAAAATCATATTTTATTTCAATCTTATTTTTTAGTTTAAAAATACTTTTTAAACAAAATTTATCTTTTTCCAAAAGGGATTTATTAGAAGATAAATATCTTTATTCAGTAAAACCAAATCCCTAAAAGATATGCACGTATAAGGTAAATATATATATCATTAAAACCGACTTTTAACAACGTGCACACTTAAGTTCCTATTAGGTTCCTGAACTCTGACAGTCTCCGAGTTCCTGACAAGTCAGTTACTCTAATTTCATTGACTGTTTGGAGTTCACCTTGGTTCTATAAAGACTTGTTCCAGACCGACTTTTATGTCCAACATACTTACATGAATCCTAGAGCAATATACTTCTATTTCTCTGTCTTCATGTTGCTTCTCTGAAACTCTTGTTCTGGAATCCTGTAGTCTTGATATATTCTGGATCTTAGGGTTTGCCCCAGCATTACACCGGAACCAGGTCGTTACAACCCGTTTTGAAGTTCCTGTTAAGAAACTTCTGGAAGTTCCATTTCTGGAACTCTTCTTCTAACTTTACTGGTATCCTCATGGATCTTCTAAAGTTCCTCTGTTTCAGTTCCTACTTCAGCCCTCAACGCTTACTGAACCTGCAAACATCACAACACTAGAAAATCCTTATTAAATGGAAGTTTGCTCAATTCTTAACATCATCATCAAAACCTCATAAGGGTCAACAAGTTGCCCCTTTTTAATGATGACAAGCTGAGCAAACTTCTGAGGATAACAAAGTAACTCAGAAGGTTAGTTTTTTCATTTATAAAAACAATAAAGAAAACTAAACTAAATTAAAAGACTTCTACACATACATGACATATATATGTATAGGATACTTACCTCGTGAAGCTAACATATGTAAACACCTATTTACATAGTTACCTTCATGGTTCCTTAGCCATCATCATGCTTATCAACCGTAACACTTATCATTGTTCTTGTTCCTCTATTGCTTATCCTATATTGCTCAAGTTCCTTATATATATACTTGTCATTGCTCAGGTTCCTTGTATCCTGTTCCAAACATAACTTGCTCTTTCTATGCACAACTTAACATACACGTTAGATAGATAATCATCATTAGTGTATAATCATCAAAACCTAATTGCTCAACAATTTCCCCCTTTTTGATGATGACAAACTAATGATGCTTATCACATATTAAAGGATAATCGTTGTACATTTATTCCCCCTTAGTTTTTCAAGGAAATAATATTTAACAAAGTTAGGAACATACACAGGAACTTAACATAGTTAGGAACTTAGCAATACACATCATTATCAATATATATATACTTTCAACGATCATGATGTAAGAACTTTAGACTTAATTACTACATACCATAAGCATCATACATAATCTTCTCCCTTTTGTCATTATCAAAAGGGTATTGTTCCACACGTTTGTTTTTCGTAAATTATACACACTTAAAGTCATATGTCACACCTACCACCATATAATAAGTAAATATATAATGGTTAAACACTTGTTGTTCCTAAAAGCCTCAAGGTACTCACTTTTCAAACACGGATACCATTTTCACACTAATTTCCAACTCACAATCCAAAGGCCCAACTTCAAAACCCTTAATTGAACTTGAGAAATAAGAGGTTAAGAATCAAGTAAATATCAGAGCTAAAAAGTTAGGAATGGACTGCATGAATAGACAAATGAAAGCGCAAGCTCAAAGGATATATAAAGAAGCATATGGAACAAAATAAGTAGAGGGAACATGAGGTGGAATTTGTGCTCTTCGTTTAGACCTTTTGAGATGAAGAGGTTCACCACATTTGTTCTTCATTTCATACTCTTGAAACTCCTGCTAAACACAACACATATTCATCTTACCAATTGATAACCAAATTCCCTTACTTCAACCACCAACTTCTTTGAGGAACATTCTGCATACTGGAACTTAAATAGATTTCAGTTTCATCATAGCCAAGTTCCTTCAACGTTTGTCGTTGTTCCTTCACTAGCTCACCAAGTATACGAGTACTCCACATCAAAGTCAATATTCTTCATCTTTAGATATCCAGGAAATTAAATATTTGATCACCCTTTTCTTTTTCTTTTCTTTTCTTTTTTTTTTATTTTTTTTTATTTATTTTTTTTTAAAGGGTGTCATTATACAAATTTTTCATACTTTCCTAGAATAACACATTTTTAAATCAATGAAGATATTACTTACTCATACACTTGAGTTCCACAACCTGATCTGAACCATTTTGATTTCTTGGTTCCTGCCTTATTCCCCCTGAGTCCCTTACCATTCTTCTTCCTTTTCAAGTACTTACTTCTTTCTTTATCTTCAACTTCCCCCTCAAAATATAATCACCATTTTTCATGTTTCATCAAATCATAAAAAGATGATCAACAAACTTAGAGCACATGGGAATCAAGAATAAGAAGTAAAAGTGTGTGAACGGAAAGAGGAAATTGAATTGGGTGAATAAGAATCTTCGATTTTCTAAATATGGGACAATTAAAGTATATGCAACACGGACACACAACTTAGAGTTGTAGAATAATGTTGCGATCGAAGATATATGGCGTGGATGCTTGAAAGTTGGCTAAAAGATAGGTTAGTTCCCTCTGAAATTTAAACAAGTGAGTTACAAACGGTCTGGGAACTTACCTGTCTTGTTCCATCAAAGTTTCTTCCATTGTTCCTTTGGCAACTTAGGAACTTCGTGTTTGACAGCACCCATAGCTCTATTATGAGACCTCTAATACTCTTAGGCATGTGAGTATGTCTTTTACAACACACGAACTAAGTGTGACACATAAACAATAAGCGCACATTCTTTACTTTATGCTTAACATGCATAGGAACCCCAACTTGACATACCTTAAGGGAAAAATACTTTATACTCATGTTATGTTTTATCAAGTCTTGTTCCATTAAGCAATAAACAAGAATATGATAAGTCGAGACAAATCATAAGAGAATCAATTCACAAATTCACATATTGCATTCATACCAAAGATATATCAATTCAATTCATCTAATGCCGACATGTGAAAAGGAACTTATATCTTATGTAGTCTTTTACCAGTAAAAATATAACTTTAAAGCATTGGTTGAATATGATGGCTTACTTTGGAGTTCTTGAAGTGGTTTTTCTATTCCTTGATGATCTCGAATCTAATATGAACTTCCACTTCTAACTCAAGTTCCATTGTCAGTGGTTAATGCTTACAAATATATTTTCTTATCATAAACTAGCAAAAACCAATACACAATGGCTCGTTAGTAGTACCAGAGATATATCAATGTACACAAGTACTACTAATAACTCAGTCCATCTTGAAAACAAAAATTGATACTTTTAAAGCTTAATTTTCAAGAAGGAACTTGGATAGCGATTTATCCTAGAGTATGTTCCACATAGACGTCTACGAAAATTCATCTCGAGACATACAAGACATCCATGTGGTACAACTCTAATCCCATATAAACAGCAAGAACAAATATTATTCAATTTGCTTCAAGTCTAGCTACACACGCAACAAGTTCCTTAAAGACAATACATACCTTTGTATTGGTTGTTTCTTTAAGAACCAACCTGGCCTTGTTCCATTCACGTGCCTTACTCAACAAGCTTTTTCCAGAACACCCTTTTTAATCTCCGACCCTTTTTAGGTGTTCTAGAATAGGTTCAGGATGTGACATGCATCCTCTTCCTTTTAAGCTTATTAAGTTCCTGCTGCACATCTAACCTGATAACAACCAATTATATGTTTACATCTACATTAAAAACAAACTTATCTTTTATACAACTATGAGTTATGAAGTCCATCTTTTTCGGTTGATATCTCGAGCTCTTCTCTGATCCTTGGTTGTTGAGGTTTTCCCCTTGGTTACATATGCATGAAAGACACTTTAGTTCCATAGTTTGTTGAGATATTGCTGGTCGGAACACATATTATCTCAGCTCTGGAACTTCGTTGGAACTTGCTTTCTTGTATTGAGTTCTTTGAACTTTGCTGCATGAGTTGGAACTTAACATCTCGAAGTTCCTCAACATATGTAGCTATCCCTTGCTTTTATTCTTAGTGACATATTTCTTTACTAGGAACTCAGTTAGTTCTTCAAGAACTTACGAGTTCACCTTTTATCACCTGTCTAATGGGAACAAACATGTTAGTCTCAAAATATGTTCACTTATTGCACATTAAACAAGATAGGGTAAACTCTTTATGTTTTGCTGTTCTCGGCGTTTATGGATAAATAGCCTTGGCACTTCTATCATCAAACATCCCTAAGTGGAACATAGGGTGTCTTGTTAATCAAAGATCTATTGCTTCATTGTTGATGATGTAGCAAGAGGCATTGAAAACTATTCCAAAGAACCTGCAAAGACCATTAGTATATAACTTTGTTCTCTTCTTGTCTTTCATGATTCAAAATTGGAAACTTGTTATCAATCCTGTGTTCCTGCAACAAACACTAAACATGACTAGAACTAGGTTCCGTTGTTAGATCTATAACCTCATAGATGATGAACACTTAGCCACTTACCCTGTGATAGAAAAGACTTTCAACAAACAATTCATCGTCTCTTCTATTAAGAAAAGTAACCAAGTGCACATTTGCTTTCATTACTTATAAACAAGACATCTCTTTCAATTAGTCTCTACATATCACATGGTAAACATATCCATATCACTAAGATCCAATGGATTAGTGTTGCTTACCATCAACCTGATGTTGAAAGAGAATGTAACATGTGTTTGATTCTCATGCTTCTCGATCTTAACCTGTTTGGAACTTACATATACATATACCTATTATCGAGTTCCTACTAGGTTTATCAAGCATGAAAAGATTTACATGTTCACAGTTTGAAGCATAGAAGTATCTCATCTTTAATAAAACCTAGAAATGTCAGGTTGTTGTTAGGAATCACCTTGAGATCCACAAATGATGTGTTCCCTTTTTTATTCCCTTCATATGTGACATTTTCACTCTTTATTGATGATGTCATCTTGAAGCCATGAAACAACTAGAGTTACAAGCGATTGAAAACCAGAATGTGCATTAAAAACTTGACATAAAAATATTCACAATGGGATAGGAACTTGACTTACTAACTACCTGTTATGCAGCAATTTTACCTTCCGTGTTAGTATTATGAGTCAAGGTTCTTCCATTTTAGGTTTATAGCAGGGGATGCCTTGATTTGGCTATCATCATCTCCTTGGAACCTCACTGTCAAGATACTACGATTTCCCTCCTACTGTAAACCTTCAACTCTCCATGTTCCTTTTAACATAAGGTTGGAACATGTCCTTCCGGTCCTTTAGACCATTGTTTCTTGGGTAGAGGAACGTGTTGATTTAATCTCAAATTATTCAACACCTTGGCAAAGTCCCTCATATTATCATTCAAAAGATGTAACCTGAAAAATCAAAACCCAAGAGAATTCTTTTGTGCTTTCAATAGGTTAGTAAGTTAGTCAAAAGAGATAGATACAATCTAAGCATAAAAAATATTTGAGCATAAAGTTCCTGTAAGAAATACTCCCTTTTAGATGTTGCTCCATGAACGAAATTATGAATCTTCAATATGCAGTCAAAGATAATCATCTTAACCCATCATCCTTCATGAGAGTTTGCTACATGAATTAATGCTTTGTTCCAGGGAACTTTAACTATAGGAACTTGACTGGAACTTGAACAAGAAGCTGAACAGAAATTTATAGTCTAACTCCTATAGCACCTTGATATAGAAGCTTAGTTATTCCTGTATCCCTAATCCGTTTTATCATTTCAAGTTCACCAAGTTCCAACTCCTTTCAGCATTGAGTACCTAAAGGAACAAACTTTTATGCCCCGATTTATCTATATGGACAAACCTACAAAACAATCAATAATAACTTGCACAAAACTAAAAGAGAAGTTAGTTTGTCATGATATACATTATAACTATCAAAACAACTTCTCTTCACATCCATTCACAAATAACCTTCATAAGAATAGGGAATTAAATTTCAATAGAAATTTGTGAAGGATTAATACATACCAAAAGCACATGACCAATATTTACAGAGAGATGTATAGGCGACTTACACACTTATCCATATTGTCACTTCACCTACTACAAACCTCTTATAAAGGCTTTCTAGTGAGAGGAACTTGCACATAATTCCTTATATACAAACAACCAAAGATCATCGTCATTAATAAGTTGTCTCCACTCACATAGCCTGCAAAATCAGTCATCTTTTGGCTTTGGTTACCCAATATATATTGGGTACCTTCATGTTAGTAATAGACGTCAATAATCCATAATTAAAATAACTGCGGTTAAACCAACTATCTTTACTAACAATAAACATCATGTGTCTACATAATAAATATTCAGAATAATACATACACATGATAAGGTCATTCTTTGGCAAATATTCAAAATATACGTTCATTACCTTGCCCAAAGAATTAAGTTTCCATACAGGGGTAATCCAGGTTCCAAAAGACCAAATATGCATAATTCTACACAATGCGTTCCTTGAACTATTTTTAGTAAACCGATTCTTTAAAAATAAATCAATTCGTAAATCTGACAAATACTTTCAAAATTGATTTACAAACTTTCAAAACAAAATCCAAAGTTTAAGTAGAAATATTAAAAGGAACTTGTACACATAATATCATGCATATAATCAAGATTTCAAAGAGGAGACACTTACCTCAAAGATGTTCATCTTTGAATCAATTCTGCTTCACAAACAGACTTTGGTCTTCACGTGGTATTGGGAACGTTCTAGGGTTGAGTTCCATTCGCTGCATTCCTTGTAGATATCCATCCTAGCCTGGAACTTGCTCCTCGGGGTTGCCCGGTTTATCAAGAGCACCAGCTCTGATACCAATTGTTAGTGTAGATGAACTACTACAAGAGGGGGGGTGAATGGTAGTAGGTTCCAATCGCGAAACTTAAGCAGAAATAAACAATTAAAATGTAAAGGAACTTAAAGCACACAGCAAGTTTTACAAGGAAACCATCCAGTGCCCAACTGGAAGTAAAACCTCGGCCCTATTGGGACTTATAAACAAATTCCACTATAATAGGCAACTCTCCTAGTACAACCTGTTACACAGACATTTGCTTCGCACGTTCCACCACGGACACTTGACTATATGATAGGACACCTCCTACCAGACCTAAGACACCTCTCAGGACCCTTTTTCTCCCTTAACCCAGGACACTTTCTAGGTGACCCAAGACACCTCTCAGGTTCCTTTCACTCACTGTGCACTCACAGCTACCACTCGAATTTTACGAGATTTCAAACTCATCACTTGCGTGAATTTAAGAGAATTCACAATCTCACCCCAAAATACAAAACACTCAAAACCCTTTTTCCCATTACAAGATCTCATTGAATATCCCTAAATACATATCTATGAATAAAGAGATAAAACTAATATGTTGGACACTCGAGACCTGTCTGGAACTCACTGGACGTACTGTGACCAAAACCTGATAGGAACTTTGACCAGGAGAACTGACTTAGCTTCGTGGTGAAGGATAAAACTATTAATCACAACCACCTCACTTCGTCAGCCTCAACTTTGAATGAATACATATGAGCATATTTATAGTACACTCGAATTATTCATTTCATCTTGAAAAAGATAGATTTTCTGAAAAGATAAGTTTAAAAGATATTTTCTAAAAACAAGTTTTCCGAAAATATATCTTTTTGTTAAGAATAAAATCTGTCAATAATAATAAGATAAATTTAACATAAAATCATATTTTATTTCAATCTTATTTTTTAGTTTAAAAATACTTTTTAAACAAAATTTATCTTTTTCCAAAAGGGATTTATTAGAAGATAAATATCTTTATTCAGTAAAACCAAATCCCTAAAAGATATGCACGTATAAGGTAAATATATATATCATTAAAACCGACTTTTAACAACGTGCACACTTAAGTTCCTATTAGGTTCCTGAACTCTGACAGTCTCCGAGTTCCTGACAAGTCAGTTACTCTAATTTCATTGACTGTTTGGAGTTCACCTTGGTTCTATAAAGACTTGTTCCAGACCGACTTTTATGTCCAACATACTTACATGAATCCTAGAGCAATATACTTCTATTTCTCTGTCTTCATGTTGCTTCTCTGAAACTCTTGTTCTGGAATCCTGTAGTCTTGATATATTCTGGATCTTAGGGTTTGCCCCAGCATTACACCGGAACCAGGTCGTTACAACCCGTTTTGAAGTTCCTGTTAAGAAACTTCTGGAAGTTCCATTTCTGGAACTCTTCTTCTAACTTTACTGGTATCCTCATGGATCTTCTAAAGTTCCTCTGTTTCAGTTCCTACTTCAGCCCTCAACGCTTACTGAACCTGCAAACATCACAACACTAGAAAATCCTTATTAAATGGAAGTTTGCTCAATTCTTAACATCATCATCAAAACCTCATAAGGGTCAACAAGTTGCCCCTTTTTAATGATGACAAGCTGAGCAAACTTCTGAGGATAACAAAGTAACTCAGAAGGTTAGTTTTTTCATTTATAAAAACAATAAAGAAAACTAAACTAAATTAAAAGACTTCTACACATACATGACATATATATGTATAGGATACTTACCTCGTGAAGCTAACATATGTAAACACCTATTTACATAGTTACCTTCATGGTTCCTTAGCCATCATCATGCTTATCAACCGTAACACTTATCATTGTTCTTGTTCCTCTATTGCTTATCCTATATTGCTCAAGTTCCTTATATATATACTTGTCATTGCTCAGGTTCCTTGTATCCTGTTCCAAACATAACTTGCTCTTTCTATGCACAACTTAACATACACGTTAGATAGATAATCATCATTAGTTTATAATCATCAAAACCTAATTGCTCAACAGTATGGCAAGGATAGTGATGAGTTCAAGCAGAAATGAACAATACCTTGTCAAATATCACCATATGTGTATTCAATATTTACCTTTTGGGTACAAAAACCCGCCACAAATTGTGATACAAAGTTGGGTATCAAATCCAAGGTTGGAAGCTAAGTTATCAAATCCAGAGGCAGCATTTAATTGCATCAAGGAGAGTAGACTCATTGAAAGTCTATATATTCATTTAAATGTATCATTATGCTTTTCAAAAACTTTGTCATTGATCCTTTTGTGAAATTCTAATCAAAGAGTATAATGAGGGATCTTTGTGGTCTAAGAAGCAGGGTTGGTGCTAAGAGGAAAAAAAAGTATTTTATGAAGACAGATTTGGTGCGTAGCAAGGAGTTAAGGGTTATAGCAGATTGGTGTCAAAACGTATTACTCCTAGTATTATTACAAAATAGTACTAATGACATTTTCTTCTTCCGCCTGAGGCCCATACAGCATATTGTTACTGAGAGCAAAGATAAATTGAGTCAAACTAGATGTCTGGATGAAGGCGAGGGCTTTCAAGTCAATAGCAGACTCTACTCACACATCTTTCAACACTATCATATGGCATTCTATCTATTGAGGTTGTATTCTGTGCAAGTTGGAGCAGGGGTGGCCCAATTCACCCAATTTTGCAAGACCATCACACTACTTGTCACCTAGGGTGCATCAAGCAAAAGGGTGCGAAATTGAAGTAATTCCATTATTTTTTAGTAGAATTACAAGATTCTAACATCAAACCAAAAAAATTGTAACATCAAACAAGATAAATAAATTACTTCAATTTCGCCTTTAGAGTAGAATTACACACCATCACTACAAAAGACTTTAAAACATCAAACCAAAAAGAGTCTAACAGTATAAAATCAACGATATTACTCATATAACACCAAGGTAATATAAAGCAGCGAAAATCAAAAGCCTAAAATTAAAAGATTTAAAAAAAATAAATAAATAAATAAATTAAAAACATATAGAAGTAGGGATCTATTATTAAGCACTCATGATAGAAGCAAAATAAATTAATCATTTACTCATATATTAAACAAGATAAATAAATTATTAAACATGCAGTAAACATACCTAATTAATCTTTTTTTCCCGTTCTCTTTCTTTTTGACAGGAAATTCTTCAAATGCTGCTTAAATACAAACAACATATAATGGAATTATAGCTTCAATTATATATCAAATAGAAAGAAAAAAAAAAGCAGATTAATTAGGAAAAACATAATCGAAATTGACGAAATAATTAAACATAGAGAAATTGACAAAACCCAAAAAATTCATACCTATCATACCAACACTGACAAAAATTTGATGGAAAATTAAGAAAACCCCGGTAAATTAAGAAAATTAAGAATCCATAATATTGAGATAAGTATTTATTGTGTTATTCGCTTTTATTAACAATCTGAAAAAAACGATTATTGATTATTTGATTTTTAATATTTGATTTTTGATATGTTGAATTTAGGATGTTTTTTATTTGACGCAACAATTCAAGAGAATTTATTCTGCCATCGAAATCAACCTTTCGTGGGTTTTTGTTTTCGAGACATTATATCAAGTTTCTGAACTTGGAGTTGGGCTCCAGCCTTTCATGCCACGTTTGGTGATATACTAATATTGATATTTTGGATTATCTTTTAAATAAAGTTCTAAAGTCATTAATTAAATTTAATTTTGAGGATTAATTATATGCTTTGGAGTTATTAAAATAATCGAAATTGTGCGGCAATTATGTATTTATGTTGAAGATCTTTAATCCAATTTGTGAAAAAAGCAATTAGTTGTGTCAGATAGTTGATATGATTTCATGATATTTTTTACTTCATGGAATTTATTAATTGATGTTAAGCAAGTGATGATCACTTGGCAGTGATATTAGCAATTGGCGAAGTTTCGTGACTTTTTGGAACATTAAATATTCCATCAAGGATGAACATAGAAGTTTGTTTTTAATTTACTATGCAGGCTACAATAAGATATCGTAAGTGTGAGTCACGTGATTAGATCATCTTGAAATCAAGAAAATTTCTTAATTTTAATAGTCGTGATGTTAAACTTATGCGTATAAGATGACTATTATGTGCCCCTGATTATGAGTATTATTTGATATCGTGATTGTTGTCTATGTGGGGTTAAGTTAGTTTAGAGACTAACTAGATAGTAAGTTGGTCCCACTAATATTTGTGAGTGTTGAAGAGAAATACTTTCATGTAAATTTATCTATGACTATTGTGATAGTTGATTACTTCTACTAATCTTTATTTTGTTCATTGGTAAGCCGTGATTTTTTTATTGTGGAACTTATTATTTGTCTCATTTGATTATGTATTGTTTGCTTACTTTTGAATGATTAAAGTTGTTAAACTGTCACCTTGATCTAGAGGCATATGCAATTGATGATCAAAATTATTGAGCATGGACTAATTGATAGGTTTATTTTGTGAGTATTTTGTTAGCTTGCATTGACTCCAAAGAGAATTTACAATCATTATTGGTATTTATTCTTGTAAATTTAGCATTTTATCGAACTGAAAATGTATATAATTGCAAGGGGTGTAACATTTATTTTCTTTTTGAAGGTTTAGATGAGACCCAATATTTCTCCAAGATTGATAACCGAAATGAAAGGTTTGTTTTGGCAAAGGATCAATGAGGTCATACAAAGTATATTTTATATGTAATATACATGCGGTAAGAATGAGAAATTCGAACCTCAATTTCTTGTTGATGAAATTTCAAGAGTAAATAGGTTTTAATATATATATATATATATATATATACACACACACACACACACACACACGAAAAATTAATGGGTGAGCAAAAGTTCACCAAAATAACTTATTGATAGCATGCTATTTTGTATGATTATAGAGTGGTTTTTAGCATTGAATATGTGAGGAATTGATGCCTTAATTCATTATTCACTCTATTTTTACGCAATTTTTGTGTATCCTATGCTTCACGGGTTGTTAGTGTTTTTGTTGAGATTTTAGGTCCAAAGACGACCAATGAAGCCTATGGATCATGAACCAAGGTTAGAAGCAAGAAGATGATGGAAAGAAGCCGAGGAAAAGGAGTCAAGTTAAGAAGAAAGAGAGATGTGCAGTGGAGAGGCCTCTTCATAGAGTGGCGCGGCCTCTCCCTAGGAGCGGCCTCTCCAGGTCAGTGGAGAGGCCTCTCCACCCCGCTGCTGTAGCTACAGCCAAACTTGGCAGTTTCAAGGATTTTGTGAGGAGAGGCCTCTCCAACTTTATGCCGCGGCCTCTCCACCTATTTGGAGAGGCCTCTCCACCTCGTTGCTGAACTTCCTGCCTCACTTGGCAGATTTGAAAGAAGAGATGAGGAGAGGCCTCTCCAACATAGGGGAGTGGCCTCTCCATCTGAGGAGCGGCCTCTCCACCTTTTTGGAGAGGCCTCTCCACCCTGCTACGGAGCATTCTGCCCCAATTTTCCCCAGTTTGGAGTGGCCTCTCCAGACCTTGGAGAGGCCTCTCCCGACGGGTTCCGCGAACTTTCTATTGCGGAGTTTACTATGAAATTGGGGATTATAAATAGCTTTAAGGGGCTCATTTGTAGGCATCTTCTTCTCTCTTAACTCCTTTAGACTTATTCTCTTAATTAGTTCATAGTTTTCCTCTCCCTTAGTTTAGTTTCTCAAAACTCAATCATTTTGTAAGAATCATTGGAACTTTGTTCTATCAATTTCAACAACAATTATTCTCAACTTTGGAGCATCAATTAGTAACCTCTTTCTCTCTCCTTTGTTATTTAATTTTCTGATTTTATCTTTGATTAATCTTGGTTCTTGCTTAATCTTTGTTAATTGTTCTTGCATGTTCAACCATCCTTGTTTATTCTCTCTCCTAGTTTAATTGAATTCATGTTAACCCTAGATTTAATTGCTAGATTGTTTTTCACCATGATTTGTGAGTAGTTAATTAGCTAGGGGTTGGGTGAAGACCCAACCAAGCCATGGGTTGATTGATGTTTGTGCTTGCATGTTCATTTTGGGTTGATGATTGATTGTTAAGGGATTGGTTAATTGCATGTGTAATTGGTTGGCCACTTATTGCTCATGTATTCACTTCTATGCTAGCATTGAGAGATGGAGTCTAGTTGTGAGCCTATTCTTATATGATTATGCTAAATTCCTCTTGATTATGGTTCCTTGTTTGAATGATGTAGTAGTCTTAGTTGCAACAATTAGGTGAGAAATCCCAATTGTTTGTGCCTTAATGCTTTCTTGGACCGATTGAAAGACAAACCCGAGTTAGTAGTCTACTTCCCATTGTTAAGACTTGGTTGGCCTATCTTGTTAGTTGAGTTTGGTTTAGGATTGCTTAGTGTTATGGCTTCGAAAGAAGGCAATGTTGAGTGCCCTTTCTATCACCCAATTTGTGGTCATGCTTGCCTATTGATTTGATCCGTTGGTTTGGTTGGAGTCGATCCCTATTTCCCCCTAGTGTTTGTCTCCATAGTAGTTATCTAATCAAAACCCCCAATTTGTGATCGAACTAGATTGCAACCGTTTCATATTCTCGGTGTACTTACCCATTCCCTGTGGATACGATCCTCTACTTACCCTAGACTTGTCTTAGGTTGGTTTAGGTAGAAATATTGTTTGGTTTTAGGGTGATTGTCCAACGACCGATTATTCCCTCTACCACTTATATATATTGTCATGGTGTTTGATGTGTGATGTGTGATCAATATCAATATTATTTGATAGTATATGTCTGCATAAAATTAGATTATTGGAATGATGTAATTATTTGAACATGTAATTTTCGTATATATAATAGATCTGAAAAAACCTAAATTTATGATAGCAAAGGTCAAAGACCCTCAAGAATAATACGAAAACAAAAATGACTAATATAGTTTCTAAAGTATGTTGACTAGATTATCCACCATATTAAGATATATATAAAGTTTTTAAAGAGTTGATGTATCTTTCTTTTAGTTGGATTTTTTTTAATAGCAAACTCTGTGTGAGATCAAATTGGTGAATGATAGCCAACCAGACTCACTAGCTCATTACCAGAAGTGAATGAGAAATTGCATGATTTAAAGAAAACTAAGCATGTTTGCATGATGTTCTTTTGATTATATTATTTAAGAAAAGTTCATAAGAATATCTATTTGAACAAAAAAAATGTGTTATGAGTTCAAGTAATTACACATGATATTTTGAACAACTTACTTGAAAAATGTATTTATTATGCCCATAGTTTTAAGAATTTTCAATATAAAAATTAATATAATTGGGCAAGAGTTACGAGTATGAGTTTATAAGAATAATTTTATTATGTTTGATACATGTATTTCTAAAAGAATTTATGGCTTAAAAGGAGCAAGGGATTTAAAGATTGTTGGACTATTTTTATACCCCCATATGCAAGGATTAGGGGGAGATAGTGTTTATTCCATTGTTTTTATGTAATCCTTGCACATGAATAATTAAATATGATAATGGTCAGTTTGGTACATACACTAGTCTAAATATCAATGATTTATTTAATAGAGGTGGCCACATGATAATCAAATATTTAGAATGATACCATCTTGAAGATGGATATGAATAAATGTCATTACCAATATACTAGCTATAAATTTACATATTAAGTTGATGCCCTAAAAGGACAAGATCAATTGCTATTGAAACTAGCACACCTGAAGTGTGGTAATCCAAAGGGTTACAACGATAAGAATCCCTGAAATAGGAAAGGAGCAATAATTGACAATAACAAATTTGAGAAAGTGACACATTTTGATGCATCTCCTGAAGAGATCATTTCTAGTACATTAAAATGTGTTATGGTTATATAAAGTACTCCAAAAGAGTATAAAATGTTGTCCAACAAGATTAGCATATATCAAGATTACAATCAAGGCTCTAATGGAGTATGAGTATTAGTTAATTGTCTTGTCAATTGTAAAAAGAAATACATTGGTGTACTAGTATCACATCATATTCATGGCCATGCATAAAGTATCTCTAATAAGGTGATCACCAATATTATAAAACTGACCATAATTTATATACTAAAGGAAAAGTGATTGGATGTGATATTAATAATTAGGCCATCTGGGGTTTAATAAATTCCCGTTATGAAAACCTGAAGAAATAATGTACTGATTCTCTCTCATGTTATATATATGAAATAAATTGAATGGCAAGACATAACATTGAGATTGAGCTATATTTGGATTGTGATTTATATAATTTGTGTTAAAAGAGAAGTTCAGGAGATAATACATTGGTTTTTCTGAATAATTAGTGACCAGAATTTCACTAGAATAATTTATATGTTGACAAATATTAGGTGACCAAAGGCTCACCACGTACAAGTTATATGTGGAAATTTTTAAGTAACTAGTATCATACTATTAATGTTTCTAGTGATCCCGAAGATCATCACCTAGTGAAATTACAAGAAAGTTTATGTTTGTATAACAATTTTCTTGATTGGGGCTATTGTATGTCAGCACATAAGGAATATAATAAGAAATTAGCAACTGCACAATTTATTACCCCCTATTAATATTGATCTCTAGAAGAGAACAAATTTCATTATTATCTAGAAGAGATAGAACTTTGTTGAATATATATGATTATCCTACGAGATAAAATTTGATGCACATGAAATTATATTCTAAGTTGGTGAAGAATTGCCCTAATATTTGAGATATTTTACCAACTTAGGGGGAAGAATTGAAGTAAGTTGGCAAAATTATAATACTATAAATAGTTGATCCCTCTAATGATACTTTGTAAAGTTACATGCCAACTTTTGTATCAACATATGTTGCACATTTATGATTTGATTTGTATACCGTTATGACCCATCTAGAGGAATAGAGAGATATATTATGATTATGGTGATAATGATATTATGTGCATACATTAAGATAGATCTTGCCAATTTACTTTAAATCACTGCACCTGAAGTGTAGTTTGTATGATTGGTTCCAATATAAATATGCGATATACGGCAAGATAGTGCAGTTGATACTTTTAAAGTATAATAATAGTATATTAATACCATAGTGTAAGAAATACCCTTAATATGTGGTATAGATATCTGAATTATTATAATAGATGGCCTATTATGTAAGAAAAGTTATGATGGTACCAATGAGAAATGCATTCAGATATCATAGTAAAATAGCATGTGAAATATACGTTATAGGAATTTTATGATACCGGTACACAATGGAACCGATGAATAATATGCATATGCATGATACAATGGACTAGTGAATAAGGGATCTGAAATATATGTTCATTTTGTTGTCGACATAATGATAATGATCAAAAGTTTATTATGGACCAGAAGTTCAATGAAATTTGGATTTTTAAATCCACACTGTACAGTGTCTTGCATCATTTTGAGTCTTATGTTCATGTGCATGTGTGAGTCATAAGTTAATGGATATTTATTGCATATATAGGAAGTTGTTAGATGCATTATTCATTGTATATTTGTTAATATGTTATCATATTTTCTATATCTCATATTGCATGCATTAATTTCTTACAATAACTTTGGTGTATGTAAATGTTCATTCAAAGTATAGTAAGATATGTTTACAACTTTGATGAAAAATTAGAAAGAGATATTAATATTCCAATGGGCTTATAATTGTGATGAAATTATTGATGACACCGATTTAATTGCACATTATGAATTAAGAAGAGTTCTTGAAAAACTTATATACGACCTATTGTAATATCCAGCCCTACAAAGTTTATATCTTGAATTTACAATTATTATCAAACTCTTGAAAATCTATGTACGTAACAACATTATTGACATCTCAACCTGAAGTTTGAGCATATGAGAGTTAATGAGATTTACTATTTGTATTTGCAAGAGAGCTATCGTGTCAATTATGAAATGTCTAAAGAATATCAATGGATCACTTATGCATGGCAATGTTTTCTTATGGTCCAGAAGAACCATGATTAGCGTATATAATTATATGTGTTATATTATAATTCATATGAGAAGAATGACATTAATAATATCAAGTTTTGTCATCAAATTATTACTCGTATTAATGAATGTTTGATCGAATAATGATCATCAAAATTTATTATAAACGACTTCCAGAAGAAGTCATAACCGTATAAGTTTACCCTTTGAATCAACTATTAAACAGATATTTGAAATAATGATATTAGAGATAAACACATGTATGGTGAAATAAAGACACTTCATATGTTCATGTGAAGACTTGAAGATGCAATTTCAGTTTAGGAGTATCGAAGATCAACGAGCGATATTTTACTACACATGAGAAGATATCTAACATATTGGATTCATTGCTGCGATACTAGAAGATCTCAAGCTATGTATTCATCAGGGGGAGAAAATACGCGCTGCACTCTTTTTCCCTTGACCATGGATTTGTCCTACATTGGGTTTTCCTGGTAAGGTTTTTAATGAGGCAGCATCTCGAGCGTATTACGAACAATGTTGTACTCTTTTTCCTTCATTAGGTTTTTATCTCATACGGTTTTTCCTAATAAGGTTTTAACGAGGCACACTCTTCGATAGTAGACATCCAAGGGGGAGTGTTATGAAATATTGTATGGATATCCATTATCCTCCTTTATCATTTCGGAATGTTCTAGAATTAGGGTTTATTATTTTCTAAGCAAACCCTAGTTATATTATATATATATATATATATATATATATATATATATATATATATATATATATATATATATATATATATATATATATATATATATATATATATATATATATATATATATATATATCCCCACTCTATGGAATAAGATAGACTGATGTATTCTCTCCCTAATTTCTCCTCTTTCTCTTTAATTTTATAACAGTAGCTTTTTTTTTTTTTTTTTTGTTAAAGGAAGTCATATCCTACTACTCATATTAGCGTTCATGACTTCATTAATTTTAAACTCAATCCTTTTTTTTTTTTTTTTTTAAGGAAGTCATATCCTGCTACTCATATTAGCATCCATGACTTCATTAATTTTTAAACCCAATTTTTTAATTTTTTTTGAATAAAGTAAATAATATTTCAGAAAAAAAAAAGGGAGAATTGAACCATATAGACTTCTTATATTGAACACGCAATATGTGTGTGTCTACGAACTTGTATAAAATAATGTAAATTTAAAGTGTTACATTTAAAAAAAAAATGGATAAAGTACTTAACTCCGTAGGCACGACCCGTGCCCATTACTTATATTATGGGCTTGTTTAGTAAATGGATTTTCATTAGCTTTTGGCTTTTTCATTTGGTCAAACATTCAAAATTTGTGTTTGCAAAATGGCTTTTTCAACTAGCTGAAAAGCTGGCTTTTAAGCCAAATGAAAAAGCTGCTTGGAGTAGCTTTAAGGTTTTGGCTATCTAAGTTACTAATAACATTCAACAATCAATTTTACCAAACATGTTTTTAGACTATTAAAAAGTCAAACAGCCAACAAAACAGCTAATACAAACAATCAGTCAATCCAACCAATCAAACCAACCAACAATCAATTGTCAAATAAAGCCTATAGAGTAAAAATCTAGAATAACCCGTGTCATACATCCAAAATTCCACAAAAACCATAAGAGCATAGAGTAGGCCCAACAGAAAAGAAGCAGGTAGGTCCTCGAAGCCAAGTAGCCGTTTTAGTCGTCGTCGTCGTCGCTAGAAACCTTGAGAAAAACAGTCTGAAAATCTACCATCGGTCATGGCAATGAGATCCGCAGCAACTAGTGTTTCTCGCTCATCACTTCATCGCATCATGGACGGAACTTCTCGTAGCTCTTCTCTTTTCGCTCGCTTCTCCAGCGATGGCCGCGTTCTTAGCGAAGAGGAACGTGCCAAAGAAACCGTCTATATCCAGGTCTTTCTCCTTTTTTTTTTTTTTTTTTTATCTATTTTATTGTTTGCTTTTTTCTTGTTAATTTGGATTTTTTTTTTTTTTTGGCATTTTTTTCACTATTTTGAGGGTTTGTTTCTTATTTTTGTTTTGACCTGTTTATTTGTAGAAAATGGAGAGGGAGAGGTTGGAGAAACTGAAAAAGAAGCAAGAGAAAGAGAAGGCTGAGAAAGAAAAGGAAAGTGCTGAGAAGGTATTTCCCCTAAATCTGTTGTATTGCTTAGTTTTATTTTATTTAATTGTCAGGTTGATAGTGTAATTTGGAACTAGTAATGCGACAACTTAATTTAGACTGAACGAGTATATAGTTTAGTTTTCGGTATTTGATATTGATTCACTTCGGTTTCAGATGAAATTGATGATTAGTGTATATATATATATAGATCGTGATATTCATGAATTTCGTGGCATCCCTACCTTTAGTTGATTTCTATCATCTTGATTTATTTGTGCTTGACTGTTCTGCATTGTTGTTGGTGGATTATGATACTTACACTCGGAAGAAGTGTGTTAAAACATAAATACTTTTGCCAAGTTTCAGTCACGGCATTATTTGAGAAACTTTGAATGGTATGGGTCCATAATGAAATGTTAAGTGTCGTACTTGTATCCGTTTATGAAGTATTTGTTTATGGAGTATTCAACACGATTACTTGAATTGAAATAAAGAGTCCGAGTTATATAGGTGGGGCTGTAGGGGTACATCTTTAAGTTTATGGTTGTGTCATTTGTGGTGGACATGGCTTGTGAAGTTAAATCTTTGTTGCTTTCTGCATCTTTGTTACATGTTTTTATATGCATAGTCTGTGAGAATAAGGAAGAAACAACTTGACTTGTGAAGTTAAATCTTTGTTGCTTTGTGAATCTTTGTTACATGTTTTTATATGCGTAGTCTGTTAAAAATGGTAAACTTAAGGAAGAAACAACTGTGGTGTTACATAACATATATCTGGGTTTCTACTATTTTGGCAACATTATGCCTGTTCTAAAACACAAATGATGAAACAAGTTTCGCTTTCATTTTTTTATATTGTATATTTTTGGGGCCTTAATTTTTTCTTTTTGTTGCAATCATGAGGGGGAGGGATATTGAGGTAAAAAAAAAGATGCTTTGCTGAAAGTTGAGATTGTTATCGAATTTATGGATTATAAGATTTGAACAGCTCTCTTTAGCATCATTACATGAATGATGAAACCTGAGATTCTGGCCTATCTAGTATAGCAAAAGCCTAAAAGTGCAAATATTGACCTATGCTTGTAACAGACCCTATGTGATTGATACAAAACTGAGTTAACCAATATAAGTTCTGATTAGCTTTTTGTCTATGGTTAATTGAGCTCAAAATTAGAATAATGATCTTTTTTTCCCCCAAAGCCTTTTGTGACTTATAAATTTGATAAGAGTATAACAAATTATCTACGAAAACTTACAAGGCTCGATAATAATTGATACTCTTATCAAATAAAATTGGATTTCTCCTATCTCATGCTCTTCTTCTTTGTAACTTCTTCCATTGTAGATGGTTAAAAGTTTGCATGCTAGAGAAGGGTATTATAAGGACAAGATACTTTGATTTCCTAAAAAAAAAAAAAAAGGAAACTGTAAATGCTGGTATTCTTGATGAAAGACGTGTGCTGATATTTCCATAATCATCTCCTTTAGTTTTCAATGGACCATCTGTCTTTTATACCCTTTGCTTGCTCAACTACAATGTTTATGTTATATTCTCATTTTCTTATTATTCTCATTTTCTTGCAGAAAACCGAGGGGGATTCTCACTAAAACTAAAGCAGATTCGGAGTCTTGCAGTTTCTCTGATTGCTTCGTGGGAAATAAATGTATATTGTACTCAAGTGAATCTGTATGTCCTGTATAGCTTGCCTAGACATTGGGTACAATATTGTTCATGAACTTGTTGTATCAGTTGATGTCCGTGGTTTGAGATTCTGTTATATGCCATCTTACTTAGTTGAGAACCTGAGACTGTTATGTACTGTACAATCTTCTTGTTTAATGAGTTCAGGCAAGTTGTCTTCTTTGTTTGGTTATGGACTTATAGTGCAATGGTTTGAGTCCCTGTGACTGCTGAGAAAAGAATCTTGCTTTTAATACTCCCTCCGTCCAAAATGAATTGTCATGTTGATGGTGTAATTAAACTGTAATGTGACAACTACACCCGAACAAAGGTAGTTTGAGTTTCGGTCTTCTCAATCTACCACTGTTTCTTTTTTCATAACCAATACAACTGATGGTGATGAATGAGAAAATTCTCAGGGGAGTGTAAAAGCTTGCTGTGAAAAAATGATCAAGAGTACAGCTTACTGTACAGTGTGCATGTGAAATTGCAGGTCATTTTTGTTATTAACTGCACAAATCTTTGTTTCCCCTTTGGTATTAGGGGTATATGTCCGAAATCTAATCTAGTCTAATCCAGTCTAGTCGGATCGAATTTGAAAAAGTTTAGTTTGGACTCTTGACTCAAATTTTCAAGTCCAAAATATTTTGGATTGGATCTAGACTCACCACTTGGAGTCTCTTTCTTTTCTTCATGATTTAACTCTTGGTTTCATAGATCCACAAATCCAAATTCAACAAACCTCAGCATCACAAAATCAGCCTCGAATAAAAAGCACAAACCAGAACAAATTTAAACCAAGTATATCCAGAGTATTTAGCAATTAAGATATCATGATGTATAGATTCCATCTTAGACTGCTGTAGTTTAAAATAAGAAAAAGACTGCTATAGTTTAAGTTACAAGTACATTCTAACTGTCATCTAACAATTTCCATCATGTAGTGCCTATGTTTACTTGTCCTTTCACTATCCTAAAAACCACTTCATTCATGGGTAATTCAACCCCAACACTCTGCCCTCATATTTACTCCACACTCACACACCACTACACCAGTATTCCCTTTAAAGTATAACTACCAAACAAATTCTACAACACACAACCTCCTTATATGTACAGAATCAGACATTCAGACTGTATCGGAAACCACCACTACCACCTTCGTTTCACTTCCATACAATTACATCGGGAACCTGAAAGTTTGATAGCCAAATGGGGAACCCTCTTGAGTAGTATTAGCAGCATTGAATGGGGGTGATGCACCCATTTGTTGATATGCTGTA
This sequence comes from Chenopodium album, assembly GCF_948465745.1. Lineage (NCBI taxonomy): Eukaryota > Viridiplantae > Streptophyta > Magnoliopsida > Caryophyllales > Amaranthaceae > Chenopodium > Chenopodium album. The sequence continues at coordinate 22,358,630 of NC_137846.1, read as the reverse complement.
TGATGGTCCATGGCATTGCCTCCAGGTTGCGGAATCCAACTTTGTTCTACAGCAGGCCGTGCAGCAGATTTCTCATCAACGGTGGTAATATCATGGATGCTTGATCTTTTCCTTTCTTTCTTGCCAGAGTTTTGACGAAGGTAATACTTCTGCGCGTGGCTGGCCACCTGGGTTGGAGTTCTTGTCACCACCACATTCCTCGATATACTCCTCCAATCACCCTTGCCATACTTCTCGAGCCCAATCAGGAAAAGCCTGTTTAGACAAACATTAGAGGATCAATTATAATGCCATATAACCAAACAACATAGGATTACCCAGCGCGCTGTACAAAGGATAACCGCGCCAACTGCTATGAACCCCAACCTAGTCAAGAACTAGATTAAACAAAGGATATATGATTTGCTTTTCTTACCAACAAAAATTTCATTGAAATTAGGTGTCTGTCTTTGTAATCCAGCTAATCAAAACTAGGTTTGAAAGATATTTTAATTAAGCTTTCGTGCTAGATTACTATTCCTCCTAATAAAACGACCTGTCAAACCCAAATAACATGGATATAATTGATTAAAAATATATTCTACATTTCATACCCATCCTTATTACCATCCATTTCCAACCAAACTTTTACCAAATTGCGGTCACAAACTAACGCAGGTGTCCATACTACACCCGAGTGTAAAATTATCCCTCTAGCGTCATCAAGTCCTCAAATGCTCCACACTCGAGCATTCGATAAGGGTTTTTTAAGTGATAGGGCGTAACATTACACCCGAGTGTACAACAAAATTAACAAAAACAACCAGTTAAAAGCTAGTTATCCAGCAAAGAGACACTAGCACATTTCTAACCTTCAATATATTCACAAAATAATAACAATTTGGGCATTTGGACAATTATTCACAAATACTAGGTATATTAGAATTCACATTTATACCTCATATCAAAAAAAAAAAAAAAAAAGCAAATTAAAATTTGCTAAGCAAATAATTCAAAAAATTATAATTCATCCCAACCAAATTAAAACTGCTACCTCCATTTCATATTATTCGCAACAACTACACATTTTTTACCCACACCTTATGTCAAATCGCAAATAATATTAAACGAAACAAAGGTAATAATAATAATAATAATTACCTGTGTTCTTCTTCAGTCCAAGGAGTACCCTTCTTTCTCTCAACATCATTTTGTTTAGGCTTATTAGCATTACTGTTATTACCATCAGACGACCCAAAAGATATTTGATTCAATCGATTCAACGGCGACTCGGTACCAAACCAAGAGGCAGCCAACTCGTCAGAGTAACTCGGAAGTTCGACAAGACCCGAGTCGATCTGCTCGACGTCGTGAAGAAGAGCTTCATAGTGGTCCCTTACCTCCGTCGCTGACCTCCCCGGAACATGGTCGGCAATTTTCTGCCACCGCTCTTCCGTCGCTAAATCCCCGAATATTACTAGAGCTTCCTCGAACAACTTGTCCTCTGCTCTTGACCACTTCCCCAAATCACCTCTCATTCACCAAATTCAATTTTCCTTGTAATTGGGGTCTTATCTTTGAATTTGTAGCAAAATTAAAAAAGGGTTTTGTATGATTTTGACGAATTGATAGTTGAATTGTAAATTTTTAGCTGAAATTCTTGGTGATGCGATGAAGTTGGGGGTTTAGGAATTGTTGGTAGTTGAAATGAAAATTGAAGAGGGTTATAAATTAATTGATTATTTAATAATAGTAAAGTAAGAGTAGGATTTTGTGAAATCTAGAATCTAGAATAAGTGATTGAAATTGGATAAAATTGGGATTTTATTTATAGGAAGATGAAAAAAGAGAGAGGAAAAAGACAAAAGAGGTTCTCGGTGGCTTTAGAGTGAAGGGCTGCGGGGTTGAGCTGGTTATTAATTAAGGGATGTACTGGTTTTTCAACATTTTCAACACGTTTTTGGGTTTAACCTCTTCCTATTTTTGAATTTTGTAGGGTGGAAGACCGCCTAATTTTAAGATTTTTTTGAAAAAAATATTTTTTTTGTGTTTTAAATTTAAATGTTTTTCATAGATAATGCTCAAAAAGGATAACATTTTCAAATTACACCCTTTTTTACAAAAAATTTCCTCCATACCGTCCACATAAGCAAGTGTGTTGTGTTTTTTTTTAAAAAAAAAAAAATTCTATCAACACAAAACCGCTAATTAAATTTAAATGCTGAGTTGGACGGTATGGGGGGAATTTTTTGTAAAAGGAATGTAATTTGGGAATTTTTGCATCTTTGAACTATTTTTATGAAAATCACTCTTAAAATTTAAATTTTACATTTTAGCTTTATACGAGTATAAATTTTGAATTTTTAATGTTAAAAGGGTAGGTAACACAGTAATTTATCAATTGTAAAATGGAATATTTGTGAGTGTAGTGTGTGTGTGTGTGTGTGTATATATATATATATATATATATATATATATATATATATATATATATATATATATATATATATATATATATATATATATATATATATATATTAAAACTCAATGCGAATACACGTGCCCGCCACGTGTCATCATGACTAAGCAGATGATGTGTCGTCATGTCATATCTTGAGTAATTCTTATAATCCCCAATTTAAGAAGGTGTTTAAGGTGATTAATTACCACCATTATTTTCTTGATAAGTAACTTTCATAACCCCTTATTTAAGAGGATGTTTAAGGTGATTATTTACCTCCCTTGATGCTTGGGATTCTTCTTCTATGTTCTTTCATGTACGACTGGCAATCCCTAACCTAACCCGATAACACGACCCGAACTCGACCCGAAGTTATTGAAAGAAACCCGAACCCAGCCCGAATCGAACTCGAACAACCCAAATTGGACCCAAATTGACCCAAATTTAATATTTCGTAATAATATTAAGTTTTACACTATTTTTTATAGTTTCTAAGCATAACCCGAAATCGACCCGAATTTTGACCCGAACCCGACCTGCTGACCCGAATTGCCACCCCTACCTTCATGTTTCTATTTAAATAAAAGAAGCCTTTTTTTTCTCTGATTTTTACACTTGAAAAATACTCCATACATCAAGCATAATAGTCTAAATACATTCTCTATTGGGCATAAGTTAGTTGACTCAAACCTTCCACCCAAAAGTGTCTTTGTGTGGAAGTGATGTGTTACCATAGGGTTCGTGCCGGCGAATACAATTGAGCACCTTGGTTACGCTGGAAATTAGTTTTCAAGTCAGTGATTTACATCACGACGTACCGATATTGTTCCATTGTTTGTGAGATTATCTTTTTAATCTTACTTAAATATTTTTATCCTGTTTGTACTAGACTACTCCTTTATTTACAACAACTGTAACTGATTTAATCTTTATTTATATTTTTTTTTTTTTGAAAACATCTATATTTGTATTTTATTACATAATTTTTATTATAAAACCTCATTTATAATATACATCTCACGACCCGGGGCATTGCCCGGGGCCAAAAACTAGTTTAATGTTAGAAGGGTATATAACACGGTAATTAATCTATTGTAAAATGGAATACTTGTGGGTGTTCTGAACTAGTTTGTATGAGTTACTTTCCATAAAGTCTTGTAACTTTGACAGATTGTAATTTATACTACCTTTGTTTCACATTTTTTGCAATTTTGAAGAATGCACAGACTCCTAGGCAAAATTTGTTTGAGAGTGTAACATAGAGAGAGAAAAATAGGAATACATGTAATGAGAAAAGAGATAGAGAGAAATGACAACCTAAAAAGGAAAGAAAACATTAGTTGCAAATAATATGTAGCATCAATTATGGTAAAAGTTGCAAAAAATATAAAACGAAGATAGTAAATAAAATTGCATTCCTAATGTTTCAAAAATAAAAAGAATAGGTTTTTCTTTAAAAAAAAAAAGGTTGAAATAAAACAAATTCCTCATGTACTATATATATGTAGGATTGATTTTGAGGGTTTATTTTATTTTGGTTCATCATAAAGCGCTAATACATTCAATGATTTAAATTAAAACCGTTAACAACATTAACTGTTATATAAGGATTAGCGGATTTCATAAAAGTAAAGAGATCGATTAATAATGTAGAAATGTCATCTCTTTGTAATTTATATGTCTAAATCTAGAACTCTTATGCTCTCACTTTGTTGCTTTCGCATAAACTGTGGTCATTACTGATTAGGGAAATTGATGACCGGTTGTTTTAAAGTATAGTCTCTTTGATTGTTGCTTTCTTAAATTGGTAATTGTAGTAACAATTTTAATTTAGACAAGAATTACTAGTATATATCAATAGCGATTATATGTTGAACCAAAGTAAATAAAAAATGAAAAATAAAAAAAAACACCCAAGACTAATCCTACATTGACGGTACTTTGGGAATTTGTTTTAACTCCGACGTGATGGAGTAATTTATTTTTGTTTTAATGACCTTGTGGGTTCATATTACTTAATTAAATTATTAAGGGTGTTAGAAAGCTAAGAACAATTTGATTTGCTAAATTATCATGCTAAATAAATGCTAGCTTAAAACTATTCCTCAAAAAGGTCTATAGTGTCCAGTTGTCCACGTAGGATTTCATACTTCAAAGTAATTATTTCTCTTATCTTCAATCTATAGTCTTAAAAAGACTATAGGACACTTTATAAGAATCAAACTAGGGCCGAGCAAAACTATCCTAAAATCCGAATATCCAAAGATCCAATCTACGTACATTTGATCCGATACTTTAGGATATTAATCTTATACTAATTCCGATATCAATTTGGGCTCAATTTGAAAGGTTTGATTTCTTTGATCATTTCATATTTAAACCACATCAGTTGGGCAATACTTATTTAATCATTGGGTATTTTGAGGAGACACACATGGTTATGTGTTTTCTATAAGCCCCCACTTTGACCAAAGCTTTCAATGAAAGGCAAAAATCAAAGTAGTCGAGTCCAACCAGAGGATAATTCGAAAAGTTCGATGACTAAAAACTATCTTTAGCGAAAGTCGATATTCACAAAACATACTTGTATCCTTAAGAGACGTCGTTGTAGTTGTTAAAAGTGTTCCTACAAAGTTTAGTTTTATTGCACAAATAAATGGTACAAAGGAAAGGCTTTATTAGATTGGATTGGACAAGATGGTGACTTTATTTAGACGGTCATCTTTCACCTAAGTTGACTTGAATTGGATTTGAAATGGCTTGAAGTGGAATCCTGGAGGTTCGCATGAATGTTGATCTTTGCAATATGATGGATTATAATTGTTTTAGCTTTGATTAGTTTTGATCTCATGTTTTAGAAGGAAACATTCATTTTTTAAAGTGATCACTGCCTCGATGGAACTTGCAATACAATTCGAGTCCAACTCATGCGCCTATCCTTTAGAAGTTAATATTCGATTTGGCTAGATTGGTGCATTTAAGCACCCTAGCATGAAGTTCATTGAAAATTTGCTCATTGGTCATCTGTAGTGGCGTGATGGGCTTTTCACACCTTGAGTGAGGTGCTCCATGTCACCCTAGAGGAGACGAGCATGATGAGACCCATTGCGGTAATGTTGCATCATGTTATCTTGTTCCTCTTATGATTTCTTCGTCTTGACATAATTCTCCTCAAGTCGTTCTATGCAAGATACAAGGTATCCTAGGAGGCCTTTGATTTGGTGGAGTTCTTGAAATATTGGCATGATTTGTGTGCCCCGTGACCTAATTATAGAACATAGACAATTACATCTTCAGGTTTTTCCAAAAAAAAGACATTGAAATGGAGTTGGACTAGACTTGGACCAAGTGATACTCATACACTTGGATTCATTTGTAACATTGCTTAGAATTGAGTTTGTGTGATATGAACATGAGCTTGAGCGTATGGACATTGAATTGGCTTGGATGAGAGAGAGATGCTTAGACTTGAGTGGCATTGGACTTGGGTTGGACTTGAGTGACTTGGTTTTAGACTACTAGACTTGACTTGGATTTAGACTAAGACAATAACCCCAAGCAAGACTTTAGATCGAACATATATTGGGTTGGATTTTAAGAATTGGAAAACTATCATCGTTTATATATACTTTGACACAAAGGTGGGCACGGGCCGTGCCGGCACGCGGGCGGCACGGGCCCGGCATGACTCCGGCACGGCCCAGCACGGGCACGGGCACCGGCACGACACGGCACGGCGGCCCACCTGTGGGCCGTGGGCCGTGCCGTGAACAAAAATACTGGGACAGGCACGGGCACGGCCCGTGGCACGGCGGGCGGCACGAGGGCCGGCACGCTGGCACGACCCGCCGGCACGGCACGTGGCACGGCCCGTGCCTTATGGCCGTTGGAAAGTAGCCGTTTTCCAACAGCTATAAACGGCTACTTTTCCACCCAATTTCCCACCCAAATCCCCTATAAATACCTCATATTTTCCTCCAAAATTTTCACAATTCATCAACTCATCTCTTCTCTCTTATTCTCTAATTTTCTTACTCCCAAATTCTCAATTCTCAATTCTCAATTCTCAAATTCCTACAAATCATACAATCTTCCTCTCTTTTGTGAAAAGAAAAAAAAAAATTCCTACTCTCTTATAAATTTTACATTTTTACTATTATTACTTTTATTAGTCTACTACCAAAAAAAAAAAAAAAAAATTGTTATATTTACATTCGGGAAATTATAAGTTCGAGAAATTATAAATTTGGGAAAGCATTGAAGCGTCATTGTAAGATCTAACTCAACTTTATTTTAATTTGTTATTGTTATTATTATTGTTATTATTATTATTATTATTATTATTATTATTATTATTATTATTATTATTATTATTATTATTATTATTATTATTGTATTCTTGGAACTACTTAATTATATAAAAACTACTTTCTATTTTAATTGTGGGTTATTTGGATTGTTGAAATCTGTCTAAGGCGGGATTTGGGCTCTGGACAACGTCGATCCTAACCTCTCCTACCTGGGATCTCATTGATCCAAGTAATCTACTATTATTATAATTATTTTTGAAAATTTAATTTATATAAAAACTACTTACTAATTAATTCTCATTGATCTCATTGTTGTTAATTGTTACTTTGTTATTGTCAGTTGTGTTATTATTATTAATTAATCATGGCATCAAACCAGAACGTTTCCTCCTCCTCTAGAAAAGCCAAGTCAAAACGTAGGGAATCACCAAACCCAAACACTTCAATGTCTATGCCCCCCCCCCCCTAACATGCCCTTTCCCTCTTCTATTATGCCCTTTCCAAACACTTCCACCCCTTTCTTTCATCCCCAAAACACGGGAGGGCAAGAACAAATGGATGATATGGCTCCTTGGACCCAATTTCAACAAACCCAATTTCAACAATATGAATTTCCTTTTCCTCCTCCTCCTCCTCCTTCCCAAGGTAAAACACAAGCCTCCGGGTCGAGTGAACCATCCACCCAAAATCCTAACATATTAGAGTGGTGTATCGAAGAGGATTTTGCTCAAACCAAAAGAAAGAGTGAATGTTGGGCACATTATCAATTAAGTAAAGATGGAAAAAAATGCAAGTGTCGGACTTGCGATAAAATTTTCTCGGCCGATACTAAGGGAGGGACGGGACACCTTACTAGACATACAAAAAAATGTGGTGGACCATCTAGTGATCCAACCCAACCTAAAATTTCTCAATTCCATCCACAAGGTTTCATTTACAATTACGAGAGAGATAGGGATGAACTTGGGAGAATGATTGTACATGCAGAACAACCTTTTCTTTTCGCCGAAAATGATGCCTTCAACAACTATATTAACCGAGCACTACAACCAAAACACAAAAAAATCTCCCGAAAAATCGTTCGATCTGCTTCCATGAAGACTTATCTAGAGTACAAATTGAAATTAGTAAATGAATTAGCTAATCTTCCTAGTAGAGTTTCTTTAACCGCCGATGCATGGGATGGTGGGTACGGACTTCACTATTTATGTGTTACTTGTCATTGGTTAGATAATGAGTGGATGTTACAAAAACGCATCATTCATTTCAAAATGCTTGAATACCCTCATACCGGTTTTAACATTTCACATCATTTAATGGAAGCTATTGATGCATATAGTCTTAGGGATAAAATCATGTCTATGACTTTCGATAATGCAACTTCTATGACATATAGTGCGAATTTGGTCAAATCTCAATTGAACGATGTTATATTAGATGGAGATGCACTTCATGTTAGATGCATTTGTCATGTTCTTAACTTGTCTGTGAAGGATGGAACACAAGCAATTGGTCCATTTTATCACAAAATAAGGAATGCTATTTGCACTATTAATAGCTCTAACATGAGATATCAAGAATGGAAAGGTTTTTGCAGGAAACAACGGATAAAAACCATAAAAATAGCACCGGATTGTCCAACTAGGTGGAACTCCACCTATGAAATGTTGAGTCGGGCAATCGAGTACAAGGTTCATTTAACACTTTTTTATAATATGAAATTTCCACAAAATGCTTTACTTGAAGATGATTGGGCTAATTGTGAAAAATATATGCAGTTTTTACAATTACTATATGGTATGACACATTGTTTTTCTTCTGTATATAATCCTTGTGCTCATTCTTTTCTTAGTAATGCATGTTTACTTGCACAACTTTTTGCGGAACACCGATCACAACATGTTTATCGTGGATATCTTCCATCCATGGAGGATAAATGGCGTAAATATTACACCGATATTCCTATGATTTATATTTTTGCTTCTATTTTAGATCCTAGACAAAAATATGATGGCACCTTTTTATTAATTGATATTTATTATAGTAACATGAATTTTGAAGATGATGTTGAAACTTTTAAGAATAAGGTGACGGATGAGTTTTTTAATTTATATAATGTTTATGAAAGTAAATATGGAACCGTGTCTCGATTTGCCCCTTCTCAAACATCCAAAAATGTAAGTAAACGGACCAAAGGTTTATTTGCACAAGCTGCTAACTTGATGTCTAAGTATTCAGGTACAGAATCATCATCATCTAGGAGAACACAAAGTGATGTTTCGGAGTTGCAAATGTACTTAAGTTACGACTTCATGAAAGGCATGGACGATGAAGAGAAGTTTGGCCTCGACATCCTCGATTGGTGGAAATCACAAGCCATGAAACATCCAATTTTGTCGGCAATGGCTCGTGATATTTTTGCTATCCAAGTCTCCTCCGTTGCTTCCGAAAGAGCTTTTAGTGCGTCGGGAAGAGTTCTAGACGATAGAAGAACAAGACTAAAACCCGAAACACTTGAAATGTATGTTTGCTTCAAGGATTGGTTGGATGCCGAAACTCGTTCTCAAGATCGTACTTATGCACAAAACGACGACGATGAAGGAACGTCGACTTCTTTTAGTTCTCATACTTCTCAATCCACTCAATTGGCGGATGAACTTGAACCTCTAGGAGACGAAGACGAAGATGAAGACGAAGGCGAAGACGAAGACGACCAATAATAATTACATGATTACATATTTACATTATACACTATTGTATTCTTTTTGTATTATCGAACTTCGTATTCCGTATAATAAATGAAGTTATTCAATATTCATACACTATTGTACGATTTTTAATTATCATTACTTATTTTGTAATTTTGTATTATTGAATTATCGTACATTCGTACCGGCTACCGTCATATAATAAAATAAGTTATTCTTCAATTTTTTGTGTTTTCGGATTATCGCACTAGTATTTTTTTTTATTATATGCATTTTTGTTTTTAATTGGTTTTTTTTTTACATTTATTTATTTTTTTTTTAAAAAAAAAATAAAATAAAATAAAGGTCGGCACGGTTTGGCCCGCGGCCCGGCACGGCACGGCCCGCTAGGCACGTGGGCCGTGCCGTGCCGTGGGCTGGGGTGTGCCAATTTCAGGCACGGCACGGCACGGCCCGCCGCGGAGCCGGCACGGCACGGCCCCCACCCCGGCACGGACGGCCCGCGGCGGCACGGGCACGGCCCGTGCCCATGTTTACTTTGACAACTTATATATATATGGAAAACAACTTCTCCCAAACGCTCTCTTCTCTCTCCTCGGATAGAAAAAAAAAAACCCTCCTGTAAACCTAAGTGCTCGCCGGTGATCCGACACCGCAGCTGTTTCTCCGGCGAGTGTCCTCCTTTTTCTTCTCTTTTCTCTTCTGTTCCTCCTCTTCTAATCTGTTGTGAGGATCGACGAGCCGCCCCTCTTCCGCTATTATTTCTCTTCTCCGATCTTCTTTCCCCTTCACGATTTGCTATTTGGCGTCTTCAACTCCTAGGCGACACCCTCATCTTCTTATCTTAAAAACCTATTAATTTCAGTTTAGAAGGTGTTTTTGTGACTCTTATTCCGCCTAAGAAGACTTAGAGTAGCCCTTGTATACCCACCTTAGAGAGGAAGGTTCACGTTCAAAGGATTTCGCCGGCGAAACAAGTGGTCTAAGGAATAAGCCTAACGCCGCCGTCAAAGGTCATTAGTAATTTTGACTGTGACGGAAACGGTAAAGTTAGGGTTAGGGTTTCATGGGTCCTTGCGCTGGAGGGCTAGGCCTAACGCCGCTGTTAGGATTGGTTCGTGACGAAAACAGTGAATTCAGGGTTAGGGTTCTGAGATTCTTTGCTATTATGGTTTCGGAATTTGTGTTTGAAAGGTGCTCTCTGATTTGGTCTATTTACCTAAGTATGTAATTTCTTCTTGTTATTCAGAGTTTGCTTTATTTTTAAAGTTATGTATGGTTTATTTAAGCCTCTCTTGGTTGTTGTCCTGTATTTCTGGTTGTTTTGGCTATATTTTATTAGATGGTTGTGTGCGGAGGGAGTTTGGATCCTTTGTTAAGGGATTTGGTTTTGTTGTAGTGTTTAGAGAGTTAACAGGGGTTATCGTTGTTTGGGGACGAACAAGAAGTTGACCATGGCTAGGGTGAAGTGTGTGTTATGGTGGAATGATTATGGTTGTCATTTTGCTCCCTTCTTTGTAGTGATCATTGTGATCATTACTCTTGAAATTTTCTATCCGAAGCAGCCCCCAAACTTTGTTTTGGGGTTTCTCGAGTCTTGACGTTGTCAAAGCTTTCTTGCCAACAAGAACATCTTATGAATGAAAGGTCACAAGTCCAAGTGATCGGTTTGATGGCCTTACTTGGTGATAAGTTGATCCCACTAAGTAAGGTTGAACTAGCCATGATTGTACGATTTCGGTACTCTTTGCTCTCTTTGTGTTTTGAAGGTATCCGCTCTTGGGCCTATAAAGAGGTCCTAATCCACAACATGTTTATTTTGTTTGTTGTAAACTCTGATTTATTAATATAATTTGCTATTGTTAAAAAAGAGAAGAAAAAAAAAAAAAAAAAAAAAAAAAAAAAAAAAAAGCCATATCATGTTTACTCACGAGGATCTACAAGACCGGGATTGGAAACTTAAGTCAAAATTCCTTTTGAAATTCTGAATCTTCAACTTATAATATGCTCAAACTTTTTTTTTTTTTTTGACCCATATAATATGCTCAAACTTAGAGAGGCAAAAGTCACTTTAACAATTTTGAAAACAGTGATGAATTAAATCAATTTAGCTAAAGGAAAAAAAAAAGAAAAAGAAAAAAAATCAAAAGAGGTTTTTTCCAACATAAATGGAACTCCGTAATTAATATACCATACCATACACTCATGTCCTAACGGTTTTTCAAACATGAAAATCAAGGTATGAGGAAAAGATATAGGAGAAAAGAGGAGTCGTGAGCAAAAAAAAATGGCACTAAGCTAGCTACATCCACTTGGATGTGTATAATTAATCATGTTTCCCGGAGAATGTTTAATGATGATTCAACTAACATTATACAAGTATTAGATTTATGTATCTGTGCCTTGACTTATTTGGGCTAATAGACCAATTTGGAAATTGACTTTTAGACTCACTTATGTACTCCCTATGTCTTTATTATTTCAACCTAGCTACTTTAAATTTTTGTCTTTCAAATAAATTTTAAATGCGAAAACAAATGGAGATTGAGGGGTGTTATGGTATTGACTTACAATCTATTACTTCCTCCGTTATATTAATATTGGACTTTTTGTACTATTCATCACTCTTGTTTGATCATATAATATGATTTAAACATTAAGCAAAATATAGTCATGTGGAATCTTGTTGGATTTGTCTCATAAAATAGTTTCGCAATATCAACTTTTTATAATTTTTTAGGAAATTTTGAGTTTTGCTACCATCAAAACAACCTCTATTGACTTTTGCTATCTGTCTAAAATTTTATTTTATTTTACTACCTTCAAAAGTCACATAATATAGTTTTTGCTACCACTTAACAGAATTCGTTAAGAGTTCTGTTAAGTGGGCCCAATATCTCATTAAATCATGATTCAATTTATTAAAAAAAATGAAAAAAAAAAAATCTCAGCCACCCCTCCCCCTCCCCATGCTAGCTGCCGGTGCCCAAACGAACCCCCGGCGCCGGTGACCCCACCCTCACCCCCTCCCTTTCCCACATCCCCTCTTCATTACTCCCTCTTGAATTAGGCGAACAAAGCTTCTTCTTATTGCTACTCTCATCCATCAAAATCTGAGAATTCACCCCCAAAAATTGAATTGGGGTTAGTCTCACTAGCGTTGCTGAGATTTTTGTTGTATCGTCGGCGGTAGTGGCGGCGGCATAGGAGTTTTTCTCGTCTCCTTCACTTTCGGCAGGTTTGGGTCTTGATCCACATCGCAGTTAGATCACTGTCACCGGAAACAGCAGGAGTAAAACCCAAAACAGAATCCGAAACAGGCCACGAACAACCTGGGTCATTGGGCAGCAAGGTGGGGGGAAAGGGAGGGGGTGGGGTCACCGGCGCCGGGCGTTCATGTGGGCGCCGGCAGCCGACACGGGTGGCCAATGGATCGCTGACAGGATGGCAGGTGGCTAGGATTTATTTTTATTTTTTTAAAAGTTTTTTTTTAAATTTTTTTAATAAATTAAATTATTATTTAATGTGATATTGTGCCCCACTTAACTGAACCCTAACGGATTCTGTTAAGTGGTAGCGAAAATTATATTTTATAACTTTTGGTGATAGCAAAATAAAATAAAATTTTAGATGGGTAGCAAAAGTCAAAGTAGGGTGTTTTAGTGGTAGCGTATAAAATATGTTTTGGGATACGTAATTTCATCCTTGTTGCAATATTAATAGAACGGAGGAAGTATATATTACTTCGTTTTTTTTTTTTTTTTTTTGCTCCAAAATTTATTGTTAGAACATAAAATTAAAGTTTAAGAGAGAAAGTGTGCAGATGAAGGTCATGTTCAGTTCAGCTTAATTTCAGTTCAGTTCAACTCCAATCAGTTCAGTTCAACTCCAATCAGTTCAGCTCCTAATTTCCTTCTCTCATAAAATATTCATTTCAGATCTATTCAGTTCAGTTCAATTCAGTTCAGCTCCAATCAGTTCAATTCAGCTCCAATCAATTCTGTTCATTTCAGCTCAGTTTAGTAAATGTGATCAGGCCCGAAATAGATAAGAATGTAGGTGAGTGACAGGATAAAGTCGTATCTCCTAATCAAAAGAATTACCTAAGTCCTCTAACTAAAGTAGATAGGAAAGTAGGGTCGAATCACATTGAAACAAGTCAATTTATTCCTAATTAATTAAAATAATCTAAATTATTAAGTAACCAAATTGTTGTTGTAAAAAGAATTAAACTAAGGGGATTAAAGTAAGGAGAAATCAATTAATAAAGACCTAGGGTATAGGTTCACCAATAAATAATATTCCAGGGTAAAACATAATAATCAATCATCAATGCATCAATTAACCAGATCATAAAGGGCTTTCGCTACGTATTACAATCACAGAGTTAATCTACCGGTATTAAATCGCATCTCTCGAATCTTGACTTAACCATTTATAAATTAATCTACCTATTGAAACTAAGCCTAAAGATCAATTCTCATTTCTCGAATCTCGAATCAATATTGCAAAACTCATACAATTAAACCAGGCCTAATCTAATTGCATAGCATTAAATTAATCAATAGGAAATTAATCAAGCATTGACAATCAACAATAATAAATTACCCCTTCATATTATTTATGGATCCCCACAAACCCTAGAAAGAAAACTACTCACACATAATTAAATCTAAACTAATCAAAGCAATTAAGCAAAACATGATGAACAAAAGCAAATAAATTACTGAAATAAAAAGGGAAGAAATTGTTACCAAAGTTAACGAAAATAATGAATTGAATTAAATCAAGAGTTGTGAAGAGAGAAACAAGAGAGAAAGTAATACTAAGAGTTTAATTAAGGGGAGAGAGTGAAAGAGAGTGAGAAGTCCCCTTCAACTCGATTAATAAAAACGTACTTATACTAAGCTAGAAAATCCTAAGCTAAAACAAAGTAAACTGACCCTAATCTTCCTCCAGAAACACGCGCCCGGTCGGGCGAAGCACCGCTCGGTCGAGCCCGCCTTTTTCATCATGGACGCTTCTCTTGCGCCCTGTTGGGCGCGAGCTCGGGCAAAGGGCAGCTTATTCCTTCTTCCGCCCCGCCCGGTCGGGCGCGCCTCGGGGCGAGGATGCCTGACCGGGCAAGGCCACTTGGGCACTTCTTTGGACTTCGATTGGGCCTTGATACTTAACCCAATCCGAATTTCCTCTAAGGGGCTTGAATACTCGGTGTCCAATGCCTCGGTTTCCCAAATGTCGAGCCCTTAATCACCGGTTTGATGACTCTAACCGGCCTTGGGCTACGAAAGATGGTCGTGCTCTTCCAATGCTCGTAGTTGCTCCAAATAATCCCGGAAAAATGCTCCAAGTGTGCAATTTCCTACAAAACTCAACCAAAACTACGAAAATACTAGAAAACACAAATTAGTAATAAAAGTGGCTCTAAAGAGCCAAAAACACTACTAATTATGACCAAGGGACGGGGGTAATTCACTATACAAAATAGACATATCAGTGAGTTCAAGAAAAAGGTGAATTGAGTTAAAGGATGGCGAAAAAACGTACGTATATGAAAAATTGATAAGGTGCGATAACAAAGATTGAGTCTTACAAAAGTTGACTAAAATAATATAGAGTAGATTTGGCAAAGCTGACCTATACGGCTATACCCAATCATCCGACCCAAAATAACTGACTCAAGACCCAATCTAGACTTAATACAATGACTTGAACCATATCCGAAACCTACAATGACCCGACCCAATCTAAAGTGGAGTTAACCTGCTTTTTAACTCGATACCTAAAGTGATCGAACCCAAATTTACCCAATTTGCAGTTACCCCAAACGCAAAATGATCTAACTTGACATGGATTTAACCCGAACATACTATTTGAAAATAACCTGAACTTTTATATCTTTTATTTTGTAATGTGTAAGTGTAATGGATCTAAGCTTGACCCAAATTCTCATACCAAAATGAGTTTGTCTATAGATTCTGACCCGAAATGAACTAACTCGAACTTGAATCAAGTCTCAACCTGGTACCCGACCCGACCCAATTATATAGTCTCAAACATACCTAAAATCCGAAATAACCTAAAGCGATTGTACACCAGATACTTTGGTGCTTATTTGGTTGGAAGATATTTTCCTTGGAAATATAATGGAAATTCCTAATCAATAGCTAAAGTATTAGGTTTGGTTAGAAATTTCCTAGGAAATGAAATTTCCAAGGGGAATGTAAATTCCCACATAGAATGGGAAATAACTTACCAAGCCCCCCTACCTGAGTGAATTCCTACAATGCATAAGATATTATTTCCTAAGAAATACTAATTCCCACGATGTCAACCAAACACTTTTGCATAATTTTTATGCAATTAACAAGGGAAAAAACTTCCCATAATATTTAATTTCATGTGAAAAATTTACATGTTGAATCAAACAAACAATTAATTAACCAACTCAAATGATTTTATTGTAAAGTTGAGTGTCAAAGATTTAGGTTTCGTACTTGCGGTAGCGGGTAGCTTTTAGTGGTCGAGTAGGAGGTAAATGTTAGAGTAGCGAGTAGCAGTAAATTAGTAATGGATAGAGGTTAGATATCAAGGTAAAAATTAATGGTATGAGTGTTTGGCAAAGATAAATGTTGAAATGTTGAAATGTTGAAATAAAGTAAAAATACATGCATAATATTTTAAAAGTTAACAAAATTTGTTAAAAGATACCTGCTACCTTTTAAATGCTAATATTATTAACGTTTGACAAAATTTAGTTACACCTACCTCTATCACTAAGCGCTACATGAATTTTGATATGTCTATTTTATAGAGTATTTTACCCCCGTCCCTTGGTCTTAATTGGTAGTGTTTTTGGCTCTTTAGAGCCACTTTTATTACTAATTTGTGTTTTCGTAGTTTTGGTTGAGTTTTGTAGGGATTTTCACTTTTGGAGCATTTTCCCGGGATTTTATGGAGTGACTACGAGCATTAGAGGAGCACGACCAGTTTTCGTAGCCCAGGGCCGGTTAGAGTCATCAAACCGGTAATTAAGGGCTCGACATTTGAGATACCAAGGCATTTAGACCGAGTATTCAAGACCTGAAGAGGAAATCCAGATTGGGCCAAGTTACGAGCCCAATCGATCCAAGAATGTGCCCAAGTGGCCTCCCCCGACCAAAGAGGTCCCGCCCGAAGGCGCGCCCGGCCAGGCGGGGCGGAAGAAGAAAAGAAGCTCTTCGCCCGAGCTCGCGCCCGGCCGAGCGCGAGAGAAGACTTATCATGCAAAAAGGCGAGCCCGATCGGGCGCGTGTCTTGAAGAGTTTGTTTCTGACGATTTTTACTTAGTTTCTAATTAGGATTTTTAGAGCTTAGTATAAATACGTTTAGGGGTGTTTTTATTCGACTACTCTCGATTATTATCTCTTTTATCTCTCTTTTACCTCTTCCTTTAGATTTTCTCTCTCTACTTAGTTTTTCTTTCTCTCTCTAAAACTTTACTCTTTGTTCTTAATTCAACTCATTATTTCCGTTAACGTTGGTAACGATTTTTTCTTTATTAATTTCAGTAATTTCATTTCTTTATTTCATCATGACTTGTTTAATTGCTTTGATTAGTTTAGATTTAATTATGCATGAGTAGTTTTCTTTCTAGGGTTATGGGGATCCATAAGTAATATGAAGGGGTAATGTATTGTTGTTGATTGTCAATGCTAGATTAATTTCCTATTGATTGATTTAATGCTATGCAACTAGATTTGCGTAGATCTTTTATGTATGACTTTAGCAATATTGATTCGAGATTCGAAAGATGAGAATTGATATTTAGGCTTAGTTTCAATAGGCAGGTTAATTTATAAATGGTTAAATCGAGATTCGAGAGATGAGATTTAATACCAGTAGATTAATTCTGTGATTGTAATACGTAGCGAAAGCCCTTTATGATCTGATTAATTGATGCATTGATGATTGATTATTATGTTTTACCCTGGAATGTTTTTTATTGGTGAACCTATGCCCAGGCTTTTAATCCTTGATTTTCTCTATCCCTTAATCTTGGTAGTTTAGTTTCCCTATGATTATATTATTTTGTTACTTAATAATTTAGATTGCTTAGATTAATTAGGAATAGAAAGACTTGTTTCCCTGTGAATTCGACCCTACTTCCCTATCTATTTTAGTTAGTGGTTTTAGGAATTACTTTTGATTAGGTGATACGACTTTGGCCTGTCAAATTATTACCTTACCAAATATAATTAGGGGTCGTTTGGTTGGGGGTATTCATCAAAGGGAATGGAAATCAACTGCCCTGATTCCCTTTGTTGTTTGTTTGACATTTTTTTTCCAATCCCTTTATCCTCTCCATTACCGTACCTCAAATCCTTCCAACTTCATTCCCCGCCGCCTAGGTTTTTCTATTCCCTTTCCTTAGCCACCACAACACCACCATATCCAAACCAGCCACCAGCATCCTACCTTATCCCCACCACCCAACCACCATCGCCACCCCTCCACCATCCCTCGCCGGAGCTCCCCCGCCCACCGAGACGGGGGAGCTCCAGCGATGGGCGAGGGTTCATTTTATTCCGATTACCCCGTGCTAACCAAACGACCCCTTAAATTTTTCCTACTAGTGGTTTAAATGCTAACGCTACCTAAAACGGTAGTGCCAATTAGGGCCTTAATGTAGAGGTAAGCACTAAGTAGTTAGAGGTGGATGCAAGCATGGGCGGAGCTAGGGCCTAGGGGGCTGGCAGAGGCCGGGCCCCTGTAGCCCAATCCCACGGCCCTTATTTTTTTTAATATGGCCCCTGTAAACTTTTTGGTTATATATTATTCAACTCCTTTATATTACATGTGTTTACTCTTGGTCTAGTGGTAAGTCTTTGTAATTTCGCTTAAGGGACGCAGGTTTGAGCCTTCAAAGCTCAAAAATGGTTTTTTTTTTCTTTTTAATTTTTTAATTTTTATACAATATAACTTTCCAAACTCTTCAGTTTCCAATTTCCAATTTCCAATAAATCCATCACTTCATCAGTTCATTGTTCGCATACTTCATCTTCTACTTTTTTTAATTCCCCCCCTAATTTAGTTAACCTTTCTTCAATTTCTCTTCAATATCAAAATTCAATTTTCTATATTCAAACCAATTCTCAAGAGGATCATAATTCCAACCCTAGAAATTCACCTTAATTTAATTGGTATTTTTTTTCTTCCTTTATTTTAACTAGTTTCATTCATAATTGTTGTTTTGGTATGATACTACTCCTTCCGTGTTTTTTTAAGTGACACACTTTGACCGACACGTAGTTTTATGAGATTTTATTGACTTTAATAAAATAAGATGTTAGTGGGGTAGGTTCGAGGAGTGAGAAATGATAAAATAAAAGAATGTGAGAGGAAGTGGGGACCATGAAAGGAGTAAGAAATGATAAAGTAAGAGATAGTGGGGTGAAGATATATTATTAAAATGTAAGGAATTTCTAAAAGAGGAAGTGTGTCACTTAAAAAAAACGGCCGTTTAAGGAAAGTGTGTCACTTAAAAAAACACGGAGAGAGTATGATGTATGTGACTTTTTTCTGTAAATTTTGTGAGAAATTTGTTTGATTAATGACTTTGCCCCTTTTTAGGGTCTTTAATAATGCTCAATTGCTTATACTGCTAATTTATTTTTCAGTAATTCTAAACATAATTGAATAATTGATTATAATCTTGCAAGGTTTAACAACAATGATTGATAAATTAATTGATAATGTTGTATGTGAAATTGAGTATTTTATAAAGTATAAACAAGTAGTAGTAATATAGTATGTAGTTGCGTCAAAAAAAAAAAATGTAGTATGTAGAATGTAGTATGTAGTCGCTATTGCAGAACTATAGAGCAAATTAATTGATAATGGTAATTGGTAAAATGCATTGTTTTATTGATTGAATTTTTTTTTTTTTTTTTTGGTTGTTATGTCTATGTTAAGGTTAAATTATGAAGACAAGAACATTGGATTTTTTTTATCAAAAAATTAATACTAGGAATGCTAACGTGGAAGATGATTTGACTCCCGAAAATACTATGATGCAAGAAGATAATGATCAAAACCACGAGACAAATAAAAGAACCATGGAACCAAACTCAGAAATCCAACCTCATAAAGTCCAAAGAATGGATACCTTGGTAGAAGATAACCCATATGATTTCGCTAGTTTGAAGTTCGTAGGGTACAATTAAAATAGAATTATTTATAATGTTACTTAGTTAGTACCAAGTGGAATTAAAATATTGGTTTTTGAAGTATATTTGAATATACATTTTTGTTTTTTGAAGTATATTTTGGATATATACTTTTGGTTTTAAATTTTTTGGTCGGTTGGTCCCCGTGGATTTAAAATCCTAGCTACACCTCTGGATGCTGTATAAGTAAGTGGGGACCTAATCCCGCTTGAACATTTACAAAGAAATTTTTTTCCCTATAAAATTAAGTTTTTGCCTTAAAAATTGAGTTTTTCTTTCATAAAAATTCCCTATTTGATCCCCTAAAATTTATCAAATGTATTTTAATCCCATTAAATATTTTTTCTAGATCCGCCACTGTCGTTGTCGTTTAATGTACTAATGTATGAAACGTAATGTCGTGGGCTAAAAATGAGCAAAAAGGAAGTCACATAGAAGAAGTCCAATTAACATCCAAAGTTACAAGTAGTAGCACGGCAACGTTGACCAATACATTATTTTATAAACGCTTTAAATGTCGGCAATAGCATCCTCTAAGAAATCGACGCCTAAAACTACGGTGAAGATGACGACATAAGTGTCAACATCAAAGCGCCGGCTTTTAGCCTCCAATATTTGTCGGTTTATTATCCATTTTCTCACTCTACAAAAGTCTCGTTATAATGATCAAAGCTTACTACCGTAATAGATTTGGATTCTCTTTCCTAGCTCCTACGTGTCATTCTAGGCATTTGACGCGTGGCCTCCAACATTCATCCACTTATACTTACACTTGACGTTTTTGGTTTTGGATAAGATTGACCTAGTCACTTATTAGTGTAAGTTTTGGTTTGGTCATTTGGATTATTAAAGTACTTCAAAGTTTCAAACGTGCATACCTTGAAAAGGATTAAGTTAATGAAAAATGGATGAATAAAACACAATAATACTATAGAATTGTTGAGATCAATGTCGTTTTTAGATTATCATGAGTATTTCATTCGTTTCACAATACTACCTCCGATTTTTTTTAGTTGTAACTTTGGGGTATTATTTGAGAGATATAAAATATTCCAAAGTTGTAACTAAAAAAAATTAGAGGTAGTAGACTATTGTGTGGTCCAAATATTGTATTAAGTTGCTATTTTAATTAACTTTTGTGATTATAATCTTGTGATTAAACTATTGTGTGGTCCGTATTATTTTATAATGAATGGTAATGCTATATATAACCCTAAGGGCTATATATAAGTATTTAATAAACTCTTGAAAATTATATAAAATTAGAAATTCATGACAAAAACAAGCATAAATGTGTAATTAGTGTTTATATTTTTATGATTTCCTAAACAATTTTCTAGTGTATCTTTAATGCTTATGTGTAGCCCTAAGGGTAATGTATAGCATTTTTCCTATGATGAAAGTGAAGTTGGTTGAAGAATAAAAAAAAATGAAAAACCAAAAGTGAGTATAAGTGGAGATGAGAGAAAATAAGAAAAATATTAAAATATGATATGAGGAGACTTAAACCTCGTTCTCTTCACCTTATTTTTTATTGAACTGAAATTATTTTTACTGAACTGGAATTATATTTGCTGAAGTTAAATTATTTTTACTGAACTGAAATTATTTTTGCTCAACTGAAATTATTTTTACTAAATTTCTATTATATTTCTTTTTTAAAGTTACTGATTTTTACTAAACTAAAATTATTTTTATTGAACTGAAATTAATTTTACTGAACTGAAATTATTTTTACTGAATGTTATTTTATTAAGGTGAAGTGAACAAGGCCTTATAATGAGGAGGGAAATAGTAAATATTGTTAAAAAAAATTTTAAAAAAAAAATAAAATGAAGTAAGTAATAAAATACAGCTACAAAAGGAAAGTAGAACACAAGGAAAAAAATACGAAGGGAGTATGTATTTAATATTGAAAAATGTTATACATACCTATATTGGAAAATATTATACATAATATTTAGAGCTACATATAAGAAGCTAAAAATAGAAAAAAAAAATGAAAATATAACATTAGGCCCTATTCACTTCACCTTAAAAAAAATTCAATATAAATAATTTCAGTTTAGCAAAAATAAGTTCAGTTCAGTAAAATTAATTTCAGTTTAGTAAAAATAAGTAACTTTAGGGAAGAAATATAACATAAAATCAGTAAAAAATAAGGCCCCGTTCACTCCACCTTATTTTTGCTGAACTGATATTATTTTTACTGAACTAAAATTATTTTTGCTGAACTTAATTATTTTTACCAATTTTATGTTATATTTCTTCTTTGAAGTCACTGATTTTTACTGGACTGAATTTATTTTTATTAAACTGAAATTGTTTTTGCTGAACTGAACTTATTTTTACTGAACTGAAATAATTTTTACTTAATATTATTTTTTAAGGTGAAGTGAACAGGTGTAGGGAGTATTTCAAGCATCACACACTTGAGCCCCACTGTGATCATACACTTAAGCATGGTGGCGTCCAAAGGGAAGGAAGGTAGAGCAAAAGAGTCGCCAACAAGTTTTAGGAACTTGTAAACTGTTCACATGGTGAAGGTTACACCCCTTCACGATCCATGAGATCGCTAACTCCATAGTGGTCCTGAACCATGAGTGGATATTCGGGGATGAAGGTACAAATCCAACCCAAAAGAGATTGAACCTCCCCTAAATAGGCCTCTACTTTATTCTTCTCATATTCATATGCGCTTTTCGATCAACATACAATCAATATATTAATCATAAACATGTTTAATCTATGTTGGTTGAATATTAATGCACAAACAAAGTTAT
The DNA here is from genome assembly GCF_948465745.1 of Chenopodium album. Classification (NCBI taxonomy): domain Eukaryota; kingdom Viridiplantae; phylum Streptophyta; class Magnoliopsida; order Caryophyllales; family Amaranthaceae; genus Chenopodium; species Chenopodium album. The sequence continues at coordinate 22,336,181 of NC_137846.1, read as the reverse complement.
TATTGGCGATCACTTGAATTAAAATCATATTAGCCTAAATAAAATTATTAATTATCTTATTAAGCATGATTTCAATTAACAAATTCCCTTTAAACCTGCAAGAGAGGGCGTGATCAAGCAATAACAATAATATATCAAGCAACATAATAATATTAACAAATAATATATAAATTATTCGTCAATTAACAAATAACGTAAAGATAATGCGTAAATTAACAAATAATATGAAACAATTCGTTAATTAACCAATTACGTGAAATTATATATATAATTTGACACAACAAATCATCATCATCATAACAATATTCTCATCAAAGCATAATATTAGCAAGATCCTAGACATGATACTAAAAAAGATTAATAACAAATCCTAGCATGTCATTAAACAATAAAGATCAAAGTTTTAGCCCTAACATGATACTAGAGACATACATGAAATAAGAAATAGGAAGCAACTTAATCATGATACTAGAAATTAAAAATAATCTAAGCATGATTTCTATATCAAATTACTTAATTTGATGTCTCGTATCTCTTTTTATCAAAACAATACACACGTTAGTAACTTTAAGAAATATTAAATCAAACAATTTATTTAAATAATTGAAATAGGGATTTGGACCAAACCCTCAAAAATTATCAACCTTTCACGTCTAGGGTGAAGGCAACTTCGAGCTTGGCTAGGTATGTCTAAGTTTCGTGATGGAGGAATATTGTATGAAAAGGCAAGACTTAGAAAGAGAGAGGGAGAGAGAGAACAAGCTTCTAGATTAGAGAGAGAATAGAAAGATGATAGTTGGTTAGTAAAAATGGAGGAAAAAGACCCTATTTATGGAGAAAAACGACCGAAAATGATCAAAAAAGAATTAGAATTCGAATCGGAATAAAACTGATCTGTCGCGGCGCGATAGGATTATCGCGTCACGATAAGACAGTTTTTTAGGGATTTTGTTTTTATCATATCTTTTGATCCAAAAGTTGAAATAAGGCATATAATATGTTTTTGGAAAGCTCTTGAAATCTACTTTCCAACCCAATTGAAATTAGATTAAAATATTTTGCAGAATAAAAAATATAGCCAAAATAGTGGAAGGGTGTCAGTTTTGGAAAGAGTTTCGTGTTTCTTTTATATCTTTTTTGTTATAGCTCGGAATTAATATTATAATATATCATTGGAAAGATAATTTCAAGGGCTATCCAACCATCTAAGATTTGGATAAAATTATGAGGCATGAAAATAATATTTGATTATCTTTTAACGTCTTTCATTTCGAATAAAATTAGGACTTTCAAAAAGAGGAGTTTTATTCAATTTCAAATTCGTTAATCTTATCTTTTCAAAAAGAATAATTAAGATTAATGGACCCTCGACATGATCACTGGGTTGCACATCAAACTCGTTTAGACCTAATTTAGTATTTTGACCATAACTTCCTCGTTATAACTCGGAATTAAGCTTATAATATATCGCTAGAAAGGTCTTTACAAGCCCCATCCAACTATACAATTATTGGACCCTGATTATGGACTATACAAAATTGGATTGGACATTTTTCATAAATAGGATATGAAATGAATGATTTTCGAAAACAAAAAGAACTATTTTTATTAAAACATTTTAGAAAACAGAAGAATTCACGAGACTCTTCAACATTTCACATTACTTGATATCAATGACGTGAAAAGTACTAATCACTGGGTTTGGTTTTTAGGGAGACACAATCAGGTGTCTACAACAGGGCATAATTTTAGTTCAGCAAAAATAATTTCAGTTCAATAAAATTAATTTCAGTTCAGTAAAAATAATTTCAGTTCAGTAAAAATAATTTAAGTTCAGCAAAAATAATACAATTCAGTAAAAATAATTTTAGTTCAGCAAAATTAAGGTAAAGTGAACAGGGTCTAATTACACTAATTTGCGCGTGATTTTATTATGCATTCCTAAATTAATATCAAATTAGGAAAGATATTAAATACTTATTACTTGCCCTTAGGCTACATATATAGCATCACCCTTTAATATATATGGTGTTTTTTTTCCCTTTTTAATTACACCTTGTAATTTGCAAAAATATACATTTATTATTTTATTTTCACGTTTATAACATGGCTGATGATTGCTTAAATGGTTAAGTACCCATCCTTCTTTTAAGAGGTTGGGTGTTCAAATTTCCTTTTTCTTATATTTTTACATGGAGTAATGTTTGTTGATTAGGTGACGTAAAAGGGTTTACGTGGTAGAAAGACGTTCTTAGGAACGTCTTTTAATGTATTAGTATAGCACAAATTTTCATATATAGCTAGCCACACCGCGTGGTCGGGGTTACTCGATTGGTCAGAGGTTACTTAGTCGGTTAGGGGTTACCCGATCAGTGTTTTGGCGTGTTTCAGCTTGCTGCACGTTGTGGCTGACCACACCAAAAAAAAAACACTATTAGGGCCTATTCCGAGTTACTGAACTGAACTGACTAGGGTTAAACTGAGCTAAACTGAACTAAATAAAGCTGAATGAATTGTTTATGAGAGAAGGAAATTAGGCACAAAACTAAAGTGAACTGATTGGAGCTGAACTGAACTTAACTTAACTGAAATTAAGTTGTACAGAACAGGCCCTTAGTCTAGATACTCCATCCGTTTTTAAGTGTTTGTCCCATAAAGCGATAGAGTATGTCAAAACTTATTTTTCTTATCTAATCCAAAATAAGTAAAAATAATTTGAACTAAACATGACCTAATTAAGTTAAAGTGATGCAAATATTAACAAATATAAGGAGTATCATCTATATTTATTTATTATAAATAAATTTATTATTGAGTAAAGTTTCATGTTGTCAGATGTGTTAGTCAAAATAGAATATTTATCTAAAAAAAGGGAGTATTGCTCTATGCGTATTGTCACATCATTTACTCATCATGTTTTTTCAAGTGACCCATTTTGACTTTTGCACTATTTACATACACCGCTTTGACCCACATTTTTGCTTTATGTTCCCTCTATTTCAAGTTTCAGCTTGCCGCACGTTGTGGCTTACCACACCAAAAAAAAAAAAGCACTATTAGGGTCTGTTCCGAGTTACTGAACTGAATTGATTGGGGTTAAAATGAGCTAAACTGAACTAAATAGAGCTGAAATGAATTGTTTATGAGAGAAGCAAATTTGTCACTTAACTGAAGTGAACTGATTGGAGCTGAACTGAACTTAACTTAACTGAAATTAAGCTGAACAGAACATACCCTTAGTCTAGATACTCCAGTGTTTGTCCCATTTGAAGTTTTAAGAGGTTTCATTTTGTTTTCAAATTTTTTATAGCTCAAAATATAGTTATGTGATGTTTTATTAAATTCGTCTCGATTTTAGGTTTTAAATAAATTGGCTTGATGTATTTAATTGTGCTACTTGTAAAAGTAAATGGGCTAAAAAAATATAGAGGGCAATTTGACTTTTGTAATATTCATGTGCATTATCTGATTGATGTTTGTACTTTATTATATGCTTCCCTAGTTTTTTGACATTCCCTTCCTATCAAAAAAAAAAAAAAAAAAATTCCCTTTCTATCAGAATAATTGATATGTTCAACCTTTTTCACTCTTGTAATATCACATACTAATTTTGACCATTATTTTTAGTAACAATGACGGATTCGAGGGGTGGCCAGCCAGGGCATGACCTGCCCCATGATCCAAAATAAGAGTAATTAGTTTACGTTGCACATAGGTATGCTGGAAATAACTTGGTTGAGTTGGTTGGATCAGTAACCATGAGACTTGCTTAGAGTTCAAAACCTAATGCCCACAATTATCAGTTTTTTTTTCTCAATATTTAATTTGGTTACACGCTATTTATTACATTTATTGCTAAATGCTCAGCCTTTTTCTTTCTTTTTTTTTTCATTTAATTTAATTTAATTTATTTTATTTTATTTTTTTTCTTTGCTTTGCTTAAGAAAATATTAATATGTACTTGCAGTAATCTTTATTTCTTATTCTTTGATAAATGGGACTAGACCACGCCCGTCATAACTGTCCACTTTATACGACCAAGGAGGTTTCACCTCAAAACCATATGACAATGAGGACAATAGCCCCTTAACCATATAAAGTGGACACAATTATCTTCTTTTTTCAATGTAGGATACACATCCTAATACAAACTTTCACTTATAAACTCAATTAATGTGGGACAACACACCACTCACATGTGGGTTTTCTCATGGGCTCAACATTCTTTGTGGTAGAAATCTAAAACTAGATTAACATATATACTTTAGAGATTTGCCTCGGTCCAAATTTAATTTTTAGATCCGTCCTTGTTTGGTAATGCATTAAAAATAATTTTTTTGTCATAAAACAAGTTGTTTAATAGGTATTTATGTAAAGTTTTGTAAATTCACATATGTGACTTTGACAATCTTTTGTGATTTTTAATTAAAGAAAAATCTAGTCATGTAGGATCTTGTTAGATTTGTCTTGATATATATGTAATTTCAAAATATCTAAATTTTATAATATTTACTAAACAGTAATAAGATGTTAGTGGTCAAAGATAGATGTGTATTGACAAATGTGAAGATCCAGATGTTGTACTTATTAAAAAAACCAAAGTAAGTATAAAATTAAGTATAGTCATGTGAATATTTGTTAGAATATAGTCCACGTATAGCTTCTTAATACTTCTTCTATTTTTTAATCGCAATAATGTTGGGGATTTCATGCTTGGCAATGCACATTTTAGACCTTAAATATCTTAAATGGTGTTTAAGTATAATTATAATAAGCATATAGTATGAAAATTATTTGGAGACGAATCTACTAACAGGTTCCCACATGGTTATATTTATCCAATGTCTAAATCACAGAAGACAATCAAAAGAGTGTGTATGAATAGCATAAAATTCCAAATGTTTTTTTTAATATTTGTATCAATTTGACTGAAACATTGGTCGAACAAGACATAAATTTGACCATTAACATTTTTAATTGTCTATCCCTCTGCATTTAATAAGTGTTACACTTTGACCGGCATATAGTTTAGAGAAATTTAATTGACACATAGTTGGAGTATTAAAAAAAATTGTAAGAGAAAGATAGTGGGATTAGTAGTTTATAGAAAAGTAATGAATTTGAGGGGAAAAAATAATTAAAAAAAAGTAGGAGAGGGTTGGGTGGGGTCATAGGGATCATGAAAATAGAAAGATATAATATTAAATTGTACTAGCTTTTTGCCAAAAATAAAGTGTAACACTTAGTAAAACACGGAGGGAGTAGTGAAAATTGTGAACATTTAATTTAATTATGAAAACATACATTGTAACTAATTCGATGATATATTACATAATACGGAGTATCATTTACTCATTTTATAATAGTGAAAAAATCAAATCAAAGAGGATATGTGAATAGTATACAAGCGCTTATTTAGTTCTCTTTGTTTTTGCTTAGCTTATCTAATCTAAACTGATTTTTTTTTTCTTTTGATCTCATCTGATTGTGTAATTTTACTCAACTTTAATTTATGTGTACGCTAATCTATAAAAGGAAAAATGTATAAAGTAGGGGTCTTGTTAGATTCGTAATAGTGTATTTTATTAATATGTAAATTTCATAATTTTTTTCATTACAAAATTAAAAATACTTAGTGATAAAATGCTGCACATAAAACGATAGAGTATGTCAAAACTTATTTTTCTTATCTAATCCAAAATAAGTAAAAATAATTTGAACTAAACATGACCTAATTAAGTTAAAGTGATGCAAATATGAACAAACAGAAGGAGTATCATCTATATTTATTTATTATAAATAAATTTATTATTGAGTAAAGTTTTACATTGTCAGATGTGTTAGTCAAAATAGAATATTTATCTAAAAAAAAGGGAGTACTGCTCTATGCGTATTGTCATATCATTTACTCATCATGTTTTTTCAAGTGACCCATTTTGACTTTTGCACTATTTACATACACCGCTTTGATCCACATTTTTGCTTTATATTCCCTCTATTTTGTAATAATTGTATTATATTTTTTTAACTTGTTTTTTTTTAAATAATTGTCACACTTCCTTATTAAGTATGGACCACTAGGAATTGAAGCTTTGAGCTAAAAAATTTCAATTTGTAACTCCAAAATGAGATGAACATATTTCAATTTGTAACTCCAAAATGAGATAGAGAGATTAGCATGGTATGCTAAGAATCAAAGATGAACAAACATATTTCAATCTGTAACTCCAAAATGAGATAGAGAGATTAGCACAGTTACGGAGCCAGAATTTCCAAATCGGGGGGGGGGGGGGGGGGGAAATAGACATCGCATAATTTGAAAAAAATGTTAGGGAAAATAAATACTCAAATGTATAGATGACACAAATAATTATTATTCTTATTAAAGAGTTAAAGTTGTAAAAATCCAAAATAATTACTAAAAAAAAAAAAAAAAAGCATCTATCATATACCAACTCTTCCTTCAAAAATATTTGCTTTTGAGTTTAGAATTTAGGTTATCAAATGTATTTTCCCTTTTACAACCATAATTTGAGGGGTAAAATGCTACAAAAAGAATGGAACCTAGATCCTCTAAACAGTCACTCATTCCACTCACCAAGATGGCAACTATTGATTCTTACTACAAAGTTGCAAGTTTAATAATTAATCTTACTTTGTATTTGCTCAAAATGTTTAATGAAGGCAAAATATGAAGCGTCAGGGGTTTGATCCCGTGTACATTGGTATGCATATGACTCTATAAGAGTAACTTGAACCACCGCTCCATCTTACTTTTTAAGATAGTTTTCTGCCCACAAAAAAATTTATACCAGATTTTTTTTCCTAAGTGGGGGACAGCGGTCCCCCCTAGCTCCGCCTCTGGATTAGCATGGTATTCTGAGAATTAAAGATGAACATATTTCACCATTTTAGGGATTAGGTTTGGAAGATGTAACATTAAGCAAACAAAGGTGGGGTGGGGACGTTGGGTGGGGTGGGGTTTTTGCCAATGAGTCAACCTTTGCATAATTTGGGAACAAGCTAACCTTTTACTCCTATTTTCTCAAAACAAGCCTTTTTACGTACTAAAATCACCAATTCTTTTCCCTCACCACAAAACGGTGAAATCGACAGCCAAAGTCAACTGATTTTAGGCTGTTATAGAGGTGAGGGGATTAGAGCGGGTTGTTTTATGGGGTCGGGAGTGGTTGAGGGTCGGGAAGGGGGCTGGCGGTGGGGTGGGATGCGCAGGTAGGGTTGTACACAATTTGGTCTGAACCATAACCAAATCGGACCAAATTGCATTTTAGCGGTTTGGTTTGGTTTACGATTTATTAAAATATGGGTTGGTTTCGAATTTTTTGTAAATACGGTTTACAGTTTGATTTGGTTTTTCAAAAATTATAAACCAAACCAAACCATAAACCAATAAACCGTATTTTAATTTTTATATAATTTTTAAATAAATTAAAATAATTACTATATATTAAAATATAAATAATAATAAAATCAAAATACAACAGATATACGAGTAAAATCCTAGACTCCTTGGCACTCCCATAGTCCCATACTTCCTCTACTCTACTTGTGCTCACAATTTCAGGTTTGGTTACTTTTTTTTTTGTTTAACTGTTTACATTTCCATGAGTTGTTCAATAATAGACGGGCAAACATTACTAATGAATTGTTCTATAATTAACATTACTCTGAATTGTTCTATATTGTTCTACTACTTCTCATTAACATTACCATAGATATTTGAATTGTTTTGTAATTAACATTAGTAATGAATTGTTCTATATATGTTTTAATCGATTCAATATGTTTATTAATTTTTTTTTATTTTTTATTTGTTATTTTTAATTTTAGAATTTGTACAACAACGTCAAGTTTGGGAAAAATGATGTCTCATCATTAACTGCAAACCAAATCGCACAAAACCGCATTATTATGGTTTAGTTAGGTTCAGTTTCAATACTAATATGGTTTGGCTTGGTTTGAAGAATTGACCAAACTGTATTTTGCGGTTCGGTTTGGACTCAAACCGCACCAAACCAAACCGTGTTCACCCCTATGCGCAGGGGGTGGTGGTGGAGGCTGTTTTTTTAAAATTGTTTGTTAAAAAAAATTTTTTTTTCTTTTATTTTTTTTTCTTTTGTGAACCTAATATATTGATGACAGGTGGACATGGTGAACCCCATTCAAGAAATTTTTTGATTTGGGGTGAAAACCAATTTTCAATTGTCTTATTGGTGTTAAAATAAAACTTTTAAAGATGTAGAGGTAAAAGTTCTTGATTTCCCTACTTTTTCAAAAGTATGACTAAACTCTTATGAATAATAGTGTTGAGACAATTATATCCCTCAAAATATTTATTTACCCTTAAATGTATATGTTCTATTTTAATAAATAGTGTTGAGACAGTTATGCCCCTTAAAAATTATTTATATATTTATCCTTATTAAATACGGAGTAAATCCAAGTTATTTAGTGTAAGTAACATGAATTGTTCCCGTCAAAAAAAAAAAAAACATGAATTGTTACTCAAAGGGCACGCTGGTAATTTCGGTGGTGTTAGTAAGGGCAAAATTTTCAGTATTGGTTCATCATAGAAACAGAGGGTTTGCTTCCGGTGGTTAGAGGAAGCAACTTTCAATGGAGCTCACAACAACCAAGGTTCAATGGGGAAATTTAGTGGAACAAGACAACACCCCTACCATTTGGGGTTAACCTTGTTATTCTATTCTCTCTTTGTTTTTAGGGTTCTCGTTTAATTTGGCGCAAAGCCGCCAAAAATTAATATGTGATTTATACACACGGGTGTATAATGCTCATCCTACACCCGGATAAATAAAAAAAAAGGCGGAAAAAACATCCAGTGTTTCATAAAGAATATACATGTATTTGACAAAGAACATGTTTGTATTTGACAAAAACATGCATTACCAAAGAACATAAAGATATAATAAAAAGAACGAGATAAAAAACTTAATAAAATTTTCTGAAAAATTACACATTATTAACGGAAAAAATTTAGAGGTGATAAAAAATCGAGTAGGGCCGGGCCATATCATAATTTCTCGTGCCCAAACACGTAGAAAAGAGCGGTTTCGGGCTTTTTTCGAGCCCGGTTCCAGTTTTAACTAAAAATGCATTTTTAGGTTTGCCCAAACCCACCCTATTTCGGGCCGGATCGGGTCGGGATGCGAGTCATGCCAATGTTGTTCACCTCTTAAAAAATCCTTACCAAAGATATCATTTCCCTAAAAAATAGTTTTTTATCTCTCCAAAAAAAATTCAACTTCCCATAATAATTTAGTTTTTTTACTCTAATATTATTTTCAATTAAAAATAATTAAGATTTCAATATCAAATTTCAAAATAACATATGTTAAAAGAACATAATTTATATTTTAAAGTACATATAGTGAATATCTAAATAACACATTAATCAAACTCAAAGAACATACGATAATAAAATTAATTTAAATATAACATATGATAATAAAAATAGAATTTGGGCATCACTACAAGCTTAAAGAACATACACACCAAATTCAAAGAACATACTTTGTATTATTAAACCCCAAAAAAACATATATATTTATCAACATATGTTAAATAACATAAGTTATAATGTAAAGAACATATAATTTTACTCAAAGAACATATTAAAGGTATGTTCTTTGTCAAACATAGGTATGTTCTTTGTCAAACATAGGTATGTTCTTTATCCAACACTATATGTTCTTTCCGCCTTTTTTTGTTTATCCGGGTGCACCATGAGCATGGTGCACTCGGGTGTATTATCTAATTTTCACCAAAAATGGTCACGGAGGAAGAAAATGATTGTGGAGGAAGAAAATGGTTGCCGAGGAAGAAGAAGATAACGAGGAAGAAGATGATTCATACACCATTGATCCCTTCAACTGCAGATTCATACGCTGTCGCTCTGTAGTAAATCTAGGGTTCCGGTTGCTTTGTTGGGCTTCTTAGAGAATCTGTCACTGTACTGCAAAATTGTACACCGTACCAGTTGCGTCGTCGGTCGTGGTGGATTTGTTGGGCTTCTTGGTGAACTTATGCTTTCTCTCTCTTAGACAACTAGCAAACCCAGTGCTAGCAATAGAATATTATTAATCACGTGTTCTAAGGCAAATATTTACCACATTGCCATTTGAGTAACAACCTTTGTTTCTCATTATGAGTAACCTGGCAGCTCCTTCTATTTATTTTAGTTTTATGGATAGTGTTTAGAGAATTATGCCCCTTGATATGTGTATTTACTTATTAGCCCTTATTAATATTAATTATTTTTTTACTCTTAAGAATATATACCATAAGAATATTTGTTTACGTATTTTCGCTTATTAATGTTGTCAAAGTGCCAATAACTTATTGTGAAATAAGACCAAAGCAAAAAAGCTCTTGGACATGACTAAGGCCCTGTTCTTTTGAGCTTTTGGGCAGAGCATAACAGAGCAGGGGTTAGTAGACCAGAGCAGATTAAATATCAGCAGAATAGAGCAGAGTAGATTTCAGGATAGCAGAGCAGAGCAGATTTCAGCATTATTATTAATACTATTATCAATGTTATTATTATTAATGTTGTTGTTATTATTATTATTATTACTATTATTATTATTATTACTATTATTATTACTATTATTATTATTATTATTAATAATAATACTATTATTAATGTTATTATTATTAATGTTGTTATTATTATTATTATTATTACTATTATTATTAATACTATTATTATTATTATCTCAAAAACAAAAGTCATACAATCTACAATAAATTAGTGGGAAGCCGAGATACAATCTGGGCCCCCACTCCTCTATTTACAATAAAGTCATACTATTATTAATGTTATTATTATTAATGTTATTATTATTAATGTTGTTGTTATTATTATTATTATTATTATTATTATTATTATTATTACTATTACTATTACTATTACTATTACTATTACTATTACTATTACTATTACTAAGTGCATATATCATTGATTTAGGTGAGTGAAAACATAAATATATGTATACCATATTTAACATATGTTAATAGTAGAAAGATAAAAGACAACGGTTTACTTATATTTATTTCACAAAAATTTTAAAATAAAATGATTTAATGAGTAATAATGATTTTACTTATAAATTTGTCTTAATCATATATTTTATACCCTAAATATAATAATGATATACAAAGTACTACTTGAAAACAACCTCTTTTTTTTTTTTTTTTTTTTTTTTTTTTTTTTTTATTCTTAAATTGTATGGAAAGATTTGAAAAATAATTTAACTCAATGAACTAACAATCAATACCCACATACATATAATGTTTCTACACATTGTGATTCTAATATCAAATTTTTATAAAAGAAATTGTTATTAATTGTTATTATTATTATTTATTTTTTTGAAAGAATTGTTATAATTATTAGAAATTATTAATTAATAATATTATTAAATATTAATTCTTAATATTTTGAATTATTAAATATTAATAATGATAACTATTATTATTAATTATTATTATGATTAATAAATATTAATTATCATTAATATTAATAATTATTAAAATTATTTTATTAATAATTATTATAATTATTCAAAGTAATAAATTATTATCATCAATACAATATTAGTTATTAGTTATTATTATTAAATATTAATTATCATTATTGTTATTATTAATTATTATTTGAAAATAGAGTAGAGCAGAGCAGTGCAGAGTAGAGCAGAGCAGAGCAGATTTCTTTTGAGAAGAGCAGAGCAGATTTGATTTAAGTAGAGCAGAGCAAAGTAGAGTAGAGCAGCTCTAAAGAATGGAGCCTAACTATGGCAAGCACATCGCGCGTGTTAGCCGCCCTAATATTTACAAAAACGCCATATGATAAACAAAAATTATTAATTTTAGATATCAACTTGTATAGTTGTATATATCCAAAAATTTCTTTATTTTTTAGAAAATATGTCAAGAATAAGTCAACCTTTAACCGATTTTCTCAAAATAAATCAATCTATTGATTAACTCAAACTAAGTTTACCTTTGACATTTTTCTTATTTTTTTGGGGTATAAATCAAAATTTTATATAGTCTATAACATATTTAAGTGTTATTTTTTAAATCCTGCATGTTATTTTGTAACGTATTTACTTTGCATATTTTTTTTTTGGGTAAAAATCAAAATTTCATATACAGTATTCTAACGCGGCTAAAATTATTCCCACCTGCGCTGAATTCACTTTCACAAGACTCCAGCAAAAACGCACAAGAGTGCGTTGTAGGTCGATCATCGCCGAGCTCCAACGCACGGGCGTGCCCACCACCGCACCACCTAATTTCCTCCTGGTGAGCGCCACTGTCTAAGCTTTGTTTCGTTAGTTTTTGGTTTACATATTCACTCTCCAACCAATAACTTAGTTTTTGGTTTACATATTCACTCTCCAACCAATAACCTTAGGGATTCTTCTTATTGTTTATGTGAAATCAAGGTTTCCGATGATATTGTTGTTCAATCTCTGTATAATATATGTAGAAGAAGTTTTTAATTGATTTTTTTTGGTCGATTTGATTCAAGTCGAAGAAATTATGATGTTTTAGGGCAATAATTATGTCCAAATGATGTGAAATCATTCGAATCACACTTAATTTATTTATTGGAATTGTACTTAATAATTAAGTAAAAATTAAAATGATTTTTATCAAATTAAGCAAAATTTATATCGAATTTGAAACCATATGTAATTGGGTGATTCTTCAATTTAGGTGTTTTGCCTAAATGGTATTTTATTTCTTGGAAGTTGCTGGAGTTAGTAAATGGGAGTGGAGAACTATATATGTAGTTTATTTAGCTTACATTATACGCCATACCATCTGGTAATTTTGATGGTGTGATACACTTTGCACCACAATCAAACCTTGGAATCTTTTATTCCATAGTGCCCTTCATCTCCATTTAATAGTCACTTTGCAATCGAGCCTAATTCGATAATTGAGTCAAATTTAGTTGCTAATGTGTTGCAGGCTTTAATTTATATAACCCTTAATGGCCCAACGACCCGTTTGGTAGCTTGTAATAAAATGTGGTAAATGGGAATGATTTTTAGTTTAATTTAGTATAAAATACAATTTATAAACTTCTTAGGAGCACAACTCACCCCTCAAACTTCTGTTTTCTTCTTATTGATCCATTTCCATGATTCCATCCATTACTGCTTGAGAGGTGGTAATAGGTGGAAGGAGTATTTAGGAAGGAAATAGACAATTTGGAGGTCATCTTGAGTGATCATGGGAGTGAACATTGTTTTTTTTTCCACATTTACATACAATTTTATTCCCATTACCATGGTTTATAACCGGGTACCAATGGGTCGTGAATGTTTGGAAGGAAGGACCTTTTCTCCCTTGGTCGGGCTTAGTGTTTGAAAAAGCGCGCGTGCCTAAGGCGCTGAGGCGCAAGGCGATAGGGGTGAGCGCTTAATTAGGTCTCGACGAGGCGTGCGTTTTGGGTTAGGCGCACAAAAAGTGCCCGAGGCGCACATGAGGCAAACTTCAGCCAAAATTTTTAACTAAGAGGCGCACTGAGGCGCAGCAGAACCCCTCTCGCTTCAGTGGGCCTTGAGCTTTTTCATACATTGGTCGGGGTGCTGCCCTCCTGCCTTGGCTAAGGGACTGTAAACCTTTGGTGAACTCGAGCTAAGCACCCTTGTGAAGCTCAAACTCGAACTTGTTGAACTCAGGTTTTAATCAAGTTGGCTATGCTCCTCATCTTAGTGAGAGCACATTGTTAAGGCTTGAGGCATAGGAGAAGTTAAAAAGTTTATTAGACTAGTTTTTTTTTTTTTTTTTTTTTTGGTTTGTTTAATCCATCCGACAGTAATTAAGTGCCTTTCTGTCCCTTTAATTTAGTAATTTATATACCTCTGTTTCATATTATGTGCAAAAAATGAGTTTGCACAGACTCGTAGGCAAAAGGTTTTTGGGAGTGTTGCACGGAGAGAAAAAGGTAGTGGTGCATGTGATGATGAGAGAGATAGAGAGAAATGACAACTTAATCTGTTGCACATAATGTGTAACAACCGTTTTTAGTAAATGTTGCGCACAATATGAAACGGAGGTGATAATTTCATTTTTCTAGTTTTACAATTATCATATTTTGGTAACACATGGCTTCTATTGGATTTTTAGCTACAGATTGAGAAATAAACGGCTCTCAGCTTGAAGATTGAGTATATACGACAATCTAGATCACAGTAGCAATGACGGAGGTATCTTATATTCTTGCTTATGCTTATAAATTATTTCTGTACTGTCCTTTGAGATCTTTGCTTTTGTGCTACTCTACGACCTTTGGTTCTTTATTCTGAAGCTTCTTATGGGATCATTGACAGTATTGGGTGAGCCAGGGAAAGCATTGGTGTGACTTTTGCAAAATATTTATAACAAATAATCCATCAACGATTAGAAATCATGAAATGGGGCAGCGTCATAAGGATAGTGTGTCCAAGCGTCTTGTTGATATGCGCAAAGAAAAGGCTGCTAAGGAGAAGCAAGAAAAGGAAGATGCTCGTACATTGCAGCAAATTGAAGCTGTAATGATCTATGCACTAACACTACTGCACTACATTATTGCCCACTTTCTGTTGTTTGGCGATTGCATCTAATATCTCTTTCTCTCTCTTTATCTAAATTATTGTTCTTCCTGCATGTCTTTGACAGAAAGCTACACGCAGTTATCAGAAAGATATAGCATCTCAAGAGAGCAAGCAATCACAAGCCCCTGCTGATTTTCTTGCTCGTGACACAGGTACTGCTCTTGGCAAGTGGCAACTCACAACATTATGATGGCTTTTTCTTTCTTGCTTTTTATACTTTGTATTTTTTTTTTCCGTTGTGTTTGTGTTCTTGAAAAAGGTATGGATGACCCTTAGTGCATCCTCGATTTCTCTTGCTTGTAATCACAAACTGCTTAGATAAGATTTGCCAGCCCAAATTTGTTAGTGTGTGATTTCTTTATTTATTCAGGAGGGTGGGGTGGGGTAGCCATGGCAGTAGTTTGTCACTCTAGCCTTTGATAGAAAAGTGATCCTTACTGCTATAGGCCATGTCATACTGTTGAACCCGTTCACTAGTCTGCAATTTGAATCATGGACAGTTACACTTTGTGCTGTTTGAAATCATTATCTTCTTTATTAGGTGGACAGGACAAGAAATTAATCTCTCTTCTTTAAAAGAGTTCTGAACAAAGGTTATACACATCATCAATATTGATTGAAGAAGACTGAAGAGTTTAGATTCTTTTCTTAAAACTGTTTCTTGTTTGGGTAGAGAGGACGCGAGATAGGCTGACCATTCACAACCTTGTGGCTTAAGGCTCTTAAGTCTTAATAACATATCTTTAAGGCTATACTTAACTCTTAAAGAAATTTGCCTGCAACACTGAGTTTGTTATTACTTCATCCGTCCCAGACTAGTTTTTACACTTATTTAGCACATAGTTTTAGGTGATAAGTTGGTTTTGGTTATTAGTTGTCATTTTTGTTGAAGTAGATGTGAAAGGAGATAGTTTGGTGTTAATTTATTTACTCCCTCCGTCCCTAAAAGAACGACCCTTTTGGGCATTTTTCACGGGTATTAAGAAACTTAAGTGGGAAGTACAAAGTGTATGGGGAAGCTAATAAAAGTACATTGAAAAGGTAAATTTACATAGGATTTGTAAAAAAGTAGATAGAGAAAGTACTAAAAGTTAATGAAAAAAGCAAAATTTACATTGGAAATCTAATTTTACACAAATATTATTGCAAAATGGCGGGTATTTTAATGCAAATGGGATGAACATTTTGGGACTAAAATTAGGCCAAAAGGGACATTTTTTTAGGGACAAAGGGAGTAAAAAAATAGATGAGATAGAAAATGTTAGGGAATTTTGTATTAAATTTGAGAGAGAATAAGCCCTAACTTATAAGTTGTGGAAAGAGGGATGTATTAAAATAATAGTGGGAACTTTCCTAAAAGTAAGTGTAAAATTTAATTTGAGACAAATGAAAAAGGGAAGTGTAAAATCTAATCTAGAATGGAGGGAGAAATTTCTTTAATTTATTTTGAAACCCTTCTGTTAAGGTCTTTATAAGTTAACCTTATTTCTGCTTGTTTTAGGGAAAAAACAAGTTTAGGTAAAGGTTAATAATTTCAGATTAGTTTAGATTTCTAATATGGGTTTATAAAGGCTCTCAAATTCAATATGCAGCTAAATTAAGTTACGAGACAAGTGGAAATTTGGTTATTAGGACGCACCCTAAGAATTTTATTGTGATGTTTGAGATTAGTTAGTGAAGAGAATTGTAAATTTGAATGGATTTGAGGGTATCCATACATATTTTCTGGATTAAATCAACCTGTTTACTATCTGAATATTAGGTTTTTTGTTTTGAAGGAAACTGTTGGATGAATGTCATGAATTAATATGAATGATTATTCTTTCTGCCTAATTTAAACTTCTGCTAACTAGTTCTTTATGTAGGATGAAGGAGGATTGCACATCCCATGATCAACTATTGCAGATTCCTTTGTTTTCTTCTAGGAATAGTATTAGTGATAGGCTTGCTAACTCGGGCTTAATGCAATTCTCCTGTCATCATCCCAATTTAAAAGAGGGGCGGAAAATAAGCAGGTATTCGTTTGTGAGTCCCAGGATACACCTTCTCAGACATGTTATGAAATGATTTGCTTACTTATTTTCTTTGGAAATGTGTTATGTTATTACTATCAGGAATTAATTATGTCGCAACCCCCGAGAGGGTTTTTTTTTTTTTGTTCCCTCTAGGGTTTTCCCTTAGGAGGGTTTTTCCTAGCCTCCATTGTTAGGTTTTTCAATTTTTTTTGAAGGTTTTTCTTCTCTCCTCTCCCTTTTCTTTCCGTCTCGACCATCTCTTTTCCTCTTTGTCTCAGTTGTGAATCTTTGTAGGGCCTCCACTAGTGTTCTTACCGGTGGTAAACCCTAAAAACCTTTAAATTGTTTCAATAAATAGATCTCATCCTTGAGATGATGATTTCTCTCTTGAGTTTATTTTCTTTTTATGTTTCTATGGCGAAAGTTGAAGATCTAGGGTTTCATAATCTCTACAAGAATCCGGAGGACCGCATGAGTCTTTTCACGCAAAGGACTATGCATCAATGGATTTCAAGCCGAATTAGTGCGAACTCACAGATTGTATTACTTAAGATGAAATTTTTTATAAAGGCGATTGTCAATCAAATCTACGATGTATTTAGTTTTAAGGTGTGTATTTGTGTTGGAATTTTTTGATTTCTTAGGTATTATATGTAAGTGTTGTTTGGCTATATTTTATTAATGAAATGCATTTTTCTTCTTGTCAAAAAAAAAAAAAAAAAAAAAAAAATGTCGCAACCCCTAATGTACTAGGTTGCAGGGCTAATAATGCTTAACGAATACCACCAAGACTTTCTTTTTTCTTTGACCCAAAAGAAAAAAAAAAGTGATTCACAACACATCAACTTTAATTTCCCTAGCCTTCTAATTTTTGTTACTTTGTCCTTTATACAGCACTAAATATTTTTTATATATGCTTGCTCTGGAAGGTTCTGTCATTGTTACCATATCTGATGCATTGCTTAAATATATCTTGTTCCTCTTTCAATAATATTCTTTGATATGGTGGCAGCTTGGGAATACAACAGCGCTACAGGGTACTATTATGATCAACATACTGGCATTCAGTATGATCCAAAGTCTGGTTTCTACTACAGTGATGACCTAGGTAAAGAGTTGAATGAATTGTTGGTTTTGAGTTTTATTGCATTATCATTTCCTTTTGCCACAGCTCTTAATACCTTTGATTTAATTTTTATCTTTTTCTTTTGTAATTTGTAATAACCAGGTAATTGGGTGACACAAGAAGAGGCATTTGCAGCTGCTAAGAAATCTGCTGGTACTAAACAAAAGGTGCCCTTGAAAAAGCCTTTGGCTGCTTCTACATCAGGTCAAGCTGTTGAAAAGAAAGAGGGTGCACCCGGGCCTGTTGTTTCAGGGTCTATAAATCCTACAAGATCAGTAAAAGGTGCTCAGTCATCACTTGCTGTTGGAAAGAGGAAGCGACCTGAAAAGCCAAAGGCCGTATCTGCTGAAGAAGCAGCTGCACTTAGAGCAAGGGAGGCAGCTCGGAAGAGGGTGGAAGATAGAGAAAAGAATATGCTTGGACTTTATGGTCATTGATATTCACACAATAGCTGTAGCAATTGCTTTCCTCATGTTTAGAAGAAGAGCTCTGTTTTAGATGGCTTAAGGTCTGGTCTATTTTTAGATGGCTAAAGGTAATTTTACTATTGCCTTCTCTTCATTTTCTCGAGTTCAACACTTACCTTGAGAATCCCATCATCTATACATTGATTGCATTTGTTGATAAATGGCTGGATGCTTGCTTGAAGTTTTTATTCCCTTGCTTGGTTAGATTTGCTTTGCTAAAAGAGTAAACGACCCAGTTGTAATATTCATCGATCATCTACTGAAGTATGCAGTGCCTTTATCACAGAATATACTGCGAAGAATGAACGCTTGTAATGTATGGAGTAATTATTTGTGATTGTGGCATGTAGTGTGCAGTGTCCTTTGTTATTATACAATGCTAAATGAAAAATGTCCCATGCTTGCAGCTGATTTATACTGTGGTTATAGGTAGCAGACAGTCAATTGGCCAGAGGCTCCTCAATTAAGTCTATTGTATTTGAAAACGTTCTTCTTTTTGTGATGCGTAATTATCTAGAAGCACCTATTTTTGAAGTTATAGGATAAAGCAAGCAGGAGTTGTATTGCAGTTAGTGCTGTAGATCTAGAAAATGTTAAATTTGCATTTTTGATTGATTTAACTGCTAACTTTACTCATCAGACTCATCACAACTCACAAGCACATAATCATTATGTCTGAAAATCTGAAATGCATGAAACAGAATCAGTTTTAGGTGCTGATCTGATTTGCACAATTTGGATTCAAATCATTGGGAGGCTGATATGAGGCCCCAAAGTGTGCTATTATTCTACTCTTGCTCATGTGGGGCTATCTTTGCATATTCTTATAAACTGGAAATCGAGGGAGATGATCTCGGGTTGTGGTAAGAGGATGTCTAACCCTGATGCATTGAATAGGAGAACCAAGCGTTATGGTCAAACTTTAAATACTATGTCGTGACCCAGCTGATATCGTTTGTGGTTTGACGGCTAAACATTGATGAATAAGTGTACCAAAGGAAACAAAATAGTTGCGAGTTAAACGATGGAGGGATATGATTTATAGGAATATGCAGCTGGAAGAAGAGTGCAACACACAACTATGCCCTACTTATCGCGATTTATTATTACTGTACTCTAATTCCATTGATCAACATTGTTGCTATTTTCTTGTTTTAAGCACCATTCAACCATTGCAATTGTAGTTTTGTCTTGTGAAGATAAAACATTATACATGCAGTTTTTTCCCTTATATGGGTTTTTGTCACCATTTCTTCATCTCCATCGCATTTACTTAGCCACCAATTCTTCATCTCTACTCTCGCATTACATGCTTGCGTTCTAAACTCTCATCATCATCTTTTTAACGTCGTCTTGTCCAAGTGATGTCAAGAAACATTTGGCATGACAATTTGGTACCCAAAACGGTGTTAATCGACTCTTATTCAGTATTCATGGTTACATCCAATTCTGATGACATGACCATTGAGTAGTTCAAAACGTCTCCTTGCCTGCATTTCTAGACTAGCCATGTATAAGCTTCCTATCTGATGACATATCTGATGACATGACCATTGAGTAGTTCAAATCAATGCTGGCCAAGTTGATGCTTGCTGCGGATTTTCATTAAAAGCCTTTAAAAGGAGTTGGTTTCAGCGAAGAGTGCTCGAGTCCAAGGCGCAAACAGATAGGAAGCTTATACATGGCTAGTCTAGAAATGCAGGCAAGGAGACATAGACCCACGAAATTTACAACGTCCATGACACCACGACTTGAAGATGAAGCAGAAGACGATTTTGAGCCACAAAAGAACACTGAAGTGGTCGAGTCAAATATTGTTGCTCCAAAGTTGTCCATGTTGAAGGTTTAGAATGCCTACGTATTGAATATGTTGAAGAAACGCCCCATAGCACCAATTCCAGTAAAGACTAAAGCCTAAAAAGATTATGGACATCACAAGGGTGCCATGAAAACTCAATATACTAGTAGCACCAACCACCAAGTCTGTATGATGAAAATACTACCCATATGAGCGCGACAACCACTAGTAGCAGAGATATGGTAGGTGCCTATCACTAAATAAGGCCGTGATACTGTGATGTGATGACAAATACAATGCCATGATGTCTTATACAGTTATATTCCGCAACATACTGGTAGGTAGCCTAAGACACATAACCATCCAAATCAGTTACAAAATGTTCATAATGTGAAAGAATTTGGAGAAGGTGCTGATTATCACCCCGTACATTCAATAATATGGGTAACATTGATATTGATGAAATCGTCAACGCCCTTCAATCACAATCTTGAAGCAATAGTTAGTCTGGTGGTTGCACAAAAGTACGCTAACAAAAGGAAAGGATTAGTACAGGTGGTGCGACTTCCACCATGACCTTGGACACAGAACTGAAGATTGCATCACCCTCAAAGAAGTGGCCACCTTTTTACTAAGAAGGATCATTGAAAAGACTTGCTTCAATAAAAACAGAAGCAATTTATGTACTACCAAAATTCAATTTTCTGTTTGGTTTGTACATATATTTTCAGACATCCTGCATTTACAGAGAAGCAGAAGAGTAAAGTAACAGCAAATCTCCAACATGGTAGCTAAGTGGCTAAAGCTCCAAAACACAGAACAAAGTGTGAGATTCTCAATGAAAGCATAGCTATAGACAAGCTTCCAACTGTGAAAGCACTGGTTACACCATGCCACGGCTTTCCCAAAAAACTCTCAATCAATTGTTTCTTCAGGCACTTAAACTTGTACCATCAGAGCACTGATACTTATCGAACAATCAAGCTGCCAAAAAATCTTGCAGATATATTTCATGTTCAGGAAGGTCTTCATAAAGGTAAGAAGTTTCATGTTTTTTCATCTGGAAGGCCAATACGTCTAGGACTTCATATATTAGTGAACCTTCTGGATGACATCTTTCTTCCACACCAAATATGTGATTCTTTCCACCAACTTGGATAAGGCTTTGCCCAGGAAATTTCTTCACTTTGTTGCATTTCATTAGTTCTCTAACTTTAGATACACCATCCCATTTTCCTGCTGAAGCATACATATTTGCCATTTCCACATAGGAAACAGCAGCTTGAGGCTCCAGTTGACATAGATGATAAGCAACATGCTCACCAATCTCAACATTTTGGTGGATTTTACAGCCATTGATCAATGCACCCCATATGGCAGCGTCAGGGTCATAGGGCATGCTTTTGATGAACTCTAATGCTTCTTTGAACTTTCCCTTGCGCCCAAGAAGGTCAACCATGCAGGAGTAATGCTCCAACCCAGGATTTAAATTATATACTCTGGTCATCAGATCAAAATACTCCATTCCTTTATCCAGGAAACCTGCGTGAATGCAGGCTTGTAGAATGGCAAGAAATGTTATGCGGTTTGGTTTCAAACCTAGCTCAACCATTTTGGAGAAAAGCTCCAAAGCCTCTATAAATTCTCCATTTAGTGCAAGCCCAGAAATCATTGTGGTCCAAGAGACAACTGTTTTTGAAGGAATTGAGTAAAATACTTCTTTAGCTTTATCGACATGTCCACATTTAGCATACATGTCAACAATTGAGTTACACACCATAACATTACCTCTAAGCCCGTTAGAACAGGCATAATCATCAAGCCATTTGCCAAGTTCAAGTGAACCTGTTTGACCGCAGCTTGAGAGCAGAGACAGAAGAGTGACAACATCAGGTTTTTCACCTGCCCTTTCCATATCCAAAAACAAGGAATATGCCTTGTCTAAACATCCTTTCACTGCATAACAACTTATCATTGCGGTCCAGGAGATACATGTTTTATATGTCATAAACTGAAACAAGTGCCATGCTGAATCAATATCTCCACACCTCGAGTACATTGTTAGCAATGTGTTGGCCACAGCAACATCATACTCGCAACCAAACTGAATCACGTGGGAATGAATTACCTTGCCGTGAGATAAACCGTCAGGCTGCACACACGAAGATAAAAGACTTAGAAATGTGCTTATATCAGGTTTATGTCCATCATTAGACATGCACCGGTATAAATGTAATGTTTTATAATAATTCCCGACTAAAGCATGTCCAGCAATCAGAGAATTCCACGAAACAATTGTCCTCGATTCAGAGTATATTCCATCAAACATGCCCTCAGCAGAAACCAAGTCCCCACATTTACTATAACAAGAAATCAATGTATTAACCAAAGAAACATCATTCAACATCCCAACACGAATTCCGAATGCATGAACACCTTTAACCAGATTAACATCCTTCAACTCAACAACAGATTGTGTCAATCCTATGATAGTGATAAAATCAGGGACAAACCCCAGCAGTCTCATTTCCCTAAAAAGTACTAAAAATCTATCCACAGAACCCAACTGAGCAAAACCCAAAAGCATTGCATTCCACAAAGTCACATCTCTTTTAGGCATTTTCTCGAACACCTTGTGTGCAAAATCCAGTTCGTTACATTTGACGTACATGTTAATAACTGCAGTACCAACAAAAATATCCGACAAAAAGGATGATTTGAAAACATGGGCATGAATTGATTGAGATAGTTTAAGGTCTGAAATCTTTGCACAAGCTTTAGCAACAAAGGGAAAGGTCAGATTATCTGGGGATGAACCAATTTGCTTCATTTGACGAAAGAGTAAAAGGGCTTTGTGAGAGTAGCCATTGTTGACAGCTTCTCTGATTTGGGAGTTCCAATTTCCAACGGTCGGATACTTTGAAAATTGGTTGAGCAATGGGGTCATTGAAGGTCTTACCATTTGTCATTATTTTTGTCGAAGGTATATGGACAGTTAGCTGAGCTGAATGATAACCATACATACATATCATAGAAAATAATTTTAAGGAAAATTTTTAAATTACCACGAAAAAAATGTAACCATTTTCGAACTAATCACCCGTTTAATTTTTTATTTTAAACTACCATCTCTTAAATTAAATAAAAGCTCACATTACCCCCCGTTTAAAAAATCTGGTGGATTTTCCGTCTGTGGGCCCCACCTAACGCTTAATTTAACCCTTTTGACTGATTTTTCTCCGATTTTTCTCTTTAAAAACGCTTTAGCTCCTAACTTCAATTCACATTTCCATCACCTAATTCTACCAAATTTCACTATAAATGGGGTAAATAGATAGATTTGGGAATTAGGGTTCATAGAATCTTGGGATTTCAGAGCGCTCTAAACATTCGGCCTCTTAGATGAAATTGGATGAAAATTGGAGCGACTGCTTCTTAATTAGGGAGCGCCCGCTTTGAATTCAAATTGAATTGGGGCTGAAATTGAAAGTTGCGGCGATTGCGATTCACTCTTGCCGGCGCTTAGCTGCTGCAATTAACTCCTTTTTGTGGGCTGCTGATACGGTTGGAGAGGGGGATGCGAGTCGTTGCACGGCTGTTTGCGGCTACAGATGAAGTGGAATCGGAGGTCGGTATTAGTTGGGGTGAGAGGTTCAGTGTTGTAGAGTTGTTGGTATGTTGAGTTGTTGTTGTAATGGGTTGAGAGGTTCGGTGTTGCAGAAGAAGAAGGAAGGTTTTTAGTAGTGAGGGGAAGAGAGAGAAAAATGAATGAGAAGGGTGACAGTCTAATGGTGATATGTTGGTTTTTTGTTTGAAGTTGTAAAATTTGGGGGTTTAGAAATGAAATTAAATTAGTGTGTTGAATTCAATGAAGGAATTGATGATAGGTTGAGTGAAATATATCAGTGAGAGGATTAAATCGAGAAAAAAAAGAAAAAAAAAATAGGAGGGAAGTTAGTTAGGTGGGACCCACAGACGGAAAATCCACCGAATTTTTAAAATGAGTGGTAATCTGAGCATTAATTTAATTTAAGGGTGGTAATTTAAAATAAAATATTAAATGGGTGGTTAGTTCAAAAAATGATTACATTTTGGATGGTAATTTAAAAATTTTCCTAATTTTAATCAATATGACTATATGAGAAACACTTCCTCCGTTTTTAAGATGTATCAAGGTAGGAATTTCGAATTTATAGACAATTTTTTGATAAGAGAAAGAGTGAATTTATTAACTAAAAAGAAAGGTAATGTATCTAAATTAAAAATTTTATATACTATAAAAATTGATGCATTCATTAACATAATACTAAAATGAATATCACAAATGACATGTGTCACTTTTCGATGCTGTTTTTTCCTTCCAAAACACCCCCTCCCCTTTTAGCAATTTTTTTTTATTTTTGGAAATTTTGTATAATGCAACTATAATAATATTCCAAATCTTATATATTACCTTTACATAAAATGTATTTCCTCTTATTTCGTGTCCTTCATTCTTTCATACACATTTACCTAAAATATTAATACAACTCATTTTTAATTACAATTATTAATTTATAGTATAAGTGAGCCACTGGTTAAGGTACAAGATACTATCATTACCACCTATTGAAATTTTTCCCTAAAAGTAATAATAAAATTGATATTAAAGAAATTACTTAAAAACATCACTTTATTATATATATATATATATATATATATATATATATATATATATATATATATATATATATATATATATATATATATATATATATATATATATATATATATATATATATATATATATATATATATATATATATATATATATATATATATATATATATATATATATATATATATTTTCAAATACCTCTAATATTTTGTTTCTTAGACTAATAGAGTATTACATATGACTATATAATGTTTTGTTCGACAACTATATCATATGTCTAATTGTAGGAAGATGTGAAACATCAGTCAATTTTTTGTTATCACGTAATTAAATAAATTTATATCTTAGAAAAAAAAATTGTCTTTTGCTGAAATGTGTGATTGAGATGCTAAATTTATTGCATTCAACATTATAAATAAGATTCATAGTAAAAGACACATCGAACATAGTGACAAGTGACATCTTCTTCTGAATCAAACAAGTGCTACCTAATTGCTGATTATAATTGCCTTTAATGATTCGAGTACTATTTATTTCCATTGAAATTATTTTATTGGACATAAAGGTGATATGTTATTTGTAATTTATGTATTTACATGTATGTTGTGCTAATAGTTTTACCGTAGAATTTATTGAGCAAGCCCTACTTTATCACCTTGATAAACAAATTATGTTTATCAAATGGCATTTTCGTAAATAAGTCGCATTGAAAATTGTGTTTTTTAATTAAAATATATATATTTTTACTGTTTGTGGGCCATTATGACAAGTTGAAATATTTTTGAAGTTAACACCGTTAACTCACCGTTTGCTACTATTCATCATCTTTTTCCTCCCATTTACTTCTTTTTCTTCATGTTCATCTTCTTCCTCTTGTTCATATTTTTTCTTCCCACCCACCTTAATCTTCTCCCTCCAATCTCTGCCCACTTTCACCTTCTCTTTCAAGTCCGTTTGACTCCATTTTCGCCGATGAAATTAAACAAAATCCCTAATAACAAAAGGAGAAATTAATGGCATGGTTAACTCTAAAGGGTAGCTAAGTTTTCCTTCCTCCATTAAATTTAGCTTCGCACCACCATTGAAGCCGCCCGAATTAAACGAAAACCCAATTAACAAAGTGAAAATAATTGGCATGGATAACCCCAAAGGGTAGGTAATTTTTCACCCTCCATTGATTTCGACTTGTTCGATGTCATATAGGGAGAAGATTCTTTCCATCATTGAAATTGAAGGTTGAAGGAGTAGAGAGAAAATCAGAAAATACTACCAAAAGGTTGAAAGAGGAGAGAGAAAACAACAACCAAAGTTATATGTAATTGACATATACACCCCTTGATAAACAATTCTTGTTTATCAAGGTTATAAACTTGTATCTTCTCATTTTATTCTGTTGTTTGATTAATACTTTCATGTTTATTAAAAGACATTTATAAATAAGTATTTAGTCATATAATCACTAGACTGTTAAGTTTTATTGGGAATAATATGCATCATTTATGTAATATAATGTTATACTACTTTTAAATATTTTCAACACAACTAATCAACAATATATATATTTTTTTTTCTCAATTGTAGTTTTAATAATTATTTTTATGTAATAATTTTATTTTTCTATATGTACTGCATTTTTTTTTATTCCACATGAGTTTCTCATTTTATATTATATCACAATTAATTATGGGAAAACTTTTATTACTACCGTGCATCGTACGGGCACTAATCTAGAGAAGGAAATATTATGTTCTCCAAAAGGGCAATTTTGTCGCTTTAGCTAATTAGTTGGGTTAAAATTGTAAAATTGCCTAATAAATTAGTGTATTAAGCCAAAATCAAAAGAGCTTCAAGGGAGAAATGAAGATCTTCAATGGAGAAATCAAACAAGGCAATCAACTTCATTGGTGGAGGATAGCACTCATACCCTTTGGGGTTAATTGTGCGCTTTATTTCTCTAATTTTCTTAGGGTTTCGTTTAATTTGGTGGCTTCGGTGAAAGTGGTTCAAGCTGCTTCAATGGTGAAAGTGGTGGTTCATGAGAGGAAAGTTCGAGCTACTTCAATGGTGTATCGAGACTTAAATTGAATATGGTGTGAAAAGGAGGAAGAAAAAGGACGAAGATGTAGCTAGAGGGAAGTCGTGGTTTGGGATCGAAGAAAGAAGATGGAGGTGGGTCATGGGTGAATATATGAGAAGAAGATGATAGAGGACAAGAGGAGGAAGGATATACAACAAAAATTTTAAAAATTAACGAAGTTTATTTTATCTACTCTAATGCCATTTTGAGATACAGTACATGAGATACTCATATTAAGAAACCAGGGTTACCCCAAAATATCATGATGCAACTAGAGGTGTTAAAAACTGAATTGACCAACTTCAAGGAAGTGTTTATTAGGTGGTTTTAATGGAATTTTTATAATTATTTGATGAGTTTAAGACATAGGTATATTGCTGGAATTTTAATATAAGCACTAGAATTGAGTTTTTACTTGAGGGTTTTAATTATCCACTTAATTACTTAAAGAAAGTGATTTAAAGATTTAACAAAAAATTCAGATTATTAGAGAGGTTTAGAGCGTTTATATGTTATTGAAAATTTGTAATTATAAGGGATTAATTTTGTTATTTCATACTTAATGGGCATGATTGGTTCTAACTTGTTATTGGTTTTTTTTTTTTATTTGAAATCAAATAATTTTATTTAGGATTGACGTTATTGTCGGTTTGTTTTAAATAAAATTTTTGCTCTATTATTTTGAAAAGTCTTAGCCTTTATCATGGTGGCGGTGGTGTAGACACCTGATCATGTCTCCCAGACTAAAATCTGATGATGAGTACTTTTCATCGCCATTTAGTTGGTTGCATAATAGATCTTATTGAACTCCTAGCCCAATTTTATTTTCACCCACCTAATCCAATCCATTCATAGCCCAAACATCCATTCAAACCCTTTTCATTGCCCCAAAACGACAAACATTAACCTTAGCCCAATTTTATCTTTTCGTACCATCATCTCCAATCCTTCAGTCGTGGTTCGTAGACCACATGGAGTTAGCAATTTCATGGGTTGTGAATGGGATGTAACCTTTAAGGATTAATATTCGTGGTTGCTTTTGTTCCTTTTGTAGAATCCATGAACGGTACAAGTTCCTTAAAAACTTGTTGGCTGCTGCCTATTTTATTTCTTGTCTCTAATCGTTATATAGTCAATTCCAACTTTCTACGATTTTCAAGCATATACACACGCACTTTGCGCGACACCTATAGGTGCTACTTTTTGGTTATTTGCTATTTTATTATTTAATAGAGGGTAGATTGGGGATTTTAAAAGAAGATCGAGAATTCAAGGGTATGACACTATCGACCCGCACCAATTGCATCTACATAACTCACGTCGTGCCACCGACCGCATAACTTATACCAACAGCCACCAACCACTCTAAAATAGTCTTTAGTTTGAATTCCGTATAGCCAACAGCTTTTACACTATTTTACTACTTTGTAAGTTAAGGTTGAGCTGTATTGCATATATAAACTTTACAAAATACAGAGCATGTATTACAAATTAAAGATAATCAGTAAAGATAACGTAATATATTATATATACTTTAAGCTAAATAAGAGAGATAATAGCCAACTCTATAAGGATACTACTATTTATATAATCAAAGGGTTTATATACACCTCAATATTAGTAGTGTCAAATATATGATTTGAAAAGATAATTATGTGATATCAAGAAATTATATCAAAAGAGATAATTCTCCATAAATTTATTATGGCTTCATATTTTGATTTGTAATGTTTACAAGTTTTTTTTTTAAAAATTTTATTATCATTTTGACTAGTTAGGAATTTGATATGCTTTGGTAATGATTTAATTTATGTCGTAGAGATATGATAGCTAAAAATAATATTGGTGAAAATGTTCGGAAAAAAAAAAAACATGAACAAAATCTTGTAAAATGGAATATCATAAAAAAGCCAAAAATTATTATGAAAATAGAAAGAAGGGATAGAAAATGTAGAAAAGCAAAAAACCTATATTATTATAGATCATCAAATAATATATATATATATATATATATATATATATATATATATATATATATATATATATATATATATATATATATATATATATATATATATATATATATATACATATATATATATACATATATACATATATATATATACATATATATATATACATATATACATATATATATATATACCAAGTGATAATGAACGAACACCATTTAACAACACTCCCCCTTGTATGTTTTATCTAAAACAATATTATACCAACTAATGCGCATGAAATGCTGCCTCATCATAAACATTACCAGGAAAAACCCAGTGGGGAAAAATCATGATTACGAGAAAGAGAGTGCAACGTGCAAAACTCCCCCTCATAGAAATATCATTAAAAATCTTTAAGAGAATGCAATCCAATGTGATGACATAGTTTCTTAATTGTCGCAATTGGAAGTGCATGCCTTAGTAAATAAATCTATGTATTTTTCACTTGAACGAATATTTAAAACATTTATATCGTCATTTGTTTGAAGATCATGAGTGAAAAAGAACGTTGGTGAGATGTGCTTTGTTCGATCTCCTTTGATGTATCCTTCCTTGAGCTGTGCAATGCATGCTGCATTGTCCTCATATAAAATTGTTGGTGCCTCTTTTTCGGAAGATAAACCACAATATTTTCATATATGCTAAATTACCAATCTCAATCATACACATTCATGACTAGCCTCATGAATAACTAAAATCTTAGAATGGTTAGAAGAAGTATCAGCAATGATTTGTTTCATGGATTGCCAAGAACACATATCCAGTTTGTGATCGAGTATTATGTGGATCGAATAAATATTGCATCTGCAAAACCAATGAATCTTCTTTGCACAATTTAGAAAAGAATCCCATGTTATAGTACTCACACTAATCTTTTTCAAAATCACTTGAGAGAAATACTTCTTATTTTTAAGTACCATATGAGTAGTTGCACTATCAGCAAGACAAAATTTTTCATCATTTATTGCCAATTTAGCTTGAGAGGTATTCATACTATATATTCAAAGAAATAATATATATATATATATATATATATATATATATATATATATATATATATATATATATATATATATATATATATATATATATATATATATATATATATATCACAAAAATTAAATATGCATGTCCAAAATAATAATAAAATATCTACATAAATAATATAATATCTCATGAAACATATAAAATCATATTTCAATCATTCATAATACCCATAAAATATAAACATACAACATAAGTAAATACTAGAGTTCTATAGCTAAAATCAAACAACATAACCAATACTTCTTTAATTATTTATCTTGAGGGTAGTAAGGAAATAAGCAACTTCAAGATGAGCTCTATCGCAAAAATTAAGATCACCTTCACCATCTTCAAGTACAAGATTTGTCTCACCCTTCTTTTCTTTCTTTAGTGATTCTTGATAAAGCTCAACAATGTGTTTTGGAGTTTCACACACACGAGACCATGACCTTTTACTCCACAATAGCAACAAATATTAGGCTCATTTTTGTTTTTCTTAACTTTATCATTTTTACACTCCCATTGCTAGTGGGAATGTTAGTTCTTGAAATAACCTCCACGACCTGTACCATATCCACATCCCCAACCACGACCACGTTATTGACCGCAACCGTGGTCTCGACCTCGACCACTATTGCTACCATTGAGAATGTGCAATTTCACATGGCTACCAATGAGAATTTCCCAAAAATAAAAGTCCAAATGGTGCGATTGAGAGAAAGTATATTAATACATTTTTTTTAGAAGTAAGATACAATGAAGAATTTAGGTACGTGTTCTCGCAAGACTGTGACCTCAACTATCAAGTAGTAAAAAATAAGAAAATTTGCTATCCAAAAAAGGGTTTATATCTTGATGTGTCGGAGTCGCGTTGCCGAGAGAGACAATCTAGTCTGCTGTCCGATTTCCTTCTCGATATATATATCTTGCTTGAAAGCTCGAAAAAGAATTCAAGATAACCTTGACATCCGCCATAAAAAGCTAAAGTTTCATGTTGTGTAAATATATATGCAAACAAGATAATGATACCCTTGTGAAAGGCACGATACCTTAAGAGTATACCTTAAAAACTACCGACCTTTAAGTTAAGGGGTTTTGCTAGTGTTTGAGTAATATAAGATTACCAAAAGACACAAAAGCAAATGATTAATCAAAATAAATAAAACACAAAGTTCAAGTACCTAGGAAAGTTTATGAAACGATAGAATCAAACAAAAAAGAAGGAAAGATTACCTCTATATGATTAGTCGCAATCGGAAGTTACTAAGCTAATTGCTCCAATGAGATCATAACATAATAAGATCGACTATCACTAAACTACACTTAGTATGGTGTATAAAAAATTGAAATAAATTTGTTTTTCTCATATGCCATTTTAGTTACTCAATAGTTTTTGCTTTTCGTGGATTTAACTTTTACGATTTAATACATATTTAATTTTATGCATAAGAAATATTTGTTTTTGTTTCAATTTTCCAATGTCATAAAACTTTCTTTTTAAGCGAATGATATGAAATGGAGGTTGTATTAGATTTCATTTAAAATTCCCTAAAAATTATCACAATTTTTTAATATAATAATATTATATATTTTTCCCTAAATATTCTCTTCCACACAATAAAAGATATGTTATATATTTAAAGGAAGACTATTCAATGGCTACAATAAAATTGTGGCTATTGTAATTAGTTTTAATCTTGACCCTATATTTTTAATGATCAATCTTGCCCATTCATCCAATTGACTTTAATTTTGACCAAAAAATGGAGGAAAAAAAAAAGTCTCCTTGATTATGATTAAAACAAATTGTTTTTCAGTTTCTAAAACCAAAAAACTGAAACTTTGCCCCTTGCCATTGACGATTTTCCAACCTCAATTAAAAACCAACATCTGCTTTTGGTTTATTAACAATAACTTTGCATCAAATTTATAAAAAAAAAAATTGAATCAGCCTCCACCTCCATAATAGAAAATACTCCGTAAGAAAAAAAGGGAGGAAAAAACAAAGATGAAGATGAAGATATAAAAATTGTGAGATTTGTCTCTAATTTTTAAGAAACCAATCATTTGACGTTAAAGGTAATAAATCCATGAAAACATCAATTAAGATAGATCATTACTATGTATAAGTTTAATTCTTCAACCAAATTTTCCAATATTAAAAAAGATGAAATTTTGTTATTTTATTTAATTTTCATTTTTAATTTTTTAATAGGTGTATTTTAAAGTAAACTAAATGGATGGATGTGATGAATTTTGTTAAATGAAGGGTTGAGATTTACTCAATTACAATGGCCACAATTTTATTGTAGCAATTTGAAAACTGTCCTATATTTAAAACAATATTTAGTTGATATTTCAGTTAAGAAACGTGATTAGAAAGTAGGATGAAATAAAATAGAAAGAAGTATAACCTGTACGTGGTATATGGAATATGGAATAGTATTTTTATTTTTATTTTTTTTAAGAAAACTTTACAAAAAAAAAAAAAAAAAACTACCTCAATTTTATATTATTTGCAACGATTAGGCATTTTTCCTCTCTAATTCATGTCAAATCATTGCAAATTATATGAAACGGAGGTAGTAATTGTAAAAAGATTTGTCAAGTCATATTTTTAAGTAATACTCTTTACTGTATTTTTAAAAAAGGTAGTCATTAGTATATATATATATATATATATATATATATATATATATATATATATATATATATATATATATATATATATATATATATATATATATATATATATATATATATATATATATATATATATATTTTTATAAAAAAACCAAAGATACACCTGAAGATGACATGTGTCATTGTTGGTGTGTTTTTTAGTATAACTACTAGTATAGTGTCCATGCGATGCACGGTTTATAAAGTATATATAATATTAATCCCACTGAAAAATATAAATTTGTTCAATGAATAAAAATAAATTCATTTATATCAACAAATAAATTATAAATTGTTGTACTCAAAATAATGGCCAAATACAAAAAATTAAGGAATATGATCCGAGTAGTATAGTAATTTATGTCATTCATAATTTTTGGTACGCGGCCTGCTGTACCTTGCGGCAGGGGTTACTTGAGTTACTCGGTCAGGGGTTACTCGAGTTGGCGGGGTTACTCGAGTTACTCGGTCAGGGGTTACTTGAGTTACCCTTGACCGAGTAACCCCTCGAGTAATCCATGACCAAGACTTGACCGAGTAACCCCTTGAGTAATCCATGACCGAACCCTCACCGAGTAACCCCTTAAGTAACCCCTAACCGAGTAAAACCCTGACCGAACTCCTTAAGTAACCCCTAACCAAATTACTCGAGTAATCCCTGATCGAACTCCTTAAATAACCCCTGACCGAGTAACTCGAGTAACCCCTGACCGAGTAACTTGAGTAACCTCTAACCGAGTAATCCTTAACCAAGTAACTCGAGTAACCCTTGACCGAGTAAGTCGAGTAACCCCTCAAGTAACCCTTGACCGAGTGAACCCCTCGAGTAACCCCTGTCCAAACCTCTCAAGTAACCCCTGACTGAGTAACTCGAGTAACCCCTAACTGAATAACTTGGGTAACCCCAAACAAAATTAAGGAATATGATCCGAGTAGTATAGTAATTTATGTCATTCAAAATTTTTGATATGCGACCTACTATACCGTGCGGTAGGGGTTACTCGAGTTACTCGGTCTGGGATTACTCAAGTTGTCGGGGTTAATCGAGTTACTCGATCAGGGGTTACTTGAGTTACCCCTAACCAAGTAACCCCTCGAGTAATCCATGATCAAGCCCCCAATCGAGTAACCCCTCGAGTAATCCATGACCGAGCTCCTGACTGAGTAACCCCTCAAGTAACCCTGATTGAGTAACCCATGACTGAACTCTCAAGTAACCCCTGACCGAATTACTCGAGTAACCCCTGACCGAACTCCTTAAATAACCTCGACCAAGTAACTCGAGTAACCCCTGACCGAGTAACTCGAGTAACTCATGACCGAGTAATCCCTAACCGAGTGACTTGAGTAACCCTTGACCGAGTAACTCGGGTAACCCCTGATCGAGTAACCCTTGACCGAGTAACTCGGGTAACCCCTGACCGAGTAATCCTTCAAGTAACCCTTGACCGAATGAACCCCTCGAGTAACCCCTGTCCGAACCCCTCGAGTAACCCTTGACCGAGTAACTCGAGTAACCCCTGACTGAATAACTCGGATAACCCCTAACAAAATAACTCAGGTAACCCCTGCTACACGGTGTGACCTGCTGCACCAAAAAGTTACTGTATGTCATTCACATGTCTTTGTTTTATCCCCTTTTATTATTTATTAATAATCTATTATAAACATTCTAATAAATTGTTTTCTTTATTGATAGGTATAGGTTCTAAAACAAAAGTTTCAATCTTAAAATATATAAAACTAATTGTGGTTGTAGTATTTGAAATTTTTTCCATAAATTGAACCGAATATTCATATAACCCATGGTAATCATTTTTTTTAATATATAAAAATAGTTCTTACAAGTATTTGATACCTTATAATTTAAATTAGTATGAATAAATAATACTAGGATTTATAGGCTTACTCATTTTCTATCACCCGTGGGGAGAAAAAAAAATCTAAAATTATTCTTTTTATACCACATCTAATACCCATATTTTCCCTTAGTATCTGTAGGCATCGTTCGAAACGCGCCTAAGTTAAGCATGTTGTGAATATACTTGGCACTCATAGGAAGTGGGAATTGACATATACGATTAGGAACGCGATTAGGGACACAACAAAGTAGGAAGCCGCCAACAAGTTTTTAAGGAGCTTGTAATCCGTTCACGGTTCATTTAAGACAATCACGAATAAGGGACAACGAAAGACAATAACGATTGACCCGTGAAGGTTACACCCCATTCATAATCCATGAGATTACTAACTCTATATGGTTCAGAACCACAAAAGGAGGATTGGAGATGATGGTATGAAGTGAGTCATGGAGTCACATTCGCCCGTATTGGCCTCTACTCGATTCTTATTGTGAGAAGTGATTCCTGCGATCTCAAAGGCATGCAAACAAAGATTCAATTTGCTCCAAACTATAATTATGCTAAATTAGTTGAATATTATTGCACACATAATTCTAAAATATTGTGATCAATTGATTAAACAACAAGATTAAAAAGGATCTTAAATCGGTTGTACAAATTATCTTATTAAGCATGATATTCAATTATATATTCCCTTAACATGCAATATTCAATTACATATTCCCTTTAACATTCAATTACATGACCGTTGATTATAGCCCAAGACCGATTGTATCGGTGACTAAGGGCTTGGTTCGTGGAATTAGTCCGAGCTATGGACCAAGGAAGATAAGGTTTGGGCTTCTTATGAGCTGAAGACCAAAGTAGAAGAGAAACAAAGAAGAGTTGGCCAATAAAGACCAGGCCCGATCGGGCAGCCTATGGTTCGATCGGGCGGTTGCCCAGAAACAAAGAAGAAAGAAAAAAAGTCAGGCCCGATCGAGCGGCCCTTCGCCCGATCGGGCGCGTATAATTTTAGGCGGTTTAGGATTTATCGTTTGGCTAATTTTCGAGCTTATTTCTTGTAATCTCTTTTAGGTACGTTTTTCATTATTACTCTTTTCATACTTAAATCTTTAGAGAGAATCTTAGTTGTGGATTATTGAGCTTTTTTCTTTAGTGCAATTTCATTCTTCCTTTTTTCATTATTAATCTTTCTCTCTTTTATTGCTTATTTCATTGCTTTAATTTTAATTGCTTTATTAATTTGTGTTTGATTCCAATCATGACTTATTCATATGTTTTTTTTAGAGTTAATTATGTGTGAGTATGAAGGGATAATTTGTTATTATTGATTATTGATATTGCATGATAGTTTCTTATTGAATTGTTTTAATTCATTACAATTGGATTATGAATCGAGCAGCTGTGATTTGATTGTAAAAGTATAGCAATATTAAATTGATGAATCGAGCAGATGTGATTTGATTGTAAAAGTATAGCAATATTAAATTGATGAATTGAGCAAATTTTAATTTGATATTAAAGGCTATTTCTAATAGGAACTTAGATCTAGTAAATTGCGAGAGCCTGTTAGATCTGTATTGATTAATAAATTGCGAGAGCCTGTTAATCATGTTATATGTGCAATATTAATTGTTGATTGTTATGCTTTATCCCGGAATATTAATTATTGGTGAACCTATGACCCTAGGCTTTTTAATATTGATTTCTCCTTAATTATTCTCCTTAGTTTAATTCACTTAAAAATAATTTGGTTACTTGATATTTTAGATTATTTTAATTAATTAGGAATAGGAAGACTTGTTTTCCTGTGGATTCGACCATATTTCCCTATCTACACTAGTTAGAAGACTTAGGTAATACTTTTGTTTAGGTGATACGACTTTAGCCTATCAAAATTTGGCACCGTTGCCGGGGAAACAGTTTTATTTTTATTTCTAATTTTTTTTGTAGTCTAAATTATTTTCTCCTGTCTTAGAGAACGCAAGTTCTTTGGGACAGTTTCTCATATTTGTCTATTTAGTTCCGTGCTTATGCCCAGGAGTTCTAGATCAGGCTACATTCCATTCGATTCTGAAATCGAACGATCTTTTCATAGACAAAAGAATCTTTTCAGACAAGTACGAGCTACTTTCGAGGGTAATATGTATACCTTTGGTACCCCCATCTGATTCTAGTGACACAAAAGTTTTTTCAGAACCAGAATCAGAGATGACGGCACCACCACCTCCTCCACCTCGCAAGCTTAGCTATTATTCGCATCCATCCCTGCAAGATTTTCCTCATCTTGCTCCTACACCTAATCTTGAGGGAGTGGAATTTGAGATTAAACCCCAGCTTATCACTATGATTTCAAGGAAGCAATTCAGCGGAGCTACGGGTGAAGATCCAAATCTTCATATTTGGATTTCTGTCAATATTGCAATATTATTAGGCAAACTAGGGTCACTCAAGACCAAGTTAGGGAGATTTTCTTTCTCTTTTCTTTGTGTGGTAAAGCTAAATTATGGTATAATGGATTGAATAGAACTGCACTTGGTATTACCGACTGGGATACTCTTGCTTTGAATTTCTATAATAAATATTACCCTGTAGTGAGGATAGCTTTATTAAGGAGTTCAATCCAAAATTTTGCCCAAGAAGCTGATGAAAGTCTATACGATGCTTGGGAAAGATTTAAGGATTTGCAAAGGGAATATCCCCATCATGGATTAGCGTAGTGGCATATAATCCAAACCTTCTACAACAGGCTTGGAAATTCATCTAGATTAATTCTTGACTCAGTAGCTAATGGAAGGTTTATGAATCTTCAAGTAGATTTAGTAGGAACAATTATCAAAGAGATGACAATTCACAATTCCCAATAAGAGAATCCTAGGGGCTTTGCAAACAAAGGGAAACATAGTGTCGATTCCGTATCCTTTTTGCAAGCTCAATTAACTTCTATTTGTTAGAAATTAGATAACCTTAGTACTCTTTATCCTACTTCTGTAGCTAATATTTTTGCTGTCAATAACACTAATGAAGCTTTTTATGAAAATTGTGGAATTGTAGGTTATTGGGAACAAGATTGTAAGAGTTCTTTGGAGCAAGTTAATGCCTTTCAAACCTATAGGCAAAATAACCCATACTCTAACACCTATAATCTTGGCCTTCGGGACCATCCATATCTATCTTACCAGAGCACCAATGTGCAAAATCCTCCACCTCCACTACAAGCACCATATCAACCACAACACAAATACTACCAACATCCCAACTCTGGCTAGAAAACCTAACCACAAACTCCATCTTCTTTTACTGACCCCGCCTTGTTAGAAATTAAAACGATGTTAGCCAGTATGCAAAAGCACACGCAGAGTAGGGATGTGCAAATTGATTCGATCATAGCTCATATGGATAATCAAATTGCACAACTTTCCTCTACTTTGCAGACTCGCTGATTTGGGTATTTTTACCCCGCCACATGGCACAATGAGAGCTCGCCACGTGTCACCTGAGAAGGTCTCCAAAAGAACCTCTCAGGGGCCAACACGTGTCAAGTAGATATGCCCTAAGGAATTAGCGGCCTTCGGACAGGTACAAGCAGCTTTGTTGGATCCAGTATTCGAGCTGTTACTCTTCCTAGGGACACAAAAACACCCGAAACATTTGGCGCCGTCTGTGGGGAGAGTACCTCAAAGATGGTTTCACAAGAACCTGTACCGCCTCTAGATACCAACCAGCCTCCGGTTAATGGAGAGGTCCATACGGACCATGACTCTGACAACGACTGTGAAGTCGAAACCTATGTGGCCCCTGATGGGTCACTCATCTCTAAACGCATCCGTCCTAAAGACAAACGGGAGTGGAAAAATGACCAGTGGGAACAAGCAAGCCCCCTGGACAGCCGTCTGATCAGACACAAGCGGCAGGATCAGCCCCAGTCACCCGAGACGAGCTCATGAAATTCATGACAAATTCAAGGGTGAAATCAAGGACTTGATCACCAAAACAACGGCTGCTCCTAGAAAAGAGCAGTCGGCCAAAAAACTAGCTCAAACTGAGAGAGCTAAGTCAGTCAAAGACTGACAGCCTAATCCTTACCCTGCAACGAAGGAGAAGGCTCAGCCCTTGATTGATCTTTCTAAAATCCGTTTTCCAGAAACAGCAAAGAGAAAGGCCATCCGACATATTCAGTCGGACATTAGTAAAAAGACTTTTCTGATGCTCGACTTTATATTGAGCAAAAGAAGAATCATCAGCTGTCCAAGTCGGCTTCCACGTTGACTCACCCAGATAGCTTCAAGAATACCTTAGTGAGGAATTCACAATTTGTACATGGAACTCCGTCAGGCGGTCCCTCCATCCACACGGGTCCCCATTTAATCAATTCGGCTTAGTATGTGGCCTAGCCATTATACAGGCCGCCTGCTCTGCCTTACATTCAACCTGCCTTTTTCGGAGGACAGGCGGCATACAATTTCCATCCTATGGGCTGGCAGCTCCGGCTGCAAAACCTTGGAGAACAACCCTTTGCGTTCTCTAGGGAGATAGCCGAGGCTGAACAGCCGGCCAAGGTTAAAAATGTGTTGGTTGACACCTATGATGGTACCACCAACCCAGATGATCATCTTCTGGCATACACTCACCTTATGTATCTACAGGGGTTGGATGATGCCGCCTGGTGTTACTGCTTCCCAGCTACCCTGAAGGGCATAGCCCAACAGTGGTTCGGCAACTTGCCGGCTGGATGCATAAACAGCTTCAAGATGCTTGCGTTCTTGTTTGCTTTGAACTTCTCTATGAATATCCCTACAAAGAAAACAAGCCTCGATCTGAGCAATGTGCAGCAGGGAGATAGAGAAGGATTGCGCTCCTACGTCAGGCGGTTC
The DNA here is from genome assembly GCF_948465745.1 of Chenopodium album. NCBI lineage: Eukaryota > Viridiplantae > Streptophyta > Magnoliopsida > Caryophyllales > Amaranthaceae > Chenopodium > Chenopodium album. Next base: position 22,296,928 of record NC_137846.1, on the reverse strand, counting down.
AATTGGGTGAGAATCCAAATTCCAGGGCTGTCTGACGAGAAGTCTGAAGAGAGCAAAAAGAGAAAAGAGATTTGGGCGGTTGATGACTCTGATCAGCCGTCCTAGAAGAAGAAAGAATTTAAACTGTACGTTCCAAGGTACGAGTTTAACAAGGACAACTACTCCATCCTCATGGAGATAAAGGACCGGCTGAATTTAAAGAAGCCGAATCCAATGAAAGGTTCCGTTGAAAATCGGAACAAAAACAAACACTGCCACTCTCATGAGGATGTCGGCCATGACACTAATGACTGTTATAGTCTCAAGTAAACGCTTGACCGTCTGGCCAACAAAGGAGCGTTGAAATCCTATGTGAAGTCCAAAGTGACTTCCAAGACGAATCTGGGGCAGTCCTCCAAAAAAACTCCCCAGCCCACTGGTAGTTCAGACACCGATGAGGAGCCGGTCTACACTATAGCAGGAGGATTCGCTGGAGGTGGCCCGACCATCCAGGGCACCAAGGACCATCTGAGGAAGATGGTCAAGTCTGTTGATGAAGGGCAGACGTCTGCCACCAGGGCCTTCCCAGAGGTCGTCATCACCGAACGAGACCGGGGCAAGGTCCATTGGCTGCATGATGACCTAGTTGTCATTGAATGTAAGGTCGCCAACCAACTGGTTGGCCGGATCCTTATAGATACAGGTAGCTCCTATGACATCATCAGCTACAAGTGCCTGTCCAAGCTCAAGTACAAGCTGGACAACATGCACGATGTCTCCCACCCTCTTGTTGGTTTTGGGGGAGGAGTTGTGCACCCAGTCGGACGAATAGATCTCCCTATCCAGCTAGGAGAAAAGGGCAACGAGCGGCACATGACCATTCGATTTCTGGTGGTTGAAGAACTGACTGCCTATAAACTCATCCTGGGCCGACCCACTCTGAACGATGTAAGGCTGTCATCATCCCATATCTCATGCTGCTTAAGTATGAAAGGGATGATGTCTCTGTTGGCTCCCTAAACGGGGATCAGAAGACGGCTAGAGAATGTTATCTCTCAAACGTCAAACCCACAGCTGCAGCAGCCAGACAGGGGAACGAGCCAATAGACCTTGATGATATCAAGGACCCTAATCTAAACCCACCAGCCGCAAAGAAAAGAAAAACTAATCAGCTGGTGGTGGTTAAAAAAGAAAAGCAATAACAATCACTGACTGGGGAGCGGTCAGACGACCTCCGTCCCTAGTCGGCTGGCGAGAACATTGATATTCCTCTAGATGACAGTCGTCTAGAGCGAACTGTTAAGGTGGGGACGGTTTCTTTTGCGAAGTTGGGTGCAGACTTGCACCTTCTGCTGAAAGAATTCAAAGACATTTTTGCCTTTGAAGTGGAAGAGGTGCCAGGCATCATCCCGGATCTTGCTGTCCACAAACTCGTCGTGGATCCAAAAGAGAAGCCCATCTGACAAAAGAAAAGAAATCACGACGAGGAAAGAAGTCAGGCGGCAGCTGCCGAGGTCAAAAAGCTGTTAGGCGCTGGGTTCATGCGACCATGTAACTTCCTTGATTGGGTTGCGAAGGTTGTGCTCGTAAAAAAGCCGAATGGTACTTGGCGCATGTGTTTTGATTACACCGACTTAAACAGAGCATGTCCGAAGGACAGTTATCTGCTTCCAAAGATTGACAGTCTGGTCGACTCTACAGTCGAACATGCCCTGATGAGTTTCATGGACGCCTACTCAGGCTTTCATCAGATTCCTCTATGGAAAAAGGATTAAGAGAAGACGACATTCGTCACTGATCAGGGGTTATTTTGCTATACCGTGATGCCGTTTGGCTTAAAGAATGCGCCTACTACGTTCCAACGAATGATTAATACAATCTTCTTTAATCAGATCGGGAGGAATGTAGAGGCTTACATTAATGACAAGATAGTCAAATCCAAGCAGCAGGCGGATCACCTTGTTGACCTCCGAGAAACGTTCACCACACTCAAGCGGTACAAGGTCATGCTCAATCCTAAGAAGTGTGTCGTTGGTGTTGAGTCTGGGAAGTTTCTTGGATTCTTGATTGACTAGAGGGGGATAGAGGCCAATCCTGAAAAAATACAGGCGGTCATTGACATGAAGTCACCCAGCACTGTCAAAGAAGTACAAAAATTAACAGGTTGCCTGGCGGCCTTAGGGAGATTCCTCAGCCGGTTAGGCGACAAGTGCCTTTACTTCTTCCAAGCAATCAGGAAGAAGGGTATGTTTGAATGGGGGGATAATGCTGAGGCGACCTTTCTAAAGCTAAAGCAACATTTGCACTCTTTGCCAAGGTTGGTCAGCCCTCTGCCCAAAGAGACGTTCTATATGTACTTGGCACATCCGATAATGGTGATCAACCGATCAAGTGGCCAATGAAAACACTGGAATCATTGGGTCGAATGCTCAAATGGGCTATTGAAATGCAAAGTGTGGAAATCTCTTACGAACTAAGGAAGGCAATAAAGGGGTCGGCATTCGCCGACTTTATTGTCGAAATGACAAGGCCGGCTGCGCCGGATAACACCAATCAGGTTTGGAAAGTGTATGTGGACGGGAGCTCCACTATGAATGGCTGTGGTGCAGGGATTATATATCAGTCTCCTGAGGCAGATAAGTACGAGTATGCACTACGGTTCAAGTTCCAGGGCTCGGATAATTAGGCAGAATACGAAGCTCTGCTAGCCGGCATTCGCATGTGTAAGGCGGCAGGGGCAACTAAAATTGAAGCCTGCTTTGACTCTCAGTTGGTCGTTAGCCAATACCATGGTGACTATGAGGCCATCCATTCGGCTATGATCAAATATTTGCAGGCGGTCAAAGCTGAGGTCGGACACTTGAAGAATTCAATCTAAGTCAAGTTCCTCGGTCTAAAAACAATCAGGCGGATGCTCTCGCTAAACTGGCATCATCTGCCTCTTGTGATACACCTCGGTTAGTCTTCTAGGAAGTGATGGAAAAACGAAGCATTAAAGAGGATCCCATTGGAGTACTTGACCGAACCTCTACATGGATGGATAACATCCGGGCATATCTGCTAGACGTCACACTGCCAGACTCAGCTCCAGAAGTAGCCGCACTAAAAAAGCGTGTGGCCAACTTTGAAATTCGCAAAGGAGAGTTTTTTAAGAAAAGGTTCCTACAACCCCTCTTGAAATGCATCACCCCGAAAAGGGGAAGGAGATTTGCATGGGGGCTTTTGCGCCTCACATATAGGCGGCAGGTCTCTAGCGGAAAGGGCCAAACGGCAGGGCTACTTTTGGCCCACTCTTGAGGAAGACGCCATGACATTGGTGAAGAGATGTGATAAATGCCAAAAATTCGACAAACTTATACACCGTCCAGCCGCGGATTTGACGGCCATACATAGCCCAGTACCATTCGCCAAATGGGGCATGGACATCCTGGGGCCGTATACTCCTGCATCAGGCAAACGGCGGTATATCTTTGTTGCCGTGGATTACTTCACCAAATGGGTGGAAGCGAAGGCGGTAAAAAACATCAAGGCAAAGGACGTCATCTCCTTCATTTGGAAGAACTTCATCACCCTGTTTGGGGTGCCTATGTTCATGGTTTTTGACAATGGTCCTCAGTTTGAGACGCCCCATCTCAAGACTTGGTTGGGAGATCAAGGGATGTCACATTGTTTTGCATCAGTCGGCCGACCCCAAGAAAACGACTAGGTTGAAGCCTTTAACAAGTTAATCTTGGACGGTATAAAAAAGAAAATTGAAAGAGCTGGCGGTCTATGGGCGGATGAGCAACCACACGTCCTATGGGCCATCAGAATAATAGCAAAATGGGCAACTAGAGAGACCCCATTTCTCATGGTGTACGACACACAGGTCGTCTTGCCCATTGAGCACTATGAGCCGACTCTTCGAATCATGCTATATGACGAAGAAGCAAATTGGGAGGCCATGCGGCTAGCATTGGACTCACTTCCTGAGCGCAAGGGTGCCGCCTTGCGTCATGAGATCTACCGTTTGAGAATGACTAGAGCTTACAACAAAAGAGTAGACAAGCGCCCCCTAAAGGTTGGGGACCTTGTGTTACGGAAAATGTCGACATTCGGTAGGGCAAATGAACAAGGAAAGCTAACCCCAAATTGGGAAGGCCCCTACCGAATCTATGAAGAAGTAAGAGGCGACACCTACAGTTTGGAAACACTAGATGGCAGGAAGCTAGCCAAAACTTGGAATGTAGATAACTTGAAAAAGTACTACTTCTGAAATTTTGTAAACCTTTGAATTAAAACTCATTAATGAGAAATTTACCTTTTTCCAATTATGTTTATTTGCTTTAATTACATTTGAGGGAACCGCCCGCATAATGTGCAGACGGCCTGAACTCACTTAACATTCATAAGATAAGTTTCAAAAACTTAGCGGTTAACCTTTCATTTTAAGCGAGGCCAATGGCCGGATATGTTCTAAAAATAACCAGCCGTATGCTCCAACATGAGTATGACCGTCTGCTCTAACATGAGCACGACAACCGGCGACTCCTATTTGGGTGAAATCGTCGAAGAGAGCATCTCCCATTTGGGTGGTACATTGCTCTATAAACTAAAAACAAATGACCCTACCGACTATCTGGATTAAGAAACGCTCGCAGCAGTTTGACTAAATCTAATTTGAAAGCTAAAAAGTCTAAGTTTCCCAACTGTTCTAATACAGGCGGGAAGCGGCTACTATTTCATTTTAGAGGCTTTGAGATTCTTGCGATACCGCATGTTTTTTCTCTAAGGAAATACAGGCGGACATATTCTATTTATCGATTATAAGTTAAGTCCAAAGACTTAACAATTCATTAAGGCCTATTGCCGGATATTGCAAGCATGTACCCGTCTGCTCAAGATGGTCGATTGTCCACTTGGTTTGGGGCAATCACCATAGTGATTGATTGACTTAGAAACCCATCATACTCTTTTAAGTATCAATAATTTTTAAGTCAATCAATCCACCTTCTAAACCAAGTGAATATCCGGCCAGGGGCAAAGACATCCGGTATTGCAAGCCTAAATCGCATAGTATATAGGAAAGTTAAAAACTTAGCCTAAATCTATGCATGACAAAAAAAATCAAAAGCTTTAAAAAAAATTTTAAAGCAAGGACATCAATACGATAAAAACCGGCCATATGACCGGATGATTCATTCAAATAACTAGCCGTCCTAATAGACGACTGTAAAAGTTAACCGGCACAGTAGACAGAAATTGTTAAATAACCCGACCCCCTGGTCGGTAAAGATACATGATTACTCTGCACGTAGGCCGGTAGATAAAGCATATGGCCATTCGGCCGCAGAAAGACATATTAAAGCTTAAGCATCAGGAGGGAGGTCTTCACCATTAACAGCCGCATCCTCCTTGTTGTTTCCTTGCGGCTGTTCATCATTTTTTTTTATCCTCCTCCTCCTCCTCTTGATCATCATCATCATCCCCCGAGGATGACTCATCTGTGGAGTCAGACGCCTCAGCTTCTTTGGCCGCCTCCTCCTCAGCCTGCTTTAGGAGCTGGGCGTTGAACTCGTCGTTGGCTTTATCAAACTTGGTCTACCAAGTTTTGAAGTCAGAACCTGGATGGAACGTCTCCTAGGTCATCCGTATGATGGCGTCGTAGTCCTCCATCATTTGTTTGACCAGGGCCTTATTCTCCTCCTCAGCTCAGGTGTTGTATTTTTTCCTAAGCTGGGTTTCCTGGTTTTGCTGCCAACCCTTGAGCTTATCCACCTGACCCTGCAGCCGGCCAGCCTTCTTGTCCGCCTCCTCGAGGGGCTCGAGTTTGGCCTTGAGGCCCTTGACCTCAGCCTCGAGCTCGGTTATCCGCCTCCAAATCCTGCTTGATTTGCAAATTGGCGGACGCCCAGGAATACATCATATCAATGGTCAGAAGCTCGTTTTGAGCAATCTTAAAATTTTGCAGTATCTAATGATCAGGCGGCCCGAGCTTTCGCAACCTTTACCTCTTTGGACTCCTCGTTAAATGGCCTTTTGAGACCGTTTACACGCAGCATAGCCTGCATTCAGCCAAAAAGAGGAAACAGTTAGAACCAAACGGCTAAATGGATTATTCAAAATAAGAAGAATTTCACAACTGTTATACCTCATAACGAAGCGCCGAGATGGCGTCAAGGTTGAGGGAGCCAACCCCCCTGACGGATGCTTTCTCAGGGTCAAGCGCCCTCAGCATCTTCTTGGCTAGCTTCTGGACATCCGGCCTTGGAGGAGGAACTTCTGCACATTCAACGTTTTGTAAGTATATGTTGTATATCCGGCCTAATGATCGAGTATCTTCGAAAGTACTAGACGACTGTTTATTAAACTTTACCCTACAGGGATAGGGTAAAGGGTCGAATGCTGTTATACCTTCCGTCTCCTGCTCTAGGGGAGCCTTGCTCCCACCCTCTGCTAGGCCGACAGCAGTGTGGAGTGGCTTGCCACTCTTCGATACCCCTTGGGCATCCGGCCTTACTTGGGTCCTACCAGTCGTAGAGTGGGAGCCATCTCCAGACTTCTTTCCAGGCTTGAAAGCGATGTGCTTTCTAGCCTTGCTAAACACATCACCCCCAGCCTTCTTCTGAAGCTTGGGGTTCGACTGAATAGATGGGGAAGCTTTGGACGAGCCTCCCTGCACCAAACAAACAAAGTTAGAAAGCAGGCGGCGCTAAGCACTTCTATACAATTTTAAGTAGTAAATTTTTTTTTTACCTTGGAGTTCTGCCTTCTTCAGACTCCTCATTTCTCTATTTGCCTAGAACGGACGAACGGTAGTGTGCGGCTGAGACAGCATCCGGCTTCTTGGTGGCCGAGAGCTTTTCCATGGCTTTGTCTGCACAAAGAAACAAGTGTTAGAAATCAACACATAGAAATCAAGACTCAACAAGAAATAAGTAACAATCGGCCAGTTACCTCTCGGCCTATCAGTGCTAAGGCTGCAAGCGGCCAAATATAACCCGTCTGATAGCCACTTATAACGAGGAATATAGCTCTGGGGGGTGACCTCCTTCTCCCCCGTTCTCTCATTGGTTCGAACGGTCACGGTGAAAAGGCCCCGATCCAATATCTATACCTTCGCCTTCCTAGGGACAGGCGGCAAAGCCTCCTTACCAGCTAGGAGGGGAGGGTTCCTATTCCATCTGTTGTACCTCTTATTTTTCAGGCGGTCGGGGGAGGAGACTATGTAAAACTTCCTCCTCCAGTCCTTCCATTTGGACTCCTTCCCAACAGTCATCATGAAGCCCTTGTGGCTGGTAAGGGTGAACCATCCGGATTCGCTTGATTTTGGGGCCCGGCTGAGGTACAACATATGGGCGAACGCCTCAAAGTTTGGCTCTACCTGAAGTATCTCGCATGAGACAACATACCCCAAGATATTTACCCAAGAGTTTGTGGCAAGTTGCCTGACACCCAGCTGGTATCCATCCAAAATCCTCTCCAACGCCGAATGGAGAGGCAATCTAAGACTTGCTTGGATGGCTTCCTCATAGCAGCCGAAACACTCGTCATGGTAGCTGGACCCTTCTGGCCAAACTACCGTATGAATAGCGTTCGGGACGCTTAGGAGAAAGCCATGTCCCATGACATAGTCAGAGATAAACTGCCCAAGTTTATCTTTCATCGCCGTCCGTATACCTTGGGGGACATACTGATAATATGCAGCAAATTTAAGTGGGCGCGAAGAAGACGGCTTGGCCCAGCCTTCGCCCCTGTCAACTGATAGGGACTCCCTTGCGGCCTCCAGCTTAGAGTGCGCCTCCTTCGAATCTATGGAGGCGCTATTAGAATTGGACGACTTAGAGTCGTCATCGGAGCTCTCGGACTCCGAGTCCGAGCCGGAGGCCTAGTGGCTAGGGTCACCAGTGTCCTCCCCCTTCTCTTTATCCGAAGCCAGATCAATCGGCCGGAGACAGTTCTTTGCATTTCCTCATCAGACTCCTCCAAAATTGAAGAGCCCGGGGTAATAGGAGGACTGGGCGAATGGTTAGAAATCTCATCCACATGCGCCCTAATGGAGCCCTCCGAATAGACAGTTGAACTCTCCGAATGGTACCAGGAACCATCCGTCCTATACATTCTACTTATTTGCTTCGTTCCGGCCATGGTGTCTTGCATAGGCACAGATACGGTTGGATTCAGAGAAGTTCGCAAAGGGGAGTTCAAGAATGAGCATTCGACACTCCTAGTTCTAGATTCAGCCGTCCCCGGTGACGGACTGATCGCTAACCTAGGTTGTGCTGTGTGCGTTTGGAAAACCATTTTTGAAAAAGAAAAGAAAACAAAAAATAAAATAAAAAGAAAACATACGGTTACCTTACGAGTGAAGGTACGAGAGCCGCTTGGAAAACTGGAACGTCTGATTACAGGCGGACTAGGTGCCGAGCATCGAATGCTTTCACAGATGGGGACAAAGGTTCTCAAAGTCAAATATTCAAAGATTCTCTCTAAGATTCACACAAACGTGTGAACACAATGAGGGGTCAACCCCTATTTATAGAAAGGGTGAAAAATTTAGGGTAAAAACCCTAAGTTTTACCCATGGTAAACGGTAACATGCCGGACCAGTACAAAACTAACACCTGTCACAGGCATCACGTGGCCTGCCACGTGACCCCTGTGAGGGGAAAATGATTTGGGTATTTCTACGCAGCAACATGGCACAATGAGAGCTCACCACGTGTCACCTGAGAAGGTCGATCTCCAAATGAACCTCTCAGGGACCGACAAGTGTCAAGCAGATATGCCCTCAGGAATTGGCGGCCTTCAAGGCCCAATTCTCGAGGTATTCGTAAAACAGCGCAGCCCTAAATCCTAGGTCATCAAACCCTAAGACAGGTGTAGGGAATATTTCAAGCATCCCACACTTGAGCCCCACTGTGAGCATACACTTAAGCATGGTGGCGTCCAAATGGAATGAAGGTAGAGCAAAAGAGTCGCCAACAAGTTTTAGGAACTTGTAAACCGTTCACTGGGTAAAGGTTACACCCCTTCACGATCCATGAGATCACTAACTCTATAGTGTTCTGAAACCATGACTGGATATTCGGGGATGAAGGTACAAATCCAACCTAAAATAGATTGAACCTACCCTAAAAATAGGCCCCTACTTTATTCTTCTCATATTCAATGGCGCTTTCTGACTAACATACAATCAATATATTATTCTTAATCATGTTTAATCTACGTTGGTTGAATATTAATTAACAAATAAATCTATTATTGGCGATCACTTGAATTAAAATCACATTAGTCTAAATAAAATTATCAATTATCTTATTAAGCGTAATTACAAGTACAAATTTCCTTTAATCCTGCAAAAGAGGGCGTGATCAAGCAATAACAATAATATATCAAGCAACATAATAATAATATTGACAAATTATATATAAACTATTTGTCAATTAACAAATAATATGAAAATATTCGTAAATTAACAAATAATGTGAAAACAATTCGTGAATTAACAAATTATGGAAAACAATTCGTTAATTAAGAAATAACGTAAACTAATTCGTTAATTAACAAATTACGTTAAATTATATATATAATTTGACACAATAATCATCATCATCATCATAATCTCAATCTCAACAAAGCATAATATTAGCAAGATCCTAGACATGATACTAACAAGATTAATAACAAACCCTAGCATGTCACTAAACAATAAAAATCAAATCTTTAGCTCTAACATGATACTAGCATGATAGAAGAAGTAGGAAACAACCTAAACATGATACTAGAAAGCAATAAAAACATCCAAACATGACACTAGGAATCAAAATAATCTAAGCATGCTTCCTATAAAAATAAATTTATAAAAAAACTTACTTTGTTGCCTCGTATCTCTTTCTATCAAAACAATACACGCGTTAGTAACTTCAAAAAAAATAATAAATCAAACAATTAATTTAAATAATTAAAGTTAGGGATTTGGGACCAAATCCTGAGATTTCATCAACCTTTCATGTCTAGGGTGAAGGCAACTTCGAACTCGACTAGGTGTGTCTAAGTCTCGTGAACGAGGTATTGTATTTTGAAAAGGGAAGGATTAGAAAGAGGGAGAAAGAACAAGCTTCTACCTTTGAGAGAGAAGAATTAGATGATTGATTGTTGACGATTGTTCCTGATTCAAAACAGGGAATAAAGACCCTATTTATAGAGAAAATAGTCTCAAAACGATCAGAAAAAGATCAAATTCGATTCAGAGTAAAGCTGCTCCCATCGCGGCGCGACAGGCTCTATCGCCGAGCGACAAGGTCCATCGCGACGCGATGGGTCTTGTCGTTTCACGATGGAGAACGCGTTATCTAAAATCCATACGAAATCCTTAATCCAATTAAATTAGATTAATTAAAGTCCGTACTTATCATTTTAAATCAGATTTAATCTTTTTAAAACACTTGTTTATTCCAAATAAAATTCTTTATTTTCTAAAAGATATAACTATAAATCCTAATTCCACTAGAATTTAAGATAACCATCTAAATTATTCTAGAAGATTAAAATTAATCCTAATTACTTTAGAAATATTAATTAATGGGCCCTCCACTTGATCATTGGGCCGTATAAAACCATTTTGAGCCCAATTTAGTATTTTGGCCATGATTTCCTCATTATTCTTCGAAATTGGGCTTATAATATATCGTTGGAAAACTCTTCTCGAACCCAATCCAACTTCACTAAAATTGGACCCTTATTATGGTCCAAAATAAACTGGACTGGGAATTTTCCATAAATAGAGTATGAAAAGGAATATTTTCGAAAACAGAAAGAAGTATTTTTTTATTAAATGACCGCATCAAAAGACTTTTCACATTTCACCTTCTTCAATAATCAAATGACGTGAAAGATATTCATCAATGGGTTTGGCTTTTGGGGAGACACAATCAGATGTCTACAGAAGCCCCCACTTTGACTGAGTTTGGAGAAATGTAAGTTTCGAAAACAAAAGTCAAAGTAGCGATAGGGACGGAGAATGATTCAGAACTTCTGCGATCCTAAATCATTCTTGTAACATCGATATCTACAAACTAGCATTAGTTAAACAGATAAAAGAGTTAGAAACGTGCATCTTGCATCGTCGAGCACACGTCTCTGGAGTAACCGAATTTTGTTGTTGTATTTGTTGCGACGACTTCCACAGTGCCTCATGAACGCCATCTCGCTGCTATTTGATGTTGTAATTGTGCTTCTCCGCTGTTGATGTTCACTCATCTCTGAATAAAAGAGCTTCTTTTTAAGGAATGTTCTCTCGTCTCTGAACAATGGAGCTTCGAAAGGAATGTCCTTGCGTCTCTGAACAAAAGAGCCTAATAAGATGCCCACGTGTCTCTGAGCAAAGAGCTTTGAAAGGAATGTCCACGCATCTCTGAACAAAAGAACTTCGATAGGATGCCCACGTGTCTCTGAGCAAAAGAGCTTGAAATGATATGTCCACGCGTCTCTGAACAAAGAGCTTTGATAGGATGCCTATGCGTCTCTGAGCTAAAGAGCTTGATTGAAATGTCCACGCGTCTCTGAACAAAGAGCTTTGATAGGATGCCCACGCGTCTCTAAGCAAAAGAGCTTGATTGAAATGTCCACGCGTCTCTGAACAAAGAGCTTTAATAGGATGCCCACGCCTCTCTGAGCAAAAGAGCTTATTGAAATGTCCACGCGTCTCTGAACAAAGAGCTTTGATTGTTTGTTGAGATCGTTCGGTTGGCTGCGAATAGGAGCTTTTCCTAAATGGTTATTTCCTGTAAAATCAAAGATTGCCAAAAGACTTTGCTGGTGTTTTTCTTAGGGTTGACCTAAGTCTTGGTGTGCTTGACATTATGATTGCTTTGACTTGAGGTTGACTCAATGTGATTGACTGACTTGAGGTTGACTCAATGTGTTTTGTACGTGTGTGTAGACTCAACTCGATGTGATATGACATGTGTGTGCATTATTTTGTAATGTTCTTGACTGAAAATGCAGAAAAGCAAAACTTTTCCATCATTTTTGTGGAGGGTACCGACTTTCTCTTGAAAAAGAAAGACGCGAACAGGAAGAAGTGAAGTGTTTGAGAGTGCATGTTGAATGAGTTTAGTCAAATGTATGTGCTGATGTTATATCTCATGGTGCAAGGATTGTAACATCCTAGGCTATCTCAATTTTTGACTCGATGATGAAAGTATTTAGGTAACTTAGGCACGAAGGCTAAGCACTTCATATTTTGTGATGTAATGATGATTGCAAGTGATGAATGATTTTGATATGGGAAGGCATGCTTCAACGTTGTGTTAGGATTTCTTAACAAAAGGTTCCTAAGGGAAGGTTTATTTGGTCATGTATCTGTGATGTGTGTGAAAGTGACACTACGATTAGGCCGCAAGAGCTAAGTGTGTGGAAAAGTATTTTGAAAAGAGTCAAATAGTGGTGACTCTTAGGCTAGGTAAGCTAATGATGTAGGGATCAAGCCCCTAAGTCTAGCTCTAAATAGATAGGGATGAGCATTGGAGATCCGTTAATATGATCATACATGAATGTGAATGAATTATTATTGCGGCCGCACCCCAATGTGAGGTTGCCTACGTATCCGTTAGGAATCAGGCCGAACGTAGCTCTAGCCGAACCTCGCACAAGTATGTGTATACCTTAAAGAGGTCTTTTGAAGGGTTGTAACGGGGTTAGGCTAAAGTTTGAAGAAGAAGGGGATAAAGACTCAAGACCCTAGATAAGCCCCCAAGGTGTGCAACCTTACTTTTGAATCATTATATTTGTATGCTTGAGGTTTCTCACTTTTGAACTTTCTTTTGTTTATATTTCTGCTCTTTCGTTTTTGCTTTTTATTTTTTTATTTTTTTTATTTTATTAAGTGTGGGCAATCCCGATCATGCGGTCTATCACTCACTTGGCAATCATGTTTCTCAGGCACAGTGCCGAGCACTCGATAAGAGACGAATCTGAGAAGTGTTCTTATCAAAGACATGTTCATATCAATGACATTGGAACACTTGCCCTTTTGCACACTTTTATATTTTGCTTTTTGTTATTTTAATCTTTTGAAGTCACTCAAACTTTTGAAATTGCATAAGTTGCACACCATCCCATACCAAGGTTAGGTAGATGTGGGTTGAAAAAATTAAGATCTTTCGTTAGATGAGGCTCAAAGTGGTTTATCAAGAAGGGATGTATATTTGAAGGGTGAAAGTGATTGGTATACCTTGTGCTTAGTCCAATAATGATTTTTTATTTTTTTTTTATTTTTTTTTATTTTTTTAATGCAATGCAATGATCATATGTAAAGAAATAAATGCTCATTTTATTAAAATGGAAAAGGATAAACAACGAACTCTTAATAAATCTAATGAGGGAGATGAGGAATGCCTATGCTAGACTTATTGGGGAAAGGAGGAATAAAAAAAAATAGAAAAAGAGGTCATGAAATATTATCGTTGAATCTCGTCTTGCGCTTATCATCACTCGATCTTCTTGCTAGCTGGAGGGAATAGAAGCTTGTTTGCATCGATGAGGTCTTGAATGAGATTTTGAAACTTGCAACATTGATTTGTAGTATGACCGTTGCTTTGATGGTACTTGCAATAGGAGTCTGGCTTCCATTTGGGTGTTCTCCTTTCAAGAGGAGGATCTTGTATGGGCCCAATTGGAGTGATGAGTCCTTTAGCAAGAAGTCGATCAAAGGCAATATTGTAGCTCATCCCAATTAGGGTGAACTTTCTTTCTGGTTCTTTGGCCTTTAAAGCATTTTTATTGATGCGACTTCCATTTTGATAGGAAGAAGCGGAAGAAGGATTTTCGTTCTTCCTGCTCTTACCATCATTGTTATTGATTTCGACCTTCTTGTTGTGTGGAGGAACACAAAGGCAATTTGAATCAAAGAGATCTTGAATGCGATCCTTAAGGGTGAAGCACTTTTTCTGTGGTGTGACCATGGCCTCTATGATATCTGCAATAGGAGTTTGAATCCTAGTTGGGAGACCGTATCTCAAGTGGTGGGTCTTGACTTGGACTGAGGGGATGAATGAGGTTTCGACCGTAAAAATAGTCAAAACCTTCATTATAAGTCATTCCTATTGGTGTGTATTCTTCAATGGTCCGTTTTGCCCGTGGTTTAGGAGCATTGAATTTTTCCTTAAGTTCTTAATAGGAAGAAGAAGGAGGATTCTTTTCTTTTTCATTCTTATGGTCTTGGTGATGATAGCGTTTTTCGATGACTGACATCCGGTTTGCTAGGCCTTCCACCATATTCAAGAGCATGGCGATGATATCTTGTAGTTTTCGAACGTCTTCTTTTAGACTTGTCGAGTTTTCCTTGGTATCATCTAAGAAAATTCCTTCATCCTCCTCAATCATGGTCACTTCATTGATAGAGGTTATATGAATTGCCTCGATCATGGGCTCACCTACAAGTGTGATAAGGAGCGAAGGATATTTGATCTTCTGCGATGGCTAGAATCTCGGAAGTTTTATTGTTATCGATCAGGTCTTGAATAGCTTCTTTAAGTTTCCAACACTCCTCAGTGTCGTGACCCTTTCCTTGGTGATAGTTGCAGTTTTTATTAGGATCCCACTTAGGTGGCCTAGCTTCTGGAATTGGGTCTTTGATGGGTCCTATGGGCATGACTAGTCCCTTGTGGTGTAGCTTTTCGAAAGCTGTCCCGTAACTCATACCAAGTGGAGTGAACACTCTTTTTGACCTTTGGATTCGTGGTTTAGAGGTGTTTGTAGCGTGTACTTCATTAATGGGAGAAGAAGAAAAAGGATGGTCATTCTTCTTTCCTTTCGCATCATCATTTTTCAAAAGGTCGTCTTTGATATCAATGCCTATGTCATAGACAGCCTTAAAAGTATTCAAGTTATGTTGCTATTTTAAGTGCTTTGCATATATTTCTTGAAGGTTCTTGATGAACATCCTTACAGACTCTTTTTCAGTAGGGACTTCAACCATCTTAGCGGAAGTTTCCCTCCACTTGTTGAAGAAAGGAGTGAACCCTTCGTTTTCTTATTGCTTTAGCATCTCAAGTTGTCTATAGTCTGTGTCGACTTGGATGTTGCACTTGTATCTATCAATGAAAGCGTTTGTAATAGAATCCCAAGAAGAGATCTTCTCTTTGTCGAGGGAAAAGAACCATTGTTGACAAACGATTTCTAAAGATAGTGAGAATAATGTAGGGAAAGCTTTTCTATCAATTCCCTTAATGTTCATTATTGTCTCGAAATCTCTTAAATGAAAGTAAGGGTTGTCAGTTAGCTTGAACTTAGGGATGTCATTGGCATTGAATTTCTGCGGAAGAAGTTCCTTGTCCACCGAGACCCCTTGTGAGCTAATCCCTTGAAACTTGTAGTCATTGGAGACTTTGCTCAAGCTTTCTTCCATGCGCTCAAGCTGTTGTTGTTTCGCAGGGTCGTTGACTTAAAGAGTGATAGTCTTCATCATCTTAGTTAGACTAGCCAGGTTTTGCCTAAGTTCATTGACTTCTTCCTGAGACGCCATTTTCTTCTTAGCTTTTCTCTTTTGTCTAATCGGTTTATCAAAGAGTAAGACTTGGATGAAAGTGTTGTCTTTGATTAGTTGCCCTTCCCTTCTTGACCAAGTGCTGTGGAAAGGGAAGTTAGGGATACTTTTTGTTAATTATTTGACTCAAACTCAATTCAACATGCAATAGATGGGAAGATATCATGGAAGAATGTGGGAGTGATATGCATGGAGAAAGCATGTAGAGAGTGGAAAGATGATGTAGATGGAGAGATATGTAAAAATTAGGAATAGAGTGGACCCTTAACTCAAATGACGGAAAGAACATAGTCATGGTGTGAAAAGAGTATGTACAAAGTGTGTGAATACTTGTGAGTGTAAGTGATATGTTCAAGACTCGTGTCATGACCATGTGACTAGACTATGTGACTAGACTCGAACAAAGACTAAGTTAAGACCTCACGTATATGCACTAAACTGGACAGGCTGTAGTATTTTAGTCATAACTTTTGATCTGTATGTGACTCCGAATTGAACAAAAACGCCAAATGAAAGATAAAACTCGGGGCTACAGATCCATAGGTTGTATGAATCGTAACTCTTCCTAGAACTCCGGCTATGACCAAAACAAGTTGACGCGTGTGCAGTATACGGGAATAAAAATCCGGATTGACTTAAAGGAACTATGACTCCATTTTAGACATATTTATTGGCTCAAATTAATTAATCAATTAATTAAACAAAGTTCTTTAATCATTGGTTAGTTTGTTTAAGCATATTCATAATCACAAGTCAAACCAAACGGTTAGTTTAATCACATGTAAGTATGCACAAGCAAGTAATGCACAAGCAGTCAAATAGTCACAATATGATGCAATGAGTTTGCAACCTAACCATGGCTCTAGTTCTCTAAAGTTCAAGGATAATGGTTAGTCAAAGAGGGTCCATGGTTATGATTCCAGATGCATCGCGCAGAAGCCTTACCTTTGGAAGGATTGGCGCGTATGGATGGGACCCCACAAGTTAAACTTGTTTCCATGGTTTGGTGAATTCACAAACTCGGATGTACCCTTCGTTGCAATGAGCGTTCGATTGGGTAGATGGAGCGTGAATTCCCAGAGGGTTATGGCCATATTTAGAACACATATGGGTTCAGAAAAGTGAGAAAAATTCAATCAGGATGTAAAACCAAGCAAACAGTACTAGAACCGGTCAAAGCAAGAACGCAGATTTCTGGCTCGGTATTGGAAGAACTTGGCGCGAGACAATAGGGACCATCGCGAGACGATAGCCCTGTCGCGCCGCGATATTTCTATCGCGCCGCGATATTTCTATCGCGCCGCGACAGAGCCATCGCATTGCGATGGACACTGTTTTCTTAGCGCCAATTCCTACATGCCTCAGCAGCTCCCTGTGTTCTTAGAATTTTCCATTTTTTGCAATGTTTTTTCGATTCTACTTGTGAAAGAATTTTCCCAAATTTACTACGTGTAAAAAGCCTATGTTTTGACGCATTATGGATGGTCTATCCAATGCGGACCTTTTTATGCTTATGCCAATAATGTCAATCAAAATTACGCACATGAATACTTAGAACGTTTCGAGCCTCATCCACTCATTCTAAATCATTGCCAAAATAAATTTTAGGAATTAAAATAGAAATCCTCCCCAGCGGAGTCACCAAAAACTGTAGGGAATATTTCAAGCATCCCACACTTGAGTTCACTACGATCATACACTTAAGCATGGTGGCGTCTAAAGGGAAGGAAGCTAGAGCAAAAGAGTTGCCAACAAGTTTTAGGAACTTGTAAACCGTTCACAAGGTGAAGGCTACACCCCTTCACGATCCATGAGATCGCTAACTCCATAGTGGTCTAAAACCATGACTGGATATTTGGGGATGAAAGTACAAATCTAACTTAAAAGATATTGAACCTGCCCTAAAAATAGGCATCTACTTTATTTTTCTCATATTCATGTGCGCTTTCTGACTAATATACAATCAATATATTATTCCTAAACCTGTTTAATCTATGTTGGTTGAATATTAATGCACAAATAAATCTATTATTGGCGATCACTTGAATTAAAATCACATTACCTTAAATAAAATTATCAATTATCTTATTAAACGCGATTACAAGTACAAATTCTCTTTAATCCTGCAAGAGAGGGCGTGATCAAGCAATAACAATAATATATCAAGCAACATAATAATAATATTGAAAAATTATATATAAATTATTCGTCAATTAACAAATAATGTGAAAATATTCTTAAATTAAAAAATAATGTGAAAACAATTCGCGAATTAATAAATTACATAATTCGTTAATTAACAAATAACATAAAATAATTCGTTAATTAACAAATTACGTTAAATTATATATATATATAATTTGACACAACAATCATCATCATCATAATCTCAATCTTAACAAATCATAATATTAGCAAGATCCTAGGCATGATACTAACAAGATTAATAACAAACCCTAGCATGTCACCAAACAATAAAATCAAATCTTTAGCCTTAACATGATACTAGCATGATAGAAGAAATAGGAAACAACCTAAACATGATATTAGAAAGCAATAAAAACATCCTAACATGACACTAGGAATCAAAATAATCTAAGCATGCTTTCTATAAAAATAAAGCAATAAAACAACTTACTTTGTTGCCTCGTATCTCTTTCTATCAAAACAATACACACGTTAGTAACTTTAAGGAAAATATTAAATCAAACAATTAATTTAAATAATTGAAGTTAGGGATTTGGGACCAAACCCTCATAAATCATCAACCTTTCACGTCTAGGGCGAATGCAACTTTGAACTCGGTTAGGTGTGTCTAAGTCTCGTGAATGAGGTATTGTATTTTGAAAAAGGAAGGCTTAGAAAGAGGGAGAAAGAACAAGTTTCTAGCTTTGAGAGAGAAGAATTAGATGATTGATTGTTGATGATTGTTCCTGATTCAAAACGGGGAATAAAGACCCAATTTATAGAGAAAATAGTCCCGAAACGATCAGAAAAAGATCAAATTCGATTCGGAGTAAAGCTGCTCCCATCGCGGTGCGACATAGTCCATCGCCGCGCGATGGGTCCTGTTGTTTCGCGATAGAGAACGTGTTATCTAAAATCCATACGGAATTCTTAATCTAATTAAATTACATTAATTAAAGTCCGTACTTATCTTTTAAAATCAGATTTAATCTTTTTAAAACACTTGTTTTTTCCAAATAAAATTCTTTATTTTCTAAAAGATATAACTATTAATCCTAATTCCACTAGAATTTAAGATAACCTTCTACATTATTCTAGAAGATTAAAATCAATCCTAATAACTTTAGGAATATTAATTAATGGGTCGTATAAAACCATTTTGAGCTCAATTTAGTATTTTGGCCATGGCTTCCTTATTATTTATTGGAATTGGGCTTATAATATATCGTTGGAAAGCTCTTCATGAACCCAATCCAACTACACTATAATTGGACCCTTATTATGGTCCTAACTAAATTGGACTGGACATTTTCCATAAATAGAGTACGAAAAGAAATATTTTCGAAAACAGAAAGAAGTATTTTTTATTAAAATGACCGCATCACAAGACTTTTCACATTTCACCTCGTTCAATAATTAAATGACGTGAAAGATATTCATTACTGAGTTTTATTTTTGGGAGACTCAATCAGGTGTCTACAACAGGGCACACCTTTCTAGGACCCTATAAATAGGGAGATTCCCCCATTTATTGGGGCACGTCCTAATCATTACATCATTTATTACTCTCGAAAACAGAGAACACCTAATCTCAGAATCCGAGAAGATATTTACTTTTCCCACGTTTTTACTCCGAACCCGTACTCACTTAACCTTCGGAGGCGGACTTCCGACCATCCGGAGTTCCATTGTTTTTCAGGTACAAGCGGCTTTGTTGGATCCAGTCTTCGAGCTGTAACTCTCCCAAGGGACATAAAAACACCCGAAACACTCACCAGCAGGGAGCCTTACTATCTCAACCAGTATATCCCACGGATCATGCGAATACAATTACTCTATGTAGTGGTTCACACTATAATGGGCCTTCTACGCCCAAAGATGATGAACCTGTTATAACAACAATTGCTAATCCTGATTCCCTTGTACCAAGTGCTAATGTTGCTAACCCTGTAGGGCCCCAGACAAAAACTAACTCTTCTGATATTTTTTTGTCGGGTAAACCTCAGGAGAAGGGTGAAGATTTGCAAAGCCCTACTATCCAACTTCCATTCACTAAAAGACATCTAAAGAATAAGTTGGATAAGCAATTTGGTAAGTTTCTGGAGGTTGTTAAGAATATGCAGGTAATAGTTCCTTTCACTGATCTAATCACTCAGGTTCCTGCATATTTTAAATTCATGAAAGACATTTTGACTAGGAAGAGAGCCTTTAATGAGGTTGAGACTGTAGCTTTCATTGAAGAATGTAGTGCTTTACTAAAAAATAAATCTCCACCAAAATTAAAGGATCCCAGTAGATTTTCTATACCTTGTAAATGTTTTTATTGATAAAGCATTGTGTGATTTAGGTGCTAGTGTCAGTGTCATGCCATCGTTTGTCTGTTCAAAGCTTAATATGGGTGATTTAAAGGTTACTAATATTACTCTACAAATGGTAGACCGTTCTATTAAATACCCCTTAGGTATTTTAGAGCATGAACCTGTTAGAGTTGGTAAATTTTTTATCCCTGTTGATTTTGTTGTTTTAGACATGGCTGAGGATACACAAATTCTTATTATTTTAGGAAGACCTTTTCTTCATACTCCAGGGGCCATAATTGATGTGAAAATGGGAAATTAACTCTCTCTGTTGGGGATGATAATATTACATTTAATTTAGGGAGAGTTATGAAGGGACCTATGCTAGAGGAGAAATGTTATAGTATTGATGTCATTGATTTTACATGCCATGATAGCTTACCTCAGGTTCTCTCCCGAGATCCTTTGGAGGAAGTACTATGTTGTGATCTTAATGCAGGTGACGCTGACATATGGAGTAAAGATGTGGATGAGATTGAGCATTCTCTATCAAACGAGCAACTTAGCCCTGATGAGAATGGTAAGGTGGAAAATTTAATTCAGGAATCGTACTTTGCGAAGGTAAAGAAACCCGAACTTAAACCTTTTCTTTCACATTTAAAATATGTATTTTTTGATGAACAAGAACTACACCCTGTGATCATTAGTACTGTACTCGATGACCCACAAACTTCTCAACTTCTAGAGGTTCTTCAAACCCACAATAGGGAAATTGGGTACAGTATTGATGATCTAAAGGGTATTAGCCTTGATTTTTGCATACACGGGATACACCTAGAGGATGATCACAGACCAGTTATTTAACCATAGAGAAGGTTGAATCCTAACATGCAGGAGGTCGTCAAAAGGAAGTTATGAAACTACTTGATGCAGGTATTACCTACCCTATTTCTGATTTAAAGTGAGTAAGCCCTATGCAGGTAGTTCCAAAGAAGGGTGGGATGACAGTAATAAAAAATGATAAAAATGAATTAATTCCCACTAGAACTGCAACAGGATGACGGATGTGTATTGATTATCGCAGATTAAATACCGCCACTAAAAAGGATCACTTTCCCCTTCCCTTTATTGATCAAATGTTGGAAAGATTGGCTAATCATAATTTTTTTTTTTTGTTATTTGGATGGGTACTCGGGATTCTTTCAATTCCCAATTCACCTTGACGATCAGCAGAAAACAACATTTACATGTCCCTATGGTACTTTTGCTTATCATAGGATGTCCTTTGGATTATATAATACACCTGCCACTTTTCAGCGTTGTATGATGAGCATCTTTTCTGAATTCATAGAGTCTATTATGGAAGTATTTATGGACGATTTTAGTGTGTATGGATCTTCATTTGATAATTGTTTATCTAACCTCGCTAAAATTTTGAAAAGGTGTGAAGAATGCAATTTGGTTTTAAATTGGGAGAAGTGTCACTTTATGGTGCATAAGGTGTAGTATTGGGTCACATTGTTTCTGACCAAGGTATACAGGTAGAAAAAGCAAAGGTAGAAGTGATTGAGCAATTACCCCCACCAGTGAATGTTAAAGGGGTAAGGAGTTTCCTTGGTCATGCGGGGTTTTATCGCCGCTTTATCAAGGATTTTTCTAAAATTGCTAAACCACTAACCCAAATTCTACTTAAAGATTCTCTTTTTGATTTTACTGACGAGTGTCTTGAGTCCTTTAACGGGATCAAGAAAGCCTTGATTTCGGCTCCCATCATTTGTGCTCCTGATTGGAATCTTCCATTTGAAATCATGTGTGATGCTGTAGGGAATATTTCAAGCCATTAAACCCAAGCTTGAACCCCACTGTGATCATACACTTAAGTATGGTGGCATCCAAAGGGAAGGAAGCTAAAGCAAAAGAGTCGCCAACAAGTTTTAAGAACTTGTAAACCGTTCACAAGGTGAAGATTACACCCCTTAACGATCCAGGAGATCGTCAACTCCAAAAGGTCTTGAACCAAATAGGGTTCGGGGATGAAGGTACAAATCCAACCTAAAAGAGATTGAACCTGCCCTGAATAGGCCTCGTATCTCTTTCTAATAACTAAATACACACGTTAGTAACTTCAAGGAAAATATAAAATCAAACAATCAAATCAAATAGTTGAAATAGAGATTTGGGACCAAACCCTCAGAAATTATAACCTTTCACGTCTAGGGCGAAGGCAACTTCGAACTTGGATAGGTGTGCCTAGATGTCGTGTATGCGGAATTTTGTTTGAGGGAAGGTTTAGAAAAAGAATAGAGAGAGAAAGCTTCTAGCTTTAGAGAGAGAAAGATGATTGTGAATTGATGATTGTTGATGAATAAAAACGGAGGTTCAGGACCCTATTTATAAGAAAACATTCCGAAATAGGTAGAATTTGATAAGGAATAAAACTCCACTCTGTCGCGTGGCGACAAGCTCTGTCGCATGGCGATAGGCCTGTCGTTTGGCGACAGCCTGGATTCCTACGCGCTTTCAAACACGGAGTCCACTTATCAATCAAAATCAATTTGTAAAGTCCGTATGAAAACTGAAATCGTATTTTTCATAAAATAATATTTTATTCCAAATAAAACTTATCAAAATCTAATTATTAATTCTAATTCTATTAGGACTAAAGAGAACCTTCTAGAGAATTCTAGAAGACTATAATTAATTCTAATAACTTTAGGAATAATAATTAATATTGGGCCCTCCCCTAGATCATTGGGCCGTATGTAAAGATCAAACCGGGCCCAGTGTAGTATTTTGGCCATAACTTCCTCATTATTCATCGGAATTGGGCTTATAATATATCGTTGGAAAGCTCTTTGCCACCCCCATCCAACTACACTATTATTGGACCCTTGTCGTGGACCAAACTAAACTGGATTGGCTGTTTTCATAAAATAGAGTTGTTTTTCGAAAACAGAAAGAAAGAATTTTTAATAAAAACCAACCGCAACACTTGACTTTTCACACTTTCACCTCGTTCGATAATCATTCGACGCAAAAGGTATTCATCACTAGGTTTGGTTTTAGGGAGACACATTTGGGTGTCTACTGATGCTAGTGACTATTGTAAGGAGGGTGTACCCATCGTAGGGGATCCTTCTCCTCTATGCCCATGGTCCTTTAAAATCATAGGACTTTACACTTTTAAAGGTGTATTAGGATTTGAATTCCTGACTGTTTGGGAGACCTTTGAATTAGTGTTGATCCTATCATTATGCTTTTTTATAAGAAACTAGTAAGGAGTCGCCAATGAGTTTAGGAAAACTCATAAACCTCGTTCATGCCTTTCTCCCAAGTAGGGTTCAAGGGATATTTAGCATGAATCATAAGTTTACCCCATGCCCAAATTGGTCTACTTGTACCAGAAATGAGTTCGGGAGCGAGGGTTCTAAAATAACGTTCCTTTTAGGGAGGAATCGCTATTCTAGCCCTAGTGCGGCCTCTACTAGCTCTTCCTTTTTCACAATTTCATCATCAAACTATATTCAATGTGATACCTAAAACTAAGTTAGTTGGTTTTATTTAAAAGCACTAATCACGTAGGAATTACATTGCAAAAGTTGTTATTTTTTTGTTATTCAAATTCGTGAAAAGAACAAGAAATAAACAATGTTCGCCTTGACTTAGGTGATAAACTAATCAATTAATTATTCAAATTCTAGTCTTGATTAACACAAGAATTCTATGTGAATTAAATTAATTAAAAGTTTGTTCAAAGTGATCAAACGACACTATTTATTCAATTAAAGTTATTTAAACAATAAAAGAAAAGTGATTTATCTAAGTGCTCAGGAAACTAACCGTTGTTCTTTTATGCTAATCTCCGTTTAATGCGTTTATGGACTTTCTTTCTTCTTCGTACCTCCAAAGACTTCAATGGATTCAATTAGGGTTGGAAAGTATTTTGGAAGGAAGAAGAAAAGTAGTATGATAGTAAGAGAACTTGAGAGATTAGGGTTTTAAGAATGCTAAGGTTAGAGTTTTGATTTTTCCGTCCTCTTTAGGGTTAAATGAAGACCCCTATTTATAGGCGTAGGAACCTAGGTTTAGGGTTTTAGAGTCGCGACATTAAGTGGCGCGCGCAAATCTCAGAGTTGCGCTGGATGCCGGGCGCATCTCAATGACTTGCGTGCGACAAGCGCGCGCAACTCGTTGAGTTGCGCTGCGCTGGGTGCAGTTTTGCTTACACAAAAATGCGTTTTTAAAATTCCATAACTTTTGATTGCAAAGTCGGATTAAGGCGTGCGAAATATCATTGGAAAGATATGAATTTCCATGCCGTTGGAATTAGGTTAAAATCTTTTATGGATCAAAAGATATGACCGTTAGAGTGCAAGGGTGTGGGTTTTAGGGCCCGGTTTAGTGTTTTGATCATAACTTCTTCGTTTTAACATGAAATTGGGCTTATAATATACCGTTGGAATGCTCTTTGAAAGGGATATTCATCTGTAGAGGCCTTGCATAAAAATTTGATGGTTGGTTTATCTGATTGGCTTGGTTTTTAGCAATATAATATCCATTGGATCTAATCATTGCATTTGATGCATTTAGGTCCGTTATTAATCAAGTTTAAACATGTATGAGCACGTGTTAGGCCTAATATGTAATTGGAAAAGGCTATAAGATAAATTGGTCTCAAATATAGGTTTTGACTTACTTCATAATGCATTTCGTAGTCCATAAACACTTCAACTTTGATTTATCATAAAGAACGAGTTTTTGTAACATCATTGCACTTCTTGTTGGGACAAAAACCATTTCGTAATTGTCTGTTCACGATGGTTCGACGCGCTAGTCAACTCGTAAAGCTAACGTCTAAAGTTGAAAAGAAGTTCTACCGTTTTCGTTACGGGAGGTAGATCACGTTGCTAGGGAAGAGGATGCAATTTTACGCAGCACCTAAGCCATAAAATTTTACGTTGTAAGATACGCCATACAATTTTACGCTGTACGATACGCCATTCTTTTTGTTGTGGACGCCAAAAAAAAATGAAAAGAGCATGACATTTCTAAAGTCAGTACAGTAAAATGACAAACCTGTCTAGGGGAGCTTTTACGTAAAGCACCACTACGGAACGTTTTAAGACATGCTCACGAAAAACGTCCAAAACGTATGCTTAGGGTAGGCACAAAGCACGGTGTGCACGCAGGATGATGCAAAAAGCTAACAAAGAAGAAAATAAACTACAAAATGCAAAGCAATTAAAAGATTTTGATGATCTGTGCGTTATTACGTCTAACAACGCACAAAAACCGTTGGAAAATTTCAAAACGGATCAAAATCTGAGTATCAGTCTTTTAAGTGACCAGTATCCGCGTGCAACTCAGTAGGTCGCGCTGGCCAGGCGCGTGCAAGAAACCGGGTTGCGCTGGGATGCCACGCGCAACTTAATAAGTCGTTGGGATCCAAGTTACACACTTGTAAATTTTAATGTAAATTGAAGTATAATTAGAACGACAATTATGCACTAAAACTTTGATCGAAATTTTGAACTTTGATAATGGCATGAAATTGTTCTTGCGACTCATGTTTATTTTTGTCATGCCTAAGTTGCAAAATTGGTTTTAACAATGACAAGTTATTATTATTCATTTATAAAACTATGATTTCAAGATTTGCATAAACTAGTAAATTTAGCAAATTCTCGAAGACATCATCGAACTGATGTAACTTGGATATATCTCGAGTTTTTATGCCCCCATTTTATTTTTTCGAATGTCGTAGCCCCCAATATTGGGTAGCTTCGATGACTTGTTTGTTTTTAAGAATTAGACCCTTTCATGTTGCTCGAAATGGGTCTAAAAATCTCGTGTTTTGTCTTATTGTTACAACAACTAGGGTCTTTGAAACGTTTAAACGAGTGTGTTAAAATCGTTTTCGACCATTCATAGTTTTAACAAATGAAATTTGCTAAGTCTAGTAATATTGGTCATTCGTTGGAACAAGTAAGAGGAAAAATGAAATGTTGCTCAATTTTTTCTCTATTCTCGCTACCCTCGAATTCTTTTCCTTAAATTCAAATTTTGTTACTGATTGAAGCTCGAGAAAGTAGATATTATCCTCTTTGTGAAATCCCAATGTGCAACAATAGAGGATGAAGACCCCTTAATTTTTAACTCAAGATCTTTTATTTACGTTTTAACTCATGAAATTGTTTGTCTTATGTTAATGATGTGTCTTGATACAATTTTCATGATAAAGATTGAGTATTAAACTTTTGTATGAGCATGTATGTTGTATGCGTTTGAATTTTATTTTGATACTCATGATTTTGTTTCTTTTACTCTATACTAGTCGTACTCTCCAATCTTTAGAGTAAATTGAAGTATTGAGACAACAATTATGCACTAAGATTAGTTTTTGAAGTTGAACTTGAAAATGACTCGAATATGTTATATGTTTGTAATTTGTTTTTATAGCCAAGTTTAGTTGCAAACTTAGTTTCCAAAGGAGCAAAATGATTATTAAATCATCATTATGCATTTGAAAATTGTAAGGCTCGAGATCTACGTAAACCATTTGTAGTTTAGGTGATTCTCGAAAGTAGCTCGAATGGCATGAATATCTCATTTTGTTTATTATGGATATTGGAGCCCCCATGTATCGGGTTATGCGCATTCTTGCTATTTCACAAGTCTTAGAGCCCCCAATTTGGGGTAGTTCTAATAACTTGCTTTTGTTTAGGCCATTCATATCATCATCATGTTGGAATGAGTCTATGTATCCCAGGTTTTTGTGTTTTGAGAACACTTTAGGACAATGACATGGCTAACGCCTTTTAGCTAAAGCCATGTTTAAGGAAGCAAGTTAGTTCCTTGTTAGTTTTATAAACCAAAAACAATTGTAGTTAAGGTTTAGTAATCTTTACCTAATGTCTAAAAGTTTGTAAAGATCTTTGATTTTAGTCTTGTAGGTGGTTCATTTACCATCCCTAAGCCAATATTCACAGGATGACTAGGCGAGAACAAGTTCGAGTCAAGGAGAAGTCGAATATTAGTTCATTCCTTTTGGAAATATTTATGTATATACACGCATTATCCAAACGGTTATTGAGAATCTGAAAATTTATTTATTTGAGAAAATGAAACAAAATTTAAAAAGGAAATTTTGAAGACTATTTTTTTTTATTAGAAACACGTTATTTTGAACTAGAATTCAAAATTTGGAGAGGGTCCAATAAATTTAATGAAAGTTTGTTTTGAAAATAAAATGACGCAACTTTTCTAGTGGGCAAAATACATAATCATATTATTTTCGAAACTGGACCCAAAATGGAAAGAAAAGTCTAGCTCGTAATTGAGTGTGATTTTTTTGTCCAAGTTTGATGAAGGTAAGTTGGAATATGCAACTTATTTCAACAAATATATGAAAATGTGGGCAAACTTTCGTATATGTAATCTTGTTATCTCTGTATTTTTTAGTGTTTGTCATCATTGGCATATTTTCTTAATTGAAAGTGAAGTTCTTCCAATTAAACAGGTGCCGTAGTTTGAAAATGAATATTTATCAAACTTAGGTTTGATGGAGTGTTAGAATAATGTATAAAATCATTCGAATCACTTTCCAAAAATATGTTCTTAATAAAATTTAGAATAGACCTGTATTTTTGTATCCCCCAAGTGTAGACTTAGGTGACTTTCAGAATTCATGTATACATATGCTAGGGGATGTTTCTCATATTTAAAGCCCCAAGATTTGTGTTTCCAACTTGTGGGATTTTGCACATATTTATCATGAATTGTTTGATCAAGTAGGAAGTAATGTTCTTCCTTTTGTCATTTAAATTTATTAAAATGATTCATAATAAGCTTTGCATGACATTTAATTTGTAGCATAATTAGCGAGTTCAAATCTGTAAATAGAGGGAAGTAGGGATATCTGGATTTTTTGAGCGCTCAAAGAGAAAAAATTTGAGTCAAAGTCAATGTTGAACAATGGGCGCGCAAGACACAGAGTTGCGCGGAAGAGCCGCACGCAACTTCTAGACTTGCGCGGAAGAGCGGCGCGCAACTTCTAGACTTGCGCTTGTAGAGTGCTTGTAACTTTGATAGTTGCGCGTGCCACCTGGTAAGTTCGACATTTTGATTTTTTTTTAATTTTTAATACGAATACGCAAAAAGAACGATAAAAGTTTTTTTTTTTTTTTTTTGTCGAACCACAGTGTTTTTACGATTTTTTTTTAATATCTCTAGGTAATAAGTTGGAATTAATTAGATTAGACAAGAAGCATATAATTAAACACATATCCATATAGTCACATAAGCACATAAAAGGAACCGTCGAGCATACAATGTCATTCTAAGGTCAAGGTTTGGGTGTCCAAAGGTACCATATCTTAAGAAACGATGCACAAATCAATCACTCAACGTGTTGACCCATGACATAGTCCTCCAACATGTTGTTGGCGATATGGGTGGGATGATTGTTATTGATTTCGGGATAGAAGCCTAGTATTGGCAACCCCTAGTCAATGAGCCAATTCCCAAGGGTTATAATGCGCTATGATTATGCATGATGCAATATTGCTTGTTTGGTTTTTACTTTTGTGAAAAAGGAAGATATTATGCGTTCAAGTCTTGCTTTCTAACTAGAGATTATCCAAGTTAGCCATCGTTACAACCCATAGGTAACCTGATGTTGGAAACCTTGGACCATAACTATGAACTAATCTTGTAACCTCTAAGTCCCCAATGGAGTCGCCACTATAAGGAGGGTGTGCCCATCGTAGGGGATCCTTCTCCTCTATGCCCATGGCCCTTTAAAAGCATAGGACTTTATACTTTTAAAGGTATATTAGGATTTGAATTCCTGACTGTTTGGGAGACCTTTGAATTAGAGTTGATCCTATCATTATGCTTTTTTGTAAGAAACTAGTAAAGAGTCGCCAATTAGTTTTAGGAAAACTCATAAACCTCGTTCATGCCTTTCTCCCAAGTAGGGTTCAAGAGATATTTAGCATGAATCATAAGTTTACCCATGCCCAAATTGGTCTACTTGTACCAAAAATGAGTTCGGGAGCAAGAGTACTAAAATAACGTTCCTTTTAGGGAGGAATCGCTATTCTAGCCCTAGTGCGGCCTCTACTAGCTCTTCCTTTTTCACAATTTTATCACCAAACAATATACGCAATTTGATACCTAAAACTAAGTTAGTTGATTTTATTAAAAAGCATTAATCACGTAGGAATTAAATTGCAAAAGTCGTTATGCTTTTGTTATTCAAATTTGTGAAAAGGACAAGAAATAAACAATGTTCACCTTAACTTAGGTGATAAACCAAACAATTAATTATTCAAATTCTAGTCTTAATTAACACAAGAATGCTATGTGAATTAAATTAATTAAAAGTTTTTTCAAAGTGATCAAACAACACTATTATTCAATTAAAGTTATTTATACGGTTTAAGAAAAGTGATTTATCTAAGTGCTCAAGAAACTAACCGTTGTTCTTTTATGCTAAATCTCCGTTTAATGCGTTTATGGACTTTCTTTTTTCTTCGTACCTCCAAAGACTTCAATGGATTCAATTAGGGTTGGAAAGTATTTTGGAAGGGAGAAGAAAAGTAGTATGATAGTAAGAGAACTTGAGATATTAGGGTTTTAAGAATGCTAAGATTAAAGTTCTGATTTTTCCGTCCTCTTTAGGGTTAAACGAAGACCCCTATTTATAGGCGTAGGAACCTAGGTTTAGGGTTTTAGAGCCACGACGTCAAGTGGCGCACGCAGTTTTCTGAGTCGCGCTGGATGCCGTGCGCATCTCAATGACTTGCACGCGCCAGGCACGCGCAACTCACTGAGTTGCGCTCGGTGCGGTTTGCCTTACACAAAAACGCGTTTTTAAACTTCCATAACTTTTGATTGCAAAGTCGGATTAAGGAGTGTGAGATATCATTGGAAATATTTGAATGTCTACTTTCCAATGCCGTTTGAATTAGGTTAAAATCTTTTATGGATCAAAATATATGACCGTTGGAGTGCAAGGTGTGGGTTTTAGGGTCCGGTTTAGTGTTTTGATCATAACTTCTTCGTTTTAACTCGGAATTGGGCTTATAATATACCTTTGGAAAGCACTTTGAAAGGGCTATCTATCTTTATAGGCCTTGCATGGAAATTTGATGGTTTTTTATCTGATTGGCTCGGTTTTGAACAATGTAAGATCTATTGGATCTAATCATTGCATTTGACGCATTTAGGTCCATTATTAATCAAGTTTAAACATGTATGAGCATTGACTATATGATGCTTGCGGTATTGACTATATGGGACCATTTCCATCTTCCGATTGGAATTGTTACATACTCGTGGCCATTGATTATGTGTCCAAATGGGTTGAGGTCATTGCTTCACCAACAAATGATGCCAAGGTGGTCATGAAACTCTTCAAGAAGACCATATTTCCAAGGTTTAGTGTCCCACAAGCTATCATTAGTGATGGAGGTACTCACTTCCATGAAAGACAATTGGACAACCTTCTAAAGAAGTATAGAGTATATCATATGACCGGACTTAGTTATCATCCTCAAACTAGTGGTCAAGTTGAGGTCTCTAACCGAGAAATCAAGTCGATTCTAGAAAAAGTGGTAGCTAAGTTAAGGAAGGACTGGAGCATGAAGCTAGATGATACACTTTAGGCATATCATACCGCATTCAAGACACCAATTGGTACCTCTCCTTATAGACTAGTGTACGGTAAGGCATGTCATCTTCCCGTGGAATTGGAGTACAAATCTTTTTGGGCAATCAAGGAGCTTAACATGGATTCTAAGGTTGCGGAGGAGAAAAGACTTCTCCAACTCAATGAGTTGGGTGAGTTTAGATTGTCGGCGTATGATAGTGCACGAATTTACAAGGAGAAAACCAAGAAGTGGCACGACAAGAAGATTCTACCAAGAGAGTTCGGCCGGGTGACAAGGCTAGGTTCTACTCTTTAATTCTAGATTAAAGCTTTTTCCAGGAAAACTAAAGTCTAGGTGGTCAGGTCCCTTCACTGTCACTAAGGTGAAAAAATTTGGTTCGGTTGAGCTAGTGAATGAAAAAGGTGAATAATTCAAGTTCAATGGTCAACGATTGAAGGTGTACCATGAAGGAGCTACCGTTGGAGTAGTGGAGGAAATCCACCTAACTCCACTCTCATCTTAGAGCTAAGTTACAATGGTTGCACAGGACCTTTATAAACCAGCGCTTTGCGGGAGGCAACCCGTATTTCTTGCTTTCTGGACTACTTTTTTATTTATTCTTTTTAGAGTGGTAAGGAAAGTGCAAATTTTACCTTTTTAAAGTGAGTTGTGCAGGTTTTGAACTATCAAGTAGGGAAGCTTAAAGAGAAAAAGTTAGAAAACGTATATTCCGAACTGGGCAGAGGCCAGATCGAGCGGAGCTAGCCCGATCGGGAGCGAGATTAAAGGTAAAAAACGAGCCTTTTCTTGCCCGATCGGGCAAGGATTCCCGATCAGGCGCATAAGCAAGGCCATTTTGTGCTGCTAATTCGCTCGATCGGGCGAAGCTCGCCTGACCGGGCGCGTAAGCAAGAGAAAAATTTCGAGGGAAAATTGCCCGATTGGGCGCAAAAACGGAGAAATCGAGTGATCTCAAAAGATTTCGCGGACGAGTGATCGTGACAAAATTCCAGGGCAAGTTTGCGCCCGATCGGGCGGAGCTCGCCCGATCGGGCGCGTACGTAAAATCTCAGAACAACAGATATTCGCCCGATCGGGCGCGCCTATTTTTACTCGGGCAACATATTCCCTTTCTCCTCTTTTCTTTTCATTGTGTTCTTTCTTTCATCTCTTTCATCTTCACTTTCTCTCTCTAACCTCCATTTTTAAACCTTCAAACTCAACTTCTATCCAAGATCTTCTCAAATTCTCTCATTAAAACTCAAAAATTTACCATATTCTTGATCCTCTCACCTTCCTTTATATTTTACACCCAATTTCTCCTTGAAAATCCTAAATTTTGAAGAAAATTCATACAAATGGCTTCCAAGAGATCAAGGAACCAAAGAAGAGAACAATCTCGGTAACAATCAACATTGATGGTCGACCCAGACCTTCAAATCCCGGGGTGGAGCGAGATGGTGGTCACAAGCCAAGAGCAATAGACTAGGATGCTCAACCTCTTCTCTAGGCAGGTAATTGCTACCCGTTTTGTTCACTATCCTACTTTAATTAGATTGGGTATTGATAAACAAGTAGAGAAATTATTCAAAGGAATTGACATGTCTAGCTTGTTTAACTTGCATTGTGATACTTATGACTATATAACGGTAGAATTTATTTTTACTTTTAGCTTAATTAAATCAAGTTCAAGTGTATATCATGTTAAATTTCGTTTGCTTAATAATGATGGGAGACTATCTTTGAAGGACTTTGGTAAAATATTTGACTTGAAATTCGATAGACCAAATTAACCCACCTCGAGATTTTTGTGCCGAGGTCTATTTGGCCCTCACGGGGAAGGTTTTAGAAAACCTCCAACATGCTAAAGGGACCATTATTCACCATCCCGTGCCAAAATTTTGGCAAATATTTGTTGGCCTCATCATCTTTGGGAGGCATGAACCGACAAATGTGAGGAGGGATGAGTTAGAGTTGTTAGCCTCCTACTTACATTCGGAGTGCGAGAAGTTAAACATCCCATTTAGGATGGCTCAACACTTCCAATGAAGTGGTAAGGCATCCGAGACTTCGAGGGCTAGGACCCCTATCTACTTTGGTGGGTTAGTCACCCACATTGCGGTTAAATTAATGGGTTTTACGCTTAATGACCATAGGAGAGTGGACGGCCCTACCCTAATGGACCTTAGTTACCTAGGAGGCCTTAATTGGATCCAACCTTTTCATAGTGTGAATCGACCTAATGAGGTGTGGTGGATTATTCATAGGGAGTCGGGTAGGAGTGAATAAGCCTTCAAATTTCCAAACCCCGCCTTAACCAAGTTTGATAGGGGCAAAACCACCTAGACCTTCGAGTTAGGCAATGATGGAGAAGCTCAAGATGCTCCCCAACCTCCACCTCAATCTCAACCTCAAACACAACCCCATTTCCAACCACCACCACAACCTTACATGCATGACATCCCTACCTCATCCATTAACTACAACATCAATCCTAATGCACCCTATGACTTCTCGGCTTTAAGGAGCCAACTTGATAAGATCGAGATGGGCCAAGGAAGGGTAGAGGGTATGGTCCAAAACCTTGACACTAAGGTAGGTTCTCTAGATAGACGGGTTGGTCATGTGGAACGGAACCTAGGGAAGGGTTTATACCCCATGTATGATGACTATGCACGCTGAGGGGCTATTCCACCCGAGGCTTTGGTTCCCGATTGTTTTCAATATCCTCAAGGAGGATATTCTACCCCCGGTGATTTTGGTAGTTATGTGGATTATTCTTCAGTCCATGGATACGGGACCAATGTTCCATTTGGTAGGCTTGGGGAGAATGTGGATCCTAACTATTTTGCAGGTGGTTCGGGTGAAGGAGGTGTCGGCTCTAGCCATGGAGGTGGGAGTGGTTATGCTCGAATGGATGATGATGAGGAGTAGCTTCCATTAGCTACACTCTTAAGACAATGAGAGCATTGTTTGATTAGGCTTGGGGGGAGATGATTTTGTATATATGGTATTGCTTTTTCCTTTCTCTTTTCATTGCTTTCTTAGTTTAGTTTTATTGCTTTCGAAAAAAAAATTTAAATCCAAAAATACGTTCCGATGAAAAATTGAGTCGTGATTCCCTGAGCCCCTTGATGAAAATTGCTTTGACTCTTGGTTGTTGATAATGAACATTGCGGATTAGTTGGTCATGATTTGATGTTTGATTGCCTTGACATCTTAACATGCGTCAATTTTGTCCAACTGCTTGTGAATATAGTGTTTGACTAGCTGATTTGGTTAGGAATGCGTGTTAGTTCTTGGTATATCAATGAATTTGAGTATTGATTTGCAACTATGAGTAATGTTTGTACGATTCATTATTATGCACAATGAGGAGGACGAAGGCATTTGTTCTCTTAGGTGGCCTTCAGACGATATTAGATACATTTGTTCCCTTCTTGCTACCCATGTTGTTGCCTTGACATTTTGTTGTTTATTAGCCACATTACAAGCCTATTTAAGCTCCATTGGTTACTAGTCCCAAGCTTGGGTTGGGAGAACTTTTAGTTAGTGAGGTGAGTGAGTTGTAGTGTGCACATAATTTTCACCAATTGGGAGAATAAGAAGAGCAATTTGTTCTTTTGGTATTGTGATTGGAAAAATGAGAATTTGTTGTTCAAAGTTGAAAATTCCAATGTGAGATAAAAAAAAAAAAAGAGCAAAAGAAAAAAATTGTTTCAATGATCGAGTGTTCTAATTGAAGGTTGCTCTAAAGAAAAAAAAAAAAAAAAAAAGATAAGTTTCAAAGAAAAATTCAAGTTCGAAAGAAAGGAAAAAGAGTTCAAAGTTTGTTTGTTCACTCAAGTTCTATAATATCATATCTTTATGAGTGAAGTTGTAAGTGTTGAGAAAAAATTGTGAAATTTTGGATTGGTTGTTTGGTGAAGTTTTGTAGTGTTGAGCTATGTCGGAGATGTTTTAGTCATTATTTATTTTTGACGTTGGTTTTATTAGGATTTGGCTCCCTTAAGCATAGCTTTACTCTCACATTTTCCCAAATATTTCCTACCCTTTACTCTAACCTTGCATTACAAGCTTTAAAGACCTTCCAACCTTTGTGAATAGAGTCGTGTGAATGTGAAAGTAGTTGTTTATCAATGCAAAGGATGACTTGATATATTCCGAGTTGAATATCTAGGTTGAGTGCTTATCTCTTTAAACACACGAGTGTTGTGAGTTTGGAAGGGCATTGTTCACATTAAAGGGGTTGGTTTTAGAGCAATCAAGTACATCTTTTACTCGCCACATAAATGAGAGTCGAGTGTGTGAGCACTAGTCTTGAATTTTATATGCTTTTGTGGTTTGATCTACTTGAAAATTGTTAGGGAAAATAGGTAATTGGATGGATTTGAGTGATTGATTATGATGCATGTTTGTTAGATTGGCTTTGAGTTGCATTATGGATTTTGAATTTGATTTGGGGTGAAGTTATGATTTGTTCCGTTCATTGCCTTGCTTAGGGACAAGCAAGGGTTTGGCTTGGGGGAGTTTGATATATGTGTTTTATATGCTATTATATCTCCCGTCCCACGGTCATTTATATGCATATTTGAGCTCTTCAAAGCTACCTTTGGTACTAATGTGTGGTTTCGAGTGTTTTGTAGAGTTGGCATTTGTTTTGTAGGAATTTTCCGAATTTATCGGCAATTTCTATGGTTTTCCGGCCACTACGAAATATCGAACCTTGTAGCACATTCATGACCGTTGATTGTAGCCTAAGACCGATCGTATCAGTGACTAAGGGCTTGGTTTGTGAAATTGGTCCGAGCTATAGACCAAGGAAGATAAGGATTGGGCCTCTTATGAGTTGAAGCCCAAAGTAGAAGAGAAACAAAGAAGAGTCGGCCAATAGAGACCGGGCCCGATCGGGCAACCTATGGCTCGATCGGTCAGGCGGTTGCCCAGAAACAAAGAAGAAAGAAAAAAAGGCGGGCCTGATCGGGCGGCCCTTCGTCCGATCGGGCGCGTATAATTTTAGGCGGTTTAGGATTTGTCGTTTGGCTAATTTTCGAGCTTAGTATTAAAAATCTTCTTGTAATCTCTTTTAGCTACGTTTTTCATTATTACTCTTTTCATACTTAAATCTTTAGAGAGATTCTTAGTTGTGGATTATTGTTAAACTCAAGCTTTTTCCTTTAGTGCAATTTCATACTTCCTTCTTTCGGTATTAATCCTTCTCTCTTTATTGCTTATTTCATTGCTTTGATTTTAATTGCTTTATTAATTTGTGTTTGATTCCAATCATGACTTATTCATATGCTTTGTTTTGTTTAGATTTAATTATGTGTAAGTAGTTTAATTCTAGGGTTCTTGGGGGATCCATAATTAATATGAAGGGATAATTTGTTATTGTTGATTATTGATATTACATGATAATTTCTTATTGAATTGTTTTAATTCTTTACAATTGGATTATGAATTGAGCAGATGTGATTTGACTGTAAAAGTATAGCAATATTAAATTGATGAATCAAGCAGATGTTAATTTGATATTAAAGGTTATTTTCAATAGGAACTTAGATCTAGTAAATTGCGAGAGCCTGTTAGATCTATGTTGATTAATAAATTGCGAGAGCCTATTAATCATGTTATATGTGCAATATTAATTGTTGATTGTTATGCTTTATCCCGGAATATTAATTATTGATGAACCTATGACCCTAGGCTTTTTAATATTGATTTCTCCTTAATTATTCTCCTTAGTTTAATTCACTTAAAAATAATTTGGTTACTTGATAGTTTAGATTATTTTAATTAATTAGGAATAGGAAGACTTATTTCCCTGTGAATTCGACCCTACTTCCTTATCTACACTAGTTAGAGGACTTAGGTAATACTTTGGTTTAGGTGATACGACTTTAGCCTATCAGTGTGCCGCGACACAACGCGGGATGAAATGCCGCGACACGGCGTATAATACCGTGACACGGTGTGTCTGCCGTGACACGGTGCACACGTTTTCCTGAAAACATTCCAGATTCATTTTATTCTTTGCTTCATGACTAAGAATGTGATATTTTAGGAGTCATTTCGGCTATTCTGGGTTAATTTTAGGCTTAGGTTTTTTATTATTTATTAATCGGCCTTAATTAATAAATAACACGAAATGGGTTAAAAGGGTTTGGGCTAGGATATGAGTTGGACTGAGTTTAAATAAATGGTTTGACTGATTTGTTGACTGAATATGTTAATTGAATATGGATTTTAAGCACTTTCGAGATTAAATACTTGACCCGACCAATAATGGCGGTGAAAGGTTGTTCATCATCGGGTTTGGTATTGGGGAGATATTTTTAGGTGTCTACAGTATCTACCAATTTACCCACCCAAAATAATAAATTTTTATTTTACCCACACATAGTACCCAAAATAATAAATACAAGTTGTCTTATAACACATGGTAATCATGTTAAATTTATAAAAATAGTTCTTACAAGTATTTGTTATCTTATTATTTAAATTAATACAAATAAATAATGCTCATATAGGCTTTTTCACTTTCTATCACTCGTGGGGAGAAAAAAGGTTCTAAAATTCTACTTGTTATACCACACCTAATACCCAATTTTCCTGACCTTTGGTATTCATCAATATATTTACCCACCCAAAAATAATAAACATGCATTTTATCCACCAATAGGTATATTTTTTCACAAGCATAGTAACAGAAATTATCATATCATATTCATATACAACGACCAACAACATCTAATTAAATATATGAACTAATAAATAGGTATTTATATGCTATGGAGTGTATATGAATAGAAGATAATTATTAAGATAAATGAAAAATATTAGTTACTTATAAAGTATACATATTATATATAGCTTATTTTGAAAATATGAGCATTAACTTTTGTAATGAAATTTAGGTATCGGATTCCTAAATCTTCACAATTTGGAAACTCGATATCTTAATCTAAAATTACATTCGTAGGAAATACACAATATTTGAATCAATTAACATAAATAAAAAATACATTAGAACATAATGTAATAGGAAAAGTCTTCATAAGTGAAAATAATAAAGGATTATAATCAAAATATTTCACTTATGATACTTAAAAATATGCTATATATACTTGTAATATCTATAAAATTATATGGTAGAAAATTATAAGGTAAAATATTTTATTATATTCTTTTTATGTATGGAAGTTTTACGTGGAATATTCACATTAAAATCATGTATATGATATGATCACATATAAATACTTTACTAATATGAATCATTTGCTAATATAAAAAATTTAAATTTTAAAACTAAAAAACTAAGACAGGGACATGTGTCAGCCACTAGGTTGCACAAGAACGGGTACTGAAACGGATACGGGTATGATACGAATACGAGAAAACCTCTATCTCAAAATAAGGGACACGGGTACGAGATGTTAAAATTCATATCCATATATTTTAAAAAAAGAATTTAACCATATATTTGTTATTTTGTCCTTTTATTAGATGACACTATATATGAAGACACTCATATTATTTACCAATTACCTTATTTATCTTACTTTAATTAAGTTTTCTTATTAAAAAAAAGTTGAACAACTTATATAATAGTAGGATACGGTCCGAGACGTATCGTCGCGTGTCCCACGAGTGTCGGGGTCTAACACGATATCCGATACGGACACGGCACTTGGATGAAGTGTCCATGTAACCTAGGTCAGCCATGGAGCTATTGTACCCTATTTAGTATAATACTAGTTTTGACACCGTGTAATGCACAAATTTATAAAGTTAGATTTATTAGTAATAATAGTCAATTGAAATAGAGTTAATTAGATTAAATGACTTATGTAATACCTTTTTTTTTTTTTTTTTGAAATTTAAGTTTATTAATGTATATCTTTTAAATTCTTATGTGTCACATATATATAAAAAAAATTTATTAAAAGAATTTTAATTTTTTTTTTAAAAAATAGCATTTTGGAGGGAAATTTTTTCACAAAATTATGCCAAGTGTCCCCTCTGGTAATTACTTTAGTATATAATATAATATAGATAGATATATAGATAAATTGATGATTAGAAACTAAGGGCTTGTTTGACATCGTTTTCATTTTATTTTGCTTTTTATTTTATTTTTTTAAAATAAAAAATTAAAAACAAAAAACAAAAAAAAAAAAGGGTGTTTTCCTTTTCTGTTGTTAGTTTTTAATATTATCATGTTTTTAAGAAGTTTGACTAAATTTTTATTCATTATATAACATATATCATATGATTTTAAAAAATATAAAAAAAAAAAAAAGAAAATTATGGTGGTACCAAATAGATTGTAAAAGTAATTGATATGATGTGTGTATATTCTTTTTTTTCTCCTACTTCATTGCGCTTTCGTAGAGATCTCTGGCGACGATTACTCAATCGTTAACCTTACTGTTTTGGGCCTTTTAAACATCTATCTTTTATTCCAAATGGGCTTCTTGGCTTCATTCGCTTATCCACTCTCTTTTTTTATTATCCCTTCGGATTTAGGTTCAGCCCCTTAAAAATGAATAAAAATAATTACGTAGTATATGGTCTAACAAAGTAACAATACCATTTAGGGCGACAATTTCAGCCGAATCCATGGATAACCGAACCACCCGATCCGATTAAATGGATAAAAACCCGAGAAAACACGGATTTTATATGGATGATGGATGGATCGGGTCAAATTCGGGTGAAGCTTCATCCATCCATCACCCGACCCATCCATCCATCCGCTTATATTTTTTTACAAAATTTCAAATATTTTTTTACCAATTTGTAATACTACATAAGTATATACTTCATATATACTAGTAATATAAGTTAAACTTCGTGTAATTGTGTGAATGTTAGAAAATTTAAAGATTTCGTCAACTATATATCAAATTATTAGTTTATGTATTTTAGTTATATGACTAAAGGATAGTGTATTTTATTTCACCTATTATTCACCCGATCCACCCGATTCATCCGCGAATAATGGATGGATTGGATGTGGATGAAGAATTAAATGATGATGGATGGGTTCGATAACGGATGGATCGTTGGCGGATGGAGGTGGATTACGCTCCACCCGATCCACCTCCGATCCATTGCCAGCCCTACCATTAAAGCATTAACAATGTCAATACCATTAAAGCATTAGGTTTTAGTTCCATTAGAATCTCTTAAATTGAAAATGGGACGGAAAAAGAGAATGCAAGGAGTAAAAAAATTAATACTAGTAAAATACTACCTCTGTTAATTTTAGTTTCAATAAAGGAGGCCAATTGACCAAATTGGTAAATAAAAAGACCCCCTAGCGACAATTTGCTAAATAAAATAGTTTTGGCGACAATTTGGTAATAAAAGCTAACCCCAAGCGACAATTGGTAAAAATAAAAAATCATCTCAGGCGACAATTAATCCAAATTATATTCCGACAAACTACTCGTAAATGTCAAATTTAGTTCGTTTTTCGTGGTTTTCTTACCTAAATCTCCAACCCCTTTTTCTGAATTAACAATTTGAAGAAAAATTACTGTTTAAATATTAATTTTCACGTAATTTTCCTTACCCCGTATTATCGATTTTCTTAAAAAGTGAGATTGAAAATAAATTTGATATCGGGATATAGCAAAATAAAAGAAAATGACATATTAATTAAATTTTAAAATTCAAAAATAATTTTAAAATATATAATAATGAATTGAATTAGGAAATTTGAAGAGTTTGTCAAAAAAAAAATAGATATTTTGGAGTAAATGTTGCCTGAGAATAATTTTTTTTACCAAATTGTCGCTTGGAGTTAACTTTTTTTACCATATTATCGCCGGAGTTATTTTTTTACCAAATTGTCACTAGGGGTCTTTCTTATTTGACAAACATTTAAAAAATAATCGGATGTATAATAAAATATTGTAAATTCGCTTCAAAATTACCTTAAAACGATCAAAAGTTACCCTATAATGAAGGAAAGTTACCTAGCTATATAAGTTATCCTAATATCCCTACCCTATAAAAGCCGGGGATCACAAATAAGAGATTCAGCTGAAATGAGGGATTGCTTATGAACAGTGCACGGGCGAATTTACCCCTGTATTTTGTTCTTGAAAATCCTTATCTACAGTGGCGTGACTATATTACCCTCCATACTTTTCAGTCTCTCTCCTCATTTTTCTTTTTCCCTAATTTACTCTCAGCCTCTCAATCCCGTTCTCTCTCTTCCTACTCTCTTTCTCTTTCCTCTTCTATTTTCCTTCCAGTCTTCCATTGAAGCTTACTCCGATTTTTCCATTGAAGCGTGCTCTGACCTTTCTATCCACCATTGAAGCTAAGGTAAGATGGATTGATTGTGAATTTTTGTATTTCACATTAATTTCTTCCCCTTTTTCTATGATCTGGAATTGATTTATTTTTAGTTGTAGGGTTTTAAATTTCTTTTGGTTTATTTGGGAATTTTTATGGGTTTAATGATTATTATAGTTGGGTTGAATTTGAATTATACTTTTGCAATTGATTTAATTTATGATGATGATGATGATGGGTTTTCGATTATTGGAAGTGGGGTTGAGAATTCGTATCAATTTCATGGGGATTACTCTCCTCCGACGCCGCCACCTCCGGTGCTTCCGCCGTTACCGCCTTCGGCGTCGTGTGAAGGTGATCTTAGGGGTTTTGGATCGCTTGAGAGTGTTTGTAAGCTTAATTCTAGCATTATAATATTAATTTCTACTTGAGCTTTGTCATTCATTTTGAGTTTATTATACATTTTAGGGGTTGAGAGTGTTGCTCGTAAAACTGGTGCATTTGCCACTTCAGCTGAATAGAGTAAGTATACAATATCTGATTAATTCATGCTGCTCATTTAATATTAGAGACAATTATTGATAGGGATAGAGTCGTCCTTCAGTTTTCAATGGGTCGCTAATTCGCAAGACCCGCATTTCTTGCCGTTCCTACAACTGGTCTTCAGGTAGCCTTCCCTCATTTGTTTGATTTTAGATCAGTATAATTTTTTTTGTCAGATGAGCACAAGGCTAGGATTTTCAACAAGTTAGGTGAAATAGATAAGGTGAGTATGCGTAGTACATAGTTTTTTGTTGCTGGAATGGCTGGGTTTCATGTCATATATAAATATATTCTCAGGCCTTTTTTGTGGGACTCTCATTCAAATTACTAGAATGCCTTCCTAACTTCTGCTTCTTGCTCAAAGTAACTGTATACATTTCTCCTGTATCTGAATGTAGTAGGATCCCTTTTTCTGCTCCTTTCTTGCTACTGGTTTTAACATTTTATTACATTGTAGAATGTAACTTAGCGGTCAACAATAGAAATTGGAGGCAATATTGTCCAAATTAAATTATAAAAATTGATTTCAGATTTTATTTTTCATAAAATATCTCTTTAATTAATCAATAATCAGATGAAAAAATTAATTAATGACAAGCAGTAGTGACTGATTGTATTGCTGATTTGATGAAACATTATCATATATTAGTTGTAATACGACAGTAATTCAGCATGATAATTTATTATTTTATTTCACTTTATTTTGATTGTTTAATTACCTTGTGCTTTATGACATTATGGTAAACCTTAATCTGGTATGTTTTGTAGTCTCTTGTTGATGGAGCAAACAAGTATTTGTAGTTGCTAGATGTTGCAGGTAACATCATGCGCACCTTCTGTAACATGGCTCAAGATTTCTCCAATTAGACCTGTTAGATGCAAAGTATACAATAAACTTTCTGATGTATGAAATGAAAGTCAAATGAAATTTTTTGAGACATTGTGATAGAAAGATTTTCGCAATCCTTCCTCTTGGTTTAATCTATTACTCATCAGTTTAGTCAATTTAAGGTTAGTATATTGAGTAGAATATTTTTGGGTCATAGAGTTTTTTTCGATTTGATGCAATTGAGCTGTAGACTGTCAAATTTTACTCTAAATTATCTTAAATTTCCTCAGATATTGTTGGGTTCGCAAGCTCAAATCTACTATAATCCTATAGAAGAAACCAAATCTATAAGAGCTGAAGCAATGACGCTGATTTATGCCACTTCTCTATACGATATGTTTAAGCATGTCATTTGAGTTCTCAATAGCATATATACGTATAGATTTCATCATTGGCTCAGTACTACTTTTTTATTTATTTGAACAGTGAACATCGAATAACATTGTTGTTTAAACTTTGCCATGGGTTATAGTCATCAAGGGGCACTAATAGCGGTGTTCACATTGTGTAGTTTTAGTTGTGGTTTTTGCCACAATCAAGGTTTCAGGTTGAGTATGCTATTGAGGCTATCAAGGTATGCTATTCATTTTTACAGCTTCCGTGCTATGTGTGATATTTTATTTTACTTACTTTTTGTGTGTGTGTGTGTGTGTGTTGGGGTGGAGTGGGGGGTTTAGAGGATTTTTATAGCTAACTTGGAAACTCCATTGTCTTCCAAAAGTCAGCTGGGTTCTACTGCGGTTGGGATAAAGACCAAGGTGTTGTGCTTGCTGTGGAAAAACGTATCACATCTCCATTGCTGGTATCTATTCCATCTAAAATTAGCACCTCTTCCTTTTCTAGCTGTCAGAATTTATACAAAAATGGTCAACTTAAGTTTTATCACTCTTTTCCTCCATTTTACATTTTTCTAGGCATAGCTGACATCGCAAGAATGGAGCAGCACCATGTGAGAAACACTATATCTCATTTAGAGGAATCAGGTGCAACAGCAATGGCATCACTGGCTCAAATTAAACCTCAGAAGCAAGTTTATGACTTCCCTTCTCTCCCTCTTACTGCAATGTTTAAGGGTGTAGCTAAAATGGTTGAGAGCCATCCTAAGTATTATGAAGGCAACCCTGACTGCGAAGATGATTTGAAGATCTATGCTGGACTAGCTTTGTGATTTCGATTAGATGAAACTCTCTTTTTGATAATTTGATTCAGGAGTTTCTTTCAGATTTTATGCCATAGTATAGTACTACATCCTACATGTTTCTTTCTTTCCTTTTTTTTATTTATTAATTTTGCAGCATTTATGAAATTCAATAGAAGGTATATGCTAGAATTTTGTAAATTAGCATCATATTGTTGATACAATAGGTGGTAGGCCAAACACGAGTGACTTCATTAAGGTTACCCACCTAAATAATTAGTAAATGATTTTCTATACTTCATTACTTTGTTTAATGTTCTTATTTCAAGAGAAAAATAGTAAACATTTCTTGTTATGAAGAAGTTGGATTTGAACATTAAATGGTTTGATATGTAATGCATGTTTGTTCTTTGTCAATTGGAGAAATTTGACATTAATAATAATGTATGCTTCCTATGCTTGCAATGTAAATCGTCTACATATCAGATGTCACGCATTAAGCTTAGTGAATATGCTGCTACACATGGAAACAGCTCTAAAAACTATTGCAGCACAGAGTAGCAACAGCAGCGTTGCGGCAGCCCCACAGCAGCAACAGCTACGTTGTAGAAGCACTGCAACAACAGTAGCGTTGCGGCAGCACTGCTGCAGCAAAATCTGCGTTGTTGCAGCACTGTAGCAACAGCAGCATTGCGGCAGCACCACTGCAGCAACAACATCGTTGCGGCAGCACCATATAGCAGCAACATCTGTGTTGTAGCAGCTTTAAAGCAACAAAGGTTCGATTTCATTTTTTGTTCATCTTAACAGATGATTGACATTGTAGGGAGAAGATTACTCTTGTGATCACGCTCTATTCTCTGATGAAGTGTGGACTTGGAAAAAGAAAAAAGTAAAGGAATTAATAAATAACAACATTGTTAA
The DNA here is from genome assembly GCF_948465745.1 of Chenopodium album. Lineage (NCBI taxonomy): Eukaryota > Viridiplantae > Streptophyta > Magnoliopsida > Caryophyllales > Amaranthaceae > Chenopodium > Chenopodium album. The sequence continues at coordinate 22,252,476 of NC_137846.1, read as the reverse complement.
GTAGTAAGACTTACATGGTGAGGTGATATTATAGGTGACAATCAATTAAAAAAATCAATTTTGAAAATAAGGTAAATTGGCTTTGGAGAGGTGCGATATCAATTAATAAAGATCATACGCAAAAATCGAGGCAATTAGCTTATAAGAGAGAAATAGAGAGAGAGAAAATAAAGAGTCATCTAAAGAAATATCACTTAAGGAAAATGAGGCAATTAGCTTAGGAAACACAATTAGCTTAGAAAAACAGTTACTTAAATTAAAGAGAGAGAGAGAGAGAGAGAGAGAGAGAGAGAGAGAGAGAGAGAGAGAGAGAGAGAGAGCACGCTAGCAAGAAAGACCACTAAGGAAAAACCACTTAATAGGTTAAAATCACTGCAATTAGCTTAGGAAGCGACCTACTAGAGAGAGAGAGATCAATTACGAAAAATCCTCACTTGAGAGAGAGAAAGGGAGAGAGAGCATTTACGAAAAATCATTTGAGAGAGACCACTTTAGAAAAATCACTTAATAAAAAGAGGGAAGCATCTTGAAAGATTACTTATAAAAACATCACTCAAGAAGAAAGATCACTAAAAAAAAAGAACGGTAACTTTAAAAAATCAAGACAATTAGTTTAGGAGGAACTTAGGGCAATTAAGGACAATTAGTTTAGGAGAGAAATATAGGGTAGTTAGCTTAGGAGAGGGAGAGAAAGAAACCATGAGTGAGAGAGAGAACTAAAGAAAGGTCCATCACCTAAGAAAGTTAGGTTGATTAGCTTAAAAAAACGTAATATCTTAGGGAAAAAGCTTACTAAAATGCGATAGCAAAAGAGACAACATAAAAGATCACTTACGAAAATCAAGGCAATTACCTTAAGAGAGAAAAAGATAAAGAAGCCACTTAAGAAAAATCATTTATGAAAATAAGGTCAATTGACTTTGGAGAGGTGACACACCAATTAGGAAAGATCACATACAAAAATCGAGGCAATTAACTTAGGGGGGGGGGAGAGAGAGAGAGAGAGAGAGAGAGAGAGAATGGGCACTTATAATAAAGACCACTTGAGAAAATTGAAGCAATTAGCTTAAGAAAAAAAAATTAGCTTAGAAAGAGGGTTATAAAATTAGAGAGAGAGATAGAGAGAGAAAAATAGAGAGAGAGACCAATAAAGAAAACCCACTTAAGAAATTAAAATCAGGGCAACTAGCTTAGGAAGTGACTTACCAGATAGAGAGAGACCATTTAAGAAAAATCATATGAGAGAGACCATTTAAGAAAAATCACTTAACAAAAAGAGGGAAACCATTTGTAAGATTACTAAGAAAAATTAGCTTAGGAAATTTTTTTTTACTACAATGCTAAAAAGTAAGAGAGTCACATAGGAAATATCAATTAAGAAGAAAAATGACTCAAGAAGAAAGATCACTAATAAAGGAAAAAAAAGATAGCTTAGAACTCGGGGCAATTAGTTTAGGTGAGAATATTAAGGCAATTAGTTGAGAAGAGTAAAAGAAAGAGACCATTAGTGAGAGAGATCACTTTAGAAAGAAAAATCACTCAAGAAAAAGAAAAATCACTCAAGAAAAAAGGTTACTAAAGAAAGAAAGATAACTTAAGAAACTAGGGCAATTATAAAAAAATTAGTTTAAACTAGGTAAATAAGCCTAGGAAAGGGAGAGAAGAAATAATGAGTTAAAGAGACAACTTAAGAAAGGTCTATCACCTAAGAAAAGGGCAATTAGCTTATAAAAATATAATTAGATTAGGAAAAGATTTACTCAAATGCTAGAGAAAAAAGAGACTACATAAAAGATAACTTAGGAAAATCAAGGCAACTATCTTAAGAGAGAAAAAGAGAAAACATCCACTAAAGAAAAATTATTTATGAAAATAAGGTCAATTGGCTTTGGAGAGGTGAGACACTAATTAAGAAAGATTAGATACAAAAATCGAGACAATTAACTTAGGGGAGAGAGAGAGAGAGAGAGAGAGACCACTGAGAAAAAACCATTTAAGAAATTAAAATAAGTGGAATTAGCTTAGGAAGCGACCTACTAGAGTTACTAAAATGCTAGAAAGAAAGAGAGACCACTTAAGAAGAAGCAATTAAGCATAAAAATCCCTCAAGAAGAAAAAGAAATCAAGGCAATTAGTTTAGGTGAGAAACTTAGGGCAATTACCTTAGGAGAGGAAAAGAAAGAAACCATTAGTAAGCGAGACCACTTAAGAAAGAAAACTCACTCAAGGAAAAGAAAGATCACTCAAGAAAAAAGATAACTAAAGAAAGATAGATAACCTAAGAAACTAGGGTAATTATAAATAAATAGTTTTGGATAAAACTTAGAACAATTAGCTTAGGAGAGGGAGAGAAAGAAACCATGAGTGAGAGAAACAACTTAAGAATGGTCCATCACCTATTAGGATGATTAGCTTATGAAAACACATTAGTTTAGGAAAAAGACTTACGTAAATGCGAGAGAAAAAAGATAGTACATAAAAGATCACTTAAGAAAACCAAGGCAACTATCTTAAGAGATAAAAAGAGAAAACAACCACTTAAGAATTATCATTTTTGAAAGTAAGGTCAATTGGCTTTAGAGAGGTGAGAGACTAATTAATAAAGATCATACGCAAAAATCGAGGCAATTAGCTTATAAGAGAGAGAGAGAGAGAGAGAGAGAGAGAGAGAGAGAGAGAGAGAGAGAGAGAGAGGGAGAGAGGATCCTCTTAGAAAGATCACTTAGGAAATTGAGGCAATTAGCGTAGGAAAACACAATCAGCTTAAATGAGAGAGGGAGAGAGAGAGATTGCTAGCAAGAAAGACTACTAAGGAAAACCCACTTAAAATTAAAATCACTGTAATTATCTTAGGAAGCGACCTACTAGAGAGAGAGAGAGAGAGAGAGAGAGAGAGAGAGAAATTGGGCACTTATAAGAAAAGATCACTTGAGAAAATTAAGATAAGTAGCTTAAGAAAAAACAATTAGCTTAGAAAAAGGGTTACTAAAATTAGTGAAAGAGATAGAAAGAGAAAAATAGAGAGAGACCACTAAGGAAAAACCACTTAAGAAATTAAAATTAGGGCAACTAACTTAGGAAGTGACTGACTAGAGAGAGAGAGAGAGAGAGAGAGAGAGAGACCATTTAAGAAAAATCATTTGAGAGAGACCACTTTAGAAATCTCACTTAACAAAAAGAGGGAAACCACTTGAAAGATTACTTATGAAAATAAAAAAAAATAGCTTAAGAAAAAATTGTTACTAAAATGTTAAAATGAAAGAAAGCCACTTAAGAAATATCAATTACGAAGAAAAATGACTCAAGAAGAAAGATCACTAATGGAAAAAAAGATAGCTTAGAACTCAAGGAAATTATTTTAGGTGAGAATCTTAGGTCAATTAGTATAGGAGAGTAAAGAAAGAAACCATTAGTGAGAGAGACCACTTAAGAAAGAAAAATCACTCAAGAAAAAGAAAGATCACTCAAGAAAAAAGGTCACTAAATAAAGAAAGATAACTTAAGAAACTAGGGCAATTATAAACAATTAGTTTAGGAGAAAAACTTTGGGCAATTAGCCTAGGAAAGGGAGAGAAGAAACAATGACTTAGAGAGACAACTTAAGAAAGGTCAATCACTTAAGAAAGATAGGGCGATTAGCTTATGAAAAAACAATTAGGTTAGGAAACAGATTTACTAAAATGCTAGAGAAAAAAGAGACTACATAAAAGATCACTTAAGAAAATCAAGGCAACTATCTTAAGAGAGAAAAAGAGAAAACATCCACTAAAGAAAATCATTTATCAAAATAAGGTCAATTGGCTTAAGAGAGGTGAGACACCAATTAAGAAAGATCACATACAAATATCGAGGCAGTTAACTTAGGAGAGAGGAAGAGAAAGAGAAAGAGATAGACCTCCGTTTGTATGATTAGTTTATTGAATTCATCAAATATACTATAGCTTAGATGTGATTTTAAAGTATCAAATACGTGCGCTTTTTAAGCCAATGCCATTGTAAGTAACAAAATTTTAAAAAAAAATTGCCTAACTCATATTGTAGATCAAACCAATTCCACAACACCTATCAACTAACCAACATAGTAACCATAACACTACTTTTGTCCCTTCAATAATGAGCCCAATTCACAACCAAAGCCCAATCAATATGCAATTGCCTACAAACCTACAAGCCTTTTCATTTCTACTAAAAAAACATTCTACAATTAAAAATAATACTAATCCCTTTGAATAACTAATATACTATATTTACTTATAACACAACCTATGTGACACTTTACATTTAGCAACATTATTATCACTTAATTAAAACAACAATGCAAACCTCCAATCCAACATCATAACATATACGCAAAACAATACGTTATTTTCCCACATTGCCTCACCTCTAAACGAGCATTACACGCTAAGCGTCAGACTAGCATCGCGCGCGTAGCGCGCATAAAGCCCCCTAGTATAAGTAAAAGTTATTTAAACTTTATGTACTCGTATAAAAGTTACCCTAAATTCAACAAAAGTTACCTCAATATACAATAATATTACTGTACATCGGATGTATACAAAAGTTTTTGTTTTTATTTATCAATCTGGTCAATTGGCCCAATAAAGGAGTATTATTTGTGAGACGTAAATTATTCCTTTGTTGCAATTAAAATTTAACGGAGGTAGTAAAATTAATTAAGATTTCGTTCGTCGAGTGTAGTTATATACTCCCTCTATACATAAATAAGTGTATCACTTACATAAAATGGTTGTATCTTAATAAGTGTATTGTTTTCAATTACATGGACATATTTCTCAATATACTATGTATATATATAATTATTTTTTTATTTTATTTTATTTTATTTTATTTATTTATTTATTTTTATGTTTAGAGAGCCCAAAAAGGTGAAGGATGAGAATCAATTCTAATATTCCCTGTAACTAAGAAGAAAGCTCTAACCACTTGAAGTATTCATCACTCTCATTTCTCCATATTTAATTATTTCTCTTTCTTCTCAATAACCCAATGCTACTTGCTGTTTTCTTAAAATTATTTTTCTCTCTTTTAATGATCCATATATATGCATTATCATTTTATTATAATAATCTATCAATTGACAAATCTTTTATCAATATATTTAATTCTCAATTTCACTCCCTTACCCATTAAATTATTCACTTCATTTCACTTGCCTAAAATTTTATGCCCAAATAAATGATGCACTTTTAAACTAAGAGGGATTACGTTACAACTCTAGGTTTTTTTTTTTTTTGACGACTAACAAAGCTTATACAATTATAAGTCTTTTTTTTTAATTTTTTTTTCCATTTATCATCTCATATAGTTGTATGATAATCTATAATTGGCCGGTTACATTAATCCCATGTTCGAATCTTCTACTTCATGGTACACGTTGTTGCGTTAGGCCATTAGCCATAAAGAACAAAAATAGTTGTCAACTTTCAACAATAATAAACATGTTATTAAGAGAAAAGGAGAAGTACGTAGACTCCTATCTACCACCAAAATCACAAATATTTGAATTGATTTCCATCATTCAATGTTGTAATATGGTGGAACAATTTTCTTATACTCTAAGGCATTGAGACTTTGAGATTGCCCTTGTGTTGTTCTCTTTGCGCCACATAGTGCCTTTCGAACTAATTTGTATCTAGTTGGTTTCCTTCTTTAGGTTAATTAGCTAAAAATTCAGCTATCGCTTCCGAAAAAGAAAGGACTATAATCATCAAAGTTTATGTAACAACAAGATATACTTCGAATTGGAAATAAATCAAATTAAATAAGTAGATTTTAGTGGTCCTTACCTAATATATTCTATCCCTTTTATTAACTATTTCACATTAACTTTCACATTTTAAATGTTTTTCTCCCTCCATTACAGCATATAATTTAAACAATTTGATTGACTTTAATATAATAAGATGAGGTATATGGAGTTGTTGGGATAAAATAAGATATTAGAGTTAATATTTTATTGAAAAATAAGACATGTGAGAGGGGAAGAAATAATAAAAAATTATAAAATAAATAAATAAAAATTAAAAAAAAAAAGTAGTGGGTTTGAGTGAGGACCATAAAATAAGCTAGAGAAATATTATTAAAATGTATTACCTCCGTTCATGGGCGGGGCAAAGAATTTTGGGGCCCTGTGCGATTTTTAAACTTGGTTCCCTTTTTTATAATTTAAAAGGAGGTTTCGGTTAAATTATACTTTGTAAATATTAATTTTAATTGTCACATTACATGTTAAATTACAAGAAATAAAACCATAACATTTTTAGGAGTAATTTCAAGGCCAATTATTTCGAATAATAATTCAAAAATATAACAAAAGACATTATAATAAAAAAAAAAATTAGGGCAAGTTGTATCTAAAAACTTGGGTAATTTAATTCATAGATAAGATACGATAGAAAGTAAAAAATGAAAAAATAAATAAATAAATAAATCAACAAACTAATCGTTGATTGTACTAGTGAATTTGAGAAATAGAAAATTAAGTGTAATTTTATTGAAGAAAGTAAAGATAATAAAGAAATAAGTCATAACTCATACGAAGTAAGTGATTAGACATTAGAATGAGAGAAAGCAAAGATACTAAAAATAGTTTAAACTACATAGAAATATAGGGGGGGAAAAGTATAGTAGTTTTCAATCCAAAAAAATAGTAAAAAAATAAGTAAGGAGTAAAGTAAAAAAAAAAACACATGGCCCATAGGTTATAGGCCATACATAGCACTGTCAAAACGGTTTGACAGTTCGGTTTCGGTTCGGTTTGAAATCGGTTCGGTATTCAATCGGGTCGGTTTGGAATCGGTTTAATTGTCTCACGGGTTGGTTTTGGTTCGGTTTAAATAGTTATCGGTTCGATTCGGTTTCGGTTTATTCTTAAGCGGTTTTAATTCGGTTCGGGTTGTAAACAGTCCGGGTAGTAAACGGTTCGGTGCAGACGGGTTGCAGTTTGTTAACGGTGCGGTGTAAACGGTTTTTATCCCGGTTCAAACAGTTTCGGTTGGAAACGGTTTCGGGTTAGAAACAGTTCGGTTCTTTTTTAGTTCAGTTTATAACTGGTTCGGTCCTTTTTCGGTTCAGTTTATAACTGGTTCGGTTCTTCGATGGTTTAACCACTTTAACGTTATTCATATCGGTTCCATTTCAAGTTTACTAAATTACGGTCCGGGTCGGTTTTCGGTTTCAAAAAATAAAATGTTTATCGAGTTGTTTGGATTCGGGCAGTTAAATGGTTTTGGTTTGAAATTTGATAGTACTTGCTAACGTTTTTCGTTCACAAGTTTTATATAAAGTCGCGAATCATTTCATATTTACTATTTAGGCATCATATTATAAACAAATTCTCATTGATTTTATAAATACATATTATGTTCTGTTTCAAGTTTAGTCATACTGATCTTACTAGTTTATTACGAAGTAGATTATAAGAGTTAGTGTATTAATGTATTACTGTGTTTACAATTAGGTTATTATATACTTCTTATTTAATCATTTATATACATGACTAGAGGCAATAGTGTTGCTAATAGTTTGAGGCAGGGCCTGAGCCTGCTTGTTTTGCTCTTGTTTGTGAACACTGATTATCATTAATGAATGATTTGCCTTGCTATTTAAAAAAAAAATATATTCTAAGATTTCTAATATTTAATCCATTTAATTATATTCCCGTCAAAAAAAAAATCCATTTAATTATATACAAAAGGTTGTAAACGGTTGGATTTAGAAGCGGTTTGGTTCATAAACGGTTCGGTTTATAACCAGTTCGGTTTTTAAATGGTTCGGTGCAAACGAGTAGCAGTTTGCTAACGGTCCGGTGTAAGCGGTTTTTTTGCCAGTTTAAACGGTTTTGGGTTGGAACCGGTTTCGGGTTAGATACAGTTCGGTTCTTTTTCGGTTCGGTTTTCTTTCAGTTCGGTTTATTTTTGGTTCGGTTTGTTAACGGGTTCGGTCCTTATACGGTTTAACATTATTCGGGTCGATTCAGTTTCAGGTTTACTAAAATACGGTTCGGGTCGGTTTTCGGTTTTAAAAAAATCGATTTTTAATCGGTTCGGTTTTCATTTGGGTCGGTCGGTTTCGGACAGTTAAACGGTTTCGGTTTGAAATTTGACAGCACTAGCCATACAGCAGGTTAGTAGGTGGCAAACAAGGGTATTTAATTAAAAAAAAAAAAAAACAATCAACAAACTAATCGTTGATTGTACTAGTGAATTTGATAAAGAAAATTAAGTGTAACTTTATGTAAAAAAGTAAAGATACTAAAGAGATAAGTCATAACTCATACGAAGTAAGTGATTAGACATTAGAATGAGAGAGAAGCAAAGATACTAAAAATAGCTTAAAGTATATAGAAATAGAAGGGGAAAAAAAAGTATAAAAATAAGTAAGGAGTAAAGGTAAAAAAAAAAAACAACAAACATGGGCCCATGGGTTATAAGCTGTACAACAGGTCAGTAGGTGGCAAACACAAGGGTATTTAATTAAAAAAACTGATGTTAGGGGAAGACGAACCTCTGACTTCCTTTTCATAACTCATTGCTCTAACCAGCAAGCCAAGGAGATTTCTATTTTTTTAAATATTCACAATAACTATTTATCTAATTTTGGGGCCCCAATATTTAGGGGGCCGGTACGGTCACTCAAATTGCACCGCCCCTCCGCCACCCCTGTCTCCGTTTCTTTATAGTTGCAACAAAGTATTTTTTTAAAAAAAAATAGTACCCCTTTGTTACAACTAAGAAGAAACGGATGTAGTAGTTTTGTAAAAAGAAAGTGTAACAACACTTAAAAAAAAAAAAAAAAAAAAAAAAAGGTAGTATTTGATAAGTGTAATACTTTACAAGAACAGAGAGAGAGTATGAGGTAATTGACATATGATGGGATTTCTAAGACTATATATTCTCATTCAAATAATATAAGCTCCCTAACAAAATTATAAAATAAATTAGAGTTGATCAAAGTGAGCAAGCCTGGCCCGATTTTGGGCTGGTTTTTGGCTTGAAATTAGGTCAGGCTCGGCCCGATTTTCAAAAAAATTTGGGTGAGCTTTGGAATGCGATAGATTTTATGCAATTTTAGTTGGTTTTTTTTGCCCGGTCCCAGCTAGTTTGGGCGGGTTACGACACATAATTTCCTGCCCCGCCTGAGAAATGGGTTTTTTTGCAGGCCTAGTGGCACACCCAATTATCACCTCTTAAATAGATATTAACAAAATGAAAGTAAAAAAAAAAAAAGCACACTGCACATTACCTAATCTAGATTGAAATTATTTCTCTCTATTAATAGTTTCGAGTTCTACATTAATAAGTATTTCTCTAAATTTATATCCTACTAGATTAGGTCTCGTGCCGTGCACAGTAATTTTCACTATTTATTATTAGTTTAACACTATTTTTAATTATTTATTATTTTATTTGAAAAAACCGGCAGGGATATTATTAGATAAGGTCAAGCTCCGCCAAAACGATTAAGCTTTGAGGGAACGAATCTAGACATACAAGTTCATCACAACCCCTAGCATCTCACCTTGCCACTAAGTGAGCCAGGTATTACCTACCCGTTTTATATGAGAAATAAAAAACAAAATAAAATTCTTAGAGAGAGCATCAATATCATACTAAAGAGCATCTAATTGCAAAATAAAAATAAAAAATTCATAAATAAATACAAAATTGAAAATAAAATTATATCATACTAAAGAATTTAGTGGGAGTATTACATGTACGACTAATAAAATAATTATAGATTACGTCACAAAGTTATATGTAGGAAAATATTATTGTATAGTATTAAGAAAACGAATAATATACTTGTTGAATGTGTATAAATAGAATGTAATTACCAAATAATAAGGGAAACACTATTGAATAGTATTAAATATTCTCTAGGAAGATTTGACACAAAATAAATAAATTATTTTGGCGCAAATTTTTTTTTTAAAAAAGATGAAATATGTCATTCCTAGTTTTACCTTTGTTATAATTTATAAAATATAATAATAAAATAGTTACAGACTTAGGCCCCGTTCTCTTCACCTTATTTTTTGCTGAATTGAAATTATTTTTGCTGAAATAAAATTACATTTGCTGAACTTAAATTATTTTTACCAAACTTAAATTAATTTTACTGAACTGAAATTATTTTTGCTGAATTGAAATTATTTTTCTATTATAATTCTTCTTTAAGAAAACTGAATTCTTCTTTAAGAAAACTGATTTTCTATTATAATTCTTCTTTAAGAAAACTGAATATTACTGAACTGAACTTATTTTTACTGAACTGAAATTATTTTTACTGAACTGAAATTAATTTTACTAAACTGAACTTATTTTTACTGAACTGAAATTATTTTTACTTAATATTATTTTTCTAAGGTGAAAAGAACAGGGCCTTATAGTTATAGATTTTTGTGTTAAAGTCAATTTGATGCAATATAACATTTTTTTATTTTATTTCAATCTGTAAATTAAATTCATGTGTTTGTAATATATAAGAAAACAAAAATCATTCTGAGCAAATAATATTAATTTTAGTAATAAGAATCTTTAATTTCTATTATAATATATAAATTAAATGTATATGTTTGGTAAAATTTTATTGTCATAATTAAGCAGTCAATCAAAGAGATAAAAAGAAAAATAATGTTAGAATATATTTATTTTTGGAATTAAAAATGATTTTTAGAAGGAAAAAACGACACCAAAAATTATACATGTCACTTCATAGATACACAATAAATAATAGAGCATAAAGACACATTAGGAAGTTGTTTTAAATTCACATAGAATTATATTCATGAACTGGTTCCTTAAAAGCTTGGGGAACATACTTAAACAAACCTAACCAACTTTGAAAATCTAACAAATCCTAAATTTCAAACATAAAAGGTATATCAAAATTAAATAAATAGCCTTAGCATCACAGCCAGCCAAAAGAGTACTCCTATCTAAAGGAGTTGTAGTGTCGCACTGTTCCAAGTGTCGTAGTAGACTTTTTTTTTTTTTTTTTTTTTTTCTTTTATCAATGCCTAACGAAAACAATACATATGACACTATTAACCGGTCAAGTTGGACAAAAACATCTTAGGGTCTCATTTGGGAAGGACCCCTCTAAAGTTAAGACTACCCTAAGACCCTGTTCTTTTGAGCTTCTGGACAGAGTAGAGCAGGGGTCAGCAGAGTATAGCAGATTAAATTTCAGCAGAGTAGAGAAGAGCAGATTTCAGGATAGCAGAGCAGAGCCGAGCCGTGCAGAGCAAATTTCAACATTATTATTAATACTATTATTAATGTTATTATTATTATTATTGTTATTATTATTATTACTACTATTACAATTACTATTATTATTATTATTATTATTATTATTAAGTGCATATATCATTGATTTAGGTGAGTGAAAACATAAATGAATGTGTACCGTATTTAACATATGTTAATAGTATAAAGATAAAAGACAACAATTTACTTATATTCCTTTCACAAAAATTTTAAAACAAAATGATTTAATGAGTAATAATGATATTACTTATAAATATGTCTTAATCATATATTTTTAACCCTCAAAATAATAATGATATACAAAGTACTACTTGAAAACAACCTCTTTTTTTTAATTCTTAAATTGTATGGAAAGATTTGAAAAATAATTCAATTCAATGAACTAACAATCAATACCCACATAAAATGTTTCTATACATTGTGATTCTAATATCAAATGTTTATAAAAAGAAATTGTTATTATTATTTTTTTTTTTTTGAAAGAATTGTTATAATTATTAGAAATTATTAATTAATAGTATTATTAAATATTAATTCTTAATAGTTTGAATTATTAAATATTATTATTGATATTATTATTATGATTAATAAATATTAATTATTATTAATATTAGTAATTATTATAATTATTTTTTATATTAATAATTATTAAAATAATTAATTATTATCATCAATACAATATTAATTATTATTTGAAAATAGAGCAAAGCAGAGCAGGGCAGAACATACCAGATTTCTTTTGAGCAGAGCAGATTTGATCTGAGCAAAGCAGAGCAGAGCAGAGCAGGTCTAAAGAACGGGGCCTAAGTTAATCAATAGTTGCGACCTTTCAAATAAGACCGACCATACCTAGTACCGCTGACATCAAATTTTCCTAACATCAAACTCCTACAATTCCTTCATGGAGAATTCTAATTATGTGAGATTTAAAAATTATCCTCAATCCTTATCTGGAATCGTAGCCTGCAGATACTATAAGAAATTAGAGGTGATAAGAGTAAGAATAACACTTCTTACATGTTGCAGTGCATGTACATAGATATGAATATTCGTGATATAAAGTCCATATAGTTCAAACTTACTGTATTAGATGGAATTATTGTTGAATTTAGAAAGTCAAAGGGCTAAAAATTGTCTCAGTTTATATGGCATTTCTTTTTAGGATCAAATTGCCACCAATTAGAATTACACAAAGCTTGTGATTCCATGGCATCTTCAAGATAAGTCACCAAAAAGAATCATTTGGACCTCCTTTATTGCAAGAAAATCTCTATGATATTTCTCCACTTTCGACAAAGAAACTTTCTATCCACAAGTCAATATCCCCTTCCAAATCTTTTTAGTGGACTTCATCTTCTCCAAATTATTTAAAGACCACATGAGACTTATTACGCGCCGCCAACGCTTATTTATCGATATTGGTAAATATTACTTCCATTTAGAGTTAATATTCACATATGCTTACTGTACTTTACTAGAACGTCTAGATCATCATCACACTTGTTTTCACGCCTAAGATAAAAAAAATTGTTATTAAACACATTTTAGTCAAAACACAGGGAATTCTAGTCGGAAGTGAGACAATGTGATTACTAATGCTAAACGACGTACAATTCTCATCTCATTCCTTATATTTCACTTTTTAACAAAATTCCCTCTACTGAATTCTTTTGACTTGTACATGAGAGTAAGCTAAGTAATAACAATGTCAAAAGACAATTATAAGAGGATAGATAAGGAATGTTACAAAGAACTTTATACGTAGTACTAGCTAAGACTAAATGATAATTTCATTTAGGAACTCAAACACCACCCATTTCTTGTTGCTTTAAGACCATCCTGTCGTTCTTTGTGCTCAAACACCCCTTTTTCTCTGCATCAAAGCTAGCATGGACACTGTACAATACATATACAACAGTAACAAGAACAGAGAAAAATACAAATCGAATGTACGACGGTCCATCGAGTGAGCCCAACAAGAAAATATTGAGAAATATAGACATTGATGGTAGCCATGGCATCAAAGGAACACCCCAAAACTCAGGTTTACGTGCCTGAGGAACGAGCCACTGAAATAACTGCAAGAGAGCTATGGCAATGATGGCACATACGCCGAGCATTAAATCTTGAAGTCTACCAGATGGTACAAAATGCCATATTAGTGTGAACAGAATAGAGGTGACTGAAAAAGAGCAGAGGAACGACAATGTAGGCCAAGGATTAGTCGTTCCTATAGCTACATATCGTCGATAAACTACAGCAGTCGCGACCATGTAAAAGACAAAGAGCGTGCCAATTGATACTAGGTTCAGAAGAATATCAAGATCAGTGAACATTGCAATGGCTGCTGTCAAAATTCCTGAAAGAGGAGGGGCATTGGTATTAAGGACATATGAACCTTGTTAATTCATCAAATGTAACATTAAATTCAACTTAATCAAGTAATCTAAAAAGTCTTGAAAGTTCAGATAATATAAGTTACACTTGCACATACAGTTAAAATAAGTTCAGATTACAGAGAAGATATTCAGATGATATAAGTTCTTTAAATCTCTACGACTTGAATGAAACAAAGTCTCGCAAATATATGCTATCATCAAGGAGAAACACTAAATTCGCAACAATAAAAGATACAAGTAGCGCATCTGTTTAATAAATTCTCAAATACCCTGTGATACGCACATTTATGATTCTAGCCGCCCTCCTCATAGAGGGGAAGCTTCACAAGCAATATACTTTCATTTGAAAAGAACATTTTCGATTCCATTGAACATCCACCAATGAGCATAACTTACTAAAGATTGAGCACTTGAAAACTTCTCAAAAGTGATAAGAGTATTCCACTTAAATAGTCTATCCACTAAAGCATATTTCAAAAAAGGAAGATCATCAAGAGAGCATATTGCAACCAAAGCATCACTTTCATAAGAGCTAATGGTACAGATCAAAAGGATATTAAGAACAATGCTTTTTTTTTTAACAAAGTCGGCGTTCTCAAGCAACTTAAATAGTAACTAAAGTAGCTACTATATTCACTTTACCCCATCTAAACTTTCCTAGAATCTTAAACTGAACATTAGAACAATGACTAGCCTTCTAAATCAAAATCTAGCTCAACTTTCCTTGGTATCTAGTCTTTACAAAATAGGAAACACAACCTTTTGGCACGTATTTGTATATTTCCAATCATCAGAGGTCTCAAATGGAGCTTGAAACAAGTATAGGTACATAAATCGTGTTAATTCAATAAATGCATATCACTAGATTCAGCAATTGACGATTAACTGAGGTAATTCTTATACCATAAGATGATTTAAAGGTACAATAAACCAGATTTCCTTTTTTGGCTAATTAATCTATACGTATATACTAAAAAACATTCCTAATAAAGATTATGTGCCACGTGTTATAAAATAAATTTGCTACCAATTGAAGGTAGTTAGCAACCCAAAAATTGAAGGTATCCCTAAAAGGAAATTTCTGAGAAATACTTTATTTAACTAATTAGCTTAAAACTTAAAGCACTTAAAATTAGCTTAAAACTTCACTAATTATACTTACATTTTACATTTTTATACAAATGTTGTAGTAGTGCAGTGGTGTAACATATCAGATTTCAATTAATCAAAACAATTTTCTTAGGTTTGATGCTTTAAATATATAATTCAAATGTAACAAATAATATACAATACTTCAAAAATTTATGTTTAAAATACTCAATTTTCATGACTCTTTGAGCCACAGAAAAAACATAAACGTTTTTCCCATGAATTTAAAGCCTGAAGTCCCTTGGGATCTCATACAGCCATGCTTATGATAACCTAAGAGATTTAAAAGCAACTTTATTGCTGAAATTGAACCCTAAAGCTTTACACCAAGAGAGCACTTCCTCTCTAAAATCAGATGTTCTGTCCAATAGCACTTCATGTGTGATGTGTCACCGACCAATCCAAATTCTAACCCAAAAATAAGCAATAAAATTATAAAAAAGACATGAGATATTATCTTCCCCGCACTCTTCATCTTACATCAAATACTCGTTTCAAATCCATGACACTCAAATATAGATATCGACACTTAACACATTATACCATATTAAAAATAAGGCGGTTACACTGAAATCATCACACTTAATATGTACCCGTATCAGACACGAGTACGCAACTAACACATTCAAGACCTAACAACAAACTTATCCTCCACCACCACCCCCATCCCCCCACCCCCCAAAAGTAAAAATATCAAATTTAATAATCCAACAAGTTTTCTTTTACAATTCCCACATTATACATGAATGGATTTTTATTGCAAATGAAAAATGGCCGACAATTACACAAAAACAATAAAAATCATAAAAGTATGACCCACATGTTGTTTCATTTGCGGCTTTTGTAATCCATTACTAATGATCATTCATCCATATCTTCCCACATAGTCCAAAAACAACACGTAAGGTTGTCTATATATAAATTTTCAGGTTATCAAAACAATAATAAATATGTTATGACAACATTTCCCACATCAACATGACACACTTCAGCTACCCATGAAAGTTGAAGTTGTAACTATGTATATTATACAAGACAACAACTATATCATCAGCAATCTTCTAAATAATCGTTTTAGATGTATCACTTGTGTTAAATTTTAGATCAACCAACTTGTTCAATTGAATACACTGACGTTTATTTGTTTTTTTAGAGTTTTGGAAAGAGTTTATTTACGACGGTTTCTTCATGTTTTACTCGAAATTTACGGGCCATTGAAAGTACATTACACAAATAAGCATCCATGAATTCTAACATTCAACTCCATTTGATTGTCATTTTAATATGTCATTAGTCTTGAAACTACATAAAATTTCTAATGAGGCAAGAACATACGGAAAACATTTTCTTAAAAAAATCAACTTTAAAGTTCAAACTATTATTTGTACTCCGTAATTGCTACGTAAGCAAATATAAAAGTGTCACATACTATAAGTAGCGTCAATAATTAAGTAATCAAATTACTCGACAATATCTACTTCAAAAAATATTTTGTAGGGTGCACTCATTAAATTAGTACTAGGTCCTTATTGAAAAAGCATCTTCCAACCATGCTCTTCATAAAACTGAATTTTTTTTCTAAAACCGAATTATTCTTCAGTTTTGGCCAACAGTACATCCTACATTTTTTTATTCATGTAGAGTCACAAGAGGTCGTAGATAGCTATATACTCGTAGATGCAAGACTCTTAATTCATATTAAAACTCGACCAATTAAGCTCGATCACATTCAAAATTAAATTGCATGTTAAACCACTATAACAGCTATAATGACGTATCTTTACTTTTATTTATAAAAACCCATATCAAGTGCATTCTGTTTACCTCAACTTATTAAGCTTGTAATATTTTTTTTTATCATGGTGAAGATAACATATCCATATAATAATAAGCAATTTAGAAGGAAAGCAAACTGCTCTACATAATCCAACTACAATAACCATAAACCCAACGACCTAATTGAGAAAAAACAAACAAAAACCCATAATTTAGAGTCAGTAAAAAGATACTGTATGCTTTTTTTTTTTTTTTTTTTTTTTTGTGGGATTTTCACCTAAAACTTACACGATCCACAACTAAAGCAAAATGCTTTACACAACCCTATAATAACCGAAAACACAAAGGCCAAACTTGAGAGAAACAACAAACAAAAACCACGAAAAAACGAAAAATCAAATATACAAAGCAACCAAAGAGAGAAAAAAGAAGGATAATAAAAACAGAGTATACTCATTTAATTATCATACTCCGTAAATAGAAGGATGAAGCCAAAACAAAATCATACTCCCTCCGTAACTTATTAATTATGAGCAGGGTTGATAGTCTGATAGGAAAGAAAAATAATAAAATATTTATGAAGGTGGAATTAGTGGGTGATGTAATAGTTAGTATTTTTCAAATATAAAACTATAAAAATGTTGCAATTAATATAAAATGGATATAAAAAAAATATTGCGATTATTATAAAGCGGGTGGAGTAATAATAAGGCAAAATTATATTCATCGACACCAACTCAAGAGTATGTTGTAAATATTGACACGAACTTGTGTCACTTGTTTTTTATCAAAAAAAAAATAAAAAATAAATAAATAAATAAAAAATAAAAAAATAAATAAAATTGACATTAAAGGCATTAAACATTCAATAATACTTTACATACAACATCTATATAATTTTATCTTTTCAATATATTAAGATCTTTTTAAAGTAAATGATTGTTGAAAAGGAATTTTATACTTATATAAGGGTTGAAAGTTAATAAAATTAGTTGTTTAGTATCATTTATATTAATTATGTAATTTATATAGCAAATTAGTGTCAATTTAACAAATGATATAAGCTGGTGTCAATAATTACACAACTTCACAAGATTAGTGTCCCATTTTAGTTTTGCCTAATAATAATACTCGTATAGTAGTAATGAGTAGGTACGGTGAGAAAAGGAAGAGAAAGCAACGTTACCGAGAAAAGCGGAAGCGTTGACGGGTGTAGATGTGCTCGGGTGGACCCTAGCAAACCAAGATGGAACTACGTTTGACCGTCCGATCACACACATGTAACGAGCTTGTCCCAACATCGACACCATTAATGATGTCAATATCCCAAAACTTGCCCCACTTCCTATCACTTTTGACACCCATTCCAATCCTTTTTCTCCCTTGAATGCCCCTGTAAATGCTGCTTCTGGGTCTATCTGTACAACCCCATCACCAATATTTACCAAAAAAAAAAATTTGTATTAGTCCAATTTCATATGATCATCAATATACATTATCCAACACAAATGACTTATTTGGTAAATGACTTTTTATTGGCTATTGGCTTTTTCATTTGGTCAAACATCTAAAATTTGTGTTTGGTAAATGGCTTTTTAACCAGCTAAAAAGCTGGCTTTTAAGCTAAAATGAAAAAGCTACTTGAAATAGCTTTTGGCTTATCTAAGTTACTAATAACATCAAACAGCCAATTTTACTAAACATGTTTTTAGACTAATAAAAAGTCAAACAGCCAAAAAAAAAAGCCAATACAAACAGTCAGTCAAACCAGCCAATCAAACCAGCCGACAGCCAACAGCCAACAACCAATTACCAAACAAGGCCAAATACTCCCTCGTTTTTAAATATGGGTAATGATGTGTGTAGTCGGCTATATAAAAGCATTTAATATATTTCTAAAAATGGAATTAAGTTAGAAATTTATGACAAAATCACGCGCATATCAATATAATTAATGTTACTTTTTCCTTAATATTTCTCTTTTTAGCTTTTTAATTATTTTTCTTTAAATATTTGTTTTATTTCTCCATTTGCGGAGTTTTAGGATAAATTGGAGAAAGTAATAAAATATGAAGGTAGTAAAATAGGTAAAAGAACAAAAAAAAAAATTGTAAAAAAACAAAAGTAGATAAAAGTATATAAAACTAATAAAATATAATTTACGTTGCATCTACTAGTTAAGATAATGAATTAAATATTGTACAAGCTTTCCAAATAAAGAAATGAAGAATGTATTTAAAAACGACCGAAAATGATAAATGAAGTATTAAAAGATGGAGGGAGTATACTATTTTCGTTTCAAATTATTTATAATGATTAGATAGTTTTTACTCAACCTTTATACTACGTATTAAATCTCTATAAATAATAACGAAAGTAGTATTTGGAATTGTTTTTTTATTTGTAGATTGAAAGATACTCCGTACGAAATATTGTTTTTAAAAGACAACCTTAATGGAAAGGAAGGAGTAATATAATACTCCCTCCATTTTTTTATATTTGCATCACTTTGGATTGCACAAAGTTTTAGGAGAGTAATACTTCCTCCGTTTTTATTTAGTTGCAACACACCCCGTTGGCACGTATGTTAAGGAAGATATTAAACTAGGTAAATGAATAAATTAATTTACAAAATTTTAACACCTATAAAAACAAAGGGATAAGTTGCTACGGTTTAAATTTCATAACTTAATTCATTCGTTTACCTAGTTTAATCACATTATCAATAAGCGTGATAAAAGGTGTGTTGATAGTATAAAAAAACAGAGGAAGTATAATATTGTGAGTGGTGAATAAATTATTAAAGTAAAAGTAAAGTAGAGACCATGAAAGAGAAAATACGTGAGAGAGGATAAATATTTTTATTATTTTAGTGGAGACTATGAAAGAGAGAGAAGTGATAAAATAAGTTGATGGGATTAAATTAAAAGAGAGAAATGATACGCACTAAAATATAAGATAAAGTTACCAAATATAAAAGTAATGCATTTAAAAAAAACAAAAAGAACACTCAAAAAGAAAAGTTATGTAAATAAAAAAAAACAAAAGGAGTATTTTTAAATGTGAATTTGGTTCATAGAAATAGTTTAGATAAGTTAACAAAAATAGTAAAATAAAACTAATGGCAACAATCATAATTTCATTATCACATGCGTACTTGTCAGAATAGTTTGACCTTTCCAACTCAGTAAGAGTTTTTTGCTTTGTTTTTAATAATCCACATAGTCAAAATATACCTCAATAAAATCTCACAATCAAACTTTTTGTATGATATGAGTTTCATACAAACTATGAGTATTTAGAATTTATTGTGTACACGCAAATGTCAAACCTTTTATAGTTGAGCTACCAAAAAGATTTAAAAATTACACAAAATAAAAAATTAAAAAAAAAAAAAAAAGAGTAAACCTAAGTTGATTTTAAAGAAAAAATAGTCGTATGTTTTAACACCAAAGAGACAGAAATTAGAGTAAAATAAAAAATAAAAAAATAGTGGTAATAAATAAGAGTAAAAATTAAATATTATTTAAATCTTTACTCTGATCTAGAATCGTCAATATCCAATGACATTAGACTCCTTATTTTAACAGTCATGCATCATTTTTCATTGGAGCATCTTTTACCATACAAGTGATTCCGTTTGGTGTGGCACCTATGACCTGATAAAGTATATTCAAATGCATCACATGGAATATTAAATTCATATTTATGACAATTTAAGATTATAATTACTCAATAGCTTTCCATAACCTTCAACATCAAGATTTTTAACGATATGTCAATTAATTTAGTTGAATTAAGTATTGAATTTGATTATTTCTTTTTTTTCAACCAATTGGATATGATTATATGGTACAACAATGTATCTTGGTCTAAATCTCGCATATATTATTGTCATTTATCAATCAATTTTATTAATTATAAATGAAATAGTATAATTAATTTTTAATTATTAAGTTCAAAAAATGAAAAAATTGATGAATTACTTTAAGGTTGGGGTTAAACCATAATAGCCAAATAGGACCCATACTCCCATGAAATAATAATTAAATAAAAAGTGAAAATATTACTTAAAAAATGAATTTTGATTGGGAGACGTACGGCGTCGTATGGAAGGAGCATGGACATGGAAATAGACATCAAGCAGTATAGAACAGTGACGATAATAACCGAACCCGAAACTCCAATTGGAATATCTTTAACCGGGTTATGAACTTCCTCAGCCATTGTCGAAACGGCGTCGTATCCAATGTAACTCAAGTAAACCAATGCTGCTCCATTAAATACTCCGGTTAACCCGTATGGAAAAAACCCACCCGGGTTATTCGGGTTCTCTGGTTTCGTGAAATTCTTAACATCTCCTTTTGTGTATCCCATCACTATTATGAATCCAATGAATATCAAATGTAGTACTGTTAGAAGCATGTTCACTACTGAACTCTCCCTTGTACTGAAAAAAAAAAAAAAAATCATCTCGTTAGATTTATCTTGATATATTATCGGTATATATTTTTAAATGTTTTTAATTTGTTCGTTTTTTTTTATTAGTGGTCAAAGTAATGCAATGGTAGGAGTATAATGTACCTATAACAAATGATGATGGTGACGATGAGAACGACGAGGACGGCAATGACGTCGATTTCATTGAAGCCTTTAGGAAGGAGAGAGAGAGTAAACCTCCATTTAGAGGTGGAGGTGCCGATTGCGGTGCCGAAGTAGGCGGTGAAACTTCTAGCAACGGCGGCATTGGATAGCACATAATCCAATACTAAATTTGCTCCAGTTAAAAATGCAGCAAATTCCCCTGTTTCATTATTAAATAAATTAAAATCCCATCGTTTTTTATTTCCAAAAAAAAAGAACAAAAGCAGAGGGTTAGAGAAAGGTTAAGGTTACCGAAGGTGACGCGGAGATAGGTGAAGGCGCCGCCGGCAAGGGGGATATCAACGGCGAACTCGGTGTAGCAGAAGGCGGAGAGAAGAGCGCAAAGGCCGGCAATGGCGTAGGAAAAGACGACGGCAGGGCCAGCGTAAGAATGAGAGGCTTTACCGGCGGTGACGAAGATGCCAGCGCCGACCATACCGCCGATGCCGAGGCCAACGAGGTCGTACCAACGGAGGGATCGTCGCATGTCGGGCCCGGAGCGGGCTCGGACATGGCTGAGCTCCTCGAAAGGGGTAGAGACGGAGATGGCTCGGCGAGCGAGGCGTTGCGGGGTTTGACTCAGGGCCCGGAAGTAAGCAGAGATGGTGGAGAATGATGAGGAAGGTGATTCTATTGATTGTGCCATTGTTGTTGTATTTGGAAATTTGAATTGAAGATTTGAAGGGGAGATGAGATGACTCTGTTTTTGGGTATTTGGAAGGGAGGTTGCTTGTTTTGAGAGTGGAGAGGAGGAAGGGACGGAAATGGTGGAGTTGGGAAGTGGAAAAGTTGCTGCTAATCAGTTAAAATAGATTAAGGAGTAGTGAAAATATAAAGGAAAAAACAAAAGTTGAAATTAAGAATTGAAGATAAGGACAGTTGTGTTGATGGGTTTTCCACTCCCTATGAGAGTTTTACTCATACATTAATATTTCATTTGTATTTTTTTTTTTTTTTTTAATCTCATTTTGCTTTTTACGGTCTTTGTAATTTAAAACAAGTTCCCTTCGTTTTTAAATATTTGTTTTATTTCTCCGTACACGAATTTTTAAGAGAAATTGAAGAAAGTAATAAAATATGAAAATAGTGGAGTTGTTGGAAGAATAAATATTTGCTTTATTTCTCCATGCGCGAATTTTTAAATATTTGCGGGGTTTGGAAGAATAAAAAATTGTAAAAGTACGAGAGAATTGGAGGAGAGATAATATAAAATTAATAATATATGATTTATGTTGGGTCTAATAAGTGAGAGAAATTAATTAAATATTGTAAAAGTTTTCCGAATAAGGAAATTGAGCAATTATTCAAAAACGGGCGAAAATGAAAAGTAGAACAGGTATTTAAAAATAGAGGGAGTGTATATCGCGCGGGCAAATACAAGTTTATTTGCCAGATAAACGAATTTTTGTTAATCTGGTGGCATTTCTGTAAGTATATTGAAAAAGCGTGATCATTTATTCATTACTTTTGGTGAGCTGTCCAATTACTGTTTGCAACTTGCATTTACTGTTTGGTGAGAAAATTACACATATACCCCTCAACTATTACATGAAAAGACGCATGTACCCCTTCGCTAATACTTAAAAAGACGATTATACCCCCTGTTTTGGGTAAAATTACCCTGTCCACGTGGACCGATCAGAGAGAACCACGTGTCAAGCCTAGGCAGGTCCATTTGGGCCAATTGCCAGCTGACACATGTTAACCTCAGATGCTTCCTGAATTGCGGCCTTCAAGGCCCAATTCCCAAGAGTGCCGCAAAACGGCGTAGCCCACCAAATCTAGGTCAAATGACCTAGAAGGGGCACGTTCATCAATGATCCTATAAATAGGGAGATATTCCTTAAATTTTAGGAGATTCAATCATTTTATTACACTAACCCTACATTCTCCCACATCTGAAAAACACCTGATCTCGGAATCCGAGAAGATCTCATTTCATTTTTCGCACCTTCTTCTACTCACATTCAAGTACTAACTTGATCGTCGGAGGCGGAGCTCCAAACACCCGGAGTCTCCGTTGTTTTGCGAGTACAGGCGCAGTCGAACCAGTCCTCGAGCTGTAACTCTCCCGATGGACAAAACCACCCAAAACATTTGGCGTCATCTGTGGGGAGAGTACCTTAAGGATGGTTCAAGAGTCTGTACCGTCTCCTGACCCCAAGGCTAACCAGCCGGAGGTCTTTACAGACCATGAGGATGATGATCCTCAGGTCGAAACATACATTTCCAAAGATGGCTCTCTAACCACTAAGCGCATCCGTCCCAGAGACACTCTGGAACGAGGTGAAAGCCAGAAGGGGAAACCCAGTCGGTAAGAGGTCAGGCTCCAGTCACCAGAGACGAGCTCATGAAATTCATGACGAGTTTCAAGGGTGAGATCAAGGACCTAATCGAAAAGAAAACGGCTGGCTCTAGCAAGGGTCAGCCGGCTAAGAAGTCTCCTCGAACTGCGAGGAATAAGTCAGTCAGGAACAGGCAGCCTACTCCACATCCAAAGGACAAGGCAGCCGCAACCCTTGACAGGTCTAAGATCCTTCTACCCAGAAGGGTCCAAGAAAGCACACCCGGGAGGATCAATCGGTGGGTAACAAAAAGTCTACCCCCAACGCTCGGCAGATCATCGAACGCCGGAGGAGTCAGCAGCTGTCTGAGTCAACCTCTACTTCAAGCTTTCCAGACAGCTTCAAAAACACATCTGCAAGGAACATTCAATCCTTGCATAAGAGCCATACAGGCGGTAATACCGTCCATTTTGGCCCTCAGATGATTGGGAATGCACCATATGTACCCCCTATGGTCTACGGTCCGTATTCTCCGCACTTCATGCAGCCGACCCTCTTTGGGGGTCAGGCGGCATATAACGTCCAACCTTCGGACTGGAAGCTCCGCCTGCTCAAGCTTGGTGAACAAACTTCTGCCTTTACCAAGGAGATAACCGAGGCTGCATAGCCGGCCAAGGTTAAGAATGTGTTGGTGGGTGCTTATGATGGTACCACCAACCTAGAGGACCACCTTATGACCTACTCTAACCTCATGCACATGCAAGGGTTGGAGGATGCTATGTGGTGCCGGTGCTTCCCGGATACATTGAAGGGCATTGCCCAACAATGGTTTGGCAACCCGCCAGCCGGATGTATCGACAACTTTAGGAAGCTTGCCTTCCTGTTTGCCTCCAACTTCTCAATGAACATCCCTGCCAAGAAAACAAGTCTTGACTTGAGTACCATCCAGTAGGGAGATAGAGAAGGGCTTCGCTCCTATGTCAGGCGGTTCAACTTGGTGAGAATTCAAATCCAGGAACTGTTTGACGAGGTAACCTATACAGACTTCTTCAAGGGTCTCAAGGACGGGTCGACCTTTAAGTTCGACCTTGTCCGAAAGAGTGTTTTCACCCTTCAAGAGGCGTTAATAGAGGCGGAGAGCTTTATTCAGGCCACCGACCTCTGCTCGTCCAGCAACCAGTCAGACTCCAAGAAGTCCGACAGGCAAAAGGAGAGTCGGACTGCTCAGCTGGCTCAGAAAGCTGTAGAGAGAAAAAAGAGAAAAGAAGTCTGCGCGGTTGAGGAACCCGATCAACCGTCCAAAAAGAAGAAGAAGGAATTCAAGCCGTATTTCTCACGGTATGAATTCAATAAAGACTGTTACACCATCTTTACAGAGGTGAAGGACCGGCTGACTATTGAGAAGCCGAATCCTATGAAGAGTTCCGTTCAGTCGCGGAACAAGAATTAATTATGTCACTTCCATCTGGAGGTGGGCCATGACACCAACGACTCCTATAATCTCAAGCGGACGTTGGACCGTCTGACTGACAAGGGCTTGCTGAAGTCCTATGTCTTGAAGTCCAAAGCGACTTCTAAGATGAATCTGGGGCAGTCGTCAAAAACAGTCTAGCCTACTAGTATTTCGGATACCGACAAGGATCCGGTCTACACTATAGCAAGAGGATTCGCAAGTGGTGGCCCGACCATCTGGAGCACCAAGGATCATCTGAAGAGGATGATTCACTCAGTTGATGATGGACAGGCGTCCTCAAGTGGAACAATCTCAAACGTTCTCATCACTGAGAAGGATCGGGCAAAGTTCGCCGACTGCATGACGACCCAGTCGTCATTGAATGCAAGGTCGCCAACAAGCTGGTTGGTCGGAACCTCATAGACACGGGTAGCTCCGCTGATCTCATCAGCTACAAGTGTTTGCCCGGCTTAATTACAAGCGGGATAGCCTACGCGACATCTCCCATCCACTAGTTGGCTTTGGCGGAGGGGTTGTGCACCCAGTCGGACAAATTGACATACCCATTCGACTTGGGGTGAAGGGAAAGGGGCAACACATGGTCGTCCGATTCCTGGCGGTTAAAGAGCTGACCGCCTACAACATCATTCTTGGCCGACCCACTCTGAACGAGTGCAAGGCCGTCATCATCCCAGCTCTCATGCTTCTCAAGTATGAAAAGGATGATGGCTCTGTTGGCTCCCTCAATGGGGATTAGAAGACGGCAAGGGAGTGCTATCTCTCAGACGTCAAGCCGACTGCTGCTGCAGCCGGTCAACCGAAGGAGCCAACAGACCTTGACGATGTCAAGGACCCTGATTCACCCCCTCTAACACCCGCAAAGAAAAGAAAAACTGAAAAGCTGGTGGAGGTGAAGAAGGAGAAGAAATAGCAATCATTGACCGCGGAACGGTTAGATGATCTCCGTCCCCAGCCGGCTGGTGAGCACATGAATATCCCTCTAGACGACAGCCGTCCAGAGCGGACTGTTAAGGTGGGGACGGCTGCCTTTGAAAGGCTTAGTGTAGACTTGCACCTTCTGCTGAAGGAATTCAAAGACATTTTTGCCTTTGAAGTGGAAGAGATGCCAGACATCAACCCGGATCTCGCTGTCCACAAACTCGCCGTGGATCCAAACAAGAAGCCCATCCAGCAAAAGAAAAGAAATCACGGCGAGGAAAGGAGTCAGGCAGCAGCTGCCGAGGTCAAGAAGCTGTTAGATGTCGGGTTCATTCGGTCATGTAACTTCCCTGATTGGGTTGCGAACGTGGTGCTTGTAAAAGCCGAATGGAACTTAGCGCATGTGTGTTGACTATACTGACTTGAACAAGGCATGTCCAAAGGACAGTTACCCGCTTCCAAAGATCGACAGCCTTGTCGACTCTACAGCCGGGCATGCCTTAATGAGTTTTATGGATGCCTACTCCGGCTTCCATCAGATACCCCTGTGGAAAAAAGATCAAGAGAAGATGGCCTTCGTCACTGATCAAGGGTTATTCTGTTATACTGTGATGCCGTTTGGCTTGAAGAACGCGCCGACTACTTTTCAACGGATGATTAATACAGTCTTCATTAACAGATTGGAAGGAATGTAGAGGCGTACATTGATGACATGATAGTCAAATCCAAGGTACAGACGGATCACCTTGCTGATCTCCGAGAAACCTTCACCACACTCAGGCGGCATAAGGTCATGTTAAATCCCAAAAAGTGTGTTTTTGGTGTTGAGTCTGGGAAGTTTCTCGGATTCCTAATTGATCTAAGGGGGATAGAGGCTAACCCCGAGAAGATACAGTTGGTGATTGACATAAAGTCACCGCGCACTGTCAAGGAAGCTTAGAGGCTTACCGGTTGTCTGGCTGCGCTTGGGAGATTCCTCAGTCAATCAGGTGACAAGTGCCTTTATTTCTTCCAAGCAATCAGGAAGAAGACTAGACTTGAATGGGGGGATGATGCTGAGGCGGCCTTTCAAAAACTGAAAGAACACTTACACTCCTTGCCAAGGCTTGTTAGCCCTCTGCCAAAGGAGATGCTCTATATGTACCTAGCCGTCTCAGATCATGCCCTTAGTGCCGTTCTCCTTGCTGAGAGAGACGACAATCAGCTCCCGGTCTATTTTATTAGCCATGTGCTCAGAAATGCCGAACTCTGGTACCCCATGGTTGAAAAATTTGTCCTTACTCTTTACATGGCTGTTAAGAAGTTGAAACCATACTTCTTGGCACATCCGGTGGTGATCTACACAGATCAACCCCTCAAGCGGTCAATGACAACCCTGGACTCATTCGGCAGAATGCTCAAATGGGCTATTGAAATGCAAAGTCTTGAAATCACTTACGAACCGAGGAAGACAGTGAAGGGTCAGGCATTTGCCGACTTCATTTTAGAAATGACAAGGCCGGTTGCTCCGGACAACCTTGATCAGGTTTGGAAGGTGCATGTAGACGGGAGCTCTACTATGAACGGCTGTGGTGCAAACATTATCTGTCAATCTTCGGAAGGAGATAAATATGAGTATGCACTACGGTTTAAGTTTCAAGCCTCAAACAATGAGGCGGAATATGAAGCCCTGCTAGCAGGTATCCGCATGTGCAAGGCGGCAGGGGCAACAAAAATTGACGCCTGCTCTGATTCTCAGTTGGTCGTTAGCCAATACCATGGTGAGTATGAAGCCATCCATCCGGCTATGATCAAGTATTTGCAGACGGTCAAGGCTGAAGCTGGGACACTTGAACAATTTCATCTAATTCAAGTGCCCCGGTTTGAAAACAACCAGGCGGTTGCTCTGTCAAAATTGGCATCCTCCGCCTCCTGTGATACGCCTCGGTCAGTCTTTTGGGAAGTAATGGAAAAATGAAGCATATTTGATGACGAGCCCATTGGAATATTGGACCAAAGTTCTACTTGGATGGATGGCATCTGGGCGTATCTGACAGACGACACGCTTCCTAATTCACCTCAAGAGGCAGCCGTGCTGAAGAAGCGTGCAGCAACATTTGAGATGAGAGAAGGAGAACTCTTTAAGGCAGGGTTTCTGAAGCCTCTATTGAAGTGTGTTACCCCGGAAAAGGGGAAAGAAGTTCTCGAAGAGTTGCATACGGGATACTGTACCTCTCATGCAGGCGGCAGATCCTTAGCCGTCAGGGCCAGGCGGCATTACTTCTAGCCCACTCTTGAGTCAGATGCCATGGAATTTGTCAGAAAATGTGATAAGTGTCAAAGATTTGGCAAGCTAATCCATCGGCCGGCTACAGACTTGACGGCAATCCACAGCCCAGTTCCGTTTGCAAAATGGAGCATGGACATTCTAGGCCCGTATATGCCTGCACCAGGCAAAAAGCGCTATATTCTTGTGGCTGTGGATTATTTCACCAAGTAGGTGGAAGCAGAGGCGGTCAAAGGCATCAAGACAAAGGATGTCATCTCCTTTATCTGGAAGAACATTATCACCCGGTTTGGGGTACACATGTCTATGGTGTTTGATAATGGACCTCAATTCGAGACGCCTCAGCTTAAAACTTGGTTAGGAGATCAAGGGATCTCGCATTGTTTTGCATCAGTCGGCCGACCCTAAGCAAACGGCCAAGTTGAAGCCTTCAACAAACTCATCTCAGACGGTATCAAAAACAAAATTGAAAGAGCCGGTGGTTTATGGGCTGAAGAGTTGATTCATGTCCTATGGGCCATCTGGACAACTAAAAAGGGGGCAACCGGTGAAACCCAATTTCTCATGGTTTACGGTGCTGAAGTCGTCTTGCCCATCGAGCATTATGATTCGACTCTACGAGTCATGCTATACGATGAAGAGGCAAACTGGGAGGCCATGCGGCTAGCATTGGACTCACTTACGGAGCGTAGGGGCAATCCCGCCTTGCGTCATGAGATTTACCGTCTGAGAATGACTCGTGCCTACAACAAAAGAGTGCACAAACGACCCTTAAAAGTTGGGGACTTTGTGTTATGAAAGATGGAGGCAACCGGTAGGGCCAATGAGCAAGGAAAGTTAACTCCTAATTTGGAAGGCCCCTACAGAATCTATGAAGAAGTAAGAAACGACACCTAGCGACTGGAAACTCCAGACCGCAGGCGGCTGCCTAGAACTTGGAATGTAGATAACTTGAAAAAGTACTACTTCTAAAACTTGTAAATTTTTGTAAATAAAAAGCCTATCAGTGCAAAAGTCGCTTTTTGTTTTCAATATTAATTTAATTGCTTTGTATATATACATACGCAACAATATACTGCCGCTGTTGAAAACACAGACGGTCTACTGAATAAATAAGCTAGGTTAAAAACCTAGCGGCTAATCGCCTGTTGAAAACATAGACGGTCTATTGAATAAATAAGCTAGGTTAAAAACCTAGCGGCTAACCTAATATTTAAAATTGGTGGACCATCATCAGTGCAATGCACAGACGACCCCTATAATGAATAAAACTAAGCTAAGTTAAAAGACTTAGTGACTAAAATGATATTTAAACCGAGGTCAATGGCCGATGCAAACTTATTTTATAAATTCGTCTGCTCCTATTTGAGTATGGCGTTCAGCGACGCCCCTCCGGGTTTTATCGTCGCAGAGGGCATCCTATCGTTTGTTCTACCAGCATATGCAGACGACAAAGATTGAACAACCAAATTGGTCAACTCATAGTTGTCTGACCAAAACAATCTAAAAGAATGATTAAGCTTAACACCGGATGTCAAGTGACATCAGCCGGTTAATTACCGAAGTTCTCTGTTAGGTTGTTCAACGAAATTGTACTAGTCACCCCAATGGGGCAGACGAACCAGGTGCAATGGATTGCAGGTATCCCAGACGGCCTTTAAGCTGTCTAGGGTCCATTAGACAGGTGGACAATATGTTCCTTGTTCCATTAACTGTCAGGCAGCATTTCCCCGTTTGGCTCACAAAGAAGTTATATATGAATACTCGGTTGGGTATAATGGCTGTTGTTGACGGCTGTGTACTTGGTTTGGGGCAATCACTATTGTGATTGATTAACTTAGGAATATTCCACACTCTTTAAAGTATCAAGAATTCCAAAGTCAATCAATAGAAGTACTGAAACCAACCACACAGTCGCCAGGGGCAAGAGTAGTCGGTATACTATCTAAATGCTGCATGCTTTAAAAAGTTAGGCAAAAATTCAAAAATTGAAACAAAATAGCAAATTCACCAAACCGACTCAGTCGACAAATTTCATTCAAAATCGGTCAAAATCGGATAATATTGTTAACCGGATATACATCCGGGATGAGAGAAAGTATAATTGTTACCCGACCCTCAGTCGGTAAAACTACAGAAATACTCGGCACGCAGGCCGGAAAAAGACAAAGATTGGCATACTACCACTGAAAGAAAAGGGAGGAAGCTGAATCATTGCTGCTGGGTCTGCTCCGGCTGGTTCTGACCTACGGGGAGGCTTGTTTCAGTTTGAGCATCCGAGACTTGACCATCCTGGACTTGATCAGCTTGAGCTTCATTAGCCTGGATCTGATCATCCGGGTCCATAGGGCGTCAATGTCCTGCTCATTCTCAGCAACCAGCCGCTTCTGCTCTTGGGCAATCTAGTCCTTGTGTTGGACGAGTTCGACCCCCAGGCGGCTGACGTCTGCCCTCAGCTGGGTGTTTTCTGTGTCAGCTCCCTCCAAGGCCTTGAGGTTCGACTGGGCAGTCTTCAGCTCCTTTTCAAGCTTGGCTACCTGCTTGTTTGCGGCGTCATTATCAGCCGTCAAGTTCTTTATCAGCTCCTCCTGTTTCAACTCTACTGCTTTAATTTCAACATCACATTGTATTTTACTGTATTTAGCAGAGTTGAGAGCTTGAACGACCCTCTGTTTAGCGTCATTTACCTCTTCTCCCTTTCGTCTGAAGGGGACCCTAAGCCCGTCTACCCTCAGCATCGCCTGAAAAGGTGGGGTCAAACGGTTAATAAGGAGAGTTAAAAACTTTAAAAAGATGAGGTTCTAAGTAAAAATTACCTCAGGCAGCAAGCCCTGTATTCGATCGAAGTCCACGACCTGCACAACCGGCACAAAGTGTTTCTCTGTCCGGGTAAGTGTCCGCACCATCCTCTTAGCAAACACCTGCATGTCAGGCGGAGCTGAGGGAGTATCTGCACCAAAAGAAGTACTTGGTGAGAAAGCAGCATAGGCGGCACCCGACTCATGCCTGCTGCTCATCGAACCTTCAGGCGGATTGACCCGAGTCTTGACTCGCATATAGTCAACCGGCCAGGGGAGTTCGACTCGTGTCTTACCTTGGACGAGGGGCTGAGGAGACTCCCCTTCAGCCGCTACAGCGCCGACTGTAGCAGTGAGTGGTTTGCCACTCTTCGATGCCGTTGAGACATCCGGCTGTTTTCCAGCAGATCGCCCTGAGCTTTCACTCAAAGCTTTCATTACAGCCGGGCCTTTGTCCCCGGTTGTAGGACGATCTGGGTTGGCTGAAGAGGAAGTAGAAGGGTTTTTTCTCCCCGTCTTAAACGGAGTTTTGGCCAGCTCTTCCCCCGGCCGCTTGAACAATTTGGTGATGGAGCGGGGGATTGACTTGCTTCCGTCCTGCAAACAACAAAATATGAGATACAAACGGAAATTCATAAGTTGAATGAAAGGGGTATAGCCGGATGTTTGAGTTTAGCAGGCGGCCTACCCCTCCCTTCTTGGCTTCCTTGACTTCCAAGGCCGCCTTTTTCTCCAGAAGTTGCTCCTTCCTCAGAAGAGCAACCGACTTAGCAGGCGTCATCTCATGAGGAACCATATTCTTTGCTTCTTCTGCAGTAAGAAAGGAAATAGTTGGTCAAAAAGATTAACAACAACAAACAAGGCATTCATACAGACGACAAATATTTGGGTGTGTTATAAGTCTACCTTGCTTGAACATAGGGCTAAGCCCACAGGCGAAGAGGAAGGCCTCGTTCTTAAAGAAGTCCGGATGAGGTATCTAGTACCTAGGAATAATTATTTGAGTCCCATCCTCCAAGGGGATAGTTGTTGTCTTAAAAAAGCCCAGCTCCATGATTTGCTCGTAAGCCTTAGAAGACATCCGGGGCAGAGCGCACTTCTTTCCGAGCAATGCCGGATCTTGATTGTACCGGCGAAGGAACCGGTTGTGTCCCAGAGTTGGAGAGCAGATCAAATAAAATATGTCTCCTTCCAGCCGGACCATTTAGACGGCTTGTTCAAGGACATTAAGTATTCCGGGTGTGTGGTTGGAGTGTACCACGCACCATACCCACCTGGGGCCCGGCTCATATAATGCATATGAGCAAACGCAGAAAAACTAGGCTCTATGTTTAGATACTCGCACGCGGCAATATAACCTAAAATGTTGATCCACAAGTTTGGGGTAAGCTGCCAGACACCCAAGTCATACCCCTTCAAAATTCTTATAATCCCTTTGTGAAGGGGGAAGCGGAGGCCGGCTTTAATCACGGCCTCATAACAGCCGAAACAATTGTCGGTGTTCTCAATATCGTCCTCCCAAGTAATCGTTGCCTCAGGCGGAGGAACCTCCATTCTCCATCCCTCTCCTACCGGATGCGCATTTGCAAAAGCTCTAAAGCTACTTTGCATAACAGCTAAGTCCCTAGGAAGCATTTTAGTTGTCAAGGGATTTGGCTAATCCGGCCCTTTAGCCGGCTATTGATACTCAGCCGATATATCTTCTTGGTCAGAGCCCGATGCCTCTGAGCCGGATCGCTCAGCGGCTTCCTCGCCGCCTGACTCCTCTTCATTAGACCCAAGGGAAGAGGCATCGTCCTCGCCGTCTGCCCCTTCCAATATTGTGTCACTGGGGGTTGAAGGGGTGCCACCCGGAGAAGAACCCGCCTGCTCTTTCTCTTCCTCCGAATTTTCATGTTCCTCCTCATATTCCTCATCCGAAATAACTTCATCAGCGGGCACTCTTCTAGTGCGCCGCTTGCTCGTCTTGACAGCCGTTTGTTTAACTCTGGCCATGTTGTCCTGCATAGACACAGAGACGGAGATGTTCGGGGATGAGCAAAGCAGGTCTGAATTTCCAAAAAAGGCACCCCCGGTTCTAGATTCAGCCATACCAGGAGACCGGCTGAATGACCTAGGCGGTGCCGTGTGGGTCGATGGAGAGTCCATTTTATCTTTGAAGCCTAACTACACAAGCGGGAAAGTATAAAAAGCTTGAGAGGAGTAGGCGGTTACCTTTAAACTTAGCTCTGAATATCTGAAAATTGCTACACGCGGTGACTGGATGTGTTCCTTGAAATGCAGTCGAAAAAATGCAAAATCACAGCAGACGGATGCAGAGTTTCTCTCTCTAAGAAGCTCTCTCTTTCTCTCTCTAAGAAGTCAAAGGTGCTGGTGTGAAATGGGGAGAGAGAGGGTAAAACCTTCTATATATGGAAGGGTAAAAGCAGGAGCATCCCCGTAAAACGCTAGAAGGTGAATAGTTTTACTATTCATCGTTTACTGCAGACTGCATGTCACAGGCGGCACGTGACCCGCCACATGCCATCTGTGAGGGGCAAATGTTTTGGGTAAAATTACCCTGTCCACGTGGACCAACTAGAGAGGACCACGTGTCATGCCTAGGCAGGTCCATTTGGACCAATTGCCAGCTGACACATGTCAACCTCAGATACTTCCTGAATTGCGGCCTTCAAGGCCCAATTCCCAAAAGCGCCGCAAAACGGCGCAGCCCACCAAATCTAGGACAAATGACCTAGAAGGGGCACGTTCACCAATGACCCTATAAATAGGTAGATATTCCTTAAATTTTAGGATATTCAATCATTTTATTACACCAACCCTACATTCTCTCACATCTGAAAAACACCTAATCTCGCAATCCG
Source organism: Chenopodium album (assembly GCF_948465745.1). NCBI lineage: Eukaryota > Viridiplantae > Streptophyta > Magnoliopsida > Caryophyllales > Amaranthaceae > Chenopodium > Chenopodium album. The sequence goes on along the minus strand of NC_137846.1, from coordinate 22,218,606 downwards.
AGAAGATCTCATTTCATTTTCCGCACCTTCTCCTACTCACATTCAAGTACTAACTTGATCGTCGGAGGTGGAGCTCCAAACACCCGGAGTCTCCGTTGTTTTGCAGGTACAGGCGCAATCGGACCAGTCCTCGAGCTGTAACTCTCTCGAGGGACAAAAACACCCAAAACACCCCAGATAAACAAATTTTGTTTATCTGGGGGATTAACTTGGTATAACTCGTATATATCTCCATTTCTATAAGTGTAAAAATAATAAAAACTTGGTACTAATAAAGTTCACGATTAAACGAATCTAATAAGATCCCACATTACTGTATTATCTCTTATGAGAGTGAGGAATAGCTCGAGTGATTAGAGCTCCCCTCCCGGTTTAAAGAGATCTTGAGATCAATTCTCATCACCCACCCTTGTGGCTTTCTAAACAACAACAACAACCAAAAAAAAAAAAACTGTAATACGGAGTATGTCTTATAGATTAATAGGATTTTGTGGTCAAAGCTATGAAAAATTGACTCAAATATTAGCTATGGAGCAAAGAAATAGGGACAGAGGGAGGCTTTTTTATTTTTTATTTTATTTTTATTTTTTTAAGCATCTCAATTTAATCGGTACATTTGTCAGTGCAAAATTTTGATTAATGATACTCCCTTCATTTTTTTTATAAGGTAAAGTTACTATTTTCGTCCGTTTTTTTTTATTTTTTTTATTATATATATATATATATATATATATATATATATATATATATATATATATATATATAAGCTAGAGTTTTATTTTTGGAAATCTCTTACTCACTCTGTCTCATAATATAGTTCCTGCTTTCTTATTTTGAAGATCCAAAATGTTGTTTATGTTTCTATTTTTGTATGGTATATAAAGACTATTATACCCTCACTTTTTTAACATTATTCATTGTACTTTCTAAATTACCTTTGAATTTTTCACATGTCATGTACTTTTTCCACTTTCTCTCTCTAACTTTTTCCTATAATTGTACTTTTTACTTTTATCAATGTACTTCATCTATTATCTCTTCTTATTTCTTAAATACCATGAAAAAACACAAATAGGAACTATATTATAAGACAGAGGGAGTACAATACATCTTTATCCACTAATGTCCCCACTTTTCTTACTTTTTCATTTCTCACTCCTCTAATGGTCCCCACTCTCTCTCACACCACTTTACTTTAATAGAAATTTTTTCTAAAAGTATTTCCTTCGTTTTTTTAAATAGTTGTAACATTTGACTTTTACACTATTCATGTGTTTCACTTTGACTATTTTTAATGATTTACACTTATACAAAAGTATAGTTATGTGAGATCTTGTTAGATTCGTCTTGATTTCTAATATTTTGATATCAAATGTTTATAATTTTTACATATTGGTAATTAAAAAAATTAACAATTGAAAGCATGCATCGACAAGCTTGAAAAGTGAAGTGTTGCAACTATAAAGAAACGGATACAGTATAAATTATATATATAAAAAATTGATATTTGAAAACTATGTTTTGAAACGATTCTAACAAGTACTCATTGATTATATTTTTTTTTTACGTATAAAGCACAAACAATAATCAAAGCGATGCATATGAATAGTTCCAAAGTCAAATTGGGGGCACTTAAATAAAAACAAAGAGAGTGGTGATGAGCAAAACTATATGAGGATCTGTATATCTATTGATCTGATTTGTACTCGATTCAATAAATTAGAATATATCCAATTACTCCCTCCGTTTTTAAATCCTTACTCCATTTCTTTATGCGTGGAGTTTTAGGAAAAATTTGATAAAATAATAAAATATGAAGGTAGTGGGGTAGTGTAGACACCTAAATGTGTCTCACCAAAACCAAACCCAGTGATGAATACCTTTCATGTCATTTGATTATCGAACGAGGTGAATGTGTGAAAAGTCTAGTGATGAGGATATTTTTATTAAAATATCTCTTCTTTCTGTTTTTGAAAATATTTCTTTTCTCAACCTGTTTTATGAAAACGTGCAGTCCAGTTTAGTTTGGTCCGTTATATGGGTCAAATAATAGTGCAGTTGGATGGGGCTTGAAAAGACCTTTCCAACAATATATTATAAGTCTAATTCCAATGAATAATGAGGAAGTTATGACCAAAATACTAAACCAAGCCCAAACCGGATTTTACCTACGGCCCAATGATCATGTAGAGGGTCCAAAGGTTTAATCCCATTTCTAAACTAATTAGGATTTATTATAAGCTTCTATAAGTTTCTAAAGATCTTAATTATCCTTTTATAAAAGATAAAATCATAGAGTTTGAAATTGAATAAAACTTTCCTTTTTTAAGTCCTAATTCTGTTCGAATTTAAAGATGTTTAAAGACAGTCAGATATTATTTTTGTGCCTCATAATATTTATCCAAATCTTATATGGATGGATAGATCTTGAAATTATCTTTCCAATGATATATTATATTATTAATTCCGAGCTATAACGAAAAAGATATGAAAGGAATACGAAACTCTATCCAAAACTAACACCCTTCCACTATTTCGACCATATCTTTTTATCTACAGAATATTTTAATCTTATTCTAATTGGGTTAGAAAGTAGACTTCAACAGTTTTTCCAACGACATATTATATGCCTTATTTGGACTTCTGGATCAAAAGATATGATAAAAACAAAATCCGCAAAAACTGTCTTGCAGTGCCGGACGATAGGCTTGTCGCGCGGCGCTGCACTCTGTCGCTTGGTGACAGGGGCTATTGTGGAGACAGCGTCGTATTTTATTCCTTTTCGAACTCTGATTCCGTTTTTATCATATTCGTACTGTTTTCATTATAAATATCGTCCTTAAACCTCCCTTTTTCAATCATCAATTCTCATCTACAATCAACAATCTTCTCTCTCTTTCTCTCTCTAAAGCTAGAAGCTTTCCTTCTCTATATTATTTTTCTAAACCTTCCCTCTTACAAAATTCCTCATACATTAGCAATAGACACACCTAGACAAGTTCGAAGTTGCCTTCGCCCTAGATGTGAAAGGTTATAATTTTCTGAAGGTTTGGTCCCTAATCTCTATTTCAATTATTTAATTTGATTGTCTGATTTCATATTTTCCTTGAAGTTACTAACGCGTGTATTTTATTATTAGAAAGAGGTACGAGGCATCAAAGTATGTAGTCTTATTGGTCTATTCTTGTAGAAAGCATGTTTATTATTTATTAATTCCTAGCATCATGTTAGGATGTTATTATTGCTTTCTAGTATCATGTTTAGGGTGCTTCCTATGCTTTCTAATATCATATCAATATCATGTTAGTATCATGTTAGGGCTAAAGCTTTGATTTTTTAATGTTTAGTGACATGCTAGGGTTTGTTATTAATCTTGTTAGTATCATGCCTATGATCTTGCTATTAATATTATGCTTTAACATGATTATTATTATTATGATTATAATTATGATGATCATTATTATGTTGCTTGATGTTTATTTATTGTTATTGCTTGATCACGCCTTTTATGCATGTTTAAAGGGAATTTGTACTTGTAATCACGCTTAATAAGATAATTAATAATCTTGTTTAGGGTTAATATGATTATAATTCAAGTGATCGCCAATAATATTTTTATTTGTGCATTAAATTCAACCAACATAGATAAACAGGTTTAGGGGTAACTTATTGATTGCATGTTAGCCAGAAAATGCACATGAATACGAGAAGAATGAAGTAGAGGCCTATTTTTACGGCAGGTTCAATCTCTTTTAGGTTGGATTTGTACCTTCATCCCCGAACGCCAGTCTTGGTTCTAGACCTATTGGAGTTGACGATCTCATGGATCGTTAAGGGGTGTAACCTTCACCCTGTGAACGGTTTACAAGTTCCTAAAACTTGTTGGCGACTCTTCTACTCTAGCTTCCTTCCCTTTGGACGCCACCATGCTTAAGTGTATGATCACAGTGGGGTTCAAGTTTGGGGTAATGCTTGAAATATTCCCTACAGTTTTTGGCGACTCCACTGGGGAGGATTTCTATTTTAATTCCTAAAATTTATTTTGGCAATGATTTAGAATGAGTGGATGAGACTCGAAAAGTTCTAACTATTTTATGTGCGTAATTTTGATTAACATTATTATCATATGCATAAAAAGGTTCTCATTGGAAAGACCATCCGTAATGAGTCAAAAACATAGGATTTTTTACACGTAGGAAATTTGAGGAATATCTTTCACAATTAGAACCGAAATAATGCTGCGAAAAACTGGAAAATTTTACGAACACAGAAAGTTGCTGAGGCATGTAGGAACTGGCGTCTAGAAAACAGAGCCTGTCGCAGAACATATGGTTCTATCGCCGAGCGACAATTTTGTCGCCAGGCGACAGGGCTATATCGCGGCGACAATCTCTGTTGGCTGGCGCTGCGCTCTTCCAATACCGAGCCAGAAATATGAGTTCTAATTTCGACCACTTCTAGCACTGTTGGCTCGATTCTACTTCCTGATTGAGTTTTTCTCACTTTTCTGAAACCCATATGTGTTCTACATATGGACATAACCCTCTGGGAATTCATGCTCCATCTACCCGATTGAACGCTCTGAGCAACAAAGGGTACATCCGAGAATGTTGAATTCACCAAACCATGGAAGCGAGTTTAACTCGCGGGGTCCCATCCACACGCGCCAACCCTTCCAAAGGTAAGGCTTCCACGCGGTGCATCTGGACTCATAACCATGGACCCTCTTTGACTAACCCATATCCTGAACTTTAGAGAACTAGAGCCATGGCTAGGTTGCAAACTCATTGCATCATGTTGTGACTACTTGACTACTTGTGCATTATTTGCTTGTGCATACTTACATGTGATTAAACTAACCGTTTGGTTTGACTTGTAATTATGAATATGCTTAAATAAACTAACCAATGACTAAAGGACTTTGCTTAATCAATTGATTAATTAATTTGAGCTAATAAATATGTCTAAAATCGAGTCATAGTTCCTTTGAGTCAACCCGGATTTTTATTCCCGTATACTGCACAAGCGTCAACTTGTTTTGGTCATAGATGGAGTTTTAGGAAGAAAAATGAGTCGTACAACCTATGGATCTGTAGCCCCGAGTTCTATCTTTAATTTGGAGTTGGTTTCATCCCAATCAGAATCACAGATCAAAAGTTATGACTAAAATACCACAGCCTGTCCAGTTTAATGCACATACATGAGGTCTTAACTTAGTCTTTGTTCGAGTCTAGTCACATAGTCTAGTCACATGGTCATGACACGAGTCAAAAATGTCACTTACACTCACTAGTCTTAGCACACACTTTGTGTATATGTCACCATGACCATGTCTTAGGTTCATGCATGAGTCGGTTTTTTCCGTCATTTGAGTTGGGGGTATATTCTATTCCTAATTTTTTTATATCTCTCCATCTACATCATCTTTCCATTCTCTACATGCTTCCTCGATATCACAACCTTAATTCTTCCTACCTTCTTCCATCCATGTATGTTGAATAGAGTTTAAGTCAAATAATTTACAGTGAATATCCCTAATTTTCCTTTCCACAGTACTTGGTCAAGGAGAGAAGGACGATTAATCAAGGACAACACCTTTGTTCAAGTTCAACTTTTTGATAAACCAGTGAGTCGGATAAGGAAAGCTAAGAAGACAATGGCAAGTCAAGAAGAAGTCAATGAACTTAAGAAGCAAATGGCTGGTGTTATTGAGTTGCTAAAGACCTTAACCCTCCAAATCAATGACCCTGTGAAGCAACAACAAATGGAGTTCATGCAAGAAAGCTTGAGCAAAATATCCAATGACTATAGATTCCAGGGCATTAGCTCACAAGGGGTCTTAGTGGACAAGGAGCTTCTTCCGCAGAAGTTCAATGCCAATGACATCCCTAAGTTTAAGCCAACTGACAATCCTTACTTTCCTTTAAGGTCCTTTGAAACTGTAATGAATATTAAAGGGATTGATAAGAATATTTTTTACTCTTTATTCTCACTATCTCTTGAAACCATTTATGAACATTGGTTTTTCTCCCTTGATAAAGAGAAGATCTCTACCTGGGATGGAATAAAAAATGCTTTCATTGATAGATACAAGTGTAATATTAAAATCGAAACCGATCATAGACAACTTGAGATGCTAAAGCAAAAAGAGAACGAAGGGTTCACCTCCTTCTTCAACAAATGGAGGGAAACTTCCGCTAACATGATCGAAGTCCCTACTGAAAAAGAATCCGTGAGGATGTGCATCAAAAATTTACAAGAAAAGTATTCAAAGCACTTAAAATATCAACACAACTTGAATACTTTCAAGGCCGTCTATGACAAAGGCATCGAGATCGAAGATGACCTCGCAAAGCAAAAAGCTACTAACAATAGTAACCACAATGGCTGGAAAGGAAAGAAGAACGACAATCCTTCTTCTTCCGAAAACGCCCACTCTAGTAACAATGTTAGTACCTTTGATCTCAGTGAAGTTTTAGCCATGGAGATCTAAGAAGCAACTAAGGAAATACTTCACCCCCATTGGAATGAGCTACGATGCTGCCTTCGATCGACTCCATGCCAAGGGACTCATTACTCCCATTGGACCTATTCAAGATCCCGCGTCCGAAAAAAGATTGCCTAGTTGGAACCCAGATGCACATTGCAAGTACCATCAAGGTAGGGGTCATACTACTGAGAGCTGTTGGAAGCTAAAAGAGGCTATCCAACATTTGATCGATAATAACAAGCTTCCCATACCTCCAGCTAGCAAGAAGAGCGAGTGATGATAAAGACACAAGACAAGAGGCGAGCTTCAACGACAAGATTTCATGACCTCTTTTTCTATTTCTTTTTCATTTTTTCCTTTCCCCAATAAGTCTAGCATAGGCACTTTTTTTCCCTTAGACTTACTTTGTAGGTTTTTCCTTTTTTCCTTTTAATAAAATGAGCATTTATTTTCTTCCATATGATTATCGCATTGCATTGCAAAAAAAAAAAAATCAATCCATGCCGAACTGAGCACGAGGTATATCAATGATTTGAGGCACCTCTTGTAAACATATCATATCATCTTTTACCCTTCAAATATGCAATCCTTTCTTGATAAACCACTTTGAGCCTCATCTAACGATTGACCTTTCTTTCTTCAACCCACATCTACCTAACCTTGGGATGAGATGGTGTGTAACTTATGCAATTTTCAAAGAACAAAAGCTTGAGTGATTCAAAAGATTAAAATAGCAAAATAGAAATAATAAAGTGTACAAAAGGGCAAGTGTTCCAATGTCTTTGACATGAACACGTCTTTGATATGAACACGTCTCAGATTGCGTCTCTTATCGAGTGCTTGGTACCGTGCCTGAGAAACATGAATGCCAAGTGAGTGATAGACCGCATTATCGGGATTGCCCACACTTATCCAAATAAAAAATGACAAAGCGAAAAAAAAAGAGAGAGCAAAAAATATAAAAGAAAAGAGTTCAAAAGTGAGGAAACCTGAAGCATACAAATACAAATATTCAAAAGCAAAGTTGCACACGGGGGCTTATCTAGGGTCTTGAGCCGTTATCCCTTTCTTCTATAACCTTTAGCCTAACCACGTTACAACCCTCAAAAGACCTCTTTGAGTATACACACACTTGTGTGAGGTTCGGCTAGAGCTACGTTCGGCCTGATTCCTAACGGATACGTAGGCAACCTCACAAAGGGGTACGGCCGTAATAAACATGCATTCATATTCACACTTACACACTCACACCATGATCATATCAAAGGATCTCTAATGCTCATCCCTATTCATTTAGAGCTAGACTTGGGGGCTTGATCCTTACATTATTAGCCTACCCAGCCTAAGAGTCACCACCATTTGACTCTTTTCAATATATTTTTCCACCGTTAGCCCTTGCGACCTAACCTTAGTGTTACTTTCACACACTGCACAGATACATGACCAAATAGACCTTCCCTTAGGAACCCTTTGTCATGAAATCTTAACACAACATTGAAGCATACTTTGTCATAACAAAATCACTCATCACTCATCATTGAATCACAAAGTATGAAGTGCTTAGCCTCCGTGCCTAAGTTACCTAAATACTTTCATTATCGAGTCAATTAGGATAGTCTAAGATGTGACAATCCTTGTACTATGAGATACAACGTGGGCGCATACATTTGACTAAACTCATTCAACATACCTTCCAACACTTCACTTCTTTCTTTTTTGCGTCTTTCTTTTTCGGGAGAAAGTCGGTACCCTCCACAAAAATGACGGAAATTTTTTGCTTTTTTGCATTATTAGAGTCACATAATCACATTATAATGCACACACGAGTCATGTACGTTGAGTCATGTCACCTCGAATTGAGTCTAACACATGTGTCAAAACACATTAAATCACATAAGAGTCACACACGTGTCAAAACACATTGAGTCAACCTCAAGTCAGTCAATCACCTTAGGTTAACCCTAAAGAAAGATAAGCAAAGTCCTATAGTCCAAAATATAAATGCAGGAACATTTCAGTAAGCAAGAACATTCCCGGATTTTTTCGAAAAACCGCAAATGAAAACCTGACTCCAGCGTCAGACGACAAGACTGTCGCCTGGCAACAATATGTTCTAGCGTGCGCCGGAGCAGCAATGAGATACATGGCCCCATATTGGATTATGCGGACCTCATACAGCAATTTCGGGTTCCTTGGTACGCCAATTAGCCCCTATAAGCAATTTGACATGATTAAGTAATCGGCTCGATTACAATCACAATAGGTGATCGACCTGATGAAATATCGTCTTACCTAGCTTAAAGCGCCTAAACATTGGCTCATTGCAAAGGCACCGACATACTGGTTCACAGGCAGCAGAAGGCACCGACATAATGGTTCACAAGCAGCAAAAATGCGCCAACGTATTGGCACCGCGGAAATTACAGCAAAAAAAATTTTGCAACAGCAAAGCTCAAGCGAGCTTTAAGATCAACAAGCGTTGGTCTTCGGTAATTTTCTTTGGAACATTATCGTAACAACTGAGGATGACTTCAAGCGAAGTTATCTTCGACAGCGTTCCCTAGGATATGGAAGGTTGTCAGACAACTGAGGATGACTTCAAGCGAAGTTATCTTCGACAACATTTGCTAAGATTGTGGAGGTTGTCACCAAGATTTGAGAAGATAGCACGAGATGGGCGGTCTTCGACGACGTTCTCTAAGATTGTGGAGGTTGTCACCTAGATTTGAGAAGATAGCACGAGATGGGCGGTCTTCGACAGCGTTCGCTAAGATTGTGGAGGTTGTCACCAAGATTTGAGAAGAATGGTTCGTGATGAGGCGGTCTTCGACGACATTCTCTATGATTGGGATGGTTATCACCATGATTCAAGAAAAAAGCTCGAGATGTAGCAGCATTGATAAACGATGTTCTCTAGGATGTGGAAGGTTGTCAAAAGCAATGAAGATCATTTCAAGCGAAGCAATCTTTGATAGTGTTCTCTGGCTTGCAGAAGACTATCATAGCGGAATTTGAAGACAACTGCAAGCGGAGTAGTCTTCAGGCGGTATCCCCTAGCTTGAGGAAGATCGTCACAACAAATCGGTTACCTATAGAGACGTGTGCTCGACGGTGCAAGATACGCGTTTCTTAAACTCTTTTATCTATTTTAACTAACGCTAGTTTGCAGGTATCGGCATTACAAGAGTGATTTAGGATCGCAGAATGTTCTGAATCATTCTCCGTCCCTATCGCTACTTTGACTTTCGTTTTCGAAACTTGCGTTTCTCCAAACTCAGTCAAAGTGGGGGCTTCTGTAGACACCCAAATGTGTCTCCCCAAAACCAAAACCAGTGATGAATACCTTTCATGTCATTTGATTATCGAACGAGGTGAAAGTGTGAAAAGTCTAGTGATGAGGATGTTTTTATTAAACTATCTCTTTTTTTGTTTTTGAAAATTTTTCTTTTCTCACCCTATTTTATGAAAACGTGCAGTCCAGTTTAGTTTGGTCCGTGATATGGGTCCAATAATAGTGTAGTTAGATGGGAGTTGAAAAGACCTTTCCAACGATATATTATAAGCCAAATTCCGATGAATAATGAGGAAGTTATGGCCAAAATACTAAACCGAGCCTAAACTGGATTTTACCTACGGCCCAATGATCATGTGGAGGGTCCAAAGGTTTAATCCCATTCCTAAACTAATAAGGATTTATTAGAAGCTTCTATAAGTTTTTAAAAGATCTTAATTATCATTTTTGAAAAGATAAGATCATAGAGTTTGAAATTGAATAAAACTTTCCTTTTTTAAGTCCTAATTCTATTCGAATTTAAAGATGTTTAAAGACAGTCAGATATTATTTTCGTGCCTCATAATATTTATCCAAATCTTATATGGCTGGATAGATCTTGAAATTATCTTTCCAATGATAATATTATATTATTAATTCCAAGCTATAACGAAAAAGATATGAAAGGAATATGAAACTCTATCCAAAACTGACACCTTTTCACTATTTCGGCCAAATCTTTTTATCTACAAAATATTTTAATCTAATTCCAATCGGGTTGGAAAGTAGACTTCAAGAGCTTTCCAACGACATAATATATGCCTTATTTGGACTTTTGGATCAAAAGATATGATAAAAACAAAATCAGCAAAAACTGTCTTGCAGCGCCGGATGACAGGCTTGTCGCGTGGCGCTGCACTTTGTCGCTCGGCGACAGGGGATATTGTGGCGACAAATCGTGTTTTATTCCTTTTCGAACTCCGATTCCGTTTTTATCATATTCGTATTGTTTTCATTATAAATATCGTCCTTAAACCTCCCTTTTTCAATCATCAATTCTCATCTACAATCAACATTCTTCTCTCTCTTTCTCTCTCTAAAGCTAGAAGCTTTCCTTCTCTATATTATTTTTCTAAACCTTCCCTCTTACAAAATTCCTCATACATTAGCAATAGACACACCTAGACAAGTTCGAAGTTGCCTTCGCCCTAGATGTGAAAGGTTATAATTTCTGAAGGTTTGGTCCCTAATCTCTATTTCAATTATTTAATTTGATTGTCTGATTTCATATTTTCCTTGAAGTTACTAACGCGTGTATTTTATTATTAGAAAGAGGTACGAGGCATCAAAGTATGTAGTCTTATTGGTCTATTCTTGTAGAAAACATGTTTATTATTTATTAATTCCTAGCATCATGTTAGGATGTTATTATTGCTTTCTAGTATCATGTTTAGGGTGCTTCCTATGCTTTCTAATATCATATCAATATCATGTTAGTATCATGTTAGGGCTAAAGCTTTGATTTTTTAATGTTTAGTGACAGGCTAGGGTTTGTTATTAATCTTGTTAGTATCATGCCTATGATCTTGCTATTAATATTATGCTTTAACATGATTATTATTATTATGATTATAATTATGATGATCATTATTATGTTGCTTGATGTTTATTTATTGTTATTGCTTGATCACGCCTTTTATGCATGTTTAAAGGGAATTTGTACTTGTAATCACGCTTAATAAGATAATTAATAATCTTGTTTAGGGTTAATATGATTATAATTCAAGTGATCGCCAATAATATTTTTATTTGTGCATTAAATTCAACCAACATAGATAAACAGGTTTAGGGGTAACTTATTGATTGCATGTTAGCCAGAAAACGCACATGAATACGAGAAGAATGAAGTAGAGGCCTATTTTTACGGCAGGTTCAATCTCTTTTAGGTTGGATTTGTACCTTCATCCCCGAACGCCAGTCTTGGTTCTAGACCTATTGGAGTTGACGATCTCATGGATCGTTAAGGGGTGTAACCTTCACCCTGTGAACGGTTTACAAGTTCCTAAAACTTGTTGGCGACTCTTCTACTCTAGCTTCCTTCCCTTTGGACGCCACCATGCTTAAGTGTATGATCACAGTGGGGTTCAAGTTTGGGGTAATGCTTGAAATATTCCCTACAGGTAGGTAGAAGAATAAAAAAAAGTGTACTCCGTAAAAAGTAAAAGTACTTGAGAGGATTAGAGTAGAGAAAATATAAAATTGATAAAATATGATTTATGTTGGGTCCACTAGTTGAGAGAAAGAAATTAAATATTGTAAAAGTTTTCCAAATATGGAAATAGAGTAAGTATTTAAAAACGGCCGAAAATAAAAAGTGGAGCAAGTATTTAAAAACGGAGAGAGTAGATGTTGAATTCTGATCAAATATCTAATCCAAAACTTTTAGATATTAAAATATTTATTTGGATACCAATTTTCCAATATCCGATATCCAACATATACTCAAAATATTCCAGATTTCAAATATTAGATATTGGATATTTGATACAAATATCCAAAATTTGGGGTACTAATGGTATTTTCATAAAAATTATTACAAACTTGAAACATCGAATATATGATATATATCCGATTTGAACATTTTTCGAACATAGGATACCCGTTATCCAAAACTTTTCGAACCATATTCGAATATCAGATATCCCATAAATTGAATATCCGATCATTGTTCACCCCTAGACAATAGTTCCTTTGTTACACATTGATCTTCTCACTTTGACGGTGCACGTTTGCCAACGCATTATTGTGACCATGAATATCTTCAATTGCATATTAGTAATAGTAAAACATTGAATATTGATAAAATTCTTCATTGAGATGAATCAAATATTTTCCACCATTGACCTACCTGAAAACATATCTTAAAACCACCATGAGGGTTGTGTTTTTAAGGTGGTAAGACTATTTTTTTGGGAGGTTATTAGGGGATCTTCCAAGTAGGGGGGGGTAGTTCTAGGCTACATAATGGTGGTTTTTAGGGTAAAAGATGGTGGTTTGGGGTTGGAGGGTGGTTTCGGCATGGTGGAGGCAGTTTCAAGCGAGTTGTGTTGGTTTTGGGGATGCAATTGGCGGTTTCGGGATGTTTGAGGTGGGTCAACAGCGAAAAAATAGGTCAACGGTGGAAATCCAGCCAACATTTTGCCTTTTATTTGACAATTTCTTTACAACAACATTTTTTATTAGGTAGTTTCTCACAAAATCTAGCTATGCTTTATTTGATAGTTTCCGACAAAAACACATTATTATTATTATTATTATTATTATTATTATTATTATTATTACCGTCAAAAACACATTATTATTATAATTATTATTTCAAAAAATATAATAAGAAAATTAAATCACATCTCATCCCACCACCCCATCCATCCACCAACCCCAACTCTCACCGATGAATCCCGCCAACAGTGGGGTTCGTGAGTGGGATTGTAGGTGGGTAGTGAGGTTCACGGGGTGGTGGGATGGATTTCGAGGTTGTTGGGTTTTTTGGGGTTGGTTATTTTTTTTAAATCATTAAAAGTAAAATAATAATTTTTATATTTTAAAAGAAGTTAAAATCAATTAAAAATTAAGTTAAATAAAAAATAAACACAACATAATACAAAATATAAATTCTACAAAAATACAAAAAATAAATATAAAAGGGTGACCTATTCAACATGTAGCCAGTAAATTTTCTTGTTTTTTTTTTAAAAAACATATCAAAGTTTATCTTGTACTGGAAAAATTCAAAGTTTGTCTTGTTTAAAGAAGACCACCCAAAGTTTGTCTCGTTCTTGTATTTTACCTAATTGGTTGTTTTAAGGTCAAAATGTTATATGCTCTTTAATAAGCATGTATAAGATATGGTTAAGTAGGATAGTAACTGTACGGAATATTTCAAGTATCCCACACTTGAGCCCCACTGTGATCATACACTTAAGTATGGTGGCGTCCAAAGGAAAGGAAACTAGAGCAAAAGAGTCGCCAACAAGTTTTAGGAACTTGTAAACCGTTCACAGGGTGAAGGTTACACCCCTTCACGATCCATGAGATCACTAACTCCATAGTGGTCTGGAACCATGAATGGATATTCGGCGATGAAGGTACAAATCCAACCTAAAAGAGATTGAACCTGCCCTAAAATAGGCCTCTACTTTATTCTTCTCATATTTATGTGCGCTTTCTGACTAACATACAATCAATATATTAATCCTAAACCTGTTTAATCTATGTTAGTTGAATATCAACGCACAAACAAAACTATTATTGGCGATCATTTGAATTAAAATCACATTAACCTAAATAAAATTATTAATTATCTTATTAAGCTTGATTATATTTCAAATACAAATTCCCTTTAATCCTGCAAGAGAGGGCGTGATCAAGCAATAACAATAATATATACCAAGCAACATAATAATATATTGACACAACAAATCATCATAGTCATAATAACATCAATAAAGCATAATAATAGCAAGATCTTAGGCATGATACTAACAAGATTAATAACAAATCCTAGCATGTCACTAAACAATAAAGATCAAATCTTTAACCCTAACATGATACTAACATGATAGAAAAAAATAGGAAGCAACCTAAACATGATACTAGAAAGCAATAAATAACATCCTAACATGATACTAGCAATAAAACAACTTACTTTGTTGCCTCGTATCTCTTTCTATCAAAAAAATACACACGTTAGTAACTTTAAGGAAAATATTAAATCAAACAATTAATTTAAATAATTGAAATAGAGATTTGGGACCAAACCCTCAGAAATTATCAACCTTTCACGTCTAAGGCGAAGGCAACTTCGAGCTTGGCTATGTGTGTCTAAGACTCGTGAATGCGGTATTGTATTTTGAAAAGGCTAGGCTTAGAAAGAGGGAGAAGGAACAAGCTTCTAGCTTAAAGAGAGAAAGAATTAGATGATTGTTGATGATTGAAAATGGGGAAATACGACCCTTTTTATAGAGAAAACATCCGGAACGCTTCGAAAAGAGTCAGAATTTGACTTGAAGTAAAACAGCCCCTATCGCGGCGCGATGGCTCGACCAGGATAAAAATCCTGTACGGAGTCCTTTCCCTAATATAATTAGGTAATTAGGCTCCGTAATTATCTTAATTTAAAATCAGTTTTATCTTCTAAAACACTTGTTTTATTTCAAATTAAATTCCTTATCTTTTCTAAATAATATTAAAAATATAATTATTAATCCTAACTCTATTAGAATTTAAAATATCCTTCTAGATTAATCTAGAAAATTAAAGTAACTCCTAATAAATTTAGGAATGACAATTAATGGGCCCTCCACTTGATCATTGGGCTATATAAAACCATTTTGGGCCCAATTTAGTATTTTAGCCATAAATTCCTTATTATTCATCGGAATTGGGCTTATAATATATCGTTGGAAAGCTCTTTTCAAACCCTATCTAACTACACTGTTATCGGACCCATATTATAGACCAAAATAAATTAGACCGGACGTTTTCCATAAATAAGGTACGAAAAGAAATATTTTCGAAAACAGAAAAAAGTATTTTTATTATAGACAGGTGCATCACGAGACTCTTTCACATTTCACCTCGTTTAATAATCAAATGACGTGAAAGATATTTATCACTAGGTTTAGTTTTTGGGGAGACACAATCAGGTGTCTACAGAAGCTCCCACTTTGACTGAGTTTGGAGAAACATAAGTTTCGAAAACAAAACAAAGTAGCGATAGGGACAGAGAATGATTCAGAACGTTCTGCAATCCTAAATCATTCTTTGCAACGCTGATACCTGCAAACTAGCATTAGTTTTAACAGATAAAGAGTTAAGAAACGCTTATCTTGCATCGTCGAGTACACATCTCTAGAGTAACCGATTTTTCTGCATTTGTGACGACCTTCCTCAAGCCAGGGGAATATCGCCGAAGACCACTCCACTTGTAGAGATCTTCATTTTTGTTGTGACAGTCTTCCGCAAGCTAGGGAATACTATCGAAGATTTCTCCGCTTGTAGTGATCTTCTGCTGTTTTTTACTATCTTCCACAAGCTAGGGAACATAATCGAAGATAACTCTGCTTGTAGCCATCTCCCATTTTTTTTGACGATTCTCCGCAAGCTAGGGAACATCGTCGAAGGTGAATATGCTTGTAGTCATCTTCAATTGTTTGTGACAACTCTCCTCATTAGGGAATGTCGTCGAAGATCATTCTGCTTGTAACGATCCTTAGTTTTGTTGTGACAACCTTCCATAAGCTAAGGAACATTGTCGAAGATCACTGCTTGTTGATCCTCAATTTGTTGATGCTTTGCCAGTGCTTTGCTTGAATGCTGCTGTGCTGTTGCTTGTAATGTTTGTTGTGCATTGATGCATGTGTTTGCTTTGTGAACCAATATCTTGGTGCTTGCGATGAGCCAATGTTAGGCGCTTAAGCTAAGTGAAACGATCGTCGTCAGGTCAATCACCTACTGCGATTGTAATCGAGCCGACTACTAATCATGTTAACTTGCTTATAGGGGCTAACTAGCGTACCAAGGAACCCATTTTGCTGTATAAGGTCCACATAAACCAATATGGGGCCTAGGGAATTGCGCCGCTAAGGAAAGGAGACCATCGCTCGTTGCTACGTGCCATCGCGACGCGCCAGGCTTATCACGGCGCGATAACCCTATCAAGTCGCGATGGAGTCGGGTTTTCCGGATTTAAACCCCTTTCTTCTCCATTTCGCCGCTGCACCTCATTTCTTCGCATTTTCGCTCAAAATTTTCTCTTGGCTCGTTCTCCTTCATTTCTCAACGAAATTCGCTCAAATTTTTTGCAAATCGAAGCTTGTGATCTCTAGTTTTCCGATCTTTGTAAGTTTTCCCCAAACTCACTCTATTTTGGACGAATTTTGTGCGTTTTTTTTGCAAAATTTCGAAAAATTTGAAATAAATCTTGCTTGTTTTGCTATGTTTGCCGAATTTCTTGCCATAAAACCACTTGTTTATGTTTGAATATTGCCTTGGGAGTATTTTGAGACTTGTTTGGCTCAATTTAGTGGAGAAACTAGCAAGTTGCCATTAACGAACAACTTGAGTTTGTGGGCCTAATGCGACTTGTTCTACGTGTTTTTGCTTGCTTTTCATGCTCAATTTGTCACAATATTTGCTACAATATTGCAAGAAATTGTTTTATTGCTCAAAATGCTTGTTATTATCGAATCAAAATCATGCTCTGTTTTAGTACTGTGTACTCAGTTTTTTTAACGAACATAGTATCATGCGGCTAGGCAAACTTTAGATACTATAGAACCATCCATTTACTATTTCCTATGTTCTTGAACATGATTAGCATGACTCGTCGTCGAGGTTTCGGCTCTCGTACTCGTGGGGCTCACCGGGAGGATGAGCATGTCAACGCAGGCGAGGGTACTTCCACTAGTCTTGGGGAGTTCCCTGATTGGGATGAGCAGACCCTGAACTTCGCACATAGATGACCGACGAGCGCGTTCTGCTCGGTATGACCGACGAGCGGGTTCGTTGCCATGGTTCGGGTAGCGATACCATCGGTCATCTGTACGATACCTACTTCATCAACAACGCGGAACTGCGCGCGTTGTGGGAGTCATGCGGCTTGACTCTTCTACTACAGGCCACTCGGGCCCTCTACTCCCTACGGTCGAGTCGCTTCATTGTACGTGGTTTGGTGGAGTTCTTTTGGGACACTACTAACGCATTCCATTTTCCGTGGGGTGAGATGACTATCACTCCCCTCAACTTCTCTATGATTACTAGACTCGAGTTCCAGTCGACCGTGGTTCCTTTGGGTAAGGATATTACCCTTTTGTCACCAGAGGTGGACAAGCTGCTAGGTCCCATTGTTGTTCGGGCTCGTGCCGAGTCGCTGTCGGTGTAGATGAGCGGCCGACCCATTCGACGGTCTCTGCTTGCAGAAGCTTTTCGAGATGATGTGACCACCCCTGAGCAGCGGGTGCGCATATTTGTTCTTATTCTGCTGTCACGGTCCTTTTCTCTTGATGAGGGTAGCCGGGCGCTACTCTACTATCCGCCTGCTCTCCGCGATCTACGTGCGATCGGGACCTTTGACTGGCAAGCTTGGTCTATGCTGATTTCTTGCTGGGATTGCGACTTGCCTATCGTCATCGTGACTTTAAGGAGGAGGTCACGCTTTCCAGCTTTTGGAGGATCATAGAGGTATATTATACTTTCAGAAGCTTTCTTTTGATACACGTTAGCTTTCGATGTTCCTTTCCCGTCATCACAGGTGTTGTTTTACGAGTATCTCCCATCTTTGTCGCCAGCCAGGCCTTCACCATGAGGGCTCCCCGTTGCTGCTAGTTGGGGAGGCTATTATCCTGGCCTAACTACTGTCAGACTTGTTCGAGAGGAGCTTCTCTCGGTATGCACGGTTGCTGTTATTTTTGTTTGCTTAGTTCAATAGGATTCTGACTCATGGCTGTCTCTTTTACAAGGGTCTGAGCCTATTTTCCGTCCATGGGCTAAGTTGGACGTTCCAGCGCGAGCTATCACGTATTCAGCTCAACGTCGTTATTTCCGGGGGATGTATAACGTTGTGGCGTACTTGGGTGAGAGAGTCGCGATTCGGCACTCTACGGAGTTTTTCGTAGTTCCACGACGCCCTCCACCACATATGATGGACCAAGAGGCTCTTCGGACTCACATGGAAAGATTTGCGGCTGGTGACTATTGGCAGAGACATAGCCATCCGTCCTAGTATTATGCTAGAAAGCTCTTGCCGCGATTGGCTCTACTGCCTTATGCATTGGAGGAGGAGGTATGCTTCATTTTCTTCATTTGTTTCTCTTTCGGTAGCCGTTGATGACCTTAAACTTTAGAGTTTGATTTTGCAGGAGGCGGCTCCTATGAAGTTTGTACCTTCGCCCATGTCTATCACTTACTAGGGGTCTTTTGAATATGTAGAGGAGATGATTCCTCTAGGCCCCGAGGAGTGGCGTCTTGTGGAGAGATCGATTCCCATTCGTTAGACTTCGGTAAGCTATCTCTGATTCTTTCTTATATGCATTTTTTCGACTGCTTTTAACCTCTTTTACTTTTGCAGTTTTCTCGCGAAGTGGTGACGAGGATGGCGAGGGCTGTGGACGCCTTCCGCTACCAGCTTGTGAGGCTGAGCCTCCAGGTGTCGTGTCGTCGTGACGGTGATGTGGAAGAGGTATGTCTCTTTATTTGCACTTGATTATTTTTGTTTTTTCTCTGTATTTAACTTTTGCTTATTTTCTGTTTCAGCCTGACCCTCCGACACGTACTCGTACGAGACCCGAGAGTAGGAGAGAGAGGTATGTCTCTGGATCGAGACGTCGCTGCACCTCGGCTAAGGATAAGGGCAGACGAGAGAGGTCAGACCGCACTGTCATCATAGAGGGCTCTGGTTCCTCTACTGAGGAGGAGGTGAGGCAGCCCCCTGGTCAGGATGCTTCAGTGCCGATTCCTTTTACGGCTGGTGGGGCGTACAAGGTTGGCTTGTCGTCGCAGCAACCGCCTTACCAGGAGCCTCAGCAGGGTGACCCTAGGTGAACTAGCCCTACTCTTTCTTTTCCTCCGACTGGAGAGGCTGATGCTGGGCTAGAGGTGACTCCCAAGACTTTGCGATTTTATGATAAATTGGGGATTCGGATCATAAATGTATCTGTATTCTTCTTTTTTATTTGGCATGAATAGGACTTTGTTATGACACTTATGTTAGACATATTGTATATACATACTTTTATTATTATGTCTATTTTAATTTTTTGCATTTTATTTTTTATTTTATGTGCATGTGAGTGTGTGAAAAAAGTGTAACAAATTTTTGCGCAAAAAATTCCGTCATTTTATTACTAATGGAGGGTATCCGACTTTCTCCCCCAAAAAAAAAAAAAAATGAACTTTGATTAAAAATAAGCTTAATTAATTAAACTTAAGAATAATCAATATGGAATATGTATGTTACCAAAAATGGAATTGGATAAGGCTTTTGGGAGGATAAAAAAATGTTAAGTTAAAGTACAAATCGAGTCAATATTGAAAAAGACGCGGGCAGCATAACGCGTGTCACTGACGCAGGCAAGAGCAGGCTATTGCGATGCGACAGCTTTATCGCGTTGCGATAATTTTATTTTCCCGAATCCGTTCAAGATTCGGTTTGAGTCATTCCTTGTTTATAAATAGCCCCCAAATCTGCCGAATTCAGCATAATTCGAGCAGATTAAAAATACTTAGCTTGTTAGTTTTCAATTAAGCAGTCATGGCTAAGACTTTTAGTGATTTTACTCGTGAGTGGTGCCGGTCTTTGACCGCTAAGGAGAGGGAAGAACTTGACTTTTTCCACTTGAGGGGTTTATATGGTGTTAAGGGGGTAGATCTTGATATAGACTTTATTCATAGCGCCTTAGAATATTGGGATTCAAATACTCATTGCTTTAGACTAGGGTATGATGAAATTTTCCCTTCACCGGAAGAATTTGGTGCCATTCTTGGCTTTCCTCCTTTAGATCTTGCGGTAATTGAAGGAGTTATGTCTTCGATAAGTGTAATTACTAGATATATCAAGGATCACTATTATGGAGATAATAAGTTCGTTCTTTTGGGTCGTCATTATCTGTTGCTAGACTATGATCAATGATTTTTGGGCTAGTCAAATAGACCAAAGCCCGCTAGAATGGATCCTATGAGGTCACACACAAGGAATTGGGTTAAGCAAGTTAGAGGCCCATTAATGGGCTTCATGAGCAAGTAACTAATCATGAATTGGATTGGGCTAGCATAGTTAGATTAGAGTTAGGTTTTGGGCCTTGTCATGAACTCTTATTTAGATATGAGATCTATAAATAAGATCCATGCCTAAGGTTGTAATACATAACAATTGAAACACAATTAACAGTTGATTGTGAATCAAGCAACCAGAAATCCCAAAACCCTCACACTTTCTCTCTAACCCACGACTCTCTCCTTCCCCTTGGACTCATGGCCGACCATTCCTAGTGGCGCGTGTGGTGGTTTGTGGTTGGTTCGTTGCTCGTTCTTCTCCTTAGAAGGTCAATTGAAGGGTTCAATTGCAACTAACTAGAATAAGTGGAGGTCTTAATCCGTGCCCGTGGACCAAGTAGAGGAATCACGTTTGAGGTTCTTTATCTCCCCTGCTCTTATTCAATCACACGTGGAATCACGCTAAAAAGGTATTAATTCTAATTCTTTATGTGTTATGCATGATCTTGGGATTAGGTGCTATATGAATATGATTCATGTTTTCCGCATTCGTACCTATAAACTCCTACAGTAATTCCTAAGGTGAGCGAATACTATTATAAAGATTTTGAGCGTTTTCTCAACCTTAGGGATCGGGACTTGAAGGATATAGTGCATGGGAATGTGATCAATTTGAATGAATTTGCTCGTTTTTATTTTGATAGACCACGATTTGAGTCTTTTCATGTTTATAAGAGGAGGGCTTTCCTCTTTTGCATGTTTAGCCAATATCTCTTCACTAGTGGAAACATTCATGAGGGTCAAGCAATTTTGGTATCTGTTATGGAGCAAGTTGACTCAGGGAGAAATCCAATGCCATTAATTGTTGGAGAAACTATGCTTAGTTTGGATGAATTAAAGAAGGACCCTAAGGCACCTCTTCGAGAGGCTCTCCAATTTTATTACAGGTAGAAAACAATATTTTTAATTATAGAAATAAAAAAAAATATTTAATTTTGTATAGTAATACTAATTATTTGCATTGAATTTTTATAGATTTGGCTAATGGAAAGGCTTGAATTAAAGAAAGAAATGTTTTTCCATAAAGATGGGTCGTCGGGAGTGGAGTAGAGTCTTTGAAACTCGCGACTTCTCCATTAAATGGGTTGTTCCTTGGTGGAAGATTGAGAAGATGATTAGTGTCAATACTCAACCTTCTTGCCGTCTTCCAAGCTTTTCCAAGTTGACTTTCTACTATCCTTGTAGAGTAAGGAGACAATATGGCCTTGCTCAAACCATTCCTTCTGGGGATCTTCGTCGTCCTTATGAATTTCCAGTTTCACAAGATGTAGAAAAGTTTGACAACTATTGGTGTGCTAGACCTTTGTGGGAAGTTGTTGCCCATAAAGTTCCTCCTCCTTTGTCTAGAGATGTGAATCGGTGGCTACTTGGTAGATCTCAAAAGGACAACAACAAAGTTCAAAACATGTACAAAACTAGTGTTAAAGATCGCTTAGGAGATAAGAAAATCCCCCCTAAAGATCGCCTAGGTACAAGAGTTGAATTCAAGACTCCTATTATGCCTAAGAAAAAGAGTGTTGCAAAAAAACGAAGAGAAAAGGAAAGCTGACTCTACAAAAAAGAAAGTATGGGTTGAAAAGAATCATGGTGTGATGGCTAAAGGAGAAACTATTTCCACAAAAATTGTATGCAGATCATCTAAGGGATCCCTATTGGTGCAAGAGATGGATGATAAAGAGGAAGAAGACAAAAATTGGAAGAGGGCTAGAAAAGAGAAGACCAATTAGAGCATTGCTTTACTTTCAACTTATTAGACATTTATTTATTTTTAAGTCAATTTTATTTTTAAGCCTTTAAATTTCATCAATAATGTAATTTTATTTTATTAATGCAATTTTTTAGCTTTTTAAATTAAATTAACTCTTTTATATTGAAAATAAAAATTTATTTTATTAAAGCAATGAAAACGACTTGAATAAATTTCGAAAATAATTCGAGTACGGCAGTCGAAAATTCCCAAAATACACCGAAATTTGCCCATATCGACGAAACTATCGCGATGCGACAGGCCTTGTCGTGGCGCGCTGGTCTTTATTTTCATGCGTCATTCTTTCTGCTTCAGCGGATTTACGTTGGAGTGCGAGATTTGTAAAAAAATTAAAGTGGCCACGCCCCGTAAAGGGTTGCCTACGTATCCTTTCCATAGGAATCAGGCCAAACGTAGCTCTCTTGATTATACTACTCAAGTTTTCATGGGTAGAACTTTTTAAGTTGGTTAAGATTTGTCATATTTGAGAACTCATTATCGTCCATATCAGTTTATTTTGCGGCACCTCCCGATAGGACGATGTATGGTCCAGACCAATTAGGCCTAAATTTGCCTCTTGGGTCTAGAACATTTTTTCTTAATGCTTTTAACACCAAGTCTCCTACTTTGATGTTTCTTGTCTTGACCTTCTTGTTAAAGTGTCTAGCCATGCGAGTTTGGTAGCATTGAGTATGATGTAGAGCTTCTAGTCGTTTTTCATCAAGTAGAATTAACTCTTCATATCTCGCTCTTGTCCATTCAACTCATTGGTTTACTTTCCAAAGCGATGCGTAAGGAAGGTATTTCCAGCTCTACAGGTTGTACGACATCCATTCCATAGACTAAGGAAAATGACGTATTTCCTGTGGATGAATGAATTGAAGTGCAATAACCCCAAAGAGCGAAATGGAGTTTGTCAGGCCAATCTTTGTAGTTTTCTGTCATTTTCTCGATGATAGTTTTCAAGTTTTTATTGGCCGCTTCTACTGCGCCATTTGCTTGAGGCCTGTATAGGGAAGAATGATGGTGTTGAATGCCATATTTTTGAAGCAATTCTTTACATTCCGCTTGGAAGTGAGTTCCATTGTCACTTATCATTCATGTGGGACTCCATATCGACATATAATGTTTCTCTCGATAAAGAGTGCTACATATTTTGCGGTGAGTTTTGCATATGACGCTGGTTCGACCCATTTCGTGAAGTAATCAATTGCTAGAAGAATGTATTCATGGCCTCCTGTTCCTGGAGGGGTGATTTTTCCAATAATGTCTATTCGCCATGTTGAGAAGGGCCATGATGATGTGTAAGTATAGAGAAGTGATGGAGGAACTTGTTATAGGTTAGCGTATATTTGGCATTTAGGGCATCTTTTTACATATTGATGGCAATCCCTATTCATGGTAGTCCAATAATACCCTTAACGCATTACTTTTTAGGCTAGCATTTTGCCATTCATGTGAGTTCCACATACTCCTTCGTGGATTATTCTCATTGCCCTTTGAGCTTCCTTTTTTCCTACACATAAGAGAGCTCTACCTTTAGGTACCCTTTTATGTAGCTCGTCATTTATGAGTACATATTGGGAAGCCAAAAATCTTAGTGCTCGTTTTGCTCTCTTGTCAACGTGAAGTGGATATTCTCCTTTGGTGACATATTTGAGGATGTCAGTGTACCAAGGTTCTTCCTCTTCTTCTTCTTCTTGAATCACCTCATCATCTTCTATGGCTTGGAGTAAGCCGGTTTATGCCGTTTTTTCTTTGTTAAAGGCATTTGCTCAATTTCCTTAGGAATCCTAACCATCGAGGCTAGTCTTGCCAAGGCATCGGCAAATTGATTTTCTTCTCTTGGTAGATATATGTATTCTACCTTTTCGACTTGATCGGTAAGAGTTTCTAAGTATGTTTTATAAGGAGCTAAGCTTTCACTCCTTACTTTCCATCTTTTGGAAATTTGGTTGATGATTAAGGAAGAATCTCCGAATATTCGAAGTTTCTTTACTCTCAATGCTAAAGCTGTTTCGAGGCCTACCACGCATGCTTCATATTCGGCAGCGTTGTTGGTAACGTCGAAATCTAACTTTATTGAGATTGGGACGTGCTCTTCTTTAGGTGATACTAATAATACTCCTACACCACATCCTTTTTGGTTGGAAGCTCCGTCGAAGTATGATTTCCAATTATCATCTTCTGTAACCATCAAATCTTCGTCTGGAAAATTATTCTCATGTATTGGTGTCGAATCTTCTATTGGAAAGTCTGCCAAGAAGTCCGAGACCACTGATCCTTTAATGGCCTTTTGAGGCATAAACCTTACGTAAAATTGGGCTAAATTAACTATCCATCTAGATATTCTCCCGTTGAGTGTAGATTTCTCGAATAGATACTTAAGTGGGTCCATTCGGGATACTACGTAGACCGTATGGACGAGCATGTAATGTCTTAGCTTGGTTGTGGCCCACACTAATGCGAGGCACAATTTCTCAAGCAGTGTGTAGCGTACTTCATACTCGAGCATCTTCTTGCTTAAGTAGTAGATGGCATTTTCTTTACCTTCTACTTCTTGTGCAAGCATGGGTCCCATTGTTTCTTTAGTGATCGTTAAGTACAATTGAAGAGGAATTCCTGGAAGGGCTGGTGCTAATACAGGAGGATTAGCGAGATAGGCTTTGATCTTATCAAAGGCTTTTTGACACTCATCGTTCCATATTATTGGCACATTCTTCTTAAGCTTTTTAAATATTGGTTCACATATTGTGGTTAGCTTAGATATGAACCTACTTATGTATTGCAACCGGCCAATATATCCTCAAATATGTTTCTCGGTCTTGGGCAGTGGCATTGACATGATTGCTTTGATCTTGGTTGGATCTGTCTTTATTCCTCTAGAGCTAATGACATAGCCTAAGAGTTTTCTTGAGGTAACTCCAAAAGCACACTCAGGTGGATTTAACCACATGTTGTATTTTCTTAGCCTTTCAAGGAATTTTCTTAAGGCTATTTGATGTCTTGGACGGTCTTTGATTTTACAATCATATCGTCCACATACACTTCAACTTCTGTGTGCATCATGTCGTGGAGCAAGGCAGTCGCTACTCTTTGGTAAGTGACACCCGCGTTTTTCAACCCGAATGGCATCACCGTGTAACAGTAAGTGCCCCAAGGTGTTATGAATGTAGTCTTTTCATGTCTTCTTTAGCCGTGAGAATCTGGTTGTACCCTGCGTACCCATCCATGAACGAGAGGAGTGCGTGATTTGCTGTGTTGTCTACTAAAATGTCGATGTGTGGTAAAGGGAAGTCGTCCTTTGGACTTGCCTTATTTAAATCTCTGTAGTCGACACACATTCTTACCCTTCCATCTTTCTTAGAAACTGGTACCACATTTGCGACCCATTCGGGGTATTTGGATACCCTGATAAAACCTGCAGTTATTTGTTTTTGAACTTCTTCTTTTACCTTAAGAGCTACGTCGGGTTTTATTCGGCGTAACTTTTGTTTTACAGGTTTCATTCCTGTAATTAAGGGTATTGTGTGTTGGGCTATTTCTCTATTTATTCCTGGCATATCTTCATATGACCAAGTGAACACATCAATAAATTCTTTTAGTAGATTAATTAAATTGGTTCTTTCTTCTTTATTAAGAGTTAAACCAATTTTAACCTCTCTTTTAATAGTGGGATCTGTTGAGATATCAACCGTTTCAGTGTCTTCAATTACTGGTGTTTTATTTTCAAGCGTTTCCACTGCTTTAATTATTTCTTTGTCACTTTCATTGTTAGTTAAGCAATGCTCGTCATCTTGAGTAACGGAATGACACGAGGAGTAAGAAAACGAAGACATGTTATTGAATTCAGAAACCATTACATCAAATAAAGAAATGTCCGTTGGGACTTGACTACTAACTATCTTAGAAGTAGACTTTGAACTAAAAGGGACAAAAGGAGACGTAACTATTGAGGATTTAGAGGACTCGACTACAGAAGACTTGAATTCAGACTCATACGACTCAGACTCATCGAACATTGGTCCTTGTCCTATTGTTATAGAGATCTTTCTTCCACTTGGTGTAGTCACCTTCATAGTGTTTCGCCGTCCTCAAACTAATCCTTCTGCTGGAGTAATGAGTTTTGTGGGATCAAAGTTTTCACTTTGCAAGACTGTTTGGATAAGTGCAGAATCGTCGTCGATACGCTTAGGCTCATTTTTCTTGTAGCCAAAGATTAGTCCCATGACATTAAAGTCAAAGCATGGGGGTGCCTTCTCCTTGTGAATAGGAGTTGGGATCTTATCTAGGAAGTTGCAATCTAAAAAGATTTCGAACCCTGGTTATCTCACCCCATTTTTGAAAAAGGGTTCGGGAAATTCGTAGCATGGATAATCCTCACCCTCTTTTATGAATTGTCCATTCACAGTGAGAGGGTAACGATCCATTGGGAATGCTTTCTCTTGAGTACGAGCATTCCTCCGTGCATGAATTTTTTCCCGGGCTTGCTTATAGTCTTTCGGAGTCGGTTTGCAACCAAGTCCAAAAGTATCTAATTTAGGAAGGCCAGGTGTAGACACCCAAATGTGTCTCCCCAAAACCAAACCCAATAATGAATACCTTTTGCGTCTAATGATTATCGAATGAGGTGAAAGTGTGAAAAGTCAAGTGTTGCGGTTGGTTTTTATTAAAATTCTTTGTTTCTGTTTTCGAAAACAACTCTATTTTATGAAAACAGCCAATCCAGTTTAGTTTGGTCCATGAAAAGGGTCCAATAATTGTGTAGTTGGATGAGGCTTGCAAAGAGTTTTCCAACGATATATTATAAGCCCAATTCCGATGAATAATGAGGAAGTTATGGCCAAAATACTAAACTGGGCCCGGTTTGATCTTTACGTGCGGCCCAATGATCTAGGGGAGGGCCCAATATTAATTATTATTCCTAAAATTATTAGAATTGATTATAATCTTCTAGAATTCTCTAAAGGGTTCTCTTTAATCCTAATAGAATTAGAATTAATAATTATATTTTGATAAGTTTTATTTGGAATAAAATATTATTTTATGAAAGATACGATTTCAGTTTCATACGGACTTTACAAATCAATTTTGATTCATATGTGGACTTCGTGTTGAAAGCGCGTAGAAATCCAGGCTGTCGCCACGCTACAGACCTTGTCGCTACGTGACAGACCCTGTCGCCTGGCGACAAGGTCGGTTTTGCAGCGACAGCGTGGAGTTTTATTCCTTATCAAATTCTACCTATTTCCGGACTGTTTTCTTATAAATAGGGTCCTAAACCTCCGTTTTCATTCATCCACAATCAATCAATTCTCATCTACAATCTATGATCCACAATCAATCGATTCACAATCATCTCTCTCTCTCTAAAGCTAGAAGCTTTCCTTCTCTCTATTCTTTTTCTAAACCTTCCCTCTTACACAATTCCTCATACATTAGCACTAGATACACCTAGCCGAGTTCGAAGTTGCCTTCGCCCTAGACGTGAAAGGTTATAATTTCTGAGGGCTTGGTCCCTAATCTCTATTTCAATTATTTGATTTAATTGTTTGATTTATATTTTCCTTGAAGTTACTAACGCGTGTATTTTGTTATTAGAAAGAGGCACGAGGCATCAAAGTATGTAATCTTATTGCTTTATTCTTGTGGAAAGCATGTTTAAATTTGTTTAATTCCTAGTATCATGTTAGGATGTCTTTATTGCTTTCTAATAGCATGTTTAGGATGCTTCCTATTCTCTTTTCTAATATCATGTTAGTATCATGTTAGGGCTAAAGCTTTGATTTTTAATGCTTAGTGACATGCTAGGGTTTGTTATTAATCTTGTTAGTATCATGCCTAGGATCTTGCTGTTATATTTAGGCTTTATTATTAACATGATTATAATTGTAATGATTATTATTATGATTATTATGTTGCTTGATGCTTATTTATTGTTGTTGCTTGATCACGCCTTTTATGCATACCTAAAGGGAATTTGTACTTGTAATCACACTTAATAAGATAATTAATAATCTTGTTTAGGCTAATATGATTATAATTCAAGTGATCACCAATAAAGTTTTATTTGTGCATTAAGTTCAACCAACATAGATAAACAGGTTTAGGGTTAATCTGTTGATTGCATGTTAGTCAGAAAGCGCACATGAATACGAGAAGAATGAAGTAGAGGCCTATTTAGGGCAGGTTCAATCTCTTTTAGGTTGGATTTGTACCTTCATCCCCGAACCCTATTTGGTTCAAGACCTTTTGGAGTTGACGATCTCCTGGATCGTTAAGGGGTGTAATCTTCACCTTGTGAACGGTTTACAAGTTCCTAAAACTTGTTGGTGACTCTTTTGCTCTAGTTTCCTTCCCTTTGGACGCCACCATACTTAAGTGTATGATCACAGTGGGGTTCAAGTTTGGGGTAATGCTTGAAATATTCCCTACAGTTTTTAGCGACTCCACTGGGGAGGATTTCTATTTTAATTCCTGAAATTTATTTCGGCAATGATTTAGAATGAGTGGATGAGACTTGAAAAGTTCTAAGTATTTCATGTGCGTAATTTTGATTAGCATTATTGTCATATGCATATAAAAAAAGGTCCTCATTGGATAGACCATCCGAAATGAGTCAAAAACATAGGATTCTTACACGTAGGAAACTTGAGAAATATCTTTCACAACTAGAATTGAAATAACGCTGCGAAATCTGGAAAATTCTAGGCATGTAGGAACTTGCGCCTAGAAAACAGGATTGTCGCCTGTAAAGTGCTTCTATCGCCTGGAGATAGTTCTGTCGCTTGGCGACAGGGGTACTTTTGCGGCAACAGTCCCTGTAGTCTGGCGCCAAGTTCTTCGAATACCGAGCCAGAACTCTGCCTTCTTGTTTTGACCATTTCTAGCACTGTTGGCTCGATTTTACTTCCTGATTGAGTTTTTCTCACTTTTCTGAAACCCATATGTGTTCTACATATGGACATAACCCTCTGGGGGTTCACGCTCTATCTACCCAATCGAACGCTCCTGGCAACGACGAGTACATCCGAGTTTGTGAATCTACCAAACCATGGAAGCAAGTTTGTAACTTGCGGGGTCCCATCCACTCGCGCCAACCCTTCCAAAGGTAAGGCTTCCGCGCGGTGCATTCGGACTCATAACCATGGACCCTCTATGACTAACCCATATCCCGAACTTTAGAGAACTAGAGCCATGGTTAGGTTGCAAACTCATTGCATCATGTTGTGACTACTTGACTATTTGTGCATTCTTTGCTTGTGCATAATTTATATGTGCTAACCGTTTCTTTGACTTGTGTTTAAGTCTAAATAAACCAATTAATGACTAAAAAGGACTTTTTCTAATTAATGAATTAATTAATTAATTTGACTAATTAAAGACTAATGAAATAATTAATCTGACTTAGTACGACTTTAGGCATGTCCCCTTAGAGTAAAATTACTGGAAACAGTCCCAGATTAATGTTCCAGAAATGGCGCGGGAGTTTGGGCTGTGGCGCCGCAATTTACTGCTTGTCGCCTGGCGACAGGTTTGTCATCTGGCGACAAGCTTTAAATTGTGGCGACAATTCTGTTGTTCCGGCGACAGTCCAGTTTCTTACTCGAGTCATCACGACGAGTCTAATTACACAGTTTGCTAATCAGTTTAACCAATTTGTTAATGGCTTTAGCCATGTCTAAGTCCTTAATTGAGTCTAGGCACCTAGTCCCATGGTCATACACAAGAGTCAAAGCATTTCACCTACACTCACTAGTGTTAGCACACACTTTATATAGTCACCATGACCACGTCTCAGGTTCATGCATGAGTCGGTTTTTTCCGTCATTTGAGTTGGGGGTACATGCTATTCCTAATTTTTTTCATATCTCTCCATCTACATCATCTTTCCACTCTCTACATGCTTTCCCCATGTCACAATATTCATTCTTCCTACCTTTTTCCATCTATTGCATGTTGAATAGAGTTAAGTCGAATAATTAACAACGAATATCCCTTAATTTCCCTTTCCACAGTACTTGGTCAAGGAGAGAAGGACGATTAATCAAAGACAACACCTTTATTCAAATTCAACTTTTTGATAAGCCAATCGGTCGAAAAAGGAAAGCTAAGAAGATAATGGCAAGTCAGGATGAAGTCAACGAACTCAAGGGACAAGTGGCTAACATTGCTGAAATGTTGAAGAATCTGACTCTCCAAATCAATGACCCTGTGAGACAACAGCAAATGGAGCTCATCTAGGAAAATATGGGAAAATTGTCCAATGACTATAGATTGCAAGGCATTAGCTCACAAAGGGTCTCGGTGGACAAGGATCTTCTTCCGCAGAAGTTCAATGCCAACGACATCCCGAAATTCAAAGCAATGGATAACCCTTATTTTCATTTAAGAGCCTTTGAAACTGTAATGAATATTAAGGGAATAGACAAGAAAGCTTTTCATTCTATGTTTTCCTTATCTTTAGAAACCGTTTGTCAGCAATGGTACTTTTCTCTTGATAAGGAGAAAACCTCTACTTGGGATGCTATTGTAAACGCTTTCATTGATAGATATAAATGTAATATTCAAGTCAAAACTGATTATAGACAACTTGAGATGCTGAGACAAGAAGAGAATGAAGGCTTTACTTCTTTCCTTAATAAGTGGAGGGAAACTTCTGCAAAGATGGTTGAGGTGCCTAATGAGAAAGAGTTCGTAAGGATGTTCATCATAAATTTACAAGAAAAGTATTCAAAGCACTTAAAATATCAACACAACTTGAATACTTTCAAGGGCGTCTATGACATAGGCATCGAGATCAAAGATGACCTCGCAAAACAAAAAGCTGCTAACAATAGTAACCACAGTGGCTGGAAAGGAAAGAAGAACGACAATCTTTCTTCTTTCGAAAACGCCCACTCTAGTAACAATGTTAGTACCTTTGATCTCAGTGAAGTCTTAGCCATAGATAACCAAGGATCTAAGAAACAACTAAGGAAAGACTTCACCCCCATTGGGATGAGCTATGATGTTGCTTTCGACCGACTCCATGCCAAGGGACTCATTACTCCCATTGGACCTATTCAAGATCCCGCGCCCGAAAAAAGATTGCCTAGTTGGAACCCTGATTCACATTGCAAGTACCATCAAGGTAGGGGTCATACTGCTGAGAGCAGTTGGAAGCTAAAAGAGGCCATCCAATACTTGATTGATATTAACAAGCTTCCCATACCTCCAGCCAGCAAGAAGAGCGAGTGATGATAAAACAAACAATACAAGACAAGAGGCGAGCTTCAACGACAAGATTTCATGACCTCTTTTTCTATTTATTTTTCATTTTCCCTTTCCCCAATAAGTCTAGTAATAGGCACCTTCTTCCTTAGATTTTTTATTTTGTACGTTTCTTTTCTCCCTTTAATAAAATGAGTGTTTGTTTCCTTTCATGTGAACATTACATTGCATTGCATTCATAAAAAAAAAAGAAAAAAAAAACGTCGAACTAAGCACAAGGTATACCTATGATATGAGGCACCCCTTGTAGCCACATCATATCACCTTTTACCCTTCAAATATGCAATCTTTTTTTGATAAACCACTTTGAGCCTCGTTTATGATAGACCTGTCATTTTTCAACCCATATCTACCTAACCTTGGGATGGGATAGTGTGCAACTTATGCAATTTTTAAAGAACAAAAGCTTGAGTGATTTTACATAAAACTCAAAAATTCAAAAAGCAAAAATGATAAAAGTGTACAAAAGGGCAAGTGTTCCAATGTCTTTGATATGAACACGTCTCATATTGCGTTTCTTATCGAGTGCTCGGTACCGTGCCTGAGAAACATGAATGCCAAGTGAGTGATAGACCGCATGATAGGGATTGCCCACGCTTATAAAAAAGAGATTTGAATTTGAAAAAATGATAAAGGAAAAAGAGAGAGCAAAATATAAAGAGTTAAAATACTCAAGCATACAAATACAAAGATTCAAAAGCAAGGTTGCACACCTTGGGGGCTTATCTAGGGTCTTGAGCCTTTATCCCTTTCCTCTTCAACCTTTAGCCTAACCACGTTACAACCCTCAAAAGACCTCTTTGAGGTATACACACACTTGTGCGAGGTTCGGCTAGAGCTACGTTCGGCCTGATTCCTAACAGATACGTAGGCAACCTCATAAAGGGGTGCGGCCGTAATAAACATACATTCATATTTACATTGATCATATCAAAGGATCTCCAATGCTCATCCCTATTCATTTAGAGCTAGACTTCGGGGCTTGATCCTTGCATTATTAGCTTACCCAGCCTAAGAGTCACCACCATGGGACTCTTTTCAATATTTTTCCACGCACTTAGCCCTTGCGGCCTAACTTTAGTGTCACTTTCACACACTACACAGATACATGACCAAATAGTCTTTCCCTTTAGGAACCCTTTGTCATGAAATCTTAACACGACGTTGGAGCATGCCTAGTCATGTCAAAATCACTCATCACTCATCATTGCATCACAAAGTATGAAGTACTTAGCCTCCGTGCCTAAGTTACCCAAATACTTTCATCATTGAGTCAAAAATTGAGATAGCCTAGGATGAGTTAATCCTTGCACCTTGAGAGATAGTATTAAACAATGTTTGACTAAGCTCATTCAACATGCACCATCAAAAACTTCTTCCTTTTTTGCGTCTTTCTTTTTCGGGGGAAAGTTGGTACCCTCCACAAAAATGACGGAAAAATTTGTTACTTACACGGGTCATGAGTCACACGTGTCATTTCACTTCGAGTCGAGTCAACCTCGAGTCAATCACAGCGAGTCAAGTTTATACCTTGAGTTGTGTCAAGTCAATGAGTCAAACAACACTAAGTCTTAGGTCAACCCTAAAGAAAGATAAGCAAAGTCCTATAATCAAATATAAATGCAGGAGCATCCCAGCAAGCAAGAACATTCCCGGATTTTTTCGAAAAACCGCGAATATGACACGTGAGATTCTTCCAAGATGAGAGGAGTTACATAGATCAATAAATTAGAGATGAGGAGCTTTAATTTACAAAAGATTTGAGAAGATAGCACGAGATGGGCAGTCTTCGACAGCGTTCGCTAAGATTGTAGAGGTTGTCACCAAGATTTGAGAAGATAGCACAAGATGGGCGGTCTTCGACAGCTTTCGCTAAGATTGTGGAGGTTCTCACCAAGATTTGAGAAGATAGCACGAGATGGGCGGTCTTCGACAGCGTTCGCTATGATTGTGGAAGTTGTCACCAAGATTTGAGAAGATAGCACGAGATGGGCGGTCTTCAACAGCATTCGCTAAGTTTGTGGAGGTTGTTACCAAGATTTGAGAAGAGTGGTTCGTGATGAGGCGATCTTCGACGACTTTTGCTATGATTGGGAAGGTTGTCACTATGATTCAAGAAAAAAGCTCGAGATGTAGCAGCAATGATAGACGACGTTCCCTAGGATGTGGAAGATAGTCACAAAAAAACTGAAGATGGCTACAAGCAGAATTATCTTCGATCGTGTTCCCTAGGATGTGGAAGATGGTCACAAGCGGAGGAGAATGACTACAAGCAGAGTCGTTTTCGATGAAATAGGAGGCAGCTACAAGCAGAGCGGTCTTCAACAGAATGCAACAAAAATCGGTTACTCCCAGAGACGTGTACTCGACGGTGCAAGATACGCGTTTCTTAACTCTCTTATCTGTTTAACTAACGCTAGTTTGCAGGTATCGGTGTTACAAGAATTATTTAGGATCGCAGAACGTTCTGAATGATTCTCCGTCCTTATCGCTACTTTGACTTTCGTTTTCGAAACTTGCGTTTCTCCAAACTCAATCAAAGTGGGGGCTTCTGTAGACACCCAAATGTGTCTCCCCAAAACCAAATCCAGTGATGAATACCTTTTGCGTCGAATGATTATCGAATGAGGTGAAAGTGTGAAAAGTCAAGTGTTGCGGTTGGTTTTTATTAAAATTCTTTCTTTCTGTTTTCGAAAACAACTCTATTTTATGAAAATAGCCAATCCTGTTTAGTTTGGTCCACGACAAGGGTCCAATAATAGTGTAGTTGGATGGGGCTTGCAAAGAGATTTCCAACGATATATTATAAGCCCAATTCCGATGAATAATGAGGAAGTTATGGCCAAAATACTAAACTGGGCCCGGTTTGATCTTTACGTGCGGCCCAATGATCTAGGGGAGGGCCCAATATTAATTATTATTCCTAAAGTTATTAGAATTGATTATATTCTTCTAGAATTCTCTAGAGGGTTCTCTTTAATCCTAATAGAATTAGAATTAATAATTATATTTTGATAAGTTTTATTTGGAATAAAATATTATTTTATGAAAGATACGATTTCAGTTTCATACGGACTTTACAAATCGATTTTGATTCATATTTGGATTCCGTGTTGAAAGCGCGTAGAAATCCAGGATGTCGCCACGCGACAGACCCTGTCGCCTAGCGACAAGGTCGGTTTTGCAGCGACAACGTGGAGTTTTATTCCTTATCAAATTCTACCTATTTCCGGACTGTTTTCTTATAAATAGGGTCCTGAAACTCCGTTTTCATTCATCCACAATCAATCAATTCTCATACAATCTACGATCCACAATCAATCGATTCACAATCATCTCTCTCTCTCTAAAGCTAGAAGCTTTCCTTCTCTCTATTCTTTTTCTAAACCTTCCCTCTTACACAATTCCTCATACATTAGCACTAGATACACCTAGCCGAGTTCGAAGTTGTCTTCGCCCTAGACGTGAAAGGTTATAATTTCTGAGGGTTTGGTCCCTAATCTCTATTTCAATTATTTGATTTAATTGTTTGATTTATATTTTCCTTGAAGTTACTAACGCATGTATTTTGTTATTAGAAAGAGGCACGAGGCATCAAAGTATGTAATCTTATTGCTTTATTCTTGTGGAAAGCATGTTTAAATTTGTTTAATTCCTAGTATCATGTTAGGATGTCTTTATTGCTTTCTAATAGCGTGTTTAGGATGCTTCCTATTCTATTTTCTAATATCATGTTAGTATCATGTTAGGGTTAAAGCTTTGATTTTTAATGCTTAGTGACATGCTAGGGTTTGTTATTAATCTTGTTAGTATCATGCCTAGGATCTTGCTGTTATATTTAAGCTTTATTATTAACATGATTATAATTGTAATGATTATTATTATGATTATTATGTTGCTTGATGCTTATTTATTGTTATTGCTTGATCACGCCTTTTATGCATGCCTAAAGGGAATTTGTACTTGTAATCACACTTAATAAGATAATTAATAATCTTGTTTAGGCTAATATGATTATAATTCAAGTGATCACCAATAATAGTTTTATTTGTGCATTAAGTTCAACCAACGTAGATAAACAGGTTTAGGGTTAATCTGTTGATTGCATGTTAGTCAGAAAGCGCACATGAATACGAGAAGAATGAAGTAGAGGCCTATTTAGGGCAGGTTCAATCTCTTTTAGGTTGGATTTGTACCTTCATCCCCGAACCCTATTTGGTTCAAGACCTTTTGGAGTTGACGATCTCCTGGATCATTAAGGGGTGTAATCTTCACCTTGTGAACGGTTTACAAGTTCCTAAAACTTGTTGGCGACTCTTTTGCTCTAGTTTCCTTCCCTTTGGACGCCACCATACTTAAGTGTATGATCACAGTGGGGTTCAAGTTTGGGGTAATGCTTGAAATATTCCCTACACCAGGCGATCCCATTTGTGTTGCTACTCCCTTTTTCTTTCCTAGAGTCATTCTAGGAAAGTGCCCTTGGTTTCTGAGAATGCCATTGACTATCATGTTTGAATGGAGATCGTAGTGAAGAGGGGTTTTCTCATCTTCCTTGATGAAAGAGACCTCTTCGGCATTGAATCCCCATAGATCTTCATCATTCTCATCATGCTCCACATTTATGAGAGGCTTATCAATTGCCTTGACCCTCATAGGAGAAGCGTTAATCGTGATAGGAAGTCCTCCAACTATTGCCTTAACTTGTTGATGGAGAGATGAAGAGACGGCATTAAGATCGTGAAGCCAAGGGCGTCCCAACAATAGATTGAAGGAGGCTTTGATGTCTACCACTTGAAAAGTAGTAGCATGCTCAATAACCCCTGTTGTGACATTCATAGTAATAGTTCCGAGAGCTTGGCGACGAGTATTGTCATAAGCTCTTATGCCTTGTGTTGATGGGGAAAAATCTTCATCCCTTATACCTAGCATTCTCGTAGTTCTAAGTGGGCAAACATTAATTGTCGACCCATTATCCACAAGGGTCATTAGGACATTCATTCGTTTGCACACTATTGTGAGGTTCAAGGCTTTATTATGCTTATCACCTTCAGGGGGTAAATCCTTGTCAAAAAGGTGATTAGATTAATGGGGCTAGGAAGATCACTCGTGAGAAAGTTAGCCAACCCCTTAGGAGTGGTTTCTGAGTCTATTCCTACTTTATCTAAGGCATCCATTACTGCAAGCCTATGTTCATGGGATGTAACTAAGAGTTTCCATACGTTCATCTAGACCTTAGTCTTTTTTAGTTGTTTGACAACATCTTTGTCTTCTATGATTGGTTTGGGAACTTGTTTAGTGGTAGGAATAGGTTGCGTTGTGATGAGAGGTTGTATTCTCCCTGATCTTGTGAGGACATTGATAGGGGAATCCTCTTCATCCCAAATATCATCAACCGGATAAATTAAGGAAAGTGGAGTGTCTTCTATATCTTTGAGGTAAACATCCTCATCATCACTTTCCCACACTCCATTAACCAATTATGAAAATATCTCTTTGTCCGGTCGAATTTGAACCAATTTCTTACTGTCAATTAATCCTTGGACTAAGTCCTTGAATTTAAAATAGTGTTTTATGGTATGCCCTCCTATTGATGGTAGGGACAATAGAACCTATCTGTCCTTTTCAGCGATTCAAATGGTCTTGGTTCGAGAGGTTTGATCTTCCCATTCTCGAAGAGCATTTGAAACATGTTCTCATAAGAAGTCCCAATAGGTGTGTACACCTTATTGCTCCTTTTTGGTGTTTCAACTACTTTGAGAGAAAAGGGTTCCTCTCAGTAGTCTTTGTGGGCATTACTTTTTCAGTGGCTGCTTACTTTGTACCATCTTTGCATGGTCGAGGGCCTCACGACACATGTCTATTGCTTCCCTCATTGTACTTATGAGAAGCCATACTTCTATTTTAGTGGCCGGTTGTTCTCCGGCGGGAGAATCGCTCACGACATCGAAAAAGGTTTCCTCCTCTTCTTCGATAGCATGAGTTTCTTCAATATGTTTAATGAGGAGTGATGGGTTCATGTGGCCTGCCTCATCGGAAATTGCCAAGGAGTCTGAAAGTGGAGCACTATTGATGCTTGGCTTCTTACTTGCAAGGGAAAATGGGAGTTTATTGCTATCAATTAACTCTTGAATAGCTTCCTTCAATTTCCAATAGTTTTTAGTGAGATGGCCCCTGCCTTGATGATACTTGCAATTATGGTTGGGGTTCCAACTAGCCGTCCTCTTTTCGACTGGTGGATCTCCAAATGGTCCAATATTATGAGACCTTTACCATGAAGGCGATCGAATATGGTGTCATAATTCATGCCAATAGGTGTGAAGTTTCTCCTAAATGGCTTCTTTTGTCCTTGATTGTTCATAGCTAAGACCTCGTTTAAGTTAACAGTGCTAACATTGTTTCAGTGGGTGGTTTTGGAAGAAGAAGGATTGTTGTTCTTCTTTCCTTTCGAGCCACTGTTGGAGTTGCTAGCAACTTTTTGTTTTGCAAGGTCGTCTTCAATATCAATCCCTATGTCATAGACGACCTTGAACGTATTCAAGTTACTTTGGTACTTTAGATGCTTTGAATACTTTTCTTGGAGGTTCTTGATGAACAGCCTCACAGATTCTTTTTTAGTGGGAACATCAACCATTTTAGCAGAAATCTCCCTCTACTTATTGAAAAAGGAGGTGAACCCTTCGTTCTCTTTTTGTTTTAACATCTCAAGTTCTCTATGGTCAGTTTCAACTTGAATGTTGCATTTGTATCTATTAATGAAAACATTTGTTAAAGAATCCCAAGAGGAAATTTTCTCCTTGTCAAGGGAGAAAAACCATTGTTGACAAACGGTTTCTAAAGATAAAGAGAACAACGAATGGAAAGCTTTCTAATCAATTCCCTTAATGTTCATTATTGTTTCAAAAGCTCTTAAATGAAAGTAAGGGTTATCAGCTGGCTTGAACTTTGGGATGTCTTTGGCATTGAAATTCTGCGGAAGAAGTTCCTTGTCCAAAGACCCCTTGTGAGCTAATCCCTTGGAACTTGTAGTCATTGGAGATTCTGCTCAAGCTCTCTTCCATTCGCTAAAGCTCTTGTTGTTTCGCAGGGTCATTGACTTGAAGAGAGAGAGTTTTGAACATCTCGGTCAAGCTAGCCATGTTCTGTCTTAGTTCATTAACTTCTTCTTCGGTGGCCATTTTCCTCTTAGCCTTTCTTCTTTGTTGAAACGGTTTATCAAAAAGTAAGACTTGGAAGAAAGTGTTGTCTTTGATTAGTCGCCCTTCCTTTCTTGACCAAGCGCTGTAAATATTAAACCATTTTGACTTAATAATTTGACTCAAATTGACTTTGACTTTATTGGGTTTTAAAAAGCAAAATTAGGGGTTTTAAAAAGCAAAAGCGAAAATAGGGTGCATATTTTTCGGAATCGTGTCTGGGGTTCAAGCAACATGGTTATATTGGGAGGATTAATATCCGACTTACCCTCCTAAAAAAATGACGGAAAGACACGCGCAAACAAGACTCTCTAGACATGGTCATGCTGTATGCTTAAAAAGTGAGTGAAAGTGGCATGTTTTGACACTTGTGTAAGACCGGACTATGTGCCTAGACTCAATTAAGGACTAAATAAAGCTTCAATTATTAATAAACTGATTAATTAGACTTGGTGTGAGGACTCAGGCAGAAAACTAAACCGTCGCTGAAGCAAAGGAACTGTCGCGACACGCCAGTGGCCATCGCGACACGATAATGTTAGGACACTTTCGTGTTGCACCACAGGTCCAACCTTCGCGTTATTACCGATACGTCGGTCTAGGCCTATTTCTAGCGTTCTACCTTAAAAGGACAAGCCTAAAGTCGTAATAAGTCAGATGTAATCAATTTACTTTAATTAACTATATTAATTAACTAATTAATTAAGCAAAGTCCTATATAGCCATTAAATTAGTTTATTTAAACTTATACACAAGTCAAACAAACAGTTAGTGTAAACACATATAGGTTATGCACAACCAAGAATGCACAAATAGTCAAGTAAGCACAATATGATGCAATGAGTTTGCAACCTAACCATGGCTCTAGTTCTCTAAAGTTCAAGGATAAGAGTTAGTCAAAAAGGGACCATGGTTATGAGTCCAGATGCATCGCGCGGAAGCCTTAACTTTGGAAGGGTTGGCGCGTATGGATGAGACCTCACAAGTTAAACTTGTTTCCATGGTTTGATGAATTCACAAACTCGGATGTACCCTTCGTGCAATGAGCGTTCGATTGGGTAGATGGAGCATGAATTCCCAGAGGGTTATGGCCATATGTAGAACACATATGGGTTTAGAAAAGTGAGAAAAACTCAATCAGGAATTAAAACCGAGCAAACAGTACTAAAACTGGTCAAAGCAAGAACGCAGATTTCTGGCTCGGTATTGGAAGAACTCAGCGCGAGACAACAGGGACCATCGCGAGAATATAGCCCCGTCGCGCCACGATATTGCTATCGCGTCGCGATAGAGCCATCGCACTGCGATGGTCACTGTTTTCTCATCGCCAATTCCTACATGCCTCAGCAACTCTCTTTTGTTCTTAGAATTTTCCAGTTTTCGCAGCGTTTTTTCAATTCTAGCTGTGAAAGATATTTTCCAAATTTCCTACATGTAAAAAAGCCTATGTTTTTGACGCATTACGGATGGTCTATCCAATGCGGACCTTTTTTATGCTTATGTCAATAATGTCAATCAAAATTACGCACATGAATACTTAGAACTTTTTAAGTCTCATCCACTCATTCTAAATCATTCCAAAATAAATTTTAGGAATTAAAATAGAAATCCTCCCCAGTGGAGTCGCCAAAAAAACTGTAGGGAATATTTCAAGCATCCCACACTTGAGCCTCACTGTGATCATACATTTAAGTATGGTGGCGTCCAAAGGGAAGGAAGTTAGAGCAAAAGAGTCGCCAACAAGTTTTAGGAACTTGTAAACCGTTCACGGGGTGAAGGTTACACCCCTTCACGATCACGGAGATCGCTAACTCCATAGTGGTCTGGAACCATGACTGGATATTCGGGGATGAAGGTACAAATCCAACCTAAAAGAGATTGAACCTGCCCTAAAATAGACCTCTACTTTATTCTTCTCATATTCATGTGCGCTTTCTGGCTAACATACAATCAATATATTAACCCTAAACCTGTTTAGTCTATGTTAGTTGAATATTAATGCACAAACAAAACTATTATTGGCGATCACTTGAATTAAAATCACATTAAACTAAATAAAATTATTAATTATCTTATTAAGCGTGATTTTAAATACAAATTCCCTTTAATCCTGCAAGAGAGGACGGTTTCGGGGATGTTTGAGGTTGGTCAACAGCGAAAAAATAGGTCGACGGTGGAAATTCGGCCAACATTTTGCCTTTTATTTGACAATTTCTTTACAACAACATTTTTTATTAGGTAATTTATCACAAAATCTAGCTATGTTTTATTTGATAGTTTCCGACAAAAACACATTATTATTATTATTATTATTATTATTATTATTGTTATTATTATTATTATTATTACTACTATTATTAGTATTATTATTACCGATAAAAATACATTATTATTATAATTATTATTTCTAAAAATATAATAAGAAAATTAAATCACAATCTCATCCCACCACCCTATCCATCCACCAACCCCAACTCTCACTGATGAACCCCGCCAGCAGTGTGGTTTGTGGGTGGGATTGTAGGTGGGTAGTGAGGTTCGCGGGGTGGTGGGATGGATTTCAGGGTTGCTGGGTTTTTTGGGGTTGGTTATTTTTTTAAAATCATTAAAAGTAAAATAATAATTTTATATTTTAAAAGAAGTTAAAATCAATTAAAAATTAATCTAAATAAAAAATAAACACAACATAATACAAAATATATATTCTACAAAAATACAAAAAATAAATATAAAAGGGTGACCTATTCAACATGTAGCCAGTAAATTTTCTTGTTTTTTTTATTAAAAAAAAAAATACATATCAAAGTTTATCTTGTACTGGAAAATTTTAAAGTTTGTCTTGTTTAAAGAAGACCACCCAAAGTTTGTCTCATTCTTGTAAACTTTTTCTAATAAATAATGTATAGTATACATGATATAATATATATGTATACTTTAGTATTTTAGCTAATTGGTTATTTTAAGGTCAAAATGTTATATGCTCTTTAATAAGCATTTATGTGATATGGTTAAGTAGGATAGTAATTGTAGGGAATATTTCAAGTATTCCACACTTGAGCCCCACTGTGATCTTACACTTAAGTATGGTGGCGTCCAAAGGGGAGGAAGTTAGAGCAAAAGAGTCACTAACAAGTTTTAGGAACTTGTAAACCGTTCACAGGGTGAAGGTTACACCTCTTCACGATCCAGGAGATCGCTAACTCCATAGTGATCTGGAACCATGACTGGATATTCGGGGATGAAGGTACAAATCCAACCTAAAAAAGATTGAACCTGCCCTAAAATAGGCCTCTACTTTATTCTTCTCATAGTCATGTGCGCTTTCTGACTAACATACAAGCAATATATTAACCCTAAACTTGTTTAATCTATGTAGTTGAATATCAATGCACAAACAAAACTATTATTGGCGATCACTTGAATTAAAATCACATTAATCTAAATAAAATTATTAATTATCTTATTAAGCATGATTTCAAATAAAAATTCCCTTTAATCCTGCAAGAGAGGGCGTGATCAAGCAATAACAATAATATATACCAAGCAACATAATAATATATTGACACAACAAATCATCATAGTCATAATAATATCAACAAAGCATAATAATAGCAAGATCCTAGGCATGATACTAACAAGATTAATAACAAATCCTAGCATGTCACTAAACAATAAAGATCAAATCTTTAACCCTAACATGATACTAACATGATAGAAGAAAATAGGAAGCAACCTAAACATGATACTAGAAAGCAATAAATAACGTCCTAACATGATACTAGGAATTAAAATAATATAAGCATGCTTTCTAAAGATAAATAACAATAAAAACAACTTACTTTGTTGCCTCGTATCTCTTTATATCAAAACAATACACACATTAGTAACTTCAAGGAAGATATTAAATCAAACAATTAATTTAAATAATTGAAATAGAAATTTGGGACCAAACCCTCAGAAATTATCAACCTTTCACGTCTAGGGTGAAAGGCAACTTCGAGCTTGGCTATGTGTGTCTAAGACTCGTGAATTTTGTATTTTGAAAAGGCTAGGCTTAGAAAGAGGGAGAAGGAACAAGCTTCTAGCTTAAAGATTGAAAGAATTAGATGATTGTTGATGATTGAAAACGGGGAAATACGACCCTATTTATAGAGAAAACATACGGAACACTTCGAAAAGAGTCAGAATTTGACTCGAAGTAAAACAGATCCTATCGCAATGCGATAGGCTTATCGCGGCACGATAGACTTTCTGCAGCGCGATGGCTCGACCAGGATAAAAATCCTGTATGGAGTCCTTTCCCTAATATAATTAGGGAATTAGACTCCGTGATTATCTTAATTTGAAATCAGTTTTATCTTCTAAAACACTTGTTTTATCTCAAATTAAATTCCTTATCTTTTTTAAATAATATTAAAAATATAATTATTAATCCTAACTCTATTAGAATTTAAAATAACCTTCTAGATTAATCTAGAAAATTAAAGTAACTCCTAATAAATTTAGGAATGACAATTAATGGGCCCTCCACTTGATCATTGGGCCATATAAAACCATTTTGGGCCCAATTTAGTATTTAGCCATAACTTCCTCATTATTCATCAGAATTTGGCTTATAATTTATCGTTAGAAAGCTCTTTTCAAACCCTATCCAACTACATTGTTATTGGACTCATATTATGGACCAAACTAAATTGGATTAGACGTTTTCCATAAATAAGGTACGAAAAGAAATATTTTCGAAAACAGAAAGAAGTATTTTTATTAAAGACAGGTGCATCACGAGACTCTTTCACATTTCACCTCGTTCGATAATCAAATGACGTGAAAGATATTCATCA
Source organism: Chenopodium album (assembly GCF_948465745.1). Classification (NCBI taxonomy): domain Eukaryota; kingdom Viridiplantae; phylum Streptophyta; class Magnoliopsida; order Caryophyllales; family Amaranthaceae; genus Chenopodium; species Chenopodium album. The sequence continues at coordinate 22,174,961 of NC_137846.1, read as the reverse complement.
CTGGGTTCGGTTTTTAGGGAGACACAATTAGATGTCTACTGTAATTATTGTATAAACGTAGTTGTATGGATTGTATCACCCCACCAAATTAGTAGCCAAAAAATTAAACCATGCTGCTTGTTAATGGTTCTAATTTACCCCACTATTTAATTACATGTGCTTCACTGAATGTACTCTCTATCTTTCTAATTTTAGCATGTGAGCTTCATCAAAGCTTGTGCACTCTATGATCCATGCATCAATATGTGTTTCAAACCTATATATGTAATGCGCCCTACTCACTTGAAATTCACTTCAAAAATACACAAATATTCTTCCCATTACAACTTTAGTCTGACTCGAAGGATGCTTCTTGGCATTGATCGAGGAGGCGGATTGACATGAGATTTTGTCACGTTATCTAATCAAGGGTATCCTAGAAGAATATTTTCCCATTGATTTGCTTTAGTAATCCCATTGGCTTTTAAAACACTCATCAACTTTTCATTTCGTTGGTTATGTTTCTCCATTAAAGGCTATAGTCTTGTAAGTTGTAGCTATTTCGGTTGCTATACTCTTGGATCTAGCCACATTAGTAGCGTTCAGAGTCTCATTTATATTTACGATTATCTTGTCTGGTAACCGCCTATTGAGAATTAGATCCAAAATTCCTTAATTCAACAATTATGACTCTTGCGGTTTCTTCCACCATGACACGATAGAAATAACCAAAGTGCTCTCTATTACTTTCTTTTAAATCTTCAATTACATTTGACAATATCTATATATCTCGCATATATTGTTTTGAGTAAATTTCTAGTATGAGAATGACTTTCTCTTCCGTAGAGAGATAACTTCTCTTGCCTTTGTGTTTGAGGATCGAGCTGTTTAGAAGAGTGTGCAACATAGTTTGTTTGAAGTTGATTTTCTAGATCTTGCTGATCCTTTAGTGATCTTGCCGATCCTTTAGTATGATTTCAGGATTGTGTTCAGATGAACATCTTTCTGATTAGTTCCTTTACGTGCTGAACGCTTAGGAGTCATGGGATAACTTCCAAATACTTATAGTAAAATGAATTTAGTTTAGTGTTCTCTCATTGTAATCGCCAACAAACTTGTTTAGGATAACCAATGAAGTGTATGGATATTGAAATAGGGTGCGTGAAAATCAATGGCTCTGATGTTGGTGGGTGATTGAATCTATTCAATACAAAACAAAAAAAACAAAAAAACCAATCCAGTTTTTATACACCAATCTAGAGATTGCTTCAATAAAATCTCTCTTGTACAAAAATGGACCCAAACACTTTCACCAATAAAAAAATCAAATCTTAGTAATCCCAAACTAAACAGCCCAAAAGCCCAAAAAGAGATGAATTACAGTCCATTAAATGAACACCAAATATAAAAAATAAAAAAAAATAAAAAAATGCCCTAACCTAAAAACAGTAGTATTCCAAAACCCTAATATTTAGTTCTTCACTTTCTTTTTCTCTTCCGAGCACCCATTTCATTCTACCAGCAACAGCAGCCGCACCAGAGTCCTTGTGCTCTTTCCCTCCTTCGTTTATCTTCAGGTAATTTCTCTCTCCTTTCATATTCTGTTGCTGATAGTTTCACATTGATTTTGTTTAATTACTTGTTCCGTTCTATTTTGCGAAAAATTAAGTGAACCGGTTATTGATTAGAATTTGGAAAATTTTCAAAATTTGAGATTTGGGTTTTATTTGTTTAGTTTTGCTTTCAATTGGGTTACTCGTGTTTTTGATTTGTAATGGTGTATTATATGGTGATTTGTGTTAGGTTTTGGGATATGTGATGCTATTGAAACGCTTGATTTTTGCTTTTAAATTTAGTGTGATATTCAATTATTTTTAGCAGTTTATTGTAATCTTCAGCTCTATTTATAGTATTTAGAGATTCAAATGGTTAGCTGCTTTTCACTTTAGATGATAATGCATATAGTTTGCTGTTTGCAGTTAACTACAGTAACTTATTAGAATGATTTGGTGTTTCTTATTATTCTGATTGTAAGTTAGTCGGGAATACATCGGAAATAAATTGTATTTTATAGTAGGATGTGTTTGATTTAAATGGGAAATAATTTAGAAGAGAAGTGTATTGACTATAAAGACAGTATTTGAATGGAAATTTGGTGTGAAAAGTTGTGGATGATTGTTTTATGCCTGGTTAAATGAATTAGAATGAAAGGAGAACGGAGAATTGGAAAGGAGGGTATGAGAAAGGGAAAGAGGATAGTAAGATAAAATGGGAGGGATTAGGAGTAGTAGTGTGTCATTCCCGGTAATCATTGTAGAAGAAATAATTCATTTGCACGGTATGGAAAACCAGTTTTGGCTTATGAATACTCTATTAAAGTTCATGTGAATTGGACAGCTTTTCTCAAAATTGGCTAAGTTTACGAATTGATTAGTAAGAGTCATTGCCGCTGATTGTGTTTGGTTACTTGGTCCCTTTGCTTCTTGATATGGGTAGAGTAAAGAAATTTGCTTTGGAATTGTGATGTTAAAATGGATTGTTCTAATTGATTGAGATCTTGTTGCTTCTTTTCTGTTTGTTGCAAGTAAGTTAACTTAGCTCATGTATTGCTGATACAGGCAAGTTCATTTTAAGCTACTAAGATGGGTCGTGTCCGTACAAAAACTGTGAAGAAGTCTTCTCGCCAAGTCATTGAGAAGTATTATTCTCGAATGACATTGGATTTCCATACCAACAAGAAGGTCTTGGAAGAGGTTGCCATTATTCCATCAAAGCGTCTGCGTAACAAGATTGCTGGATTTTCCACTCATCTCATGAAGAGAATTCAAAAGGGCCCTGTTCGTGGAATTTCTTTGAAATTGCAAGAGGAGGAGCGTGAAAGGCGTATGGACTTTGTGCCTGCTGAGTCTGCTATCAAGGTTGATGTCATCAAAGTTGATCCAGAGACCATTGATATGCTTGCTGCTCTTGGTATGTCTGACCTTCCTGGAATCACCAAGGCCGAGCCAGAGGATATGGCCCCTGCCCCAGTCTTCAGCAGGGGAACTGGAGGCCCGAGGAGGTTCTAGGGCTATTGAGTTTATTTATGTGTTGTGCAAGAACTAATAGGTTTGAAGCTGCCCTTGTGTGGGCTCATTTCTCTGTTTCTTAGATGTCTGCAAAATTTTCAATTTTGTCTTGTAGGACAAAGTGCTGATGTTAGTAAGACTTGCACTAATATTGTCATACAGTTTTTTGGTGGATACTTTGAGTACTGGAGTTTATTTTATATTGTCAAGCTACCCCGTTTCCTGTGTTTTGTTCCTACGGACTAAGTTGTTGGGGGTCAAGAGCGAAAGGTTTAAGCATAACTGATTTGAATGAAAGTAAATTTTTGCTACTCCGAACTGAGTTAAGAAGCCGGTTAAACGTGTTTCTTTGTGTAGGATTAAATATCTGACACAACGCCTTTCAATTTACACTCTGTACACATCTTATGTTGAACATGTTTGTGGTTAAGAGAATTGTTGGATCTTTTACTCATCTAAACTTATTCTTTTTAAACAACGTTGGTATACATTGGTAGATGCGTGGTTATGACCGGTTTACTCATCTAAAATTGACACCACTAATCCTTGTTATGACCGGTTCTCATAACGGTTCGTACGTATATTTAAATGAGTTGAGCTATTAATATGAAAAAATGTCATCATATATTAGAGATGACGGGCCTTATCGGGTCAGAACCCCTAATGGGTCAAATTGGTCTAGGTTAACGGGCTAGACAATTTGGAGAGTGGGGGGAAGGTAAGGGAATCTCATTTCCTTAATTGTCACTAATGGGAATTGAACCTCTAATCTCATGATTAGAAAGTGCTTTCCTTTTTACTAGACCAAATACATTAGGTTGAAAGATCCTATTCCTTCATCTACATAAAAAGTGTGATGAGTTAAATAATAGGCGTGGTTTGTAAATTCTCTCTATGAATAGTTCGTGTGTATAGATTATAATTTTATAAGTGAGAGAATTATGGTAAAAATATAAACTAAAAGCTTGTTCGCATTTACTGAGCTGAATAGAGCTGAAATGAATATGAGAGAAGGAAATTAGCAGCTGAAGTGAATAATTGAAATTAAGTTGAAGTGAATAAGCCCTAACTGTTAAAGGGCCATCTCAACCAAAAACTTAAAATGATGGTTGAGTCTTAAGAATATGTTTTATACTCTATCACTCCCCTTCACATGAAAGGTCTTTTGGCCTTGAAATGTGGATGCAACACAGGCTCACCCATACCTGGTGCGAATTAATTCCACTGTGAAGAAGGGGTGGATGAGATTCGAATCCGTGATCAGCTTAAGCTGATGGTTGAGGCCCTCTCACACCCGGCGCAAATTAATTCCACTTTGAAGCAGGGGTGAATGAGATTCGAACTTGTGACTAAGGGTGAGCAAACCGGGTACCTGGTCAAAATTTAGGATCCGGACCTGGAGTTGGTTGGGACCGGGTCCTAAAATTTGGAACCGGTATAACCGGGTCCTAAAATTTAGGATTTGGAATTGGTTCCACCGGGTACCAGTTCCGGTTCCGGGTACCCACTTATATACATAAGTTTTAAAATATAATACAAATTATAATATTTTTTTTGGTTTAGTTTCACTTTTACTGTTTAATACTTATATTTTTATATGCATTAAGCTATTTTATTTATGTTGAATATTAAAATTAATTTTTTAATTTTACTAATTAGTTACATTCAACATATTTTTGTTTTTTTAAAATATATTTAGTTCAATATATGACGGGTAACCGAGTACTCAGCTGGTTTCGATTTCAAAAAATTGAGAATTGGAATTGGAACCAGTTGCAACCGGATCCTTAAATTATTACCCGGAATTGGAACAACCAAGTCCAATTCCAATTTCGGATCCGCCGGTTCCAGTTCCAATTCCGGGTACCCGGAATTTTTGCTCACCCCTACTTGTGACCTCTATGTCACATTGGTTTCGATACTATTTCGGGTATTTTTGTGATTTCTTATGGGACACTGGTTGCGCTCTCTACATAGACGGCCCGGACACCTGCAAAATGCAAATATCCCGTTACCGGAATATTCGCCTCCGATGGTCAAGTTAGTAACCGGTAAACGGAAAGGCTAGAGAGAGAAAGTAGAGAGAAGTTTGAGCTGTTTTAATGCTCTATTGAATGTTATGTCACAATCCACCCCTCCCATCATAAATGATTGGGGTATTTATAGAGGTGGGGAATTGTGCCCTATTAGTGTTGTTACCCTAGAATGACGTGTTCTGATTGGCGGCGCAATTAGGTTTGGACACGTGTCCTGATAAGGGCGCCGTTTTTGCGGCTTTCTCGGGATTTGGGCCTCTTGATGTAAGGAGGCCCTTTTCTCTCTTTTTCAGGTGCTCTTTGTAGGGCTTGCATACGCGTCATCTTCCTATAGGGACATGTGTCTCCCTTTGATAGGGCTACGTGTCACTATGGGATTGGTCTATGTTTTGAGGGTAATTTTTACCCTAAACATTTGTCCCTTAGAGGGGGTGACTCGTACTTTATGGGCCGCCTGCTCTGATCTCTACTCGTCCAGATATGTCTGAGTATTCGTAAGAGTTTTGAGCATTTCTTTGGTATGCGGAAAGTACCGTCCGTCTTAACAGGGGATTCCTCCCTTGGGCCGGACGCTTTGTTTATTTCGCCTGAAATTCCTCTAGGGGACATTTCTGGGTCTTGAGGTCGAATAGATGGAACATGCCGACTGTCCTTTGGGGAGGACACCTGTCGCCCTAGATTTCGGGGTGGCGGTTTGAATTCCGTTGACCTGGCTGTCTATTTTGACGCGCCGTTAGCCCGGTCGCATCCTCTTCCGTTTAGAATGATGGAATTATTTTTTAAATATTTGAAGTAACCGTTCGAATTCTTGGGCGAGAAAGACGGATTTACCGTTTTCCCTCATAAATTCAGCCTATAAATATAGGATGTTTGACTTCATTTTGTTACTTTGGAACTTTGAGAATTTTAGAGAGAAGTCAGAGCTTTTTGGAGAGAGAAAGTGATTGCTCCCTAAATATTCGAGAGCTCCATCGTGCATTTGAGGTTTCCGGTCAAAGTTTTTAAGTTTTCCGGTCAACCTTCAAGACTTTCCAGCCTTCTCCAAGTTTTCTGCACGGACGAAGGTAACCGCCTGCCATTTTACTTTTTCTTATACTTTGCTTTGTTTTTCATTTTTATTTTAAAATCTGGCTCAACACTCGGCTTCGTCTGTTTCTCCTCATGAGGTCGGCCGTTCGCCTGGGCCTGGGACTGAGGAGTCTAGAGTGGACGGGCACGAGTTGTCTCCCTCGTGGAGTGGGTCCATTTTTAGTGCGTACCAACTCACTTCCACCTATTCTTTTATGTCCCTGCAGTCGCAAAAGGCATGGACCATGCAGACGTACAATAAGTACGCCACGAGAAATACAGACGGCAGTCTGGTAAACCCAAGGGTCCCCTATGATCCGAGTAACACGGACGGGGAAACCGCAAACGCCACCACAAACACAAACACAAATACCGCCACGGTCAGTGGCAGCGAATGTTCGGTGGTCGACGTGACCGCCTCATTCGAAGAGCGCCAAAGGAGGCAAGGCGTCTCTTCTACTAGGTAAGCGTCCGAGCAGACTTCGGGTATTCGCTTTCCTCAATTCGCCAACTCAATCATAGATCCGGCCGAGTTGCAGTCCTTAAAAGAATATCGATCTTCTTCTCAGGCGGATATTAGGGTGTCCGTCTGAATTTCTGAACAACCCCCATCACAAACTACCAGGTCGGCCAGGCCTAGGACAGGCATAGTAATTGCTGAACCGGCCGACCTGCCCTTTCGCAGCGTTCCTCCTCCTGGAAATCAGGCGGACACTAGGAGGAAGGATAAGGACAAAGGGCCCTTAATACTAGAGGGCGTCCCCAACTTCGAAGGCGGCCAGGGCTCCAAGACTAGGAGCTCGGCTGAGGCTGCTAAACTGGACACAATGCTATCTCAGAATTTGGGGCCGCCCCTCACCCTGGTGAAGGGGAGGTGGAGAATCAAAAGGTCGAGGAGGCGGGCGAGGAGACCAATGCGGACAATTTTAAGGATCCGTACGCCTATCAAGTTGGTGATACGGCCTGGAAGAGTTCAAGAGTTTCCTCATGCTGGGAGAAGTATATGAACTCAAGGCGCCGAAGCGCTCCCACTCTGTGCCGTCTGGGAGGAAGAGCTGCCGCGTCAGCAATCTTTCAGCGTTTACTGCGTTGCCCTAGAAGTAGGACTCTGCTTCCCTCTACACCCGTTCGTCCATTAGCTCCTGGACGAGTATGACATTGCTCTTTTCCAACTGATGCCGAACAGTTGGTTGAACATCTTTGGGTATTTGGTGACGTGCATTCGGCGGGGCTTTAAGCCGGACGTCCCAGTTTTTTGTGAGATGCACTCTATGGTCCGCTTGGACTCGAGGACGGACGACTGGTTCATACTGAGCACCATTAAGGACTACCTAGTGGTGATGGGCAGGCCATCTAAGTGGCGCGACTGGAAGAACCATTTCTACCACATTGAGACAAAGAACGTGGAATTCAACTTGCGGATGAATTAGTTTAATGTTAAACCCATCCAGCTCGGCCGAGGGCCACACCGACCCTACAAGCCACCCGTCCACCCTGACTATGCGTACCAACTTGAGTATTTTGGAGTCAAGGGGGTGATTAGGGACTGCAAGTCGGTGACCGTTCCAAAGAACTGGATTCCCTTGTCCAGCTGGCTCAGGGACCTATTATTTATGTCGGCATGCGACCTATATCGAAACCTTCCCTAAGGTGGAAACTCGCACCTTTGCCACTTGCATGTAAATTATGTCAAATTTTTTCTAACTTTTTTCCTTTTTCTTATGCAGACAAAGCACTAGCCATGCTAGACACAGAGCAAAAGGGGGAAGTGGACATGTCCGAGCTAGATTAGCTCGGTACAAGGCTCGACAGTAGCTGTACGAGCAGACCAAGGAGGTACTGGCCGTTCGCGTATTATTTATTTATTTATTTATTATTTTTTTGTGCCGAGCTGGCAGGCTGGAAGAGGAGTCCTTCCTAGTTTGACTCGGACGATCCTTGTTGGTCCTCTGTTCAGGTTGGGTCTTTAATTTGGAAAGGGCTTCCTTCCTACATACGCTTTGACGCTTGATTTCAGCTTCTCTTAACTTTAAAATTGCTTTCTTTCAGTTGGCTACTCCTACTCCAAGGTCGAAGAGGAAGCAGCCGGCCTCTAATTCAAAAGATGGAAAGTCATCCAACTCTAAGATGTCTACCGCCACGAAAGTGACGTCTTCCACCTAGGCGGCTAAGACCACGCCGTGGACTGTTTCAAAGCAGTCTAAAGGAGAGCCACCCCGATTGTCATCTAGCGGGGCCTCCAAGTCCGTGGATCCGACTGCTGAGTCGATCCATGAGAAGTAAGTCCATGTGGACGATGGGGGTAAGTTGTCCCCGGCAAAGCTGACCGACCCGATCTCGACTCCGCATGTCGAGTTAATGAAAAAATTTGATTGGCATACGGCTTCCTCTCAATCGGCCGAAGATCAACTCGGTCGTAAGGACGGAGAAGAGGACGAACCTCTACCTCCTCCTTCTTTCAACCTTCCCACCCCACTATCTTTCTCGAATGGTAAGTTGAGTTCTTGGCTTAGTTTTATTTGTACTTTTTGCGAACTTATTTTGTTCACTCTAACCCGTTTCTTGGCCGTGTGCAGATATTGCCGAGGAGATGAATATGAAGTTACCCGGCCAGTCGCTTACGGGCGCAGACCGAAAGGCTATGAGGGAGGCCATGCGGCGGGCCGTCCCTTAAGAGCAGTGGGACAAGTTCCGCGGGATTAATATAGCTTTCTCGACCCCATGATCAATTGCGGTGTCGAGGTAGTTTTCTTTTCGGCTTACGCGACCGCTTTTGATTATATACTTAGAATATTTCCCACTTTTCATGTTTGCTAACCTTTCTTCGTTCGAATGTAGCTCTTCTTTCGACTCAATGCCTTCTAAGAGTGGAAGGACAAGGAGAACGAGAAAATAAAAAAGGCTTGGGCCCAAATCAAGAAGGTAGAGGAGCCTAACCTGATTGTGTCTCCCAAAAAACCAAACCTAGTGATGAGTACTTTCACGTCATTGATTATCGAATGAAGTGAAATGTGAAAGAGTCTCGTATTTTCTCTGTTTATAATAAAAATAATTCATTTCTGTTTTCGAAAATCATTCATTTCGTATCCTATTTATGAAAAACGTCCAATCCATTTTCTTGTAGTCCATAATCAGGGTCCAATAATTGTGTAGTTGGATGGGGCTTAAAAAGACCTTTCCAACGATATATTATAAGCCTAATTCCGAGTTATAATGAGGAAGTTATAGTCAAAATACTAAACTAGGCTTAAATGAGTTTTATGGGCGGCCCAATGATCATGTAGAGGATCCATTAATCTTAATTATATTCCTAAACCAATTAGGATTAATTAAAATCTTCTATAAGTTTCTAAAAGATACAATTATCCTTTGAAAAGATAAGATAAAGAATTTGAAATTGAATAAAACTTCTCTTTTTGAAAGTCCTAATTCTATTCGAAATGAAAGACGTTCAAAGACAGTCAGATATTATTTTTGTACCTTATAATTTTTATCCAAATCTTAGATGGTTGGATAGCTCATGAAATTATATTTTCAATGATATATTATAATATCAATTCTGAGTTATAAAGAAAAAGACATGAAAGAAATACGAAACTCTATCCAAAACTGACACTCTTTCACTATTTCGGCCATATCTTTTATTCTACAGAAGATTTTAATTTGATTCTAATTGGGTTGGAAAGTAGACTTCAAGATATTTCCAACGACATATTAAGTGCCTCATTTTGACTTGTGGATCAAAATATATGGTAAAAAACAAATCCGCAAAAAATTGTCTTATCGCGCCGCGATAGAGCCATCGCGTCGCGATAAAAGGAATTTTAATCCGGTTCGAATTCTGACTCTTTTCTAATCATTTTCGGTCATTTTTCTCTATAAATAGGAATGATTTTCTTTGTTTTAATTCATCAACAATCATCTATTCTATTCTCTTCTCTCTCTCAAAGCTAGAAGCTTATTCTTTCTCCCTCTTTCTAAGCCTTGCATTTTCAAACACCATACCTCCATCACGAGACTTAGACACACCTATCCAATCTCGAAGTTGCCTTCTCCCTATATGTGGAAGGTTGATAATTTCTGAAGGTTTGTGTAGACACCTACTTTTGGCCTCCTGTTCCGACAGGAAGTGCGATGATGTTACAAAAATCCATTCTTCATGCTAGATCAAAGTTGAAGTGTTTATGGACTACGAAATGCATTATGAAGTAAGTTAGAACCTATATTTGAGACCAAGTTATCTTAGAGCCTTGTCCGATTACTAAATAAGCCTAAAACGTGCTCATACATGTTTAAACTTGATTAATAACGGACCAAAATGCATCAAATGCAATGATTGGATCCAATGGATCTTATATTGTTAAAAATTGAGCCAATCAGATAAATCAACCATCAAATTTCTGTGCAGGACCTATACATATGGATAGCTCTTGCAAAGAGATTTCCAATGGTATATTATAAGCCTAATTCTGAGTAAAAACGAAGAAGTTATGATAAAAAAAACTAAACCGGGCCCTAAAACCGACACCCTTGCACTCCAACGGTCATATATTTTGATCCATAAAAGATTTTAACCTAATTTCAATGGAATTGGAAAGTAGACATTCAGAGATTTCCAATGATATCTCACACGCCTTAATCCAAATTTGCAATCAAAAGTTATGGAATTTTTAAAAACGCGTTTTCGTATAAGGCAAACCGCACCGAGCGCAACTCAGTGAGTTGCGCGCGCTTGGCGCGTTCAAGTCACTGAGATGCGCGCGGAACCCAGCGCGACTCAAAGAGTTGCACGCGCCACCTGACGGCGCAGCTCTAGAACCCTAAACCTAGATTCCTACGCCTATAAATAGGGGTCTTCGTTCAACCCTAAGGGGAACGGAAAAATCAGAATTCTAACCCTAGCACTCTTAAAACCCTAATCTCTCAAGTTCTCTTACTATCATACTACTTTTCTTCTCTCTTCCCAAAAACTTTTCAACTCTAATTGAATCAATTGAAGTCCTTGGAGGTTAGCATTTTTAGGGTGTTTAAAAGCTTGGGACTTTACACTTTTTAGGGTGTTTTAGGATTTGAATTCCTGACTATTTGGGAGACCTTTAAATTAGAGCTGATCTTATCATTGTGCTTTTTTGTTATGTTAGTATCATGCTTAGCATCCTGCTTACAGTTTGGTCCCAAATTCCTATTTCAATTATTTAAATTAATTGTTCATTTAATATTTTCATTGAATTTATTAACATGTGTATTGTTTTGATAGAAAGAGAGACGAGACATCAAAGTAAGTAATTAGATTACTTCTTAAATATTATTTTGATATAGAAAGCATGCTTAGATTTTATTAATTTCTAGAATTATGTTAAGATGCTTTTATTGCTTTCTAGTATCATGTTAGGGCTAAACCTTTGATCTTTATTGTTTAGTGACATGCTAGGATTTGTTATTAGTAATATTAGTATCATGCTTAGCATCCTGCTAATATTATGCTTTGATGAGATTATTATGATGATGATGATTGTTGTGTCAAATTATATATATAATTTAACGTAATTTGTTTATTAACGAATTGTTTAATGTTATTTGTTAATTTACAAATTGTTTTATGTAATTTGTTAATTAACAAGTTGTTTCATGTTATTTGTTAATTTATGAATTATTTCACATTATTTGTTAATTTACGAATAATTTATATAATTAGTTATTATTATTATTATTATGTTGCTTGATATATATTATTGTTATTGTTTGATCACGCCATTTTTGGCAGGTTCAAAGGGAATTTGTACTTGAAATCACGCTTTTATAAGATAATTAATAATTTTACTTAGGCTAATATGATTTTAATTAAACTGATCGCCAATAATAGATTTGTTTGTGCATTAATATTCAATCAATGTTAGTCATAAAGCGCACGTGAATATGAAAAGAACAAAGTAGAGACTTATTTAGGTCAGGTTCAATCTCTTTTAGGTTGGATTTGTACCTTCATCCTCGAATATGTAGTCATGGTTCTGGACCAATTTGGAGTTAATGATCTTATGGATCATAAAGGGGTGTAACCTTCAACCTGTGGACGGTTTACTAGTTCCTAATACTTGTTGACGACTCTTTTGCTCTAGCTTCTTTCCCTTTGGACGCCACAACACTTAAGTGTATGATCACAGTGGGGCTCAATTGTGGGATGCTTGAAATAATTCCCTATATTTTTTTGGCGACTTCACTGGGGAGGATTTCTATTTTAATTCCTAAAATTTATTTTGGCAATAATTTAGAATGAGATAATGAGACTCGAAAAGTTCTAAGTATTCATGTGCGTAATTTTGATTGACATTAATGGCATACGCATAAAAAGGTCCGCATTGGATAGAGCCTCCGTAATGCGTCAAAAACATAGGCTTTATACATATAGGAAATTTGGGAAATATCTTTCACAACAAGATCGAAAAAATGCTGCGAAAATCGGAAAATTCTAAGAACACAGAAAGCTGATGAGCCATGTTGGAACTGTCGCTAAGAGAACAGAGCCCATTGCAGTGCGATGGCTCTGTCGCGACGCGATAGCAGTATCGTAGCGCGACAGGGTCATGTCCTCACGTTGGTCCCTGTTTTCTCGGGCCAAGTTTTTCCAATAACGAGCTAGAAATCTGTCTTCTTGCTTTGACCGGTTCTAGTACTGTTTGATCGATTTGATTGAGTTTTCCTTCTTTTCTGAACCCGTATATGTTCTACATATGGGCATAACCCTCTGGGAATTCACGCTCCATTTGCCCAATTGAACGCTCATTGCAACGAAGGGTACATCCGAGTTTATGAATTCACCAAACCATGGAAGCAAGTTTAACTTGCGGGGTTCCATCCATACGCGCCAACCCTTCCAAAGGTAAGGCTTCTGCACGATGCATCCGGACTCATAACAATGGACCCTCTTTGACTACCATAATCCTTGAAATTTAGAGAAATAGAGCCATTGTTAGGTTGCAAACTCATTGCATCATATTGTGACTATTTGACTACTTGTGCATCTTTGGCTTGTGCAAAGCTTATATGTGTTTACACTAACCGTTTGTTTGACTTGTGTTTGAGTCTAAATAAACTGATTAATGACTAAAGGACTTTGCTTGATTAATTAATTAATTAATATAAGTAATTAAACTCTAATAAATTGACTAAACATGACTTAGCACGACTATAGGCTTGTCCCTTTTAAAGTAGAACACTGGAAACAGGTTCAGATTGGCGTTTTAATAATGACGCAAAGATCTGGCCTGTGCCGCGACACGTAAGTGTCCATCGCGACGTGACAGTGCCATTGTTTGTGCGATGGTCTAGTGTTCTGCTCAGGTCTTCACGCTAAGTCTGATTAATCGATTTATTAATAACCGAAGTCATATTTAGTCCTTAATTGAGTCTAATCACATAGTCCTATGGTCTTACACAAGTTTCAAGCATACCACTCTCACTCACTAATCAATAGCACACACTTTGTACATAATCTTTTCACACTATTACCATGTCTTAGGTCCATGCACGAATCGTCCTTTCCGTCATTTGAGTTGGGGGTCCATGCTATTCTTAAATTCTTCCATACTTCCCTGTCCACATCACCTCTCCATACATTACATATCTCACGCTTTCCACATCCACATTCTTTCATCTCATATTCCTTGATTTTTTCCCATCCATGCATGTTGAATCGAGTTTGAGTCAAATGATTAATAATAAACATCCATGACTTCCCTTTCCACAGCACTTGGTCAAGGAGAGAAGGGCGTTTAATCAAGGACAACACTTTCATCCAAGTACTACTCTTTGATAAACCGATCCGTCAAAGAAGGAAAGTTAAGAAAATGGCTACCCAACAAGAAGCTGATGAGTTAAGGCAAAACATGAACAATCTGATTGAGATGTTGAAGACTCTCGTTCTTCAAGTCAACGATCCTAGTAAGCAACAACAGCTTGAGCGTATGGAAGAAAGTCTGAGCAAAATTTCCAACGACTACAAGTTTAAGAGAATTAGCTCACAAGGGGTCTTAGTGGACAAGGAACTTCTTCCTCAGAAGTTCAACGCCAATGATATCCCAAAATTTAAGCCAACTGATAACCCTTATTTTCATTTAAGAGCTTTTGAGACTATAATGAATATTAAGGCAATTGATAAGAGGGTCTTCCCTTCATTGTTTTCATTATCTCTTGAAACCGTTAGTCAACAATGGTTTTTCTCCCTAGACAAGAAGAGGATTGCTTCTTGGGAAACCATTACAAACGCTTTCATAGAAAGGTAAAAGTGCAATATCCAAGTGGAAACTAACCATAGAGAACTCGAGATGTTGAATAAAAAAGAAAACGAAGGGTTCACCTCTTTTTTCAACAAGTGGAGGGAAACTTCTGCTAAAATGGTTGAGGTCTCCACAGAAAAAGAATCTGTAAGGATGTTCATTAAGAATCTCCAAGACAAATGCCAAAAGCACTTGAAATATCAATGTAATTTAAATACCTTCAAAGCTGTTTACAACATAGGCATTGATATTGAAGACGACCTTTTGAAAGTCAATAATGCGAAAGGAAAGGAGAACGACCATACTTTTTCTTCCTCTCCCATTAATGAAGTACATGCTACTAACACCTCTAAACAACGAATCCAAAGGTCGAAATGAGTGTTCACTCCACTTGGTATGAGTTACGAGACAGCCTTTGAAATGCTACACCACAAAGGACTAGTCATGCCCATAGGACCTATCAAAGACCCAGTTCTAGAAGCCAGGCCACCTAAGTGGGATCCTAATAAACACTGCAAATACTACCAGGGAAGGGGTCATGACACCGAGGAGTGTTGGAAACTAAAAGAAGCTATTCAAAACCTGATCGATGACATAAAACTTTCGAGATTCTAGCCATCGCGGAAGATCAAATATCCTTTGATCCTTCTCTCCTTATTACACCCGTAGGTGAGCCCATGATCGAGGTAGTTTATATAACCTCTATTGATGAAGTGACCATGATTGAGGAGTATTAAGGAGTTTTCTTAGATGATACCAAGGAAAACTCGACGAGTCTAAAAAAAGACGTTCACAAACTGCAGGATGTCATTGCCATGCTCTTGAATATGGTGGAAGGCCTAACAAATCGAATGTCAGTCATCGAACAACGATATCATCACCAGGACTAGAAGAATGAAAAGAACGACCACCTTCCCTCTTCTTCTTCCTGTCAAGAACACAAAGAAAAACTCGATGCTCCTAAGCCACGGGAAAAACGGACCATTGACGAATACACACCAATAGGAATGACTTATAATGAAGCTTTCGATTATTTTCATGGTCGAGGTCTCATTCATCCCATTGGTCAAATCCACTATCCAGTACCTGAGAAACGGTCTCCTAATTGGGATCCAAACTCCTATTGCAAATATCATAGAGGCCATGGTCATACCACTAAAAAGTGTTTCACCCTCAAAGATCGAATTCAATACCTTATTGATTCAAATTGCCTTCGTGTTCCTTCGAGCGACAAGAAGGTCAAATAAATAACAATGATGGCAAGAGTAGAAAGAACGACAATCCTTCTTCCGCTTTTTCCTATCAAAATAGGAGTCACATTGATAAAAATGTCTTAAAGACCAAAGAACTAGAAAGAAAGTTCACCCCAATTGGGATGAGATACAATATTACCTTTGATCGACTTCTTGCTAAGGGACTCATCACTCTAATTAGGCCTATGCAATATCCTCCTCCTGAAAGGAGAACAGCTGAATGGAACCCAAACTTCTATTGCAAGTACCATCAAAGCAACGGTCATACTACAAATCAATGTTGCAAGTTTCAAAATCTCATTCAAGACCTCATCGATGCAAACAAGCTTCCATTCCCTCCAGCTGGCAAGAAAACCGAGTGATGATAAGCACAAGACACGAGGCGGGATTCAACAACAAGATTTCACGATGCTTTTCTTTCTTTTTTGATTTCTCCTCCCCTTGATAAATCTAGCATAGGCACCCTTTGTCTTCCTTAGATTTATTCTATAGATTTAATCCTTTTCTATTTTAATAAAATGAGCTTTTATTTCTTTACATATGATCATTGCATTGCATTAAAAAAAAAAAGCCAAACTAAGCACGAGGTATACTAATGATTCGAGGCACCCCTTGTAGTCACATCATATCATCTTCACCCTTCAAATATATAATGCTTTCTTGATGAGCCACTTTGAGCCTCGTCTAACGATAGACCTTTCTTTTTTCAACCCACATCTACCCAACCTTGGGATGGGATGGTGTGCAACTTATACAATTGCCAAATGCAAAATGTTGAGTGATGTTATAAAAATTTCAAAAAAATAAAGTGTGAAAAAGGGCAAGTGTTCCAATGTCTTTGTTATGAACACGTCTCATATTGCGTCTCTTATCGAGTGCTCGGTGCCGTGCCTGAGAAACATGAATGCAAGTGAGTGATAGACTGCATGATCGGGATTGTTCACACTCATCTAAACAAAATAATAATAAAAAAAATGCAATAGAAAAAAAAGAGCGAGCAAAATATAAACAAAAGAGAGTTCAAAAATGAGAAATCTCAAGCATACAAATACTAAGATTCAAAAGCAAGGTTGCACACTTTGGGGGCTTACTTTGGGTCTTGAGCCTTTATCCCCTTCTTCTTTAAACCTTTAGTGTAACCCCGTTACAAACCTTCAAAAAGACCTCTTTGAGGTATACATATACTTGTGCGAGGTTCGGCTAGAGCTACGTTCGGCCTAATTCCTAACGGATACGTAGGCAACCTCACATTAGGGGTACGGCCGTAATAAAAATGCATTCACATTCACATTTACATTCATATATGATCATATCAAGAGATCTCCAATGCTCATCCCTATCCATTTAGAGCTAGACTTGGAGGCTTGATCCCTACATCATTAGCCTACCCAGCCTAAGAGTCACCATCATTTGGCTCTTTTCAAAATATTTTTCCACACACTTAGCCCTTGTGACCAAACTTTAGTATCACTTTCACACAGATACATGGCCAAATAAACCTTCCCATAGGAACCCTTTGTCATGAAATCTTGACACAACTTTGAAGCATGCCTTGTCATATCAAAATCACCCACTATCATAATCATCATTACATCACAAAGTATCAAGTACTTAGCCTCCACGCCTAAGTTACCCAAATATTTTCAACATCGAGTCATCAACTAGGATAGCCTAGGACGCTACAATCCTTACACAATGAGATACAACATCGACACATACATTTGACTAAACTCATTCAACATGCACCGCAACACTTTACTTCTTCCTTTTCGCGTCTTTCTTTTTTGGGAGAAAGTCAGTACCCTCCAAAAAAATGACGGAATATTTTTTCTTTTTCTGCATCTCGAGTCACACGAGCACATCACAATACAATGCACACATGAGTCATGTCGTGTCATATCACATCGAGTTGAGTCTACACACACGTGTCAAAATACATTGAGTCATCCTCAAGTCAACTAAATCATAATGAGTCAAATATACCAAACCTTGAGTCAACCTCAAGTCAAAGCAATCACAATGAGTCAAGTACACCAAGGCTTAGGTCAACCCTAAGAAAAACACCAGCAAAGTCTTTGGACAATATTTGATTTTACAGGATACATCCAATCATTGAAGCTCCTGTTCGCAGCCAACCGAACGATCTCAACAAACATTCAAAGCTCTTGTGTTCAGAGACGCGTGGACATTTCAATCAAAGCTCTTTTATTTATGGACGTGTGGACATTTCTATTGAAGTTCTTTTGCTCAGAGACACGTGGGCATCCTATCAAAGCTCTTTTGTTCAGAGACACGTGGACATATCAATCAAGCTCTTTTGCTCAGAGAAGCGTGGGCATCCTATTGAAGCTCTTTGTTAAGAGACACGTGGACATTCCTTTCAAGCTCTTTTCTTTAAAGACGAGTGAAGATTCCTCAAGAAAGCTCTTTTGTTCAGAGATGCGTGGACATGTCATCCAAAGCTCCATTGTTCAGAGACGAGTGAACATTCCTCAAGAAAGCTCTTTTGTTTAGAGATGAGTGAGCATTAACAGCGACGAAGCACGGCCATAACATCAACAACAGCAAAGTACGATCACCTTCGACGATATTCCCTAGGGTGTGGAGGATTGTCACAGTAAACGAAGATAGCGAGGCACTGTTACCTTCCGATGGCATTCACGAGGCACTGTGGAGGTCGTCACAATAAAATGCAGCAAACAAAATCGGTTACTTTAGAGACGTGGGCTCGACGGTGCAAGATACGCGTTTCTTAACTCTCTTATCTGTTTAACTAACGTTAGTTTACAGGTATCAACATTACAAGAATGATTTAGGATCGCCAAACGTTCTGAATCATTCTCCGTCCCTATTGCTACTTTGACTTTTGTTTTCGAAACTTACGTTTCTCCAAAGTCAGTTAAAATGGGGGCTTCTGTAGACACCTGATTGTGTCTCCCTAAAAACAAAATCCAGTGATCAGTGCTTTTCACGTTATTGATTATCGAACGAAATGAAATGTGAAAGAGTCTCGTAATTTCTCTGTTTTCAATAAAAATAATTCATTTCTATTTTCGAAAATCATTCATTTCGTATCCTATTTAAGAAAAACGTCCAATCTAGTTTAGTATAGTCCATAATCAGGGTCCAATAATTGTGTAGTTGGATGGGGCTTGAAAGAAATTTCCAACGATATATTGTAAGCCCAATTCCGAGTTATAATGAGGAAGTTATGGTCAAAATACTAAATTGGGTTTAAATGAGTTTTATGGGCGGCCCAATGATCATGTAGAGGGTCTATTAATCTTAATTTTATTCCTAAACCAATTAGGATTAATTAGAAGCTTCTATAAGTTTCTAAAAGATCGTAATTAACCTTTTTGAAAAGATAAGATAAAGAACTTGAAATTGAGTAAAACTTTTCTTGTTGAAAGTCCTAATTCTATTCGAAATGAAAGTTGTTCAAAGACAGTCAGATATTATTTTTGTGCCTTATAATTTTTATCCAAATCTTAAATGTTTGGATAGGTCATGAAATTATATTTCCAATGATACATTATAATATTAATTCCGAGTTATAATGAAAGAGATATGAAAGAAATACAAAACTCTATCCAAAACTGACACCCTTTCACTATTTCGATCATATATTTTATTCTAAAAAATATTTTAATCTGATTTTAATTGGGTTGGAAAGTAGACTTCAAGATATTTCCAATGACATATTATATGCCTTATTTCAACTTCTGAATCAAAAGATATGATAAAAACAATCCGCAACAAACTGTTTTATTGCGCCGCGATAAAGCCATCGCGACGCGATAAATCTATCGCCGCGCGATAAAAGGAATTTTAATCCGATTTGAATTCCGAATTTTTTCTAATTTTTTTGGTCTTTTTTCTCTATAAATAGGAACGATTTTCTCCGTTGTAATTCATCAACAATCATCTATTTTATTCTCTTCTCTCTCTCAAAGCTAGAAGCTTATTCTTTTTCCCTCTTTGTAAGCCTTGCCGTTTCAAACACCATACCTCCATCACGAGACTTAGACACACCTAGCCAAGCTCAAATTTGCCTTTGCCCTAGGCGTAGAAGGTTGATAATTTCTAAGGGTTTGGTTCCAAATCCTTATTTCAATTATTTAAATTAATTGTTTGTTTAGTATTTTCATTGAAGTTACTAACGTCTGTATTGTTTTGATAGATAGAGATACGATGCATCAAAGTAAGTAGTTAGATTACTTCTTAATTATTATTTTGATATAGAAAGCATGCTTAGATTTAATTAATTCCTAGTGTTTTGGGTGTTTTTGTCCCTCGGGAGAGTTACAGCTCGAGGACTGATCCGACTGTGCCTGTACCTGAAAAACAACGGAGACCAGGAGGCCTACTGGGTTTCCCCTTCCGGCTGACCAGGGGGCCTACTGGTTCCCACCTGGTTTCACCTTGTTCCAGAGTGTCTCTGAGACGGATGCGCTTAGTGAGAGAGCCATCCTTGGCAATGTATGTTTCGACCTGAGGATCATCATGCTCATTGTCTGTAAAGATCTCCGGCTGGTTAGCCTTGGGGTTAGGAGGCGGTACAGACTCTTGAACCATCCTTAAGGTACTCTCCCCACAGACGACGCCAAATGTTTCGGGTGTTTTTGTCCCTCGAGAGAGTTATAACTCGAGGATTGATCCGAACGCGCCTGTACCTGCAAAACAACAGAGACTCTAGGTGTCTGGAGCTCTGCCTCCGACGATCAAGTTAGTACTTGAATATGAGTAGGAGAAGGTGCGAAAAATGAAATGAGATCTTCTTGGATTCCTAGATCAGGTGCTCTCTGATGTGAAAGAATGTAGGATAGGTGTAATAAATGATTGAAGGTCCCCCAAAATTGAGGAATATCTCCCTATTTATAGAATCCTTGGAGAACGTGCCCTCTCTTAGGTTATTTGGCCTACATTTGGTGGGTTGCGTCGCTTTGCGGCGTTCTTGGGAATTGGGCCTTGAAGGCCACAATTCTGGAAAGTATCTGAGGCTGACACGTGTCAGCTGGCTATTGGCCCAAATGGACCTGCCTATGCTTGACACGTGTCCCTCTCTGATTGGTCCACATGGACAGGGCATTTTTACCCAAAACACCTAGAATCATATTAGGACTAAAGATTTGATCTTTATTGTTTAGTAACATGGTTGGATTTGTTAATAATCATGTTAGTATCATGCCTAGGATCTTGCTAATATTATGCTTTGATGAGATTATTATGATGATGATGATTGTTGTGTCAATTATATATATAATTTAACATAATTTGTTAATTAATGAATTATTTCATGTTATTTGTTAATTTACGAATTATTTTATGTTATTTGTTAATTAACGAATTAATTCATGTTATTTGTTAATTTTCGAATTGTTTCACGTTATTTATTAATTTACGAATAATTTATATAATTTGTTATTATTATTATGTTGCTTGATTTATATTATTGTTATTGCTTGATCACGCCCTCCCTTGCAGGTTTAAAGGGAATTTGTACTTGAAATCACAATTAATAAGATAATTAATAATTTTTTTTAGGATAATATGATTTTAATTCAAGTGATCGCTAATAATAGATTTGTTTGTGCATTAATATTCAACCAACATATATTAAACAGGTTTAGGGTTAATATATTGATTGTATGTTAGTTAAAAAGCGCACATGAATATAAGAAGAACAAAGTAGAGGCCTATTTAAGGCAGGTTCAATCTTTTTTAGGTTGGATTTGTACCTTCATCCCCGAATATCCCTTTGGACGCCACCATAGTTAAGTGTATGATTACAGTGGGAATCAAGTGTGGGATGCTTGAAATCATTCCCTACAACTTCAAATATAGCTTTACAAAGGCTTTTTTGAATAAATCCCCATTCTTCATTTCGAACCAGGTCTTCCTTCTCTTCATCAGCCATCTCTCTTTGGGATCGTCCGGGAGTGTTCCATCCTTCAGATAGGAGATCACTCCGTCCATCCAAGTGGAGCTTCTGTCAATAATTTGCAAGGGCTTAACATCAATACTCCTCTTTTCTTTTACATCCTAAAACACTGATCTAAGAGTATCACATGATGCCGAGGATGCTAACTTAGAGAGTGCATCCGATTAACGATTTTCCGAACGGAGAACTTGTTGTAGGGTGAAATGCTCTAGACCTTTGGCCTCATCTTTCACCATCTGAAGGTATTTTATCATGGTCGGCTGCCTGGCCTCATAGTCACCATTAACTTGGCTGACTATTTGCTGGGAGTCCGAACTAGCATCAATTTTGGTTGCCCCAATCTCCTTACACATTCTAAGGCCGGCCAGAAGGGCTTCATACTCGGCCTCGTTGTTAGAGGCTTGAGAAACTGGAATCTCATACCATATTCAAACTTATATCACTCGAGAGACTGACAAATGATACCAGCACCACATTCGGTCGCTGTAGCACTTTTATCCGCGAAAACTTTCCAAATTTGATCCCCTGTCGGCTGTAAGTTCGACCGTGTCATTTTAGTTAGAAAATCAGCAAAGGCCTGCCCCTTGATTACTCCTAGGCTCGAACGTGATATCAAAACCTCTTAACTTCAAGACCCATTTAAGCATTCAGCCACTGGCCTCCAATGTTTTGAACAGCTTCTTCAGCTGTTAGTCTGTGTAGACCACAATTGAATGAGCCAGGAAGTATGGCCTTAGCTTTTTCGATGCAATGAACAATGCCAGCCCAAATTTTTCGATGGGTGGGTACCTCAGTTTGGCATTATGCAAGACGTGGCTTATGAAATACACGGGGATCTGATGAATGTCCCTTTCAGCAAGGAGGACATCACTTAAAGAGTGATCTGAAATTGCCAGATACATGTATAGCTTTTCGTCTTTGAGCGGGCTGACGAGCCGAGGAAGTGTATGCAGATGATTTTTCAATTGTACCAAGGCTTCCTCGACCACTTCGGTCCACTCGAACATGGATTTTTTCTTGATTGTCTGAAAGAAATATCGGCACTTATCCCCTGACCTTGATAGAAATCGATCGAGCGCAGCTAGACAGCTGGTCAATCTTTGAACCTCTTTGATAGTTCTCGACGATTTCATATTCAGGATCGATTGAATTTTTTCGAGGTTGGCCTCAATGTCGCGTTGATCAATTAGAAATCAGAGAAATTTGCCGGACTCAACACTAAAAACACACTTTGGATTTAACATCTTCTTATGCCGCCGAGTTCGGTAAATGTTTCTCGAAGGTCATTCATATGGTCGGCCGACTATTTTGACTTGACAATCATGTCACCAATGTATGCCTCCATATTCTGGCCGATCTGATCTCTAAAGACAGTGTTGACAAGTCTCTGGAATGTAGCAGGGGCATTCTTCAAGCTGAATGGCATAACTTTGTAGCAATATATCCCCTGCTCGGTCACAAATGCTGTTTTTTCTTGATCTTCTTCCTATAAAGGGATCTGGTGGAATTCGGAGCATACATCCATAAAACTCATAAGGGGTGTCCGGCCGTTGAATTGACCAACCAGTCAATTTTAGGCAAGGGAAAGCTATCCTTAGAACATGCCTTGTTGAGATTAGTGTAGTCCACTCACATTCTCCATGTTCCATTCGGCTTCTTTACCAAGACTACATTCGCTACCCAATCAGGGTAGTAACATTGCCGAATGAAACCGACGTCCAGCAACTTCTTCACTTCTGTTGCAGCTGCCAGATTTCTTTCTTCTTCGTGATTTCTTTTTTTCTACCGGACAGGCTTCATATTCGGATTTATCGCCAGTTTGTGGATGGCAAAATTTGGATCTATGCCTAGCATCTCATGTACTTCAAATGCAAAGACATCCTTGAATTCTCTCAGCAGCTTTACCAGGTCATCCCCAAGCAGGCCTAGAGCCATAGTACCCACCTTGACCGTCCAATCAGGTTGGTCTGGATCAAGTACTATGTCCGTATGATCGCCAACTAGCTGGGGCCTTAGCTGTTATACCTGCTCTTTTTTTATCGATCTGCGCTTATGGCCGACCTGGTGTGCTTGGAGTGACCCTTCATCTGAATTTAGCTCG
The DNA here is from genome assembly GCF_948465745.1 of Chenopodium album. NCBI lineage: Eukaryota > Viridiplantae > Streptophyta > Magnoliopsida > Caryophyllales > Amaranthaceae > Chenopodium > Chenopodium album. The sequence continues at coordinate 22,151,239 of NC_137846.1, read as the reverse complement.
GACATCGTTGACATGTTAAGACTGGTCTTGCGAGGCGGTATGTTGTATGAAAAGTTACCCACAAATAACAGAATGAGAGTAGTAAAACAATTGATGCACCTGACCGAAAGGCTATTGAACCAGTCCTGTGCCACGCCTTTAAGGGTGGCCGGGAAGCATCGACACCATGTGGCATCATCCACACTTTGAAGATACATTAAGTTCTTGTACGAGGTGAAATGCTCTTCTGGGTTTCCCGTACCATCATAGGCACCCACAAGTACACTCTTCACCTTTGCTGGTTGAGGAGAGTTGAGATTCTCTTGAGAAAACGGAGGCGGCTTGTCACCAAGATTTAACAGACGCATTTTCCAATAAATGGGCTGAGGTTGTGCGACCGGTCCGGGCCAGGTAAGTAGCCTGGTCGAACGGTTGGCCATAATGCCCGTACTGTTCAAAGATAAGGGGATTAGGCGGCAGAATTGCATTGAAATTTTGGGGCAATTGATAGTGAAGTGGATGAATTGGAATTGGAGTTGGAGTACGATGAGTTTGACTTCTGCTGGTCCTGGCCGAGCTGGTATGCTTGGAGAGGGTGTTGTTTGAGAAATCATCTTGCATAGTTGGAGTGAAAGCCGTGTCCAAATAGGCTATTCGTTCACGCTGCTTATGCCGAATGTACTCCATTGCATCCTTCCAGTGTCGAGACGGCTTAGCTGCCTCCTTATGAGGCTGCTTGGTCTGTCCCCCAGCCGAATGTGTTTTCTTGAGGAGCCTGGATAGGTTCGTCCGTGGCACCCTCAGTGAACATTCGTGTCGGCGAAAAAGGGTATTCCCAGCGTCCTCGGCATTGGTCTCCTTGCTTTGAGCTTTCTTCTGAGTGCCCTCTCCTCCTCTTCTAGGCGGTGGCCTAGAAGAAGAAGACATCTTGCTCTCAAGCTCTCTTCGAAGCTTGCTCGGGTTGAGCTGGAGGGAACCAGAAGTCACTAGAGGATCCTCGACCTCATGGAATGAGGCGGTCAAAGGATCACTAGAATTGATCGTTGCAACTAACGTCTCAACATGTCCGTCCTAACAAGGACCCGCACCAGTATTAGGTGTCTGACCATCTAATGCCATAACGGACGAATATCCCCACAGACGTCGCTAAATGTTTCGGGTATTTTTGTGATTTCCCCGGGACATTGGTCTCGCTCTCTGGATAGACGGCCTAGACACCTGCAAAACACGAAAATCCCATTATCGAAATATTTGCCTCCGACGGTCAAGTTAGTAACCAGTAAACGGAAAGGCTAGAGAGAGAAAGTAGAGTAAAGTTGGAGTTGTTTTGATACTCTATTGAATGTTATGTCACAATCCATCCCTGCCATCATAAATGATTGGGGTATTTATAGGGGCGGGGAATTGTGCCCTTTTAGGGTTGTTACCTTAAAATGACGTGCTCTGATTGGCGACGTAATCAGATTTGGACACGTGTCCTGATAAGGGCGCCGTTTTGCGGTTTTCTCGGGACTTGGGCCTCCTGATATAAGGAGACCCTTTTCTCTCTTTTTTAGGTGCTCTTTGTAGGGTTTGCATACGTGTCATCTTCCTATAGGGACACGTGTCGCCCTTTGATTGGGACACGTATCACTATGGGATTGGTCCACGTTTTGGGGGTAATTTTTACCCTAAACAGATACCATGTAAATGGACCGTTTCAACCAAAAATTTAAGCTGATGATTGAGGCTCAGAAACATGTTTTATAATCTATCATTAACTACTAAGGGTGGGGTAACTCCCGACTATCCCAGTCGAAAGGAGTGCACGAAAGCAAAGTTGTAATTCTTTTAAGCGAAGATCAAGAATCCTTTTAAAAACAACTTTCAATTGATAAGCCTCTAAGGGACCCGTTAAGTTGCACAGATGTTATTTCCAACAAGTATTAACTTTGGTGAAATAATGAACTTTGGTGAAATAATGAGAAAAATGATATGGAAAAAGTTTATTTCTTGAAATTCACAGGCAATTTTTATACAGACTTATAAATAATATCATAGGGTAAATTTATTATTGAGAGCTGCTCAAAATCCCAAAGCCTTGAATATCTTAGCGTTGAGGATACCTTCGTGGTAGAAAGTTGCAATTGCTGCTCCGACGAAGGGTCCAATCCAGAATATCCACTACATCACCAATAATTGTAAGGGAAACAAAAATGTTATAAATTAAATCATACAACTGCAGCTTAATTAAATTAAAAAATGACCCTGTTAAAAATTAAATAAATAGATAAATAAATTAAAATGGACAAATTATTGATTAAGATGGAATTTCATTAAATTATTGTAAGATGGGTTAAAGTTATTCTAAAAGTTACCATATTGCTAACATAAATTTTACCTTTAAAATACACTTACAGTGTATAAGAGTAATCATATTAGCTTTGATAACATGTATCATTTAGAAATTACATATTAAAATACAATCAAATTCGTTACAAATTAAAAGTTTCCCGTAAAAGGTTTAATGTTACCATAAAAATTGTTGAATTTACCCTTAAATTGACCGTCTTACATTAAAATTAACGTAAAACCGCCTTATACAATATTGATTAATAAAAATGATACTAAGCTTTAAATTAACTAACACATATCTTTATGTAATTTATTTGACTAATAAAATATGTAAGGTAGTTGAATATTACATAAGAAAATATAGTGGAAGTGATAATTATTGAAAAACAATGAATGTCGGAATGTGAGAGGGAATAAATAATAATAATAATAATAATAATAATAATAATAATAATAATAATAATAATAATAATAATAATAATAATAATTTTTCTAAAAACTTTTAAAAAATGGAACATATATGACAGGGTTGAAAGTAGTAGTAAAATGAAATAGATAATTCATTAATCATTATCTAGTAATGTAATAGTCTTAGGGGTCGTTTGGTTGGGGGTAGGGAATGGGAATAATCAACTACCATGAATCCCTTTCTTGATGTTAGATAGACAAAATCAATCATTCACTTTACCCCTCCCATTACCCCATTTTCCTCTATCTTCATGCCCCACCCAAGGGAATCACTCAAACCCCCAAATTCCTCTTCACCCAACTACCTTGACCAAATTTCTAACTACCTTTACCACTCTTGAAAACACCAACTAACCACTGACACCACCGCCTAGCCACTATCCGGCCACCCTGACACCACCAGAACCACCGCCTAGCCACCATCCAGCCACCAGAACTACCAACTAACCACCGACACCACCGCCTAGCCACCATCCAACCACCCTGACACCACCAAAATCGCCGCCTAGCCACCATCCAGCCACCAGAATTACCAACTGACCACCAGAACCACCGCCTAGCCACCATAAAATCGCCGACGCCCCTGCTGCCACCATCGAAACCACCTAAAACCACCATTCTCCACCGAAACCACCCAAATCCACCCGGAAAAAAACTCATCTTCCCCAAATTACCCAACTTCATTCGAATCAACCCTCATCCACCACGTTCACCACTCATTACCCACGAAGTCACCACACCCACCATGAAAACCACTACAAAACCACCCAAAAACCCTAACCATCTCAACAAAAAAACCCATTAACAACCCCCAATCACCCAAAAAACAACATATGACACTCTATTAACAAACAACCTACTAGATCTATCAAAAAATCACTTAAAAAAAAAGAGAGAAGAGGGACAACATCGACAATTAGAAGGAAAAGGGGCGGCGGCGCGGTGGACAAAGGAGGGCAGTGGTGTCGCAGGAAAAGGGGAGTAGGTCGCCGGCAGGGAGGGATGGGGACCGACGAAGGGTGTGAGGGGGCTCGGCACCGCTGGGGAGAGGGGGTTGGAGTTGGTTGTTGGCAGTGAGTTGGTACTTCCATCTTCATTCCCTTTCCACCCTGTGAACAAACAACCTATAATAAATAAGGGAGTTTGTAGGGAATATTTCAAGCATCCCATACTTGAGCCTCACTGTGATCATACACTTAAGGATGGTGGCATCCAAAGGGAAGGAAGATAGAGAAAAAGAGTCGTCAACAAGTTTTAGGAACTTGTAAACCGTTCATAGGGTGAAGGTTACACCCCTTCACGATCCATGAGATCGCTAACTCCATAGTGGTCTAGAACCATGACTGGATATTCGGGGATGAAGGTACAAATCCAATCTAAAAGAGATTGAACCTGCCCTAAATAAGCCTCTACTTTATTCTTTTTTTTTTTGCTTCTCATATTCATGTGCGCTTTCTGACTAACATACAATCAATATATTAATCCTAAACCTGTTTAATCTATGTTGGTTGAATATTAATGCACAAACAAATCTATTATTGGCGATCACTTGAATTAAAATCACATTAGCCTAAATAAAATTATTAATTATCTTATTAAGCGTGATTACAAGTACAAATTTCCTGTAAACCTACAAGAGAGGGCATGACCAAGCAATAACAATAATAATATCAAGCAACATAATAATAATATAACAAATCATCATCATCATCTCAATCTCATCAAAGCATAATAATATTAGCAAGATCCTAGGCATGATACTAACATGATTAATAACAAATCCTATCATGTCACTAAACAATAAAGATCAAAGCTTTAACCCTAAATTGATACTAACATGGTAGAAGAAATAGGAAGCAACCTAAGCATGATACTAGGAATTAAAATAACATCCTAACATGATACTAGGAATTAATATAATCTAAGCATGATTTCTATATCAAAAGAACAATTAAGTAATTAAATTACTTACTTTGATGCCTCGTATCTCTTTATATCAAAACAATACACACGTTAGTAACTTCAATGAAAATATTAAATCAAACAATTAATTTAAATAATTGAAATAGGGATTTGGGACCAAACCCTCAGAAATTATCAACCTTTCACGTCTAGGGGGAAGGCAACTTCGAGCTTGGCTAGGTGTGTCTAGAACTCATGAATGCGGTATGTTGTATTTGAAAAGGGAAGGCTTAGAAAGAGGGAGAAAGAATAAGCTATTAGTTTAAGAGAGAGAAGAGAAAGATGATTGTTGATGATTGTGAATGATTGTTGATGATAAAACAGAGAAATACGACCCTATTTATAGAGAAAATAGTCTGAAAACGATCAGAAAAAAACCGAATCCTATCAGGAATAAAACTACCCATGTCGCAGAATGACAGGGTCCAGCGCGATGCGACAGGCTTGTCGTGGCGCGCCAGCTTTGTTGTTTCGCGATGATTCAAGCGTTTCTAAAAATCTGTACGGAATCCTTAATTTAATTAAATTCGATTAATTAACGCCCGTACTTATCTTTGAAAATCAGATTTAATCACTTTAAAAACTTGTTTTAATCCAAATAGAATTCTTTATTTTCATAAAATATAATTATTATTCCTAATCTCATTAGAACTCAAAATAACCTTCTAGATTATTTTAGAAGATTATAATCAATTCTAATAACTTTTGGGAATATTAATTAATGGGCCCTCCACTAGATCATTGGGCCATAAAACCATTTCAAGCCCAATTTAGTACTTTGGCCATAAATTCCTCATTATTCATCGGAATTGGGTTATAATATATCGTTGGAAAGCTCTTTTGCCCAATCCAACTACACTATTATTGAACCCTTATCATGGACCAAACTAAATTGGACTGGACATTCTTATAAATAGAGTACGAAAAGAAATATTTTTGAAAATAGAAAGGAGAGAATTTTATTAAAACAACCGCATCACAAGACTTTCCACACTTTCACTTCGTTCGATAATCAAGTGACGTGAAGGTACACATCACTGGGTTTGGTTTTTGGAGAGACACAATTAGGTTTCTACAATGTTGCTTTCCATTCTCCCTCTTTCCCTTTCTCTTAATCATTATTCCCTTTCCCCTTTGTGAACCAAACGAACCCTTAGATGAATAAGAAAGTTAAGAGAGTTGATAAGAGGGTAAGTTGTACTAACAAGGTCATTCCAGGTCTTGTGGTTGTTGTAGATTACTGCAGCTCCAAGACTTCAAGCAGGATTAATGCTAGTTCCGGTGATAGGAATGGTTGCAAGGTGAACCATAAATACCGCGAATCCAATTGCAAGTGGTGCTTGTTTAAGGTATTTTTACCCCGCCATGTGGCCAAATCGGAGGGCGACACGTGTCAGCCCAAGGATAGTCCAAAGTGGACCATTCCCCGCTTGACACGTGTCATCCCAGATATTTGGGAAAATGTCGGCCTTCAGGCCCAAATCCCGAGAAAGCCGTAGATCGGCGCAGCCCACCAATGATTAGGGTTTGATACCCTAATCAGGGGCACAATTCCCAATGACCCTATAAATAGGGAGATTCCCCTCTTTTGGAGGGCAGGTTCACATTTTTAAGGTATTCATTGCAAACCGTCCCTTTGATAGAGACAACTGAGCTTGGAATCCAAGCAGATCCCCACCTTAATTTCCGCACCTTTTACTCTACTTCAAGTTACTAACTTGAGCGTTGGAGGCGGAGCACCATCCAACTGGTGTCTCCGTTAATTTTGCAGGTACAGAGCCGGCAGGATCAGTCTTCGAGTTGTAACTCTCCCGAGGGACAAAAAACCCCAAAACATTTGGCGCCGTCTGTGGGGAGAGTACCTCAAGATGGTTCAAAACTCTGTACCGATTCTCAATTCTACCTCTCTACGTCCGGGTACCCAGACGGGTAACTTGGATGAATTGCAACCGGTTATTCAACCGATCGGGTACGAAATTCCCCAGCCTCCACCTCAGCCTCAGCCAGAGGTATTCACTGAGGAGGAGGATGAGGAGGAAGATAATGATGTTGAGACTTACATCTCTAGGGATGGATCTCTCATCTCTAAATCTATTCGTTCCAGGGATCAACTGGAGCGAAATGAAGACCAGGCGGGCCCAAGCAGGCGCCCACCTGGAAGGCCAGACGGGGAAACCCAGAAGGCCAAAGGTCAAGCCCCAGTCACCCGAGATGAGCTCATGAGATTCATGACCTCTTTCAAAGGTGAAATCAAGGCTATGATCAACAAAAACAAGGCAGGCTCTAGCAAGAGTCAGCCGGCTAAGAAGACTCCCACTTCTGGAAAGAAGAAGAAGCCGGTCAAGGACAGGCAGCCAACTCCTCATCCAAAGGAGAAGGCAGCCGCAACACTTGACTGGTCTAAGATTCTGATGCCCCGGCGACCCCAGCCGGAGGCACAAAATGCGTCTACCTTCGATGCACGACAAGTCATCGATCGAAGGAGGCGGCAGCAGTCTGAGTCAGCTTTCACTTCGAGCTTTCCAGACAGCTTCAAGCAAGTTTCTGCAAGGAACTCTGTGTCCTTGCATGAGAGTCGGACAGGCGGTAAAACCGTCAACACCGAACCTCAGCTGATGATAGGGTCTATACCATACGCACCCCAGGCGCAGTATGGGCAATATGGCCTCCAGTTCATGCAGCCACCTCCTTTTGGAGGTCAGGCGGCATATACTCCTGCCCAGCCTCTGGACTGGCAGCTTCGGTTAATGAGGCTAGGCGAACAGCCGTCTGCCTTTGCAGCCAATATAACCGGGGCGAATCAGCCGACCAAGGTTAAGAATGTTTTGGTGGGCACCTATGATGGTACCACCAACCCGGAAGACCACCTGATGGCATATACCAACCTCATGTGCTTACAGGGGTGGGACGATGCCACCTGGTGTCGTTGTTTCCCGGCTACACTGAAGGGCATTGCCCAGCAGTGGTTTGGCAACTTGCCAGCCGGTTCTGTTGATAGCTTCAAGAGGCTAGCCTTCTTGTTTGCTACCAACTTCTCAATGAACATCCCTGCCAAGAAAACGAGCCTTGATTTGAGCACCGTTAGGCAGGGTGAGAGAGAAGGGCTGCGCGCCTATGTCAGGCGGTTCAACCTGGTTAGGATACAGATCCAGGGGCTGTCTGACGAGGTAGCATTCACAGACTTTTTCAAGGGTCTGAGAGACGGGTCGGCTTTTAAGTTCGACCTTGTCAGAAAAGGGGCACTTACGCTACAGGCGGCCCTGAGGGAGGCGGAAAGCTATATACAGGCTACCGACCTCTGCACGCCTGGTGGCCAGTCAGACTCCAAGAAGTCTGACAAACAGAGAGACAGCCGGTCAGCTCAGCCGGGTAATAAAAAAGAAAAGAGCGGAAAGAGAAAAGAAGTCTGGGCGGTCAGCGATTCTGAGCAGCCGTCCCAGAAGAAGAAGAAAGAGGTTAAACCGTACGTCCCCAAGTACGAGTTTAACAAAGACCGCAACTCCATCCTCATGGAGGTAAAGGACCGGCTGTCCATTGAGAAGCCGAATCCAATGAAGAGCTCCGTCCAGTCACGGAACAAAAATAAATATTGCCAGTTCCATGAGGAGGTTGGCCATGACACCAACGACTGCTTTAGTCTGCAGCGGACGTTGGACCGTCTGGCTGACAAAGGGCTTTTAAAGTCCTACATTTCTAAGTCCCCAGCCGGGGCAAAAAAGAAGAGCAAGGGTCAGTCCTCCAAGGCTACCCAGCCGGCTAGTAGTTCGGATACAGATAGGGATCCGGTCTACACTATAGCAGGCGGATTTTCATGTGGTGGCCCTACCACCCGGGGCACCAAGAGCCATCTTCGAAAGATGGACAAGGATGATGATGAGCAGGCGTCTGCCTCCTCCGCCTTCCCAGACGTCCTCATAACTGAGAAGGACAGGGGCAGCGTCCGCCGTCCGCATGACGACCCGGTCGTCATTGAATGTAAGGTTGCCAACCAGCTGGTTGGACGGATCCTTATTGACACCGGCAGCTCGTCGGACATCATCAGCCTCCGGTGCCTGCAGAAGCTGAAGTACAACTCCAGCAGCATGCATCCGGTTACCCACCCCTTGGTTGGTTTTGGGGGTGGGATGGTCTACCCAGCCGGCAGAATTGATTTGCCCATCCGGCTGGGAGAAAAAGGCCAGGGACGGCATGTTGTCGTCAGGTTCTTGGTCGTGGAGGAGTTGACCGCCTACAATATTATCCTTGGTAGGCCAACCCTCAACGAAACCAAGGCGGTGATCATCCCGTCTCTCATGCTTGTCAAGTATGAGCGGGATGATGGCTCTGTTGGTTCCCTGAACGGGGATCAGAAGACGGCTCGGGAGTGTTATCTCTCAGCCGTTAAAGATACTGTGGCCTCAGACGGCCAAGGGAAGGAACCAATAGACCTTGACGCTGTCAAGGACGCCCCACTAGCCGTTGGTAAGAAGAGAAAAGCGCCTCTGCTGGTGGAGGTGAAAAAAGAGAAAAAATAGCAATCACTGACCGGCGAACGGTCAGAAGAGCTCCGTCCCCAACCGGCTGGAGAACACATTGATCTCGTTCTGGACGACAGCCGTCCAGAGCGGACGGTGAAGGTTGGGACGGCTGCTAATGCTGCTCTGGGTGCAGACTTGCACCTTCTGCTGAAAGAATTCAAAGACATCTTTGCCTTTGAAGTGGAAGAGATGCCAGGCGTCAGCCCGGATCTCGCTGTCCACAAACTCGCCGTGGATCCCAAAAAGAAGCCCATCCGGCAAAAGAAAAGAAACCATGGCGAGGAAAGAAGTCAGGCGGCAGCTGCCGAAATCAAAAGGCTGCTAGACGCCAGGTTCATTCGGCCCTGCAATTTCCCCGACTGGGTGGACAATGTGGTCCTTGTTAAGAAACCGAATGGGACCTGGCGCATGTGTGTTGATTACACAGACCTCAACAAGGCGTGTCCAAAGGACAGTTACCCGCTTCCAAAGATCGACAGTCTGGTCGACTCTACAGCCGGTCACGCCTTGATGAGCTTCATGGATGCCTACTCCGGCTTCCATCAGATACCCCTCTGGAAAAAAGATCAAGAGAAGACGGCCTTCGTCACTGATTTGGGGTTATTCTGTTATACTGTGATGCCGTTTGGCTTGAAGAATGCGCCTGCCACCTTCCAACGAATGATTAATACGGTCTTCATCAATCAACTTGGGAGGAATGTGGAGGCGTACATTGATGACATGATAGTCAAATCCAAGCAACAGGCGGATCACCTTGCTGATCTCCGAGAAACATTCACCACCCTCAGGCGGCATAAGGTCATGTTAAACCCCAAGAAATGCGTCTTTGGTGTTGAGTTTGGGAAGTTTCTCGGATTCCTGATTGATCAAAGGGGGATAGAGGCTAACCCCGAAAAGATACAGGCGGTAATTGACATGAAGTCACCCCGTTCTGTCAAGGAAGTCCAGAGGCTGACTGGTTGCCTGGCCGCCTTGGGGAGGTTCCTCAGCCGGTCAGGTGACAAATGCCTTTACTTCTTCCAAGCAATCAGGAAGAAGACCAGGTTCGAATGGGGAGACGATGCTGAGACGGAATTCCAGAGGCTAAAAGAGCGTTTGCACTCTCTGCCTAGGTTGGTCAGTCCTCTACCTAGGGAGACGTTGTATATGTATTTGGCCGTCTCAGACCATGCTCTCAGTGCCGTTCTCCTTGCTGAGCGAGACGGCGTTCAGCTCCCGGTTTACTTCATTAGCCATGTTCTTAAAAACGCTGAACTCCGGTACCCCCTGATTGAAAAGTTTGGCCTTGCTTTGTACATGGCATTCAAAAAATTGAAGCCTTACTTTCTGGCTCATCCGGTGGTAATTTACACCGACCAGCCACTCAAGCGGCCAATGACTACCTTGGAGTCATCCGGAAGAATGCTAAAATGGGCTATTGAAATGCAAAGTCTTGAAATCACTTTCGAACCAAGAAAGGCAGTGAAAGGTCAGGCGTTTGCCGACTTCATTGTGGAAATGACCCGTCCGGTGGCTCTGGACAATCTTGATCAGGTTTGGAAAGTGTATGTAGACGGGAGTTCTACAAAGAACGGCTGTGGTGCAGGCGTAATTTATGAGTCTCCTGAAGGGGACAGATATGAGTATGCACTACGGTTCAAATTTCAGGCCTCAAACAATGAGGCGGAATATGAAGCCCTGCTAGCCGGAATCCGTATGTGTAAGGCGGCAGGGGCAACAAAAATTGACGCCTACTCAGATTCGCAGTTGGTCGCTAGCCAATATCAGGGAACATATGAGGCAACTCACCCGGCTATGATCAAATATCTTCAGGCGGTCAAAGAAGAGGCTGGGTCACTTGAGGAGTTCCGGCTGAATCAAGTGCCCAGGTCTGACAATAACCAGGCGGATGCGCTATCGAAGCTTGCATCTTCCGCCTGCCATGATACGCCTCGGTCAGTCTTCTGGGAAGTACTTGAAAAAAGAAGCATCTTTGAAGATCCCATTGGAGTCCTAGACCGAAGCTCCACCTGGATGGATGGCATCCGGGCGTACCTCTCAGACGGCACGCTCCCTGATTCGCCACAGGAGGCAGCCGTTCTGAAAAAGCGGGCCGCAAGCTTTGAGTTGAGAAATGGAGAACTCTTCAAGGCGGGGTTTCTTAAGCCTCTATTGAAGTGTGTAACCCCAGAGAAGGGGAAGGAAGTTCTCGAAGACTTGCACTCGGGGTTCTGCGCCTCCCACATAGGCGGCAGATCTCTAGCCGTCAGAGCCAGACGACAATACTTTTGGCCTACTCTAGGGGCAGACGCCAAGGAATTGGTGAGAAAATGTGACAAGTGCCAGAAATTTGGCAAACTTATTCACCGCCCGGCTACTGATCTGACGGTCATCCACAGCCCAATCCCGTTTGCAAAATGGGGCATGGACATTTTAGGTCCTTACACGCCTGCGCCAGGCGGTAAGCGTTATATCTTGGTGGCTGTGGATTACTTCACCAAGTGGGTAGAGGCTGAAGCGGTAAAGAATATCAAGACATCAGACGTCATTTCCTTCATCTGGAAGAATGTCATCACCCGGTATGGGGTACCTATGTCCATGGTGTTTGATAATGGCCCTCAGTTTGAGACGCCTCAGCTAAAAACTTGGTTGGGAGATCAAGGGATCTCAACCTGTTTCGCATCAGTCAGCCGTCCCCAAGCAAACGGCCAAGTAGAAGCCTTCAACAAGCTGATCTCAGACGGCATAAAGAAGAAAATTGAAAGAGCCGGTGGCTTATGGGCTGAGGAATTAATCCATGTCCTATGGGCCATCCGGACAACAGCAAAGGGGTCAGCCGGAGAAACCCCATTTCTCATGGTTTACGGTGCTGAAGCCGTCTTGCCCATTGAACACTATGAGCAGACTCTCAGAGTCATGTTATATGATGAAGAGGCAAACTGGGAGGCAATGCGCCTGGCATTGGATTCACTTCCAGAGCGTAGGGGCAATTCCGCCTTGCGTCATGAGATTTACCGTCTGAGAATGACAAGAGCCTACAACAAGAGAGTACACAAGCGTCCCTTGAAAGTGGACGACCTAGTGTTACGGAAAATGGAGGCAACCGGTAGGGCTAATGAGCTTGGAAAGCTAACTCCTAATTGGGAAGGCCCCTACCGGATTTATGAAGAAGTAAGAGACGGCACCTACCGCCTGGAAACCCCAGACGGCAGGCGCCTGCCTAGAACTTGGAATGTAGATAATTTGAAAAAATACTACTTCTGAGATTTTGTAAATTTTGTAAGCAAGAAGTACATTAATGAGAATTTGCTTTTTGTTATCATATTTTGTTTCCCGTCTGAACCCAGACGGGTCACTTGTTTGTTTTTCTGAGTTGTACACTTGGAAATTAAGTTAACGTCTGATTGACGAAGAGGCCAATGGCCAGATAAGTAAGCTAAGCGCAAAAACGCTTAGTGGCTATGCAGCCGGTCTACACCAAGACCAGAGGCCAATGGCCGGATGGCTACTTCGACCTAAATTCGCCTGTCCCAACATGGACAAAGGCGTCCGGCGACACCCCTCCGGGTGCAATCGTCGCAGAGAGAAGCCAACCTGCTTACTCTACGTACCTATGCAGGAGGCCACAATTGGATGGCTAAATCAGCCATCCATAGCCGTCTGACCTGAGCAATCTAAGGAACGACCAAGTTTTGATCACCGGATGTCCAAAGGACATCAGCCGGTGACCGACTGAAGTTCCTACTTAGATTACTTTTTGAAATTATACAAGTCCCCCCAATGGGGTAGAAGGACATTGAAAGTATAATTGGATTACAATCACCCCAGGCGGCATTTGCCTTCCTGCACCATGAAGGGTCAGGCGGCCATTTGCCTCCTACCCCCAGGCGGCATTTGCCTTCCTGCACCATGAAGGGTCAGGCGGCCATTTGCCTCCTAACCCCAGGCGGCATTTGCCTTCCTGCACCATGAAGGGTCAGGCGGCCATTTGCCTCCTACCCCCAGGCGGCATTTGCCTTCCTGCACCATGAAGGGTCAGGCGGCCATTTGCCTCCTACCCCCAGGCGGCATTTGCCTTCCTGCACCATGAAGGGTCAGGCGACCATTTGCCTCCTACCCCCAGGCGGCATTTGCCTTCCTGCACCATGAAGGGTCAGGCGGCTCTATTTGCCTCCCTACCCTATCAATGCAGACGGCCACAATTGGACGGCTGAATCAGCCATCCATAGCCGTCTGACCTGAACTGTCTAAGGAAAGAGCAAGTTCCGGAACCCGGATGTCTAAGGACATCAGGCGGGGACCGGCTGCATTTCTTACTTAGCGTTTTTATTTTTAAATTGTACACATCCTCATTTGGGGCAAAAGAGTTGTGCAACGGCTATTTAAATTCTGCTCAGACGGGTAACACCGTCTAGCTAGAAGCTGAAACGCCTGTTAATGTACGGCTGTGTACTTGGTTTGGGGCAATCACTACTGTGATTGATTGACTTACAAACGTATCATGCTCTTTGCAGCATCAGACGTTCCCAAGTCAATCAATCAGCTTCACTTGAAACCAACCACACAGCCGTCCAGGGGCAAGACCAGCCGCATACTTTTGATAAGTTAGGCGGAGAAAATTGCAGCCGCATACTTTTGATAAGTTAGGCGGAGAAAATTGCAGCCGCATACTTTTGATAAGTTAGGCGGAGAAATTTGAAATGCAAAAATTTGAAAGCTCAAACACAAGCGCAAAGTAATAAAACCGACTCAGTCGGTGCATTCATAAAAGATTTCCGTCCAACCAAACGGCTGGATGGATCAATTGTTATCAAATATTGTTTGCAAGATCCGGCTCCTCAGCCGGTAAAAATACAAATATACTCGGCACGCAGGCCGGAAAAACAAAGTGTTTGGCATACTGCCGCAGAAAAACTAAGGCTTGGCGCACAGCCGCTGAAGCTACTGCCCTGCAGGCGGCCCTTCCTGGTTCCTCTCGCCCTCCTCAAGGATTTCAACGTCTGGGGCTTCTGGAGTTTCAGGCTCCGGTTGTTCCGTCTCAGCCCAGGCGAGGAAGGACTCAGGCTCTGGCTCACCTCTCTCTCGCAAGTAGACGACTTCGTCAGCATACTTGTGAGCCAGGGCCCAGACGCCGTAATCCTTTCCAGGATTCAAGGCATCCCAGGCGATCTTCATCATGGCCTCATTATCGGCGGCCATCTCAGCAACCAGACGGTCTTGCTCCGCCTGGAGGGTTGCTCGGAAGTTCTCCTGAGCTTTAGCCGCCGCCTCCTCCATCTGGGATATCTTCTTCTTCAGATCAGCATTCTCTGAAGAAGCTCCTTGAAGAGCCTGGAGGTTCTCTTGGGCCTTCTGGAGGTCCTCCTTCAGCTTAGGGAGATCCGCCTCCGCCTGCTTCTGGGCCGCCTCTGCAGCCTCGGCCCTCTGGTTGGCCGTCTGCAGTGCCGCCTCCAGCTCTTGAATTTTGGCCGCCTGCGTCATTTCGGTTGCTTTAGTTTCAAGGTCGTTAATTATGGTTGAATGCAAAGCAACATCATTGGCAATGGAGGCGGACTCCTTGGCCCGTCTTACCTCATCCCGTTTGCGGGTGTAAGGGCGCTTGAGACCGTCTACCCGCAGCAAGGCCTACAAAAAATAAAGGTTAAGGATGCAGGCGGGAAAGAGTGTAGAAATAGCCATTGAAAAAATTGGTTAAGTGTACTACCTCCGCCAGAAGGGTGACGATGCGTTCAAGATTGAACGTCTCAATCCCTGGGATAGCATCCTTATCCCGTTTGCTTACAGCGCCCAGCATGGCCCTGGCATGCTTCTGGACGTCTGGCCAGCGAGGCGATTGATCTGCATCACAATCAGCATCAGATTGGGTTACTAAAGCAGCGCCTATCTGGTTCCGACCGTCTGAGGATGACGTTTGCTGGGAGTGTGATTTCACTCGCAGCGGCCATCCCAGCTCAGACGGGGATTCAAAGGGATTCTTACCTGCAGAGCCGGCCAGGCGGGAGCCGCTGGCAGCCGTTGAAAGCCCCCCGGTTGCAGGAAGAGGACGGGCCAAGTCTAGGCCAAGAGAGCCTGACACCTGCTCATTCCTCCCTCCTATTCTCATTTGCCTCCCAGGCGGGGCAGTAGGAGTAGCAGAGGAGGCGGCCTTTTTAGAGGACTTGCTTGGGTTTGAGACGGGGGTCTCCTCCCTAGCCCGTTTGAGATTCCTCTCAAACGTCTTGTCCACCTTGCCTCCCTGAAAATACAACAACTTAATGTCAGCAGACGACGTGAGGAAACGTTGAAAGTTAACTCAAAAAGCAGGTCAGGCGTTTACCTTGGCCCTGAGCTCACGCGCCTGGGCTTCCGCCAAATCTCGGCGGATCTGGGCAGAGGACCGTCTGGGTGTCTTCTCTTCGGGCAACATGTTTAATGCTTCTCCTGCAAGGTCAGACGGAAAACAGTTAGAACATTAACAAGAAATTCATTTCCGACACAAAAGTACCCCAGACGGAAATGATTCAGGCGCATACTTCTATCAAACATGTGCCCTAGCCCGCAGGCGGCTAGGAAGCACTCGTCCCTGAACCAGGCGCTCTTTGGGATCCAATTCTTTGGAACCTTTATTACTTCCCCGGTTGACAGGGTTGAGTCTGTGAGGCCGAAGAGATCAGCCTCAATTATTTTGTCGAAGTCCTCATCCGGAATTCGAGGAAGACAGCACTTCCGACCCATAAGGTCAGGCTTCTTATTGTACAGACGGAGCTCGTAGTTCTCCCGTCTGGTGGGAGCCGTGCACAGGTAGAACCTGTGTTTCCAGCCGTCGAATTTGGAAACCTTATCCAAGGTCATCATGTATTGGGGGAGTGTGGACAGAGTATACCACGCTCTGAACCCGCCTGGGTTGCGGCTGAGATAGTGCATCTTGGCAAACGCCTCCCAGCCGGGGTGAACCCCTTGGAATTCACAGGCGGCAACGTACCCCAGAATGTTTGCCCAAGAATTGGGGGAAAGTTGCCAGACTCCGAGGCCGTAGCCTCTCAAAATTGCCTTCACCGCCTGGTGAAGGGGGAAGCGAAGACCCGCCCTGAACGCCGCCTCGTAACAGCCGAAGTAGCCGTCTGCGTTGCGTTCAGTGTCCTCCCAAGAAATGGTGTCGTCTGGGGGAGGCACCCTTATCCTCCACCCGTCTCCCATTGGGTGGGCTTTCAGGAAATTTGGAAGATTTTTCTCCATCAGGTCAATGTCTTTTGAGGAGACGTGGATTTTGAAGGGATCATCTTTCTCCTTCCACGTCTTCCTCTCTTCTTCCTCACTATCCTCAAGCGGGGGAAGATCGTCACTGCTTTCAGAGGAAGAGACGTCAACAACCCTTCTCGTCTCCTCCCCTGATAAAGAAAGAGAAACTGAGGCGGCCTCTTCCCCGCCTTGGTCATTGTCCTCTTCCCCGCTTTGGTCGCATTCCTCCAAAAAGGAATCAGGAGGAGTTGGGGGGCCGCGCGGAGGGGACCTTTCTGGAGCCGTCTGGTGTCCAGAGCCAGACGCCTCCCCCTCAGACGCTTGTGCGCCTGAGTCGTCGCTCCTATAATTTGGATCTCGTGTCGTCTGCATAGTCCGAGCCATTGTGTCCTGCACAGACGCGCAGATGGTCGGAATCCAAGCATGAGGGTGGTCCCAACACCCTGAGACGGCACTACCAGTCCTAGACTCAGCCGTCCCTGGTGAACGGCTGGATCCTATCCTAGGCTGTGCCGTGTGTGTTGGTGATGAATCCATTTATTGTAAGGAATATATACAAACGGAAAAATGAAAAAAGAGCTGAAAGAGTCAGAGACGGTACCTTTAGATTTGATATCTGAAGGTAGACGGTTCCGCCTGTGTTGGTACGTCTGGGTTTCTTCAAATATGCGCCTGACTCAGACGGATGACTTCTGTTCTCTCTTTCAAGATTCTAAGTTTACTCTGAAATTTTTGTGAAGTGTGGCAAGATTCTGAGGGTAAACGGCTATATATAGAGGGTGAAAGGAGGGGCAACTCCGTAATTTACCCAGAAGTTAAACAGTAAATTTTGGCGGTTAAATTACCACCATTCAGCGAGTGACATGTGTCACAGATGCCACGCGGATTGCCGCGTCACATCTGTGAGGGGCAAATGTTTAGGGTATTTTTACCCCGCCATGTGGCCAAATCGGAGGGCGACACGTGTCAGCCCAAGGATAGTCCAAAGTGGACCATTCCCCGCTTGACACGTGTCATCCCAGATATTTGGGAAAATGTCGGCCTTCAGGCCCAAATCCCGAGAAAGCCGTAGATCGGCGCAGCCCACCAATGATTAGGGTTTGATACCCTAATCAGGGGCACAATTCCCAATGACCCTATAAATAGGGAGATTCCCCTCTTTTGGAGGGCAGGTTCACATTTTTAAGGTATTCATTGCAAACCGTCCCTTTGATAGAGACAACTGAGCTTGGAATCCAAGCAGATCCCCACCTTAATTTCCGCACCTTTTACTCTACTTCAAGTTACTAACTTGAGCGTTGGAGGCGGAGCACCATCCAACTGGTGTCTCCGTTAATTTTGCAGGTACAGAGCCGGCAGGATCAGTCTTCGAGTTGTAACTCTCCCGAGGGACAAAAAACCCCAAAACAGTGCTAGTACCTTCAATTCATTGAACTCTATTATGTTAACAATACTTTCAATTCTTAATCTCCTTTACCTTTATTCTTTCTTTTTATCCTGTTGGCATAACTTTACCTTTATAAAGAAAGTTTTGCAGCAATCGTTTGAAATATGACTATTTTATTATTTTAATGATAAACAATGTAACCGGTATATTTACATTATAATATGGACATAATTAGTCTTCTTATATATACAATGCAAATACAATTTTTGAAAATTTTTAATCCAACATAAAATTAATATATTTCAAGAAATTAAAAATAAAAATAAAAATTATATAAATATAAAAATTTGATGAATATAAAAAGTTGATAATACTATTTTATATTAAATATAAAGTATTATAATATATTACTTGGAGATTAATATGTCGATTATATAATCATTACTTGTATAACATTATTAATAGTCATTTCAAACGATCATTTGGCTATAAAACTTTCACTATATAACATGTACTTGCAGTTTTAATCATAAAATACTCGCATGATTCTTAGGGACTAATTGTTCAAATTCTACATGAATTACTTAACTAAGAAATTAATTTAAGGAAAAGGTCCTTTAGCGTTTAGACTCATCCTTACTCATTTGACACCCTAGTATTCCAATACAATTATGTATGTCCCTAGAATCCTAGATACATAGCTTCAATAAAGCCCTAATTATTAGCGTAATGGTATATCTTTGTAGATGATTATGTACGTACTGAGATTAAGACATGTAAAGTTGAAATCAGAAAATTAAAATGAACATGGAACAAGTCTAAAGTACTCACAGGAACATGTAAATTCCTGGCTTTTTGCTTAGCATCAGTAGTAGAGAAAATGGTGTAAACAAGAACGAAGGTACCGATGATCTTAACGGCCAAACCGGTGCTAGTACTGTATCCAGGTAACAACTTGTTCGCTCCTCCACCGTACTTGTCGTAGTAAAACACCGTGTAACGCCTTTACTAACGCTACTCCACGTATGGATCCGAAGCATTGAGCCACCATATACGACACTTCACGTAACAGTGTGATTTTTCGCGCTAGGAGCATCCCGAATGTCATCGCTGGGTTTATGTGCCCACCTAGTTGGATAAAACTTACCAATTATAATATTTTTTTTAAAAAAACCCTATAAAACACTCTTTTTGCACATTATTACCTTGTAATGTTTCTTTATAAAAATATATCGTCTAAATTATGGCTAATGAGGCCTACAACCAATGTAATGTCCATGCAACCCATTACCTCTAATTAGTAGTTACACTCACTTAGCCCCAACTACCACTAAATGCACCATTTGACATCGATTGCCCCTATTTTAGGGTTTTAATTAAGGGGTAAATTATCAAATATCGCATAGCGTGTAGAGTGGTTTTATTTCAAGTAATTTAGGTTAATTATGTGTAAGATCAATAAATATTGGCTCTATAACATAAATTTTGGATAGATTCTATCTTGGTAGTGTTATCAACAAAAAAAAGTTCAAATTATGTTTAAAAATTCTGCAATAATCATCCTTAAAATGACTACCACTATAATTAATTTTTATTGACGGATTTTTTTGTTGGTCAAATTTATTAAAAATGATTTTTCTTTTTTTAAAAGGAAAAATTGAAACTAATATTCTCAAAACTAGTCTTTTTACTTTCAACCTGGTTTACAGGTTAAATATTTTTTTAATTATTTTTTTCTTTAATCTTTATTTTTCCACCTCACCCCCTTCATTCATGCATGTCAACCACCATGACCATCCATCACCACCAAACTGACCACCTTTCCGTCTGAGATGCAATCCCGGCCCAGCCACGCCACCTGAGCCACCCCCACCCAAATCCCAAAGCCATCTTGAACAGCTACCATCCCCACCCCCTACCTTATCTCGACCGCCATCATAGCAACGCATAGAGAAATTGAAAAGAAGAAATCTCAACCGTCATTGATTCCGTTTGGGTCAAGCTCTGAGGTTTCGAAACAACAACCGCGTTTTGTAAGTAATTCTCAATTTTCGACGCCATTAAGATAACCACCGAACCACCTTCTGGAACCTTTAATCAAAACCGCTGGCTAATTCCGAATTCCGACAAAAATCCAGTGACTTCGTGATTTTCTCCACTCCTCTACAAACCTTAGAAAAAGTATTGAAGAAATTCCAGAAAGAAGTTTCTTTAGTAACGGAGTAATTAACAGAGCAACTAATGAAACCACCGTCAGTAATCGACTAATCGGGGAAGAAGGAAGGAGGGAGGGTGGCTGATTCTGACGTGCCGCTGGTCCGGTAGGGGAGGGAAGCTTCGACTAGCAGTAGGGGGAGGATGGGTAAAGTTTTTTTTTTCTAATTTCTTTGTATTTTTAAAAAACATTTTTTGAAAAACCAATCAGAAGGTGACACGTGACAGTCACCTTCTAAAACCGGTTTTAATTTTTAAAACCGGTAAAAGGCTTGTTTTGAAAATATGGGGTATTAAGGTGGGATTATTTCTGGAATACACAAAGGTAAGATTATTTTAAGAAGATGAGACAAAGGTGGGATTATTAAATTCAATTTTTCCTTTTTAAAATTCATTTTTTCGGAAATTAATTTTTAAAATTTTTGAAACATTTTTAATTAATTTTAGAAAAAAATATATAATTTTTATAAAAGAAAAATCTTTATTAATAAGTTTGACTAACAAAAAAATAAATAAAAAATCAATCAATAAGAATTAAGTATATGGGAGTCATTTTAAGGTTGACTACTGTAGAAACATATATAAGTTAGAGCGTGTTTGGTATTATTTTTTGTTTTCAATTTTCTATTTTTTTGAAAACAAAAACCCAAAAACAGGAAACAAGAAAAAGGAATTTCCACTTTTTTGTTGTCAGTTTTCAAAATTATCATGACTTTAACAAGTTTAACTAATTTTTTATTCATTATATGACATATATCACATTATTTTGAAAAATAAAATTCCAAAAAACAGAAAACCACAGCGATGTCAAACGAACGCTTAGTTATTTATTTAAAAATAAATAGTTACAAGATAGTTATTTGCAGAAAGAGTGTTTTATAAGGTATTTTCCCTCTAATTAACCTTTTGTTATCTAGTAATAATATGTTTGTATCCTATAGTTATTTTTAAACCATTCATGCACACATGCAAATAAAGACAAGAAAATTTGTTCACGTACGTAATCAAATTAAGAAAAGTTTAAGAGATATCAAATAAGGAACACTAATTTAAGCGTGCATGTAAACGAATAAAACTACATTAGTTACAATTAATATAGGTAGGCAAGGTAGCTTACCTGAAATACCCGCGGTGCAATGAACAAGGATGAAGATCATGCCACCAAAAGCCCAAGCTACGCCTAGAATTCCGACACATTCCAAGTTCAAGTGGATCTAATAATTTAACCAAAAACTCGTCGTTTCTTTCTGGCAATGAGCCTTGCTCAGGCATGTTGTCTTATATTTTCAACAAGGGGTTATACTATAAATGGTTTTTTGGACTAAGTATGTTAGAGTAGTCTTCATAATAGGTGTTTTGTGAATGATGGGAAATTAGTCCCACATTGGTAGAATAGAAGTTGGTTGTACAGGTTAGTCTATATAGCTTAATGTTGGGATGGAAGTCCCACATTGGTAGAATAGAAGAAGTTGTCTTGATCAATTCTATTTAAAATGTTGTTGGGAAGAAAATCCCACATTGGTTGAATAGAGGATGATAGCTTACTCTATTCTATTTAACTTAAAGTTGGGAAGAAACTCTCACATTGGTTAAATAGAAAAGTATAGCTTGGAGCTAGTCTATAAATTACTCTATTCTATTTAACTTTATGTTGGGAAGAAAATTCCCACATTGGTTAAATAGAAAGGTTTAGCTAGGAACTAGTCTATAAGTTTAATATTTGAAGCAAAATAAAATTTTATCGTGAGTCATGGTTATAACCATGGGCGCGGGCTTTGCCCGATCGGGTGTGAGTATAAACTTAGGAAAATAATATTTGCTCGCCTGATAGGGCTAAGGTAGCCCGATCGGACGCGAGAGCAAATTTATTTTCCGAAGTGTAGATGGACAGATCGGGCGAGCATTTCCCGGTCGGGCACGAGCCTAGTTAAAAGATTCGTCCGTTTAATTGCCCGACCGGGCGGGCTTGGCCCGATCGGGCGAGTGTCAACAGTCACTTTCTTACGGTTAAATTAATTATGATAATAATGACTTTTCATTAAAAATCAGATTATCTTAATTAATTATATTTAGGAAATAGTGACTCTTGGTTTAAAAGGCTATTCATTATATATAGTTAATTGCTCCAAAATTATAACTAACCTTTTTACTTTATCTTCTTCTTCCTTATCTATTCTTATTGTTCTTAAAGTGTTCTTAGGGAGTTCAATTACATTGTTTTAATTGTTCTCGAACTTAGGAAAATCCTGGGAGCATATTAACCGGTAACCCATAGCAATCATAGTGGGGGTTAAAATTGCTTTAAGGACAGTAGAAACACGTCTCTAATTCTTCATCCCCATAATTATTTTCTAACAAAGTAGAAAGAGGAAGTAGGGTATAAACTATAGATTATTATGATAAACTATAGATTGTATTTATATTAGTGTTGGACTCTATATTCAAAATAAAGGTAGAAAAGAAAAGAGAAAATACAAGTTTATCTTCATGATAACCAAAAAAGTGTTTATTGAGTAACATTTCTTCAAATAAGTCAAAACTTTTATTAAATTCGGGTCCTAGTAATTAATGTTGATTTATTTATGAAAATGTCAAGCTGATTGGGATATTTGATTGTTTTATTTACAATAATGCCACTAGATAAACGATTTTTGTTTATCATGAACATAAATTAGGGCTCTCTCGAAAAAAAAATTGAGAAGTTGAACATATATATATATATATATGATGAAATTGGACGTATATGATATAACAATGTAACATATTTTGCTAACATGCATATTGTTTCCTTTTACGCAAACTAATTCTTTATTATCTGTTTGTCATCTAGCTTAGCTATAAACTTCTTTATTCTTACTAGGTTTTTAGATTTTGCAGACTTTATGTGGATTCAGCTGGCCCAAATTCAACCTCTCCAAGTTTCTACTTCCTCTATTTTTTTTATAGGTGCAACATTTCATGCTTGTCGATACATGTTTTTAATCGTTAATATCTTTAATTTTCAACATATAAAAATTATAAACATTTGATATTAAAATTGTATAAGTTGAGACGAATTTAACAAGATCCCACATGACTATATTTTTACTTAAGTATAATCCGTCAAACCTAGTGAAAGCGAATATATGAATAGTGTAAAAGTCAAACTGTTACAACTATTAAAAAACGGAGGAAGTATATGAGATGGTCTAACAAAGTCCAGTTTGTAAAAAGTAATGTTTTCAAATCTTAAATGTTACTGCTGATCAAAAAGAAGATGTTGCTATTAGAAAGAAAGGTATAAAAATAATCTTGTACTGTGAAATAATGGAAAAGTGTCCTTAAAGAACAGTATTTGTTTTATGTTAACTCCTGTTTTACTTTTTAAATAGTACAAGTATTTGTAGGTTAACTCCTGTTTTGCCATAAAACAAAAGTTAAGTAAAACAAAACTTTTACTAATAGGACTTCTAAACTAAAACAATTGTCAAAACCCCCTCACGATTTACTACTTCTATGACTCAGGCACTCAGCTCACTTTGTATTTTCACTCAATTTTCGAAAACTTAATCACTTACAATTAACTTTAGTTAGAAAAACATGTAGCAATTCTAATTTTGGTTAATACACTTATTATTAGTGATAGATATTATATTTAGGAAACGCTGGGTATGCTGGAACCTATGTTACATCCACACTTCAAGTCCAATGGGCTCTCATGTGAGGGGCATGATAGAATATATAAATCGATCATGGACTTTAACCATCAACTTAAACTTTTTGTTGAGTTAGTGTTTTAATAATTAGCTTAATATGTCACATAAGATGCTCAAGCTACTTTATATATTGTGCTCCAATGATTAACAAGTTGCTTGAGATTTTTTTTTTTTTGTTATTGTTGTTGTTGAAAGCAGTCCTAAAAGGACATTAAATTTCATTTAATAAAGTCATAATCTAAAGAGGTTCCTTGACCAGTGGTAAGCCCCAAAATTCCTCTTTAATCGCTTATATTAATAGATCTCATCCTTATGATGGTCTTGATCAGTGTAGATGATTTCTCTTTTGTCTTCGAATGTTCTAATTTTTTGGTGGTGGTTCGTGCGACATTGAATAAGTTCTCAGATCAACGACTACAATTAATTGAATCAGGTTTTGTTCAATTCAAAAATTATCAAAATTCGCAAGGTCCCCTTGTAGAAGAAGGTTGCAGAGGACTGCGATTCAAGAGACGAGGGTATTCATCAATGTCAATTCTCACTCGCAATCGTAGTTTTACAGAATTAGAACTGTTATTTGATTCAATTTTCATTGTTTTTATCGGTTTTGATCTCTTTTGTAGATGTTTTTTGGCTTCTTATTAATGAATTGATCTTCCCTTCAAAAAAAAAGAAAAAAAAATTATACGACAGCTACAATGAACAATTAACGATAACGAAAACAGATTTAACTAAATCAAACAAAAATTAATCGGGAAAGGGCTAAGAAACCAAATACATAGATATACACTACAAAAATAAAAGGTTTTTAGCAACTAAGTTTGGCAACAAAATTTTAAAACGTTGCTAAATACCAAGGAAAATAATTATTTTCATTTCCTAATTAAAAGCGACATTTTATGCTCTACTTTTTAATAATTAATGGCTACGTGTTTTTGATAAAACAATTTGTCTTACTAGTTGTTACTAGATGGCATCATATTTTTGTCTTGTTGTCATATAGCAACAAACTATGATAACTGATATTTTATTTGCGTTGATTTAGAAACAAACAAAGGCAATGAATTTTTAAATTGTCGCCATTAGAAACAAGTCGTCTAAACTATTATTGCTAGGTGATAACATATTTTTTTATTTGTTGCCATTTAACAATGTCCGTTAATGACAACGAAATTTATTTGTTGCCGTTGAAGATACTCTTTTTATTATTTGTTGCTATAATGACATCAAATTCTAGTTTATTGCCATTGGAAACAAGTTGTGTTACACTTTGTTGTCAACCATATGTAGGCCACTTTTATATTTGTTGCCATTAGAGATGCTATTCTTATGATTTGTTGCTATAATAACATCAAATAGAGACGGATTTCAACTCTGTCTCTAATTTAGAGATGGATTTTTAATTTCTCCCTAATTTAGAGACAAATTTTTCAATTTGTCTCTAATCTTTCGTTCACTTATTATCAATTATGTGCATAGAAGTAAAAAAATAGTACTTGATATAGTTGGTAAGAGTTTCACTATGTGATATTGAGGTCACAGGTTTGACTCCTACCAACTGCGATTCTTGAGACTGGAGATTCAAGAGCCTTACATGCAAAGTCTTACAAGTTGACCCAAGTGAGGTTTTGGATTAGTAAATGGATCCGGTTGAACCGAATAGCTAATAAAGATCAGGTTTATGTCTCGTAGTGTTGATTACAACCAATACTAATGATTTGTTGCTATTTTAAGGAACCAACATTAATAATTTGTTGCTACTTTTAGCAACAACCAATGGTAATCTGTTGCCAAAGTTGGCAACAAATGCACTAAGAACAGCAACGATCATGGAAACTATATTTAAATGCATGCAATATTGCAATAAAATTGTTTTGCAACTGGTAGCCAAAATCCCATGGCAACAAGCCTTTTAGCAACAACAAATTTTCATTTCCAACTCGTTGCTAACTAGAGTTAGCAACGGATTTTTGGTAAATAACAACAAATTTTAGTTGTTGCTATATTGACTTCGGCACTAACACAATTAACTTTTGACCTCTTCCCCCACTAACACGCAACCATCCCCTTCCCCAACCTCTTCCCCACTAACATTTAGATGGGCAAGTAAGGCTCGGATCTCAAGTAACTATAGTTTAATCAATTATTATATTCAAGCAATTACTATGCAAGTAACCAATTTAAATATTGAATATTGTTAACTAATAAACTTAATAGCACACTAAATCTAAATAATAAGAGAATTCAATTGATAAAAACATCCAAGATCAAGAATCATCACGAATATAATCAATGCAATAGTCATTCTACCCCGACCCTAACATATAATTCAATTGACAAGAGGAAAAACAATCCCTAGAAAATACCAAAGGTCTTTCTCGAGTTACCAATGACTTTCTAATCACAATCAATCTTACTTTCATGGAATCATGCAAATTAAAGACATTAAGCACACTACTTAGCTTCCTAATCATTCATTCTATTACTCTTGTGAAGAACTTCAAACCCTAAATAATTATTCTATGTAAACCTGTTAAAAACTCAACTCTCGTTGCATTAAAAAAAATGGATTAATAACAATATTAATTATCTCTAATATAAGCTAGTATTAATTGGTATATGTACAATCAATTAAGCAGGTCAATTGCAATTAATATTAGGGACTTTAAATAATTAATTCATGCATCAAACATATTGGGTTCCGCTAGACCATAAAATATGGAAACTACTCACACATAATAATAAAAACAATAACAAGAATTAAAGAAAACATAATTAACAATTAAACTAATTAAATAGAATAAAAAAATACCGAATCTTGAATTAAGAGAGATAAACGATGAATCTTCAGTGCACAAATCTTAAATTACAATGGAAATAAAGTGTAGAGAGAAAACTAGGGTTCTAAAATAATAAATAATGAAATAATAAAGCTAACGAGTATTTATAATAAATCTAAAAGATAAGATAAAATAAGGAAAGTAAACAAATTTAAACCGCCTCTATTCGTCCAGGCTGAGTGTGTTGCACACAGCATGCACGTGCCTCTTCATATTGTAGATTCAGCAGCTAAGATTCACAACTTTCCAACGAGACATAGGAGTATAGAATTCCGACATGAGCGTGTCTCCTTCAATGGCACAAATCTCAATAACCTCATTTTGGCATGGGCGTGCCTTACTAGGCACATCATACCCAATGGTGAATAGGCATGCTTGCATTGATTATGGGTGTCCTCCATTAGCGCCGCTCTCCTTCTCTTTCCTTTCTCTCTCTTTCCTCCGCTTTTCCTCCATTCTCCTTGTCTTTCCTCTTCTCTTCTCCATCTCTTTCCTCTTCTCTTCCCTACTTCTCCTTCTCTTTCTCTTTCTCTTTCCTCTTCTGATCTGTCCCAAAAAGTTCCGGCAACTTTGGTGGTTTGAACGAGTCCGGTTTCTTTCCTCTTCTTTTCTTGCAAATTTCTGGCAACGTCTGTGGTGTAGTCAAGTCCGGAAACTTCTCCCTCACAATCCCTATTTCTCTTGGTTCGATGCTTCGGTGGTGGTACGGTGTTAAACAAGTTAATGGTTTTTAAGGTCAAATTCAACCATGAAAACTCTAGCTCTAGGCAATTCATGGTTGAATTTGGCCTTATTAAACAAAATTCGAGGTGAAATTCAAAGTCAATTCGGGGTTTGGTATGTTTTTGTGATTTTTGTGGTTTGTTTTTTTTAGGTTTGATTTGATGTTAGTTTTTCGGGTTGATTTGATTTTGGTTAGATTTTTGTGGTTCATTGAATTCGAATGTTGATTTTTTTTTTTTGTTATTTTTGGGTTTGACATTCGTTAATTTTAGTGGGTTTAATTTTGTTTGATTTTCATGTTCGAATTTTCGTTAATTTTGTTTAGGGTGGGGTTATCAACTTTTGTGCAATGGTGGCTGGTTGGGGTTTTCGGGGTGAAGTGATAGGAATCTGTGGTGCTTGGTGGGATTTATGTGGTGGCTGGAGTTTTTGTGGTGGCTGGTGGAGTTCCCTAGAGTGGATTTGGTGTTTTTGTGGTCACTGGGTGGTGTATTCGGGGTGGCTGGTGGTGTTTTAGGGTGGGCAGTGGTGGTGGGTAAAGGTGGTTTGCGTGGGAAGTGGTGGTGGGGCTGGCTGTGAAGTACAGGAAGTGGGTGCTTTTTTTCTTTTTTTTTGGTTTTTTATTTAAACTTTTAGCAACCGCGTTTTTCAAATTTGCGACCGCTTCTAAAACTAGTCGCAATTATTAATATTTGCGACCATTTTCCATGCGGTCATTGAAAATAATAAAAACGGTCGCAATAAATTTGCGACCGTCAACCAGTCGTAATAATGTATTTTTGGACCAAGTGTATAACGACCATCATGTTACGACCGTTGACGGTTGCAATTATTTTTAGCGATCGTTTTTGCTATTTGCAACAACTGTCAAAGGCGGTCGCAAAAACCTTCATTTTTATGATCAAGATCTGTAACTTCGTAGAACCTTCAAATTAGCCTTGTTAATCATGCAATTCATTAGAAACAACAAAACTGCCCATAAATGCATCATATGATCATAACCAAGCCAAATCAAGCTAAGAGGGTGGTCATTAGATGACCAATGACCAGATCATGAGGAGAGAGAAAGAAGTTTTTTTATTAAAAAAATGGAAGAAATAAAAATAGGGATAAGAGAAGTTGATGACCGGGTCTTTGTAATGACTAAATTAAAAGTTTGGTCATGAATATATTAATGGACAAGTAGCTACATTCTATTGGACCAAGGAAATGCTATTTGCATGTACTAGGCAACAAATAAAAAGCACTTCCACAGTTCCACACATGCAATTCCCTCAACGGCTTTTCTTGAATTATTATCGTTGCAAATTTTTGCAACGGTAATAATTTGAAAAATACAAATATAAAAAAAAAAAATCACCAACGTCTTTCTTTTTTCTCTATAAAAAGAGACCAATATTGAGGTATTTTTGAACAACTTCTCATTAAGCTCAATTCCTTCATTTAGCTCAATTCTTTCCTTTAAAGTAATTTATTTCTTATCTACAAAATCCAAAAAACTATTGAATATGGATAAATCCAATAGGAAAAAAAATCCTTCAAAATCGAAAAAAAATTCAAATACTCAACCTTCATTTTCTGATTATCAAATAGATCTCAACTCCCAAGTGGAACCAAACTCACAATTTTTTCCACAGTTTCCAATTATGGAATGAATAACATCAATTTCACAAATCCAAGTTCTATCTCACAATTATTCCCTTTACAACCACAACAAAATCTTAACTTCTCCTATTCTCAAAATGTTCTTCCATCTGAAGGACACTCACCTTTTCAAAATTGTCAATTTGCTAAAAATGAAACATCCTTCCCTATGTCACAACACTTTCACATGTCAGAAGGTGAAGGTGCAACTTCAAATTTTAATTGGTCATATAGATCAACTGCTGCGTCTGATGACGTGTTATCGTACTATCGTGTATTATTATTACTTAACGAGGTTTTAAATTAAGTGTTCATGTTTTTTTAATTTGCGCTTCAATAATACATCATTGATTATAATTAGTGTATAATTATCCAAAATTTAATTGTAGAAAGGAATATAAAAGTAGGTCTGTTATTCAAGTTGATAATAATCACAATTATTAAGGATTAAGTAAGCAGCTATAATTTCATAATCAATTAATTATATCGATGATTCTTTATATTTATCATTTTTTAAGCATTTTAAATTTTGATTATATGTAACAATTATAGGAATTATTATTTTTTTAACAATAATTTTAAATTATATGATGGGATAGAAGAGAGAGAATATATGGTGGGGTATAGTAAAAGTAGGAGAAAAAAAATCATAACCAAAGTTATTTTTGGCAACCATTGGGAGTCTTTAATCATGCTTGGTCATGTGACTTGGTCATGGATGAGTGGAAAGAGAAAAAAATTATATAATAAACCATGACCAAGAATTTTGGGTCATCCATTGGGTATACTCTAAAATAAGTTATGACAACTAATCTACACTCAAAAACTACTACCTTAAAGGGCTATAAAAACACGTACAATACATGACTAATCAGTTATTATTTGCTGGATTTTGGATTTTTACTTTGGGTTGGTTTTGGACCATGATGGTTCTAAGTTCTAACTTGTACAGAGTATCTGCTATGGTTTGACTTTAACGGATTTATTGACTTTGGGATTTTAAATTTTGGATGGTTTATTAAAAATGGTTTGAGTTAGACTTCCACTGTGTTTGTTTTGATAAAAGCCTTAGGCATCATCATGGTAGTAGTAAATACCTTAGTTATTTCCTAAAATGGATGTTATTTTTATTTTTTTTTGACAGGGAAGAAATTTATTTAAGGGTAAAAAAGGAAATCAAAAATATATAAAATTCTAAGGTTGTTACATCTTACATATATGAAATATAATCATATAATACTCTCGTTTTATTAGTATGTAGTATAATTGTATTTCAAAGGCAAGTCTAAGGTGATTAAAGGGCAAGTCGAGCATGGTTTGGGCCTGGCCAAGGCAACAAAATCAGCCCGCTTTATCGAGCCGGACCAAGTTTCGAGTTGAAAATTGCTTCCCAAACTCGTAAAACAAGCTAGTAGATCAAGCTTTTTCAGACCGGGCTAAAAAAATTAACTAAAAATCATAAAAATGCATGGCCAAGCCTGTCCACTAAATAAAAATTCGGACTGGGATGGGCCCAACCTGACTAGGGACTGAAAAAATCTGCCCAAAGCCTGCAAGCCTGAGTTTGGTCAGCTTTAATATTAGGTGCATCCAGATATCTAAGTGTGGTTGGGGAGGGGGGAGGGGGGAAGGGGGGGGTGGGAGATTGTTTTAGATTTGTACTAGGTGGGACTGGATTTAGGATGGATTTAAATCTATATCAGTGATGGGATAAGAATGATATGTTAGGTTGGGATGGACATGGGAACTTGGGAAGGCATGCATCCGCACTACCCGTTCCTTGTTGTGGCATTAATACTTACACTATCCATTACAGCCAAACGGTACTTGTGTGAACACATAGAGACAAATTGAATCCTAGCTAACATTTATTATCATTCTCTTAATGTCGTATTCATTAACTTTATATTAGACATGCATTTCACACAACTATCTTCAAACGCTTACAAATGGAAATTATGGTTCTCTTTGGTGGTTTTGGATACTCGACTAATAAATATAAAATGTAATATTTGACAGAAAACTAATAAGTAATTGGGCTTCGATATAAGGTAAGTAGATTAA
Organism: Chenopodium album; assembly: GCF_948465745.1. NCBI lineage: Eukaryota > Viridiplantae > Streptophyta > Magnoliopsida > Caryophyllales > Amaranthaceae > Chenopodium > Chenopodium album. The sequence continues at coordinate 22,120,215 of NC_137846.1, read as the reverse complement.
CACTATGTGTGGATAACAATAGCTAGTGAAGGGAAAGGGGGGAAGGAAAAGGAGGAATGGGAAAGGGAGAAAGAGGGTGATATTATGTTTTCCTTTCAGATCTCTCTACAATAAAGGGATTTGTTTTATTTAAAGGGGATGGAAAACGGATCCTTTGAATTTCCTCTCATTCCCTCAAAACATTAAATATCCAAATCGAGGAGAATACATCCCTGCCATTCTCTTTTCTGCCTTTCCCTTCATTTCTCTCTATCCAAACATAGTGTAAATGTATTACTTAGCCTGGCCAAATCCCTACAAGTTAACAAACTGGTTTGAGCAATCTGAATAGGCTAGACACTTTAGGAGTTGTGGGAAAGATTAGGAAATCTATTTCCTAATCTTTCCCTAACAGGGATTAACTTCGTAAGAGGTTGGAAGGGGATCTTCTTTTCATTAAATAAGCTTAGCTTTCTAACAAGAATTAGACATGACATAAACATTTACTTCCCCTATTTGGGAAATGTTGCACCATTATTTTCACATTGGACACTTCACAATTTCACTTGATCTCTTCAACGACATATATATTGTGATTATTCATATAGAAAAACAAACTCACGGGGTCTTATTAGATTCGTCTCAATATATAATTTTACTCTTATATAACTAAAGATGTTTAAGCTAAGGTCGATTGAAAATGGCATTGGATGCGTAAATCCGTGATGGTGTAATAATAGATGAACAGAAGAAATATTATAATCCCTCCGTTTCATAATGTTAGTCCCGTATGGAATCAATCACATAAAATAAGAAAACAAATATATTTGGAATCTAACATTAAAGTACAATATATTTCATAATTAGTTTACCTTATTTAATTTTTTTGATTTTTCATTAGGAAAGCACAAGTCATAATTGTATAATTTAAGGTAAAAATTTCCTTACTTAAAGTCATGTCATCAATCCACAATCAATTAATTCCAAAAAAAATCAAGTTATAAATGAAACATATTCAATATGAGTAGATCTTTTTTAAAAGCCCAAAATAATATATGGGACTAACATTATGAAATGGAGGGAGTACTAATTTTGTTCAATTATTTACCTATTCAACATCCTAAATAACTACTACTTCCGTTTTTATTTGCAATATTTTCCATACATGGATACTACAAATAATTTGCAACAATGGTTTTGTTTTTTTTTTCCCCCCGCTTTTTACTTATTAATTATTTGCAATATTTACCATAAATAGATACTACAAATAATTTGCAACAATAGTTTTTTTTCCTCTTTTTAATTGTTATATCTTTCTATCTCTTTCCTCACCACATACATGCATCATTTTTTTTTCTCTTTCTATTTATCACTCACTAGCAAATTTCACCTAAAAGATGTTGATAATTAAATGTCACAATGTTGCAATTAAATTAAAACAGATGTAATAATAAAAAACTCTCGCTTTCCCATTCATCCAAATTTCCTCACCCGACGCGAACACACCATAAGGTAGAACACGTTGTTGTCAATATATTACTTGGCCTCTCTAATAATTTGCCTATTTATATAGCTTAAGCCTAAGGATCAACCTAAAGAAGTCAATCATGTAACCTCATCATTCATGTAAAAGAAAGTCCTAATATCCAAAGACAAGTGCATAACAACCACCATATTTGGTAGATAATATAAGCCCACAAGTAATAATAGAATACTTCATCCGTTTTTTAATACTTGTAACACTTTTCTAAAATGGAAATATTACAATACTTACAACACACTATAAATGGAAAGTTATATTAGAGAAAATATATACTATTTCCCTTATTTAAAGCACATGACCCACTAAATTACACTCCTAACATCCACTCACCTCATTTTAAAGTGTATTATATCATATGAACCCCACATTTTTTAAATACCATGAAAAAGTGTGTGTTGCAACTATACAAAAACAGACAAAGTATGTTTTAACAATAAGTCTCTTTAGTCCTCTCTTTTAATGTTGCATCATTGCACCAATAATTGGATTAATTCATCAATATGATTTGTTTTCTAAGTGACATGATAGCTAGAACTCTACAAAGTTGGAGTTTTTCTACTGACATTATCAAATCTCATCTTCTATGGGTTTATCTTTTTGCTGTCGGCATCACTATACTAGTAATACATGGTCCAATATAAGGCGACAAACCCGCTACGTACGTACGCTAGAGGGCGGGATGCTGCGGCCAAACAATGCCCATGTTGTAATAGAAACATAGTACTGCTAGTCTGCTAGAACTAGCTTGTGCTTTAGGAGTCCAACGTTAGCAACAGTTTACTTAGCATATGGAAATGCCGACCAATCGGCAACTAGTGTAATCACACCAAGAAAATGAAAGGATATCTAACATCTTTTTCGTAGGGTCAAGGGTATGTATTTAAAATCGTTTTCATAGTAAGGTCAAGTACATTTTATTAATTAGGTTTTGTAGACACCTGATTGTATCTCCCCAAAAACCAAATTCAGTGATGAATATTTTTCATGTCATTGATTATCGAACAAGGTGAAATGTGAAAGAGTTTCGTAATGCGCCTGTTTTTAATAAAAATATTTCTTTTCGTAACTTATTTTATGGAAAATGTCCAGTCAAATTTAATTTGGTCCATGATGTGGGTCAATAATAGTGTAGTTTGATGGGCCTCGAAAAAGAGCTTTCCAGCGATAAATTATAAGCCCAATTCCAATGAATAATGAGAAAAGTATGGCCAAAATACTAAATTGCACCTAAAATGATTTTATATGGCCCAAATATCAAGTAGAGGGCCCATTAATTATTATTCCTAAAGTTATTAGGAATTAGTTTAATCTTCTAGAATAATCTAGAAGGTTATTTTAAATTCTAATGGAATTAGGATTAATAATTATACTTTTATTTAGAAAAGATAAAAGAATTTAATTTGAAATAAAACGAGTGTTTTAAAAGATAAAGCTAATTTTAATTAAGATAATTATGGAGTCTAATCACCTAATTATATTGGAAAAAGGACTTCGTACAGGATTTTATCATAATCGCGCCATCGCGCTGCGAAGAGCCTATCGCATCGCAACAGGGTCTGTCGCGTGGCGATAGCTCTATCCTATCGCGATAGGGGCTGTTTTACTTCGAGTCAAATTCTACTTTTTTCTAATCGTTTCCGGATATTTTTCTCTATAAATAGAGTCGTATTTCCCCGTTTTAATCATCAACAATCATCTAATTCTTTCTCTCTTTAAGCAAAAACTTATTCTTTCCTTCTCTCTCTTGATTTCTAAGCCTGGCCTTTTTAAAATACAATACCGCATTCACGAGTCTTAGACATACATAGCCAAGCTCGAAATTGTGTTCGCCCTAGACGTGAAAGGTTGATAGTTTCTGAGGGTTTGGTCCTAAATCTGTATTTCAATTATTTAAATTAATTGTTTGATTTAATATTTTTATTGAAGTTGCTAACATGTGTATTGTTTTGATAGAAAGAGATACGAGGCAACAAAGTAAGTAATTTTATTGTTTTATTTTGTATAAAGCATGTTTAGATTATTTTAATTCCTAGTGTCATGTTAGGACGTTATTTATTGCTTTCTAGTATCATACTTAGGTTGCTTTCTATTTCTTCTATCATGCTAGTATCATGTTAGGGTTAAAGGTTTGATCTTTATTATTTAGTAACATGCTAGGATTTGTAATTAATCTTGTTAATATCATGCCTAAGATCTTGCTAATAATATTATTATGCTTTATTGAGATTATTATGATGATGATGATGATGATGATGATGATTTGTTGTATTAATAATTTTTATGTTGCTTGATATTATTGTTATTGCTTGATCACGCCCTCTCTTGCGAGTTTAAAGGGTGTACTTGAAATTATGTTTAATAAGATAGTTAATAATTTTATTTAGGCTAATGTGATTTTAATTCAAGTGATCGCCAATAATAGAATTATTTTTGTGCATTAATAATCAACCAACATAGATTAAACAGGTTTAAGGTTAATATATTGATTGTATGTTAGTCGGAAAGCGCACATGAGTATGAGAAAAATAAAGTAGAGGCCTATTTAGGGCAAGTTCAATCTCTTTTAGGTTGGATTTGTACCTTCATCCCCTAACATCCAGTCATGGTTCAGGACCACTATGGAGTTAGCGATCTCATGGATCGTGAACGGGTGTAACCTTCACCCTGTGAACGGTTTACAAGTTCCTAAAACTTGTTGGCGACTCTTTTGCTCTACCTTCTTTCCCTTTAGACGCCACCACGCTTAAGTGTGTAATCACAGTGGGGCTCAAGTGTGGGATGCTTGAAATTTTCCCTACGGGTTTGGATGAACTTTTTGTTTTTGGACATTGAAGTACTCTTCAAGCCTCACGATAGATGTATAGATAATGGTAGACCGGATGATTAATCTATGATAGCCACACAAAGAAAGATACAAATTGAAGATGAGACTTCCTAACTCAACACATTTCATGAGTTCTTCTCTAGTTTTGAGAGCGAATCAAGCTACTTATTGTAAACAGACTTAAGAGATTAAGATTTTTTTGAAGTCGTGCATGAAAGTAGAAAAGAGAGAGTTTGAAAAAATTCGATACTACCTCCATTAAATTTTAATTACAACTTTAGTTACTAAAGTTAACGGAGGTAGTATTTCGAATTGCAATAATGGTGAAAAAGAAAAATCGGAGCCTTATACGAAGTATATAGTCAAACTTGCTAGCAGTTTAGGAAAGTGGCACGGTTGACTAGGTGCATGATAGCATGAGTAGACACCAAATTACTACTCCCCAAATCTATAATATTATTAAAACTCAAAGGGACAACATAATACCACTATGTGTCACCGTTCCTTTCGTATGACTTGGCGCCACATGAGCACTATGTTTCATCATTCATTACTCTTAAAACTCTTTATATGTGTTATCTTTGTACTTAATATTTCCATAGAATATAACTTCTAAATAATTACACATTAAGACATTAATCACACAGTAATGGTTTGTTGGTTACTTGGATGCTAACTTTTTAGATTCCATATAAAGTACTCAGTAATAATTACATATGTTATTACTATTTATATTCAGTTTTAATCAATTTACAACTTTATTGTGATCCGAGGCATCGTCCGGACCAGTAACTAGTTAAAGTTTGCTGGTTAGACGTACATCACCACTCAATTTGGTTCGCCGCTCAGTTTTCATTCGAGTTGAGCAACAAATCCACAAATTTCCTAAGTTATTATTATTATTATTATTATTATTATTTTATTATTATTATGAAATTTAGTATTTAATTTCAGTTAAATTAATTATTGTTCATTTCATTTCAGTTCAGCACCAAAAGAACAGGGCCAAAATGGTGGCGTTACACACCAATTTGTTATTTTATTTCACTTTAAATCCTAAATCCTTCACTCTACTAGAAAATCCGTCCTTTATGGACGCTTTTAAAGCTATTTTTCGACGCAAAAAGCGTCAAAAATTTTCTTCTCAACGCTTTATGCGTCATAAAAAAACGTCGCGACTCTTGACGGTTTATTTTGTCTAAATTTTTATACGAAGCGTCGAAATAGGCTATAGTTGGCACACTTACTCAACTTTTTGACGCATTTTTGTGTCTAAAATCCTAAAATTGATGACGCTTTATTGTGTCTAGAGTTTCAGATATTTAATGTTTAATATTTTTACGACGTTTTTTTTGTCTATATTTTCTATGTTGGGGATGCTTTTTCTTGTCCATATTCTTTACAAAAAATATCTAGAATATATGTACCAATTCAAAAAACATATTTCACACTAAAAAGTTATTACTAGCTTAGTATTACAAAATATAAATATATACCAAAATATTAGGCCAAACTTTTTTTTTATTGCACATAAATATATTATAGTTTATGTACAATATCTCATAGTAATGAGTTTTCTATTACAACAAATAAAATGCCATTTTATAGTTCATTCATGACTAGTTGGAGAGGAACAAATCTGCTCATTTCTTCTCAAAAAATCTTCAATCAATCTCCAATTTAGCTGCTCCTTATTATGCTAGCAAGAGGGCATAAAGCAAAGTTCAAATTGTGACCAATAACTGCTGTAATCTTCAATCGAATCTCCAATTTAGATGCTCCTTAATTTTCTCATTTCAATCCCCGGATCCTGGGGTAGAAACTTTTGAATAGTTACATTACAATACTACTACAAATTATTATAATGCAAAATATATCAACCTTGAACTAAAGAAGCACCAAAAAGTGATTGTGTTGGGAACATCACATCAGTTTTAATTGGAACACTCGGATACTACCAAAAAGTGATTATTTATGCACATCACATCGCTTTTTTTATGCACTACTGAACTCTACAAAATCAATTTGGAATACTCAGATACTAGCAAAATCAAACCAGAGTTGCTTGTATGCTATAAGTTGTAAGTCAATTTAGTCACAGAGACAAACTTAATAAATACTGCACTTATGCTTTCTTCCTAATATGATTTAATACTAGAATTTGTTTCACAAAAAGATAAAGCTCCCAATCAAACAACACAAAGATCGATCTAACATACAACAAATGCAACTTACCATAGTTCTTCAGCAAGGTAGAGTTTGCTGCCTGAAATTCTAAGTTAGAAACCAGCCTCTGAGTTAGAAAAATCCTTAAGAGTTGATATAGCAGCGAGTAATAGTGTCGTTCTCAAGATGTAATACTGATGGCATGTCCATCAAATCACAGTATCTAACAAAAAGATGCATTCAATTATTTAAATTGAAGAAAGAAATTGGAAAAAAAAAAGGAAACATTTTAACAAAGTGTATCATCATCCAAGGCAATTAATGAAGTGACATAGGATTCCTTAAAATAACTCAAAACTACACTAGAGTAAGTTGAAAGTAGAAAATTTCACCACCATAATGAAATGTTAAAACAGGAATAAGACACTTATGCTTCAAATATCTCTAGATGTGACGAAACTTTTGCTCTGGAATTCTTCTGATTCACAATCTGCAAGAAACTCAGCATCTATAGTAGAATATGTAGAAGCATATTAAACAGTGCATAATAATTACAATGAACAAATGCAACATGTTAAGAGAGGGGAGCTAGGGGGATAAGAGAGGGAAAATTGCAGTTTCACACTTGAAAAGGCTAGACTCTCATATCCAAGTCTGAGCAACATAAGTATATATGCTATATTCAACGGAATAAGAGATTCTACGGCTGAAGATCTCTTACCTTTTCTAGGAACCAAACAATATAATACAGAGAAAAGGCACCCACTATATTCAATGATCCCTATACTCTATCTATCTAATAATGCTGGAGATTTTGCATAATGCTAGAGATTTTGCAAGACTCAGATTCATTATTTGGACAAAAATACACAGAAACAAAGATGATTAAGACTAATTCCGATAAGTTTAGACTATATGTATAAAAGTCATAATCATACAAACACTTCGTATTAGGCCCTTTATCACAGAGACGGAATTGACATGATTGAAAAATAAAACTCTAAAACAATCTAGAAGATATAATTTAAAAAAAAAAAATGATTCATGTATGAAAGGTAAGGTTGTATCTGAGTACTATCGGCAAAGAGAGGGATGACAACAAGTACAATTGGAGTGGGTAGAGAAGTTATATTCATATGTTTTAGAGCGTACATGCATCCTATTAATATATACTCCAACTATGTATACTAGTCTCGAAAATCAAATAATAAACACCCAAAGAAATAGATGCAACCTAACATGAGAGATATGGAGATCCAATTATAAAAGGAAGTTAAATGCAAGAATATCTAGAATCCATACTCCATGCTCATAAGGTCAGAAGCCTTATTGATTAATATCTTACCTACTTAAGATCGAACTAAGAATGTGATCGACACAAATACCAAGAGCAACAATCAAGGTACTAACTTTTTGTGTCAACCTCTAATCATATTAAAAAGATTTAAGATAAAAATTAACAATAACATTAAGTTTATTTCTACAAGACCACTAATATGAGTAAATGCTAAAGCCCAATAACAAAAAGAGCATTAAAAGTTTAATACATGTTATGAGAAATGATAAGAGACAAGCCTTACTTATCTTAAACTTGTATACATTAAATTAAATTTCCACATCTAATCAGCCATACACACTAGTAAGTAATACTTACATGCAACCAATGGATCAGTATATCTACTACATATACACTACAACTAATATCAACATTAGCATCTTCATATACAAAAGGACTCAAATATACAGATTATTGTATACAGAAAAGCACTCAAATTTCAATTGCAAGAAATGTTACCACTAGTAGTAACTCTAATTTATCTAATAACACAGCACATGAAGAGACATGAAGAGACAAGAAGTGAAAATATGAAAGATTCAATGGGCAATCTAGAGATAATTTACCAATCCAATCAACCAATTACTTTGGTCCTGCTATGATTTATTACTACTTGGCAAAGAAATAGAATCAATAACATTTCAATATGGTCTAGTTATGGTCCTAATTCTAAAGAAATGGACTTACCCAGGCAAACGTTGTGGGTATTATCAAATGAATTGTGAAGAGGCCTTTACCTGAAGACAAAATTTGAGCCCTTTTGTAAAGTCTATAAAATAAATTACCAACAAAATTCTCAATTCACCAAAACAAACAAACTTAAACCAAAATGAATAGAATTCAGAAATTACATTCTCAAATAATAGAAAAAAAATATATATACATATACGAGAAGTAAGTAGATGCGAGAAATTACTCAAAAGTAATGGTGATAATGAGTGACATTTGGGTCCGTATGTGAACAATTGATTGTTTATTTTTTTTGTAGCTGCTGTTGTGTAACACCCCCAAATCTCCCTCTACGGAATTACTAGTATAATACGTATAATTATATCGTAGAGATAGACTTAGGCGTATTACCGCCGCGTGATTACGCAAGGCTACTCAACTTACTAACAAAACCATACTTTGCAGCGGAAACTTCGAAACTCTCCTTTATTAATTATAACTATGAATAGAAACCAATGTTATGAGTACTCAAAAATAGATACAAAGACCAAGATTCCTAACTTAGTGAAACCAATCCCGGGACTCCAACGCATCAATTTATTCACTCCACCTGAAATAATACTGCTTACCATTACGGTAAACAGGGCGAACCAAAACAAATAAGAAGTACGGGTTAGCAAATATGCTAAGTACGGTAAGTGCAAGATAATTAAATTCAATTTATTTGCAAACATGCTTTTGAAATCAATTCCAATAATTATTCCAATAATTCCAAACTCATGAGTCAAAACCAATTCTCAATATTCAAATCCCAATAATCAATAAAACCAATTCCAATTATTTTAAAACCAATTAAACCAATTTAACCAATTCCTCTCCCAAGTGTGCACACCCCCCAAGCTAGTCTCCTTATGTTACAAGGCTATTCTTGAGGAAAGACCCGGTCATATAAAGTCCAAGGCCTTATCAAAATACCAAATCCGCATAGTGGGATTACTAACATGCTTATAAAGCATAAATAATAATTTTAATTCAATGATTAAATAAATCCTCCTTAAATCCAATAATTCCAACCTTTAATAATAATAATTCAAACTCCCTTTTTTTTTTATAAATCCAACAAGCTTTCAAAACCAATCCTTTTTAAACATGAATAATAAATTAATTAATCAAAACATGTTACAAAAATCAATACTCCAATTTAATTATTAAAACCAATCTTTTAAACATACTTTTATTTCATAAACCATAATTCAAGTCAATTTAATTCAATCACCATAAAATCATTCAAACATGCTCATTCAAATCGATCACTTTCAAGGTATCTAGCCACCTAACGTTCCTTGATCCTTGCTTAGCCAAAAATACTTCAAAAGAACTCTCAAGTAGCTTGATCAAAAACACCCTACAAATAAATATAACCTTAATTAATATAAGGTTAACAAATAATCACAACAATGAAATTAAAAACCCCCAACTATATGTACATGGACCTTTTAAATTAATTTTCATAAACATCATTAAAAATCTAATTTATATAATTAAAACTACTCATAATAATTTTTATAAATCCCCCATAATAATAATAATAATAATTGAATAAGAGAAGAGAAAGAGAAAAGATAAGAAACCAAGGAAAAGAGAAGAATTGGATTTTCGTTGGAAAGAATAGGCAGAACTTGCAGAGGCTATAACTCCTTTGATATAACTCCGAATTGGGTGATTCTTGAGCCTAACCTCAAGGATTTTTCGAGAGGAACAATCTTCTGTGAAACAGCAATACCCCAAAAATTGACCAGAAGTGCCCGAAAATTGGCTTCAAAGATAAACGGGATGATTTGTGTAAAAAGAGGAGAAGAAAAGAAGAGAATTGGTGTGAAGAATGTGAGGGGTATGGAGGGGTATTTATAGGCTAGCTCATGCAAGAATTATGGTAAGAGAATTTGGGAAGAATTATGGTAAGTAGGGTTTAAGGGATTACTTGGAGAAGTGAGTAAAGATTTAAGGAAAGTTTTGATATTGAAGAGATTGTGTATAATTGAATATGGAAGGTATGATTGTCATGAAAAATATTAAGGAAATTGGAATTACTTGGGGAATAATTAAGAAAAATAGATGGCAAGAAAATATAATGATTGGATACTAAAAAGATGGAGAATTAGATTTAAGGAAAATAGGAGATTTTAAGGAGATAATTAAAAATACAATTTACCAAAAAAATATTTTTCCCAAAATCTACATGGGATGGCCGAAATTTTTGAGCTTTCCTAAGCTCATATTTTCAGCCCTCCTATTTAGTACTTTAGGAAATTATTTTTGCTAGTTTTAAAGAATTAAAATAATTGTGTAAATAATATTTATTGTAATAAATAATTAAATAATAAAATACCAAATATTCACCAAATAATTTAACTAATAAAATCAGATTTTCTCTTAGGAAAATCCGAAATTTATTAGCCAAATAAATGGGATTTTCGGACTTATTAAAATAATAATAAGATATAGCTTTTGCCTTAATTAAAATATCCAAAATATATAAATAATCCGGTTTTTAAAATAGGATAAATGGATAATAAATCTTATCCAAAATAATAATTTATTTTTTAAAATACTTTTGGCGCCAAAATTCAAATATCGTTTTGGCTCCAAGATTTAAATAGTAAGTTAAATTACTAAAATACCCTTTTTAGAAAATAATAATTAATTAATTAGGAAAATACGTATAAAAATACGGGGTATTACATGTTGTCAAAGAGACTTCACAATCACAGCTTTCATTATCCCTTCTTCCTCCATGATAAATTAAGAAAATATCAAAATCAAAATTGAAAATAAGCATTAAAACAAAAACCCTTAAAATCAAAATCTAAAGAGAAAGGAGAGAAAAACAGAAAACAATTAAAATACATCCCAATATGACGAAATAATAGAGCATCTTAAAGTTTAATTTGTTACTGGGCTTGCAATTTGGAGAGCGATTAATTCATGAGAGGATTTTAGTGGAAGGTTAAGGTTTAGTTATTGGAGAGAAAAGAGGAACAGTTTTGATATTTTTCCCCCAATTTTGTTTAAATTCGCAAGCTATAGAACGTCTACTTAGCACGTGATTATTCTGGACGCTTTTTTAAGTCAACAACAAGTGAGGACGCTGAAAAGCGTCGAGAAAACACGGAAACCCAATTTTCCAATGACGCCCAATTGACAGCGTCGAAGGCATAGCGTCGAAAATCAGCGGGTTTTGTCGCGATCAATATTGAGGGAGTTTAAAGAGAGTATTGTTATGCATAAACAATTGCATAACGAGGGGTAAAAGCGTAATTATACGTAATGTATATTCAGACTTTACCATTGAGTGATCAAATGGTACCATTGGGTGATCAAATAGTACAATTGAATATATGGTGGCACTATATATGTGTGTAGTGATACTATATATGCATTCAATGATACTAACTACGAGCATAAACAGTATCACTAAGTAACTAATGGTATTATATAAGCTTTCAGTATGTTGTACAATTAAAAGTGGTCCCACTCACCTTTCCCTCTCCTCCTTTCTCTATTTTCCATGTAATTTAGAATATTTTTAGTATTTGTTATGCATTTACAATTAGAGATGACAATGGATCGGATTCGGATGGGTGGAGCTTTACCCGCATCCATCCATTACTCTAATCACTCCATCCACATCCATCCGTCATCCGCTTAACCCATCATCCATATCCGTCCGTCCATCAACTGCGGATGAAACGGGTGGAGCGGATGACTAATGGATGAGTATTAAAGTGGAAAAAAACTCACATAAGCTCTAATTTTCGGTTATTTGTACAATAATTTTTTTTATTTTATTAATAAAAAATGAAACAATAACAATATATTGTTTGAAAAATTAATTTGCAACAAAAAAATAAGTAATTTTCTTGCACATTTCATATTTTATTATTAAAATTCTTAGATTAAAAATCTAATATATGTTAAATGGGTGGGTGGATGGTTAGCGGGTGAAAAAAATATCATCCACATCCAATTCGATCCATCACCTACTTCATCTGTCACCCGCTTCTCATCCATTTAATTCGGGTTTTCATCCATTTATTTATAGTGGGTGGAGCGGGTTAGTGGATATCCATTTAATATTGTCATCCCTATTTACAATACTGCATTAATACTTCCTCTTCAATATTTATCTTAAATTTGGCCCAACTAGCTTGACACGTACCTAAGGTGACACGTATGCCACCTCGTGGCATGGTTCCAGCGTGTCACGCCAATTTCTAGTTTCTTTTAAGTTTTTTGCCTCTTTAAACTATAGATACTCTAATTTTTATGGTTTAGGGGCAACTACAATCATTCACCGAACTCTGATACGAGTATTCTACACTTCAAACTAATTTTGATTCCATATTCAAGGAGTTCAAATTATGTTCTCTTGAAAAAAATCGAGGTTTTACCTTAATTAACTCCATATTCATAGAGTTCAAAATTAAAAAAAAAAAAAAAAAGGTTTTCCCTTAACACCAAGGCGGGAAATTAATGGTACACCTTTTGTAGGTGACATCAATATATTAATGACAAAATTGTCAAGAATCAAACAACCTTTCAGCGGTTTTCTAAAAATAAAACGACATTTCAATTAATTTGGAATTAACGACCTTTGACATGAATCTGCTCAAAATAAAACGTAATAGGTTAGTAACTTGTTTGATAGGTTAATTGTGACACGTGTCGTTGTGGTTAATTCTTTAAAACATTTTCATATAAAAAATAATTTTATTAAAAAAAAAAACAAATCATCACTGCCCAACCACCACCAACTATCATCTCCACCCTTCACCCACAAGCCCGGCAAAAACGCCAGCCCTCAACTACCACCCAATCATCCACCACCGGCACCAAAATCCTCCTACACCCCTGACAGCTAGCCCCAACGAATCCCACCCAAGTCCCCACCATCCCGGCTGAAACCCTCACCTCAACCTTCCACCACGAGCTCGAGACGGCAAAACCCTTTAACGAACTTCCCCAACGAAACCTTCCCACCAGCCACCGCCAACACATACTCCCAACAACCGCCTATCAGAATCGATTTCCTAGCTCTAACCGTCCAGAACACCGCCCTACATCTCCATCCTTTCATGACCAACAACCCATACAAACCATTCGATGTTGCGGGGAAGCGTGAGGGCTAGGGGCGCTGTGGGAAGCGGAAGGGGAGGGGGATGCGTAGCGTTGCGAAAAAGAAGGGGATGGAACTGGTGTCAGTGTCGGTGCCGGTGCCGGTGGCGTTGCACGACGGAGGAGCAGGGGATGCGAATGAAATGGGGAGGGGGTTTAGCGGAATAGACGAAAGGGGAGAGTTTTTTTTTTAATTAAGTTTAAATTAAATTAAAGTATTTTATTTAAAAGAAAATTTGAAAAAGTAAAAAAAATCCTAAGCAATCACTATACGACACGTGTTTGAGTATGTCAAAAGTCGTTTTATTCCAAAATAATCAAAAGGTCGTTTTATGTTTGAAAGAATGCTGAAAGATCGTTTTATTCTTGACAATTTTTCATTAATTAATTTGGATTTAGTTTATTTACTTTAATTATCTATTTATATTAAAGTTTAATAACAAGTTTATTTATCTAAATAATACTCAAGCAGTTTACCTTCTTCTAGATTGACTCATGAAGTCTAGATATAAGCATTAGACGGTGGTTCATGCTCTTCATCATATAAAGTGACTCTAAATTCAATACAAATCCGTAATAATCGTCTCCTTGGCAAACTCCCTCAAAACTTCATCATTAGAGAGACATAATTGAATACCAAGAGAGCCGTCAAAACGATATCCTCTAACTTATCATTGGTCATGACTGAAGGCTTTTGGATACATCTTCAAGAGCCTTGTGAAAGTCACTTTAGGTGTTGTTTGGTTGCACAAAAGAAATGGGGGAAATAGAAAATCATGGGAATTTATATAGTGGGGTTTTGTTTGGTTGAGCACAAAACATAAAAATGTGGGAATTTCAAATTCATGGGAATTTTCAATTTCCGCAAAACATGGGAATTAAATTATCAAGTGTCCCCTTAGTAAGTTGAAATTCCCATGATTTGTAAATTTCTCCATGAATAACAAACAACTTTCAACAATTCATGGAAAATCTAATGTGAGAAGTTAATTCCCATAATTTGTCAATTCTTATGGGAAATTATTTCCCTCGTCAACCAAATGACCCCTTAAAGTAAGATGACTTTCATCTTCAATTCCATTGGCCAAAGTACACTTTCCTATCGAATTTCACAATGTCGAATTTTTAAGACATAATTTAATCAAACTTGTCCATCTAAAACCTAGCTATGAGAGTCAATCTGGATCTAATACCAATTTGTAAGGAAATGGGGTGGTGTAGTCAATGAAAGATAAATAAGAACAAGAAAAAAGATAAAGATAATATATAAACGAAGAAAACACAAGAATTTACGTGGTTTGGTCAAATTAAACCTACATCTGATCCACGTGAAGGGGATTCAAGAGATTTTTCACTATAATAAAGAAAGAAGAAAATACAAGGAGTACAATCCTAATTTTAATTTCTGAAGGGTGTGATCTAGTTGATCATTTTAAGGATGTGATGTATTCGAAGTTGCCCTAAGTCATTTACTAGATTTCAAGTCCCAAAACTAAATAGTATTCAACAAATATAATTTTCAATATAGTAAAAATAAGTTCAGTTATGTAAAAATAATTTAAAGGATGGAAAAATATACTTTAATAATCTCAACTTTGGCTCATTTACTTTAAATAATCCAAACTTTCGATTATTTTGCAATAATCCCAACTTTCACTTGTGTTTTTTTATTTTTTTTTTCAAACCTGATTACCAGTAACATGGAAAAAGGGTTAAATTTTTTTATAAAAACATATAATTTCCATGTGTCGCTTATTTATTGGTTTAAAAAACTTATTAAGTTTTTTCTTAAAATGAAAATAAAAAAAAAAAAAAAAAGAAAAAAAATCAAATCCCAAGCCTGCCATGAGGTGGCCACGGCATCCCCAGGCAAGCCCAGAATCCGACCCCGTTTGTTGTTTTCCGGCGCCCACAACCAATTTCCGCCACCTCCCTTGCGCTGCTTCCCCCGACCCCAATTAATTTAGCCCCGAAATAGCAAAAGTTGGGAGCTTGGGAAACATTTCGGAGGTGGGGAAGGGAGGGGTCGTCAGTTTCTGGGTTGGGAAGGGATAAGGGGCCGGTTTCGGTTGTTTGGGAAGGGAGGAGGTCCATTTAGGGGGTCGGGTGGTTTGGTGGCGGAAATTGGTGGGTTATTTGGTGGCGATTTCTGGTGTTATGGGTGGTTCGGGGTCGATTTATGGTGGTATGGGTGGTTTTGGGGAGATTTCTGGTGGTATGGGTGGTTTGGTGCAGGAAATCGGTGGCGGGCGGCTAGGAGGGGGTGGTTCGTGGGTAGGCTCGGGTGAAGGGCCACCAACGGTGGCTTGGCTGGTGGTTTGGATGTTTCATTTTTTTTTTGGCTTCTTTTTTCTTTTTTTTTTTAAATTTTTAAACCAATCACGTGTTGACACGTGTTAGGTAATCTTGAATAATGGGTTGTTGACTTTTGTTGACTAGTTTGGGATTGAAGAAAGAAAACATAGGTAAAAGTTGGGATTATTTAAAGTAAGTTGACTAAAATTGGGATTATTAAGTGCATTTTTCCTAATTTAAATTTAACAATCAAAAGTTTATTTCTGCAAAATAAGTTTTAGGGCCTGTTCACATTTACTTAATTTCAGTTCATTTCAGTTCAGTTCAGCTCCAATCAGTTCAGTTCAGTTCAGTTCGGTTCCAATCAGTTCAGTTCATTTCAGTTCAGTTCAGCTCTTAATTTCCCTCTCACATAAAATATTCATTTCAGCTCAATTCAGTTCAGTTCAGTTCCAATCAGTTCAGTTCAGTTCAGCTCCAATCAGTTCAGTTCAGCTCAATTCAGTAAATATGAACAGGCTCTTAATCAATAAAAATTAATATCAAAGAATAAGTATATATAATAAGAAATCAATAAAATTACTTTAATCAACAAAATAATTTTAGTTTGGCGAAAATAATTATAGTTTAATAAAATTAAGGTGAAGATAACAAGACCTGAAAAGACCAACTTTCTTCAAAACAAAAAAAAAAAGACCAACTAAGCGTTGAACTGTAAGAAATTACCAACTAGCTTAGTTTACAAAATCGTCAAGATTTGTGTGTGCAAAAATAAATGGAGTACTACTCAAGACTTCCTTAGAATTCACTCACATACAAAGCTAAAGAGAATAGAGTATTGATCTTGTTCTGGTCCAGCCACACCTAACAAGTATGAAGAAGAGTATATGGTAATATATGAATCTAATAAAAGGTTATCGTTGAGTAAAATCTTATCACAAGTCCAGTACTCTAATAATGTGTATCGAGGATGGTGGGAGTACGACATTGATAACCTTGATGGAGTTGATGAGCTATTTTCTTTAAAGAATATGGAATTGCTTTAGTTTTCTCTTTTATTGCTTCATTAATTAAAGCTAATGTTGTCTTTCACTTTAACTTATTTATTTTACTACAGTATATATAAGCATGTACATATTGACTTCGGTTAATACTTATTAATGTGTGGGTTGGTTGGCCCTGTCGCCGCAAGCTCGTTATTACAACTATTATAACACTACCCTTATAGCTTAGTAAGAATATCCGATGAAACAATGCAAATTTTACTACATTTGTACTAGATATTTGTGGAGTAATTAGAGTAATTTTTCAAGCATCCGGTGTAACAATGCAAATAGTACTATACTATGCGTCTATGCTATGTTGCACGGATTCAGATTTGAGTGTCATGTTGGACATGATATCGGATCCTTTGAGACTCCAGATTTTATAAAATTTCATATAAGGCCACTATATATTTGGGTGTCCGTGTCGAAGTGTTGGAGGATTCAACATCAGACACTTGATGAGGAGCAAATTGTCGAAATAACATAGATACTTTGAATGAAATAGACACTAGACAATCTATAACCTCTTAAATAAACAGAAATTAGTTAGAAATTGTAAACTTTAAAAGTGATCCAAATTGAAACCGACCTTAAACAACTCAAGCCCAATTTGTAATCTTCAATTCACAAGAATTCTAGAGGTTTGGTAACTTGTAACTTAGTATAGATATAATATTACCATAGCTCAAATCAAAATTGGAATTCATCCCATTATCCAAATAGCCAGTTTATTTATTACCAAAATAAGATTCAGTTATTAAATAAAAAGGTGGGAAAACAATTTGTACAGAAAATAGGTGATGGTCGAGGAGAGAGTTCATGTGAGCTTATTAATGAGTAATGACTGGCCAACGGCGAAATCACACGCGTAATGTGGCCTCTCCATCAACATTAAGAGCATAAGATAGGGGCATATATCACCCTGGCCTCAATCCTCATATGACAAGTTTTTAATTCCTGTCTGCATAGCCAATAAGTATAGTAGTGGATTCAAACCATCACTTCAAAGAAAAATTTACGACAGTATTACAGTAGTATATGACTATATGTATATTTGTATCAATTGGATGTTGGTGTAGTAGTGATTGGGACTAGACTTGGTAGGGAGGACCGTGTTCGATTCCTCGTAACAACAATTGGGAGGGGATTGGAACCTAACCATCCAGAACTAATCCCTGAATCCGGATTAGTCCAAAGGGTGAACTGGGTGTAACACCAAAAAAAAAAAGAAAAAAAAATCTATATGTATACTAGTATTTTTATTTTATATTTTTGGTAATTCACCATCTCAATTCCTAAATACATGTACTCCCTCCGTGTTTAAATAAGTGTTACACTTTGACCAAACACGCATGTCGAGATACAACTTTGACCATTAATTTATCTAATTATATGTTAGAAAAATTATAGGAAAATTGATGTTATGAAAGTATACATTATAACGAATCTAACAATGTATTATACAATAACATTTGTTTTTTTATATATTAGTAAATTAATCAAGTCAAAACCATTATGTGAATAGTAAAAAAGTAAAACTGTAACACTTATTAAACCACGGAGGGAGTATCAAGCAATGATTAGTCTAGTGAGCTTGTCACTTGACCTCATAAGCACTCGCACTTGAACTTACAAATGTAGCCCAATGACTAATCCTTCAGTGAATTAATCACAAACACATTTGTTCTAAAATTAATGCTGTCTCCAAAAGCTAAGAGATGATAAGTTCCATCAAATATGTGCACTACAACTACAAGTGTAAAGACTAATAGCTATTTCACTAGCAGAGTGATAGAGTTTTTCAAGGAGTATAAATCTAATTTTGCATAAAAGGTTAAGCTCGAATCGAGAAATAATGCAATTGTATTAAATTGTCTTGGGAGATAATTTATTCATGACCTAGAAGATTATATAATAGGGCAAAGATACTTTCTACACATCAAAACCACTCAATAGAAGGTTACGTATTACCTTATTCTATTTTCTTAAATGGAACCAATATAATAATATAAGATATATGCAATCCTTTTTGTCAACAAATATCATTCCTCTTGCTAATTAAATACATTATAGAGAGAATTCTTAAGTTTTAGAAAAACTTAATATTTACCAATTAATCCAAACCGTTTCGTCAAAAAGGCTTTTCGATTTCCAATAAAATTGATAATGTTCTAGATACTAGTTCAACTATTTACGATATTCACAATACTTCGGTCCATAATATAAAGCACTCGATCACTAATTTACTTAGAGTGTACTTTATTTAGAGCTGGCAATCCTGGTCTGACTCGAATGACCTGACCCAAATGACTCGACCCGTGACCCGAAAACATCAATCCGAAATTGACCCGAACACGAAACTGACCCGATCCGACCTGAAGTGGAGTTAACCTGAACTTAACTCGATACCCGACTTAACCTGACCCGAAGTGACCCGATATCTTAATTGACCCTACCCGATCTTAATCCAAATTGATTGACCCAAAGAGACCCGAAACCCGAAGAGACCAGAACTATACCCGAAATGACCTGACTTTAAAATTAACAGATACTCAAAATAACCTAATTAACTAATTTAGGGCTTAATTACTTTACCCTAATAAACACTTATCAGAACTTGTTATTGTTATTATTACTATTACTCTTCTTTTTTTAAGTGTTACCTTTAAATTCTTTTCCAGTTTTACGTACGGTGTAATCTCTTCACGTTATTGAACCTGCACTTATCAGAACTTATTAGACCTTATTGAACTTATAGACTAAATTGAACTTATTAAAACTTATTGAATCTTATTATTAGACTTGATTAGAACTTATTAGATCTTGTTTTGACTTATTGGAACTTATTGACCTTATTAAACTTATTGGACCTTATAAGCTTATAGTAACTTATATGTACTTATATGAACTTATTTAAAGTTATTAGACCTTAAACTTATTTTTATAAGGTGAAGTCGTTAAGAGAAAAAGCCCGAAGTCCCGAACTAATTTGAATTTCTGACTAATTAATGAATGATAGTGATTATATATACTTCCTCTGTTTTTTTTAGTTGACATCGTTTGACTTTTACACTATTTACACAACATGCTTTGACTCGCTTTTGTGGTTTATAGATACTATAAAACATATTCATATGGGATCTTGTTTGAATCGTTTCAATGTATATTTTATTAATATCTACTTTTTATAATTTTACAATGTTGATATTTAGAGATATTTATCGTTAAAAACATGTGTTGGCAAGCGTGATAATAGAAAGGCGTCAACTAAAAAAAACAGAGGAAGTATGAAACAATAATATTATAATAACTCTCGGCAATAATAAAAATGATGTTGACACATAGATTTATATTTCTTATTAAAAACAATAGTAAGTATAACAATAATAAATTTAACTATTTGAGCTTGATGCCTTGACCCAAAGTTTCGACCCAAACATGACCTGACCATAACTTGACTCGACAACTGTACTCGAAGATTGACCCGACATTTGACACGAAGATTGACACGACCCGGATTGACCCGACCTGAAATGACCCGACCCGAAGTGTTGACCCAATACTCGACCCGACCCGAATAATCATTGACCCGAACCTAACCTGAAACACAAATTGACCCGACCCGTACCCGACCCGAAACTAATTGACTCGAAACTAACCCAACCCGTACCCGACCCGAATGACCCATTTGCCAGGTCTAATTCTATTCACCTGATTTTCACTTGTCTCAACCTATTTTAGTTAAATAATAAGTTCAGATCAGATCATCGTTTTATATGCAGTTTTTTTTATCGCTAAATATCTTTAATTTCATAATAAAAAAATTTCTAAAAATCACATATTAATAAAATATACATTATCACGAATCTAACAAGACCCCACTTGATACATTTATTCTGTATAGATTATCGTATATTTAAGGTCAAAGTTTGGTCAAATTTGGCATTCAGATCAGATCAGATCAGACCAGATCAAATCAGATCAGATCAAACCAGATCAGACCAGATCAAATCAGATAAGCAAATATAAGGCGAACTAAACAAGGCCTAACATATCCAAATAAGTATCAATATTCGCCATGAAACTTATATAACTAATGTATTTGATAATTTTGGTACAAATGTTATACCATTGATTTTCGACAAAGTTTTGTGTACAACGGGTGTATATTAATTTTATTGTAAAATGATCTGTTTGAGCGTAACTTTAACTATTTTTATGGTACCTTTAACCACTTAAAGGGTAACTTTTAATTTTGGGTTTAATTTTAGGAAAAATTGCTCCCATTAATCTGAACTTTGCCTTGTCCGCCGAAATTAATCCCAACTTTCGTTTATTATTTATCACTCCCAACTTTAGGGGTATTAATTTTTGTTGCATCCAACAGGTCATCCAACCTGATGTAGCAGGTTACCTAGACATGTGTTAGCGTATGATTGGTTTAATTTTTTTTTTTTAAAAAAAAACAAAAAACAAAAACAAAAAAATTAAAAAACCCACAAACGACCCCTTGCCCAGCTGCTGCCACTACATCCCCACCCCCAATCCGCCGGAAAACCAGCCCCATTCCCGAAAACCCCTCCCCTGCTGCCGGAAACCGCCGCCCAGCCTTCCCCCTCCCTCGAAACCCACCCCTTCCCTTCCCCCACCCCCGAAAACCCCTCCCCCACCCCTTCCCTTCCCCAGATCTCGAAATTAGCCACCGCCCAGCCACCGCTAATGAAATTAGCCACGAACGGCCGATTTTGGGTTAAACCCAACCATCCAGCCTGAAATTCGACCGATTTCGGCCGTTTTTGGCCATTTCGGTGGTCGTATTCACGGAGAAATAGGGGTAGTGGCATTTTTCTGGTGGTCGTTTTCAGCGGCCAATTTTAAAGGGAAAGGGGAGGGTGGTCGGGCGTCGCCGACACTAGGAGAGGGGGAAGCATGACTGGGCGGTACCGGCACTCTAGGGGAAGGGGGGTCTGGGCGGTGGTCGATGCTTCGGGGAAGGTGTTGGGTGGCTGGCTGTGCCGCTGTGGGTGGGTGGGTGCGGGATGTGTTGGTTGGTTTTGTTTTTTTTTTTTAATCTTTAAATTTATTTATTTAGTTTTAATATTTAAAATTTTTTTAAAGTTTTGAACCAATTAGGTTGCGACACGTGTGCAACTAATCACAAGTCAGCAAAATTGACCTCTTCAACTGGTTGCAAGTCATTTGGGTGCAGTAGAAATTAATACCCCCTAAAGTTGGGAGTGATAGATAATAATCGAAAGTTCGGATTAATTTGGGCGGATGAGGCAAAGTTCAGATTAATGGGAGCAATTTTTCCTTAATTTTATTTTAATGTGTAATTCCTTATAGATATGTGATTATATACTATAAAGACTAATATGATTAATCTAATACATTATAAGCTTTTTGTAAGATAAAATTTATGAATAGAAAAATAATAACTTTTACAGTATAAAGGATAACTTTAAATACTTTTAACATAACTTTAATTCGTTTTATAATAAATTAACGTACACAAAACTTTAATAAGAAGTTCATTACAGAGATTTCATATTATGGCCGCCCCGCTAACGCTTTTTGGCCGGAATTTTTTTATGAGAAGCCGAGCACCGTATGTACAAGAGGATGCTCAATTGAAATGCTAAAGTCATTGCCTCATTGGTGTTTATTATTGTATCAATTATCATGTATCCAATAATATACATAGATTAATTTTTATTTTTTAATGGGAATAGAGGATATGATTTTATCTTGTAAGATTTATCATAATATTCTTCTCATCATGTTCAATTATATGAGAGATCGAGTTAGTATAAGATATAGTGCATATACATTATACTAGTATCAATTCAAACATGTGCCACTGTTGTGTGTTGTCTTTAACCGAGGTTAACTGTTACATTCCTGTGCTTCTCTATTCAGTCAATTGTGCATGTAGCCAGCCTGTTATCGTTAGGCAATATAATACAAAACATATCCTAGACACTGAGCATATTTCTGACCTAAAGTATAAATCTCATCACTTTTTACTACTTATATTTTATATTTGCATTGTATCACTATAAAACAGATTACTACTATAATAATATTGTTACTGGAGTATGTCCTATCAATGATTCCTATGTCCTATATATAATTTCATTTAGTAATATAATGACACTTGTAATATTACGGATGGCCTAGGTAAAAAATTTCTATTATTAAAATATTATAGTAATTACTTATTGAATTTTTTTTTTTATTTGTCTAATTGAGAAAGCTAACATGACAATCTTGTATACGTACTAATTTAATTTGATCCATAATTCCTATTGAAATAATTGTATGACTTATATTTAGGTAATAACTTATTTTTAACCCATAAACATTTGCATATGCTGCTTATACTATTATGAAAATTAGTATTGAGAAAATATTATTACTCTTTAAACTTTAATCAACCTTTTTATTATCCGGAGACTGTTAGATAAATTCTGTAGTTGCACATTTTTAATTAATTAAATAAGAAAAGTTACCGGTCATACTTAACCTAAAATCCCTCGCCTCGCCTCTCCTCTTCTCCTCCTCTTTTTTAGGGTTTTTCCAAAAATCTTGACCGTTTAGACTGGAAATAGTCTAATTTATTCGAAAATTACACTATTTTTGACTCTTTTTCCCTTAATTTTATTTAGTTTTGCAATTTAGGTCTCAATAAATCTACACAAGTAGTGTAGATATTCGTCCGTCTCCCTATGGTGGAGTGTCTCCCTATGGTAGAGTCGTTAGTTTTAGTTAGTTTAGTTGTTTGTTTATGTTTAGGGTTTGTTTGTGTGTTAGGGTTTATAAAAAAAGGTAACCTTTTTTGCCCTATTGTCAGTTCTTTGGTAAAGATTTGTTTGGGATCGCAACGGTTGTCAAGTTTTCAAATGCATTCAAGCGAATAAGATGAAAATCATTTTCATGACTACAACAAATCGTTAGACCGTCTCTCCAAAAAGGCTGTATATTCCAGCGATGTATGCAAGAGATGTACCACAGTGCAAGATCCTTTCAACGGTCGTAGCTTTGATGAAACTCTAATTTGATTTAATTTTGAGTATTTGTTAATTTAGATTCATTTATTGATGACGGATGACATTTTATTAATGGATTGATTTGATTTTTTAAAAAAATAAGAAAAGAATTTTACAATTTAATTAGTTTTTATGACATTCTAACTTATAAGTTAGATTAAACAGCGTGTATTATATTTTTGGTTAACCCCATAATATTACTACATACATTTGATAAGGACTAGCCTTTTTTGATAGCACAACGGGGCCTTCAAAGTATCTGAGACGACCCTCCAATCATATCATATAACTAGTATATAAAGCTAAACTTTTAGCCAGGCCACGAGGCAGCGATACTTGGCTTTCCAACTTTTCGCCAAGTGTCACGCCACGTAGGATAGATTTAAATAGAATAAGATAAAAAAGTTAGTTTAGAATTCTATTTGGATAGAATTTTAGGATAAAATTGTTAGTTTATAGTTTTATTTTCGATAAATTATCAATATTTTAGATGTACAAATTGAATTATAATTTTATTCAAAAAAATTATTAGATTATAATTCTAATATAGTTCAAAGCGTAAAACATCCATTTATAATATATACTAATCGGTAATAATATGAGTACTTCACAATCTAATACTTGAAGTAGAATTTTATTACTATGTAGACCCATCAATTAGGGTCGGGTCACAAGTCATTTCAGTTTGAGTCACTTTAGGTTACGAGTCAAGAAATGTTCAACTCTTGCCCAAAGTTTTGGGTTCAGATCAACCTAACGAGCTTTGAACATTTATTTTATTTAATTTATTTTTTGCTAATTTTTTATTTTTTTAATGTATTAAATCGAACATTTCCACCAACATTATTATTAGTCATTACATGTCTACTCCCTTCGTTTTTTTTTTATTTGCATCACTTTAGATTGTACAAAGTTTTAGGAGAGTAATATGATATTGTGAGTGTGTGAATAAATTATTATAGTAAAAGTAAGATGGGGACTATGAAAAAGAAAGTATGTAAGAGATGATAGATATTTTTATTATTTTAGTTGGGACCATAGAAGAGAGAGAAATGATAAAATATAGTATAAAGTTACCAAATATAGAAGTGATGCATTTAAAAAAACACCCAAAAAAAGAAAGTGATGCAAAAAAAAAAAAAAAACGGAGGGAGTATTAGATAGCAAATCGTCACAAAATCACATCAATTGCTAACTAATTTTGTATCAATGATATATTTTAAAATTTGATATATATATATATATTAAAAATTTACCTTAAAATTCAATAAACAACCCGGGCATCGCACGGGTCACAAAACTAGATGCACGGGTCACAAAACTAGTAACACATGTAGCAGTAAATCTAACATTACAAACTAGTTTTAGTTTAGTGCATTAGAAACCGTATAATATGGTTATTGATGCATAGGGCGATGTAAAAATAAATTAATAAGCTTATTATAAAATGGATCCACATATGATTATTCATTAAACTTTGGATACCAGTACCAGTACATTATTAATTAATGTACTAATTAACTATAAAACTCTTATCGCCACAAAAACCTCCAATAATTAGCTATATATAGAAAATTGAAGGCAAAGGTCAAAACCATGCATGTAACGCACCTTATCAAACTTAAAAATCATAGTTTAATCTCATGTATGATGCATGTTCTGCGGTTATACCTACATACACAGCAGCTAACAAGGAATATATCACACAAAGATATCACCTAACGTAATTATTGAAACCTTATTGTAATAATACATATATATATATATATATATTATGGTGTTTTCTGTGTGGTTGGTCACACCGTGTGGCCGACTGATACATACTAAAATACTGATTAAATAATCCTTGATCATCCGAGTACACCCCTGACTAATGGAGTAACTCTTTACCGAATAACCATGACTGAGTAAACCCTAACCGATCTAATAACCCTTGAGTAAGTAACCTCAACTACACGATGATTATTGAAATGTTATGGTAGTACTTAATTATGTATTAATTAAGTTGACGTAGATTTTCTATAATTAAATTGGACAAATAAAGTGCACTATTACTCTTCAGTTGGTGCAAACAAGCAAAGAAGCATTTACTTCCCTTATTAAATTTTTCCAAGAGAAAAAAAACCTCACTCACCTCTTTTATTTGGGACCCACTCCATTTCCTCTCCACCTTCTCATTCATTTTCATCATCCTTTTTATAACTTACTCATTCTCAACCTCTTTATTTGCTTCTTCATTTACGAAAAAAACACACAATTTTTTATAAGAGCCAATAAAAAACATTAAAATGAAGCTTCTTCCTACAACTTTGTTCAAACCAAAAGATTGGAGGCCAATATGCACGCAACAACCTAAGACGTCGTCGTTCCGAATTACGACGTTGAAGGATGATCATATCTACAAAACCATCAATTCAGTGTATTTTGACAACGAGGCGGATACCATCGAAACCCCAGACTCTTGGTTTACGAACTCATCCGAGGCAGGGAGTTTGTCTACGGCCGAGTGTGACGACATTTCGATGGGGGAGACGGAGAGGGAGACTCATTTAGAGGCGATAGTCCGCGGAGCACAACAGTCGTCCTCCGCAGACCATCGCCTGTTTTTTGACCCTAAGGAGTCAGACTCCCCGAGGTTACAGAATACTACAACGGAAGAAAAGACAAGTTCCAAAATGGCCGAAAAGGGGCCATTTGAGAAGTCGGTAGCGATGTCGCTCGAAAGCGAGGACCCGTACGTGGATTTTAAGAAGTCGATGGAGGAGATGGTGGAGAGTTTAGGAGTTAGAGATGATTGGGAAGGATTAGAGGAGTTGCTTCGTTGGTATTTGAAGATTAATGGAAGAGAAATTCATGGGTATATTATTAATGCTTTTGTTGATTTATTAGCTGAAGTTAAAATTATTGATGACGATGTTAAAAATGGTGATTATCATCATGAAATTTCTAAGTCTACTACTTCTTTTTCTTCTGCTGCTTCTTCTCTTTCTTCTTTGGGTTCTTCTACATTATTAGATCCTACAATTTATTGAATTTTTTTTTGTTTTAGCATTGTTTTGATGGACTTTTTTTGCCCTTTTTCCTTTTATTTTTTTGTTATTGGTTGTATTATTATGTAAAGTTTGGATAAATATGTATAATTTTGTAAATAAATATAGTAATATTAATATTATGTAATGTTTGAGAGAGTTAGATGATTAATGTTGAGGTAAATTTTAATTTTTAACTGCATGAATTATAGATGTGGTTGACTGGTAGTAATATTAAATGTTGTTTACGTTATTGGATGTGGTCAAACTGTAAGTTTTTAATTTCATGACACTGAGTTAAATTGATTGGAGAGTGAATAGTTTTGGTATCTGCAACCTCCATTAATTATGAGAAGGTCCACGGTACAACTAGGTAGTAATATATTTCTTCCATGTGTAAAAGTTTTATAGAAAGTTATTCTTATTTGGACGATAATCTTATAATCTAACACCTGGCGATGTTTATTAGTTTTTGCCTAAATAATTTTGTATTTGTCAAATAATTATCGTTTAAAACCTTTTGGGCAAAGATTATTGTTTCACAATTTAGTACCATAACTTATATTTTGTATGTGGTATAGATAAATTGTCATCTCTTTCTTATTTCTATTCTTTTCCTAGTATTAGTCTCGTATGGTAATACTAGCTTCGTTTTATATTATTTGCAACAATTTGACATAAAGTATGAGTAGAAAATGTTTGTTTGTTGCAAAAAATATAAAATAGAGGTAATAGTTCTTTTATTTTAGGCAGATTTATTGATTCTATACTCGTTGTATTATAGGCAAATCTACTTTATTTTGTATAATTAAATTTAATTCCTCCGGTTTTTAGTTGCATCAATCTGCAAACTGTGGAGCACTCTTAGACAATTTTTTCAGATGAGACAAACAGAAAGAATAAAAATAAATAAACCTATATGATAGGAGAGAAATAGAGAGAGTTAATAAACTAAAGAGATTTTCCATTTGGTACCAGTGTAATTTTGGTTTTTCCATTTGGTACCTAATTTTACTTTTATTCCACATGGTACCATTAATTTGGACTTATTCTTTACTATAGCATCCCGTTATATAAAACATTAGTTTTGTGTCATTGTGCTCCTTATTTTTCTAATTCCGACTGTAAATTTTGATCCTTTAAGATAATATGACCCCTACACTTAAATCGGACTTTTTTTTGCACATAAATCGTGACATATCTAACGGTTTTTTTTCAGCTAATTTCGACCTTAAACTTGAACCTGAAGGTTGTTAAGGGCTAAAACATCCTATTAAAACTTTAACTAGTCAATTTTTTGACACCCAAATCGAAGATTACATAATTTATTTTACAGAATGCTATAGTAGAGAATAAACTGAAAGTATAGTGGTACATAACATTTGGAATAAAAATAAAAATTAGGTATCAAATGGAAAAACCTAAACTACAATGGTACCAAATGGAAAATCCCTAAACTAAAAAACAAAGTGATGTAACAAATTTAAAATTTCAATTTTAGAACATTGATGAAACGGAGAAAATATTTCCTCCGTACCAATTGCTTGTTGGTGCAGTGGTGATTGTGACTGCAACAACAATTGGTAGGGAGGACCCGTGTTCGATCCCCTGCAACAACAATTAGGAGGAGACTAAAACCTAACCACCTAAAACTGATCCTCGAATTCGAATTTTCCCAAAGGATGAATCAGATGGAACACCAAAAGCAAAAAAAAAAAAACTTCCTCCATTTTTTATTAGTTGCATCACTTTCCTAAAATGAAAATTTGAAATTAGTTTGTTCCATCATCATTTTTTGCTTTAAGTAATAAATTTTATCTATCTCTCTCTTATCACATGGGCCCTAATTATTTTTTCTTTCTACTTCTCTTTACTCCAAAATAACTAGGAATCCTGAAAATTAAAGTGATACAACAAAATAAGAGCAGAGGAAGTATTATTTATTCTTATTTGTGTGAAAGGGTGAATAGGGATATTTCAAAGTTTTACTCATCGTAATGGTTCCTATATATTAGACATGTCAATTTTCGACCCGAACCGCAAACTCAACCCGTTTTTCTAGGTATTGAACAAATTTTTTTGACCTGTAACCCAATATACCCCAAACCTCTTTAACCTGTAAATTTGTGGGTCAAACCCGACCCAACGACCCGATTTTATAGGTTTATTTTTTAATAAATACATTTATTTAAAAATTAATATTAGCTTATTGCTTAAATAGATTATTTGTCTACTATCGGACATTCATTTTATCTATTTCTCATTTATTCATCTCATATAACTCTTGTTCAAACCCACACTAATCATCTCCTACACTAATTATTAACCCACATTAATTGTATGTGTATAACCCACATCACCGTCATACCACCGATCGACAGGTTTATTGTTATTATGTCAAGAGATATTATACTACACATATGTAATTATGTTGGTCTCTTCCTTAAATTTTGGGATGTTTAAAAGTTTTATTTTTAAATTTATTATATTTTTTATTAGTTAGGAATTGATGAGCTTTGGTGAAATAGTGACAATTTAAATTATGTAGTATGTAATGGCTAAAAATAATATGATCAAAATGTTTAATTAAAAAACTGGAAAAAGAACTATATAGCAAAGTAAGCTTGAAAAATAATAAATTTTCAAAAAATAAGAAGGAAAAAAAAAAGTTAAATAAAAATTGTTTTAAATCCGTTGAGTTGACCCTAACCCGAAACTTTGGATTAGAGTTAAACAATT
This sequence comes from Chenopodium album, assembly GCF_948465745.1. Lineage (NCBI taxonomy): Eukaryota > Viridiplantae > Streptophyta > Magnoliopsida > Caryophyllales > Amaranthaceae > Chenopodium > Chenopodium album. The sequence goes on along the minus strand of NC_137846.1, from coordinate 22,090,365 downwards.
CTCGACCCGTGACCCGATCCAAAATGACCCGTGACTCGAAGCAACCCGATCCGATTGAGGTTTTGTTCCTATACATAATAGACATATTTTTTTAAGTCTCCCAAATGACTTCATTCCCGTATTGTATAAAGACTAGTTGTGGACCAGCACGCGTTGCGCACGGTTCCCCAAGTTATCAATGTATATTCTCGACTAATTTTGTTATTGGTGATGTTTCTCGACTAATTTTTTCAACGTTTCATCATCCACCAAGTGCAAGCTTGGGGCCTCCTAATCTTGCATATAAAGCAGAGGATCATGTAGTCGAACAAAATGCAAGCTCCGTTGTCCATTTTTTAACACAAAAGGGAGCTAATATATATTAGATGATAATGTTACTGATGGCAAAAGCCATCAGTGCAAAAGATAGACACCTTGAGCGCATTGCCAGCCACTCAAAGTGATTTAAGTACAGCTTAACAACAACTAAAAGATCAAATAAGCAAGTCTCTAAATAGCTAGATAGAGGGATATTCAGTAGCACAAAGTTTTCAAAAGTTGCTACTGGAATCGCAGAGAACTAAGCAGCCATATCAGGAATTTCCGAGGCATAAGTTTCAAACAAATCAGCTGGAGAGTGTGAAGGGAACCTTTTCTCCCGTCTTAATCTTTGTTCTCCCCATTATAGCTAGTCTGTCTGCAACAAAATTCACACTCCTACTAGCATGAAAGACTGTGACTGTCCAGTTTCTTTCCAAAAGAGAGACAACATCCCTTATTATGTTCCCCAAATCATGATCTTCAAAATACTTAGGATCCTTCAGCATGGCTAAATATACAAGAACAGAGGACTATAAGTTGAAAAATTGCATAACAGATAACTTTTGAAATTAAGTGCCTAAATCTGAAATTATGAAAACCTTGTTGCATTGTTGATTGTAATACAAAGTAGTTTATGTCTAGGACTATTGAGGTATCTAATACCATGTGTTCAACATGATAATGCAATCTGTTGATGTATGATCCACAAGCATGGCCTAAAAGTTGCTGCTGATGCAGGTGCACTCTGCAAGAAGGAAGGCATTCTTAATTTGTTGATTTTAAAAGTCATCAAGGAAACAAAAGGCAATGCGGTTATGAACTGAGATAATGCTAATAGATCATCAATGAAAATTATTAACTATTCATGATTGAAGCTCTCTCTATAATAATATCTGCAAAATTCCATACGCACCTAGTTAATGAATTCACATCCAAGCATCAATACCTATGAAATCCATATTCACATACCCATTGGAAAGCTCCATTATTCATATCTATATTGGTTTTCCTAACCTTCTTAGAGGAATTCTCTCGCCTCTACAGAGCTAATAGTTAACCAGTGTAAAGGTAAACAACACCTCAAAGAAGAAAGGGAATTTTGGTTTTACATGTTTTAGTCTACTAAATAGTTGAAATAGATTTAATTTATATGAACGACTTGTTGCCATGACTTCCTAGGCAAAAATCAGACAGACTTGAATAAGTCAAGGGGCAACCTGCTACAAAATAGCTAAAATAGATTTATATGAACACATGTTACCATTACTTACTACAAAAATATCATATAGACTTGAATAAGTCAAGGAGTAACCTGGTTATCAATGAATAAAATTAATTGCATTTATCAGTACTTATAAAAGTTTATACAACGAATAGATCATCTTATAAAAGTTTGTAAACTGAGTTTATTGATACTTTACCTTTCTACCTGGCATAGTATTAGTTAACTTTATAGATTTTTAAGCTTGGTGAAAAAAATCTGAAGGAATGTCACCTTTAGGGAATGTAGATAGAATTCGGTTACAAACTATCTTGTGGACAAATTTCCAGACATTAGGAGTAGCTAGGGAGGAAAAGGTAGCAGTTAATTTATATATATATATATATATATATATATATATATATATATATATATATATATATATATATATATATATATATATATATATATATAGAGGATTGGAAGTAACCAGCCACTCAGAGGTCTGGGACTCTAGGATTGCATGCTTAATATAGTTTTTGAATTACAACATCACTACAACCAACTATAATTTCTGGTTTTCATCTGATTCAAGTAGCTTTCATGCATCTTTCAAAATTGAGTTTATTACTTAGTACTGAAAATTACATTTTTTTTTCCAGCAAGTTTATGTATAGTTTACCTCCTTTATTGTAACTTTAACAGGCACACCAAGTACATCAGCTCCATGTAGCCATCCATCATTAGGAACCTACAAGTAGAATTTTAACAATTCAAGATTTCTCAGCTGAAAATCTAACCAGCTCTACCATAAAAAAATTATAAAATAAAATAATAAATGAATAAAAGAGGGAGAGTATGTTGCATTCGGCTAAACTGAAAGCAAAACATAATAGGAAGATTGCTTACTGTCAGAAATCAAAAAAATCAAAGCAAGAAGAACACAGAGATTTCTTGCCTTCATCGCTCTGTACGTAGAATCCGAGCTCTTGGCCTAAAACTAAAATACTTGAATTAAGAGAGTTCATTATTACAGAAGAAAATTGTAAAAAGGAAAAAATGAATTGAATGAATGAAATAAATGCTACCAACTAACTATTTATGTAAAGGAAGAAAAAGCAAGAAAAGTGTGACTGCTGAGGTGGACAATAACAACTTGTGCTGAGTCAGCTGGGGCGTAACAAACTTGAGTTTCCTGATGATCAATGTTGAAGATGGGCCCGAGTATAATTGGACTGAGCTGAAGCTTGATCATTGATCCCAACCCCCCCCCCCCCCCCCCCCCCCCCCCCCTTCAAACTTGGCTGGGGATTGAACAAACCAAGTTTGGCAAGAAGCTGGTTGAACTTCTCAGAAGGAAGAACCTTTGTAAGAACATCAACAATCTGGGAAGAAGTTGGCAAGTAAGTGAGCTGAATCAGACCTTCTAGGACCTTTTCTCGAGTAAAGTGGCAGTCGATTTCTATATGTTTAGTGCGTTCATGGAAAACAGGATTCCGAGCAATATGCAAGGCTGACTGATTGTCACAATGCAGAACAACAGGTTGCAGACCTAATAGTCTGACCATATGAGTAACCTCAGAAGCAGCATATCCTGTTACTGATCTTTTGGATTCTGGACACCCTGCCAATCAGAATCAGAGAAGGCCTGAAGAATGATCTGATTAGAAGGCCTGAGAAGTATACCTTGTCCTGCAGTACCATTGTTATACTAGAGAACATGCTGCAGAGCCTTGCCAGTAAGGCTCCCTTGGAGACTGCATGAATTGGCTCAGATTTTAGACTGTAAAGGCCAAATCTGGTCTTGTGGGAGTGAGGAAATTAAGTTTTCCAACAAAGCTTCTATAAACAGTAGGATCAGCTAAAAGAGCACCATCATCCTGAGTGAGTTTGAGGTTGACAGGAAGAGGAGTGACAACAGATTTGGTGGAATCTATCCCACTTGCAGCTAGCAGTTCTTTTGTGCTGAGTCAGAACCACAACTTCAAGAACATGATTAACCTCAAGACCAAGAAAGTAACTTAATTTCCCCAGGTCCTTAGGTGTTGCTTCAATGACTGAATTGCAGATACATCATCTCCTGTCAAAATGATGTCATCCACATAGATGGCAGCTATTGTCATCTTCCCATCAACTTTTTTGATGAAGAGAGAATAATCACTTTTACATTGAGTAAAACCTTGAAGAAGCAACTTAGTTGTGAGCTTAGCAAACCATTTCCTAGAGGCTTGCTTAAGCCCATATAAAGATTTCTTCAACCTATACACCCTTGAACCAGCACTAGAACCAGAATATCCTTCAGGTAAACACATGTAAATCTCCTCATTTAAATCACCATGCAAAAATGCATTGTTCACATCAAGTTGAAACATATCCCAACCTTTGCAAACAGCCAAAGCAATGACTGTTCTCACAGTGGACATCTTGACCACATGTGAGAAAGTCTCATCATAATCAACCCCATATTTTTGTGTATACCCCTTTGTAACCAATCTGGCTTTGTATCTCTCAATGGAACCATCTGCCTTAAGCTTCACTATAAATACCCATTTACACCTGGTTGGGTTCTTACTAGGAGGTAAAGAAACCACATCTCAAGTATTGTTTCTGTTTCATAGCATCCAACCATTCTGGAAACTGAGCAGCCTGCTTATATGAAACAGGTTCTAATAGGGGAGTAGAATGAGCAACAAAAGATCTATGCTGAGGGAGAATAGAAGAAAAAAAAGACCAAGTTACACCAGTGAGATGTGGAAGCAGCTAAAACATTATCATCAAAGTGCTTTGAAGGCTTCCTTGGTCTTGTAGAAACTCCAAGTTCTGGTTCAGAGTTTGGTAAAGGAAGAATATCATGGATATCAATGATATCATATCAGAAGGTGATGATGAGATAGGACTGGTATGTGAATCAGGTGAAGAAGAAGATGTAGAGGAGGAAGAAGGAAATGGAGAGAATTTGTTAAAGGAGAATATGTATCAGAATTGTCATTTGGTGTGTTAGGTTGTGTGGGAGAAGGATCATGAAAGAAAGAAGGAGAGGAGGAAGGAGGCATGAAAAACTAAAAAGGTGGGGGATCTGAACCACTTGCATCTCTCATATGATAAGGAAAATGTTTCTCAAAGAAAATAACATCCCTAGTGACTGTGATCTTAGAAGTCTCAAGACGCAAAACCTTGTAACCCTTTTGTTCAATAGGGTAGCAAAGGAAAACACAAATGTCAGATCTGGGATCAAATTTTGATCTATGTGCCTTTAGGCTAGAAACATAGCATAGACATCCAAAAGCTCTTAAGTTGGACAAATCAGGGAGAACTTTAAAAAGTTTCTCATAGGGGGAAAGGTTATGTAACACAGTCAAAGGCATTCTATTTATAAGATCTGCAACACAAAGAACACACTCACCCCAAAAATTCATAGGCAATTTGGCTTGAAAAAGAAGAGCTCTAGCAGTTTCTAACAAATGTTTGTGTTTTTTTTCCACTAACTCCATTTTGTTGTGGTGTGTCACTACAACTTTTATGATGATCAATGCCAAAAGAATGATAGAAATCAAGAATAGGACCTTCACAAAGTTCTCTTGCATTATTTGTTCTTATGCATTTAATATCAAAACCAAACTGAGTCTTGACAAAAATAGCAAAATCTCTTAGTATAGAAATAGAATCAAACTTAAACTTGGTCAACTTGATCCAAGTCATTCTAGTATAGTCATCTACAATGGTTACAAACATATGATAACCATTAGAGGTTTGATGTACATAAGGACCCCAAAGATCTACATGCCACAACTTAGCATCGTTAACAGATCCCAACAGAAGCAATGTGATGATTATTCTCTACAAAAGAAGGAATCTTCAAAGGAAGGGAGTCACAGTCTACCAAGAACAATCTCTTTGGTCTGGGAAGACCCCTGTATTAGACAACCATCACCAGTAAATCTCACTGAACAAGAATTATAGTTTATGCCCAGATATCAAGTTAAACTGGAAATCTGGGACATATAGAACATTTCTTAGAATAATCTGAGCTCTAATACCATATCAGATATCAAAAAAATCAAAGCAAAAAGAACACAGAGATTTCTCGCCTTTATCGCTCTATCCGTAGAATTCGAGCTCTTGGCCTAAAACTAAAATACTTGAATTGAGAGAGTTCATTATTACAGAGGGAAATTGTAAAAAGGAAAAAATGAATTGAATGAATGAAATAAATGCTACCAACAAACTATTTATGTAAAGGAAGAAAAAGCAAGAAAGGTGTGATTGCTGAGGTGGACAAGTTGTTATAACAACTTGTGCTGAGTCAGCTAGGGCGTAACAAACTTGAGTTTCCTGATGATCCATGTTGAAGATGGGCCTGAGTATAATTGAACTGAGCTGAAGCTTGATCATTGATCCCAACACTTACAAAACCAAACTCTCCACAATGACTTATAATTGCTACATGCAAACTCTCGTGTGCGGCCTTGCTCAGGTTTAAATTGGCGGCCATCATGCTATCAGATAACTCAAATAATGATAATACTATCAGTCTATTAGAATGGTATATCAATACAGCAGTGAGCATCAAACAAAAATGGAACTTACAACGTCTGGCACCATTTAAAATAAGATTCGAGATTAAGCAACAAAATGCTCTTTTATGGGTATTTTCATACAAAAACCTTTTCTGTCCCTTTCCTTTACAGATATACTATCATTCTACGATAACTGGCCACCTCTCGTGTGCGCTTACACGGGATTAATTCTTTTCCTTATTGCTTTGCGGGGAGAAAGTGGTAGAAGGATTGTGGAAAAAGAGAATTCAAAACCAAGATGTTTATCATGGTCGAGTCCACTATTATAACAAGGCTTTCTCACCTGCTGTCCGAAAGTAGCATTATCTTCATACCGACAAGCTGTCCTAGGGGGTTCAGCTTGATCAGGTGGAACATCATCATCAAGGACCGCTTTAGCCTTCAGAAACCTTGAGACTCATTCAAGTTTCACATTGACGCGATACTTGAATAGTTGAATAAGTGCTTCTGCATCAACCAATAGTCAAATGCATGCCATGATGATAAGAGCGTGATACAATAAAGTCAGAGGTGCAAGGAAATATCTCTAAACCACAATACCCAAAACTGAATGCCAGTATCTCATTGTAATAAACTATCTCGGTACATGTAGGTTTCCTCCAAATTGTGTCTTAATACTGCAGTTGATAGAAATGTAAATGCCGAGAACAGCCATCATACAGGGTATTTCATGTTAATTGACTATTGAGTAGAAGCAATAGAAGGAAAAGTAATGCAAATTAAAGTCAGCTAATCTACTAATATGTCTATTACCCTCTTCTTGATTCCAAGAGCTTATACACAACCCACTAAGCTAAACCCAAAAAACATGTCAATTAATAAAGCTTACTTTAATTGGAACAGATTAAACTAAGAAAATTAATAGTACTTATTTCAGAACTAAAATCGCAATGTAACACTACAAAATCACAATAATTAAACTAATCCAAAACAAGAATAACATCTCAAGCAAAATTAAACACTTGAGTAACCTCATCACAATCCTACAACATTAAGTAAAGCAAATAAAGGTATGTTCAAATAAACGATTGTTAGCAATTTTTTTAACAGCATAGAGTCCCAGGTGACAATAAAAAATTAAAAAAAATTAAAAAAAAAAAAAAAAAAAAAACCTTTAATAAGTTGAATAAAGTCTGAATAACAGCATTAAGTAAAGCATTTTGGTAAAAACTGAATAAAGTCTGACCATCAACAAATATTATGTTTCCTAATTTCCCATAGCATACACAATTGACATTCACTGCAATAGCAGACTATGTTGAACAAACAAAGCTCTTCCACAATTGACTTCGCAAAGCATTTAAGAATTCAATACAGGAAACACAATCTACTAAGGAGTAAGGAAGCTCACATAATATCATTCATTCCATATCAATCTGTCATATCTGTAAAAATATATATATATATATATATATATATATATATATATATATATATAACATTCATTTCTCTTCTACACACCTCAACCAAAATAACAGCTTCATTTCACCACCAGTCCACCATTTAAAATTATTCCAAAGAAAAAACATAGCAATCCTCCAAAACGAGATTTAAACAATTGATCATGGCTTTCAGCACTCAAACTCACTATAAGCTAGTCACAAAAAACACACTCTAGCCGAGTCTTACAAACCACAATCAACTAAACTTAGTTTCCTAGGCAAATCACTCAAAAACCACTATAAATATATATACTTTGTACAACACCACCATCATCTGTTCAAGGAATTTCTAATCACAAAACATGTCACTATTATAATACTTAGTTCTAGAACTAAGCAAGTGATAATGAATTTAAGCTCATGAAGTTTACAGACACCAAATCCAATAAATACAACAGCAACAACATTAACTTTAAAAAATAAAATGCATACAAACAACATCAAAATATAGCATACCATATATGACACTCTGACCACCACTTGTAGGCAATATCTTGAACCTAAACTTCTGAACTCCACCCTTAGAATCAGAATTGGACTCTGCCTTCAGCACCTCCCTTGAAAACCTTCAAAGAGCTAGGCTTTTCCTTCTCCTTCTTTAAGGTACTAGAAGGGAAGCTAATAGCCCTCTCACAATCATCAAACAGCCTAAACCAATTAGATGATTTCGACCCCGACCTTCGAGCACCATATGGCTCCGATTTTCCATGATAAGCGTAAGTCCTATTATCCTTATTACTATACCCACCTCCCAAATTAGACCTACTTCCCCCAAAACTCAGAATATTGATGATTAAAAACCCTTAAGAGGAGAAAAGGCAAAATGCGACCCATTTTCTAGATCAAAAACCCTAAAACTCACGATTTTACCACCAAACTTTCTGAAAAAGTTTGGAATTTCCAACCTTGGAAATTACTACAGTAACAAAATTGAGACCGCAGAAAAAATTCACAAAAATCACAATTTTATTAACAAAACCCATCACAATCCCTGATTATGAATATAACCATCAAAATAAACAAAACTTAAAACCCAAAAAGAATCTGAAATTACCTCAGATTGAATTTGAGAAAATTACTCCATAAGATCAACCAAAACAAATTAAAGATATACACCATAGATTTTCGAATTGATATTAGATGATTATTAAAAATGATAAAACACCTTACCTCAAGAAGCTGCTTTAATGGAGGAGATAAAACACATAGTACCCTTCAAGCCTTCATTGGAGAGCTCGAATTACTTTCCAATGGAGGAAAATGAATCCAGAGGTGTTATTGAGAACTTCGTGGGTGTCAAATCTATTTTAGGAATTAGGGTTTGAATTGATGTTGATCGAAGAAGGGAAAATTGGGGAAAACGCTAGGATATGCTTGGGTGGGAGGTCAGCGGTTGCAGCCAATTTAAATTCAACCGGAGGTGTAGCGTGAGCTGCTGGAGATGTGAGGATGAGAAAATCAGATCACACTTCAATGGAAGAGAGATATGGAGTGTGATTACAGAGAGAGAGTACTGAAGAAAGCTACAGTAGGAAGTGTGGTCCATAACACAATATAGAGCTAATGGCAAAATAGGCAATTCACTATTCATTGTCAATACTGTTCAAAAAACAGTAGCAATTGTTTACCTCAATAACATAATACTAAAATAGACACAAGGAATGACACCTGTCAATTCCTGGTATAGTTTTTACCCTCTAAAAAAACCCTTCCATTTTTTGCTAAAATCTTCTTGGAGAAGTTTGGTATAATATAACTATTATAAAATTATTTCAAATATTTTATATGTATTTTTTATAGTGAATATATTCCTTTTAGTTATTACTCCGTTTTTCATAAATATTACTATGTATGACAAATTTTTAATATATCATAATTTTTTTTCATTCAATTGATTAATATAATTTAAAATGATGATTCTATTAAATAATAGATTTGTACTACACAAATTATTATTAAATGGGAATTTTGAATTTTTTTTTTTTAATACTTTAATTGGTTTCTTGCCTAATTATAATACCAATAGCCTAATAAAAATCAATAACATAATACTAAAACAGACACCATGAATGACATGTGTCAATTTATGGTGTAGTTTTTTCCCTCCAAAAAAATTCTTCCCTTTTTTGCTAAAATCTTCTTGGAGAAGTTTGGTATAATATAACTATTATAAGATTATTTCGAATATTTTATATGTATTTATTATAGTGAATATATTCTTTTTAGTTATTACTCCGTTTTTCATAAATGTTACTCTGTATGACAAATCTTTAATACATCATAATTTTTTTTTCATTCAATTGATTAATATAATTTAAAATGATGAATCTATTAAATAATAGATTTGTACTACACAAATTATTATTAAATGGGAATTTTGAAATTTTTTTTTAATACTTTAATTGGTTTCTTGCCTAATTCTAATACGAATAGCCTAATAAAAATCAATAACATAATACTAAAACAGACACTAGGAAAGACACGTGTCAATTCCTGGTGTAGTTTTTTCCCTCCAAAAAAAAGTCCTTCCCTTTTTTGCTAAAATCTTCTTGGAGAAGTTTGGTATAATATAACTATTATAAGATTATTTTAAATATTTTAAATGTATTTTTTACAATGAATGTATTCCTTTTAGTTATTACTCCGTTTTTCATAAATGTTACTTTGTATGACAAATCTTTAATACATCATAATTTTTTTTCATTCAGTTGATTAATATAATTTAAAATGATGATCTATTAAATAATAGATTTGTACTACACAAATTATTATTAAATGGGAATTTTGAATTTTTTTTTTTTAAATACTTTAATTGGTTTCTTGCCTAATTCTAATACGAATAGCCTAATAAAAATATGAAGGGAGTTTAGCAACATATATAGCATAACATTATAAACACTTTATCTATACATGTAATCATGTAAGATAATTTGATTAAGTTCTTTGTATTTGTATCTCCAATACTTTCATATAGTATCTAAATTTAGGGAAAAAATTGACTAAGTATCAAAATGGGGTTATCATTCCTACCCGTTAAGTGTAATACACAATTTTAAATACTTATTTGATTAAGAAAAAGAAAGTTTTGTACTAATTTATCATTAAATTTCTAAAACACTTATATGGTCTAACATGTAGATATAGTTTTAAATATACGGAGTACTCATTTGTCTAACTGACTCTTTCGTTATATTTCATGCTTCATTTTATTGTATAGTATACGCTAAATAAGAAGATAATAAATGTATTATAAATGTATTTTATCTATGCTATTTTTTAAGGGTAATGTTATATGTAGCCCTAAGGGCTATATATAAGCATTAAATACACTCTTGAAAATTGTATAAAATTAGGAATTCATGACAAAAACACGCGTAAATCAGTGTAATTAGTGTTTATATTTTTATGATTTCTTAACCTTTTACGATTTTCAAGTGTAAATTTAATGCTTATATGTAGCCCTAAGGGCTATGTATAACATTTTCCATTTTTTAATACAACATTTTTTTTCTTTTATTGATTAAATTTCGTGAATAATCGTGCATGACACGGGACCTAATCTAGTGTTTTATAAAAACTAGTTGTGGCCCTGCACGCTGCGCGCGCGGTCCCCCAATGGCGGTGTTCGTTAATTATGTATATGGTGTTATTGTTACATGTTAATTATGTTTGCGAAGTATCTAAATTTTGTATGCATTTAAATTATTACAGACAAAGTAAAAGGGAAATATTGAAATCTAAATTATCATATTAGAAAGATGTAACTTAAATCATCATATTAGAAAGAAATAACTTAAATCATCATATTAGAAAAAGATAACCTAAATTATGCTAAATTTGATTTGTTATTTGTTTTCATGAATTATGATGTTACGTGATGTTATTCATTTATGCTTTAGTCTTCTTAGGCTTGTTTAATATTATACGTCAAAAATAATAAAAGAGGTTCAAAAATTAGCTATAGTAGCAATTTTAAATACATTCATTGACTAAGATTTTTAAATAAGGAATAAAAGCTAGATACAATTTCTCTAATTTATAGTATTTACAATAAGAATTATAAACAGTGTTTCAAAAAAAAAAAAAAAAATTATAAATAGTTACAATTCTTCTACTATATATATTGATTATAAAAGTAATGATCTAAGAAAATGATAAAATTGCAAAGAAAATTTATATTATAATAGTTTCATTGAAATATGGTCGTTTCATGTTGGAGTGGAGGGAGCTCTATATAGAAGTTTTGTTAGGGAAATTTCTACTCGAATATTACTCTTCATTCAATTGAAAACAATATTGCAAATTTATTGGAGATTTCGGTAAAAAAAGAAAACATATTTAGCTTCTGAGATTAATCCAAAATCTCTTTAATATTGTTTATTTTCCGGTTAACAAATTTTTCCGAATATGTACCTTAATTTCTTATTAAATTAAAGATAGCCTTTAGTGGGAATTTGTTATTGTTAATTGAAAAATATCTGTTACTTATTAGTATATAGTAAGAGGGCAGGCTAGCATCAACTGGATATCATTGATGTTGCCTTCTAGATTTGGTTACTATATTAAGAGAGAATCTAGTAAAAATCATTACCCCTTCAGCGCTCCCCCAATTGTGGTGATATTGCCTCGTTTTTTATGCTTTGTGTAAAGTTTTTTTTTTTCGTTTTATATATATATATATATATATATATATATATATATATATATTAATTATGCATTCTTTGTATTTAATTAGTGGTAAGTTTGCTTCAAATTACTAATTTAGGTTCATATGTTTTCAATTTTTTTTTTAAACCATATGTTTTCAAAAAAAAAAAAAAAAAAAAAGATAGTATATTTCTTGACTAAAATTATATAATAGGATTGACTAAAATAAATATAAAGAAAAAAATGGAAAAGAGAAATTTTAGAATTTAATATTCAGAATATTAATTAGGTAATAATAGCATGTGTGGAAAATGATCTTGTTAAGTATAATTAAGTGGATCACAAATGTTCAATTACATCCGATGTACACTATTTAATGTATGACGGACAAAAAAAAAAAGGGAAAGCAAGACATGTGTTTACTTGTACGAAATTTTACCCACCCAAAAATTACTTTTCTCTCTCCTATTCTTATTTCTTCTTCTTTATTTTAGACATATTTCTCTCTCTTCCTCATTTTCTCTCTCTCCTATACTCAAGGTTGATCTCTCTTCTTTTATACTGATTCAAGTTTGTTACAACAATCTTCGTTTTTGTTCGATTTTCAGGTTTATTTCTTCATTTTTTTGTGTTCTTTCTTAGTTTGATGTAATCTAATTCCTTATTATTTAAAAAAAAATAAATAAATAAATTTCGTTATTTTCCAGTAGAAATGCAAATTGATACTTAGTAAAAACAATGAGGAAGAAGACGATCAAATTGCAATTACTATTTTTTTTTTTGGAATTTTAATCGATTTCATCATTTTTTAGTAGATTTGCAAAATGTTTAAATCTATACTATTTTTTTTTCTCAGTTTTTGATTAAAATGGTAAGGTTAAACTTACGAAGAAGATAGTTGCTCATTTTTCTATTCAAACAAAGAAATAGATGTATATATGGGTCACTTTTAGTATAAAAAGGAACATTTCACATTTGTGCATATAAAGGGTAACGTTTTTATATAAAGGATAACAACATTCTTGGGGAACACACAATCATAGTAATACTATGTTTTATATGGGTCACTTTTATGCATAAAAAGGGTAACATTTGTGCATATAAAGGGTAACGTGTTTGCATACAAAGGATAACAACATGTTTTAGGAAAACACAATCATAGTAATACTATGTTTTATATAGGTCACTTTTTATGCATAAAAAGGGTAACATTTATGCATATAAAGGATAATATTTTTTGCATACAAAAGGTACATTATCACTACAAAATATGCACATGATAGTCACTGCTATCAATAGGTACATTATCATCAATTATGTACAAGGTTACCTTCAGTTGAATCTGCGTTGCCACATTCTATTGTTTGAGGAACAACTTGATTCGTGCTTGTACTTTCTCTATCCTCGTTCATTAATGGAGCTTGAATTTGTTTTTCCCCAAACATGTTGTCATCATCATCAACTTGAGCAGCTTCTCTATTATCATCTACAAAATCCTCCATTGATGATCGAAGCCCCAAGGTAACTGTTTTCGCGTCTTTTTTCTGCGTTTTATCACTTTCTCTCTCCTCCATTGTTACTCTGCAATTTCTAAATTCGAGGTCTGAGTTTTCGCGTCTTTTTTTATGAAAATTTTAAAAAATAATAAGCCGACATGTGTGCGTCGCCGATTTACAATAAATTTATTGTAAACCGGGGCATACAAAAGTTTTTGTAAGTGGATACAAGCTTATATATATACTTCCTCCGTTCTTTTTTTACTTGACCCGCTTTGACTTTTACACTATTCACCATCCCTCCTTTGATCGTCTTTTGTGAATGATATATAAGGAAAAATATATTCTTGTGGGATCTTTTTTAATTCATCTCAATAAGTACTATCATAATATACAACTTTTATAATTTTTACTTATGCAGAACTAAAGTTATTGATAGCTAAACTTTTGCATTGGCAAGCGTGATAAAAGAAACAGGTCAAGTAAAAAAAACAGAGGAAGTATATATTTTTTCCTTAACTGTGTTGGATACGTTGGTTTGGTATGGGCCTAATTTTTTTTTTTTAAAAAAAAAACTTAATACTGCGTATGTTGTTAAATTTTTAGCCAATCCAAAATTATATTGATTCTAAAGGTACATATTTTTAAGTAAATTTTTTTTCTCCAAAGCTAATTCCTCTAATTTTTTAAAGTGATCTTTCTTAATTGGTTTCTCTTAAGTGGTCCATGTCTCTCTCAAGTGGTCTCTCTCTCTCTCTCTTTCTCTCTCCCCTAAGCTAATTGCCATGATTTACTTCATCGATTTTTTTAAGTGGACTTTATCTCTCTTTGTCGCATTTCAATAAGCCTTTTTCCCAAGCTAAATTTCATGATTTTCTTTAGTAATTTTTCATAAGTGGGGTCTCTCTGTCTCTCCTAAGGCCTAAGCTAAGTGCCTTTATTATCTTCTTAAGTGATCTTTCTTAATTGATCTACCTCTCCCAAGCTATTTTCCCTAATTTTCTTAAGTGATCTTTCTTAATTGGTTTATCTCCTTAGTTATTTGACTTGATTTTCTTAAGTGATTTATGTTAAGTGGTCTCTTTTGCAGTCTCTCTCTCTCTCTCTCTCTCCCTAAGCTAATTTCCTTGATTTTGTTAAGTGATCTTTCTTAAATGGTCTTGATTTTCTTAGGTAATCTTTCTTTTTTTTTTTCTTAAGTGATCTTTTGTTTTCTAAGTGATCTTTTTAAAGTGGTCTATCTCTCTCTTAATAGTGTTTTCCTAGTCTAATTATTAACTTGATTTCCTTAATTGATCTTGCTTTAGTGGTCTCTCTCCCTTACCCTCTCTCTCCCTCCTATTTTAGTAAGCATGTTTCTAAGTTAATTGTTTTTTAAAGCTAATTGCCCTGATTTATTAGATGACCTTTCTTAAATGTTCTCTCTCTCTTATAAGCTAATTGCCTTGATTTTATTATGTGATCTTTCTTAATTGGCCTCTTTCTCCGAAGTCAATTGACCCAATTTTATAAGTGATATTTCTTAAGTGGTTTCTTTATTTTTTTCTCTCTTAAGATAATTGTCATGTTTTGTTAAGTGACCTCTCTCTCTCTCTCTCTAGTATTTAGTCACATTTTTTCCTAAGCTACTTTCTTTCTTAAGTGATCTTTTTTTTTTTTTTAATTTTTTATTAAGTGATCTTTCTTATGTTGTCTCTCTCAGAGTCTCAGATGATCTTTTGTAAGTGGTCTCTTTCTCTTTTTGAATATTTTTTTCCTGGAGGCGTATGCATCATGCTTGGTGCATAATAGATTTTTTTATTCAAAGGCGGAATTAACATATACTTGTTTTGTAATAAACGTATAGTTGCTTTGTAAAGAACATAAAGTTGTTTTATAAAGAATATCCAGGTTTTTCTCCAAAAAAAAAAGAACATCCAGCTTTATGTTATTTTGTATATCTAAAGAAGTTCATAATATTAATAAAGAACATGCATGATAACATAAAGTAATGAACATTATTTTTATTCAACCACCATAATCTAAAGACAAAATTAACATTTCAATATAAACAATGAACATTATGTCACAAATAAAAGTACATTATACTGACAATCAGTATGTTATTTTCACTCTAGGTATATGTTCATTACATTTTAATAGTATTTTCTTTTCACTCTAGATATATGTTCATTACATTTTAATAGTATTTTCCTTTCACTCTAGGTATATATATTCATTACATTTTAATAGTATATTCTTTTCACTATCACTATATGTTCATTACATTTCTATTATATGTTCATTTCACTTTTTTTTTTTTTAAATAAAACATATGTACCATGATCGTACATACGCCTTTGTGAACCAAGCATTGGTCTCTCTCAAGTCTTTTAGTAGGTTGCTTGCTAAGCTAATTGTCTTGAATTTCTTAAGTGGTTTTGTCTTTAGTGTTCTCTCTCTCTCTCTCTCTCTCTCTCTCTCTTGCATTTTTTAGTGGTTTCTCTCTGTCTCTCTCTTTCTCTCTCCTAAGCTAATTGTGTTTTCTTAAACTAATTGCCCTAATTTTATTTAGTAATCTTTCCAAAGTGGCCCCTCTCTCTTTCTCTTCTAAGCTAATTGACTTGATTATTGATTAAAGAAATAGCTTAAGAATTGAAAATTAATATGGATTATAATTATTTACCTTTTCACTCTTATATTGGTTGCCGATCTAGACATTCCTTTCATTGAAATCTGCGCACTATTTCTCTCCATAACACTACCCACATATTACTTTTAGTTGTTCTTGATGATTTCTTTTCCCAATAATGGAAGTTGACATATTCTATTATAATTTAAAATATAGAGGGGAGATAAATAATGAAATACAATATTTGACATAATATGGATTATTATAATATAGGGGTTATAACATTGAAAGCTAATCGCTCTAGAAAATTTGACAATAGATTATTTCTAATTTTTGAAAATAGCGTAAGTGGTTGGTTTTCAGAAGATAACACAATTAAGTCTTTTTCCTAACTAAATTGTGTTTACATAAGCTAATCACCCTCAATTTCTTAGGTGATGGATCTTTCTTAAGTGAATTTTCTCGTGGTTTCTTTCTCTCCCTCTGCTAAGTCATTTGCCCTAAGTTTCTCTCCTAAATTAATTGTCCTTATTTTTCTTCAGTATTTTTCTTCTCAAGTGATATTTCTTAAGTGATCTTTCCTTTTATCATTTTAATAACTCTTTTTCCTAAGCTAATTTTTTGTATTTTCATAAGTTGTCTTTCTTAAACGGTCTCCCTCTTTTTGTTAAGAGATCTTTCTTAAGTGATCTATCTCAAATGATCTTTCTTAAACGATCTCTCTCTTTCTTTTTCCCGCTCAAATGATCTTTTGTAATTGATCTATCTCACTCTCTCAATGGATCTTTCTTCAAAGATTAGCTTAAGAAAATGTAATTAGCTTAAGAGGGCATTTAAGTGAGCTCTTTCGTAAGCTATTTAACTCAAAATTCTATAACAATAACTAATTTAATTGTATTTCCAAATTAAACGATTAGTAAAGAACACAAAAAATAACCATAATCTATATTTAGAAATATCGAGTAATTTTTTTATCACTATACATGGATAATGTTGTCAAGCTCATCAAAGAGCATGACACAAGGAGCTGATTGATGAGCCTTGTCAAAAATTCCCCTAACATTTATCTCACTTTCTTCAAACTTCTGAGCATGATTTCTTCATTTTTGAGCTTAACCTGAAATGCAACCTCAAAAACCAAAAAAGAGCTACAATTTCAATAGTATCAAGGTAATTTTTATACCTTGTAGTAAAAATTTCTCGTCAATTTTTTACTTTCTATTACAAATTAAATCATATCAACCAAGTCAAAACAAAAATTCACACATATTACATTCCAATCCCTGAATTTAAACTCCCAAGTTAGTACTCACCTCAAGTTCATTGCACTGTTGTATTTGTTTATCCAGTTGCTCCTAGGATTCCTTGTTCTCATTCAAGAGATTATCCTGAAATGACCGTTCACGTCCTCTAGCAACAGCAAGCTCCAGCTTAGCATACTGATTTTGATCTCGATATATTCTAGAATTATATAGGTAAAAATCAAGTAAACAAATGCAATACTACTTATTTTAGCATGGCAGATAGAAAGCACCGTACAAAGGATGAAAGGTTGAAGAAAAAATTGTACTTTGTAACTCTATATAACCTTTACTTCTTTATTGACTAAGATCATATAGCACTGTCATTCTCTCATTCTTCCAGTTAAACCGGCAAAACAAAATAGTTGTTTAGTCTAAGTTATTAAAGACCTGGACAACCTGGAATTAAATTTAATGAAAATCAGATTGACAAGCTTGCCTGATCTTCAAATGGTTTTGATAATGTGTATATGAATCCACAGCATAGGCATATGTGAGTCGCTTTGGCCTGAAAAGTTCAGTAGCATCTCAGTAACATATAAGCAGTTCAAGTAAAATGTGCTTAAAATTTTTACAGAACGAGTCTTGTTAGAGCCTCCATGTCTCTATGAATGCTTGCCTTTTGTGTCTCAGTTAGTTTTCACCCAAAACGTGAAGGAGTAGGACATTTTAAAAGTTTTTTCACATCAACATCAGCACCTCTGTATTAAAATGCAGACCTGTGTATTAAAATGCAGATAATCAGAAGGAAAAAGAAAATACCAATACATTATATAAAGATAATATTCAAAGATTAGCTCCATCTAGCTCTCAAATATTACTATCTAATTTCTCTCTAACTCTATAGGAGCTCCTTCCTAATCAAGCGCAACTTATAACTCCGGTGTACGAAAGAAGTAGACACATAAATTATTTGGGTATGGTAATTTAAACTTACTACATACTTCGCATAAGCAAACATAGGAAAGCTTTCAGAGTGCACTGAAAACTTTCTAAAAAGTTTAATCCCTTTCTTTATCTGATTAACTGGTGCATATGGCTGGAGCTCGGCTATTGTTAAGGATGTTCACAAGCCAACTTAATATCTCTCGCTTTTCGCAAATCACGTCACTCCCCAAACCCACGAAAATCAGTTCCTAAACCCACTAAATACCCCTGTAACCATTCCTTAAACTTCAGCAACAAGAAGCCCTCAAAACACCTACAAAACAGGTATTATATATAAACCCTAGCAAATTTAGCCCCTAAAAAGCAGCTATAGCCTATAGGCAATTAAATACCTATGAAAAAACATCTGTCAACAATCCCTAAACAAACTCAAAAATCTGAAGTGATCAGCCCCTAAAATGTACCTCAAACATTTCTGACAACAATATCTAATACAATAAAGCAAAAAGTTTCATAGAAAATAATTTCCCGTGCATAATCTCAATTCATCTATATAAAACTAAAGACTTATCTAACATTGTTTTCACTTTGGATTATTAGTCATTTAAAATAAAAAATTATCCGTCTTATATATACAGGTGGTTAACGAGCAAGTTTGGGCTAGTTTTGGCTAGGGTCATGTATAGGAATAGGTTTTCTTGATTAGTACTATGTAAGTAAATTGATGAACTAAACCTAAGAAAACTTATACCTTTGTTCTGATTTAATGGATCAAACACGAATTTAGTTAAATCCTCAAAAAATTTCTCAATTAGCAAAAAAATCAACTTTCCTCAAATAAAACTTGAGAAAGAACAAAACCAATGAAAATTAAACCTATATTAATATCTGAGAAAAATATTTCCCTAAATTAAGCAAATAAAAATATTCTCAATAAATTACTTGTATAAAGGATAAGAACACTAATGAATTTGGACTTGAAAAGTGGGTGTGGGTCAATATAGTGGTTTATCGCTTAATGTGCTATATGCCATAATAGAGTTGGATCAAAGCTCTAAGGCTTAAGGGTAGTCTTGGTTGGCTGATGAGTCAAACTATTACTCAACCCTAGAGTCATCTTCTTCTCCTTGAATCAATGGGGGAAATGAGCATGATTCTAATAGGAGGTAGCACTATTAAGATGATAAATATGTCTGCTTATGCATAATGAATAATGATGACTATTTGCGAGGCTACTATGGAGTCTCATATGCTAGAATACATGAAAAATGTATACCTTTCCGCAAATGATACATCTTGCAGACAACATACACCTATTTGAATCAAATCCTTCAAATATCATGGAGTCCCAAATATCCCAATAGCTATGTCCTGAAGTCACAAAAAAAAAGGATGATATGTCTAAGGAAATGCATATATATCCTCAAAATTCTAATGTGATGGTAAGAGCTAAACAAACAGATAGAGGCAGGCATAGGCAAGAGAATAGACATGAAAGAAGAAATAGAGGATACATTAAAAGATCTATTATCTTGTTGAAATGGACCGAGTGAGCACATAAGAATATATGATGACGACTCAAGTGATGAAATAAAAGCAATTGCAAGGAATGTAGGGAAGTAGTGACAACTATACTACAATACTAAAAGTAAAAAACAGTGATTGAAGTGAAAGCGACCAATGCTACTTCTCCTATGAAAAGGGTAAATCAACATGGTTGAGTGAAATATGGTATCAAGTATACGGTCTAAGGCACGTTAGTCTTACATTTTAAGAGCAGATATAAAAATCAAGATTAAAATTTTGGAACAGAAAGAAAGAGGAGACAGCCATAGAGTCACAATCCAAGTTCAAGCTTTCAAGAAAACTATGCTATTACAACAATATATTTTTAGATTTATGTATGAACTACTCTCAAATACATAGTATAGTATAAGATAATGAATTTCATACAAAAATTTATTACATGTAACCTCACATGCATGCTCCTCAAAATACTTCCTAGGATTGGTTGTTTTAAACTTCTTCAACACAATTAAACATAGAGCATATCAATTAGGTCTAATTATAAGCTTAATAAAAAATTATTTATACCAAAAAAAAATGAAATCATACCTTAAATGCGACATATTGCCATATTGGTCTAATTGTTTGTCTTCTTCCTTAATTCAACTTCATAAAACTAACAACCCAAAAAACCCCACAAAAGTTTAATCAAAGCACATGTTAAAAAAAAAAAAGAAAAAAACCAAATTGCATAGAAAGTAACCTTCAAAATATGACAAATTAACACATTTAAAATTGGTTTAAGCCAACAATCTCGCAAATATACATTTGTCTTTCATTGCTTCTGAATAAGGAAATTATTCTAAACCGTGATCTTAGACTCTATAGTTTCTCAAATTTCTCTCCCCTAATTCATCCAACTTCCATAATTGTGTTAATTTAACCAAGCAAATGCATACAAAAGGTAATGAAAATGAATTGAGGTGATTTTACCAATAATAAAAATAATCACAAATTTCATTCTTTAAAAAACCCAATTTAAAATAATCAAACACTATTTATATCATGCAATAATTCTAAGAAAATATATAGCAAAAAATAAAGGATAAACAAAAAAAGTACTAATTAAAATTCTAACCTTTAAAGTAATACAATAAAACTCTAAGATTTATAATTGAGACTCTAACCTTTAATTTGCTCCATACCTTATATAATAAGTTCATCACAACTGAAACCCCCGATATTGAGATTGATCAAACCACCAGAACTGCAACCTCAATCCTTCCTTCTCCTCGTCTTCTTACTGCAAACCAACAACTAACAAAATGCATTAGAATCCCCTTTAACCTAAAAACCCCTAAAAGCAAACACAATTGAAAATGAAAATGAAAATGAAAATGAAATGGTGGTGGTAGAAACCCTAAATCTTCCAACCACCCCACAAACAAAGCTCTGAAATAGTGGACCCTAATCAAAATAGGCAATACCTTATCTATAATCCCTGCAAAATATATAAAGTTTTCTGAAAAATCTATAATTTTTGCAAAATCAAACACATTAAACCCACTTTCACTGGTTTCTCCTTAACAAATTATAACAATAAAAGAAAACAATTAGCAATCATCAATTCAATCCACAAAAGAGACAAGGCAAAATTCCCACCTGTGACACATAATCAACCAACAGAAAGCCATGGATACAAATCAAAACCCAGTACCCACATTCAATCCAAAACCCAAATACCTAACTCCAAAGGATGATTGAGTGAATGAGGGTTGAGAGAGAGATTTGCAAGATGCATCTAAACATCGACGTTAATATAGTTCAAATTCTTCAAAAACAGAATACTAATAAGTGAGCTTTAAGTCAAATATAGAATGTCTTACCATCAAATATTTTAAAGAGGCAAACAGTCTTCCCATTCTTTTTAGACATTTAAACATCAAAAAAATCTTCCATGCTAGCTCTCTTTCCCCAAATTTTTGAATATCCACACCTTAACTTTCCATCTTCACTATCATACAACAAGAACACCAAAAAGTACAATGTCACTTAATAATACATATGAATGGTTTGTTTATTAAAAAAGTAATTCTATTGCAGAAAGATCTAAAATCAACACAATAAAAAATAACATTGGCTCATCAAAGTTCTTTTGTCAAACAGGCTTTGGAGAAACAAAACAGATTAAAACTCGAGTCCAAATTAATCTACATAAAAGCCACATATTTTTTTTCCAGATAATTATGGAGGGTTAAGCAGAGTAAGAGAGCCTAATCTAATGGCTCATCCAATGCAACACATTACTTAATGGGAACAAACACCTAATTGTGCGAAGCAAATGATACATCAAGGGGTGTAAAAGTTACCAAACAGGGAAACACAACTATAGAGGTCCAGGCCTTTTCAAGTGCCAATTTCTAAACAAGCTAAGGTCAGGCTTTACCCACTTACTTAGACACCATGCCAAATAGACGCCTTAATGTTATTCTCTGTGAAAAGTGTGCCGAGGATTTGTCCATTGATAACCTAAAATAAGGGATGTGCTATGTTCATTTAATCCAACTATCCATGTATGATGTGAAACCTTAATTTAAAGTAGTGAAAGCACTACTAACAAGATCATTTATAATTTGGGAACATCCCAAGTAGCGAATAGGTGGAGGACTCATTAATAGAGGACGTTAATTTGACATGGCTACAAAGATAACTCCAATAATTAAGCCCCCCTAAAGATTCTGATGTACAAGCAAATTAAGAAACTAATTGGACAAGATTAAAGGATAGCTTAATTAAATTAAATTTTTATTTAA
Source organism: Chenopodium album (assembly GCF_948465745.1). Taxonomy (NCBI): domain Eukaryota; kingdom Viridiplantae; phylum Streptophyta; class Magnoliopsida; order Caryophyllales; family Amaranthaceae; genus Chenopodium; species Chenopodium album. The sequence continues at coordinate 22,067,583 of NC_137846.1, read as the reverse complement.
AATCCATTAAGACTAAATAAATAATTATAAGCAAATCCAGCAAAATTAAGCAGATCACATAATTTTAAATTGAATATGGCGTAGCTTTTCAATTGCATTGCATGTAAAATAATTGAATTATATCAATGAAATTTGGTTATAACATTGCTCTTGAAATGCAACAATAGCTTAGTATATACAAAGCATGTTGAATGATATGGTATTACTACAAGCTAATAAGTGTTTCAACTAATAAATTTAACCAATTTTTGTTATATTTATTTTCTTTTATTCAAATAGTTCTTCTAAATTTAAAAAATTTTAATAGAGTAACATGAAAATCATTTCCTCTTAGAAAGATAAATACTTCCTCCTCTTTTTTTAGTTTCTACACTTTTATTTTCACGGTCTCCTAGACAGTTTTTTAAAAGGTGAGAGATAGAGAGAAAAATAAGAAGGACCCATGTGGATAACAGAGAGAAGGATATATAAAAAATGGAAAGTGTTGTAACTAATTAACAATTTCCAAAATAGGAAAGTGTAGCAATTAAAAAGAAAAAGAAGGAAGTAAAAACAATAATAATGCAGATCGGAATAATGTAATACTCCCTCCATTTTTAAATACTTGCTCCACTTTCCATTTGCGGTCGTTTTTAAATACTTGCTCCATTTCCTTATTTGGAAAACTTTTACAATATTTAATTAATTTCTCTCACCTAGTGGACCTAACATATATTCCCTTTCTCCTTCAATTTTCTTTACTACTTTTGCTTTCTACAATTTTTTATTCTTCCACCAACCTCACTACCTCCATATTTTATTACTTTCTCCAATTTCTTCTAAAACTCCGCGCATGGAGAAATGGAGCAAGTATTTAAAAACGAAGGGACTATTGTATAATGTATGTAACAATTCTTACATCACAATATAATATACTTCGTAAAAATTTTACAAAGTACTACTTTTGTTAATTTATTTGATTATAGGAAAATTTGACATTTGCTACCAGGAAAAACACCTCGATTCACATTTGCTACCGTTTTAATTTTTTTTTTTTTTTTTTTTACTTTGCTACCACCTAAATTAGAGTTTGTTAGAAATCACTACCACTTAACGGAATCCGTTAGGATTTCTGTTAAGTTTATTAAAAAAAATAAGAAAAATTTAAAAAAAAAATTAAAAAACCCAGCCACCCCCTCTACTCAACTGCCACCCCTCCCCCCTGCCGGCGGCTGGCACCAAAAGATTCGACCGGCGCCGGCGACCTCACCCCCATCCCCTTTCCCCACCCACGAGGCCAACCGCCACCGAAATCAGCCCCCCTCCTCGTTACCCCCATCGGAAGCGACCCCCTTCCCCTTTTCCCACCCAAAAACCGACACCCCTAACCCTAAACCACCAGCCCGAAACCACCCTTAATGGGTTTTAGGGTTTTGCTGATGGTAGTTTTGGGGTGGTGGTTTAGGGTTAGGGGCAGCCAAAAAGGGTAGGAGAAGGGGAGGGGGGTCGATTTTGGTGGAGGGAACGGGGAGGGGGGGCTAAATTCGGTGAGGGTTAGCTTCGGTGGGTGGGGAAAAGGGAGGTGGGGGAAAGGGAGGGGGGTTAGCTTCGTGGGTGGGGGAAAGGGAGGGGGGTGGGGTCGCTAGTGCCGACCGTAGTTTTGGGCGCCGGCCGCTGGTAGGGTGTAGGGGGAGGGGTGGCAGTTGAGGGGAGGGGGTAGCAGTGGGGTGGCTAGACGGTAGTTCAGCCCCTCCGACGGAAATTGTTAACGGTGTCAGGCGTCTAGCCCCTCCGACGGAAATTGTTAACGGTGTAAGGCATGGGTAGTAATTTCTAACAAACTGTGATTTAGGTGGTAGCAAAATAAAAAAAAAATTAAAACTGTAGCAAATGTGAATCGAGGCGTTTTTCCTTGTAGCAAATGTCAAAATTTCCTTAATTATACCCTTTGAAATACAAATTTAATTTGAATTATTTATTCTGATCCATTTTGTGATCATGACATGGTCCGTATATTGAGAGTGTTTAAAATCACTTCAACTATACAGGATGAACTACATAATACTAAACAAATAAATTTTAAAAAGGCTATTTGACATTTGGTTATATCTAATGATTACTCACAAATATCAACGCATGAAATCCCTTTCACCTTAATAGAAAACAGAGTATAAGCCAAAGCTATTAACTAAGAATAAACCTCTCTTCCTCCTTGGTCTGCAATCACCCATCAAAATTACATCAACCCATTTTAAAGTTCCGACAAAAATTCAAGATAAACCAAAAATACATGACATTGATTATTTTAACCATTAAAATCAACATAAATATACTGCCAATGCTCGAGATCGAGTGGAAGTAGAAATGAAGTCTTGAGATGCATTAGCAAATGCATCTTCAACAGAACGTGGGTATGGGGAAAACGGAGTAGGACCCAATTGTCAGTGTAAAGTGATGTAGCCTTAAAAAAAAAGAAAAAGGTTGTATACGGGTATATGGTATAATACAACATTGTAATACTAAATTTCTTTTTACTTTTTGTTATTTTTGACCCTTGAATTAGTTGTTTGACTCCAATGTCTTCATTTTCTTTTTTACTTTTGACGGTCAACCCAATTTTCATGGTTTACCATTTTTACTCCATTTTTTGTTTCTTGAGGAGGTAAGTTCAGAGAGGGCGGGCAAGACTTCATGATTGAAAATGGCAAGGAAGATGCTGGTGATGGAGGATCCGATCTTAACAGACCGTACGGAGGACTGTGATGAGCTCTTCGGTGGTGGTAGCGGCTGCATTTTTGGTGACGATGTCGACTACAACGCTACCATTGAAGACCAAGTGGAGAACGATAGAGGCGAGGAAGATGAATTGGAGTTTTCTTTAGACGCATTGCTAAAGGAGGTAATTGTTAACACATTAATTCGTAGCTTAACTTAGGGTTTACTGAAAATTTATGAAAACCTAAATTATAACAACATAATTAAAATAAGAGGAATAAATTAAGGGACTTTCTTTATAGGCTTTAATCAAAAAATAAGAGTAACAGGGGAGTGAGTGAGGAGCTATTTTGAACAGGGGAGTGAGTGAGGAGCTATTTTGAAGCACGAATAAATGACAATTGTGTATATATAGAATTAATTGTAGCTGAATTAATTGTAGCTTTCTCAACCCAACTAGGACATACGAGTGTTGTCAAGTGTTGGCAGATACTTATATTAGTAGAACAAACTCCATTCTCTAATTACCAAAAAGTTGGATCTTTAGGGGCTTTCTTCTGTTATTTAACATTCATGTTGAAAGGAAAGGCTTGCATTGAATACAAAACAATGACAGTAATATTTTAATATATTAACACAAGATAGAATTGAATTATTTATTACTCTGAAAAAAGAAATTAATAAGTAGAACCTGTAATTGTTCCATATATTTGATTTATACTGGATGCAATGCTTGTTTAAAGTGTGTTATTGTTTTAAGTATGTAGCATACCAATTTTTGCAGCAGGGATTATTTATTTATTGAACAGTTTTTCTGTTAAAAGTAGAATTATACTATACTTGGTGTTAATGTATAGATTATTGATTTGGTGGAATAGGTAAATGTTGGAGAAGAGTCCTACAAGACTCCTACGAAAGGGAAGAGTACGGTGGCTATTAGTTTTGAGATCGAGGAGTTTGCAAATGTAGAGGTTTCTCTCCCCCCTCCTAAAGTTGGAATGGTCTTTGATAGTTGGAAAAAAATAGATGAATACTTTCGGAATTACAGGAAGCAAGAAGGTTTTGGGGTTGTTCGATCTAGTGGAACCTTTGTAGGAAAAGGTGTTAATGCGAAGGAGAAGAAGAGTGTCACATGGACATGTGAGTGTTTTGGTATGCCCGGTAGGAAGAGCAAGAAAACCGGTCCCGCCTTTGTCTTGGATTCACAAATAGGTGAGGAACTTTGTGTAAAAAGGAAGAGTAAAAAAGTTCAATGCCCGGTGAAATTATATGCAAAGGTGAACGAGGGTGGTGATTGGTTAATTGATAAAGCCGAGCTAGAGCATAAAGGTCACGCACCTACACCGGGGAAGTCCAAGAACATCACCAAGTTTAGGAAGAAGTTCTTGATGGACAACCCGCATATACTTCGACAAGTGTTTAATGATCGGAAGGCGGGTTGAGTCAAAGGTACTTTTTATATAACCAGTGGCTGTTGTACTTTACCAGTGGTTGTTATTGTAGTTCTAGTTGTACGTCAGTTGTGTGTACACCCCTTTTTTGTAAATAATTGATACGAATAAGTTGTTACTTTAATTTAAAGACCAAAGTTTATTTGATGGATAACATCTTTCAAACCTATATTTGCCCTAGAGTATCAAAGACGAATCCAAAATAAGTTAAACACACCGCTGATCCAGAATAAGATAAACACACCACGTACCCAAATGAAGATTAACAATACAAAGGGTTTTCGCTAATGATGTAATTAAACCCCAATCTAATCTGTACTTGTTTTTTGTCGTCAAATAATATTCGATATCGAAATACTTATTTGTAACATTGGTTTAAATAAAGATGTGATTAATATGAATTTTGGTTTAAACAAGTCGGTTTTGGCTTATTGGATTGAATTTTGGTTTTTGTGCCGGTACAAAATTTAATTTTGGATTGACTGTTGCATACAAAAAAGTTGCGTTAATTGCTATAACTAACAAAACATTATTATATTCGAATTAATACATTCCATGCTACAAACATGAATAATACAAAAAGGGTTTGGACTTTGGTAAAGGGCTTTAGTTAAATGCATAAATATATCTAGTGGTACCCTAGGGTATAAGAATGGTACCCTATGAAGGGATTGCCATACTGAAGTGGTACATTCCGTCTAATGTTATTTTACTCATTGTCCATGGTATCTTTCAACATGTCAGTCGAAGTAATCAATATATCAGTTATATGATAAAAAAAAACTTATGTACAGTGGTACCCTAGTGTCGTTAGTGGTACCCTAGGATAGTTTAGTGGTACCCTTTTATAGGTTGGTGGAACAATCCACCCAGTATTTTACTTAGGACTGTTCTTACTGACAAAAAGTAAGATATCATTGCTATTAGTTGACTGTAATTGTAAGCATTACATTGAGATTGTAAGCATGACATTGAGGTTATAATTAATTTCCTTCAACACAAAAATAAAATAATATACTAAAGAGGTTATATACCATGCTTAAGACCAATGAATATTTGACAATTACACATTTACATGTTTCAAAATATTTTCCTTGTCTTATCACAAGAAGAATAAACTCACTACTACTATTCCAATTGATATTAAATATACGTAGAGGTTCCATTCGGTTTTCGCTTGTGATCAAATATTTGAGCTCAAATTCAATACAATTTACCAATATGTTGTTATCTAAACCTACCAACTCCAAATTAAAATGGTTAAGTTCACAATCTTTACAAACTCAACATTGATTCTCAATTGACAAAAAACAACACATTATTGTATTTCAAAACATAGTTCTTTGCCATCAAAGCATTCTCACATTCCATGCTATATTCACGAGTAATGCAAAAAGCTTTCGTTCAATGGCTTTGGTTAAATGAATAGGTCCGGTGGTACCCTAGAGTATATGAATGGTACCCTTACTGAAGGGATTGCCATCTACTGTCTTCAGTAGTGGTACATTTCATGTAGTGATATCCTTGTCATTGTAATTGGTACCTTGCAACACATCAGTAGAACTAAACTATGCTTGAATGGGAGTTGAACAAAACTTAATTAAAGTGGTACCCTACAATGTTTTAGTCGTACCGTATGATACTTTGGTGGATCCATCTGTTTCAATTCGTACAATTGTTAACTCTTAATGCGGTTGTATGCGGTTTATCTTCCATTTTGTCTTTTCATCTTACTCTCTTTTTATTTTTTATGTATTGTCCCATCGTAGTACTCCTATGTCAGTCATAGGTTTTCCTATCTCAGTAGGTTCTACAGCTGAAGATTTGTAGTTGATTTGACATAGTGGGTTTATATTTAGTACTTTTGTTACTAAATTTTGTACCCTCGCCATATTTTTAATAGGTGTTATGTTTTGTTCAATCCCAGTCAAGTAATGTTTAAACTTTTATCTTGTTGCTTAAATGTCTCCCGATTTATATTTTGTTTGTTTAAATATATTGAAAAGGGTTGGATCAAATAGGCGTTAAATAGAAACATATTACCACACGGTTGGAAATTGTATTCCTTACCAACTACCATATAGCAACTAGCAAATGTACGAACAATAACAAGTTCAAAATTTTAAGGACCTGGCACAGAAATATGAACAGGTACCTCTACGATATAAAATGGTTCCATCTGAATTTGGAATAGTACAACTCATACAAAAAAAGGTCTTCGACTTAGATTTAAAATTAATCACAACTCCGTGGAAATGGATCATTTTCAGTTCTCAGTTGTGCGGATTTTGTATCCAGTGGTTCTTTTTATAATTAATTTACATTTATCACAATCATCTAGCAATAATAAAAGGCATAACGCTCCCACTGAACATCAAAGAAGTCCAACTGTATATACAAGTAGAACATGTTTCGTACTTATTTTGTTGTACTACCCAATTTGTTGTACTACATACAGTGTTTATATAGTAAAAGGCATTATGCTCCGATTGAACACCAAACTAGTCCAACTGGTATATTAAACCTTGTACAAGTAGAACATTTTTACTACTTAACTTGTTGAAACTATCTACAGTGGTTATATTTTTTGGCCTTCGGTTATTTCACCCTAGACACATACAAATCAAAAACCAATGTTATATCCAATTCTTAGAATATTAATTTGGTACAAATATCCTCTGTCTTGGTAATTACATATTCACTATACCTTTGCCCTTTTCCTCTTCTGACTACTCTTACTCTTCATGAACTGCATCATTATCTTCATGAACTCAGAGGGTGAGCAGGAGTCCTCTTCAATGTCTTCATCAGTCTGCTCATCAGACCCATTGTCTTCTTCAGTATCTTCAACAACAACATTTTTAGACTTCTTCGGTAGCTTTGCCCTCATGTGAGTTTTGTGCATCCCCTTCACTTCAGACCTCCCTTTCACAAGGGCCTTACCAGGGGCCTTAGAAGTTGATGGATCCTAAATGCCAGAAATGACAGAGAAAATTTCAGTCTTTCACCAATCACATTCAACTAATATATTAATACATACATAGAACACTCACCATCACATGTTTCCAGTTCTTCGATCGCACAATTGTCTTCGATCTCATAATTTTTGCAGGGAATAATACAAACCTACTACTGTAAAAAAAATCACAACAGCTGCACTTAGCTTATACACAACAACCAATAGATACATATCATGGATAAATGCTTCAACACACCCTAAATAATCAATACAAATCAGAAAATGCAGAAACAAACCTAAAAAAGGGCCTAGTAAAGGAATGTCATAATAATACCCAATTGGACTGTCATAATTATACAAAAGGCATCAGCATTCTACAAGTACTATCACAGTTACAAAAAGGTATAACTAAGATGTAAAGTTTGTAATTCATTAAAGGTGTCAATAGTGATACCACTCATTTGATAAAAGTAGGTCATCAGAGACAGAACAAGTCTTTGGAGGGGTTCTAGTCCCAGCATATAGAACAGGAAAATAAATCATTTCACAGTGGCACTTAATTCACTCTCAAGAGTAATACAGGAAAAGGTGTCATCTTCTATCAATAACACATATAGCTGCTTATCTACAGACTCACTCTCATCATTTGCCACAAAACATCTATTTGCACAAATTCATCAAAGGAATAACCAATAAAACGCAAAATTATAATTTGATTACGAACAAGGTAGCCCCTTGAATTCAGGTCACAAAAGAACCAATATACCACAATAGCAGATAAATAACTAATATCCAGCAGACCAAGAGGACAAGTACTTATAAACCACACAGGATACTAAACAACATGATGACACTGGCAGCAAAATCCCCCATCAAATACAAAGGCTAAAATGCCAAAACCTAATAACCACCATAGTAAGATGATTATGCACATCAGTATAAATCAAAAGAATCACCAGACTAGATAACCCACAAACTCCAATGACATTAGCACCCAACTAGACAGCCCACAAGATATGTACAACAGTAATACTCCAGTACTCCAGCTGACAGGCGACACAACAATCTCTGAACGCGAGCATGCACTTTATGTTCATAAATATTAATGGCTATGTGTACATGAATGGCTCCACACACAATGCTTGAGTAACGCAAGCATGCACTTTATGACACAGATAAATCTCACAGCAACATTGTTGAAGATCTCTAACATGTTGAGATTTAAGGTTACAATTTCGACATGAAACCAATCAAACTCACAACAACAGATTTATAGCACTATCCCACCCAACAACACACATGGCTGTCAATCAATTTTGTTTGTTTATTCACCTAATTACAACTAAAACATAATTACAGCATACTTTAATCTCAAAACATACAATCTAATCAAACTTATACAACCAACACCATGAAACCAATTAAATAGCAAGAAATACCCATAAAAATAAATCACGCGCACAAGAAAATTACAAATTCGTGGAACAATTCATGTTGTGAATTGTAATTGGGATTTTATGTAATTCTTCAACCCTAAAAAAAAAACAAATTTTCGAGGACAATTGTAATTGGGATTTATGTAATTCTTCAACCCTGTGAATGATTTCAAATATGAACAACACCACATCCCCCTAAAACCCAGAAAATACCCATTTTAAAAACCCAATCTTTTAGGTTAAACGAATACAATGACATTAACTTAGACAAATTACTAAAATAAAAACAACAACCATTACAAATTTGGGAAAAACTAATGAATTTATAACTAAGTCGCTTACTTGGGTCAAATTGTTCCACGACTGATGCGTAAAACCCTTCAGTTCGCCCCGCAGCAATCCCGGAAAGAATTCTTCAACAAAACCCCAACGCAAATCACGAATGATGGAGATGGAGGGATAAGGAATACAGAGAAGAAGGGTTCGAAATTCAAATTCAAAATTGGTTAGGAGGAGAAAATAAGGGTCCGAATTTCAGCGGGGAGAGAGAGTGAGAAGACAGATCGAAGGAGGGGTAAATGGAAGAGAGAGAAAACATACCCTCAAGCAAATACAAAATAAGGAGTACTATACCAAATACATTTACAAAATACGATATACTATAAAAACGGGCTGACAAAAAGCATAACGGAAGGTGATGTGGATTTCCACTCAATCATGAGAATTTACTAGCTTACCCCTGAAAATGCATTTGCTAATGCATCTCAACACTCCATTTAGACAAGCGAGATCGATGCCCCTCAAAAAACAAACACAAGTACTTTGAAGCCCTTGAAAGTTTACTATTGGACCTCTCTTATAAAGGTGACATTAGTTTCCTATTTTTTATTTTTTTTCGTATTAATCATTTTTTTATAAAGTGAAAATTCTATATGAAATTTTAATTAGGAGATTGTATTAATCAACCTAAGTAAATATTTGAAACACCCACCCATTCAATTAAATCAAACAATAATAAAAGTGAAAACTCTATAGGAAAATGCTCAATTCAACAACATACCCGACAAGAACATATTTGTCATGAAATAACACCCAAATTTCATGACAAGTAAGTGTTTATTTCAAACTGAATGAAATAACACCCAAATTTCCTGTTCAAATAAATAAATAAATAAATAACACCCAAATTTCACCTCAAAAATACCCAAAAATACAAATAAAATTTCAAAACTCCAAAAATTCATAAACCCCAGAAAAACCACCCAGCACCATTTTATCTAATTTAAACAGAAGGAAAAGGAGAGAGAAAGAGTTTTAATATCGGCAAGAAAGAGAAGACCAAACAAAGATTGTGGTTTGCGAGACAATCGTAGAGAATGGGTACCAAAGATTTTCACTGGGTGTACTTCTCGTCCATTACTTCTCGTCCATTATTAGCTCTCCTGATCTCCTCTTTTCCCATCCCTTTCTCTGTCATCTCGTCCATTACTTCTCGTCCATTACTTCTCGTACCAAAGATTAAGAGGTGCTTGATCAAGGAGGTCGAGAAGAAGCTCCAGACCATCATTTACTTCCTCGCACGTTATCGGCCCCATTTGAATTTTGAACCCAAAAAACGGAGAGAATGGTTGCAAGTAGAGATGAGGCTGTGAGGAAAGTCGGGAAAATGCTAAGCTATAATGGAAGAAAAGAAGCTCAGAACATGCTTCAATGGAAAACTCGAGTGACCTTCATTGGAAGAGCGAAAAAGCTTAGAAGAAAAAGTGGAAAAATGAAAAATGGCAGGACAAAGAGGAGGAAAGAGAAAGAGAGTAGGAAGAGAGAGAAAATAGAAAATAGAAATGAACGAGTGATGGCAAGTGAATTCAGTAAAACATTAGGTTGTTAGTTGAAGACATGATTCTACAATTGAAAGAATTTGAAATAAAGAACCATTCATAATACTTAAATAAGATTGAAATCATCCATATTAATCAAACTTATTTAAACGTCTTATTCACACATTAAATTGTCCCCATTTGGTGAGAATAAGTCGATTCCAAGATCCAAAGAAACAATGAGTAGTTAAGCATGCTTTGGCTAATGGATCCAAGCCACTCTTGGTTAGATAAATCGTCGCATATAATGCTCTCTTAACAACTTATCCACTTTGCCACGACATGTTAGGACCCCATCACTCATATCGTTGAGTATAACCAAAACCAACTTGCATGCCTGATATACCTTACGTATCCTAGGGAGTAATAGTGATGCCTCGCTTTGGCGTAGCCCATCACTACTCTCAATAGGTCGGTAAGTGTTATTTTGGAATGACAATTTTACTCAATATTTTAGGGACCTAGAATTTCTATGTTGGTTGATTTAAGTGAACTTAATTAATCATCGCAACATTCAAAATCCTAAACATGCATCTAACATATAATTCATATATATAATCATAAATATATATCGGAAAAATAAAATGATGCATTTGGCAACTAGCATGACCCATTGAGTCTTCAAGTCTTCAAGGGTCGACTTTTACAACTTCATGGCTTCGTCTTCCAAGAACCTCCGCCTTCAAGACATAACCAAAATTATGCAAATACTAGTATCTACGATTAGGACTAATCTAAATATTAAGGTACAAAAATACTCAACGGTTCGCAGACCGTATTTAGATTTACAAAAATACGAGACGGAATGCAATCCGTATTTTCTATCCTAATCGGGCCCCACTAGTTGCCATTTTTATAAAACATGCGGGAGAATATACATTCCATTCATCCATTCACTATTTGTGAATGGCCCATGCATTTTACAACGATAAACAAGTAACAATGCACAAACACGCGTAAACTAGTAACTAATTTAGGTTGTTAATCCGATTAACGCGCCTAATTAAAACTAGTCAAAGTTGTTTAACCGATTATGTAATTTAGCGCAATTAAAATTGAAGCTCCCACTAAATTCCTCATCCATCTTAATTAATCCAATTAATTATGCCGGTAAACCCAAAATTTTGCCAAAATAAAATTTTTCCAATGCCGCTCAAAACCGAGGCCTAGCCTCAAAATTTAATTAAAATAATTAAAACCAAATATAATTAAATTAATTAGAATAATTAAAACGGCAAAATTAGCAAAATAGCATTGCCTTAAAACCCGTGGACAAAGTGCCAAGTGTGGGGTTGTGCGCATCGTGCCGCAAGCACGTAGCACACCCCACACGCACTCCCCGCATTAGCACCAAGCACACACATGCACTCCCTGCCCACTGCAGCATGCACGCAAACAACACACCCACAGCGCACTGCTGCCTGGCTGGTGCTGTTGTGCTGCTGCTGCGGCTGGGCGCACTAGCCACGCCGCTAGTGTGTATGGCACGCACCAGCCCTTGGTGGCCACATGTGGGCTGCTTAGCAGCCCGGCTGGCCGAGGGTAGTGTGCCTTCGTTTGCATTCCACACTCGCGAGATTAAACCCGAATTTTTGCGTGACTTTAATTAATTAATTCCAAATTAATTTTAGAATTAATTCAATGTGCAAAAATGAAAAATTATAACAAGTCCAACTTAAATAAAAATTCATCAAAGTGCACACAACCAAAATTATTCCCAAGAAGTATTCTTTAATAAAATTGGTTCAACTTGGTGCAATAAAATAAATAAGGGCAATACTCACTATTAATTTAATTAATTTAAATTAATCATGAGACTTGACAAAATAAAGGGGAGTTGGAATTATGAACATAAAATTCAAATAAAGATTCCAACTTTAACTTGTGAATCCTTGAAAAATTATATTTTCCGATATGAAGATAAATGAAATTTCTATCACAACAAACTTTATGATTCCAATCAAATTAATACTGAATAAATCAAAAGTTCAACCAAAATTCATGGAATTTAGTAACTCAAAGTACAATCATTTAAAATAATTAAAGATTGGATCTTTAGTACTTAGAAGCCTCAAAGAATAAATTTTTCACACTTAATGCAATGGATTTGCAATTATGTGAAAATTTAACCAATCTTTCAAGCACTAATTACTACAAAGTAACCATGCTTAAAGACGTCAAAAAATGCAAAAACGTTAAGGAAAGAACCATATACATAATCACCATAAAATATGCCATTAAGATTCAAGGTTAAAAGATTTAAAAAATTTCGTCAAAACGAAAAACCCTCGAAAAAAGGCATTTATGGTCAGATTTTGGCCTTTTTACAGTCCTTAAAGAGTAAAAACATTTCCAGAACGTTGTTTCCACCCAAAATTCACTATTTTTGGGCGAAAATCTGGGTTCATGGGCCATAATCAGCTTTAAAACGGGTTTAAAATTAATAAAGCTGAGCTACTAATCTAATTAGTAACATAAAACAGAAAAATAAATCAATAAAAACACCTTGAAAAATTATTTGTTATAAAATAAATGAGCAAGGCTTTGATATCGCTGTTGGGTTTCGATGAGTCCGACTCACCGCGAAAATAAAACCCGAGCCCAAGAACAAACTCACAATTAATATAACAAAATGCATAAATAACAAGAATAGAGAAAAGACTAAATTACCCTTATAGCGTGCTTCGCTCACCCGGACGGAGCTCTTACTTGAGAAAAGCCGAGCCTCACAAATGGCAAGGACCTCCAATGAAATTCCACCCACAACTCGACCCGACCGGTCTAATACTTGGAGGTTAGCCAAGTCCGACCAAAAAGACTACCCGAGTAATTATTGAGCTTATAGGTTTTCTCTCAAGTGGAGATGTCTAATTGAGCTCTTACTCTAGTGAGTTTTCCAATATCCCAAGTTGGGTATTTATAGGGAAACTAAAGTGAGAAATCCACTCTCCCATCAATGTGGGAGAGTTGGTAAAATCAATTTTCTCCTTTTATTTTTAAATCAAAAACAAAAGAAAATAGCCAACAACTAATTAATCAACAAGTGGCACATTTAGAAGAGGGGTTAGGTAAGGACTGATTTGGGTAAAAATACCCTAGGCCAGTTGGCCCAATCAGAGTCCGCCATGTGTCACTGGAAGGGGCGCCACCTTGGACCTCCCAGGGAACGACACGTGGCAGATGGATAAAAGGACCTGGGATTGGCGGCTTTCAGGCCCAAATCCCGAGGTCTGCAAAAGCTGCGTGAATATTCCCTAGGGCACGAAACCCTAGGGAGTGCACGCTTTTCGAGAAGCCTATAAATAGGAGATGACCTCCTCATTTATGGCAACGTCTTTACGTACGACAAAACCTTTTACACTCCTTACGAGAAATATTCAGTGATTACTAATCATTGTCAGAACTGTCACTCTCAAGAGAACAGTACACCCGAGCTCGGAATCCGAGCAGATAACCTTTTCATTCCGCACCTTATTCTTCGGACTTAGACTAACTTAAGCTTCGGAGGCGGACCACCGACCATTCGGTGCTCCGTGGTTTTGCAGGTACATGCATCTAAGCAAGCATCCAGTCTTAGTGTTGTAACTCTCCCAAGGGACTCCAAAAACCCCGAAACATTTGGCGCCGTCTGTGGGGAGAGTACCTCTAAGATGGCCTCTTTAGAAACTGTACCAATTTCTGTAACCAATCGGCCTCCGGAAACCAATCGGCCACCGGAGACCAGACAGCCACCAGAGACCAATCGGTCCCTGGAAGAAGTATTGGTCCAGTCGGACCATGACTCAGGTGACGACGGTGATGTTGAAACCTATACTGCCAGAGATGGGTCCCTCATCTCCAGGCGCATCCGCAGCAAGGAAAAGCGGGAGCGTCCTCATTCTCTGAATGTTCCGAGCAAACCAGCCGGACATCCAAAGAAACCGGCTGATCCTACCCAGGCGGAAGGGTCAGACCCGGTAACCAGAGACGAGTTCATGAAGCTTGTGAGCACTCTCCGTGGGGAGATAAAACAACTCACCAACAAGAAGTCGGCTACTCCTGCCAAGGAGCAGTCGGCCAAGAAGTCAGCCCAGACGGGCAAGCACAAATCGGTCAGGGACCGTCAACCGAATCCTCATCCTAAGGGAACGGCTCGGCCTCAGTTTGACCTTTCAAGACTCCGTTTCCCAGAAACGGTTGCAAGAAAAGCCATTCGGCATGTTCAGCCGGATGGTAACAAGAAAACATTCTCTGATGCTCGACATTACATCGAGCAGAAGAGGAATGAGCTTTCAGAGTCGGCCTCAACGTCGACTTATCACGACAGCTTCCAGAATACCTCGAGGTATTCACAATCTGTGCATGAGACTCCAATAAGCAGCCCCCGGGTTCAAGTTGGACCTCATGTAATTCAGCCGGCTCCGTACATGGCTCAGTCATTGTACCAAACGCCTGCTCAACCTTACATCCAGCCTGCCTTCCTTGGAGGACAGGCGGCATGTGGCTATCAACCCATGGATTGGCAGCTTAGGCTGCAGCACCTTGGAGATCAACCCTCTGCCTTCTCTAAGGAAATAACCGACGCCGAACAGCCGGCTAAGGTTAAAAATGTGTTGGTTGGAACCTATGATGGGACCACCAAGGGTTGGATGATGCTGCATGGTGCCGCTGCTTTCCAGCCACCCTGAAGGGCATAGCCCAGCAGTGGTTCGGCAATTTGCCGGCTGGTTGCATCAATAGCTTCAAGACGCTTGCGTTCTTGTTTGCTTCCAACTTCTCTATGAACATCCCTACCAAGAAGACAAGCCTTGATCTTGGCAATGTGCAGCAGGGAGATAGAGAAGGCTTGCGTTCCTATGTCAGGCGGTTCAATCTGGTGCGAATCCAGATCCATGGGCTGTCTGATGAGGTCGCCTTCACAGACTTTTTCAAGGGTCTGAAGGATGGTTCTACTTTCAAGTATGAACTTGTCCGAAAACAAATTTTCACCCTGTAGGGAGCGCTGCGAGAGGCGGAAGCCTATATACAGGCGACCGAGCTCTGCTCCTCCAACAGGCAGTCGGACTCTAAGAGGTCCGACCGACAGAAGGAGAGTCGGCCTGCTCAGCCGGCTCCTAAGCTAGAAGAGAGCAAAAAGAAAAAGCAAGTCTGGGCCGTTGATAACTCTGATCAGCCGGCCCAGAAAAAGAAGAAAGAGTGGAAACCGTACGTCCCAAGGTACGAGTTCCACAAGGACTGCTGCTCCATCTCGATGGAAATAAAGGATCGGCTGACCCTTGAGAAGCCGACTCCAATGAGAGGTTCCGTTGAAAATCGGAACAAAAATAAGCATTGCCATTTCCATGAAGACATCGGCCATCACACCAACGACTATTTCAGCCTCAAACGAGCGCTTGACCGTCTGGCCGACAAAGGACAGCTGAAGTCCTATGTGAAGACCAAAGTGACTTCAAAGGCGAATCAGGGGCAGCCCAAAAAGCAGGCTCCCCAGCCGACTGTTAGTACCGACACCGATGAAGAGCCCGTATATACCATAACAGGCGGATTCGCCGGGGGTGGCCCGCCCATTCGGGGCACCAAGGATCATCTGAAAAAGATGATCCATTCTGTTGAAGAGGGAGAGGCGGCACACACATCCGCCTTCCCCGAGGTCATCATCACCGAAAAGGACAGAGGCAAAGTCCGTCGGCCGCATGATGACCATGTGGTCATTGAATGCAAAGTGGCCAACCAACTGGTTGGTCGAATCTTGATCGACACAGGCAGCTCCTCTGATCTCATCAGCCTCAAATGCTTGTCCAATCTCAAGTACAAGCCAGACAGCATGATGGAGGTCTCCCACACCCTTGTAGGGTTTGGGGGAGGACTTGTGCACCCAGTCGGACGGATAGATCTGCCCATCCGTCTGGGGCAAAAGGGAAACGGTCGGCATATGACCATCCGTTTCCTCGTGGTTGAAGAGCTTACTGCCTACAACCTCATCTTTGGTCGACCCACTCTGAACGAGTGCAAGGCCGTTATCATTCCTGTTCTCATGCTTGTTAAGTATGAGAGGGATGATGGCACAGTCGGTTCCCTTAACGGGGACCAAAAGACAGCTCGGGAGTGCTACCTCTCGGATGTCAAGCCCGCGGTTGCAGCAACCTTCCGGGGCAAACAAACAGTCGACCTTGATGACAACAGGGATGACCAGGCGGCCCCACCAGCCGAGAAAAAGAGAAAAGTTGATCAACTGGTGGTGGTAAAAAAAGAGAAGCAATAGCAATCACTGACCGGGGAACGGTCAGACGATCTCCGTCCCCTGCCGACTGGTGAACACATTGATATCCTTCTAGACGACACTCGGCCAGAGTGGACTGTTAAGGTGGGGACGGTTGCATTTGCTAAGCTAGGTGACAGCTTACACCAGCTTCTGAAAGAATTCAAAGACATCTTTGCCTTTGAAGTGGAAGAGATGCCTGGCATCAGCCCGGATCTCGCTGTCCACAAACTCGCCATGGATCCCAAAAAGAAGCCCATTTGACAAAAGAAGAGAAATCACGGCGAAGAAAGAAGTCAGGCGGCAGCAGCTGAAGTTAAAAAGCTGCTGGACGCCAAGTTCATTCGGCCGTGTAACTTCCCTGACTGGGTAGCTAAGGTTGTGTTAGTAAAAAAGCTGAATGGAACTTGGTGGATGTGTGTTGACTACACCGACCTGAACAAGGCATGTTCGAAGGATAGTTATCCATTGCCAAAGATCGACAGTCTGGTCGATTCAACAGCCGGACATGCCCTGATGAGTTTTATGGACGCCTATTTAGGCTTCCACCAGATCCCCCTGTGGAAAAAAAGATCAAGAAAAGACAGCATTCGTCACTGATCAGGGGTTGTTCTGTTATACTGTGATGTCGTTTGGTTTGAAGAATGCGCCTGCTTCTTTCCAACGAATGATTAATACGGTCTTCATTAATCAGATTGGGAGGAATGTAGAAGCATACATTGATGACATGATAGTCAAATCCAAACAACAAGCGGATCATCTTGCTGATCTCCGAGAAACATTCGCCACACTCAGGCGGCACAAGGTCATGCTAAATCCAAAAAAGTGTGTCTTTGGTGTTGAGTCTGGGAAGTTTCTCGGATTCCTGATTGATCAAAGGGGAATAGAGGCCAACCCTGAGAAAATACAGGCGGTCATCGACATGCAGTCGCCCCGTACTGTGAAAGAGGTTCAAAAGCTTACAGGTTGTCTGGCGGCCTTGGGGAGATTCCTCAGTCGGTCAGGCGACAAGTGTCTCTACTTCTTCCAGGAAATTAGGAAGAAGACTAATTTTGAATGGGGAGATGACGCAGAGGCGGCCTTTCAAAAGTTAAAAACTCATTTGCACTCTTTGCCGAGGCTTGTTAGCCCTTTGCCCAAAGAGACGCTCTTCATGTATCTGGCCGTCTCCGATCATGCCCTCAGCGCTGTTCTCTTAGCTGAAAGAGACGGCACTTAGCTCCCGGTCTATTTCATCATCCATGTTCTCAGGAACGCTGAGCTTCGGTACCCCATGGTTGAAAAATTTGGCCTCGCTCTTTACATGGCCATCAAGAAATTGAAACCCTACTTCTTGGCACATGCGGTAGTGGTCTATACTGACCAGCCGATCAAGCGGCCTCTGACAACCTTGGAGTCTTCTGGACGAATGCTCAAATGGGCGATTGAAATGCAAGGATTGGAAATCACTTACGAACCCAGGAAAGCAATAAAGGGGCAAGCATTCGCCGACTTTATTGTGGAAATGACAAGGCCGGTTGTTCCGGATGATACTAGTCAGGTTTGGAAAGTGTATGTGGACGGGAGCTCCACTGCGAATGGTTGCGGTGCAGGGATTATCTGTCAGTCTCCTGAAGGGGACAAATATGAATATGTACTACGGTTCAAGTTCCAGGTCTCTAATAATGAGGCCGAATATGAAGCTCTGCTTGCTGGCATTCGGTACTGTAAGGCAGCAGGGGCAAAGAAAATTGACGCCTGCTCGGACTCACAATTGGTCGTACTCCAAGTCAATGGGACGTACGAGGCCACTCATCCGACCATGATAAAATATTTGCAGGCGGTCAAAGCTGAAGTTGGGACACTTGAAGAATTCACTCTAAGTCAAGTGCCCAGGTCTTTCAACAATCACGCGGATGCCTTGTCCAAACTGGCATCATCCGCCTCCTGTGAAACGCCTCGGTCAGTCTTCTGGGAGGTCATGGAAAAAAGAAGTATATCTGGGGAAGACCCCATTGGAGTTCTTGACCGAAGTTCAACCTGGATGGACAGCATCCGGGCCTATCTTACAGACGGCACGCTCCCTGACTCACCACAGGAGGCGGCTGTTTTGAAAAAGCGAGCGGCTAACTTCGAGTTGCGACAAGGAGAACTCTTCAGGGCTGGTTTTCTGAAACCCCTGTTGAAGTGTGTTATCCCCGAAAAGGGTAAGGAAGTCCTCGAAGAGTTGCATTCGGGATTCTGCGCCTCCCATATAGGCGGCAGATCCCTCGCTGCCAAGGCAAGGCGGCTTTACTTCTGGCCAACCCTGGAGTCGGATGCAATGGAATTGGTGAAAAAATGTGACAAGTGTAAAAAATTTGGCAAGCTCATCCATCGTCCGGCTACAGACCTGACGGCCATCCACAGCCCAATACCCTTTGCCAAATGGGGCATGGACATTTTGGGGCCATATACAGCTGCACCAGGCGGCAGGTGCTACATATTGGTGGCTGTGGATTACTTTACCAAGTGGGTAGAGGCGGAGGCGGTCAAAAATATTAAGACAAAAGATGTCATTTCCTTCATCTGGAGGAACATAATCACTCGTTTCGGGGTGCCCATGTCTATGGTTTTTGACAATGGTCCTCAATTTGAAACACCTCAACTCAAGACTTGGCTGAGAGACCAGGGGATATCTAGCTTCTTTGCATCAGTCGGCCGGCCTCAAGCAAACGGCCAGGTCGAAGCCTTCAACAAGTTAATCTCAGACGGGATTAAAAAGAAAATTGAACGGGCTGGTGGCCATTGGGCGGATGAATTACAACACGTCCTCTGGTCCATCTGAACGACTGCTAAAGGGGCAACTGGAGAAACCCCATTCCTTATGGTGTATGGTGCAGAAGCTTTCCTGCCCATTGAACACTATGAGCCGACTCTTCGAATCATGTTGTATGATGAAGAGGCGAACTAGGAGGCCATGCGCCTAGCATTGAACTCACTACCAGAGCGCAGGGGCAATGCTGCCTTGCGCCATGAGATATACCGTCTGAGAATAACTCGGGCTTACAACAAAAGAGTACACAAGCGTCCTCTCAAATGGACCAGAGGACTTTGTGCTACGGAAAATGGAAGCAGTCGGTAGGGCGAATGAGCAGGGAAAGCTAACCCCTAATTGGGAAGGCCCCTACCGAATTTATGAGGAAATAAGAGACGGCACCTACCGCCTGGAAGAACCAGACGGCAGGCAGCTGCCAGAACTTAGAATGTAGACAACTTGAAAAAGTACTACTTCTAAGTACGAATGTAAATACTTCAAATTTTGTTATCTCAAGTTTTGTTAATGAGAATATGCCTCCATTTTCCAACTTGTCTTTTTTAAAGTTTTTTAGCACCGCCTGTACCAGATACAGACGGCCAATATGCTTGGAAAGCGTCTGTCTCAACAGCAGACGCCCCAAACCCTGTGAAGGAGCCGATTGTTCTAAAACAGTCGTTCCTACGAAATTTCATTAAGTTTATACCAACATTTACTTAATCAATTAAGAGGCCAAAGGCCAGATAAAAACAAAAAGAGACCGAATGGTCACAGTCTGCTCCAACATGAGTATGACCGTTTGCTCCAACATGAGTCAGGTAACCGGCGACGTCCATTCGGGCGAATTCGTCGAGGAGAAGCATCTCCCATTTGGGTGGCACATTGCTCTACGAATATAACAAGCGGCCCTACCGAATGCTAAGGCAGCATTCGCAGTCGTTTGTTCTAATCGAAAGTGAAATCTAAAAGGCCAAAATTTTCTATCTGTTCTAGCACAGTTCAAAAATGGTCACTGTTTCATAAGTAGAGGCTAACCGAGGCATAAAGCCGGATGCGCCTGTTTTAGCTCAGGGGCAAAACAGGCGGAATATTTTTACATACACGAGTTAAGTTAACTACTTAGCACTTATTTGAGGTTATCAGCCGGATGACGCCTGATCCTTACCTATGGGGCAAGACAGGCGGACAATTAATTTAAGGAAATTTGGCTAAGTTACAAACTAAGCATTTTTAGCTCAAGGAGGCCAATGGCCAGATGCGCCTGTTTTTGTCTATGAGTCAGAACAGGCGGGGATTTTTCCTTAGCATTTCAGCTAAGTTGGAAATTTGAGTTTAGTTCGAGCCAATGGCCGAATGAAAACTTATATTTGCCAATTCTGGATGGACGTCTGCCGAGTGGTTTGGGGCAATCACCATAGTGATTGATTGACTCAGAAACCATGAATACTCTTCTAAGTATCAATAATTTCTAAGTCAATCAATCCCATAAACCGAAACCACTCGACATCCGTCCAGGGGCAAGAACATTCGCATGGTATACAGGTTATAATACTTAGCCAAAAAACATGCAAAAATTTAAAAAAATTCAGAGGACAATAATATGCATAACTTCAGCCAAATGGCTGAAGGATTCAAATTAAAAAGACCAATCGCCCCCAAGAGACTGGTTTAAATTGTTATTTGGCAAAGCCAGAAGAATTGTCAAATCACCCGACCCCTCGGTCGGTAAAAATACAAAAATACTCGGCACACAGGCCGGAAAAGCAAGTACTTGGCCATTAGGCCGCAGAAACAGAAAAAAATAAAAAGCTTAAGTTATCAGGGGAGAGCATCTTCATTGGCAGCCGGCCTGTTGTCCTTCGGCTGCTCTTCATCTTTTTTCTCTCGCTCCTCCTCCTGATCCTCCTCCTCCCCAGAAGAGTCGGACCTAGAGCCTTCGTCAGCCTCGGCCTCGGCATCAGCCTTGGTAGCTTCTTCCATCTCCTCAAGGAGGCGATCGTCGAGAGCTTTGCTGAGCTCATCAAACTTGGATTTCCAAATTTGATAGTCCGAGCCTGGCTGCACAGCCGCCCAAGTGTCCCGCATGATGGCTTCATTGTCACTGATCATTTGTTTGACCAGATCAGCTCTATCCTGCTCAGCACGGGACTCAAACTTGGCCTTCAGCTGGTGCTCTTGGTTTGTGAGGCGCTGCTCCAGGCGGATCACCCTCTTCTTGGCTCTCTCGGCCTCATCCTTGGCATCTTGAAGGGGCTCGAGCTCCGCCTTAAGGGACTTGATCTCCTTCTTAAGGCTGAAGACCTGTAGGCGGGCCGAGTCCAGGTCCTTCTTCACCTGCAGATTGGCCTCCGACTGTGAATACATCATATCAAGCGTCAGAAATTCATTCTGAGCAATATCAAATTGAGCCCTATCCAAGGCGGACTCGGCCTGAGCCTTAGCGGCCTTTACTTCTTTGGACTTGTCCTTGAGGGGTTTCCCGAGCCCTTGGACGCGCAGCATGGCGTGCAAAAGGAAGCCGGATGGTTAAAAACCAGGCGGACAAAGACGAATGGAAAATTGTTCAAGACTAAGTTCATACCTCACAAAGGTTCCCTAGAATGCCATCTAGGTCTAGGGTGCCGACTCCTCTGACGGATGCTTTATCATCCGGATCAATCGCCCTCAGCATGGACTTGGCCATTTGAACTACGGTCGGCCTCTGTACAGGAACTGCAAAAAAAAAAAAAAAAAAAAAAAAAAAAGAGGAGAGAGTTAGAAAAATGTTCAAGTATGGATAACTTGGAGAAAAAGAAAGGGGGGACAAATGGTCTTTACCTTCGTCCTCTTCTTCCTCCTCTTCCCCCAGAACCCTCTTCTCACCGGCAGAAGAGGCGGGCCTTTTCCCCAAAAACCTCTCCTTACCGGAAGAAGAGGGGGGCTTTTCCCCCAGAGACCTCTTCTCACCGGTAGAGGCGTCTGGGGCTCTCTTGGGCTTGTGAGCAATGTGCTTCCGGCTGCCCTTGCCGGATGCGCTCACATCACCCGCCCCAGTCTTTTGGAGCTTGGGGTCGGATGGTTTTGATGGGGACTTGGAGGAGGTACCCTGCATCAATAAAGACAAAACACAAAGTCAGAAAACATTCGGACGAACTCAGCATTAATCAGAAAAATGCTAAGTATAAAAGCCTCACCCCTGGGGTACCGACTGGTAGCTGCTCTTCCACCCTTGTAGTGGTGGCCTCCGCCCTGTTAAGGACGTTTGATCTGTATCTGGCAGCAGACACAACCGGCTTCCTGGAGGCCGAGAGTTTCTCCATTGCTTTGTCTGCAAAAAAGAACAAGTGTTAGAATTATTTAACAAGTGAAGACAAGCAAAATAAAAATGCATATTAAACAGACGGCTGACTACCTCTCGGCATCTCAGTACTTAGCCCACAAGCGGCCAAGAACGTCCCTTCCTCAAACCATTTGTACAAAGGGAGATAGCATTGAGGGGTGACTTCCTTGTCCCCCTCATCATTCATCCTCACGGACACGGTGAACAAACCCGCGTCCATGATCTCCTCCTTTGCTCGTCTAGGAAGAGTTGGCAACGCACTCCTGCCTGCTAGGAGAGGTGGATCCTTGTTCCACCTGTTATACTTTTGGTTCAGGCGACTGTCGGCGGTTTTGACTATGTAGAACTTAGTTCTCCAGTCTTTCCACTTGTTTTCTTTGCCAATAGCCATCATGTACCCCTTGCAAGTAGTCAAGGTGTACCAGCCCTCGCCACCCCTAGCAGGCGCCCTGCTAAGATAATGCATGTAGGCGAATGCTTCAAAACTCGCCTCCACCTGCAACATCTCACAGGCGGCAACGTACCCCAAAATGTTGATCCAGGAGTTGGGTACAAGTTGCCAGATACCAAGTTGGTATCCATCCAAAATCCTCTCCACGGCCGGATGGAGAGGGAAGCGCAAGTCAGCCTGGAAGGCCGCCTCGTAGCAATCGAATGCTCGGTCTTCGTAGCTGGCCATACTCGGCCAAGTAATGGTGTCGTCCTTATTGGGGACGCACAGAGTAAAGCCATGGCCCAAAACAACCTTGCGCCTAAAACTTGCAAGGCCGGTTGCCATGGTGTTCCGCCTGCTTTGCGGAACATGATGATAGTAGGGGGCTTTCTCCAAGCGCCTGGAAGCACTCGGCTCGGCCCAAGATTCCCCCCTCTCAACTACCAAGGACTCCCTGACAGTATCTATTCTGGCCCTTGCCTCCCCAGAAGAAACGGAGGCATTATCTAAAGAAGATGACGAGGCCGACTCGTCATCAGAGCTCTCATCAGAGCTAGGGGACTGCCGACTGGTGCCAGCAGGGTCCTCCCCTAGGCTCTCTTCCGGCGCCTGTCCAGAAGGCCCGGGTGCATAGGTTTCATCCGCCTCCTCCAGTATCCTATCACTAGGAGTACCACTTGAAGTGGGCGAATGGTAGTAGGTGGGGGTAGGAGGAAGATAAGAAGGGCTATCAGGGTGTTCCGACACCTTACTTCGAGGCACCCTCATTGAGCCGTCTGAATAAAGAGTTGAACCATCCGACGGGAAGAAAGATCCATCGGAGTTAGGTTTTCTTAACAGTTCTTTTGGTTCTGGCCATAGTGTCCTGCACAGACACGAAACCAGTCGGATTCGGAGAAGTTCGCAAAGCACAGTTGCTGGCCAAGCAGTCGGCACTGCAAGTTCTAGATTCAGCCGTCCCCGGTGACCAGCTGATCACTATCCTATGCTGTGCCACATGCGATTGGGATACCATTTTTTCGAAAACAAAGAAAAAATGAAAAGTAAAAGAAGAAACAGGCGTTACCTTTAGAAGAAGGGTGAGAGACACTTGGTTGGCTGAAGAACGGTCGGACAGCGGGCCGACTGTCGGATGCTTGAAAGAAGAAAAACACTTAGGGAATTTTGAGATTCTTAAGGTCAAAAAGTCCAAGATTCTCCAAAGATTTGCAAAGGTGTAAAAAATTCAGGGGGTGAAAACTTTCCATTTATAGAAGGGTTAAAAACCCTAAACTTTCCCTCCACAGTAATTTTTTGAAATCCGACCAATCGGATGTTTACACCTGTCACAGGCAACACGTGGCAAGCGCATGTCACCTGTGAGGGGCAAATGATTTGGGTAAAAATACCCTAGGCCAGTTGGCCCAATCAGAGTCCGCCACGTGTCACCGGAAGGGGCGCCACCTTGGACCTCCCAGGGAACGACACGTGGCAGATGGATAAAAGGACCTGGGATTGGCGGCTTTCAGGCCCAAATCCCGAGGTCTGCAAAAGCTGCGTGAATATTCCCTAGGGCACGAAACCCTAGGGAGTGCACGCTTTTCGAGAAGCCTATAAATAGGAGATGACCTCCTCATTTATGGCAACGTCTTTACGTACAACAAAACCTTTTACACTCCTTACGAGAAATATTCAGTGATTACTAATCATTGTCAGAACTGTCACTCTCAAGAGAACAGTACACCCGAGCTCGGAATCCGAGCAGATAACCTTTTCATTCCGCACCTTATTCTTCGGACTTAGACTAACTTAAGCTTCGGAGGCGGATCACCGACCATTCGGTGCTCCGTGGTTTTGCAGGTACAGGCATCCAAGCGAGCATCCAGTCTTAGTGTTGTAACTCTCCCAAGGGACTCAAAAAACCCCGAAACAAGGACCACAAGGGAAAGGGGGGGGGGACCAAACTTGATCCCTAAGGCTTGAGAAAACCGGCCCTCATGCTCCACTTGCCCTAACCAGTAGCTTCCACGTGGCAGGCCAAGCCAAGCACCCAAGCAGCCCCTAGCTAGCGCTTGGTGTGCGGCTGGCTGCTGCTATCGTGGCTGGCGCAACACCATGCGCGCCATGCTGCTGCTAGTTGCTGCGGGCTGGCGCGCCATGCGTGCTGGCCTTGCTGCTAGCTGCTAGCTGCTGTGGCATGGCTGCTATGCAAGCACGCCATGCGCGCAATGCTGCTGGGTGGGGTGTGCACTGCCTCGCACTTCCTCGCAAGCACAGTTAGCACATTGGCGCGCCATAACTGCTGCTGCTATGTGCGTGCCTTGCTAGCTTGCTGGTGCGCCATAGTAGCTGCGGCTATGTGCATGCCATGCTAGCCTTGGTGCGCTAGCACGCACCAGCCAGCCTTGGCTCGGCTTGGTGCGCATGCTTGCCACCTTGGCTATACCAAATGCCCCTAGGCTTCAATTTTCTCAGGGCATTCAGATGCTAGGGGGTATTTCGATAAATTATTGATTAATTAGTGATTTTACCGTCTCGTCTTTAATTAATTCGACTCGACTCGCGACACTCGATTTTGACGCTCCAAGCTCGATTTCCAACGTCTAAATATTAATTACTCGAGCGACACATTAATTCCTTCCAAATTAATTCGTCATATTGGATCATTAGTTTCTTGGGTGTGACCCGAAGGGTTCAATCAAGATTAAGCTGTAATATCAATTATGCATTAATATTACTGAGCGGAAGCGACCTCCACCTAAGCATGTCGATCACTTCAACTTACTGAATAAATAGTTTTTCAATAGCTCCGAAGCCTCTACCGAAATAGTACACTTGTTCGAAGGACACCATTCCTATCACGAACCCTAAAGGAACGGTTATGTTCAAGCGCTCTCAATTTTGCGCCTAAGCTAGGTCGAAGTCGAAGGTGAAGAAGTAACACTAACAATTAGCAAAACAAACAACCAAACAAATCAAACACTAGGGAATGGGGATCAACAAGTAATCATGACAATTGCAACAACTTGGGACAAACATGTCAATCAATGGTTGTGAAGACTAATGATAAGAGCTATCAATTGGAATCAAAGAGCTATCTCCTAATCGTTAAGCTAGTGGTCCCTATGAATAACAAACTAGGAGAATCACAATCCAAACCAATCGATAATTGCAATTCCTAAATCAATTGGTCGTGTCATTAGAAATTACAATGCAATCTAGCATAATTCTCAAGGCCTAATCGAACAATCAATCAACACAATTCCCAAATTAATCACAATCAATCAATCATACAAGTTTCACCCATTCCCTAGCCAAATAACTACTCAAGAATCATCATCTAACAACGAACAACTAAGAAATCAAGAATCAACAAAATATCAAGAACAACTACACTAATCAAGATCAAACATCCAAATCAAATCAAACAAACATGAATCTAAACAAAACAATAGAGAAGATCTTTGTTGGATTTAATGATTTTAATGATGACACAACCTCACTTACTTACAGACTAATAAGAGCTTGATTGTTTAATTGTGTGATCAGATGCAATGACTAGGAGAATTAAGTGTCGTGCAAAGATACCATGAGGAACAAGAAGGCAAGAAGCAAAGCTATCCAAAAAGAAGAGTTCCTTTGCAGGAACTAGTGCTTTAGAAATGAAAACTTGAGAAGAGAAGGTTCCCCTCAGGGAACAAAAGCTTCAGAGCAGAAGCTTCACTAGAGAAGAGAAGTTCCTCCCAAGGAACAGGAAGCATCGAAGTAGAAGCTTCATCCAAAGACATGAAGACTAAATATATTTTTATATTTTAAGATTTATGTAAGTATGAGAAATTAGTTACACTCGAAAAAGCTGTGTGGAATTGGTCTAAGTTGATAAAATTGTGCATGCTAGTTTTTAGGAAAACTGTTATCTTCTAACGGTTATCTTTTTCCTAACAAAAAGATTTTATTTATTCCGATTTTTGAAAATATCTTTTGCAAATAAAATCTTCCACGTTTTCTAAAACCTTGCGGCCTACTCCTCCATGATCTTCTTCAAGTCATGGTCTTGCACATTAAGGAGTTCATGTTTCCTTAATTTTAGGAACATGATCTTCTTAGTGGGTTGGAGTAGTGGCGTAGTGGATTTGCTGCACAAAGAAGTTATTCCTAAACGAATTTAATCTATAAATAGTCTTTGAAATCAGTTGGAAAAACGCACCTTTACTCACATAAGTTTTCAAGATTTAATTCGAGTTAAGTGTCAATTCCACATAAGTGATATAGAGTGTTCTTATGTTCTTATACTAGAGTTATTTATTTTGCGAGTTGTAATTTGGGGAATGGGGAAGTTTGAGTGAATTTCTATAAGTGAGAAAGAGAAGAGAAAGAGAAGAGAAAGAGAAGTGAGAAAGAGAAGAGAAAGAGAATAGAAAGAGAAGAGAGAGAGAAGAGAGAAAGAGAAGAGAAAGAGAAGGGAAGAGTAACAAGTTGGGTGACTTGTTCCTCGGGGTTTCAAGTTCGTTGAGGAACTTGAAGTTTGAGTCTTTAGTTTGTAATAGGACCATTTTCCCTATTCTAGTGAAGATTATTTTCCCAAAATCCCAAGTGGTCGTGGTTTTTCTCCTTGTTAGGGCCAAGGAGTTTTCCACGTAAAAATCTCTCTTGCATCTTTTAGTTCCTTCAGTTTATCTTTCTATTCCTTTAGCTTACTTAGTTTTAATTCCGCAAAAAGTTTGGCTAAACTCTCATATTACAATTCAAACCCCCTTCTTGTAGTATTCATTGAAATAACAATTGGTATCAGAGCCTAACATCTAAGAAAATCAAGAAACCCTGAAGAAGAAAGGTCTTGGAGAAAATGAATACTCATGAAAAGCTCGAGGAAGGATACTCAACTCAGAGGCCTCCTATGTTCAACGGCAAGTTCTATACCTACTGGAAGAACTGCATGAAAATCTTTATCAAGGCGGAGAACTACCAAGTCTGGAGGGTCATCAAGGTTGGTGATTTCGATGTCACCAAAACAAACTCTCAAAATGAGGTAATCCCTAAGCCTATGTCTGAATTTGAGAAAGAGGATTTTGATAAAATGGAAATCAATTCTATGGCTGTGAAATTGCTGCATTGTGGACTTGGACCTCACGAACACAATCGTGTTATGGGGTGCAAAAACGCTAATGAAATCTGAGATTTGCTGCAGATTACTCATGAAGGAACCAATGAGGTTAAACGCTCAAAAATCGATCTGCTTATGTCAAAGTTTGAAAGATTTGAGATGCAACCTAAGGAAACCATCCAAGAGATGCTAACCCGTTTTACTAACA
The DNA here is from genome assembly GCF_948465745.1 of Chenopodium album. Taxonomy (NCBI): domain Eukaryota; kingdom Viridiplantae; phylum Streptophyta; class Magnoliopsida; order Caryophyllales; family Amaranthaceae; genus Chenopodium; species Chenopodium album. The sequence goes on along the minus strand of NC_137846.1, from coordinate 22,039,109 downwards.
TCATAAATGAGTTGGTTTCCCTTGGTAGACAGATTCCTACAGATGAGCAGGTTAGGAAGGTTCTTAGAAGTCTTCTGCAAGATGAGAAATGGAGAGCTAAGGTGACAGCCCTTCAGGAAACTAAGGACTTTACCAAGTTTAACATTGAACAACTAGCAGGTTCTCTCATGACTCATGAGCTGCACCTTGGAGTCAACAATGAATCCATGAGGAACAAGGGATTGTCTCTTAAGGCTGATGAGGAGGAAGACTCAGAATTAGACGAGGATGAGGCTGCCCAAATTGTGCGAAGATTCAAGAAGATGTTCAAGAAAGGCCGCACCTCAAGGAACTTCGGGAAAAAGACCTCAAATCCAAAACCTGACTACAGCTGCCACAAGTGTGGATCCCCAGAACACTTTATCAGAGACTGTCCCCTCTGAGAAAATGATAAAGGAAAAGGAAAGGCTAAGGAACAAGGAAGAGGAAAATTCAGCAAAGCAAACTACCAAAAGTCAGACATGAGGAACGCCATGATAGCAGCTTGGGGAGACTCAGACAGTGAAGAAGAAGAGGATGAACAACCAGAAGAGGAGACAGCTAATCTTTGTCTGATGGCTAAATCAGATGATGAAAAGGCCTACCTTGAGGAACTCCAGAAAGAGGTATTTCTTGATCCTGAACAGCTTAAAACTCTCTCTAAAGACGTCCTAATAGATATATGTCTAGAAGAAGAAGAATTCTTTAGAGATACTTGTGTGAAACTGAACAAATGTGAAAAATCTCTTAAGGGTTTGCAAAGAACATGGTGCTTGGTTGGAAACAGCCTATGCAAAGTCTCAAAGCAAATTAAGAGAGCTTGATTTTAAATATAAACACATAACAGAAATAGCTGATAGAATCAAGAATGAAAGTATTCTTCTGAATGTTGAATTAACTCAGTATAAGCTCATGAATTCTGATATCAATTCTAGCAGTTCCTCAAGCGATCAGCTGCTTAGATTCAATGTTGATTTTGTAAATTTGAAAAATGAACTCTCTACTTTAAAAACTCAAAAGGATCAACTTGAATCGGAACTGAATGCTAGAAAGGATAGAAGCATTGACCCAAAGGTCATACCTAAGTGGATAGTTGAAGCTCAAGGAAAACGAACTGAAGGCCTTGGTTACATGACCAAGAGAAAAGGTAAGCAAAAGAAGTATGTTAAGCTTCCTAGCATGAAGGTATGCACTTTTTGTGGTAAAACTGGACATCTCTATGGTCAATGTAGAATAAGAGAAGAAGTTGATAAAAGAAATGTAAAACAAGTGTGGGTCAAGAAAACTGATATTGCATCCACGTCTAAGGAACCCAAGGAAACCTGGGTTCCTGATACTAATGCTTAGTTTTCTTGCAGGTCCTAGTGAGGGGGAATAACTCGTGGTATCTCGACAGCGGGTGTTCAAAGCATATGACAGGTGATAAATCAAAATTCCTCTCACTAGAAGACTACCCTGGAGAAACAATAACCTTTGGGGATAATAAGAAGGGCGAGATCATTGGAAAAGGCAAAATTGGAAGATCAAAATCTCATTCCATTGATAACGTGTTCTTGGTCGAGGGCTTAATGCACAATTTGCTCAGAATATCACAGTTTTGTGATAAAGGAAACTCTGTAAGTTTTACTTCTGACTCTTGCAACATCATCAACAACAAGTCAGGAAAGGTTGTTCTAGAAGGAACAAGAAGAGGGAACACTTATACAGTTGACCTCAACTTAATCCCAAGGAACAACCTTACATGTCTGAGTGCTGTTGAAGATGATCCCCTGCTATGGCATAAACGTTTTGGACATGCTAGCTTTTCATTACTAGATAAGCTAAGATCAAGGAACCTGGTTGTGGGACTTCCTATAATCAAGTTCCTACAGAACAAAGTTTGTGATGCATGTGTGAAAGGCAAGCATGTTCGTTCATCTTTTAAATTGAAGAAAATGGTAAGCACTACAAAGCCTTTAGAATTAATCCATATGGACTTGTGTGGTCCCATGAGGATTCAAAGCAGGAGTGGCAAGAAATATGTTTTAGTTATTGTTGATGATTATTCCAGATTCACTTGGGTTATTTTTCTTGCTAGTAAAGATGAAACTTTTAACGAGTTTGTTGTTTTTTCCAAGAAAATACAGAAAATCAGTGGTCACTCCATAGTCCATCTCAGATCAGATCACGGAACTGAATTTGAGAACTCAAGATTCGATGAGTTTTGCAGGAAAAATGGCATGAATCATAATTTCTCAGCTCCAAGGACTCCCCAACAAAATGGAGTTGTAGAAAGGAAGAATCGAACCCTTGAGGAAATGGCTAGAACGATGTTAATTACAAGTAGATTGCCAAGGAACTTCTGGGCTGAAGCCGTGAATACAGCATGTTACATCCTAAACAGGGTAACAATCAGAAGTATCATCAACAAGACTCCCTATGAACTATTCAAGGGAAGGAAGCCAAGCATATCTCATCTTAGAGCCTTTGGTTATAAGTGCTTTGTACATAACAATGGTAAGAAAAACCTAGGAAAATTTGATGAAAGAAGTGAAGAGGCCATATTTCTTGGATATGCCTCTGATAGCAAAGCTTATAGAGTTTACAATAAAAGTTCAATGTGTGTTGAGGAAAGCATTCACATAATCTTTGATGAAGTTAACCAGTTTGTGAGTGTGCAGGAACAAGAAGATGATAATGATTTTGAAATTGGATTGATAAGAGACAGGGATGAAGAAGAGACTCGGAAGCAAACCAAAGAAAAACAGCCTGCTCCAGAAGAGGATCATCAAGGAATGAGGAAGTTCCTCAACCAGATGAACATGTGAATGAGGAACTAGCAGAAGAAGCAGAAGGAACAGATCCAGAAGCTCCTCAAATTGGAGTTCCTGCTAGGGAATTTCAACCTAGGACATTCAAGTATAAAAGTTCCCATCCAACTGATCTTATAATCAGTGACATAAGAAAAGGAACTCAAACAAGATCGCATATGAGGAACTTCTGTGCGTTCCATGCATTTCTGTCCATCCTAGAGCCTCGAAATCATCAAGAAGCCTTGGGAGATGCTGACTGGATAGTGGCCATGCAAGAGGAACTAAATGAGTTCAAAAGGAACAAAGCTTGGCACCTTGAGCCAAAGCCTAAGGATAAGAAAGTCATTGGGCTCAAATGGGTGTTCAGGAACAAGCTTGTTGAAACATGGCACTATAGTAAGGAACAAGGCCAGATTGGTTGTGAAGGGCTACAACCAACAGGAAGGTATTGATTTCGATGAAACCTTTCCTCCTGTAGCTAGATTAGAAGCTATTAGAATCCTAGTAGCTTTTGCCTCTTTTATGGGTTTCAAACTCTATCAAATGGATGTTAAATGTGCTTTTCTAAATGGTTTCTTAAATGAGGAGGTATTTGTTGAACAACCTCCTGGTTTCGAAAATCCTAAATTTCCAAATCATGTTTTTAAGCTTGATAAAGCTCTCTATGGGCTTAAACAAGCTCCAAGAGCCTGGTATGAAAGGCTTTCAAAGTTCCTACTGAAAAATGATTTTAGGAAAAGTAGATAAAACTCTTTTTCTTAAATCTCGAGGAACTGATTTGTTAGTTGTACAGATCTATGTAGATGATATTATATTTGGTGCTACTAACAATGGTTTATGCAAGTACTTTGCTGAGCTAATGGGTGGTGAGTTTGAAATGAGTATGATGGGTGAATTAAATTTCTTCCTTAGACTTCAAATAAAGCAAATAGCAGAAGGAATTATGATTCACCAACAGATTTATGTCAAGGAACTTCTGAATAAGTACAACATGGAGAATTCCAAGACAAATCACACACCTATGGGAACAACAACAAGACTTGATGAGGATCCACAAGGAACAAGTGTGGATCAAACCACTTATAGAGGTATGATTGGTTCATTGCTATATCTAACAGCCAGTAGGCCTGACATTTCTTTTATTAATGGATTGTGTGCTAGATTTCAGTCTAATCCTAAAGAATCACATCTAACGGCTGTTAAGAGAATTTTAAGATACCTCAAAGGAACAGATGACCTGTGTCTGTTCTATCCTATAAGTGACGACTTTATGCTTAGAGGATTTACAGATGATGACTATGCTGGTGACTTAGTCAACAGGAAAAGCACCTCAGGTATGGTTCAGTTCCTTGGCTCTTGTCTAGTTTCTTGGGGTTCCAAGAAACAAAATACTGTTGCATTGTCGACTGTAGAGGCTGAGTATGTAGCAGCAGCTGCTTGTTGCTCTCAAATCCTTTGGATCAAACAACAGTTGCATGACTTTGGTATTAAATTTAATTGCATTACTATCTATTGTGATAACACTAGTGCAATTTGCATATCTAAAGATCCAGTCCATCATTCAAGAGTCAAGCATATTCATACAAGACATCATTTCCTTAAGGATAATGTTGAAAAGGGTTTAATTAAATTAGATTTCTGCCAAACTGACAATCAAATTGCAGATATTTTAACAAAACCCTTGAATAGAGAAAGGCATGAGAAGATGAGATTAGGATGATTAAGTTATATTAAGAAAAATGCATCAAGTTCCCTCAGGTATGAAACTCAAACTGACGTGCTTAATCATGGTATACTGTGCACAAGTGTTATATGTTTAATTACATGGTTAAGACAGGTTGTGAGCAGGAGTAATATTTACTAAGGGCATGTAAATTTGAAAGACATAGAATGTGAAAGTCCAAAATTGGTTGCATGAGCCTTGTTGAATTGTTCTGTGTATCAAGTTGCATTTGCAAGTGATTTTTAAATGATTAAATTCAAGAGATAAAATTATTGTGTTTATCTATTTTTCAAAATTCCAAATTCTTTTTATCTAAACACAAAATTCGGATGAATGCATCAAATATTCATCATTATCTTTTGTTCAAAAGTATCCCACTCACATTACTCTCTTAAAACACGGTTTGCGTTTCCCTAAGCAATAAATATGAGTTTCAAATCAACTTAACTCACCTCACCTCCCAAACGATACCTCACTTCACCAATTTACCTCCACCATAAAACATGTCAGCCTCACAAAAATTTACACCACACAAATATTACCTTCTCTCTCATCACTCTGATCAAAACTACTCTCCAATGTCTACCTCTCCAAAAACCCAAATTGAAGCCGACTCAAACACAAACCCTATCCCAGACATTACCATGGAAATTCCACCGGAAATCACTCCCATCGAAGTTCAAGAGCCTCCAAAAATCGAATCGACTACTGAATCTCAGTCTTCTCGCAAAAGGAAGTCTGATGACATGCAAGATGAAGAAGAAAGTGCTCCGGAACTAGGGGTCAATTACCGGGACAAGCCAGTAGCCATGAAAAGGCAAGAGAAAATTGGTGATCACTTTGTGACGGGTTTGGCTATTAATCTCCCTTGGTGTAAGTCTGTTAAGCTTTATGAATTGCTTGATTTGATTGAGTCTCAAAATTGGGTGAATTTGTTAAGTGAATGCTTTAATCAGAGTTTGTATGTTGATGCTATGAAGGATTAAAAGTTTCAAGTACTCTAAAGGTACTATTCGTTGTTGTGTGTATGAAAAAGAAATTGAGTTTGATGCGATGTACTTGGCTGAGTTGTTTGATGTTCCTAATACTGGGTATGATATATATTTTAAAAGTAATGTGATAAGAAACCCTCTTCCAGATGCCAATATTGATGAAATAGTGGAGTTTCTAGGCGGTGATCCGGAGGAAACCTACATAAATCACAATGTCCTAACCCCTCTTGATAAAATCTTGCTAAATTTTGTTTTCAATGATATAATCCCTCGTTCTCAAAAGAGAGACAGTGCCAACAAGCTTGATTCTGTCTTGATTTATTGTCTAGCCAAAAAGATCCAAATCAACTTTCCCTCCATCATGATCCAACACCTTTCCCACTGTGTTCCAAAAGGATGGAAGGTAGGATATGGAAACCTACTTACCTATGTGTTCAAAAGTTTTGGTATCTCCTTTGCTGATAAAGAACCCCTGCCCCTCAAAAACACCGAATACATGCAGCCTATTTTTCTTGAAAACCATAAGATGAAGGTTGTGGATGGATATTTTGAAGCTGTGCTGGAGGAAAAGGAGAAAAGGTCAAAGGAAGTAGGAGCATTATCTGAGGGGGGTGAAGAGAGGGCTACGGGGATAGTTGATGGAGTGGTGCAGGATATTCAGGAAGAGGAAGAGGAAAAGATAGTTGAGGAGGTCACTGAAATAGGGGGAAGGAAGAAAAGGAAGAGCTTGAGGTTGAAGAAGAAAAAGGAGACCTCTGCACCCATTTGCATTGATATCTCTGGGGTGCAAGAGGATTTGCAGAAAGTCACAAGCTCTCCTATTTCGGGCAAGTATGCATCTGCAGGAACATGTTTTGCAGCTTTTAGTTTCCCTCCAAAGGTTCCCAGCGAAGATGTGAAGGAGCTGAAGGATACGCTCCTTAAGGTGCTAAAGGAACAAGAGCAGCCAAAGTTGCAGATGGAGGAATTGAAGAAGAGTGTGCTCACTCTGAATGCTGATGTTAAGAAGCTGGTCTCAAGCACATAACAAGGGAGACAGTCCATTGTCAAGGACATAGTGTCTCAAAACAGCAAGAAGCTGGAGGATCTTGCTGTTGATGATGACCAGAGCATTGCTTCTTAACCTATCTTTCCTTGCAGCCTCTTTATGTTGATAAAACTTATATTTTATTTGCTTTTGGGAACAATTTTATTTTGGTCTGTAATATTTTGGGAACTTTTAATTTTCTTTTGGTGAACTTGCAAATTTGGTACATTTGGCCGATGTTTTAAATCGGTTTTGGATGATTAATACCTATGTTTATTCTGCTTATATGCTTTGTGAATGTTTTCTCTCTATGCATGCTTCTTGTCTTAACACTAAACCACTAGATGGTGATGTGTTATGGTATATATTATATGCTTGTATGTTGTTTTTTGATAATGCCAAAAGGGGGAAAAGATGCAAACTATCAAGGAAACTTAATCATTCTATGGTCTCTGTTCGAAATCTTCACAAGCTACCTACTCTCTACAAGCAGGTATAATGTATATACAAGTTTTTCAGTTTTTCCTTAAGTTATTTATTAAAGTATAGTTTTTATTTCTTAGTATTAGTTCCCTTTCTGCATTGTACTTTGTTTTTGCATTTTCTTTCTTTTAGAATAGGATGGATTATCTTTGTTTCCTTGTAAGTAATTTTAGTTTGTTTGTCATCATCAAAAAGGGGGAATATTGTTGGATTTAATGATTTTGATGATGACACAACCTCACTTACTTACAGACTAATAAGAGCTTGATTGTTTAAGTGTGTGATCAGATGCAATGACTAGGAGAATTAAGTGTCGTGCAAAGATACCATGAGGAACAAGAAGGCTAGAAGCAAAGCTATCCAAAAAGAAGAGTTCCTTTGCAGGAATGGTGCTTTAGAAATGAAGACTTGAGAAGAGAAGGTTCCCTTCAGGGAACAGAAGCTTTAGAGCAGAAGCTTCACTAGAGAAGAGAAGTTCCTCCCAAGGAACAGGAAGCATCGGAGTAGAAGCTTCATCCAAAGACATGAAGACTAAATATATTTTTATATTTTAAGATTTATGAAAGTATGAGAAATTAGTTACACTCGAAAAAGTTGTGTGGAATTGGTCTAAGTTGATAAAATTGTGCATGCTAGTTTTTAGGAAAACTGTTATCTTCTAACGGTTATATTTTTCCTAACAAAAAGATTTTATTTATTCTGATTTTTGAAAATATCTTTTGCAAATAAAATCTTCCACGTTTTCTAAAACCTTGCGGCCTACTCCTCCATGATCTTCTTCAAGTCATGGTCTTGCACATTAAGGAGTTCATGTTTCCTTAATTTTAGGAACATGATCTTCTTAGTGGGTTGGAGTAGTGGCGTAGTGGATTTGCTGCACAAAGAAGTTTATCCTAAACGAATTTAATCTATAAATAGTCTTTGAAATCAGTTGGAAAAACTCACCTTTACTCACATAAGGTTTCAAGCTTTAATTCGAGTTAAGTGTCAATTCCACATAAGTGATATAGAGTGTTCTTATGTTCTTATACTAGAGTTATTTATTTTTCGAGTTGTAATTTGGGGAATGGGGAAGTTTGAGTGAATTTCTGTAAGTGAGAAAGAGAAGAGAAAGAGAAGAGAAAGAGAAGTGAGAAAGAGAAGAGAAAGAGAAGAGAAAGAGAAAAGAGAGAGAAGAGAGAAAGAGAAGAGAAAGAGAAGGGAAGAGTAACAAGTTGGGTGACTTGTTCCTCGGGGTTTCAAGTTCGTTGAGGAACTTGAAGTTTGAGTCTTTAGTTTGTAATAGGACCATTTGCCCTATTCTAGTGAAGATTCTTTTCCCAAAATCTCAAGTGGTCGTGGTTTTTCTCCTTGTTAGGGCCAAGGAGTTTTCCACGTAAAACTCTCTCTTTCATCTTTTAGTTCCTTCAGTTTATCTTTCTGTTCCTTTAGCTTACTTAGTTTTAATTCCGCAAAAAGTTTGGCTAAACTCTCATACTACAATTCAACCCCCCTTCTTGTAGTATTCATTGAAACAACAATCTTCAACACAATTGTCACCCTTATATCATCAATCTCTTAAATCACCATTGAAATCTCTCACTTTCTCTCCCTAAATCTACTCCTATACTAACCCTAAAACTAGAGAGAGAAACTCTCAACTAAGCTAAAATTATGATCAAAATTGTGTCTAAAACTTCGTACAAAAATTAGGTTTAAAATAGATATTTATAAGAGGCGCAAAACAAAACCGGGAACCCGCACTTGCACGCCCTCGCGCGGGGCTTGCGCGCCCGCGCAAGGGTGGTGCGCGTCCACGCACAAGGGTTCGCGCCCCCGCCTTTCTGGGTTCTTTCGACTTCTTCTATGCTTAATGCGTTCGCAAAAGGGTCTTCGAGTGTGCACGCATATGATGATGATAGACACTAAGTATGGCAGATTCAAATAGACTCCGTGTTGGGTTCAACACCACATCTTCATGGGAGCACGACTTGAGAGAGCAAGAGCTAGAACTTGGAGCATCCACTTCCTTGTATCTTGAGCTTTCCCAATGCTATGAGCTTACTTCAAAAGCATCTTCCAACTTAGAAAACCACCGATATTGAGACTTGAACCTCGTACAATACCTGCAACCACGAAAAGAGGAGAAATAAAGGAGAAAATATAAGAAAAACCATAAAAACACAAAACAAGAGAGAAAAGGGAAATGAAGAGAAAAACGCATAAAAGTAAGCATTTATTAAGAAAGAAAGCTATGAAAAGAAGGTAAAAACAACCTAAGTACTCATCAAATGAGTGCCATAAATGGCACTTATCAAATGCCCCCAAGCTTAAATTTTTCTCGTCCTCGAGCAAAACCAAAATAAGTTAGGGAAAAATGATGAGCTTATTCAAACAAACAAAAGAAAAAGAGAGGAGACAAGAATATACACTAACTCACTTTCTTAGGAATCACGGTTATTTTTAGCTACAATAAGCCCTTAAAACCCCAAAGTCGCCAATGAGGATGAGTGAGGTCTCGTGAGGGTTTCCTAAGAGGTTCCACAACTCTCTCGAACCAAACCAACAAGGCAAAGCATGAAAAAGAGGCCAAAAGAAAAGAAAAGAAAACAAATGTTCATGAATGGAATTTTGCCAGTGAACAAGCACAAATGAATGCAATTCTTTCTAATCAAGTAAGGGGGTGCACGTTTCAAGATATCCAAGGTTGATTGAAACATAAAATATGCTAAGCATAGAGAACTAATGAAACACAATTCACCTTCATCTCAAATAATCTTACCACGTTCTCCCAACTAGTTTCAAATCCACCCATAGTGAGTATCTCAATGGTTCCTCGAAGGAACCGGAAAAGAAGAGATTTTCAAGGCTACTCGACATCTTGACTATGCACACCACTCTGGAGGCTTGACTCACATCTTCCTCCACTGACTTGTGACTCAACCAAAAAGGTTAAAAGGTCTTGAAAAGGGTTGTAATGTAAGGGCGAAAAATGGTGAAGGTAAGCTAAAATTTAAAATTTGGTGGTATACCTAAATTGTGAAGCAAAGGGTGATCAATCCTCAACACCATAATCAAGCATTCACCAAACAAAAACACCAACACCCCCAAGCTTATTCAAAGCAAAAATCACAAACATATATATAAAAAGCGTAAGAACGCTACCCCCAATCTAAAATGAAGCATTGTCCACAATGCTTACAATAGGGAGAAATATACTTACATTAAACGGTTTTTTCACGATATACCACTGAGTTTTAACTTAATTCACCATATACCACAAAAAAAATTTCTAATTCACCATATACCAATGAGTTCCTGTGTAATACCACCAAATACCTTTTTTGGTAACTACCGTTAGCCTGCCGTTAGCTTGCTGTTTGGGGTATTTTACTAATTCACCATATACCTATGTTTATAAAGTTATTTCACCATATACCATTAAATTAAAAGATATTTCACTATATACCCAGAAATTACAACGGTTATTTTTAAAAATAAAAAAAAAAATTAGTCTTTGACTATTATAACGGATAGTTTATTATATAAACATAATACTTGAGGGATTGAAGCAACACTTCACCCTTCTAAAAGCATTTTCAAAGATGTCAACACACTCGAAATCATCATCATCATCTTACGAATATGCATACATAAGAATGCCAAACAAAGCTAGTACACGTGGGAAGAAATTTGCAATCAGGAGCTGTGATTCGGCAAAATATCCATAAAAGTTGTACTATAAGTGTGATATATGAGAGAAATTTCGATGGTGCAAAGGTAATGCCGAGCAAAATGTCCTTTCAAGTTATGAATTTCAAAGTAGGGGAAGCATAGACACACAATGTCATGGAGATGAGAGCATGTTGAAGGAGCTCAAGAGAAGAGTAATGAAGCAGCAAAAAATAGTAGATGCAAATTCTAGGTATATGGTGAAATATCTTTTAATTTAATGGTATCTGGTGAAAAAACTTTATAAACATGGGTATATGGTGAATTAGTAAAATACCCCAAACGGCAGACTAACGACAGTTATCAAAAAATGTATTTTGTGGTATTGCATAGGAACTCAGTGGTACATGGTGAATTAGAAAGTTTTTGGTGGTATATGGTGAATTAAGTTAAAACTCAGTGGTATATGGTGAAAATTCCGTACATTAAAATTATTTTTAAACTTTTTCATTTTTCACATTTTTACTTTTGCCAAAGCATTTGAATTTGCTTTGTTGTTTCACATTTTTTTTTTCATTTTTTCAATATTTCACTTTATTGCAATGTCCTCGCCTCTTTTAACTATGGACGGCTTTTTCAACTTGGCATTTGCCTTTATTCACAAAATATACACAAAACAAACTTGCTTACATTATAAGAACCAATATTCAAACTCATTCACCACAATTTCCAACAATAATGATCAATTGCTTCACAAAAACCAAGAATGGAAACAAAAATGAAACAAAAGGCTCAAAAGCTAAAGATATGGCTTGAAAAGAAGGGTATATGGCTCAAATGGTTAGCAAGAAGGCAAATGTAAACCCAAAATCAAAGAGATGAAATCTATCCTAGAAAAGAAAAATTACCACCCCGAAAAGATGCCTTTGTCCTTCCCAAATGGTTCGGTCGCGATCTCGGGAGATAAGAGTCGAGTTATAGATAAAGCATGCAATAGTCAAGGATCCATGTGTCGCTCATGCAAAATGTGAAGAAGGCTAGAAAAGAATGAAACTTCACGTGGTTGTAGCAATAACTCACAATTAGTTTCAAATTCACCAAAGGGAGCAACACCTTTTTACCACAAACAATTAGAATTCGACTTCAAGGTCCCAAAAGTTCTAAAGATACTACCTTAGCATACTCTATCCTAGAATCAACCAAGCATACTCTCAAACCGTGTACACCGTCACCATTTAAGAAGAAAAGAATTCAACTACACAAGTCCAAAAGTATTATGTCCAAAGCAAGAACAAAACAAAACACATTGCAAATTTGCCTTGATAGAAACAAAAATCTTTTTGGAGTTTTTTTAAAAAAAAAAATAAATAAAGAACATAGAAATGCATATACAAATGTGCATGGCATATATGAATCAACATCCCACCAAACATGATAGAATACCCTCCCCTAAGCTTGAATGAGATAATACACTCAAATCATAAATCATATAATCCATGGAAGGGGAAAAGAAAGAAATCAAACCAACAATACCAACACATGTCCAACAAGTCACCAACCATTAGAGAAAGAGCAAGGAAAGATATTATCGGATATAGGTGGGTGTAAAAACCCGCAAATGACTCAACTAAACCTTTAAAAGCCAATTTCCTCCAAAGTATGCCTTGCATGCCACATGCTAGGAAAGAGGGGTCAAACTTCCTTTATTCTTGATCCAAACCAATGCACCAAAGTATATCAGGCTATGTACCTAGCAAAAGGCACACAAACATTTCCATGAGAGAAAATCTATTCTAAAAAGAAAAGAAAATGAAAGCAATAAAACACGGGTTACTTCCCGAGAAAGGCTTGCTTAAGGTCCAAGCTTGACCGCTCTAGTAAATAATATTGCAACGAACGCAAGAGCTTGTCAAATTCACTACTACACATTTCATATGAAAGTAAGTATGCACATGACAAAATGAAGGCATGCAACCACCTATGGGGTTGAGAAGAGGTATGCCAAGAAGGGGAAGGAGAGAAGGGAAAAACAAAAATGAAAGAAAAAGGAAGAGAAATAAAAGAAAAAGAAGAAGGCATTCTCTTCTCAACAAAATATTTTTGGTTGAAAATTCCAACATTATCCTCAAAAGTCATCAAATGAGGCACTTGGGGTACTAAAGGCTCTTCAAGAGGAGGGGATATAAGAAAATAAGGTATTTGACATGGGACAGGGGGGAACAAGATCAAGATTTCTTGAAAATGAGGTGTAATGTGAAGGAATAGGAATTTGCTCACTTACACTACTATCCATTGAAACACAAGCTCTCTTATCCAATGAACTAACATCCAAAAGGCTCTCATCCAACTCATCATCATTCAAATTAAGCTCATTCTTAATCACATTCTCCTCATAAACTTCACACCCTAAATGAGCTCTTAAAAGCTTCAAATCATCAACAAGGTTCAAATAAAGCTCATCAAAGGGTTGAGGGTCAAACTTGGGAGTTAGCTCAAGATAAACATGAGAAGTACAATCTCTCTCTAAAAAGGCCTCATCATTCTCGATGGTGGAAAATGTAGAAGAGAAGGGGTCATCAAAGGTGAAAGAGGAAGGCAATGGTTGAAGATTTGAGATAGGAGTTGGAGACTCAACCTTACCAAACACTTCACTCTCATCTTCATAATCATCAAAAGTAAGCTCTAACTCCTCAACCCTCTCATATTGAACCTCATCTACATCAAAATCATTTAAGCTCAAGGCCTCACCCTCAAAGCATCCATGGTTATAATGCAAAGGAGATGGGGTGGAAGAAGATTGATTTTCAAAATAAAGGAATGGAGGAATGAAATCACAATCAAGGGAGGTGGGTGGGGGAATTAACTCACAAATTGGTTTTTCAACACTCAAAACCTCTTGGTCCTCATCACCCTCAAACATCCAATCTCCCATGGAAACTACTTCATCCTCCTCATCATCACTCTCTTTCCTCACAACTTCTCCACGCTTCAAAAATTGCAATGTCCCATCCTTCATAACTTTAATTACCATTTCCTCAACATTAAGAGAAGTCAAAAATTTTAGTTTCTCTTCAACTCCATTTAGAGGCTCAATGGAACGAAATTCAAATCGGGAAGGAGGTTCAAAATGTAAACTCTCTTTAGGAACATCCATCTCTACACCCTTTTCCTCCCTCATAGGCTCTCTAACATCCTCCTCACACACTTTAGACCTCTCAAAACAATCATCATCATCATCTTCCATAACTACATAAGTTGTAGAAACTTCATTTACATTCAACATTGATGACAATTGACTTTTCATCTCATCATTTCTCCTACAATCTTCCTCATTTTTCTCTTCCATCCTTTTCAACATTCCCATTTGGCTTCTCATAATCTCCAAGTATCTCATCTCATTTGGCTTCAAATTAGAATTCATCTCCAATTCTTTTAATGAACCGCCAATTTGATTATGAGGAGACTCAAAGCTAGATTCTAAAGATTGGAAAGGTGAAGACGAGCATTGAGGAGCATCATGGGGAAAGGAATCATGTGCAAGCATGTGGGGCAACATTAGAGATATGAGGGGCATCATCAAAATGGGGAATGGGGGCACAAGTAGGCATGCACGATTCATCATACATGGAACATGGAACATCACAATTATCAATAGAAATATTTGAATAACCATGACCACAATCATAAGTATCTCTAGCAAACCATACATAAGTCCTAAGCATCATCGATTGGCAATGCTCGAAATCTACCATTAAACATTCTTTCAATAATGTCTCTAGTTTTCTCATTCAAATTATGATAACAAATCTCACAAGCCTCCCAAAGATTACAACCATGGCAACTAATGAAGTTCTCTAGTCTATTAAAGTACACCCAAAATGGCTCATTCTCAAATTGAGAAAACGAGGTACTTGCCATTTCTTTTTTCTTTGAAAACAAGCAAAAATCAAATAAAAGAAAAGAATATATAAAGACCAAGACTCAAGCAATCAAAAACACTAAAACATATACACCGTTCCCCGGCAACGGCGCCATTTTGACGAGGGGAAAAACTAAGTCGTTGACTAATCCTCCCTAAGCCAAACAAAATTTGTAAATGCTTAACAAACCTAAATACAAGTATAGAGGTAAGTCATAGGTCGAACCCAAAGGAACGGTTATGTTCAAGTGCTCTCAATTGTGCGCCTAAGCTAGATAGAAGTCGAAGGTGAAAAAATAACACTAACAATTAACAAAACAACCAAACAAATCAAACACTAGGGAATGGGGATCAATAAGTAATCATGACAATTGCAACAACTTGGGACAAACATGCCAATCAATGGTTGTGAAGACTAATAATAAGTGCTATCAATTGGAATCAAAGAGCTATCTCCTAATCATTAAGTTAGTGGTCCCTACAAATAACAAACTAGGAGAATCACAATCCAAACCAATCGATAATTGCAATTCCTAAATCAATTGGTCGTGTCATTAGCAATTACAATGCAATCTAACATAATTCTCATGGCCTAATCAAATTACACACATGCAAACTCACATTAATCACTTTAATCTCAACAATCAATCAACACAATTCCAAAATTGATCATAATCATAATCAATCAATCATACAAGTTTCACCCAATCCCTAGCCAAACAACTACTCAAGAATCATCATCTAACAACAAACAACTAAGAAATCAAGAATCAACAAAATATCAAGAACAATTACACTAATCAAGATCAAACATCCAAATCAAATCAAACAATCATGAATCTAAACAAAACAATAAGATGAGATGAGATAGAGTTAGAAATGCTCATTGATAATAGAGAAGATCTTCAACACAATTGTCACCCTTGTATCATCAATCTCTCAAATCACCATTGAAATATCTCACTTTCTCTCTCTAAATCTACTCTTATACTAACCCTAAAACTAGAGAGAGAAACTCTCAACTAAACTAAAATTATGTCTAAAACTTCGTACAAAAATTAGGTTTAAAATAGATATTTATAAGAGGCACGAAACAAAACCGAGTGAAACCGGGAACCCGCACTTGCGTGCCCGCGCAAGGGTGGTGCGCGCCCCCGCAAGTGGGTTGTGCGCCTGTGTGCGAGGGCTTCTCACCCGCGCCTTTCTAGGTTCTTTCGACTTCTTCGATGCTCAATGCGTTCGCAAAAGGGTCTTCGAGTATGCACGTAGTATGATGATGATAGACACTAAGCATGGCAGATTCAAATGGACTCCGCGGTGGGTTCAACACCATATCTTCATGGGAGAACGGCTTGAGAGCGCAAGAGCTATAACTTGGAGCATCTACTTCCTTGCGTCTTGAGCTTTCCCAATGCTATGAGCTTACTCCAAAAGCATCTTCCAACTTAGAAAACCACCAATATCGAGACTCGAACCTCGTACAATACCTGCAACCATGAAAAGAGGAGAAATAAAGGAGAAAACACAAGAAAAACCATAAAAACACAAAACAAGAGAGAAAAGGGAAATAAAGAGAAAAACGCATAAATCTAATCATTTATTAAGAAAGAAAGCTATGAAAAGAAGGTAAAAATAACCTAAATACTCAACAAATGAGTGCCATAAATGGCACTTATCAAAGCCCTACAAAAAGCACCTAAAAAGAGAGAAAAGGGCCTCCTTACATCATGAGGCCCAAATCCTAAGAAAGCCGCAAAACGGCGCCAATCAGAGTGCAGAATATTAGGGCAGCAACACTAAGGGGCACAATTCCCCACCCCTATAAATACACCAATCATTTATGATAGGAGGGGTGAATTTGGACATAACATTCAATAAAGGATTAAAACAGCTCCAACTTCTCTCTACTTTCTCTCTCTAGGCTTTTTGATTTCCGGTTACTAAATTGACCGTCAGAGGCGAATATTCTGGCAACGGGATATTCGTGTTTTGCAGGTGTTCAGGTCGTCTATCCGAAGAGTGTGACCAGTGTCCTAAGGGAAATCACAAAAACACCTAAAACAGGTATCCCAAAAGGTTATGCTTGTTTTCAATTTCTTTTTTAACATATATAATTTAACCATAACACACCTATTTTCCTTAATTTGTCGTATAAAAAATCTTAAAAATATTGGCGTACTTCATTTACTATCTTTAATTTCTGTGAAAAATGAGAAATATTAACTATATAGTTTGGTGTTGATGCATTTGTTTTATGTATTCTTTTGCTATTTGGTAAAAGAATCTCTTTTTTTGCCAGAAAAAAAAAAGAAAAAAAAAAGAAAAAAATCAATATGTTATTAAATAAAGAGAATAGAGAATAGTAGAGATAGATGTAGACGGTCAACTGTTCCTTTCCATTTCATTAGGCCATGCCATAAATTATACATGAGCATCTAATAACCTACATGGGCAATTAAGAGTCCATTTAAGTAGGGGTTACAAAGTGTAGTAAATTAGTCATAAAAGGGGTTATAATGGGAGTCATAATTAAAGATGGGAAGTTACAAGCCATAATGGACATCCATAATAATAACACATTACAACACTCCCTATTAGATGTCCATTATCGGAGATTATGTCTTGTTAAAGCCTTAATAGGATAAACCCTTTGGGATAAAAAACTAATAAAGGAAAAAATTACAACATTCTTTGTAATACGCTTGAAAAGATGCCTCATTAAAAATCTTACCAGGAAAACCCAATGTGGGACAAAATCATGGTTAAGAAAAAAGAGTGCAGCGCTTATTTTCTCCCCTTGATGAATACATAACTTGATATCTTCTAATGCAATGAATCCAATATAGTTGAGTCATATCTTCTCACATGTAGCAAAATATCATTCCTGGATCCTTGATTCTCCAAAATTGAATTTGAATCTGTATATCTTCATGCGAACAAGTGAAGTTTCTTCATTTCACCATAGTTATGATAATAATACACGTGTTAATCTATGTATCATTCGAAATCTCTGTTTAAAGTGCCTTAAACATTTAACTAATGCCTTCTTTTTGAGGTCATATTATAATAAAAATTAATGATCAATTTATGATCAAGAATTCACTAATATAAATTTGATGTCAAACACATGATATCATGGATGTCATCATGGATGTCGTTGTCTAATAATCTTGAATGAACTAGTGATATAACACATTTTATTACATATTATGCTTATGATTTTTCTGGATCATAAGATAACATTCTCACGCATTAGTAGTTCGTTGTTATATTATTCTTTGATATTTCATATGTAATTGATACGAGAGTTTTCCTATGAATATGAATAATAAATCTTACTAACTCTCAGATGCTCAAAATTTAGGTTTAGTTGTCAATGAGGTAGTCTCATGGACTTTTTAGGAGTTTGATAATAAATTCAATATTTGAAATATAAATTTGTAGGACTAGGTATTTAAATATGTCATGTTTAAATTCTTCAAGAACTCTTCTCACATGATGCGATTCATAATATGCTATTAGATCGACGTCATATATAATTTAATTACAATTATAAACCCGTTAGAGTATAAATATCATTTTTTTAAGTATCAATCGAAGTTGTAAGATTGTCTTACTATACTTGGACAAACATTTACATATACCACAATTATTGTTTAAAAACTAATGCATTGATGCATGCAATATGAGATATAGAAATCATGATATGATGTTGAACAAAAATAAACGAGTAATGCATTTAGCAATACCCTACACATACAATGAGTAATCCATTTACCTATGACTCATACATGCACATGATGAACGTAAGATTCAAAAAAAATAAAATAAAAAAATTGCAAGACACTATACAGTGTGTATTTAAAAAAAAAACCCCCCATATTTTATTGGACTTATGGTCCTTGATAAATTTTAATCATTATCATTATGTCACATTAAATGGACGTAAAAAGTCCATTACTTAATGCATATGATATTTGTTAATTGGTTCCATTCTACACCGCTATCATAAACATTATTTCATCCAGTAACATTTCCATGCTAATCAATATCAATTTTAAATACATTTTTCATTGGTACCATCATACTTTGCTAATAATGTAGGACATCTAATATACCTCCATTTCATACAATATTATTTTATCGGTGTTTTATACTCTTAAAAAATATCAACTGCACTTTAATTTCTTGTCACGTCTCACATCTTTATATTGGAGCCAATCATATAATCTACACCTTTATGTGTACGTAGAGATTCAATTAATAAATATTGGCAAGACTTATCTCAATATATGCACATAATTTTACTATGACCAAAATATATCTTCTACGCCTCAAGATGGGTCAAAACTGATAACAAATCAAATCATAGGGTTATGCACAACATATCTTAGTAATGTATGGATTATAATTGTTGACCGGGCATATAAACTTTTTACATTACCAAGTACAGGGATGAAGTAATAATTCTAAACTTTGCCAACTTATTCTAGTTCTTCATCCCCTAAATTGGTAAGAATATTTTAAAATTCTTCACCTAGTATATAATTGTGCAACAAAATTCTATAGGAGGATCATATTCAACATAGTTTATCTCTTATATGTAGAGTACTAGAGTGTTATCCATGGGAAAGTGTGCAGTTACGCATTATTTCTTTTCTTTATTCTTGTGCTGAGTGATAATAGCCCCATCAAGAGATTGATATATAAACATAAATAACTTTTATGTAATTCCACTAGTTGGTGATCTCTTGGATCCTAAAACTTTAATAATGAGAGTTACCCAAAAAAAACATTCACTTAAAAGTTACTTTGGTTGCTGAGCTTTCAATCACTTAAAAGTGCATAACATATAAGCTATTGTGGTGAACTTCTACTTACATATGAACTTTTGGTCACTTGTTACATGTTCACATACAAAGTTGTTTAAAACTAATATATAATATTTTGGAAAATTTCTTCAAAACAAACTATTAAAATCACAATTCTAATATAGTTCAATCTCAATGTTATGTCTTCTCATTCATTTTATTTCATATATCTAATATGAAAGAGCGTTAACACATTATTTCTATCAAACAAATTGAAACTTTAAGTTCCCATAACGAGTAATTATTAAACCCGGATGGCCTAATGTAATTATCACATCCAATCACTTTTATAAATTTAAATTCTTGTTAGTTTTTCAATACTAGTGATCACTTTATTGGACTTAGTTTATACATGACCATGAATATGATATGATATATGAACACCAACATGTGTTTATTTCTACAATTGACAAGACAATTAACTAATATTTGATCCAATAAACTCATCATACTCTGCTAGAGTATTGACTATAATATTGATAATGCTTATCTTATTGGACATTTCATACTTTTATAGAGTATTTTATATAATAATCATGGTACATATCAATTTTACTAAACATAATCTCTTCTAGAGATCGATCAAAATGTATCACCTCCTCGAATTTGCGATTGTCAATACTCAATAATTGCTCCTTTCCATTTTCAAACATTCTTATTTTTAGAATCTATTGAGCTACCACGTTTTAGGCATGCTCTAGATTCATTATCAACTGATGTCCTTTTAGGATATAAATTTTTAAATTTTGAGCATTTGAAGCTAGTATATATTCAATGACATTTATTCATTTTCATCTTCAGGATGTGTCATTCTAAATATTTAATAATTATGTGACCTCCTCTATTAAATAAATCATTGACATTAAAGCTAATGTATTTACCAAACTTACCATCAATAATGTATCTTATTATTCATATGCAAATAATAAAATAAATACTATCCCCCCTAATCCATGCATATAGGGATATGAAATTAATTCAACAACCTTTAAAAACCCTTGCACTTTTAAGCCATAATTACTTTTGGAAATGTCATATATCAAACATAGTAAAATTATTATTATAGTGCTCCTGTCGCCCAATAACATTCATCTTTAAAATGAATTCCATCATAAGTATGATCATAATAAATATATTGATCAAGTAATCTTGCTTACAATATCATGTGCAATTTTTTTAAAAGTCAAACATCATTTCTCAGTTAAATAGATTATATATCAGCATGTTTGCAATTCTTATGAACCTTTTAATGAATTATTATTATGAAGACATGTACATCATGCAAATATGATTGTTATTAGGTAAATATATATCTGCTTGCTACCTTTCAATCACACAAATTATCATTCACTTCAAGGATTGATTAGATATAGTAAATTAGTAAACTATGAATCATCAATTCTCACACAGAGTTCGATATCTAGAATACTATTTGAAACCTTTGGTATATTATTTCTTATGGCATTGTGTTTATAGAATCACATTATTATCGTAGGTGTAGATTGTTTAAACAACAAGCTTTATTAGAAACTAATTGAAATATATATGTCTAAAACCTAGACATGAACCTGACCTGATAGTATCGACAACCGATTTAACTCGCCTCGACAATGATTCGAACCTGAACTAGTACACAACCCAATTAATTGGAACTCGAAAATGATTGTAACCCAACAAAACTTGTTATATCTAACCGACCTATGGTGACCATAACCAGGCTTTATTTGACTCATCAATTCATCATCAACCTGCCATTAACCAGACTAACATGAAACTAGATATCACTGTGACTTGCTTTTACCCAAATAACCCAAAACAAAAAAAAAAACCAAATAAATCTTGAGTTTTAATTGTTTACAATGATAAAACATATAATTGTATATTTTATTCATATAATTTACCAATATGTTTGCTTATCAACATATTGTTACAAAATTTTTAGATTATATACCTCTTGTTCTCTATTATTCCGTATATAGGGTTAATAAAATCTCTATAATACTGGATAGCATTATTGAAAACATAATTATATTGGTTCAAGTTGCCACACCGATATTGATCCAACTTGAAGTTGGCGCAAATCCAAGAATGATCCAAGTTAAAGATTAGGCCTGATAATTATCTGACCAAACCCCAACCCTAAACCAAACCCAAATTTATTAGTTATTAACCCACCCAAACCCGAATTGACACATGTAAATCTAAAATTGAACCCGTCTTGAATTTGACTCTAATCGAACCCGGCCTACACCCGAAATAACTTGAATCGAGATTGACTTGAATCGAACCTGAACCAGATCTAGAGACTAAATTGACATGACATAATCTAATACCTGATTTGACCCGACCTAAACCTAACTTAAATACTCAAATTGAGCTTTAGGACTTTCTAAGAGGTTAATCATCCTATTATTTCCCTAGCCCAATCAAACTAAACTACGGAGTTCGTGGGATCCAATACATAATATTGAGCGATTAAAAAGAACAGCACAAGATGGGCTCAGCCTAACTCAGCCCATTTCACATCTGGATTCAGCCTCATGAATGATGAAATCAATTTTAGAGAGGATACCACAACACTGTTATTCTCCTACACTAATCCATGGCCCAAAAGATAGATCAACTTTTACAAAAACAACAAAAATAAAAATAAAGCAAATCATAAACTTTTCCTATTTGATTTGTCTTCTGATGTAATAAATAAAAAATAAATTCCAAAAAAAAGCAAAGAGGAATGTTTCCCGATGGAGTACAAGCTGGAATATGAAAATATATAAATTTATGATCCATAAAAATCCCATGAAATCAACTTTATTCCTTGGATCTCCTTTTTAAAATTATGAAAGAATGAACATAAATAAATAAAATGAAAATGTTAGTAGTACTCCGTATTATTATGGCCCAATTGGCAGACGCAGTTCCCAATTCTCTTCAAACCCAGACAGACAGTCCAAACTCCCTTTACAGGACCTCGTTATTGGTGGAGTTTTCTTCTCTCTACTTTTTTTTTCCCTCTTTTTTCTTGTTTGCTTTTCTACTTTTTTTCTTTCACTTTTCTTATCTGAGTTTTGATCATTCTCATCATTATCATATCACTTCATTTCTTTTTATACATATCAAGTACATTGGTATTTCTTTTTTTTTAAAATTAAAAAAAAATACCTTTTCTTTTAAATAAAATAAGAATAAAATACTTGTCCAATATTGATGTTTTTCCAATTTTAATGTTTATCAATGCATAAATTATACCATTATTTTTTTTCATTATCATTTAGTATAAGTTATAAAAATAGAAATTTTAAAAGAACATAATATATCAAGATGAATCTAATAAAAATTTTCATTATTGTTTTTAAACTGTTAAATTTAGTGAATCGGTTATATAAGAAAAATTCGACAGTACTCTATAACAAAATTCAAATATATCGAATACAATTAACCTTGTTCGTGACAATTTTACAATTAAATGTTATTCAAAGGTTAAAGGGTAAAACATATAAGCATAAAGGGCCTGTTCTCTTACGTTGAAATTCAGTTCAGTTCAGCTCCTAATTTCCTTCTCTTATAAAATATTCATTTCAGTTCAGTTCAGTTCAGTTCAGCTGAGTTCAGTTCAGTTCAGTTCAGTTCAGTTCAGCTGAGTTCAGTTCAGTTTAGTTCAGTTCAGTTCAGTTCAGCTGAGTTCAATCAATGAGAACAGGCCCAAAGTGTGTAAAAGACAGAGTATTGCAACTTTGTTAATACTTTTGTTAAGGGAAAAAAATAAAAATAAAAGTAAAACAAAAAAACCTTAAAGTATGTTGGTATGGCAAATATTGTTACTAATCAACTTTAAAAGAGCAAGGTTAAATCAACACACATCAAATTGATTAAATAGTAAACTTATCTAGCTATCTCTAAATCTACATTATTCTTGAATTAACTTTCCTTAAAGATATTACTGTTAGTTTAAATATTCTATGTTAGTTATTCCTCCCTCAAATTTTATTTCACTTTTTTATTTCACTTTTTTATTTCACATAATAATTTTGAGTTTAACATTTTACTCTCACATTCATTGTATTTAATCCCACTCTCATAAGCTCAACTTAACCAAAAATTAAAAAAGCAACTCGTCTCATAAGGTAAAGTTAAAATTGTTCCTCAAACTCACTTAAATTTGTATTATTTCTATATCAGCAAACAAAAGAAAATAAAGAGTTACTAATTTAACATGTTAAATATTTTGAGTTCTTTATACTACCTTGGCCCACACCATAAAGTTATTCTTCGATTTAGATGGACCAAGGTTCAAATTTCACTTTGAACGCTATATACAAAAAGTAGAGTATAGGCCAAATGTTGGATTTTTAATGTTAGTGCCTTAATCAAACATATTTTATACCAAAGTTATAAAGTTTAAAGAGACCACCTTCCCAATCATCTATTTAACTTTATCCCTAATTAATTAGAGAGTGAAAAAAAAATTCATTTATTTATATTAAAGAGAGTAGAATGAAGCAGCAACAACAGCTTAACTTTGCTTCACATGCATTCCACTTTCCAACAGACACAAAATCTAAACATTTTTCCTCCTTCCACAAGCAAGGCATAAAACCAACCTTTACATATATCTTCACACCCCATTCTTACTTTGTACTACTACTAAACTTAAAACTTTCAAAAAATATGACTAACTTCTTCTAAACTCTTTCTTTTCCCCCTCTTCTTTTCTCATTACACTAGATTGCTCTAATCTTCTTCAATCACTACCCAAAACACACTCAAAATGCGAACCGGTGGTTGTAGTATACAACAATCTCTAACACCGGAGGCCGCCACGATTGTTAAGCAAGCCATAAACCTTGCTAGGAGAAGAGGCCATGCACAAGTCACCCCTATCCATATTGCTAGTGTTATGCTAGCATCACCGGCCGGTCTCCTTAGAGCGGCTTGCCTAAAGTCACACTCCCACCCTCTTCAATGTAAGGCCTTGGAGCTTTGCTTCAATGTGGCCTTAAACCGTCTTCCTACTACAACTCCTACCCCAATACTTGGTACACACTCTCATTATCCATCTCTTGCTAATGCCCTAATGGCCGCGTTCAAGAGGGCGCAAGCTCATCAAAGACGAGGGTCCATTGAGAGCCAACAACAACCTATCTTAGCCCTTAAGATTGAGACTGAACAACTTGTAATCTCTATTCTTGATGACCCTAGTGTAAGTAGGGTTATGAGGGAAGCCGGGTTTTCGAGCCCTCATGTTAAGTCTAATGTTGAGCAAGTTGTTACCTCTATAGAAGGTTGCTCTCAAACTACTACTACTATCACTTCAAACACTACTACAAACATCAAAACCGAAATTGTGAGCCCTATGGTTTATCGTTCCACAACAAACCACCAAACACTTTCATCCATACCGCCGTTGAACCAATTTGATTTAGCGTTTTCTAAGCCCTTAAGCCAGCCTAGAACCGAAGATGTTTCAAGTGTGATCGAGTCGTGGGCAAAGAAAAGAGAAAAGAGTAGTGTTGTTCTTGTAGGAGAGTGTTTGAGTAGCATTGAAGGTGTTGTAAGAGGAGTCAAAGAAAGAGTTGAAAGAGGTGATCAAGTCCCCCTAGAGTTAAGATATGTACAATTCCTAAATTGCCCTTTGTCCTCAATGAAGAACCTTTCAAGGGAAGAAATAGATTTAAGGCTTGGTGAAATTAGATGTCTCCTAAAAGGTTGTGTAGGAAGAGGGGTAGTTTTGTACTTAGGTGACCTTAAATGGGTTGCTGAGTATTGGTCTTACTATGGAGAACAAAGGAAACACTACTATTGTCCTGTGGAACACTTAGTAATGGGATTAAGGCGATTAGTTTTCGGTAATATGGAATTAACAGGAAGATTATGGTTAATGGGTATTGCAACTTTTAACTCTTACATGAAATGTAAATCAGGCATTCCTTCCTTGGAAACTCTCTTGGATCTTCATCCTCTCACAATCCCTGCCGGAAGCTTGGACCTTAGTCTCAACCTCGAGAGGTATGTGCAAAAATTTTGTCCAAACTCGTAAAATAATTAATTTAATTAAATCACTAATCATTGTTTTATTTATTGATTAACTAAAGTTTATTTTATAGTGCTAATAATGCTGTTTTTTTTTTTTTTGCTTGTTTTCAGCTCATTGAAGGGCCAAAACAAAAGTGATGTATCAGGAGAAGGTGTTAGCTGGCCACTACTTGAGAATAAAATTGATATGCAGCTCACTTGCTGTATGGACTGTTCGGCTAATTGTCATCGAGAAGTGAAGAGCTTAGCTGGCACTTTTCGTAACAACGACTCGACCACCACAACCACCACCACCACCACCATGTCCACTAGCTCGATCCTACCGTCGTGGCTTCAAAAGTGCAAGGAAGAGAGCATAGAAAGCAGTGCTAATCATCAGGTTGGTTCTCATCTCTATAAATTTATGTCAAAAACAACTTTCGTCGGGCAAAAAAAAATAAATAAAAAATAATCTACCATAGTTAATTGTTATCTGCAATTTTAGAATTTTCAATATTGTTATATATAACAATTAACGAAGACAGCGTATAGAAGTAGAATAATGACATTCTTTTGGGATTGTTACTACAGGAAACAGTGCAAATCAAAGAGCTATGTAAGAAATGGAACATAATATGCAGCTCATCATCTCATCAAACCTCGAATGTGGCCGAGAAGACGATAAATTCCTCATCATGTTCCCCTTCTTCATCCACCTCGATATCGTCTTACGACCATAACAAACATCATTTACAAGATACAAAGCCAATCACTACTTGGCCTATGTTGTTTGAGCCTACATGGGCATCAAAAGAACACCAATTCCTGATGTCTAACATTGAAAGAAAACCCGAACTTTTATCCAATCCCAATTCTACACCAAACTCAGCCTCGTCAAGTGAAGCAACAGAGGCAGTATTTGAGAGACCGTTGTCATCATTGTCAGTATTTGGATTCAAAGAGAACAACCCTGAGAATTTGGAGGCCTTGTGTTCTGCCTTGGAGAAGAGAGTCCCATGGCAAAATGATATAATCCCTGAAATCGCGACAACAATCTTACGAATAAGATCAGGGATGATGAGCAGGAAGTGTACTACTTTACCCAAAGAAGAGCAGCAGAAGAAGGAAATTTGGCTGTTCTTCTTGGGGGCTGACGAAGAGGGTAAGCTTGCTGTAGGAAGGGAGTTAGCTAAGCTAATTTTCGGGACTTTCAGCAGCTTTAAGGCCATTGGTGTAAGCAGTTACTCATCAACGAGAGCTGATTCTACTGACGACATACGGAGCAAGAGAGTGAGGGATGAATCGAGTGGTGGATACCTCGAAAGGCTTGCAGCAGCAGTGAAAGAAAATCCTCACCGCGTTTTCTTCATTGAGGATGTCGAACAGCTTGATCAACGCTCCCTGAGTGGCATCAAGAGAGCCATTGAGGCCGGAAAAATTAGTCTGTCAGATGAAGAAACAGTCTCTCTTGAAGATGCAATAGTCATTTTCAGTTGTGACAGTTTTAGTTCAGCATCAAGAGCATGTTCTCCTACTGTCAAACAAAAGTTAGACGACGACACTGATAAACATGATTCAACTGAGCTAGATAAGCTTGATCACGACGAATTAGAGGAAGCCACTTCTTCCTGTGTTCGCCTTGATTTGAACATCGCCTTTGATGAGGATAATGGAATTGATGAGCATTCAGTTGGAGATATCAGGATTCTGGATTCAGTAGATAAACAAGTCTTTTTCAAAATCCAAGTGTTGTAGAAGATCAGAGTTGTTTATTGTTTTTCTAGATTATTATTTATGCTTTGAGTATTAAAAATGGGTGGGATGGTATACAAATTAAGAAAATTAGTTAAAATTAGGGAAAATTAGGTAACTTAATTACAATTAGTAACTTAGTAATCATGTTCATCTCAGTTGGTCTGAGTAACAGTTCATGTGTGTTAATATAGTTTTGTAAATTTTGTCCTTTTAATACTAAATCTATCTTCTGGCTTGCATAATTTGTGTGGCTAGTTAATGGTATATAACTTTCGTTGTGTTTCGCGGTTTTGTTTTTTTAATTATTTGATTTTGTAATGCGAAGTTTTAGGTGATTGAGCCAAAACTAGTACCGCCTTCATTTTATATTTGTTCTTCCTGTGTAAAATCTTTTTTATAGACAATATTGGTTAAAATAGGAAAAATAATATGAAACAGCGAGAGTATGAATTATTGCTAAAGTTTCATATATGGACATGACACATGAGCATTTAATCGTCCTTTCGTCTCCAATCCTCTATGAGATAGCTCACCTTGGCCTTTCTCACTAATTCACTATGCACTAGATGTTATTCGAAAGGGTCATTTGTACTTAAATGGAGAGCTAAGTAATTACAATTAAGTGGAAGATTGCTAACTTGCTAAGTACAATTGTGAGTACATTGTACTTTCTCCCATGTTAAAAGATAATGGAAAAATGAAAATTAATATCCAATCTTTCCCCTTAAAAATCCAACTTTTTAATTATTCTATAAAAATCCAACTATTACCTCCTATATTCATTTGAAGATCCATTTGACTTAAACAGGTTAAATTTTTGGAAAATTTGACTTTTGCTACCAACAAAACACTCCTATTTCACTTTTGCTACCCATTTAAACTTTTATTTTATTTTACTACCATCCAAAACCGAAAATTATAGGTTTTGCTACCACTTAACCTTTTCCGTTACTATTTCCGTTTGTGGGGCCCATTTATCACCTCCTTCCATATTCTTCTTCTCTCCCCACGAGTCTCCTCACAGCAGCTCCATCCCAAACCCGACCCCACCCATTCTCAGGCAACTCCACCCACTCTCCGACAACCCCACCCTGCTATCATCGATTCATCGCACAGCAGCCCCTGCCCACACAAATCCATAGAGCAGCAACCAATAACTCCCCTGCTCCCCAACAGCAACATCACGTTGCAGCTCCCCCTACCAACTACTCCACCTTGCACTAGTCCACACGCCACCTCTGTCATCGCACATCAGCACCACTCTCACCATTTGCGATTCGCCCCACCATCGCCAGCCGTATCTTCCACTACCACCAACTAAACCTCAAATCGCCATCCCACAATATTGACCACAGCAGCCCCATCTCACCCCTGTTCGGCCATAGCCGCCGGCAACAACCACCACCGGACTACCGCACACCAACAGAAACAACCGGCCAGCAGCCCAACACCAATAATCGCACCAAATCAACCAACCACCGTCGCACCACACTACCGCGCTACTGAGCAACACCGCTAGCCCATAATCTAAAGCCGCAAGCTCCAATTTCAGCCCAAATCGATAACCCTTTGCTCAATTATTTCAATTCGAGGCCGCAATTTCTTCTTACCTCAAATTTCGCCACATTTTCTATTGAATCATTGCCCCATTTTACAAATACTTGGAAGATTTTTAAGTATAAAAATTGGGCACTTGGGCAATTGAAAATTTGCAAAATCAGGGGTAGGTAATTGGAAAATATGGAGGAGAAAGAAAATACTTTGTGAAATTCATAGTGGAAGAAGCTAATGAGATATGATGGAGTTGCCGCTGGGAATGCGGATGATTATGGCCATATGGGTGGGGTTGCCGGAGAAGAGGTGGGGGTTTGATGGAGTTGGCCGGACTATGTGAAGGAGTAGGGGTTCATGACTAAGTGCGGGGAGAGAGAAGAAGAAAATGTGAGGATGTTAATTAAGTGGGCCCCATAAAACGGAAATAGTAACAGAATCTGTTAACCGGTAGCAAAACTCATATTTTTTGGCTTTGGGTGGTAGTAAAATAAAATAAAAATTTAGATGGGTAGCAAAAGTGAAATAGGGGTGTTTTGGTGGTAGCAAAAGTCAAATTACCCTAAATTTTTTTTTCTAGATCTCTTTCCTCATACCAGGCTACCCCCTTCCATGGCTACCACCGTACCATAGCCACCCACTACCGCCTATGGGATGTAACTACAGCCCCACCACCGCGAAAACCTCGCTACTACCTAAAACATCAACCACCAAAACATGCACCACCACTCCCACCATGAAAACCCCCTAGCTAGCCAGGACACATCCCCTCACAACCTGAAAACCCCAACCCCAACCCCAACCCCAACCCTCAACACCAGACCCACGACCACAACCTATCAGTCGCGCACCACCACCCCGCGACAAATCATCGTCGCACAATTGCTAGCAGCATTTGCCAAAGCAGAGAAGCCCTAAAAAGCTCTAATTCAATCCAATTTCAAATTAATTACGGAGCAAATGGCGGATTTTGGAGTACTCCTCTTCATCTCCCGATTCTCGCTGTCGTACCCTAGGGTTCTGCCGTCAATCCAGAATCGTCGCTGCTCTTCCTGACGACCTGGCCACCACTTGTCATACCCCGAAAATCACACCCCTAGCCTTAAAAACCTAATCATCATCTGATTCATCTCCCCTTTTCTTTTTTGGTGTAGTTTTGGTTGGCTGTGACGATGGAGTTGGAGGAGATGTGCGTCGATGTTGGAGAAAAACGGTGTTGTCGGTGGGCTGGAGGCCAGAGAGCTTGTTATATGCACTGGGTGTACCGTACACCTATAAATATTTTGTCTCATTTTGATGATTGTTTATTATTCAATCATTAAATGTAAAGTAAAAACTAACCTTGGGTTGGTTGGATGCACAGTACATCCGGATGTATATAATAAATTCTATGGTGGTAATAAATTCTATGGTGGTCAGGTGGTTGGCATGATTGGTGGTCTGGTGGTCAGGTGTTTGAGTATCGTGGGGTTGTTTTGCGGTGTGATAGCAGGTGATAGGGGGTTGTGCTTGAATTTTAGGTTTGGGGGCTTTGATTTTTTTTCTTTTAGTTTTTTTTTTAATAATTAAAAAATAGACTTATTAAAAGCTTTTACATGGCATACAACTTATAAAAATTGGTCATCAACGGGTAATGGATCTTTACATGAATATAGGGGGTAAAGGTTTTAATTTTCATTTTTCTAAAGATAAAAGTAAGTATCATTCAAATTATATGTTGGTAGAGTTCTTCTCATATTGCTTGTTTTATTACCCCTTTGAACTTATCTAAATACATTAAATCTACTTTGAGATTATTTTATCTCTAATTTGGACTTAATAACCGTTATAATAATTGTATATTTCGAATTTATCTTATCTTGATTTATCTAAATTTATTTTTCAAATTCTTGATTAAAGCGAACAAAAGTATATTAAAGTTACCATTGCATCGGATCGATTTCCCAAATTAGTCTTAAAATTAAAGAAATTACTAAAATAGTGTCCACTTTATCTTTAGACCATTCTATTAATTTTTTATTAGCTGATTTTGATTTATTTTTTAATGTCAAATTAATTATTTTCTTCAAAAAAAAAAAAAAAAAAAAAAAAAAAAAAAAAAAACTTATAGATCATTTGTCTAATTTTTGAAATTTTTTTTTATTATTTTTTAAAATAATTTTTGCATTTTTTTCTATAATTTTCCTAATTATTTTTCAAAATTTTAAAAATATGAATTAACATTTATAATTAATTTTGACATTAAAAATTAAATCAAAAAAATCAGCCAAATGCTTTAGAATTTAATATTTTTGGTTCCTACTAGCTTTTCTACTTGGGAGGGTTTTTTTGTTTGTTCCCTCTAGAGTTTCTCCTTGGAAGGGTTTTTTAACCTCCATTGCTAGATTTTTTTTCTTCTCTTTAAAGGTAATCCTTCACTCTTCTTCTTCTTCCTCTTTCTCTTCCATCTCTTTTCTTCCTATCTCAATTGTAAATTTTTGTAGGGGTTTTCACCGGTGTTTTTACTGGTAGTAAGCCCTAAAAAACTTTTTAATTGCTTTCAATAAATGGATCCCATCTTTATGATGAGTTTATTCAATTAGGCTTATTTTTTTTGTTTGTCCGTGTGTTAACGATTGAAGATTTAGGGTTTCATCGTCTCTGAAAATATCTAGAAGGTCATATGAGTTTTTTCACCTAAACAACTGCTCATCCGTGGATCTCAAGCCGAATTAGTGCTAACTCACAGATTGTATTGCTTCAGATGAAGTTTTTTATTAAGGCGATCGTTGATTGAATCTGCGATGTAACTAGTTTTAAGGTGATTTGTACTTGTGTTGAAATGTTTTATTTTCTAGGAATTGTTTGTAAGTGTCGTTTGGCTATCTTTCATTAATAATATCCTTTTTCTTCTCATAAAAAAAAATCAGCCAATAAAAAATAAGTGTAATGGTAGTCATTTTAAGGAGGACCAGCATAGAATTTTCGTAAACGGATAAACTATCTTCGAAAGAGAGAAAAAAATTATTCTTTTATGGAAAAAGATATATGCAACCCTAAGGGCTGCAAATAAGGAGTTAAAAATGAAAGAATTGACAATAAATAAACATTTATTACATCGGTTTACTCGTGAATTGTCGATAAATTACCAACTTAATACTAAAAAAGAAGGTATATTAAATACTTATATGCAGCTCTTAGGGCTGCATATAGCATTACTCTTTTTTTAATAAGCTTATTACCCGTAAAAAAATAATAATAAGCTTATTAGATTATAGGATGATTAGTTGTATCTTTTTGATTCAATGCACGATTTGATGATAATTATTAGATTATACGATGATTAGTTGTTCAAGTGGCCTTTTCATAAATGATTAAAAAATAGCATTTTGATTTTAACCAAGGAGTTTCTTCTTTAGTTGTAGGTTTCCTCAACTAGATAATTTTCGCAACGAGATATTCTTTCCTTGAGGTTTGGGGTTTCCCTCTTTATTCTCCATGAAAGTAGCTAAGATACTACTGATGGAATTTATTTGGTAGTGCTATTTTTATTTTTCACTTTAAATAAATTATTTTCTTATATATAATTCATATTATCAACCTTTCAAATTAATATCAGTGCCTTTTTGGTGCAGCAGGCCACATGGTGTGGCCTGCTGCCAAGTCAGCAAAAATAATGGGAGTTACTGGTATTGTCAAGGTTACTTGTATTTTTCAGCTGTTACTTGTATTTTTTTTTTCAGGAGTTACTTGTATGATTACTTATTTAGGGGTTATTTATAATTTTTTTTTCAAGAGTTATTTGTATGGATTACTTATTCAGGGGTTACTTGTTTTATTTTTTTTTTTTCAGGAGTTACTGATTACTTGTATTTTTTAGGGGTTACTTGTTTTTTTTTTAAGGGGTTACTTGTATGGAATACTTATTCAGGGTTTACTTGTATGAGTTAATTTAAGAGTTACTTGTATGATTAATTATTCAAGGGTTACTTATATGAGTTACTAGCTTATTTAAGGGTTACTTGTATGCATGGGTTACTTGTATGAGTTACTTATTCAAGGTTACTTGTATGAGTTACTTGTTCAAGGGTTGTTTGTACGTATGCCCTATACCAAATCAGTAACACCCTACAAGTAACCCCGACCAAAATTAGTAACACCCTACAAGTAACCCCTGACCAAAACCAGTAACATCGTACAAGTAACTCTTGAAAAAAAAATTGTATTCTGGGTTATTTGTTTCAATTCTGGAGTTACTTGTATTCTGGGGTTACTTGTATGGAACACTTGAACCCCATATCAAAATCTCGTACCAAACCAATAACACCCTACAAGTAACCCCTGGCCAAAACTAGTAACACGTATACAAGTAACCACATAATACAAGTAATACCTACAAGTAACCCCTGACCAAAACCAGTAACACCCATACAAGTAACCCCAGAATACAGGTAACACCTACAAGTAACCCCTGACAAAACCAGTAACACCCATACAAGTAACCCCAGAAACAAGTAACACCTATAGTAACACCATACAAGTAACCCCTATCGCACCATGTGGCCAGCCGCATACAAAAATTTGTGAATTAATATAGTGTATATGATAACTAAGGGTCTGTTCACATTTACTAAATTGAGCTGAACTGAACTGATTAGAGCTGAAATGAATATTTTATAAGAGAAGGAAATTAGGAGCTGAACTGAACTGAACTGAGATCGGATCTGAACTGAACTGATTGGAGCTGAACTGAACTGAACTGAACTAATTGGAGCTGAACTGAATTGAATTAAACTAAAATTAAGCTGAAGTGAACAGGCAATAAGTAATATATATCAACCTTTAATACTTGGAAAATTTGCCAATTGCAACCCTTTAAATTTTGTATTTTGCAAATTACAGCCATTTAAAAAAAATTGCAAATTGCAGCCCAAATGGTTTTATAAATTGTAAATTGCAACTCATATCAACTTTTTCATTGGTTTACGTGCCGAAAAATATTCGGTTAAGGTTTTAGGGGAAATTCCCTATTTCTCACATTGAGAAACGAAATTTGTTTCTCGTGGGGGCATTTTCGTGAATAAATCAACAACTTTTTCATTATTATGGACTCCACAATTGAATAAAGTTGTTACTTTATTTATGAAAATGCCATGTGAGAAACAAATTTATTTCTCACTATGAGAAACCTCAAAAACTGGGGCATCCCAAGGTTTTAGGGGACATTTTAGCTCTTAAGGGCCCGAATTGAACTCGGAATTAACAAAAAACAATAACGTAAGTGTCCCGTTTTGCATAACAAAAATATATCGATTTGTGGGCAACTATTTTTTGCTGTAAAAACGAGGCACTTTAAGAGCTAAAATGGCCCATAAAACCTTACCCGAATATATTTCGACACGTAAACCAATGAAAAAGTTAAATCGGTCTATAATTTAAAATTATATGAACTTTTGAGCTGCAATTTGCAATTTTTTTTTGAATGGTTGCAATTTGCAAAATATTTTTCGACACGTAAGTGTCTCGTTTTGCATAACAAAAATGTATCGATTTGTGGGCAACTATTTTTTGCTGTAAAAACGAGGCATTTTAAGAGCTAAAATGGCACTTAAAACCTTATCCGAATATTTTTCGACACGTAAACCGGCGAAAAAGTTAAATCGGGCTATAATTTAAATTTTTAAGAACTTTTGAGATGCAATTTTTTTTTTTTTTTTTTTGAATAGTTGCAATATGCAAAATACTAACTTTAAATGACTGCAATTTGCAAATTTTACTTTAATACTTTTATATATCTTATTAATATATATAATTACAAATATTAATGTTTAAAATGATGACAGTGTGTTAGTCAAACTGATGCAACCATTATGAAATATTGGGAGTAATGAGCTATATACTTAGTTACTTACATAATTTGAAAGATAAATACGGAGTAGTAATGAAGTGTTAAGTGATTAAGGTATATGTCGAGTACGTTATTCACATCAGGTGAAATTGCTACTTAATATAAAGTTTATTTTAAATAAAGTTTATATTAATGTCTTTAATATGATTGGCCAAATTAGTGGCTGGTAGAAGCTTTACGCTTTCAATATCATGATTCTGTTAATAATAATAATAATAATAATAATAATAATAATAATAATAATAATAATAATAATAATAATAATAATAATAATAATAATAATAATAATAATAATAATAATAATAATAATAATAATAATAATAATAATATAAAAAAATAAAAAATAAAAAATAAATGATGATGAATGAAATAATTAAAAGCGATAGGATGAAATGCAAAGGACTAAAAAGTGTGAAACCAGTAGAGGTAATGTAAAGACAAAAAGAAGCATTTTCATCTTTAGACCAAAAGGATGTTCTTGCTTTCTTTAAGATCACAAAAGCCGAGCCACATCATGACCATCTTGAACCTACAATAAAACTGCTAATTAAGGAATAAAAAATAATATATATATACGAGCATTTAAATAATATACTCTTAAAAATTAGCCAATAAAATAAGTAATTCTAAATAAGTAACCTATCCGAAAAAGTTACTGATAATATTAGGTTTTACTAATTAATTTTCGATTTCATCGATTTTTATTAAATTTCACTCAATTCTACTTAACTTCTTTTACGACAATTTATTATGAGTATTAATTTTCTATCATATACGGAGTACTATGTGGTTTGGGACACAATTTAAATTATTGAATCTCTTTAGTACTCTCTCACTTGTCAAAGAAAAAGTACCCATATCCATGGGTTGTTTCTAATTTCACTTTTTCCTAGCTTTTTGTAGATATACTTTGGCGTATTTTCAATGACAAATTTCATATACTTGTACAATATCTTATTTTATCTTACATTATTAGTCTTGATTCTAAACTTATGTTATCTAAACTTATTATACTTATCTCATCTATTAGAGCTTATTAACACTTCAACACGTACTTACTACTCATACTCTACCAATCTACCATCTATCTTTTCTAGTGCCCCAATTTGACCGATATGCTTACCAATGTTGAAATTTAACTAGTGATATCTTTAATTATCAATAAATATAAATTATAATATTTTATATTCGCCAATTATGCATTGCGAAGATTATAACAAGTACCTACTATACATCATTATGTTTAATTTTCTTTATAAAGTAAAAACATCAATCAAAGTGGTGTAAGTGAATTGTGCCCAAAGTTAAATTGCGACTTTTAAATAAAAATGGATGGAGTAGTATCTTACCTCATTAGACAATAGACAAGGCACTAAACATATTATTTGCTCTTATCTTATGTTATTCACTTTATCAACCCTTATATTTAGTTAGTTCGATTATTATCTTATCTAAACTTATTAACTCTTATCTAACTTTATTTTATCTAAACTTTTATACCTAAGTAAGTGAAAATAAGATGAGAAGAATAGAGTATTGGTAGATAGGAAAACAGAGAGGGTAAAGTTTGTTTTGTTCATCTTAGTTAAGTATCTCATTAAGTACTTAATAATTAACACTAGATTAGAAAAAATTAAGTTTAGATAAAGAAAAAAAAAAGAAGAAGAAGAAGATAAGTTTAGATACTAATATTAGCAAATTTATAAAAATTTAATATTTGAAAAATACATGTTAGAACAAATCTAACCAGACCCACAATGACTATAAAAAATAGATGTTAAATTCCTATAGGTATTTGTATTTCACTAGTTCCTTCATCAGATTTCCTAAGAAATGGCTCAACTTGTTTGGTTGTTATGAAGTAATTTAATTCATGGGAATTTTGAATTACCAATGGGGGACTTGGTAATTCAATTCCCCTAATGTTTTGTGGGAATCAGAAATTCCCATGAATTTGCACATCCCACATCTCCACTTTTTTTTATCAATATACTACCTCGATCCGTTATTATTATTATAAAAATATCAAAAAACCTACAAAGTCATTCAGTTTACAAGAAATTGGTGGGGAGCTGAGATACAATCTGGACCCCCACCCCTCTAGCTATAGCGAACCCGATTCTGCTGAAGATGTGAGCAGCTGCACGAGCACCAATATCCTAACTCTTAGCGAACGCCTAAACCCGCTTCAGCAACGCAATACCATCCTTCTCTAATTCCCCTAACAAAGAAAAGGAGAAAGGAAGAAAACAATAGTCAATAGCCCTGCAACGCACTCCATACTTGTCCCGCTTCTGCTAAGTCGTCGCCGACACAACACGACCAGAAACGAAGTCAGACAACCTTGATTGTGTCAAAGGTGAAGACCCGTCAAGTCAAAACATATATTAAGGCCTCTATTCCAAGAATAAAGCAACACATCTGCTGGTCGAAGAGCCCCGTCGTTCCCTCCAATCAACCCAACGTTAACCTCCTTTCGAGCAGAAATCCCAGACTGGAAACAAATATCAACAAGGGTGTCACGAACAACGTTGTGCCGATGTTTAATACCCACCATCCCAGCACAAGACACTGCATGATCCCTATGAATATCCCCATCAAAAACCCTTGAGCAAGCAGAACACGGTGTTGAAACGGAGAACAAAGGAACACCCAACCGGTAGCAAAGAACACAACAGTAAGTCTTACCATTCGTAGTCTGACCCAAACCCGATATCGGGACCGTCTGCAACCAGGCCGAAGCGTGATCCCCCTGTTGGGACTTCTATAAGGCAACCTGACGCGGAGATAAGGAGAAAGTGGAATCCGCAAATGCAGCGACCTTCGTAAAATATATATATCTGCTAGTTTTTTCATGAGTTTGGGGGCAGCGATCTCACTAGGGTTACTCATAAGGTCAGTCTCCACAGTCCTGTTAAAAAGACTAAGAGCATCATTGAAGGCTGGTCCCGGACTGACAATACCAGAATTGCGAAGAATTGTAGCCTGAAGACCAGAAGATTGCAGACGCGGCTGTATGGAATATTTCAAGCATCCCACACTTGAGCCCCACTGTGATCATACACTTAAGTATGGTGGCGTCCAAAGGGAAGGAAGCTAGAGCAAAAGAGTCGCCAACTGTTGGGTTTTGGTGAATCCAACCCACCGTAGAAGGAAACCCGAGCCAAGATCACACTCACAATAATTATAACCATAAAGCATAATTAACTTAAATGATAAGATTAAGAAAGAGATTAATATCTTTGTCGCGTGCTTCGCTCACTTAATTGAGCTCTTACTTCGAAAGCTCTTAGCCCCGCTCACACGAGGACCTCCAACGAAGTCCACCCGCAACCCGAGCACCGAAAATGGTCTATTGCTTAGGAGTTAGCTAAGCCCGATCTAAAACCCGAGTAATTAATTGTGTTCAAAGGTTTTCACAATGGTGATGTCTTTTTCAACACTTACTCAAGCGAACAATCCCAAGGTATGGCCTTGGCTATTTATAAGGAGTGCTTCCTTGTGAATTCTACTCATCTTTCAATGTGGGACTTTTTCACAAAAGAACCCACATAGAAAAAATGTTAAATTCAATCCTTAGTTAAATAAACCAAAGAATAACAAAGTAACAAGTGTCACATGGTTAGGTGAGGACCACTTCCTCACTTGCTCCCCAAGCCAACTCACATGCATT
The DNA here is from genome assembly GCF_948465745.1 of Chenopodium album. Taxonomy (NCBI): domain Eukaryota; kingdom Viridiplantae; phylum Streptophyta; class Magnoliopsida; order Caryophyllales; family Amaranthaceae; genus Chenopodium; species Chenopodium album. The sequence continues at coordinate 22,000,755 of NC_137846.1, read as the reverse complement.
GTGATCTAACCATGTGGCACCCAACCTTGAGCCCCAAGTTGGGTTCGCTTGGGCCGCCACCTTTTGGCCCGCGTCCATGACCCGCCACCTGGGTCCGCGGCCCGTTGCCACATGGCATTGCCAACGTGGCACGCTGCCACGTGGCGCGTTGCCACTTGGTGGCTGCCAACATGGCGCACTTCTATTTGGCGCGCTTCCCTAGCCTTTCGCGCGGCTAGGGTTTTGAAGCACTTTCCCGTCTCGCCAATTCCTAAATTTTGGCTTCACTTTTAAGATTCGGTTCCGACGCTCTTACCTCGGAATCCGATGTCTTTGTTCACAATACTCAGGCGACTCATTAATTCCTTCCGAATTAATTCATCGCATCGGTTCGTTAGTTGCTTGGGTGTGACCCGAAGGGTTCAGTCAAGATTAAGCTGTAATATTAATTATACATTAATATTACTGATCGGAAGCGGCCTCCACCAAGGCATTCCGATCACTTGACCTCACTGAATAATTAGCTTTCTAATAATTCCGAACCCTCTATCGGAATAATACACTTGTTCAAAGGACAACATTCCTAGGCGTGATCAAGCAATAACATAATATCAAGTAAGATCCTAGGCATGATACTAACATGATTAATAACAAATCCTAGCATTTCACTAAACATTAAAGATCAAAGCTTTATGCCTAACATGATACTAACATGATATTGGAAAGAATAAAAAGCAACCTAAACATGATACTAGAAAGCAATAAAAGCATCCTAACATGATACTAGGAATTAAACAAATTTAAACATGCTTTCCACAAGAATAGAGCAATAAGATTACATACTTTGATGCCTCGTATCTCTTTCTAATAACAAAATACACGCGTTAGTAACTTCAAGGAAAATATTAAATCAAACAACTAATTTAAATAATTGAAATAGGGATTTGGGACCAAATCCTCAAAAATTATCAACCTTTCACGTCTAGGGCAAAGGCAACTTTGAACTTGGCTAGGTGTGTCTAGAAATCGTGAATGCGGTATTTTTATGAAAAGGGAAGGCTTAGAAAGAGGGAGAGAGAATAGCTATTAGCTTGAGAGAGAAAAAGATGATTGTGAATTATTGTGAATGATTGTTGATGAATAAAAGAGGTTAGTTTTTTTGAGATATCAACCGTTTCAGTATCTTCAATTACCGGTGTTTTATTCTCAAGTGTTTTCATTGCCTTAATTATTCCTTTTTAGTTTTCACTGTTAGCTAAGAAATGCTCATCATCTTGGGTAAGGGAATGGCACGAGGACTAAGCGGAAGAAGACATATTATTGAATTCGGAAATCATTACATAAAATAAAGAGATGTCCGTTGGGACTTGACTACTAACTATCCTAGGGGTAGACTTTGAAGTAGAAGGGAGAGAAGAAGATGCTACTACAAAAAGTTTAGAGGACTCGACTAAAGAAAACTTGAATTCAGACTCAGACTCAGACTTAGACTCAGATGACTCAGACTCGCCGAACATTGGCCCTTGTCCTGCTGTTATGGAGATCCTTCTTCCACTTGGTGTAGTCACCTTCATGGCTTTTCTCCATCCTTAAACTAATCCCTCTGCTGGAGTGATGAGCTTTGTGGGGTTAAAGTCTTTGCTTTGCAAGGCTGTTTGGATAAGTGCAGAGTTATCATTGATACGCTTAGGCTCGTTTTTCTCATAGCCAAAGAGTAATCCCATGACATTAAAGTAAAGCATGGAGGTGCTTTCTCCTTATGGGTAGGAGTTGGGATATCATCCAAGAAATTGCAATCCAAGAAGATCTCGAACCCAGGTTGTCTTATCCCATCTTTGACAAAGGGTTTAGGAAATTCGTAACAAGGGTAGTCCTCACCCTCTCCTATGAATTGACCATTTAGAGTGAGAGGATATTGGTCCATTGGGATTTCTTTCTTTTAAGTACGAGCATTCCTCCGTGCATTAATCTTTTCCTAGGCTTGCTTATAGTCTTTCGGAGTCGGTTCAAAACTAAGTCCAAAAGTATCTAATTTAGGAAGGTCAGGCGATCCCATTTGCATTGCTACTCCTTTCTTCTTTCTTAGAGTCATTCCAGGAAAGTGTCCTTGTTTTCGGAGTATATCATTGACTATCATATTCGTATGGAGGTCGTAGCGAAGAGGGGTCTTTTCATCTTCATCGATAAAAGAGACCTCTTCTGCGTTAAAGGCCCATAAGTCTTCATCATTTTTATCGTGCTCCACATTTATAACAGGCTTATCAATTGCCTTAATTCTCATTGGAGAAGCATCGATAGTGACAGGAATTCCTCCAACTATGGCCTTCACTTGTTGATGAAGGGATGAAGGGACGACCTTAAGGTCATGAAGCCAAGGGCGCCCTAACAACAAGTTGAAAGAAGCTTTAATATCTACCACTTAGAAAGTAGTAGCATGTTCAATGACTCCTGCCGTGACATTCATAGTGATAGTCCCAAGAGCTTGGTGACGAGTGTTGTCATAAGCTCTTATTCCTTGGGTAGATGGAGATAAATCTTCATCTCTTATTACTAACATCCTCGCAGTTCGTAGAGGGCAAACATTGATTGCTGACCCATTATCTACAAGAGTCATTGGGACATTCATTCTCTTGTAGATTAGTGTGAGGTTTAAGGCCTTATTATACTTATCACCCTCTGGAGGTAGATCCTTGTCAGAAAAGGTGATTAGGTTGATGGGACTTGGAAGATCACTTGTGAGAAAATTAGCTAACCCCTCAAGAGTGGTTTCAGAATCTATTCCTACTTTAGCCAAGGCATCCATTACTGTGACTCTATGCTCACGGGATGTGGCTAGTAGTTTCCATACGTTCATCTCGACCTTAGTCTTCTTGAGTTCTTTTACAACATCATTATCTTCTATGATGGGTATGGGAATTTGTTGGGTAGTAAGAATAGGTTGTGTTGTAATGGGAGGTTGCATTCTCCCTGATCTTGTGAGGACATTTATGGGCGAGTCTTCTTCATCCCAAATATCATCTTACTGGATAGATTGTGGAAAGTGGAGTTTCTTCCAAATCTTTGAGGTAGACATCCTCATCATCGCTTTCGCAAACTCCATTAATACTAGCATATTTTTCTGGAGTTATTTGGACCAACTTCTTGCTATCAATTAGTCCTTGGACTAGATCCTTAAACTTAAAGAAATGTTCAATGGTGTGTCCCCCAGATTGATGGTATGGACAATAGAATCTATATGTCCTTTTTAGCGATTCAAAAGGTCTTGGCTCAAGAGGTTTAATCTTCCTATTCTCGAAGAGCTTTTGAAACATGTTTGCATAAGAGGTCCCAATTGGAGTATAAGGCTTATTGCTTTTACTTGGAGAGAAAAGGGCTTTCTCTCAGTAGTCTTAGCAGTTGTCATCTTTTCCATATCACGCTTATTTTGAACCATTTTAAGATGGTCGAGGAGTTCGCGACATACATAAATTGCCTCTCTCGGCGTGTTTATGAGGCGTCATACCTCTTCTTTACTGGCCGGCGTCTCACCTATAGTGTGCTTCTTGGCATCAAAAAATATTTCCTCTTCTTCTTCGATGGCAGGAATCTCTTCAACTGGTTTAATGAGGGTTGTTGGATCGACATGATCTTCCTCATCAGAAATAGTAGGAGTCTGAAAGTGGAGCATTATTAATACATGGCTTCTTGCTTGCAGGAGGCAATGGAAGCTTGTTATTGTCAATGAGATCTTGAATGGCTTCCTTTAGCTTCCAGCAATTTTCAGTAAGATGGCCCCTGCCTTGATGGTACTTGCAGTGTGCATTGGGGTTCCAACTAGCTATCCTCTTTTCGACTGGTGGATCCCCAAATGGTCCAATGGGAGTTATAAGACCTTTTGCATGAAGGCGATCAAATGCGGTGTCATAACTCATGCCAATAGGTGTAAAGTTTCTCCTAAATGGCTTCTTTTGTCCTTGGTTGTTCATAGCTAGGACCTCATTTAGATTAAAGGTGCTAACATTGTTTGAGTGGTTAGTTTTGGAAGAAGAAGGATTGTCTCTCTTCTTTCCTTTCCAGCCACTGTTGGAGTTGTTAACAGCTTTTTGCTTTGCAAGGTCGTCTTCAATGTTGAATCCTACGTCATAGACGACCTTAAAAGTGTTCAAATTTCTTTGATATTTGAGATGCTTAGAGTATTTTTTCTGGAGATTCTTAATGAACATCCTTACGGATTCTTTCTCAGTGGGCACCTCAACCATTTTAGTGGAAGTTTCCTTCCACTTATTAACGAAAGAAGTAAAGCCTTCATTCTCTTTTTTGCTTCAACATCTCAAGATCTGTATGATCAGTTTTGACTTGGACATCACATTTGTATCTATCTATGAAAGCGTTTATTATGCTATCCCAAGCTCCTTTTCAAGGGAAAAGAACCATTGTTGGCAAACGGTCTCTAGAGATAATGAGAACAAATTATGGAAAACCTTCTTGTCAATCCCCTTAATGTTCATTATAGTTTCAAAAGCTCTTAGGTGAAAGTAGGGGTTGTCAGTTGGTTTGAATTTAGGGATGTCATTGGCATTGAACTTCTGCGGAAGAAGTTCCTTGTCCACTGAGACCCCTTGTCAGCTAATCCCCTGAAACCTATAGTCATTGGAGAGCTTGCTCAAGATTTCCTCCATTCGCTCCATTTGTTGTTGTTTCACAGGGTCATTGACTTGAACAACAAGGGTCTTTATCATCTCGGTTAGACTAGCAAGGTTTTGCCTAAGCTCATCAACTTCTTGTTGGGTTGTGTAGGGAATATTTCAAGCATTACCCCGAACTTGAACCCCACTGTGATCATACACTTAAGTATGGTGGCGTCCAAAGGGAAGGAAGCTAGAGCAAAAGAGTCGCCAACAAGTTTTAGGAACTTGTAAACCGTTCACAAGGTGAAGATTACACCCCTTAACGATCCAGGAGATCGTCAACTCCAAAAGGTCTTGAACCAAATAGGGTTCGGGGATGAGGGTACAAATCCAACCTAAAAGAGATTGAACCTGCCCTGAATAATAGGCCTCTACTTTATTCTTCTCGTATTCATGTGCGCTTTCTGACTAGCATGCAAACAATAGATTAACCCTAAACCTGTTTATCTATGTTGGTTGAATTTAATGCACAAAAAAAACTATTATTGGTGATCACTTGAATTATAATCATATTAGCCCTAAACAAGATTATTAATTATCTTATTAAGCGTGATTACAAGTACAAATTCTCTTTAAACATACATAAAAGGCGTGATCAAGAAATAACAATGAATAAGCATCAAGCAACATGATAATTACAATAATCATAACAATTATAATCATGTTAATAATAAAGCTTAAATATAATAGCAAGATCCTAGGCATGATACTAACAAGATTAACAACAAACCCTAGCATGTCACTAAACAATAAAAATCAAATCTTTAGCCCTAACATGGTACTAACATGATATTAGAAAAGAGTAAAAGGCACCCTAAACATGATACTAGAAAGCAATAAAGACATCCTAACATGATACTAGGAATTAAACAAATTTAAACATGCTTTCCACAAGAATAGAGCAATAAGATTACATACTTTGATGCCTCGTATCTCTTTCTAATAACAAAATACACGCGTTAGTAACTTCAAGGAAAATATGAAATCAAACAATTAAGTCAAATAATTGAAATCGAGATTTGGGACCAAACCCTCAGAAATATCAAACCTTTCACGTCTAGGGCGAAGGCAACTTCGAACTTGGCTAGGTGTGTCTAGTGCTAATGTATGAGGAATTTTGTTTGTGAAAAAGGTTGGTTTAAAAAGAGAGAGAATCAAGAAATTCTTGATGAGGGTTGATTGTAGATGATTGAAAAAATGGAGATATGACCTTTATTTATAGGAAAAAAGAGAGTCGAAGAATAAGAAAAGAATCTGAATTCGAATCGAAATAAAACTCGTCGGTCAGCAGTTTTTGCGAATTTTGTTTTTATTATATCTTTTGATCCAGAAGTCCAAATAAGTCATATAATATGTAGTTGGAAATATCTTGAAGTCTAATTCCAACCCAATTGGAATAAGATTAAAATATTTTGTAGATAAAAAGATATGGCCGAAATAGTGGAAGGGTGTCAGTTTTGGATAGAGTTTCGTATTCCTTTCATATCTTTTTCGTTATAGCTCGGAATTAATATTATAATATATCATTGGAAAGATAATTTTAAGATCTATCCAACCATATAATATTTGGATAAAAATTATGAGGCACGAAAGTAATATCTGACCGTCTTTGAACATCTTTAAATTCGAATAGAATTAGGACTTAAAAAAGGAAAGTTTTTATTCAATTTCAAATTCTTTGATTCTATCTTTCCAAAAAGGATAATTAAGATCTTTTAGAAATTTATGGAAGCTTCTAATTAATCCTAACTAGTTTAGGAATAGGATTAAACCTTTGGACCCTCCACATGATCATTGGGGCGTAGGTAAAATCCGGTTTGGGCCCAGTTTAGTATTTTGGCCATAAGTTCCTCACTATTCATAGGAATTGGGCTTATAATATATCGTTGGAAAGGTCTTTCCAAGCCCCATCCAACTACACCATTATTGGACCCTTATTATGGACCAAACTAAACTAGAATGCACGTTTTCATAAAATAGGGTGAGAAAAGAAATATTTTCAAAAACAGATCGAAGAGATATTTTAATAAAAACATCCTCATCACTAGAATTTTCACACTTTCACTTTGTTCAATAATCAAATGACGTGAAAGGTATTCATCGCTGGGTTTGGTTTTTGGGAGACACATTTGGGTGTCTACAAGTTGCCATTAGTATGAACTTTTTTCTGTGTCTGATGGGCTTATCGAAAAGTAGAACTTGAACAAAGGTGTTGTCCTTGATTAATTGTCCTTCTCTTCTTGACCAAGTACTGTAAATTAAACCATATTTGTTCTAATGACATGACTCAAATTGACTATGACTTTATTGGTTTTAAAGGCAAAAAAAAAGGCAAAAATAGGGTGCATATTTTTTGGGAATCAAATATAGGGTTCAAACAACATGGTTATGTTTGGATGATTATGGTTATGTTTGGAGGATTAATATCCGACTTACCCGCCTAAAAAAATGGCGGAAAACACACGCACACAAGACTCTCTAGACATGGTCAAGGCGTAACATATATACAAAGTGTGTGCTTCAAAAGTGAGTGAAAGTGGTATGATTTGACTCTTGTGTAAGACCATGGGACTATGTGCTTAGACTCAATTAAGGACTAAAATACGGTTTATGCCATTAATAAACTGATTAATTAGACTCGGCGTGAGAACTCGGGCAGGAAACTGGATCATCGCACAAACGATGGGACTGTCGCGTCGCGCCGGACACTAGTGTGTCGTGCCACATGCCAAACTTCGGCGTCATTGCTAAAACGTCAGTCTGGGTCTGTTTCCAATGTTCTACCTCAGAGGAAAAATCCTATAGACGTACTAAGTCAAGTTCGATCAATTTATTTAAACTTTAAAAACTCATATTAATTGGTTAATTAATTAAGCAAAGTCCTTTAGTCATTAATTAGTTTATTTAGACCCAAATACAAGTCAAACAAACGGTTAGTGTAAATATGCACAAACAAAGATGCACAAGTAGTCAAGAAAGCACAATATGATGCAATGAGTTTGCAACCTAACCATGGCTCTAGTTCTCTAAAGTTCAAGGATAAGGATTAGTCAAAGAGGGTCCATGGTTATGAGTCCGGATGCATCGCGCGGAAGCCTTACCTTTGGAAGGGTTGGCGCGTATGGATGGGACCTCGCAAGTTAAACTTGCTTCCACGGTTTGGTGAATTCACAAACTCGGATGTACCCTTCGTTGCCAAGAGCGTTCAATTGGGTAGATGGAGCGTGAATTCCCAGAGGGTTATCGCCATATGTAGAACACATATGGGTTCATAAAAGTGAGCAAAACTCAATCAGGAAGTAGAATCGAGCAAACAGTACTAGAACTGGTCGAAACAAGAAGGTAGATTTCTGGCTCGGTATTGGAAAAACTTAGCGCGAGACAACAGGGACCGTCGCAGGACGATGACCCTGTCGCCACGCGACATTACTGTCGCACAGCGACAGTGCCATCGCACTGCGACGGGCACTGTTTTCTCAGCGCCAGTTCCTACATGCCTCGGCAGCTTTCTGTTCTTAGAATTTTTCAGTTTTTCGTAGCGTTATTTCAATTCTAGTTGTGAAAGATATTTCCTAAATTTCCTGCGTGTAAAAGTCCTATGTTTTTGACGCATTACGGATGGTCTTTCCAATACAGACCTTTTTTATGCTTATGCCAATAATGTCAATCAAAATTACGCACATGAATACTTAGAACTTTTTGAGTCTCATCCACTCATTCTAAATTATTGCCAAAATAAATTTTAGGAATTAAAATAGAAATCCTCCCCAGTGGAGTCGCTAAAAGCTGTAGGGAATATTTTAAACATCCCACATTTGAGCCCACTGTGATCATACACTTAAGTATGGTGGCGTCCAAAGGGAAGGAAGCTAGAGAAAAAGAGTCGCCAACAAATTTTAGGAACTTATAAACCGTTCACAGGATGAAGGTTACATCCCTTCACGATCCATGAGATCGCTAACTCCATAGTGGTTTGGAACCATGACTGGATATTTGGGAAAAAAGGTACAAATCCAACCTAAAAGAGATTGAACCTGCCCTAAAAATAGGCATCTACTTTATTCTTCTCAGATTCATGTGCGCTTTCTGACTAACATAAAATCATTAGGTTAACCCTAAACCTGTTTAATCTATGTTGGTTGAATATTAATGCACAAACAAAATCTATTATTGGCGATCACTTACATTAAAATCACATTAGCCTAAATAAAATTATTAATTATCTTATTAAGCGTGATTACAAATACAAATTCCCTTTAAACCTACAAGAGAGGGCGTGATCAAGCAATAACATAATATCAAGCAACATGATAATATTGATACAACAAATCATCATCATAATATTCTCAATAAAGCATAATAATATTATTAGTAAGATCCTAGGCATGATACTAACATGATTAATAACAAATCCTAGATTGTCACTAAACCTTAAAGATCAAAGCTTTATCCCTAACATGATACTAACATGATATTAGAAATAATAAAAAGCAACCTAAACATGATACTAGAAAACAATAAAAGGATCCTAACATGATACTAGGAATTAAAATAATATAAGCATGATTTCTATATCAAAAGAATAATTAAGAAATTAAATTACTTACTTCGATGCCTCGTATCTCTTTCTGTCAAAACTATACACACGTTAGTAACTTCAAGTAAAATATTAAATCAAACAACTAATTTAAATAATTGAAATAGGGATTTGGGACCAAACCCTCAAAAATTATCAACCTTTCACGTCTAGGGCAAAGGCAACTTTGAACTTGGCTAGGTGTGTTTAGAACTCGTGAATGCGGTATTTTTATGAAAAGGGAAGGCTCAGAAAGAGGGAGAGAGAATAGCTATTAGCTTGAGAGAGAAAAAGATGATTGTGAATTATTGTGAATGATTGTTGATGAATAAAAACGGAGAAATACGACCCTATTTATAAGAAAAATAGCCCTGAAACGATCAAAAAAAGATCAAATCCTGTCAGGAGTAAAACTTCCCCTGTCGCAGAACGACAAGGTCCAGCGCGACGCGATAGCCCTGTCGCTGTGCGACAGGCTTGTTGCGGCGCTCCAGCTTTATCGTTTCGCGTTGGTTTACGCGTTTTCTAAAAAACTGTACGAAATCCTTAATCTAATTAAATTCGACTAATAACGTCCGTACTTATCTTTTGAAAATCAGATTTAATCTTTTTGAAACACTTGTTTAAATCCAAATAGAATTCTTTATTTTCTTAAAAGATATAATTATTAATCCTAATCCCATAAGAACTCAAAATAACCTCCTAGATTATTCTAGAATATTAAAATCAATCCTAATAATTTTAGGAATATTAATTAATGGGCCCTCTACTAGATCATTGGGCCATAAAAACATTTCAGGCTCAATTTAGTATTTTAGCCATAACTTCCTCATTAATCATCGGAATTGGGCTTATAATATATCGTTGGAAAGCTCTTTTCGAGCCTAATCCAACTACACCATTATTGGACCCTTATCATGGACCACACTAAATTGGACTGGACATGTTCATAAATAGAGTTCATTTTCAAAAACAGAAAGAAGTAAGTTATTAAAACCACCGCATCACAAGACTTTTCACACTTTCACTTCGTTCGATAATCAATGACATGAAAGGAACTCATCACCGAGTTTGGTTTTTGGGGAGGCACAATTAGGTGTCTACAACGACGCAAGGAAAGCATAGTGTCGAACATCACCCGCCGAATAGACACCCAAACCACCATAAGCAAAAGGTAAGGTGGCAATGCGCCATTGCCAATCACCAAAACCAGGCCCCGAAGCAGTTACAATGTGCTCCAAAGAAGCCCGAAGGGCCACATCAAAAGAAATCTGTGCCGTTTCAAAAAGACGAGGAGGACAAGTGTGCATACCAAAGTAGAGTTTTGAAACCCTAGTACACACACGAAGAAGCAACAACTCGCATTGGGGATCATCGAGCTTAGCAACAGTATCCATTAGCACAATGGTCTTTTTGGGGATTATTATTATTATTGTTGTTGTTGTTGTTGTTGTTGTTGATTAATGTTGTTATTATTATTATTGTTGTTGATTGTGTCTCCGCAAAAGTAAATCACAATGATGAGTAAAAATCCTCTCTTTGATAATGCTTATTCTATCCGATATATGATTTTTATCCAAATCTTATATAGTTGGATATCCCTTGAAATTATCTTTCCAATGATGTATCATGATCCTAATTCTGAGCTATAACGAAAAAGATATGAGCGAAATACCAAATTCTATCCAAAACTGACACTTTTCCACTATTTCAATCATATATTCTATTCTACAAAAGATATCAATCTGATTCCAATTGGGTTGGATAGTAGACTTCAAAATCTGTCCAAATATATATTATTTATCTTATTTTGATTTTCGTATCAAAAGTTATGATAAAAACAAAAACCGCAAAACTGCATGATCATTGCGCCGCGATAGTCCCATTGCGCCGCGATGGACTTGTCACGCCATGATATTCCTATCGCGTTGCGCTGAAACCTGTTTTACTTCGACTTAAATTCTAACTCTTTTTTTGTTTGTTCGACCCTCTTTTTCCCTTGTAAATAGAGGTCGTTTTTACCCCGTTTTCAATCTTGAACAAGCTTGGTCACCAACAATCATCATCTAATCCCCACACACACACACACACACACTCTCTCTCTCTCTCTCTCTCTTTCCCCCCCCCCCCCCTCTCTCTCTCTCTCACTCACTCTCACATGTTCTTAGCCTAGCCTGGACACATCTTAATACATCCTTGATACTTTTCCCAAACACACACCATACCTCCTTCATGAACCTTGAATACTCCTAACCAATCTCGAAGTTGCCTTTGATCTTAACGTGAAAGGTTGATAGTTCTAAGGGTTGGTCCCAAATTTATATTTCAATTCATATTTGATTTATTTGCTTGATTTCAGCTTTCTACGAGGCATCAAAGTGAGTAATTTGATTACTTAATTGTTCTTTTGATGTGGAAGTCTTGCTTAGAATATTATTTTAATTCCTAGTTTCATATTAGGATGTTGATTTTGATTCCTAGTATCATGTTTCTAATATCATGTTCTAGTATCATGTTTAGGATAAAGCAATGATTTAGTGATATGTTAGGATTTGTTATTAGTCCGTTTATTATCATGCCTAGGATCTTGCTAATCATATTTTAATGATGTTATTGTTATGATGATGATGATTATTGTGTCGATGATATGTTGCTTGATTATTCATAATTTATTGTTATTACTTGATCACGCCTTTTCATGCAGGGTTAAAGGAAATTTGTACTTGAAATCATGCTTAATAAGATAATTAATAATTTGATGTAGGCTAATATGATTTTAATCTTGATCACCAATAATAGATTTATTTGTGCATTAATAATCAATCAACGTAGATTAAATATGCTTAGGATTAATTTGATGAATGTATGTCAATCGGAAAGCGCACATGAATATCATAAGAATTAAATAGAGGCCGATTTAGTGTGGGTTCAATCTCTTTTAGGTTGGATTTGTACCATCATCCCCGGATATCCAATCATGGTTCCGGACCACTATGGAGTTAGTGATCTCCATGATCGTGAATGGGGTGTAATAAACTTCACACCCGTGAACGGTTTACAAGTTCCTAAAACTTGTGGCGACTCTTTTATCTCTAGCTTCCTTCCCTTTGGGCGCCACCATGCTTTGGACGCCACCATGTTTAAAAATCACAGTGGGACTCAAAGTTGAGTTTGAAAAATTCCCTACACTACTACTACTTGAATAGTGAACAAGGTCAAAATATGTCAACGAAAAAGAAATAGATAAAGTATTGTTTAAAGAAAATTAATATGAAAAGTGGAGTTTGATGCCATCAGAAAAGAGAGGGTGTCCCAATGTATCAACTTGATAAATAAACTTCTTAATCAAGTGACATAATTATAAATTAATCAACAAAAAAGTCCAGTCACCGTGACATTTTTTAATTATATCAACAATAATGGGAGACTCTTTAAAACACATCCTATACGATCTTTAGGCACTATGAATGCCTCCGTACTAAACTCATGTACTTCATCGATGGCTTTCCACCTCTTTGAAACTTGCTTGCCATAGATCTTTCTTGAATGCATGAATTAAAAAAAAGTGAGGCAAAAGAAAATTAGGCTTATTGCGCTTTTTATGTTATTAAAATAGTTTAGCACTCAGTACAATATATTGTTGAACAAAAATAACAACACATTTATTAATTATCAAAAATTTTAAAGTATTTCTTGTAATTATTGAAATACTATTGAATATTAAACAAAATTTAATCTAGTACAAAAATCCTTATCTGTAATACCCTATTTGTAACAGAAAATTTTAAAAGCGTTATAATATTGCCCGTTACAAATAACATAGCCTATCCATAACGGCCGCACACGTAACGCCCTCTGCCCGTTATGGGTAGACTGTTTTTGCCCTTTACGGATAGCTATTTTTCCACTGGTGTATAAAACAAAAGAAATAATGATTGCTTACATTTATGAGAGAAAATTTAATATTGAAATAATGATGAATCAAGTCATTGACGGAGGCATAATTTTTTATTTATTTTTTTTTTTTTTTAAAAAAAAAAAAGTCAATCAATCAAATTGAGGAAGAATAAAAGCAAGAAGGGTTTTAAATTTTATTGGGAATGAGATAGTCCATTATTCTCATTAAATTTGAGATTGGTATTTTATTAAAAATTTTCAGACATAAAAGGTGGAAGGATTTAGCATAAAGAAAAGGGAAAAAAATAACAAAGATGATGTCATTAATGTATCTAGGCTAGAAATTTTTTTATGAGAGCATGACATGCATGTAACATCCTAGAAATTCCTTTCCTTTAAAATACTTGTTTTTCTCTTTTTAAAAATACAAAATAGAAGACATTGGCCACCGTGAAAACGGCTAAGGTAATTATCAAAGACACATAGCAGAAGATTTTCTTTAAAAATCATTCATACAAGTCAACTTAAAAGTCAAACCAAACTAAAGTTAAGTCAAACAAAGTCAACCTACAACTTGGAACCATTATAGGCCCTTAATAAAACCAAAATAAATGTTAAAACCATTGTGTTAGTCTCACAAGAAAATTATATAATATTTAAAGCAATAAACCTTATCATATTCTTATGGAAACTAAACATGATTCGCTCTTCACTCATGCCCATCATGTATATGCTTCATCACCTGAAAAGCTCCTCTTTACTTTTCCTCACTACTCGCCATTAGAAATGAGTCTTCGTAGAGCCAAGATAAAGACAAGGCCAAACAAACATATAACACACAATCAGCAATGCTGAGTACATAAGCGTAAACTGTACACACTAACATGCTTTAATCCTATCAACACACAACTTACCTTGCTGCACCTGTTTTTCAAGCATACAACACACAACCAATAAATAAATAGATAACTAAATTGCTTATTTAATTTGATTACGCATCGAACAGGTTTACAACCAAATCCCTGCCTAAATAAATTGAGATAAACTACACCCGGAGCTAACCGGGTAGGCAAATGTCACATGAAGTGACAGACGTCCTGCGCATAATAATAATAAAAGGAAAATACAGCGTCCTATACTCCCAGTAGAAGCTATTGTTAAATATAAAATCTCATAACTCGCCCTATATGTTCATACTCAAGGTATATACATTCCAAGAGTTTTGGTGTATAGTCTCTTTAACTTTACGTTATTTACATATTTTTAGACTTGGTGATGACTCTTAAATCATAACACAATCAAACATAATAAATCATTCAAGCAACCAAACATACTAATTTAATTCTTGAACAATTAGTGACCAAATAGTTTAATGTTGAACCCTTTTTAAACTACCTCGGCGTTAAATAACACCTTAAGTGCATAAAGTACTGCAAATCCTATCCCTCGATGTTTAGAACACCTTAAGTGCACATAGGCACCGCAATATTATTTATTCCTGTGGACTAAGACACTTGATAGCTCAATTCCCATGCTTAAAGCATCAATAAAAAATTATATGAAATACAATAGAATTCTCTTTTTATATTCCAAACCAAATTAAACATTTAGTTTAATTAAACATCCTCTCAATTATGCTAATAATAAAAGTGTAGTTCATATTCCACATGCCAATATGATTAATTCCAATCATTAATTAATCCACCATAAATAATTCATACATCATAAATCAATCACCAATTCCAATCCATACCGACCTATCATGATACTATGAATATGGAATTAATTGTACAAAGCTCAGCATGCTTCTATACACTTAAATTATTACCGAGTACCCGAACGTACCTCGAATATGATCTCAAAATCGCCATGACTACACAAATCACTCACTTGGAAATCTCCTACAATCCAAAATTACAAAGAGACATTAAACCGATTCAATACAAATTTCCAGCAATATATACACTCTTTAAATCACTTATAAACCCTCTAAAATAAGCTGAAAATTAATTAAAAACCCTTACTTTCATTCCCAATTAATGGGTAATCAAAAATCCTTTCAAGAAACACAATTCTAACCTTTATATAAAAATTCTAGCTTTATAAAAACATGAAAAATTTCTGTAATTATGTTTTAAAACAACTAATTTAATAGTTTCAATCATCTACAATCAATTTCCATCAATATACATAAATTTCGAAACCTAGGGTTTTCAATTTGGAGATTTTTAATTAAAAACCTAAATCTGAAAATTATATACATAATAATTATAATCAAATATCATAAAAAATCATCACACAACCCAAAAATAATAATTGAATCAATGCTAGAATTAAAACAAAAGAAGAGAATTTTTTTTTTAAAACACACTGCACGCACAACAAGGGGGAGGGGAGATTGGCCGACGCCACCTCCCTGCGACTGCTGCCGGTCCTGTGTTGGCGACGGCCAACTGTGGTGGTGGTGGTGGCAGCCGGCCACCGTGGTGGTGAGGTGTGTGTGTGTAAATTAAAAAGAGGAGGGGGAAAATTAAAGGGAAGAGAAAATAAGAGGAGATAGAGATTTTACCTTTGGGTATTCTCCACCTTGGGCAATGTTTAATTTGCACATATGATAGATATTTATACTCTCTCTCAAAACCCTCATAGCTTAAATTCCCCTTCTACCCTTAATGATTTCTTCTCCTATTCAAACTAGTTATTTGAGTTTCTTAAAATCTCATGGACTTTAAAACTTCCTTTTATAAAAATTATGTACCCCAAAGTTTCTAAATTATGAAATAAAATATTTTCAAGACTATTAAATAAATAAAAATGGACCTTTGATTAAAATAATTCTTTTTTAATTAATAAAATAACATAAATAATTCATTTCGAATTATTTAAATACTTTATGAAATACAAATTTAAATTATAATACGTATGAAAATACGGGCTATTACAGTGCATGTGTACAATATAGGAAGGAAATGATGTTAGCAGTTTATATTTTTAGTATTAGGTTTAGATCCAATTAGTTGAGCACTTGAACCTTTAATTTAGGCTTTTCGGAAATTTTGGTTTGTTTGATTTATACGGATCCAAACTAAGAATGCATGACAACAGATCGGATTCGGGTCGGATGGAGCTTCACCCGCATCAACCCGAATCCACCATCCGCTCCATCCGTCACACGCAAAACCCATCACCCAGATCCGATCCTTTCGTCATATATGGGTGAAATGAGAGGATCGAATGCTTAGCGGATGATAATTAATTATAATCTTTACTCTAACTATCTAATACATTATTTATTAAAAAAATCTTTTAGCCAATTTTAAACTTGAACAATAAATCATTAATTATCTTCCACTTCCAAACTATACCAATAATTAAAAAAAAAAAAGTTGTAGGAGTAATAGAAATATATTAAGGGGGGGCTTTTTTTTAAATGAAATTTAATAATGTTTACAAACTATTATATATATATATATATATATATATATATATATATATATATATATATATATATATATATATATATATATATATATATATATATATATATATATATATATATATATATATATATATATATAAGGTAAAAACATTTTTTGGTAAAAAAAAAACAATAATTTATATGTATATATACATTCGGGTGGATAGCAAAAAGCATGATAAACGGATGACGGATTGCGTGATAGATGATATTGAGCCCCACCCGAATCCGACCTGATCCGTCACTCGCTCATTTTCCATTTAACGTGGATTTTCGTCCGCTTTTTTATATCGGTTGGGTCGGGTTTGCAGATATCCATTTAGAATTGTCATCCTTAATACAAACTAGGGGTGAGCATGGGTCGGACACCCGTACCGTTAACACTAATAACACTAAAAATAATATCCATTACCCGAACCAATTAATTCAGGTACCCGGATTTTCGAAGCGGTTATCGGATACTTAATCTGATATCCAATAATGAAAATTTAGACTTTATAATATAGTTATTATATATATGATATCATTTAACACTAATCAACAATAATACCACGTGATCATGACTAAATTACTAATAATATTACTAATCAATTAAATTATGAAGTGATTATGAAGTAAAGTAAGAGTTTAGATTTTGGATAAATAGATTTAAGTGGGAAAAAACATAAAAAAAATTGCTTATCAAATCGGATTGGATAACCGTTAATGTTAAAATGATACCCAATAACCGTACTTGATAATAAATTATCGAATCGAATACCCAAACCGTTATGGTTATCGAAATGGGTACCCTAATTTTTGGTTTGTTACGGTTCGGATTTTTGATTTTTCGGATAATTTTGCTCGGCCCTAATCCAAACCCCTTTAATCCATTCTAATCCCAAAATTCGATTTTTCAGCGAAAAAAAATAAAAAAAAAAAAAAAAAAAACAAAAAGCAACATGTTTTGATCCAAATTTAAAAAAGGAAAAAGATTCAAATCACTAATTCAGCTTAAATTGGACTAGATTTTTGTTTTTATCCAAATAACGGACAACACCCCTAATAAATATCAGTAGCTTTTAAAATGTACTAGCTTTGTTTTACAATAAATACAATATTTTGACTTATCTACATTCCAGTACACACTACATTAACCATCTTACCCTTCCCCCTCACTCTTAAAGTGTCTGACCCGCAAATGTCGTACCAAAAAAACCATGAGGGTTGAGGTTCAGTCAGGGTCCTTCTTCTTACCTTTAAAAAAAATTAAAAAAAAAAACGAAAAAACGACATTTACCATTGATTTTTGTAAATACATAAAGGGTCCATACATAAATTATATATACAAAATGTTGCACCTATTATTTAACGTAGGTACTTTAAACCGTATTTGAAGCTTATTAAGCCCAATATCCTCCTCCTTAATTGGTTGTGTGCCCCCCATGCCTATTTCTAAAATCTCCAAATATAACAACTTATATAGGTTTTTTTTTTTTTTTTTTCGATTGGCCTCCTACGGAGAAGGGCTCTATCAGGCCGAAACCTCTCACAGGTTCTCCCAACCCGAGTTAACGGACTAGACACTTTGGGAGTGGAGGAAAAGGGTAAGAGAATCTCGGTCCACCCCAAAATACCTCTAGTGGAATTTGATCCCACAATATTTTAATTGTGTGATATAAACTTACCCACTAAACCAAGCTTTGCTTGGTATAACAACTTATATAGGTACTTTTATAATTTAATTATATTATCAGCCAAAGGAGTACTTATGAAAGTTTGAAAAGAGTCAATAACTTTGCTTTTCCCACTTTATTTCGATCCAACTTTTTTGAAGATTAACCTTTTAAACGTGTTGTTGATCTTCACTATAGTTAAATAACAAAAAATTGTTAACTTTTGACTATTTAAACTTGATGCTCCTGATAATTCTCCTACTAATGACTAGTGAGAATGTGGACAAATAAGCAAAGATTAAACATTCTTTCCCTAAAATTTTCTAGCCGTCGTAATCTTTGCTATTTTTATAGCATTAGTTTATTTTTATACAAAAGATTAAAAATTATGTAATGATGGAAGGAACTAATGTCTCATGAGGAAGCAATGTCCTCGAGCATCGATCCCCATTAAGGATATAATCATTATAAGACGACGTTATTTTGTTGTTAATAGTATACATATTTAATTAATTAAACCACTTTATGTTCATCGTTACATCATTCATATGTGTAAGGCTCGATAATTATATTTTTACTTGGTGCCCTAATTCGTATGGCAGTATTAGGGTATTAGGGTCATCTCTCTATCCCTTTCCCCTCTTATTTTTAGTTGAGTTATTAATAATATTTATTGTACACTCGTTATTAAATGACACATGAATGATTTTTAATGGCCAGACCCATTGATGGATTTAAAAATTATTTATTGGACAAGGGCAAGGATATGTAAAAATCTTTAATTATATATCGTCATTAATAATCAATCATCAATCTAACTGTAAAAAAAAAAAAATATTTATTATCTAAGTCACAGTCCAGGCGGATGGGGTGTGTTACACATTCATTTTTTTTAAGATTAGACTAGAGCATGTTGTACAATTAACACTCATTTAATCCCTGCACTATCGTATGATTCATGTTTTTAGTTTAACCAAAATCTAATTAATCTATTGCCATAAAGTGTATGTATATGATCTACTACAAATGTAACCCTAACTTCTTTTCTTCGAGTGTACATCATGTTCTCACATCCATACCTTCTAATCATGTCCTATTGCCATATATAAAGTGTATATATATGAGCATGGTACTCATGTTCTCACGTCCACCTTCTAAACTAATGAAAGTTTTAGACTTAAGATTAACTTGATCCAATTGACAACTATCCTCAAAATCCTCTGTGATTGAAATTAATACAAGTATATGCTAGGTATTAACAAATAGAATAAACCCTACTATAATTGACATATATATTATGACCCAAACTCAAATCAAAATAACTAATCATCCAAATACAACCTAAATTAAGTCAATATAAATCTCTCCAAGTCAAAACGACCAATTTGTTATTGCCTGTAAAATTTGTGGTTCAAGATAGCTCACACCAAATAATCAAATTAAAGTTAAAAATGCAATAAAATAAAAGGCAAAGCATACTTTTGAAAGGAAATGCATCTTTACACTTTGATCGTTACTATTACAAAAACTGCCCCACAACACAAGACAAGCTTCCATACCAGCCTCAATCTTTTTTCACATAATAATTGATAGAAAATGTAAATAAAATAACAATAAATAAAAATAATAAAAATAAAAATTTAAAAAAAAAAAATGAAAATTGCAAACAAGTTTGAAAAGAGAATAGGAGCACTGGAGACAAAGTTTCCACAGCATAAAAACTTTTACAGTCTTTAGATAAAAAAAAAAAAAAAAAAAAAAAAAAAAAAAAAAAAAAAAAAGGAAAGGAAACGGCTACTCTTTTGTTGTTAAAATGGGGTCACAAAAACCCTTTATTATTCTTTTTGCATAATTTTGGTCTTTCTATTGAAACAAAGCTTATGTGTAATTCTGCTCCTTTTTCCAATGTGGCCCTCTTCTTTCTTTCTTGGATCTTGCAACTTATAGCTCTACCTCTTTATCTCTCTTTTTGTGAATCTTTTTGCTTTCTCGTCCAAGTTACCTACCCAAAAAAAAATTGAAATTTTAAAATAAATTAAGTGTAAGTAAGTAAATAAATGAATAAAGCAAGATGAGATGAGTTGGAATAATATCAAACTTTCCTAATCATCTTTAAATTGGGTGTTCTCAAGTAACCAATCTGTTTTTTTGTTTTAATGATTACTTCCCCTCATCTTTATATATATGGGGTATTTGGAATAGTTTTTATATTTATTTTTTCTTTGATTTTGTAATGATAGATGTATGTCACTTCATGTAATTAAACAAGGGGTATATGAGTTAATAGTTTCTACTATAGTTGATCATGTCCATTTCCTTCCTCCTACATTGATTACATTTAGAGTTAACATTCTCTATCTCGATTAAATAGTTTGATTTAAATCTGACTTGAAACTACTGAGAGATCAATTGAATTATTTGTTCTGAACCAAAACTAATAAATCCAAATTGAGCTCGTATTTAAAAATTATGGAGTACAAGTATATAAAACTGTACACTAGTTTTGATTGTTTTCAACACTATTTGCAATCTAACCCGACCTCAGCTTATAGACTCGAATCACCAACTCTAATTACATACAACCAAGTGTTGGGTTTGAAGCTTGATTGATATCTAAAAGGAAATGACACCCACTAGCTACCTTGAGAGATGTACATATATGATATGAAGTTGTTATGTACCATAATTACTCATGTTATATCAACAATCAATCGAGGTTTATTGAGGCTAGGTGATGAAGTACTGACATCGTTATATATCCACTTTGTAACCCTGAGGTTTGAGGGAATTTCCTTATCTCCCCCTAAAGTCACCCCCTTCTTTACTTCATATTTAAATCATCAAAGTATATTACGAAGTATATAAAAACTAGTATAGTTTTTAGTTACTACTCTCTCCGTCTCAATATATAGTTTCTATTTGTGTTTTTTCACGGTATTAAGAATAGGAGGCAAAAGTGGATGAAGTATATAAAAAAAAAAGGTGAAAAGTACCATTATAGACAAAAGTTAGAGAAGATAAAGGAGTAAATAACACTTGAAGGTACTGAAGTTTGTCAAAAGTTTCACTTAGGGTATTGAAGTTTCAAAAGTTTCATTTAGGGTACTCAACCCATAAGTGACCTATTACGGTTGTCATTTAATAAAATAAAAAATAAATAAATAAAAAAAAAAAGGAAAATTAAAATGCTGATATAAATGAAGAGGGTACTAATGTTTGGAGTTGTTCAATTATATTGGTTGTTACAAAACTAGCTTCTAGAGCTCAAAAAATTACTTCTTCCATTTATATTCTTCCCCATTGCCATCTTCATTCAGACCTGCATCAAATTTTTTTTTTTTTTAAAAAAAAAAAAAATACACACGCAGCATTTGTAAAAATTCAAGGAAAATCGAGTAATTTTTTCTTTAGAAGTTTTAACATGTCAAGGCTTAGCAACTCCGGAAGTAGATGTCACACTCCTGAAATTTTATTAAAGCAGCTCATTAATTGGAAAAATTACTGCAATTTTACTCTGTTTTCTATCATATTCTGCGATTGCATGAAAAAATTAAACACACGATTAAGAAATACGAGAAGAAATAGATAATTATTTTAAACCATAATCATTAATATAAATAACGGAAAAACAAATTATGTGCTAATAAAAGTAAGCACAAACGCATCAAACTGTGAACAAAATCGAAAATCCTAAGAACACACTAATACCAAAATTAAAACATCAAACCCTAAGATAACAGCAATTGCTCGAGAAAAGAACTGAAGAATATGGTGGAGATTGCGACGGCAAGACCACCAACAAGCGATAGAGAGACAATTCCGGCGGTGGAGGTAGGGCTTGGAGCTGGATCATCAGCTGCCATGGCAATCGACGTTGATGATAGCGAAGATTACAAAGATGACCGACATGAAAGAAGCTTGAACTGATTTCGCCATTGTTGGAGAAATTGAAGGTTTTCTAAGGAGAGAGAAAATGGAGGAAATGAAGGATTTTTGTTACAATAATGGAGAAGAGAGAAAGTTGAGAGTTCGTAATGAAGGAAATGAAGCTTTTTTTTTTTTTTTTTTTTAAGGAATATAAAAGGGGAAACCGAAGTTACCTAGAGTTTTACCTGGAGTGAAGGGTTGAGTACCCTCTTTGAAACTTCGTACCTTG
Organism: Chenopodium album; assembly: GCF_948465745.1. Classification (NCBI taxonomy): domain Eukaryota; kingdom Viridiplantae; phylum Streptophyta; class Magnoliopsida; order Caryophyllales; family Amaranthaceae; genus Chenopodium; species Chenopodium album. Next base: position 21,978,347 of record NC_137846.1, on the reverse strand, counting down.
GCTGAAATTTTTGGCAAACATTACTACCCTCATATGGTATTAACTCAAAGATAAAGTGAATGAAGTACATAAAAAAGGTGAAATGTACAAATCTAGACAAAAGTTATAGAGAGAAAGTGAAAAAAAGTACAAGACATATGGAAAAATTAAGAGTAATTTAGGAATTAAAATAAACAAAGTTAAAAAAATGAGGGTACAATGATTTTTACATAATATCGAAAAACAGAAATAGGAACAATATTTTGGGCCTCCAAAATAGGAAAACAAGAATAATATTATAGGACGGAGGGAGTACTATGTTTTCTTATTTTATTTTTAGGAAGTTTTGGTGACGTCTTAAATGATTAATAGTTAGTAGTAACTCTACTCTGTAATGGTTAAGTATTGGCGCATAACTATTATTTGCATGCCAAGTAAATAGCAGCTATAAGACAAAAGAGTAGTGAATTTTTTTTTCTTTTAATAGTACAAATATTGTACCACTATTACCTACAATGACTATAAATAGTATCATTAAAACAACTCATATTCTAATAATATAAAATACATCATGTATAGTATATTCAAAATACCACTACTATAGCAATAAAGAATCACAAAAATTAAATAAATTTACCAATTAACCTTCCTCTATGCAACCCAAACAAATAACAACTATGCGTCTAGCTTCACTACTCCGCAATATTTAGTAAATAGAAACCTATCATTCAGCTGCCTATAAAAAGTAAAAATAAATTCCGTATTGTTCCTGAAATTAACAGTCTGCTCAGGTTTTTTTAAATAGGGTCATGATTGAACTTCAAATATTCCATTGTAAAGAGATTTATAATGGGAAGCAATTATCTTGTTGGAATTGTTTTTACATACAGAACATAAATTTCTGTTTGGAATCTTACACTTATCTGACATCATTAATCATATCATGCATGTCCAAATAATTGACACTATCCCAACTTATAAACAATTTTGCAATATTATTGTTTACTGGACCACTTCAGTTTTGAACCAAAAAATTAAATTTGTAATGCATGCAAAAATATGCTCGATCATCTATATGCACACCCAAATTTTTTGGATTTTGAGGTAAATATTTGGGCAAAACAAACGTAATCTAATCCCTAGGATACATACATTCATTATCATTAAATCTTAAATCAAGAGAATAACTTTAGCTTAATTAAAATTTAATGGGTATATTTTATTCAATTTTTATTTTTTAATGTGTATATATATAGAACATCTTAATTAATAAAAGAAAAAAGTTTATAGAAAAACAATATAAAATAGATATACATACATAAAGTTGTTGAGAATCTGTAAAAGGATCTAAATATGATTTGGGTGTGATGATCTTTTGTGGGATCCCAGGCCAATATATATGTTGCTTTCTTTGCTTTATTTTCTTTACGATGCACCAAATCATCGGCATGCATATCAAAGAGAGAAAGTTAGTGTTGCTATTGCTATGACTCAGTCAAAATATATGAAAAATCCGTTAGAATTTATTTACAACATTTAACATATATGGATATTACAAATTATCTATAATATATTTTTTTTTTTTTACTTGTCATTTATTTCTATTTCTCTTCTCATTGCATATAATTTTACCCTATTTATTTACCATTTACATATACATTTATTTTACCTTAATGTTGAGGAATGTAACATTTTTAATTGCAAATAAATTGAAACAGAGGTGATGTATTATTATTATTATTGTTGTTGTTGTTGTTGTTGTTGTTGTTGTTGAATTATTTATTCGTAATTTCTAGGAAATATTTTGAGAATGATGGGAATTTTATTGTACTTTAAATATTTGCAATGATCGATGGGTCATTGTCTAAAAGAGTATAAAAGCATGAGAATGGAGTGATACTTTTAACACGTGATATGATATGATCTGAGTTAGAGTAGTACAACTGAGCACTCACTTGGATAAAAATTATCATCTGATCATCCATCTGATCTCTTTAAAAAGGAAGTTTATTTGCTTAACGTCTTACTATAAATGACCACTTCCATGACATGCACACTTTTGCTAACCCTTCTTACTTCTATAATATTCTTCGTAATTTAGCTTGCTTATTCCCTCCATTTTACTAAGTTCTTTCTATTTAATTCCTGTAGACAAACATTTTTAAAAAAATAAATAAAGTAAGGTAAGTTGATAAATGTAATTAGTTTACGAGTAGAGACTAGAGAGGTACGAGTAGCTTGTAATAATAACAACCGTGATCCCAATAAGTAGGTCAAGTTATGGTCTTGGAGAAAATTATAAAGTTTAAGTAGGAAGAATTTTATGGAACATCTCTAAACAAAATGTAAAAACTCAATGGAATGAAGGTGATATTTTATCCATCGTACTTAATTCTTGGGAAAAAAATTAACATAGGATTTATTTCATGTTATGTGTCGAAAAAAAAAAAAAAAAAAAAGAAAAATGTTCTTTTATATAAGTACGAGTAGTATATGGTATCTTAGGTGCAGAATGAATTGTATAAAATTCATGTGCATGATCCAAGCATGCATTAATGCATTATTATTTTAATTGCATTTCAATGCTACCTCCCAAGGCTGTGTGTTTGATTACACACCAACATTGCAGCTAATTGCTAACAAGTTTCTCAATCTCTTACTAAATTGTTTTTCTCAATTGTTTGAGTGTCATTAATTAAAAGAAAAATTAAAAATTAAAAACTTATTTACAATCACTTCCTTAATAATTGATTAATTACAAATAAGTGAAAGCAATTAATTTACATATGCACGTACACCAATTACATATACTTAGTTTATAGAATTATGCATTACAAATATAATTACAAATAAGTGATTGAACATTTTCAATCTATAGTATAATTATGTGCATATAATAAATCCCATAGTGTCTTGGCCCTCCTCTACAAGGTTTAATTTTATTTTTTAGTCATGTTCGCATATTTAATCATTTATTTTTTAAAATGCAGGGTAAGAAAGAAAATGGTAAGTAGTACTAGTACTTGTGAATTGAAATGGACAAAATTAGAAGGGAATCGCCAATAAATATTAGAAAAACTCATAAACAATGTTTTAAAAATAAACCAAGGAAAGAGCCTATAATCATGATTCTGCCACTTGATCAAACCTATGCTTGGGAATTCCTCCATAATGACCCAGAAAACTAAAGATTATATATATTTGGAGTGAACGTACAAATTTGAAGAATTGTAGCATGTTAGCCCTAAACAACCTCTACTGAGACAATGTAGATGGTGGAGATTCATTAAAAAGCATAAAATTAAATATGATGTTTTATTCAGAGGCGGGGTTACAAATGCTAACAATGACAATAGTCGGGTGCAACTTTGTAAATTAGGGCCTAAATCATTGCATTTAAGATATAAATATGAGTTTTTAAACAATACACTTTACTAATTCATCAACTCTATGAAGAAATTGAAGATTAACTCAATTTATCTATAAATTTTCACTTTAAAAAAAAAAAAAAAGGAAAAAAAAAAAAAAAAAAAAAAAGCCCTTTATAAAACGAAATATTAAGTTTTGAGACTCTTTTAAGCGATTGTCCACCCTACACCAATCATCCTTATTTTTATCCATTATTGAGTTTTTAAAGTTCATGTGGTCTATTTGATTAATTTAATCACTAGCAATAATATGATGATGATTGTATAGTATAATAAAACAAATATTGTTGGATGTTGGTATATGAATTAAACCAATTGAAGAGCCTACATAATAGGAAATGAATTTAGGGCACGACAACACACAAAAACCCTAGCATTCCACCATCTTGAAAAATCGAGGTCAGCATAATTAATTGACTTTGAATGTGTTGGGCTGTTGGCTATGTCAGCCTAATTGACTATCGGAATTAGATGACATGTGCTAACATCAACATGATGTCATATTCATTTATTGTTTTTGTTGGATAGTCATATACTATTATTTTGATTGTTTGATAACCATCATACTATAGAGAAAATGATAAATCCATCCATGAATGGATAATAACTTAATCGACAACTGACAAATTGGCAATATAGTTGAGTTATCGTTGTGATGAAATGGTATAAGATCTTTTACTTTGTTTCTTCGTCTCTTCGTCTAAATTTACCGATTACTATAATTTAATCAACTCAAAATATAATTTATTTTTAATAATAATCCCAATATAGATGATTTGCTCAAGATAATCTCAACTTTATATGAATTACTTTCTCAGTTTTCTTATACTTACAATACACTTATTTTACACCTTATTTGAGAAAGTGTTGAAAGGTAAACGAACAAATTAAGTTATAGAATTTAAATCCTTACAACTTCTTATAGGTGGTAAACCTTTATTTCAACTAATTTGTTCATTTATTCATTCAAGAGCAAAAATTTGTTCATTTACCTATGCTACCTTCTTCCTTAAATTGCCAAAATAATGTGTTATAAATAAATAAATAAATAAAATTGGAGGAAATATATTGAAATGATCCAGTCTACTAGGAGTGTCTAAGCTTCTAATGTATTGTTAGCAAAACATTTATTTACAGTTACTTTCTAATTGTGGATGCCAAATATCTTACTCGTAGTTGGTTCAAGTCCAGGGGAAGTATTCGAATCCTGTCACATCATTGCTCTTTGGTTCTCACTACACTAAAATGTCGGCATCCTAATTGAGTAAACACAGGTGGGAAATATTAAAGAAAATATGGTATGTTCTGAAATTGGTGGTTGCTAGAGCAAGATGTTGTGGCTCATTGGTTGTGCAGGTAGAAGAGGTCACTTGACATGGCAGGGGAAATCGAAGGTGATAGGAAATCCCTATTAGCTGGGAATTGTTGTCAGATAATCATTTAGAATATTATGAGCAAACTACGCTAAGTTGAGATTATCAATGTCAATTTTGTGTAATATACTATCAACATGAATTTAAGATTTAAACAGGAGTACTCTGATTCCAGAATAATAGAATATGGCCTGTTAGGGTCCACAAAAGTTACTCTATTTCTTCAAGTAATGGTATATTGGTATGAGCAGAGAAGCAGCAAGATATTAAAAGGGTTGTAAATGCTCGGCGAAGAGTCTGAAGACTTGTGTTATCCATTTTACATCTGTGGAGTGTTGCTTAGTTAGAGTCTTACAGAATAACAGTCAGAAATTACAATGTAAGAAAATCTGAAATTTACACTGAGAATAGGGTACAATCAAGATGATGTTTTCCCAAGAGGAAACACGGTCTATTAACATCACGCAACCTACACAGCACAATTTATTACCAAAAGATCAAAGATTGGGTAATATGTGCCTGCAAAGTTGCCACACAGCAATAATAAGCTTATTATACAGCTACATCGACGTTAAGACCACCACCTCCTGCCTTCTAGCACTGACAATCTGCATTTAAATCACTAGGTCAATATTGGCTTCAACTTGAGCAAGGATATTGTAAACTTCAGTAACAACAAATAAACCTGTGTTTCAAGCAATTATATTTCCTACCAAAACAGTTTTTATTTTTTTTTATTTTTTTATTTTTTTGGGGGGGGGGGTGGTTTACAAGATGATATTCAAGAATAGGTGGAACACGCTCTAATTCAGGGACAATTCTGATGAAGAACAAGAACAGTGTTATCAGAATTGACGCAATGCCACTATACAGCTTACAGTACACATAGTAGTAGTACAAGACAACTCATACAACAATAGACCCACATGATATTTTAGAAAAACAACTCAACATATTCACATCTCTTGTCTGAATTAGTTTTACCTTTTTGTGATTGTCCTAAATGAATTAATTTTCTTCACCATCAATGAAGAAAGAACAAGGCAACTCAACTATCTAGGCAAGCAAGAAGGACAATACTAAGGCTATAAGCTCAGGAGAAGGCAGATGATTCAAAGGGTTAGTGGGATTGTATTTTACTGTTAAATCCAAAAACCAAGGTAAGCAATATGAAAGGGGTAGTACAATTTGCAAATTTTCCTAGTAACCTAAAGAATGCATGGAACGAAAACCTAATCAGCAACTCTTCTCTTCATAGTTTTACTTTAAAAAATTAATTCACCTGAAGGAACCTTCACAGCTGCATCTGCTCATTGATAAAAATTGAAAGATTATACTGGCAACATCCACGTGATTGATCAAACATCCTCTGGCATCTACACCATCCTCCTCCTTCCACTAGCCACCAGTTACCCACGACAAACTACTATCCAAGTACCACAGGTTGGGATCAACACATAAACATTGATTTCTGGTTATGGTTTGCAACCTTTTTCATGAGACATTTTCCAAAATCTCTCACTTACTAAACTCACCAATCACTTTGATAAATGTAATTCCTCTCCAACAACATAGCTCTCTCTCAACTTTGTAAAAATCAGCAAAGCTCATTGATAACAGACCATAACATCCACTTGCCTTGAGGTAATATAGCAAAGTTATCGTCATCCTTATGCAAGGAATAATTGATCACAAAATAAAAAGATTTAATGCTAATGAGATGCAATCTCCAACTTGTTTATATTGAGCAAAATTTTTACTGATGCTAATTTTCTGATCTCACAATAACTTTCAGAGCTAAACCTTTCTGAAATTTTCTATACTTCATTAGTTTGTTAAGGTAACAGTAATAATTCTTTTGCTGCAGATTTGAAATTTAGATTAAACACTTACAAGCATTTTAGTCAAGGAAAGTCCCTGGCAAGTGGCAATGGCAGCATTTGACAAGAGTGTAATTTCTTACTATGGTCATTGAACGAAACCAGTCTCAATCAAGACCTATCTTTCCGTCTCTAAGCCTTTGCTTTATTGACACTTTGTAGGGTGGTGTTTATGAGTTGGAAGGTTATGTATCGAGGTGAGGTTTCGTTATGACGATGGAGATACAAAAAGGAGAGAAATTCAAGAGTGAGCCTTTTGTAGGTTAAGGCATGAAGCTCAAGCCAATTGGGCATTTTGGTTTGGAAGAATAATTATCTCAGACCATTCTATACCCCCAAGGCTTCGGCTACCCCATAATTATAAAACTCGGTTGGCGTAATTCTCTTTCTACTTATCCTTTGGTAATTAGCCAAGCATTCCGAGTTATTTAAAGAAATACCTATGGTGTCCACTTGTGAGGTGTTGATAGGAGTGGACGATTGGGGGTCCTAAGGTTGGAGGAAGAGGTATTTCTTGGTTGGTTCCTTCTAGACACGATTAAGCAATTTCAATTTCAGCAAACTGCCATACAAACACCACAAAGATTATGCAATCACAACCCAAGCAAGGCTCACAATAATCTAAGTCCACAACCACAACAACATCCTCAAAAAACCTCCCACATACCACATTTTCACTCCCAAAGAGAGTAGTTAGCAACAATTTCCTTCAATCTACTTCAACAATTCATCAATTTAAAATGCATCTCAAAAACCTCAATTGTCTACAAACCCTAATTTCAAAATTGAATTGAGGGTTCCTTTGAAGATTGATTTTCAAGCAAATTGGGTTTAGTATGAGCAACAAGCAAGCATCAAGGAAGCTAGGAAAGTTCATTTGTGGATAAACCACCCACGGTATAAATTTTCCTACTCTCTCAACCTTGCTACTATTTTCATAGATGCCTCTTGCTGAATTGTTAATGAAGAAGTTAATTAATTGTTGAATTAATGTTGACATTGATGATGTTGTGGTTGTGAAATGATATTGTGAATTTTGATAGGTCGTTGTAAAAATGAGTTAATTTTGTGAATTTTGATAGGTTGTAGTTGTAAAAATGTAATGTTCAAATGTCAGATAAAAACCCAACAAAATTAGTAATACCGCCAGTTAAAGCAAATAACACTCATTATTGCCGCTGATCCAGATACTATGTCTTCTTTTAGAGTTGGGAGCCTTCAAATCCCTGCCCTTAGTTAATTAGTTATTATTTGGCAGAATTAATTGAAATCTTCTTTACTACTGGTTCATGGGTGGTTCTGATTTCAGGTTTTAGTCATGGATTGTGTCTTTATTCAGTCAAAAGCTCACTTACCCACACTGATAAAAAGGACAGTGAAGATGTAATCAGATTTGTAATGGAAACTAAAGAGTAATAATCAATTATTAATTCTTCTATGCTCCAAAAACTTGAACGAAATAAGAGGTATTTACATAAAGTTGAAAGTGCACCGGCCAAACACACGTGATTAATTTTATTGTGCCTTGTTCTACCCTAGAGAATGTTCTCCAGGGACTTTTGCTCACTAGTACTATAATCCAGTACAAAAAATGTCAAAGCTCTCTGCAGATGAGCTTCAACTTTTTATATACTAGCTGAAGTAACAGAAGCTAGTAGAATTAGATCCAAACAACACCGAATTACTAAGAGTGCTAAGAGGAAGAAAATGAAGAATAATGATGGCAAAAAGAGGAGTTTATAATATTATGTTTAGGTTCACAACAAAAATAACAAAATAGTGGCAAGGTGTGATAATGCGTGAGCCCAAATTAATTGAGAGTTGCACCGTCAAAAATAATCCAAGTTCACATTATATGGTCCAATCTGAAGCCATCAGGGAATAGCTGAGGATTGACAATTTCAAAATACTACCCTGTTTGTTATTAGTTGACACATTTTGACTTTAGCACTATCACACACCTCCCTTTGACCATATTTTGTGATTTATATGTGAATAAAAATATAGTCAAGTGAGATCTTGTTAGATTCGTCACGATGTATATTTTCCAAATATCAACTTTTTATAATTTTTGTTTATCGCTAATTAAAGATATGAATTATTGAATTTGTGCATTGGCAAACGTGACTAAAGAAACGTACCAACTAAAAAGAAACGGTGGAAGTATAATTTAGCTTCTCAATCTTCTTTTACCAGCTCGAGTGGCACAAACGTCCACAAATATTTAGGAGGACCCTTTTTAAAGTACAACTCTACCATCTGTACAAACTATCTCTTGCACTACCAATTCATATTGCCCTATCATAAGGATAGAGACACATAGTAATAAGTAATAACTGAAACTATATAGCACATAAAAATTAAAAACAAAGACATAGGATAGGTGAACAAAAAATGGCAATAACTTACAATATAAATATGAAAACTCAACAAAACAAGTTAACAGCTGAAAGATAATTTGTAAAAACTAAAAAACAATAAGTGGTCTTAAACCAAGACACAAACTAAGGACCTTAGCCTCAGAGTTCGTCACTTCTTGGATGGTTAATATGTTTATACTTCAATCTTAGTACTTCATAATCAAACATGTACTTCTAATTGGTGAATATGTTCAGAATTTTTCCTGATACATTATGGATAAGATATCCAGCTCATAGAAAAAGGGACTAAAAAAAGGAAGCTTAAGGATTTTCAACTTAGTTTTGAACATAGTCTTGCACAAGATAAGAATAATTTAAATTCACACCCTCACATCAACCCAGCAAATCTATTGATACAAGGGAGGGACGCTAACCTGTTTAAAGTGCCATCTCTGCTTGCAATGCCTCGAGCTCTTCCTCTTCAGCAGTTTTCTTCTGAGGTGTAGGGCGTACAGGTTGTTTTCCATCTGAAACATACACCGGCGCAGCAGGAGCAGTTGTAGCTGGCTGTAGAAGTTGCTCCTCCAATTCAGCACCTTCTAGCTCTTCAAGCTCGGCTTCTAATTCATCCTTCAAGAATGGGGGGTGGGGTGAAAAGAGAACAATTTGATGTCAAGACAATGCCATTAAAATTCTCATTAAAAAAAGATAGGATAAAATAAAGATTGTACCTCATCAAAATCAGCTGCAGCACCAATTGGAGCAGAGAGAGCTTCCTGTATTTGTTTTAAGTTCTCTGTCTGCTCATTAATCTCATCCATAGTTTGATCCACATTATCAATGTTTCTGGGAAAAAATTTCAGAAATCTTAGGGTAGAATTCTTTTAATCACCTAAGTTCAAACGCATATCATGCTCTCTTCTTTCAATTATTCACAAACTTTCACATCTTATTAAAATGTGTGTACATTGTATAATTAGTTAAAAGTATATTACTCTCTATAACAATAAATTTTTCCAAGCCACAGACATTACCAACATTATTTTATAAGGAATTTTACTCATTTTAAGCATGCCCCTTACTACTTGTCCCAAGTAAGCCAAATCCTGAAACAAGTTCTCAAAAGAGCAAAGAGTAATACTTCCATCATTTTTTTAATCGCAACGTTCGAAATTTAACACTATTCAGTATTCACACACACACACTCCCTTGCTCGTGTTTTGTGATTAAAGCCATGGGAAAAAAATATAGTCATATGGGATTGTGTTAAATTCATCCCGAAATGAACTTTTATTTTATCAGCTATTTATAATTTTTACTACAACACAACCTAAGATATTTAAATTATAAATTGTGCATTGGCAGGCGTGAATTCCAAACGTTGCGAATAAAAAATAAATAAAAAAAATGGAGGAAGTACATAACAGTAAAATGAATAAATAATAAAAGAACTAGAGTTAAGTATAATACAGGGGACTCAATTCTTGCAAAATGTGGGAAAAGGGGACTCTATTTATTTTATAGAGGAAAAGGGGACTAGGGTTAAATTTCTGGTGTTAGGGGGTATTTTCAGGTGACTTAACTCACCTTTAGCCCAAGAAAAATTAAGTCCCCTCATTATTGCCTTGATTATACCAGACAAATTCAATCCCTTCATTAATAATTTCTGCTGATTGTTTTGAAAATATGGTTGTTTGAAATTAAGAAAGTACAACAACAATACAAAAGCTTTGTTCTTGAAATTTTTTTAATGTTTGTTATCCAAAAAAAAAAAAAAAAAATTCTTTCAATAATTTTTTAATGTTCTTCATCTTTCTGGTTTGTAGCTTATTTGTCTTGCATTTGTAGTAGAAGCACACATCGTAATTTTAGTGAAGGCTTGTAGGGCCCTAAATTTTTTTTTTTTTTAAAAAAAAAAAATCGATAAGCCTAGTGTATATTGCAACAGAAGGTCATTAAGGAGAGTTTCTAAGAAAGTCAAGCATCCTTTTATGAGATTTCTAATATGCCCAAACTATAAACAAGTGGATGGGTGTAATTATATTAGGTGGTAGGTTGGTTGACAGTCCACGTGAGTTAGAGTTAGTTTATGAGATGGTCATGATTTTAATTAAAGAGAAATGTGGAGTTAGAAGGTCGAGGATGTAATGAAGATGATGAAGAAAATAAACATTCAAAGTATTGTAATTTTATGCTTTATTTTTGTTCCAAAAAGAGGAAGGAACTCTTTTTTTTATTGGTCTTAAATTAAAATATTTACCAAAAAAAAAAAAAAACAAAAAAAAAAAACATACTCCTTTTTTTTAGTTGACCAAAGTGACTCAATTGTTTAACCAAGGGGACTCAATTCTTTAACCAAGGGGACTCAATTCTTTCCCTTATTTAATTAGAACCCACCGAAAACCCAAACCCATTCTAGCCCAGTCCCTTTTCTCTATATAAAATAAATAGAGTCCCCTTTCCCCACATTTTGCAAGAATTAAGTCCCTTGTTTTATACTTAACTCAAAAGAACTAAGATGGCCAAAAAAATTGGTTCAATAGAGTGGGTTTGTCATCTGTGCCTTCTATGATAATTTATACTTTCAAATTACGATAACACTATCAAATTTTACTAGTCTAGATAAGCTGGTATCAAAAACTTGAATGAACAGTCTACAACATACTTTACCCAAGCTGATAATTTGTAATAAAGCTTCTTGGGATCGAAAATATGAGTGGCTAGACCATAATATCGTGGGTAATAAACCAGGGTTTTAGCACTTAGAAACACATCCAATCCACATTTAAAAGTAGACCCACGTTAATTCGACAGCAAATTTAAGGGAATACTTACGTTGCCTTTTGCATGGCCTTCATAGCTGAGGCACCAGACCTTAATGCATCAACAGTCTCTGTTGTTGCTTTTGCCCCTTCAAGCAATATCATCTGCAAGCCAACAGAAGCGACAAGAAGAAAACAAAGAAGTGATAAATATATATTTCCCATTAAAATAATATACTTATGAACCAGACGCACCCAAACAAGGGAGAAAGGGAAGTGATAAACCCAGGATGCCTCAATGCAATGCACAAATAAAAGTACACTACTGTTAAACAGCTACATCACAGATTTATTTCATTAAAAAAAAAAAAAAGCATAGACACTACTGAACTATGTCACATGCACTGAAGTCAATTGAGCAACCTGATCATGAATTCGTAGCTGCATATTTCCAAGCTGTTCTACTTGTTGTTCATATAGCCTTTTCCTCTTCAGACATGTTATAGCAGCTTCACAGAAAAACAGTAACGGGATCAGCACATTGTATATTTCAAGGAAAACAATAACATAAGTTTAAAAAAAAAAAAAAGGATTGAAAGTTAATGAAAGGATATGTGCTTGAACTCCAAAATCACCTAGACATGGCATACTGGCGGTATGATGGCAGACTAGCAGTATGGCCAGTAGTCCAGTACCATTCTAAAAAACATGTATATAAAGACATTCTTAATGCAAACTCAAACATTAGGATGTTGGAGGGAAACCCTGCCCAATTCCTGGATTTCAACTACACTACAGGCATCGCAGAACAGGCTAGTACATTGATACTACATAAATTAAAAATAAAAATTAAAAAAAGGGTAATGATATATGTAGCCCTTAGGACTATATATAAGCATTAAATATCCTAAAATGGAATTAAGTTGAGAATTTATGACAAAATTACGCGTAGTTCGGTGTAATTAATGTTAATTTATCCTCAATATTTCTTTTTTAACTTCTTTTAGGGCTATATTTATCATTTTCCTTAAAAAAAAAAAAGGGAAAAGATCCAAGTCAACTAAGGGGGCATTTGGTTTAGAGTTCAAAAAAGGGAAAGGCAATAAATTACTCTACTTCCCTTTTACGTTGTTTGTTCGTCCAATTTAACCATCTATCATACCAACGAACCGAACCCCTAAACCACCCCCACTGACAATCCCACCACCGTAATCCATCCTATCCCACCCGAATCCACCACCCAACCACCCGAAACCAAACTCCAACCACCTAAACCACCTCACTACCACCAAAAAAAAATCCAACACCATCAAACTCCATCTACATCCTCCCAAAAAGTACCAACCCTAGAAATAATTTTTAAACATAAATACAAAAAAAATGGGAAAATTACCTTTTTATATTATTAAATATGGTATTGTATGGTCAAATTCGACCATGATAACTCCAGATCTGAAGTTTTCATGTTTGAATTTGACCTTATAATCTTCTAAAGTAGCCCTTTAGATGAGATAATAAATAAGTGAGAGGAAGGTGTTAGCGGTGACGTGGGGGCAGCGGCAAGAAGAGGTTGGTAACAGCAGGAAGAGGGTCATGGCAGTGGCTGCTGAAAGGGGGGTAAAGGTGGCGATGGGAGGAACGGATCAGCAATGATTCATAAGTATGAGGGTAGTTGATGGAGCACAGATGAGAAGAGGAAGGTTTGTACGTAACTAAATATCACCCAAACAGCACATTACATGTTACATCAAAGGGCATCACTTTCTTTTCATCCTCCATCCCTTTCTTGATTCCATTCCTTTTACCCTGTGCAAACCAAATACCCCTTACATTTGACACACATCTATAATGAACTATATATGTATAAATTATTTAAGTTGGAAGAGTATGGCAACAAATCATGGAAGTATAGCAAATGATCAATATAGATTATACAATATCACACAAGATAGCACCAAAATCTAAAAAATACCGCGTTTATTCTTTGCTCTAGTGAATTCCTTAGCCTTTTCTACCTCAGCAGCAGCCTTTTTCAAAAGCACCTGCTCCTTTTTCTCCAACATTTCAAGAGTCTGCACATCACACAAAATTGTATAAACCCTATAAGTACAATGAAACAAGAACATATTTTATTTAAGAATACCACCAATGTAGATATGTAGTAAATAGAAAAATTTTAAATGACCAATATAATAAATTATACTCCATCGTTCATTAGAATCAAAGGCCTCAATATTCTATACCTAATTTCAAAAGTATATATCGAAAACCATAAACAAATGATTTTGGAATCAATTGTGAATAAAATTATATGGGCCAACAAATTCAACCTTCCTATTCACATAATTATCAGGCATATTAGTAAACCCAAAATAGCAAGACAGTGATACATTAAGATAGCATTGAAGTGTTTCTGAAAAACCACACCTAGGTACTCAAAAGGTGTTTGGCCAAATGCTTTGAAGGAAACTAATATTTATCTGCTGGCATTAGAACTCTAACTATACCATTGGGCATCACCAAGACAACAATTCAATGGGTGATGGCTGACAATTGAATCTTTTTTTAAAGTTCCAGATTTGTCTTACTAGAGCAGCTCATTAACTTCATCACTGCATGACTATCTTGAGAAAAAGCTATTTGCATAATTGTCAAGTTGTTTAGAATAATTTGTTAAATATAATTGTAAGTAGTACATGCATAGCAGGCCATGTCAGTATATTACTAAGACTTCAGTACAGGGTCAAGAAATTTTAGATTAGTAAAGGTGGATATACATCATTTAACATGTTTATATCTCTGGAGCATTTCAATAGCCAAAATTAGCAACTTAAGTGATGCAGTAGCACCCATGGATCCCTTTAGTTCAATCTAGCATATGAACTGAATTCCAGATGGTGGCATTTAGCTCTAAAACAAGTACTTAAAAAGGCTAATATAAGCTTATGATGTGGCTTAGGTGCATTGAGAATTAATCATGACCTAAGAGAATGCATTGGAGCTTAATGAGGTTACTTTGAAGGCAACAAGTAAATTGAAAGTGAGAATGACACGGAATGCAAGTGCTTGGTTGTTACTCCCTTCAAATTTAAATAAGTGAAATGTTTCTCTTGTGCACGTATGCCAATGTAAAACTTTGACTGATAATAACTTTATTAATCCCCGAGTAAAAATTATGAATAACAATAAACTATTCATTGAGACGATTTCAACAAATACCCACAAAATTATGTTTCTTATGTATAAATCACAAACATTAGTCAAAGTGAATTAGATGAATAGTGCAAAAGGTCAAAACGTTTAACTTTTTAAATATAGAGGGAGTTGTTAATGAGTCAAATTTGGACAGCAATATCTTCTTCATTACAAATCATTTCAGAGAGATTCCAATTGGAGATAAAAGTAGAGTTCGTCAGAAGCTTATATCTGACTTCAAACAATCAAGAAATGACAGTTTGAAATTGAGCTGCTGAAACTGCCAGCACAAATGGCCAACCCTCAATATATTCCTCCTTCCCTTATTATGTCACCTCTCCTCTTTCACCTCAACCATTTCAAATCTAACTATTCCACCCTCCTCTCATCTTATCGTCGACACTATTCATCAGCAAACAGCAGTGTCCAGAGATCTCTCCGGTCATAAAATTTACTCAGCCGGTTAAGCTACTTGGACTTAAATTTCTCTTAGAGTATGCTTGGGAAAATTACTACTCAAATAGCAAGGAAGCAAAAGTTACTACTAAGTAGCAATCTCTTAATAAAAAGGCCTTTTCTAGCTGTCTCTTCAATTTCTATTCATTTAAGCTAAAACCTATTTCCTAGTGTAAATAAAAGGTTCCCTTCACACTTTAACACACATCAAGCCCAATAAATAGCCTGCCGTGGAACAAGGGAAACATAGTTTGCTTCTGTAAGATTTAGATTTAGATATCAATCAAATGTATAATCCCGCAGCAAAAAGTTTCTTTTAAGTATCAACTCCTGACTAATCATTATCCAAATTTCAGATTGAGGTGCAAAATCAGCAGATGTAAACTTCCTCTTTCAATGTCAAACACCATTGCCACCAACTAATGCTTGAAAGGATTACGTATGTGCTAGCAAGTTTATAATTAACGACAATTAACAATAATCGAAGAACGAAACCAAGTAAAACAAAGAACAAGAACGAATTTACCGTGGGAACCCGAGTGCCGGGAGAAAACCCACCAATGATGATTACAAGCTCTCAATACACCATGAAAGCTCACACCTCTCTTAATTCACTCTCTTAAACCCTAAGAAGATGAACTAATCTCAAGAGGCTTTTTCTCTCTCTTAAATCTAACATCATAACCTAATAAATGACATACATGAGTATATATAGTCTAAGAGTATACTCCCTCTGTCCCGGTTTACTTGCAACATTTTGACTGGACACGCTTGCCGATCCACATGTTTGACCATTGATATCTTTTACTATATATTTAAATAAGTTATAAAAAGTTTATTTTAAGAAACTATACATTAAAATAGACCCAACAACATCTTACATAATTACATTGACTTTCATATAATAACTAAAAAAGATGGTAAAAATGAGTTGTGTGAATAGTGTAAAAAGTCAAACCGTTGCGAGTGATTTGGGACGGAGGGAGTAAAATGCAATCCAAGGGCTAAGATTAAAACGCAGCAAACATCGAGCAAATCAGCGGCCGGAATAGAGCGCAGGTAGTTCGACCTTACGTACCCTGAGTTCGGTCGAACTTGGGGTGGTATGGTCGAACTTCTTGGAGGTGTGACCACACCTGCTCTAGAAATGAAAATGCTGCAGGTTCTGTCTCTTTTGCCTCTTTCTCTTTTCCAACTAAGAGTGTACCATCACTTCCTTTCAACCGAGGAAGCAACAACCCACACTTCCTTTCTACTAAGGAAGCAAAATCGAGGTCTCATCCAACCCCGAATCATCATCACAAGCAATGGAATTTTTCTTTGTTCTCCAAGCACTCCTACCATACTCCCACCCGAATTTGACACCATTCATGACAACATACAAGCTTTTGGCCTTTCGCTTTGTTTGTGGAACATTCCGACCATGCTCCCACCCAAACACAACACCCTTGTGCTCATTCTTCACACACAAAACATCCTTGTGTGTCTTCTTCACATCACTCACAACATCCTTGTGAGCATCCTTCTCTTGGCTCGTTTCAACAAACGACACCATCTTCAAAGAATCACATCCCCCTTTCAACACCTACATATGTGTTCCCCGAGGTGTATAGGGAGCCATTCAATGTCCCATGAGATTTAACAAGAGCTCCCTTGACAATCCTCCATGATCCCCTCTCAAACACAACTTTGTAGTCGACTTTGTCGAGTTTACTAACGGAAATCAAGCTTTTCTTCAACCTTGGGATGTACATGACATCCTTCGACTCCAACAAGCCACCATTCATGAGTTTCACACTTACATCTCCACTCCCCATTACTTCGACACATTCACCATTTGCAAGGTGAACATCCTCGAGCTTTTCGGACTTGAACCTCCGAAACAACTCCTTACATGGAGTGGAATGAATCGAAGATTCGGAATCAAGAACTCAAGCATCCACGGAGCACTCCGTGCTTACACACAAAGCATCCGAATCATACTCCGTCACCGAGTTTGTGGATGCATTCTCATCCTCATCACTCCCTTCAATCTTGCCCTTCCCCTTCTTCTTAATCTTGGGGCAACTTCTCTTCCCATGCCCCTCACCGCCACATCCCCAACACAACACATTGGCATTCGATCTTCTCATCCCTCTACTCTTCGACCTCCCATGATAACTAGCACTCCCACCTTATTGTCTTCCCCTTCCCCTACTCTCAAACGCATATGCCTCACCGGATGACTCCCCGGATTCTCTTCTTCGAGTGCTCTCACTCAAAATCAAATCCCTCATATTATCACTCTTTAGCTTCGTCTTCCCCGAAGAGTTGCTAATAGCGGCCACCACCATTTCCCACGACGTAGGCAAGGAGGACAACAAAATCAATGCCTTCACCTCATCATTGAACTTAATCTCCACCGAAGACAATTGGCTCAATATCGAATTGAACTCATTCGTGTGTTCCGCGGCCGAGCTACCATCGCTAATCTTCAAATCAAACAATCGGCGCATCAAGTAAACCTTGTTCACCGCCGAGGGCTTTTCATACATACTTGATAGAGTTTTGATCAAACCCGTCGTTGTCTTCTCATCCTTGACATTGTAGGCAACATTTCTAGACAATGACAATCTCACTACTCCAAGTACCTTGCGATCCAAGACCTTCCAATCCTCCTCCAACATACCGGAGGGTTTCATTTCCTCAAGAGGTTGATAAAGATCCCTTTGGTGCAAATAATCCTCTATTTGCATTTTCCAAAACCCAAAATCTTTTCCATCAAACTTCTCAATCCTTACTTTCCCGTCTTCCATTGTTAATCAATCCGAAAATTCAAGATTTCAAATTCCAATATCAAACAATTGAAATTCCAACAAACCACTCAAATTTTGAACACCAACAACACCAAAAAAAATTGAAACTTTAACACTAAAGAATCAAATTTTGGATTTTCAATCACAAACAACAAGCAATTCCACACAAACTAATCTAAAATACCACCAAATTAACCTGGCTCTGATACCAATTGAAAGGATTACGTATGTGCTAGCAAGTTTATGATTAATGACAATTAACAATAATCGAAAAACGAAACCAAGTAAAACAAAGAATAAGAACGAATTTACCGTGGGAACCCGAGTGTCGGGAGAAAACCCACCAATGATGATTACAAGCTCTCAATACACCATGAAAGCTCACACCTCTCTTAATTCACTCTCTTAAACCCTAAGAAGATAAACTAATCTCAAGAGTCTTTTTCTCTCTCTTAAATCTAACATCATAACCTAATAAATGACATACATGAGTATATATAGTCTAAGAGTAAAATACAATCCAAGGGCTAAGATTAAAACGCAGCAAACATCGAGCAAATCAGCGGCCGCAACAGAGCGCAGGTAGTCTCGTGCGCTCGGTCGAACTTCTTGAAGGTGTGACCACACATGCTATAGAAATGAAAATGCTGCAGGTTCTGTCTCTTTTGCCTCTTTTTTACCAGGTTCACCCGAACATCTCACAAGTTTGGTCGAACCTCGACGGCAAAACAACTTCTTTGCAATTCACCTTATGCCTTCATACTCTTGAACCACTCTCCACACATTTCAAAACCCAACAATGCTTGTCTCTACATTTCCACCATTTGTGGCTCATGCCATATTCTCACCAAGACCTAAAACACAACTCCACCCTAATCTGATTTGTGTATGCAATAATCGGTTCCTAGTGTAATACAAAGGGTTAAGCATGGACTCGAAAGTGGCGGGATTTTGTTCATGATGACAAAGGTACATAACTATTTTTCATTTCCAGGCCTTCGAGTGAAAAATCTAATTATTTGACAGTTTGACACAGATAAGTATATAACATCTCTTGTTCTTTTTTCCCTAAGATATTGCAAAGCAAACAACTTATTAGGAGTTATTACCTTAAATCCACCTCACTTTCTGTAATTAATTTGACTGGGTGTTGAAATAAAAGTGAGGATTAGTTACCTCATTCACAAAATTATTTACAAAAACTTGTACATCAAATTGGTTTGTAAACTCATAATTGTTGCTCAACTTTATAAGTTGCTAAGAATTAAACCAAAACAGAAATTCCCATCGGAACAGTCTACGTTCCTCTAACCGCCCCACGCCTTGTTAATCCAGAGAATGAATCAACTCCACTTACAATACAACTCACAGAAGTACAATATCTCAGGACAATCAACTCAACGCATCGAATCAATAAAAACATGACGCCCGATTGCAACAAACAATTTATGCTTACAGAAAACTTGTTGACTCATTCACATCCTCAAAAAAACAACCAACAAATGAACAATAAATAGTAATAAAATCTAAACACACTTGATATTAATCCAATAAAAGTATCATATATTTCAGCGGTAAAATACCAAAATCAAACACCCATCTCATCAATCAACAGAAGAAAAACAATGAAAAGATTCATCAATTGCAAGAGATCGAAATTAAAAAAAATAAAAAAAAAAATTTGCATAAATGAAATTAATTAATTAAACAAAAAAAAAAAAAAAAAAAAAAACATAAGAACAAACCTCACTCAATTTATCCAAAGTAGCAACAGCACTCGTTGTACCCTCCTTAGGTTTGCCGAAAATCCTCGTAAACATGATTAATTAATGGGGTTTGATCCCTAAAAATCAACGAAGAAAACCCAGAAAAAGGAGAACAAGATTTAAAGCGGGAGGAAACCGCGTAAATTGGGAAAATGGGGTATGATGAGAAAAAATTGATTGATTTGATCAATTAAGCAAATTTCTCTGATAATATGAATCTTGAAATGGTAGCAAAAGATATTTGAAGAGAAGGTTTGAGAGGAATTTCAATGGAGGAAAGTGGTATAATTTGGGGTATTGGTTGGCTAACCAAAGCTAAAAGCAAAGTATGAGAGTATTTAAGAGAAGGGAGTTTTATTTCTCTTTTTAATTATTCATTCATTGTCAATTTGTCATCGCTCGGCGTAAAATAACAAAACGAAGCAAATGAGAAATTTCTAAAACTAGACTAGATAGTAGATACTTGTTTTGCCAGGGCTGCTACAATGATTTTAGGAGTCCTGTTCTAAATTAAAAAAGGGGCTCTTAATAATTTTAAAATTATACTCCATATAATTTTTTTATCTACTATTTAGATGATGCACAATTTTCCTATACATTACATAATGAAAATGCGTTCCTATAGCAATTATATACGAATTATTTATTTCACCAAAAAAATCATTAGAAGTATTTAGAGAGTGAGAATTAACTTCAAGTGGTTAGAGCTCCCCTTCCGATTTCAGGGAATGTTGGGATTGATTCTTACCCCCCTGCGGCTCTGTAAACACCCTAAAAAAAGAAAATATACGAAGAATTTAATCACGCAAAACCAAATTCAGATATTTTATTCAAGTTGATAATAGCAACTAAATATAACTCAAAACTTATATATATCAACTTAACTCAATCTTATGGACTTATTCTAATACTCGTCTCTCTAATTTGCTTCAGAAGATTTTAATCTTCAGAAAAAAAAATGCATCAATTAAAGAAACTACTTCGTATTGACATCATCAAAACTAGAAAAATTATAAATAAAATAAAATAAAATTACCTAAAATCAAACAAAGGATGGGCAAAGAAGGAATAATTCAAATCAGTAATTCACTAATTCCCAATTCATTTTTGTTTAATTGTGTATCAATTAGGAATTTGGCTACAACGACTATAAATATATATTTCTTTTCCATTGAAAATTCTTGAATGGAGAAATAAGCAATACGAGTATATTTTCCATGAAATTAAATTGATGTAATTATGATAATAGTAATTTGAATTGATGGAAGAATATAGAAAGTTGTAGAAATTAATATGAAAGCTAGAATTAAGGCTGGAAAATTGGCAATTGTTAATATGTTGGATTGCTTAGTGTTAGAAAAAAAAAAAGAATTTTTACAACTTAAAAAAAAAAATAGGAAAAATAAAATGAAAATGGACCCTCTCGAAATTGGGGCCATGTGCAAGAGGGCTTGTTGCACTTGCTCTTCTACGGCTATATCGCCATGCATCTGTGTTAATGTACGGGATATATATAATACACATCATATAATCATATCATATCACTAATATCCTTTCAAAAAAAAAATATCAATAATATCCTTGATTAGATACTTGTTCCATCATATCATATGTGTTAGTATCCTGGCTGCAGCAATATTTTGCTTACATACAATTCAAATTTTAACAAGCAAAGCTTGGTAGTTGGTGGGAATTCACATTGTGAGTTTGAGGTTATGAGTTCGAACCCCACTAACTACAAAATGCTTGAAAGTAGGGAAATTTCCTTACCTCTCCCTCTACTTTCAAGTAATGACCTGCAGAGCTGGGCTGGCCAGTAGGGTTTTTCATCAATATAATTATCACATCACATCACTATTAAATAAAGTCAGTCTCGTACTCAGGCCACGAGAAAACAGCACTTGACATTATCACACATTTGAAGTCAGGTAAGCGACTTTTGCATAAATTTTTTAAGATAAAAATGTTGTATCGAGTTTTATTATCGATATACTTCTAATATTTCTTATATACAAAATTAATCCTAACTTTTAATAAATATCCTATAACTCAGTTCTATTTCTATCATAAAATTCGTTAAAAAGTTCTTTAAAACAAGATCCATTTATAATATATTTAATTTATTTTTAAAAATAATAATAATTAGTATAAATAATTATGTCTTAATCAATAAAAATAATTTAAGTTCAGTAAAAGTAATTTAAGTTCGATAAAAATTTTATCATAATTCAGGCATCGCCCTGGCACAAAAATAGTGTATGTATCATATTACTAATACATAAAGCCGGTCTCCCAGCGAGGTCCGAGGCAGCGACACTTGACATTCCAGTTTTTCGCCAAGTGTCACGCCACGTAGGCGAAAAATAGTTATTATTGTGACACATATGATGCTAAGTAAACGATTTTGGATAGATTTTTTAAGATAAAAATGTTGTATATAGTTTTATTATCAATAGAATTCTAATATTTCATATATACAAAATTAATCATAACTTTTACTAAACTAGGGGATCCTACGCGCGCGATGCGCGCGGTATAGGTAGTGTTTCAAGTTGAGTCATTGCAGTTAGTCTTAATACCTTATGCATGTTTGCATATATTTTATTATAACTATTTGTACATATGCGGGCGATTAATATGTTGAATGTCATGTATCTTAGCAATGCTCTAAACTTTAGCAAATTACTTTAGAATTAGTGAATGAGTTCTTAAAAGTATCGAGTTCTAGACATGCAAATATTTGCTATATTTAAAGTACTGATTGAAATGGTTCAATTAGCAGGACATCACATGTTTATATTTTTCTTGTATTCATATAAGATACCAATACACCTCACTTTAAGTTTTAATCGGTTAAAGTTATGATCGTAATAATTACAGTAAATGTCATTTAACAGTGATTGCCTTGTAAATAATTTATTTTACAGAGTAAGTTGATATTATAAGTTAGTAATTTATTTTGTTAAAGTTACAAAAATAATGAAGTTATTTTCTTGAATCGGTAAAAAATGCAGTGGACAAAATGGACCAAGTAGCCTCAAAAACTAAGGGCCTGTTCTCATACGGTTATTTTCAGTTCAGTTTAGTTCAGCTCAGCTCTAATAAGTTCAATTCAGTTCAGCTCCTAATTTTCTTCTCTCATAAAATGTTCATTTCAGTTAAGTTCAGTTGAGCTCTAATAAGTTCAGTTCAGTTTACATATTAATGCTTTTGGAATCAACTAACATAGTGTGTCCTAAGTTGGTAGCAAGATCAGAAGGCTCCGAGAGCCCTAGATAAAGATTGAAATCTTGAACAAATCAAAACTCTTGTTCAATTCAGTTCAGCTCAGTTCAGTCAACGAGAACAGACCCTAAGTTAAGCGGAGAAATAAGGTCCAAGAATTAAAAACAATAGATTTTGAGTGATTGACTGTGTGAAATTGTCAATCAAGTTCATTCCTAATTCAAATTTCTACCTGGCTAGTCTTCAGTTCAAATGAGTAAAAACTTGGGCAATTATTGCTTGGACCTTAAGAGTCACCAAACTAACTAAACTATCTCAATGGCATTAATACCGCAATCTCTTGAATAACTTTCTGGTTATTGTATTTGACCAACCTTTGTCTTAGCTTCTAGTATTTTTATTTTATTTTATTTTATTTTTTTGTTAGAACTACTCATATGATCTTTCGGATTTCACTTTCATGAACTTTTTTAAATGAACCAATACCCTTGTAAACTTATATCAAAATCATGGACATCTGTTTTCTCTTACTGTCCGAAATATAACCGATTCACCAACCCACACTTGAGCCTGATTTCTCATATATGAAATTTCAGTTTCAGCACAGTTGCTTTTGCACTATATTGGACAAATGCTTGCTTCCATAGTTCCTTGTGCTTCATATAGGAAAGAATGTAAAATCAAAACCTCTCATAATCATACTTATGAAGGTTAGAACAATTAAAGCAACACTAAGTTGATTATACTGACAAGTGAGCAATTAAATTACCGCTAAAACCCATGTTGTGAAATTGATCAATAATAACAAATTAACAATAAAATAAAACATTAATTAGTCATAAACTATTCATAAAACATTAATGGGGGTATAAAGGTAATTAAACATTTTCAGGGTTAAAAATGTCCTAACACTATTCATAAGAGTATTTTCCCACTTTTTATAAGGTAGGGATATCCTATAACCCTGTTATATTCCATCACCAAATTTGTTTTAAAAAGTTCTTTAAAATAAGATTCATTTATAATATATTTAATTTATTTTAAAAATAATAGAGGATTAGTAAAAAAAAAAAATTAAGTTCAAAAGTACACTATTATCTTATTCCCTCCGTTTTTTAATACTAGCTTCATTTCTATTTTCTGTACTATTCATTTGTCCTACTTTAACTAATGTTTGTGATTAGTGCATAAAAAAAATATAGTCTTGTGGGTACTTGTTGGAATCGTCTCAATCAATAGATTATTAATTTTCAATCATTAGAATTTATATTTATTGACAATTAAAGATATTATTGATCAAAGATTATCATTGGCATATGTACCCAAGAGAAATAGAGCAAGTATTTAAAAATGGAGGGAGTATTAAATAAGTGATATGACATTATATGTCTAAATATCCTAAATTATCAAAAGGTTGTAGGACTGTATTTAACATTCAAGCAAAAAAGTTAATACTGAAATTTTATCAACAATTTGGGCATCGCCCGAGCACAATACTAGTATATATATAACGGGGAGTTTTTCCCGGGTTTTTAAAGAGTCACGTAAGATTTAAATTTCCTAACGTGTCATGTAGGATTATAAACTATAGTTATTGTCAATTAAATAAGAGATTTATAATTTCTTTTAAATTTAAATAATTTAAATGCCACATAAGCAAAAATGGTGAATGAGATTTTAAAATTTTAAATTAATTAAATATAGAATATTACATATAAAAAATATTTGTTTTAAAAAGAGATAAAGAAACGTGCATCACACAAGCTCCTTTATCTAGTCACTAATAAATAAAGTCGGATCTCGCAGCCAGGCCACGAGACAGCGATACTTGACATTCTATTTTTTCGTCAATTGTCGCGCCACGTAGGCGACAAATAGGTATTATTATTGTGACACATTTGATGCTAAGTAAATGGTTTTTGGATAAATTTTTTAAGATAAAAATGTTGTATAGAGTTTAATTATCAATTTACTTCTAATATTTCATTTATACAAAATTAATCATAACTTTTAATAAATATCCTATAACTCGGTTCTATTTCCATCATAAAATTCGTTTAAAAAGTTCGTTGAAATAAGATTTATTTATAATATATTTAATTTGTTTTTAAAAAATAGAAATCAGTAAAACCCGTTATAATCAGGTTGAAATAATTTAGTTTGGTATAAATACTTTCATACAGTAATTAATGGATTAAAATGTAATAAAAATAATTTCAAGTTAATAATAGATATTTATTTACATGCAAAATTACAAAAAGTACACTATTATTTAAATAAGTGATATGATATCGTATGTCTAATATTCTGCATTATCAAAAGGGACTATATAACTGCATTTAACATTAAAGCCAAAAAGTTTATCCTAGATTTTATCAACAATTCAGGCATCGATCGGGCACAAAACTAGTGTATATATATATATATATATATATATATATATATATATATATATATGAACATGTATGATACAGATTTCTCATAATAATTTTCTTCCTAAAATTAATTTCTCCTAAAATTAATTCAAGATTTCATTTTGAAAATCAAAATTTAACATTAAAAATTTCGTTTACAGAATTTCATTTTTCAAATTATTTTGTTTTGGTCATATTTTTTCACCATTTTTTTTATTTTATTTATTAATTATAATATTCATCTTAATAATGGTCATGTGTATTTCTTAAGATATTCTTTATATGATGTAATAACATTTTTTACCTGAAAACATAATGTACTTTATATGTGTTTGTAATATACAAAATATTATTTACACTATATAATGTCCATATATTCATCATTCTTTTATTATATCATATACTAATCTATATTAGATCTCTTAATAATTAATTTTAAATGTCCATATTCTTTGATGGTAATAGTATTGTACTTTTATTGTCACATAATGTTCATTACATGTTGTGAAATATCTTTCGAATTTTGACTTTTGATCAATCAAGGTAGATATATACAGAGGCGGACCTAGGAAGATATATGAGGTAGCACATGATACCCTTGGAAAAAAAAATTGGCCAGGCAAAAAAATTCAACCCGCATAAATTGTTTAAAAGATTTACTCTTTACATATGATTCATGTTGTAATCGTTGTTCTAGTGGTGTAAGACCATTCTCCTTTCATGCCCCGTTCTTTAGAGCTACTCTGCTCTAATCAAATCTGCTCTGCTCTGCTTTCAAATAATAATTAATAATAACAATAATAATAATTAATATTGTATTGATGATAATAATTGATGTGTTTAAAATAATAATAATAATTATTTATTTATTTATTATTATTAGCAAAATTATTATTATTTTTATTATTATTATTATTATAAAATATTGTATACCTACAAATTTTTTAAAGAAACCTATAAGTATTAAAAATATCAGATAGTACAAGGTAATAGACTTGGAATATTTGATAATTTTATTATTTACAATATCTCACTTCATAAATGAATTTTTTTTATAAAAGAAACCTATAAGTATTAAAATTATCAGATAGTACAAGGTAATAGACTTGGAATATTTGATAATTTTATTATTTACAATATCCCACTTCATAAATGAATTTTTTTATAAGAAAGTATTAAATGGGGATCCTTAAAAAAAACTAAAATACATATTTGACTTGTTTTTTTTATCATAGCTTTTTTCTATATAGAAATAAGAGATTTGACTTGTTTTTGTTAAGGAATATTACAATTTTTTTGGTAATGTGTAAGGAGGGTGTGCCCATCGTAGGGAATCATTCTCTTTTATGCCCATGACCCTTTAAAAGCCTAAGACTTTACACTTGTTAGGGTGTATTAGGATTTGAATTCCTGATTGTTTGGAAGACCTTTGAATTAGAGTTGATCCTATCATTATGCTTTTTTGTAAGAAACTAGTAAGGAGTCGCCAATGAGTTTTAGGAAAACTCATAAACCTCGTTCATGTCTTTCTCCCAAGTAGGGTTCAAGGGATATTTAGCATGAATAATAAGTTTACCCCATGCCCAAATTGGTCTACTTATACTAGAAATGAGTTCGGGAGCGAGGGTCCTAAAATAACGTTTCATAATTTCATCACCAAACAATATATGCAACGTGATACCTAAAACTAAGTTAGTTGATTTTATTTACAAGCACTAATCACGTAGGAATTATATTTCAAAGTCGTTATTCTTTATTTAATTCAAGTTCGTGAAAAAGAACGATAAATAAACAAGATTCGCCTTGATTTAGGTGATAAAACAACAATTAATTATTCAATTCTATTCTTTGATTAACAAAAGAATACTATGTGAAATAAATTAATTAAATTTTTTTTTAAAGTGATCAAACAACACTAATTAATCAATTAAAGTTATTTAAACAATAAAAGAAAAGTGATTTATCTAAGTGCTCAGGAAACTAACCGTTGTTCTTTTATGCTAAATCTCCATTTAATGCGTTTATGGACTTTTTTTCTTCTTCTTACCTCCAAGGACTTTAATGCATTCAATTAGGGTTGGAAAGTATTTGGGGAGAAATAAGAAAAGTAGTATGATAATAAGAGAAATTGAGAGATTAGGGATTCAAGAATACTAGGGTTTAGAATTCTAATTTTTTCTATCCTCTTAAGGGTTGAACGAAGACCCCTATTTATAGAAGTAGGAATCTAGGTTTAGGGTTTTAGATCCGCGGCGTCAGGTGGCGCGCGCAACTCTCGGAGTCGCGCTGGGTGCCACGCACATCTCAATGACTTGCGCGCGCCTGAGTTGCGCTCGGTGCGGTTTGCCTTATATGAAAACGCATTTTTAAAACTTCCATAACTTTTGATTGGGAAATTGGATTGAGGCGTGTGAGATATCATTGGAAAGATCTGAATGTCTACTTTCCAATTCCATTAGAATTAGGTTAAGATCTATTATGGATCAAAATATATGGTCGTTAGAGTGCAAGGGTGTCGGTTTTAGGGCCCGGTTTAGTGCTTTGATCATAAACTTCTTCGTTTTAACTCGGAATTGGGCTTATAATATACCTTTGGAAATCTCTTTGAAAGGGCTATCCATATGTATAGGCCTTGAATGGAAATTTGATGGTTGGTTTATCTGATTGGCTCGTTGTTTTATCAATGTAAGATCCATTGGATCCAATCATTGCATTTGACGCATTTGGGTCCGTTATTAATCAAGTTTAAACATGTATGAGCATTTTTTTAAGCCTAATTAGTAATAGGACAAGGCTCTAAGATAACTTGGTCTCAAATATAGGTTTTAACTTACTTCATAGTCATTTCGTAGTCCATAAACACTTCAACTTTGATCTAGCATGAAAAACGGGTTTTTGTAACATCATCGCACTTCCTGTCGGGACAGGAGGCCAAAAGTAGGTGTCTACATAATGTAAAAATGGTTGACTAAAATGAATTAAAAATTATCATTTCATATTTCAATATTCCGAACTACTATGGGTAGCACCTCTATTTTCCTATATAAAACAACATCTTAGCGTCATAATTTTCACACTCTAAATCAATCTCCTAAAATATTTTTCTCTTCATCTTTTCAATAGTTTGTTTGTCTATAACATCCATCATAGGTAAATATTTTAACACTCTATGTCATTAATTTTATCATTTATCCATTATTTTTTGATAATGTAGGAAAATATCCATTAATTTGATTTCATGAATATTACATTTGACCTAATGCAAGTAATATCGATGAAAATCTAAATTACAAGTAATATTTTAGAATCAGTTCATTTATTTCATGAGAATCCTTTTGATTATAATTTTGGTGCCAATTCAACATTAATGTCTATAATTTATGCATAAAAATGATTCCAAAGTGCTCTTTATCATAGTGTAATAGTTGGTAGGGTAACATGATCTGAAGAATTTATGGAGATATTGTTGGACATATGCTTGGAGATGAAAGAATTTGGATTTTTAAAGCTTAATTGGGATAGAATAGGGAGTACTTTAAACGTAAAAAGTGGAACGCAATTCAATATCAAACAAGTAACAAATCATTGGAATGACTTGAGGAATAAATTCAAAATTTGGACTGAGATGGAACTCAATTGGACTGACCTTACATTTGATCCTATTACCAGTTGTCTTCTAGTTGAACAAGATGATAAGTGGACGCTATTTGTGAAGGTATGGCATATATTTAACCAAGTTTCTTGCATTATTATCGGTACATTATTGGTAACTTTATTTAATTTATTTAATCTAAAATTAAATCTTGTTTTTGCAGAAACATAAAGATATACCTGGAATATTCCTTAAGAGACCATTACCTCATGTAGAGAAGATGCGAGCACTTTTTTCTTAAGAGACCAATACCTAATTTAAAGGCGACAATTGAAAATCCCTCATTATTTTGTGAAGTAGTTACCTAATTTAAAGGCGACATTTGAAGATCCAACCTAGCTTAAGAGGGTCTTAAATAATAATATCGGATTTATGATGTATCGGATTTAATTTTATCGTTTGTTTGAACTGGCAACATTTATGATCAAGTATTATTGTTTTGATCTAAAGAGGTGTTTCTAGGAAAACACAAAGTGAAGGAGTATGTTGTTGTAGGAATTGACAATACTATTTTTTATTCACTTAAATAATATATTGTGTTAGGAAATGATAATATAACTCTATCTTGAGAAATGCTACTATCCTAAAAGTTGTCAACCATGCAATATTTTCTTCGCAAAAGCATAAAGGTGGTTGAAAAATACAAGCACATTAACATATTTTCTAAGTTAACAATACTTGATGGTTCTAGTAAATGAATCAATGACAAGTTTTTAGGAAAGGAATTGACTTTATACTTGAAATTGATAACCGACAATTAATGACACATTGACCAAAGCCCTATTAATCCTTGGAAATGAATACCAACATGTATTTGCATGGTTGGCAACTTTTTCTTTATACATCAAGTAATGGTTTTTTTTTTAATTTAAAAAAAAAATACATACTCTGCATGGTGGACCGGTAAAAAAATTGAATGGAAGTATTGGTACTACAGTTATTTTAGAAGTATTAATCATCAAATTATAATGGGTTGACCCTGGTCCAATTCTTGACCATTCAACCCGTTGAGATAATCCATATGGAGCATCTGGTATGTTGCTTATTGGGTGTCTCAACACTCTCAATAGTGATGCAAAGGTAGGGGTGAAAATATCATCCAAATCCAATGGATAACTATCAGTGAAGGTGTATGTTGTTGTAGGAATTGACAATACTATTTTTTATTCACTTAAATAATATATTGTGTTAGGAAATGACAATATAACTCTATCCTAGGAAATGATACCGTCCTAAAAGCTGTCAACCATGCAATATTTTCATGCAATATTTTCTTAGCAAAAGCATAAAGGTGGTTGAAAAATACAAGCACACTAACATATTTTTTAAGTTTAAAATTCTTGATGGTTCTAGTAAATGAATCAATGACAAGTTTTTAGGAAAGGAATTGACTTTATACTTGAAATTGATAACCGACAATTAATGACACATTGACCAAAGCCCTATTAATCCTAGGAAATGAATACCGACATGTATTTGCATGGTGCATGGTTGGCAACTTTTTCTTTATACATCAAGTAATGGTTTTTTTTTTTTTTTTTTTTTAAATTTAAAAAAAAAATACATACTCTGCATGCTTGACCGACAAAAAATTGAATGGAAGTATTGGTACTACAGTTTTTTTTGTATATATGTAATCCTTCGTATTGCAATATGTCTCACACCACATCAATCTCTCCCAAATTTTTTCCTTCTATTGCTCATTTTAGTAGCTTGGTCGTATACAATCTCGTTGACAGGTAAATACCTTAACTCTTTGTTGTTATTTTTATTATAATTCATGATTAGTTGGTGTGTTTAGAAAATATCCTTTTATTCGATTTCATGAAGATAATAAATAAAATCTTCTAAAATAACCTTTTATCATCAATCAAATATTATTGTATAAACTATTAATTATGTATGAATATTTTTTTTTTTTTTTTTTTTTTTTTTTTAAGAACAACATGTGTATATTTGATCTATTCTACTGCGCATTTCATAAACAAGAAATTAATCAAAACAATTATGGCCTCAAGCAGCTAGTTTTTTTTATGGTGAAGGAGAAAATTAGGAAGAAATAAACCATATACAATTTAAGAGATTTGAAGGTTAAACGTAGGATTCTACTCAAATGGGTGGGCGTTTAAAGTATCATGCAGTACTTTATAATTTTTTGTTAACACGTGGAGGGAGAATTATATAGTGAACGGTGGAGGGGGAATTATATTATGAACCATAATTGATTGACCTGAATTATTTGATAACATAAATTAAATTATAGATTGGTTTTTGTTCATTTAATTAAATATCAAGCCTTATTCTAGTAGTATTATCTTGTTCTTTTAGGCTCCCTTATTAGGTTTTAGGCTCCCTAATTAGGTTTATTCTATTGTTTTGATGATTATCATATATATGTGGCATTTTTTGCATGGTAATGTATCTTATTAATTGGACAGCTAACAAGATGGGAAAAATGCATTGGGATAACCGTAGCTCAACAAAGTACTTAAAAATTTTAATCCAAGAGAAAGGTACAGGTGGTAATAATAAGTGGAATTGGGAACGTGTCGCTAAACAGTTAAGTGCATGCATT
The DNA here is from genome assembly GCF_948465745.1 of Chenopodium album. Taxonomy (NCBI): domain Eukaryota; kingdom Viridiplantae; phylum Streptophyta; class Magnoliopsida; order Caryophyllales; family Amaranthaceae; genus Chenopodium; species Chenopodium album. The sequence goes on along the minus strand of NC_137846.1, from coordinate 21,946,487 downwards.
AATAAGCAAGTTGAATCACGTCAAGTTGAAAATCGGTACACTGTTTTGCGGACACATTACAAAGCTCATCTTAGATTATCTAACATGATTGGGTTAACGCAACACTCCATAATAAACAAAGTTGATATTGAAAAAAAGACCAAACTGAAAGATGGCACAAGTTCTTGGCGGTAAGTATATCTTACTCCTTTTTTCACTACTTTGATGCTATGGATGAACTATAATGTCTTGTAACTTTCCTTTTCCAAGACTTTCTAAAATGTGGTTACACAATAGTTACAAAGGGGATGACAAACACAAACTTGATGGAGCAAATATTTGAAGGAAGCACAACTGTAGGTGTCGGTGGATACTTTTCACCAGCAATGGCAAGGGGTAATTCGTCCTTGTCAAAGAATGTAGGTGCTCTTTCTATAAATGATGACAACGAAGAAATTGGAGATGATGCTAAAGAGGGAGAAGACAAAGACGGAACAAGAGAAAGTTCATGAGATAACGAGAACATTGGTAGTAATTATGTTGGTATTGATGTCAATGTTTCAAGCGGTGCCCAAAGTGTATCCCCTCCAAAGACTGTGCGGAAACAAGTTTAGGGTGGTACTAGTAGTAAAAGAAAAAGTGAAGGTAGTATTGATGATTTTGAGGAAAAAGACGAAAAGCTAGTGTTTAGGGTAAAATTTACCTTAGACAGGTGTCCTAATAAGAGAAGGCCACGTGTCAAGACCAGGCTGACCCAAGTCGTCCCCTAGCCATCTGACACGTGGCTCCTTCAGATAGATTCTAAAATGGCGGCCTTCAAGGGCCCAAATCCCAAGAAAACGCCGTAATTCGGCGCAGCCCACTAAAATCTAGGTCAAGTGACCTAGATAGGGGCACACCTACCAATGACCTTATAAATAGGGAGATATTTCCCCATTTTGGGGACACATCCAATCATTTATTACACCTACTTTCTCTCTCATCAGAGAAACACCTGAGCTTGGAATCCAAGCAGATCCCCACCTAAATTTCCGCACTCTTTATTCTCTTTCAAGTTACTAACTTGATCTTCGGAGGCGGAGCTCCCACCACCCGGAGTCTCCGTTGTTTTTGCAGGTACAGTCAGCTGGACCAATCTTTGTGACGTAACTCTTCCGAGGGACAAAAACACCCAAAACATTTGGCGCCGTCTGTGGGGAGAGTACCTCAAGGATGGTTCAAGAGTCTGTACCACCTCCTGAGCGTCCGGTAGACCAACCGGAAGTCTTTACTGACCAAGAGGACGACGATCCTCAGGTCGAAACTTATATAGCCAGTGATGGCTCTCTGATAACCAAGCGCATCCGGCCTAGAGACACTCTGGAGCGGGGTGCCAGCCAGGCGGGTACAAACCGACCCCCTGGACAGCCGGAAGGGGAAACCCATACGGCCAGTGGATCTGCTCCCTTCACTCGAGACGAACTCATGAAATTCATGACTAGTTTCAAGGGTGAAATTAAGGATCTAATCACCAAGAGCCGGGCTTGCCCAAGCAGGGGTCAGTCGGCAAGGAAGACTCCTCTGGAGAAGGGGAAGTCAGTCAGAGATAGGCAGCCAACTCCGCATCCAAAGGAGAAGGCAGCCGGGACCATTGATTGGTCTAAGATTCTTCTTCCTAAGAGGAACACCAACAATACCCGCCGGAGTGAACAACCGGTGGGAAACAAAAAATCACCTCTTAATGCCCGGGAGATCATCACCCACAAGAGGAATCAACAGTTGTCTGAGTCAGCTTCTACATCAAGCTTTCCAGACAGCTTTAAGAATACATCTGCAGGAAATGTGTAATCCTTGCATGAGAGCCATACAGGCGGTAATACCGTCCATTCTGGCCCTCAGATGATTGGGAATGCACCGTATGTGCCACCTATGGTCTATGGTCCATATTCTCCTCACTACATGCAGTCGGCCCTCTTCGGAGGTTAGGCGGCCTTCAGCAATGTCCAGCCACTGGACTGGCAGCTTCGTCTGCTCCGCCTGGGTGAACAACCTTTTGCGTTCACCTGGGAAATAACCGAGGCGGCACAGCCGGCCAAGGTTAAAAATGTGTTGGTGGGTACTTATGATGGTACCTCCAACCCAGAAGATCACCTCATGGCTTACACCAACCTCATGTATTTGCAGGGGTTGGATGATGCCACTTGGTGTCGATGCTTTCCGACTACATTGAAGGGCATTGCCCAACAATGGTTTGACAACCTACCAGCCGGCTCCATCGATAGTTTCAAGAAGCTTTCCTTCTTGTTTGCTTCCAACTTCTCAATGAACATCCCTGCGAAGAAAACAAGTCTTGACTTGAGCACCATTAAGCAGGGAGAGAGAGAAGGATTACGCTCCTACGTCAGGCGGTTCAATCTGACCAGAATTCAGATTCAAGGACTGTCTGATGAGGTAGCTTTTACAGACTTCTTTAAGGGTCTGAGAGACGGGTCGACCTTTAAGTTTGACCTTGTTAGAAAAGGGGCTTTTACTTTGCAGGCGGCCCTGAGGGAGGCGGAAAGCTATATTCAAGCAACCGACCTCTACTCGCCTGGTAGCCAGTCGGACAGGCAAAAAGACAGCCGGCCTACTCAGCTGGCCAAGAAAAAAGATGAAAGCAAAAAGAGAAAAGAAGTCTGGGCGGTGAGTGATTCTGACCAGCCGTCCTAGAAGAAAAAGAAAGAATTTGAACCGTACGTCCCCAGGTACGAGTTTAACAAGGACTGCAACTCCATCCTCATGGAGATCAAGGACCAGCTGTCTCTAGAGAAGCCAAATCCAATGAAAAGTTTCATTCAATCAAGGAACAAAAATAAATTCTGCCAATACCTTGAGGAAGTTGGCCATGACACCAACGACTGCTTCAGCCTTCAACGGGCGTTGGACCGTCTGGCTAACAAGGGGATGTTAAAGTCCTACATTTCTAAGTCCAAAGGGACTAATAAGAAGAACCCAAGGCAGTCATCTAAGACACCCCAGCCTGCTAGTAGTTCGAACACCGATAAGGAGCTGGTCTACACCATAGCAAGCGGGTTCTCATGCGGTGGCCCTACCATCCGGGGCACCAAGAGCCATCTTCGAAAGATGGACAATGATGATGATGATGATTAAGAGGCAGGTAGTTCCTCCTTCCCAGACGTACTGATCACTGAGAAGGACAAGGGCACTGTACGCCGTCCGCATGACGATCCGGTCCTCATTGAATGTAAGGTCGCCAACCATCTGGTTGGTCGAATCCTTATTGACACCGGCAGCTCGTCAGACATTATCAGTCTCCGGTGCCTGCAAAAGCTGAAATACAACCTCAGCAGTATGCATCCGGTTACCCACCCCTTGGTTGGTTTTGGGGGTGGGATGGTTTACCCAGTCGGTAGGATCGACTTACCTATCCGGCTGGGTGAAAAAGGATAAAGACGACACCTGGTCGTCAAATTCTTGGTCGTTGAGGAACTGACCGCCTATAACATCATTCTAGGCCGTCCAACCCTCAACGAAGCCAAGGCTATAATCATCCCTTCTCTCATGCTCATTAAGTATGAGATGGATGATGGCTCTGTTGGTTCCTTGAATGGGGACCAAAAGACAGCCCGGGAGTGCTACCTCTCAACCGTCAAGGATACTGTGGCCCCAGACGGCCAAGGGAAGGAACCAATAGACCTTGACAATGTTAAGGACGCCGGCCCAGCCCCACCAGCAGCTGGGAAGAAAAGAAAAGCACCGGCTCCTCAGCTGGTGGAGGTGAAGAAAGAGAAAAAATAGCAATCACTGATTGGGGAACGGTCAGATGAGCTAAGTCCTCAACCGGCTGGAGAACATATTGATATACCTCTGGACGATAGCCGCCCAGAGCGTACTTTTAAGGTTGGGATGGTTGCTTATGCTAAGCTGGGTGTAGACCTGCACCTATTACTGAAAGAATTCAAAGACATTTTTGCCTTTGAAGTGGAAGAGATGCCAGGCGTCAGCTCGGATCTTGCTGTCCACAAACTCGCCGTGGATCCAAAAAAGAATCCCATCCGACAAAAGAAAAGAAATCACGGCGAGGAAAGAAGTCAGGCGGCAGCTGCCGAAGCAAAAAAGCTGCTGGATGCTGGGTTCATTCGGCCATGTAATTTCCCCGACTGGGTGGTGAATGTTGTGCTTGTAAAGAAGCCGAATGGTACCTGGCGTATGTGTGTTGATTACACAGACCTCAATAAAGCATGTCCAAAGGACAGTTATCCGCTTCCAAAGATCGACAGTTTGGTCGATTCTACAGCCGGGCATGCCTTAATGAGCTTTATGGATGCCTATTCCGGCTTCCATCAGATACCCCTGTGGAAAAAAGATCAAGAGAAGACGGCCTTCGTCACTGATCAGGGGTTATTCTGTTACACTGTGATGCCGTTTGGCTAGAAAAATGCGCCGGCTACATTCCAACGGATGATTAATACGGTCTTCATTAATCAAATTGGGAGGAATGTGGAGGCTTACATAGATGACATGATAGTCAAATCCAAGCAGAAGGCAGATCACCTTGCTGATCTACGAGAAACCTTCACCACACTCAGGTGGCATAAGGTCATGTTAAATCCTAAGAAATGCGTCTTTGGTGTTGAGTATGGAAAGTTTCTCGGATTCCTGATTGATCAAAGGGGGATAGAGGCTAACCCTGAGAAGATACCGGCGGTAATTGACATGAAGTCACCCCGCACTGTTAAGGAAGTACAGAGACTAACCAGTTTCCTGGCGGCACTGGGGAGGTTCCTCAGCCGGTCAGGTGACAAATGCCTTTACTTCTTCCAAGCAATCAGGAAGAAGACCAGATTTGAATGGGGGGATGATGCTGAGGCGGCCTTTCAAAAGCTGAAAGAACACATGCACTCTTTGTCAAGGCTTGTTTGCCCTCTGCCCAAAGAGACGTTATACATGTACCTAGCCGTCTCAGACCATGCCCTCAGTGCTGTTCTCTTTGCTGAGAGAGACGACATCCAACTCCCGGTCTATTTCATTAGCCATGTGCTAAAAAATGCTGAACTCCGGTACCCCATGGTTGAAAAATTTGGCCTTGCTCTATATATGGCATTCAAGAAATTGAAGCCGTACTTTCTGGCACATCCGGTTGTAATTTACACCGACCAGCCCCTCAAGCGGCCAATGTCTACCTTGGAGTCATCCGGCAGAATGTTGAAATGGGCTATTGAAATGCAAAGTCTTGAAATCACTTTTGAACCCAGAAAGGCCGTGAAGGATCAGGCGTTTGCCGACTTCATTGTTGAAATGACATGGCCGGTACCACCGGATAACATTGATCAGGTTTGAAAAGTGTATGTAGACAGGAGCTCGACGAAGAGCGACTGCGGTGCAGGAATTATATATGAGTCCCCTGAGGGGGACATATTTGAATATGCACTGCGGTTTAAGTTCCAGGCCTCGAATAACGAGGCGGAATACGAAGCCCTGCTAGCCGGAATCCGCATGTGTAAGGCAGCAGGGGCAACAAAAATTGACGCCTATTCTGATTCACAGTTGGTCGTAAGCCAGTATGAGGGAAAATATGAGGCAACTCATCCGGCTATGATCAAGTATCTTCAGGCAGTCAAAGAAGAGGCTGGGGCACTTGAAGAATTCTGTCTGAGTCAAGTGCCCAGGTCAGATAACAACCAGGCGGATGCATTGTCCAAACTGGCATCCTCCGCCTGCTGTGATACGCCTCGGTCAGTCTTTTGGGAAGTTCTGGAAAAAAGAAGTATATATGAAGAGCCCATTGGAATCCTGGACCGAAGCTCTACCTGGATGGATGACATCCGGGCATATTTAATAGACGGCATGCTTCCTGATTCACCATAGGAGGCAGCCGTTATGAAGAAATGAGCAGTAAATTTCGAGATGAGAAATGGAGAGCTCTTCAAGGCGGGTTTCCTTAAACCTCTATTGAAGTATGTTACCCCAGAAAAGGGTAAAGATGTTCTCGAAGAATTGCATGCGGGATACTGCGCCTCTCATATAGGCGGCAGGTCCCTAGCCGTCAGAGCCAGACGGCACTATTTTTGGCCTACGCTTGAAGCAGATGCTAAAGAGTTGGTGAAGAGGTGTGACAAATGCCAGAGGTTTGGCAAGCTTATACACCGTCCGGCTACTGATCTGACGGCAATCCACAGCCCAGTCCCGTTTACTAAGTGGGGCATGGATATCTTGGGTCCTTATACGCCTGCACCAGGCAGAAAGCGTTATATTTTGGTGGCTGTGGATTACTTCACCAAATGGGTAGAGGCTGAGCCGGTCAAGAACATTAAGATATTGGATGTCATCTCTTTCATTTGGAAGAACATCATCACCCGGTTTGGGGTACCTATGTCTATGGTGTTCGACAATGGCCCTCAGTTTGAAACGCCTCACCTTAAGACTCGGTTGGGAGATCAGGGTATCTCACAATGTTTTGCATCAGTCGGCCGACCCCAAGCAAACGGCCAAGTTGAAGCCTTCAACAAGCTTATCTCAGACGGCATAAAAAAGAAAATTGAAAGAGCCGGTGGCTTATGGGCAGAAGAAGTGATTCATGTCCTATGGGCCATCCGGACAACTGCCAAAGGGGCAACCGGTGAAACCCCATTTCTCATGGTGTACGGTGCTGAAGCCGTCTTGCCCATTGAGCATTACGAGCCGACTCTTAGAGTCATGCTTTATGATGAAGAGGCAAATTGGGAGGCCATGCGGCTGGCATTGGACTCCCTCCCGGAACGCAGGGGCAATGCTGCCCTGCGTCATGAGATATACCGTCTGAGAATGATGAGAGCCTACAACAAGAAGGTACGCAAACGCTCTTTGAAAGCTGGTGACTTTGTGTTACGGAAAATGGAGGCAACCGGTAGGGCCAATGAGCTTGGAAAGCTAACCCCCAATTGGGAAGGCCCCTACCGGATCTATGAAGAAGTCAGGGATGGCACCTACCGTCTGGAAACTCCAGAAGGTAGACGCCTACCTAGAACTTGGAATGTAGATAACTTAAAAAAGTACTACTTCTGAGAATTGTAAATTTTTGTAAACAAAGAGTCTATTAATGAGAAATTAGGCTTTGTTTTCAAAGTTGTTTTGTTATCTTTATAACTACTTATCTGTCTGGGTAATACCCAGACGGCTTATTTGCTTAACCAACTAAGTTCGATACTTAGTGTTAAATTCAATGATCAAATAACACGCGGCCAATGGCTAGATTGAAAAAACCAAGCACAAAAACGCTTAGTAGCTATACAACCGGTCTCAAACAAGACCAAAGGCCAATGGCCGGATGGTTGCTTAATTTACAAAATCGCCTGTCCCGACATGGACAATGGTGTCCGGTGACACCCCTCCGGGTGCAATCGTCGCAGAGAGCAGACTCTTAGTCAGCTCTACGTACCTATGCAGAGGGCAAAGATTGAACGACCAAATTGGTCAACTTATAGCCGTCTGACCAGAATAGTCTATAAGAACGATTAAGTTTTCGAATACCGGATGCCCTGAGGCATCAGTCGGTTATCGGCTGAAGTTATTACTTAGATTATTTATTCTAAAATTGCACACTCTCTCCCAGTCGGGGGTAAAAGATTTTTGTGTAATGGCTATGCAATAATCCCAGACGGAATATTACCGCCTGGGAAAGAGGCTCGAAGCACCCGTTTAAATGGCCGACTGTGCACTTGGTTTGGGGCAATCACCATTGTGATTGATTGGCCTTAAAAAATCTCATACTTCTCCAAGTATCAAGTGTTTTCAAGCCAATGAATCAATATTGAAATGAAACCAACCACACAGCCGTCCAGGGGCAAGAACGACCGGAATGCAAATTGCCGCATGCTTTTTTAAGTTAGGAAAAATATCAAAGAATTGTAGTATATACGCAAAATTCAAAAAGCAAAAATTCAAACACAAACATGTATAAAAAACCAACTGAGTCGAAATACTTCATATAAATATTAAAAATGGCACTAAGGCCATAATAACTGTTAACCGGAATCACATCCAGTGAAGAAGAAAGGAAATGATTGTTAACCCAACCCCACAGTTGGTAAAAATACAACACACTCGGCTTACAAGCCGGAAAAGAAAGAAACTTGGCATACTGCCGCTGAATTTGGGGAGGCTGGTTTAAGGCTGAGGTGGAGGCTGCTGATCCAGCTGGTTCAGACCGGTTGGGAGGGTTTCTGATTGGTTATCAGGCTGGCTACCTTCATTCTGCTCATCCTCCGCCGGCTCCTCCTCATTATCTGAGACATCATATCCCAGCTTTGCAGCCCATTCCTTGAAGCGAGGCGGAGCTGCCTCTCCCAACACTTGGGCATCATGCACCGCAGTGGCGTAATCATACCTAAGTTTATAGACTTCAAAGTCTATATCCGGATAGAGGAGACCCCAAGTGATCTTCAGGCGGGCTGCACTGTCCCGCTCATTCTCTTCTATCAGCCGCTTCTGCTCCTTGGAAATTTCATCTGCATGCTGACTTCGCATGTTGATAATTTCCAGCCCCAATCGGGTAACGTCTGCCCAGAGCTTCGTGTTCTCCTTGTCAGCGTCTTCTAATGCCTTGAATTCAGCCTTAGCATCCTTCAATTTTTTATCAAGGTCATTAGCCCGGCTGGTAGCTTCATCGTTCGCAGCCGTCAAACTCCGGATCAGCTCTTCCTGTTTCAACTCTACTGCTTTAATCTCTAAATCACACATATAATTAGCATATTTAGCAGAGTTGAGGTTTTCAAGGGCCCTCCTTTTTGTGTCATTTACCTCTTCTTGTTTCCGCTAGAAGGGGCCCCGGAGCCCATCCACCCTCAGCATTACCTGAGAAAAGGGCAGCCAGATTATGAAACACTTGGTAAAAAATGAAGAAAAAATATTAGAATTGAGTTGAAGAATCTTTTACCTCAGCCAGTTGGCCCATTATCCGGTCAAAGTCCACCACCTGCAGATCAGGTATGGAATTCTTCTCAGACCGGGTGAGGGTCCTCACTATCCGTTTGGCAAACCCAGGAAGATCCGGCTCGTCGGATGTCAGATCTGCACCAAAAGAAGTAATTGGTGAGAGGGATGCAGCGTAGTTGGCATTCATTCGTTGCCAGCTGCTGACTGAACCCCCTGAAGGGTCAACCTTAGTCTTGACTCTCATAAAGTCAAGTGGCCAAGATATTTCAATCTTATTCTCACCTTGGGTCTCCGGATGGGGCTTAGAGGTATCCTCCTCCCCAGTTGTTGCAGCACCGGTTGCAACATTGGGTGGCTGGCTACCCTTCGATGCCGTAGAGGCATCCGGTGCTTCCCTCTGTGAGCGTTCTGAGCTTTCGCTCAGAATTTTCAGGGCAGAAGGGGACTTGCCACCAGTCGTAGGACGATCCGGATTAGCAGCAGGTGTTGTCTGGGAAGGATTCTTTTTGGCGGCCCTGGCAGCCAGAGTTTTGTGCAACTCTTCCCCTTGCCTTTTGAAAAGCTTGGAGACGGAGCATGGAACACGTTTAGCGGCATCCTGCAAATCAAGAACCAAATGTTATCAGCCGGTAAAAACCTTTGCAAGAAAAGAAAAACTGAAGACATGCGGTCTTACCTCGTCTTTCTTGGCCTCCTTGGCCTCAATAGCTGCTCTCTTAGAGAGCGCACTTTCCTTGCGCAGCTGCGCTGCTGACTTAGCCGGAGTCTTAGCCGGGTCAACCATTCTCAAGGCGTCAGCTGCAAGGAGAAAACAAAAAGTTAGAGAAAATCGTAAAAAGTTGTGTTTAGGGTAAAAATACCCCAGGTACGTGGCCCAATCTCATAGTGACACGTGGCCCAATAAACAGGCGACACGTGGCCCTATGAGAGTGAGACACGTGTCCACTTGTCATGGTGACACCTGTCAGCCATCTCTAAATGCCCCAATGCTGCAATCAGAAAGAGAAAAGGGCCCTGATGACCTCAGGCCCAAATCCCGTGAAAACCTTGAAAGCCGTAAAACGGCGCCCCCCACGACACGTGGCGACCTCTGATTGCGCAGCCAATCATGTCACGAAATTCTAGGGCATAAACCCTAGAGGGGTACATGTTCCCACCCCTATAAATACCCCAATCATTTATGATGGGAGGGGTGGATTGTTACATAACATAAATATAGAGCATTAAAGAGCTCCAACTTCTCTCTACTTTCTCTCTCTAGCCTTTTCCGTTTCCATTCACTGACTTGAGCGTCGGAGGCGAATATTCCGAACACCGGAATATTCGTTATTTTGCAGGTGTCCAAGTCTTTGTCAGCAGAGCGTGACCAGTATCCGAGGGAATCACAAAAAACCCCGAAACATTTGGCGCTGTCTGTGGGGATACTCGTCCGTTATGGCAATAGATGGTCAGACACCTAATTCTGGACCTCGTCCAGGCGAGGATGGATATGTAGAGGACATACGTACTACCATACACTCAAGAAATCCTTTGACTGCCTCATTTGAAGAGGCCGAACAACTTCCTGTCACCCTAGCTACCCTAATGGCCGAGCTGACTAAGCTCCGCAAGGAGTTGGCGGCTACCCAGCAAAAGGGGAGAGGAGGCACTTCCAAGAAAGCCAACAACAAGACCAACGCAACTGATGCTGGTAACACCCCATTCCGCCGTCCACATGGAAGGTCTCCTCGAGTCCCACGGACCAACTTCTTTAGCCTGCTGGCGAAAACACAGTCGGCTGGGGGGAGGGGCAGATAGCCAAAAAGAGTTGAGACTGAGCCGTCACAGCGTTTCAAAGACGCAAGGGATTACATTCGGCACAGGCAAAGGAAGAGGGCCGCATACTCTGACACGACCTCTACCCCAACCATGCCGGAGGAAGTCTCCAACCAATCTTTCTCCCAATACACCAATACGGCTGCTTCCAGCAAGAGCCATACTATTACTCCCCGTCCAATTCAGCCATTGCAATATCAGCCCCCTCAAGTACTCAATGGGTTGATACAACCAACTCCCCAAGTTTTTGGGCAATATGCGCCGTATGGTCAGATGTTCGGCCAGACTCCCTACCTGGCTGGAACGTCCGCTCAGCCTCAGCCTATTGATTGGCAAATGCGTCTGTTGAATTTGGGGGATAAACCGCCTCCGTTTTCGCAAGACATACTAGCATCCCCTCAACCAGCAAAAGTGAAGAGTGTACTAGTGGGTGCCTATGATGGTACGGGAAACCCAGAAGAGCATGTTACCTCGTACAGGAACTTGATGTACTTGCAAAGTGTAGATGATGCTACATGGTGTAGATGCTTCCCGGCCACTCTCAAAGGGGTGGCCCAGGACTGGTTTAACAGCCTTCTAGCCGGATGCATCAATTGCTTTACCACCCTCAGTTTGTTGTTTGTGGGAAACTTCTCATACAACATCCCACCAAGAAAGACAAGTCTCAACTTGGCTACAATTGTCCAAGGAAAGAATGAAGGACTACGCTCGTACGTCCAAAGGTTTAACCAAGAAAAAGCCCAAATTCATAATCTTCCGGACGAAATGGCTTACTCAGAATTTCTCCGGGGATTAAGGCATAATGGTTTTAAGTTTGATCTAGTAAGAAAAAAGATTCGGTTATACGCAGGTGTATTGCGGGAAGCCGAAGCCTATATTGAGGCCGCGGATTTTTGTTCGCTCACCAAATCAGAACAGCCGGCCAAGGGGGCTGAGAAGAAGCCGGCCAAGGGGGCTGAGAAGAAGCAATCTTCTCAGCAAGACTTGGCCGATCGAAAGAAGGAAGGAAACAAAAGAAAAGAAATATGGGTAGCTGATGACAAGCAACCCAAGTCAAAGAAAAGCAAGACATACGAGCCTCAGTATGAGTTCAACAAGGATGGTTACTCCATTTTGATGGAGATAAAAGACAAGTTTGAGTTTGAGAAGCCTCAGCCTTCGAGAGGCTCGGCCCAGTACAGAAACAAAAACAAGTATTGTCATTACCACAAGGATGTGGGTCATGACACGAATGAGTGTATCAACTTGAAGAGACTGTTGGATAAGTTGGCCGACAAGGGTCTGCTGAAACCCTATGTGACCAAGTCCAAATTCACCTTCAAGCGGACAGACAACACGTCTGAGAAAAAGCAACAAAGTGAAAAGAAGAATGACAAGGAAGATGATGGGAATAGCACTGATTCAGGTTTTGTGGCCGTCATATCAGGAGGCTTTGCTTCAGGCGGCCCTACCATGAAAGGAATCAAGCAGGACGCTCGAAACCTGTTAAATGTGATGCAAACGGACGTTGTTAAGGCCGAGCCATTTCCTGAAGTGATCATAAGTGAGGCTGACCGTGGAGAGGTCAGAGCTTTGCACAATGATCCCATGTTCTTTGTAATGAAAATAGCAAATTTGAAGGTGGGACGGATATTGATTGATATGGGCAGTTCGGCCGATATCATAAGTCTCTCCGCCTTGAGGAATTTAAGCTTCCCAGAAGATGCTCTCCAAGATATAACTCACCCCTTAGTAGGATTTGGAGGAAATATCATTCATCCAGTCGGACGGATTGACCTTCCCATCCGTTTCGGGCAGAAGGGAGAAGGAAGAGACATGGTCGTCCGTTTCCTTGTGGTAAAGAGTTGACTGGGTACAATGTAATCCTTGGCCGCCCTACTCTCAATGCAGCCAAGGCGGTCATAGTGCCCCATTTGATGTTGCTGAAGTTCGAAAGGTCGAACGGAAAAATTGGAACAATTCAAGGAAGTCAGAAAATGGCTAAGGAATGTAATCAGCTGGCCATGAAGCCAACAGCACGCGGCCCAAAATTGTCCGAGATTAAGGAAGAAGGAACCTCACTCCCAGCATACCAGGTCGGCCAGAAGCGTAAGGCGACCAGGGCAGAAGAAGCCTAGCAACTAATGACTGTCGGCCGGCCAGATGAGTTGAGGCCCCAGCCGGCCGGCAGCCACCAGGATATAGTGCTTGACTCCAACCACCCAGAACGGACAGTTAGTGTCGGCACTATAGCCTTGGAATTGCTTGGGGATGAGTTGGTTCAGCTGTTAAGGGAATTCAAAGATGTGTTTGCATTTGAAGTTGGTGAAATGCCAGGAATAAGTCCTGACCTGGCCGTGCACAAGTTGGCCGTGAATCCTTTGATAAAGCCTGTCCGCCAGAAGAGGAGAAATCACGGGGAGGAGAGGAATCAGGCGGCCGCAGCAGAGGTAAAAAAGCTGCTGGACGCCGGTTTCATTCGGCAATGCTTTTACCCAGATTGGGTGGCCAATGTAGTTCTTGTGAAAAAGCCGAATGGGACTTGGAGGATGTGCGTGGATTACACGGACTTGAACAAGGCGTGTCCTAAGGATAGCTTCCCCTTGCCTAAGATTGACCGTTTGGTTGACTCTACGGCCGGACACACCCTTATGAGCTTCATGGACGCATACTCCGGATTCCATCAAATTCCTTTGTGGGAAGAAGATCAAGAGAAAACAGCGTTTGTGACCGAGCAGGGGTTGTACTGTTACAAGGTTATGCCATTCGGCCTCAAGAATGCTCCTACTACATTTCAAAGGCTTGTTAATACAGTCTTTAGAGACCAGCTCGGCCGGAACATGGAGGCATATATTGATGACATGATTGTCAAGTCAAAAGAGCCGGCCGACCATCTCAAGGATCTACGAGAAACGTTCTCCGAACTCAGGCGGCATAAGATGATGTTAAATCCAAAGAAGTGTGTATTTGGTGTTGAGTCCGGCAAGTTTCTCGGATTTTTGATTGATCAACGTGGAATCGAGGCCAACCCTGAAAAAATTCAAGCCGTCCTTGACATGAAGTCTCCAAGAACAATCAAGGAAGTGCAAAGACTGACCGGCTGTTTAGCAGCCCTTGGAAGATTTTTGTCAAGATCAGGGGATAAGTGCCGTTACTTTTTTCAGACCATTAAAAAGAAAGCCATGTTCGAGTGGACAAAGGAGGCCGAGGAAGCATTCGTACAGTTGAAAAATCACTTGCATACATTGCCTCGCCTCGTCAGTCCGCTCAAGAATGAGAAGCTATATATCTATCTTGCCATCTCCGAACACTCTCTAAGTGTCGTCCTTCTTGCTGAAAGGGACGGCCATCAGGTCCCGGTGTATTTTATCAGTCATGTACTTCACAATGCTGAGCTGAAGTACCCCCGAATTGAAAAATTTGGCCTGACCTTGTACATGGCATCAAAGAAGCTGCGGCCATACTTTTTAGCACATTCAATTGTGGTCTATACAGATCAACCCTTGAAGAAGCCGTTCTCAACTTTAGAGGCAAGTGGCCGCATGCTCAAGTGGGCCTTAGAGCTCAGAGGTTTTGATCTTGTGTTTGAACCAAGGAAGGCAATCAAGGGGCAAGCCTTTGCGGATTTTTTGGCTGAAATGACACGGCCTGATCTTCAGCCGGCCGGGGACCAAGTCTGGAAAGTGTTTGTGGATGGTAGTGCAACAGCGACCGGGTGTGGCGCTGGTATTATATGTGAATCTCCTGAGGGAGACAAGTATGAGTACGCGTTGAGGTTTCAGTTGCAAGCGTCAAACAATGAAGCTGAGTACGAAGCATTGTTGGCCGGCCTAAGGATGTGTAAAGCGGCCGGGGCAACCAAAATTGAAGTATGCTCGGACTCCCGGCTAATAGTCCACCAAGTCAATGGTGGCTTTGAGGCCAGGGAGCCGGCCATGATGAAGTACATGCAGCTAGTTAAAAATGAGGCCGAAGGCCTAGAGCTTTTTTCTCTCAAGCAAGTTCCCCGTTCAGAGAATCATCAAGCGGACGCCCTCTCCAAATTGGCTTCCTCGGCGTCATGTGATACTCCAAGATCAGTGTTTTGGGAAGTAAAGGGAAAAAGGAGCATTGATGCCGAGCCCGTTCAGATAATAGATAGAAGTTCAACCTGGATGGACGGAATTATTTCCTACTTAAGGGATGGAATACTTCCGGACGATCCGAAAGAGAGTTGGCTATTGAAGAGGAAGGCGGCCTGGTTTGAGATGAAAGATGGGGAGCTATTCAAAAGAGCCTTTGTGAAGCCTTACCTTAAATGTATAACTCCTGAAAGAGGGCATGATGTGTTGGATGACCTTCATCAGGGGCATTGTGGTTCGCATATTGGAGGACGAGCCTTAGCTGAAAAGGCGACACAGTTGGGATATTACTGGCCGAGCCTGAAGTCGGACGCCATGAAAATGGTGAAAAAATGTGACAAGTGCCAGAGATTTTCAACCCTTATTCATCGTCCAGCAAATAGTCTATCAGCCATCAGTAGTCCGCTTCCCTTTGCCAAATGGGGCATGGACATTTTGGGGCCGTATACTCCTGCATCCGGCCAGAGACGATATGTATTAGTGGCAGTAGACTACTTCACTAAATGGGTTGAAGCTGAGGCCGTCCGGGGCATTAAATGGCCGGATGTGTCAGCCTTCATTTGGAAAAGCATAATCACTCGGTATGGGGTACCTCAGTCAATGGTGTTCGACAATGGACCCCAGTTTGAGACGCGTCAACTCAAAGAATGGTTGGGAGACCAAGGCATTACCCATTGCTTTGCCTCAGTCGGCCGACCACAAGCCAATGGTCAAGTTGAGGCCTATAACAAGTTAATTTCAAATGGGATCAAGCGCAAGCTTGAAAAGGCAGGCGGCCTATGGGCAGACGAGTTGGTCAATGTGCTATGGTCCATACGGACAACAGCAAAGAGTTCTACAGGGGAGACTCCATTCTTTTTGGTCTATGGAGCTGAGGCTGTACTCCCAATTGAAATGTACGAGCCCACTTTGCGGGTAATGCTTTATGATGAATCGGCCAATTGGGAGGCCATGAAGACCGCCCTAGATTTCCTTCCAGAAGCTAGGGGCAATGCGGCGCTTAGGCATGAAATTTATCGCCTAAGGATGACAAGGGCATATAACCGCCGAGTGTCTAAGCGGCCGCTCAAAATGGGGGATCTAGTGTTGAGAAAAATGGAAGCTGTTGGCCGTGCCAATGAGGACGGCAAGTTGACTCCAAACTGGGAGGGGCCGTACAGAATCAGGGAAGAAGTCCGAGACGGCACATATCGCCTTGAGGCAATTGATGGCCGTCAGATCCCACGGACATGGAACACTGATAACTTGAAGAAGTATCATGTTTGAGTTTTGTTTCTTTAAGTACTTAGCCAAAAAGCTGTTTATACAGCTAGGTCTACTGACCGAGCCTTGTAATTAAAGCCATGCGGCCACAACAATGTACTTATGACAAAAATTAATGAAAAGTCAGGCATTGTTGAATTATTTGTTGTTATTTATGATTAAAGGCCGAATGAAATGATTTACTAAGTTTCTTCCAATATGGCAACACGGCTTACCATTCTTAATAAATGGCCGAAGTGAAAAGGAAGCAAGGTTGCTCCCAATATAGCAATTCGGCCACACCAAAAAAAAAACTGATTTAATCAATGCGTCTGCCCAACTTTAGGCGGACGATTGAGGCAAGGTATTCCGAACTTGTGTAGAAAACAAGTGTCCTTTACAAATAGGGCAAAGGCATACCTAGGCATTTAGCCCGGGCGAGCAAGGAATCTCTAAGTTGAGATAATACTTGGGATTTCTAGGGTGCGTCCGAGCGTTAGATTCAACGGACTACTCGTACAATGATAGCCGAACGGCCAATTAAATTGATTCGGTGCTTCACCTAGTCCAAGGGCAATCATTACTATGATTTGATTAACTTGCTAGTCGTCATACCCTTTTAAGGCATAAAAACTACCAAGTTAATCAAACCACTTAGAAAATGGACTAGGCGAACACCGAATAAAGGGGCATACCCCTAGGAACGTACGAAAAGGCATAATATTGAGATGTACGAAAAACTTGCAAAAAGCAGAAAAATTTGCAAAAAACTACTAAGTATAAAACAGAAGTAAAAACCGCTCAAAAGGCGGACAAAATTTTCATTGATAAGACCGCACAAAGGCGGCCGAAATGTTTACAAAACCGCTCAAACAGGCGGCCTCAAAAGAAGTACAAAATAAGCTAAGTACACAGTGAGCTGAAAAAAGAAGGAAAGCTGAGCAGACGGCTGCTGGAGGACCTGAGCTCTACTTAGCCGTGTTATCTGTGGCAGGCTTCTCCGCTGTCTTGGCGTCCTTGGCCGGGGCAGCCTTGTTGTCTGCCTCCTCCTCCTCCTCATCCCCGTCCTCTCCGGACTCGGGGGAAGTAACTACTAGTTCTGGAGGAGGCATGCCGGCCTTCCTTGCCTCTTCTTTAAGGCAGACGTACTGAAGCCGCTTCTTGAAGCGTTCCTCGTAATAGGCGGCTTCACCTTCGTCCACCATCAAGTTGAAGGCATCAAAGAAGTATGCCTTAAGCCTGTCTTCAGCATTTTGCTCGATGCGGATGACTTCTTCAACGCTGATCGGCCGAGGAGTTTTAAGTTGCTCCTCATAGTCCGCAATGGACTTCTTTAAGGTCTCCACCTCGACCTTCAGCGCGTCCGCTTCATTTAGAGCAGACTTAAGGTTGGCTTGGGCCAACTTCAGCTCACTTTTCAAGGCTTCGGACGCCTCGAAGCCCAGCTTCCACTTCTCCTTTTCCAGGACGGCCTCGTCCCTTTCAACCCTCATGGCCTCCCTAGCCAAGGACTCCTGTTCGAGTGCCTTGCCCAGTTTGACCAGGTCCTCTATTTGCCGCGCCGCTTTGTCGGACAGCGCGGTTATTTGGGTCTCAAAGTGTACCCTTTGGACGGCGGCCGTCCCAGTTACAGCATCCTCGGCCTTCCTGATTTCGATCCAAGCCTGCTTCAGCCGCTCGTTCTCTTTATCCTTCCATTCAAGGAAGGCGTTCAGGCGGAGGAAGAGCTGCGGACAGAAGAAGGAAACTTAGTCAAATATAGAAGAATTTGCTAAGTGTTGGAAAGAAAAGGTATAGAGAAAAGGAGACGTACCTCAGCAGTACAGTTGAGCATAGGGCCGAGGAAGCCCTCATTGATTCCCCGCAGCTTATCACGCTGCGCTTGGGGAACCGCGCGAACCATGGCCTCGCGCATGGCCTTCCTGTCCGCGCCAGTCAGTGACTGGCCGGGCAGCCTCATTTGCAACTCCTCTAAGATATCTGCGAACGACCGTGTAAGAAGAGTTAGCTAAAATTCACAAGTAAATAAAGATGTAAAAAAGTAAGAAAGAAGAAGGCTAACCAGTGGAGAAGCTTGGAGGAGAAAGATTGGTGGGAGGAGGCGGCAAAGGAGCCTCCCCCTCATCCGGACAACCCTCATCAGCATCGCTGGACGGCTGGTTGACCAGCATCGTCCCGATCTAGCGACCGGTCATTTTTTCTGGGGTTAACTTATCCCCACCGTCCGAAGGGACGGACTCTTCATGGACCTGATCAGCAACAGGTTCCATGGGCTTGGAGGCCCCGCTTTGTGTCAGCCGGGGTTGTTCTCCTTTAGACTGCGTTGTAGCAGTCTGCGACTTTGCCGTTGCCGCTGCCTGAGAAGACGGCTTGGAAGCAACCGTCTTTCTCCTCTTGGATGCGTTCGCATTAGGAGTGGACGTGGCCGGCTGCTTCCGCCTGGCCTTCGGGGTAGAGGAGGAGGTCTGAAAAAATACCAAGTTAGAAAAATTTGATGGCGTCCGTGCGATTTGGGAAAGGAGCTCCCTTCCAGCATGCGTGAACGGACATAAAGCGTCCGTGCAAACTCAGGAAGTAGGTTCCTCCCAATATAGCAGAACGGACACATTAAGGAATGAGAAATTCAAAAAATAAACTAAGTGTTCACCTCTTTGAGTTGCTCGTACATCTTGAAACGAGCCTTGTATCTGGCCAAGTCCACCTCGGACATCTCAACCTCTGCTTTTTGGGCCGAGTCAAGCATAGCGTACGCCTCCGCTGCAAAAACAAAAAGCAAAAGTGTTAGAATATTTTTCTAAAAAACTCTATGTGCGTACAAAAAAGTTTATATATCTAAGTGTCCACCTTGGGGCATGTTCTGGTACAGGCCGTACGCAGACATGAAGATAGGGTCCCTAAGCCAATTGGCAAGAGGAACCCAATGGCTAGGGACCCGTTCAGTTTTGTTGCCCCGCCTGACTCGATTAACTTTTAAGTACTCGAGCTGGTGTTCGTGGCTTGGGTGGATGGGCGGCTTGTCAGGCTTGTGGTCTCCGCGTCCGAGTTGAATAGGCTCTGGACGGCACCTGTTCATGCGGAGGTTGAACTCCGCGTCCTGAGTTTTGACACGGTAGAAGCGGTGCTTCCAGTCCCTCCACTTACTGACACGGTCGACCACGACCATGTAATCCCTGGTTGCACTCAAGATGAGCCAACCATCCACTTCCTTTTCCAGCCGGGTGAGTGAGTGCATCTCACAAAAGACCGCAAAGTCTGGCGTAAATTTCTTAGCGATGCACGTCACTAAGTACCCAAAAATGTTCAACCAACTGTTTGGCGTCAGTTGGAAGAGGCCGATGTCGTACTCGTCCAGGATAGTCTGGACGAATGGGTGAAGAGGGAAGCGGAGCCCCACATCCAAGGCGGCCCTGTAGACGCAAAACGCTCGTTTGCGCGGCTTCTCCTCATCCCAGGTAGCCACAGCAATGGCCTTCTTGGGGACTTGAATTTCGAATCCCTCCCTCAAATGGAGGGACTCCTTGTACTTCTCAAAATCCTTCTTTAAAAACTTCAGGGCTGTCTCCCCAACTGTACAGGCGTACGGGTCCCTGAAGTTATCTATGTTGGCGACAGTTTCTTCGGCCGCCGCCTCGCCTTCGGCCGTCTCACCCACGGCCTCTTTCTCAACTTCTTATTCTTCCATTTGGTGAGAAGGGGCACTCCCAAACTCCGAAGACAGCACTCTGTCCAAATCTGCTACCTCGGCCGAGCTTCGGCCCCTTGAGCTTGGAACGCCCATTGAAGAAGGAACGTCCTCCTCGAACATTGGACGCTTGCCTTTATCCTTGGCAACGTCCACCTCATTTCCCGAAGGAGGGGCGTTGCGAATAGGCAGGGCGGACGGTTCGCGGATTGAGATTCCTGTTAAGGGTCTGTCCGCCCCACCCAGTTGAGGCCGAGGTTAAGAAGAAGTGGGGACGGACGAACCAGAAGCGTCCGCCCCAGGATCGGAAGGGTTGTCTTTGCAAGCTATCAGCTCGGCCCCATCCATGACCGAGCTGGCGAAATGAGGGAACCTAAGTTCCGGAGCAGGGGCGGACGAGGCGCCTTCAGCTTGAAGGCGTTCCTCGAAAGAAGAAGTGACCTCCACGGCCAAATGATGGGAGCCAGTGGAGGCGGTTGTTGTTTGGGTGGTGGAGTCAGTCTCCACCATTGTACTTGGGTTACTAGGGTCATAAGGGACCCTAGGATTAACCAGACTCCCGTCTGGGTTCCTGGCCGCGTGAAGCTCGCGCGTACGCATTGTTCTAGCCATTGCCTGTTGGGACAGAGAAGAATAAGTGGGGGTGAGTATGTACGCATCAGACATAGACTCACTCCAAGGAGGAGACAGCTCTTCTCCGTCCACTCTAGATTCCTCAGTCCCAGGCGAACGACCGGCCTCATGAGAAGAGTCGGACGAAGCCGAGTATGGATCCAGAATTGAAGTAAAAGAAAGATAAAAAAAAAAAAAAAAAAAGTGAAATGTAGGCGGCCTACCTCTGTACGTTCAGAAAACTTTGAAGGTGGTGGTGAAGCTCTTGAAGGTTGACCGGAAAACTCAAACTCACGGCGGCGCTCTTGAAGATTAAGGAAGAAGTAACTTTCTCTCACTAGAATGCTCTGCCTTCTCTCTAGAATTCTCAATTGGGTAAAGTGTGAAAATGAGAATTCACTCCCCATATTTATAGAATGAATTCATGGGGGTAAAGTGGTAAAATCATTTTTCCCGCCTAAACATTCAAACGGTAATTTCTTGAGAAATTACTCGAAGAAAGGGCCAGGACGACGTTAGGGTTCTGTTAACTTGAGAAAAAGACCAGACGAACAACTAACGGCACGTTAAAGTGAATTGAAATAAGTTAAGTGGAAAATTCAAGAATTTTACACCTTCAACACTTAGTCTCCAAAACTTGAGAAAATCTAAGAGGAAAAAACGTCCGCCCAGTTCTCAGACGTTTAGTCTAAAACAGGAATTCAGACGTACGAAGCATGATTAGAAAGCCAGGAAGTACGTTTGAAATCATGGAAGCCCAGATTACCCCAAAGAAGATATGTGGCCGTTCTGGGTGGTTAGGAGATAAGCTCCTCCCAGAGTATCAGAACGTCCAGTCTCATTGCTGTGGCCGTTCTGGGTGGTTAGGAGATAAGCTCCTCCCAGAGTATCAGAACGTCCAGTCTCATTGATGTGGCTGTTCTGGGCAATTAGGAGATCAACTCCTCCTAGAGTATCAGAACGTCCAGTCTCATTGATGTGGCCGTTCTGGGCAATTAGGAGATCAACTCCTCCCAGAGTATCAGAACGTCCAGTCTCATTGATGTGGCCGTTCTGGAAAATTAGGAGATCAACTCCTCCCAGAGTATCAGAACGTCCAGTCTCATTGATATGGTCGTTCTGGACAATTAGGAGATCAACTCCTCCTAGAGTATCAGAACGTCCAGTCTCATTGATGTGGCCGTTCTGGGCAGTTAGGAGATCAACTCCTCCCAGAGTACGAGAGCGTCCAGTACAAAGTATGGACGTCCAGATAAGCAAAAAGCCAAGCTCATTCTAGACTACGAGAACGTCCGGGGCAAAATATATGGACGTCCACGTAGCAAAAAGAGCCTTGAGCCAAAAGTATATGGACGTCCAGGGCATATGGGAAGCAAACCCAACCCAGAGTACCAGGACGTCCAGTGCGCAAGATCAGAGGAGGCGGCCAGTAAGTGTACGAGCCACCCCCTCTGAGGGGCAAATGTTTAAGGTAAAAATACCCCAGGTACGTGGCCCAATCTCATAGTGACACGTGGCCCAATAAACAGGCGACACGTGGCCCTATGAGAGTGAGACACGTGTCCACTTGTCATGGTGACACCTGTTAGCCATCTCTAAATGCCCCAATGCTGCAATCAGAAAGAGAAAAGGGCCCTGATGACCTCAGGCCCAAATCCCGTGAAAACCTTGAAAGCCGTAAAACGGCGCCCCCCACGACACGTGGCGACCTCTGATTGCGCAGCCAATCATGTCACGAAATTCTAGGGCATAAACCCTAGAGGGGTACATGTTCCCACCCCTATAAATACCCCAATCATTTATGATGGGAGGGGTGGATTGTGACATAACATAAATATAGAGCATTAAAGAGCTCCAACTTCTCTCTACTTTCTCTCTCTAGCCTTTTCCGTTTCCGTTCACTGACTTGAGCGTCGGAGGCGAATATTCCGAACACCGGAATATTCGTTATTTTGCAGGTGTCCGAGTCTTTGTCAGCAGAGCGTGACCAGTATCCGAGGGAATCACAAAAAACCCCGAAACAAGTTGGAAGTACAAAATAAAAACTACAAAAAAGCCGGATGCAAGTGGATCTACCCTTGGAAAACATGGGGCTTAACCCACAGGCGGACAGAAAGCATTCATCTTTGAAATTGTCCGGGTGGGGGATCCAGTTCTTTGGAACAATGATGTGAGTCCCATCCCCCAAGGGCTCAATAGTGGTTTATAAGAAACCCGGCTCCATTATTTGCTCCCGGGCCCTAGTAGAGAGCACTAGGAGAGGGCATTTCCTGCCAAGGAGAACCGGTTCCTGATTATACCGGCGTAGTGTCCAGTTGTGTCTCAAAGTTGGTGAGGAGATTAAATAAAATTTGTCCTTCCACCCGGACCATTTGGACACCTTGTCCAATGTCATCAAATACTGGGGCAATGTGGTAAGAGTATACCGTGCACCATGATCGCCTGGGGCCTTGCTCAAGTAGTGCATATGAGCAAAGGCAGAGAAACTGGGAACGAGGTTCTGGAGCTCGCAGGCGGCAATATAGCTTAAAATGTTCACCCACGAGTTTGGGGTGAGCTGCCAGATCCCCAGATCATACCCCTTTAGGATTTTTTTAATCCCAGTATGGAGGGGGAACCGGAGGCCGGCTTCTATTACCGTCTCGTAGAAGACAAAATAGTTGTCTGCGTTCTCTATTTTGTTGTCCCAAGCCATCACTGCGTCCCCAGGCGGAACGATAATATCCCACCCCTTTCCAAAGGGGTGCTTTTCTTTGAAAGCCCTGAAGCCACTCTTCAGCAGGGCTATGTCACTCGGAAGCATCCTAATTTTCTTCGGGTTAGGGTTGTCAGCAACTTTTGCCGGCTGCTGATAGTCAGCCGCGAAATTATCTTGATCGGAGCCAGAAGCCTCGGCTCCCGATCTTTCAGCGGCCTCAGTACCGCCTGATCCTTCCCTGGATCCATTAGAGGAGGCGGCCTCTTCACCGTCTACCTCTCGTACGCTTGAGCTCCCGGAAGAAGAGGGAGCCTCTTCATCAGAATTGCTGCTCTCCTCCAAACCCTTATGTTCCCCATCTGGAACAACCTCGTCGGCAGGTACTTCCATAGTGCGCCGGCTCTTAGACTTTCTGGCCGTCTGTTTGACTCTAGCCATTGTGTCCTGCACAGACACAGAGAGGGAGGAATTCGGGGATGAGCACAGCAGTTCCGACAGTCCAGAAAAGGCACCCCCTGTTCTAGACTCAGCCATTCCGGGAGACCGGCTGAGTGTCCTAGGCAGTGCCGAGTGTGTGGATTGAGAGCTCATTTTATTTTTAAGACTATGTATACAGACGGAAAAAAAGAATGTACACAAGTTGGAAAAGAAAAGCTAAAAATGGTACAGGCGGTTACCTTGCGTTTAACTCTGGAAACTCTGAAAACTGCTACAGACGGTGACCGGGTATTGCAAGGTTAGCACACGGAAATCTTGAGAATTTGCGGAATCAGAGAATCTCTCTAAAAAATCTCTCTTTCTCTCTCTAGAAAGTCAAATGAAAATGAAGTGAGAGAAGGGGGGGTAAACTTCTATTTATAGAAGGTGAAAACGGGGGCATCCCGTTTGAATTTTAAATTTTACTAGCCGTTGTAACTGTTCACCTTTGATAGGTGGACACGTGTCACAGGTCCCACGTGACATCCACGTGACCCCTGTGAGGGGCAAATGTTTAGGGTAAAAATTACCCTAGACAGGTGTCCTAATAAGAGAAGGCCACGTGTCAAGACCAGGCTGACCCAAGTGGTCCCCCAGCCATTTGACACGTGGCTCCTTCAGATAGATTCTGAAATGGCGGCCTTCAAGGGCCCAAATCCCAAGAAAACGCCGTAATTCGGCGCAGCCCACTAAAATCTAGGTCAAGTGACCTAGATAGGGGCACACCTACCAATGACCCTATAAATAGGGAGATATTTCCCCATTTTGGGGACACATTCAATCATTTATTACACCTACTTTCTCTCTCATCAGAGAAACACCTGAGCTTGGAATCCAAGCAGATCCCCACCTAAATTTCCGCACTCTTTATTCTCTTTCAAGTTACTAACTTGATCTTCGGAGGCGGAGCTCCCACTACCCGGAGTCTCCGTTGTTTTTGCAGGTACAGTCAGCCGGACCAATCTTTGTGACGTAACTCTCCCGAGGGACAAAAACACCCAAAACAGCTAGCATTGACAATGTTATTGAATTGTTGGAGAAAAGTGTTGCTACTAAGCCTACGAAAAGATATTCGAATGTAGATTAAACTCTAACTAAAATGGGAGTTGATGTGGCACGAGGTCGAGAATACTACATTCGTGCAATAAAATACTTGGAAGATGAGGGGGTTGCCAATATGTTCTTAGCACTTGAGGATGACGAATACAGGTGGTGGTACTTAGAAGGGACTTTCCCTAAAAACTGAGGAAGTTAAACTACGTGTGAATTAAATTTGATTGAACTCTTTGTAATTTTGTTTTGTTTGAAATATGTGTGTTTTTATTTCAGTTGAACTTTGTGTTGTCTTTTAGTTCGGTGAACTAGTTGTGTTGTTTTAATATGGTTTAAATTTGGTTTGTCGAAACTTAAAAGTATCGTTGAATGTTTTATTTAGGATTAATTACATGGACATCTTGTTTATCATTATTTTGTTTTGTTTAATGTAGAATGGGAGATGAAAACATTGGACATGCATGCATGATTCTTGCATTACAAGAACTTCGCGATTCACTAGAAGACAATCTTGATTCAGCGACAATCCCACTGACAAGGCAACCAAGGAGAGAACCGGGGGGGGGGGGAAGTGGAGCTGAATTTATACATAGGTTGTTAATAGAAACTCCGACGGAATGTCAAATTCAATTAAGATTTGATCGAAACATGTTTGTTCAACAAGTGAACTTGATGATTGAAAGAGGTCTACTACATGACGATAAATATGTGAAAGTAGCGAACAAGTAGGTATATGTCTATATATTATAGCAAAAGGACTTTCATATCGTTATACTTCTGACAAATTTAAGCATTCTATTTCTACAATAAGAAAGTATTATAACGAAGTGTTGGAAGCGTTGGTTAGTTTGTCCTTCGATATCATTAGACCACATCGTAACTTATTGGAGCCTTGGAGGTGCCTCCAGAGGTAGCTAATTGTACAAGATATTTGCCTTATTTCAAGGTATAACTTCATTATTTACATTGGCTTGTTTACGTTTCAATGTAGAAAGTGTAGATGTTTATTATAAAATTAATTATAAATGTCATTATTTGCCAGGATGCTATTGGAGCTTTGGATGGAACTCCTTATCAATGTCATTGTAAGTGATACCAATGGTGTGTCATTTCGTGATCGGCATGGAAAAAAAGTTGGAACGTATTGGCTTGTTGTTCGTTTGACATAATTTACACATTTATTAATGTCGGTTGGGAAGGAAGTGTTCATACCATGGTGTGGAAAGACAGTTTGGGCGATCCAAAATTTAATTTTCCCTATCCACCTCCGAGTAGACTCTAATTCTTCAATTACGTATTAAATTTATATTTTTATTTATTTTGTGTAAAATATTCTAAAGTCTATATATTTCAGGAAAATATAATTTGGAGGACTCGGCATATCCAAATAGTCTTGGATATATGATGTCGTACATCGGGGGAGTAAGAGTACATATACTTGATTTTAGAACATTTTAATAAGCTACATTCACCTTTAAGAATGAAGGTGGAATGTTCGTTTGGACAGTTGAAAAAAGGGTGGAGGGTATTACATAACATGCCACAAGCGTCACAAAAGAGTCAAATGTCAATCATTGCAGCCACTTTCACACTACATAATTTTATTCGGATGCATAAGCTTGGCATACCAATCATTCAACATCATGCGAATATAGGAGTAGAAGATTCAACTATGTATGCACAATGGCGCAAAGATAGTATGGCTAAAGTGCGACATCGTATAACACTCCGAATTTGGAGGGCTAATCGATCGGAAAGCGACCAATGAAGGTGATAACAACGAAGATCAAAGCGACAATGAAGATGGTGAAAATGACGATCATATGGAAGTAGATGGTTAATTCACCACAATGTTAAACTTTTATCTAATTATGTTCCTATTTTGATATGCAGTTGTAATAATTTGAAGATGTTAAACTATTATCTTTTATCTTTCTACTATTAACGTATGTTAAATATGGTGCACATTTATTTATGTTTTCACTCACCTAAATCAATGGTATGCACTTAATAATAATAATAATTAAAATAATAATAATAATAATAATAATTAAAACATTAATAATAATAATAATTATAACATTAATAATAGTATTAATAATAATGCCGAAATCTACTTTGCTCTACTCTGCTATCTTGAAATCTGATTTGCTCTGCTCTGCTCTGCTGAAATCTAATCTGCTCTGCTGTGCTTTGCCCAGAAGCTCAAAAGAATAGGGCCTCACTCATAGGCAAATAAAAAATGTCATTCTCTCACACACACTTTCTCACTCCTCTTTTCCACTTTTTCTCATGGGCGTTTTATTTAACAATTTATCACACACTCATGGGCTTAAAAACCCCCACACCATTCTCTCTCCTATTTTTCTCTCTAAAACATTACCATCATCACATTATTTTTAATATATGTAGCTTTTTTTTATTTTTTTTTTAATTTTATTTTCTGCTGATTTAGTTCCATGGTCCACGCTACTGTAGCAAATAATAAATTTTGTCATTGCTATGGGCATTTGAGCTTTTCCTCATGGGCATTTTTTTTTAATGCCTATGAGTAGGAAATAGTTTTAAACTTTTTACAATTATTTTTTCCTCATGGGCAAAAAAATGCCCATGAGTGGGAGTTCTCTAAGATTATAGCCAATGGTTGCCCATTTTGGGTGGGCATGAAAAGAGAGAAAAATAAATAAAGCTTAAAAAATAAAAAAGCTGTACTTTTGGTAAGAAATGGTTCATGACCAGGTCATGGCCATGACCATTTGTTGAGTGTGGGAATTTAGTGGCATTTCGCCACTTGTCCAACAAATAGAGGTGATTTAGTTTTTTTTTTTAATTGACAAGGGCTTACATGAGAAATGGAAGGAAAGGAGAATCAATGTTCACAAAATTGGAGGGCAACCAATGTGAGTGTATGGGCATGAGAGTTGGGCATAAATGAGGTGGAAGAGAGAGAAAGTAACAAAAAACATGATGACCGCCATTAGCTTGGGCATCCATTAGTTGTGCTCTAAGGGTTTTTGTGAAGTCAGGAGGTTAGGGGTTCAAAACCCTTACCAACCATTTGATTGTATTTTTTTCAATGTTTTATTGTTTTAGAAGATTAGTATTGATCAATTAAATTTGCTATTGTCATTCATATTTACTTTCAATTAGATTGATTAAGATTTTATTTTAGAAGAAAATTAGATTAATTAAGATAATAATTTTCGATTAGTAATCAACAATAATAGTTATAGTTTTATTCATTTTCACTCTTTTTAAAACATTATTACTACCGTCTTGGTCCCTTTTTTATCATATCCTTTATGTTTTTAATATTGGTCATAACTTTCTTTTTATGCAACTTTTTATTAAAATATAAAGGATCCAATGAGAAGTTTCTTAAAATGAGATGAATGAGAAGGATGAAATGTGCACGAGTTTTTCACTAAATGTGCATTTTTTTCACTAAATGTGCAAAATCGATTTTGAACAAATAAAATATTTGAATTTTTTGGAAATTCCGAAAATATGCACATTATGTTCAAAATTCAGTTTAAAATGATGTTTGTGACACAAATTATGATGTTTGTGACACAAATTATAACGTTAATAACCAATCCATGGTATTAAATGATGTTTGGGTCAATTTTTTTGCACATTCAGTTTAAAAAATATGAACATTCCGTACAAAAATTATGCACATAAAATTCTTCTCATCTTCTCATTTTAAGGAACTTCTCATTTATATATAGGACCAAGTTATAATGAGAACTAACCGAATAATAGGAATTGAGAACTAATCTGAACCGTTAGATCTAACTTAAATTCGCGCACGATGAGCGGTTGTGATTATTTTAAACAATTAGATGAATTTCACAAAAAATCAATCGTGATTTTCTCTCTCTTCAACCTCACTGACACCATTTCAACTCTCATGAAGCATTTTCTCTCTCCTCACTCCATTTTCGCTAAAAATCGCCATTGATAACTACTCTTCTACTCAAAAACTGTCATAAGAGTACCCTTAACCATGAATGGAAGAAATTATTTGTGTTACTGTTTACATAAAATAATAATAAAAAAAATTAAAGATTGGTGAACAGTGCTATGAACAAATACAAACCGTTTGGAAAAGCAAACCAACTGTGAAAAATTATTTGTGTCACAAACAATTGGTTTTGGTCATTTTTTACACAAAAACCTCACGTAGATGTAAGAAATTTAAAAAAAAAATCAAAAAGGGGAATTTGTGTCACAAACATAACGTTACAATTTTTGTAACGTTAATAACTTTTAACATATAATTTAAAAAAAAATACCAACGGTCATATTTTTTCATTCTCTATAAATAGACACCCATATTGATATAGTTTCGACAACCTCAAAAACTACCTCTTTTTAAAACCATAGTTTGTATCTTAATCTAATTTCTTCACAAAACTAGCCAGAAAATTACAAATTATGGATCCAAACCCTAATTATGCTTTTAATAATCCAAAACCTCAAATAAAGCGTAAATCCAAAAAAAAATCCACAACAAAATCCACCCAATTATAGAATACATCAAGAAAATTGGGTTCAAACCCCCCCTAATCACCCACAAAATTCTCCACAAGTAATCCCTCAAAGTTTCACCATGAATTTTGAGGGAAATTGTCAAAATTACCCACCAAGCTTCAACTACGCTCAACCTAGTCAATCAAACTTCTCAACTGAACCGATTAACCAACAAAATTATGGTGAATATGGTTTAGGAAGTGGTTATTCTCATCAGTTAACACCCGGAGGAGGCGGGAGCACAGACGAAAATTATGCACTTGATGACGATGAAGAAGACGATGATGAGGAGGAGGAATTGGATGTTCCATGCACCCAAATGAACTTCACCGAACTCCTAACACAGCCAACCTTCCAATCTGCACCTCATCCCAATCCTAAACCCACTGAAGAGCCCGATAAAACAATTTGGGATGATGCAGAGACAACTGCTTTAATCTCTGCGTACATGAACACAACCAACGATCGAATTACTGGAACAAATCAAAGATCAAATGTATTTTGGCAGATGGTTCTAGCGTCCTACGAAGATGCAAGAAAAGCCAACCCGGAGGAGATCGCCATCAGAACTGTTGGTAGTCTGAAGGGACGGTGGTTAAGAATTGCTCCAGCAGTTGTCAAGTGGTGTGGTAGCATCGACAAGGCAAGGATGCGTAGTGGACAAAATGCTGATGATGTGATTGCTGAGGCCCACAAGATCCATAAGAACTCATATGGGAAGTTCCAGTTCTATAAAGAGTGGCTCCAACTTAAGAAGTGGGATAGATATCGTTCTATTCTTGAGCAAAAAGTTCATGTGTCAGGACGTGGTCGTCCATCAAAGAAGCCTGCGACGATTAATACCACGGAGAGCGGTAGCAGCGGAAAGAGATCAAGGGATGAAGATGGTGGATCAACACCAAATACACCAACAAGTGGAGATGTTTTTACTAATGAGTTTGTACCACGTCCTGATGGTTAGAAGAAGGCTAAGTCGAGGTTGAAGGGCAAGGAAGTAACAACTCAAGCACTTGATACTTTCGAATCATTTGGTGACAAACTTAAATTGTACGGCAAAATGAGGGATAAGGCCGTTGATAGAGATTTGGAAAGGCTCGAGTTGGAGAAGAAGAAAGAAGCTAGAAAACAAAAGGAAATTGAGCTGGAGGAAAGAAACATTCAGATGCAACAATATAAAATGAATTGGGACATGCTCCAACAATTTCTTGCCAAAGAAGTTCGTGCCCCGTGGGAAGATCAGATGATCATCGAACTACAAGAATACCTCAGCAAATTTAGGGCATTTTAATGTTATGTTATGGAATAGGTTGCATTAGGGTTGTGCACCGGTCCAAAATCGGACCGGAATGGACCAGAACCCGGAATTGAATTTTTTTGGGGACCGGGACCGGACCGTAATCAACCGGTTCGGGTTCCAGTCCAGACCTGTTTATTTTGGTCCGGTTCGGTTTTGGACCGGAATGGACCGGTTACATTATTTTTTTTATTTTTTTTTTCATTTTAGTAACTTAAATATATACATACATTTTTAACGTCTTGTTTTTGTTTGCGTGCTTTCCTATTTTGCGCCTAGAATATATAAATTACAAGTTTTGTACCTAAATTTTTTAGAAATTTAAACATAAAATTTAAAATTTTCACCCAAAAATTACAAAAATACACATTCCGGTCCAGACCGAAATCTTCCGATTTTTACCCGGACCGGATCGGAAACCCGGAATCCCCAAATTGTGAGGACCGAAGACTGGACCGAAATCAACCGGTCCGGGCCGATCCGGTCCCGGTCGGTTTTCTGGTCCAGGTCCATTTCTGCACACCCCTAGGTTGCATTGTGCTAGTGTTGTTTTAAGTTGTTTTCCCTTCAATGTATTCAGTTTCAAGTTGGGTTAGTTGTGTTATGTTTAGTTTATGTGTTTGTCCTTCCAATCGGTATTGTATGTGTAATGAATAGTATTGCAACCATGTAATAAAATTTTAAATATTTTGTCGTTTTATGCGTGAAACTTTGTTCACGTGATTTGTTAAGTCATTTTCAATAGGTACATTTCAGAATCCACTTGATTTGACGACTCTATTTGAATATTTTTTCAGAGTCTATTAATACTTTTCAGAGTCAAAGTAAATACTTTTCAGAATCCATTTATTACATGTAATGGTCTTCCATGTGATTACTTTTCAGAATTCATTGAGTTGTCAAATCTACATAAAATTTTATTTAATTTTCATGTGATGCACTTGTGCATTCATATCATTGATCATTTTTTTTATATAAGATCCAAACTACGCCTGCGAAAGTGCAACCTTTCTTCATTAAAACCATAATTTAATTATGAAACTAACAACTTTTACTCCTTCATATAACACAAGAAGAAAATGGATTCCTACAAAATTAATATAAGCTCCACTGATAGCTCAGATGAGGATAGAAGGGAAGCATTAGCTCGAGAAGAGAGGGAAATAGATGACATGATTGACACAGTCACCTCCACTTACCTCCCAATCCTAGCCTCGATGGCAACACCTCCACTACGGCGCTAGCGCAAATCTGTTCCTCGAGGTGATAGACGACGTGAAGAAGGTCATGTGCGGTTGTACAATGATTACTTTGCAGAAGTTCCAGTCTACCCAAGTGACCTTTTCCGACGTAGATTCCGAATGCACAAGCATATCTTTGAACGTGTTATGTATGCAGTAACAGAAAATGATACATGGTTCCAACAAAAGAGAGATGCTACTGGCCGTCTAGGCTTGTCTCCACTACAAAAGTGCACTGCAGCAATTCGGCAGCTGTCTTACGGTTTAGCCGCCGACGCTTGTGACGAGTACATAAGAATAAGCGAAAGTATTGTGAAGTTGGCATTAGAAAAGTTTACCGAAGGTGTCATCAACCAATTCGGTGATCAGTACTTGAGACGACCAAATAGTCATGATATGGAAAGGCTGCTACGAATAGGAGAGAAGCGTGGATTTCCAGGCATGATCGGAAGCATTGATTGTATGTATTGGGAGTGGAAAAATTGTCTGACGGCATGGAAAGGACAATATCAAGGCAGAAAAGGGGTAGCCACTCTTATATTAGAGGTTGTTGCTGATCGAGACTTGTGGATTTGGCATTCTTTCTCAGGATGCCGGGTTCTTACAATGACTTAAATGTGCTACACCGATCTCCTGTATTTGAGGATGTGTTAGAGGAGCGTACACCTCCTGTGAGCTTTGTTGTTAATGGTCATCAATACAACAAGGGATATTATCTTACTGACGGTATTTATCCCAAGTTGGATACTTTTGTGAAGTCTATCACTAGTCCATAGACTCAGAAACATAAATTGTTTGCACAACATCAAGAAGCAGCGAGGAAAGATGTTGAGCGAGCTTTTGGAGTTCTACAATCTCGATTCGCTATAATTAGAAAACCATCTCTTGCTTGGGATGTTCAAATACTTCACAAAATTATGTTATCGTGCATCATATTGCACAACATGATCGTTGAAGATGAACGAGATACATATTTGAACAACTCTGACACGTTTCACTTCATTGACAACCAAAGTGGTTATAACGAGGATGCCTTCGAGTATCGTAATGAGCGTGTGGTAGACATCAATATATATTTGCAACGAAGAACAAAGATCGAAGATCAACAAGCTCACTTGCAATTAAAACACGATTTGGTTGAGTACATTTGGAAGAAATTTAGGCGTAACGAGAACAATAACAATTAGATTTCAATTAAGTTGTTAAGTATGTGTTATGTCTAATGCACTATGGTTGTTTTTTTTTTCAAATTTTCTATTAATAAAAAATTTGTATTTTTAATTAACGAAGTAATTAATAACACTAATTCCCCTCAAAAAAAAAAAAAAAAAACACTAATTATGCTAATCGCAGACAATTAACAACGCTAATTATGATAATTTTAGCTAATTTTGCACGCAAATAATGCTAATTGTAATTTCCTAATACTAAAACGTAACTAATTACGGTAATAACAATAAATTACATAACAAATGAGATTACTATATTGTTAATTATGTATGTCTTTTAATTTTTAGTAAAAAGATAAATTGAGGTGGGGTAGGTGAATAGTAACATGAACAATTATTTATTGGTTTATGGTTAAGAGGAGGATATTGGAAATTATTTGTTTGGTTTATGTATATGAGAGAGAAAGTATTTTTTTATATGAATAGTAACATGAACAATTTTTTATATATTATGAATAAGGGTGCTCTAAATTCTCTTTCTCGTTTGTTAATTTCTTCTGGTGATGAATTTACTCATTGATTTTCGCTCGTTTTGAAAGAAATCACTCGATGAAAGGTCGAAAAACTAGGTATAATTTCAAATTTTTAATTTATGTGAAATTTTTACTGTTGTGATAATCTTTGAGGATTATAGAGTTTGAACTGTTTTTAAAATTTGATTTATCACAAAATTGTACTTGACGACGTTTAATTTTATATTTTCAGCTATATAATTTTGGACTTCATCCGATTTCTCAAGTGCAATATCTTCGGCAACAATGAATCCATCATTAATCTGCAATATCAAGCTCAAAGCTAGGTATTATTAGCATTTTATAAGTTTGATATTAGTTTTTAGCTAAACAGTTGAAGTAATTAACAATTCCTTGCAAATTAATTTTGTATGATTATTCAATTATTATTGTTACTGATTTTTGTGTAAATTAATGAATTATGAGGAGTATTTGTGAGATGTTTGTGCTGGAATTTGACTTTTTTTTTTTATTACTTTTTTAATTGAATTTTGGATATTGATTATGTAGAGAGATGATTAATTGATTACTTATCTACTATAAATGGGTTTATCCTTACAAAAGTAGATACAAAATAAATTAAAGTAAATCAAAAATTTACTAAGAGTAAATAGAAATGTAATTTACCTTTTCTACTTCCGAAATCAAGAAATTACTATGAATGCTTATGATATAAGATTCAAAACCTTCTATTATATCTTATAATCCTTGGACAAGTGAGCTTGACTTTCTAAGTAATAAAAGTAGATACAAAATAAGTTAAAGTAAATCAAATATGAGCTTGAACTCCCATTCGACCTGATGCTGCTGCTCTCCAAGGGCCTCCCTTATTAGCTTTGGTGTTTTCTATTTTCAGTGCTTTATTGCTTTTCTTCTAGTCTAGTTGTTTTGAATGCTTTACATCTGGGTGACTGCATGATTGCTTATTTTATCCACTAGCACAATTTTGGGTCACTACTATATGAACTACTCTATGTGTTTTTTTACCCTATAATGTTATATAAGGTCGGTTTCTTTGTTAAAAAAATGAGTTTGAGTTTGAAGCTCTACAATCAATGATGCCTTTGTACACTCTATATCATCCTATTAATAATGATCCAATAGTTTTTAGATATATAAAGGAGGTGTTGCACTTCTGCAGGAAGACCATTTTGCCTCAATAATACTTTATTTTCTATGTTGATAAGGTTGGGTTTTGTTTGATTTTTGCTGCATTAATAATTTGATAATGATGCAAGCAAAGTTTTTCATTTGTTGATTGTTCCTATAAGTTTTAATTGCACATTGATTTTGATGGCAGGTGATGCATCTGCTTTTTTTTTTTTGTCTTGTGGTATTCTTGTTTTTCTTCTACTTTATTAACATTGTTCTCATACAATAAAAGCTCTACTTTATCAACATTGTTCTCATCCGATTAAAGCTCTACTTTATCAGCGTTGTTCTCATATGAGGGGAATCACATCAGTTTTTTTTTTTTTTTTTTTTTTTTTTTTTTTTTTTTTTTTTTTTTTTTTTTTTTTAATCACAGGAAAAGTAAATAAAAAAGAATATAAAGTAAATAAGAAAAGATTTTAAAATAAACCTATTAGCTCAAGTGGTAGAGCACTATGCATATGCATAGAGGTGTAAGTTTGATTCCTACATTGGTTATCTCTAAAAGTAAATATAAATCAATTTGAAGTAAATCAAAATAACTAAAAAGTAACTCATATTAGCTCTAAGGTGTATGAATAAATATTTGGATTTTAGTGATTAGTGACTATGACAACTTTGTTATTGCATTCATTAACTTTCATATCCTGAGTCAAATTATTAGATAGAAGTATATTGAGCTCTAGCGTTAAAGTCTTCATGTTAAAAGTAAATAAAATAATACCAAAATTAAATAAAAAATTTCCAATAGTTAGATTTTCGATTATGCTTTAGATTGTTACTAGGTGTACTAAAACTTATTAGCTCAAGTGGTAGAGCACTATGCAAATGCATAGGGGATGTAGGTTCAATTCCTACATAGGTTGTCTCTAAAACTAAATGAAAAACGCTCAAAGTAAATTAAACAACATTGAAGTAAATGAAAAACACTCAAAAGTAAATAAAAAACACTCAAAAGTAAATAAATCAAAAATAGATAAGGTGAACTGGAATTGCAGGAACTAGTTTCGTCTAAAAAATCTGCCTATGCTTATAAATTAGATGAGGTTAATAGTAACATTGAGACAGAAAAGAAGAAAGCTACTAGAGATAGAAAATGTGGTGATCTTGAGATTTCTATTAAGGTAGAACATTAAATGTTAGCAGAAGCCAAAATTAAAATGTCAGAGGAAAAGTGTAGTGCTGACAACACCTATTTGAGGGGCTACTATGTCGCTTAGATTGATTAAGATTTTAAAGAGGGAGCTGAATAAGGTGAATTATATGCTTGGGGGCGTTAAGACTGGAAGGAATACAGATTGCTACAGAGAAAGTGCACGCACATCTGCATAAGTTAAAATCAGAAGAACAGGTGATAATATATTTCAAGAGCTAGTAAATTCTAGACAACAGGATTGGATATGGAACATGAGTTAAATAAAGTGAAATTGGGGAATGGAACCTTATTTATGGCTCCTCTCTTTGCTGTAAGTTGAAATAACCAAAAAGTAAATCAAGTTAGCTTTAAGGAGTGCAAAAAATTAATTTCTTTTGGAAGTATTTTATCATCATTTAACCCGAAAAATTCAAAAAAAAATATTATCTTTTTGAAATCACAATACCATGATTGATAACGGGACCCAGCTTCAGCTCTATTATTTACACTCAAAAGTAAAATAAAAATAACATTAAGTAGATCAATATCTCAAAAGTAAATAGAAAAAGTGAAAAGTATATAATAAATAAACCTACGTGGGATTTGAACCCACATCTTTTGTGCATTTGCACAATGCTCTACCTATTGAGCTAGTAGGCTAGTGTATATTAAAATTCAAGTAAAGAAAAATAACTCAAAAGTAAATAAAAATAACTCAGAAGTAAAGCTGACAAAGGACAGAACTTACTATGGCTCAGTAATCTGTATCAGGGTCAAATAGGATCCCATCATGTGAAGTTATTGCATTAGAATTTCCCCTAAAGGTTCATTTAGAGAAAAACAAGTAGAAAGCAGAGAAAAGATTGTATTTCTGTACAATCAGTATTTAAAGAATCCTAACTGTAATTATTTGAAGACAATTGCTTGAACAAACGACAAGACAGCCAAAAAAGAATTAGTGTTCAAAGAGAGCTTTCCAAAAAAACACAAATTAAATCAAACACTCGAAATCTAAGTTTCACACTTTCACTCTTCTTAATGAATCTGATATTAATCAAACCTCCACTGTTAATACTTTCATAATTGAGCTAATAGGCTAGTGCATATAAAACATTTGTAGTAAATAAAATTTCAAAAGTAAACCAAACCATCTAAAAGGTAAATAAAGTAATCTATAAAGAATATGTACTCTCACTTAGAGGGGTTTAAGATAGTTCTTAGTTGCTCAGGTAGCTAAGTTGTTCAAAGGCCTCAAACATTAGTTTATAGATCAAAATATTTCCCTATAGTAATCCCAAAAGTAAGAAAATTTTTACAATAATAAAAAGTTGCTCAAAAGTAAATGAAAAATTATCAAAAGTAAAGCATAAAATTTACAAGTATAAGAATTACACGAAGGGAATCAGATGCTTTATCACCTCGTATTGACATCGAAAATCAAGTACACATCAATTACATACAAAGCAAATATATAATTGACTGATTTAACCGTAGACATGGAAAATGAAAAAGAATCATTAATCAATAGAACAACTATTCTCTACCCCAACTCCACCATGTAATGTAGTGTTTCTCATTACAAGTTGTTGCATACTCTCTCATTATGAGTATATATATGACATCAAACAACAATACCCAGAATTCTAAAGCATAACCATTCAAAAAGACCAAATAATTTAGAGGAATCAACCAAAATAAAAATAAAACTCTGATTCACTAAAATAAAGACCTACCTTAGTCGAACATCTGATTCATATAGATAAAAAATACCTCAGTTGAACAGATAAGAAAAGTAACCTCAAATCATACAAAAATCAAATAAATTATTGATACAAAAATCAGTAATGCTGTGTGTAATTGAAACTCCCAGACCTTGTCTCAATTGTCAATAGGAATTATACTTTAGTGGTTGTTGTTGTACCCATTTAAATAAATCTGAAAGTTGATCAGTTCTTGTTTATAGAGTGATGGTCTACAATTAACTGCAGTAGTGTGGTTTGGAAAGAAGAAATAGTTTTGTACTGTATAAACCATTTCTTTCTTTCTAAACCTTGGTTGCTTTGATATCCTACCATAACAATGTCATTCAAACTTACTGCTAAAAAAACATTATGTAAATATGATCTTTATTTAGAAGAAATGCATACATATATCTCTAACATAAGAAGAAAATCAGTAAAGTTCAATAATCAGTAAAGGTTTTTAATTAAAATTAAATAGAATAATTAAAAAAAAAAAAAGTAAATAAAACCCCAAAAAGCTTCATAAACAAGATATCTTTGAAAGCCAGTGATGCAAAATCCCCCAAGTGGCCAAGTTTAACAAAATCAAATCCTGGAATTCACTCAAAAACTCAAGGAAAACAACTAAAATACCTTATAAACACATAATACTGATGAAGAAAATAGAGCCAAAAACTCACCTTAAAGTAATGAACACAAGATTCAATCGACATGGAAGACACTAATTGAATCATAAACCTTAAATTAAAAA
Organism: Chenopodium album; assembly: GCF_948465745.1. Taxonomy (NCBI): domain Eukaryota; kingdom Viridiplantae; phylum Streptophyta; class Magnoliopsida; order Caryophyllales; family Amaranthaceae; genus Chenopodium; species Chenopodium album. The sequence goes on along the minus strand of NC_137846.1, from coordinate 21,908,345 downwards.
AAAAAAACACTAAGTGATGAATAAAAACGCAACCCCTAAGTGAAAAAACAGCAAAGAAAAAAAATGCAAATCCTTAATATATCAATCGAAATCACAAATACACAAATAAATAACTTGGAAAACCCTAAATTTTGCAATTAAAATCACAAAAAACTTGTTACAAAATCGAATAAAATCAAAGAAAATAATGATAACGAAAATCAAATCAGAACAACTTACCAGCCCATAAATTTGCTAGAGCAATGAGAAAATATGAGAAGTTAGGAATTTGAGAAGTGAGGATGTTCGAAGATCAAAATAATCGCAAGAGAGAGAATTTGCAGGAGGAGAGAGAAAACGAAATGAAGAGAGAAAAAGTGAAAAGAGAAGAAGGGAAAATTTAGGGTAGTCATTCAAAATATACAATGACCATTTTACCCTTAATGAAGCGGGTAAGATGACAACCGTTAGATTGAGCCGATCAACGTTCCAGAGCAGTTCTCAGTTCCTATTATTCGAGCTAGTTCGCACATGATCTTATTTTTATAATATATATTATATATATATACTAGTTTTGTGCCCCGTGCGATGTCCGGGTTATTTATTGAATTTTAAGATAAATTTTTAATCTATATATCAAATTTTAAAATATATAATTGATACAAAATTAGATAGGAGTTGATGTGCTTTTGTGACGATTTGCTATCTAGTAGGCATATAATGATTAATAATAATGTTGGTGGAAATGTTCGATTTAATACATTAAAAAAAAATTAGCAAAAAATAAAGTAAATAAGAAAATAAATGTTCAAAGCCTGTTGTGTTAATCCAAACCCAAAACTTTGGGCAAGAGTTGAACTTTTCTTGACTTGTATCCTAAAGTGACCCAATCTATCCAAATAAATTCTAAACAAACTTTTTTTTTTATTTTTTTTTTAAATCTTATGAAGTCTATTTAAATCTATCCTACGTGGCACGACACTTGGCGAAAAGTTGAAACGCCTTTTATCAAAAATAAAACTCTAAACTAACAATTTTATCCTAAAATTCTATCCAAATAAATTCTAAATTAACTTTTTTTTTAATCTTATGAATTCTATTTAAATCTATCCTACGTGGTGCAACACTTAGCGAAAAGTTGAAACGCCAAGTGTCGCTGCCTCGTGACCTGGCTAAAAGTTTAGCTTTTTATACGACAATATAATGCATTACATATACGGAGTATATCTAAAATTACTCATTTATACTTATACAATTTTTTTAATTGTTTAATGCACCCCTGATTAGAAATCTTGGATCCGCCACTGAATATTAATTAATTATATATATATATATATATATATATATATATATATATATATATATATATATATATATATATATATATATATATATATATATATATATATATAGAATATCGTCGTCATCAACCTTTATATATAACCTGATTTTAAAAATAAAATATACACAATTAGATGATAATTAATAAAAATATATGTAGAATTAATAAATGATGTTGATGAAGATTAAGGGTCAAATTCAAAAAAATATAAGAATAAAATTCAAATAACGTGGAAACTGAAACACATATACGAATAAGAACAAGGACGACTTCAAAATATTTATGGGATAAAAGAAAATAACACAATGATAAAACAAATAAAACCTAAAAGTATATAAAGGAGCAAATTAATATGAGCATAGACGAACATATTATTCAAGCAAAAGAACATACTTTGTATTATTGAAACTAAAATAACAATTTTTATCTAAATATATTACCTAACCTAGTTATAATGTGAAGAGCATATAATTCATACCCAAAGAACATAATGATTAAACTCAAAGAACATATTATACTTGCATTCTTTGCAAATGTTTGTAATGTTCATTTTTTTGCCCCAAATTTTAATACACATGCGTAATGTTCTTCCGGGTGCACCATTCATAGGAGGACTTTATCCAGTCTCGTGTCAACTAAAACTATCACTCAACTTTTAGCAAAACCATAATGTATCTTCAATTTTATAGTCTACTTTAACAACATGACATTTAGACACAATCATAGTTAAACTAATCATTGATGAAAGATAGTGTTCCACTCATGTCTAAGGACTCCACTAACGCAATCACATAGTTATTGCTTGAGCTTGGATGAATCACATTTATATAGGATTTATAGGCACATTAATGTTACTTTTAAAGTTGCTTTAAGGTCTTTTAGGTCATATTTACATAAATCGTCTATTGTTCTCTATTATGCTTCTTTTGTGTATTTCTTAATATTTCAAGTGATTTCATAATCATTTTGGATGTTTTAGAAGCGTTTAGAGTTGATTTGAATTATATTTGGACAGAAAGGCGATGGATCGAGTTTGTTGATGGAAGAGTTTATGTTCGTAGATATTAATCTTGAGGAAATTTCGAATGAATGAAAATAGCATCCACGAGAGTTGCTATGGGCCTTTCGAAAATGAATAAGAGTTAGAAACGAAGCAAAACGATAGTTTGTGATGTGGCAAAACAGGCCTTTGTTCACTCGCTGATCTTTTGATCATATCTTGAGTTCTACATATATAATTAAAGTTATAAGCCCATGAAGTTGATGTTGCGCCTGCAGTGCAAAGTAGCAAGTGAGCAAGAGCTCGCGAGCCAGTTCGCATAGGCCGCAAGCCCAGAGCTATAGCTCATTACCATTGAAGCCCATGGCAGTCTGATCGGGTCCCTAGGTGTCGTGGGTCTGGGAACCTAGTCAAATTATACCCTAACCTTTATGCTAATGCTCGTTTGGTTCACATGGGAATTAATATTCCATGGGAATTTATACTTCATGGGAAATTTTTTCCCTCATGATTTTCCTAGGCTTTAAGCTAAATTGTTATTGCATTTCCTAGGAAATTCAACTCACCAAGGGGGGAGTTGGTGACTAATTTCCCATGAGTGTTGGGAATTTGCATTTCCCTTGGAATTGTTATTTCCCATGTTTAGCTTATTTCCCTCCAACCAAACACACCTTCATTTCAATACTTCCCAGGAAATTCCATTTCCAAGGAAATTATCTTCCAACCAAACAACACCTAAAGTGTAGTATAGTGGAGTAGGGATTGTATCCATACGGAAGTAGGTGAAGTGAATTTGCTTATTGATGGTCTATGTTCTAGGATTGTATTCACATGGGAGTAGGTGAAATGAGTTTGCTTAATGCATGTCACTTATCATATTCCCAAGCTAGCTTTAGCTCTTCGAATTGAAGCCCACAACAGTAGCACAACAACATCATACAAGGAGCATTGTTGCGTCATGTTTTTGGCCTGTTGCTCGATTCCATCAAGCGTGGCATGTGCCACGTCATCTTCTATCATCCAATAATACTACAAATGATGTACTTTATATATTTCTTTTCTTTAATTATTTTTAGATTAAATTTAAGAAATCATAAATACTCGTTCAAGGAGATTTATTTTCTTCTTATGCCTTTTATTATTGATTTAAGTTCGTTTACTGATTCTATCTAGCCATATTTTCTCTTGGAAAATTCCATTGACGATTCCTCCATATAGATTACTCTTGAGTTTATCACATTAATTCATAGAGGTATTTTATTTCATTTTTAGTTATGCTTTCTTTATTAGACTAGCTTAGTTTGAATGGTCGTGGATCGATTAGGATTTGATTTTGTATTACCAATTTAAAGTTTACATGTTCTTATTACCAAACACCTATAAAATTGACTTTTGGTACCTAAAAAATGGGCATGTTGACTTTTGATACCCATCTAAAATTTTATTTTATTTTAATACTTATCAAAGTTACAAAATATAGATTTTGGTACCACTTAACAAAATCCGTTAGGATTCCGTTAAGTGGGGCCCATTATCTAATTAATTAATGATTTAATTTATTTTTTTTCAAAAAAAAAACTTAAAAACAAAAACCAGCCACTTCTACCCCTCCACCCTCTCCGTCAGCCACCCTTCTCCCTCCACATGTCGGCTACCGATGCCCTAACGTTCCTTCGGTGCCGGCCCTGGCGCTGGAGACCCCACCCCTTCCCTTTCTCTCCTCCAATCTCAGTCGCAATCCCTGTTTTCCCCATTCCTCGAAACCCTAGCGCACACCACAAGATCCCTTCCCTCCCTCCCATAAACCTCGAATCGCTCCTCCCCCCACCCTAAAACCCTAGCGGCTAGGGTTTTCGATGGTGGGAGATGAGTGTTTGGGGTTTTTCCTCCCTTTCCCTCTTTCAATCTCAGTTGCAACCCTTGTTTTCTCCCTTCCCCGAAACCCTAGCGCACACCAGGGAAACCCTTTCCTCCCTTCCATAAACCCCGAATTGCTCCTTCCACCCCAAAACCTTAAAGGCTAGGGTTTTCAATGGTGGGGGATGAGTGTTTGGGGTTTTACGTGAGTTAGGGAGGTGAATTAGGAAGTTTCGAGTGGTGGTGGTGGCAGCTGGAGTGTGCAGAAATGTTGGCCGACTGAATTGGGCTGCGTGGTGCTGTAGTAGTGCTGGGCTTCGGCCTGGTTGCCGCAACGGTTGGCCGGTAGTGGCCTAGTTGCTGCAACGGCTGGCCAATCTCTATTTTTTTTAAAAAAAATAAAACTAGGTGGTTTTTGGGGTAATTGGCAGTGTATGTAGGTGGCTGAGCAGGAGGAAAGGGTGGCTGGAAGGTGGTAGGACGATGGATGGGCCCCACTAACGGAAACCATAACAAAAGTTTGAAGAAGGTACCAAATGCTATAATTTTAGAATTTTATAGGTATCAAAATAAAAAAATATATAAAAAAAAAAATTAGAAGGGTACCAAAAGTCAACATGCCCCATTTTTGAGGTACCAAAAGTCAATTTTTCCTTTATATATTAGTATTTAATTTTGCTAATTATCTAATTAGATATATCACACCCCAATGAATTTGCTCACCCTTAAAAATCAATATAAAATTACCTCATCCTAAAATAATTTGTTAATTTAACCCCTAAATAATTTACTCACCTCTAAAGAATTTGCTCACCACTAATTTGCTCACCCTTAAAATTCATATACATTTACCCCTAGTCATAAAGAAATTATCGCATTAGTTAACTTATTATACTTTATATATTGTCGTCGTTAGAGCTATAATATCGATGCAATAGACAAGTTTAAATCAGTATATATTATATAAAAATATTAGAATTACCGTATTAATCATATGAGCATAAAAAAAACATATGCACTTTAGTAATGATTTGCAAAATAAAAATGTAATCATATGCATAATGCATACTTTTTTTTTTAATGAATTATATTTATTTTGTAAGTCATTAGGAAAATGTACATTAATATATAAATATATATATATATATATATATATATATATATATATATATTTATTTATTTAATTATTTACATGCATAAATTTATTTTAATTAATTAGATGTTAAATTTTAATATTTTGAACTCATTTATCAAAAATACTAGATTTGCCACCGATTAAAAAACAAGTAATAAATTTGTGTAATACAAAATGGGGTTTCTTAATTTCTTATATACACCAAGTTGTAAGGTGAGGATTTTTTTTGCTAATTCTGATGATGGTTTGTTCATTAATACTTTAGGTGTATATAAAATTTTAATTTGAAATAGCTACTCACCTTGTGGTATACTATAGAAGATGAGTAGCTATTTCAAATCATAAATCATGAATGGTCAGATGCTTGAGCCTTTTAATAGACAATGATAATTAAAAAAAATTGTAAATTAAAGGTGCTATATCAAAAGAATTCATTTGCAGTCTTTTACATTACTCTTACGAAAAAACTAGTCGTTTCCCACACCCAATGCGCATTGAATGGGTCAATGGAAATGAAAATGGTATTGTGGCCTAGGGTGTGCACATGGACTGCTAAGAACAAGATACCTAATAAAGAACTTTACTTTTGAATTGTCCTTCAACTCTTAATCACAACGAATACACGTTTGATAATAAAATATTAATGCATCACTTGGATGAGCCAAACATGCTTAAAATAAGATCAAACTTAGGGGTCAATTGAGGTTAATGTTCCAAGTAAGGGTTGGAGAGCTTTGGAAGGCATTAGGGTGTTTTAATTTTATGTAGGAAATTCGAGATGGAAATTGTTTAAAAGTATTTTGTAATTTTTAGAGATATCTTTTATGGTGTGGAACCTCTTTAATTTGTATACAAGATTCCTATAAAGGTCAAAACATTTCGGATAATGTAATGTATAAAACCCTTTAGAAAGATTCCACCTTAGAAGCATGGAGGCCTATATATAGGCATTGAACTCCCATCATTTGTACAAATGAGAAACACTTTGATTCTCAAAGAAATCAAAAAGCTTCGTTCAATATTACACTTAGCTTAATCTTTGGCCAAAATACCACCTTCTTAAAGGCAAAATTGGCCTCAATACTCTAAACTTTGGCTTGGGTGCATCCAGCACCCTGTACTTTTCAAAACACCACAAACTAATGACTTGGGTGCAAAGCGCACCTTTAGTGAGTTTTCTGGCCACCATTCTCGTCGGAGCCTGACAATTTTCTCGGTTTGCGTACCAAAAGATATCCGCAAAGGTTTTGGGGGTCATTTTGATCCTTAATGATCCAAATTGAGCTCGAAATAAGCAAAAAAATAACGTAAATAACTCAATTCAACTTAAAAAACAATGACACACAAATCGAGATATTTTATAACACACTAAACAAATCATGTACGCTATTTTTTTGCTCATTTTGAGCTTAATTTAGGAAATTTAAAGATCAAAATGACCCTCAAAGCCTTTACGGGACATTTTTGGCACGAAAATAGAAAATTTAAAATAATAATAGTAGTAGTAGTAGTAGTAATAATAATAATAATAATAATAATAATAATAATAATAATAATAATAATAATAATAATAATAATAATAATAATAATAAACAATAACAACAATAACAATAATAACAATAATAATAATAATAATAATAATAACAAGAATAATAACAAGAATAACAAGAATAACAAGAAGAATAATAAGAATAATAACAAGAATAACAAGAAGAATAATAAGAATAATAATAATAATAATAATAATAATAATAATAATAATAATAATAATAATAATAATAATAATAATAATAATAATAATAATAATAATAATAATATCCCAGCAGGGGGATCACACTTCGGCCTGGTTACGAACGGTCCCGATATCGGGTTTGGGTCAGATTATGAATGGTAAGACTTACCATTGTGTTCTTTGCTACCGGTTGGGTGTTCCTTTGTTCTCCATTTCAACACCGTGTTCTAGTTGCTCAAGGGTTTTTGATGGGGATAGTTATGGAGATCATGCAGTGTCTTATGCTGGGATGGTGGGTATTAAACATCGGCACAACGTTGTTCTTGACATCCTTGTTGATATTTGTTTTCGGTCTGGGATTTCTACTCGAAAGGAGGTTAACGTTGGGTTGATTGGAGGGAACGACGGGGCTCTTCGACCAGAAGATGTGTTGCTTTATTCCTGGGATAGATGCCTTGATGTATGTGTTGACTTGATGGGGTCTTCACCTTTGACACAATCAGGGTTGTCTAACTTCGTTCCTGGTCGTGTTGTGTCGGCGGCGGCTCAGCGGAAGCGGGACAAGTATGGGGCGCGTTGTAGGGCTATTGGCTATGGTTTTCTTCCTTTCTCCTTTTCTTCGTTGGGGGAATTAGAGAAGGATGCTATTGCGTTGCTGAAGCGGGTTCAGGCATTCACAAAGGCTCAGGATATTGGTGCTCGTGCAGCTGCTCACATCTTCAGCAGGATCGGGTTCGCTATAGCTAGAGGGGTGGGGCCCATATTGTATCTTGGCTCCCCACCAATTTCTTGTAAATTGATTGACTTTGTAGGTTTTTTGATATTTTTATAATAATAATAATAATAATAATAATAATAATAATAATAACTAGAGGAGTGGGGCCCAGATTATATCTCGGTTGCCCACTAATTTTTTGTAGGTTATATGACTTTGTCTATTTTTGAGATATAATAATAATAATAATAATAATAATAATAATAATAATAATAATAATAACAACAACAACAACAATAATAACACAGAGTAATAATATGACTTCAGGCGGCTGCTTCTCTCAGTTAGCGGCTAGCAAGTTGTTTCTGGTCGAATTGGTGGCAATTTTCTCAACCATAATCTGGTCGTATTGAAGCCGATTTGCGGGTATTTCACATCCTTAATCAGGTTGTTTCCGGGCGTGTTTCAGACGAATTGCTCGTTCATAACCCGGCAGATTCCTCGTTTGATTTTCCGGTTATAATTCTCTAGCGTAGGGCTTTGTTTTATGGCGTGTTTTGTGCAGTTTTCCAGGCGTTTTATCAGGCGTTTTTAGGTCGTATTGCAGGCTATTTTCGGTCGCATTGCAGGCTGTTTCAGGGCTGTTTTTTTCTAGTCAGTTTTCAGGCGCAATTGAGGCTGTTTTTGTGTGTTTTGGCTCTGGTTTTGGGTCTGTTTTTGTGCGTTTTGGGTGCATTGCGCAATTTTCTGATTAGTTTTTGGAGTTTTTTGCAGCATAATTTGATTTGTTGTAGTTGGTTGTTTTATCTCGTATCGGCTTTGTTGGTACTAGCAGCTTGGGTAGTTTTTGGTGTTGGTTGTGTAAAGCTATGTCGGCTGCCCGGGTGCAGTTTCATTGCCCCTTTGTGGGTCTTAGTGGTTGTCAAGATGGAAGGGGCAATGGCCTTACTAAAGGTTTCCTTATCAAGCATCTTTCTGATCGTCATTTTTGTATGGGTGCACGGGATATCACACGGCATTCTCTTTCTTCTGATTTGGTTGTTTATAATGAGGCTGAAGTTACTTTTTCGCGTATGGGTATTTGGTTATGTGGGATTTTCTTCAGAACGCATACGCATCGTACTAAGTGTCGTCATAGTGCGAGTGAGTTTGTGTCACCCCCGGATGAAGGTGATGGTATTGTTCGTTTTGTGCTTCATGGTTTCTCCAAGCCGCTAACTCTCTCTTCTTCGGCTCAGCTTGGTCACATGGGTGGCTTGGTGCAAGATCAACATTGTGGTTTTGATGTGGCTCTTCTTGATTGTTTGTTCTCCAAGGGGTTTCGTATTGTGAGGTCTATACCTCCCAAGTGTCATTTGGGGTTTTCTCGGATTCTAAAAGGTGCTCTTGATAAGGTGATCTCTAGGCCTGATGATATTTCTAGTTGGGTCTCTTTGTTGGTGTTACCTCTTTGTACCCTTAAAACCTTTCGCCCGCGTAGCAACTCTGAGTCTAGGTCTTCGGTAAGGCGCCGACATCAAGAAGAGAGTATTTCTCGTGCTATTTGTTCTTGGAGTGCACCAGGTGGTAATTTGCATCTTGTGAGGGATACTTTGGCAGAGGATTCTCCCTCTTTATCGGTGTTGGTGATGAGGACCTTGATTTGGAGGAGTGTAATATCAAGCAATGTCGTAGGAAGATTTGTGATGGCCATTACACTGCTACAGTCCGGGTTCTTTCCTTTTCAGGTGTTGCTCCTTATAATGACGCCACTCTCGCAGATTTACAGTCTAAACACCCTACTTCTTTAGCTCCGTCCTTGCCTGATATACATGTTGATGGCCTTCATCTCGTTACTACTTCTGTTGTTGTTTTGGATCGGATTAAGAGTTTTCCGCGAGGCACAACATATGGTAGGGACGGTTTACGTGCTCAACACCTTATGGATTACTTGAGTGGTGCTGCTGTGGCTGTATCGGATGAGTTAGTTAACTCTATTTTTGGGGTGGTTAATCTATTTTTAGCTGGAATGTGTCCTATGGAACTAGGAGAGTATATTACAAGTTCTCCTCTTACACCTCTTGTCAAGCCCGGTGGTGGTATTCGTCCTATAGCCGTGGGTACTATTTGACAGCGTCTGGTTTCGAAGGTGGGTGCTGTCATGGTTTGCCAGTCTTTAGGTAATTACTTTGATGGTCTTCAATTTAGCGTTGGGATTTCTTCAGGTGGTGAGGCAATTCTTCATGCTGTGAAACGGTTGATTGAGGATCGTGGTTCTGAGGTTGGTCTTTCTATGTTATTGGTTGATTTTCAAAATGCCTTCAATCTTGTTGATCGTACGGTCATGTTACATGAAGTTCGTCGTCGTTGTCCGGGCATTTCGCGATGGGTTGAATTCTGCTATTCAAATCCAGCCAGATTGTATTATGGGGACCAATCCTTATGGTCGTGTCAGGGAGTGCAACAGGGTGATCCCCTTGGTACTCTACTTTTTTCTTTGGTTTTACAGCCCATTGTTTGTAAAATCAGAGATTCTTTTGACTTATGTCTTCAGGTGTGGTATTTGGATGACGGCACTGTTATTAGTGACACTTTGGTGGTGGGGAAGGTTCTGCAGTTGATTATGGAGGAAGGGCCTCGTTTTGGGTTACATCTCAATGTGGAAAAAACTGAAGTTTTCTAGCCTTCTAAGGACCCTCAAAGCAGGCTCGTGGGTGTATTTCCACCTAATATTGCTCGACCTTCTCATGGTGTCAAGTTGATAGGTGGCCACGCTAGTTCCGATCCCGGTTTTGGAGGGGACCTTGTGTTGCAGAGGGTGTCCAAGACCATTGCTCTAATGGATAGGGTTGCTAAGCTCGATGATCCCCAGTGTGAGTTGTTGTTGCTTAGGGCGTGTACCGGAGTTTCTAAACTCCACTTTGCCTTGCGTACTTGTCCTCCTAGTACTTTTGAGGTGGCTCAATGCACTTTTGACGAGGCTCTTCGTTCTTTCTTGGAGCGTATCGTTACTGCTTCGGGACTTGGGTTTGGCGATTGGCAGTGGCGACTTGCCACCTTACCATTTGCATTTGGCGGACTTGATGTTTATTCCGCAGGTGATGTTCGTCACTATGATTTTCTTACCTCTCGGTTACAGTCTGCTGGATAGCAGACAAAACTTCGACGGCATGCTGGCGTTGTTGGCCTTGGTCAAGCTTTTGAGGATGCGGTGAGTCTGTTTAATGGATCAGTAGGGTCTAACATTTTGAGCTATCCTAGTGAGGTCGCTACCCCTAAACTCATGAAGAAATTGGCATATAAATATTTCACAAAGGTTACCGCATCTGCAGAATCCACCTTCTCTTTATCTCCTCGTCAATCAGCATTGTGGAAATCGCAGCAAGGAGATCACACCTCTGCTTGGCTTCGGGTGATTCCAATTTCTGGATTGGGTCAGACGATGAATGCAAGGACTTATCGATGTGTATTGTGCTACCGCTTGGGTGTTCCTTTATTCTCTGTCTCGACACCATGCTCTGCTTGTTCAAGGGTTTTTACTGGGGATATTTTCGGCGACCACGCGGTGTCGTGTGCTGGTATTGTGGGCATTAAACATCGGCATAATGTTGTTCGGGATACCCTTGTTGATATTTGCTATCGATCAGGGATTACAGCTATAAAGGAGGTTGACATAGGATTGTCTGGAGGGAATGACGAGGCCCTTAGACCTGCCGATATGTTACTTTATTCATGAGATCGTGGTCGTGATGTATGTGTCGACTTCACAGGGTCTTCTCCTTTGACACAAACAAGGCTATCTAACTTTGTTCCTGGACGGGTTGTGGCAGATGCGGCTCATCGGAAGCGGGTTAAGTATGAAGCTCGTTGTCAGGCGATTGGATATGGTTTCATTCCCTTCTCCTTTTTTCGCTTGGGGAATTAGAGAAGGAGGCTTTTGCGATGCTGAAGCGGATTCAGAGGTTCTCGACGACGCAAGACATTGGGGCTCGTTCTGCAGCTCATATCTTCACTAGGGTAGGCTTTGCTATAGCTAGAGGAGTGGGGGCCCAGATTGTATCTCGGCTTCCCACTAATTTATTGTAGGTTGTATGACTTTTGTTTTTGAGATATAATAATAATAATAATAATAATAATAATAACAATAACAATAACAATAACAATAACAATAACAATAACAATAACAATAACAATAATAATAACAGTAATAACAGTAATAACAACAACAATAACAAAAATAACAATAATAACAATAACAATAACAATAACAATAACAATAACAATAATAAGAATTACAATAACAAGAATTACAACAATAACAATAACAATAACAATAACAATAATAATAATAATAATAATGAAATATTCTCTGCTCCCGAAATCTGCTCTGCTTAACTATGCCTAGAAGCTCAAAAGAACACAACCCTAGTGTTGCTATTATTATGAAACGGATGAAGTATTAGTATAGTTGAATTTTTTCCTAATATTTTTTAGGCATATTTAGGTTTGAAAATTGGCTCTAAAACTTAAGATCAAATTGTAGTAGCATTTATGATAAAAATGAGAGGCTTAAAAACTTCATATTGAATCGAAATTGATCTTCAAGGTATCTACCTAAATAATTTGTTTTTCGCTATGAATTTTTGTATATAGGGATGAATGTCAAATATCTAGGATAAACTTTTTTGCACCTACTTTTTTCAAAAATTTATTTCCAGAAAAGAGAATGTCTTGATATATATTTATGATTTTTTTTTTTTTTTTTTTTTTTTTTTTTTTTTTTTTTTTTTTACATATATGTTATATTAAATCATACTTGTATAAAATGAGGTAAGACGTGAAGGAATTATGTTTTCGATAAGTGAAATTACTAGATATATCAAGGATCACTATTATGGAGATAATTAGTTCATTCTTTTAGGTCGTTATTGTCTGGTACTAAATATGGCAAATGATCTTTGGGCTAGTTAAATAGTCTAAATCCAAATAGAATAGATCTTATGAGGTCACACACAAGGGTATTGGGTTAAACAAGTAAGAGGCCCATTAATGGGCCTCATGAGATTATGATGTACCATGAAATGTGTTGAGCTAGATTAGTTGGATTAGGATTAGGTGTTTGGGCTTAACATGGACTCTTATTTAGAGATATGATTTATAAATAGATTCATGCCTAGGGTTGACATAAGACACAATTAAGAAGTTAGTAAATTGTGACACAAGGCAACCAAGTTCCCAAAACCCTAATCTTTTTCTCCTCACGGCCCTCCTCTCTCTCTCCCATCCGTCGGTCGGCCACCTTCCTTGGTGGCGCGTGGTGTTCTTGGTGGTAGATCGTGGTTAGTTCGTGTCTCCTTTCTCCATAGAAAATTGATTGAAGGGTTCAATCACAACTATTTAGCATTAGTGGAGGTTTAATTTGTGCCCATGGATCAAGAAGAGGAATTACGCTTGGGGTTCTTGATCTCCTATTGTTCTTGCTCGATCACGAGTGTTGTGTTCTTTATGTTCTTTTTGTGTTGTGCAATGATCTTGGTTATTAGATGCTTATGAATATGATTCATGCAATTCCGCTTAGAGTATCCAAAGTCCTACAAGACGTTGATGCTATTTTTTAAGATTTAGCCTTTTGTTTTTATTAAAAAAAAATCTCTATCTCCTAAAGTGCTATGAGTATCGTGATTTACTTCGTATGTGATATAAAACCTATTTTTAGTATTAAAGTTTCTTTCATAGCAACCATTGTACAAAAAAACGAAGCTGAATATTTTGATTAATATGTCTAGCTACAATCCATAAGTTTCACCATAGTACCCGTTGTTGTGGCATACCTAACTAGAACTTTTACTAGCCTATTTTGTGCTAAAATCTACGTATGGCTTGCCCAACTGCCCATTGTATAAAAAAAACTCTATGTCATACGCTATACAGATGGGAACGTGCTTCGATCCGTATTCATCAACAAGGGTAGCATTACCCAATTGAATTAATTCCTTCATTCTTTTTATTTTTAATATTTTATCATATAATTAAAATTTGGCTTTAATCTTGCAATTTATTTTTTAATATTTTTTAGACAAATTTAAATTTGGAATTTGGTTCTAAAAATTAGATCAAATTCTAGTAGAATAAATGCTTAAAATGAGTGTTGGAGGCTTTAAACTTAATATTGAATTGAAACTGATTTTCGAGGTTTTTACTTAAAATATGTAATAAAAATTTCATTTCACTCTAAAGTATGTAGAGGTGACATATGTATAAGTCATTTTTATTTATTAATTCGGGTCATTTTTGTGACACCCTAGAAATTCCTTTCTTTAAAAATATCTGTTTTGCTTTGTTTAAAACTCAAAATAGGAAAATCTAAGACATTACTGCCACCGTGAAAACGGCTAAGGCAACTATCAAAGACACACAGCAGAAGACTACTTTTAAAAACCTTCAAAACGACTCAACTTAAAAAGTCAACCAACAAAAGTAAAGTCAAACCAAAGTAAAATAAAGTCAACCTACAACTTGGAACCATTGTAGGCCCTTAACAAAACCGAACCAATTCAAAACCTTTGCGTTAGTCTCACAAACATAATATAATAAAACAATGAAAGCAATAAACATATCATAAACTTATGGAAACTAGCATGATTCGCTCTTCACTCATGCCCATCATGAATATGCTTCATCACCTGAAAAACTTCTCTCTACTTGTTTCCATTACTCTCCATTAAAAATGGGTCATCATAGGGCCAAGGTAAAGACAAGGCCAACAAACACACAAACACATAATCAGCAAAGTTGAGTACATAAGCGTATTTAAACACACTAACATGCTTTCACCTATCAACACACAACTTACCTTGTTGCACCTGTTTACAAGCACATAACATATAACAAGACTTCTCAACTAAGTAACTAAATAACTTATTTAGTATTGATTACGCATCAAACGGGTTTCGCCCTAACCTTCCCCAATAAAGGGGTACTAACACGGGAGCTAACCGTGCCAGTATAAAAGAACCACTCGTAAGTGGCGGAAGTCCTGCGCATAATAATAAAAGGAAAATACAGCGTCCTGTACTCCCAATAGAAGTTATGGTCAAATATAAAGTCGCATAACTCCCCACATATGTTCATACTCAAGGTATATACGTTCCAAGAGTTTTGGTGCGTAATCTCTTTCACTTTACGTTATTAATATATTATTAGACTTGGTGATGACTCTAAAACCATAATCATTCAATCATAATAATTATTCAAACAATCAAACATACCAATTTAACTCTTGAATAATTAGTGACCACATAATATTTAATGTTGAACCCTTTTTAAATCTACCTCGGTGTCAAAGACACCTTAAACGCATAATGCGCCACAAATCCTATCCCTCGGTGTTGAAAACACCTTAAGTGCACTAAGGAACCAAAATATAATTTATTCCTCGTGTTCAAAGACACTTAAATAGCTCTTTCCTCATGCTTAAAGCATCAATAAAAATTATATGAACCATAATAAAATTCCTTCTCAATATCCCAAACTCAATTAAACATGTAGTTTAGTTAAATATGCTTTCTATCATGCCATATGTTTTGGAAAATTTTTAACCAAGCCACGTGGACCACCCAGATGGCGATACGTGTCAACCCAGGATTAGTCCAAACTGAACCTATCCCCACTTGACACGTGGTGTTACCAGATTCAGGAGAAAAGACGGCCTTTAGGGCCCAAATCCCGAAACGGCTGTAATTCGGCGTAGCCATCAGAATTAGGTCAGGGTGACATAATCAGGGGCACATTTACCAATGACCCTATAAATAGGGAGATTCCCCCCATTTTGGGGACATCTACAATTCATTTATTACAACCTACCCTACATTCTCTCACATCAAAGAAAACACCTGATCTCGGAATCCAAGAAGAACTCACTTTTACTTTTCCGCACTTTTTACATTCTCCAAACAAGTTCTAACTTGATTGTCGGAGGCGGAGCTCCAACCACTTAGAGTCTCCGTTGTTTTGCAGGTACAGGCCGCACCAGACCAGTCTTCGAGCTGTAACTCTCCCGAGGGACTAAAAACACCCAAAACATTTGGCGCTGTTTGTGGGAAGAGTACCTCTAAGATGGTTCAAGAGTCTATACCGCCACCTAAACCCAACCGGCCTGGAGCCGATGGGGTGGTCTACTCAGATCAAGATACGTACAACGATTGTGAAGTCGAAACTCGAGTGGGCCCTGATGGGTCACTCCTCTCTAAGCACATACGTTCCAGAGATAAGTTGGAACGAGGCAACAATGGAGCTGGTACCAGCAAGACTGCTGGACCACTGCCTGGGAATACCTAGGCGGCGCGTGGTCAGGCTTCAGTCACCCGAGAAAAGCTCATGCAGTTCATGACAAGCTTCAAGGGTGAAATCAAGGACCTGATCAACAAGAGGACAACTGGCTCTAGCAAGGGTCAGTCGGCCAAAAAGACTCCTCAAGCTGAGAGGAGAAAGTCAGTCAGAGACAGGCAGCCTACTCCACATCCAAAGGAGAAGACTACGCCTGCCATTGACTGGTCCAAAATTCTTTTGCCCCAAACGGGCAAAAGGAAGGTCATTCGAGCTGTTCAGCCGGATGGCAGCAAGAAACCCTTCTCTGATGCTCGACACATCATCGAGCACAACTAGAGCCAGCAGCTGTCTGAGTTAGCCTCTACATCAAACTTTCCAGATAGCTTCAAAAATACATCTATTAGAAATCCTCAATCCTTTCACGAGAGCTATACATGAGGCAAGTCCGTCCATACTGGCCCTTAGATGATTGGGGCAGTCCCGTATGTGCCTCAGATGCCATACAGGAAGTATGTCCTACCATTCATGCAGCTGGCCCTCTTCGGAGGTCAGGCGGCACATAATGTCCAGCCTCTGGACTGGCAGCTCCGTCTACTCAGACTTGGTGAACAAAATTCTGCATTCACGAAGGAAATAACCGAGGCAGCACAGCCGGCCAAGGTTAAGAATGTCTTGGTTAGTGCCTATGATGGTACCACCAACCTTGAGGACCACCTCATGGCTTGCACCAACCTTATGCACATGCAGGGGTGATGCTATGTGGTGCCGATGCTTCCTGGCTACATTGAAGGGTATAGCCCAACAATGGTTTGACAACCTGCTAGCTGGATGCATTGATAGTTTCAGGAGGCTTGCCTTCATATTTGCCTCCAACTTCTCGATGAACATCCCTGCTAAGAAAACAAGTCTTGACTTGAGCACCATATGGCAAGGAGAGAGAGAAGGACTTCTCTCCTATGTTAGACGGTTCAATCTGGTGAGAATCCTGATACAAGGGTTTTTTGACGACGTAGCCTACACAGACTTCTTCAAGGGTCTGAAGGATGGGTCAACCTTTAGGTTTGACCTCGTCCGAAATAGGGTCTTCACCTTCCAAGAGGCGTTGATAGAGGCAGAGAGCTTTATTCAAGCCACCGACCTCTGCTCGTCCTGCCATCAGTCAGACTCTAAAAAGTTTGATAAACAAAAAGAGAGCCGATCTGCTGAGTCGACTCACAAAGCTGAAGAGAGCAAAAAGAGAAAAGAAGTCTGGGCGGTTGATGAATCTGATCAGCCGTCTAAGAAGAAAAGAAAGAATTCAAACCGTATGTCCCAAGGTACGAGTTTAATAAAGACTGCTACTCCATCCTCATGGAGATAAAGGACCGGCTGACCATTGAGAAGCCGAATCCAATGAAGAGTTCCGTCCAGTCATGGAACAAGAATAAATACTATCAGTTCCATGAGGAAGTCGGCCATGACACCAACGACTGCTATAGTCTTAAACGGACGAAGGACTATTTGGCTGACAAGGGGGTGCTGAAATCTTATGTCTTGAGGTCCAAAGTGACTATCAAGACGAATCCAGGACAGTCGACCAAGACTGCCCAACCTGCTAACCGTTCGGACACTGACAAGGAGCCGGTCTACAACATAGCAAGCGGGTTCGCAAGTGGTGTCCTGACCATCTGGGGCACCAAGGATCATCTGAAGAAGATGATCCATTTAGTTGATGATGGTTAGGCGTCAAATAGCGGTACTTTCCCAAACGTCCTCATTATTGAGAAGGATAGGGGCAAAGTTCGCCGGCCGCATGATGATCCGGTTGTCATTGAATGTAAGGTCGCCAACCAACTGCTTGGTCGGATCCTTATAGACACGGGTAGCTCTTCTGACCTCATCAGCTATAAGTGTCTGTCCAAGCTAAAGTATAAGCTGGACAACTTGCGCGACGTCTCCCATCCTCTTGTAGGTTTCGGGGGAGGGGTCGTGCACCTAGTCGGACAAATTGATCTACCCATTCGACTAGGGGGAAGGGAAAAGGGCGACACATGATCGTCCGATTTTTGGTGGTTGAAGAGCTGACCGCCTATAACATTATTCTGGGCCGACCCACTCTGAATGAGTGCAAGGCAGTCATCATCCCAGCTCTCATGTTGTTAAAATATGAAAAGGATGATGGCTCTATTGGCTCCCTAAACGGGGATCAGAAGACGGCAAGGGAGTGTTACATCTCAAACGTCAAAGCAACGGCTATTCGGCCGGTCATGTAAAAGAGCCAATAGATCTTGACGATGTCAAGGACTCTAACTCAGCCCCACCATTAGCCGGAAAGAGATGAAAAGCTCATCAGCTGGTGGAGGTGAAGAAAGAGAAATAACAATCACTAACCGAGGAACGGTTGGATGAACTCCGTCCTCAGCCGGATGGCGATTATATTGATATTCCACTGGATGACAGCCATCCAAAGCGAACTGTTAAGGTGGGGACGACTACCTTTGAAAGGCTAGGTGCAGACTTGCACCTCCCGCTAAAGGAATTCAAAGACATTTTTGCCTTTGAAGTGGAAGAGATGCCAGGCATTAGCCCGGATCTCGCTGCCCACAAACTCGCCGTGGATTCCAAAAAGAAGCCCATTCGACAAAAGAAAAGAAATCACGGCGAGGAGAGAAGTCAGGCGGCAGTTGCAGAGGTTAAAAAGCTGTTACGCACTGGGTTCATTCAGCCATGTAACTTCCCTGATTGGGTTGCAAACGTTGTGCTCGTAAAGAAGCCGAATGGTACCTGGCGCATGTGTATAGATTACACTGACTTGAACAAGGCATGTCCAAAGGACAATTACCCGCTTCCAAAGATCGAAAGCCTGGTTGACTCAACAGCCGGGCATGCCTTGATGAGTTTTATGGATGCCTACTCAGGCTTCCACCAGATACCCGTGTGGAAAAAATATCAAGAGAAGACGGCTTTCGTCACCGATTAGGGGTTATTCTGTTATACTGTGATGCGTTTGGCTTGAATGTTCCTGTTACTTTCCAACGGATGATTAATACTGTCTTCATTAATCAGATTGGGAGGAATATAGAGGCGTACATTGATGACATGATATTCAAATACAAGCAACAGACGGATCACCTTGCTGACCTCCGAGAAACCTTCACCATACTCAGGCAGCACAAGGTCATGCTCAATCCCAAGAAGTGTGTCTTTGATGTTGAGTCTGGGAAGTTTCTCGGATTCCTGATTGATCAAGGGGGATAGAGGCCAACCTAGAGAAGATACAGGCGGTGATAGACATGAAGTCACCTCATACTGTAAGGGAAGTCCAGAAACTTACCGGTTGTCTGGCGGCTTTGGGTAGATTCCTTAGCTGGTCAGGTGACAAGTGCCTCTATTTCTTCCAGGCGATCAGGAAGAAGAAAAGGTTTGAATGGGGGGATGATGCTGAGGTGGCCTTTTAGAAATTAAAAGAACATTTACACTTTTTGCCAAGGCTTGTTAGCCCTTTGCCCAAAGAGACGTTTTACATGTACTTAGCCGTCTCAGATCATGCCCTCAGTGCCGTTCTCCTTGTTGAAAGAGACGACATTCAGCTTTCGATTTATTTCATTAGCCATGTGCTCAGAAATGCTAAACTACGGTACCCCATGGTTAAAAAATTTGGCCTCGCTCTTAACATGGTTGTTAAGAAATTGAAACCTTACATCTTGGCACATCCGGTTGTGGTATATACAGACCAACCCCTCAAACATCCAATGGCAACCTTGGAGTCATCCGGTAGACTGCTCAAGTGGGATATTGAAATGCAAAGTCTTAAAATCACTTACGAACCAAGAAAGGCAGTGAAGGGTCAGGAGTTTGTTGACTTCATTGTCGAAATGACAAGGCCGGTTACTCCGGACAATCCTGGTCAGCCTTGGAAAGTGTATGTAGACGGGAAATCTACTATGAATGGCTGTGGTGCAGTAATAATCTGTCAGTCTCCTGAAGGGGACAAATATGAGTGTGCACTACAGTTTAAGTTCCAGGCCTCAAACAATGAGTCAGAATATGAAGCCCTGCTAGCCGGTATTTGCATGTGTAAGGCGGTAGGGGCAACGAAAATCGACGCCTGCTCTGATTCTCAGTTGGTCGTAAGCCAATGCCATGGTGACTATGAAGCCACCCATCCGGCAATGATCAAATACATTCAGGCGATCAAAGCTGAAGCTGGGACAGTTAAAGAATTCCATCTAAGTCAAGTGCTCAGGTCTGAAAACAATCAGGCGGATGCACTGTCAAAATTGGCATCCTCCGCCTCCTATGATACGCCTCAGTTAGAACCTGAGCTTACAGAGAGGCAAGCTTCAGAGGGCTCTTCTGGGAAATTATGGAAAAATGTAGTATAATTGAAGAAGAGCCCATTGGAGTACTTGACCGAAGCTCTACCTAGATGGATGGCATACGGGCATAGTTTCAAGACGGCACGCTACCTGACTCACCACAGGAAGCGGCTGTCCTAAAGAAGCGAGCAGCAAACTTCGAGATGAGAAACGGAGAACTCTTCAGGGCGGGTTTCTTAAAGCCGCTGTTGAAGTGTGTTACCCCAGAAAGGGGCAGGAAGTTCTTGAAGAACTGCATGCGAGATATTGTGCCTCTCACATAGGCGGCAAATCCCTGGCTGTCAGGACCAGGCGGTAGGGTTACTTCTGGCCCACTCTTGAGTCAGACGCCATGGAGATGGTAAAAAAATGTGACAAGTGCCAAAAATTTGGCAAGCTCATCCATCAGCCGGCAACTGACCTGACAACAATCCACAACCTAGTCCCGTTTGCTAAATGGGGCATGGACATTTTGGGTCCTTATACGCATGCATTAGGCGGTAAGCGATATATTCTGGTGGCTGTGGATTACTTCACCAAGTGGTTGGAGGCAGAGGCGGTCAAGAGCATCAAGACGAAAGATGTCATTCTTTCATTTGGAAGAACATCATCACCCGGTTTGGGGTACCTATGTCTATGGTGTTTGATAATGGCCCTCAGTTTGAAATGCCTCAGCTCAAGACTTGGTTGGGAGATTAAGGGATCTCACATTATTTTGCATCAGTCGGCCGACCCCAAGCAAACGGCCAAGTTGAAGCCTTCAACAAACTTATCTCAAACGACATCAAAAAGAAAATTGAAAGAGCCGGTGGTTTATGGGCTGAAGAATTAATTTATGTCTTATGGGCCACCTGGACAACTGAAAAAGGGACAACCGGTGAAACCCCATTTCTCATGGTATACGGTGCTGAAGCCGTCTTTCCCATTGAACATTATGAGCCGACTCTACGAGTCATGCTATACGATGGACAGGCAAACTGGGAGGCCATGTGGCTAGCATTGAACTCACTCCCGGAACGCAGGGGTAACACCGCCTTGTATCATGAGATTTACCGTCTGTGAATGACTCGTGCCTACAACAAAAGAGTACACAAACGGCCCTTGAAAGTTGGGTATTGTGTTACAGAAAATGGAGGCAACCGGTAGGGCCAATGAGCATGGAAAGCTAACTCCCAATTGGAAAGGCCCCTCCGGATCTATGAAGAAGTAAGAGACGACAACTACCGCCTGGAAACTCCAGATGGTAGGCGGCTACCCAGAACTTGGAATGTAGATAACTTAAAAAAGTACTACTTTTAAGAGTTGTAAATTTTTGTAATTGAAAAGCCTATCAATGAAAAAGTTGCTTTTTGTTTTCAATGTTGTTATTTATTTCTTTATACATATGCGCAATGTTTAAAGCACCGCCTGCGAAATGCACAGACGGTCGACTTTCACATACTAAAATTAAACTAAGTTAAAACTTAGTGGCTAAATCAATGTCTAAAAATCATGAGGCCAATGGCTGAATGATACTTATTTTATAAATTCATTTGCTCTAACATGAATACGGCGTCCGGCGACGCCCATTCGGGTGGAATCGTCACAGAGAGTATCTCTTATCCGGGTGACAAAGTTCTCTACAAACGCATTCAGACGGCAAAAATTGAACGACCTACTGGGTCAAGTCATAGCCATCTGACCAGGATAATCTAAAGAACGACTAAGTATCCGAAAACCGGATGTCTAAGGACATTAGCCGGTCGCCGGCCGAAGTTCTAACTTAGATTATTTATTGAAATTATGCAAGTTCACCCAACGGGGCAAAAAGACATTGAGCATAATTGGATTGCAAGTACCCTAGGCGGAGGAGAAGAAGTTCAGTACAACTATTTCACTGCTTGGGCTAACGGCTACCCTTTTGCATGCTTGGACGGCTGTGTACTTGGTTTGGGGCAATCACTATTGTGATTGATTGACTTGAGAACCTCTCATACTCCTTAAAGTATCAAAAGTTCCCAAGCTAATCAATCAGCAAAGTACTGAAACCAACCACACAGCGGCCTAGGGGCAAGTACAGCCGGTTTGTTATCTGCCGCATGCTCTCAAAGAGTTAGGCAAAAACTCAAGTATATATATGTATGCAAAATTCAAACGCTAAAACTGAAACAAAATTTGAATCAATACCGACTCAGTCGGTACTTTCATAAATAAAACCCGGCCACAAGAGTTGGGAAGAAATGTTGACCGGATAACCATCCGAGTAAAAACAAAAACTGTTGATTCATTACACATTAATACTCGGCACACAGGTCGGAAATGCAGACGGCTTAAAGCCAAATTGAAGACAAAGAAGCTTAATTTTGGGGCACAGCCGGGACCTCCTCTCCTGTCCATTCAAGCGGCGGTTAAGTAGAGTTCACTTGAGCATCTTCTCGTTCTTGCTCTTTCTCACCTCCGCCTACAGCTTGAGCTGGCTCTTCTTTGATCTCTCGGTTGGCCCAAGCATGGAATGTCCCAGGGTCTGGTTTGCCCTCGGTCTTGGCATTAATGACCTCATCAGCATACTCATAAGCCAAGGCCCATAGACCATATTCCTGCCCCGGACATAGAGTTTCCCAGGAAAGCTTCATGCGGTCCATGCAGTCGGACTCGTTCTCTTCAACGATCCGGTCCTGCTCGGCCTCTAGCGTTACCTTGAAGTTAGCTTGAGCTTGGGCCATCTCATGCTTCAGGCGGTTGACATCCGCGCGGAGATCTGTTTTCTTCTTGTCAACCGCCTCAAGCGCCTTGAGGTCCGCTTGAGCATTTTTTAGTGCAGCCTCAAAGTCAGAGGCCTTTTTCTTGGCAGTCTCCAGCTCAGTTGTCAAGCGCCTAATATTTTCCGCCTGTTTCATTTAAAATGCTTTAGTCTCAAGTTCATTTATTGTATTTTGATATTGAGCAACGTCTGCGGAGTCTTGCGCAGCTTTAGTTGCTCGTTTTACCTTAGTCTGCTTGTGGTGCCATGGTCTCTTCAACCCATCCACCCTCAGCATAGCCTATGGACACAAGCGGAGTGTTAAGAACTCAAACGGAAAAATACTTAATGAAATTTGATTTAAAGGGTTATACCTCAGACAGGAGGGCCATGATCTGATCAAGGTTGAACGTCTCAATGCCCGGAATGACATCCTTCTCCTTCTTGGGGATGACCCCAAGCATAGACTTGGCGTACTGCTGCACATCTGGCCACCGGGGGGAATCTGCATCACAACCAAGATTGGGTGAGTAAGCTGTGTAGGCGGCACCTATCTGCAGACGGCTCCATAATGAACCCTTTGAAGTCTGCTTTGAGTGAGACTTCACCTGCATGGGCCTGGGTGGCTCAAACGGTGATCTGAAAGGACTAGCCATACCTTGCTCAATAATCTGTAAGCTGTCATCACCCACAGTCGTGGCAAAACTACGAGCCGCCTTAAGCTTTTCGTCCACCTTAGGCATCGCCTTTGCGCCAAACTTCTTGCCTAGGTCTATTCCTAGGCCAAAGCCTTGTAAGCTGATGCTCTTCCCCCTGATGTTGAGATGGGTCTTCCCAATCGGTAGTTCAAGAGCCGTTTGGGTCAACGACACCTTTTGGGACTTGGTGGAGCTGTGGGCTTCCTTATCCGGCTTTCGCTTGATGAGCTTGTTGAAGGACCGATGAGGATTCTAAACACAATTGCACAATGAGTATATAGTCGGCAATGAGCCGCCTCTAGTGGGAGATTAAGACAAAATTCAAAGTAAACAGGTCAAACGGTGAATACCTGACCCTTGGCGGCTATTTTCGCCCTTTGCTTCTCCGCCTTGTCTTTGCGGATCTGTGCGGCCGATCTCCTGAGGGTCTTGTCGCCTAGGAGCATTCTCAAAGCTTCTTCTGCAAAACACAAAGGAACAGTCAATTCAATATAATGAAAAGACGGTCAGTGCAATAATAGAGGCGGCAAAGTTGCCGGATGTGTAAAACACCTACGCTTTGTGAACACCATGCTTAGTCCACAGGCGGACAAGAACTAATGCCCTGTTCCTCAACCACTCATGTTTCGGGATCCAGTTTTTCGGGACACTTATTAATTCCCCGGTTGAGAGGGTGTCCGTTTTTAGTTCGAAGAACCCCGAATCTATGATCTTTTCATAGTCCTCATCCAGGATGGTGGGGAAGTTGCACTTCTAACCCAGAAGGTCAGGCTTTTTATTGTATCGGCGGAGCTCGTAGTTCTCACGCCGTGTGGGGGCAGTAACCAAATAGAATGGGTTCTTTCAGTTGTCCCACTTAGACGGTTTGTCTAAGGTCATCTGATACTTGGGATAGGTGGTCAAAATGTACCACGCCCTCTAGCCGCCTGGGTTGCGGCTAAGATAGTGCATGTGAGCGAATGCCTCCCAGCTAGGGTGCAGACCCTGCATCTCACAGGCGGCGACGTACCCCAAAATATTTACCCCAAGATGGCCTTCACAGCATCATGTAAGGGGAACCGGAGACCAGCCAAAATGCCACCTCATAGCAGCCGAAGTAACTGTTGGCATTCTCCTGGTCGTCCTTCCAAGCAATGGTGCCCAACTCAGGCGGCACCCGGACTATACCCTTCACCAAGGGACCGTTTGAGCTTAAAATTTTCAAGTCTCTTCTCCATACTCTCTCTCTCCTTAGTAGAGACATGAATCTTGAAGGGATCTGCCTTCTCACTCCAATTCTTTCCCTCCTCAACCTCACTATCCTCAAGAGGGGAAAGGGGGGCATCACTGCTATCCTCAGAGCTAGACCTAGAGGCGGTGCTTCCCCCGTCTCTCTCTTGGGAGACCTCTTCATCGTCTGATCCCAAGGCAGACGCAGTTCTCTCCTCGTCTCCATCTTCGGGATCAAGATCTCCAAGTCCATCATTAGAGACGGCCTCTTCACCGTCTCTACCCTCAGTCTCATATAAAATCCTATCACTTGGGGTCATGGGGATCCCAGAAGGGGAGTATTCCCCCGAATCAACTTGCATATCTTCCCCCTCAACCGGGGTCACTTCCTCAGACGGTACTTCTAATGTACCGTCTCTCCTTCGCCGTCTAGTGGCTATTTGTTTGGTTTTAGCCATTGTGTCCTGCACAGGCATAGAGACGGTCGGTTTGGGTGATGTACAAAATTGCTCCATACACCTAGAGCCGGCACCCCCAGTCCTAGACTCAGCCGTACTAGGAGACCGGCTGACTACTGATCTAGGCTGTGCTGTGTGTGTTGGTGATGAATCCATTTATTGAATGAAAGTATACAAACGGAAAAAGCAAGAATGAGCTGAAGGGGGTAGAGACGGTACCTTTAAATTTGACTCTGAAAGGGGTCAAGCATTGACCAGTTGTAGCAAGCGGGTTGAAGGTGATTTTGCTTGTATATAGCACAAGCAGTTGCTAACCGGCTGGGTAGACAGGCGAAAAATGAAATTGCTTGTATTTAACACAGACGGTGGTTAGAGTTTCTCTCTAGAACTCTTTGACTTTCTCTCTCTAAAACTTTTTGGAAACGTCCAAAAATGAGAGGGGTAAAAACTGTATTTATAGAGGGGTAATTTCAGGGGCATTCCTGTAATTTCCCCAGAATGTGAAAAGTTAAATTTCATAGTTAAAATTCAACCAGTGGTAGAGTGACACGTGTCATAGATGCCATGTGGCGCGCCGCGTCACATTTGTGAGGGGCAAATGTTTTGGTTAATTTTTACCCAAGCCATGTGGACCACCCAGATGGCGACATATGTCAGCCCAGGATTAGTCCAAATTGGACCTATCCCCACTTGACACGTGGCGTTACCAGGAATTAGGAGAAAAGACGGCCTTTAGGGCCCAAATCCCGAAACAGCTGCAATTCGGCGTAGCCCATCAGAATTAGGTCAGGGTGACCTAATCAGGGGCACATTTTCCAATGACACTATAAATAGGGAGATTCCCCCTATTTTGGGGACATCTACAATTCATTTATCACAACCTACCCCACATTCTCTCACATCAGAGAAAACACCTGATCTCGGAATCCGAGAAGATATCGCTTCTACATTTCCGCACTTTTTACATTCTCCGAACACATTCTAACTTGATCGTCGGAGGCGGAGCTCCAACCACCTGGAGTCTCTGTTGTTTTGCAGGTACATGCCGCATCGGACTAGTCTTCGAGCTGTAACTCTCCCGAGGGACTAAAAACACCCAAAACACCATAAATAATTGTGTGGTTCATATACAACATGCCAAAAGATTATTTTTCAATCATTAATCCATCACAAATAAACCACGCTTCATAATTCAATCACCAATATCAACCAAATCACAATCTCCAATTATAATCTAGCATGATACTACTTGGGATTAATTAATCAAGCCTAGCATGTTACTACATCATAAAAAATATGCTAAGTACGCGAACGTACTTTAAATACGATCTTAAAATTGCCACGACTAATAGAGATCACTCACTTTAAAGTCTCCTACAAGCTAAAATCATAATATGGCATTAAAATCTACTCCACACAAATTTCCAGCAATATATACTCTTATTAAACCACTCATAATTTAATTAAAACAAGCTGAAAATTCATTTAAAACCTCTTACTTTAACCCCAATTAATGGGTAATCAAAAGTCGTTTAAGAAACTTAAGTTTTAGCTTACTAACAAAAATTCCAGCAATATTAATTTATGAAAACTTGTTGTAGTTATACTTTAAAACCCTCAAATTAAAGGTTCAAACCACCCTAAATCATACTCCTTCAATAATCAATTATTTATAAAAGGGTTTCAAAATTGGGGCTTTTTAATTGAAATTAAAATCTGAAAATTAATTCACATCATACTTTAAATCAATCATTATAAAACCATCACAAAAACTCATAATTTATAATTAGATCTAGGATTAAACAAAAGGAAAAATAAAAAAAGAATAATTTTTTTTTTTTCCGAAAAGGAGGCCGGACAGCAGCCACGGCACCACAGCCGGCTGCTGCCGTGCTGCTGGTGGCGCCGCCGCTGCTGCCGACTGCTGCTGGTGGTGGCCGGCGGTGGTGAGTGTCGAAAAGGGGAAGGGGAAAAAGAAAGAAAAGAAAAAAAAAATAAAGGAGAAGGGAGAGAAAGTTTACCTTGGGTATTCTCCACTCCGGACAAAGTTTAATTTGCCCAAGTGTTGATATACCCTTTTCTCTAGAAACCCTTTTTACCTAACTTTCCTTTTTTAATCCTTCCTAATCCGTTTCCTAATAAAACTTTACTAAAATAAAACTTTCTTAAATTAAATCTCAACTTAATAAAATAATTAATTAAATAAAACTTTCCTTGTATAAAATATTTCCAAACTTATTTAGAATAAATAATTAAAATGCCATAAATAATTCATTTCAAATTATTTAAATACCTCACAAAATACTTATTTAAAATAAAATACGTATAAAAATACAGGGTATTACAGTCTACCCCCCTTAAAAGAAGTTTCGTCCCGAAACTTGGGAAATGAGATTCAAACTTTTTCCTCACTTTGTATAATATTGTTGTACTTTTTGTCATGCCTTTACCTTTTTGTGGCTCTTTGAGAACACAATTACTCAAAATACTCGTTAAAATTGTGCAAAAAGTACAAAAATAACTAAAAAATATAGGAAAAAGTGCGAAATTCTACTACATTCTACTTCCCTTAAAGAAAACGAGTTACATCCCCGTAACTCAAAATACCTGAAACAACTCTGGGTATTTCTTTTTCATTTCATCCTCGGCTTCCCAAGTGGCTTCCTCATATTCTTGGTTAGACCATAGCACTTTCACAATCTTAACATTCTTATTGCGTGTACTACGCACTTTACTGTCAAAAATCTTGACAGGTCTTTCCTCATAGGTTAAGCTTTGATCTAACTCAATGATTTTAGGTTGTAACATATGAGACTTATCAGGGATATATCTTCTCAATTGAGACACATGAAATACATCATGCACTCCATAGGTAAGGCCAACGTATAGGCCACTTTGCCTATCCTTTGCAGTATCTCATATGGGCCAATATACTTTGGACTAAGCTTTCCCTTCTTTCCAAACCTCATCACTCCCTTCATTGGTGACACCTTTAGAAACACTTTATCACCAACTTCAAACTCCTCTTCTCTACGCTTCAAATCTGCGTAGCTCTTTTGGCAATCTTGAGCTGCTTGAATTTTAGCTTGAATTTACTTTACTTGCTTCACTGTATCTTTGATCATTTGAGGCCCTAGAATCATTGTTTCACTTATGTCGTTCCAACAAATGGGACTACGACACTATCTTCCATACAAAGCCTCAAATGGAGCCATACCTATGCTCTCATGATAACTATTATTATAGGAAAATTCAATTAAATCCAAGCTATCTTCCCATCCCCCTTGGAAGTCTATAACGCAAGCTCTCAACATATCCTCCAAGGTTTGAATGGTCCTCTCAGTTTGTCCATCTGTGGCAGGGTGAAACGTTGTACTCATATTAAGTGTTGTACCAAAGTTTTGTTGCACACTTTTCCAGAATTTTGAAAGAAACCTGGAATCTCTATCAGACACAATATCCTTTGGAGCTCCATGTAACCTCACAACATTTTTGATGTAAGCTTTTGCAAGTTGCTCCATATTCCAAGTCTCCTTCATTGGTATGAACACTGCAGATTTTGTAAGTCTGTCCACCACTACCCAAATAGTGTCATTTCCACTCTTTGACTTTGGAAGGGAAGTCATAAAGTTCATTGAGATACAATCCCACTTCTATCCAGGAATTTCTAATGATTGCACAGTCCCTTGGGGTCTCTTGTGCTCTATCTTCACCTTTTGACAATTTAAACACTTTGTTACAAATTCCGCACCTTCATTCTGTAGGAGTTTATAGGTACTACGCAGCGGAAAATCATGAATCATATTCATAAAAGTACCTAATCCCAAGAACACATGCATAACACACAAGACACATAATCATACCTTTGAAGCGTGAATTCCACGTTGCAATTTGATTGACAAATCAGGGAGAGAATAGAGCCCCAAGCGTTGCTCTTCTACTTAGTCCACGAGCTTCGAACGAGCCGTCCACCAATACTAGATTGGTCGAGTGATTGAGGAAAACCGCGATCACCACCATTAATGGACTAACCGACCACCACGATCTACCACCACCACGAACCACCACACTAGCGCCAAGGGAGGAGGAGAGAGCCGTGAGATAGAGAGGAGTGTTTGAGAGGGGTTGGTCTCGTGTTTGCTAATTAGGGTTTGATCACACTGATCAGATAATTGCATACTACTTGCAAACCCTAGGCCCCTAGTCTATTTATAATCATATTATAATTAGACTAGGGTTAGGAAGCCCAAAACCCTTCAATCCACTCCATGTGGCCGGCCATACTAGAGGATGAGGCCCATCATGGGCCTTGTCCTCTCGTGCCCGATGTAGACCCTTTGTGTGACCTTATAGGATCCGTCCAATTGGGCTTTGGGCTATTTTACTAGCCCAAAGATCGTTAATACCTCTAGCTATGATAAAACGACGACCCAAATGTCCGAACTTAATTATCTCCATAATTTGATCCAATTATATATCTAGTAATTGCACACGCCGAAGACATAAATCCTTCACATTCTTCATCCTAAGCCACCAATACACCTTTTTCAAATCCTTGTATAGTTTATCCCCTCCTAGTTGCACCGAGTATGGTGTATTGTTACCCTCTTCCATTAGTTTTCTTTTAACTTCCTCACATTTCTGTGGTACACACCATCGACCTTTGTATCTTAAACTCTCATCTTCATGAATTTTGAAATTTGTAGCTTCGCCTTGTTTTATTTTCTTGCGAATCCTATCCAACTTCACATCTCCTGCCTGATTCTCTCTTATTTCATTGAATATTGTTGGTTGGATGGTTAGGTTCGCAAGTATGCCTGCTGGCACTCCCCATTCTACAACTTCTAGATGCATTTTCCTCATCTCTCTACATAACTCATTAGCCACTACTAAAGTATTCAATCCATGACTGGTCTTACGACTTAGAGCATCTGCAACTACATTTGCTTTCCCTTTATGATATTGTACGTCCAAGTCATAATCCGTCGTATACTCCAACCATCTTCTTTGGCGTGAGTTTAAATCTTTTTGAGTGAAGATATATTTTAAGCTCTTATGGTCTGTATAAATCCTATATTTCACTCCATACAAGTAATGCCGCCAAATCTTTAGTGCAAATAATGATTGCAGCTAATTCCAAGTCATGAGTTGGGTAATTTACTTCATGAGTCTTTAATTGCCTTAATTCATATGCACATATTCTGACATTGTGTATGCAACAGTACTCTACTTTGAACTCTTCAAGCTTACTGTCCTTCTTCATACAGACATAAACATGCATTTAGATCACCATCTAAAGTCATCTTGCCTGTTTGGAAACTTGCATCCATATAACCTTTTGACAACTTATTCACTTTTAACACCATTAGCTAGAAAAATTCCTTTAGTTCTTCTCAAGTACTTAAGGATTTGCTCTTTTGCAACTTTCAGTATGCTTATTCTGAATTTACTTGAAACTTGCTCTACACATGTACTAGTCATATGTAACATTTTGCTTTGTACATATCATGGCACATATAATGGACTCTTTTGCAAAAGCATAAGGTACACTATCCATACAACTCAACTCTATTAGCTTTTGAAAGCACTGAGTTTTACTGAGCGTACTACCATGAAACATGGAAAAACATCCTCTCTTAGAGTCTTGCTTCATGAACTTGTCAAGATCCTTATCAACATAAGTCTCTCGATGTTGTCCAATCATTCTTCAAGATTCACTTCATGGATCCTAATTCCCAATATGTACTCAACATCTCTTAGTCTTTCATATAGAAACAACTCTCTAACCACTGCTTGACTTATTCAAGCATTGATATGTCATTTCATATGAACTGTATGTCATCTACATACATGACCAAGAAGACCAATTGCTCCCACTAAACTTCTTGTCTCTACAAGATTACTTTTCCGTTCTTTGAGGAAATCAAACTGTTTGATTGCCTAATCGAAACGAATGTTTCAATTCCCTTATGCTTACTTCAATCCATTAAATGAATTTTTGAAGTTTGCAAAACTTTCTGTGAATTCTGGATTTCAAAATTCTTAGGTTTTATCATATACATACCATCCATCAAGAACATTTCATGAAGGTGATTTTGTTCTCCATTGCTAAACTTCGTAATCGAAATCAGCAATCACTAGAAGAATCCAAATAGGCTTACGCATCTAATAGGTTTGACCCTGTTTGTAAGACTATCACGGACTAACACATCTTCACAGACATGGAGTCCATTCTGGATCTCATGACCTTAAGCCATTTCTTGAGTTGGCACTTATCCAAAGCTTGCTTGTAGGGCATGGGTTCCAATAATTCCAAGAGGAAAATTTTAGAATCCACCTTTTCTCAGAATTTCAACAAACTGTTTATTTTGATCCCAAGTAACCTACAATAGGTATGAGCAACAATAGAATTATTCTCTTCAACTCTTTGAAGCCTTTCATTCAAGTTGGGACGATAGAAGCCTTGCTAGTGGAATTAGCTTGCTTCGACACATGGTTTATCAAATTAGCTGATTTCATATGCCTTCGTCTCTGATGTGGTGTTATCCACATCCATTTGTTGCTCGTCTTGAATCTCATCGAGATCTAACTTTACTCCCACTTGGCTTTGTAGGAATAGATTTCTTTCTATAAAGACACTATCGCGAGCAACAAACACTTTGTTTCTACGCGATTTGTAGGAATAATACCTCTTAGTTTCCATGAGAAAACCCATGAAGAACTATTGTCTGATTTAGGGTGCATTATGTCATCTTTGTAAACATTTTACATCGACTTCATAAACCTTAATCCTGTTTAGAAAAGATAACTTTTGGAACATTTCCAAATCATAACTCTTATGACATCTTTTCTACTACTTTGGTTAAGTTTCCTGTTTAGTATATTTGTAATTGTTGTTGTAATGCATATCCTCAAACGATATTTGTAAATCATTAAAGCTAATCTAGGATCGAACCATGGCAAGCAAAGTTTGATTCCTTCTTTCTACATACACTTTAAATGTAATGTTTCTGGATTGTGAACTAATTCAACAATTCCCTTTAGATGATCATTTACTTTTTGAGTTAAATATTTATCACAACAATCATATTGTGGTGTTAAATTGCTTATCTCAAACTGATTTTACATTTCATTTTGGAATTGTTGAACATTTCAATGTTTCCAAGCTTTACTTCATTAAGTAATTATCGATATATTTACTTAAATCGTTAGTGAAAGCAATAAAATAGTTAAATCTCTTTGCTAATTCTTGAACTTATTGGTTCACCCACATCATATGCTTGTGTTCCAAAAGGTCATTAGCTCTTTTACCCTTTCAACTAAAAGGCAACTTGGTCATCTTACCTTATCAAACATGACTTCTAATTCTCAAGTGATTCATAATCATATAAGAATAAGAGTCCACCCAATATAACTTTGGATGTGCAAAATGGTTTATGGGACCTAATCTTACTTTGTTATAAGTAAGTTTACTTTAAATCATCTAATTTTGCTTTTGTGATCTACTTATATCAATGTCATAAAGCAAAATAACTCATATCTAGCAAAATGAAAACAATTTATTACCTTGGTCATGGATCAACACTTGTCCAAGCCAAGTAAAAACAAATCAGTATTCAAACTAACACTGAAAATTGTCTCATCAAAACTGGAAAATGTTCTAAAATCATGATAAACTGATCAGAAAATAAAACTATGAAGCTATCTCTGGCCACTCAAACACTTCTAGTGCACCTTCAAGCTCCATTTCCATGCTAGCCTCACTTGTTTGCAGTTCCTGCGCAACATTCATAATGTTAAGCACTGCAACTTGGTATCACATACCTAAGTGAAAGTTAAAATGTTTATAACATAATACCTGAGGTTGATGCTCCATTCTTCTTGAGGAAGTCAAGGTATTTCTGGCAATTGCGTTTCCAATGCCCCTTCTTCTTGCAGTAAAAGCATTCACTTTCACTTACAGCCTTGGGTTTTGGATTCGCCTTAGGCTTCTCAGGAGCCTTGGCAACTTGCTTGCCCTTCTCTTAGCACTAGCCTTTTGCCCCTTCTTCTTGAACCCCTTTCCCTTTTGAATCACAAGAACTTCCTTCTTAGGTTCCTTAGGGATTTGTTTTTCAGCACTAACCAGCATTGCGTGTAATTGATTCATAGTCTTTGCAGTCGCAGTCATGTTAAAATTCATGATAAACTAGTTAAAACGTTCTGGAAGTGAGTGGAGAATGATGTCTGTTGCCATCTCATCACTGTATGGGTGCCCCAGTTTCTCCATACTTTGAATAAGGCTGATCATTTTGAAAACATGATCATGAACTGTGGCACCCTTCTCCATCCTACAATCTAGAATCTCACGATGAAGTTCGTACCTTTCAACTCTTGCTTGTTTCTTAAACAAGGCTTTGAGTTCTTGCATGATTGTGTACGCATCCTGATCCTCAAAATGCTTTTGGAGACTAGGTTCCATGGTAGCAATCATCAAGCAAGTGATAGGCACAGCTTTATCATGATCTTCCTTGTGCCTCTTGACTTCTGCCGTAGTTGCAATTTCTAGCAGAGGTCCTGGCAATGGGGTGTCAATGACATCCTCTCTACCTTCAGATTTCAGAACGAGCCTTAGCATTCTTTCCCAAGTGGAAAAATTTTCTCCTGTCAACCTATCCTTCTCAAGGAATGGTCGAAGATTGTAAATGTTGTTGTCATTGTGATTACGGCTACCCATCTATGTCAAAATAAGGAAAAGTTGAGTAATTATGTTTAATTTAACATTAAAGTACCATATACGAATTAATTAGGTAACTTTAAAGCACTTTATTCAACATTAATTGATCCCAATTGAATTTTAAGTGATTCCAAGATCCTTTATTTGTGTAATAGTTGACCGGACTGAGGCCCTACCATCAAGCATTACATTTTCAAGGTGAGTAAACTCTTTACTGATTACAACTCTTGTAACTCTTGGTTGAATAATTAAACATCACATGCTTAATTATTACCCTTTGCTTCAAGGTTCTAAACTCTTTAGGTAACCTTGTTGAGCATAACCAATTAAATATGTAGAACGTGATCTACCCCAAATTACCCAAGATAACAAGTGACACTCTGCTGAGGCCGACCCATCACTCAAGATCGAAGGATTGTTGGGTATCTAATTGGAAAAGGAATCTCAATATTATTGGGACCTAGATTCATTTATGTTGTGATTATTTAGTGAACTCTAGCGCATCATCAATCAACATAAATAAAATCTAACATGCATAATCTACTAATGCAATAAAACATGACATAGTATGGCCCCTTAGTCCTAAGAAAACTAGAAATGAAAAGCTCCCACTTGAATCATCATGGATTTCCATCCACCTTGCTCCTTTGGGCCTTTACTTCATGAGCTTCTATGGACTAACACTATTTAAATAACTAATCTATTTACTTTAAATCAAAGTTACAAAAATACTTAACGGTACGCAAACCGTATTTTAGATTACATAAATACATCACGATGCGCAGATCGTATTTTAGAATCTATGGGCCATACTAGTCTATATATACAACAACACAATATCATATATTATAAAAGTGTCATATAATAAATCACTCAACATGCTTGTCTAAACTACAACATCGAATGTTCATAATGTAAGGCAACGCATTTCCTAAAATATCATATATTTTAAATCATAATTAGATAATATCATATATTATTCATGGCCAATCATAAAATATCATATATTTTAATTCAGGCATGAGATAGAATCAAATCTTATTTTAATCTAGAAAGATAAATCATATTTAATCTTCCATGATTATCCTAACAACTTTAGGAGATTCTATCCTAATTATTAGCCAATCAAATAATTTTAAAATCAATTATCCTAATCTAATTATGGGATAATCACATTATTTAAATCAATTATTATCCTTTTGGAATATGCTTAGAATATCCTAATCAATCTTATTCAAAATGAACCTCTTTAATTATGGATAATTACCAATTTAACAACTTTAAATAAGGATAATATCAAATATAACAACTTTTGCAAGATTTGATTTTATCCTAAAATAAAAGATTTTATCCAAAATAAAACCAATTTTATCCCAAAATAAAAGATCATATTTTCAAAATATTTAATTTATCCCAAAATAAATCATATTTATCTTGAAATATTTTTAAAATAATTTTTTTTTTCAATTTAATTAAAAATAACTTTTATCAAAATTAAATCAAATCAGTCCAAAATTTAAAATTAAATCACATTCAACTTTAAAATTAGGGTTCATCATAAAATTAATCCCAATTTAATTCTAACTCTTAAAATTAAATCAATGATCATACATAAAACATTTTTATGCATAAATCAATCTGATTAAAATTATGAAACATAAAACAATTCGAATTAAATAAAAAATCAAGCACAAAAATCATATTTTAGGGCTAGGATTTTCAAAAATTCGAAAATTAGGGTTCTAGGGTTCAAACATTTCGAATGATCTAGGGCTTAATTCGGTCCTCTTCATAGCTATTTTGAGCATAATTAAATCACATTTAATCAATTCCAAAATTTTAATCACATTAAATATAATAATTGAACCATAATTAAATTAATTTCTCCCTCTTAATTGATTATAAAATTAACCTGGACTTCAAATTAATCGTATTCATATGATCAAGCGCGTTCCTGCAAGAGGCTAACTAATACCACTGTAGGAGTTTATAGGTACTACGCAGCGGAAAATCATGAATCATATTCATAAAAGTACCTAATCCCAAGAACACATGCATAACACACAAGACACATAATCATACCTTTGAAGCGTGAATTCCACGTTGCAATTTGATTGACAAATCAGGGAGAGAATAGAGCCCCAAGCGTTGCTCTTCTACTTAGTCCACGAGCTTCGAACGAGCCGTCCACCAATACTAGATTGGTCGAGTGATTGAGGAAAACCGCGATCACCACCATTAATGGACTAACCGACCACCACGATCTACCACCACCACGAACCACCACACTAGCGCCAAGGGAGGAGAAGAGAGCCGTGAGATAGAGAGGAGTGTTTGAGAGGGGTTGGTCTCGTGTTTGCTAATTAGGGTTTGATCACACTGATCAGATAATTGCATACTACTTGCAAACCCTAGGCCCCTAGTCTATTTATAATCATATTATAATTAGACTAGGGTTAGGAAGCCCAAAACCCTTCAATCCACTCCATGTGGCCGGCCATACTAGAGGATGAGGCCCATTATGGGCCTTGTCCTCTCGTGCTCGATGTAGACCCTTTGTGTGACCTTATAGGATCCATCCAATTTGGCTTTGGGCTATTTTACTAGACCAAAGATCGTTAATACCTCTAGCTATGATAAAACGACGACCCAAATGTCCGAATTTAATTATCTCCATAATTTGATCCAATTATATATCTAGTAATTGCACACGACGAAGACATAAATCCTTCACATTCTTCATCCTAAGCCACCAATACACCTTTTTCAAATCCTTGTATAGTTTATCCCCTCCTAGTTGCATCGAGTATGGTGTATTGTTACCCTCTTCCATTAGTTTTCTTTTAACTTCCTCACATTTCTGTGGTATACACCATCGACCTTTGTATCTTAAACTCTCATCTTCATGAATTTTGAAATTTGTAGCTTCGCCTTGTTTTATTTTCTCGCGAATCCTATCCAACTTCACATCTCCTGCCTGATTCTCACTTATTTCATCGAATATTATTGGTTGGATGGTTAGGTTCGCAAGTATGCCTGCTGGCACTCCCCATTCTACAACTTCTAGATGCATTTTCCTCATCTCTCTACATAACTCATTAGCCACTACTAAAGTATTCAATCCATGACTGGTCTTACGACTTAGAGCATCTGCAACTACATTTGCTTTCCCTTTATGATATTGTACGCCCAAGTCATAATCCGTCGTATACTCCAACCATCTTCTTTGGCGTGAGTTTAAATCTTTTTGAGTGAAAATATATTTTAAGCTCTTATGGTCTGTATAAATCCTATATTTCACTCCATACAAGTAATGCCGCCAAATCTTTAGTGCAAATATGATTGCAGCTAATTCCAAGTCATGAGTTGGGTAATTTACTTCATGAGTCTTTAATTGCCTTAATTCATATGCAATCACCTTTCCATTTTGCATAAGCACACATCCCAAGCCATTCTTGGATGCATCACTATACACATCATAGATTCCACTATCGTCTGGCAGTGTAAGCACTGGTGCTGTAATTAGCTTCTGTTTTAAGAGTTGGAATGCTTCTTCACACTTATCATCCCACTCGAACTTTTTGTCCTTCTTCATTAGAGTAGTCATAGGTTTAGCAATCTTTGAGAAATCCTTCACAAAACGCCTATAATACCCTGCTAAACCTAAGAAACTCCGAACATCAGATACTGTTTTAGGCGTAGGCCAACCTTTCATTGCCTCGATTTTTGCTGGGTCTACTTCAACTCCATCCTTAGACACAAAATGTCCTAGGAATGCTACCTTCTCTAACCAGAAGTCACACTTAGAGAACTTTGCATAAAGATTGTTTTCTCTTAGTGTTTGTAGAATTGCCCTTAAGTGTTCTACATGCTCTTCTTTGCTCTTTGAATACACCAATATATCATCTATGAACACTACGATGAACTTATCCAGAAATTGATGAAACACCCTATTCATCAAATCCATAAAGATTGCCGGTGCATTTGTCAATCCAAATGGCATCACTGTAAACTCATAATGTTCATATCTTGTCCTAATTGCGGTTTTAGGAATGTCCTCATCTGCAATCCTCAGTTGGTGATACCCAGACCTCAAATCAATCTTAGAAAACACTGTTGCGCCCTTTAGCTGATCAAACAGATCATCAATCCTTGGTAATGGATACTTGTTCTTTATTGTTACCTTATTTAGTTCCTAATAATCAATACACAGTCTCATACTTCCATCTTTATTCTTAACAAATAAGAATGGCGCTCCCCAAGGAGATGCGCTTGGTCTAATGTATCCTTTTTCCAATAAATCCTGCAGTTGCTCCTTTAACTCACTCATTTTTGCAGGAGCCATATGATATGGTGCTTTGGATATTGGTGCTGTCCCTGGGACTAAATCTATTGTGAAATCAATTGCCCTCTTAGGTGGCATTCCAGGGATCTCCTCTGGAAATACATCGAGGAACTCATTCACCACTTCTATATCCTCTGGTTTAGTTGCCTCCTCGTGATCCATGTTTCTCACACTGCAGAAGTACACTGGATGTCCCTTCTTAATGTACTTTTCCAACTTTAGCACGGATATCAACCTTAGGCACTTGGTTTCACCATGCATCCAATAAGTCACTGACTCATTCTCACTTGTGTTCATTTTCAACTTCTGCGATCGACAACTGATTTTTGCACTGTAGTTGCTCAACCAATCCATTCCCAGAATGAGATCAAAATCACTAAACCCAAACTCGATGAGGTCAGACAGGAACACTTTCCCTTCAATTTCTAAATGCACGTCTCTAAAGGTTTTGGTACATTTCACTACCCCACCCGTAGGAATAGTTATAGGTAGGTCTACTACGTCTACTGTTTTCAAACAGTCTTTAAGTTTCGAAACAATACCCTTTGAAATGAAAGAAAAAGTTGCACTAGAAACAAACTTTAACAGGAATAGAGTTAATATAGAAAAAGTACATGTGATGACATCTTTCGTGGAATCGGCCTCAGCTCATGCTTACTCAACACATTCAGTTTCCCTGTAGCTCCACCTTTCTGTTGATTATTCCCACTGCTATTGTTGTTGCTCTTCGCTCCATTCTAATGCACTCCTTTATTCCCAGAAAAGTTGTTGTTCCTTAAAAGTTCCTTTGGGTTCCTCCGGAATTATTATTCTGCTTATTCCCATTAGGATTTTTTGAGAAACACTCGTACTCCCTATGCCCCAGCTTATTACAAGCACGACAAGTAACTAGATTGTCTTCACAATCCCTTCCGGGGTGGTTATTCTTGCACCTCTTGTAGAAATAACGCCTCTCATTCTTGTTATTCCCTTGGTTATAGTTTCTAGTCCCTCAATTGAATTTTCGTCCTCCTTGATGATTGTTACCTTGGCAATTATTATTGTTGTGGAATTTATTGTTGTTATGGTGGTACTTTTGCTTCTTAAAGTTGTTCTGGTTACCCTGTTGGTTCCCAGAACTTTGTCCCACCTCTTTCCTTTTCTCCTTCCCTTCTATCTCAGCTAGTTCTTTCTTCTTCTTCACTTCTAATGCATAAAGGTGTGCGGCTCTCCCATACACTTCATCCAAGGTTTCAAACACTTGCCCACACAACTTTAACTGTAAATCAGTAGTCAAACCACTCTCAAACTTTCTCGCCTTTGCCTTCACTGTAGCAACAGACTCTTTAGCAAAACGAGACAGCACAATAAACTTTGTGTAGTATTCGGTGACTGACATCTCTTCCATCTTGAGGTTTGAAAACTCCTCAGCCTTCTGCTTCTGTAAGAAGCTAGGTAAAACTTATCTCTCACTTTCTTCTAGAACTTAGTCCAATTGACTCCAGGTAATGCCCTAATGGTGGCTTCATTTTGCTGCCACCAAAGGTCAGCTTCATCCCTCAGATAATAAGTAGCACATCCCACCTTAGAATTTTCTAGGCACCTAACTGTCCTAAACAATTTCTCAAACTCCCTTAAGAACCAATTTTCCAGTATGGTAGGGTCAGACTCTCCCTGATAGGTTGGTGGTTTGCTTTGGGCCACCTTCTTGAAAAGCTCTCCTTGAGCATCCCCATTGTTAGTCGAGTTCCTTGCCAACTGTTGGGCAACAACTACCAATTGCCTCACAACTTCACTCAACTCTCCTCCATCATTATTGTTACCACTTACCCCTGCCATGTTTCTTCTCTAGAATTAAGAACAAGGGTCTATATTAGATATGGTCTTAGTTAGCTCTCAAGGTATACACTCATCTATTAATTAACACCCTTAGAACTTTCGCAATAAATTTGAAGCTAACAAATTGGGATAACAAAAGCTAAAATTCCCTAAATTTGTAGCTTTGTCAATAAATTATTGATTGCTAACCAACCATACATTTAATAAAGCATCACATAGATGAATAAAAATAATTCCCATAAATTCCTATAGCGTAGAAATAATTTATTGAAGTGCTTTTGATTGAGGATTGGCTCATTGAAATGATAATATGAGGTGAACAATTTTGGGAAGTGAAATGAATTAATTGACAAGGATATAAATAGAATTTTATTAATAAAAGAAATGAATAGAATTATTGATATGTTTATTTTATATAGTATTTTACCCCCGTCCCTTGGTCGTAATTGGTAGTATTTTTGGCTCTTTAGAGCCACTTTTATTACTAATTGGTGTTTCCTAGTGTTTTGGTAGTTTTGGTTGAGTTTTGTAGGGAATTGCACATTTGGAGTTTTTTTCCTGGGATTTTATGAAGTGACGACGAGCATTGGAGGAGCACGACCGATATACCGAGGCAATTGGACCGAGTAGTCAAGCCCCAAGGAGGAAACCCGGATTGGGCCGAAGTATCGGAGCCCAATCGAAGTCCAAGGCTTGCCCAAAGTGGCCTTGCTTTCCCAAGATGGCCTTGCCCAGCTAAGATGGTCTCGCCAGAAGGCGCGCCCGGCCGGGCGGGGCGAAAGAATGCAAGATGCCCGATTTCGCGCCCGACCGGGCGCGAGAGAAGACATAATGAAGAAAAAGGCGCACCCGACCGGGCGGTGTGGCTCCCGACCGGGCGCGTGTTTTTGGAAGTTAATTAAGCTCGATTTTAGTTCGTTTAAGTTTAGGATTTTCGAGTTTAATATATATACATTTTTGTTGAGTAAATTGAGTACCTTTTTCTCTTAGCTTTCTCTCTCTACTTAGTTTTCAGATTAGTTTTCTCTCTCGACAATTCTACAACCTTGTTCTTAATACAATTCATTATTTCCGTTAATTTTGGTAACGATTTCTTCTCTATTATTTTCAGTAATTTAATTTCTTTATTTCATCATGTCTTGTTTAATTGCTTTGATTAGTTTAGATTTAATTATGCGTGAGTAGTTTTCTTTCTAGGGTTTATGCGGATCCATAAATAATATTAAGGGGTAATTTATTATTGTTGAATGTCAATGCTTGATTAATTTCCTATTGATTGATTTAATGTTATGCAATTAGATTAGGCCTGGTTTAATTGTATGAGTTATGCAATATTGATTCGAGATTCGAGAGATGAGAATTGATGTTTAGGCTTAGTTTCAATAGGCAGACTAATTTATAAATGGTTAAGTCGAGATTTGAGAGATGAGATTTAATACCGGTAAATTAACTCTGTGATTGTAATACGTAGCGAAAGCCCTTTATGATCTGATTAATTGATGCATTGATGATTGATTATTATGTTTTAGCCTGGAATATTATTTACTGGTGAACCTATGCCCTAGACAGAAGAATTTTTACAGGCAGATACGAGAATTTCTGGAGGTAATCCACCTTCGGAACCCCCATCTAATTCTAGTGATTCGGAAGATTTTTCAGAACCTGAATAAGAGATGACGTCACCACCACTTCCTCCACCTCGCATGCTTAGCGATTATTCGCAGCCGTCGCTGACAGCTTTTCCACACCTTATTCCTACTCCGGCCCTTGATGGAGCGCAATTTGAGATCAAACCCAGTTTATCACGATGATATAGAGGAAGCAATTCAGTGGAGCTTAGGGTGAAGATCCTAATCTTCACATTGCAGATTTCTACCAATATTGCAGCACCATTAGGCAAGCTGGGGTCACGCAAGACTAAATCAGGGAGATTCTTTTTCCCTTTTCTTTTTGTGGAAAAGCTAAATTATGGTTTAATGGTTTGAATAGAACTGCACTTGTTGTTACTGACTAGGAAACTCTTGCTTTGAATTTTTATAATAAATATTACCCTGTAGAAAGAACAACTTTAAGGTGTGCTATTCAGAACTTTGCCCAAGAGCCAGATAAAACTCTATATGAGGCTTGGGAAAGGTTTAAGGATCTACAGAGAGAATGCCCCCACCATAATCTGGCACAATGGCAGTTGATCTAAGCCTTTTACAATGTTATAATCCTGCAGATTCTAGATCAATTCTAGAGTCTACAGCTAGTGGGAGATTCATGAATCTTAATGTTGAAAATGCAAGTCAGGTTATCGAAGACATGGCAATTCACAATTCCCAATATGGGAATCCGAGAGGATTTGCTAACAAAGGAAAACATAATGTCGATTTCGTATCCTTTTTGCAGGCTCAGTTAACATCTATTTGTCAGAAACTAGATAATCTTACTGTTGTTCCTAACTCTGTAGCTAATGTTTCTGCTATTATTAACAATGAAGCTTTTTGTGAAAATTGTGGAATTGTAGGACATTGGGAGCAAGATTGTAGGAGTTCCATAGAGCAAGTTAATGCCTTCCAATCTTATAGGTAAAATAACCCATACTCCAACTCTTATAATCCTGGCCTCTAGAACCACCCATATCTTTCCTACCAGAGTACCAATGTACAAAACCCTCCACCTCCACAACAAACACAACAGCAACCACCACCACAACAAAAATATTACCATCCTAATTCTGGCCAGAAAAACCAGTCACAACCCTCCTCATCTTCTGACCCTGCTATGTCAGAAATTAGAGCAATGCTTTCAAGCATGCAAAAGCACATGGAGAGTAGGGATGCACAAATTGATTCGATTATAGCTCACAATAAAATCATGGATAATCAAATTGCGCAGATTTCATCTACCCTACAAACCCGTCAGCAGGGAACTCTACCATCACAACCGATCCATCCTACAGATCATGCTAATGCAATCACTCTAATGAGTGGTTCACACTATGATGGGCCTCCTATGCCCAAGGATGATGGACCTGTTGCTAATCCAGATTCCCTTATACCAAATGCTAATCTTACTAACCTTGCAGGGCTATAAAAGGAAACGAACCCTTCTAATGTTTCTTTGCAAGGTGAATCTCAGGACAAGGGTGGAAATGTGCGGAGCCCAGTTATCAAGCTTCCATTCCCCAATAGACATTTGAAGAGTAAGTTTGATAAGCAATTCAGTAAGTTTTTGGAGGTTGTGAAAAATTTGTAGATAACAGTTCCTTTCACTGATTTAATCACTCAGGTTCCTGCATACGCTAAATTTATGAAAGATATTTTGACTAGGAAAAGGGCCTTTGATAAGGTAGAAACTGTAGCTTTTACAGAGGAATGTAGTGCTTTATTGCAAAATAAATCCCCTCCTAAATTAAAGGATCCTGGTAGTTTTTCTATCCCTTATCATATTGGTAATGTCTTCATAGATAAAGCATTATGTGATTTAGGTGCTAGTGTTAGTGTTATGCTATCGTCTGTGTGTGCTAAACTTAATGGGTGATTTGAAAGTTACTAACATTACTTTACAGATGGCATATCGTTCTGTTAAATACCCCTTAGGTACTTTAGAGGATGTTCCTGTCAGAGTTGGTAAATTTTTTATCCCTGTTGATTTTTTTGTGTTAGACATGGCTGAGGATACACAAATTCCCATTATATTAGGTAGACCTTTTCTCCATACTGCAGGAGACATTATTGATGTTAAAAATGGAAAACTAACCCTTTCTGTAGGAAATGATAATATCACTTTTAATTTAGGGAAGGTTTTAAAAGGACCTATGCTAGAAGAAAATTGTTGCTTAATTGATGTCATTGATATAATGGATGATATTTGTGAAGAAAGCTTACCACAAGTTCTTGCACGGGATCCCTTGGAAGAAGTTCTTTGTAGAGATTTATCTGCAGGTGATGCAAGCATTTGGAGTACTGAGGTGGATGCTATTGAAAAAGCTCTTTCAGTAGAAGAGCTTGATCCTAAAGAGACCATGAAGGTAGTGAAATT
This sequence comes from Chenopodium album, assembly GCF_948465745.1. Lineage (NCBI taxonomy): Eukaryota > Viridiplantae > Streptophyta > Magnoliopsida > Caryophyllales > Amaranthaceae > Chenopodium > Chenopodium album. The sequence continues at coordinate 21,863,952 of NC_137846.1, read as the reverse complement.
AGTTCAAAAATCAAAACCTACAGAGGTCAAGAAACCTAAACTAAAACCTTTCCCTTCTCATTTGAAATATGTTTTTCTTGATGAGCAGGAACTATACCTTGTGATCATTAGTACTGCACTTGATGACCCACAAACTTCCCAACTTCTAGAGGTTCTTCGAACCCACAAAGGGCAATTGGGTACAGTATTGATGATCTCAAGGGTATTAGCCCTGATTTTTGTATGCACATGATACATTTAGAGGACAACTACAAGCCATGTATTCAACCCCAGAGGAGGTTGAATCCTAATATGCAAGAAGTAGTCAAGAAAGAGGTGATGAAATTACTTGATGCAGGTATTATCTATCCTATTTCTGACTCAAAGTGGGTAAGTCCTGTTCAGGTGGTTCCTAAAAAGGGTGGGATGACTGTGATTAAAAATGATAAAAATGAATTGATTCCCACTAGAACTGTTACAGGGGAGCGTATTGGCATTGATTATCGTAGATTAAATATCGCCACTAAAAAGGACCACTTCCATCTCCCTTTTATTGATCAAATGCTTGAAAGGTTGGATAATCATAAGTTCTTTTGTTATTTGGATGGGTGTAGACACCCATTTGTGTCTCCCCAAAACCAAACCCATTGATGAATACCTTTTGCGTCGAATGATTATCGAATAAGGTGAAAGTGTGAAAAGTCAAGTGTTGCGGTTGGTTTTTATTAAAAATTCTTTCTTTCTGTTTTCGAAAAACAACTCTATTTTATGAAAACAGCTAATCCAGTTTAGTTTGGTTCACGACAAGGGTCCAATAATAGTGTAGTTGGATGGGGCTTGCAAAGAGCTTTCCAACGATATATTATAAGCCTAATTCCGATGAATAATGAGGAAGTTATGGCCAAAATACTAAACTGGGCCTGGTTTGATCTTTACATGCGGCCCAATGATCTAGGGGAGGGCCCGATGTTAATTATTATTCCTAAAGTTATTAGAATTAATTATAGTCTTCAAGAATTCTCTAGAAGGTTCTTTTAAATCCTAATAGAATTAGAATTAATAATTAGATTTTGATAAGTTTTACTTGGAATAAAATATTATTTTATGAAAAATACGATTTCAGTTTTCATACGGACTTTACAAGTCAATTTTTATTGATAAGTGGACTCCGTGTTTGAAAGCGCGTAGGAATCCAGGCTGTTGCCAAATGACAGGCCTTGTCGCCACGCAACATAGCTTGTCGCCAAACGACAGGATTGTCGCTACGCGACAAGACTTGTCACCAAGCGACAAGGTCGGTTTTGCAGCGACAGCGTAGAGTTTTATTCCTTATCAAATTCTACCTATTCCGGACTGTTTTCTTATAAATAGGGTCCTAAACCTCCGTTTTTATTCATCTACAACAATCATCTCTCTCTTTCTCTCTCTAAAGCTAGAAGCTTTCTTTCTCTCTCTATTCTTTTTCTAAACCTTCTCTCTTACAAAATTCCGCATTCACGAGATCTAGACACGCCTAGCCAAGTTCGAAGTTGCCTTCGCCCTAGACATGAAAGGTTATAATTTCTGAGGGTTTGGTCCCTAATCTTTCTTTCAATTATTTAATTTGATTGTTTAATTCAATTATTTTTCTTGAAGTTACTAACGCGTGTATTTTGTCATTAGAAAGAGGCACGAGGCATCAAAGTATGTAATCTTATTGCTCTATTCTTGTGGAAAGCATGTTAAAATTTGTTTAATTCCTAATATCATGTTAGGATGTCTTTATTGCTTTCTAGTATCATGTTTAGGGTGCTTCCTATGCTTTCTAATATCATATCAATAGCATGTTAGTATCATGTTAGGGTTAAAGCTTTGATTTTTATTGCTTAGTGACATGCTAGGGTTTGTTATTAATCTTTTTAGTATCATGCCTAGGATCTTGCTATTATATTTAAGCTTTATTATTAACATGATTATAATGATGATTATAATGATTATTATGTTGCTTGATATATTTATATTGTTATTGCTTGATCACGCCTTTTATGCATGTTTAAAGGGAATTTGTACTTGTAATCACGCTTAATAAGATAATTAATAATTTTGTTTAAGGCTAATATGATTATAATCCAAGTGATCGCCAATAATAGTTTTTCTTGTGCATTAAGTTCAACCAACATAGATAAACAGGTTTAGGGTTAATCTGTTGATTGCATGCTAGTCAGAAAGCGCACATGAATACGAGAAGAATAAAGTACAGGCCTATTATTAGGGCAGGTTCAATCTCTTTTAGGTTGGATTTGTACCTTCATCCCCGAACCCTATTTGGTTCAAGACCTTTTGGAGTTGACGATCTCATGGATCGTTAAGGGGTGTAATCTTCACCTTGTGAACGGTTTACAAGTTCCTAAAACTTGTTAGCGACTCTTTTGCTCTAGCTTCCTTCCCTTTGGACGCCACCATACTTAAGTGTATGATCACAGTGGGGTTCAAGTTTGGGGTAATGCTTGAAATATTCCCTACAATGGGTATTCGGGATTTTTCCAAATTCCAATTCACCCTGAAGATCAAGAAAAGACTACATTTACATGTCCTTATGGTACTTTTGCATATCGTAGAATGCCCTTTGGTTTATGTAATGCCCCTGCTACCTTTCAACGTTGCATGATGAGTATCTTTTCTAATTTCATAGAGTCTATCATGGAAGTATGGATGGATGATTTTAGTGTGTATGGGTCTTCATTTGATGCATGCCTTGTAAATCTCGCTAAAATATTGAAAAGATGTGAAGAATGCAACTTAGTATTAAATTGGGAAAAGTGTCACTTTATGGTGATAGAGGGAGTAGTCCTTGGTCATATTATATCTGGTAAGGGTATATAGGTAGATAAGGCTAAGATTTCTGTGATTGAGCAATTGCCTCCTCCAGTCAATGTTAAGGGAGTTAGAAGTTTCTTAGGTCATGCGTGGTTTTATCGTCGCTTTATCAAAGATTTTTCTAAAATTGCTAAACTACTAACTCAGCTTTTACTCAAGGATGCCCCATTTGATTTTACAAACGAGTGTCTTGAGGCTTTTCACAGGTTAAAGCAAGCATTGATATCGGCGCCCATCATATGTGCCCCCGATTGGACTCTCCCTTTCGAGATCATGTGTGATGCAAGTGATTTCGCGTTAGGTGTCGTGCTAGGACAAAGAAAGAACAAAGTTTTGCATGCTATTTATTATGATAGTAAAACTTTGGATGAGGCCCAAGTCAACTATGCCACTGCGGAGAAGAAGTTTCTTGCTGTTATTTATGCTTTAGAAAAATTTAGATCATATCTAGTTGGTTCTAAAGTCATTGTTTTTACTGACCATGTAGCTTTGAAGTATTTAATTGCCAAGGCAGAGTCAAAGCCTAGGCTCCTCCGTTGGGTTCTCTTGCTCCAAGATTTTGATGTGGAGATTAAGGATAAGAAAGGTGCAGAGAACGTTGTGGTAGACCACTTGTCACGTATCAGGTATGATGAGGGTAAGAATTCTCTCCTTATAGATGATTCTTTCCCTGATGACCATTTATATGCAGTTGTAGAGAAACACCCTTGGTATGCAGTTATGCAAATTATTTGGTGGGTGGTACTCTACCCCCTGATTTGTCCTACCAATAGAAAAAGAAGTTCCTTTATTATGTTAAACATTATTTATGGGATGATCCTTTTTTGTTTCGTGAGCGTGCAGATGGATTGTTTCGCAGGTATTTTCCCGAATGGGAAGTTCACGGTGTTCTTACTAGTTGTCACAACTCACCGTATGGAGGACATCATGGTCCCACCAAAACGGTGGCCAAGATTAATAAGTCAGGTTTTTATTGGCCCACTATGTTTAAAGATGCTAACACTTTTGTGCAGGCTTGTGACTCTTCCCAGAGGACTGGCATGGATGCCTCAAACTGGAATATTAGAAGTTGAAATTTTTTATGTTTGGGGTGTTGATTACATGGGACCTTTTCCCTCTTCAAGAGGGAATCGCTATATACTTGTCGCCATTGATTATGTATCCAAGTGGGTTGAGGCCATTACCACTCCTACCAATGATGCCAAGGTGGTCCATAGGCTTTTCAAGAAAACCATCTTTCCAAGATTTGGAGTGCCTAGAGCTATAATTAGTGACGGAGGATATCACTTTCATGAGAGGAAGTTAGACACCCTCCTCAAAAAGTATGGTGTATACCATAAGACAGGTCTAACCTATCATCCCCAAACGAGTGGTCAGGTTGAAGTTTCTAACCGTGAGATCAAGGCCATTCTAGAGAAGGTGGTAGCAAAATCAAGGAAAGATTGGAGTGACAAGTTGGATGACACCCTTTGGGCGTACAGAACTGCACTTAAGACCCCGATTGGTACTACTCCCTATAAGCTTGTGTATGGTAAAGCATTTCACCTCCCGGTGGAATTGGAATACAAGGCATATTGGGCTATTAAGGAACTCAATTTGGATGCTAAGCTAGCGGGAGAAAAGAGGCTTCTTCAACTTAATCAACTAGATGAGTTTAGGTTGATGACCTATGATAGTGCACGTGTCTGCAAGGAGAAGACCAAGAGATGGCACGACAAGATGATCATTCCGAGAGAATTCAAAGAGGGTGATAAGGTGTTGTTTTTCAACTCTAGACTTAAACTTTTCCCAGGAAAGTTAAGGTCAAGGTGGTCGGGTCCTTTTACTGTTAAAAGGGCAAATAATTTGGTTATGTGGAATTAATCAATGAGCATGGTAACGAGTTCAAGGTTAATGGCCAACGACTTAAGCAATACCATGAAGGAGCTACGATTAGTGCAATTGAACTACTTCACCTAATCGATTCCAGTTCATCCTGATTAACGTGTGGTAATAGGGTCGTGCGGGACCTAGATAAATCAGCGCTTTGCGGGAGGCAACCCGTATTTTCTTGCCTTTTAGTTTAGTTTTATTTATTTTTATTAGTGTGAGGAGAGAGGAGAGAAATTAATGAGTTTTATGAGGTTTTGTACAGGTTTGATGGGAAAAAGTTAGTCAAATTTGGAGACAAGAAAAGAAGGAAAAAATCGGACTCAGTGCTGTAGCGCGCCCGACCGGGCGCGAGAGTAAGGTTTAAGTATGAGGAAATTCGCCTGACCGGGCGAAGCTCCGCCCGACCGGGCGCGAGAGCGAGGATGGAAAATTTACAATTCTCGCCCGACCGAGCGAGATCGCGTCCGACCGGGCGCGAGAGTTGACGAGTACGGAGCTTTCTCACGCCTGATCGGGCAAGAGGGCGCCCGACCGGGCGCGAGAGTCAAAGTAATTTTGAAAGGGAAGCTCGCCTACCATTGGCATGAAAACTATAAAATGGAGGATATTTATCATGTTCTAACCGGTTTACTCGCCCCCCCCCCCTCTCAACATGCTAGTGCTCGACCTATTCATCACCCTATTCCTAAAATTTTCCAATGATTTTCGGGTGTTTATTTCCTAGGTAGGAATGAGCCACACAATGCCCAAACCAACGAGCTAGCTGTTATTGGAAATTATGTGTATGGGTACGGTAAATTGAACATGGGTAGGCTTATCATCCACCATTTGAGTAGGCATGCCACGGCTTCTAACACAGCTAGTACCCCTATCCGGTAAGGAGGCCTAATTACTAGGATAGCGGTTAAGAAGGCCAGTTTTAGTGAGACTAGGGCCCACGGTCTCACTAATTATGGGGGGAATACCTACTTGACCACTAGGCATCTAGAGGACGTAGGTTGGGTTAGGATGGATGGCCAAACCCCCTATTGGTGTGTTAGGGTAGGAATGGAGAAACCATTGCCTATTTTTCCCCTTCCTAACCCCGATTTGACCGCCTTTCCCCCTGGGAAAGACTCTTATACTTATGCTACTCTAGTCGCCCATGCCCAGGGGCATGCACCTCCACCACCTCCACCTCATATGCCTCCACCTCAGCCCGAGCCTATGATGCCACCTTCTCCACCTCATATGCCTCCACCTCCCCCTAGGCATGACACAGAGACCGTATGGGATCTCCAGAGCATAGGGCAGGCCTCAGGCCGTATTGAGGGGAACTATGGGGAGGTTAGGCAGATGGTTGGTTCTATCGACCAACGTTTGGGCTACATTGAGAGGAACTAGGGTAGGGCTTTATACCCTATGTTTGATGATTATGCTCGTCGGGGTGCTACTCCCGACGATGCTCTCTACCCTGACTGGTTCCAGGCACCGCCCCAGGGATACGTTGATCCCACCTCCCATGGTATTTACACCGACTATTCGGCCTTTCATAGATATAGCCAGGACATTCCTTTTGGGGGGCCTTCGGGGGGGACTTATAACCCTAATTATTTTGGTGGTAGTTCTTCTGGTGGTGCGGGTGGTAGCGGCGGCGGTTTTGGCTTCAGGGATGATGAGGCGGATGATTAGCCATGCTTGGGGGAGATTTTTGGATTTTGGTATCTTTCTTCTTCTCTTTCTCTTATTTTTGGTGTGTTTTAGTATAGATTTATTGCTATCTAGTATAGTTTTATTGCTTTGATAAAAATGAAAAAAATACAAAAAAAATTGAAAAATAATAAAAAATACAAAAATACGTTCCAATGAATTGTAAATCATGCTTCCATGTGCCCCATACTTGAAAATTGTTTTGATTCTTGGTATATGATGATGAGCATTGTGGATAGGTTAGCCATGATTTGATATTCGATTGCTTGGATATCTTAACATGCGTCAATTTTTCCCAACTACTTGTGAATACAGTGCTTGACTAGCTGATTTGGTTAGGAATTGTGTGTTAGTTCCTGGTATGTCAATGAATTTGAGTATTGGTTTGCAACTTTGAGTAATGTTTGTATGACTCATTATTATGCACATTGAGGAGGACGAAAGCATTTGTTCCTTTAGGTGACCTTCAGATGATTTTAGATACATTTGTTCCCTTCTTGCTACCCATGTTGTTGCCTTGACTTTTTGTTGTTTATTAACCACATTTCAAGTCGATTTGCCCCATTGGTTACTAGTCCCAAGCTTGGCTTGGGGGAGCTATTAGCTTAGTGAGTGAGGTGAGGGAGTTTTGTGGTGTGCTTATTATTTGCACAATTTGGGTGGATATGAGGAGTTGATTTTGTTCTTGATTGTAATTTATTTTTGATGATCTTGAAAGTTAAATTTCTTTGAAAAAATATAGTGTGATGATATGAAAAAAAGAAGTTCAAAAAAAAATATAGGAAAAAAAAAAGAAAAAGAGTGAACTTCAAAAGGGAAAAAAATAGAAAAAAAAAGAGCAAAAAGAGGAAAATTTGTTATATGTTCAAATATTCTAAGTGAAGGTTGATCAAAAGAAAAAAAATTTGAAAGTTGAGTTTCAATGGAAAATAAAGTTTGTTATTCACTCAAGTTTACATTGTTATATTTTTGTGAGTGAAATTGTAAGTGTTGGGATTTGTTTGTTATGATTGGAGTTGTTTGGTGAATTTTTGGTGGAGTTGAGTTATGTTGGAGATGATATGGCCATTACTTGTTTTGACCTTGGGTTTTATTAGGATTTGGCTCCCTTAAGCATTGCTTTTCTCTTGCATTTTCCCAAATATGCCTACCATTTACCCTAGCCTTACATTACAAGCTTTAAAGACCTTCCGACCTTTATGCATAGAGTTGTGTGAATGTGAAATTAGTTGTTTATCAATCCAAAGAATGATTTAACATATTTCGAGTCGACTATTATGTTGAGTTCTTATCTTCTTAAACACACGAGTGTTGTGAGTTTGGGAGGGCATTGTTCACATAAAGGGGTTGGGATGGAGAGCGATCGAGTACATCTTTTACTCGCCACATAAATGAGAGTTGAGTGTGTGAGCACTAGTCATGAATTCTATATGATCTAGTGGTTTTCTCTATTTGAAAATTGTTGGGGAGGATGAGTGATTGGATGGATGAGATTGGTTGATGTTGATGCATGCTTGTTTGCCTTGAATTGGTTACTTTTGATTTTGATTATTTGGGGTGAGGCATGTTTTATGTATTCAATGATGAGCTCTTTGCTTAGGGACAAGCAAAGGTTTGGCTTGGGGGAATTTGATATGTCTATTTTATATAGTGTTTTACCCCCATCCCTTGGTCGCAATTTTTAGTGTTTTTGGCTCTTTAGAGCCACTTTTATTACTAATTGGTGTTTTCTAGTGTTTTCGGAGTTTTGTAGGGAATTGCACGTTTGGAGTTTTTTTCCTGGGATTTTATGAAGCGACTACCAGCATTGGAGGAGCACGACCGATATACCGAGGCAATTGGACCAAGTAGTCAAGCCCCAAGGAGGAAACCCGGATTGGGCCGAAGGATCAGAGCCCAACCGAAGTCCAAGGCTTGCCCAAAGTGGCCTTTCTTGCCCAAGATGGCCTTGCCCGGCCAAGATGGTCTCGCCCGAAGGCGCGCCCGGCCGGGCGGGGCGGAAGAATGCAAGACGCCCGATTTCACACTCGACCAAGAGCGAGAGAAGACTTAATGAAGAAAAAGGCGCGCCCGACCGGGCGCGTGTTTTTGGAAGATAATTAAGCTCGATTTTAGTTTATTTAAGTTTAGGATTTTCGAGTTTAATATATATACGTTTTTGTTAATTAAATTGAGTACCTTTTTCTCTTAGCTTTCTCTCTCTACTTAGTTTTCAGATTAGTTTTCTCTCATTGTTTCTCTCTCGACAACTCTACAACCTTGTTCTTAATACAATTCATTATTTCCGTTAATTTTGGTAACGATTTCTTCTCTATTATTTTTATTAATTTAATTTCTTTATTTCATCATGTCTTGTTTAATTGCTTTGATTAGTTTAGATTTAATTATGCGTGAGTAGTTTTCTTTCTAGGGTTTATGGGGATCCATAAATAATATGAAGGGGTAATTTATTATTGTTGAATGTCAATGCTTGATTAATTTCCTATCGATTGATTTAATGCTATGCAATTAGATTAGGACTGGTTTAATTGTATGAGTTATGCAATATTGATTCGAGATTCGAGAGATGAGAATTGATGTTTAGGCTTAGTTTCAATAGGCAGACTAATTTATAAATGGTTAAGTCGAGATTTGAGAGATGAGATTTAATACTGGTAAATTAACTCTGTGATTGTAATACGTAGCGAAAGCCCTTTATGATCTGATTAATTGATGCATTGATGATTGATTATTATGTTTTAGCCTGGAATATTATTTACTGGTGAACCTATGCCCTAGGCTTTTATCAATTGATTTCTCCCTATTATTATCTCCCTTAGTTTAATTCCTTACATCTATAATTTAATTACTTTATAATTTAAATTATTTTAATTAATTAGGAATAGGAAGACTTGTTTCCCTGTGGATCGACCCTTCTTCCCTATCTGTATAGTTAGAGGAACTTAGGAATTATTTTTGACTATGTGATACGACTTTATCCTGTCATTTAGTGAAATAAAAATGAGTTCTAAAAACTTATGCATTACATAAGCTCACTGACTCACTGTGGTTATGCCACTTATTACTTTACTAAAATTGAAAGGGATGATAAACGGAAATGAAACTCAGAATCCTTAATGAAAAGGAACCATAAAGGTCTAAGCCCTTCGAACATCGTCCCTCTTATCAGTGGACTGTTTGTAGCTTCCAGAATCGAACTCAGGATCATCTGTCTCCTCCATGGGTTCAGGTGACTCTGGTTCAGGCTCTACTTGAACGAACTCTCCCTCTTCCTCCTCATCAGAAGAAATATCAATTATTATTGGGGTTGGAGGTGGATTTGGATTAGAAATCTCCATAAGGGAACTGTCAACAGTGTTGTTACTCTCTTCCATCGCTTCTCCCTGTTCTTGCTCTCCAGTTGCCCCTGATTGATTTCCCGTGGAAGAAGAACTACCTGACCGATGGCTAGGAGAAGGGGGATTATTCCCCACTGGATTGTCATAGTAGTAGTCAGGATAAGGAATGTGCAAACGTTGACAATGGGCTTTCTCGACCCTAATGAGATAAGTAATGAAGAATCGGTAATCTGGATACCACTGACCAAAGAAATCCTTATGCTTAGAGTAGTTTGGAATGTTCCCTGGAAGGTAGAAATCAGAGAACTTTGCCTTAACATCAAGATATGGAGGCTCGTCTGGAAGGCAATGCACGATCATAGCAGAGATACGATCATGGAGGTCATAAAGTTTGTTTTCAAGGACGTTACTCATATAGGAACAATAGTGACGAATTTTCTCCACATAATCGTAGGGATGTTCATTGTTTTTCTTGACTAGAGTACCAATTTGGGTGTTTTTGGAAGGGCGGTTCGACATCCTATAAAGGAAAAGACTTAGAAAAGAATTCCCTTTCCCAAAGAAAACAAAATAATACAGTTCTTGCATGAATTAGGTTCAATGTTCAATTAAACAATTTTCTTATTTCTAATCACATAATTACATGCTCACAAGTAATCCATTCACATGATTAAACATTACAACCTAAATATTAATGCACACAAGAACATGATTATTTCTAACTTATTTGCCCAGATTCCTTCCTACCCAATCTCACTAACATGCTTTTAAAAGCTTTTAACACATAATACTTACCTCAATCCTTGCTTTCCTGCAAAATGAACAAACAAAAAAAAAATATTTTTGACTCCTCTTAAATAAAATTTTCGAAAATAAGCATCAAAAGACCAAAAATTTCGGCCCCCTTTTAAAAAAAAAAAATTCGGACACCCTAAATAAATAAAATTTTTGGATATCCCCTCATAAAAAAAAAAAATTTGGACCTCTCTCATAAAAAAAAAATTTTGGATTTTTAAATTAATCAAATAAAATATTTGATCTTCTTAAAACAAAATTATATATAATAACTCTCTTTAGAAATCCACAATTAAATAAGTACTTGGCCAAGTTTTACAAAATAAAACACTTTAAAACACATTTTTGGCTTTAGTGGTAATAAAATTTCAACCTGGCTCTGATACCACTTTGTAACATCCTAGAAATTAACACGGAAACTAACCGTGCCAGTATAAAAGAACCACTCGTAAGTGGCGAAATTCCTGCACATAATAATAAAAGGAAAGTACAGCGTCCTGTACTCCCAGTAGAAGTTATGGTCAAATATAAAGTCGCATAACTCCCCCTATATGTTCATATTCAAGGTATATACGTTCCAAGAGTTTTGGTGCGTAATCTCTTTCACTTTACGTTATTTATATATTATTAGACTTGGTGATGACTCTTAAACCATAATCATTCAATCATAATAATTATTCAAACAATCAAACATACCAATTAATTCTTGAATAATTAGTGACCACATAATATTTAATGTTGAACCCTTTTTAAATCTAGCTCGGTGTCAAAGACACCTTAAAGGCATAATGCACCACAAATCCTATCGCTCGATGTTGAAAACACCTTAATTGCACTAAGGCTCCAAAATATAATTTATTCCTCATGTTCAAAGACACTTAAATAGCTCTTTCCTCATGCTTAAAGCATCAATAAAAATTATATGAACCATAATAAAATTCCTTTTCAATATTCCAAACTCAATTAAACATGTAGTTTAGTTAAACATGCTTTCTATCATGCCATAAATAAAAGTGTGGTTCATATAGAACAAGCCAAACGATTATTTTCCAATCATTAATCCATCACAAATAAACCACGCTTCATAATTCAATCACCAGTATCAACCAAATCATAATCTCCAATCATAATCTAGCATGATACTACTTGGGATTAATTAATCAAGCCTAGCATGTTACTATATCATCAAAAATATGCTAAGTACGCAAACGTACCTTGAATATGATCTTAAAATCGCCACGACTAATAGAAATCACTCACTTCAAAGTCTCCTACAAACCAAAATGGCATTAATATCTACTCCACATAAATTTCCAGCAATATATACTTTTATTAAACCACTCATAATTTAATTAAAACAAGCTGAAAATTTATTTAAAACCTCTTACTTTAATCCCAATTAATGGGTAATCAAAATTCCTTTAAGAAACTTAATTTTTAGCTTACTAAAAATTCTAGTAATATTAATTCATGAAAACTTGCTGTAATTATACTTTAAAACCCTCAAATTAAAGGTTTAAACCACCCTAAATCATTCTCCTTCAATAATCGATTATTTATAAATCTAGGGTTTCAAAATTGGGGCATTTTAATTGAAATTAAAATCTGAAAATTAATTCACATCATACTTAATATCAATCATCATAAAACCATCACAAAAACTCATAATTTATAATTAGATCTAGGATTAAACAAAAGAAAAATAAAAAAGAATATTTTTTCCTTTTTTTTCGAAAAGGAGGCCGGACAGCAGCCACGGCACCACAGTCGGCTGCTGCCGTACTACTGGTGGCGCCGCCGCTGCTGCCGGCTGTTGCTGGTGGTGGTCGGCGGCCCACCGGTGGTGGCGGTGGCCAGTGGTGGTGTGTGCCGAAAAGGAGAAGGGGAAAGAAAGAAAAGAAAAAAAAATAAAGGAGAAGGGAGAGAAAGTTTACCTTGGATACTCTCCACTCTGGGCAAAGTTTAATTTGCCCAAGTGTTGAATATTTATACCCCTTTCTCTAGAAACTCTTCTTACCTATTTTTCCTTTTTGTAATCTTTCCTAATCCATTTCCTAATAAAATTTTACTAAAATAAAACTTTCCTAAATTAAATCTCAACTTAACAAAGTAATTAATTAAATAAAACTTTCCGTTTCTAAAATATTTCCAAACTTATTTAGAATAAATAATTAAAATGCCATAAATAATTCATTTCAAATTATTTAAATACCTCACAAAATATTTATTTAAAATAAAATACGTATAAAAATACGGGGTATTACATTTTGAATTTGGTGACTCATGATTTGATATTTTACAATGTGAAATCTTTTTGAAAATTTATCACTTATCTCAATTAATCACATATGTTTAATTGATGTTTGGAAATAATTTCCAAGGTGATAGGATATTTATTTTTAGGTAATAGCATTATAAAATCTACTTTTTTTTATCTACCGAAAAAATTACGTTTAACTTCTTCTTTTTTTATTTTATTTTATTTATTTTATTTTTTTAATAAGGACAATTGTCCTCTTCCTTATTTTACCTTTTTTTTTTTATTTTTTTTTTGGGTTTGGTTTCAACTAAATGTTAAAAAAAAACTCTCACCTTTATCCTAAATGATTACAATCCTTTTAAAATATCAATTTTCATTTGTGTCTTTTGGGTTTCACTACATTCATTATGTAAATTTTCAGTTACACAAAAAAAAAATAATATTTTATCTTCCCTCTCTTTCACTAATTTTACCATTCCTCTCTTTCACCCAAAGTCTATAATTTACATCAACTAATTAAAAAAATAATTATTTTCAATTTGTATACAAATTTCAAAAAATAATGGTGGTATTGAATTTACAGGAGCATTCAAAGGTATTTTTTTGATCTACACTTTATTTACACTTTGGTTTTTTTTTTCATATTTCTGTTTAATTTTTCGTTGTTTTGAACTCTATTTTTTTAAAAAAAATTGCTTTACAATTGTGTAGGTTTTCATAAAAATCTGTATAATTTTTTTCTCTATTTCAATGTTAAATGGTCAAATTTTTTCTATTATTTTCAATATTTTTAAATTTTATCACATATCACATTTTTCAGATCTGATTTTTGTTAAGTTTATATAGGATTTTAATTTTATTTTCAAATGCTTTTGTATCTTTGGATCATTGATGTTTATTCTTTATTTAAAACAATTGTGTTTACTTGCCTAAAAAAGAAAAAAAAAATTGTGTTTACCGTTCAAAAAAAATGTATTTCAAAATATCATCTGGATTTTTAAAAAGTTTTCATAATTAATTTACTTTTACTGTGTCCAAAAAAAAAAATAAAAAAAAAAAAAATTCTTTTACAATGTTTAAAGTTTGAGTTAGTTTTTTAATGATCTCAATTATGAATTTAATTTTGTTACTTCGTTTTTGTTTTCTGATTTTTTTTAAAGCACTATTTTTGTAAATTTGAATTAGATTTGGGTAACAATTTTTTTATTTGATCTATTTTTTTAATACAACATTTATAAATTGTAACTATTATAGATGACAAATTGTTTAAATTTGACAGACTTCTATGTGTATTGTATATTAAAAATGCTAACCTAACACTATTGTTATAATATTGCCAATTACTATAAGATTCGATAGTAATGTTTATATATTAAAAAATATATATAATAACCCATTATGTATAATGTTGAGATCCCATATTATTTTTATTGATTTTTATTTTTTGAAAATAAAAAATCACAATACAATAAACAGCCGTGCATCGTGCGGGTTTAAAACTAGTTTGGTTTTAAAAATTAAGGTTAGATTCTAGGCATTATTGCTGAAGTAAGTGTTGTAGGCTAAACGTCAAATTGAATCAAAATTGCTTTTCAAGGTTTTTACCTGATTTGTTTGTTTCATGCTATAGATTTTTGTAAAAAAATAATAATTAAAAATAAAAACAAAAACCCAAGGTGAATATTATTGAGATAAAATTTAATTCAATCCCAATTAATGACTAATTCAATTTGGATTGCAAAAAAATGTGATAGAATAGGACTTTTTTTTTTTTAATTTTTCATTAGCGAAAAAGGTGTTCGAATAAATTTATTTTTTATTTTTAATTATATAGATAGTTAATGCGTATATATATTGTGGAAAGACATTATTTATATTGTTTATTAAACACTTTTTTATATTGAACTTTTTTTTTCTAAAATCTTTATCTCACAAAGTATTTTGGTCATTATGATGTTTTAGATATATGATTTAAAACTTATATATAATTTTGAATTTTTTTCCTAACCGTTTTGGAAAAAACTGAACCTGAATCTTTTGAATGATGTCCAGGCACGACCCATGCTCCATTGAAGTGTATGTTGTGTTATGTATGATCCATTTCGTAGTGTGCCTAACTAGCCTTTATGCTAGCCTAGACCATGCTCAACTGTACATGCTTGCGCAGGTTAATCTTCTTGAAATACATTTGATGTTGCTTTCAAAAAAAAAAAAATACATTTGATGTTTATCAAGATATGAAGTTGTCTTTTTCTATCAATACTGAAGGAATTTTGTGTAATTTACACGTATATAATTAATGTTTTTGAAAAAATCTCTAACGTATGCATAATTAATGTTTGGAAAAAAAAAATCTTTAACATGATAACGGTATTTATTTTAGGTAAGCATTATGAAATTTACTTTCTTATTATTTATTTAAAAACTCATGTTTAAATCATTTAATTAAACTTAATTTGAACTATGTTAAAATTTTAGACTATGGAAACATTACATATTATTTATTTGTAGTGAATTTTTCGTAAGAATAAACATAACAATGTGAAATCTTGTTGCATTATCTCATTCATATTTTTTCAAAAAAGAAAAACAAAAATTTATTGATGATTGGAGACAATTCAGTTAAAAGCGCGGTTGTGTGCGGCTGGCCACACTATGTGGCCGCTTGTAAAAGAACAAAGTAAATCCTATAATATTGATTGAGTAACCCTTGTAATAAAGACCGAGTAATCCTTATAACACTGACCAAGTAACTCATGTAACATTGATCAATAAGTAACTTCTATAACACTAAGAAAATAAACCCCATGATAGCTAGTCACATAAGAATTTGTGTTCAATAAAAAATATGCATTGAGGAACTACTGGGTTTTTTCTTCAGTTTTTGGTAACCTTTAATAAATGAGACTTTTTCTAGAGAAGAGAAGAAGAAAAAAAAAAAAAAAAAAAAAAAAAAAGCGAAGAGAGAGTAGAAAAAAAGTACAACTTATTTCAGATTTTAAACCACTAAATTCACCCTTAGTAAGTCAGAAAACATGAGAAAAGATGCACCATTTCAACGTCTCAACAAGTATATACACATTCAAAGTTAATTTGTTTGTTCTGCTGTTCCTCTGGCAACTTTACATGGAAGCCGAAAACCTTCTAACATAGAAACTTCTTTACATCATGACTATCTTTTTGGCTCATTTAAAGTCTTACCCTCAAAGAACTCACCCAACATTCTTTCCAAGTCTTCTGGTGTGTATCTGATGTATTTTGAAGGGTTCTTCCCACTCTCAACCAAAGGCCTGAATTGACATGAAACAAGTTTTATTTCAGACTAATACTCAATTTAAAAAGCATACGTCAATATATCAACATCACCACACATATATAACCATAGTTGTTTTCACGCTCAAGAAGGAAAAAAAAAAAAAAAAAACATGGAGTGCAAAAGCCCCAAAAATGTAGTGGAACCTTCTATTTGTTTATAGTATAGAGCAACATAGATTACATCCCTTAATCTTTGGATTCAAATAACTTGATTGGAAGTATCATAGTATCACATATCCTGTCAGACTATGTCCAGATTGGTTTTTTTGGTTTTAGAATCGCTTTTTCACCTCCCCTTCAAACTACTTACTCCTCAACTCCCATCCAGCCCTCACACTCTAATCTGGTCACCTTCCAGTCTCCATCACAAGCTGCCACTTTGCTAGTAGTTTTCTTAATGAGCTTAAGATTTGTGCGCACCACAGGTTGCATAGATCCCAAACTCCAGACCTTTCCAATGGCAAAATCCATACTGGGCAGTCGAGGGCTGGTGGTGGTTGAAGAAAGTCAAAATCTAACCAATATGATCTGGCATCAAACTATGCAATCAACCAACCCCAATAATCCAAATGAGAGAGGTCAGCAGCAGAAAACAGTTGTAACAGTCACATATTAACTGATGAAATTACAAAACATAAGAATACCTGTGTTATCACAACTTCACACAAGTTGCAGAAAGAAAGGAATTATAATCATATACTTCCTCCTTACTTTGAACCAACATCTCAACCCAACATTCTCACAAACATAGCAGCACTCCAAGTATTATTAGAGTTAAGCATCTAGTTAAGAGTACACGCAAATTCCTGCTACAATATCAGAAACAAGAATGGCAATCCCATGAAGAGCTGAATAATTTTCTGTTTGATATGAAGGTAGGAACTGGGAAGTGGCCCTTAGCCAACTCTGATTAGGAAAAGGCTTGGGCGCTTGGGGCTAAGCCTGGGGTGGGGACGTGGGCAGAAGCCCTAGACTGAGATTAGTCCAAGCCTGATCCAGTTGATAGGGTCTCCCAAACAGATAAACTATGAACTTCAAATTACAACTAATGAAATCTACTGAGTACTGTCTCTTTCACTTCCGTTCTTTTTTTTGTGATGTATTGGGCCATTGAATAGTCTTCTGGATCATGACTGTAGTCAAAGCAGCCTCTTTGCAATTGTATGGCGGAGGCTAAAAGAGCCTTCTTTGTATATTGCTTGATAAGGCTTCTAAATTCTGGCTCAGCTTAGCCACCTATATATCCCACCCTAGGCCAAATCATCACTACAAATGGTGGAATATTCCATTGATGGTATCACAAGGTATAATGTTATATCTGTAGGATACAATATAACCAAATGAAAAGAAGCCTTATCAAACAAAAGAAAGTTTCAGTCAACTTGTGTGATAAGTGTTACCAATTACCTACCCACCATGACATTTGCCGGGAATGGCTTGGAGATGAAGCACAACGAAGATCCTCAGGGATAATTTACCAAGACATGGAATGAACAAGACACAAGAGCACATACCCAAAGCGTTTGACGAAGGATCGATATGCAGGGAGCAAGACTTCAGCAACTGCAAGTCTCAGAGATTCACGCAACTCTGTGTCAGGCACTGTCCACTGAGATTGTCTTTGATGAAGCTCCTCAAATTGCACATTGAATGTTTTTAGCCTGCAATCACAACTCCACTTAATCAGAACTTGTCAAATGCAAAAAGGCATATTTTGCAAGCAGTAAGATTAAAAGCTAACCTGTCCTTGATTAATGCTCTTGATACTCCACTACTATTTCCTCCATCAGATGGAATTCCAGTCCCTCCCCCAGATGAAGTCAAACCCTGTGTGGAGAGAGATTGCAGAATCTACAAGCAGAAAATATATTCAGATACAGTGCATGGCAATAAGGGAACATCAAAATTATGAAATTGCCAACCACAAAAGGCAACAGATTTCTTCAGTCAGATGACTGGTGGAACTGTCAGTGCAATCAAAATACTACTATACTAACACTACAGGATATTTTTTTATCAAAAAATAAAAAAATAAAAAAATAAAAAAAACCTACAGGATATTTTGCCTAGTTAGTTTGATTGTAATTTGCAAGAAAAGTCAAATGACAATGTCCACGCCTCCACGGTAATGCTTCTCTACCTTTATGCATTAAAAAAGGGGGCATTTTATTGAAAAATAAAATTACTCACACAATATCTTACTAATTGCATAAAAAAATTATTGACATTGGACAATATAGTAAATAATCTATAACACAAATGCACTAAGGGTAAATGCAAGATTCTATCATCTAAGAAGTAAATCATTATCACCTTGATAATATTATTTGAAAAAACTTTTTAATTAATGTATAGTTCTAAACTTCTAAACATTTCCTAGCATGCAACAATTACCAGTCATTGCACCACCACCACCATTGCTGCCCCCCCCCCCCCCCCCCCCAAACAGCACCTTGTCATCACCACAGGTCATTGTATTTGATCAACCATAAGTTTTTTTTTCCAATACCTTAGCCAGATGACTATATGAAAAAGTTACGAGTAGTATGATTGGGGATATCACTTTGACATAAAGAATATTACAGAAATTAAAGTTGGGTAACTTGTAATATTTCATTCATTTGGGTTTTGATGGAGAAAACCATAGTGTTTAGTTCACAAAAGAGGAAAAAAAAGTGAGTATATACAGCCACAAATGTCTTCTATTTTAGATTTCCTTGGTGTTTCAAAGGGAAAAGAAAACAACAGACAACTAAGTCAACCAAATGTAACTAGAGTACTTCCAAGTAATTATACCGTTCATATTTTCATAGTTTACAAGTTTTTTTGCTGAGTTTTCCTCTTCAAATTGTCAAAGACGCCATATTTAACAAGGGTAAGGGTTTGATCTTTTGGCACAGTGCAGGAAATCAAACCACAAATTTTAATTAAAACAGTTGTTGTTTAGGCCATAGAAGAAAATGTATCAAAGCTTTAAGGACAACTCATTAAACTATATTGAATTTGAAAAAGCTTAAAGCACCACATACTTCCTCTGTTCTTTTTTAGATGACCTATTTCTTTTATTATGTTTGCCAACACATAAGTTCAACAATTAGTTCCTGTAATCAATAAGTAAATATTATAAAAAGTTGATATTTTGAAAATATACATTGAGAGGAACCTAACAAGATCCTCATCGCCATGTTTAATCATAATTATAAATCGCAAAACTTAATTAATGTAGAGTTTATAAACAGTTCAAAAGTCAAAGAATGTCAACTATAAAATGAGGAAGTATGTTGGTAATGGTTAGTTGAAAGGACAACTCTAATTAATTCAACGTTACTCAAAATCAAACACTGGGTAAGCTTTGCAAGGATGCTCTTTTGCAAGAGATTGTTTCAACTGATTAACCTTCTAGAAATGGAGAGAAAGACTTCAAATTAGCATGAGTGTACAAAAGAAAATAGTTTATTAGGAAAAAAAAATGAGTTTTTGTTTCTTCTTTAGAATTATTTGATGTACCTCTATGACATGAACTTTATGTGGTTCTCACCATAAGAATAGTTCTCATCATGAGCATGGTTCTAACATGAATCTAGGGATCACTCATGCTCTCGTTGAATTCCCTCTATTTCAAAGCTAACCAAATGTTGAGTACCACTCATCCATCTTTGCTAATATTTCGATAGTTGACTGCAATTTCATGATGCAATATCACATCTACAAACAAGACTCAAGCTAACTAATACGATTTATCTTCAGCCAAGGACAACTAGGCATATATGGAAATCCTCGAACATATCAAAACCTAAATCAACCAAGTTCCAACATCAGGAACTTTACAGGATCAACTGCCACAGGTGATGAAACTCTCACATTCTGTTATTGCAAATTTTGCATGAAAATAAACAAGGCCAGAAAAAAGTCAAACTCCCAAGGTAATTTCTAATAAAATTTCCAAAATTAATTATTAGGTGAGTTTTTTAAGGGCTGAGCCAGCTGGGTCTTTTCTTTTTTGAATAGAGAAAGGTCGGGCTTTTTATACTTTCTCAGTTCTTTTTAATTTGCAACCTTGGAAATTCTATACTATTTTCACAAACTCCTATGACCACCTTTAGTGATTCTAACATTAAAACAAACATAGTCATGTAGAATTTTGTTAGATTCGCCTTGATTTTTATATTCAAAATATTAACTTCATATTACTAAAGTATAAATAAAGATATTAATGATACAAAATGTGCATTAGCAAGCGTAAAAACCAAAACGTTGCTACTAAATGAGGAGTAATTTTTTTTAAGGGTGGGTTACTTTTATTAAGGGTTAGTTGTTAGTTTGCCTTAAACAAATTATAAAGGATCCTAAGTCATACTCGGGAACAAAATTTTTAACCCCTAAGACATTGAATTTTTAACCCGTAAGTCATACTAGGGAACATTGAATATTTAATTTATTTTTTAGCCCACTAATGTTTCATGAAATATATTGTTTTCCTTTGCTAACTCCGCCAGTGGGTTTCCCGCTGCTAGTCCCAAGCCGGATAAAGGAGGGTTACGATAGGCCAGTAATAGTGTAAAATTTGTCACATCGCTTTACATGAGCCACAAAGATTAGACTTGAGAATAGTAAGAGGATGGGTGACCCCCTTGGAAGTCCTCGTGTTGGTTCATGTTCCAACCTCATTTGCGGGATTAAGGCGTTCAAGTAGAAGAAGAAGAGGAGGAGAAGAAGAAGATTGTTTTCCTTTGCTAAAGTTTTCTCAAACCTTTATGTTTTTTTATTTCAATATTTTAACCACTCTTTTAAACCTTTCTTGAATTTTATTCTTGGTTCTCTTTTAGAACTCCCTTAATTTTTCTTAATTGCTCTTTCGTTTACTCACTTTACTCACCTTTTTTCAAACTCTTTCAAAAGATTGTGTTATGTCCTTTTCTTTATATCATACGATTCCTTATGAAAATTCATGTTAGCCGACTCCAAATCATTTTGGGACTAAGGCTTTGTTGTTGTTATTGTTGTTGTTGTATCATCAAATTTCCTCCAATGATTTAGTTAATTGAATATTCCCTTTTATTTTTACACATGGTTTCTCTTTTTAAATTCATCATAAAAATGACAAACCATTATCCAGCTAACAAGCCAACAGATAAATGATTTCGTAACTGACGAAAAAACAATGATTGAAAGACACAACAATCACATTCCAAAAGCTTTGACTATAAGATGTCTCAGTGAGAACCTACCTTAGCCCATGCAATCCTCTTATATTGATTCGCATGCTGCTGAACAACTCTTCTATGTCTTTGCACCCAATCATCACCCAATAGATCTTTTGCCTCAGATCTGAAACTCAAGATGATTCAATCAATAGAGTTTCCACCATACTAAGTTAATACAAATTTTAAAGGCTTAACTAGATAGATCTTCTGAGATGACATACCTGCGTACAGATCTTACAATGTAGTGAATATTATTCATTAGAAACAAGTGGGTCAAAGCAGGATCTCTGTATTGTTTGGACTTCCCATCAAGATTGGTTTGAAGAGCCTGCATTATCCGCATAGTCACACTGGCAAGCTGAGAATTTGCATCTTCTGCCTTCTCAAACTCCTGGAATAGTTGCTTCAAGGTTGACTGGTAGCTACATGAAATCAAATATACAAAGCTTAGACCAGATTTACAGCAGGTGCATCTCATCTTAACAGGCAACAGAATAGCACAAGTTTTTGTAATGGCCTAAATATAATTAGTTTCCATCTAGCCTCTTATATTATCTAAAATTTGATCAGATTTCAAGGAATATTGAACACTCAAAACATCAAAGAGCTGCAGATATGGCAACTTTTAGATTACTCCATTCCATCACAGCAAGCTTTAGTCTTAGAAAGACTGCAGTATATTTGATATATCGACAGTCTAACTACAAACCAGGAGTAGGAAACCAAGATACATATAACAAGAACATTGTGCTTCCCTATGAACATATACAAAATCAGGTGTCTGACTTGAAGGTGGAAGGCATAAAATGAAAATCTTGACTGAATGGTTATATACAACAAGAAAAGTCAAACCAGATTTTTAGGCACTCTTTGCAATTATTAACAAAGCTTTGATCATAATAACATAACCACCTCTTAGCTTTTGAGCAAAATTGAGAACCAAAGTACCAAACACATCACATAAGTAATGGTTGTAGTTGCATGTCTTCTTAAATGACTTACAACAAGGTAATATGCAAAAATTTAATAGATGGGGAACTAAGTAAGAGTAGTGAACAGATTTTACAATATTTCAAGATCTCAGCATATTTAACCAACAGCATCCTTATTTTTTTTTGTTCTTTGAATTTTTATTTTCTTCTCTTGCATTTAGTAATAAGGTGTGGACTGAGCTTGGTGCTAGATTCCTTCAGAGTTTTTACAGAGACAATGCTCAAGAGGCTAGAGATAAATTTCCCAGTGTGTGTTGATAATAGGTTATCTTGGAATAAAAACTAGGAAGTTTTGTCAAAAACCTCCTTATAAATCAATTTTTTTTGTCAAAAACCTTCTAATAAATTTTTTTTGTAAGAACATACCTTACACCTGCGTTGCACGGACTCGGCCCACCACCCAGCCATACCGGCGTCGACACGACGCGACCCCGGTGCGGACACGGAATACGAGTCGGACTCCTGGGAGAGAAAGTGGACTCGCCTAATTTTGAACAAACATAATTAGGCGGAGTTTTCCCAAGGGTCGGACCTGGATTCCTCCATAAGGGCTGCCATTTTTTTGTGTTTATTTGTATTTTTTTTGTGTAGGATGAAGAAGAAGATGAAGCGTCTTTTTTGTACAGTAAGAAGATGAAGGACAAAGGAAGAAGATGAAGCATCTTTTTTAGATTAAATTTTAGCTTTTTTTTTTTGTGTTTATTTGTTGTGTACAGTAAGTTATCCAAGTCCAAAACAGCTGTAAAGCTTTGGTAAAGTGGAAAACAGTAAATGCCCATTTAATTATTTTCATTTATTTTATATTTTTTTTTTTTACCCTAGATGCCTTACTAGTTACTAGGTGTTACAGTAGAATAAAGTAACACATTTTCCTACAATTCTACTACGTGTGAAGAACCCTACAATTCTATCTTTTTTTTTAATTTTTTTTATTTTCTGAGGGAACCCTACAATTCTATCTAATAATATTATAATTTTGACAATTGTATTTAATGAAGTGTAATCTTTAATTCTTTATTAATATTTTCCTTTTTATTCTCAAATATTTTCCTTTTATTTTCAACATGCTAGACTGTACATACTCCATATCTTTTAAATTGTGTAGTTGAAAAGTCATTTTGTTTATTAGTTTCCTTTTCCTCAAAAAAAAAAAAGTACTCCTAGGAATTTAGTACTACCTATTTAAGATTAGATATTTATATATTTATCATTTAAAATAATAAAAAAAACTTGGATATTTAAATTAGAAATCATCATATTTAATCCTTGGCTACATATTTAAGAGTTAAGATTTTTTTTCTTTTTTGAAACCATTTAAGACTTAGGATTCGAGACAAAGTACCTGTTTTTTTTTTTTTTTTTTTACAGTCGATACAAAGTACCTAAATTTGATATCATATTATTTTATTTTTTTTTAGAAAAAAGATAATATAATAATTAAAATCTTGTACAATGTAATTAAGATTAGATACAACGTATGTATAACTTCCATCCAAAAAAAAAAAAAAAAAATTCAAATTTAGAAATGATAACATTTTAATTTATTTTTTTTACTAGAGAAATCATAACATTGTATAATTTTTTACCACACATTTAATATTAGACATAAACAATACAAAATATATACTACATAAATTAGAAATCATAGTGTACTTTTTCTTTAAAAAAAATAGAAATGATAAGAATTTTTTATACTAGAGAAATCATAACATTACAAAATCTAGTACTACATATAATAGATACAAAGTATGTACGACATAAATTAAAAATCATGGTATAAATGACAATTTTTTTTCAAAAGAAATCCTAACATTTCAAAATCTTTTACCACTACGTAAATTAGAATAATCATAGTATTTTTTTTTTTTACAAAAATTACACTACATTGCTATGTCGCGGAAAAAATTAGGGGAAAAAACTTTATATTAGAGGGATGTTAATGATAAATATACTTTCTATGTTGCAAAATTTAGGGGGGGGGGGGGGGGGGAACCTTTAAATTTGTAACAATGAGCATCAAAAAATTTAATTATTATATATATATATATATACATATATATACTACATATACATATATATATATATATATATATATATATATATATATATAAGATCTTTTGAAATATTGATAGGTCAACCATTAATTTAAATCCGATAAAATTATAAATAAATTAAAAATGATTAAGAGTAATTTGTATACATATTAAATTTCTTTTCCTAAAAAAAATACATATTATATTTGTTCGAAAAATATATATATTCTCTGCAAAAAAAATGTTATATATACATTAAAATGATTAAGAGAAACAACATTATATTATATTATATTTTCTTCTTTGAAAAAAATGTTAATTCTTTGCGACCTTCAATAATTATTTTTAACTATTATAAAATTCTAAAGGATTATTAAAAATAAAACCAAAAACAAAAAAAAAAAAACAAAATCCTTCATTTTCACTCAAATGTACTTTTAATGTTATATTGTTATATATGTAGGCTCAAATCAATTTTTAATAAATCCTTCTTATTTTTACTCATTCAAGTGTACGTTCATTGTAAAATTTATTTTAAAAAAAAACTAATTTTTAATTAATATAACACTCGAATTATTAAGATTAATTGTATAATATTCACTCCAACATAGATTATGATAACTTTTGTAAACCTAAATAATCCTAATCACCCTAAATCCTAAACCCTAACCCTAATCCCTAACCCTAAACCCTAAACCTAATCCCAAACCCTAAACCCTAAACCGTTACATAGGCTATGATCATTATAATTCATCATAAACTAAGCTAAGCTAACTAATATCATTAGATCATAACTATTAAACTTAACGTTACGTAGGTTATGATCATTTTGTAAAGATCATTGATCCTCGATCTATAATAATGCAATATAAGACTACTAATATCATTTTATCATAAACTTATTTAAAGTTACTTATTCAAACTATGATCATGCCATATAACATATAAGGTTAACTAGTATCATTAGATCATAAGTTTTATTAAACTTAATGTTACGTGGGTTATGATCATTTTGTAAAGATCATTGATCCTCGATCTATAATAATGCAATATAAGACTACTAATATCATTTTATCATAAACTTATTTAAAGTTACTTATTCAAACTATGATCATGCCATATAACATATAAGGTTAACTAGTATCATTAGATCATAAGTTTTATTAAACTTAACGTTACGTGGGTTATGATCATTTTGTAAAGATCATTGATCCTCGATCTATAATAATGCAATATAAGACTACTAATATCATTTTATCATAAACTTATTTAAAGTTACTTATTCAAACTATGATCATGCCATGTAACATATAAGGTTAACTAGTATCATTAGATCATAAGTTTTATTAAACTTAACGTTACGTAGGGTATGATCATTTTGTAAAGATCATTGATCCTCGATCTACAATTATGCAATATAAGACTACTAATATCATTTTATCATAAACTTAATCAAATTTAAAATTACTTATTCAACTATGATCATGCCATATAACATATAAGGTTGACTAATATCATTAGATCATAAGTTTTATTAAACTTTCCGTTACGTAGGGTATGATCATTTTGTAAAGATCATTGATCCTCGATCTATGATTATGCAATATAAGACTACTAATATCAATTTATCAAATTTGATATTACATTTTTAAAATTTATCAATTTATCATAAACTTAATCAAATTTAAAATTACATTATTTTTTTTGAAACAATTTTAAATTACTTATTCAATCTATGATCATGCCATATACATATCATTTTATCATAACTTAATCAAATTTTTAAAAAGTTTTACTACATACTAGATAGGAGTACTATACAATTATACATAAAAAGATATGTCCTACACGTATATCAAGTAGGAGAAGTTTATCCTCCCAAAGCACTATCATTATCATCCATCTACTACTCCCATTAAGATTATTCATTCCCTAAACAATCACATTCAAGCTTCCTCTGCTCCCAAAATATGGCGATTACAATTCTCTTAGCTTTAGTCTCCCCAGCTATCAAGTACTCATACTATTTAAACGACATCCATGGATCTCCAAATTCTCACACCTCGACTGAAATTTTCTCCAATTGTATCATCATCCCTCAGTATCAATGTCCTCACCAAACTCCTACACGCCTAACCCCCAAAGAAATTCAGCACCAAAAAGGCCTAGTCCTAACCAATTTTCATCATTCGATGACAAACCATTATGGAATCATGTAACTATTGTCGGAAACGCAACTAGTGGTGGTAATAGGAAATGGACCTGCAACTATTGCCTCAAATTAGTGACTGGTTCATACTCAAAAGTGAAAGCCCATCTCTTATGTTTGTCGGGTCAAGGTGTCGAAGGATGTAAGGGTATGTCCGATCAAGTTAAGGCACAATTGCAGCAAGAGCATGAAAAGGCAGAGAATTTGAAGAATAGAGAAGCGTATGAATCAAAGAGGAAATTGGATTATGTGACCCTCCCTCCGGGTACTGATTTAATCCAGCCGAAAAAGAAAAAAGGAACTGTGGAATTCTGTTTTAACGCTGCTGACAGAGATGAGTTAGATAAGGAATGTGCTCGGATGATTTATGCTTCCGCACTTCCATTTTCACTAGTCAGGAATCCTTACTTTCGCCAGTTTTGTCTTAAATTGGCGAACAGTAAGTGTGCTGGTTGGCTACCTCCACCGTACAATAGGCTGAGGCTCTCTTTACTTGAGCAAGAGGTAACACATGTTGATACTCTTCATCAGCCTTTCAGAGATTCTTGGAAGAAGAAGGGAGTATCATTATGCTCGGATGGGTGGACTCATCGGCAAAAGAGGCCTCTCATCAATGTCATGGCAGTGTCGGGTGGAGGATCAATGTTTCTCAAAGCTTTTGACACAAGTGGTAACATAAAAGATGCAGATTATGTTGCTAGTCTTTTTCAGAAGGTTATTGACAAGGAAGGTGCTCATAATGTGGTGCAGATTATCACTGATAATGCTGGAGCAGCAGGTGAAAAAATTGAAGCAAAATATCCTCACATTTTTTGGACGCCTTGTGTTGTGCATAGTATGAACTTAGCACTCAAAAGCATATGCGAGCCCACTGCCAATTCAAGTCAGTATGATGACTGTAAGTGGATCTCTTCCTTACTGTCAGATTGTGATGCCATTGTTATATTTGTTTTGAATCATCAGAAGGCCCTTACTATTTTTCAAAAATATTCAAAGCTTGC
This sequence comes from Chenopodium album, assembly GCF_948465745.1. NCBI lineage: Eukaryota > Viridiplantae > Streptophyta > Magnoliopsida > Caryophyllales > Amaranthaceae > Chenopodium > Chenopodium album. Next base: position 21,836,409 of record NC_137846.1, on the reverse strand, counting down.
ACTTCTTAAAGTAGCAGAAACACATTTTGCCTCACATGTTATTATGGCAGAACGTTAGTTTGAAACAAAAAATGCTCTTGAAAAAATGGTTTTAGATGTTGAATGGAAAACATTTAGGAAGACACAATTAGAAAGCAAGGCTGATAAGGTTAAGGAATGTGTGATTTCGGATAGATGGTGGGACAAAGTTGAATATTTTCTGAGTTTTACAGCCCCCATCATTAATAATAGGTTGAGGAAAGCTGATCTTGATACTCCATGTTTGCATCTAATATATGACAATGTGGGATACCATGATTGAAGAGGTTAGAGAGAAAATTTATGAGCAAGAAGGCTTAGATAGAATTACTAGAAAATCCTCTTTTTTTGATGTTATTCAAGGTGTTTTGGTATCAAGATGGAATAAAAGTAATACTCCCCTTCACTGTATGGCTCATTCATTAGTTCCGAAATATTATAGTGAGTCTTGGTTACAAGGAGGTAGTGCATTGGTTCCAAGGGTTGCACCTAATGTTGATCGAGAAGTATCTCAAAACAGAGATTTGTGTTTCAAAAAGATGTTCAAAAATTCTGATGATCTCAGAAAAATTTATGCTGAATTTGAATTTGGACAATCTCGTGAACATCATGTAATGGAAGCTAGGGCTCATGAAGATCCTTTGAGTTGGTGGGCTAGTTATGGTTCATCAACACCAACTTTGCAAGCATTGGCTTTCTCTTCCTCTTGCTGTGAAAGAAACTGGAGTTCTTTCTCTAATATTCATTTCATCGCGAGGAATAGGCTAACTTCAAAAAGAGTGGAAGCTCTTGTCTATGTCCATACCAATTTAAGAATGATGTCTAGGAAGAAAGAAGAGTACAAAAGAGGTCCATCTACTTATTGGGATGTCGGTGAGTATTTCAGATTATATTTTAAATTACTCATAGTTTCAACAAATATTAATATATTTAATTTAGTTTTGGAATATTGATTTTTTTTTCATTATTTTTTAGGTGGAGATTCACTATTTATTGATGATGAGTATGTTGAAGGTTTTGAGAATTTATTTCTTGAAGATACTGAAGATGGATTTTTTAATGATGAAGAGCAAGAGAACTAGAATCTAAGATGATGGACTTTTTGAAGATGATGAACTTTTTGAAGATGATGAATAAGTGGAGTTTTTGACGTTCTAGAGCTTTAGGCTATGATTCTGTTTTTTTTTTTCTTTTCTTTTTTGTTTGGTTAAGTTCAAGTTTCATTAGACTATGATGTTTTATTTCTGTTTTTTTCCCTTCTTGTTTGCTCTAAAAAAGTGGAACTACAACTTTATGTATTAAGATTTTCAATCAGTAATATAGTTAAAATTTCCATTATTCTGATTTTTAATATCAAAAATGTATGTTAATGCCTTGGTTAAAAAAATATTATTTTATCAAAATATATATATATATATATATATATATATATATATATATATATATATATATATATATATATATATATATATATGGATTATTAAACACCGTGTCCCCGAGTCCATATCCTAAATTTAGACTCTTTTAAAACGTGTCCCCGGATCCTTGATTTTAGAAATTTTCGAGTCTGACACTTGGACCCATACCCGAGTCCGACACCCGTACCCGAGTCTGTGCATCCTAGCCTTACACAAAAAAAAAAATTGCGACATCATACCTTATGTCGAAAAATGAGTTTGACCCGGTTTTCTGATGTTGACTACACCACATGCTCACTCAATACCACTCCCTTTCATTTTTCCCCCTTTTCCCCTCCATGTACACTTTCTCTCTCCTCTATTCTTCCCCCTCTTTCAAATCACTCGCAATTAAGGGCAACGAGCTCCATTCTTTTTGGCGAAATTGTGCAAGGGACTTTAATAATAAAGCCAGGTAAGTGACGAAATTTGTTAAATTAATTATTTAATTCCCCCAAACGAAAAAATCACTGACACCCACGAATTACCCCTCAATTTGTTAAACCCAATTCCTACTCTTTCTCTTCCTTCATCTTTTGAAGCAAAACCCTCAATTCTTGAAGTGAGTCTTACCGAAGCCCAAAAAACCTTCTTCCCCAAATAAGTGAAGTTCTCTCTTTCTGAAAAGGGTGGTATGACTGATAAATCTCTCCTAGATTCTGGAAATTTTGCTAAAATTAAACAACCGGGTGTTAATTCCAAGGAACTGTCGAATCTTAATGGAAAGGATGAACTTCCTCAATCAGAATTGCAGTTCCACAGAAAATTAATCTAGTGAAGTTGTAAGTGAGGTTGTGCAATTGAATTGGAATCTGCAAAAAAGGGGGAGAACTTTAATGGGATTTTGCAGAAATTGGTAAATGGTGAAGATTCAACAAGTTCATTGGAGTTGAGATGATTGGTGGAACTTTGCTTCCTGGGGTTGATGTTCCATTCGCTAATGATGTTCTCTCTTCTTGGGGAAGAACAGAGGAGAGACTGTAATTGGAGGGGAAAGGGGGAAAAATGAAAGGGGGTGGCCGGGTGGTATTGAGTAAGCACGTGACAAGCACGTGTGTAGTCAACGTCGGAAAACAGGGTCAACCCCCATTTTCCAGCATAAGGTATGATGCCGCAAAAAAAAAAAAAAAAAAAAAAAAAAAAAAAAAAAATTGTTTAAGGTATGTTCTTACCAAAAATAAAAAATTACAAGGATGTTGACAAAAAGACTGATTTATATGGAGGTTTCTGACAAAATTTCCTAAAAACTAAAATTTGAACTTAGAAGAACCTTTCATTCCCACAAATGAGAAGGAAAAAAAAAAATCCTGTAGAGTAAAGAGAAGCCCAGGATTAAATTGCTACATAACAGCCATGAAAAAGTTGAGAGGCTATTCAATTGCATGGTTTCGATAATTCAACAGGTACACTATGGTTTCCAATATACACCAGGTGCCCTTAAGATTCCAAAGATTGACATGGTAATCCCCTTACAACTAACAGGAAGTAAAATCCTATCAAATAAAACCCCAACAATTACTCATCCTTAAACTATCCTTGTAGATTGACTTCTCTTCCTGTTCATCAATTGTTTTTAGTGGCTTACGAATTTAGCCTCTCCTTGGATCTGGTTATTTAGCTTAATTTTAACATAATTCTCACATGACAACCGTCATCAAACTTGTCACTGAAGTAACACTGATTAATCATTTGAGCCAAAAATTACAGTGTTGTTCCTCAGCCAACGTGTTAGCTCAGAATAATTTCTTTTCTACCATACAAAGGCAATTAGCCAAATTTGATGGCCAAAACTCCACATTTCAGTCCAACATTTATTCAAAAACAGAGCTCAGATAACACGAGTTAATATATAAGTAGTGTTACTAGGAGTTTTCATGTACTTTCTAATATTCATTTAGGAATCTTCAATTTGGTTTGAGGTGATACACTTATAAAAGACCACAGAAACAAATTTCAAGCAAAAAGGAATCAGGTCGCTTCCCTTTGATGCCCAAAAGTCCAAGCCAAAAGTAACACAGCTAAGAATGAAGTAAAGCCATTCAAGAACAAATCTTGGGCCGTAATTGTTGAATTTACATAACAAAGGCCAAACAGAAAAGTTACAAAGTCAATTATGTCAGTATAGCAGCTACTAATCCTAAATTAAGAAGAAATACAATTACTTATCTCCATCATCACCATGAATGAATGTCCAGGCAAGAATACGGTATTTAAATATGTCACCAGCAATCACATGAAGGACATACTATTCTTTCAATCTGTTGTTTCTAACAATCTAACTGCTGAGTGCTGACTATGACAATAATGAACAAATCATAATATGGCTGATGCTGAAAGGTTTTCATTGGACTCATAATTTCTGTGTCATAAGATCCTAATCTGTACATTTAATTTTTAACTTTTCAATAGACAATACAGCCTGATATGTTAGGTAGTTGATCAAAGTTTGACCAATTGATTATCAATAGTTATTCAATTTTGTCAGTCAATTGCATACTCTTCATCTCAAAATCTGACATAAATGATGAAGACATCATATCCATTAAGTTTGTTCAGATTTGAATTCTCATGTTTTAGATGGTTAATGATAAAAAAGACAGGGGAAAAATTCAAAAATTTGAAGCTTGGCAGAGAACTAGCATTGCCACCTTGTTGAATGTAAGAGGTTGTGCTAAAAAGCTGTAGGAGGAGCAAATCAAACTATTAGACAATGGAGTACAAACCCAAAATTATAAAAAGGCTCTCCACACACGCTGACTAATGAATATATTCTTATATAACAAAATTAATAAAATAAGGTAGAGTGAAAATTTTAAGTCACTTTCAGTTTAACATATTCTCCCTTCATACCTTTAAGTTGGTTAACGACTCCACTTTGATCCATTCCTTAAGTCAGTCTCTCCCACAAACACAATATTGTTTTTTCCACCTTATGCTGCTTGTAACAATCTCTTTCTGAATATTTCTTACACAAATCCCATCTACAACTCTTCTATCTACTTGTTCTTACATAAATCCCACTTTACAACAATTTATTTCATATTTTTTCTTTCACAACTCCCATTTAAGTGTGTGCGTATGTCAAGTGTGTGTGTGTGTGTGTGTGTGTGTGTGTGTGTGTGTTGTATATGTTTATGTATGCACTTAAGAGAGAGAGAGAGAGAGAGAGAGTCTCATCAAAGATTCAACCTAAAGCATCCAGATAATATTGGATTCAGAGAAAGATTGCATCAGAAAACAGTCGAAAATTGCAGAAATATAAAAGATGAACTTACTCGAACAAAAACTTCACATAATTGATCACGTAGCTAGTCAGGGGATGGACAGTTCCATCAGAAACTGCAGTTTTTGTTGCATCCTTCTCAACAGCTTCTTCAAAATCACCAAAAGTTTCTTGCGCAGTCTGTGCAAGGCGCTTTGTCAGACCAAAAGCAGATTCTCTCATTTCTGCGCAAGTTTTACCACTGAAAAGTAATTCAATCTGCAATACAAGTGAAAGAATAAGCCTTCAGAATTTGGAAAGCAAATCTGTAAAGCCTAATCAATCTACATTTTGCGCAACAATATGAAAGAAGTCCAATGGGCAGTGCTTTATCAATTATGTTAATGCAAAAAACTTCAACAAAATGACATATTCTTCATGATAGGAGTGCAAGTTTTTTTTTCACCCAAGTGCTACAATTTAGTCGCATGGTATTGACTTGAAACAACAATACAAGACCTGAGTGCATGTGCAAGTGTGAAACTAAACATTTTGGTATGGGTTGGAACTCTGTCTGATATACTTATCTCCAAGTACTAACATTAACACTAATACATCAGCTACAGAATTGTCCCGAGTATTAAATACCTCTGAATGCAATTCTCGCATTATTTCATACATGTCAAGCAGCACAAACAGTTTTTCTGGGGACCTCTTGCTCTTGGCTATAGCATCACCAAAACTAAGTAACAGTTCAACACTACTTGCGGTAACATCAGAAAAACATTGATCCCTCAGGGAATCAATGCCTTCAAACATCTGATCACAAACTTTTCTTTCACCAGCGAAAAGAAGTTTAACCTGTTGGCAATAAGGATGATTACACAGTTATACATCTCACATGCTGAAAACACCAAATCCAGAAATTAATTCTTACAGCAATGCGCATGAAATGGATCCAATTCCCAATCTTAGCCTCCAAAACCTCCCACTGCATTTTCTGAACATCTTCTTTGCTAAGCTTTTCAACACCCAATTTACGCAGGCTTTGCTCTAAGACTGAGGCACGGGTATCCCTGAAAAGAAATTTGTGATCAACTGTTATCAGACTATACTTTATAAAGTTCAGAACAATGTCAAAAACCTTCACATCATACATGGAACGCAAGGTGTTACTTGCGCTGTCTAAGTCTGCAGGACTCAGGGTAGTTTCTATAATGTAAGGATGTCGGGAGTTCATGCATATCACAAGTAGTGGATGGGTGACAGGTATGCAATGAACACATTTAAGCAGGTACAGAAATAAGGGACCCCAGAACTTGCCCTAACTCAATAACTATACTTATTTCACTATGAGATATATTTAGCCAATTTAGGTGTTGTATCTTACACTGAGGAACCCATAGGATCCTGCAACATAAATTTGTCTGTAGGAGTTGGAAGCAATAGAGTGTTTCCTCGGTTATTATTTTATTCATTATATTGCCATTTGACCTGTGCAATGCACGGGCTGTTGAATCATATACTATGTATATATTATAGAGAAAAATGAAAAGGTAGAGAGAGGAATTGAAATAGTGAACATTAAACTATACTCGAATAAAGATAAAAAAAATCATGAATGTGAAAAGAAAAACATCATTATTAGATACATATAAAAGAATGAAGGATATAACTATGTTTTAAAAATAATTTAGAGAGAGAGAGAGAAAAGAAAGATTAGAGGTAGGTGATACAAGTGGCACTAATGGTTTTAGTTTTCATAAACTAGGTATAGATATCTTTCTCATAATCTTATCCAATTAGCCTAGTCTTGAATCTCTTGACAATTGTTAGGGTGGATATCTTCCAAGATATTGCAATTGCCTAGAACTTTATATGGGAAGTGCTAAAACCTATTGCCTATAGGAACTACATGTGTGATTTTTCCTGTATAAACTCATCAGTTCGGGCTAGGTACAATTCCATAATTTTGTGTATATCCTTGCTCTTGAATTTAGTCTATTTAAAAACATTCCAACTTTATTTACTCAAAAATTCTACGGTTCTATGTATTTACTCATGTAAGCTAAACAGATACTTAATGAGCTTGAATGACCAAAAACTTAAAAAACTATGTTTATCAATTTTTCAATTATACCTAATTGATTGTGGGATTCAACATTGGTATTCACACATACTAGATTTTAAGCCAAAATCTAGCAAAATCTTCATTGTATGGAAACTACATAGACAATTTTGTCTTGACAAATAGTGGGAATTTGAAAGGCATATGATAGAGATGACTTGGAGGTGGGAAAGCAACCCAAAAGTTTGTTCTCACCTAGATTACAAATCCTATCATAACCTCTTTTTCTTTCAAACTTTAAGCTATTGCCAAGTGTCAAAGCCTCATTTATGAGCTGACGATCAACATTTGGGAAAAAGAGCCAGGGGAAAGCAGTTGGCAGCTTAGCACATCTAATAGGCTGCTGAACAACCTAGAAAAATAAACCCTCAATGTTATCCAAATTATCCAATCCAAACCAATATTGTATCCAAAACCTAACCAACCTAAATCTTGAATATGAAAATTTTGAATTGAATTTTTGTCATGAACTAACAATAGATCCAAGTATGATCTAAAGAGAATTGAAATTGAAGGAACGATTTCACCAGGATATGACCTAAATAAAACCCAATCCAAAAATTTCCATTTGCAGCCTCTAAAACCTGCTATATCTTTGAAGCAAAATCTGAACTTTCCTGCTTAATCTATATTAACCATGCTTATGAAGAGCCCATTAGGCTATAAAAGTGGGAATGGCATTGAGAAGACAGATAAGACTAGATGAAAAACATAAGATGAATATAGAAACAAAGCCATATGACAGCAGTTATAGCTAGGGGTGAGCAAAAATTTAGGGTACCCTGATGTGGAACCGGAACCTGTTCGGAACCGCAGGTTCCAAACCCGGAACCTGTTGAACAGGTTCCGGTTCCGGGTAATAAAATTGGGAACCTGTTGCAACAGGTTCCGGTTCTGGGTAATAAAATTTTGGACCTAGAACCTGTAGGGTACCCTGTTAGTACATATTCCCTATAGGATACATGAAACCGAAACCTATATGGTATTGAATATTCTAGACAATTAGTGTTGGTTTGTTATATTTGAAGCAGTTTACTAAAGTTGTAAGCTTTTATTGTGAACATCCATTTTTAAAAATATAGAATTGTCACAATTATCAAGTAACTATTAAGCTTACTTTGAAAAACAGGGTACCCTGTTTAGGAACCGGAACCTGCAGGTTCCGGTTCCGGTTCCCAAATCTTAGGAACCTGTTGCAACAGGTTCCGGTTCCGGTTCCTACTTTTAGGAACCTGTTGCAACAGGTTCCGGTTCCGGGTACCGATATTTTTACAGGGTACCCTGCTACGCTCACCCCTAGTTATAGCACTATCCAATAGGCCCTTGTGCGTCTGGATAAATGAATTAGTTATACAAAAACAAAAAGGATAATCTTATAAGAGACATTTGTAACATCCTAAAAATGCTCCAGCATAATATACAAAAATCTATTGTTGAATCTTATATATCAAAAATCTAGTGTTGAATCTTATATATAACCCTTACAGTCTCGAACAGGATTTAAGACACTACCTGCTGTTATTACATGACATCCCAATCCCTCCCCTCCTCTTCCCCAGGCCCTCCAAAAGAACAAGTAAATTGAATTTCAGCATTGCAAGGATGGATAACTAGCATTACATATATAAAGCATGCAGTCTAGGCTACTGAAAGACAAGATTTAAAATTATTCTAGCCAAACTTAATAACCAGATGACCAAGCACTCATTTAAGACATGACATATGGAAATTTATTGTGCATTAGCATAAATAAATACACCACCTGTAAATTTTGAGTACTTGCTGATGATGCCCTGCCTGAACCATTTGCTGAGCTAAGTTATGCAGCAAAGGAAGTATTCGCGGAGGTATGAGAGCAGGTGGTGTGTAGACAGCATTCTCTGAAGTTTTAGAATCACCATGATTTTTGGTACTGGGATCAGCCTGATCTCCATGAGAACCAGAGGAAGGTCGCATCGAATTAGGGAGACATTCAAAAAGGCGATCTGGTTCAACAGGCTTACTGATATCCTCGCATCACACAGAAAAAGATCAATAAAATATGAGGAGATATCAACACTGTAATGGACACAGCTTATTACAAATGAAAGTAAATATCAAACACATCAAATTTGTATATGCAAAAACAAGATTTGTTGATTATACTTCCTTCGTTTCTTTTTAGTTGACACGTTTCTTTAGTCATGTTTGCCAATGCACTTATTCAATCATTAATATCTTTAATTATCGATAAGCAAAAATTATGAAAAGTTGATATTTTGAAAGTATATAACGTGACGAATCTAACAAGATCTCACATGACTATTATTTTCATTACGTATAAAGCACAAAACACGGTCAAAGGGAGGTGTGTGAATAGTGCTAAAGTCAAAACGTGTCAACTAAAAAAAAACGGAGGTAGTATGTAAGGAAGAATACAAGTCAACACTTTCAGGTCTAGAAGGCAGTCAAAATTGAGAATTCAGCTTAGAAAAAGATGAAGTGGGAAGAGTTGGGGGGGAGGAAATGCAATGATTTTACGGCTTTACGCCATATGAGCTTGGCTAATACGTTTTACTCCAGTCATTCCTGCTTCCTTAACCTTACCACAGACATGCCGGGTATATTACAAAAGTACCATACGCCTTAGTATTGTAGCTGTTGCTCAATGCAATGCAAATGTCCATAAAAATCCAAACTCTAAGATGCAATTGTCCTCCAGATTCGAATACCCCCTTCACCATTTGTCAGAAGGTTGAAATTTTCCAAACATAAATAAAACCTTTTTCCTTGATTTGTAAATTTTATATTCATATAATTTACAATCCTCTTTCTTCTGATACAACCAGACCTTGAGGATACGACATAGTTTCTAGTGAAAATTAGCTAGATGGTTTCAATATGCTCTTGCTCTTGTGTAAAAATTTCCGGCCTCTTCTTCACCATACATATCTTAACAGTACATTGTACCTCTAGATCACTGTAACATTTCCCTTTTTTCCCTTAATAGGTTCTATCTGTTCAGCGCAGGAAAAGCAGGGCAAATAAACTAAACATCTCAAGCATTGACACATGTTCTCCTACACAATTATGAAAGGAGACGTAGATTTAATTCAAATCACTGAAGTGTAAATGTTTTATGCTATCAGAGTTCAAGATGAAGGCACAGTAGTTAATTTTTTATTTTTTATTTTTTTTTTAAAAAAAAAAGGCTTTACAACAAAACAAACACAATGAAGGAGCAACCTTATTTTTATTTTTTTTTAACTTAATTGTAAATTCACGCACCTGTACAATGATAGCAGTTGTTTGAACTCCTCCTCCAGCTTAAGAACTGCCTTACCCAGTAAACTGTTTACATGGTTGGCCACCCCCTCATTATTCCTAAAGCCTTTGCAATTACCAAAAAATCGAATGATGCCTCTTAGTTGATCAATTGCTTCCAAATAACTTTCCAAATCTTCGTGTGGCCCCTTTAGTACTTTGGCTTCAGCCTACAAGTCAAACCCATGGCTCATAAAGCTACTCTATTGTCATAAAAAGAAGTAAAAAGACACAAAGATGGAAGTGAGTTAAAAGTATGTCAGGTATATTAACCTAGAGATGCAACACATGCACATAGCCAACACCTAACAGCTCTTTCTATGCTTTTTGTTTTTTTTATCCTTTCTATTTTTTTTTTTTTTTTTTTTTTTTTTTTGTGTGTGTGTTGATAAGAGTAGGCTGGAGGGATGGATAAAGCTTATTGCAACTTCAAATAGTAAAGGAAAAGCAGCAAATTAGCACTATGATGTATATCATCACCGCGAGATCACAACCTTATGACGAGCCTCTACACCAGGTGAATAACCCTTGAAACAATCAATTTAAATCCAAAATTCTACCAAAAAATCAAATAAATACCAAAATTATGAAGAAATAACATATAAAAAAAAGGCAATTCTCGTTTTGAATACGTTATATATATCAAATTTTGCAAACAACCCTATCACTTAATGGAATACGTCTAAGTAGTGGCAAAAACTTAAATATCTGGTACTTATTATGTAGTTATTTATATTACAAAAAATAATAAGATGGTTTTCATTGGCCAATTAGAATGTGACCCTTCACTTACAACAGATTGATTACGTGGTTATGGTCCTAAGCAAACTGACACATAAAAGCAACCATGAGTGGATCCAAGCAATTTTTAAATGTGGGTAGTGAGCACAATATACCATTATATCCAGTTCTAGTATTCTAGTGCTACAGTAATCAAACCAAAAATTATGTGTTCATTAGGCCCTTTTTGTGCTAATTAATAGAAACTACTGCCCTAATGTAATACTCCCTCTGTTTTTCATTTAATTGCCCCAAGGGCACATATGTCAAATCTAAACTTCGACTAATAAGATCTTTAATTATCGGTAAGTATAAATTATAAAAACTTGATATTCGAAAACTACACATTGAGACGATTCCAAAACAAACTAACATCGTGAAATATACTCCCATGCAACTTTGAAAGTTAATGAAGATCATATGAACTAATTCTCAAAATAATTGGCCCATGAGGCTTAATTGCCATGGCCAACCACTAAAGTTTACCAAATTTGTTCTCACAACATGTCATCCGTGTTCATAGGTAGCAAACAATGAGAGTCCAGAATTCGGCCTCAATTGTCAAAGCAACATCAACCATTACCTTCATAAATGTCAATATATCTAAAATCATATCACGACCAAATATTTATATCACTAATTCACTATAGTCATCCAATAACCTATATATATCAGATCAAACTGTACTAAATTCACAAAAAAAAAAATGCAATAACAAAATCAACTAAAAAAAGGGGGCAAAATTAAACAAAATGATCACAAAACTAACCTCACGACTAAGGTCAAATTGAGCCAAGATCACTTCAGCAGACTTCAAAGTCCGGTCAATATTTTCAGTAGCTCTTCGAATTGAATGTGTCCGAATCTGAAAAACTCAATCAAATTACAAGATCAACCTCAAAAATCAAAACCCCTTTTCACAAAATTCAAAGTTCACAGAAAAAGAGGTGAACCTGGGTAGGACGCATGGCGGTTTCGAGGGCGGAAAGACGATGATCGAAAGAACCCAAAATTGAAACAATATTATCAGTGATTGTTTGACTCTTTTGAAGTGATTCCCGCATTAAAGCTGCTTTAGAGCTTAAAGTATCCATTGATACTGCTCCTCCAGCAACTGGGTGCATTGGCAACCCCATTTTTACTGATTTCTTCAGCAGTTTGAATTGGAGGAGAGAGAATGAAAGAGATTTCTGGGTATTAATTGAAATGAATTGAATGGATTGAATTTGAGTTTGAGTTTTTGAGTGGTGTTGTTGGTTGACGCTTTTTGAAGAAGAAACTACTGCTGCTGCTACCTGTTTGTTTGTTGTATTGCTTAGACAGGGTGTTTTCTCGGTGCTCGTTTATTTTTCTTCCATATGACTTTTGTTTACTTTTTATTTTCACATTGGACTCGGCTTGTTTTTTTGGAAAATAATTTATTTAGAAAAATGATTAATTTAGATCACGTGCATTTTATCTTATTTTTAAGAACTAAAATTATTAAACAAATATTCATTAAAGGCGGATTTACACTAATTTAGTGTAAATCGCACCTCATAAGGAAACCGTTTTTTGTTTCCTTAATGTTCGCACGTGCTTTTCGTTTTTAAAATTTACAAAACTAATTATTTTCTCTCTCTTCCTCATTTATTTCAGAAGCTTCTCTCTCTCTTCTTTCTCTCTCTTCTTTCTTACCCTAGTGGCGATTTCATTCGAGTTCTTTGCTGTGTTCAACCTCTCTTCAAACGGTGATTATCTTCTTGTTTTTCAGTTGCGAAGTTGTTAATTAAGGTTCGTTTACTTAATTTTTCCAGATTTTTGTTAGTTTTAAGTTGTTTTGATTCTTCAATTTTAGGTTTTTTGATTTTCTTTCTTTTTAATTTCGTTTTTTGTAGTGTTTGATTGCAATGGTGAAGAAGAATACTACAAAGAAGTCGTCAGATGATGCTGAAGGTGTGTTTTCTTAATTTTTTGAATAATTTTTTAAAATTTTGAACTGAATTTTGACTTTAAATCTGTTCTTATATGTCGAATTACTAGTGCATGTTATTTTCAGAGTTTGCACATGCTTTTTTTCTTATTTTGTATGCAGATTATGATAATTGGATTTGAATTTTGAAGTTAATTTGTTTATTTTTGTTTTTATTTTATTGTGCATTGTATATAATTGGTTAAAAATTTGTTATACATGTGTTGTGGTGTTGTTATATGTTAAACAAAATTTGCATGTTAGTTTTCAGAATTTTTATTAATTGATTATTATTTTTCAGAAGTTGTTTTTTGTTATTTTTGCATGTTAGGTTTTAGGCAGAGAATGCTAATTGGAACTGATTTTAGGTTTAGGTTTTAGGTTTTAGTTAGAGTATGAGAATAATAGGCATATGTGCATTGTGTTTGTGCATTTGTGTTTGAGTAACAGGCATATGTGCATTGTGTATGTGCATTTGTGCATTGTGTTTGACTAATAGACATGTGTCATTTATATGCATGACAATGGTCACTTTATGCTGTTAAAAGGGTCTGTAATACCCCGTATTTTTATACGTATTTTCCTAATTAATTAATTAATTAATTATTATTTTCAAAAAAGGGTATTTTAGTAATTTAACTTACTATTTAAATCTTGGAGCCAAAACGATATTTGAATTTTGGCGCCAAAAGTATTTTAAAAATAAATTATTATTTTGAATAAGATTTATTATCCATTTATCCTATTTTAAAAACCGGATTATTTATATATTTTGGATATTTTAATTAAGGCAAAAGCTATATTTTATTATTATTTTAATAAGTCCGAAATCCCATTTATTTGGCTAATAAATTTCGGATTTTCCTAAGAGAAAATCTAATTTTATTAGTTAAATTATTTGGTGAATATTTGGTATTTTATTATTTAATTATTTATTACAATAAATATTATTTACACAATTATTTTAATTCCTTAAAACTAGCAAAATAATTTCCTAAAGTACTAAATAGAGGGCCGAAAATATGAGCTTAGGAAAGCTCAAAAATTTCGGCCATCCCATGTAGATTTTGGAAAAAATATTTTGGTAATTTGTATTTTTAATTATCTCCTTAAAATCTCCTATTTTCCTTAAATCTAATTCTCCATCTTTTTAGTATCCAATCATTATATTTTCTTGCCATCTATTTTTCTTAATTATTCCCCAAGTAATTCCAATTTCCTTAATATTTTTCATGACAATCATACCTTCCATATTCAATTATACACAATCTCTTTAATATCAAAACTTTCCTTAAATCTTTACTCACTTCTCCAAGTAATCCCTTAAACCCTACTTACCATAATTCTTCCCAAATTCTCTTACCATAATTCTTGCATGAGCTAGCCTATAAATACCCCTCCATACCTCTCACATTCTTCACACCAATTCTCTTCTTTTCTTCTCCTCTTTTTACACAAATCGTCCCGTTTATCTTTGAAGCCAATTTTCGGGCACTTCTGGTCAGTTTTTGGGGTATTGCTGTTTCACAAAAGATTGTTCCTCTCAAAACATCCTTGAGGTTAGGCTCAAGAATCACCCAATTCGGAGTTATATCGAAGGAGTTATAGCCTCTGCAAGTTCTGCCTATTCTTTCCAACGAAAATCCAATTCTTCTCTTTTCCTTGGTTTCTTATCTTTTCTCTTTCTCTTCTCTTATTCAATTATTATTATTATTATTATTATGGGGGACTTATAAAAATTATTATGAGTAGTTTTAATTATATAAATTAGATTTTTAATGATGTTTATGAAAATTAATTTAAAAGGTTCATGTACATATAGTTGGGGGTTTTTAATTTCATTGTTGTGATTATTTGTTAACCTTATATTAATTAAGGTTATATTTATTTGTAGGGTGTTTTTGATCAAGCTACTTGAGAGTTCTTTTGAAGTGTTTTTGGCTAAGCAAGGATCAAGGTACGTTAGGTGGTTAGATACCTTGAAAAAAAAAGATTGATTTGAATGAGCATGTTTGAATGATTTTATGGTGATTGAATTAAATTAACTTGAATTATAGTTTATGAAATAAAAGTATGTTTAAAAGATTGGTTTTAATAATTAAATTGGAGTATTGACTTTTATAACATGTTTTGATTAATTAATTTATTATTCATGTTTAAAAAGGATTGGTTTTGAAAGCTTGTTGGATTTATAAAAAAAAAGAAGGGAGTTTGAATTATTATTATTAAAGGATGGAGTTATTGGATTTAAAGAGGATTTATTTAACCATTGAATTAAATTTATTATTTATGCTTTATAAGCATGTTAGTAATCCCACTATGCGGATTTGGTATTTTGATAAGGCCTTGGACTTTGTATGACCGGGTCTTTCCTCAAGAATAGCCTTGTAACATAAGGAGACTAGCTTGGGGGTGTGCACACTTGGGAGAGGAATTGGTTAAATTGGTTTAATTGGTTTTAAAATAATTGGAATTGGTTTTATTGATTATTGGGATTTGAATATTGAGAATTGGTTTCGAATCATGAGTTTGGAATTATTGGAATAATTATTTTGCAAATAAATTGAATTTAATTATCTTGCACTTACCGTACTTAACATATTTGCTAACCCGTATTTCTTATTTGTTTTGGTTCGCCCTGTTTACCGTAATGGTAAGTAGTGTTATTTCAGGTGGAGTGAATAAATTGATGCATTGGAGTCCCGGGATTTGGTTTCACTAAGTTAGGAATCGTGGTCTTTGTATCTATTTTTGAGTACTCATAACATTGGTTTCTATTCATAGTTATTATTAATAAAGGAGAGTTTTGAAGTTTCCGCTGCAAAGTATTGTTTTGTTAGTAAGTTGAGTAGCCTTGCGTAATTACGCGGCGGTAATACACCTAAGTCTATCTCTACGGTATAATTATACGTATTATACTAGTATTTCCGTAGAGGGAGATTTGGGGGTGTTACAGGGTCAGTTTGTGCTGGTAAAAGGGTCACTTTATGCAGTTAAAAGGGTCACTTTTTCAGTTAAAAGGGTTACATGTTGCAGTTAAAAAGGTCACTTTATGCATTTAAAAGGGTCACTTTATGCATTTAAAAGGGTCATTATGCATATATTCTGAATTTTTCCACGAGTAATTTGTGAATTTGTAATTTATGGTTATTTCTTTGTATTAATTAGATACAGGTGCTTCAATAGGTGGATATCATTATAAATTGCCTTCAAAGGGAAAAACAATGCCTAAAGAGCTTGCTAAGGGCAAAGCAGTACCAAAAAAGACCAAGACAGTTCCTGAGAAGGCCATAATAGTTCCTAAGAAGGCCAAACCAGAGTCTGAGAAGGCCAAAATAGTGCATGATTCTCAATTGGAAATGCTTTCTGATTCTGATTCTGAGACTATTGTGTAAGTATACATGTTTTTTTGATTTGCATTTTTTAATTATATTTTGTTTTTAGTTTATATTGTTTCAATTATTTTTTTTATTATTATTATTATTTAGGGAGCAAAGACGCTTGATTGCAAGGTATAGACCACGTACGTTGGAATTTTTGTTGCAGAACTTTAGTTCTAACCAAAAACAAGTTGTTGAAGAAATTGGTTTTGGTGGTTTATTACATTTGAAATTGAAAACTCTTAATCGTCAAATGCTACCTTGGCTTGTTGAAAACTTCAATGGTGGTAGCTGCATGTTTACCATTTCTACTGGTAAAGAATTTGTAGTTACTAGAAATGATAAATGCGATGTGTTTTGCTTGCCTATGAGTGATATTTCTGTTCCTCAACTTAAGAAAAATGCTGAAGATGGAAGTGTAGATAAACGTATCATTCAGGCATGGAGATATGGTTATGGTCTTTCTGATAAGCAAGCTCTTCATTTGTCAAAATTGGAGTCTCGGATGGTTGATTTGGTTGATGGAGGGGAAGAATTTAAGAGGTGTTTTGTTCTTCATTCTATGTCTAGCTTTTTAGCTCCTACTACTAATAGGACTGTTTCATTGAAGTTGCTGAAGGCTGTTGAAGAAGTTGATGAAATCAAAGCTTTAGATTGGTGTTCATATGTTTTGAAAAAGTTAAAGAAGGCTGTTTAGAAGTATAAGAATGATGAAACTGCTCAAAATGTTAGTGGTTGTTTACTGGCTTTGCAAATTATGTATTTTCATCATTTAAATTTTCAAGGTGAAAAGGAAAGTAGTACCCTTCCTTTGATTCAACATTGGACGGATACTAAGATTAAGAAGCGGATTAATTTAGAGATAAAAGCTGGTGGTTATGGGCAGGGACCGTTTGATACTTTTACATATCCTGTGTCACATCCTGATATTAGGAAAACTGTTGTTAAGCAACCTCGTACTTTGGGATATGATCAGGGTGCTTCTATAAGTGGTACAACTGGCCGCATTCTTGCATTTGAGCTTCTGGAAGGTGTGATGACTGATGATGAAATTAAAGAAATTTCAACTGATGTAAGTGTTTTATTTTTTATTTATATGTTTAGTTATTATCCCTTTATGTGCACAAAAGTTACCCTTTATGTGCATTAAAGTTACCCTTTATGTGCATTAAAGTTACCCTAAATATTCAGTTACAAGGGTTACTTTATGCATTTAAAAGGGTTACTTTATGCATATAAAAGGGTCACTTTTTGCATTTAAAAGGGTCACTTTATGCATATATTCTGAATAAATTTTCACTTTTTTATTATTTTTATTTGTCACATTTGTTTAGTTTCTTCTTTGTTCATATGTCTATAGGTTGTTCATGAAACATTTCTTTTGGTTAAAAGAAATATGGATGTTTTATTATTGGTTTAGTCAACTGGTTTTCAAACCTTGAGTAAGATGGTTTCTTCTCACAAAACTGTTTCTTTATCTTCTGATGATGCTGTTGCAGTTTCTCAAACTGAACAGCTACTCTCTGATCCTCAGTACTTGAAGATTTTAGATGGTTTAATTGATGAGTGTAATAAGATGAAGTCTATACATGAGATGTTTCGTGGTTTTTTTGAACCTGTACAAGGTCATAAAGAAGATGTTCCTGAAAATGAACCTGCACAAGGTTTTAATGAAGATATTCCTAAGGATGATGACAATGGTCATGGAAAAAGTGTTAATGAAGGTGTTAATGGTGCTGGACCTTCCGCTATTATTCCTGGTCCTACTGAAAATGTTCCTGCTAGGCCTACTGAAGAAAATTTTCCTGGATGTATCATCAGAGCCAATAAATCTCTATGCTCACTATACTGTGGGCTAGTAGGTGTGCATGTGCCTTTTGTGACTCTGTTTTTGAGGGGTAATGCTCGGATTTATAGGAATTTGCCTCGGTTACATTTGGAAGTTCTCGATTATTGTTTGCTGAAGGATGATTCAGTGCATAGGAAGTTAAGTGTCATTTTTTACGATAATTATTTTTTATCTGTTTTTTTTCCTTTAGTTTTTCTAATGCTGATCTTATTTTTTATTGTTGTAGTGAGAATCTTGTTACTTTTGGATTTAATTTTTTAATTCCAAGAGAAGATATGGTGTCCCTTGCTGCTCCACTTAGGATTCGATGGTGCATTATTGATTGCTACTGTCTGTATTTGAATGAGAAAGCATGTTTTGACTCTTCTGGTCCTCGAAGATTCTTCTTTGGTGTGAGGCAAAGTGTACGTAATTTGATTTTTTTTTATTTAAACACATTTACTCTATATATATATATATATATATATATATATATATATAAACAAGATCTTATACTTTAATAGTTTGCATTCTTGCATGTTTGTGAAAACACTGGCAAAGGTGACATTTCTAGTGCTGTTAAGGATTTGTACAATCTATGGGAAGGTTGGGTGAGCTGTGAGAATCCTAAATGTGATATAATGGATGCTGAACTGGTATATTTCATGCTAAACTTAATATCATAACTTTAAAATAGTTCTGTTTATGATATGCTGTGTCTAAATCACTTTTAATTTTGCTGTTTCAGATCTATATTCCTATTCTTATTGAGAATCATTACGTTATGTTTGTTGTTGATCATACAAAAGAGTTTGTATATTATCTTGACAACATTATCTGGCGTGATTCTAGTCTTGTATATTTTTAAATTGTCTTCACAATTGGTATGTTTCTGTTGAATATTGTTATGTTTCTGTTGATTTATTGTTTCAATTTAATTTTTTTTTTGTTTTTAATGTAATCTAAACTTTTATATTTTATGTCAGTGTGGTCATTTGGGTGATTTTCTTGGCAAAAGAAATCATCCAAAGAGTTCTCATCTACATTCTTATGAGTTTCAAATTGTTGAGTTGGAATGGAAAAAGGATAAAGTTGACAATTTGGACTATGGGGTGTTTGTCATGTATCACATTGATGTGTCCAATTTATATAGTATTTTACCCCCGTCCCTTGGTCATAATTGGTAGTGTTTTTGGCTCTTTAGAGCCACTTTTATCATTAATATGTGTTTTCTAGTGTTTTCGTAGTTTTGGTTGAGTTTTATAGGGAATTGCACTCTTGGAGCATTTTCCCGGGATTTTATGAAGCGGCTACGAGCATTGGAGGAGCACGACCATCTTTCATAGCCCAAGATCGGTTAGAGTCATCGAACCGGTGATTAAGGGCTCGACTTATGAGAAGATGAGGCATTGGACCGAATGATTAAAGCCCCAAGGAGGATATTTGGTTTGGGCCGAGTTACAAGCCTAAACAAGGAGTCCAAGTAGTCCGAAGGGTCTCCGCCCGATGGCGCGCCCGATCGGGCGATGCCACGCTCGATGGCGCGCCCGATCGAGCGGTGCCACGCCCGATTGGGCTCGAGAA
Organism: Chenopodium album; assembly: GCF_948465745.1. Classification (NCBI taxonomy): domain Eukaryota; kingdom Viridiplantae; phylum Streptophyta; class Magnoliopsida; order Caryophyllales; family Amaranthaceae; genus Chenopodium; species Chenopodium album. The sequence continues at coordinate 21,816,778 of NC_137846.1, read as the reverse complement.
GAGAAGCTCACGAAGGAAAAAAAAGGTGGGCCCGATCGGGCGGTGCCTCGCCCGATCGGGCGCGTGTTTTTGAGGAGAAGTTTAAGCATCGTTTAAGTTGTTTTAATTTAGGATTTTCGAGCTTAGTTTTAGATACGCTTTTGCTAAGCAAGTTTAGTATTCTTTTTTCTCCCTTCCCTTACTCTCTCTCTCTTTCTCTCTCTAACTTTTCTCTCTCTCTCTCCTCTTAAACTCTAGTATTATTTTCTCTCTCTGCAACTCTTTGTTTAATTCCATCTCTTGTTTCCTTCAACTTTGGTAACGATTTCTTCTCCTTTAATCTCAGCTATTTATTTTATTTCTTCCATCATGACTTGTTTAATTGCTTTGTTTAGTTTATGTTCGATTATGTCTAAGTAGTTTTCTTTCTAGGGTTTATGGGGATCCATAAATAATGTGAAGGGGTAATTTATTGTTGTTGATTGTCAAAGCTTGATTAATTTCCTATTGATTGATTTAATGCTCTGTGACTAGATTAGGCCTGATCTTTTGTGCATGAGTTTGACAATATTGATTCGAGATTCGAGAGATGAGATTAGGTCTAGTTTTAATAGGCAGGTTAATTTATAAATGGTTAAGTCGAGATTCGAGAGATGAGATTTAATACCGGTAGATTAATTCTGTTATTGTAATACGTAGCGAAAGCCCTTTATGATCTGATTAATTGATGCATTGATGATTGATTATTATGTTTTACCCTGGAATATTATTTATTAGTGAACCTATGCCCTAGGTCTTTTATTCCTTGATTTTCCTCCTACTTTTATTCCTTTCCACTTTTACTCCTAGTAGTTTAGTTCTCCTTTATAATAATAAATTGGTTACTTGATAATCTAGATTATATAGATTTATTAGGAATAAATTGACTTGTTTCCCTGTGGTTCGACCCTTCTTCCCTTTCTACATAGTTAGTGGATTTATGTATTATTTTTGATTAGGTGATTACGACTTTAGCCTATCAAAATTTGGCGCCGTTGCCGAGGAAACGGTTTTATTTTTATTTCTGATTGTTTTTATAGTCTAGATTATTTTCTTTCGTCCCAGAGAGCGTAAGTTCTCTGGAACAGTTCTCATTTTTGTCGTCTAGTTCTTTGTGTATGCCTGGGTGTTCCAGATCAGGTTATATCTCATTCGACCCTGAGATCGAACGCTCTTTTCATAGACAAAAGAATCTTTACAGGAAAATCCTGGCGGGTTCTGGGATAACAATAATTGCCGAGACCCTCCATCTGATTCAAGTGATTCAGAAGATCCTTCAGATTCAGAATCAGAGATGACGGCACCTAAGAAGCTCAGTGATTATTCGTAGCCGACACTGACAGATTTTCCACACCTTACTCCCACTCCGGCTCTTGATGGGGTGCAATTCGAGATTAAACCCCAATTTATCACGATGATAGAAAGGAAGCAATTCAGTGGAGCTAAGGGTGAAGACCCAAATCTTCACATTGCAGACTACTGTCAATATTGCAATACCATTAGGCAAGTTGGAGTCACACAGGACCAAATCAGGGAGATTCTCTTTCCTTTTTCTTTATGTGGAAAAGCCAAATTATGGTATAATGGATTAAATAGAACTGCACTTGGTATAACTAACTAGGAGACTCTTGTTTTAAATTTCTATAATAAATATTATCCTGTAGAGAGGACAGCTTTGCTAAGAAGCGCAATTCAAAACTTTGCCCAAGAGCCAGATGAGACTTTGTATGAGGCTTGGGAAAGATTCAAGGATCTACAGAGGGAGTGTCCTTACCATAATTTAGCACAATGGCAGTTAATCCAAGCCTTTTATAATGGGATTGGAAATTTATCTAGAACAATATTGGATTCTGCAGCTAGTGGGAGGTTTATGAACCTTAATGTTGATGATGCAGGTCAAGTTATTGAAGATATGGCAATCCACAATTCCCAATATGGGAATCCTAGAGGGTTTGCTAACAAAGGGAAACATAGTGTCGACTCTGTGTCCTTTTTACAAGCTCAATTAACCTCTATTTGTCAAAAATTAGATAATCTTAGTACTGCAAATATAGCTAATGTTTCTGCAATTAATAATAATTCTAATGAGGCTTTCTGTGAAAATTGTGGAATTGTAGGTCATAGGGAGCAAGATTGCAGGAGTTCCGTGGAGCAAGTCAATGCCTTTCAAGCTTATAGGCAGAATGACCAATACTCCAACACCTACAATCCCGGGTTCCGGAATCATCCATATCTTTCCTACCGGAGCACCAATGTTCAAAATCTGCCACCTCCACAACAATCACAGGCGCCACAACAACCACAGCAGAAATACTACCATCCCAATGCTGGCCAGAAGAACCAACCACAACAACCCTCCTCATCTTCCGACCCCGCTTTGGTAGAAATTAGAGCGATGCTGACAAGTATGCAAAAGCACATGGAGAGTAGAGATGCCCAAATTGACTCGATCATAGCACATAATAAAATTGTAGATAATCAAATTGCGCAGATTTCTTCTACTCTACAAGCCCGTCAACAGGGAGCCTTGCCAGCACAGCCAACCAGGCCTACGGATAAAGCCTTCGCAATTACTCTAAGGAGTGGTTTACACTATGATGGCCCCCCTATGTCCAGAAATGATGATCCTGTTTTAATGAACAATGCTAATCTTGATTCCATTAAACCTAACAATGTTGCTAATAGCCCTACAGGGCTAAAGAGTAGTACTAATATTTCTAATAATATATTACAGGGTACAACTCCAGGGAAAGTAGCAGCTTCAGATAAGAGCAGTAATACTCCAAAGCCGGTTATCAAACTTCCATTCCCCAATCGTCACTTAAAAACAAATTTGGATAAGCAGTTTGGTAAGTTTCTGGAGATGGTTAAAGATTTGCAGGTAACAGTCCCCTTCACAGAACTAATTACACAAATTCCTGCATATGCAAAATTCATGAAGGAAATATTGACTAGGAAGAGATCTATTAGTGAGGTAGAGACAATCGCTTTTACTGCAGAATGTAGTGCCGTACTACAAAATAAATCTCCACCTAAACTGAAAGATCCGGGTAGTTTTTCTATCCCTTGTCATATTGGCAATCTAATGATTGATAATGCATTATGTGATTTGGGTGCTAGCGTTAGTGTCATGCCATTGTCGGTGTGTTCCAAGCTAAATATTGGTAAATTAAAAGCTACTAATATTACTCTATAAATGGACGACCGTTCTTTTAAGTACCCCTTAGGTGTTTTAGAGGATGTTCCTGTTAGAGTAGGTAAATTTTATATACCTGTTGATTTTATTGTTCTTGATATGGCTGAGGATATGCAAACCCCAATTATTTTGGGCAGACCATTCCTTAACACTGCAAGAGCAATTATAGACGTGAAATGTGGCAAATTGACACTATCAGTAGGGGATGATAAAATTACTTTCAATTTGAATAATACCCCTAAAAGCCCCATGACAGAGGAGAAGTGTTTTAGTGTTAATGTGATTCATAATTGTTCCAATAAGCCCTAAGCTCTTGTAAAAGATCCCTTAGAGGCGGTATCTTGTGTTGCATCTTCTACAGATGAAATAGACAAATGGAAAAAGGAAGTTGATGCAATAGAAAGAGCCCTCTACACTGTCGGTCTTGGCTTTGAAGATGAGAAGGTAGAAATAAACAAGCAAGTTGTGGAAACTGAGCCTATAGTAAGTGTTCCACCAGATTGAGTTGCAATTGATCAATCCAGTGATAATTTGAAGCAACCATCAGTCAAGAAGAGGTCACTTGTGAGTAGTAGTAAAGAACCCCCAGTTCACGACAAGGAGGATCCACCAGATAAGGTGAATTGGCGACCCACAGGGCATGTCAGGAAGCCGCGTCGTGGTCTAAATACCGCTCGACCAGGTGAGAAACCACCCGATCAAGCAGTAGGCCAAGGGTCCTAACTTTTAGTCTTGTGGTAAGAGGGTCGTGCGGGACCTAGATAAACCAGCGCTTTGCGGGAGGCAACCCGTATTTCTTGCTTTCTAGACTAGTTTTTCCTTTTTTTTATTTTTATTGTTCTAGAGAGGTGAGGAGAGTGCAATTTTACCTTTCCAAGGTGTTTTTGTACAAGTATTAGATCAATAAGTAAGGAGTTTTAAAGAGAAAAAGTTACAAGAATAAGCATTCCGATTTGGGTACGAGCCCGATCGGGCGAGGCTCGCCCGATCGGGCGCGCAAATGAAGATTTGTCGAAGCTTTATTTCGCCCGATCGGGCACGCAAGTGGAGGAAGAAAATGAAGGGAAATTCGCCCGATCGGGCGGATTTTTGGAGAAATCGAGTGAAGAAAAAAAAGATTTGTCAGGCGAACAAAGGGCGAATTTTTGTTCGAGTTCGCGCCCGATCGGGCGCGGGTACGCGGCAGCAATATTCGTCAATTTCGACAGGTCATAACTTTTGCGTTTCTTATCGGATTTTGGCGTGTAACCTATCATTGGAAAACTTTTCAAGTCTACTTTCCAATGCAATTGGAATCAATGTATTATCACTTATACATCAAAATTTATGATCAGAATAGTGCACCTGACTCAATTTTTATATTTTTCCCACTAACACTCTTTTTCTTTCTTGCCCAAATTTGTTCCATAGAGATGCATTGCAATCCTCGAGGATTTGGTGAAATTATTGTGGTGATGTTGATGAGTAGTCACCTTGATTACTAGCTTCCCTATAAGACAATGAGGACATTGTCTGATTTAGCTTGGGGGGAGGTTCTCGTGTTCGTATGCGTGTTCGTATGGTATATCTTTCACTCTCTTTTTATTTTATTTATTTATTTATTTCCTTTTGGTGTGCTTAGTATAGTTTTTATTTCTTTCTTAGGTTAGATTTATTGCTTTCAAAAAATACAAACAAATGGAAAAAAATCCAAAAATACGTTCTAATGAATTGTAAATCATGCTTCCCTGTATCCCATATTTGGAAAATATTGTTTTGATTCTTGGTATATGATAATGAGCTTTGTGAATTTGTTGATCATGATTTGAATTTTGATTGCTTGGATGCCTTAACATGAATCAATTTTGTCCAACTACTTGTGGATATAGTGCTTGACTAGTTGATTTGGTTAGGAATGTGTGATAGTTCCTGATATGTCAATGAATATGAGTATTGACTTGTGACTATGAGTAATGTTTATATGGCTCACCATTATGCACATTATGGAGGACGAAGGCGTTCATTCTTTTAGGTAGCCTTCAAACAATATTAGATACATTTGTTCCTTTCTTGCTACCCATGTTGTTGCTTGTGCCCTTTTGTTGTTTATTAGCCACATTACAAGCCTATTTAGCCTCATTGGTTACTAGTCCCAAGCTTGGCTTGGGGGAGCTATTAGTTGGTGAGGGGAGAGAGTTGTGGTGTGTATATTATTAGCACAATGTGGGAATAAAAGAAGAGTGCTTGTTCTTTTGATTTTGTGATTGAAAAAATAAGAATTTGTGTTTCAAAGTTAAATTCCAATGTGAGATAAAAAGAAAAAAAAAGAGCAAAAGAAAAAAATGTTTCAATGATCAAGTGTTCTATGTGAGGGTTAATCAAAAGAAAAGAAAGAAAAAAAAAAGGTATCAAAATTGAGTTCAAAGTTTGTTTATTCATTCTAGTTCTATATCATCATATCTTTATGAGTGAAATTTGTAAGTGTTGGGATTGTGTGATATGTTTGGAGTTATATTTGGTGAACTTTTGTTGGAGTTAAGTATGTTGGAGATGATTTGGTCATTATTTATTTTTAACCTTGGTTTTATTAGGATTTGCTCCCTTAAGCATGCCTTTACTCTCGCATTTTCCCAAATGTTTCCTACCCTTTTAACCCAACCTTACATTACAACCTTTAAAGACCTTTAGACCTTTGTGCGTAGAGTTGTGTGAATGTGAAAGTAGTTGTTTATCAATGCAAGTTATGATTTGACATATTTCGAGTCGACTATTAGGTTGAGTGCTTGTCTTTTTAAACACACGAGAGTGTGAGTTTGGGAGGGCATTGTTCACATAAAGGGGTTGGGTTGGAGAGCGATCGAGTACATCTTTTACTCGCCACATAAATGAGAGTTGAGTGTGCGAGCACTAGTCTTGAATTCTATATGCTCTTGTGGTTTGCTCTATTTGACAATTGTTAGGGAGGAAGAGTAATTGGATGGATGAGATTGGTTGATGTTGAAGCATGTTTATTAGATTTACCTTGAATTGTTTGTGCTTGATTTTGTTTACTTGGGATGAAGCGTGTTTTAAATATTCATTGATGAGCTCTTTACTTAGGGACAAGCAAATGTTTGGCTTGGGGGAGTTTGATGTGTCCACTTTATATAGTATTTTACCCCCGTCCCTTGGTCATAATATGTGTTTTTGGCTCTTTAGAGCCACTTTTATTACTAATATGTGTTTTCTAGTGTTTTCACAGTTTTAGTTGAGTTTTATAGGGAATTGCACTCTTGGAGCATTTTCCCGGGATTTTATGAAGCGGCTACGAGCATTGGAGGAGCACGACCATCTTTCATAGCCCAAGATCGGTTAGAGTCATCGAACCGGTGATTAAGGGCTCGACTTATGAGAAGATGAGGCGTTGGACCGAATGATTAAAGCCCCAAGGAGGATATTTGGTTTGGGCTGAGTTACAAGCCTAAACAAGGAGTCCAAGTAGCCCGAAGGGTCTCCGCCCGATATATTTTTGTTTTTCCTTTTTCTTTTCTGCTGCAATTATAATACTCATGCTATAATATAAAAACAATCAATGTAAGGCAAACAACATCACATTAGTGCAAAAGAATTGTTATTATAAATTGTTATTGTACAATACTAAAAAAAAATTAAAAAATTACATTGAATTATAATCAAACAATGAAATTCAACTTTAAATTATTGTACAATAAAAAATAATAAATAAAAAAAATAAATCTAAAACAATTTTTCTAAATCAAAGTCTTGAATCTTGTTGCATCTCTTGAATCTTGATGCATCAATTAAGACCTGCATAAATTAAACCCAGAATTAATAAAACTTACCAAAAAAATGCGAAAAAAGTACCAAAAAATGCACGAACTCTAAATAACAAAATAAAAAAAAAATCTCGAAACCAGAAATCAAACAAAAATAAAAAAAAATGCGAAAAAATAAAGAAAAAAAAAACCATAAACCCATAAATCAAACATAAATCCAGTAACAAAAACGGCAAATTCATATTAACTCAAAAAAAAAAAAGCGAAAAAAACCCACAAATTATTAAAATTCAAAAAAAAAAATCCCAGATATCATGCATGTACCCATAAACCTTCGAATATCAATCACACCCAGCAAAAAATTAAACCCAGAAATTTCAAACAATATTGAACCAATCAATTTCGAAATATAACCAAGAAATTTCAAAACTCAATTAAACGCAAACAACTAAACAAAATCAATTAACCCTAGAAAATTCCAAAATCAATTAAACCCATCAATTTCGAACAACATTACAACAATCAAACCCAAAAAAAAAATCAAGGCATGTGACATAAATAATTAAACCCAGAAACCCTAACCCCGAATAATTAAACCCAACTACATGCACTAAACTCGAATTTTACCTGAAAATAACCTCGAATTTTACAAGTTGTGGTTGATTTCGGACTTGGTGGCGGCGGTGGCTAGTGGCGTTTGTGGTGGTGGGCAGAAGACAGAGGGAAATCGAAGAGATCGAGCAGTGGAAGTCGATAATAGAGGTGAGAGAAGAGGGACGACGGCGGTGGTGGTGAGATGAGAGAGCAGGAAAGAGAAGAAGAGGGACGACGGCGGTGGTGGTGAGATGAGAGAGGAGGAAAAGAGGAGAGGAGATGAGAGCCGAGGTGGTGAGATCCGACGGTGGTGGTGAGATGAGAGAGGAGATCTGGAGATAGGAGAGGAGAGGAGAGAGAGGAGAGGAGAGGAGAGGAGAGAGAGAATGAGGGAGGCTGAGTGATTTGGGAGTAGCTAGGGTTTAGGATTTTATATGGGGCGGTTTTTTTTTTTTTTTTTTTTAATTGGATATTGCCACCGGTTCAAAACCGGTGGCCTTATAATTATTGCCACGGGTTTGGTTTGAACCGGTGGCAATACCGGTTTGGCTCATCCCGCCCATTAATTAAGCCACCGGTTTTCAAAAACCGGTGGCCAATTAGCGGTGCATTTTTCAATTTTTCTACTAGTGTCCCCAACCCACCTGCTTTTTTAGGTCTGTAGATCTAATCCCAAGAAATAAGGGGAGCCTTAGAAAGAACTGCATTCCCACTCCACATAAAAGCTCTACAAAGCTGGGTAATCCTGTTCATAACAGTCTTGGGCAAAAGAACACATTGAGCCAATAAGTATGCAGACTCATAAAACAACATTAATGAGAGTGACTCTGGCAGTATAGGATAAGTTCTTACTACTCTAACACTGCAGTCTAGCCAACATCTTATCAATGAGGCTATCATAACCCACAACCTTCAAATAATTTACATTCAGAGGAATCCCAAGGTACTTGAAAGGCATCTCACCCAGCACAAAACCAAACAAATCCATAATACTATTGTGAGTTTGATGTTGAACATTACCAAAGTAAATTGCAGTTTTCTCCGAGTTAGCTTGTAGTCCTGACATGGCTTCAAAAGTTTTCAACACTTTAATTAAAAGCTGAACAAACTCGATATTTTCATATGAAAACAACATCAGATCATCAGCAAAAATCAAGTGACTTAGAGCAAAGTGTTCACATCTCTGATGAAATCGGAATGTCCTTCTCTACCCAACATTCTTTAACAGTCTAGTCAGATAGTCCATCACAATGACAAACAAAAGTGGGGACAAAGGATCGCCCAGACTCATTCCCTTTTTCCCTTTAAAAATGCCATAAGAACCCCCATTAAGCAGCAAAGGGAAGGAAGGAGTAGAGATACACTACATAACCCAGGAAATGAATTGTTTGGGGAAATTAAGGGCTACCAGCATCTCTTTAATAAAGTTCCAGGTGACAGAATCATAAGCCTTTCTAAGGTCAACTTTGATATGACATCTAGGAGGCTTCCTCTTGTTGTTATAAGCTTTGAACACGTCCTAGCAGATCAGAACACTGTCTAATATAGACCTCCCAGAAACAAAAGCTCCTTGACAATCATTAATCAAATTAGGTAATACTTCTTTTAGCCTTGCACAGATCATTTTGGAAATGACCTTATAGACAACATTACAACAAGCTATAGGTCTGAATTGGGTGACCTTATTAGCATGCTCAACCTTTGGGATCAAAGTAAGAGTAGTAGCATTAATCTGCTTGAGAAGTTTCATGAACTAAAGAAGTCCAAAATAGCTCTAGTAACATCAGCTCCCACTATGTGCCAAGCAGCCTTAAAAAACTTACTAGAAAACCCATTAGGGCCTGGGGCCTTATCATCATCAATACTCCACAAAGAATTCTTCACATTCTCCTTAGAAAAAGCTCTGTAGATGCCAACATCCTGCTCATCAGTCAGAACCCTACTCTCAGAGGTAACAACATGATGAATACTACCTGTCATTTGAGCTTCAGTACCAAGAAGCCCTTGATAATAACCCAAGAAAGTATCACACACTTTCCTAGGTTCAGTAGTCACCTCCCCCTCATTATTTACAATAAAGTAAATGTTATTATGTAGTCTTCTCTTTCTAATGATGGCATGGAAAAAAGCTGAGTTCATATCACCATCTTTGAGCCAATGAACCTTAGCCTTTTGCTTCAGAAATTATACCTGTCAGAGTGAGTTTTAGCATATTTCAATCTAGCATCCCTTTCCATAGAAATCAAATCCTCATTCCCAAGATCATCTTGCAGTCTAGTCTGAATGTCAAGAAGATGCTTTTTCAGCAATAGCATCATCTGTTTCAACACAGTAGAAGTTAACCATTTTTAACTATTTCTGCATCTTTTTCACCTCTCTCAACTTCGTAACACATTGAAACATGGGTGTTCCAATAACACCAGTTTCCCAAGCTTCCTTTGCACCTAAAACAAACTCAGGATAATCCACCCAGATGTTCACAAACCTAAAAGGTTTCTTGATCTGAGCACCAGAATCAAAGGGATTGATAAAATATGGGTAATGATCCAACAGACCTTTAGGGTAGAAAGAAGCCTGCATATCTGGAATCTATCCATCCAGGTGTTATAAACAATAACTTTGTCTATCTTAGTGCACACCCTATCACGACCATCCTGCTTATTACACCATGTGTAGAACATACCACCAGTAGCCTAATCAGTAAGATCACTTTATCTCAGGCAAGTCCTAAAAGGCTCAACCAAAGCCAGAGAAACAGGACTACCAATCCTATCATTGAGATTTAGAACATTAATGAAGTCCACAATTAGAATTCAAGGGCCCCTAGTACTCATACCAATCTCACCAATCTGCTCCCAAAGCTTAACTCAGCAGCCACCTCATTCAACCTATACACCACTGTACAGAAAAAGCCATGACATAAGCAATATGAACTATATGCAAACGAAATAAGTGCACCTCACATCTAATAACAGTAACATCAAAGAATTGAGGCAGCAAAATGGCCCAAATTCTACCCCCTTTATGATGAGAGAAATTAGCACAGATGGACCATTCACTCCCCAATCTACTAAAAATAACACTAAAATTACCAACCTTCACTTTGGTTTCTAGATGTCCAAATAAGACAACTCCATGATGTCTAAGAAACCATAAAACACCACAGAGCTTGCTAGCTTTATTTAGACATCTAATATTCCAGAAACCTAACTTATCCATGGAAAATGTGAGAACACTCCCCATCCTCCAAAACACTAAACTTGTTACCACTGCTACTAATCTGGATAACTCCTTGCTGCAGAAGCTGAGCTTGCTAGTGCCTGTCACATTCAATCCCATCATCTCCTAGAGCTTTTGTCCTGCCCATCTCATCATTTTTCAGTTTCTGAGCAGTAGGCTTCAACACTAGCCTCCACCTTTTCTGTGGCTAAGATCTATACTTGATCCTAGCCTGCCCTTTTTGTGACTGGAACCTTTGTTTGTTTCTAACCTACACCTTATGGTTAGGACATTGAGCATCAACATGCCCTATCCCACCACAAACCTTGCATACCACAGGTTTTCACTCATATTTCACTTCTTGCTTCACTATATTCCCAGTTTCATCTAAGAATTCAACAAAATCTGGTAACACAGCATTGAATTTCACCTCCACAATTATCCTAGCATATTCTAACCTTTCTTTAGTAGTTGTTACCTTATAAGTTTTCATAGGCTTTCCCACCATAGATGTCAGCTTCAATAGAGCCTTCTGACCCCAATATTTAAGGTTTAACCCATGTAATCTGGTTTAAATAGGCACCACATCAGCTGGCTCCTCTACAAGGTTTATCCCAAGAACCCATTGCTTCATTATCACAGGTTTATTATCAAACCAAACAAGTCCTACACCAAGAACTTTGTTTCTTGCCTCAATCGATCTAAACCTCACCAGAAACACTCCATTTTCCATCAACGACACCTTATCCGGACCATACTTCCCCCACATTCTTCTAGCAAACCCATTAATGACAGGTAAAAGAGGTTTCACACTGATAACATAGCACACAATTGCAGAATTCTAGTAATTAATTTTGGGCTGCACATCTTTAAAAGTGATCTGAATCCTCTCAGTACTGCCATTACTCTCATCCTTAGTCTTCCCCCACCCCCCTAGAGAGACCCAACCCCTCATTCGTAATCCCCTGAAACAAGCTCTGTCTTATGATCAAATTTGATTGTTTCTGTCCAATTCTTCCTTTTTTCTTGATGTATCTGAACTCGTAATTCCTTTTCCCCCAATTCTCGTGTTGTTTTTCTACGCCTGCTCTTTGGGATTTAACTGATTCTTGATTTTTTGGCACCTCATTTTCTTCGTCTTTTTTAGGGGGGCTTCTTTGTCTTTGTAGATCATAGGATGTCTGACGCTACTGACAGCCTAAATATGAGTGACCCTTTTACGGGCACCGAGTCAGGTTCTCCTTTTGAGTCATCTCACTCAGGTGAGCGCCTTACGCGCACTTCTTTTACTTCCCCTGTTTCTCCCCCTCATCCTTTGTAAATGGTTATGTCATTCGATTGCGCTCTTGCTGCGAGCAGCGCGAGTACTGCTGCGACTCCTCCTGTTGCACCTGGATCGGGTAGTATTCGTCCTGCTGATGGTAGCGCGTTTTGTCCTTTTCAATCCAGGCCTCGTCCTGATTTCTTTGACCCTTATTGTGAACGGGTGCTTACCTATAATAGGATTCCTTTATCCCATCTAACCCGCTTAAGGATGCGCGCGATACGCCATAAACAATTAGCTGACCAAGTCAAGGCCAATCCTCGTGATGTATCTTTGTTAGCCCCAATCCCCATGTTCAGCCTTTAAACAATTTTGTCTGGCTTGATGATATGGCTGATGTGAATCGATTTGATCATTATGTAGTGCAGGGTGTAAGCATTGCAACTTCTTCACCATCTCCTTCCCCGACTGCGAATATGGGTGGGACGGCTGAGTCTCCCAAGGAGCGCGCTTTTCGTGATTGTCAGCCTAAGTATGTTATGGAGCCCATGGATGAGGGCAAGTCTGACTTCTTTCTAGATGAGAGGTGTCATGGCCCAAAAAATTACGTACTAGACTTCAACTAGTGTAAAGACGCTAAGAGGTTGGACCTGGCTGCTGTGGGCCAAGAGTTTTATGGGTTTGGTTTGGGTGAAAGGCTAGTTTTGCCAGCTGAGGGCTCTAAGTTGTCTGCTCCCCCTGCTAATCACATTGTTGTTTTTGCCTCACAGCTAGACTTGGGTTTGCGATTTCCTCTGGACCCTAATTAAGATAAGGTCTTCCGTGCCTTTAACCTTTGTATTGTCCTATTACACCCTGCTTCCTTGCATACCTTGATATTCTTGTTGTGGTTTCCGCAGATTTTGGAGGTATCCAAAATCGCCGCATCTTTTCAAGTCTCTAATGAGCCCTGAAGAGGTCGTCCTCTAGTTCTGAGTCTGGTTGGTATTATGTAGCTCCCTAAGAGGGTGGAGTTCTTTCTTATCCCAAACTTGGTCGCTTTAGGGACAGGACTGGTAAATTATTCAGGGATTCAGTGCCTTCTTCTTTTGCTGTGCCGCGCAATTTCTGGGAGATTCGTACTAACATGACTAGAGTTACTGCCTCTCCCTCTGAATATGCTCGAGAAACGAACGCTTTTGATGCGCTGTAGGGAGCGGGCGCAGGTGATTCGAAGTTTCCTAAGTTTTGGTTGCCTAACTCTTTGTACATTGTGAGTAATGCGCAACTTTCTGCTATGCGCTTGTGCTCTACTCATGAGCCTGGTAAGGCTTGCTTTTCGTTTTTCTATGTGTTTTCCTTCCTTTACTTCTTCTTGCGCTTAGTTCTTATGCCTTTTTGTTTTTTTTTTTTTTGGCTGTTTGATTTTTCAAGTTATGACAAGCTAGATAGGCGCATTCTCGGGCTGAAAGATAACTAGAAGGATCCCCTCACAGCCACTCATGATAATCCTCTTGAATTTTTTAAAACTTTGAAGGCCATGCTGGTGCTTTGAAGGCTAAGATTCGCTTAGCTCCGGCTAAGCTGAGAGCTGTTTTTGGCATTGTGACTACTGCCGATCAGGCAGGGTCTAGTCGTGTTGAGGTTGAGCCTTCATCTTCTACCATTAGAAGCCGACGGGATATTCATAATAGGCTTAAGGATGTTACTTCGGGGATTGAGGCGTTAGTGGCGCAGGGTGTTTCTTCTTCTAAGAAGTATCCTGCTGCTGCTTTCGGCCAGATGGCACCTCAGCCAGCCGATGTAAATGAACCACTGAATCAAGATTCTAATGATCCTAAGAATGAAAATGCTGATAATTTTGCCGACAGCGTTTTTGAGTTCTCCCATGACGAGAAGGCTAAAGTTAATGCTGCGGTGGGTGAGAAACCCACAACTTCTGTTGTGCATGTTCTGCTCTGTTCTCCAAGCATTGGTGCTACCATTGCTGCTAAGGACACTGTTGGTCCTTCTATTGAGGATTCTGCCTTTGAATTACCTGATGAGTCTATGGTGAAGCTTCCTAAGGTCCCGCCTCGCCTCGCTAGGCTTCGAGCAATATGCGAAGTGCTAGTAGGGGATGACATTCTCAGCCTGGGAGCACACATAAGACGAGTCATCCAGTTATTGACTTGGAGGATGATCTTGTGGTTTCTCTTTTGGGTGATACCGACCAGCCTGCTGCTAAAAAGGCTCGTACTTCTTCTGCGCTTGATCCCTTTGCTTCTCATTCTGCCAACACTAGGCTTCCTGATGAGAACTCTTTTAAGGAAGCTGGCACTCATAATTCCAGTGAACTTAATCACTGCGTTCACTAGTTTTTTAGTGATGCGTTTGAGAATCCTCGCTCTACAACCTCAATATATGTTGGGGATACTTTCAACCCTACTAGACCCATTGAGTTTGGAGAGGTGCCCATTGATGCCTCTCTTCGCCCTTTATCGTGCCCTGCTGGGGCTGAGGACGCTCCGTTTCTTCCTTTGATGAATATTCGGGCTGACAAGCCCTTTTTTGTGGATAACCCACGGCAAGGTGGCACCTTGGGCTACCTCCTTACTTAGGGAATTCATCTTCCTAATGACTCTACCAATGGTTCAGTTAGTATTCATGCTGCTACTACGTATCATGACTTGCAGAAGGTTAGCCTTTGTATCTCTAGTTTTCTTTCTTTGCTTTAGCTTTCTCTTTCTGCTTCTCTTCCTTTCTTTTGCCTTAGCTTATTTCCATCGCTTTGCTTATTTGCATTAGCTTACTATCATTGCTTTGCCTATTTGCCTTAGCTTATTTTCATTGCTTTGCTTGCTTGAGATCACCAAGTTTGTTGGCGACTTGGCTAACGCCTTGCTTATAGTGGAAAAGGAGTACCTAAATCAGAGCGCATCCCTTGTTCAAAAGGATACGGATGTTCAGTTGACTCGCTCTGATAGAAATGTAATGGTTGCCGAGGTGATTCCCCTAAGAGAGAGAGCGGATGCCTTATAACTTCAGCTAGGAGAGTTCCAGCTCACCAAGACCAAGTTGACAGACTGTGAGAGGCAACTAGGAGTTTCTCAAATGAGATTGAAGCTGCTAAGAAAAAGGCACTTAAGTTTTTTGTACTTTCCCAAGCCTTTGCTAAGTTGCTCGCTGATCGTCATGATAGGGGTTGGGAGGCTGCAACTCGTTACGTGAGTGGTCTTTATGGAGAGAGTGTAGAGCAGCAAGCTCGTTTCCACGCCTTTTGCGCGAAGGTTAATGCTTCTGGAAAAGTTGAATATTATAACCTACCTACTGACCACCCTCACGTTGCTAATTGCAAAGTTCCCAATCACGCCGTGTTGAACTTAGAGGTGCCTTTCTGTGCTGATGTTGTAGCTGCAATTGTAGTGGAGACTCTGGCTGATGAGCAATAAAGGTTTTGACGCTGTCTCCCCCTTCCTCCATCGGTTCATCAGAGTTTCCCTCTCCTTGGTCTGTAGTCACCTAGGTAGTGCCTGTTGTTGTCTTTGGGGTGTATAGCCGCCAAAGATTGTATTTTTTGCATGTTTTTGCGTAACACTTTATATTTCTGCCTGCTAAGCTTGTCCAACTTAACTAGAATTGTTTTACCTAGGTTCAGCTTTGTGAATGTTGTAGCTTTTGGCTGAATGTGTTCTCTGTCTTGATGGACAGAGGTTCCGCCTTGTTGTATATGCTTTTATTAACTTTTTTGTTATTTTGCTTATTACTTAATTTGTTGCCAATGTGCTTGCTCAGTTATGCTGCTGAGTCATGGTATCGCGGTACTTATACCTTAACTCAGCAACCCCTTCATTGTATTAGGTAAAACCTTGTAGGTTGGGTTTTCCTGTTGCGTTTCTTTCGTTGCTCCCTAACTTAGCTGTATAGGGCTTCATTATTTTTTTGCCCTTTACTGCACTTAATGGGAATTGTTAAGTTTACTCCACTCATCTCTTTGTGGCGAAGGCTTGTATGCTCTGCCACCTACTTAACTTTTGTAGGGACTTATTCGTATGTCATCCAGCTTATTTGGATGTGACTTATTCGTGTGTCGTTTAGCTTGTTCAATTGGTTGCGACTTATTGCTCATGCTCCTTACTTATTTTTTGTAAGGGCTCATTGTTGATCCACCTCTTCTCTTCCCACGAATGAGGTGAGCTGGATGAAACCAAGAGAACCTTGACGATACCCGCTCAGCCTATTCCTTTGCCTCTTGTTCGATATTCCCTGCTCAGGTTGAACTTGCCAGGCTTCCTCCTCAGGCCTCTCCGAGGTGGTGCCCTGTTTTACTTGAGTAGGTAGGTGAAACTTAGGAGACGGTTGTCTTCACAAGTGTAACGATGTCTTGTTGCATCTTATTGTGATGCTTTGTGCTTTAACTTTTGTGTATATATGATGTTTTCTACATGTTAGTGCACGATGCTAAAGCGTACTGTATCAAATAAAAACGTTTAGGCAAGCTCAATAGCATACTCCTCACGTAGAGGCTCGCATTTCATTGAATTTAAATGGCTTAAATTTCCTTGGTTAACACAACATAATTTTGAACAAAGTTTTTACATAACTTAAACAAAGTTTTTCATTTTATATTTAGCCACATGCCCTTTAAACAAAATATTTCTTTAACACATCTACGTTGAAATATTCCTTAAGACCTAATCTTCTTGATCTGCAAGGAGGAAAGCACCTGGCCCTACTTGCTCGTGGATGAGGAAAGGGCCTTCCCAATTGGCTGACTACTTTCCATGCCGGTTTCCTCTTCCTACTGTTGTAGTCCTTCTAAGAACTAAGTCCCTAGGTATTATTTCCCGGTGCTTGACTCTTTTGTTAAAAACTTTTGAGATTCTGCTCTTCTGGGTTGCCAGCTTGAGGGCCACTTTTAGCCGCATCTCTAGAAGGAAATCTAGCTCTTCTAGTAGACACTTCTCATTCCCTTTCTGCTCATAGTGCTGAATTCTCAGGATGGGGATTTGTACTTCCACTAGAAATACCACGTCTGCCCCATAAGCCAAGAGGAATGAAGTTTTTCAAGTAGACTCCTTCTCTGTTGTCCTGTTTGCCCATAATACCTCTAGGACTAGGTCAGCCCAGAGGCCTTTATGCTCTTCCAAATTCCTTTACAAGGCTATTAGGATCAGCTTGTTTTTTGCCTCCACTTGGGCATTGCTCTGCGGGTGGCAGACTAAGGCGCTTGCATACTTGGTACCCATCTCTTCTAGGTAATCCTTGATGGTGTCACAGTCGAACTGGCACCCATTGTCAAAGACTATGCATTGTGGTACCCCAAATCTTGTAATGATTTTCTTCCATATGAACGTTCTTACTTGGGAAGCCTTTATGTACTTTGTGGGTTCAGCTTCAATCCACTTGGTGAAATAATCCACTGCTACTATGAGATATTTCCTGCCTGCTGACCTAGTGGTGAAAGGTCCTAAAATGTCCATTCCCCACTGGGCAAACGAGATCGGGCTGAGAATTGGGGTCAGGTAGTTCGCTGGTTGGTTTATAACTGGAGCATACTTTTTGCACTTTTCACATTTCTTGACATATGCTAAGGCATCTAGTGTCAAAGTTGGCCTCCTCTTTGCAGCACTTACACTCCCAGGGATTTTCTGCCAATATGGTTGGCGCAAATTCCTAAGTGTGCTTCTTCCATAATTTTGTCCTGCTCCCACTCTTGAATACACCTCAATAGTGGCTTGGAGAAGCCTTTTTTGTTCAGCTCGCCATTCATCACCACATACCAATTGGCATCCTTTTTTACTTTCTTAGCATGTGCCTCGTCACTAGGCAACGAGCCATGTACTGTATATGCTAATATGTCTAAGAACCATGCTCGCTGCTGCCTAGTACAATTCACCTGTTTGCTTTCTGCAATGCTGCTTTTCACCTGGACTTTCATCATGACGGTCCTTGTCAGGCTTTGGAGAGTAGAACTAGCTAACTTTGATAACGCATCAGCTTGAGAATTTTTAGCTCTAGGGACCAAATCTATCTGAAAATGCATTAGTTGGGCTACTACCTCCTTTACCTTGGTTGTGTACTTCAGCATTGTAGGCTCTCTAGTCTCATACTCCCCCTTTAGCTGGTTGGCTACCAGTTGAGAGTTAGTCTGCAGGTGCACCTTCTTGGCACCTGGTGCAATACTCAAGCTCAGACCAGCTAGAGTTGCTTCGTACTCTACCTTATTGTTCGATGACTTGAACTTGAACTTAATGGCATACTCGAATACATTTCCCTATGGCGATGTTATTATTATTCTTGCTCCGCTTCCTGTTTGAGCTGATGATCCATCCACTGCCACCTTCCATATTCCGACCTCATCCTCTTTCTCTTCGTAAGAGGCTTCCACTATGAAGTCAGCTAGGGCTTGTGCTTTAATGACTGCCCTAGGCTTAACCTCGAATTCATACTCAAAGAGTTTTATTGCCCTTTCAAGAGTGTGCTCGAAGCGTCCATTTTCTATAGGGCTTTTTCCAGTGGGTGATTTGTGAGGATTTGAACTCTGTGTGCATCGAAATAGGGCTTTAGCGTTCTTGCCGTTGTCACCACTGCGAAGGAAGCTTCTCTACCAACGGGTATCTCTTTTCAGCACGTGACTTAAAAAGTATACTGGTTTCTGATGTTTCTGCGTTTCAACCAGGAGGAATGACCCAATTGTTTGTATAAAGGCGGAAATGTACAACTAGAGTTTTTTGCTCTGCTCCGGGCTGATCATTATTAGGAGCCTAGTCAAGTGTTACTTCATCCCCTCAAAAGAATCTTTTTCTGCTTCACCCCACTTAAATTCTCTGTTTCCTTTCAACAGCTGATAGAATGGTAAAGCTTTGTCAGCTGACTTGATGATGAATCAGGTCAACGCTGCCATTCTCCCTATTAGCCGCATAATAACTTTGGTGCACTTGGGATCTATGAAGCTGAGGACTGCCTCCACTTTCTCTAGGTTAGCATCGACTCCCCTTTCACTAACCAGGAAGCCTAGAAACTTCTTAGAGCTCATTCCGAAAATGCATTTGTTTGGGTTAAGCTTAATATGATATTTTTTTAGTGTGGAAAATGGCTCCACTAAATCTATAATGTGCCTTACCTGCGTGACGCTTTTGACAATTAAGCCGTCAATGTACACCTCAACATTTCACCCCTTTTAGTGCATGAACACCCTGTCTATTGTTTTCTAGAACGTAGCTCCTGCGTTCTTCAGCCCGAAGGGCATGTAATTGTACACCCCCCCCTTTAGTGATGAACATAGTCTTCTGCCTATCTGGATTGTGTAGGCTGATCTGGTGATACCCTGAGAAGGCATCCAAGAAGCTCAGCAGGGCATGACCGCTGGTTGAGTCTACCAACTGATAAATTCGCGGCAGCGAGTAGCAGGCTTTTAGACATGATTTGTTGAGATCTGTGAAATCAACGCACATCCTCCACTAACCATTTGCCTTTTGACCATGACCACGTTGGTTAACCACTCTGAGTTTCTTTATCTAAGACTGGTCTTGATACCCTATTTTGAATAATCTTATAATCGAATAGACTCAATATCTAATTCTAAACCACAAATAAATAGAAACGGAGTGATAAAATTATATGAAATTAAATTGCTCGAAAACCTGAATGGTTCATCTTTGAGTCTTACATTAAAATGTTCAAAAATTAATTTAAACACTAAACAGGGAAATCAAATCCAATCTTCAACGTGCCTGATTTCCATTGCCTCAAAGTGCTTGTTGTGCTTCACTTAAGGCAGAGGTTTAGTAAGAGGATTGGCTACATTGTCGTCCGTTCCAACTTTACAAATACCAATTTCACCCTTTGATTTCTATTCTCTTATCATGTGAAATCACCACTTAACATGTTTGACCTTCTAATGTTCCCTTGGCTCTCTAGCCTAAGCAATAGGTCCATTGTTGTCAGAACAGAGGGCTATTAGACCCTTGATGGAGGGTACAACATCAAGTTCACCAATGAACTTACGAATCCAAACTGCCTCCTTACACGCTTCAGCAGCTGCCAAGTATTCGGCTTCAGTTGCAGAATCTGCAGTTGTGCTCTGCTTGGCACTCTTCAAACTAAACGCTCCTCCATTTAGATAAGAACAATCCAGACTATGATTTGAAATTGTCTCTATCTGTTTGGAAGCTTGCGTCGGTAAAACCTTTAACAAATAATTCTTCTGAGCCACCATATAGCAGGAATTTCTCCTTATTCCTTTTTAAGTACTTTAGGATATTCTTGGCCGCAGTCCAACGCGCCTTTCCTGGGTCTGATTGGTATCGGCTCGTAGCACTCAAGGCATATGATACATCTAGCCTAGTACACATCATGGTATACATGATCGAGCCAATAAGTGAAGCATATGGAATCTGATTCATCCTTTCTCGCTCATCAGGTGTCTTTGGACACTGCTTCTTACTTAGGGTTATGCCATGTGACATGGGTAGGTGACCTCTCTTGGCCTCTTACATACTGAATTGTGCCAGTACCTTATTGATATAAGTACTCTGGCTCAATCCAATCATCCTCTTAGATCTATCCCTATAGATCTTGATGCCCAATATGTACTAAGCCTCTCCTAAGTCTTTCATTGAAAAACATTTTCCAAGCCAGCCCTTTACAGACTCTAACATCGAAATACTATTTCGAATGAGCAATATATCATTGACATATAAGACCAAGAAGGCGATGTTACTCCCACTGACCTTCTTGTAAACTCAAGATTCATCTGGATTCTTGATAAAACAAAACTTACTAATGGCTTCATCGAATCGCAGATTCAAACTTCTGCTAGCTTGCTTTAGCCCAAAAATGTACTTTTTAAGCTTACATACTTTCCTAACATTTTTTTGGTCGACAAAACCTTCAGGCTGTGTCATATACACAGTTTCTTCCTAAATTCCATTGAGGAAGGCGATTTTGACGTCCATCTGCTATATTTCATAGTTTTAATATGCAGCAATCACTAGGAGGATCCGAACGGATTTAAGCACTGCTACCGAAGAAAACGTTTCATTGTAATCAATACCATGAATTTTCCTGTAACCTTTTCCTACCAATCTAGCTTTGTAAATGAATACATTTCCATCTTTGTCGGTTTTCAATTTGAAAATTCACTTACATCCAATAGGTGTGTAACCTTCGGGTAAGTTAACCAAGTCCCAGACTTAATTTTCAAACATGAAATCCATTTCAAATCTCATGGCCTCTCGGTGCTCGCCATCACTTGCTTGTAGGTTGTCAGTTCGTCTCCATCCATTACCAGGATGTCCTGATTCTCAGATAATACAATACCAATATACTTATCAGGTTGAGACATCGGCCTCTAAGACCTACATAGGGTAACGGACTGAGCATTTTCATTGTCGATTTGACTTTGCAAATTTTGACCAGCGTCAACAGATGCTATTTGAGCACTTAGACTGTCAATCTGATTTTGTTGCTCGTCCTCTTGAACTTCATCAGTTTGGTTTTCCTCCCACTTGTCATTTTGGAAAGGTATTCCTTCTCCAAAAAAAACACCATCGCGAGCAACAAACACTTTGTTCTCGGATTTATTGTAGAAGTAATTTCTTGACATATGCTTCGCATCCCCATATCTTTAGAAAAGACAATCTAGGAGGTTTCTTCGTCCATAACTCATATGGAGTTCTTTCTACACCTTTTGATGGAGCATGGTTCAGTGTTAGTGCCGCAGTTAGAAGTACGTGCCCGTAAAAAGAGAAAGGAAGATCACTAAGACCCATTGTTGATCGTACCATGTCTAGCAAGGTTCGATTTGTCCTTTCAGATACTCCGTTCCATTGTAGAGTTCCTGGAGGTGTCAATTTAGAAAGTATACCTTTTTCTTTCAGATGATCATCGAATTCTTGGCTCAAGTAGTCACCACCTTGATTTGATCAAAGGGTTTTGATTTTCTTGCCAAGATGATTTTCAACTTCACTCTGAAATTCTTTGAACTTTTCAAACAATTCAGATTTGTGCGACATAAGGTAGGCATAGCCATATCTACTATAGTCTTCCGTGAAGGTGATAAAATATCGATAGTCGTTTCTTATGGTGAAGCTCATTGGTCCACATACATCGGTGTGTATTAAGCCCAATAAGTCACCTGCCCTTTCTCCCAAATTGGAGAATGGCTACTTTATCATCTTGCCTAATAATCATATCATCCTTCGTAATTCTTAAATGATCGTAAATCGAATGAGTCAAGAACACCTTCCTATACAAGTTTAAGGCATGCTGTGTCACCTCCTCATTGGGAGTCTCGGGCATTCCCTCATCAAGGACATATTCATTTTGCTCTTGCATGAGAACTATACGCAAGTTCCTTTGCCAATCAAGAAAATTTGGCCCACTCAACTTCTCCTTGTCGAGAATTGAGCGCAACGAGAATTGGTTGTTTGAGTTATTTGCAGACATGGTTCTACAATTGAAAGAATTTGAAATAAAAAACAATTTATGATACCTAAATAAGATTGAAATCATGCATATTAATCAAACTTATTTAAACGTCTTATTCACACATTAAATTTTTCCCATTTGGGGAGAATAAGTCGATTCCAAGATCCAAAGAATCAATGAGTATTTAAGCATGCTTTGGCTTGTCTTAAAACTCAATATTATAAGGTAAGCAACTCTTTTCTAATGGCTCCAAGCCACTCTTAGTTAGATAAATCGTCGCATCTAATGCTCTCTCAGCAACTTATCCACTTTGCCACGACATGTTAGGACTCCATCACTCATATCGCTGAGTATAACCAAACCAACATGCATACTCGGTATGCCTTACGTATCCTTGGGAAAAATAATGATGCCTCGCTTTAGCGTAGCCCATCACTACTCTCAATAGGTCGGTAAGTGTTGTTTTAGAATGGAAAATTTTACTCAATATTTTAAGGACTTAGGGTTTCTATGTTGATTGATTTAAGTGAACTTAATTAATCATCGCAACATTCAAAATCCTAAAACATGCATCTAACATATTATTCATATATATATAATCATAAACATATGTCGAAAACTTAAATAAATGATGCATTTGGAAACTAGCATGACCCCTTGAGTCTTCAAGTCTTTAAGGGTCTTCATTTGCAACTTCATAGCTTCATCTTCCAAGAACCTCCGTCTTCAAGACATGACCAAAATAGTGCAAATACTAGTATCTACGATTAGGACTAATTTTAAATATTAAGGTACAAAAATACTCAACAATTCGCAGACCGTATTTAGATTTACAAAAATACATGACGGAACGCAGTCCGTATTTTCTATCCTAATTGAACCCCACTAGTTGCCATTTTATAAAACCTGTGAGAGAATATATATTCCATTCATCCATTCACTATATGTGAATGGCCCATGCATTTTACAACAATAATCAAGTAACAATGCACAAACACGCGTAAACTAGTAACTAGCTTAGGTGGTTAATCCAATTAACGCGCCTAATTAAAACTAGTCAAAGTTGTTTAACCGATTATGTAATTTAGCGCAATTAAAATTGAAGCTCCCACTAAATTCCGCATCCATCTTAATTAATCCAATTAATTAAGCCGATAAACCTAAAATTTTGTCAAAATAAAATTTTGCAAGTGCCGCTCATAATCGAGGCCTAGCCTCCAAAAGTTTAATTAAAATTAATAATTATAATTAAAATAAATAAAACGGCCAAAACGCAAAATGAAGCCCAATGCTTTCGTGTGCCTAGCACCAAGCAACAATGCTTGGTTTGCTAGGCACCAAGCTTTGGGTAGTCAAGCACTAACCTCCCTTATGCACCAAGCATCACACGCACAAGCTCACGCTTGCACCAGCCACACACGCTACGCACACCACGCACACGCAGAGCAGCGTGCATGGAGCGCACTGCTAGCTGCTGCTGCTGCTTGCTTGCTGGCTGTGGCGCGCCATGCTGCTGGTCAGTCGCAGCAGCCACGCATGGCTGCATACACCAAGTAGTTACCCCTTGGTAGCCACATGCGGGCTACTGTGCAGCCCGGCTAGCCAAGGGTGGCTTCGCCTTGGTTTTCGTGCCAAAACCTTGGGATTTAAAACCGAATTTTGCGTGACTTAATTAATTAATTCCAAATTATTTTTAGAATTACTTTAGTAAGAAAAATGAAAAATAACAAGTCCAACTTAATAAATTCATTTAAGTGCACAAAACCAAAATTATTTCCAAGAACTATTCTTTAATTAAATTGGTTCAACTTGATGCAATAAAATGGATAGGGCTATTCTCACTATTAATTTAATTAGCTTAAATTAATCATGAGCTTTGACAAAAATAAAGGGGAATTGGAATTATGAACACAAAATTTCAAATAAAGATTCTAACTTTAACTCGTGAATCCTTGTAGACACCAAAATGTGTCTCCCCAAAACTAAACCCAGTGATGAATACCTTTCACGTCCTTTGATTATCGAACAACGTGAAAGTGTGAAAAGTCTAGTGATGTGGATTTTTTATTAAAATATCTCTCTTTCTGTTTTTGAAAATATTTCTTTTCTTACTCTGTTTATGAAAATAGCCAGTCCAATTTAGTTTGGTCCATGATGAGGGTCCAATAATAGTGTAGTTGGATTAGGTTTGAAAAGAGTTAACCAACAATATATTATAAGCCCAATTCCGTTGAATAATGAGGAAGTTATGGATTAAATTAAATTTGGGCCCGAAATGATTTTTATATGTGGCCCAATGATCTAGAGGAGGGCCTATTAATTATTATTCCTAAAGTTATTAGGATTAATTTTAATCTTCTAGAATATTTAGAAGTTTCTTTTTAATTCTAATGATTAGGAGTGATAATTATATTTTAAAGAGTTTTATTTGGAATAAAATAGGTGTTTTATGATAAACTTGATTTTAATTTGATAAACACGGAATTTGCTGCTTAATCATATTAAGGAGAGGATTCCGTAAAAATGCGCGTTTTATATTTTATTAGCACCAAACGACAAAGTCTGTCGCCTGGAGCTAACATTTGTCGCCTGGCGCTAACATCTGTCGTCTGGCGCTGATGTCTATCTCTTTGCGACAAATGCAAGTTTTATTCCGAATAGGACTTGATTTGTTTCCGGACTATTTTCTTATAAATAGGGGTCGTATATCCTCCGTTTTTCATCCTAAATCATCATCAATAATAAAAAATTCACAATCAATCATCTCTCTAGATTCTCTATCTAAAAGCTAGAAGCTTTCTCTCTCTCTATTCTTTTTCTAAACCTTCCCTTTTCAAAATACAAAATTCCTCATACATTAGTTCTAGACACACCTAGCCAAGTTCGAAGTTGCCTTCGCTCTAAACGTGAAAGGTTTAATATTTCTAAGGGTTTGGTCTCAAATCTCTATTTCAATTATTTAATTTAATTGTTTGTTTATTATTTTCCTTGAAGTTACTAACGTGTGTATTTTGTTATTATAAAGAGGTACGAGGCATCGAAGTAAGTACTTTAATGGCTTTATTGATCTTTTGATATAGAAATCATGCTTTGATTATTTTAATTCCTAATATCATGTTAGGATGATTTTATTGCTTCCTAGTATCCTGTTTAGAGTAATAACTAATACTTCTGACATTATGCATGTTTTTATGATGCTTCCTATTTCTTTCCTAATACCATGTTAGTACCATGTTAGAGATAAAGCTTTGATCTTTAATGTTTAATGACATGCTAGGGTTTGTTATTACTCTTGTTAGTATCATGCCTAGGATCTTGCTAATATTATTATGCTTTATTGGGATTGAGATTGAGATTATGATGATGATGATGATTGTTTTTATGTTGGTTGATATATTATTGTTGTTGTTGCTTGATCACACCTTTTATGCATGTTTAAAGGGAATTTGTATTTGTAATCACGCTTAATAAGATAATTAATAATCTTGTTTAGGCTAATATGATTATAATTCAAGTGATCGCCAATAATAGTTTTGCTTGTGCATTAATTCAACCAACATAGATAAACAAGTTTAGGTTTAACCTATTGATTGTATGTTAATCAAAAAGCGCACATGAATACAAGAAAAATAAAGTAGAGGCCTATTATTAGGGCAGGTTCAATCTCTTTTAGGTTGGATTTGTCATGGTTCCAGACCTATTGGAGTTAGCGATCTCATGGATCGTGAAGGGGTGTAACCTTCACCCTGTGAACGGTTTACAAGTTCCTAAAACTTGTTGGCGACTCTTTTACTCTAGCTTCCTTTCCTTTGGACGCCACCATGCTTAAGTGTATGATCACAGTGGGGCTCAAGTGTGGGATGCTTGAAATATTCCCTACAATCCTTGAAAAATTATATCTTCCAATATGAAAATAAATGAAATTTCTATCACAAGATTGAAACTTTATGATTCCAATCAACTTAATAAATGATTAAATCAAAACATTCAACAAAAATTCATGGAATTTATTAACTCAAAGTTCTAACCACTTAAAACAATTAAAGATTGGATCTTTAGTACATAGAAGCCTCAAATAATAAATTTTCACACTTAATGCAATGGATTTGCAATTATGTTAAAATTTAAACAATCTTTCAACACTAATTACTACAAAGTGACCATGCTTAAAGAGGTCAAAAAATGCAGAAACATTAAGGAAAGAACCAAATACATAATCACCATAAATATGCCATTAAGATTTAAGGTTTAAAGATTTAAAAAATTTCGTTTAAAACAAAAAACCCTCGAAAAAGGCGCTTTTGGTAAGATTTTGGCTTTTTCACAGGCCTAATAGGAATGAAAAGTTTCCAGAACGCTGTTTCCACCAAAAATTCACTATTTTTGGGCGAAATTCTAGGTTGGGGCCAAAAATCAGATTAAAACGGGATTAAAATTAATAAAACCAAGCTACTAATCTAATTTGTAACATAAACCAGAAAAATAAAATCATAAAAACACCTTGAAAATTTTTAGTTATAAAAATAAGTTAACCTAGCTCTGATACCACTGTTGGGTTTCGATGAGTTTGACTCACTGCAGAAAATAAAACCCGAGCCTAAGGAAAAACTCACAATTAATATAACAAAAATGCATAAATAACAAGATTAGAGAAAAGACTGAATTACCCCTTGTAGCGTGCTTCGCTCGACCAAATGGAGCTCTTACTTGAGAAAGCTTAAGCCTCGCAAGCGCAACGGCCTCCAACGATTTCCACCCATAACACAATCGTGACGAGTCTCTTACTCGGAGGTTAGCCAAGCCGGACCAAAACACTACTCGAGTAATTAATGAGCTTATAGGTTTTCTCTCAAGTGGAGATGCCTAATTGTGCTCTTACTCAAGTGAGTTTTCCCAATTCCCAAGTGGGATATTTATAGGGAAACTCAAGTGAGAAATCCACTCTCCCATCAATGTGGGAGAGTTGGTAAAATCAATTTTCCCTTTTTATTTTTAAATCAAAAATAAAATAAAATAGCCAACAACTTTACTCAACAAGTGGCATTCTAAGAGGAGAGGTTAGGTAAGGACCACAAGGGGAAGGTACCATGCCTTCCTCCCCAAGCTTCCCTATATTCGACTGCCCTCTCATGCCGCTACATGGCACCCCAGCCTTGGGCACCAAGGCGCGCCTAGCTGGCGGCCTTGTGCTAGGCTGGGATGCTGCCTCGTGCGTGTTAGGCTGGGCTGCGCTACCCTTACGTGCTAGGCTGGGCTGTTGCTGCCCTTGGCCCAGCAAGCCACGCACGCTTGCGGGCTGCTATCCAAGGCATACGTGCCTGGCTGCTTGCATTCTAGAACGCGCTAGCTGCTAGCTACTAGGCGCTGCTAGCATGGCTCGCACCAAGCACGCACATACGCGCAGCACGCCACGCACCAATGTGGGCTGCTACTTGCGTGCATTCGGCTGGTGCTGCTAGCTAGGCTAGCTATGTACAAGCAGCCAGCTAGCCACGCGCACCTAGTAACATTGCCTTGGTGCGGTGCGCAAGCTAGCACCATAGGTCCCTAACACTCGGTTTGTTCGGGGCATTCCGATGCTAGGTGTATTTTGGTAACTTGTTGATTAATTATTGATTTTACCGTCTCGTCTTTTATTTATTCGACTCGACATGTGACGCTCGATTTCGATGCTCCTAGCACAATTTCCGACGTCTAAATATTTATTACTCAAGCGACTCATTAATTCCTTCCAAAATTAATTCGTCGTGTCGGATCGTTAGTTGCTTGGGTGTGACCCGAAGGGTTTTAGTCAAGATTAAGCTGTAATATTAATTATGCATTAAAATTATTGATAGAAAGCGGCCTCCACCTACGCATTCCGATCACCTGAACTTACTGAATAAATAGCTTTCTAATAGCTCTGAACCCTCTATCGAAATAATACACTTATTTGAAGGACACCATTCCTTTAAAATTTTTATCCAAATTTTATATACTTGGATAGCCCTTGACATTATCTTTCCAATGATATATTATAATATTAATTCCGAGCTATAACGAAAAAGATATGAAAGAAATACGAAACTCTATCCAAAACTGACACCCTTCCACTATTTCATCCATATCTTTTATTATACAAAAGATTTTAATCGGATTCTAATTGGAATGGAAACTAGACTTCAAGAGATTTCTAACAACATATTATATTCCTTATTTCGACTTCTGGATCAAAAGTTATGATAAAAACAAAATTCGCAAAAACACTGTTTTTATCGCAGCGATGGTTCTATCGCGCCGCGATACTTTTTATCTTTCTGCATCAATAAGAATTTTACTCCGATTCAAATTCTAACTCTTTTCTTCGTTTCTGGATGTTTTTCTCTATAAATAGGAATGCTTTTCTCCATTTTAGATCAACAACAACCACCAACAATCATCTCTCTTTTCTCTTTAAAAGATGGAAGCTTGTTCTTTCTCCCTCTTTCTAAACCTTACCTTTTCAAAATACAATATTCGTCCATCACGAGACTTAGATACACCTAGCCAAGCTCGAAGTTGCCTTCACCCTAAACGTGAAAGGTTGATAATTTTTGAGCGTTTGGTCCCAAATCTCTATTTCAATTATTTAAATTAATTGTTTGATTTAATATTTTCATTAAAGTTACTAATGTGTGTATTGTTTTGATAGAAAGAGATACGAGGCAACAAAGTGAGTAATTCATTGCTCTATTTCCTTAGAAAGCATGTTTATATTATTATGTATGTTTATAGTATCATGATTGGGTTGCTTACTATTTCTTCTATCATGTTAGTATCATGCTAGGGCTAAAGCTTTGATCTTTATTGTTTAGTGACATGCTAGGATTTGTTATTAATCATGTTAGTATCATGCCTAGGATTTTGCTAACATTATTATGTTTTGATGAGATTGAGAATATTGTTATAATGATGATGATTTGTTGTATCAATACTGTTATGTTGCTCGATATATTATTGTTATTTCCTTATCACACCCTCTCTTGTAGGTTTAAAGGGAATTAGTACTTGAAATCATGCTTAATAAGATAATTAATAATTTGAATTAGGCTAATATGATTTTAATTCAAGTGATCGCCAATAATAGATTTATTTGTGCATTAATAATCAACCAAGATAGATTAAAAAGGTTTAGGGTTAACCTATTGATTGTATGTTAGTCAGAAAGCGCACATGAATATGAGAAGAATAAAGTAGAGGTCTATTTTTAGGGCAGGTTTAATCTCTTTTAGGTTGGATTTGTACCTTCATCCCCAAATATCCAGTCATGGTTCTGGACCACTATGGAGTTAGCGATCTCATGGATCGTGAAGGGGTGTAACCTTCACCCTATGAACGGTTTACAAGTTCCTAAAACTTGTTGGTGACTCTTTTGCTCTAACTTCCTTTTCTTTGGACGCCACCATGACTAAGTGTATGATCACAGTGGGGCTCAAGTATGAGATGCTTGAAATATTCCCTACAAGTATGTGTTTAGAATATTAGTTGCAATACAGGATTGTATTGGTTGTTTGGGCCCCTAGCCCCTACGTAGTGCAAGTGTAAGTTAATCCTTGTTTTGTGTTGCACAAGAGTACCTTTCTTATTAAGTAGATATATAACTTTTGTAAATTACATGTGTTTGAGTTTTTCACTTTTTTCGATGGGGCAGAGAAAATGTGTTGCTTATTGTCTTAGCGTACCTTTTTACCTTAAAATATTGATGGTTAGGGTACAAATGCTGCTTTTAGTTCTAGGAGGTCAAATGTATGTTAGATTATATAATATGTAATTTTGAAATTAAAACTATTTAACGATAAAAAAAACCACACATTAAACGATAAACGTGTAAAAACACATTTTTTTCTAATCGAATCTAATCTGGAATTTTTTTAGTTGACCAGATCTTAACTTATTTTTCTAATTTTAGTTGAAATAAGTAAAAATAGGGTGAACAAAGCCTAAGTGAAACATATATCATTACCCTTAAATAATGAAGGAAAATAAATCTCTACATTAAAAATAGGAAATTTTGAATTTTGATACTACCAAAACACCATGTTTGGACTTTTGCTCCTACATAAAATTTATTTTATTTTGCTACCTCCAAAAATTACAAATTATAGATTTTTCTATCTGTATGCGTCATACGAAGTGCGCCTACGTAAGCATAAAAAGAGTAATTAAGTGAATTAATTACTCACATTCTGCGTTTCTTTGAATTTCTACATCATAAATAAATTGTTTTTTATTTGTTGACAACAGAAGAAAACACAAAAGAACTAAATACAGAAAGAAAAAAACTTAAAAGACATCAAAATGAAAGGTAGTAGTAAAACTTGAGACGGTCTGACGGCATTGGTTTGCAAGCTGATGAGAACTACTGACTTCTTCTCTTCCGACTTTTAAGAAGACGCAATGTTGAAAGTGCTTACCTAGCCTTTGAATTTCTTTGACTATCCATTAAAGGTCCATAGATAAAATCCCCTCTTTACATAGAGAGTAGATTATCATAGTGGCGTTTGTATATAGTTATATGAAAACGTATCCATTTTCCAGGGCCCAGATCATAGCTGACAGACAAGCCAAACCCTCTACTAGGAGTGTCGAGGAAGCAATACCAGAGGTACCCCCTACGTCTATCTCCCTTTGGTCAGAAAGTGTAATCATCCAACCTGTTCCATACAATTTTAACGTTTTATGCCAGGATCCGTCTACTCGAATAGTTAAGGCCTTAGAAGTGGTTACATTAGCTTGAAGAAAACCTTGTGGTGGATGCGTGTCTTGATCAAGATTTATCAAAATTCCCGAGATCCTAGTATTGATTTTGTTAAAATCTTGAACAAGTGCAAGTGCTAGAGTAAGATTAATGAAGAAAGAGCTTAGATAGTCATTGTCTCCTTCAAAAATCCGCTTGTTCCTTGTAGCCCACAAAGACCAAAGATTCGCAACAAACTGTTGTACACGCCAACTTCCAGTTCCATCCTGATTATAAAACAGTAAGATATTGCTTTGGATCCAATCCTTAAAATAACAAGAACCATTTGGATATTAATAGCCCGTTATGTGACAGTTATTCCAAACATACCTTGATATAGAGGAATTAGTAAAAAAGTGTAAAGTGTCTTCCTCTTTCGATGCACAGTAGTCACATATCCCATGCTGAAACAACCCTCAAATAGCCAGATTCTTAATAACTGAAATACCATTGTTGACTAATTTTTAAAGAAAAAGGCTCCATTTTGGAGGGATTTTAAGTCGCCAAATGACTTTAAAAAAATTGAGAGTCTCTTTTCAATGAGGAGGCTCTTTGATACCAGTTAGCCCTGCAAGGAAGGCGTAACCAGTTTTAATAGTGTAAGTGCCCGAAGCATGCCAGGGCCAATACAAGAAATCCTCTTCCTCTTCTTGTGGGAGATCTATTGACAAAATATTCCTAGCACTTTCCCACTCAAAACGTTGTCTAATGATATCAACTTTCCATGAACGAGAATGTTGATTAATAAACTCATTAACTCTCCATTTAGAACTTTCCCTCAAATTTTGGTTTGAGCTAACCACTTGAAACAAATTTTGGACCCATTTACAACTGGTCACTAGGATATCTTCTCCAGAACCAACTTTTCACGCAAAACCTTTTTTCATCTTTAGAGAAAGATGATGCAAAGATCTCCTAGCCTAGAAGAAAGAAGCCGGGATAGATCCTATAATAGCCTTTGGGGCAGAGAACACAAATATAGCTAGCATTATAAACTTTTGCTGCCAGAAAAGAAGGGTTAGAATGCATCCGCTGAATTTTCTTAAATAGAAGAGCATCATTATAGGTGGAAGTAGATCGAATACCCAGACCTCCCATTCCTTTTGGTAATTGATTAACTTTTCACTAGTAGAAAATTATAGTTGGGCACCGACTAATGCCCAACGGTTTTTAAAAACCGGTGGGGAAAAAAATGGGCGGAATTGGGTTCAAGAGAATTGGCACCGATTCCAACCAAACCGGTGCAAAATTAATTAAAGGCCACCGGTTCAAACCGGTGGCAATTCCAAAAAAAAAAAACCCGCCCCTTTTCTTTCTCTTTTCCCTTTCCTTTTTCATTTTCGAGCTTCTTTGAAACCCTCACTGCTTGTTCTCTCCTCTCTCGAAACCCGTCCTCTTGTGAAAACCCTCCACCACTACTGCAATGTTGACCACCTTCCCACCTATAATACCACACGTCACTATCATTCCAACAAACAAACAATCACGCGGTTTTCAGTCTCACATTTTAGCGTTGATTTCTCGCCGAAATCCCCCTTTCTTTTCTCTCTCTTAATTTGTTAACAATGGCGGATTTGAAAGGAATGGTGTCCTTCGAACAAGTGTATTACTCCGATAGAGGGTTCGGAGCTGTTGGAAAGCTCATTGTTCATTTAGTTCAAGTGATCGGAATGCCTAGGTGGAAGCCGCTTCCGATCACTAACATTAACGCATAATTAATATTACAACTTAATCATGACTGAACCCTTCGGGTCACACCCAAGCAACTAACGATCCAACAAGACAAATTAAATCGGAAGGAATTAATGAGTTGCTCGAGTAATAAATATTTAGACGTCGGAAATCCAGCTAGGAGCGTCGAAACTGAGCGCCACAAGTCGAGTCGAATAAATAAAAGACGAGATGGTAAAATCAATAATTAATCAACAATTTACCGATATAGCCATGCTAGCATGTGCGGGGGTAGCCGCAGCAATGAGCTAGCAGCGATGCGCGCATAGTGCTTCGGCCAACCGCACGGCCGCGCAAAGCAGCAGGCCAGCCATGCACACCAAGCGCCAGCTGGGCTGTTTGGGTGCCAAGGCTTGGCCTGCCACGTGGTAGCAGCTCGTTGGCGCATTTGGTAATAGGGGAGTCGGTTTTTGGAAGCTTGGGGATCAAGTATTGGTCCCCCCTTTTCCTTCTGGTCCTTACCTAACCCCTCCTCTTTGAATGCCACTTGTTGATTAATTAGTTGTTGGCTATTTTCTTTTTTTTTTATTTAAAAATAAAAAGAGAAAATTGATTTTACCAATTCTCACACATTGATGGGACAGTGGATTTCTCACTTGAGTTTCCCTATAAATATCCCACTTGGGAATTGGGAAAACGCACTTGAGTAAGAGCTCAATTAGGCATCTCCACTTGAGAGAAAACCTATAAGATCATTAATTACTCGAGTAATATTTTGGTCCGTTTTGGCTAACCTCCAAGCAAGAGACCCGTCGCAATTGTGTTGTAGGTAGATATCGTCGGAGGTCATTGCGCTTGCGAGGCTTTAGCTTTCTCAAGTAAGAGCTCCATTTGGTGGAGCGAAGCAAGCTAAAAGGGTAATTTAGTCTTTTCTCTAGTCTTGTTATTTATGCATTTTGGTTATATTAATTGTGAGTTTTTCCTTGGGCTCAGGTTTTATTTTCCGCGATGAGTCGGACTCATCGAAACCCAACAGCTGTATCGGAGCCTTGCTCATTTATTTTTATAACTAAAAATTTTCAAGGTGTTTTTATGATTTTAATTTTCTAGTTTATGTTACTAACTAGATTAGTAGCTTGGTTTTATTAATTTTAATCCCGTTTTAATCTGATTTTTCCCCTTGAACCCAGATTTCTCCCAAAAATAGTGGATTTTGTGTGGAAACAGTGTTCTGGAAACTTTTCAATCCTTTTAGGTTTGTGAAAAAGCCAAAATCCGACCAGAAGTGCCTTTTTCGAGGGTTTTTCGTTTTTGACGAAAAAAATTTAAATCTTGTAACCTTCAATCTTAATGGCATATTTATGGCGATTATGTATTTGGTTCTTTCCTTAATGTTTCTGCATTTTGTGACCTCTTTAAGCATGGTTACTTTGTAGTAATTAGTGCTTGAAAGATTAGTTAAATTTTCACATAATTGCAATTCCATTGCATTAAGTGTGAAAAATATATTATTTAATGCTTCTAAGTACTAAAGATCCAATCTTTAATTGTTTTAAGTGGTTGGAACTTCGAGTTACTAAATTCCATGTTTTTTGTGTTGAAATTTTTGATTTAATCAAGTATTAAGTTAATTAGAATCAGAAAGTTTCAATCTTGTGATAGAAATTTCATTTATCTTCCTATTGGAAGATATAATTTTTCAAGGATTCACAAGTTAAAGTTGGAATCTTTAATTGAAATTTTGTGTTCATAATTCCAACTCCCTTTATTTTGTAAAATCTCATGATTAATTTAAGCTAATTAAATTAATAGTGAGAATAATCCTATTCATTTTATTGCATCAAGTTGAACCAATTTTATTAAAGAATAGTTCTTGGAAATAATTTTAGATTTGTGCACTTGAATGAATTTATTAAGTTGGACTTGTTATTTTTTTATTTTTCTCACTAAATTAATTCCAAAATTTATTTGGAATTAAATAATTAAGTCACGCGAAATTCGGATTTAAATCCCGAGGTTTTGGCACAAAAACAAGGGCGAAACCACCCTTGGCTAGTCAAGCTGCACATCAGCTCGCATGTGGCTGCTAAGGGGTGGCTGCCTGGTGCGTGCAGTCGTGCATGGCTGCTGCCTGCTGACCAGTAGCATGGCGTGCCACGGCCAGCAAGCAAGCAGTAGCATGGCGCAGCAGCAGCAGATAGTTGTGCGTGTGTGTGGTGTGCGTGGCATGTACGACTGCTACTAGCGTGAGCTTGTGCGTGTGATGCTTGGTGCATAAGGGAGGTTAGTCCTTGACTAGCCGAAGCTTGGTGCCTAGCAAACCAAGCATTGTTGCTTGGTGCTAGGCACACGAAAACGTTGGGCTTCATTATGTGTTTTGGCCGTTTTATTTATTTTAATTATGATTATTAATTTTAATTAAAATTTTGAGGCTAGGCCTCAGTTTTTAGCGGCACTTGCAAAATCTTATTTTGGCAAAATTTTGGGTTTACTGGCTTAATTAATTGGATTAATTAAGATGGATGCAGAATTTAGTGGGAGCTTCAATTTTAATTACGCTAAATTACATAATCAGTTAAACAATTTTGACTAGTTTTAGTTAGGCACGTTAATTGGATTAACCACCTAAAATTAGTTACTAGTTTACACCTTTACGCGTGTTTGTGTATTTTTACTTGATTATCGTTGTAAAATGCATGGGCCATTCACAAATAGTGAATGGATGAATGTAATGTATATTCTCCCATAGGTTTTATAAAAATGACAACTAGTGGGCCAAATTTATAATATTAGATGCGATGATTTATCGAACCAAGAGTGGTTTGGAGCCATTAGCAAGAGTTGATTACTTTATAATATTGAGTGTTAAGAAAAGCCAAAGCATGCTTAAATACTCATTGATTATTTAGATCTTGGAATCAACTTATTCTCACCAAATAGGGAAAATTTAATGTGTGAATAAGACGTTTAAATAAGTTTGATTAATATGCATGATTTCAATCTTATTTAAGTATCATAAATGGTTTTTCATTTCAAATTATTTCAATTGTAGAACCATGTCTGCAAATAACTCAAACAACCAATTCTGGTTGCGCTCAATTCTCGACAAAGAGAAGTTGAGTGGGCCAAATTTTCTTGATTGGCAAAGGAACTTGCATATAGTTCTCATGCAAGAGCAAAAGGAATATGTCCTTGATGAGGAAATGCCCGAGACTCCCAATGAGGAGGTGACTCAGGATGCACTAAACTGATGGCAAACTGCCAATCGGGATGTCAAATGCATCATGTTGGCCACAATGTCTCCCGACCTTCAAAAGACTTTCTTTGAGAAGGAGACAGCTTTTGAGATCATTTCTGAGCTGCAGATGATGTTCCAAGAGCAGGCCCAAACTGAAATGTTTGAAACAAACAGGCAGATCCTTGAGAGCAAGCTCAAAAAAGAGAGTCGGTCAGCTTACATGTACTCAAAATGATATCTTTATATGAGAATATGGAAAGTCTTGACGCGGGGTACTCAACTGAGATGGCAATTGACATCATTCTCCACTCGCTGCACATAGGCTATGATCAATTCAAGATGAACTATAACATGCACAACATGGAGAAAACCCTCAGCGAGCTTCATGGTATGTTGAAGCAAGCTGAGAAAACACTCAAGGATGAGGGGAAGCATGATATGCTCATGATAAAAAAGGGCAAGCCGTTCAAACACTCAGGCAAGAAGAAGAAAGGCTTCAAGGGGAAGGTAAGAAGACCTTTCCGCCTAAGCTTAAAGCTACCAAGGATAACAAGGAGAAGAAGGTAGCATCTTCTAAATCTAATTTCGAAGAGAGATTGCCTCAAATTCAAGGAAGATAAGAAGAACGGAATCATTGCTTCTAGATCAAGTATACTCGTTATAGACTTAAACTTCACTAGCTCAGCATCATGGGTATTAGATATCGGATGTGGCTCACACCTTGTTCCAATTCTCATGGACTAAGGAACACTAGGAAGCTAGCGAAAGGAGTGGTTGAACTACGGGTCGACAATAGAGCCAGAATTGCGGCCGTATCCGTAAGAACTCTCAGTTTGTCTTTGCCCTCAGGGCTAGTTTTGGAACTTG
This sequence comes from Chenopodium album, assembly GCF_948465745.1. Classification (NCBI taxonomy): domain Eukaryota; kingdom Viridiplantae; phylum Streptophyta; class Magnoliopsida; order Caryophyllales; family Amaranthaceae; genus Chenopodium; species Chenopodium album. The sequence goes on along the minus strand of NC_137846.1, from coordinate 21,779,809 downwards.
AAAACTGTTATTATGTTCCTAACATTCCCAAAAACATTATTTCAATTTCGGCGTTGGATGCCAAAGGTTTTGAATTCCGAGTAAAGGACAATGAATGTTCGTTTTATCTCGATAATGTTTTATATGGTATTGCACATTCTGAAAATGGTCTTTATGTGCTTTCATTAGACAAACAAGTTTACAATGTGAATAATACCACCAAGAAAGCTAAGATCATTGAGTCAAATCAGACAAACTTGTGGCATTGTCGTCTTGGCCACATTAACATCAAACGCATCAAGAAACTTGTACAGGAAGGTGTTCTTGACACATTCGATTTACAATCGTTTGAAAATTGTCAAGGATGTTTATTAGGAAAGATGATAAAGTAGTCATTCTCCAAATTGGGAGAAAGTCCAGGTGACTTGTTGGGCCTAATACACACTGATGTATGTGGACGAATGAGCTCCACCACAAGAAACGACCATCGATATTTTATCACCTGCACAGACAACTATAGTAGATATGGCTATGTCTACCTTATGTCGCACTAATATGAATCATTTGAAAAATTCAAAGAATTTCAGAGTGATATTGAAAATCAGCTTGGCAAGAAAATCAAAGCCCTTCGATCGGATGGAGGTGGTGAATACTTGAGCCAAGAATTCGATGACCATCTGAAAAAAAAGGGTATACTTTAAGAATTGACACCTCTAGGAACTCCACAATGGAACGGTGTATCCGAAAGAAGAAATCGAACCTTGTTGGACATGGTACGATCAACAATGGGTCTTAGTGATCTTCCTATCTCTTTCTAGGGACACGCACTTATAACTACGGCACTATCACTGAACCGTGCTCTATTAAAAGCTGTAGAAAATACTCCATACGAGCTATGGACGAAGAAACCTCTTAGGTTGTCTTTTCTAAAGATATGGGGAAGCGAAGCATATGTCAAGAAATTAATTTCTGACAAACTTCACCCCAAATCTGACAAGGTTTTCTTTGTGGGCTACCCAAAAGAAACCAAAGGGTATTACTTCTACAATAAGTTTGAGAACAAAGTGTTTGCTGCTCACAATGGTGTCTTTTTGGAGAAGAAACATCTTTCCAAAATGACAAGTGGGAGGAAAATCGAACTCGATGAAGTTCGAGAGGACGAGCAACAAAATCAGATTGACAGTCAAAGTGCTCAAACAACATCTGTTCACGCTGTTCAAAATGTGTAAAGTCAAACCAATAATGCAAATGCTCAGTCCGTTACCCTACGTAGGTCGCAAAGGCAAAGGTCTCAACCTGATAGGTATCTTGGTGTTGTATTTACCGAGAATCAGGACATCCTGGTAATGGATGGAGACGAATCGACAACCTACAAGCAAGCGATGGCGATCACCGACTCTGTTAAATGGCAAGAGGCTATGAGATCTGAAATGAACTCTGTGTTTGAAAATCAAGTCTGGGACTTGGTTGACTTACCCGAAGGTTACACACTTACCGAATGTAAGTGGATTTTCAAATTGAAACCGACAAAGATGGAACTGTATTCATTTACAAAGCTAGATTAGTAGCAAAAGGTTACAGGAAAATTCATGGTATTGATTACGATTAAATCGTTTCTCTGGTCGCAATGCTTAAATCCGTTTGGATCCTCCTAGCGATTGTTGCATATTAAAACTATGAAATATGGCAGATGGACGTCAAAACCGCCTTCCTCAATGAAATTTTGGAAGAAACTGTGTATATGACACAACCTGAAGGTTTTGTCGACCAAAACAATGCGGGGAAAGTATGTAAGCTTAAAAAGTCCATTTATGGGCTATAGCAAGCTAGCAGAAGTTGGAATCTGCGATTCATTGAAGCCATCACTAATTTTGGTTTTATCAAGAATCTAGATGAATCTTGTGTTTACAAGAAGGTCAGTGGGAGTGACATCGCCTTCCTAGTATTATATGTCGATGACATATTTCTCACTGGAAATAGTATTCCGATGTTAGAGTTTGTAAAGGCCTGGCTTGGAAAATGTTTTTCAATGAAAGACTTGGGAGAGGCTAAGTAAATATTGGGCATCAAGATCTATAGGGATAGATATAAGAGGATGATTGGAATGAGCCAGAGTACTTATATCGATAATGTACTGGCACGATTCAATATGTAGGAGGCCAAGAGAGGTCACCTACCCATGTCACATGGCATAACCCTAAGCAAGAAGCAGTGTCCAAAGACACCTGATGAGCGAGAAAGGATGAATCAAATTCTATATGCTTCGCTTATTGGATCGATCATGTATGCTATGATATGTACTCGCCCAGATGTATCGTATGCCTTGAGAGCTACGAGCCGATACCAATCAGACCCAGGAGAGGTAAATTGGACTACAGCCAAGAATATCCTAAAGTACCTAAAAAGGAACAAGGATAAATTCCTGGTATATGATGGCTCAGAAGAATTAGTTAATGAAGGTTATACCGACGTAAGCTTCCAAATAGACAGAGACAAATTCAAATCACAGTCTAGATATATGTTCTGTCTAAATGGATGAGCGTTTAGTTGGAAGAGTGCCAAGCAGAGCACAACTGCAGATTCTACAACTAAAGATAAATACTTGGCAGCTGCTGAAGCGGCTAAGGAGGCAGTTTGGATTCGTAAGTTCGTTGGTGAACTTGATGTTGTACCCTCCATCAAGGGTCCAATAGCCCTCTACTGTGACAAAAATGGAGCTATTGGTTAGGCCAGATAGCCAAGGGAACATTATAAGGTCAAACATGTCAGAGGGTGAAATTAGAATTTGTAAAGTTGGAACGGACGACAATGTAGATGATCCACTTACTAAACCTCTGCCTCAAGTGAAGCACAACAAGCACGTTAAGGCAATGGGAATTAGGCACGTTAGAGATTGGGTTTGATTTCCCTGTTTAGTGATTTAATTAATTTTTGAACATTTTAATGTAAGACACTAAGATGAACCATTTAGGTTTTAGAGTAATTTAATTTCATTCAATTTTATCACTCCATTTCTATTTAATTGTGGTTTAGAATTAAATATTGAGTCCATTCGATTATGAGAATATTCAAAATAGGGTATCAATACCAGTCCTGGATAAAGAAACACCTATTAAGTGAGCATTGGATATTATAATCGAAAATTGTCCCTAACCGAGGTCATTTCAATGATGGGCGATTAATGACCGCTTGCTATTAGTGTGTAGTTTGATTTATAGCACCGTTTCTTGTGCTACAAGGATATGATTGTCATAAATCATTTGCACATGTATTGGTTTAGAACCATACTAGATCGACCTATGAGAACACTTTAAGAGATTTAAAAATCGTCATCACTATACTTCTCATTATGGCTATCGGAACCACTTTCCTCGACCATGAGTATTGTGAGTTCTCTTGTTTGAGTACTAGTCTCCATTTTGATGTTAGTCAAACGTCTGCCGTACATGGAGATTATAACGGCAACACTCGGACGACTAGGTCCTCTTAGTAAGAGAAGCTGGCATTACAAGACTGGGAATGTCCCCCTACTAACAATAGGGAACATGTCTTTGTTGTTTACAAGGCCTCTCGAAGAGCGAGACTGTGAAAATGCATGGTCGTGCTCGGATGGATTTTAGAAATCATCTGTTTATTGACAGTTGAACTCAGATTTCGAGAAACACTTCTGGACATAATAAGGATGACGAACAATCTTACCTTATAGTTCATGAAGAGAAATTAAGTGACATAAGAAAAAGTCTATACACTAAAAGCACATTTGTCCGGAAGGAAAAGTGGGAGATTAAAAGGAATGGTGTCTTTCGAACAAGTGTATTATTCCGATAAAGGGTTCAAAGCTATTCGAAAGCTAATTATTCAGTTAGTTTAAGTGACCGGAATGCCTAGGTGGAGGGCGCTTATGATCAGTAACATTAATGTATAATTAATATTACAACTTAATCTTGACTGAACCCTTCGAGTCACACCCAAGCAACTAAGAATCCGACACGACGAATTAATTTGGAAGGAATTAATGAGTCGCTTGAGTAATAAATATTTAGACGTCGGAAATCGAGCTAGGAGCGTCGAAACCGAGCGTCGCAAGTCGAGTCGAATAAATAAAAGACGAGATGATAAAATCAATAATTAATCAACAATTTAGCGAAATACCCCTAGCATCGAAATGCCCCGAGCCAACCGAGTGCTAAAGGCATTTGGTACAGTAAGGTGGCTAGCATGCGCGCCAAGCCGAGCCTAGGCTGGCTGGTGCTACGGCATGCTAGCGCACCAATGCCAGCAAGGCTGCTAACACATGGCTAACAAGCCATGCTAGCATGTTCCAGGGCAGCCGCGGCAATGAGCTGGCAGTGCTAGCTAGCTACAAGCGCACTAGCGTGCTAGCACTGCTAGTAGCGATGCATGCATGGTGCTTCAACCAGCCGCACGGCCGCACATAGCAGCAAGCTAGCCGCGCACACCAAGCGCCAGCTGGGCTGCTTGGGTGCCAAGGCTTCGCCTGCCACGTGGCAGCGGCCCATTGGCGCATTTGGCAATAGGGGAACGGTTATGGGAAGCTTGGGGATCAAGTATTGGTCCCCCCTCCCCCTTTCCCTTGTGGTCCTTACCTAACCACTCCTCTAAGAATGCCACTTGTTGATTAATTAGTTGTTGGCTGTTTTCTTTTGTTTTTTATTTAAAAATAAAAGGAGAAAATTGATTTTACCAACTCTCCCACATTGATGGGAGAGTTGATTTCTCACTTGAGTTTCCCTATAAATACCTAACTTGGGATATGGGAAAACCACTTGAATAAGAGGTCAATTAGGAATCTCCACTTAAGAGAAAACCTATAAGCTCAATAATTACTCGGGTAGTCTTTTTGGTCGGACTTGGATAACCTCCAAGTATTGGACCGGTCGGGTCGAGTTGTGGATGGACTTTCGTTGGAGGTCCTTGTCATTTGTAAGGCTCGGATTTTCTCAAGTAAGAGCTCCGTCTGGGTGAGCGAAGCACGTTACAAGGGTAATTTAGTCTTTTCTCTATTCTTGTTATTTATGAATTTTGTTGTATTAATTGTGAGTTTGTTCTTGGACTTGGGTTTTATTTCCGCGTTAAGTCGGACTCATCGATACCCAACACAAAATGATTTTTGTGAAGAGAGTTCGCCTTTCTATTCTTCTTCTTCTTTTTTCTTATTTTCTTGAATTTTCTTTTGATTCTTCACCTTCTTGGAAACTCCTTCTTCACTTTCTTTTGCATGCACTAATCTTGTTGCATGCCCCTCTTCTATCATTTTCCTACCTACTTTCATATGAAATGTGTAGTAGTGCATTTGACAAGCTCTTGCGTTCGTTGCAATATTATTTTCCAGAGCGTTCAAGCTTAGACTTTAACCAAGCCTTTCTCGGGAAGTAACCCGTGTTTTATTGCTTTCATTTTCTTTTCTTTTTAGAATATATTTTCTCTCATGGAAGTGTTTGTGTGCCTTTTGCTAGGTACATAACTTGATATACTTTGGTGCATTGGTTTGGAATAAGAATCAAGGAAGTTTGGGATCACAATTACTAGCATATTGAAAGCAAGATTCAATTCTAGAGGAAAGTGGTTTTAAAAGGTTTAATCGGGTCCTTTGTGGATAGTTACACACACCTTAATCCGGTAATATCTTTCCTTGCTCCTCCTCTAATGGTTGGTGACTTGTTGGAAATATGTTGGTATTGTTGGTTTGATTTCTTTCTTTTCCCCTCCCATGGATTCTTTGATTTATGTTTGAGCATGTTGTCTCATTCAAGCTTGGGGGAGGGTATTCTATCATGTTTGGTGGGATGTTGATTCATATATGCCATGCACGATTGAATATGCATTTCCATGCTCTTTATTTTGAAAAACTCCAAAAAGATTTTTGTTTCTATCAAGGCAAATTTGCAATGTGTTTTGTTTTGTTCTTGCTTTGGACATAATACTTTTGGACTTGTATAGTTGAATGCTTTTCTTCTTAAATGGTAATGGTGTTCATGGTTGAGACTATCTTTGGTTGATTCTAGGATAGAGTATGCTAAGATAGTGTCTTTATAACTTTTGGGACCTTGAAGCCGGATTCTAATTGTTTTTAAAAAGTTGAAATTGCTCCCTTTTGGTGAATTTGAAACTAATAGTGAGTTATTGCTACAACCATGTGAGATTTCATTCTTTTCAAGCCTTATACATATTTTGCATGAACGGCACATGGATCCTTGACTATTTTATGCTTTATCTAGAATTTGACTCTTGTCTCCCGAGATCGCAACGAGCCATTTAGGAAGGACAAAGGCATCTTTTCGGGGGTGGTGATTTTCTTTTTCTATGATAGTTTTCTATTTCTTTATTTTTGGTTTTCATTTGCCTACTTGCTAACCATTTGAGCCATAAACCTTCTTTTTAAGCCATATTTTTAGATTTTGAGCCTTTTGTTTCATTCTTGTTTCCATTCTTGGTTTTTATGAAGCAATTGTTCATCATTGTTGGATTTTATGGTGGATAAGTTTGAATATTGGTTCTTATAATATAAGCAAGTTTCTTTTGTGTATATTTTGTGAATAAAGGCAAATGCCTAGTTGAAAAAGCAGTCCAATAGTTAAAAGAGGCGAGCAAGATGAAATAAAGTGAAAAAGTTGAAAAAATTGAAAAAATGAGAAAAGCAAAGCAAATTCATATGCTTTGGCAATAGTGAAAAAAATGTGAAAAATGAAAATTCCAAAAATATTTTGATGCAAGTGTCTTTCTCCCAATTTTAAGCATTGAGGACAATGCTTTGTTCATGCTTGGGGGGAAGCGTTATTACGCTTTTCGTATATATGTTTGTGATTTTGTCTTTGAATAAGCTTGGGGATGTTGATGTTTTTGTTTGGTGATTACTTGGTTTTGGTGCTAAGATTTAGCCAATCTTTGCTTCACAATATAGGTGTACCACCAAATTTCAAATTTTAGCCTACCTTCACCCTTTTCGCCCTTACATTACAACCCTTTTCAAGACCTTTTGACCTTTTTGGTTGAGTCAAAAGTCGGTGGAGGGAGATGTGAGTCAAGCCTATGGAGCGGTGTGCAATAGTTAAGATGTTGAGTAGCCTTAAATCTCTTTCTTTTTCCGGTTCCTTCGAGGAATCATTGAGATGCTCGCTGAAGGTGGATTTGAAGCTAATTGGGAGAATGTGTTAAAAATGTTTTGAGATGAAGGTGAATTGTGTTTCATCAATTCTTTATGCTTAGCATATTTTATGTTTCAATCAACCTTGGATATCTTGAAACGTGCACTCCGTTACTTGTTAAGAATTGTATCCATTTGTGCTTGTTAATTTGCAAAAGTCCACTCATGAACATTTGTTTTCTTTTCTTTTCTTTTTGCTTCTTTTTCATGCTTTGTCTTGTTTGTTTGGTTTGTGAGAGTTATGAATTAATCTCTTAGGAAATCCTTACGAGAGCATCACTCGTCCTCTAGGGGTTTAAATTGCTTGTCTTTAGTTGCTAAAATTGACCGTGATTCCTACGAAAGTGAGTTAGTGTATATTCTTGTCTCTTCTCTTCTTCTTTTGTTTGAATAAGCTCATCATTTTTCCTTTACTTGTTTTGGTTTTGCTCGAGGACGAGCAAAAGTTAAGCTTGGGGGCATTTGATGAGTGCCATTTATGCCACTCATTTGATGAGTATTTAGGTTGTTTTTACCTTATTTTCATAGCTTTCTTTTCAAATAAATGCTTAGTTTTATGCATTTTCTCTTTATTTCCCTTTTCTCTGTTGTTTTGTGTTTTTATGGTTTTTCTTGTGTTTTCTCCTTTATTTCTTCTCTTTTCGTGGTTGTAGGTATTAAACGAGATTCGGGTCTCGATATTGGTGGTTTTCTAAGTTGGAAGATGCTTTAAAGTAAGCTCATAGCATTGGGAAAGCTCAAGATGCAAGGAAGTGGATGCTCCAAATTTAGCTCTTGCGCTCTCAAGTCATGCTCTCATGAAAGGTAGTGTTTAACCCACCGTGGAGTCTATTTGAATCTGCCATGCTTAGTGTCTATCATCATCATATGCGTGCACATGAAGACCCCAATTGTGAACGCACGAGGCAGCGAGAAAGTCGGAAGAAACCCAGAAGAGCGCGGGCGCGCAACCTATTGTGCGCGGGCGCACATCCCCTGTGCATTAGCGCGCATGTGTCGTGCGCGCCTCTGCCCGCGCGGGCGCTCTTCCCTGTTTTCCAGCTTCGCTCGATTTCGTTTTTCACACCTCTTATAAATACCTTTTTTTAGCCAATTTTTGGAGAAGTTTTAGACATAATTTTGATTATAATTTTAGCTTAGTTGAGAGCTTCTCTCTCTAGTTTTAGGGTTTGTTTTAGGAGTAGATTTTAGAGAGAGAAAGTTAGGAATTAATTGGGGATTTGAGATATTGAAGATTCAAGATGACAATTGTATTGAAGATCTCCATAATCAATCAATGAGGATTTCTAACTCTATCTCATTTTATTGCTTTCTTTAATTTCATGTTTGTTTGGTTTGATTTTGATGTTTGATCTTGATTAGTGTAATTGTTCTTGATATTTTGTTGATTCTTGATTTATTTAGTTGTTTGTTGATAGATGATGATTCTTGAGTGGTTGTTTGGATAGGAATTGGGTGAAACTTGTATGATTGATTGATTGTGATTAATTTGGGAATTGTGTTGATTGATTGTTGAGATTAAAGTGATTAATGTAAGTTTTCATGCGTGTAATTCGATTAGGCCTGGAGAATTATGCTAGATTGCATTGTAATTGCTAATGACACGACCAATTGATTTAGAAATTGCAATTATCAATTGGTTTTGTGATTCTCTTAGTTTGTTATTTGTAGAGACATCTAGCTTAATAATTAAGAGATAGCTCTTTGATTCCAATTGATAGCTTATCATTAGTCTTCATAACCTTTGATTGGCAAGTTCTTCCCAAGTTGTTGCAATTATCATAATTACTTGTTGATCCCCATTTCGTAGTATTTTATTTGTTTGGTTGTTTGTTTGTTAGTTGTTGGAGTTACTTCTTCACCTTCAACTTCGACCTAGCTTAGGCGCATAATTGGGAGCGCTTGAATATAACTGTTCCTTTGGGTTCAACCCTTGACTTGCCTCTACACTTGTATTTAGGTTTGTTAAGTGATTATAAATTTTGTTTGACTTAGGGAGGATTAGTCAACGACCTAGTTTTTCCCCTTGTCACTCACTCGTTTTGTTTACTCCGCCCCTTTATCTCTCCTCCTCCTTAAAGCTATTTTTCTCCTTTTCCTCGCTTTTGCCGCCTTCTTTATCAAATCTCCGTCGAAAATTCAACATCCAAACATAAATTTAGCTCCAGATCATTTTCTCAATTCATTTTTAATTTTTGGAAAATTTTCTAGGGTGTTTATTCTAATTGAAAATTCATGATTATTGAAATCTAATTTGGAACAGTAATTGATTGAATTATGAAGGCCAAGGTGCCTCGTCGAGGATACTACTGGGAATCGTTACGTTGTCGGCTGTCGTGTTCTCGAAATTGATTCATTTATCTAGAGGATTGCCATTGCAGGAAGTTGCACTTGTAGGTAATTTTGTAAGTCATGTTCGAGTTAGGTTAAAATTTGCATATGTAAATTTAGTTGCTTTTATACAATAATAAATGTTTGTGACTAGTATGATTATTGAGTATGTATGATGAGTGTATGCATACAAGTAGAATGATAGAAAACATAGAATTATGAACTGTGTTTATGTTCACTTTTTCGCAAGCAAGGTAAAGTTCTAATTATACCTATGGGTTGGATTGATTAGAATGGAAAATAAGTAGATGGATAATAATTAGTAACTCTTGCCAATTTTCTGAACAAAGCATGACACAAAGGTCATATTATATATGTCGATCCTTCCTTGCTTTGAAAGGAGAAGACACTGAATTTGTTATTTCTTAGCATGCATTTAGAACATAAATTTTAATGGGCAATATGGAGTTCAGCTTCTCTTTTACAAATGTGTAGTTCAATTTCTCCTTTACATATTTAAGGGGAATACTTAGCATATGATTAAGGTTCCATGATTGATTATTGTTGTATTTTATTTATTTATTTATTTGTTGTTACTTTATAATTTGATCTGGGTTAAATATAAACAGGATATTCTACAAATTGCTTATTTTTTCCCTATGTTTTCCGTATACTTGTCTTAAATTTATGCTCAACTCAGTAACTTTACATTTCAAATTTTTTTTACCCTGATATAATCAGAGTTTGATTTTGTAATGCAAATCTCATTCTTTTTATTTTGAATGAAGGAATGATATTTCCTTTTCTCTTAAAAAATAAAAATACCACCTTGATAGCTTCCAATTAACAATTTAAAGTTCTTTTGAAGAAGTTATCATGGTTGTTGCTTAGCTTGTTCAATTTTGTTGCTTATACAAACTTCCCATGAATTGAGAAGGATGTGCTTGATTGACTATGACGACACTTGGGCAGTTCTTAAACTGTGAATCCCAAAAAAACAAGGTCCTTAGTTGCTTGATTAGCTGATAAGATTTAAAGTGTTGTGCTACAGGATTAAAAGGAACTTTATTTAATTGTTTGATCCGTGTAGTAGTGTTATTAAGATGTTCATTACATTATGTTAAAAATATTGAGATACCAGTCTTTAAGCTATCGTTTTGTGTTATAAATTTATAATATGAATAGTGCCTATGATCTAAAAATTTACCTATGATATGAGCTTAGTAAATTTGGGTTGCCACCTGTAGTATAGCCTTACAACTCAAAATAAATAGGTGTAATTTACAGATATTTAGGAGAAGGTTTTTAGGGATGTCTATGACCTGAGTCAAGCAAAGTTTTAGGCTGATCAAGGCATCAAGCGTACTTGATAAGAAATACATGAACCCGAAGGTTTTCAATTTCTGTTCAGGCTTGGCTCTTTTTAAATTACTTGTTTGTGCATCTGATTTTTTTAGCTGTCAATCATCTCATGATGTGCAGAATTTTAGTACCATAAGTTTCAATTTTGGATTGCATGTAATAGCTGCTTCAGTGTATTTCTCTTTCTTGGTGTGGTCATTCAGCATTCAAGTAGCAGCAGAGTTACATTGAAGTGCACCTTCACATTTGTAATATTGGGTGCATTAGTGTACTTGGTGTGACTTGTATTTAACAGTGACTTGTGACTTGTATTTTATTTTATTTTTTTAGACCAAAATTGTAATAATACAGCCTTTTTTTAATGAAAATATGTAATGTTATACATATGTTAGTGTTTATATATTAATTTAAGTGAAAGAAATGTAAAAAAAGATGCAAAAAAAAAAATTTATTTTTTTGGGCCATTTTTGTCACCAGTTTTGAACTGGAACCGGTGCCAAAAACCCTTTTTTTGCCACCGATTCTGAACCGTGTCAAAAATCCCACTTTTTGGCATCCCTCAAATGCTCAACGGATCAAAACGGGTGCCATAAGGGGGTTTCGAACCGGTGCCACTTTCCATTTTTCTACTAGTGTTCCATTTAACCCAATGAATACCTTTATAACCACTTTTTGCCACCCAGAACCTTGTAATCAGAGAGTCTATCTTGTGTGCAGTTGCTAGAGGAATCTTCAAGGACTTCATCAAATGGGTCGTGATTCCCAAAAAGACCGAGGTAATAAGAATTAATTTTGCATTTTCAGAAAGTTTACAATGTGCCCATGACAAAAAAAAAATTTATTCACCAATTCAATCAAATTTGCAAAAAAAGGGGCCTTTTCCCATCTAAATTCACAGGGGCGCCTAAGTGTTTCCTAAAATTAGACACCATCGAAATTCTTAAGATGTTCTTAAATGTTTCAGCTAAAACAGGAGGAACAGAAGGGCTGAACTTAACAAAGGATTTACTAAAGTTTATTTGTTGACCAGAAACTTGGCTAAAATTGGATATAATCTCCGCAAAAGTAGAGCAATAATCCTCATTTGCTTTAAAAAAGAATATGGCATCATCTGCAAAGTAAAGATGAGAAATTGACGGAGCATGCCTTGAAATTTTCACACCTTTAAAGAGTTTTATATCTTTTGCCAAACTTAACATCCTGGTGAGAACATCCATATAAAAAAGAAAAAGATAAGGTGAAAGATGGTCACCTTGTCATAAGCCACAATTTAGCTTAAAGGAATCTGAAGTCTTCCTATTAATTAGAACCTTAAAGGAGACCGTAGAAATACATTAGGAAACCCATTGTATCCATTTCTGAGGTAACCCATAAGCTTGAAGAGTTTTCAATAGAAAAAGCCAATTAACTGTGTCATAAGCTTTTAACACATCCACCTTAACTGTAGCTAGATGTGTGGTACTATGTCTAGAGTTTATGAAATGCATAATCTCTTGTGACATGAAAATATTATCCTCCATATGCCGTCCAGGAATAAAGGCAAGTTAATAGTTGGAGATTAAAGAAGGAAGAACACTTTTCAATCGAGAAACCATACATTTTGCAATACACTTATAAATTGTATTGCATAAACTTATCGAACAAAATTGAGAAGCCAGCTCCAGAGTATCAAGCTTCGGAATCATGACTAATAGAGTAGAGTTTAGCTCTTGAAGAACGTATCCTGTATTAAAGAAATGATGGACACTTTTAGAAGCTAGATCTCCTACAAAATCCCAATTAGAACGGAAGAATTAAGCAATACATCCATCCGGCTTCGGAGATTTTGACCCTTTTAAATAAAAAAGAAAAAATAAAAATAAAATAAAAAGCGGCTTTAATTTCTTCTCGCCAAAAGGCTTACAAAGCTCCTTAAAATCCGATGGAGAAATAGACGGGAAGGAGAGCTGTCTTAAACGGAGGTCAATGTGCTGCTCTTGTACATTGTCCATCCACTTGGATGAAAATATCTTTCAAAGAATCAACAACTAGGTTGGTGACACCCAATTGTCCCTCCACCCATGAGCCATCATCAATCCTAAGATTTAGGATTTCATTCTTCGTTTTCCTTAATTTAACTTTGTTGAAAAGCCTTTTAGTATGAGCATTTTCATCTTTTATCCATTCACATTTTAGCTATTGACGCCAGTATTGAAATTTAATCTTGCATTTAGGAATAAGAATATCTAACCGTTGGATGTAAGCATGAGCACCGTCCATAGACGAGATTTGATTACCATGAGTTGATAACTCCTTTGGGAGACATCTCCAATTTATACCCCAAAGCTTCTTGTTATCCAAGCACCACTTTTGAAGCTTACTACGGATATGTTGAAGCTTTCTTATCAAACAAAAAGAAAAGATCCATAACAAAAAAACGACCATTTTAAACGTACTATATCACGCACCTCTGGGAAGCCAAGACACCATAGTTCAAGTTGGTACGGTCTTTTAGAAAGTTGAACAAGAGGGTCTGACTCATAAGTGATTGTTGCATGATTTGAAACTGTAATAGGTTTATGGAATAGGCGTCCATTTGGAAAGTCTTCAAACCACAAATGAGTAACATAACCACTATCCAGCCTTTCCAAGATCAAATCCGAATCATGTCTTTTGTTGGTCCAAGTAAATCTTGGAACCGAAATGGCACTTTAATATCTTCATTAAATAACCTCCAATCAATAAAATCATATACTCCCCGAATAACAACACTACCACCCAACTTATCTTCTAAAAATTCTAATTGATTAAAATCCCCCAAAAAAAGGCACTTAGGCAAATTATGAACAATAAAAGAATAATCTTGCCAAATTGAAAATGTTGATAGGAATGACGTCCTTTGAAGAAGTGTATTATTCCGATAAAGGGTTAGGAAATATTAGAAAGCTAATTATTCAATGAGGTCAAGTGATCAGAACGCCTAGTTGGAGGCCGCTTCCGATCAGTAATATTAATGTATAATTAATATTACATCATAATCTTGACTGAACCCTTCGAGTCACAGCCAAGCAACTGACAATCCGCCATGACGAATTAATCCGAAAGGAATTAATGAGTCACTCGAGTATTATGAACATTGACGTCGGATATCGAGTCAGGAGCGTTAAGATCAAGCGTCGCAAGTTGAGTCGAATTAATAAAACGACGAGATGGTAAAATCAATTAATCAACAAATTACCAAAATACCCCTAGCATCGGAATACCCCGAGCAAACCGAGTGCTAGGGGCATGGCATAGCAGTGCTAGCAGCAACAGCTGCACATAAGCGAACCATCATCAAAGCGTGGCTTGCTGGGGTAGGCAGGCAAGCCTTGCGGCTAGCAGCCCGCACACACGCGCGCGCATGGTTAGGCCCATCTGAGCACAAGGCCGCCAGTTGGGCGTGCCTTGGTGCCTAAGGCTGCGTGCCACGTGGTGCCGTGTGAGTGGCTCCGGGTGAGGGGAGTGTGAGGCGGTTTGAGGATCTTTGGGGAGTAAGGCTTTGGTCCCTCCCCCCCCCCCTTGTGGTCCTCACCTTCCCTCTCCCTCCTTGTTGCCACTTGTTGATTAATTATTGCTTGGGTTTTTTTTCTCTTTTTTGAATTAAAAATAAAATGGAAAATTGATTTTTACCAACTCTCCCATATAGAATGTTTGTGTGAATTCTCTATAAATACCCATGTATTAGGATTTGAGAATTCCGCTTGAGTTGAACTCAATAAGGCATCTCCAAAGAGAGAAAACCTATAAATTCATTAAAACTCGAGTTAGTTTATTTTTGGTCTAGCTCGGCTAAACTCCGAGTACAAACCGGACGGGTTGAGTTGCTGGTGGATTTCCGCCGGAGGTCTACGCACGTGCAGGACTCGAAGCTTTCCAAGTAAGAGCTCATCGATCGAGCGAAGTGCCATCAAGGGTAATATTGTCTTTTCTCTTTATGTTGTTAATTATGTCTTTTATTTATATTAATTGTGAGCGGGTCTTGCGGTCGGGTTTTGTTCCGCGGAAAGTCGGACTTTCCGAAACCCAATAGCGGTATCGGAGCCTTGCTTATCTATTTTTGTAACTAATATTTTCAAGGTGTTTAAAATGGATTTAATTTATGGTTGTTGTTGCTAATTAGATTAGTAGCTCGATTTTATTAATTTTAATCTCGTTTTAATTAGAATTTTGGCTCCCAAACCCAAATTTTCACCCAAGACTAGTGAATTTTGGGTGGAATCGATGTTCTATAAACATTCTGTCCCATTTAGGTTTGTGAAAAAGCCAAATCCTGCCCAAAAATGCCTGTTTCGAGGTATTTTTCGTTTTGACGAAAAATTTTAAATCTTTTAAACCTTGAATCTTAATGGCATATTAATTGTGATTATTTATTTGGTTCTTTCCTTTATACTTCTGCAATTTTAAACCACTTTTTAGCATGATTACTTTGTAGTAATTGGTGCTTAATGGTTGGCTCAAATTTTCACATAATTGCAAATAATTTGCTTTAAGTGTGAAAAGTTTGTGTTTTAAGGCTCTTAATAAGTACTAAAGATCTAACCTTTTATTATTTTAGTTGGTTGGAACTTTGTATTACTAAATTTCATGTCTGTTATTGAACTTTCTTGATTTAATCATTTATTAATTTGATTGGAATCATAAAGTTTCAAACTTGTGATTGAATTTTAATTAATCTTCATATTGGACGATGTAATTTTTCAATGATTCACAAGTTAAAGTTGGAATTTTTCATTGAATATTTATGTTTATTATTCCAACTCCCTTTTAATTTTGTCTAAAAAATCTCCTGATTAATTTATGTTGGTTAAATTAATAGTGAGAGTAGCCCTTCATTTTGTTGCATCAAGTTGAACCAAATTTTATTTAAAGAATAGTTCTTGGATTAATTTGGTTAGTGCACTTGAATGAATTTTATTTAATTAGACTAATTTTAATTTTTCATTTTGCTCAAAATATTAATTCTGAATTAATTAGGCAGGAGCACACAACTCGAGGCCTAAGAACCCCAAGCAAGCTCTCGGCTAGCCGGACTGTAGGCGCAGATCACATGAGGCTGCCGAGGCTGCTGGGCGCCTTGAGTGCGAGAGTGCATGCGATGGTGTGCGCATGGGGGGCAGCAGCTTGGTGCGGCAGCCGTGTAGGGTGTGCGAGTGAGCTGTTGTGCAGCCTTGGTGTGGTGCGAAGGGTAGGAAGCCAAGTGTGTGATGTCTCGCACCTTACAGCCCGTAGCAAACGCTGCTAGGATGCTCACGGGAGCACCTAGCAGTGTTGCATTGGTGTGGTGCGAGCGCAAGCACTACGCAGCATTGCCCGAGCTACTAGGCAGTCGTGGCTAGCAATGGCGCGCGCCTAGCTAGTCTAGGTGCGCGTGCCACTTGCGTGCAGTCGACTTTGTAATTTTTACGTTTTGCCATTTTAATTATTTTAATTATGTTTATTTAATTTAATTAATTTTTGGAGGCTAGGCCTCAATTTTGAGCGGCACTTGCAAATTTTTTAATTTGGAAAAATATTAGGTTTACCGGCTTAATTAATCGGATTAATTAAGTTGGATGCGGAATTTAGTGGGAGCTTTATTATTTATTTGAGCTATTTTAATCGCGCTTAATCACATAGTCGGTTAACAACTTTGACTAGTTTTAATTAGGCGCGTTAATCAGATTAACCACCTAATTAGTTACTAGTTTACTCGTATTTATGCATTGTTACATGTTTAACGTTGTAAAATGCATGTGCCATTCACATATAGTGAATGGATGAATGTAATGTATATTCTCTCACAAGTTTTAAGAAATGGCAACTAGTGGGGCCCGATTAGGATAGAAAATACAGACTGCGTTGCGTCATGTATTTTTGTAAATCTAAATACGGTTTGCGAACCGTTGCGTATTTTTGTACCTTAATATTTAGATTAGTCCTAATCGTAGATAGTAGTTGCATTATTTTGGTTGTGTTTTGAAAACGGAGTTTCTTGGAAGACGAAATCATGAAG
This sequence comes from Chenopodium album, assembly GCF_948465745.1. Classification (NCBI taxonomy): domain Eukaryota; kingdom Viridiplantae; phylum Streptophyta; class Magnoliopsida; order Caryophyllales; family Amaranthaceae; genus Chenopodium; species Chenopodium album. The sequence goes on along the minus strand of NC_137846.1, from coordinate 21,762,959 downwards.
TTGCAAATCAAGACCCTTGAAGACAATTTTGTCTAAAACTACCCTAAAGATATGGTCATTTATGAACAATTACCCGTTTTTTTTTATTTGTTAAGAACTACTCAGAAGTTAAGAAAGGTTTGGTAGCACCACCCATTAATGCTTTCCGTCCAAAAAAACATTAATGGGGCCTACTTTTTCACTTTTCCCACTTAATTAACACCCCAAATTACCTTCTCTATCCTCCCTAATTAACTTCCCCTAAACCCTAGAAATCAAAACGCCCAAATTTAGACATCCTACCAATTACAATGGCCATGAAGTTAATTAGGGAGGAGATAGAAGGTAATTAGGGGAGTTAATTAAGTGGGAATACTGAAAAAGCGGGCCCAATAACGTCTTAATTGAACGAAAAATGTTTGAGTAGTGCTACCCAAACGTTTTGTAACTTCCTGGTAGTTCTAAACAAATAACAAAAAATTGGGTAGTTGTTTACAAATGACCCTATCTTTAGGGTAGTTCTAGAAAAAATTTCCTTGAAAACTTGAAGACTCAAGGGGTAATGCTAGTTGCCAAATGCATAATTTACTTATGTTTTCGATATATATTTATACTTATATATATGAATGATATGTTAGATGCATGTTTAGGATTTAGAATGTTGTGATGCTTTATTAAGTTCACTTAAATCAACCAACATAGGAACCCTAGGTCCCTAAAATATTGAGTAAAACTTGTCATTCCAAAACAACACTTACCAAACTATTGAGAATAGTGATGGGCTATGCCAAAGCGAGGCATTACTAGTTTCCTAGGAACGTAAGGTATGTTGATGGGTTTGACAAAGCAAGACATTATAATACATGTTGGTTTTGGTTAGACTCAACAATATGAGTGATGGAGTTCTAACATGTCGTGACAAAGAGATAAATTGTTATAAGAGCATTAGATGCGACGATTTATCTAACCAAGAGTGGCTTGGAGCCATTAGCAAAGAGTTGCTTACCTTAGAGTAATAAGGTTTAAGACAAGCCAAAATATGCTTAATAACTCATTGATTCTTTGGATCTTGGAATCAACTTATTCTCACCAAATAGGGACAAATTTAATGTGTGAATAAGATGTTTAAATAAGTTTGAAATATATATGTGCATGAATTCAATATTATTTAGTATTATGAATGGTTTTTCATTTCAAATTCTTTCATTTGTAGAACCATATCTTCAACTAATACTGATAACAACTACATGTGCCAAGAACTCCCGGAGAAATTGGCGTTTTGTCTCAATTTGACCAATTTCAAGGAATGGGAAGAAGAACTCCGGAAAACTCTTCGGAATTGTTCCATGGAGTACATTCTTGACAATCCCATTCCAAGCTTCTTTTCAAAGGGAATAATAAGTGATGAGACTCATGAGACTTGGTCCTTGGATTGTGACAAGGTCACACTTTTAATGAGGAATTCCCTTTTGGAGGATTGGAAGGGAGATTCACCTCATACCTTCTAGACATGCTTCTTAACAGTCTTAAGGAGCTTGTCACTATGTCTTCCGAGACAAGGGATTTGAATGTTCATAGCTTAACCAAGTCATTTATGAACATGAAGATCAAGATCCAGAGGAAGATTGCCTTGCTAAGGAAAGGCTCGAAGTGTGGAACAAGGTCTATAATGCTAGGCTTAGACCAAGAATGCCTCTTCAACCTCATGTGCTTCAAATGACAAGGCTTTTCAAGCACTTGGAGCTCATTGGGAAGCTAGTAGAGGATGAACAAGCGGCTCACATGCTACTAAGCTCATTCCACTTAAGCTATGTTGCATTGAAAATGCATTTGACAGCCAATCGAGATAAACTCTCATTGATGGAGGTTGTTTAAGAGCTTTGTAGAGCCGATTCTTATAAGGGTACCAGGTGTAGGGTTTCAGGTACTATAATGCGGAATTTCACGAATCATATTCGTTTGCACCTAAACATGATCTACAAGCATAACACATAAAGAATCACATAATACATACCTTTGACGCGTGATTTCCACAAGCGATTGACTGACAATTAGGGAGATAATAGAGCCCCAAGTATTGCTCCTCTACTTAGTCCACGGGATAGGATTGAACCTCCATTACTGCTAGGTAGTTGGGCACGAACACTTCGAACCACCTTCTATGAAGAGGGAAGGAGAAAAACGACCACGAACACCACCACACCACCACCGTGTGCCACCTTGAACAAGGAGACCGTACAGTTGTACGGATGGGAGGAAGGGAGTAAGGAGAAAGATTGTGTGAGGCTAGGGTTTGGTTGCCCACTAGTCAATTCTCAATTGACTCGTTAAGTTTTGTGTATCAAACCCTAGGCAAGGCCTCTATTTATACATCATATGTATAATTAGAGTCCAAACCAAGCTTACAATACTCTCCCTTTAATCCCACATGGCCGACCACTCCATGAGGCCCAATAATGGGCTTCTTTCTTTTGTTTAATCCATCACCCTTTTGTGTGACCTTATAGAATCCATTCTATTAGGCTTTGAACTATTTAACTAGCCCAAATATCATTGATCACGTCTAGCAACAGACAGTGACGACCCAAAAGAACGAACTTAATTATCACCATAAGTTGATCCATTATATATCTAGTAATTGTACTTGACGAAGACATAAATCCTTCAATCTCCCACTTGTCTGAGACAAGTGTGCAATAGTTAAATTCCTTAAGTCAATATGTGTCTATTTGATAATATGATTGCATCACATGTCAAGATCATATTAATCTACAAATCATTTCTTGAAATCTGAGTTAGAGTTACAAAAAAAATGATTACTGAGTAATACATTTGAGCGCGGCCACGCATTCACTGAATTCTCCCTCTTCAAGGCACGATGACACATTCCTAATTAAATAGGTAGACTCAATCTAATCTTGTGGCAACCAAAGCTCCTACTTAATTCTTGATGTAACCAGGAAACATCCTTTATAATCTCCAATTACGGGTAGACGTTTGAATGTACCACAGTTAAATCAATCATTGAGTGAAATCAATGTTCCACTCATGTCAAAGGAATCCACTTATATATCTGGAAGCTTTATACTTGAACTTCAAAGTACGTCAATAGTTCGATTATGCATCATTCATGCATATCCATGTGATTGACCGAGCATCACTATGCCCCTATAGCCCATGAAACTGCGCTATCCAATCAATCTTACATGCTAGTCCATTTATTGAAATCATTTATGTCTACTTTAATGATTTTGAACTAGGAACTTAAATAATGTATGAATTTAGTTCACCTATGGGGTTTCATTCACCAAGTCATCAACTTGATGAGCCTAACAATTCATAATTATTTTGGACATTTTATATAATTTCAAAAACCATAATTAAATAAGATTGAAACATTGTTTCAATTGATAAACATAATTCTGCAAGTTGATGTATTACTTATGAAATATGTTTTCTCAAAACATATTCAACTTAAATTACATAACTTGCTTCAATTTAAGAACGTTAGTGTGACTCTCATACCTTGGTTATGGAAGGGGTTTAGTAAGTATAATTCATGAGACATTCTCATAAATATAAATTTTACAACTTCTAAATTTTAATAATAATATTCATCTCCATACACTAAGAATCTTCCTTAATCCTTTCATTAGGAATTAGGAATTTCCAATTGTATTCCAACGTTTTATTGGATTTCGATTGAAATCTATCATCACTTGTTCTTAAAACAAGTGAATCAAATAGACCAGTATAGGCCATGACATGCATGATTCATCCTTTGCAAAATGCATAATGAGCATCATTCAAAACCTTAATTTCATCAACCTTTCTCAAAGCATTGAATCTTTAAGCAATGTGCCATGTTATATGGGATCGAAAACCTTTTCAATATAATGTTGAATATCATAAGAATCTAATCAATATAAGCTTCTTAACCAAACTCAAACATCCTTCGAGACCTCTCTCAATAGATCTTGACTCCCAACTGTACTCGTCTTCCTCTTCAAGGTTTTTCATACAAAATGCATTAGCCATTACTTGACTTTTCAAGAAATGAATAATTACTCTTTGTACTAGACCAAGAAGACTTCATAGCTCCCACTAAACATCTTGTATACACAACATCTTCATTTTATGAGAACATCAAACAGCTTTGATTAACTCACAAAATTAATAACACTAACTCCATGATGCTTCTTTGATCCATAAATGAACCTCCTATACATCCTTAGGATTATTGGTTTCTTAAAACTATTCTGATTGTATCATATACAAATCTTCTTTCATTAACAATTTCAAGAAAGTGTTTTGAAATCCATCTACCAAAACTCATAAGGTAGAAATCACAAAAATATCTTTAATAGATCTTTAGCAACATGACTAATGTAAAGGTTTCATCGTAGTCATAGTCATACTATGAATTAGTTGAATCCTTTAACGTACAAGTCTTTTCTTTGGTTAGAAAATATTTTTCTTTCCTATATGTTTTGCTTATAATGAGTCTTACCCAAGTAGGCAAATTAATCAAGTGTCATACACTTATTGCAGACTTAGAATCTATTTAAGACTTCCATGATTTTTAAACCACTTGGAGTTATAACTTGTCAAATCATCTTTATTACTTGCATAATCATCATGTTCCAAAATAAATATTTTAAAACTATTAGTCAATATGAAATCATATTTCTTTGGCTAAGTTTCACGTATGCTAGTCATCATTGTGGGTTTTTATGCAACAATTGAAACTTATACAACAACTTTGTTTAGTCTTCAATGAGAAACGACAATAGAGGATGTGCACTTAGAATGTACTACCTTCGACACATGGTTATTATTCCCATTACACTTAATGAGACCATGCGTTGTCATTTGTAAGATGAGGTGAATCATGCTCATTTTGTTGCTTTTATTCGATTATTTCTCGAATTTCTCTAAGATTTTCGACATAGCTTTTCTTGAACTCTTTCAATGCTCTCGAACTTTTCGAGATTCTTATACTCCCACTAGCCTTTTGAAGAGGCACATTTAACATAGGGTGAACCAACCACGGTTTGAACCATGTTTGTTTGTTGCTTTTCTCGAACTCTTTCTAGATTTACACTACTCCCACTTGATCTTTTGGAAATGACGTGTTTTCCACAAGGGCATCTACTTAAGCAACAAACATTTTGTGCTAAGTATGACTTGTGTAGTAGTACCCCGTGCTCTGTATAGGAATTTTACGTGCATTAAACGATTTAATACAACTTTCATTCCTTACTTTGTAGAAAGACTTTATAAGAACTTTTCTTATCCATATCACATATGAAGCCTTTGCTACATTTTGATTTGACATATGTAGTTTTGTTTAGTTTTTTAGCTTATCTTAAAAGTATATCCCCTGAATAAGGTTGGAATATAGGTAATTTTCATCCTTTATCAAAATATATCTTATATAGATTGATAGCTCATTTATAAACACTTCATAAGGTTTTCTATCGGACTTTGTTGTAAAACGATTTCACAACTCTTGGATGTCTATCAAGGTTTTGGCTTAAATTCTCATTGTCATGATCATATCTCAATAAATTGAATAAATTTCCAAGTAAATGTCATGACTCAAATTTTCACCATTACAATCATATTGTAATGTAATCACTATCTTGTCAAGTTGATACTGAACTTCATACTAATCCTTTTGAACTTTTCAAAATTTTCACACTTTAGCTTCAACTAAGCACAAGTGAGCATATCACAAATGAAGTTTCATTTCCTGTCGCCAATTGTTGAACCTTAGGTTTTCTTACATCGAAATGTATTCGACCTTGAGTTCAAGTCATCATTTCTCTAAATGGTGACTTCGTCAAAATTTTCAAATTAGAATGATGTTCACATATATCAATAGATTCACAATCTAATGGTATTGAAAGTCCATCCCTTTGGATCTTCCGCATGCAATGTTCATTTTTCTTTCGAATCATTTGACATATTAGAGACAATTTATATATGTATAGAAATGGTTTAATTATTTCTATCATATAGAAATTTAAACCTATTTAGCTTTTCAAAACACATTGTGACTCAATAAAGCATAGATTAACATTTAGTCCATGTTTTGAATCTTCAATGTTATATTACTAAATTTGATTGGTGTGTTGATAATGGAAAGAATAAATAACATTTATTTAATTCTAGCCAATAACTAGGTAAGGTGAAAATAAGTTTCTACTTGAAAAGTTGCAACTTTTGCTTCTAGACTTGTAGATTTTACTTGTGAAGTAGCAACATTTGCTTCTAAACTTGTAGATTTATTTCTCCCTTAGCTATACTTCTTCATTTAGTTCAACCACATTCTCAATGAGAGTGAACTAAACATGATATCACATATCCAAGAAGTAGTAATATGTTAAATCAATTTCTATAATATACTTCTTAAATTGGAACATTTCCATTCTTTTACCTTCCAACTGTATGAGGTAGTTTCTAATCAATTGGAATTGGTCCATTTAATTGGAAACATTTGTTGTTCATAACTTTTAGCATGTAAGTAGTTCTAGGTTTGAGAAATAGCAACTTGTTTGCATTTCTTGGCCTATAGCTTCCTAATGCAATCCTCATATATTCTTAAACCTTTCCCATTTGAGCCACTTAGAACATTTCTCTTAGGTTCAAAATGATGCTTTGCTTAACTTTAAGCACTTTTCATGATTTTTCTAAGTCCATTCATTCATTATTCATATTTGAATTTAATCAACTATTTAACTCTATATGAAATGGATGAATAATAATGTCATTTGATCAACTTTTGATCATAGAGACTTCCAATCGCTTTCTTATTTTCAGTCATATTGAAGATAAGAGATTTTATTGGACTTCCATACTTGTCGTTTTAGAGGTATGTACCTCCCATCTCATTATAGCCCTTGAAACACTTTTCAAATTGATGATGGTGTTGGCATTTTACTCAAACATTTTGAATAAAAACCAACCTTAGACATGTGACATGGGTTTCTAAAACTTGCCTTTTAGAACCATCTTAGCAAAATTGGAATATAGGCTTATGGATAATCTTTAACCTTTTGAGAACATTTCTCAACTTTATTTTCAATCGAGGAGATTTTATATAATTATAAAATTAGAACAAAATATTACTCATTTAATAAATGCAAAATTCAATTATGTTTATCTTTGAAGTACCTAAATTAAAATTATAGGTTACTTCAACACTTTATTCAATTTAAATGATCCCAATTTGAATTTAAGTGATTCTAAGACCCTTTATTCGTGTAATAATTGACCGGACTTTGGCCCTACCATCAACCATTACATTTTCAAGGTGAGTAAACTCTTTACTGATTACAACTCTTGTAACTCTTGGTTGAATAATAAACCATCACATGTTTAATTATTACCCTTTGCTTCAAGGTTCTAAACGCTTTAGGTAACCTTGTTGAGTATAACCAATTAAAATTGTAAAACTTGATTTACACCAACTCTCCAAGATATAAAATGACACCCAGCTTTGGCATGACCTATCATAAATATCAAAGGTTTATTGGGTTTTTAATTGGAAAAGCAACCTCAATATTACCGGGACCTAGATTCATTATGTTGTGATTAATTTAGTGAACTCTAGCGCATCATCACAAACATCAATAAAATCTAACATGCATAAAATACTGAATGCATAAAAAACACATAGCATGGCCCCTAATCCTAAGAAAACTAATAAAGTAAATGCTCTCACTTGAGCCTTCATGGATCTCATCCACCTCGCTCCTTTGGGCCTTCAGTTCATGAGCTTCTTAGATTAAATGCAACCTGTAATTCTACTCTATTCTATTTACTACATAAATAAAATAAATAAAAAAAACTACAAAAAATAATTTATCGGTTCTTAGACCGTACTTAGATTACAAAAATACATCACGATGCGCAAATCATATTTAGCAATCTACTGGGCCACACTAGTCATTATATAGCAACATAATATCATATATTATAAAATTGCCACATAATAAATCACTCATCATGCTTTCCTAAACTACGACATTGAATGTTCACAATTAAGGAAACACGACACCTAAATATCTCATATTTTAATTACTACAATTAGATAATATCATATATTATTCATGACCATCAATAAAATATCATATATTTTAAATTAGGCATAAGATAGAATCAAATCTTATTTTAATCTTAAATCATATTTATCCTCAAATATTATCCTAACAAAATTAGGAGATTCTATCCTAATTATTAGCCAATCACAAAATTTAAATCAATTAGTTAACTAATTATGGATAATCACATTATCAAGTCAATCTTTATCTTTAAGAATCTTGCTCAATTATCTTTTTAAATATTTTTCAAAGATTAAAACAAATTTTAGAATTTGAAATTATCTTGTAATACCTTTTAACTTTTAAAATTATATTAGATAAAATCAGATTTTTTTCCAAAATTAAAATAAGATTAATAATTTTTTTTAAATAAAAAAAAAAAAAAAAAAAAAAAAAAAAAAAAAAAAAACTCCTTTTTTTCTAAAAAATGGGGCTGAACCATGGCTGAGCTAGCTGCCCAGCCAGGTGACCGCTGCTGCCGCAGCCAGGCTCATAGCCTAGCCGGAACAGCAGCCCTGCCACCAGACCAGGCCGAAGCCTAGCCTCAACAGCACCAGCAGCCGCAGCTAGGCTGGAGCCCAGCCGCGCAACCAGGCAAAATGCCCAGCCACGCCACCAGCCACCGCCCTCACTTCCCCTCTTCTCGACCACCTAGAAAGCCGCCGTGGCCCACTCTCAAAATTATCCTTTTTTTTTAGATTTAATTTAATTAAACAACTTTTGTAAAATTAAATTAATTAGGTCTTTTGAATTAAAACATAACATTTATTCCTAATTCAATTTTAAAATTAAATTCATAATTCAATTTCAAATTTAGGGTTCTTCATAACATTAATTCAAAATTTAATCTAACACTTAAATCAAATTATTAATTATAGAAAAAAAAAATCATATTTTATGTATCAAACCAAACCAATTAAATTTAAGAAGCATAAAATATTCAAAAATCATCAAAGTTAAGCACAAAAATCAAATTTAGGCTTTCATTCAATCAAATTTTTTGAAAAACTAGGGCTTAATTCCGATATTGCTAGGAAAAATTGAGCAATTTCAATCATATTTAAATAATTCCAAACCTTTAAATCTCCATTTAAAATAACGATTGAACCATAATTAGATTTCTCCCTCTTAATTGAATTAAAATTTATGAACATCAAATATTTATGATTAATATGTGTAAATGTGAATGCGGGGAAATTAGGTCGTTGACTAACCTCCTCACGGCCAAACAAAATTTATTATAATCCTAAACTAACCCCTAAACAAGTCTAGTGGTAAGTTCGAAGTCGAACCACAAGGAACGGTAATGTTAGATTGTTCTCGATCTAATGCTTAAGCTACGCCGAAGTCAGTTTATGGATAGTGGACACTACAACTACACTAACACACATATAAAGAACAAAATATTATAAAGTCTACTAGGGGTAAATATCCACTTTGAACAATTAACAAGTTAATGAGAATCCATTTGATAATCAATCATGCAAAGAAAGATTTAAAATGGGAATTAATTACACTCAAGAGCAATCTCTCAAATTCCTAGCCTAGATCCCTCATTGACTAGGTGCATAAAAGAAATTTACCCAAAATGCAATCAAATATAACAATTCTAATTCACAATCCCTTGTCAAACTAGAACTAATATGCAATTAAGTTTGCTATCATGGGAGATCAATCCAATCTAAAACAAACAACATGCCATCATCAATTCAATCAATTTAATCACACAATTATCATCAAATTTATCTCAAATAACTCAATTAACCATTACAAAGCTTCACTCAACACCTAGTAGAAGGAAATCTACTCAAACATGATTAACAAAGCAATTAAAGAAAGCATAAAGAGGAAAGAGAGTAAGAATGCTCATTTATATAAGATGGAGATCTTCAAATCATCAAATTCCTCCTTTGATTATCCAAAATCCATGAAAACCATTGTGTTTATCACTTTCTCTCTCTTAAATTTGAGAGTTTCTCTCTCTAAAAACCTAAAACTAATCTAAAAACTACTGAAGAAATAAATTTCTATCCCTAAAATGAGCAAAAAATCTATTTATACTCTTTACTAAATTGCCTAGGAAGCTCCGCAAAAAGTCGAGCAGCACGTATAGGAGCGGGCGCTCTAAATGTCGTGCACGGGCGCTCCTAGCTGCAGCAAAATGAGGCAGAATCGGTCTAGACAGTTTTAAGCGGGCGCTCCTCATAGACTGCGCGCCCCCTCCTACGCGCTAGACAAAACTACTCAGCTTCAAACGAACATAACTCCCTCGTTTTACATCGGAATTGAGCATATGACCTGTCGTTGGAAAGCTCTCGAGATAAGCTTTCATCTCCAATTGGAATCACTCCAAAATGTTTTGTAGATCAAAATATATAGGCGTTTGAATTTCAATCTTTCATCAAGTGCACATTTCTTCATTACTTGTTCTTTTATGTTTTATATTTCGTCAATCTTGAGCAATGAGCTTATCCAAGTGTTCCTAAACATAAGAATAAACCAATAAAGTTTAATCTAATGCCATAAGCAACCAAAATATGCAAGAAAAGCCAAAATTAAGCAATAACGACATTTCACATGGAGACACATCAAATGTAATAAAACATTTTTAAATCCAAGTAAAAAGACATCGAAACTATGAAAAAATTACTAGAAACTCCTAAAACATGGTGATATAAATGACACTTGTCAAATTCCCCCAAGCTTAACTTTTGCTTGTCCTCGAGCAAAACAAAACTAACACAAGGGAATACGATGCATTTTATTTATACAAAGAAAACTATAAGAGAATGAATATACACTAACTCACTTTCGTAGGAATCATGAATACATTTAGCGTATGTATCAAGCACTTTAAACCCCTTAGATCGCTCTAGAGGACCAGTATACTCTCGTAAGGGTATCCTAAGAGTTTAACCCATAACTCTTGACAAAAATCAAGGCAAAGCAATAAATAAAATAAAATAAAATAAATCGAAGTAAAAGAGATGTCCACAAGCATTCTAGAGTAGACTTTTATGATGAAACAAGCACTAATGAATGTCAATCTTTCTAAAAAAAATAAAGGTATGCACGTTCTAAGATGTCTAAGGTTGATTGAAACATAACATATGCTAAGCATAGAGAAATAACGGAAACACATTCCACCTGTTGTACCAACCAGTCAAACCACGTCCTCTCTACAAGTTTCAAATCCACTTTCAAGTTAGCTTCTCATGATTCCACGAGGGAACCAGAAAATAGGTAAGAAATTCAATTCAAAACATGAGAAGGTTACCCGACATCTTGGCTATGCAAACTCGTTCTATAGGCTTGATTCATATTTCCTGCCACCATTAAATGACTCAACCCTTTAGGGTTAAAAGGACTTTCAAGGTTGTAGCATATAGGCTAGGAGAGTAAAGGTGTGGAAGACTTTTGAAGTTGGTGGTAAGCCTACATGTGAAGCCCAGGTGGAACTTTTTCCACAAGATCCAAAACAAAAGTACCAACTATGCTCATAAAATAAATTTCCCGCAAGCTTATTTAACAAAAAATAACAAAAATACGGGAAAAAACAATTGTAACAAAATCATTTTGTGCTTTTCATTCTTTTTTTACTTTTTTCAATTTTTTTTCAAGCTTTTGTTTTTTATTTTCATTTAATGTCCTTGCCTCTTTTAACTTTGGACGGCTTTTTCTCAAAATACATTTTCTTTTATGCACAAACTTATATACAACACATACTTTCTTTGCAAATGAACTCATAATTCTAAACTTGCACCATAAACAATAAAAACAAGCCCCAAAACAAAATTGCTTCACAAAACTAAAGGTAGAAAGTAAAACCAAGACTTAAAGGCTTATATTGTGGCTAGAGAAAAGAAGGTATATGGCTCAAAAGGGATAGCAAGAGGGGCAAATGCAAACCAAAAACAAAAATATAAAATTTATATCCTATATAAAGAAATACAAGAACCCCAAAGAAATGCCTTTGTCATCTCCTAAAGTGGCTCGGTCGTGATCTTGGGAGCTAAAAGTCAAGTTCTAGATATGAGAATGCAATAGCCAAGGATCCAAATATGTCGCTCAACAAAGTATGATGAAGGCTTGAACAATTATACCTCACTAGGGATAGCAATAACTAGCTCTTGATTTCATATCCACTATAGAGAGCAACTTCATCTTACCACAAGCAAGTGAACTAGGGATTCATGGTCCGAAAGTTCTTAACCAACTACCTTAGCATACCATATCTTAGAGTCAACCTAACACATTCTCAAACCGTGCACACCTCTAAAATTTAGGAAGAAAGACATTCAAGAATACAAGTCCAAAATTATTATGTCCAAAGCAAGAACAAAAGAAACACGTTGCAAATTTGCCTTGATAGAAACAAAAATCTTTTTGTGATTTTCATGGTATAGAAAATGGAAAAGCATATACAAATGTGCATGGAATATATATGAATCTAAATTCTACCAAATATCATTGAATACCCTCCCCCAAGCTTGAATGAGACAACATGCTCAAACTTTAAACCAAAGAATCCATGGGAGGAGAAAAGAAAGGAAGTCATCCAACCAACCAACATATGTCCAACAACCCACAAATCATTAGAGGAAGAGAAAGGAAGCATATTACCGGATATTAGATAGGTGTAAATACCCGCAAATAATCCAATTAAACCTTTTTTGAAACCGACTACCTCTAAATTGAATCTTGTTTTCCATGTGGTAGCAAAAGTGGAGTTAAACTTCCTTGATTTTTTATCCAAACCAATGCATAAGAGTATATCAAGTTATGTACCTAGCAAAAAGCACACAAACAATTTCCATGAGACAAAAACTATTCAAAAAAGAAAAGAGAATGAAAGCAATAAAACACGGGTTACTTCCCGAGAAAGGCTTGCTTAAGGTCCAAGCTTGACCGCTCTAGTAAATAATATTGCAACGAACGCAAGAGCTTGTCAAATGCACTGCTACACATTTCGTAAGATAACAAGTAGGCAATTGAGGGGAAGAGGACGTGCAACAAGGATAGTGCACGCAAATGAGGAGAGAGATGCCAAGAAAAAAAGAATAATCAAAAGAAAATTCAACAAAATAAGAAGAAGAAGAAGAAGAAGAAGGCAAACTCTCCTCAAAATGTTTTTGGGTGGAAAAATCACCCTTTTCCTCAATAATCAACGAGTGGGGAGCTTGAATATCACGAATAGAAAAAGGGTCCCTAATAGGATTTTTGACGAAAGAAGGGAGGGACATAGGATAGTAAGGGACATGGTTAAATTTCCTTAAAATAGGGACATGAGAAGAGGGGATAGGAGCAACAGTCTCACAAATGAACTCTTCCTCACCACCATTCCAAACATCACCAAAAAGAGCATGGAAATCAATCATTGAATCTTCAAAAGATGGACACTCATGAACTTTATATCCCTTAAAAATCCAATCTCCAAGAGAAACTACATCATCCTCTCCATCACAACAATGAACAATATTCCCCATAGAAATCCCAAAGCCCAAACTCCCAAAACCATACATGAATGGATGCAAATTCATTTCAAACTCATCTCTTTCCCATGAAGCATTCTCAATGAACTCACTCAAAAGGCTATGATTTTTCATTTGAACCTCGCAAAATACATGGGACATAATCTCAAATAAGTCCAAATACTCATGGATAGAATAATCACAAACATGCACTTGAGATTCATCAAAATAAGAAAGGGGGTTTGCATTCACAAAATCGTCATTTAATTCATTCTCAACTCCCTTTCCTTCACTCAAAATCTCACTAATGTCTTCCTCACACTTTCTTGATTGCACAAAAAATCATCATCATCATTCTCAACACACACATGGGATTTAAAATATTCAAGATCATGCAACAAAGATGACAATTGGCTTTCTAGCTCTTCCTTTCTCCTTATTACCTCCTCAATACGCTCTTCACTCTTATTCATCATCTTCAATCGACTTCTCATAGAATTTAAAAACAACTCCTTACTTGTCCCAAAAGTAGAATCAAGCTCAACACGCCTAATAAGGGATTCTAAATAATCAATAGGAGACTCACAAGATGAAGAAAAATGAGGGTTAACAAGGGGAGAAGGATCACAACCTAGATTGTAAGCATCAACATTAGAAGGATAAGTATAATCATCACTATGGGGAGAGGGGGCATAATCAAGCATATAAGATTCATTATTGGGAGAAAAAGGTACATCACAAGAAGGCATGCTAAATAATGAAGAATATTGAAACACACCATGCTCATCAACATTGGAATGCACCTCATCATCATGAACAATAGGAGAAATACAGTTGAAATCTTTTGTTCTAGTTCAGTAATGGGATCATGTTCCAAATCATGGGAATTCATGCTAGCATTAGAAAAATCCACACATTGCAAATCAATATTTGAAACATGATTACCCCTATTATAAACATCCCAAGCAAACCAAACATAAAAATCCCAAGCGTCATTAATTGACAAAGCTCGAAATTCACAATTATACATGCTTTCAATATCCCTAGTTTGCTCATTCAAACCACAATAAAAAATCTCACAAGCCTCCCAAAGACTACAACAATTAAAGTCTAAAAATCCCTCAAGTCTATTGAAATATTCACAAAAAGGCCCATCCTCATATTCAAGAAATGAGAAACATGCCATTTAAAAAAAAAACAAGAAATAATAAATAAAAATAATAATTAAAACAAAATTATACACAAAGACCTAAACTCAAGCAATCAAAAACAATCAAGCATTGACACCGTTCCCCGGCAACGGCGCCATTTTGAACGCGGGGAAATAAGGTTGTTGACTAACCTCCTCACGGCCAAAAAAAATTTATTATAATCCTAAACTAACCCCTAAACAATTCTAGTGGTAAGTTCGGAGTTGAACCACAAGGAACGATAATGTTAGATTGTTCTCGATCTAATGCTTAAGCAACGCCGAAGTCAGTTTATGGATAGTGGACACTAGAACTACACTAACACACATATAAAGAACAAAATATTATAAAGTCTACTAGGGGTAAAGATCCACTTTGAACAATTAACAAGTTAATGAGAATCCATTTGATAATCAATCATGCAAAGAAAGAATTAAAATGGGAATTAATTACACTCAAGAGCAATCTCTCAAATTCCTAGCCTAGATCCCTCATTGACTAGATGCATAAAAGAAATTTACCCAAAATGCAATCAAATATAACAATTCTAATTCACAATCCCTTGTCAAACTAGAACTAATATGAAATTAAGTTTGCTATCATGGGAGATCAATCCAATCTAAAACAAACAACATGTCATCATCAATTCAATCAATTTAATCACACAATTATCATCAAATTTATCTCAAATAACTCAATTAACCATTACAAAGCTTCACTCAACACCTAGTAGAAGGAAATCTATTCAAATATGATTAACAAAGCAATTAAAGAAAGCATAAAGAGGAAAGAGAGTAAGAATGCTCATTTATATATGATGGAGATCTTCAAATCATCAAATTCCTCCTTCGATTATCCAAAATCCATGAAAACCATTGTGTTTATCACTTTCTCTCTCTTAAATTTGAGAGTTTCTCTCTCTCTAAAAACCTAAAACTAATCTAAAAAGTACTGAAGAAATAAATTTCTATCCCTAAAATGAGCAAAAAATCTATTTATACTCTTTACTAAATTGCCTAGTAAGCTCTGCAAAAAGTCGAGCAGCACGTATAGGAGCGGGCGCTCCAAATGTCGTGCACGGGCGCTCCTAGCTGCAGCAAAATGAGGCAGAATCGTTCCAGACATTTTGAAGCGGGCGCTCCTCATAGACTGCGCGCCCGCTCCTATGCGCTAGACAAAATTACTCAGCTTCAAACGAACATAACTCCCTCGTTTTACATCTCCAATTGGAATCACTCCAAAAATTTTTGTTGAGCATATGACCTGTCGTTGGAAAGCTCTCGAGATAAGCTTTCATCTCCAATTGGAATCACTCCAAAAATTTTTATAGATCAAAAGATATAGGCGTTTGAAATTCAATCTTTGCAAATCAAGTGCACATTTCTTCATTACTTGTTCTTTTATGTTTTATATTTCGTCAATCTTGAGCAATGAGCTTATCCAAGTGTTCCTAAACATAAGAATAAACCAATAAAGTTTAATCTAATGTCATAAGAAACCAAAATATGCAAGAAAAGCCAAAATTAAGCAATAACGACATTTCACATGCAAACACGACAGATGTAATAAAACGTTATTAAATCCAAGTAAAAAGACATCAAAACTATGAAAACTAACTAGAAACTACTGAAACATAGTGACATAAATGACACTTGTCAAAATGCAAGAGGCTAACTGATACCATTGTAGGGTTTTAGGTACTATAATGCGGAATTTCACGAATCATATTCGTTTGCACCTAAACAGGATCTACAAGCATAACACATAAAGAATCACATAATACATACCTTTGACGCGTGTTTTCCACAAGCGATTGAATGACAATTAGGGAGATAATAGAGCCCCAAGCGTTGCTCCTATACTTAGTCCACGGGATAGGATTGAACCTCCACTACTACTAGGTAGTTGGGCACGAACACTTCGAACCACCTTCTACGGAGAGGGGAGGAGGAAACCGACCACGAACACCACCACACCACCACCGTGCGCCACCTTGCACAAGGAGGCCGTAAAGTTGGACGGGTGGGAGGAAGGGAGTAAGGAGAGAGATTGTGTGAGGCTAGGGTTTGGTTGCTCACTAGTGAATTCTCAATTGACTCGTTAAGTGTTGTGTATCAAACCCTAGGCAAGGCCTCTTTTTATACATCATATGTATAATTAGAGTCCAAACCAAGCCCACAATACTCTCCCTTTAATCCCACATGGCCGACCACTCCATGAGGCCGAATAATGGGCTTCTTTCTTTTGTTCAATCCATCACCCTTTTGTGTGACCTTATAGGATCCATTCTATTGGGCTTTGGACTATTTGACTAGCCCAAAGATCATTGATCACGTCTAGCAACAGATAATGACGACCCAAAAGAATGAACTTAATTATCTCCATAATTTGATCCATTTATATAACTAGTAATTGCACTTGATGAAGACATAAATCCTTCACCAGGTTCTCTCTAAGGACAAAGAAGAAGGAGTTTAAAGACAAGGAAAAAAATGCGATGCTTCTATTGTAGTAGGCGAGGCCATTACAAAAAGGAATGTAGTGAGTACTTAGAAGATGAGGCGAAAGGAAAAGTAGCTCTCACCTCAAGTATCTTCTTTATAAACCATCACTTGAATATGAGCAATTCATTAAGGTATTAGATGCCATAAATGACTCACTACATGCTCCTATTTCAGGAACTAAGTGAGAAGAGGCTTTACAAGTGGATGCGCATTTACAAGCGGA
This sequence comes from Chenopodium album, assembly GCF_948465745.1. Classification (NCBI taxonomy): domain Eukaryota; kingdom Viridiplantae; phylum Streptophyta; class Magnoliopsida; order Caryophyllales; family Amaranthaceae; genus Chenopodium; species Chenopodium album. Next base: position 21,745,484 of record NC_137846.1, on the reverse strand, counting down.
AGAAGAAGAATAATATGTCCATTAAACTTGTAATTGCACAGTTTATCTTAAAATAGAAGTTAGTTCAGTTTTATTGTTGAACATATTTTGATCTTTTGGCGTCGGACGTCGGGTTGTAAGATCACAAGACTATAACTGTGATTGTTTTAAGTCTTGTTTATATGTTTTATGCCATAACACGTTTATCCAAATGTGCTTTATTTAGACAAACAAGTTTATAATGTTAATGATACCACCAAAGAAGGCTAAGACCGTTGAGTCAAATGACACATACTTGTGGCATTGTCGTCTTGGCCACATTAACATCAAACGCATTAAGAAACTTCTACAAAAAGGTATTCTTGACTCATTCGATTTACAATAGTTTGAAAGTTACTAAGGATGTCTATTAGGCAAGATGATAAAGCAGTCATTCTCCAAGTTGGGAGAAAAGGCAGGTGACTTATTGGGGCTAATGCACACCTATATAGGTGGACCAATGAGCATAACCACAAGGAATGGCCATCGATATTTTATCACCTTCACAGATGACTATAGTAGATATGGATATGTCTACCTTATGTCGCACAAATCTGAATTGTTTGAGAATTTCAAAGAAATTCAGAGTGAAGATGAAAATCAACTTGGCAAGAAAATCAAATTCCTTTGATCGGATCAAGGTGGTGAATACTTGAGCCAAGAATTCGATGACCATCTGAAAGAACATGGTATACTTTCATAATGTCACCTCCAGGAACTCCACAATGGAGCGGAGTATTTGAAAGGAGAAATCGAACCTTGCTAGACATGGTACGATCAACAATGGGTCTTAGTGATCTTCCTATCTCTTTCTGGGGACATGCACTTCTAACTGCGGCACTAACACTAAACCGTGCTCCGTCAAAAGCTGTAGAAAAGACTCCATATGAATTACGGACGAAGAAACCTTCCAGGTTGTCTTTTCTCAAGATCTGGGGATGCGAAACATATGTCAAAAGATTAATTTCTAACAAATTTCACCCTAAATCTGACAAGGTTTTCTTCGTGGGCTACCCAAAAGAAACCAAAGGGTATTACTTCTACAACAAATCCGAGAACAAAGTGTTTGTTGCTCATGATGGTGTCTTTTTGGAGAAGGAACACCTTTCCAAAATGACAAGTGGGAGGAAAATCGAACTCAATGAAGTTCGAGAGGACGAGCAACAAAATCAAATTGGCAGTCAAAGCGCTCAAATAGCATCTGTTGACGTCGGTCAAACTGTGCAAAGTCAAACCGACAATGAAAATGCTCAGTCCATTACCCTAGGTAGGTCACAGAGGCCAAAGTCTCAACCTGATAGATATCTTGGATTCTTGGTGTTGTATTAACCGAGAATTAGGACATCGTAGTAGTGGATGGAAACGAATCGGCAACCTACAAGCAAGTGATGGAGAGCTCTGACTCTGCTAAATGGTGAGAAGCCATGAGATCTTAAATGGATTCCATGTTTGAAAATCAAGTCTAGGACTTGGTAGACTTACCCGAAGGTTACACACCTATCGGATGTAAGTGGATTTTCAAATTGAAAACCGACAAAGATGGAAATGTATTCATTTGCAAATCTAGAAAAAAGTTACAAGAAAATTCATGGTATTGATTATGATGAAACCTTTTCTCCTGTCGCAATGCTTAAGTCCGTTCGGATCATCCCAGCAATTGCTGCATATTAGAATTATGAGATATGGCAGATGGACGTCAAAACCACCTTCCTAAAAGAAATTTTGGAAGAAACTGTGTATATAACACAGCCTAAAGGTTTTGTTGACCAAAACAATGCTAGGAAGGTATGCAAGCTTAAAAAGTCCATTTATGGGTTAAAGCAAGCTAGAAGAAGTTGGAATCTGTGATTCGATGAAGCCATCAGTAAGTTTGGTTTTATCAAGAATCCAGATGAGTCTTGTGTTTACAAGAAGGTCAGTGGTAGTGGCATCGCCTTCCTAGTCTTATATGTCGATGACATATTGCTCATTGGAAATAGCATTCCAATGCTAGAGTCTGTAAAGGCCTAGCTTGGAAAATGTTTTTCAATGAAAGACTTGGGAGAGGCACAGTACATATTAGGCATCAAGATCTACAGGGATAGATCTAAGAGGATGGTTGGATTGAGCCAAAGTACTTACATTCATAAGGTACTGGCACGATTCAACATGGAGGAGGCAAAGAGAGGTCACCTACCCACGTCACATGGCATAACCCTAAGCAAGAAGCACTGTCCAAAGACACCTGATGAGCGAGAAAGAATGAATCAGATTCCACATGCTTCGCTTATTAGATCGATCATGTTTGCCATGATATGTACTAGGCTAGATGTATCGTATGCCTTGAGTGCTACGAGCCAATACCAATAAGACCCAAGAGAGGCACATTGGACTGTAACCAAGAATATCCTAAAGTACCTAAAGAGGAACAAGGATAACTTCCTGGTATATGGTGGCTCAGCTGAATTAGTTGTTGAAAGTTACACCGACGTAAGCTTCCAAACAGACAGAGACGATTTCAAATCGCAGTCAGGATACGTATTCTGTCTAAATGGAGGAGCGTTTAGTTGGAAGAGTGCTAAGCAGAGCACAATTGCAGATTCTAAAATTTAAGCCGAATACTTGGCAGCTGCTGAAGCAACTAAGGAGGCAGTTTGGATTCGTAAGTTCGCTGGTGAACTTGACGTTGTACCCTCCATCAAGGGTCCAATAGCCCTCTATTATGACAACAATGGAGCTATTGCTCAAGCCAGAGAGCTAAGGAAACATCAGAAGGTCAAACATGTCAAGCGGCAATTTCACATGATAAGGGAATGGAAGTTAGAGGGTAAAATCAGAATTTGTAAAGTTAGAACGGACGACAATGTAGCCGATCCACTTACTAAACCTTTGCCTCAAGTAAAACACAACAAGCATGTTGAGGCAATGGGAACCAGGCACGTTGGTGATTGGTTTTGATTTCCTAATTAGGTGTTTTAATTATTTTTGAACATTTTAATGTAAAACACTATGATGAACCATTCAAATTTTGGAGTAATTTAATTTCATGCAATTTTATCACTCCATTTCTATTTAATTGTGGTTTAGGATTAAATATTGAGTCCATTCGATTATGAGAATATTCAAAATAGGGTGTCAAGACCAGTCTTGGATAAAGAAACACCTATTAAGTAAACGTTGAATATTATAATCGAAAATTATCCCTAATCGAGGTCATTTAAATGATGGATGATTAATGACCACTTGATAGTAGTGTGTAGTTTGATTTACAGCACCGTTTCTTATGCTATAAGGACATGATTATCATAAATCATTTCCACGGGCATTGGTTTATTACCATACCAGATCAACCTATGAGAATACTTTAGGAGATTTAAAAATCGTCATAAGTACACCTCTCATTATGGCTATCGGAACCTCTTTCCTCGACCATGAGTATTGTGAGTTCTCTTGTTTGTTTACTAGTCCGCTTTGATGTTCGACAAACATCGCCATACATGGGGATTATAACGGCAACCCTCGGGCGGCTAGATCCTCTTAGTAAGAGAAGCTGACAATACAAGACTGGGAATGTCCCCCTATTAACCATAGGGAACATGTCTTTGTTGTTTACAAGGCCTCTCGAAGAGTAAGACTGTAAAATTGCATGGTCGTGATTAGATGGACTTTAAGAAATCATCTGCTTATTGATAGTCGAACTAGGATTTCGAGAAACACTTCTAGACGTAATAAGGATGATGAATAATCTTACCTTATAGTTCATGAAGAGACATTAAGTGACATAGGAAATAGGCTATACACAAAAGCGTACTTGTCCGGAAGGACAAGTGGGAGATTGATAGGAATGATGTCCATCGAACAAGTGTATTATTCCGATAGAGGGTTCGGAATTATTAGAAAGCTAATTATTAAGTGAGGTCAAGTGATCGGAATGCCTAGTTGGAGGCCGCTTCCGATCAGTAATATTAATGTATAATTAATATTACTGCTTAATCTTGACTGAAACCCTTTGGGTCACACCCAAGCAACTAACGATCCGTCACAACAAATTAATTCGAAAGGAATTAATGAGTCGCTCTAGTATTATGAACATTGACGTCGGATATCGAGCTAGGAGCGTCGAGACCGAGCGTCGCAAGTCGAGTGGAATAAATAAAACGACGAGATGGTAAAAATCAATTAATCAACAAATTACAAAAATACCCCTAACATCGGAATGCCCCGAGCAAATCGAGTGCTAAGGGCATGGCATGCTGGCAAGCTAGCAGTGCTAGCAGCACTAGCCGCACATAAGCGCACTAGCAGCCCGCACCAAGTGTGTGGCTTGCTGCGTGCATGTGCGGGCTGGTGCACTGGCCAGCAAGCTGTGGCGCGCAACTGCCCGCGCAGCAGCACCTAGCAGCCCACATCAAAGCATGGCTTGCTGGGGCAGTCTGGCAGGCCTTGCGGCCAACAGCCCGCAAACACACACACGCACGGGCAGGCCCAGCCGGGCACAAGCCTGCCAGCTGGGCGCGCCTTGGTGCCCATGGGCCCCACGTGGCACCGTGTGAGTGGCTCCGAGTTAAGGGAGTGTGAGGAGGTTTGGGGATCCTTGGGGGGCAAGGCTTTGGTCGCCCCTCCCCCCCTTGTGGTCCTCACCTACTGATGAGCGTCATTTATGGCGCTCAATAGAGTAGCTTTTAATTCCTTTTTCTATATTTTCATGCTTTATTTTCATAATAATCTTTCTAGTTTTCTTTTATTTTTCGTCTTTATAACTCATTTTGGTTTTTCATTCACTTTTATGAGTTTTTCATTATTTTTGTTCTTATTTAGCTATTTTAGTTTAGTTTCTATTCATTTTGCTTTTTCTCTTACTTTTGCTTGAATTTTCATTAGTGAAGTTTCAAAGTTTTATTTGTTGCGCTCTCACGGTTGCGCCCTCATTTATTCTAGGTCATGAAAGCGCAAATATTTGAAGATCAAGGGCTACCTTTCTCGCGGGCATCATCATGAGAGCACCGACGATAGGGATGCACGAGAGCGCTGAGAGCATAGCTTCGCACAAGGATCTACGAGCGAGCAAGAAGAGCTGTGCACGCCGCAACACCACAGCAGGGGTGCGCGCGCGCAGGCCCCTTTGTGCGTGCGCGCAGACCCTGCTGTGCGTGTGCACGGCTAGTGGTGCGTGCACACGACCCTGCTCTGAACCTCTTCACTCGATTTATTATAAATACCCCTTGACTTTTTCTTTTTTGGGGGGATGTCGATTTCACTTGTACTTGAGACTTATTTCCAGATTTAGAAGAGAGAGAAAGTAGAGAGAGAAACTTTAGATTACTTGTTTTGTACTTCAAATTACATCTTTGAGCTTGGATTTCTTCTTCAATCAATGAAAATTAGTGAGAATTTCTTTCTTTGAATTTACTTTTGCTTGCTCTTTCTTTTAATTCTTGAATGTTTGATTTGATTGTTGATCTTTGGTTTGAGAATTTGTTGAATTTGATTTTCTCTTTGATTAAACTTGAAATGATGATGTTTGTAATTCAATTGGCTTTGTTTTTCAATTCCATTATGATTTGTGAGTAGATTGGTAGCTAGGGAGAAGGGGAAGCATGCTTGATTGATGATTTTTACTAGTTGATGATTCTCGGTTGATTGAATTGTTGCAATTAAATTGGTTGACATAGTTGTGTATGTGATTAATTTGATTAAGAGTGATCAACCTAGATGATTAATCTAGATTGCATAGCAAATTTCAATGACATGAACCCTTGATTTGATAATTGCTTTAATTGGTTGAATTTAATTGTGATTTTCCTTGTTAGTCATTCATAGTGAACCCTAGCTTGACTTATAGGAAATAGCTCTTGAATTCTATTAATTGCAACTATTGTTTGTCCTTTGCAATGTTTGAATCAATTGAGTTCTTCATCAATTGGCATAGTCATTGAGCTTGCATGTGGAACCTTAATCCCTAGTGTTTAGCATATTGATTTTTCTTAACTTGATTAGTTGATTAAAACCTTAGTTACAATTCAATTCACTTCACCTATCATTCTTCGAAGTAGCTTGACCATAGGCTATAGCATTCTCCCTCTCATTCCTCGTGGTTCGACTCGGACTTGTCCTATACTAGGAATAAGTTTGACTTTCTTCATTGTTTGATTGGTGGTGCTTTAGTTTTCAACGACCTAGATTACCACGCATCACCTACCCTCTCCCTCCTTGTTGCCACTTGTTGATTAATTATTGCTTTGCTTTTTTTCTTTTGTTTTTGAATTAAAAATAAAATGGAAAAATGATTTTTACCAACTCTCTCACATTGATGGGAAAGTGGAATTTTTGTGTGAATTCTCTATAAATACCCATGTATTGGGATTTGTGAATTCCACTAGAGTTGAACTCAATAAGGCATATCCAAAGAGAGAAAACCTTTTAAGTTCATTAAAACCCGAGTTAGTTTATTTTTGGTCTAGCTCGGCTAAACTCCGAGTAGAGACGGGATGGGTGGATTTCTGTCGGAGGTCTACGCACGTGCGGGACTCGAAGCTTTCCAAGTAAAAGCTCGTCGATCGAGCGAAGCGCGCATCAAGGGTAATATTGTCTTTTCTCTTTATGTTGTTAATTATGTATTTTAGTTATATTAATTGTGAACGGGTCTTGGGGTCGGGTTTTGTTCCACGGAAAGTCAGACTTTCCGAAACCAAACAAATCTATCATCAAGAAAAAGAGCACCGTAAACAAAAGCAACATAATTAATTATGTCATTAGCTTTAACTATCTTACACAAAATGAAATTAGGAGAAGAGAAAACACAAGTTACTAAAGAACTTGTCCAAGAAAAAAGCATAAGCCCCCCCCCCCAGAACCTACTGCATCTACTCCAAAAAAGGTTGAAGGGGTAAAAACATCTAACAAGGGCTTAGCAACATCAACTACTACTTTAGTTTTCGATAAAAATAAAAACATTGGTTTTTTAGAACTAATTAGCCACATTAAATAAGGACGAGTAGGGGCATGTGGATCGTTTAAACCCCTACAATTCCAAACAACACATTTCATAAACCACTCGGGTGTTAAACGATGCAGCGACCTCATCACACATATCCACTTTCGGATACACAAGTTGTTGATTGCTTTCCCAATCCATTCCAGTCATAGTGGCATTCATTCGAATAGAAGTTGCTTCAAAAATTTCTTCTTTTTATAAGTACTCAAGCCAGTTGAATCGAGAGAGAAGGAGCGTGATTTCCTTTTCCTTGCAACAATCAGAATATATTTATCTACTGTAAATGTAACACCCCAAACTTGAGCCATGTCATCATCGAAAATAGCTTTGGAACACAACCGCATCTGACCAACAACGTTAGGCTTCCAGAGAGCAAAACCGCCCTTGTCAGCCCATCTATTAAGGGTATTCTTGTGCTTATTCTCGCCCCATTCAAGATCTGTAGAGCTATCACGGACATTGAAGACCCCTACCGAAAAAACAGAAAGTGCATTTCCTCCTTTTCTTTTTTTAATTGAAAAGGAAGAGTGGGAACGTGATTGTGAGTTGAATAGATCATCCACATTAATTGCAGTAACAGGGGAAGCCGGAAAATTTGGAGGATCAAATTCTGTTAGAGGTAAGTTCGAGAGTCCCCACCAAATGAAGATGGTGAATACGGATGAAAAAGAGGATACGACGGCCTACGAACGAAGAGGATGAACTTTGGAGCCAGAGAGTCTGAGAGAACGTGCAAGTTGCCTTGTTGCTTGAATAAGGCAATTTGCAGTGTCTATAATTTCATCCACAGTTAGGGAGAGCAGCACCATAGTAGGTTTTGGCCTTAAGTCAGAAATTTTCGGCATTAAATTAAGCAAACGAACCGACGGATGAGGTAATTCCAGTGGCGAAGGAGCCATAACAGGCTGATAAACATGAGTAGCAAGGCTAGCAGCACGCCTTCTATAGTGGGAGCAGCTAATGATTCTCCAACTTCAAAGGTTGGAGGATGAGAAATAGTAATCCCTTTCCCTTTATCAGTAACTTATGGTTGAGGGGCGGGGGGAACTCTTTGGGCCTTGCAAACCTGCATTTTGGTTAATAAATGGAGCCGAAGTGAAAAGTGAAGAGATGTTGTGGGTAGGGCCCACTGAAGAGAGAGGCACCTCTGTTGATTGAAAGAAAGCAGTAGAAATATGGTTAGTTCCTTGAAAGCTACAAAAACTAGATGTAGGGTTTACCACTTGAACTCGTGCAATAGAAGCTACATGAGAGAAAAGTCTCAAACTCCTTCTAGCAGAAGGCATGAATTCAGCATAAGGACCAGGCCCTAGGCCTAGTCATGTCTCCAGTGGGCTTTGGGCTTGCAGGCTTTGGGCATGAGACGGGGTAGGGTAGTCCGTAGATGAGTCAGAGTTGTTCTCCGATCTAGTGAAGAAGGCATCTTAACCACCGATGCCTCCGCTAGTATGAGAAAACTCTACCATCACCTGCTCTGTTTCTATCTTCAAACGGAATATCCTCAAGTTCCTCAAGCCTGACCAAATTGGTCTTTGGTTCTCTGTACCTAGAAATATTAGCCAAACCCTTCATAAGATTAGTATAATAAGAGAAATCAAGAGGTCCATATAAGACCCTCATGCCATGAGTTTCCAATGCTGCAACTCAACACTTAAGCCTGCGCTTAGCCACCTCCTTCTTCATGCGGCAGCGGGTCTCAGAATGGCCTACAAAACCACAATTCTTGCAAAAAAGAAAGACACCTTCATAATGAAAGTGAACCCAGACAATACGATCCCCTATTAACGACACAAAACAGCCAAGAACCAAAGGTTGGCTCAAGTCAACCACCATTTTGACACGCAAATCCGTAGCAGGTGGAAGACCATTACCCATATATTCAAACTCTTCAATATAGCTAACATGAGATAAAATTTGAGTAGCCCATTCATGAATTAAATATAAGAAAGGATGACCATGAATTCTTACCCAAAGACAGGTAGAATTAAAGTTGAGATGATGAGGAATAAAGGATCGATGATACCTTCCAGAGTTGTGTACTCTAATAACACCACGTCTCCTCCATCGAGAATTGACTATGTGCTGAACATAGTGGACAGGAGGTGGATTAGGGCCAACAAAAACCCCAATAGAATTCTGATTATAGTTAATCGGGCCAAGAAAATTAAAATATAAATCAAATTGATTTTAAACTAAATATAAAAGTAGAGTTGATTTGGTCAAAACCCTCAATCAATTCTACCTTTTACGCCTTGGTTTAAGTATGGAACATCGAGTGTTGTATGGACTTCGGGGAGTGCTTAATAAGGGATATATGATGAGAGAATAGGTAGGGGTGAAACTAATGCAATTTAAAACCAAACCGCAAACCAAACCGAATTAGAAATATGGTGCAGTTTTTTTCTAATATGGTTTGGTTTGGTTTCAAAAAAAAATAATAATTCGGTTTTCGGTTTGGTTTCGGTTTCTGGTATTGAAAAACCGAAAAACCGAATTTCAGCCCATAGCCCAATTATATAGCCTAACCCAATCTGATTTCTACCCTAAATATATAAAGTTGTAAAAAAAATAAAAAAAAAAACCCTAATCTATCATTCCTCATTTCCTCTCAGCCTCCTTCACTCTCTAATTGACTAACTCTCACTCCCTCACTCCGGCGTCCACCGTCTGACACTCCTGCGTCTACTATCCGATACTCTGTCATCCACTATCCAACCGCTCTCACTCTAGTCCTCTACTATCGGAGTCCTCTCTCAAATCAAAAGATTCACTCATGTCTCTTAGATTCAAATCAACAGCCCAACTATTGTTGTTCTACTAAGCCACTATCATTGTGTTATGCTGCTACCTGCTACTTCCTTACATGCCTGCTGTTTCCTTCATGTTGATGATTATTTTTTTAAGTGTTGATTTTTTGGCCAATTTAAATCGGTGTGGTTTGGCTTTTTTAAGAAAACTGAAATTTAAGTGGTTTAGTTTGGTTCGGTTTCAAAACTAATACGGTGTGGTGTGGTTTGCAAAATTCAAAAACCGAAATACAATGGTTCAGTTTCGGTTTCGGTTTGGGCAATAAACCAAACTGAAATCCAAACTTTCACCCCTAAGAATAGGGAAGGCTAGTGTTTAGGCTAGAGAATTAAAGAGAAAGAGAAAATGATTTTGTGTATAAGAGAGAAAGAGAGAATTGTTTGGTGCCCAAAAACTGATGAAATCAACCTCGTATTTATAGATAAAATATGAGGGGTGAAGCACAAAACCCTAGAAACGAAGAGTACGTCGAAGAAACCCTAGAAATTTTCCGTGTCACGGCAGACGTATTTCTACTGTGGCACGGTATTTTCCAGATTTTATGTGTTTGTTAAATTTCGGTAACTTTTGACTTGTAACTCGAAATAAAGCATATAATATATCATTGGAAAGATCTTCATGTTTACTTTCTAACCCAATTAAAATCAGGTCATAATCTTTTATAGATTTTAATATATGGCCATTTTAGTGAATGGGTGTCGGTTTTGGGCCGAGTTTAGTGTTTTGCTCATGTTTTCTTCATTTCAAGACCTATTCAACCAACTAATATTTGTATCAAAATTATAGAGCCACAAAATCAGTTTAGCTTGGTTTTGTGATGTGGACACGAAAACTGGAAAATAAGTTATGGTTTAGGAAAATGGGCTAATAATTAGCTTGGTTTATGAGATGTATGGGATTGAATATGGATTTAAGTACTCCAAAGATTAAATACTCAACCCGACCAATAATGGCGGTGAAAGGTTGTTCATCATCGGGTTTGGTTTGGCGGAGAAATATTTAGGTGTCTACACTACCATCTAACAAAATCCGTTAGAATTCTGTTAAGTGGATTATCTCAAAAAATAATGATCTAATTTATTAAAAAACATATGAAAAACTTTAAAAATAATAACAAAATCTCAGCCACTACTCCCCCTCCTTCCACCCCTCCTCTTTCCCTGTGCGTGCTGCTGGTGCCCAAATGATCCCCCAGTGCCGACGACCCTACCCTTCCCTTTTCCCCACCCACGGTGCCCACCTCTCTCCCCTTTCCCACACTCAGCTACCCCCACAGATGTAAGATGAATGCTTGGACTCCATTTTCGAGTACACGAATTCCATATCTCTGGAGGATTTTGGGCAAAAGGAACCAAATGGGGAGACTGGCCCAAGATTCAACACATCCCCCATATATCAGTCAGTCTGTGAGCAATTACATTGAAGTGTTTGCCATTCGCTCCACATCTTCTCTTTTACCTTTAAAGTCTTTCCAATTCTGATACAGTTGCCCCAATTGATTTGATATTACTTGATTTTATATTTGTACCAATTTGATTTAAGCAAACATAGCAGCTACTAATTACTCCGTATAATTTAATGAATTATTAGGGATTCCTCCTATTCCATATTTCTCGATGATTTTAGGGTGAGGGAAGTCGAGAGTGGGAAAGGGGAGGGAGGTGGGCGACCCCATGGGTGGGGAAAGGGGGGGTGAGGTTGTCGGTAGGGATGTTAGTGGGGCAGGTCAAGTAGGAGACCCGCCCTGCTCCACGCACCCCACTTCGTACCCGCCTCATCCCCACCTCACACCCACATCTATATATTTTTAAAAACAAAATTATATACTTATTTTATATACAAAAATTTATTAAAATAAAATAGTAGATATATTAATAATTTGTACTCCGTAGTACACTAATATTATAACTAAAAAATTGTATAATATTAACAATAATTTTTTTTTTTTTGGTAATCTATATTAATTATGTTGGATTGTGTAATAGAAGGCGGGGGTTAGGCGGGTCTTAGGTGGGGATTTAGTGTGGATGGATATCCAAGTGGGGGTGGGACGGAGATGGTTTTGGAATTTTTACCCGCCAGAGTGAGGATAGGGATGGATTTTGGGCCCGCCGCAAGGATGGGGTGGGGATGGAGATGAAAATTTTAGGTGAGGTTGGGGATGGAAAGGCCAACATTAGCCCCACCCCTTTGACAACCCTAGTCGTCGGCGTCAGGGAATCATCGTTTGGGTGCTGGCAGCCAGAACGGGAAGGGGAGCAATGGCTGAAATTATTTTATTATTTTTAAAGTTTTTTTAAATAAATTAAATCATAATTTAATGAGATAATGAACCCCACTTAACGGAACTTACGAATTCTGTTAAATGGTAGCAAAAGCTATATTTTGTAACTTTTGGAGATAGCAAAATAAAATTAAATTTAAATGGGTAGCAATAGTCAAATCAAGGTGTTTTGGTGGTAGCAAAACTCAAAATTTCCTTAAAAATAACTCCACAATGATTCGAGTCTTTCAAGTCCTCAAGTATTCCATATTACTTCATTATAAACTCTCATAGAAGTATACAAAACACATTATTACAAAGCTGAAATTGTCGCAAATTGATGTTGTCTAATGAGAAGAAGCCGGAGGAATGAAGACAACTTGAGAATTTTCACTGAAGATGAGGTGCAAAAGCTTTCAAGACTTCTTCGTAGACAGACTTTTTAAACTCCACAGCCTGCATTGTAAAAAAAGGATCTGTTACTTTGTACTCATATAAGATAAAGCAAGATGAGCTTATACTATGGAGTACAAACTACGAGTATAATAACTTGGTCTAACAGAGCAGACAGCTTACATGCTCCACTACTTCCTCGGGTGTCATCCATGCCCACTTTCCAAATTCAGCCTTCTCAGTGCCATCGGCCAAGAGATTGATTTCATCCTCATTTCCCAGCAATTTCATTAGAAACCTGCTCGCTTAATCAGAATCAAGTTATTTTTATTGAGGGTGTGGAAATTTTTAATACTCCTTTCATTTATTGTTATCTGTCCATTTAAACAACTTTTCTAGATCCACTTTATTGAACCCCTGTCAATATGAAACTTTACTTTCAATAATCAATGAAGTATTACTTATGAGTATCAGTTTCTGTTATTATCTAACAAAACATGTATAACAAATGTAGTGCTGTTCTTATGAATTGGCAGTAAAGCTGTTTCTATGGAGTAACATTGAATTATTGAACAGAAGTCATCTCAGATTTGGTTTAAAACTCCCCCTCATGTCAGAAACAAATGTATTTCAAAAGGAAGAAAATGGGTGTATAAACTCCCCAACCATCCTTAAAGCGTCCCCCCACACTGCTGCCCCCCCCCCTCTTACATTTCTCATCCCCTATTCTTTAGAGGCACCCCATAGTCATTCCTTGGTGCTTCTCGTATTAGAGAAGTTTCAGGAACCACCCATAGATGTCCCCGTGTATCACAGGTGACAAGACTCAAAAGAAAGTTTACCAAAAATTATCAAGGCTGCAGGCCTGCAGACATAGCAGTTGAATGTCTAACCTGCTTTCCAGCAGATTCAGAGTATAGCAGTATACAAAATGTCCTAAGACGGTAACATTTCTAACAAAAACATTTGTACTAAATACCTCAACCTCACTTTAAAATGCAACTATATTGTCTAGTAACATAAACTTCTGATAATTGGTGATAGGAGCAAAAGAATCTTTTTAAAATATGTTAATCACCCAATTAAAAAAACCTTATATAGCTTTGCTCCTTAATAGTATTCCCTTCGTTTCATAATTAGAAGTTTGTTTTCCTTTTTTGGGTGTTCAAAATTAGAAGCCTATTTCTATTTATAGATAGACAAGATAGTACTTTTTGACAATGATACCCTCTTTTTGATGAGTTGTCATCCTTTTTCTATTTGTTTTTGTACTTTAGACATCAATTCCCACCACTTTCTCTCTCCAACTCTTCAATAATTCTCAACCACTTTTTTTTCTCTCTATCTCTCTCTAACCCCACATGCATATTTGTACTTCTAATCAACTTTCTTAATTTCCGTGAAAATTTGGAAAATAGGCTTCTAATTATGAAACGGAGGGAGTAGCTTTGCTTAATAGTTGCTTTTTTTTTTTTTTTTTTTTTTTTTTTTTTTTTTTTTTTGAAACAGCTAGTTGCTCAACTAGCTATTAATAGTTGCTTTTTTGAGCAACAGCTAAAAATTATAATTGCATAATACAAAATTTTCACTACCTAGTACCTACTTACCTAGTTAACAAGCTAAGTGTCACCAAGACAATGGATAAGAGAATTGAAAAGAGAGAACCAAAGGGTAATATGAACGAACCAAAGACAAAAAATGGATTTGGATCATAACCCTTAATTTATTGGATTAAAACTCATTACAGAAAATACCCCAAAGAGAAATCATGACAAACATCTAAATATCAGCACTATTTCCAAGCCACTCCCAACAACCTTAATTCACAACCCTAAAGGTGAATTCAACAAATGATGAGCACCAGAATGACAAAGCAAAACAACAAAATGGCATATTGAGGTCAGCACTCACCACTGTTGGGCTTGACCCTTCCAGTCTGATCCCCATCGATGCCTGAGTTTCTCCCTTACATCTGGAGGGAAATCATAAGTCAGCCAATAGGGAACCTGTTTTAATAAAACAAAGTTAAAGTGTATATATGAAATACTTTGTATAAGACATAGCCAGTTATGCTTAAAAGATTCCATTTCAGCATACTAGGGTTTGCCAATTTGCGAAAAAAACATTGCAAAACCAGGGTTTGCAACCAAAATCTGTAAAAAGTAACATACTTGAGAACAGATCAAAGCTGTAAATCCATGAAAGTGAAACAAAAACTTAAATTCAAGTTGTTTGGCCTTAAAAGCATTTAAGATATGAATTAGATGATAGCCAGTCACGCCTAGGAATTTAGATAAAAAGACAAATTCATGGCCAAAAGTCTTCAGTGCAAAAAATAAGCCTTTACAAATGCAAACAAAAGCTACATCAGTAAGCCTGAAATATGTTATCAAAAAAGTTGAGCTTGGATAGAGGCACATATACATGATAGGCCTCTGAATATAAAGATAGATGGGATATATAAGCATCATTAGCATTGAGTAGAAACGTTGTATTTAGAGCATTTACTTACCCCTATACTTACACCAAAATAGATATCATGTATCTTTTATATGCTTCTCATTAAGTTTACATACTGGTATAGCTCTCTTGGTCTATCCTGTCTATCACTTCATATGTTATTAATAGACATTAAGTACACAAAAAACCTAGGAGCCATCACAAAATTCAGAGAGCCATTAAGCCCTCCGTTTGTTTTGACGGAAAACATTTTCCTAGTTCTCATCTTCCATTGTTTGGTAAGTAAAGGAATGGAAAACAACTTTCCCAAAGGTAGAATATAATTCTCCCATGAGTAGAAAATGTTTTCCTTCTAAAGGAAAGTATGCCACCTCCCTACCCTACACATCCCTTACCTGTCCTCTCTCTTCTCTCTTCCACTCCTATTCCCCTTCCTGATAAGTTTTCTTGTAGGGAAACAAACAAAGGAAATCTATTTTCACAGCTGTATTTTCCCTTGGAAATTATTTTCCATGGAGAATCATTTTCCCAAAATTTGTTATCCATTAAAACAAACGGAGCCTAAATTGCTTCCGAAATTCCCTTGTATCAAGCCCCTACTTCTATGGAAAGAGTAGTCAACACATGACATGACACACTACACAAATTTTAAAAATATTAAAAAGCATCATCTACACTTAGCTTAAGTAAAACAAATTAGAATTCTAACCTCTCCAAGGACTTCCACTGAAGTTACTCCAGTCTCTTCCCTAAGCTCCCTGATGGCTGCATTTCGGGGATCTTCAGCTTCATCTATGCCACCCTGCAAACACAATAGCATCAGCCCTGGGCTTAACACAATAATCAACACATCAAGAAAGGGGTTTCCGCTAGACAGAGAGAGATAATAAAATTATACTATCATTTGGAGACAACCAAAGGGTTGTGCATGGAATCTTAAAAATCAATAATCAACCCCATTTTTTTCTTTCTTTAGTTATTTATTTTTTTAATTATTGAGATAAGAAAACATATTGCAATAAACAACCTAAAGAGAAGCTAATACATCATTTGGCACTTGCTCACATAAAGCAACTAAAGAAAACTCGCAACCATGGTAAAACCAATTATTCTTACCCAACCAAAGCACCAACATAATAGGCCGACCAAACCACATAGATCAGAGTGATTCTATGATTCACATGCAGATAACCTATCATAAAGAAACATCATCACACGACAATGCAAAAACAAATGATTCCATGTCCCCTCGTGTAAGTAGAAATCTAGCAACCAAGAGAAAAGCTTTCACACACTTGAAAACCTCAACATTCAAAATAAAGTTACAAAAAAAGGGAAGGATTTTGAATTTGGCTTTTTCACAAGCTGGTAGTAAAAGGAATACACTCTCCTATCATGAAAGTAAAACAACCATATCAAAAATTCTCAGCAACTTAATAAGCTACCCCGAACAAACAATCAAGAGGGTCCCTTGACTACCTCTGACAATGAAAGTTCTAAGATACACCATCCATCATTCATAAGATTGTATAGGAGTATGACATGCAATTCACAATCTACAAGGACAGTCAAAGGATACTAAAATGTAGGAATATGACATGCAATTCACAATCTACAAGGACAGTCAAAGGATACTAAAATGTTGCTCCTCTACCCTTTTCTACTTGCAGAAGAAGAAAAGTTAGATTCAGAGAAAATTCAACCAAATTTGGCAAGGTTTACTGGTATTGGCCATACTTTACAAGAGCAACCCAAGTATGCTCGATTCCTAAATAAGATTACTTATTCCCAAAAAACAATGCATTCTCCTTTACATTCCTTGAATATTACCAATAGAGAAATGATTAATGTGAAAGTAACTTCCAAGCGCTTGAATAACTATAGAACAAGTTTAGCCCCAAGTTGTGACATCATTTTTGGCGGTCCCCATTGAAAATGATGTCATCAAATTCTTGTTAAGACTCACTAAAACTTGCCTAAATTTATCACTTTAGCCCTAAGACTCAAATATATGAGATATTATATGTAGAAAAGTGTAAAAAAAAAAAAAAAAAAAAAAAAAAACGATAATAAAAATAAAATTAAGGTAGGTCTCAATCTCAGGTCTTAATGCGAGTTTTGGAATTTCAAGACTCAACTTGAGACTTGCTTAAGATTTAAGAAGAAAAATAGGGGAAGTCTTAAACATAAGTGTTAAGAATCAAGATGATGATGTCACCCCAAGTCTTAAGACTTAGGGCTAAACTTGCTCTTAAACCTATTAACGCATCAAATGTGAAAACACCACCACTTCCTCAATAAAGAGATGTTCTCTTAAATTATATTACAAAATCCCAACATTTTAGTATCCCATAGCTATCAAGATACAAAGATAACGGGGCCTTCGAATCCTTTGATTTAGTAATGTAATGTACAAAAATAGTAGCGGTAAGGTGAGTGATCATATTATGATGAGTGGCTAGGTGGGTTTTAGTCTTGGGTTTGAATAGTTGCTCTATCCATATTTTTTTTTTATTACTCTTCACTCCTTTTCTCACATGACAGCCTTGGTACTTTTCTTTGACTTTTTTTTTCTATGAAGTTTTTAGTGTTTGTATTGCTTTTCTTTAACCATTTTATATCAATAATAATAGCAATTGGGTATAGGTATTTTCTCTTTCTTTCCAGTTCATCCCCCTCTTAAAAATTAGTAATTACAAGCACTTTATGCAGCAAATTTGTTTATAAAATTCATGGATATAAATAACCTATACTTGTGACTGTATCAATACAATGAGCTGCATATTTGAATTCAATCAAAAGTTCAAAGCAATTGAAATATTGGGTAAAAATGTGCCTAGTTGCCTTGTTTAAACACAATATTTTCAAGGTTAATTTGTAGTTTTCCTGCACCAAAAATAATTGAAATTTTTTTAGGGACCTAAAATTTTATACGGACTGTTTAGCAGGGCATTCATAGTGCTTCAGAGTTTAGACTAGAGGTGTCAAACCGAACCGACCCGAAAAAAACTATCCGTTTCGAACTGTAATCGATCCGATTTGATTCGAGAAATTCAAGACCCAAACCCGATCTGTAACTGAACTGAACTCAACCCGAATCCGAATTCGACCCAATCTGAACGTAACCCGGCACCGATTTGATCCGACCTGAACTCAACCCGAATCCGATTTGACCCGACCTGAACTCTAACCGAACCGATTTGATCCGACCCGAGCTCAACCCGATCCGAAATTAACCTGGCAAATAACCGATCTAATCCGATCTGTTTTGACCCGAACTGATATTAATCCGATCCGATTTTAACTTGATTTGATTTTTACCCGATCTGAATTTAACCAGGCCATAATTAAGTTTTGACCTTTTTATTCAAGTTCTTATACTGCTCCGTTATTATTAATAAGTTTACGTTTTTTACTACAAAGAAATAATCCGGAGTAACAAGTTTACTTCATGTATATACCAATTATATAAAATTATTTTCTAAGCTTTATATTCATCTCATCAAAAATTTGCTACAAATAGTTTGTAATACTTGAACATTAAAACCTCTTCTTTTAACTCGATAAAATATACTCCGTATGATACATGAATGACTTGATATTGACCCAATAATAAGGTAAAAACTCAATAATAACTCTAGTTTAAAAATAACCTTATTTAAATATGAATTGGGTCAACTCGATTAAAATCCAGCCAAACACAAAAGGGATTGAATTGAAATTGACCAATTTAATGAATCAACGGATCCTAGGATGCACAGACTCGGGTACGGGTGTCGGACTCGGGTACGGGTCCAAGTGTCAGACTCGAAAATTTCTAAAATCAAGGATCCGGGGACACGTTTTAAAAGAGTCTAAATTTAGGATATGGACTCGGGGACACGGTGTTTAATAATCCATATATATATATTTTTGATAAAATAATATATTTTTAACCAAGGCATTAACATACATTTTTGATATTAAAAATCAGAATAATGGAAATTTTAACTATATTACTGATTGTAAAATCTTAATACATAAAGTTGTAGTTCCACTTTTTTAGAACAAACAAGAAGGGAAAAAAACAGAAATAAAACATCATAGTCTAATGAAACTTGAACTTAACCAAACAAAAAAGAAAAGGAAAAAAAAAACAGAATCATAGCCTAAAGCTCTAGAACGTCAAAAACTCCACTTATTCATCATCTTCAAAAAGTTCATCATCTTCAAAAAGTCCATCATCTTAGATTCTAGTTCCCTTGCTCTTCATCATTAAAAAATCCATCTTCAGTATCTTCAAGAAATAAATTCTCAAAACCTTCAACATACTCATCATCAATAAATAGTGAATCTCCACCTAAAAAATAATGAAAAAAAAAAATCAGTATTCCAAAACTAAACTAAATATATTAATATTTGTTGAAACTATGAGTACTTTAAAATATAATCTGAAATACTCACCGACATCCCAATAACTAGATGGACCTCTTTTGTACTCATCTTTCTTCCTAGACATCATTCTTAAATTGGTATGGACATAGACAAGAGCTTCCACTCTTTTTGAAGTTAGCCTATTCCTCGCGATGGAATGAATATTAGAGAAAGAACTCCAGTTTCTTTCATAGCAGGAGGAAGATGCAGGTTGTGATAGTAATCTGAAAGCCAATGCTTGCAAAGTTGGTGTTGATGAACCATAACTAGCCCACCAACTCAAAGGATCTTCATGAGCCCTAGCTTCCATTACATGATGTTCACTGAAAAAGCCCAATGTCCCAGAGAATTGTCCAAATTCAGCATAAACTTTTCTAAGATCATCAGAATTTTTGAACATCTTTTTGAAACACAAATCTCTGTTTTGAGATACTTCTCGATCAACATTAGGTGCAACCCTTGGAACCAATGCACTACCTCCTTGTAACCAAGACTCACTATAATATTTCGGAACTAATGAATTAGCCATACAGTGAAGGGGAGTATTACTTTTATTCCATCTTGATACCAAAACACCTTGAATAACATAAAAAAAAAAAAGAGGATTTTCCAGTAATTCTATCTAAGCCTTCTTGCTCATAAATTTTCTCTCTAACCTCTTCAATCATGGTATCCCACATGTCATATATTAGATGCAAACATGGAGTATCAAGATCAGCTTTCCTCAACATATTATTAATGGGGGCTGTAAAACTCAGAAAATATTCAACTTTGTCCCACCATCTATCCGAAATCACACATTCCTTAACCTGATTAGCCTTGCTTTCTAATTGTGTCTTCCTTAATGTTTTCCATTCAACATCTAAAACCATTTTTTCAAGAGCATTTTTTGTTTCAAACAAACGTCCTGCCATGATAACATGTGAGGCAAAACGTGCTTCTGCTACTTTAAGAAGTGCAAGCTTTGAATGTTTTTGAAAAATAGTAAGGGCCTTCTGATGATTCAAAACAAATATAACAATGGCATCACAATATGACAGTAAGGAAGAGATCCACTTACAGTCATCATACTGGCTTGAATTGGCAGTGGGCTCGCAGATGCTTTTGAGTGCTAAGTTCATACTATGCACAACACAAGGCGTCCAAAAAATGTGAGGATATTTTGCTTCAATTTTTTCACCTGTTGCTTTGAAGTTCCCAGCATTATCAGTGATAATGTGCACCACATTATGAGCACCTTCCTTGTCAATAACCTTCTGAAAAAGACTAGCAACATAATCTGCATCTTTTATGTTACCACTTGTGTCAAAAGCTTTGAGAAACATTGATCCTCCACCCGACACTGCCATGACATTGATGAGAGGCCTTTTTTGCCAATCAGTCCACCCATCCGAGCATAATGATACTCCCTTCTTCTTCCAAGAATCTCTGAAAGGCTGATTAAGAGTATCAACATGTGTTACCTCTTGCTCAAGTAAAGAGAGCCTCAGCCTATTGTATGGTGGAGGTAGCCAACCAGCACACTTACTGTTCGCCAATTTAAGACAAAACTGGCGAAAGTAAGGATTCCCGACTAGTGAAAATGGAAGTGCGGAAGCATAAATCATCCGAGCACATTCCTTATCTAACTCATCTCTGTCAGCAACGTTAAAACAGAATTCCACACTTCCCTTTTTCTTTTCCGGCTGGATTAAATCAGTACCCGGAGGGAGGGTCACATAATCCAATTTCCTCTTTGATTCATACGCTTCTCTATTCTTCAAATTCTCCGCCTTTTCATGCTCTTGCTGCAATTGTGCCCTAACTTGATCGGACATACCCTTACATCCTTCGACACCTTGACCCGACAAACATAAGAGATGGGATTTCACTTTTGAGTATGAACCAGTCACTAATTTGAGGCAATAGTTGCAGGTCCATTTCATATTACTACCACTAGTTGCGTTTCCGACAACAGTTACATGATTCCATAATGGTTTGTCATCGAATGATGAAAATTGGTTAGGACTAGGCCTTTTTGGTGCTGAATTTCTTTGGGGGTTAGGCGTGGAGGAGTTTGGTGAAGACATTGATACTGAGGGATGATGATACAATTGGAGAAAATTTCAGTCGAGGTGTGAGAATTTGGAGATCCATGGATATCGTTTAAATAGTATGAGTACTTGATAGCTGGGGAGGCTAAAGCTAAGAGAATTGTAATCGACATATTTTGGGAGCAGAGGAAGCTTGAATGTGATTGTTTAGGGAAGGAAATTTTGTCAGAAACCACCCGCTAAAAACACTTTTTTGTCAAAAACCACCCGAAAAAAATTTTGTTGTCTAGAACCACCCAATTTTAAAAATTAGTTGCCAAACACCACAACAGTATATTTTCCGGCATTGACCTAGAACTCCGGCGTTGACCCACTTTTAATGAACTCCTCCCCTATCTCTCTCCTCTTCCTTTTCCCTCCTCTCTCTGCAAGCTCCATTATTGTTGACTAAGGTCAAAAATTAGTACAAACCATTGTTGAGAAGCAACAACCTTAGTCAACAACAATGGAGCTTGCACAAGTCATCCTCTACCGCTACTATTGCCACCGCCGGCGCCACCAATAACTCCAGCACTTCATTAGAATCTCAAAAGTAATAAAAAAAAATGAGAGCAGGGGTAGACATTGTTCATGGAGGTTCCACTTTCACTTCTAGGCCTCCCATAGAGCCTGCTACCCGCATCTCCTACAACTCCAAACAACAGCCTAACATCGCAGCAACCGACCGCAGCAACCCACCGCAGCAACCCAGCCACACCTTCCAACACACATCGCACCAGCTGCGATACACAACATCCACACCGCCACCTTCGCCCACCAACAACACCATAAATTTCACCAATTCGCCGCCTACAAACATCAATTCGCCACCAATTGCAACAATTTCGACATTGTAATTCCAGTAATTTGGCAAGGAGCATGTTTAATCTTCGACTTATTGAAAACCTAGAAGGTACGTACGCCGCTAACAAAGAACGATGACGCGGCACCCAGAAAGACAAGGGAAGGGGGAGAGGGGGAGGTTGGCCGGAAAGGGGAAGTTAGAGGAAGGGGATTACCGGAAGGGGATTTAGGCTGCTGGCAGGTCTTGCTAATTTTAGACCTTAGACAACAACAATGGAGGCTATGGAGTTAGCTTGTAGAGAGGAGAGAGATAGAACAGAGAGGAGAGAGAAGGAAGAGGAGAAAGATAAGGGAGGGGTTCATTAAAGTCACGTGCAAGGCACGAGGGTAGGGTCAACGCCGGAGTTCTGGGTCAACGCCGGAGTTCTGGGTCAATGCCGGAAAATAAACTCATGTGGCGTTTGGCAACTAAATTTTAAAATTGGGTGGTTCTAGACAACAAATTTTTTTTCGGGTGGTTTTTGACAAAAAAGTGTTTTAAACGGGTGGTTTCTGACAAAATTTCCTTTAGGGAATGAATAATTTTAATGGGAGTAGTAGATGGATGATAATGATAGTGCTTTGGGAGGATAAACTTCTCCTACTTGATATACGTGTAGGACATTTCTTTTTATGTATAATTGTATAGTACTATCTAGTATGTAGTACAACTTTTTAAAAATTTGATTAAGTTATGATAAAATGATATGTATATGGCATGATCATAGATTGAATAAGTAATTTAAAATTGTTTCAAAAAAAAATAATGTTATTTAAAATTTGATTAAGTTTATGATAAATTGATAAATTTTAAAAATGTAATATTAAATTTGATAAATTGATATTAGTAGTCTTATATTGCATAATCATAGATCGAGGATCAATGATCTTTACAAAATGATCATAACCTACGTAACGTTAAGTGTAATAAAACTTATGATCTAATGATATTAGTCAACCTTATATGTTATATGGCATGATCATAGTTGAATAAGTAATTTTAAATTTGATTAAGTTTATGATAAAATGATATTAGTAGTCTTATATTGCATAATTATAGATCGAGGTTCAATGATCTTTACAAAATGATCATACCCTACGTAACGGAAAGTTTAATAAAACTTATGATCTAATGATATTAGTCAACCTTAAACGTTATATGGCATGATCATAGTTTGAATAAGTAATTTTAAATTTGATTAAGTTTATGATAAAATGATATTAGTAGTCTTATATTGCATAATTATAGATCGAGTATCAATGATCTTTACAAAATGATCATAACCTACGTAACGTTAAGTTTAATAAAACTTATGATCTAATGATACTAGTTAACCTTATATGTTATATGGCATGATCATAGTTTGAATAAGTAACTTTAAATAAGTTTATGATAAAATGATATTAGTAGTCTTATATTGCATTATTATAGATCGAGGTTCAATGATCTTTACAAAATGATCAAAACCTACATAACGTTAAGTTTAATAAAACTTATGATCTAATGATACTAGTTAACCTTATATGTTATATGGCATGATCATAGTTTGAATAAGTAACTTTAAATAAGTTTATGATATAATGATATTAGTAGTCTTATATTGCATTATTATAGATTGAGGATCAATGATCTTTACAAAATGATCATAACCTACGTAACGTTTAGTTTAATAGTTATGATCTAGTGATATTAGTTAGCTTAGCTTAGTTTATGATGAATTATAATGATCATAGCCTATGTAACGGTTTAGGGTTTAGGGTTTGGGATTAGGTTTAGGGTTAGGGATTAGGGTTAGGGTTTAGGGTTTAGGATTTAGGGTGATTAGGATTATTTAGGTTTACAAAAGTTATCATAATCTATGTTGGAGTGAATATTATACAATTAATCTTAATAATTCGAGTGTTATATTAATTAAAAATTAGTTCTTTTTTTTTTAATTTTACAACGAACGTACACTTGAATGAGTAAAAATAAGAAGGATTTATTAAAAATTAATTTGAGCCTAAATATATAACAATATAACATTAAATGTACATTTGAGTGAAAATGAAGGATTTTGTTTTTTTTTTGTTTTTGGTTATATTTTTAATAATCCTTTAGAGTTCTATAATAGTTAAAAATAATTATTGAAGGTCGCAAAGAATTAACATTTTTTTCAAAGAAGAAAATATAATATAATATAATATAATGTTGTTTCTCTAATCATTTTAATGTATATATAACATTTTTTTTGCAAAGAATATATATATTTTTCTAACAAATATAATACGTAGTATGTATTTTTTTTTAGGAAAAGAAATTTAATATGTATATAAATTACTCTTAATCATTTTTAATTTATTTATAATTTTATCGGATTTAAATTTATGGTTGACCTATCAATATTTCAAAAGATCTTATATATATATATATATATATATATATATATATATATATATATATATATATATATATATATATATATATATATATATATATAACTAAATTTTTTGATGCTCATTGTTACAAATTTAAAGGTTCCCCCCCCCCTAATTTTGCAACATAGAAAGTATATTTATCATTAACATCCCTCTAATTTAAAGTTTTTCCCCCTAATTTTTTCCGCGAAATAGCAATGTAGTGTAATTTTTGTAAAAAAAAAAAATACTATGATTATTCTAATTTACGTAGTGGTAAAATATTTTGAAATGTTAGGATTTCTTTTGAAAAAAAATTGTCATTTATACCATGATTTTTAATTTATGTCGTACATACTTTGTATCTATTATATGTAGTACTAGATTTTGTAATGTTATGATTTCTCTAGTATAAAAAATTCTTATCATTTCTATTTTTTTTTTAAAGAAAAAATACACTATGATTTCTAATTTATGTAGTATATATTTTGTATTGTTTATGTCTAATATCAAATGTGTGGTAAAAAATTATACAATGTTATGATTTCTCTAGTAAAAAAAATAAATTAAAATGTTATCATTTCTAAATTTGAATTTTTTTTTTTTTTTGATGGAAGATATACATACGTTGTATCTAATCTTAATTACATTGTACAAGATTTTAATTATTATATTATCTTTTTTCTAAAACAAAAAATAAAATAATATGATATCAAATTTAGGTACTTTGTATCGACTGTAAAAAAAAAAAAATAGGTACTTTGTCTCGAATCCTAAGTCTTAAATGGTTTCAAAAAAGAAAAAAAATCTTAACTCTTAAATATGTAGCCAAGAATTAAATATGATGATTTCTAATTTAAATATCTAAGTTTTTTTTTTATTATTTTAAATGATAAATATATAACTATCTAATCTTAAATAGGTAGTACTAAATTCCTAGGAGTACTTTTTTTTTTGAGGAAAAGGAAACTAATAAACAAAATGACTTTTCAACTACACAATTTAAAAGATATGGAGTATGTACAGACTAGCATGTTGAAAATAAAAGGAAAATATTTGAGAATAAAAAGGAAAATATTAATAAAGAATTGAAGATTACACTTCATTAAATATAATTGTCAAAATTATAATATTATTAGATAGAATTGTAGGGTTCCCTCAAAAAAAAAAAAAGATAGAATTGTAGGGTTCTTCACACGTAGTAGAATTGTAGGAAAATGTGTTACTTTATTCTACTGTAACACCTAGTAACTAGTAAGGCATCTAGGGTAAAAAAAAAATATTATAAAATAAATGAAAATAATTAAATGGGCATTTACTGTTTTCCACTTTACCAAAGCTTTACAGCTGTCTTGGGCTTGGATAACTTACTGTACACAAAAAAATACAAATAAACACAAAAAAAAAGCTAAAATTTAATCTAAAAAAGATGCTTTCATCTTCTTCCTTTGTCCTTCATCTTCTTACTGTACAAAAACTGAAAAAAGACGCTTCATCTTCTTCTTCATCCTACACAAAAAAATACAAATAAACACAAAAAAAAAAATGGCAGCCCTTATGGAGGAATCCAGGTCCGACCCTTGGGAAAACTCCGCCTAATTATGTTTGTTCAAAATTAGGCGAGTCCACTTTCTCTCCCAGGAGTCCGACTCGTATTCTGTGTCCGCACCAGGGTCGCGTCGTGTCGACGCCGGTATGGCTGGGTGGTGGGCCGAGTCCGTGCAATGCAGAACGGATCAACCTTATCTTAATCAAACAGAATTTGACCGAACCGAAATCAACCCGACCCAAATTCATCCGACCCAAAATTCACCCAGTTAAACCCGTTTTTAACCCGATCCGAATTTATCCGAACCGAAGATGAACCGATCTGGAGTTAATCCGGCCCATATCCGACCCGTACTCGATAGACCATGACCTAAATTTGATCCGACCCGAATTTGACCCGATCCGACCCGAATTATAAGAATAATTTTGACCCGAACATATCCGATCCGAACAGACCCGACCCGAATAGACCCGACCCAAACTCCATCCGATTATCCGAATTGACATCTCTAATTCAGACAGCTCTGACATTATCCTTAAAAACTGAAATAATTGAATTTTCTAAATTTGTTTTCAAAACATGCAAATTATATAGAAAAATCAACTCAACTCCTTCAATTTCAACAAAAAAAAATACGCACTTAACAAACAATTGAACAAAGCTAATCAAAGAATAAAAAGCTGAAATTACCTGAGGCATTTGCCAAGAATCAGGAATATCAAGCCTAGAAGCAGCAAAAATCTGCAAATTAGAAATTAAATCAACATAAATGTAACATGATAATAAATAAATAAATAAAAGGGTAATGAAGAAGAGACCTTTTTAGAGGGGTTGATTAGACAAATACCGACATTTCTTCTGTAACCCTCGGGACGAGACTCCATTGAAGAGGAAGAAGAAGAAGAGCGAAGGGTGAGGAAGTTGTGAGTGAAAGAGAGAGAAATTGTATTGTAAGGTTGATGGGTTTGTGAAGAAGAAGAAAAGGATGTAAATGGTTTCTACAGAATCTGAAATTGATGATGATGATGATACCGAGTGTTGATGGAGATGAATCGGAGCAAAGCCATTCCACGCTATGGTATTAGCCCATGGGAGTATAGTACTTGTTCAAGTATTGTTTATTAGGGGCAAAAATGGCATAATTTGAGATTATAAAAAAAGTAAAAATGCTAACATCATTTAAATATAATCTATAATCTATAATAATATACGAAATATTAAAAAGCATTCCTAAAAACAATTTATTGTTTAATCATCTAGGCTAATTGTCAATTATGCTTTAACCTTACACAATAAATAATATTATACTACAAAGTATTGAAGGCACATACTACATACAGGGCCTGTGTTGGTAATTAGCTAGTAGCTGAGTATTGAATGCACATACTACATATAGGGCATGTGTTGGTAATTAGCTGGTAGCTGATTGATATAACTGATTGTATTAGCTTGTTTGACTAACTGGTTATATTAGCTGTTTTGACTAGCTAATTGTGTAAAAATGTTTGGTAAATAGTTGTTAATTGTTAGCTGTTTTAGTGTATTTAAGAGATAAAAAGCTAATTGTACAATAAGCTAATTTTAAAAAGCTCTTATAAAGAGCTTTTTCTAAAAAGAGCTTTTTTAGCCCAAAAAGCTCTTTTAATAAGCTTACCAAACACCCAAATTAGCTTTTTTAATTGGTCAAACATCTAATTAGACAAAATAAGCTAAAAGCTCTTTAAAAACCTCTTTACCAAACACGCCCATAAACCACTAGATGCACTTAAAAATTAGCAGTTGCACAACTATAAAAATAGTAACCCGAGCTACTCACTAGTTCAATTTTAATAAGGTTTGTGGCATTATTTTTTGTTTTCAACTTTCAGTTTTTTTTTTTTTTTTTTTTTAAATAAAAAACAAAAACAGGACACAAGAAAAAGGTGTTTCAACTTTTTTGTTGTCAGTTTTCAAAATCTATTAACTATTACTAAAACAGAGTATGATGACGTTACCTCTGCCTACATGTCGCTTTTTTAATATAAAAAATTCCCGCCTAAATACAAGGATGATGTCATTTTTTTTTTTTTTTTTTTGTGTGGAGCTAACATATTTAACAATTTTGAAATTTAAATGTTGGAAGATTCCACATTACAACTAAAATTTATCAATTTATCTTAAGAATTTTAAATGTAATACTAATAATTTACCTCCTACTTTTTTTTTAGGTCAAATGACCTCCTACATTGAAATATATATTAGGTGACGTTGAACCGATACTATTTCATAATTTTGATGAAAATCTAAAATTTAAAAATTACTCTCTTTTTTTTTTTTTTTTTTTTTTTTTGTACAAGGTGCACAATTTTTATATAAGTTTTATATAAACCGTGCATCACACGGGTTCTAATCTAGTTATCATGATTTTAATAAGTTTGACTAATTTTTGTTTCATTATATCACATATATCATATAAGTTTGAAAAACAAAAAACAACAGCGATGCGTGCCAAACGAACACGGTAACTGTAGGTGTTGTTCGAAGCGCGCCTACGTTAAGCATGTGTGAACATGCTTGTCACTCATAGGAAGTGAGAATTGACATATATGATTAGTGACAACGATTAGGAACAAATAAAGTAGGGAGCCGCCAACAAGTTTTTAAGAAACTTGTAAACCATTCACGGATCATAAAAGGCAATCACGATAAGGGACAACGATAGACAACAATGATTGACCCGTGAAGGTTACACCCCATTCATAATCCATGAGATTACTAACTCCATATGGTTCGGAACCACGAAAGGAGGATCCGAGATGATGGTACGAAGTGAGTCATGGAGACACATTCATCCGTATTGGCATCTACTCGATTCTTATTATGAAAAGTATTTTCTGCGATCTCAAAGGCATACAAACAAAATATTCAATTTGCTTCAAACTATTCTAATGTTAAATTGGTTGAATATTAATGCAACATATAATTCTAAAATATTGTGATCACTTGATTAAACAACAAGATTAAAAGGAACCTAAACCAGTTGTCCAAATTATTTTATTAGGCGTTATATTCAATTACATATCCCCTTTAAACATGTAATATGGTGATCATAAAAATATAATAGAATAAACACCAACATTGGAAGCAATTTAACAATAATATCATTAGTCAAATCAAATTAATAATAACCCTAATCATGATACTAGCAATATAAAATAGCAATATAAAATAAAATAATCAATTAAATTAACTAATTACTCACGTTGCGCGTGCTCCTTTAAATTGCTACATCATGAATAAATTGTTAGTAACTTCAATAAATATATAATTCAAATTGAAACAATTAAATTAAATTAAAAGTAGAGTATATTTGGTCCAAACCCTCAGTCAATTCTACCTTTCACGCCTTGGTTTAAGTATAAAACTTCGGGTGTTGTATGGATTCATTGGAGTTCTTAGGGGATGTATGATGAGAGAATAGGGAAGGATAGTATTAGGCTAAAGAGGGAAAAGAATGATTTTGGTGTACTTGAGAGGAAGAGAGGGTGATTTGGTGCCTCGAAACTGATGAAATCAAGTTCGTATTTATAGAGAAAATGCGTAGGGTGAAGTACAAAACCCTAGAAGTCAAAAGGCGCCACCAAAAATCCCTAATTGAACGCCGCGTCACGGTGTGTGTGATGTGACACGATGCTGGACAGCGTGACACGGTGCACAACACCGTCACGCGGTGTGCATACCGTGGCGCGGTATTTTCCTGTTTTCACGCGTTTTAAAATTATGATAACTTTTGATGCGTAACTTGGAATAAGGCATATAATATATCTTTGGATAGCTTATCAATTCTGCTTTCCAACCCAGTTAGAATCGAGTCAAAATCTTTTGTAAATTTTATGATATGGTAGTTTTGGGTCGAGTTTAGTGTTTTGTATATCTTCTTCATTTTAAATCGGAATTGGGATTTTGATATATTGTTGGAAAGCTTATTGAAAGGCCTATCAAACCAAATAATATTTGCATAAAAATTATAAGCCCACAAAATCAGTTAATCTCGGTTTTGTGATATGGACACGAAAAGTGGAAAGTAAGTTATAGTTTAGCAAAATAGGCTAGGAATTGGGTTGTTTTATGAAATGCATAGGGATTGAATATGGATCTAAGCACTCCTAGATTAAATACTGAACCCGACTAATAATGACGGTGAAAGGTTGTTCATCATCGGGTTTGATTTTGGGGAGACATTTTTAATTAGGTGTCTACAATAATGATTTTGTTTTGGCCTTTTGGGGTTTTTAAGATGTCCTGCAGGAAAATTAAAACATTGAATATACCCCATCTGATTCTCTGTACCTGCAAAATAACAAAAGCTCCAGTTTTTTGGAGTTTCACCTTAGACGGTCACATTAGTACCGGAAAGAGGATTATAATAATTGGAGAGTAAAAGATTGGAGTAAATTCCTTTGGTTTTCGAGTGAATGTAATAAATGTGTATTAAATGTCCACTATTGTTCATTTACGAACAATATTTATAGTGCGAGGGAGTACGTGCCTCTTAGGTTATTAAACCTAGATAAATGGGGTGCGTCGTTTTATGGCTCCTCGAAAATTAGGCCTAAAAGTCGTTTTATCCTTGTGTTGATTGGTGCCACATGTCATGTCCTAGGTGGCACTTTTGAGCGTTGGCATAGGGGACACGTGTCACCAAATTACTTGTCCACGTGTCTAGCTTAGGGTAGTTTTATCGAGGAGTTTTAAAGGGAATATTGTTATGTATCTATTGGTACATCACAGAGCATAATGGTAACTTAGTACAACAGAAAGATGATGGGACCACATGTTATACAGTTTAATTTTCAGGTTTTAATATTTGTACCATTATAATCATTTTAGTACCATTACAGCTAATTATTACACCATTACACTCTAATGGCATGATTTTACAACATAATGGTACACACATTAGCTTCAAAAGTATAACATTATAACAATATTTAGTACAATTTTAAACCATTTACATTATATAGTACTAACAATGATACGCCAATGTTTATTTTTAAAATATTTACAGATTGTCATGTTATGTACCAACAAATACATAACATTACTCCATTATTACTTCCTCAATTTTACCCTAAACATTTATCCCTCACGTGAGGTGACGTGGTCGTCCACGTAGGCGCCTGTGACATCTTTCTGACACGTGGTTAGGGGTCATTTATTTTAACTGTTCATCTCCCATGTTTTTTTTTCTCTATTTTGCCCCTTGTTTTACCTTCTATAAATAGAGGTTTTACCCCCTTATTTTTTTACGCTTCCAAAAAATTCTTAGAGAGAGAAAAGAGCGCTTCTTTAGTGAGAGAATTTCTTGATGTTGCATGTGTTCAAGCCGCTTGTTTATAGCCGTCCCACAGCTTCAATACATCAACCTTTTCTTACTTTTTTTAGAGGTAATCGTCTCTCTCCTCTTCTCACTCTTTACTTTATAGTTATGTTGATCTTTGCCATTTGCATTTGCTTTCATTTTCAAATGGTTTCACAAACACACACGTCATGGACTAAGATAACAATCATCCGGCCTCTAGGTACGGCGGAGTCTAGAACTAGGAGTGTCATTTCACCTTTTGTGGATCCCCCTTTTCATTCTTAGACCCCTACTGTCTATGTCTCTATGTAGGAAACTATGGCCAGAACTAGGTGAACCACCCAACGGTCTTCCTTGGAGGAAGATGGCACCAATGACTTGTTGGTTGACAAAGCAACTGGCTAACCTGCTAGTTGGGTTAGTACTCTCGGCTCTTCTATTTCAGAAAAGTCTAATGAAAGTAAGTCTGACTCCGAAGACAGCACGTCTCAGGTAGTGATAAAGGTAGAGGGCCCTGAGTCAACGAACTCAAGGTTTGATCAAGCGCTTGAGGAGGCAAAGGGTTAGGAGGTTGAAGAGGAAAGAGGCGAAAAGGCCTCCATATCCGGCAAAATAAGCCCCTAAAGTACACGTACATGGTGTCAGCAAAAGACTTTACTTCAATGGGTAGGGTAATTGAAGCCTATAGGGTAAAGAAAGCCTACATACATACGTCATAGGAGAAGGATTTCAAATCTTATCTGATCAGAATTTCTTGTTTGCTTACTTTACATAATCTGTTTATTAGTGTGATCATTCTCAGATCCTTCCTAGGACCTTTTCGTGTTTGGACAACAAGTCGTGCTATTCTGATTAGGTAACATTTTTTTCGGTTTTTTCACCACATACCCTTGAGTTTTTGTTTATTCACCATATACCCACGAAATTTTTCAAATTCACCATATACCCCTAAGTTGTTAAAAAAATTCACAATATACCCCTAATGAAAATAAGATGAGTGGGATTTGGTTAATTATACCTCGAAACCACCTTAGATCTCTCCCCCTCATCCCCAAAATCAATTCTCTCCTTCTTCCAGCCCCCGAAATCACTCCAAATCTCCATAACCATACTCGTATGATTGCTTTTGAGGATGAAAAAAGGAAATTTAGGTTGTTTTTGTGGTGGAAAAAAGGAATGTGGGTGGTTTTGGGGGTAGGGGAATGTATTTAGGATGGTTTCAGTTCATAATTAACTTTAATGATTAACAAAATTAACAATCATTAGTCATCAAGGGTATATGGTGTATATTTGTGAAAACTTGGGAGTATATGATGAATTTAAAAAAGTTTAGGGGTATATGGTGAATCAACAAAAAAATTAGGAGCATATGATGAAAAATCCGTTTTTTTTTGTTTGACCCCACTTTATATCATTATTTCAACCTAAATTTACATTAATATATAATTTGTTATATGTTGTCTATCCAAATTAACTTATGCATGCACGCCAATCACTACGCCATTACTTGTCTATAAAAGATTAAATCTTTTTTAAGAAAACTAGTTGTGGCCCCGCGCGATACGCGCGCGGTCCCTCAATGGTGGTGATAATTGTCCGTAAATTATGTATACGATGGGATTGTTACATGTTAATTTTGTTTGCGAAGTGTATAAGTTTTGTATGCATTTAAATTGATACAGCCAATGTAATAGGGAAACATAAATTTAGAAAAACAAAGGGCCTTCTTCAAGCTATGCCTCGCTCAATTATTGTTTGCGAAGTGTTTAAATTTTATATGCATTTAAATTATTATGATTAAAGGTATTTTTAATTTACAATTTCTGCTAGATTTTCGGTAATGAAGCTCTCAAGTCTTTTAATCTTGTCTTGTTAGTTGGAACTTAGAATGCTAGCCATCATAATGTGTTGTGTCATTCAAAATAACAATCCATTTAAAATCTTAGGTCTAATAACACCCACTGATTTCATAAAAGTCATCATATTAGAAAGAAGTAACCTAAAACATCATATTAGAAAAAGGTAACCTAAAGCATGGTAAGTTTGATTTCTTAGTAATGCAAGATGGCTATTAATATGATGATAGTATGATTTGATGATTGCTACGAATTATGGAGTTAGGTGATGTTATTCAATTATGCTTAACTCTTCTTATGCTTGTTTAGGATCCACAACATGTGCTCATTTTAGTGCAATATTACACGTCAAATACTAATGAAAGAGGTCATTTCCCAAACATTTGTAGGTAGGATACTGAGAATCTCTTTAAAGAGGTAAATGTGTAACAACTTGTTACTGTAGCTGTACTTCTTAACAACTATAAATGTTTGGAAAATGATTTTAGACTTATTAGAGAATTCAAGTACTTTGTATGATTCTTAGTAACAGTTATGTGTACGAATTAGAAACTAAAAAGGTAGGATACTGAGGAATCTCTTTAAACAATCTATAAATGTTTGGGAAATAATTTTAGCACTCAAGCGTCTTTGGTCTATAATAATCCCCAGTTCATGATATATGTTTATTATGATTTAATTAATCAGTTTATAATAATTATAAGTTGTATATATTCACTTAATATTTATCTTTAAGGTTGTATTCAAACAAACATAAATAAGTTCTCTTTGTGTTGTTTTAGGAAAGAGCTCTTAGGGCTTTGTACAGTTAAGTAAGTTAAATTTTAATTTAATTGGTTGATTAAATATGTATTTATAAGAAAACTAATGTGTACATGTAAACATGTAATGCATGATAATGCGTTTTCCTTCTCCTACAGCTACTCAGTTGTCTTCTAGAGTTTTCCAAATTTTAAATAGCCTTTTAAAGCTTGATACCTACCTTCCCCTTACTTCTATTTTTTCTCGCTTTGCATAGTTCACAAATATTTGAATGCTTGTTAGCTTAAGAATTTCATTTTGTATGAAACAAACCACTATCTCTTTCCATCCTTCATTCTCTCCCTCCTTTCTTGTCTAATAATGATTTAGAAAAATTTACAAAGTTAATCCTTACTTGCCACCCCTATTCTCATTACCCGTCTCACTATTTTCAATCTTCCTTTGTGTTCTAAAACTTAACTTCTATAGTTTTACAAAATTTAGAATTGTTTCAAAAAGTACTACTTCATTTACCTAATTATTTATTATATACTAATGGTGGTCCTCTAAAGAGCTCTTAATCTCTTTCTACTTCCTCAAAGCCCCTCATGTTTTTTTTCCCTTCGTTTCACATTCATAATTTCTCTCCATCTTTTTCTTCCATAGCCTCTAAATCTCTTTCACAATTATATACTAAGAATGGTCTCTTGAAATGCTTCTCCTCTTCCTTCCTCTGTTTCTCTAAATCCTCTCTTTTCCTTTTATCTCCTCCGTTGCCTTGTCTCCCTGCTCCCTATGTCTTTTAATAGCTTTGAAAATTATAAGTCGCACTTTATCCTCTCTCACTTAATCCTTCCTTTATTGGCTAAAACTCTTTCTCTCATTCTTTTTCTTTATTTCCTAATCCTTCTTGTCCCCATTTCATCCTATATAAGGCTTTAAATATTGTAAGTTGCACTTGCTCCCTATTCCCCTTGCCCCCCCTTCCTCTCTCTTGCCGACTCCTCTATCTCTCCTAGCTTTTCTACCTCCCTCTTTGTTCAAGTCTCCCCATCTCTCTTTTTCTCTTGGTTCTTCTCTCTCCTTCCCCCGAGCCTTTTCTTTCTTTATCACTATATCATACACTCTTTATCCTTTTCTCTCAATCCCCCTCTCCCTTAAATGCTCATTTTATTTCTCTTCTAACCCTCTTGTATTTATCTTGGCCCTATTTCTCTTTCTCCTTCTCTCTATCTCATCCTTTATCCTTTTTTTAACCCCTATTTCAATCTCTCTCTTTTAACCCGACTCCTCTCTCCCATTTATTCTCATTCTTTCTCCCCCGGCCTCTCTCTTTCTTTTCCTGGCATATCCCCTTTCTCAGCTCTTTTAAACTACTCTTTCTGTCTTTTGACCTCCCCCCCCCTCTCTCTCTCGGCCCCTCTCTTACTCTTCTAACACTTATCTTTCCTAGTTCCCTATTTCTCTCCTTGATGCATCTCTCTCTCTTCTAACCCCTGTTACTTTGCTTCAGCTCCCTCTCCCTTTCTTTCCTTTTTTTCTCTCCTTATCCCCTTATTTCTTCATTTCTCTCTCTCTTTCTTTCCTTCTCTCACTATGGTTTTACAAATCAGATGACTTATCCTTGTTCCATCTTCTAAAAGGTTTTGAAAATATAAAAGGCTTTGAAACTTCCTAATCCCTCTTGTCCTTGTTCCATCCTCTAAAAATCTTTGAAAATTATAGGCTGCTTCCCTCTACACTTAGCCCTCCTCCCTCCCTCTTTTTCTTTCTCCCCCCTTGCCCCTTTACCTTCCCTTCTTTCTTTCTCCATCGACCCATCTAGCTCTTTATCACTCTATCTCTCTATCTTTTTTGGTCGCATGCACTTTTTCTTTATTGCTCTATATCTTTCTCTTTTGACCCTTATCTCTCTCTCTCCCTCTCTCTCTCTCTCACACACACACACACGTAGGCTTGTTTCCCTCTATATCTCATTCACCTTTTATCTTAGCCCCTGTTACTTTCACTATTTCTATTCTCTCGGCTTCTCTTATCTAGTCCTTTTTTCTCTCATTCTCTTTCTCTCGGCCTCTTTTTCTTTATCTCTCTAGAACCCTCTCCTATCCTGGCATGCCCTCTCCCCTCTCTCTTCTGGTTTGCTCTAGCTTTATCACTCTCTCGACCCCCATTATCCCATTAGCCTCTTTATCTTTCCTAGCCTTTTTCTTTCTCCCGCCTCCTCCTCCATATCAGTTGATTGGGAAGGGAAGTGTAGAAGGATTACTAAATAATACTTGTATTGTTATGATTAAAACAAATATTTCATCAAACAACTATATGTCTAAGTCACTCTTAATAATATTTTCTTGTGATATGGTTGATAGCATTATTAAATCAAGAGTATATTCTTGTTATATCATCTTGTACTTATATTCTCAATTTATTAACATATAACAAAAGATATTATTTTTAACATATAGATAAAATCGAAGTCACTTAAAATTTTATGAATTTATAGATTAATAAGAAACAAGCTCATTAATCCATACAAGATCAAAGATGAGCCATGGTAATCATAATGCATGTGTACATGAGACATAAATCTAATAATGTGTTTAAAACTCACTCATAATTATTTTGATCATTTTCCACTGTCTTTTCTGGTTTTGTATAGTTTATAAATTATTTAATTGTCTATTTGCATGTGACATTGTTTTCTTAGTGTGTTGGAATAGATTTTTCTCTCCATATCTTTCTCTTTTCTCCCTGCCCCTTTCTCTCTTTCTTTCCCGTCCTACACTCTCTTTCTCTTTCTCAGCCACTTTATATCTCTATCTCTCCCGACATGCTCTATCCTTTCTTGATTTGTACTCTATGTCTTTCTCCTACCCCCTCTATTTCTTTATCTTCTGCCCCCTTTATTTCTCTCTCTTAACCCACCTCTCTCTCTTTCTCTTGGCCTTCTCTTTCATGGCTTCCTCTCTCTCCCGACCATTATTTTTCTCTTTCTCTCTTTCAATATATATATATATATATATATATATATATATATATATATATCTCCTAGCCTTGTCCCCCCTGCTCCCCCATGTTTTCTTCCTTTCCGATAGTAAACATTTTTTAGTTAGATAATTACACCCTCAGGCTCATGGTTTGGGCCCTAAGCGATTGATGGGGTGAACAACCTGTTTTCACATACGACATATTTTATCCCAGTCATTATGGACTTATTTTCCCAACCGACATAGGTATCTTAGCCATGCTTCATTATTAGAAAAACGGGCACCATGGAATGGCATACGATGTTAGCCAAAAGATTATTGCATATGCTTCATTATTTGTCACTTCTCCTTGTTAATCCTTAGGGACAGAGGAGGATAGGTTAGTCAAAAGATGTTTTTAATGGATTTAAAAATTATAGGTCGCACTTGCTCTCCTTTTACTTAATCCTTCATTTATTGGCCCAAACTCTTTCCCTCATTTTCTTTCTTTCTTTCTTTCTTTCTTTCCTGTTCCTTCTTGTCCCCGTACCACCTTTTAAAAAGCTTTGAAAATTATTTGTTTCACCTTTTTCCATCTTCATTTACATTTTAATACTTAACTTATATGGTTTTACAAAATTATTTAATATCCTTTTGAAAAGTATTGTTTGCCTATTCCTTGATTACATACTAAAGATGATCCTCTAAAGAGCTTTTCATCCTTTTATCCTTCCTTCAAACCCGTCGTTATTTTACCTTCTTTGTTTCATATTCCTATTTTTTTTCTCTATTTTCCTCTTCCATAGCTTCTAAGTCTCTTCCAAAACTAACGCTCAAAATGGTCTCTTAAATTGTTTCTCACTTCTTCCTTCCTCAGTTGCCCAAAATCCTCTCTCTCTTTCTCTCCCCCCTTAGAAAATTATAGGTCAAACTTGTTCCTATATCACCCATTCATTCCTTTAACTATTAGCCCATGGCCCCATACTCTTTCTCTTAGTCTCTTTCTTTTTTTTTAACCCTTCTTGTCCCTATTCCATCCTTTAAAAGACTTTAAAAGTTATAGGTTACACTTGCTTCCTTTCGTGCAGCCCCTCTCTCCTCTCTCTCAGTCACCTCTCTATTTTTCTCAGTTTCTCTCTATTTGCCTCTTTCTTCTAGCCTCTCTATCTCTTCTCTCCTGGAACTTCTCTCTCTTTCTCTTTCTCTTTCTCTCAGCCCTTCTTTCCCATAATTGCTCTATTTCTTTCTCTTTCGACCCTTATCGCTCTCTTAAGGCCCTCTTTCTTAATCCCTCTTTATTTCACTCGCTTTTTCTCCTAACTCTCTTCTTTCAACTCCTCACTCCCGGGCCCTTTTTCTCACTCTCAATCTCTCTCCCTACCCCTCTTTCTTTCTCTCTCTCTCCCAACCCCTTTTCTTTCTCTTTCTGCAATCTCTTCTTCTCTCTCGGTGTCCCCCATCCTCTCTTCTCCTCTCCTAACCTGCCCTCTATTCCTTGGCCCATTTCTGTCTCCTAACCCTTTTTCTTTCTCTCTCTCTTAACCCCCTCTCTCTAACTTGGCTTCTTCTTTCTCGACGCATCCTTTTATCCCTGATCTTCTCTCGCTCTCTCCCATGTCTCTCCTTCTCCTTCCCCTCTCTCTCTCTCTCTCTCTCTCTCTCTCTCACTCACTCTCTCTCTCTCTCTCACACAATTCTACCTTAAGGTTGAATTTTTTGTTTAAAATATATAATTAATCAATTTAACTTTCTATACAAAATATCATATTAATATTGAATTCTGAGCACATAAAATTGGCTATTAACTGACTATAAAGCTCCTTCGCACTACTACAAAAAAAGAAATAAAGAACGGTTTATATAGTCCTTATAGAACACATTAGATACGTTCGTCAAGTAAACGATGTATAAAGTTTATAAAACGGGTTAAAAGCATTTTCTAAGCCCAATCATAAAGAATGATCGTTAGGAACAACCGTTATCTTTTCCCCTCCATAGAAGGAATATGCAGCGTATACCCTACTTAACCGTTCTATATTGATATAGCAAAGAAAACACTTATTGAAGCCAACCTTTCTTTGTTATTCCTTTTTTCTAAAAAAATTAAAAAATAAACTATTCTGCTGCCCCTCGTCGTTATTTATGGCCAATCATACTTTGAAAACATAAATCAATCTAAATTTTGTATCCAAATAAAAATACAGAATAACCAAAATCCGTGTAAAAAAATTATAAATTGTTTTTATCATACATACAATTGACAAATTGAAACTTAAAAAACAAAAATTGATATACAATAACTAACATGGTAGAAATAATCAGATGCTCCTATATCAATTAACTCTACTACTCCAGTTTGAAATTTGAACACCCAACTTCGATTCAATTCTATTTCGTATCTTTAAATCAATCCCCGCTGTGTAGAAGAGCTTTTTCCTTCCTTTTTTTTATTTTTATATTTTTTTTATTTTTTGAAAAGGGGAATATAGAAGAGCTTTGTTGTGTACCAATCACTAATCCATTTCGCAATTGGGATATTCACTTGGTGTTGAGTATTGATCCCCAGACTGCTTCCCCTGATAAAATGAATTTTAGAAAGCACATTTTAAGCTCTTGACTATTTCCTTTTGTAACTTAAATTCACGCAAAATCAATCAAACAACCAAAAATCAGTTCAAATTATCCCCAAAAAATTAAATAGACCTAAACATGAATAGAGGCACAATGCCAACAATCAAATTTGAAAAGAAAACTGAATTTAGAAAAAATAAAAAACAAAATAAATAAATTAAATTAATTTGGGAAATTATTCCGTGTATCCCTAAGGTTTTAAAAAATGCACTGTGTACTCTTGAAAACTTTCAAATGTACCATGTACTCCTGAGGTATGTAAAAAAAAAAAAAAAAAAAAAAAAAAAAAAAAAAAAAAACCCTAATCCTCTAACAAATGCACATATTATTGACTTATCAAAATAAAATCATGTCAACACACTAACTTACTTTTAATAAAAAAGAATTCTGAGTGCCTTCATCCTGAATTTTCTAACTTAAATATAAAACAAAACAAACCTACTTCCAGTTTCTCTCTCTCTCTAGATTCAAAAGTCGATTCTCTCTCTCCGTCATCTTGAATTATGAGTTTCTTCATCCTGAATTTCCTCTTGCAAATTCTGCATGCTTCGTAAAAAAAGACTGAAATTATTTGTACTTAAAAAAATTCTACATTACTGAAATGTGAAAATAGCTGAAATTAGTAAAAACAGAAATTGGTATAAAAATTTTTTAAAAAAATAAATTAAAATTGCTGCATTAGAAAAACTAAAAATCCAAAAAGGTGCATGATTAATTGAATTTTCGTATGCCTTGAGAGCAAAGTCAACTCAAATTTTACCAGAATCCAAGTTATCAAAGCAAAAAAATACAGTACACCATAACACATCTAAAATCAGATGGTTAAGGCCTTAAAAAGTATAATACATGTTACCAAATATATGAATCTCTTTCTCTCTAAATGATCCTATCTGATTGTAGGTTGTAGGACAAGCCTAAGGATTTCAGAGCAAAACCAGAACAAACCACAACAATGGGAGCAAATATGACTCCAAATATGAGTGGGATGTAAGCATCCAAGGAAGACCCTTTGACCATATGGGAAGGCAAACACATACTCTTTCCAGGAAAATCAAGAGGGATCTTCACACAACCATGAACCTCGTATCCACTGGATTGACATAAAAAAGCAAGCTCAGGAAGAACACAGCCACCACTGCCACCATGACCAACACACCCGTCCACATCCCTGCACGGTAGAGCATTCGACTTTAAGTTGCTAATCGATGATAAAATGAGCTCAAGGCTAATAAGAGTAATATCTTCATTGATAATAGCAAATGTAAGATGAATTCAAGGATTCTACTTATCAGTTTGTCAAAGGGCAAAACGAGAAAATCATTAAAATCATTAATCAATAAAGAAGAGGGCACACCATTACATTTTTAACATTGACTATTTCTGTTTAGTAATGGTAATAGATAACCTCACCTCAAGCAATATAGGCCATTAATTATATGTCAAAATAAAGAGATTAAGATAGAGATATTGAAAGATTCAATTGTCTGGTAATTACCCAAATACTATGTCAAAATTGGTCAATCAATAGCCACATGATTAATACTTGCATAGCAGAGTCGACCCTCCCCTCTTTCATTTTCTCTCATTATCATATGACAAAGTAGCAAACAAGCATGGGTCTTAAAGAAGCTTTCAAAGGGGTAAGACAACCAT
This sequence comes from Chenopodium album, assembly GCF_948465745.1. NCBI lineage: Eukaryota > Viridiplantae > Streptophyta > Magnoliopsida > Caryophyllales > Amaranthaceae > Chenopodium > Chenopodium album. The sequence goes on along the minus strand of NC_137846.1, from coordinate 21,704,110 downwards.
TTCAATTAGAAAAATGGCCATAGCATTGTTTATAATAATATATACTACTACATAAATAGTCTCTAGTATATTTCCAGCCTAAACAAAACAAAGCTGCCTATTATTTGTTCCAGCAAAAAATGAAAGACAAAATGTGTATGCATATTAAATTTCATCGGGGAAAAGATAATGGAAATTAATGGAGGTGCAAAAGTTAACTATCACAAGAAACATATTTAATATATATATTCTTAACTTTAATATATCATCAAAAGGTTGTAAATCTAATCTGCAAAGTCTCTTAATATTATAGGATGACATTAATTTCAACTCATTCAATAATCCTTTTCTAAAATTTAGAAACAATAGTGTAAAGTGCAACAAGTATATACACAAGGTCATGCTTCTCTAATTGAAAAGAACGTAAACCCCCCCCCCCCCCCCCCCCCCCCCCCTCTTTCGTTTGAAACTTAAGAAGGGTTCCCATTATTAGTACATCTTCCACAAATATTGACCATATGAAGTATTAAGATGTAATTAAATATATACATGAAGGCTTTATGAAATTTCTCCCTTTGTTAGTCAAATTGTAATTCTCTCTTATTCTAAGCTAGCCAACATCCAACTGTGTAGAAGTATTGGGGGGAAAAGGTATATGAAACTCAAATAATTGACTCATATGAGTAACAATGATCATCAATTGCGTGAGATAAAGACACCAAAACCTGAGTTGGTGAATAAAATGGACCAAATGTTATAGCAAGTAAGATGATGGTGCAACAAACTTTATGGTAGACTCCTTTCGTAAATCAACCTGCACATGAAAGATGATTAGAATAAACATTTAGGGAGTAAATGCAAGAAAAGAAACCAATCATTTATTTTATGTGAAAATTAACACATTATAAAATCAAGGGATTCAAATGGAAAAAAATAAATTAGGATTTTATCTCACAGTGTTGTGTTGTATCAACGAGCATACTTGGTATTTCTCCATTTGGCAAAACGGCCAAAACCCAGGGATGTGACTGGTATAAGGATGTTGTACCCGGACCATATCCCCAAGCATCTGTATTCTAGGTAAAGACCTAATGTAGAAAGAATAAGTGAAGACCCATGTATAAAAACAAGTGATTCACATAAGATAGAATGCCAGGATTGAAACTTTATTCTTTTTCATATCCTCTCAAGCTGTCCATTGACTTCTCCGGCTCCATATAAAGATGTGCCAACAGGGAGCTGCAATGACAGAAATAAATTTGAAAACAACCCGTTGAAAAAGTGAAATATAAGAGCATATATAATTCAAACAAACAAAGAATACCAAAGTGAAGTCATAAATCACCTTGTAGAGAATAGAGAGGGGGTGTAGTAGAAATTTCAAAACTTTAGGTGGAAGAATTAGCATATATTCATCAAAATTTAAGTTCATTAATTTCAAGTTATGATTACACCAATAGAGAGAAGAGAAGGCATGACAAATTACAATATCTTCAATTCTTTAAGGTCATCTACATGGTTTCACTTTTGGGTTAAGATAAAATATGCCAATTATTCAAATTGAACAGGAAAAAAAAAACATGTCCCAGACTGCAGGCATGAAAATAGTGAGAACAAGATTTATTCTGAAGCTGAACAACTTGTTGCCTTAGAGTGCACTCAAATGTAGGTATATAGAAAGGAAGGTTTTCACTCATCACAAATGACAAGCTAGGAGATGCTGAATTTCTATTATCAGATAAGCAGTCAAATCGGAAGACACATTCTTCTAATGTTGTAGATTCATAAATCGTAGTCCGTGAACAGATATCACCTCTCATTCTTTTCCCGTTGATTCCCCTCCATGTTACAAGCAAGCTTATAACATTTGATTTTCTTGATCCTGCAATAAAAAACAAAAAATTTTGGGCCATGTTTGGTAAACAGCTTATTGGGGATAAATTAGCTTATTTGACTAAATTTAGCTGATTGACTAGTCAAATAAGCTAATTCTGGTGTTTGGTGGTAAGCTTATTGAAAAAGCTTATTTGCCTCAATAAGCTAATCTACAAAACGTTGGTGATAGCAGCGTTTTTGAAAAGATGATTTGGTTGGTTGTGTTTAATGACAAACTTACCCTCTTATTTATACTAAGCACCCAAACAAATCATTTCACTTTAATTTCTTTCACTTCCCACTACTACTCCTGCACTCCCACTCCATAGTAGATCTCTAGGTAAGCTTTCTCAATTATCTTTGCCATAATTTTCTTTCCTTTTTTTTTAATTTTTTTTTCTAAGTTTTTTTTATAATTGTACATGTGTTAATTATTTTTTTGTAAAAAAATTATTTGTTTACAAATAAATCCAAATATTAGCAATCCTTATTTCCTCTAAATAATTTCCATCTTGACTAAAATTTTCCAATTCCTTATCACCCATAAATCTGTAAAAAATTTCCAATCTTTTTTTTTTTTTTTGTTAGATAAATCGGGTATTGAAGACTCATTCGCAAATATAGCTCCAACAACCACCTTATAAATTGGACTACAAGTCTACAACATTTGTTCATATAATAAAATGATCTCACAACTTCCTTAATAAAATTATACATTGAATTATATATTTATATGTATACATAACATGTAAATTTGTTCAATATTTATCTTTTATGCAATAACTAATCCTTCAAAATTAAATATGCCAATGTCCTTATTGGTCATTTTGCATACTCAAACAGCTTTAAAAAATCAGCTATTTACCAAACACTTTTATACAATCAGCTAATGTAATAAGTTAGTCAAATCAGTTAATAATATCAGCTAGTCAAAATCAACTAATGCAATCAGCTTCAGCTTTCAGCTTTCAGCTTTCAGCTTTCCCCCAAACATAGCCTTGATATTGTCAATATAAGCATCTCTTACAAATCTCTACCTTGCAGTACAACCTTTCAATTACGGAGTAACTAATTATGAAGAATTAACTCAGAAGTAGAAAAAAGGGAGCCAAATACATCAACACTTCCTAATGTTTTACACTTTAGCACTTCATTTTCAATTCAAGTGCTAGCTAAGCTGACACTTTGCTATGACCCTTGTATCAAAAATGGATTGAGAAGGGTGATAATTTAGTTACCATAGGTTAAAAAGCATAACAAAAAGCCAGGAAAGGTGGTAATGGCTAGCTACTCGTAGCAACCTTAGGAATAAAAACAGTATGTACAAAAAAAAATTTGACTCCATTTCCACCACACAAGCACACAATACACTATACCAAACATGCTCTTAAATGAATCAATCATTGAGAAACGATCGGAAACACACACCAATCCCTGATCATCACACTTTCTTTGATTGTGTGTAAAAGCTCCTTGATAAACATTCACATTCACAATGTTACTTTGTAGGTAATGTATATTACATGATTTTTTATTTTAAATACATGTAGTACTATAGAATTCAAACATCTTTACCTCCAAAAAAATGAAAATAAATAAACAATCAAAGTAACAATGTTGCGTAAAACCATCATCATAGATTATTTTGATAAATAATATAATAAAAAAGACGATAAATTACTAAAATCCAAATCCAAGTTAATAATTTCTGGCTAGGAATCAAGATTTCAACACCTTAGTTCTTTTTCAACTAACAATACCTCAAATTAGAAAATGATCAAGGTCTCTTGTATCACATCCATAAAATTCCACATCAAAGTCTCTTGTACCTCAAATTGGTTCAACATCAGATTTAAGACCAGATTGTACAAGAGACCTTAATCAGAAAATGATTGGATCAAGAGACCGTAATTTTCTAATTTAAGGTACAAGAGACATTAATTTTCTAAATTAAGGTACAAGAGCAAGACCTTAATTTTCTAATTGAAGACCAGATTGTACAAAATCTACGATTCTGATTTGTTATCCAATTTAATATATTCTAGTATCTAACAATCCTAAGAAAAAAAATCTAGCATCTAACAATTTTCTTCTTATTCAATGCCTTTGGCGAAATTTAGAAAAATTTCCCATGGTTACCAATAACCATAGTATACCTTAGATTATTGCCTCTAATAATGCTCTCTTAAAAAGATTCAAAATTTCCTCTATTTAGTTTAAAAAATATTTTTTTTGTGGTTTTGCTGATATCAAAAGTATTAATTAATTGTTTTTATTGTTTTGCTGATATCAAAAGTATTAATTAATTGTTTTTATAGTTTTGTTGATATTATAAAGTCAATTCATGTTAGCTTTCCCATATCCTTTTATCACTTGTCTTACAGTTTTTTCTACCTCTTCTTCCCTCATCTCATTGTTGTTGTGTACCCTCTATTTTCCTAAGCTAATTGCCCTATTTCCCTTAAGTGATCTTTAAGTAGTCTTTCTCTCTCCTAAAATCAAATACTACGTATATATTTTTCTTGATTTTAATTTACCCCACCATCAATCTCATCAATGAGCACACCCAAATAAAATTTAACTTATGAAATCAAGTTGTGAACACATCATGAAATCACAACACAATTCACCGTATTGAAGCCATTATTTACAAATCTACATACTAAGTACAATTTGCTGGCTGAATTGGGCTACCAGCAAGTATTCAAGTTACACACTTCAAGCATAAAATTTTAATGGTTATTTTTGGGCATTTAAACTTAGACATAACATCATTAATAATCATAGAATCTCAAAAAGCCAAATTAAAATTAACTAAGATTCTGCTCTTAATTAGATTAATAACAAGAAGCTGAAATTATGAAATTGCAAAACTAACTTCAACAGGTTCATTAAGGCATTCAGGTTGTCAACTAAATTTCCATAATTTAGCCATTTTCCTAATTAGCAGTCTTTAGGTGAAATGAACCAATAAACATTCATCATAGCATCACGTTGTGTAATATATATGCCAATCAATATTTTAAATTAGGTAATTATGGAATATAGCTCAACACTAAACATCTTGTCTTTTGATCCTATCAAATAAAATTAGTTTGGATCATCCATTTGATACTGCTAGAGTTCGATAAAATTATTTCAAGTAGCATTATGAGGTTAGAGGTTAAATTGAGTATTCATCAGGAAATAACACTTGATATACATCATAAATTGAACCAATTCCCAATTTCTGCAAATCCCCCTAATGTACACATAATTTTTTTTTTTTTTTGAAGGGATGCATAACATACTTTTCATTGACTCAAAGTTATAGGTTTGCATTAAGTGAGTAATTGAATAAAAGTAAGGTAAAATACACCCCAAATCACTAATTGTATTATTTAACCAACTGGACACATTGAATTGAACAAATCCCAAATAACTACCTATTTCTAAAAATATAAGGCAGAAGCAGTCATGAATTCAGCTTTAGAACACATAAATTAATTAATAATATACAAACTAAATAAATAATCTAGTCAATTGAAGAGCTAAGTATTACATCCAACCCACCCAAAAAACATGCAAGACACAATGAATCCAAGATAGCAAAATAATCAATAATCAAATCCCACCAAGCTCAAAATGAAAAAGATTACTTACTCATTAAACCTAATTACCAATTTTTTCCTTAATTAGCAAACCCCCTAATTGTAGAAAAACAGAAGAAAAAAAAAACAACCCGCCATCCAATTGCAGTTCCTAAGAAAGAGTTCAAAGACACTTAGTTGAAGTCTATAAGCTACGAAATGAACATGGAAAATGTTGAAGAATCAAATACCCTTATATAGTTCGTGGGTTACACGTGGAATTGCATTATACTATCAATTAGACATGCCACCATACAACAGCGAAAATCGATCATGGAACTTCAAATTAAAGCCGAATTATAAAAAAACTAAAAATAAAAAATAAAAAAAACCTACGACATTATCAAGAAGCTTGAAACTGCACGAACAAAACTTTTTAAGCCACTTACTGATTTAGAAACAAATCCAACTGATCCAGGCCTGTAAAGCTTGCAATGGACAATGTTGTCAATAGTCCCAGCGATGTCACCTATCTTGAAGGCTCCTTCTCTCATAGCTCCAACAGTAGCAGGACCTATAACAGCTTTAAACTCCAAATAAAAAACTGAACAAATTAGTACCTGGATCTTATGCAGAATGATTATAATAAGATATTAAGTATTAACCAACCACATACCGCCAAAAAAAAAAATCACAGATTCTTGAACAAGAAAAAGGGTAGTGCTTATATACGCAAGCCTTCATAAGCTATGATAAATTTGCAAATAAATTAATATTCAATGTTCCTTGATCTTTAGAAGGTTGTGGTCTTGTGGATATCCTGCTGCACGCAAGACGCAACACAAAATGGCAATGTTAGTCTCTCTAAATTGATGTAATTATCATTAGACTCCAAATATCGCATAAAATGACTCACTATAAAATATCGATAAAATCACTCATATAATCTGGCAAAATTCCACTAATTATAACTATTTCCCTTGGGACAAAAAAGGAAGATAAAAAAAATGGGCCATAGTGCTCAAATTATGGTCATGGGAAAGATGAATGATTAGAGTACACAGCAACAACTACTATCTAATTAAAGTGAGGCAAAACTATCTAATGTATCACCATGCTATTAATTATTATAATCATCTAGTGAGATAGCCTTCACAATATATTGTTTGTTACCTAACAGTGACTATATTTCCCTCATGAGTAGCTGCATTACGATTAATATTGTCTCCTAATTAAAATTTCATGCTATAGATAGTATTGTTTAGGAGTTGGGGTTGTATAAGAAAATGATTAATACAACCTCCTTAGAAAATTTCATATAGGTGAAAACTCTATAAGAAAATGAAGGGTATTTCGAATATTATCTTAGATTGTATTAATCAACCTAAAATTTCATGCTATAGCTAGTACAGTTGAATTGAGCATTTCCTAAGTAAAGATATGCTCTATACTAAGATTATTAACAAGCCACATATAATACAGCTTCAATGTCAAAGACATTTTAAGGTAATAAAAGCTAATATGTAAGAGAGATTTGCAAGATGCATCCAAACATGGACATTAATATAGTCTTACCATCAAATATTTTGAAAAGGCACACAGTCTTCCTGTTCTTTTAGACATTTTGACATAAAAAAAATCTTCCATGCTAGCTCTCTTTCCCCGGACACTTGAATATTCACACCTTAACTTTTCATCTTCACTATCATACAACAAGAACACCAAGAAATACAATGCCACTTAATAACATATATGAATGGTTTGTTTATTCAGAAATAATTCTATTGCAGATTTAAAATCAACAAATTAAGAAATAGCATTGGCTCATCAAAATTATAATGTCAAACGGGCTTTGGAGAAAGAAAATAGATCAAAACTCGAGTCCAATTTAATCTACAAAAATGCCACGATTTTTTTTATTCTTTTTTCTGATAATTATGGAGGGTTAAGTAGAGCAAGAGAGCCTAATCTAGTGGCTCATCTAATGCAACGCATTGCTTATAATCGTGAAAGGATGGGAACAAACACCTAATTGTGCCGAGCAAATGATAACATCAAGAGGTGAAAAAGTTACTAAACAGGAAAACATACAGTTATAGAATTCCAAGCCTTTTCAAGTGCCAATTTCTAAACAAGGTCAGGCTTTCAGGCCTTTACCCAGTTACTTAGACACCATGCCAAATAGACGCCTTAATGTTATTCTTTGTGGAAACTGGAAAGTATGCCAAAGATGTTATTCATTTCAAGACTATGAAATATATCTTATATTAACAAGAAAAAAACCCCTCAGAAAAAACAAATTGATCCCAAGAGTCACCTTTGATAAAAGAAAACAAATACACTACAACAAATTGACCCTTGTGCCACGAGTAAGAATTCCCATGGCTATGCAATTTAGCCACAGGAATATTGAAATTTACTCCCGTGGCACAAGAGAGCATGGCTAGAAATTTGCCACGGGAAAATGAATGTCGTGGAAAATTTTGAAATTTATGCCACGAGTATTCACGTGGCAAAGAAATTCTCTTGCTACAAATTTTAACGTGGCTAACAAATTATTTGCCACAACATGATAACTAGATTAGAACCCGTGTAATGCACGGTTTATATAAAACTTATATAAAAATTGTGCACCTTGTACAAAAAAAAAAAAAAAAAAAAAAAAAAAAAAAAAAAAGAGATTAATTTTAAAATTTTAGATTTTCATCAAAATTATGAAATAGTATCGGTTCAACGTCACCTAATATATATTTCAATGTAGGAGGTCATTTGACCTAAAAAAAAAGTAGGAGGTAAATTATTAGTATTACATTTAAAATTCTTAAGATAAATTGATAAATTTTAGTTGTAATGTGGAATCTTCCAACATTTAAATTTCAAAATTGTTAAATATGTTAGCTCCACACAAAAAAAAAAATGACATCATCCTTGTATTTAGGCGGGAATTTTTTATATTAAAAAAGCGACATGTAGGCAGAGGTAACGTCATCATACTCTGTTTTAGTAATAGTTAATAGATTTTGAAAACTGACAACAAAAAAGTTGAAACACCTTTTTCTTGTGTCCTGTTTTTGGTTTTTTATTTAAAAAAAAAAAAAAAAAAAAAAAAAAAAAACTGAAAGTTGAAAACAAAAAATAATGCCACAAACCTTATTAAAATTGAACTAGTGAGTAGCTCGGGTTACTATTTTTATAGTTGTGCAACTGCTAATTTTTAAGTGCATCTAGTGGTTTATGGGCGTGTTTTGTAAAGAGGTTTTTAAAGAGCTTTTAGCTTATTTTGTCTAATTAGATGTTTGACCAATTAAAAAAGCTAATTTGGGTGTTTGGTAAGCTTATTAAAAGAGCTTTTTGGGCTAAAAAAGCTCTTTTAGAAAAAGCTCTTTATAAGAGCTTTTTAAAATTAGCTTATTGTACAATTAGCTTTTTATCTCTTAAATACACTAAAACAGCTAACAATTAACAACTATTTACCAAACATTTTTACACAATTAGCTAGTCAAACAAGCTAATACAATCAGTTATATCAATCAGCTACCAGCTAATTACCAACACATGCCCTATATGTAGTATGTGCATTCAATACTCAGTTACTAGCTAATTACCAACACAGGCCCTATATGTAGTATGTGCCTTCAATACTTTGTAGTATAATACTATTTATTGTGTAAGGTTAAAGCATAATTGACAATTAGCCTAGATGATTAAACAATAAATTGTTTTTTGGAATGCTTTTTAATATTTCGTATATTATTATAGATTATAGATTATATTTAAATGATGTTAGCATTTTTACTTTTTTTATAATCTCAAATTATGCCATTTTTGCCCCTAATAAACAATACTTGAACAAGTACTATACTCCCATGGGCTAATACCATAGCGTGGAATGGCTTTGCTCCGATTCATCTCCATCAACACTCGGTATCATCATCATCATCAATTTCAGATTCTGCAGAAACCATTTACATCCTCTTCTTCTTCTTCACAAACCCATCAACCTTACAATACAATTTCTCTCTCTTTCACTCACAACTTCCTCACCCTTCGCTCTTCTTCTTCTTCCTCTTCAATGGAGTCTCGTCCCGAGGGTTACAGAAGAAATGTCGGTATTTGTCTAATCAACCCCTCTAAAAAGGTCTCTTCTTCATTACCCTTTTATTTATTTATTTATTATCATGTTACATTTATGTTGATTTAATTTCTAATTTGCAGATTTTTGCTGCTTCTAGGCTTGATATTCCTGATTCTTGGCAAATGCCTCAGGTAATTTCAGCTTTTTATTCTTTGATTAGCTTTGTTCAATTGTTTGTTAAGTGCGTATTTTTTTTTGTTGAAATTGAAGGAGTTGAGTTGATTTTTCTATATAATTTGCATGTTTTGAAAACAAATTTAGAAAATTCAATTATTTCAGTTTTTAAGGATAATGTCAGAGCTGTCTGAATTAGAGATGTCAATTCGGATAATCGGATGGAGTTTGGGTCGGGTCTATTCGGGTCGGGTCTGTTTGGATCGGATATGTTCGGGTCAAAATTATTCTTATAATTCGGGTCGGATCGGGTCAAATTCGGGTCGGATAAAATTTGGGTCATGGTCTATCGAGTACGGGTCGGATATGGGCCGAATCAACTACAGATCGGTTCATCTTCGGTTCGGATAAATTCGGATCGGGTTCAAAACGGGTTTAACTGGGTGAATTTCGGGTCGGATGAATTTGGGTCGGGTTGATTTCGGTTCGGTCAAATTCTGTTTGATTAAGATAAGGTTGATCCGTTCTGCGTTGCACGGACTCGGCCCACCACCCAGCCATACCGGCGTCGACACGACGCGACCCCGGTGCGGACACGGAATACGAGTCGGACTCCTGGGAGAGAAAGTGGACTCGCCTAATTTTGAACAAACATAATTAGGCGGAGTTTTCCCAAGGGTCGGACCTGGATTCCTCCATAAGGGCTGCCATTTTTTTTTTGTGTTTATTTGTATTTTTTTGTGTAGGATGAAGAAGAAGAAGATGAAGCGTCTTTTTTCAGTTTTTGTACAGTAAGAAGATGATGGACAAAGGAAGAAGATGAAGCATCTTTTTTAGATTAAATTTTAGCTTTTTTTTGTGTTTATTTGTATTTTTTTGTGTACAGTAAGTTATCCAAGCCCAAGATAGCTGTAAAGCTTTGATAAAGTGGAAAACAGTAAATGCCCATTTAATTATTTTCATTTATTTTATAATATTTTTTTTTTACCCTAGATGCCTTACTAGTTACTAGGTGTTACAGTAGAATAAATTAACACATTTTCCTACAATTCTACTACGTGTGAAGAACCCTACAATTCTATCTTTTTTTTTTTGAGGGAACCCTACAATTCTATCTAATAATATTATAATTTTGACAATTATATTTAATGAAGTGTAATCTTCAATTCTTTATTAATATTTTCCTTTTTATCCTCAAATATTTTCCTTTTATTTTCAACATGCTAGTCTGTACATACTCCATATCTTTTAAATTGTGTAGTTGAAAAGTCATTTTGTTTATTAGTTTCCTTTTCCTCAAAAAAAAAAGTACTCCTAGGAATTTAGTACTACCTATTTAAGATTAGATAGTTATATATTTATCATTTAAAATAATAAAAAAAACTTAGATATTTAAATTAGAAATCATCATATTTAATTCTTGGCTACATATTTAAGAGTTAAGATTTTTTTTTTCTTTTTTGAAACCATTTAAGACTTAGGATTCGAGACAAAGTACCTATTTTTTTTTTTTTTACAGTCGATACAAAGTACCTAAATTTGATATCATATTATTTTATTTTTTTTTTTTAGAAAAAAGATAATATAATAATTAAAATCTTGTACAATGTAATTAAGATTAGATACAACGTATGTATATCTTCCATCAAAAAAAAAAAAAATTCAAATTTAGAAATGATAACATTTTAATTTATTTTTTTTACTAGAGAAATCATAACATTGTATAATTTTTCACCACACATTTGATATTAGACATAAACAATACAAAATATATACTACATAAATTAGAAATCATAGTGTATTTTTTCTTTCAAAAAAAAATAGAAATGATAAGAATTTTTTATACTAGAGAAATCATAACATTACAAAATCTAGTACTACATATAATAGATACAAAGTATGTACGACATAAATTAAAAATCATGGTATAAATGACAATTTTTTTTCAAAAGAAATCCTAACATTTCAAAATATTTTACCACTACGTAAATTAGAATAATCATAGTATTTTTTTTTTTTACAAAAATTACACTACATTGCTATTTCGCGGAAAAAATTAGGGGGAAAAACTTTAAATTAGAGGGATGTTAATGATAAATATACTTTCTATGTTGCAAAATTAGGGGGGGAACCTTTAAATTTGTAACAATGAGCATCAAAAAATTTAATTATTATATATATATATATATAAGATCTTTTGAAATATTGATAGGTCAACCATAAATTTAAATCCGATAAAATTATAAATAAATTAAAAATGATTAAGAGTAATTTATATACATATTAAATTTCTTTTCCTAAAAAAAAATACATACTACGTATTATATTTGTTAGAAAAATATATATATTCTTTGCAAAAAAAATGTTATATATACATTAAAATGATTAAGAGAAACAACATTATATTATATTATATTATATTTTCTTCTTTGAAAAAAATGTTAATTCTTTGCGACCTTCAATAATTATTTTTAACTATTATAGAACTCTAAAGGATTATTAAAAATAAAACCAAAAACAAAAAAAAAACAAAATCCTTCATTTTCACTCAAATGTACGTTTAATGTTATATTGTTATATATGTAGGCTCAAATTAATTTTTAATAAATCCTTCTTATTTTTACTCATTCAAGTGTACGTTCGTTGTAAAATTAAAAAAAAAGAACTAATTTTTAATTAATATAACACTCGAATTATTAAGATTAATTGTATAATATTCACTCCAACATAGATTATGATAACTTTTGTAAACCTAAATAATCCTAATCACCCTAAATCCTAAACCCTAAACCCTAACCCTAATCCCTAACCCTAAACCTAATCCCAAACCCTAAACCCTAAACCGTTACATAGGCTATGATCATTATAATTCATCATAAACTAAGCTAAGCTAACTAATATCATTAGATCATAACTATTAAACTTAACGTTACGTAGGTTATGATCATTTTGTAAAGATCATTGATCCTCAATCTATAATAATGCAATATAAGACTACTAATATCATTATATCATAAACTTATTTAAAGTTACTTATTCAAACTATGATCATGCCATATAACATATAAGGTTAACTAGTATCATTAGATCATAAGTTTTATTAACTTAACGTTATGTAGGTTTTGATCATTTTGTAAAGATCATTGAACCTCGATCTATAATAATGCAATATAAGACTACTAATATCATTTTATCATAAACTTATTTAAAGTTACTTATTCAAACTATGATCATGCCATATAACATATAAGGTTAACTAGTATCATTAGATCATAAGTTTTATTAAACTTAACGTTACGTAGGTTATGATCATTTTGTAAAGATCATTGATACTCGATCTATAATTATGCAATATAAGACTACTAATATCATTTTATCATAAACTTAATCAAATTTAAAATTACTTATTCAAACTATGATCATGCCATATAACGTTTAAGGTTGACTAATATCATTAGATCATAAGTTTTATTAAACTTTCCGTTACGTAGGGTATGATCATTTTGTAAAGATCATTGAACCTCGATCTATAATTATGCAATATAAGACTACTAATATCATTTTATCATAAACTTAATCAAATTTAAAATTACTTATTCAACTATGATCATGCCATATAACATATAAGGTTGACTAATATCATTAGATCATAAGTTTTATTACACTTAACGTTACGTAGGTTATGATCATTTTGTAAAGATCATTGATCCTCGATCTATGATTATGCAATATAAGACTACTAATATCAATTTATCAAATTTAATATTACATTTTTAAAATTTATCAATTTATCATAAACTTAATCAAATTTTAAATTACATTATTTTTTTTTGAAACAATTTTAAATTACTTATTCAATCTATGATCATGCCATATACATATCATTTTATCATAACTTAATCAAATTTTTAAAAAGTTGTACTACATACTAGATAGTACTATACAATTATACATAAAAAGAAATGTCCTACACGTATATCAAGTAGGAGAAGTTTATCCTCCCAAAGCACTATCATTATCATCCATCTACTACTCCCATTAAAATTATTCATTCCCTTAAGGAAATTTTGTCAGAAATCACCCGTTTAAAACACTTTTTTGTCAAAAACCACCCGAAAAAAAATTTGTTGTCTAGAACCACCCAATTTTAAAATTTAGTTGCCAAACGCCACATGAGTTTATTTTCCGGCATTAACCCAGAACTCCGGCGTTGACCCAGAACTCCGGCGTTGACCCTACCCTCGTGCCTTGCACGTGACTTTAATGAACCCCTCCCTTATCTTTCTCCTCTTCCTTCTCTCTCCTCTCTGTTCTATCTCTCTCCTCTCTCTGCAAGCTAACTCCATAGCCTCCATTGTTGTTGTCTAAGGTCTAAAATTAGCAAGACCTGCCAGCAGCCTGAATCCCCTTCCGGTAATCCCCTTCCTCTAACTTCCCCTTTCCGGCCAACCTCCCCCTCTCCCCCTTCCCTTGTCTTTCCGGGTGTCGCGTCATCGTTCTTTGTTAGCGGCGTACATACCTTCTAGGTTTTCAATAAGTCGAAGATTAAACATGCTCCTTGCCAAATTACTGGAATTACAATGTCGAAATTGTTGCAATTGGTGGCGAATTGATGTTTGTAGGCGGCGAATTGGTGAAATTTATGGTGTTGTTGGTGGGCGAAGGTGGCGGTGTGGATGTTGTGTATCGCAGCTGGTGCGATGTGTGTTGGAAGGTGTGGCTGGGTTGCTGCGGTGGGTTGCTGCGGTCGGTTGCTGCGATGTTAGGCTGTTGTTTGGAGTTGTAGGAGATGCGGGTAGCAGGGTCTATGGGAGGCCTAGAAGTGAAAGTGGAACCTCCATGAACAATGTCTACCCCTGCTCTCATTTTTTTTTATTACTTTTGAGATTCTAATGAAGTGCTGGAGTTATTGGTGGCGCCGGCGGTGGCAATAGTAGCGGTAGAGGATGACTTGTGCAAGCTCCATTGTTGTTGACTAAGGTTGTTGCTTCTCAACAATGGTTTGTACTAATTTTTGACCTTAGTCAACAATAATGGAGCTTGCAGAGAGAGGAGGGAAAAGGAAGAGGAGAGAGATAGGGGAGGAGTTCATTAAAAGTGGGTCAACGCCGGAGTTCTAGGTCAATGCCGGAAAATATACTGTTGTGGTGTTTGGCAACTAATTTTTAAAATTGGGTGGTTCTAGACAACAAAATTTTTTTCGGGTGGTTTTTGACAAAAAAGTGTTTTTAGCGGGTGGTTTCTGACAAAATTTCCTTCCCTAAACAATCACATTCAAGCTTCCTCTGCTCCCAAAATATGTCGATTACAATTCTCTTAGCTTTAGCCTCCCCAGCTATCAAGTACTCATACTATTTAAACGATATCCATGGATCTCCAAATTCTCACACCTCGACTGAAATTTTCTCCAATTGTATCATCATCCCTCAGTATCAATGTCTTCACCAAACTCCTCCACGCCTAACCCCCAAAGAAATTCAGCACCAAAAAGGCCTAGTCTTAACCAATTTTCATCATTCGATGACAAACCATTATGGAATCATGTAACTGTTGTCGGAAACGCAACTAGTGGTAGTAATAGGAAATGGACCTGCAACTATTGCCTCAAATTAGTGACTGGTTCATACTCAAAAGTGAAAGCCCATCTCTTATGTTTGTCGGGTCAAGGTGTCGAAGGATGTAAGGGTATGTCCGATCGAGTTAGGGCACAATTGCAGCAAGAGCATGAAAAGGCGGAGAATTTGAAGAATAGAGAAGCGTATGAATCAAAGAGGAAATTGGATTATGTGACCCTCCCTCCGGGTACTGATTTAATCCAGCCGGAAAAGAAAAAGGGAAGTGTGGAATTCTGTTTTAACGTTGCTGACAGAGATGAGTTAGATAAGGAATGTGCTCGGATGATTTATGCTTCCGCACTTCCATTTTCACTAGTCGGGAATCCTTACTTTCGCCAGTTTTGTCTTAAATTGGCGAACAGTAAGTGTGCTGGTTGGCTACCTCCACCATACAATAGGCTGAGGCTCTCTTTACTTGAGCAAGAGGTAACACATGTTGATACTCTTAATCAGCCTTTCAGAGATTCTTGGAAGAAGAAGGGAGTATCATTATGCTCGGATGGGTGGACTGATCGGCAAAAGAGGCCTCTCATCAATGTCATGGCAGTGTCGGGTGGAGGATCAATGTTTCTCAAAGCTTTTGACACAAGTGGTAACATAAAAGATGCAGATTATGTTGCTAGTCTTTTTCAGAAGGTTATTGACAAGGAAGGTGCTCATAATGTGGTGCACATTATCACTGATAATGCTGGGAACTTCAAAGCAACAGGTGAAAAAATTGAAGCAAAATATCCTCACATTTTTTGGACGCCTTGTGTTGTGCATAGTATGAACTTAGCACTCAAAAGCATCTGCGAGCCCACTGCCAATTCAAGCCAGTATGATGACTGTAAGTGGATCTCTTCCTTACTGTCAGATTGTGATGCCATTGTTATATTTGTTTTGAATCATCAGAAGGCCCTTACTATTTTTCAAAAATATTCAAAGCTTGCACTTCTTAAAGTAGCAGAAACACGTTTTGCCTCACATGTTATCATGGCAGGACGTTTGTTTGAAACAAAAAATGCTCTTGAAAAAATGGTTTTAGATGTTGAATGGAAAACATTAAGGAAGACACAATTAGAAAGCAAGGCTAATCAGGTTAAGGAATGTGTGATTTCGGATAGATGGTGGGACAAAGTTGAATATTTTCTGAGTTTTACAGCCCCCATTAATAATATGTTGAGGAAAGCTGATCTTGATACTCCATGTTTGCATCTAATATATGACATGTGGGATACCATGATTGAAGAGGTTAGAGAGAAAATTTATGAGCAAGAAGGCTTAGATAGAATTACTGGAAAATCCTCTTTTTTTTTTTTTTTTTTTTTTTTTTTTTTTATGTTATTCAAGGTGTTTTGGTATCAAGATGGAATAAAAGTAATACTCCCCTTCACTGTATGGCTAATTCATTAGTTCCGAAATATTATAGTGAGTCTTGGTTACAAGGAGGTAGTGCATTGGTTCCAAGGGTTGCACCTAATGTTGATCGAGAAGTATCTCAAAACAGAGATTTGTGTTTCAAAAAGATGTTCAAAAATTCTGATGATCTTAGAAAAGTTTATGCTGAATTTGGACAATTCTCTGGGACATTGGGCTTTTTCAGTGAACATCATGTAATGGAAGCTAGGGCTCATGAAGATCCTTTGAGTTGGTGGGCTAGTTATGGTTCATCAACACTAACTTTGCAAGCATTGGCTTTCAGATTACTATCACAACCTGCATCTTCCTCCTGCTGTGAAAGAAACTGGAGTTCTTTCTCTAATATTCATTCCATCGCGAGGAATAGGCTAACTTCAAAAAGAGTGGAAGCTCTTGTCTATGTCCATACCAATTTAAGAATGATGTCTAGGAAGAAAGAAGAGTACAAAAGAGGTCCATCTAGTTATTGGGATGTCGGTGAGTATTTCAGATTATATTTTAAAGTACTCATAGTTTCAACAAATATTAATATATTTAGTTTAGTTTTGGAATACTGATTTTTTTTTTCTTTATTTTTTAGGTGGAGATTCACTATTTATTGATGATGAGTATGTTGAAGGTTTTGAGAATTTATTTCTTGAAGATACTGAAGATGGATTTTTTAATGATGAAGAGCAAGGGAACTAGAATCTAAGATGATGGACTTTTTGAAGATGATGAACTTTTTGAAGATGATGAATAAGTGGAGTTTTTGACGTTCTAGAGCTTTAGGCTATGATTCTGTTTTTTTTTTTCCTTTTCTTTTTTGTTTGGTTAAGTTCAAGTTTCATTAGACTATGATGTTTTATTTCTGTTTTTTTCCCTTCTTGTTTGTTCTAAAAAAGTGGAACTACAACTTTATGTATTAAGATTTTACAATCAGTAATATAGTTAAAATTTCCATTATTCTGATTTTTAATATCAAAAATGTATGTTAATGCCTTGGTTAAAAATATATTATTTTATCAAAAATATATATATATGGATTATTAAACACCGTGTCCCCGAGTCCATATCCTAAATTTAGACTCTTTTAAAACGTGTCCCCGGATCCTTGATTTTAGAAATTTTCGAGTCTGACACTTGGACCCATACCCGAATCCGACACCCGTACCCGAGTCTGTGCATCCTAGGATCCGTTGATTCATTAAATTGGTCAATTTCAATTCAATTCCTTTTGTGTTTGGCTGGATTTTAATCGAGTTGACCCAATTCATATTTAAATAAGGTTATTTTTAAACTAGAGTTATTATTGAGTTTTTACCTTATTATTGGGTCAATATCAAGTCATTCATGTATCATACGGAGTATATTTTATCGAGTTAAAAGAAGAGGTTTTAATGTTCAAGTATTACAAACTATTTGTAGCAAATTTTAGATGAGATGAATATAAAGCTTAGAAAATAATTTTATATAATTGGTATATACATGAAGTAAACTTGTTACTCCGGATTATTTCTTTGTAGTAAAAAACGTAAACTTATTAATAATAACGGAGCAGTATAAGAACTTGAATAAAAAGGTCAAAACTTAATTATGGCCTGGTTAAATTCAGATCGGGTAAAAATCAAATCAAGTTAAAATCAGATCGGATTAATATCAGTTCGGGTCAAAACAGATCGGATTAGATCGGTTATTTGCCGGGTTAATTTCGGATCGGGTTGAGCTCGGGTCGGATCAAATCGGTTCGGTTAGAGTTCAGGTCGGGTCAAATCGAATTCGGGTTGAGTTCAGGTCGGATCAAATCGGTGCCGGGTTACGTTCAGATTGGGTCGAATTCGGATTCGGGTTGAGTTCAGTTCAGTTACAGATCGGGTTTGGGTCTTGAATTTCTCGAATCAAATCGGATCGGTTACAGTTCGAAACGGATAGTTTTTTTTGGGTCGGTTCGGTTTGACACCTCTAGTCTAAACTCTGAAGCACTATGAATGCCCTGCTAAACAGTCCGTATAAAATTTTAGGTCCCTAAAAAAATTTCAATTATTTTTGGTGCAGGAAAACTACAAATTAACCTTGAAAAAATTGTGTTTAAACAAGGCAACTAGGCACATTTTTACCCAATATTTCAATCGCTTTGAACTTTTGATTGAATTCAAATATGCAGCTCATTGTATTGATACAGTCACAAGTATAGGTTATTTATATCCATGAATTTTATAAACAAATTTGCTGCATAAAGTGCTTGTAATTACTAATTTTTAAGAGGGGGATGAACTGGAAAGAAAGAGAAAATACCTATACCCAATTGCTATTATTATTGATATAAAATGGTTAAAGAAAAGCAATACAAACACTAAAAACTTCATAGAAAAAAAAAGTCAAAGAAAAGTACCAAGGCTGTCATGTGAGAAAAGGAGTGAAGAGTAATAAAAAAAAATATGGATAGAGCAACTATTCAAACCCAAGACTAAAACCCACCTAGCCACTCATCATAATATGATCACTCACCTTACCGCTACTATTTTTGTACATTACATTACTAAATCAAAGGATTCGAAGGCCCCGTTATCTTTGTATCTTGATAGCTATGGGATACTAAAATGTTGGGATTTTGTAATATAATTTAAGAGAACATCTCTTTATTGAGGAAGTGGTGGTGTTTTCACATTTGATGCGTTAATAGGTTTAAGAGCAAGTTTAGCCCTAAGTCTTAAGACTTGGGGTGACATCATCATCTTGATTCTTAACACTTATGTTTAAGACTTCCCCCATTTTTCTTCTTAAATCTTAAGCAAGTCTCAAGTTGAGTCTTGAAATTCCAAAACTCGCATTAAGACCTGAGATCGAGACCTACCTTAATTTTATTTTTATTATCGTTTTTTTTTTTTTACACTTTTCTACATATAATATCTCATATATTTGAGTCTTAGGGCTAAAGTGATAAATTTGGGCAAGTTTTAGTGAGTCTTAACAAGAATTTGATGACATCATTTTCAATGGGGACCGCCAAAAATGATGTCACAACTTGGGGCTAAACTTGTTCTATAGTTATTCAAGCGCTTGGAAGTTACTTTCACATTAATCATTTCTCTATTGGTAATATTCAAGGAATGTAAAGGAGAATGCATTGTTTTTTGGGGATCCATGAAGGATTCCTTGAAAAGCTATGAATAAGTAATCTTATTTAGAAATCGAGCATACTTGGGTTGCTCTTGTAAAGTATGGCCAATACCAGTAAACCTTGCCAAATTTGGTTGAATTTTCTCTGAATCTAACTTTTCTTCTTCTGCAAGTAGAAAAGGGTAGAGGAGCAACATTTTAGTATCCTTTGACTGTCCTTGTAGATTGTGAATTGCATGTCATACTCCTACATTTTAGTATCCTTTGACTGTCCTTGTAGATTGTGAATTGTATGTCATACTCCTATACAATCTTATGAATGATGGATGGTGTATCTTAGAACTTTCATTGTCAGAGGTAGTCAAGGGACCCTCTTGATTGTTTGTTGGGGGTAGCTTATTAAGTTGCTGAGAATTTTTGATATGGTTGTTTTACTTTCATGATAGGAGAGTGTATTCCTTTTACTACCAGCTTGTGAAAAAGCCAAATTCAAAATCCTTCCCTTTTTTTGTAACTTTATTTTGAATGTTGAGGTTTTCAAGTGTGTGAAAGCTTTTCTCTTGGTTGCTAGATTTCTACTTACACGAGGGGACATGGAATCATTTGTTTTTGCATTGTCGTGTGATGATGTTTCTTTATGATAGGTTATCTGCATGTGAATCATAGAATCACTCTGATCTATGTGGTTTGGTCGGCCTATTATGTTGGTGCTTTGGTTGGGTAAGAATAATTGGTTTTACCATGGTTGCGAGTTTTCTTTAGTTGCTTTATGTGAGCAAGTGCCAAATGATGTATTAGCTTCTCTTTAGGTTGTTTATTGCAATATGTTTTCTTATCTCAATAATTAAAAAAATAAATAACTAAAGAAAGAAAAAAATGGGGTTGATTATTGATTTTTAAGATTCCATGCACAACCCTTTGGTTGTCTCCAAATGATAGTATAATTTTATTATCTCTCTCTGTCTAGCGGAAACCCCTTTCTTGATGTGTTGATTATTGTGTTAAGCCCAGGGCTGATGCTATTGTGTTTGCAGGGTGGCATAGATGAAGCTGAAGATCCCCGAAATGCAGCCATCAGGGAGCTTAGGGAAGAGACTGGAGTAACTTCAGTGGAAGTCCTTGGAGAGGTTAGAATTCTAATTTGTTTTACTTAAGCTAAGTGTAGATGATGCTTTTTAATATTTTTAAAATTTGTGTAGTGTGTCATGTCATGTGTTGACTACTCTTTCCATAGAAGTAGGGGCTTGATACAAGGGAATTTCGGAAGCAATTTAGGCTCCGTTTGTTTTAATGGATAACAAATTTTGGGAAAATGATTCTCCATGGAAAATAATTTCCAAGGGAAAATACAGCTGTGAAAATAGATTTCCTTTGTTTGTTTCCCTACAAGAAAACTTATCAGGAAGGGGAATAGGAGTGGAAGAGAGAAGAGAGAGGACAGGTAAGGGATGTGTAGGGTAGGGAGGTGGCATACTTTCCTTTAGAAGGAAAACATTTTCTACTCATGGGAGAATTATATTCTACCTTTGGGAAAGTTGTTTTCCATTCCTTTACTTACCAAACAATGGAAGATGAGAACTAGGAAAATGTTTTCCGTCAAAACAAACGGAGGGCTTAATGGCTCTCTGAATTTTGTGATGGCTCCTAGGTTTTTTGTGTACTTAATGTCTATTAATAACATATGAAGTGATAGACAGGATAGACCAAGAGAGCTATACCAGTATGTAAACTTAATGAGAAGCATATAAAAGATACATGATATCTATTTTGGTGTAAGTATAGGGGTAAGTAAATGCTCTAAATACAACGTTTCTACTCAATGCTAATGATGCTTATATATCCCATCTATCTTTATATTCAGAGGCCTATCATGTATATGTGCCTCTATCCAAGCTCAACTTTTTTGATAACATATTTCAGGCTTACTGATGTAGCTTTTGTTTGCATTTGTAAAGGCTTATTTTTTGCACTGAAGACTTTTGGCCATGAATTTGTCTTTTTATCTAAATTCCTAGGCGTGACTGGCTATCATCTAATTCATATCTTAAATGCTTTTAAGGCCAAACAACTTGAATTTAAGTTTTTGTTTCACTTTCATGGATTTACAGCTTTGATCTGTTCTCAAGTATGTTACTTTTTACAGATTTTGGTTGCAAACCCTGGTTTTGCAATGTTTTTTTCGCAAATTGGCAAACCCTAGTATGCTGAAATGGAATCTTTTAAGCATAACTGGCTATGTCTTATACAAAGTATTTCATATATACACTTTAACTTTGTTTTATTAAAACAGGTTCCCTATTGGCTGACTTATGATTTCCCTCCAGATGTAAGGGAGAAACTCAGGCATCGATGGGGATCAGACTGGAAGGGTCAAGCCCAACAGTGGTGAGTGCTGACCTCAATATGCCATTTTGTTGTTTTGCTTTGTCATTCTGGTGCTCATCATTTGTTGAATTCACCTTTAGGGTTGTGAATTAAGGTTGTTGGGAGTGGCTTGGAAATAGTGCTGATATTTAGATGTTTGTCATGATTTCTCTTTGGGGTATTTTCTGTAATGAGTTTTAATCCAATAAATTAAGGGTTATGATCCAAATCCATTTTTTGTCTTTGGTTCGTTCATATTACCCTTTGGTTCTCTCTTTTCAATTCTCTTATCCATTGTCTTGGTGACACTTAGCTTGTTAACTAGGTAAGTAGGTACTAGGTAGTGAAAATTTTGTATTATGCAATTATAATTTTTAGCTGTTGCTCAAAAAAGCAACTATTAATAGCTAGTTGAGCAACTAGCTGTTTCAAAAAAAAAAAAAAAAAAAAAAAAAAAAAAAAAAAAAAAAAGCAACTATTAAGCAAAGCTACTCCCTCCGTTTCATAATTAGAAGCCTATTTTCCAAATTTTCACGGAAATTAAGAAAGTGGGCATGGATGACACCCGAGGAAGTAGTGGAGCATGTAAGCTGTCTGCTCTGTTAGACCAAGTTATTATACTCGTAGTTTGTACTCCATAGTATAAGCTCATCTTGCTTTATCTTATATGAGTACAAAGTAACAGATCCTTTTTTTACAATGCAGGCTGTGGAGTTTAAAAAGTCTGTCTACGAAGAAGTCTTGAAAGCTTTTGCACCTCATCTTCAGTGAAAATTCTCAAGTTGTCTTCATTCCTCCGGCTTCTTCTCATTAGACAACATCAATTTGCGACAATTTCAGCTTTGTAATAATGTGTTTTGTATACTTCTATGAGAGTTTATAATGAAGTAATATGGAATACTTGAGGACTTGAAAGACTCGAATCATTGTGGAGTTATTTTTAAGGAAATTTTGAGTTTTGCTACCACCAAAACACCTTGATTTGACTATTGCTACCCATTTAAATTTAATTTTATTTTGCTATCTCCAAAAGTTACAAAATATAGCTTTTGCTACCATTTAACAGAATTCGTAAGTTCCGTTAAGTGGGGTTCATTATCACATTAAATTATGATTTAATTTATTTAAAAAAACTTTAAAAATAATAAAATAATTTCAGCCATTGCTCCCCTTCCCGTTCTGGCTGCCAGCACCCAAACGATGATTCCCTGACGCCGACGACTAAGGTTGTCAAAGGGGTGGGGCTAATGTTGGCCTTTCCATCCCCAACCTCACCTAAAATTTTCATCTCCATCCCCATCCCCATCCTTGCGGCGGGTCCAAAATCCATCCCTATCCTCACTCTGGCGGGTAAAAATTCCAAAACCATCTCCGTCCCACCCCCACTTGGATATCCATCCACACTAAATCCCCACCTAAGACCCGCCTAACCCCCGCCTTCTATTACACAATCCAACATAATTAATATAGATTACCAAAAAAAAAAAAGAATTATTGTTAATATTATACAATTTTTTAGTTATAATATTAGTGTACTACGGAGTACAAATTATTAATATATCTACTATTTTATTTTAATAAATTTTTGTATATAAAATAAGTATATAATTTTATTTTTAAAAATATATAGATGTGGGTGTGAGGTGGGGATGAGGCGGGTACGAAGTGGGGTGCGTGGAGCAGGGCGGGTCTCCTACTTGACCTGCCCCACTAACATCCCTACCGACAACCTCACCCCCCCCTTTCCCCACCCATGGGGTCGCCCACCTCCCTCCCCTTTCCCACTCTCGACTTCCCTCACCCTAAAATCATCCAGAAATATGGAATAGGAGGAATCCCTAATAATTCATTAAATTATACGGAGTAATTAGTAGCTGCTATGTTTGCTTAAATCAAATTGGTACAAATATAAAATCAAGTAATATCAAATCAATTGGGGCAACTGTATCAGAATTGGAAAGACTTCAAAGGTAAAAGAGAAGATGTGGAGCGAATGGCAAACACTTCAGTGTAATTGCTCACAGACTGACTGATATATGGGGGATGTGTTGAATCTTGGGCCAGTCTCCCCATTTGGTTCCTTTTGCCCAAAATCCTCCAGAGATATGGAATTCGTGTACTCGAAAATGGAGTCCAAGCATTCATCTTACATCTGTGGGGGTAGCTGAGTGTGGGAAAGGGGAGAGAGGTGGGCACCGTGGGTGGGGAAAAGGGAAGGGTAGGGTCGTCGGCACTGGGGGATCATTTGGGCACCAACAGCACGCACAGGGAAAGAGGAGGGGTGGAAGGAGGGGGAGTAGTGGCTGAGATTTTGTTATTATTTTTAAAGTTTTTCATATGTTTTTTAATAAATTAGATCATTATTTTTTGAGATAATCCACTTAACAGAATTCTAACGGATTTTGTTAGATGGTAGTGTAGACACCTAAATATTTCTCCGCCAAACCAAACCCGATGATGAACAACCTTTCACCGCCATTATTGGTCGGGTTGAGTATTTAATCTTTGGAGTACTTAAATCCATATTCAATCCCATACATCTCATAAACCAAGCTAATTATTAGCCCATTTTCCTAAACCATAACTTATTTTCCAGTTTTCGTGTCCACATCACAAAACCAAGCTAAACTGATTTTGTGGCTCTATAATTTTGATACAAATATTAGTTGGTTGAATAGGTCTTGAAATGAAGAAAACATGAGCAAAACACTAAACTCGGCCCAAAACCGACACCCATTCACTAAAATGGCCATATATTAAAATCTATAAAAGATTATGACCTGATTTTAATTGGGTTAGAAAGTAAACTTGAAGATCTTTCCAATGATATATTATATGCTTTATTTCGAGTTACAAGTCAAAAGTTACCGAAATTTAACAAACACATAAAATCTGGAAAATACCGTGCCACAGTAGAAATACGTCTGCCGTGACACGGAAAATTTCTAGGGTTTCTTCGCCGTACTCTTCGTTTCTAGGGTTTTGTGCTTCACCCCTCATATTTTATCTATAAATACGAGGTTGATTTCATCAGTTTTTGGGCACCAAACAATTCTCTCTTTCTCTCTTATACACAAAATCATTTTCTCTTTCTCTTTAATTCTCTAGCCTAAACACTAGCCTTCCCTATTCTTAGGGGTGAAAGTTTGGATTTCAGTTTGGTTTATTGCCCAAACCGAAACCGAAACTGAACCATTGTATTTCGGTTTTTGAATTTTGCAAACCACACCACACCGTATTAGTTTTGAAACCGAACCAAACTAAACCACTTAAATTTCAGTTTTCTTAAAAAAGCCAAACCACACCGATTTAAATTGGCCAAAAAATCAACACTTAAAAAAATAATCATCAACATGAAGGAAACAACAGGCATGTAAGGAAGTAGCAGGTAGCAGCATAACACAACGATAGTGGCTTAGTAGAACAACAATAGTTGGGCTGTTGATTTGAATCTAAGAGACATGAGTGAATCTTTTGATTTGAGAGAGGACTCCGATAGTAGAGGACTAGAGTGAGAGCGGTTGTATAGTGGATGACAGAGTATCGGATAGTAGACGCAGGAGTGTCAGACGGTGGACGCCGGAGTGAGGGAGTGAGAGTTAGTCAATTAGAGAGTGAAGGAGGCTGAGAGGAAATGAGGAATGATAGATTAGGGTTTTTTTATTTTTTATTTTTTTACAACTTTATATATTTAGGGTAGAAATCAGATTGGGTTAGGCTATATAATTGGGCTATGGGCTGATATTCGATTTTTTGGTTTTTCAATACCAGAAACCGAAACCAAACCGAAAATCGAATTATTATTTTTTTTTGAAACCAAACCAAACCATATTAGAAAAAAACTGCACCATATTTCTAATTCGGTTTGGTTTGCGGTTTGGTTTTAAATTGCATTAGTTTCACCCCTACCTATTCTCTCATCATATATCCCTTATTAAGCACTCCCCGAAGTCCATACAACACTCGATGTTCCATACTTAAACCAAGGCGTAAAAGGTAGAATTGATTGAGGGTTTTGACCAAATCAACTCTACTTTTATATTTAGTTTAAAATCAATTTGATTTATATTTTAATTTTCTTGGCCCGATTAACTATAATCAGAATGCTGTTGGGGTTTTTGTTGGCCCTAATCCACCTCCTGTCCACTATGTTCAGCACATAGTCAATTCTCGATGGAGGAGACGTGGTGTTATTAGAGTATACAACTCTGGAAGGTATCATCGATCCTTTATTCCTCATCATCTCAACTTTAATTCTACCTGTCTTTGGGTAAGAATTCATGGTCATCCTTTCTTATATTTAATTCGTGAATGGGCTACTCAAATTTTATCTCATGTTAGCTATATTGAAGAGTTTGAATATATGGGTAATGGTCTTCCACCTGCTACGGATTTGCGTGTCAAAATGGTGGTTGACTTGAGCCAACCTTTGGTTCTTGGCTGTTTTGTGTCGTTAATAGGGGATCGTATCGTCTGGGTTCACTTTCATTATGAAGGTGTCTTTCTTTTTTGCAAGAATTGTGGTTTTGTAGGCCATTCTGAGACCCGCTGCCGCATGAAGAAGGAGGTGGCTAAGCGCAGGCTTAAGTGTTGAGTTGCAGCATTGGAAACTCATGGCATGAGGGTCTTATATGGACCTCGTGATTTCTCTTATTATACTAATCTTATGAAGGGTTTGGCTAATATTTCTAGGTACAGAGAACCAAAGACCAATTTGGTCAGGCTTGAGGAACTTGAGGATATTCCGTTTGAAGATAGAAACAGGGCAGGTGATGGCAGAGTTTTCTCATACTAGCGGAGGCATCGGTGGTTAAGATGCCTTCTTCACTAGATCGGAGAACAACTCTGACTCATCTACGGACTACCCTACCCCGTCTCATGCCCAAAGCCTGCAAGCCCAAAGCCCACTGGAGACATGACTAGGCCTAGGGCCTGGTCCTTATGCTGAATTCATGCCTTATGCTAGAAGGAGTTTGAGACTTTTCTCTCATGTAGCTTCTATTGCACGAGTTCAAGTGGTAAACCCTACATCTAGTTTTTGTAGCTTTCAAGGAACTAACCATATTTCTACTGCTTTCTTTCAATCAACAGAGGTGCCTCTCTCTTCAGTGGGCCCTACCCACAACATCTCTTCACTTTTCACTTCGGCTCCATTTATTAACCAAAATGCAGGTTTGCAAGGCCCAAAGAGTTCCCCCCGCCCCTCAACCATAAGTTACTGATAAAGGGAAAGGGATTACTATTTCTCATCCTCCAACCTTTGAAGTTGGAGAATCATCAGCTGCTCCCACTATAGAAGGCGTGCTGCTAGCCTTGCTACTCATGTTTCTCAGCCTGTTATGGCTCCTTCGCCACTGGAATTACCTCATCCGTCGGTTCGTTTGCTTAATTTAATGCCGAAAATTTCTAACTTAAGGCCAAAACCTACTATGGTGCTGCTCTCCCTAACTGTGGATGAAATTATAGACACTGCAAATTGCCTTATTCAAGCAGCAAGGCAACTTGCACGTTCTCTCAGACTCTCTGGCTCCAAAGTTCATCCTCTTCGTTCGTAGGCCGTCGTATCCTCTTTTTCATCCGTATTCACCATCTTCATTTGGTGGGGACTCTCGAACTTACCTCTAATAGAATTTGATCCTCCAAATTTTCCGGCTTCCCCTGTTACTGCAATTAATGTGGATGATCTATTCAACTCACAATCACGTTCCCACTCTTCCTTTTCAATTAAAAAAAGAAAAGGAGGAAATGCACTTTCTGTTTTTTCGGAAGGGGTCTTCAATGTCCGTGATAGCTCTACAGATCTTGAATGGGGCGAGAATAAGCACAAGAATACCCTTAATAGATGGGCTGACAAGGGCGGTTTTTCTCTCTGGAAGCCTAACGT
Source organism: Chenopodium album (assembly GCF_948465745.1). Classification (NCBI taxonomy): domain Eukaryota; kingdom Viridiplantae; phylum Streptophyta; class Magnoliopsida; order Caryophyllales; family Amaranthaceae; genus Chenopodium; species Chenopodium album. Next base: position 21,676,075 of record NC_137846.1, on the reverse strand, counting down.
TGTTGGTCAGATGCGGTTGTGTTCCAAAGCTATTTTCGATGATGACATGGCTCAAGTTTGGGGTGTTACAGTTACAGTAGATAAATATATTCTGATTGTTGCAAGGAAAAGGAAATCACGCTCCTTCTCTCTCGATTCAACTGGCTTGAGTACTTATAAAAAGAAGAAATTTTTGAAGCAACTTCTATCCGAATGAATGCCACTATGACTGGAATGGATTGGGAAAGCAATCAACAACTTGTGTATCCGAAAGTGGATATGTGTGATGAGGTCGCTGCATCGTTTAACACCCGAGTGGTTTATGAAATGTGTTGTTTGGAATTGTAGGGGTTTAAACGATCCACATGCCCCTACTCGTCCTTATTTAATGTGGCTAATTAGTTCTAAAAAACCAATGTTTTTATTTTTATCGGAAACTAAAGTAGTAGTTGATGTTGCTAAGCCCTTGTTAGATGTTTTTACCCCTTCAACCTTTTTTGGAGTAGATGCAGTAGGTTCGGGGGGGGGGGGGCTTATGCTTTTTTCTTGGACAAGTTCTTTAGTAACTTGTGTTTTCTCTTCTCCTAATTTCATTTTGTGTAAGATAGTTAAAGCTAATGACATAATTAATTATGTTGCTTTTGTTTACGGTGCTCTTTCTCTTAATGATAGATTTGTTTGGTTTCGGAAAGTCTGACTTTCCGTGGAACAAAACCCGACCCCAAGACCCGTTCACAATTAATATAACTAAAATACATAATTAACAACATAAAGAGAAAAGACAATATTACCCTTGATGCGCGCTTCGCTCGATCGACGAGCTTTTACTTGGAAAGCTTCGAGTCCCGCACGTGCGTAGACCTCCGACAGAAATCCACCCATCCCGTCTCTACTCGGAGTTTAGCCGAGCTAGACCAAAAATAAACTAACTCGGGTTTTAATGAACTTAAAAGGTTTTCTCTCTTTGGATATGCCTTATTGAGTTCAACTCAAGTGGAATTCATAAATCCCAATACATGGGTATTTATAGAGAATTCACACAAACATTCCACTTTCCCATCAATGTGAGAGAGTTGGTAAAAATCATTTTTCCATTTTATTTTTGATTCAAAAACAAAAGAAAAAAAGCAAAGCAATAATTAATCAACAAGTGGCAACAAGGAGGGAGAGGGTAGGTGATGCGTGGTAATCTAGGTCGTTGAAAACTAAAGCACCACCAATCAAACAATGAAGAAAGTCAAACTTATTCCTAGTATAGGACAAGTCCGAGTCGAACCACGAGGAATGAGAGGGAGAATGCTATAGCCTATGGTCAAGCTACTTCGAAGAATGATAGGTGAAGTGAATTGAATTGTAACTAAGGTTTTAATCAACTAATCAAGTCAAGAAAAATCAATATGCTAAACACTAGGGATTAAGGTTCCACATGCAAGCTCAATGACTATGCCAATTGATGAAGAACTCAATTGATTCAAACGTTGCAAAGGACAAACAATAGTTGCAATTAATAGAATTCAAGAGCTATTTCCTATAAGTCAAGCTAGGGTTCACTATGAATGACTAACAAGGAAAATCACAATTAAATTCAACCAATTAAAGCAATTATCAAATCAAGGGTTCATGTCATTGAAATTTGCTATGCAATCTAGATTAATCATCTAGGTTGATCACTCTTAATCAAATTAATCACATACACAACTATGTCAACCAATTTAATTGCAACAATTCAATCAACCAAGAATCATCAACTAGTAAAAATCATCAATCAAGCATGCTTCCCCTTCTCCCTAGCTACCAATCTACTCACAAATCATAATGGAATTGAAAAACAAAGCAAATTGAATTACACACATCATCATTTCAAGTTTAATCAAAGAGAAAATCAAATTCAACAAATTCTCAAACCAAAGATCAACAATCAAATCAAACATTCAAGAATTAAAAGAAAGAGCAAGCAAAAGTAAATTCAAAGAAAGAAATTCTCACTAATTTTCATTGATTGAAGAAGAAATCCAAGCTCAAAGATGTAATTTGAAGTACAAAACAAGTAATCTAAAGTTTCTCTCTCTTCTAAATCTGGAAATAAGTCTCAAGTACAAGTGAAATCGACATCCCCCCAAAAAAGAAAAAGTCAAGGGGTATTTATAATAAATCGAGTGAAGAGGTTCAGAGCAGGGTCATGCGCACGCACCACTAGCCGTGCACACGCACAGCAGGGTCTGCGCGCACGCACAAAGGGGCCTGCGCGCGCGCACCCCTGCTGTGGTGTTGCGGCGTGCACAGCTCTTCTTGCTCGCTCGTAGATCCTTGTGCGAAGCGATGCTCTCAGCGCTCTCGTGCATCCCTATCGTCGGTGCTCTCATGATGATGCCCGCGAGAAAGGTAGCCCTTGATCTTCAAATATTTGCGCTTTCATGACCTAGAATAAATGAGGGCGCAACCGTGAGAGCGCATCAAATAAAACTTTGAAACTTCACTAATGAAAATTCAAGCAAAAGTAAGAGAAAAAGCAAAATGAATAGAAACTAAACTAAAATAGCTAAATAAGAACAAAAATAATGAAAAACTCATAAAAGTGAATGAAAAACCAAAATGAGTTATAATGACGAAAAATAAAAGAAAACTAGAAAGATTATTATGAAAATAAAGCATGAAAATATAGAAAAAGGAATTAAAAGTTACTCTATTGAGCGCCATAAATGACGCTCATCAGTAGGTGAGGACCACAAGGGGGGGAGGGGCGACCAAAGCCTTGCCCCCCAAGGATCCCCAAACCTCCTCACACTCCCTTAACTCGGAGCCACTCACACGGTGCCACGTGGGGCCCATGGGCACCAAGGCGCGCCCAGCTGGCAGCCTTGTGTCCGGCTGGGCCTGCCCGTGCGCGTGTGTGTTTGCGGGCTGTTGGCCGCAAGGCCTGCCAGACTGGCCCAGCAAGCCATGCTTTGATGTGGGCTGCTAGGTGCTGCTGCGCGGGCAGTTGCGCGCCACAGCTTGCTGGCCAGTGCACCAGCCCGCACATGCACGCAGCAAGCCACACACTTGGTGCGGGCTGCTAGTGCGCTTATGTGCGGCTGGTGCTGCTAGCACTGCTAGCTTGCCAGCATGCCATGCCCTTAGCACTCGATTTGCTCGGGGCATTCCGATGTTAGGGTTATTTTGGTAATTTGTTGATTAATTGATTTTTACCATCTCGTCGTTTTATTTATTCCACTCGACTTGCGACGCTCGGTCTCGACGCTCCTAGCTCGATATCCGACGTCAATGTTCATAATACTAGAGCGACTCATTAATTCCTTTCGAATTAATTCGTTGTGACGGATCGTTAGTTGCTTGGGTGTGACCCAAAGGGTTTCAGTCAAGATTAAGCAGTAATATTAATTATACATTAATATTACTGATCGGAAGCGGCCTCCAACTAGGCATTCCGATCACTTGACCTCACTTAATAATTAGCTTTCTAATAATTCCGAACCCTCTATCGGAATAATACACTTGTTCGAAGGACATCATTCCTATCAATCTCCCACTTGTCCTTCCGGACAAGTACGCTTTTGTGTATAGCCTATTTCCTATGTCACTTAATGTCTCTTCATGAACTATAAGGTAAGATTATTCATCATCCTTATTACGTCTAGAAGTGTTTCTCGAAATCCTAGTTCGACTATCAATAAGCAGATGATTTCTTAAAGTCCATCTAAGCACGACCATGCAATTTTACAGTCTTACTCTTCGAGAGGCCTTGTAAACAACAAAGACATGTTCCCTATGGTTAATAGGGGGACATTCCCAGTCTTGTATTGTCAGCTTCTCTTACTAAGAGGATCTAGCCGCCCGAGGGTTGCCGTTATAATCCCCATGTATGGCGACGTTTGTCGAACATCAAAGCGGACTAGTAAACAAACAAGAGAACTCACAATACTCATGGTCGAGGAAAGAGGTTCCGATAGCCATAATGAGAGGTGTACTTATAACGATTTTTAAATCTCCTAAAGTATTCTCATAGGTTGATCTGGTATGGTTATAAACCAATACCCGTGGAAATGATTTATGACAATCATGTCCTTATAGCATAAGAAACGGTGCTGTAAATCAAACTACACACTACTCTCAAGTGGTCATTAATCATCCATCATTTAAATGACCTCAATTAGGGATAATTTTCGATTACAATATTCAACGTTTACTTAATAGGTGTTTCTTTATCCAAGACTGGTCTTGACACCCTATTTTGAATATTCTCATAATCGAATGGACTCAATATTTAATCCTAAACCACAATTAAATAGAAATGGAGTGATAAAATTGCATGAAATTAAATTACTCCAAAATTTGAATGGTTCATCATAGTGTTTTACATTAAAATGTTCAAAAATAATTAAAACACCTAATTAGGAAATCAAAACCAATCACCAACGTGCCTGGTTCCCATTGCCTCAACATGCTTGTTGTGTTTTACTTGAGGCAAAGGTTTAGTAAGTGGATCGGCTACATTGTCGTCCGTTCTAACTTTACAAATTCTGATTTTACCCTCTAACTTCCATTCCCTTATCATGTGAAATTGCCGCTTGACATGTTTGACCTTCTGATGTTTCCTTAGCTCTTTGGCTTGAGCAATAGCTCCATTGTTGTCACAATAGAGGGCTATTGGACCCTTGATGGAGGGTACAACGTCAAGTTCACCAACGAACTTACGAATCCAAACTGCCTCCTTAGTTGCTTCAGCAGCTGCCAAGTATTCGGCTTCAATTGTAGAATCTGCAATTGTGCTCTGCTTAGCACTCTTCCAACTAAACGCTCCTCCATTTAGACAGAATACGTATCCTGACTGCGATTTGAAATCGTCTCTGTCTGTTTGGAAGCTTACGTCGGTGTAACTTTCAACAACTAATTCAGCTGAGCCACCATATACCAGGAAGTTATCCTTGTTCCTCTTTAGGTACTTTAGGATATTCTTGGTTACAGTCCAATGTGCCTCTCTTGGGTCTTATTGGTATTGGCTCGTAGCACTCAAGGCATACGATACATCTAGCCTAGTACATATCATGGAAAACATGATCGATCTAATAAGCGAAGCATGTGGAATCTGATTCATTCTTTCTCGCTCATCAGGTGTCTTTGGACAGTGCTTCTTGCTTAGGGTTATGCCATGTGACGTGGGTAGGTGACCTCTCTTTGCCTCCTCCATGTTGAATCGTGCCAGTACCTTATCAATGTAAGTACTTTGGCTCAATCCAACCATCCTCTTAGATCTATCCCTGTAGATCTTGATGCCTAATATGTACTGTGCCTCTCCCAAGTCTTTCATTGAAAAACATTTTCCAAGCTAGGCCTTTACAGACTCTAGCATTGGAATGCTATTTCCAATGAGCAATATGTCATCGACATATAAGACTAGGAAGGCGATGCCACTACCACTGACCTTCTTGTAAACACAAGACTCATCTGGATTCTTGATAAAACCAAACTTACTGATGGCTTCATCGAATCACAGATTCCAACTTCTTCTAGCTTGCTTTAACCCATAAATGGACTTTTTAAGCTTGCATACCTTCCTAGCATTGTTTTGGTCGACAAAACCTTTAGGCTGTGTTATATACACATTTTCTTCCAAAATTTCTTTTAGGAAGGTGGTTTTGACGTCCATCTGCCATATCTCATAATTGTAATATGCAGCAATTGCTGGGATGATCCGAACGGACTTAAGCATTGCGACAGGAGAAAAGGTTTCATCATAATCAATACCATGAATTTTCTTGTAACCTTTTTCTAGATTTGCAAATGAATACATTTCCATCTTTGTCAGTTTTCAATTTGAAAATCCACTTACATCCGATAGGTGTGTAACCTTCGGGTAAGTCTACCAAGTCCTAGACTTGATTTTCAAACATGGAATCCATTTAAGATCTCATGGCTTCTCACCATTTAGCAGAGTCAGAGCTCTCCATCACTTGCTTGTAGGTTGCCGGTTCGTTTCCATCCACTACTACGATGTCCTAATTCTCGGTTAATACAACACCAAGAATCCAAGATATCTATCAGGTTGAGACTTTGGCCTCTGTGACCTACCTAGGGTAATGGACTGAGCATTTTCATTGTCGGTTTGACTTTGCACAGTTTGACCGACGTCAACAGATGCTATTTGAGCGCTTTGACTGCCAATTTGATTTTGTTGCTCGTCCTCTCGAACTTCATTGAGTTCGATTTTCCTCCCACTTGTCATTTTGGAAAGGTGTTCCTTCTCCAAAAAGACACCATCATGAGCAACAAACACTTTGTTCTCGGATTTGTTGTAGAAGTAATACCCTTTGGTTTCTTTTGGGTAGCCCACGAAGAAAACCTTGTCAGATTTAGGGTGAAATTTGTTAGAAATTAATCTTTTGACATATGCTTCGCATCCCCAGATCTTGAGAAAAGACAACCTGGAAGGTTTCTTCGTCCGTAATTCATATGGAGTCTTTTCTACAGCTTTTGACGGAGCACGGTTAGAAGTGCATGTCCCCAGAAAGAGATAGGAAGATCACTAAGACCCATTGTTGATCGTACCATGTCTAGCAAGGTTCGATTTCTCCTTTCAAATACTCCGCTCCATTGTGGAGTTCCTAGAGGTGACATTATGAAAGTATACCATGTTCTTTCAGATGGTCATCGAATTCTTGGCTCAAGTATTCACCACCTTGATCCGATCAAAGGAATTTGATTTTCTTGCCAAGTTGATTTTCATCTTCACTCTGAATTTCTTTGAAATTCTCAAACAATTCAGATTTGTGCGACATAAGGTAGACATATCCATATCTACTATAGTCATCTGTGAAGGTGATAAAATATCGATGGCCATTCCTTGTGGTTATGCTCATTGGTCCACCTATATAGGTGTGTATTAGCCCCAATAAGTCACCTGCCTTTTCTCCCAACTTGGAGAATGACTGCTTTATCATCTTGCCTAATAGACATCCTTAGTAACTTTCAAACTATTGTAAATCGAATGAGTCAAGAATACCTTTTTGTAGAAGTTTCTTAATGCGTTTGATGTTAATGTGGCCAAGACGACAATGCCACAAGTATGTGTCATTTGACTCAACGGTCTTAGCCTTCTTTGGTGGTATCATTAACATTATAAACTTGTTTGTCTAAATAAAGCACATTTGGATAAACGTGTTATGGCATAAAACATATAAACAAGACTTAAAACAATCACAGTTATAGTCTTGTGATCTTACAACCCGACGTCCGACGCCAAAAGATCAAAATATGTTCAACAATAAAACTGAACTAACTTCTATTTTAAGATAAACTGTGCAATTACAAGTTTAATGGACATATTATTCTTCTTCTTCCGCTTGTAAATGCGCATCCACTTGTAAAGCCTCTTCTCACTTAGTTCCTGAAATAGGAGCATGTAGTGAGTCATTTATGGCATCTAATACCTTAATGAATTGCTCATATTCAAGTGATGGTTTATAAAGAAGATACTTGAGGTGAGAGCTACTTTTCCTTTCGCCTCATCTTCTAAGTACTCACTACATTCCTTTTTGTAATGGCCTCGCCTACTACAATAGAAGCATCGCATTTTTTGCCTTGTCTTTAAACTCCTTCTTCTTTGTCCTTAGAGAGAACTTGGTGAAGGATTTATGTCTTCATCAAGTGCAATTAGTAGTTATATAAATGGATCAAATTATGGAGATAATTAAGTTCATTCTTTTGGGTCGTCATTATCTGTTGCTAGACGTGATCAATGATCTTTGGGCTAGTCAAATAGTCCAAAGCCCAATAGAATGGATCCTATAAGGTCACACAAAAGGGTGATGGATTGAACAAAAGAAAGAAGCCCATTATTCGGCCTCATGGAGTGGTCGGCCATGTGGGATTAAAGGGAGAGTATTGTGGGCTTGGTTTGGACTCTAGTTATACATATGATGTATAAAAAGAGGCCTTGCCTAGGGTTTGATACACAACACTTAACGAGTCAATTGAGAATTCACTAGTGAGCAACCAAACCCTAGCCTCACACAATCTCTCTCCTTACTCCCTTCCTCCCACCCGTCCAACTTTACGGCCTCCTTGTGCAAGGTGGCGCACGGTGGTGGTGTGGTGGTGTTCGTGGTCGGTTTCCTCCTCCCCTCTCCATAGAAGGTGGTTCGAAGTGTTCGTGCCCAACTACCTAGCAGTAGTGGAGGTTCAATCCTATCCCGTGGACTAAGTATAGGAGCAACGCTTGGGGCTCTATTATCTCCCTAATTGTCATTCAATCGCTTGTGGAAATCACGCGTCAAAGGTATGTATTATGTGATTCTTTATGTGTTATGCTTGTAGATCCTGTTTAGGTGCAAACGAATATGATTCGTGAAATTCCGCATTATAGTACCTAAAACCCTACAATGGTATCAGTTAGCCTCTTGCATTTTGACAAGTGTCATTTATGTCACTATGTTTTAGTAGTTTCTAGTTAGTTTTCATAGTTTTGATGTCTTTTTACTTGGATTTAATAACGTTTTATTACATCTGTCGTGTTTGCATGTGAAATGTCGTTATTGCTTAATTTTGGCTTTTCTTGCATATTTTGGTTTCTTATGACATTATATTAAACTTTATTGGTTTATTCTTATGTTTAGGAACACTTGGATAAGCTCATTGCTCAAGATTGACGAAATATAAAACATAAAAGAACAAGTAATGAAGAAATGTGCACTTGATTTGCAAAGATTGAATTTCAAACGCCTATATCTTTTGATCTACAAAAATTTTTGGAGTGATTCTAATTGGAGATGAAAGCTTATCTCGAGAGCTTTCCAACGACAGGTCATATGCTCAATTCCGATGTAAAACGAGGGAGTTATGTTCGTTTGAAGCTGAGTAGTTTTGTCTAGCGCGTAGGAGCGGGCGCGCAGTCTATGAGGAGCGCCCGCTTCAAAATGTCTTGAATGATTCTGCCTCATTTTGCTGCAGCTAGGAGCGCCCGTGCACGATATTTGGAGTGCCCGCTCCTATACGTGCTGCTCGACTTTTTGCAGAGCTTACTAGGCAATTTAGTAAAGAGTATAAATAGATTTTTTGCTCATTTTAGGGATAGAAATTTATTTCTTCAGTACTTTTTAGATTAGTTTTAGGTTTTTAGAGAGAGAGAAACCCTCAAATTTAAGAGAGAGAAAGTGATAAACACAATGGTTTTCATGGATTTTGGATAATCGAAGGAGGAATTTGATGATTTGAAGATCTCCATCTTATATAAATGAGCATTCTTACTCTCTTTCCTCTTTATGCTTTCTTTAATTGCTTTGTTAATCATATTTGAGTAGATTTCCTTCTACTAGGTGTTGAGTGAAGCTTTGTAATGGTTAATTGAGTTATTTGAGATAAATTTGATGATAATTGTGTGATTAAATTGATTGAATTGATGATGACATGTTGTTTGTTTTAGATTGGATTGATCTCCCATGATAGCAAACTTAATTTATATTAGTTCTAGTTTGACAAGGGATTGTGAATTAGAATTGTTATATTTGATTGCATTTTGGGTAAATTTCTTTTATGCATCTAGTCAATGAGGGATCTAGGCTAGGAATTTGAGAGATTGCTCTTGAGTGTAATTAATTCCCATTTTAATTCTTTCTTTGCATGATTGATTATCAAATGGATTCTCATTAACTTGTTAATTGTTCAAAGTGGATCTTTACCCCTAGTAGACTTTATAATATTTTGTTCTTTATATGTGTATTAGTGTAGTTCTAGTGTCCACTATCCATAAACTGACTTCGGCGTTGCTTAAGCATTAGATCGAGAACAATCTAACATTATCGTTCCTTGTGGTTCGACTCCGAACTTACCACTAGAATTGTTTAGGGGTTAGTTTAGGATTATAATAAATTTTTTTTGGCCGTGAGGAGGTTAGTCAACAACCTTATTTCCCCGCGTTCAAAATGGCGCCGTTGCCGGGGAACGGTGTCAATGCTTGATTGTTTTTGATTGCTTGAGTTTAGGTCTTTGTGTATAATTTTGTTTTAATTATTATTTTTATTTATTATTTCTTTTTTTTTTTAAATGGCATGTTTCTCATTTCTTGAATATGAGGATGAGCCTTTTTGTGAATATTTCAATAGACTTGAGGGATTTTTAGACTTTAATTGTTGTAGTCTTTGGGAGGCTTGTGAGATTTTTTATTGTGGTTTGAATGAGCAAACTAGGGATATTGTTGAAAGCATGTATAATTGTGAATTTCGAGCTTTGTCAATTAATGACGCTTGGGATTTTTATGTTTGGTTTGCTTGGGATGTTTATAATAGGGGTAATCATGTTTCAAATATTGATTTGCAATGTGTGGATTTTTCTAATGCTAGCATGAATTCCCATGATTTGGAACATGATCCCATTACTGAACTAGAACAAAATATTTCAACTGTATTTCTCCTATTGTTCATGATGATGAGGTGCATTCCAATGTTGATGACCATGGTGTGTTTCAATATTCTTCATTATTTAGCATGCCTTCTTGTGATGTACCTTTTTCTCCCAATAATGAATCTTATATGCTTGATTATGCCCCCTCTCCCCATAGTGATGATTATACTTATCCTTCTAATGTTGATGCTTACAATCTAGGTTGTGATCCTTCTCCCCTTGTTAACCCTCATTTTTCTTCATCTTGTGAGTCTCCTATTGATTATTTAGAATCCCTTATTAGGCGTGTTGAGCTTGATTCTACTTTTGGGACAAGTAAGGAGTTGTTTTTAAATTCTATGAGAAGTCGATTGAAGATGATGAATAAGAGTGAAGAGCGTATTGAGGAGGTAATAAGGAGAAAGGAAGAGCTAGAAAGCCAATTGTCATCTTTGTTGCATGATCTTGAATATTTTAAATCCCATGTGTGTGTTGAGAATGATGATGATGATTTTTTGTGTAATCAAGAAAGTGTGAGGAAGACATTAGTGAGATTTTGAGTGAAGGAAAGGGAGTTGAGAATGAATTAAATGACGATTTTGTGAATGCAAACCCCCTTTCTTATTTTGATGAATCTCAAGTGCATGTTTGTGATTATTCTATCCATGAGTATTTGGACTTATTTGAGATTATGTCCCATATATTTTGCGAGGTTCAAATGAAAAATCATAGCCTTTTGAGTGAGTTCATTGAGAATGCTTCATGGGAAAGAGATGAGTTTGAAATGAATTTGCATCCATTCATGTATGGTTTTGGGAGTTTGGGCTTTGGGATTTCTATGGGGAATATTGTTCATTGTTGTGATGGAGAGGATGATGTAGTTTCTCTTGGAGATTGGATTTTTAAGGGATATGAAGTTCATGAGTGTCCATCTTTTGAAGATTCAATGATTGATTTCCATGCTCTTTTTGGTGATGTTTGGAATGGTGGTGAGGAAGAGTTCATTTGTGAGACTGTTGCTCCTATCCCCTCTTCTCATGTCCCTATTTTAAGGAAATTTAACCATGTCCCTTACTATCCTATGTCCCTCCCTTCTTTCGTCAAAAATCCTATTAGGGACCCTTTTTCTATTCGTGATATTCAAGCTCCCCACTCGTTGATTATTGAGGAAAAGGGTGATTTTTCCACCCAAAAACATTTTGAGGAGAGTTTGCCTTCTTCTTCTTCTTCTTCTTATTTTGTTGAATTTTCTTTTGATTATTCTTTTTTTCTTGGCATCTCTCTCCTCATTTGCGTGCACTATCCTTGTTGCACGTCCTCTTCCCCTCAATTGCCTACTTGTTATCTTACGAAATGTGTAGTAGTGCATTTGACAAGCTCTTGCGTTCGTTGCAATATTATTTACTAGAGCGGTCAAGCTTGGACCTTAAGCAAGCCTTTCTCGGGAAGTAACCCGTGTTTTATTGCTTTCATTCTCTTTTCTTTTTTGAATAGTTTTTGTCTCATGGAAATTGTTTGTGTGCTTTGTGCTAGGTACATAACTTGATATACTCTTATGCATTGGTTTGGATAAAAAATCAAGGAAGTTTAACTCCACTTTTGCTACCACATGGAAAACAAGATTCAATTTAGAGGTAGTCGGTTTCAAAAAAGGTTTAATTGGATTATTTGCGGGTATTTACACCTATCTAATATCCGGTAATATGCTTCCTTTCTCTTCCTCTAATGATTTGTGGGTTGTTGGACATATGTTGGTTGGTTGGATGACTTCCTTTCTTTTCTCCTCCCATGGATTCTTTGGTTTAAAGTTTGAGCATGTTGTCTCATTCAAGCTTGGGGGAGGGTATTCAATGATATTTGGTAGAATTTAGATTCATATATATTCCATGCACATTTGTATATGCTTTTCCATTTTCTATACCATGAAAATCACAAAAAGATTTTTGTTTCTATCAAGGCAAATTTGCAACGTGTTTCTTTTGTTCTTGCTTTGGACATAATAATTTTGGACTTGTATTCTTGAATGTCTTTCTTCCTAAATTTTAGAGGTGTGCACGGTTTGAGAATGTGTTAGGTTGACTCTAAGATATGGTATGCTAAGGTAGTTGGTTAAGAACTTTCGGACCATGAATCCCTAGTTCACTTGCTTGTGGTAAGATGAAGTTGCTCTCTATAGTGGATATGAAATCAAGAGCTAGTTATTGCTATCCCTAGTGAGGTATAATTGTTCAAGCCTTCATCATACTTTGTTGAGCGACATATTTGGATCCTTGGCTATTGCATTCTCATATCTAGAACTTGACTTTTAGCTCCCAAGATCACGACCGAGCCACTTTAGGAGATGACAAAGGCATTTCTTCGGGGTTCTTGTATTTCTTTATATAGGATATAAATTTTATATTTTTGTTTTTGGTTTGCATTTGCCCCTCTTGCTATCCCTTTTGAGCCATATACCTTCTTTTCTCTAGCCACAATATAAGCCTTTAAGTCTTGGTTTTACTTTCTACCTTTAGTTTTGTGAAGCAATTTTGTTTTGGGGCTTGTTTTTATTGTTTATGGTGCAAGTTTAGAATTATGAGTTCATTTGCAAAGAAAGTATGTGTTGTATATAAGTTTGTGCATAAAAGAAAATGTATTTTGAGAAAAAGCCGTCCAAAGTTAAAAGAGGCAAGGACATTAAATGAAAATAAAAAACAAAAGCTTGAAAAAAAATTGAAAAAAGTAAAAAAAGAATGAAAAGCACAAAAAGATTTTGTTATAGTTGTTTTTTCCCGTATTTTTGTTATTTTTTGTTAAATAAGCTTGTGGGAAATTTATTTTATGAGCATAGTTGGTACTTTTGTTTTGGATCTTGTGGAAAAAGTTCCACCTGGGCTTCACATGTAGGCTTACCACCAACTTCAAAAGTCTTCCACACCTTTACTCTCCTAGCCTATATGCTACAACCTTGAAAGTCCTTTTGACCCTAAAGGGTTGAGTCATTTAATGGTGGCGGGAAATATGAATCAAGCCTATAGAACGAGTTTGCATAGCCAAGATGTCGGGTAACCTTCTCATGTTTTGAATTGAATTTCTTACCTATTTTCTGGTTCCCTCGTGGAATCATGAGAAGCTAACTTGAAAGTGGATTTGAAACTTGTAGAGAGGACGTGGTTTGACTGGTTGGTACAACAGGTGGAATGTGTTTCCGTTATTTCTCTATGCTTAGCATATGTTATGTTTCAATCAACCTTAGACATCTTAGAACGTGCATACCTTTATTTTTTTTAGAAAGATTGACATTCATTAGTGCTTGTTTCATCATAAAAGTCTACTCTAGAATGCTTGTGGACATCTCTTTTACTTCGATTTATTTTATTTTAATTTATTTATTGCTTTGCCTTGATTTTTGTCAAGAGTAATGGGTTAAACTCTTAGGATACCCTTACGAGAGTATACTGGTCCTCTAGAGCGATCTAAGGGGTTTAAAGTGCTTGATACATACGCTAAATATATTCATGATTCCTACGAAAGTGAGTTAGTGTATATTCATTCTCTTATAGTTTTCTTTGTATAAATAAAATGCATCGTATTCCCTTGTGTTAGTTTTGTTTTGCTCGAGGACAAGCAAAAGTTAAGCTTGGGGGAATTTGACAAGTGTCATTTATATCACCATGTTTTAGGAGTTTCTAGTAATTTTTTCATAGTTTTGATGTCTTTTTACTTGGATTTAAAAATGTTTTATTACATTTGATGTGTTTGCATGTGAAATGTCGTTATTGCTTAATTTTGGCTTTTCTTACATATTTTGGTTGCTTATGGCATTAGATTAAACTTTATTGGTTTATTCTTATGTTTAGGAACACTTGGATAAGCTCATTGCTCAAGATTGATGAAATATAAAACATAAAAGAACAAGTAATGAAGAAATGTGCACTTGATGAAAGATTGAAATTCAAACGCCTATATATTTTGATCTACAAAACATTTTGGAGTGATTCCAATTGGAGATGAAAGCTTATCTCGAGAGCTTTCCAACGACAGGTCATATGCTCAATTCCGATGTAAAACGAGGGAGTTATGTTCGTTTGAAGCTGAGTAGTTTTGTCTAGCGCGTAGGAGTGGGCGCGCAGTCTATGAGGAGCGCCCGCTTAAAACTGTCTAGACCGATTCTACCTCATTTTGCTGCAGCTAGGAGCGCCCGTGCACGACATTTAGAGCGCCCGCTCCTATACGTGCTGCTCGACTTTTTGCGGAGCTTCCTAGGCAATTTAGTAAAGAGTATAAATAGATTTTTTGCTCATTTTAGGGATAGAAATTTATTTCTTCAGTAGTTTTTAGATTAGTTTTAGGTTTTTAGAGAGAGAAACTCTCAAATTTAAGAGAGAGAAAGTGATAAACACAATGGTTTTCATGGATTTTGGATAATCAAAGGAGGAATTTGATGATTTGAAGATCTCCATCTTATATAAATGAGCATTCTTACTCTCTTTCCTCTTTATGCTTTCTTTAATTGCTTTGTTAATCATGTTTGAGTAGATTTCCTTCTACTAGGTGTTGAGTGAAGCTTTGTAATGGTTAATTGAGTTATTTGAGATAAATTTGATGATAATTGTGTGATTAAATTGATTGAATTGATGATGGCATGTTGTTTGTTTTAGATTGGATTGATCTCCCATGATAGCAAACTTAATTGCATATTAGTTCTAGTTTGACAAGGGATTGTGAATTAGAATTGTTATATTTGATTGCATTTTGGGTAAATTTCTTTTATGCACCTAGTCAATGAGGGATCTAGGCTAGGAATTTGAGAGATTGCTCTTGAGTGTAATTAATTCCCATTTTAAATCTTTCTTTGCATGATTGATTATCAAATGGATTCTCATTAACTTGTTAATTGTTCAAAGTGGATATTTACCCCTAGTAGACTTTATAATATTTTGTTCTTTATATGTGTGTTAGTGTAGTTGTAGTGTCCACTATCCATAAACCGACTTCGGCGTAGCTGAAGCATTAGATCGAGAACAATCTAACATTACCGTTCCTTGTGGTTCGACTTCGAACTTACCACTAGACTTGTTTAGGGGTTAGTTTAGGATTATAATAAATTTTGTTTGGCCGTGAGGAGGTTAGTCAACGACCTAATTTCCCCGCAGTCACATTTACACATATTAATCATAAATATTTGATGTTCATAATATTTAATTCAATTAAGAGGGAGAAATCTAATTATGGTTCAATCGTTATTTTAAATGGAGATTTAAAGGTTTGGAATTATTTAAATATGATTAAAATTGCTCAATTTTTCCTAGCAATATCGGAATTAAGCCCTAGTTTTTCAAAAATTTTGATTGAATGAAAGCCTAAATTTGATTTTTGTGCTTAACTTTGATGATTTTTGAATATTTTATGCTTCTTAAATTTAATTGGTTTGGTTTGATACATAAAATATGATTTTTTTTTTCTATAATTAATAATTTGATTTGAGTGTTAGATTAAATTTTGAATTAATTTTATGAAGAACCCTAAATTTGAAATTGAATTATGAATTTAATTTTAAAATTGAATTAGGAATAAATGTTATGTTTTAATTCAAAAGACCTAATTAATTTAATTTTACAAAAGTTGTTTAATTAAATTAAATCTAAAAAAAAAGGATAATTTTGAGAGTGGGCCACGGCAGCTTTCCAGGTGGTCGAGAAGAGGGGAAGTGAGGGCGGTGGCTGGTGGCGTGGCTGGGCATTTTGCCTGGTTGCGCGGCTGGGCTCCAGCCTAGCTGCGGCTGCTGGTGCTGTTGAGGCTAGGCTTCGGCCTGGTCTGGTGGCAGGGCTGCTGTTCCGGCTAGGCTATGAGCCTGGCTGCGGCAGCAGCGGTCACCTGGCTGGGCAGCTAGCTCAGCCATGGTTCAGCCCCATTTTTTAGAAAAAAAAGGAGTTTTTTTTTTTTTTTTATTTAAAAAAAATTATTAATCTTATGTTAATTTTGGAAAAAATCTGATTTTATCTAAGATAATTTTAAAAGTTAAAAGATATTACAAGATAATTTCAAATTCTAAAATTTGTTTTAATCTTTGAAAAATATTTAAAAAGATAATTGAGCAAGATTCTTAAAGATAAAGATTGACTTGATAATGTGATTATCCATAATTAGTTAACTAATTGATTTAAATTTTGTGATTGGCTAATAATTAGGATAGAATCTCCTAATTTTGTTAGGATAATATTTGAGGATAAATATGATTTAAGATTAAAATAAGATTTGATTCTATCTTATGCCTAATTTAAAATATATGATATTTTATTGATGGTCATGAATAATATATGATATTATCTAATTACAGTAATTAAAATATGAGATATTTAGGTGTCGTGTTTCCTTAATTGTGAACATTCAATGTCGTAGTTTAGGAAAGCATGATGAGTGATTTATTATGTGGCAATTTTATAATATATGATATTATGTTGCTATATAATGACTAGTGTGGCCCAGTAGATTGCTAAATATGATTTGCGCATCGTGATGTATTTTTGTAATCTAAGTACGGTCTAAGAACCGATAAATTATTTTTTGTAGTTTTTTTTATTTATTTTATTTAAGTAGTAAATAGAATAGAGTAGAATTACAGGTTGCATTTAATCTAAGAAGCTCATGAAGTGAAGGCCCAAAGGAGCGAGGTGGATGAGATCCATGAAGGCTCAAGTGAGAGCATTTACTTTATTAGTTTTCTTAGGATTAGGGGCCATGCTATGTGTTTTTTATGCATTCAGTATTTTATGCATGTTAGATTTTATTGATGTTTGTGATGATGCGCTAGAGTTCACTAAATTAATCACAACATAATGAATCTAGGTCCCGGTAATATTGAGGTTGCTTTTCCAATTAAAAACCCAATAAACCTTTGATATTTATGATAGGTCATGACAAAGCTGGGTGTCATTTTATATCTTGGAGAGTTGGTGTAAATCAAGTTTTACAATTTTAATTGGTTATACTCAACAAGGTTACCTAAAGCGTTTAGAACCTTGAAGCAAAGGGTAATAATTAAACATGTGATGGTTTATTATTCAACCAAGAGTTACAAGAGTTGTAATCAGTAAAGAGTTTACTCACCTTGAAATGTAATGGTTGATGGTAGGGCCAAAGTCCGGTCAATTATTACACGAATAAAGGGTCTTAGAATCACTTAAATTCAAATTGGGATCATTTAAATTGAATAAAGTGTTGAAGTAACCTATAATTTTAATTTAGGTACTTCAAAGATAAACATAATTGAATTTTGCATTTATTAAATGAGTAATATTTTGTTCTAATTTTATAATTATATAAAATCTCCTCGATTGAAAATAAAGTTGAGAAATGTTCTCAAAAGGTTAAAGATTATCCATAAGCCTATATTCCAATTTTGCTAAGATGGTTCTAAAAGGCAAGTTTTAGAAACCCATGTCACATGTCTAAGGTTGGTTTTTATTCAAAATGTTTGAGTAAAATGCCAACACCATCATCAATTTGAAAAGTGTTTCAAGGGCTATAATGAGATGGGAGGTACATACCTCTAAAACGACAAGTATGGAAGTCCAATAAAATCTCTTATCTTCAATATGTCTGAAAATAAGAAAGCGATTGGAAGTCTCTATGATCAAAAGTTGATCAAATGACATTATTATTCATCCATTTCATATAAAGTTAAGCAAAGCATCATTTTGAACCTAAGAGAAATGTTCTAAGTGGCTCAAATGGGAAAGGTTTAAGAATATATGAGGATTGCATTAGGAAGTTATAGGCCAAGAAATGCAAACAAGTTGCTATTTCTCAAACCTTGAACTACTTACATGCTAAAAGTTGTTATAAACAACAAATGTTTCCAATTAAATGGACCAATTCCAATTGATTAGAAACTACCTCATACAGTTGGAAGGTAAAAGAATGGAAATGTTCCAATTTAAGAAGTATATTATAGAAATTGATTTAACATATTACTACTTCTTGGATATGTGATATCATGTTTAGTTCACTCTCATTGAGAATGTGGTTGAACTAAATGAAGAAGTATAGCTAAGGGAGAAATAAATCTACAAGTTTAGAAGCAAATGTTGCTACTTCACAAGTAAAATCTACAAGTCTAGAAGCAAAAGTTGCAACTTTTCAAGTAGAAACTTATTTTCACCTTACCTAGTTATTGGCTAGAATTAAATAAATGTTATTTATTCTTTCCATTATCAACACACCAATCAAATTTAGTAATATAACATTGAAGATTCAAAACATGGACTAAATGTTAATTTATGCTTTATTGAGTCACAATGTGTTTTGAAAAGCTAAATAGGTTTAAAGTTCTATATGATAGAAATAATTAAACCATTTCTATACATATATAAATTGTCTCTAATATGTCAAATGATTCGAATGAAAAATGAACATTGCATGCGGAAGATCCAAAGGGATGGACTTTCAATATCATTAGATTGTGAATCTATTGATATATGTGAACATCATTCTAATTTGAAAATTTTGACGAAGTCACCATTTAGAGAAATGATGACTTGAACTCAAGGTCGAATACATTTCGATGTAAGAAAACCTAAGGTTCAACAATTGGTGACAGGAAATGAAACTTCATTTGTGATATGCTCACTTGTGCTTATTTGAAGCTAAAGTGTGAAAATTTTGAAAAGTTCAAAAGGATTAGTATGAAGTTCAGTATCAACTTGACAAGATAGTGATTACATTACAATATGATTGTAATGGTGAAAATTTAAGTCATGACATTTACTTGGAAATTTATTCAATTTATTGAGATATGATCATGACAATGAGAATTTAAGCCAAAACCTTGATAGATATCCAAGAGTTGTGAAATCGTTTTACAACAAAGTCCGATAGAAAACCTTATGAAGTGTTTATAAATGAGCTATCAATCTATATAAGATATATTTTGATAAAGGATGAAAATTACCTATATTCCAACCTTATTCAGGGGATATACTTTTAAGATAAGCTAAAAAACTAAACAAAACTACATATGTCAAATCAAAATGTAGCAAAGGCTTCATATGTGATATGGATAAGAAAAGTTCTTATAAAGTCTTTCTACAAAGTAAGGAATGAAAGTTGTATCAAATCGTTTAATGCACGTAAAATTCCTATACAGAGCACGGGGTACTACTACACAAGTCATACTTAGCACAAAATGTTTGTTGCTTAAGTAGATGCCCTTGTGGAAAACACGTCATTTCCAAAAGGTCAAGTGGGAGTAGTGTAAATCTAGAAAGAGTTCGAGAAAAGCAACAAACAAACATGGTTCAAACCGTGGTTGGTTCACCCTATGTTAAATGTGCCTCTTCAAAAGGCTAGTGGGAGTATAAGAATCTCGAAAAGTTCGAGAGCATTGAAAGAGTTCAAGAAAAGCTATGTCGAAAATCTTAGAGAAATTCGAGAAATAATCGAATAAAAGCAACAAAATGAGCATGATTCACCTCATCTTACAAATGACAACGCATGGTCTCATTAAGTGTAATGGGAATAATAACCATGTGTCGAAGGTAGTACATTCTAAGTGCACATCCTCTATTGTCGTTTCTCATTGAAGACTAAACAAAGTTGTTGTATAAGTTTCAATTGTTGCATAAAAACCCACAATGATGACTAGCATACGTGAAACTTAGCCAAAGAAATATGATTTCATATTGACTAATAGTTTTAAAATATTTATTTTGGAACATGATGATTATGCAAGTAATAAAGATGATTTGACAAGTTATAACTCCAAGTGGTTTAAAAATCATGGAAGTCTTAAATAGATTCTAAGTCTGCAATAAGTGTATGACACTTGATTAATTTGCCTACTTGGGTAAGACTCATTATAAGCAAAACATATAGGAAAGAAAAATATTTTCTAACCAAAGAAAAGACTTGTACGTTAAAGGATTCAACTAATTCATAGTATGACTATGACTACGATGAAACCTTTACATTAGTCATGTTGCTAAAGATCTATTAAAGATATTTTTGTGATTTCTACCTTATGAGTTTTGGTAGATGGATTTCAAAACACTTTCTTGAAATTGTTCATGAAAGAAGATTTGTATATGATACAATCAGAATAGTTTTAAGAAACCAATAATCCTAAGGATGTATAGGAGGTTCATTTATGGATCAAAGAAGCATCATGGAGTTAGTGTTATTAATTTTGTGAGTTAATCAAAGCTGTTTGATGTTCTCATAAAATGAAGATGTTGTGTATACAAGATGTTTAGTGGGAGCTATGAAGTCTTCTTGGTCTAGTACAAAGAGTAATTATTCATTTCTTGAAAAGTCAAGTAATGGCTAATGCATTTTGTATGAAAAACCTTGAAGAGGAAGACGAGTACAGTTGGGAGTCAAGATCTATTGAGAGAGGTCTCGAAGGATGTTTGAGTTTGGTTAAGAAGCTTATATTGATTAGATTCTTATGATATTCAACATTATATTGAAAAGGTTTTCGATCCCATATAACATGGCACATTGCTTAAAGATTCAATGCTTTGAGAAAGGTTGATGAAATTAAGGTTTTGAATGATGCTCATTATGCATTTTGCAAAGGATGAATCATGCATGTCATGGCCTATACTGGTCTATTTGATTCACTTGTTTTAAGAACAAGTGATGATAGATTTCAATCGAAATCTAATAAAACGTTGGAATACAATTGGAAATTCCTAATTCCTAATGAAAGGATTAAGGAAGATTCTTAGTGTATGGAGATGAATATTATTATTAAAATTTAGAAGTTGTAAAATTTATATTTATGAGAATGTCTCATGAATTATACTTACTAAACCCCTTCCATAACCAAGGTATGAGAGTCACATTAAGGTTCTTAAATTGAAGCAAGTTATGTAATTTAAGTTGAATATGTTTTGAGAAAACATATTTCATAAGTAATATATCAACTTGCAGAATTATGTTTATCAATTGAAACAATGTTTCAATCTTATTTAATTATGGTTTTTGAAATTATATAAAATGTCCAAAATAATTATGAATTGTTAGGCTCATCAAGTTGATGACTTGGTGAATGAAACCCCATAGGTGAACTAAATTCATACATTATTTAAGTTCCTAGTTCAAAATCATTAAAGTAGACATAAATGATTTCAATAAATGGACTAGCATGTAAGATTGATTGGATAGCGCAGTTTCATGGGCTATAGGGGCATAGTGATGCTCGGTCAATCACATGGATATGCATGAATGATGCATAATCGAACTATTGACGTACTTTGAAGTTCAAGTATAAAGCTTCCAGATATATAAGTGGATTCCTTTGACATGAGTGGAACATTGATTTCACTCAATGATTGATTTAACTGTGGTATATTCAAACGTCTACCCGTAATTGGAGATTATAAAGGATGTTTCCTGGTTACATCAAGAATTAAGTAGGAGCTTTGGTTGCCACAAGATTAGATTGAGTCTACCTATTTAATTAGGAATGTGTCATCGTGCCTTGAAGAGGGAGAATTCAGTGAATGCGTGGCCGCGCTCAAATGTATTACTCAGTAATCATTTGTTTTGTAACTCTAACTCAGATTTCAAGAAATGATTTGTAGATTAATATGATCTTGACATGTGATGCAATCATATTATCAAATCGACACATATTGACTTAAGGAATTTAACTATTGCACACTTGTCTCAGACAAGTGGGAGATTGAAGGATTTATGTCTTCGTCAAGTACAATTACTAGATATATAATGGATCAACTTATGGTGATAATTAAGTTCGTTCTTTTGGGTCGTCACTGTCTGTTGCTAGACGTGATCAATGATATTTGGGCTAGTTAAATAGTTCAAAGCCTAATAGAATGGATTCTATAAGGTCACACAAAAGGGTGATGGATTAAACAAAAGAAAGAAGCCCATTATTGGGCCTCATGGAGTGGTCGGCCATGTGGGATTAAAGGGAGAGTATTGTAAGCTTGGTTTGGACTCTAATTATACATATGATGTATAAATAGAGGCCTTGCCTAGGGTTTGATACACAAAACTTAACGAGTCAATTGAGAATTGACTAGTGGGCAACCAAACCCTAGCCTCACACAATCTTTCTCCTTACTCCCTTCCTCCCATCCGTACAACTGTACGGTCTCCTTGTTCAAGGTGGCACACGGTGGTGGTGTGGTGGTGTTCGTGGTCGTTTTTCTCCTTCCCTCTTCATAGAAGGTGGTTCGAAGTGTTCGTGCCCAACTACCTAGCAGTAATGGAGGTTCAATCCTATCCCGTGGACTAAGTAGAGGAGCAATGCTTGGGGCTCTATTATCTCCCTAATTGTCAGTCAATCGCTTGTGGAAATCACGCGTCAAAGGTATGTATTATGTGATTCTTTATGTGTTATGCTTGTAGATCATGTTTAGGTGCAAACGAATATGATTCGTGAAATTCCGCATTATAGTACCTGAAACCCTACACCTGGTACCCTTATAAGAATCGGCTCTACAAAGCACTTAAACAACCTCCATCAATGAGAGTTTATCTCGATTGGCTGTCAAATGCATTTTCAATGCAACATAGCTTAAGTGGAGTGAGCTTAGTAGCATGTGAGCCGCTTGTTCATCCTCTACTAGCTTCCCAATGAGCTCCAAGTGCTTGAAAAGCCTTGTCATTTGAAGCACATGAGGTTGAAGAGGCATTCTTGGTCTAAGCCTAGCATTATAGACCTTGTTCCACACTTCGAGCCTTTCCTTAGCAAGGCAATCTTCCTCTGGATCTTGATCTTCATGTTCATAAATGACTTGGTTAAGCTATGAACATTCAAATCCCTTGTCTCGGAAGACATAGTGACAAGCTCCTTAAGACTGTTAAGAAGCATGTCTAAAAGGTATGAGGTGAATCTCCCTTCCAATCCTCCAAAAGGGAATTCCTCATTAAAAGTGTGACCTTGTCACAATCCAAGGACCAAGTCTCATGAGTCTCATCACTTATTATTCCCTTGGAAAAGAAGCTTGGAATGGGAGTGTCAAGAATGTACTCCATGGAACAATTCCGAAGAGTTTTCCGGAGTTCTTCTTCCCATTCCTTGAAATTGGTCAAATTGAGACAAAATGCCAATTTCTCCGGGAGTTCTTGGCACATGTAGTTGTTGTCAGTATTAGTTGAAGATATGGTTCTACAAATGAAAGAATTTGAAATGAAAAACCATTCATAATACTAAATAATATTGAATTCATGCACATATATATTTCAAACTTATTTAAACATCTTATTCACACATTAAATTTGTCCCTATTTGGTGAGAATAAGTTGATTCCAAGATCCAAAGAATCAATGAGTTATTAAGCATATTTTGGCTTGTCTTAAACCTTATTACTCTAAGGTAAGCAACTCTTTGCTAATGGCTCCAAGCCACTCTTGGTTAGATAAATCGTCGCATCTAATGCTCTTATAACAATTTATCTCTTTGTCACGACATGTTAGGACTCCATCACTCATATTGTTGAGTCTAACCAAAACCAACATGTATTATAATGTCTTGCTTTGTCAAACCCATCAACATACCTTACTTTCCTAGGAAACTAGTAATGCCTCGCTTTGGCGTAGCCCATCACTATTCTCAATAGTTTGGTAAGTGTTGTTTTGGAATGACAAGTTTTACTCAATATTTTAGGGACCTAGGGTTCCTATGTTGGTTGATTTAAGTGAACTTAATAAAGCATCACAACATTCTAAATCCTAAACATGCATCTAACATATCATTCATATATATAAGTATAAATATATATCAAAAACATAAGTAAATTATGCATTTGGCAACTAGCATTACCCCTTGAGTCTTCAAGTTTTCAAGGAAATTTTTTCTAGAACTACCCTAAAGATAGGGTCATTTGTAAACAATTACCCAATTTTTTGTTATTTGTTTAGAACTACCAGGAAGTTACAAAACGTTTGGGTAGCACTACTCAAACATTTTTCGTTCAATTAAGACGTTATTGGGCCCGCTTTTTCAGTATTCCCACTTAATTAACTCCCCTAATTACCTTCTCTTTCCTCCCTAATTAACTTCATGGCCATTGTAATTGGTAGGATGTCTAAATTTGGCGGTTTTGATTTCTAGGGTTTAGGGGAAGTTAATTAGGGAGGAGAGAGAAGGTAATTTGGGGTGTTAATTAAGTGGGAAAAGTGAAAAAGTAGGCCCCATTAATGTTTTTTTGGACGGAAAGCATTAATGGGTGGTGCTACCAAACCTTTCTTAACTTCTGAGTAGTTCTTAACAAATAAAAAAAAACGGGTAATTGTTCATAAATGACCATATCTTTAGGGTAGTTTTAGACAAAATTGTCTTCAAGGGTCTTGATTTGCAACTTCATGACTTCGTCTTCCAAGAAACTCCGTTTTCAAAACACAACCAAAATAATGCAACTACTATCTACGATTAGGACTAATCTAAATATTAAGGTACAAAAATACGCAACGGTTCGCAAACCGTATTTAGATTTACAAAAATACATGACGCAACGCAGTCTGTATTTTCTATCCTAATCGGGCCCCACTAGTTGCCATTTCTTAAAACTTGTGAGAGAATATACATTACATTCATCCATTCACTATATGTGAATGGCACATGCATTTTACAACGTTAAACATGTAACAATGCATAAATACGAGTAAACTAGTAACTAATTAGGTGGTTAATCTGATTAACGCGCCTAATTAAAACTAGTCAAAGTTGTTAACCGACTATGTGATTAAGCGCGATTAAAATAGCTCAAATAAATAATAAAGCTCCCACTAAATTCCGCATCCAACTTAATTAATCCGATTAATTAAGCCGGTAAACCTAATATTTTTCCAAATTAAAAAATTTGCAAGTGCCGCTCAAAATTGAGGCCTAGCCTCCAAAAATTAATTAAATTAAATAAACATAATTAAAATAATTAAAATGGCAAAACGTAAAAATTACAAAGTCGACTGCACGCAAGTGGCACGCGCACCTAGACTAGCTAGGCGCGCGCCATTGCTAGCCACGACTGCCTAGTAGCTCGGGCAATGCTGCGTAGTGCTTGCGCTCGCACCACACCAATGCAACACTGCTAGGTGCTCCCGTGAGCATCCTAGCAGCGTTTGCTACGGGCTGTAAGGTGCGAGGCATCACACACTTGGCTTCCTACCCTTCGCACCACACCAAGGCTACACAACAGCTCACTCGCACACCCTACACGGCTGCCGCACCAAGCTGCTGCCCCCCATGCGCACACCATCGCATGCACTCTCGCACTCGAGGCGCCCAGCAGCCTCGGCAGCCTCATGTGATCTGCGCCTACAGTCCGGCTAGCCGAGAGCTTGCTTGGGGTTCTTAGGCCTCGAGTTGTGTGCTCCTGCCTCGAGAAAAAATTACCGATTTTGTGTGACAATTATTATCAGTTTCTAAATTAATTCAGAATTAATATTTTGAGTAAAATGAAAAATTAAAATTAGTCTAATTAAATAAAATTCATTCAAGTGCACTAACCAAATTAATCCAAGAACTATTCTTTAAATAAAATTTGGTTCAACTTGATGCAACAAAATGAAGGGCTACTCTCACTATTAATTTAACCAACATAAATTAATCAGGAGATTTTTTAGACAAAATTAAAAGGGAGTTGGAATAATAAACATAAATATTCAATGAAAAATTCCAACTTTAACTTGTGAATCATTGAAAAATTACATCGTCCAATATGAAGATTAATTAAAATTCAATCACAAGTTTGAAACTTTATGATTCCAATCAACTTAATAAATGATTAAATCAAGAAAGTTCAATAACAGACATGAAATTTAGTAATACAAAGTTCCAACCAACTAAAATAATAAAAGGTTAGATCTTTAGTACTTATTAAGA
This sequence comes from Chenopodium album, assembly GCF_948465745.1. NCBI lineage: Eukaryota > Viridiplantae > Streptophyta > Magnoliopsida > Caryophyllales > Amaranthaceae > Chenopodium > Chenopodium album. The sequence goes on along the minus strand of NC_137846.1, from coordinate 21,649,884 downwards.
GCCTTAAAACACAAACTTTTCACACTTAAAGCAAATTATTTGCAATTATGTGAAAATTTGAGCCAACCATTAAGCACCAATTACTACAAAGTAATCATGCTAAAAAGTGGTTTAAAATTGCAGAAGTATAAAGGAAAGAACCAAATAAATAATCACAATTAATATGCCATTAAGATTCAAGGTTTAAAAGATTTAAAATTTTTCGTCAAAACGAAAAATACCTCGAAACAGGCATTTTTGGGCAGGATTTGGCTTTTTCACAAACCTAAATGGGACAGAATGTTTATAGAACATCGATTCCACCCAAAATTCACTAGTCTTGGGTGAGAATCTGGGTTTGGGAGCCAAAATTCTAATTAAAACGAGATTAAAATTAATTAAATCGAGCTACTAATCTAATTAGCAATGACGTGGGGAAAACTATGTCGTTGAACTAATCCTCCCTACGGTCAAACAAATTTATAATCACTCAACTACCTAAATACAAGTATAGAGGTAAGTCAAGGGTCGAACCACTAGGAACGGTTATGTTCAAGTATTTCTAATTTGCGCCTAAGCTAGGTCGAAGTCTAAGGTGAAAGGTAACGCTATTCTACTTCCTAAATCAAAAACCAAACAAATGAAATACTAGGGAATGGGGATCAACATGCATTCATGATAACCAAGCTAATTAGGGAGTCAAGCAATCCAAGCAATGCAAAGACAAATAGTAGGAGCAATTAGGGGCATTCAACTAATCATCCTCACACTCTCTAACATAGATTTCTCTAGTGCTAAACAATATGAAGAAACATAATCAAATACTCAACTAATTATGATCAAATCGATATCAAGTGGTCATGTCAATCAATTCAATCATGCAATAAATGCTAGCAATCATGGTTAGCTACTCCAATCAAACTTATGCAACATGCAAACCTCTAAGAATCAATTTAATCACAATACAAGAACTACTCAAATTCCCAAATCAATCTCAATCCATCAATCACACATGTTTACCCAAACCCTAGCAAGTAAACTACTCAAGAAACATGAATAAATCTACTATCAACTATAGAGAACAAGAATCAACAAAATATCAAGAACAAATACACTAATCAAACATCAAATATCAAAATCAAACCAAACAACCATCAAATTATACAAAGCAATTGAATGAGATAGAGTTTAGAAATGCTCATTGATAATTAAGATGATCTCCAACACAATTGTCACACTTGCATCTTCAATCTCTCAATCACCATTGAAATTCTTCACTTTCTCTCTCTAAAACTACTCCTAAGCTAGCCTAAACTAGAGAGAGAAGCTCTCAACCCAAGAGAGAGAAAACTATTCTAAAACTAAAGAATTACATTCATCAAGAAAAAAGGAAACCAAAAACTATATAAAAAAAAGGAGAAAAGAAGCTTAAAAATCGTAAAAGACCCAGAAACCCGCGCCCGCGGAGAACTCGGCCGCGCCCGCGGAGGAAGACGGAAACCCCAATAGCCGCGCCCGCGGCCCAAGCCCGCGCCCGCGGGGCCAAGGCCCGCGCCCTCGGGACAACCGCGGGTGCTTACTGCCAAAAACGGCAGTTTTGGAGCTGCAGCAACCCCGCGCCCGCGGGTACTGTAGCCCGCGCCCGCGGCAGAATTTCAGGGCTAACTTTGGAAGGCTGTAACTCTCAATCTATGAATTGTATGAGGGCGTGCGACCTATCATTGGAAAGCTCTTTAAGTCTAGTTTCCAACCCAACTTGAATCACATCAATCCGAGTTGTAAAACATGAGATATGGCTGAAACAATGAACAAAGGTCCTATTTGAAACTTTGCAATCCTTCGTTTTCCTTTGTTTCAAACTCAAATTCAATTCCGAAAAGTGCATATTGATGCTAGTGGGTGCTATTTTCAATTTCCATGCATATGGCCCGCGACGTACCTACAAAACAACACAAAGAAACGGAGAAGCGAGAGAAATAGCCGAGAAATGAATAAAATGATAAGAAAACCATCAAAAGCATGCATTTCTCTAAACTAACACAAAATAACACAAATCGAGCATTATTCTCTATAAACGCGACACAAACGACTAAAAACGAGCATAGAAATATAAAGAAAACATAGCCTAAAGGTGCCATAAATGGCATGGATCAAATTCCCCCAAGCTAAACTTTTGCTCGTCCTCGAGCAAAACAAAATCCAACCCAAGGGAAAAAATGATGACATTATTTAAGCAAAGAAAGAAACGAGAAAACTAGAGAAGATGGGAATATATACTAACTCACTTTTGTAGGAATCACGGTCAATTTTAGCAACTAAAGACAAGCCATTTAAACCCCTAGATCGCCCTAGAGGACGAGTGATGCTCTCGTAAGGGTATCCTAAGAGTTTACCCATAACTCTCATAATAATACAAACAAGGCAAAGCATGAAAAAGAAAACAAAATACAAGAAAAGCAAACAAATGTTCATGAAAGGATTTTTGCAAATGTACAAGCATAAGTGAATGCAAATTTTTCTAAACAAGTAAGGGAGTGCACGCTATAAGATACCTAAGGTTGATTGAAACATAAATATGCTAAGCATAGGAACTAGTTATCACACTCCACTTTCATGCCAAACGGTCTTACCGCGTTCCCCCTACTAATCTCATATCTCCCCTTAGTGAGCATCTCATAGATTCCGCGAAGGAACCGGAAAAAGAACAAAATTTTAGGCTACTCGACATCTTGACTTCGCATCCCCTTTCCTTAGGCAATGACCCATGATTCCCCCCCCCCCCCCGAATAGTGACTCAACTTTCTAGGTCGAAAGGTCTTTCCCCAAGGTTGTAACGTAAGGCATAAAGGGTGAAGGTAGGCTAAAATTTTTAAAATTTGGTGGTTTTCCTAAAAAGTGAAGCAAAACGGTGATCAATCCTATCAAGAAATCACCAAACAAAAGGAACACCCCCAAGCTTATTTGAAGCTATACTCACAAGAAATATATACAAAAAGCGTAAACGCTTCTCCCCCAAGCTTAAATGAAGCATTGTCCTCAATGCTTAGAAGGAGAAAAGAATACATCAAAATATTTTTGAATTGTTACTTTTTTCAATTTTTTTTTCTTTTTTTTTTACTTGCAATGTCCTCGCCTTTTGCTAAATTCGGACGGCTTTTTCTATAATGCAATTTATTAGTCCATGCCTTTTATGATTAAGGACGACTTTTACTCAAACACTTGCCATTATTCACAAAGAAAACTTAACACAATCTTGCACTCATAAAAACCAAACATCCAACTTCACCACCACAAACTCCATCAAATATGATCAATTTGCTTCACAAAAACAAGAAAAGAAAATGAAACAAAAGGCCAAAGATCTAAAGATGTGGCTTGAAAAGAAGGAAATAGGCTCAAATGGTTGCAAGAAGGCAAATGGAAACTCAAAAACAAATATGAAACAAACTAACCTAAAAATGAAAAATACCACCCCGAAAAAGGTGCCTTTGTCCTCCCTAGATAGCTCGGTCTCGGGTTTGAGAATCATACATCAAGCTTTATAGATTAGGCTTGCAAAGTCAAGGATCCATGCCGCTCATGCAAGAGTATGATGAAAGCTTGAACAAATATAAATCTCACATGGTTGTAGCAAAAACTCACTAAGGTTGTCAAATCGAAGATAGGGAGCAACTACCAAACATGCCACAAACAAGTAGAATCCGGCTTCATGATCCCCCTAGTTCTAGACAACTACCTTAGCATGCTTTATCCTAGAATCAATCAAACGTAATCTCAAACCGTGCACACCACTACCATTTAGGAAGAAAAGCATTCAATTATACAAGTCCAAATGTTATTATGTCCAAAGCAAGAACAAAACAAAACACATTGCAAATTTGCCTTGATAGAAACAAAAAATCTTTTTGGAGTTTTTCAAAATATAAGAACATGGAAAAGAATATACAAAGGTGCATAGCATATATGAATCAACATCCCACCAAACATGATAGAATACCCTCCCCCAAGCTTGAATGAGACATTACACTCAAACGTAAATTATATAATCTATGGGAGGGGAACACAAGGAGATCAATCCAACAAACCATCATATGTCCAACAAGTCATCATCCACTAGAGAAAGAGCAAGGAAGGATATTACCGGATATTAGGTGGGTGTAAATACCCGCAAATGACCCAATTTTACCCTTTCAAGGCTAACAACCTCTAGTGTTGAATTTGCCTTCCTTATGCTAGCAAAAATAGGAGTCAACCTTCCTTGATTATTGATCCATATTGAAGCACTAAAGTATATCAAGTCATGTACCTAGCAAAAGGCACACAAATATTTCCATGAGATAAAATCTAATCTAAAAAGAAAATAAAATGAAAGCAATAAAACACGGGTTACTTCCCGAGAAAGGCTTGCTTAAGGTCCAAGCTTGACCGCTCTAGAAAATAATAATTCAACGCACGCAAGAGCTTGTCAAATGCACTACTACACATTTCATATGATAAAAGGTAGGCAAATGACGGGATAAGGACGTGCAACAAGATCGTTGCACGCAAGTGAGAAGGGAGATGCCAAAAGAAAGAAGAAGAGGGATCAAAAGGAAAAACAAGAAAATAAGAAGAAGAAGGGGGAATAAAAGAATGGAAAGAAAAAGAAAAAGGCAAATCCTCCTCACTAGAATATTTTTGGGTGACAATATAACCCCTTTCCTCAATCGGGGACAAATGAGCCACATAAAAACCATCATAGACAAGAGGGTCCCCAATAGGCTCATTAACAAAGGAAGGGAGGGACATAGGAGTGTAGGGGATATGGTTGAAATTCCTTGAAAAAGGGACATGTGAGGAGGGAATAGGAGCTATGGTCTCGCATATGAACTCTTCCTCACCACCATGCCTCAAATCACCAATTAGAGCATGAAAATCAATCATAGAATCCTCAAAAGAAGAACACTCATGATCAACATCACCCTCAAACATCCAACTTCCAAGAGGAACTACATAATCCCCTCCATCACAACCATGAACAACAACTCCCTCAACTTCCTTAAAGCCTAAAGTCTCAAAGCCATGCATGAATGGATGTAAATTCATTTCAAACTCATCTCTCTCACATGAAGCATTCTTAATAAACTCACTCAAAAGGCTATGGGTTTTCATTTGACACTCAAAAAACATATTAGACATAACCTCAAGTGAATCCAAATACTCATGGATAGAAGAGTCACAATCATGCACTAGAGACTCGTCAAGACGGGAAAGAGGGATAGGATTTTCAAAATCAACACTCTCTTCATTCTCAACTCCTTCACCATCACTCAAATGCTCACAAATGGGATCCCCACACTCTCTTGGTTGCTCAAAATCATCATCATCATCCTCAACACACACATTAAATTGGGATTTTTCACAAATAAGCATCAAGGATGACAATTGGCCTTCTAACTCTTCTTTTCTTCTCTTTCCCTCCTCAAGACACTCCTCACTCTTTTTCATTATCTCTAATTGACCTCTCATAGAATTAAGAATCATCTCCTTACTAGGCCCAAACTTATTATCAAGCTCAATGTGCCTAATTTGAGATTCAAATGCATCAACAAGAGATTCAAAAGATGTAGAAGGTTGAGGTTCAACAAGAGGAGAAGAAATACAACCAAGATTGGAAGAATCAACATTATGATCAAGAGCATATACATCACATTGGGGAGTGGGGGCAAAATCAAGAACATGAGATTCATCATTAAGGGAATGAAGCACATCACAAGAAGGCATAGTAAATAATGAAGAATATTGAAACACACCATTAGCATCAACTTGAGCATGTACTTCATCATCATGAACAAAAGGGGAAATAGAGTTGAAATCATGTATTTTAGGTTCACCAATAGGATCATGTGACAAATCATGGGAATTCATGCTAATATTAGAAGAATCAACACATTGCATATCAATATTAGGATCATGATTACCCCTACTATAGACATTCCTAGCAAACCAAACATAAAAATCCCAAGCATCATCAATAGACAATGCTCTAAATTCACCATTATGCATGCATTCAACTTCATCCCTAGTTTGCTCATTCAAACCAAAATAACAAATCTCACAAGCCTCCCAAATATTACAACAATTACAATCAAGAAATCCCTCTAGTCTATTAAAATATTCACAAAAAGGCTCATTGTCAAATTGAGGAAATGAGAGACATGCCATTTTTTACAATGCAAACAAAAAGAAATAAAAGAAAAGTATAAACAAAGACCTAGACTCAAGCAATCAAAAACACTCAAACATAGACACCGTTCCCCGGCAACGGCGCCATTTTGACGTGGGGAAAACTATGTCGTTGAACTAATCCTCCCTACGGTCAAACAAATTTATAATCACTCAACTACCTAAATACAAGTATAGAGGTAAGTCAAGGGTCGAACCACTAGGAACGGTTATGTTCAAGTATTTCTAATTTGCGCCTAAGCTAGGTCGAAGTCTAAGGTGAAAGGTAACGCTATTCTACTTCCTAAATCAAAAACCAAACAAATGAAATACTAGGGAATGGGGATCAACATGCATTCATGATAACCAAGCTAATTAGGGAGTCAAGCAATCCAAGCAATGCAAAGACAAATAGTAGGAGCAATTAGGGGCATTCAACTAATCATCCTCACACTCTCTAACATAGATTTCTCTAGTGCTAAACAATATGAAGAAACATAATCAAATACTCAACTAATTATGATCAAATCGATATCAAGTGGTCATGTCAATCAATTCAATCATGCAATAAATGCTAGCAATCATGGTTAGCTACTCCAATCAAACTTATGCAACATGCAAACCTCTAAGAATCAATTTAATCACAATACAAGAACTACTCAAATTCCCAAATCAATCTCAATCCATCAATCACACATGTTTACCTAAACCCTAGCAAGTAAACTACTCAAGAAACATGAATAAATCTACTATCAACTATAGAGAACAAGAATCAACAAAATATCAAGAACAAATACACTAATCAAACATCAAATATCAAAATCAAACCAAACAACCATCAAATTATACAAAGCAATTGAATGAGATAGAGTTTAGAAATGCTCATTGATAATTAAGATGATCTCCAACACAATTGTCACACTTGCATCTTCAATCTCTCAATCACCATTGAAATTCTTCACTTTCTCTCTCTAAAACTACTCCTAAGCTAGCCTAAACTAGAGAGAGAAGCTCTCAACCCAAGAGAGAGAAAACTATTCTAAAACTAAAGAATTACATTCATCAAGAAAAAAGGAAACCAAAAACTATATAAACAAAAGGAGAAAAGAAGCTTAAAAATCGTAAAAGACCCAGAAACCCGCGCCCGCGGAGGAAGACGGAAACCCCGATAGCCGCGCCCGCGGCCCAAGCCCGCGCCCGCGGGGCCAAGGCCCGCGCCCTCGGGACAACCGCGGGTGCTTACTGCCAAAAACGGCAGTTTTGGAGCTGCAGCAACCCCGCGCCCGCGGGTACTGTAGCCCGCGCCCGCGGCAGAATTTCAGGGCTAACTTTGGAAGGCTGTAACTCTCAATCTATGAATTTTATGAGGGCGTGCGACCTATCATTGGAAAGCTCTTTAAGTCTAGTTTCCAACCCAACTTGAATCACATCAATCCGAGTTGTAGAACTTGAGATATGGCTGAAACAATGAACAAAGGTCCTATTTGAAACTTTGCAATCCTTCGTTTTCCTTTGTTTCAAACTCAAATTCAATTCCGAAAAGTGCATATTGATGCTAGTGGGTGCTATTTTCAATTTCCATGCATATGGCCCGCGACGTACCTACAAAACAACACAAAGAAACGGAGAAGCGAGAGAAATAGCCGAGAAATGAATAAAATGATAAGAAAACCATCAAAAGCATGCATTTCTCTAAACTAACACAAAATAACACAAATCGAGCATTATTCTCTATAAACACGACACAAACGACTAAAAACGAGCATAGAAATATAAAGAAAACATAGCCTAAAGGTGCCATAAATGGCATGGATCAAGCAACAACAACCATAAATTAAATCCATTTTAAACACCTTGAAAATATTAGTTACAAAAATAAATAAGCAAGGCTCCGATACCGCTATTGGGTTTCGAAAAAGTCCGACTTTCCGCGGAACAAAACCCGACCGCAAGACCCGCTCACAATTAATATAAATAAAAGACATAATTAACAACATAAAGAGAAAAGACAATATTACCCTTGATGGCACTTCGCTCGATCGACGAGCTCTTACTTGAAAGCTTCGAGTCCTGCACGTGCGTAGACCTCCGGCGGAAATCCACCAGCAACTCAACCCGTCCGGTTTGTACTTGGAGTTTAGCCGAGCTAGACCAAAAATAAACTAACTCGAGTTTTAATGAATTTATAGGTTTTCTCTCTTTGGAGATGCCTTATTGAGTTCAACTCAAGCGGAATTCTCAAATCCTAATACATGGGTATTTATAGAGAATTCACACAAACATTCCATATGGGAGAGTTGGTAAAAATCAATTTTCCATTTTATTTTTAATTCAAAAAAGAGAAAAAAAACAGCCAAGCAATAATTAATCAACAAGTGGCAACAAGGAGGGAGAGGGAAGGTGAGGACCACAAGGGGGGGGGGGGGGGGGAGGGACCAAAGCCTTACTCCCCAAAGATCCTCAAACCGCCTCACACTCCCCTCACCCGGAGCCACTCACACGGCACCACGTGGCACGCAGCCTTAGGCACCAAGGCACGCCCAACTGGCGGCCTTGTGCTCAGATGGGCCTAACCATGCGCGCGCGTGTGTGCGGGCTGCTAGCCGCAAGGCTTGCCTGCCTACCCCAGCAAGCCACACTTTGATGATGGTTCGCTTATGTGCAGCTGCTGCTGCTAGCACTACTAGCTTGTCGGCATGCCATGCCCCTAGCACTCGGTTTGCTCGGGGTATTCCGATGCTAGGGGTATTTTGGTAATTTGTTGATTAATTGATTTTTACCATCTCGTCGTTTTATTAATTCGACTCAACTTGCGACGCTTGATCTTAACGCTCCTAACTCGATATCCGACGTCAATGTTCATAATACTCGAGTGACTCATTAATTCCTTTCAGATTAATTCGTCATGGCGGATTGTCAGTTGCTTGGCTGTGACTCGAAGGGTTCAGTCAAGATTATGATGTAATATTAATTATACATTAATATTACTGATCGGAAGCGGCCTCCAACTAGGTGTTCTGATCACTTGACCTCATTGAATAATTAGCTTTCTAATATTTCCTAACCCTTTATCGGAATAATACACTTCTTCAAAGGACGTCATTCCTATCAACATTTTCAATTTGGCAAGATTATTCTTTTATTGTTCATAATTTGCCTAAGTACCTTTTTTTGGGGGATTTTAATCAATTAGAATTTTTAGAAGATAAGTTGGGTGGTAGTGTTGTTATTCGGGGAGTAGATGATTTTATTGATTGGAGGTTATTTAATGAAGATATTAAAGTGCCATTTCGGGTCCAAGATTTACTTGGACCAACAAAAGACATGATTCGGATTTGATCTTGGAAAGGCTGGATAGTGGTTATGTTACTCATTTGTGGTTTGAAGACTTTCCAAATGGACGCCTATTCCATAAACCTATTACAGTTTCAGATCATGCAACAATCACTTATGAGTCAGACCCTCTTGTTCAACTTTCTAAAAGACCGTACCAACTTGAACTATGGTGTCTTGGCTTCCTAGAGGTGCGTGATATAGTACGTTCAAAATGGTCGTTTTTTTGTTATGGATCTTTTCTTTTTGTTTGATAAGAAAGCTTCAACATATCCGTAGTAAGCTTCAAAAGTGGTGCTTGGATAACAAGAAGCTTTGGGGTATAAATTGGAGATGTCTCCCAAAGGAGTTATCAACTCATGGTAATCAAATCTCGTCTATGGACGGTGCTCATGCTTACATCCAACGGTTAGATATTCTTATTCCTTAATGCAAGATTAAATTTCAATACTGGCGTCAATAGCTAAAATGTGAATGGATAAAAGATGAAAATGCTCATACTAAAAGGCTTTTCAACAAAGTTAAATTAAGGAAAACGAAGAATGAAATCCTAAATCTTAGGATTGATGATGGCTCATGGGTGGAGGGACAATTGGGTGTCACTAACCTAGTTGTTGATTCTTTGAAAGATATTTTCATCCAAGTGGATGGACAATGTACAAGAGCAGCACATTGACCGCCGTTTAAGACAGCTCTCCTTCCCGTCTATTTCTCCATCGGATTTTAAGGAGCTTTGTAAGCCTTTTGGCGAGAAGAAATTAAAGCCGCTTTTTATTTTATTTTTATTTTTTCTTTTTTATTTAAAAGGGTCAAAATCTCCGAAGCCGGATGGATGTATTGCTTAATTCTTCCGTTCTAATTGGGATGTTGTAGGAGATCTAGCTTCTAAAAGTGTCCATCATTTCTTTAATACAGGATACGTTCTTCAAGAGCTAAACTCTACTCTATTAGTCATGATTCCGAAGCTTGATACTCTAGAGCTGGCTTCTCAATTCTGTTCGATAAGTTTATGCAATACAATTTATAAGTGTATTGCAAAATGTATGGTTTCTCGATTGAAAAGTGTTCTTCCTTCTTTAATCTCCAACTATCAACTTGCCTTCATTCCTGGACGGCATATGGAGGATAATATTTTCATGTCACAAGAGATTATGCATTTCATAAACTCTAGACATAGTACCACACATCTAGCTACAGTTAAGGTGGATGTGTTAAAAGCTTATGACACAGTTAATTGGCTTTTTCTATTGAAAACTCTTCAAGCTTATGGGTTACCTCAGAAATGGATACAATGGGTTTCCTAATGTATTTCTACGGTCTCCTTTAAGGTTCTAATTAATAGGAAGACTTCAGATTCCTTTAAGCTAAATTGTGGCTTATGACAAGGTGACCATCTTTCACCTTATCTTTTTCTTTTTTATATGGATGTTCTCACCAGGATGTTAAGTTTGGCAAAAGATATAAAACTCTTTAAAGGTGTGAAAATTTCAAGGCATGCTCCGTCAATTTCTCATCTTTACTTTGCAGATGATGCCATATTCTTTTTTAAAGCAAATGAGGATTATTGCTCTACTTTTGCGGAGATTATAGCCAATTTTAGCCAAGTTTCTGGTCAACAAATAAACTTTAGTAAATCCTTTGTTAAGTTCAGCCCTTCTGTTCCTCCTGTTTTAGCTGAAACATTTAAGAACATCTTAAGAATTTCGATGGTGTCTAATTTTAGGAAACACTTAGGCGCCCCTGTGAATTTAGATGGGAAAAGGCCCCTTTTTTTGCAAATTTGATTGAATTGGTGAATAAATTTTTTTTTTTTTTTTGTCATGGGCACATTGTAAACTTTCTGAAAATGCAAAATTAATTCTTATTACCTCGGTCTTTTTGGGAATCACGACCCATTTGATGAAGTCCTTGAAGATTCCTCTAGCAACTGCACACAAGATAGACTCTCTGATTACAAGGTTCTGGGTGGCAAAAAGTGGTTATAAAGGTATTCATTGGGTTAAATGGAACACTAGTAGAAAAATGGAAACTGGCACCGGTTCGAAACCCCCCTATGGCACCCGTTTTGATCCGTTGAGCATTTGAGGGATGCCAAAAAGTGGGATTTTTGACACGGTTCAGAATCGGTGGCAAAAAAAGGGTTTTTGGCACCGGTTCCAGTTCAAAACTGGTGACAAAAATGGCCCAAAAAAATAAATTTTTTTTTTTGCATTTTTTTTTTACATTTCTTTCACTTAAATTAATATATAAACACTAACATATGTATAACATTACATATTTTCATTAAAAAAAGGCTGTATTATTACAATTTTGGTCTAAAAAAATAAAATAAAATACAAGTCACAAGTCACTGTTAAATACAAGTCACACCAAGTACACTAATGCACCCAATATTACAAATGTGAAGGTGCACTTCAATGTAACTCTGCTGCTACTTGAATGCTGAATGACCACACCAAGAAAGAGAAATACACTGAAGCAGCTATTACATGCAATCCAAAATTGAAACTTATGGTACTAAAATTCTGCACATCATGAGATGATTGACAGCTAAAAAAATCAGATGCACAAACAAGTAATTTAAAAAGAGCCAAGCCTGAACAGAAATTGAAAACCTTCGGGTTCATTTATTTCTTATCAAGTACGCTTGATGCCTTGATCAGCCTAAAACTTTGCTTGACTCAGGTCATAGACATCCCTAAAAACCTTCTCCTAAATATCTGTAAATTACACCTATTTATTTTGAGTTGTAAGGCTATACTACAGGTGGCAACCCAAATTTACTAAGCTCATATCATAGGTAAATTTTTAGATCATAGGTACTATTCATATTATAAATTTATAACACAAAACGATAGCTTAAAGACTGGTATCTCAATATTTTTAACATAATGTAATGAACATCTTAATAACACTACTACACGGATCAAACAATTAAATAAAGTTCCTTTTAATCCTGTAGCACAACACTTTCAATCTTATCAGCTAATCAAGCAACTAAGGACCTTGTTTTTTTTGGGATTCACAGTTTAAGAACTGCCCAAGTGTCGTCATAGTCAATCAAGCACATCCTTCTCAATTCATGGGAAGTTTGTATAAGCAACAAAATTGAACAAGCTAAGCAACAACCATGATAACTTCTTCAAAAGAACTTTAAATTGTTAATTGGAAGCTATCAAGGTGGTATTTTTATTTTTTAAGAGAAAAGGAAATATCATTCCTTCATTCAAAATAAAAAGAATGAGATTTGCATTACAAAACCAAACTCTGATTATATCAGGGTAAAAAAAATTTGAAATGTAAAGTTACTGAGTTGAGCATAAATTTAAGACAAGTATACGGAAAACATAGGGAAAAAATAAGCAATTTGTAGAATATCCTGTTTATATTTAACCTAGATCAAATTATAAAGTAACAACAAATAAATAAATAAATAAAATACAACAATAATCAATCATGGAACCTTAATCATATGCTAAGTATTCCCCTTAAATATGTAAAGGAGAAATTGAACTACACATTTGTAAAAGAGAAGCTGAACTCCATATTGCCCATTAAAATTTATGTTCTAAATGCATGCCAAGAAATAACAAATTCAGTGTCTTCTCCTTTCAAAGCAAGGAAGGATCGACATATATAATATGACCTTTGTGTCATGCTTTGTTCAGAAAATTGGCAAGAGTTACTAATTATTATCCATCTACTTATTTTCCATTCTAATCAATCCAACCCATAGGTATAATTAGAACTTTACCTTGCTTGCGAAAAAGTGAACATAAACACAGTTCATAATTCTATGTTTTCTATCATTCTACTTGTATGCATACACTCATCATACATACTCAATAATCATACTAGTCACAAACATTTATTATTGTATAAAAGCAACTAAATTTACATATGCAAATTTTAACCTAACTCGAACATGACTTACAAAATTACCTACAAGTGCAACTTCCTGCAATGGCAATCCTCTAGATAAATGAATCAATTTCGAGAACACGACAGCCGACAACGTAACGATTCCCAGTAGTATCCCCGAACCGAGGCACCTTGGCCTTCATAATTCAATCAATTACTGTTCCAAATTAGATTTCAATAATCATGAATTTTCAATTAGAATAAACACCCTAGAAAATTTTCCAAAAATTAAAAATGAATTGAGAAAATGATCTGGAGCTAAATTTATGTTTGGATGTTGAATTTTCGACGGAGATTTGATAAAGAAGGCGGCAAAAGCGAGGAAAAGGAGAAAAATAGCTTTAAGGAGGAGGAGAGATAAAGGGGCGGAGTAAACAAAACGAGTGAGTGACAAGGGGAAAAACTAGGTCGTTGACTAATCCTCCCTAAGTCAAACAAAATTTATAATCACTTAACAAACCTAAATACAAGTGTAGAGGCAAGTCAAGGGTCGAACCCAAAGGAACAGTTATATTCAAGCGCTCCTAATTATGCGCCTAAGCTAGGTCGAAGTTGAAGGTGAAGAAGTAACTCCAACAACTAACAAACAAACAACCAAACAAATAAAATACTACGAAATCGGGATCAACAAGTAATTATGATAATTGCAAAAACTTGGGAAGAACTTGCCAATCAAAGGTTATGAAGACTAATGATAAGCTATCAATTGGAATCAAAGAGCTATCTCTTAATTATTAAGCTAGATGTCTCTACAAATAACAAACTAAGAGAATCACAAAACCAATTGATAATTGCAATTTCTAAATCAATTGGTCGTGTCATTAGCAATTACAATGCAATCTAGCATAATTCTCCAGGCCTAATCGAATTACACGCATGCAAACTTACATTAATCACTTTAATCTCAACAATCAATCAACACAATTCCCAAATTAATTACAATCAATCAATCATACAAGTTTCACCCAATTCCTAGCCAAACAACCACTCAAGAATCATCATCTATCAACAAACAACTAAAGAAATCAAGAATCAACAAAATATCAAGAACAATTACACTAATCAAGATCAAACATCAAAATCAAACCAAACAAACATGAAATTAAAGAAAGCAATAAAATGAGATAGAGTTAGAAATCCTCATTGATTGATTATGGAGATCTTCAATACAATTGTCATCTTGAATCTTCAATATCTCAAATCCCCAATTAATTCCTAACTTTCTCTCTCTAAAATCTACTCCTAAAACAAACCCTAAAACTAGAGAGAGAAGCTCTCAACTAAGCTAAAATTATAATCAAAATTATGTCTAAAACTTCTCCAAAAATTGGCTAAAAAAAGGTATTTATAAGAGGTGTGAAAAACGAAATCGAGCGAAGCTGGAAAACAGGGAAGAGCGCCCGCGCGGGCAGAGGCGCGCACGACACATGCGCGCTAATGCACAGGGGCTGCGCGCCCGCGCACAATAGGTTGCGCGCCCGCGCTCTTCTGGGTTTCTTCCGACTTTCTCGCTGCTTCGTGCGTTCACAATTGGGGTCTTCATGTGCACGCATATGATGATGATAGACACTAAGCATGGCAGATTCAAATAGACTCCACGGTGGGTTAAACACTACCTTTCATGAGAGCATGACTTGAGAGCGCAAGAGCTAGAATTTGGAGCATCCACTTCCTTGCATCTTGAGCTTTCCCAATGCTATGAGCTTACTTTAAAGCATCTTCCAACTTAGAAAACCACCAATATCGAGACACGAATCTCGTTTAATACCTACAACCACGAAAAGAGAAGAAATAAAGGAGAAAACACAAGAAAAACCATAAAAACACAAAACAACAGAGAAAAGGGAAATAAAGAGAAAATGCATAAAACTAAGCATTTATTTGAAAAGAAAGCTATGAAAATAAGGTAAAAACAACCTAAATACTCATCAAATGAGTGGCATAAATGGCACTCATCAAATGCCCCCAAGCTTAACTTTTGCTCGTCCTCGAGCAAAACCAAAACAAGTAAAGGAAAAATGATGAGCTTATTCAAACAAAAGAAGAAGAGAAGAGACAAGAATATACACTAACTCACTTTCGTAGGAATCACGGTCAATTTTAGCAACTAAAGACAAGCAATTTAAACCCCTAGAGGACGAGTGATGCTCTCGTAAGGGTTTCCTAAGAGATTAATTCATAACTCTCACAAACCAAACAAACAAGACAAAGCATGAAAAAGAAGCAAAAAGAAAAGAAAAGAAAACAAATGTTCATGAGTGGACTTTTGCAAATTAACAAGCACAAATGGATACAATTCTTTCTAAACAAGTAACGGAGTGCACGTTTCAAGATATCCAAGGTTGATTGAAACATAAAATATGCTAAGCATAGAGAATTGATGAAACACAATTCACCTTCATCTCAAAACATTTTTAACACATTCTCCCAATTAGCTTCAAATCCACCTTCAGCGAGCATCTCAATGATTCCTCGAAGGAACCGGAAAAAGAAAGAGATTTAAGGCTACTCGACATCTTAACTATTGCACACCGCTCCATAGGCTTGACTCACATCTCCCTCCACCGACTTTTGACTCAACCAAAAAGGTCAAAAGGTCTTGAAAAGGGTTGTAATGTAAGGGCGAAAAGGGTGAAGGTAGGCTAAAATTTGAAATTTGGTGGTACACCTATATTGTGAAGCAAAGATTGGCTAAATCTTAGCACCAAAACCAAGTAATCACCAAACAAAAACATCAACATCCCCAAGCTTATTCAAAGCCAAAATCACAAACATATATACGAAAAGCGTAATAACGCTTCCCCCCAAGCATGAACAAAGCATTGTCCTCAATGCTTAAAATTGGGAGAAAGACACTTGCATCAAAATATTTTTGGATTTTTCATTTTTCACATTTTTTTCACTATTGCCAAAGCATATGAATTTGCTTTGCTTTTCTCATTTTTTCAATTTTTTCAACTTTTTCACTTTATTTCATCTTGCTCGCCTCTTTTAACTATTGGACTGCTTTTTCAACTAGGCATTTGCCTTTATTCACAAAATATACACAAAAGAAACTTGCTTATATTATAAGAACCAATATTCAAACTTATCCACCATAAAATCCAACAATGATGAACAATTGCTTCATAAAAACCAAGAATGGAAACAAGAATGAAACAAAAGGCTCAAAATCTAAAAATATGGCTTAAAAAGAAGGTTTATGGCTCAAATGGTTAGCAAGTAGGCAAATGAAAACCAAAAATAAAGAAATAGAAAACTATCTTAGAAATAGAAAATCACCACCCCCGAAAAGATGCCTTTGTCCTTCCTAAATGGCTCGTTGCGATCTCGGGAGACAAGAGTCAAATTCTAGATAAAGCATAAAATAGTCAAGGATCCATGTGCCGTTCATGCAAAATATGTATAAGGCTTGAAAAGAATGAAATCTCACATGGTTGTAGCAATAACTCACTATTAGTTTCAAATTCACCAAAAGGGAGCAATTTCAACTTTTTAAAAACAATTAGAATCCGGCTTCAAGGTCCCAAAAGTTATAAAGACACTATCTTAGCATACTCTATCCTAGAATCAACCAAAGATAGTCTCAACCATGAACACCATTACCATTTAAGAAGAAAAGCATTCAACTATACAAGTTCAAAAGTATTATGTCCAAAGCAAGAACAAAACAAAACACATTGCAAATTTGCCTTGATAGAAACAAAAATCTTTTTGGAGTTTTTCAAAATAAAGAGCATGGAAATGCATATTCAATCGTGCATGGCATATATGAATCAACATCCTACCAAACATGATAGAATACCCTCCCCCAAGCTTGAATGAGACAACATGCTCAAACATAAATCAAAGAATCCATGGGAGGGGAAAAGAAAGAAATCAAACCAACAATACCAACATATTTCCAACAAGTCACCAACCATTAGAGGAGGAGCAAGGAAAGATATTACCGGATTAAGGTGTGTGTAACTATCCACAAAGGACCCGATTAAATCTTTTAAAACCACTTTCCTCTAGAATTGAATCTTGCTTTCAATATGCTAGCAATTGTGATCCCAAACTTCCTTGATTCTTATTCCAAACCAATGCACCAAAGTATATCAAGTTATGTACCTAGCAAAAGGCACACAAACACTTCCATGAGAGAAAATATATTCTAAAAAGAAAAGAAATGAAAGCAATAAAACACGGGTTACTTCCCGAGAAAGGCTTGGTTAAAGTCTAAACTTGAACGCTCTGGAAAATAATATTGCAACGAACGCAAGAGCTTGTCAAATGCACTACTACACATTTCATATGAAAGTAGGTAGGAAAATGATAGAAGAGGGGCATGCAACAAGATTAGTGCATGCAAAAGAAAGTGAAGAAGGAGTTGCCAAGAAGGTGAAGAATCAAAAGAAAATTCAAGAAAATAAGAAAAAAGAAGAAGAAGAATAGAAAGGCGAACTCTCTTCACAAAAATCATTTTGTGTTGGGTATCGATGAGTCCGACTCAACGCGGAAATAAAACCCAAGTCCAAGAACAAACTCACAATTAATACAACAAAATTCATAAATAACAAGAATAGAGAAAAGACTAAATTACCCTTGTAACGTGCTTCGCTCACCCGGACGGAGCTCTTACTTGAGAAAATCCGAGCCTTACAAATGACAAGGACCTCAACGAAAGTCCATCCACAACTCGACCCGACCGGTCCAATACTTGGAGGTTATCCAAGTCCGACCAAAAAGACTACCCGAGTAATTATTGAGCTTACAGGTTTTCTCTCAAGTGGAGATTCCTAATTGACCTCTTATTCAAGTGGTTTTCCCATATCCCAAGTTAGGTATTTATAGGGAAACTCAAGTGAGAAATCAACTCTCCCATCAATGTGGGAGAGTTGGTAAAATCAATTTTCTCCTTTTATTTTCAAATAAAAAACAAAAGAAAACAGCCAACAACTAATTAATAAACAAGTGGCATTCTTAGAGGAGTGGTTAGGTAAGGACCACAAGGGAAAGGGGGAGGGGGGACTAATACTTGATCCCCAAGCTTCCCATAACCGGACCCCTATTGCCAAATGCGCCAATGGGCCGCTGCCACGTGGCAGGCCAAGCCTTGGCACCCAAGCAGCCCAGCTGGCGCTTGGTGTGCGCGGCTAGCTTGCTGCTATGTGTGGCCGTGCGGCTGGTTGAAGCACCATGCGTGCATCGCTACTAGCAGTGCTAGCACGCTAGTGCGCTTGTAGCTAGCTAGCACTGCCAGCTCATTGCCGCGGCTGCCCTGGCACATGCTAGCATGGCTTGTTAGCCATGTGTTGGCAGCCTTGCTGGCATTGGTGCGCTAGCATGCCGTAGCACCAGCCAGCCTAGGCTCGGCTTGGCGCGCATGCTAGCCACCTTACTGTACCAAATGCCCTTAGCACTCGGTTGGCTCGGGGCATTCCGATGCTAGGGGTATTTCGCTAAATTGTTGATTAATTATTGATTTTACCATCTCGTCTTTTATTTATTCGACTCGACTTGCGACGCTCGGTTTCGACGCTCCTAGCTCGATTTCCGACGTCTAAATATTTATTACTCAAGCGACTCATTAATTCCTTCCAAATTAATTCGTCGTGTCGGATTCTTAGTTGCTTGGGTGTGACTCGAAGGGTTCAGTCAAGGTTAAGCTGTAATATTAATTATACATTAATGTTACTGATCATAAGCGCCCTCCACCTAGGCATTTCGGTCACTTAAACTAACTGAATAATTAGCTTTCGAATAGCTTTGAACCCTTTATCGGAATAATACACTTGTTCGAAAGACACCATTCCTTTTAATCTCCCACTTTTCCTTCCGGACAAATGTGCTTTTAGTGTATAGACTTTTTCTTATGTCACTTAATTTCTCTTCATGAACTATAAGGTAAGATTGTTCGTCATCCTTATTATGTCCAGAAGTGTTTCTCGAAATCTGAGTTCAACTGTCAATAAACAGATGATTTCTAAAATCCATCCGAGCACGACCATGCATTTTCACAGTCCCGCTCTTCGAGAGGCCTTGTAAACAACAAAGACATGTTCCCTATTGTTAGTAGGGGGACATTCCCAGTCTTGTAATGTCAGCTTCTCTTACTAAGAGGACCTAGTCGTCCGAGTGTTGCCGTTATAATCTCCATGTACGGCAGACGTTTGACTAACATCAAAATGGAGACTAGTACTCAAACAAGAGAACTCACAATACTCATGGTCGAGGAAAGTGGTTCCGATAGCCATAATGAGAAGTATAGTGATGACGATTTTTAAATCTCTTAAAGTGTTCTCATAGGTCGATCTAGTATGGTTCTAAACCAATACATGTGCAAATGATTTATGACAATCATATCCTTGTAGCACAAGAAACGGTGCTATAAATTAAACTACACACTAATAGCAAGCGGTCATTAATCGCCCATCATTGAAATGACCTCGGTTAGGGACAATTTTCGATTATAATATCCAATGCTCACTTAATAGGTGTTTCTTTATCCAGGACTGGTATTGATACCCTATTTTGAATATTCTCATAATCGAATGGACTCAATATTTAATTCTAAACCACAATTAAATAGAAATGGAGTGATAAAATTGAATGAAATTAAATTACTCTAAAACCTAAATGGTTCATCTTAGTGTCTTACATTAAAATGTTCAAAAATTAATCAAATCACTAAACAGGGAAATCAAACCCAATCTCTAACGTGCCTAATTCCCATTGCCTTAACGTGCTTGTTGTGCTTCACTTGAGGCAGAGGTTTAGTAAGTGGATCATCTACATTGTCGTCCGTTCCAACTTTACAAATTCTAATTTCACCCTCTGACATGTTTGACCTTATAATGTTCCCTTGGCTATCTGGCCTGACCAATAGCTCCATTTTTGTCACAATAGAGGGCTATTGGACCCTTGATGGAGGGTACAACATCAAGTTCACCAACGAACTTACGAATCCAAACTGCCTCCTTAGCCGCTTCAGCAGCTGCCAAGTATTTAGCTTTAGTTGTAGAATCTGCAGTTGTGCTCTGCTTGGCACTCTTCCAACTAAACGCTCATCCATTTAGACAGAACATATATCCAGACTGTGATTTGAATTTGTCTCTGTCTATTTGGAAGCTTACGTCGGTATAACCTTCATTAACTAATTCTTCTGAGCCATCATATACCAGGAATTTATCCTTGTTCCTTTTCAGGTACTTTAGGATATTCTTGGCCGTAGTCCAATTTACCTCTCCTGGTTCTGATTGGTATCGGCTCGTAGCTCTCAAGGCATACGATACATCTGGGCGAGTACATATCATAGCATACATGATCGATCCAATAAGCGAAGCATATGGAATTTGATTCATCCTTTCTCGCTCATCAGGTGTCTTTGGACACTGCTTCTTGCTTAGGGTTATGCCATGTGACATGGGTAGGTGACCTCTCTTGGCCTCCTACATATTGAATCGTGCCAGTACATTATCGATATAAGTACTCTGGCTCAATCCAATCATCCTCTTATATCTATCCCTATAGATCTTGATGCCCAATATTTACTTAGCCTCTCCCAAGTCTTTCATTGAAAAACATTTTCCAAGCCAGGCCTTTACAAACTCTAACATCGGAATACTATTTCCAGTGAGAAATATGTCATCGACATATAATACTAAGAAGGCGATGTCACTCCCACTGACCTTCTTGTAAACACAAGATTCATCTAGATTCTTGATAAAACCAAAATTAGTGATGGCTTCAATGAATCGCAGATTCCAGCTTCTGCTAGCTTGCTTTAGCCCATAAATGGACTTTTTAAGCTTACATACTTTCCCCGCATTGTTTTGGTCGACAAAACCTTCAGGTTGTGTCATATACACAGTTTCTTCCAAAATTTCATTGAGGAAGGCGGTTTTGACGTCCATCTACCATATTTCATAGTTTTAATATGCAACAATCGCTAGGAGGATCCAAACGGATTTAAGCATTGCGACCAGAGAAACGATTTAATCGTAATCAATACCATGAATTTTCCTGTAACCTTTTGCTACTAATCTAGCTTTGTAAATGAATACAGTTCCATCTTTGTCGGTTTCAATTTGAAAATCCACTTACATTCGATAAGTGTGTAACCTTCGGGTAAGTCAACCAAGTCCCAGACTTGATTTTCAAACACAGAGTTCATTTCAGATCTCATAGCCTCTTGCCATTTAACAGAGTCGGTGATCGCCATCGCTTGCTTGTAGGTTGTCGATTCGTCTCCATCCATTACCAGGATGTCCTGATTCTCGGTAAATACAACACCAAGATACCTATCAGGTTGAGACCTTGGCCTTTGCGACCTACGTAGGGTAACGGACTGAGCATTTGCATTATTGGTTTGACTTTACACATTTTGAACAGCGTCAACAGATGTTGTTTGAGCACTTTGACTGTCAATCTGATTTTGTTGCTCGTCCTCTCGAACTTCATCGAGTTCGATTTTCCTCCCACTTGTCATTTTGGAAAGATGTTTCTTCTCCAAAAAGACACCATTGTGAGCAGCAAACACTTTGTTCTCGGATTTATTGTAGAAGTAATACCCTTTGGTTTCTTTTGGGTAGCCCACAAAGAAAACCTTGTTAGATTTGGGGTGAAGTTTGTCAGAAATTAATTTCTTGACATATGCTTCGCTTCCCCATATCTTTAGAAAAGACAACCTAAGAGGTTTCTTCGTCCATAGCTCGTATGGAGTATTTTCTACAGCTTTTAATAGAGCACGGTTCAGTGATAGTGCCGTAGTTAGAAGTGCGTGTCCCTAGAAAGAGATAGGAAGATCACTAAGACCCATTGTTGATCGTACCATGTCCAACAAGGTTCGATTTCTTCTTTCGGATACACCGTTCCATTGTGGAGTTCCTAGAGGTGTCAATTCTTAAAGTATACCCTTTTCTTTCAGATGGTCATCGAATTCTTGGCTCAAGTATTCACCACCTCCATCCGATCGAAGGGCTTTGATTTTCTTGCCAAGCTGATTTTCAATATCACTCTGAAATTCTTTGAATTTTTCAAATGATTCATATTAGTGCGACATAAGGTAGACATAGCCATATCTACTATAGTTGTCTGTGCAGGTGATAAAATATTGATGGTCGTTTCTTGTGGTGGAGCTCATTCGTCCACATACATCAGTGTGTATTAGGCCCAACAAGTCACCTGGACTTTCTCCCAATTTGGAGAATGACTACTTTATCATCTTTCCTAATAAACATCCTTGACAATTTTCAAACGATTGTAAATCGAATGTGTCAAGAACACCTTCCTGTACAAGTTTCTTGATGCGTTTGATGTTAATGTGGCCAAGACGACAATGCCACAAGTTTGTCTGATTTGACTCAATGGTCTTAGCTTTCTTGGTGGTATTATTCACATTGTAAACTTGTTTGTCTAATGAAAGCACATAAAGACCATTTTCAGAATGTGCAATACCATATAAAACATTATCGAGATAAAACGAACATTCATTGTCCTTTACTCGGAATTCAAAACCTTTGGCATCCAACGCCGAAATTGAAATAATGTTTTTGGGAATGTTAGGAACATAATAACAGTTTTCAAGTTCCAAAACTAGCCCTGAGGGCAAAGACAAACTGAGAGTTCTTACGGATACGGCCGCAATTCTGGCTCTATTGTCGACCCGTAGTTCAACCACTCCTTTCGCTAGCTTCCTAGTGTTCCTTAGTCCATGAGAATTGGAACAAGGTGTGAGCCACATCCGATATCTAATACCCATGATGCTGAGCTAGTGAAGTTTAAGTCTATAACGAATATACTTGATCTAGAAGCAATGATTCCGTTCTTCTTATCTTCCTTGAATTTGAGGCAATCTCTCTTCGAAATTAGATTTAGAAGATGCTACCTTCTTCTCCTTGTTATCCTTGGTAACTTTAAGCTTAGGCGGAAAGGTCTTCTTACCCTTCCCCTTGAAGCCTTTCTTCTTCTTGCCTGAGTGTTTGAACAGCTTGCCCTTTTTTATCATGAGCATATCATGCTTCCCCTCATCCTTGAGTGTTTTCTCAGTTTGCTTCAACATACCATGAAGCTCACTGAGGGTTTTCTCCATGTTATGCATGTTATAGTTCATCTTGAATTGATCATAGCCTATGTGCAGCGAGTGGAGAATGATGTCAATTGCCATCTCAGTTGAGTACCCTGCGTCAAGACTTTCCATATTCTCATATAAAGATATCATTTTGAGTACATGTAAGCTGACCGACTCTCTTTTTTGAGCTTGCTCTCAAGGATCTGCCTGTTTGTTTCAAACATTTCAGTTGGGGCCTGCTCTTGGAACATCATCTGCAGCTCAGAAATGATCTCAAAAGCTGTCTCCTTCTCAAAGAAAGTCTTTTGAAGGTCGGGAGACATTGTGGCCAACATGATGCATTTGACATCCCGATTGGCAGTTTGCCATCAGTTTAGTGCATCCTGAGTCACCTCCTCATTGGGAGTCTCGGGCATTTCCTCATCAAGGACATATTCCTTTTGCTCTTGCATGAGAACTATACGCAAGTTCCTTTGCCAATCAAGAAAATTTGGCCCACTCAACTTCTCTTGTCGAGAATTGAGCGCAACGAGAATTGGTTGTTTGAGTTATTTGCAGACATGGTTCTACAATTGAAATAATTTGAAATGAAAAACCATTTATGATACTTAAATAAGATTGAAATCATGCATATTAATCAAACTTATTTAAACGTCTTATTCACACATTAAATTTTCCCTATTTGGTGAGAATAAGTCGACTCCAAGATCTAAATAATCAATGAGTATTTAAGCATGCTTTGGCTTTTCTTAACACTCAATATTATAAAGTAATCAACTCTTGCTAATGGCTCCAAACCACTCTTGGTTAGATAAATCATCGCATCTAATATTATAAATTTGGCCCACTAGTTGTCATTTTTATAAAACCTATGGGAGAATATACATTACATTCATCCATTCACTATTTGTAAATGGCCCATGCATTTTACAACGATAATCAAGTAAAAATACACAAACACGCGTAAAGGTGTAAACTAGTAACTAATTTTAGGTGGTTAATCCAATTAACGTGCCTAACTAAAACTAGTCAAAATTGTTTAACTGATTATGTAATTTAGCGTAATTAAAATTGAAGCTCCCACTAAATTCTGCATCCATCTTAATTAATCCAATTAATTAAGCCAGTAAACCCAAAATTTTGCCAAAATAAGATTTTGCAAGTGCCGCTAAAAACTGAGGCCTAGCCTCAAAATCTTAATTAAAATTAATAATCATAATTAAAATAAATAAAACAGCCAAAACACATAATGAAGCCCAACGTTTTTGTGTGCCTAGCACCAAGCAACAATGCTTGGTTTGCTAGGCACCAAGCTTCGGCTAGTCAAGGACTAACCTCCCTTATGCACCAAGCATCACACGCACAAGCTCACGCTAGTAGCAGTCGTACATGCCACGCACACCACACACACGCACAACTATCTGCTGCTGCTGCGCCATGCTACTGCTTGCTTGCTGGCCGTGGCACGCCATGCTACTGGTCAGCAGGCAGCAGCCATGCACGACTGCACGCACCAGGCAGCCACCCCTTAGCAGCCACATGCCAGTTGATGTGCAGCTTGACTAGACAAGGGTGGTTTCGCCCTTGTTTTTGTGCCAAAACCTCGGGATTTAAATCCGAATTTCGCGTGACTTAATTATTTAATTCCAAATAAATTTTGGAATTAATTTAGTGAGAAAAATAAAAAAATAACAAGTCCAACTTAATAAATTCATTCAAGTGCACAAATCTAAAATTATTTCCAAGAACTATTCTTTAATAAAATTGGTTCAACTTGATGCAATAAAATGAATAGGGTTATTCTCACTATTAATTTAATTAGCTTAAATTAATCATGAGATTTGACAAAATAAAGGGAGTTGGAATTATGAACACAAAATTTCAATTAAAGATTCCAACTTTAACTTGTGAATCCTTGAAAAATTATATCTTCCAATAGGAAGATAAATGAAATTTCTATCACAAGATTGAAACTTTCTGATTCTAATCAACTTAATACTTGATTAAATCAAAAATTTCAACAAAAAAAACATGGAATTTAGTAACTCGAAGTTCCAACCACTTAAAACAATTAAAGATTGGATCTTTAGTACTTAGAAGCATCAAATAATATATTTTTCACACTTAATGCAATGGAATTGCAATTATGTGAAAATTTAACTAATCTTTCAAGCACTAATTACTACAAAGTAACCATGCTTAAAGAGGTCAAAAAATGCAGAAACATTAAGGAAAGAACCAAATACATAATCGCCATAAATATGCCATTAAGATTGAAGGTTACAAGATTTAAATTTTTTTCGTCAAAAACGAAAAACCCTCGAAAAAGGCACTTCTGGTCGGATTTTGGCTTTTTCACAGACCTAAAAGGATTGAAAAGTTTCCAGAACACTGTTTCCACACAAAATTCACTATTTTGGGAGAAATCTGGGTTCAAGGGGAAAAATCAGATTAAAACGGGATTAAAATTAATAAAACCAAGCTACTAATCTAGTTAGTAACATAAACTAGAAACTTAAAATCATAAAAACACCTTGAAAATTTTTAGTTATAAAAATAAATGAGCAAGGCTCCGATACAGCTGTTGGGTTTCGATGAGTCCGACTCATCGCGGAAAATAAAACCTGAGCCCAAGTAAAAACTCACAATTAATATAACCAAAATGCATAAATAACAAGACTAGAGAAAAGACTAAATTACCCTTGTAGCTTGCTTCGCTCCACCAAATGGAGCTCTTACTTGAGAAAGCTAAAGCCTCGCAAGCGCAATGACCTCCGACGATATCCACCTACAACACAATTGCGACGGGTCTCTTGCTTGGAGGTTAGCCAAAACGGACCAAAATATTACTCGAGTAATTAATGATCTTATAGGTTTTCTCTCAAGTGGAGATGCCTAATTGAGCTCTTACTCAAGTGCGTTTTCCCAATTCCCAAGTGGGATATTTATAGGGAAACTCAAGTGAGAAATCCACTGTCCCGTCAATGTGGGAGAGTTGGTAAAATCAATTTTCTCTTTTTATTTTTAAATAAAAAAAAAAGAAAATAGCCAACAACTAATTAATCAACAAGTGGCATTCAAAGAGGAGGGGTTAGGTAAGGACCAGAAGGAAAAGGGGGGACCAATACTTGATCCCCAAGCTTCCAAAAACCGACTCCCCTATTACCAAATGCGCCAACGGGCTGCTACCACGTGGCAGGCCAAGCCTTGGCACCCAAGCAGCCCAGCTGGCGCTTGGTGTGCATGGCTGGCCTGCTGCTTTGCGCGGCCGTGCGGTTGGCCGAAGCACTATGCGCGCATCGCTGCTAGCTCATTGCTGCGGCTACCCCCGCACATGCTAGCATGGCTGTTTCGGTAAATTGTTGATTAATTATTGATTTTACCATCTCGTCTTTTATTTATTCGACTCGACTTGTGGCGCTCAGTTTCGACGCTCCTAGCTTGATTTCCGACGTCTAAATATTTATTACTCGAGCAACTCATTAATTCCTTCCGATTTAATTTGTCGTGTTGGATCGTTAGTTGCTTGGGTGTAACCCGAAGGGTTCAGTCATGATTAAGCTGTAATATTAATTATGCGTTAATGTTATTGATCGGAAGCGGCTTCCACCTAGGCATTCCGATCACTTGAACTAAATGAACAATGAGCTTTCCAACAGCTCCGAACCCTCTATCGGAGTAATACACTTGTTCGAAGGACACCATTCCTTTCAAATCCGCCATTGTTAACAAATTAAGAGAGAGAAAAGAAAGGGGGATTTCGGCGAGAAATCAACGCTAAAATGTGAGACTGAAAACCGCGTGATTGTTTGTTTGTTGGAATGATAGTGACGTGTGGTATTACAGGTGGGAAGGTGGTCAACATTGCAGTAGTGGTGGAGGGTTTTCACAAGAGGACGGGTTTCGAGAGAGGAGAGAACAAGCAGTGAGGGTTTCAAAGAAGCTCGAAAATGAAAAAGGAAAGGGAAAAGAGAAAGAAAAGGGGCGGGTTTTTTTTTTGGAATTGCCACCGGTTTGAACCGGTGGCCTTTAATTAATTTTGCACCGGTTTGGTTGGAATCGGTGCCAATTCTCTTGAACCCAATTCCGCCCATTTTTTTCCGCACCGGTTTTTAAAAACCGTTGGGCATTAGTCGGTGCCCAACTATAATTTTCTACTAGTGAAAAGTTAATCAATTACCAAAAGGAATGGGAGGTCTGGGTATTCGATCTACTTCCACCTATAATGATGCTCTTCTATTTAAGAAAATTCAGCGGATGCATTCTAACCCTTCTTTTCTGGCAGCAAAAGTTTATAATGCTAGCTATATTTGTGTTCTCTGCCCAAAGGCTATTATAGGATCTATCCCGGCTTCTTTCTTCTAGGCTAGGAGATCTTTGCATCATCTTTCTCTAAAGATGAAAAAAGGTTTTGCGTGAAAAGTTGGTTCTGGAGAAGATATCCTAGTGACCAGTTGTAAATGGGTCCAAAATTTGTTTTAGGTGGTTAGCTCAAACCAAAATTTGAGGGAAAGTTCTAAATGGAGAGTTAATGAGTTTATTAATCAACATTCTCGTTCATGGAAAGTTGATATCATTAGACAACGTTTTGAGTGGGAAAGTGCTAGGAATATTTTGTCAATAGATCTCCCACAAGAAGAGGAAGAGGATTTCTTGTATTGGCCCTGGCATGCTTCGGGCACTTACACTATTAAAACTGGTTACGCCTTCCTTGCAGGGCTAACTGGTATCAAAGAGCCTCCTCATTGAAAAGAGACTCTTAATTTTTTTAAAGTCATTTGGCGACTTAAAATCCCTCCAAAATGGAGCCTTTTTCTTTAAAAATTAGTCAACAATGGTATTTCAGTTATTAAGAATCTGGCTATTTGAGGGTTGTTTCAGCATGGGATATGTGACTACTGTGCATCGAAAGAGGAAGACACTTTACACTTTTTTACTAATTCCTCTATATCAAGGTATGTTTGGAATAACTGTCACATAACGGGCTATTAATATCCAAATGGTTCTTGTTATTTTAAGGATTGGATCCAAAGCAATATCTTACTGTTTTATAATCAGGATGGAACTGGAAGTTGGCGTGTACAACAGTTTGTTGCGAATCTTTGGTCTTTGTGGGCTACAAGGAACAAGCGGATTTTTGAAGGAGACAATGACTATCTAAGCTCTTTCTTCATTAATCTTACTGTAGCACTTGCACTTGTTCAAGATTTTAACAAAATCAATACTAGGATCTCCGGAATTTTGATAAATCTTGATCAAGACACGCATCCACCACAAGGTTTTCTTCAAGCTAATGTAACCACTTCTAAGGCCTTAACTATTCGAGTAGACGGATCCTGGCACAAAACGTTAAAATTGTATGGAACAGGTTGGATGATTACACTTTCTGACCAAAGGGAGATAGACGTAGGGGGTACCTCTAGTATTGCTTCCTCGACACTCCTAGTAGAGGGTTTGGCTTGTCTGTCAGCTATGATCTGGGCCCTGGAAAATGGATACGTTTTCATATAACTATATACAAACGCCACTATGATAATCTACTCTCTATGTAAAGAGGGGATTTTATCGATGGACCTTTAATGGATAGTCAAAGAAATTCAAAGGCTAGGTAAGCACTTTCAACATTGCGTCTTCTTAAAAGTCGGAAGAGAAGAAGTCAGTAGTTCTCATCAGCTTGCAAACCAATGCCGTCAGACCGTCTCAAGTTTTACTACTACCCTTCATTTTGATGTCTTTTAAGTTTTTTTCTTTCTGTATTTAGTTTTTTTGTGTTTTCTTCTGTTGTCAACAAAAAAAAAAACAATTTATTTATGATGTAGAAATTCAAAGAAACGCAGAATGTGAGTAATTAATTTACTTAATTACTCTTTTTATGCTTACGTAGGCGCACTTCGTATGACGCATACAGATAGAAAAATCTATAATTTGTAATTTTTGGAGGTAGAAAAATAAAATAAATTTTATGTAGGAGCAAAAGTCAAAACATGGTGTTTTGGTAGTATCAAAATTCAAAATTTCCTATTTTTAATGTAGAGATTTATTTTCCTTCATTATTTAAGGGTAATGATATATGTTTCACTTAGGCTTTATTCACCCTATTTTTACTTATTTCAACTAAAATTAGAAAAATAAGTTAAGATCTGGTCAAATAAAAAAAATTCCAGATTAGATTCGATTAGAAAAAAATGTGTTTTTACACGTTTATCGTTTAATGTGTGGTTTTTTTTATCGTTAAATAGTTTTAATTTCAAAATTACATATTATATAATCTAACATACATTTGACCTCCTAGAACTAAAAGCAGCATTTGTACCCTAACCATCAATATTTTAAGGTAAAAAGGTACGCTAAGACAATAAGCAACACATTTTCTCTGCCTCATCGAAAAAAGTGAAAAACTTAAACACATGTAATTTACAAAAGTTATATATCTACTTAATAAGAAAGATACTCTTATGCAACACAAAACAAGGATTAACTTACACTTGCACTACGTAGGGGCTAGGGGCCCAAACAACCAATACAATCCTGTATTGCAACTAATATACTAAACACATACTTGTAGGGAATATTTCAAGCATCTCATACTTGAGCCCCACTGTGATCATACACTTAGTCATGGTGGCGTCCAAAGGAAAGGAAGTTAGAGCAAAAGAGTCACCAACAAGTTTTAGGAACTTGTAAACCGTTCATAGGGTGAAGGTTACACCCCTTCACGATCCATGAGATCGCTAACTCCATAGTGGTCCAGAACCATGACTGGATATTTGGGGATGAAGGTACAAATCCAACCTAAAAGAGATTAAACCTGCCCTAAAAATAGACCTCTACTTTATTCTTCTCATATTCATGTGCGCTTTCTGACTAACATACAATCAATAGGTTAACCCTAAACCTTTTTAATCTATCTTGGTTGATTATTAATGCACAAACAAATCTATTATTGGCGATCACTTGAATTAAAATCATATTAGCCTAATTCAAATTATTAATTATCTTATTAAGCATGATTTCAAGTACTAATTCCCTTTCAACCTACAAGAGAGGGTGTGATAAGGAAATAACAATAATATATCGAGCAACATAACAGTATGGATACAACAAATCATCATCATTATAACAATATTCTCAATCTCATCAAAACATAATAATGTTAGCAAAATCCTAGGCATGATACTAACATGATTAATAACAAATCCTAGCATGTCACTAAACAATAAAGATCAAAGCTTTAGCCCTAGCATGATACTAACATGATAGAAGAAATAGTAAGCAACCCAATCATGATACTATAAACATACATAATAATATAAACATGCTTTCTAAGGAAATAGAGCAATGAATTACTCACTTTGTTGCCTCGTATCTCTTTCTATCAAAACAATACACACATTAGTAACTTTAATGAAAATATTAAATCAAATAATTAATTTAAATAATTGAAATAGAGATTTGGGACCAAACACTAAAAAATTATCAACCTTTCACGTTTAGGGTGAAGGCAACTTCGAGCTTGGCTAGGTGTATCTAAGTCTCGTGATGGACGAATATTGTATTTTGAAAAGGTAAGGTTTAGAAAGAGGGAGAAAGAACAAGCTTCCATCTTTTAAAGAGAAAAGAGAGATGATTGTTGGTGGTTGTTGTTGATCTAAAATGGAGAAAAGCATTCCTATTTATAGAGAAAAACATCCAGAAACGAAGAAAAGAGTTAGAATTTGAATCGGAGTAAAATTCTTATTGATGCAGAAAGATAAAAAGTATCGCGGCGCGATAGAACCATCGCTGCGATAAAAACAGTGTTTTTGCGAATTTTGTTTTTATCATAACTTTTGATCCAGAAGTCGAAATAAGGAATATAATATGTTGTTAGAAATCTCTTGAAGTCTAGTTTCCATTCCAGTTAGAATCCGATTAAAATCTTTTGTATAATAAAAGATATGGATGAAATAATGGAAGGGTGTCAATTTTGGATAGAGTTTCGTATTTCTTTCATATCTTTTTCGTTATAGCTCGGAATTAATATTATAATATATCATTGGAAAGATAATGTCAAGGGCTATCCAAGTATATAAAATTTGGATAAAAATTTTAAAGGAATGGTGTCCTTCAAATAAGTGTATTATTTCGATAGAGGGTTCAGAGCTATTACAAAGCTATTTATTCAGTAAGTTCAGGTGATCGGAATGCATAGGTGGAGGCCGCTTTCTATCAATAATTTTAATGCATAATTAATATTACAGCTTAATCTTGACTAAAACCCTTCGGGTCACACCCAAGCAACTAACGATCTGACACGACGAATTAATTTTGGAAGGAATTAATGAGTCGCTTGAGTAATAAATATTTAGACGTCGGAAATTGTGCTAGGAGCATCGAAATCGAGCGTCACATGTCGAGTCGAATAAATAAAAGACGAGACGATAAAATCAATAATTAATCAACAAGTTACCAAAATACACCTAGCATCAGAATGCCCCGAACAAACCGAGTGTTAGGGGCCTATGGTGCTAGCTTGCGCACTGCACCAAGGCAATGTTACTAGGTGCGCGTGGCTAGCTGGCTGCTAGTACATAGCTAGCCTAGCTAGCAGCACCAGCCGAACGCACGCAAGTAGCAGCCCACATTGGTGCGTGGCGTGCTGTGCGTATGTGCGTGCTTGGTGCGAGCCATGCTAGCAGCGCCTAGTAGCTAGCAGCTAGCACGTTCTAGAATGCAAGCAGCCAGGCACGTATGCCTTGGATAGCAGCCCGCAAGCGTGCGTGGCTTGCTGGGCCAAGGGCAGCAACAGCCAAGCCTAGCACGTAAGGGTAGCGCAGCCCAGCCTAACACGCACGAGGCAGCATCCCAGCCTAGCACAAGGCCGCCAGCTAGGCGCGCCTTGGTGCCCAAGGCTGGGGTGCCATGTAGCGGCATGAGAGGGCAGTCGAATATAGGGAAGCTTGGGGAGGAAGGCATGGTACCTTCCCCTTGTGGTCCTTACCTAACCTCTCCTCTTAGAATGCCACTTGTTGAGTAAAGTTGTTGGCTATTTTATTTTATTTTTGATTTAAAAATAAAAAGGGAAAATTGATTTTACCAACTCTCCCACATTGATGGGAGAGTGGATTTCTCACTTGAGTTTCCCTATAAATATCCCACTTGGGAATTGGGAAAACTCACTTGAGTAAGAGCACAATTAGGCATCTCCACTTGAGAGAAAACCTATAAGCTCATTAATTACTCGAGTAGTGTTTTGGTCCGGCTTGGCTAACCTCCGAGCAAGAGACTCGTCACGATTGTGTTGTGGGTGGAAATCGTTGGAGGCCGTTGCGCTTGCGAGGCTTAAGCTTTCTCAAGTAAGAGCTCCATTTGGTCGAGCGAAGCACGCTACAAGGGGTAATTCAGTCTTTTCTCTAATCTTGTTATTTATGCATTTTTGTTATATTAATTGTGAGTTTTTCCTTAGGCTCGGGTTTTATTTTCTGCAGTGAGTCAAACTCATCGAAACCCAACAGTGGTATCAGAGCTAGGTTAACTTATTTTTATAACTAAAAATTTTCAAGGTGTTTTTATGATTTTATTTTTCTGGTTTATGTTACAAATTAGATTAGTAGCTTGGTTTTATTAATTTTAATCCCGTTTTAATCTGATTTTTGGCCCCAACCTAGAATTTCGCCCAAAAATAGTGAATTTTTGGTGGAAACAACGTTCTGGAAACTTTTCATTCCTATTAGGCCTGTGAAAAAGCCAAAATCTGACCAGAAGCGCCTTTTTCGAGGGTTTTTCGTTTTAAACGAAATTTTTTAAATCTTTAAACCTTAAATCTTAATGGCATATTTATGGTGATTATGTATTTGGTTCTTTCCTTAATGTTTCTGCATTTTTTGACCTCTTTAAGCATGGTCACTTTGTAGTAATTAGTGTTGAAAGATTGTTTAAATTTTAACATAATTGCAAATCCATTGCATTAAGTGTGAAAATTTATTATTTGAGGCTTCTATGTACTAAAGATCCATTCTTTAATTGTTTTAAGTGGTTAGAACTTTGAGTTAATAAATTCCATGAATTTTTGTTGAATGTTTTGATTTAATCATTTATTAAGTTGATTGGAATCATAAAGTTTCAATCTTGTGATAGAAATTTCATTTATTTTCATATTGGAAGATATAATTTTTCAAGGATTGTAGGGAATATTTCAAGCATCCCACACTTGAGCCCCACTGTGATCATACACTTAAGCATGGTGGCGTCCAAAGGAAAGGATGCTAGAGTAAAAGAGTCGCCAACAAGTTTTAGGAACTTGTAAACCGTTCACAGGGTGAAGTTTACACCCCTTCACGATCCATGAGATCGCTAACTCCAATAGGTCTGGAACCATGACTGGACGTTCGGGGATGAAGGTACAAATCCAACCTAAAAGAGATTGAACCTGCCCTAATAATAGGCCTCTACTTTATTTTTCTTGTATTCATGTGCGCTTTTTGATTAACATACAATCAATAGGTTAAACCTAAACTTGTTTATCTATGTTGGTTGAATTAATGCACAAGCAAAACTATTATTGGCGATCACTTGAATTATAATCATATTAGCCTAAACAAGATTATTAATTATCTTATTAAGCGTGATTACAAATACAAATTCCCTTTAAACATGCATAAAAGGTGTGATCAAGCAACAACAACAATAATATATCAAGCAACATAAAAACAATCATCATCATCATCATAATCTCAATCTCAATCCCAATAAAGCATAATAATATTAGCAAGATCCTAGGCATGATACTAACAAGAGTAATAACAAACCCTAGCATGTCATTAAACATTAAAGATCAAAGCTTTATCCCTAACATGGTACTAACATGGTATTAGGAAAGAAATAGGAAGCATCATAAAAACATGCATAATGTCAGAAATATTAGTTATTACTCTAAACAGGATACTAGGAAGCAATAAAATCATCCTAACATGATATTAGGAATTAAAATAATCAAAGCATGATTTCTATATCAAAAGATCAATAAAGCCATTAAAGTACTTACTTCGATGCCTCGTACCTCTTTATAATAACAAAATACACACGTTAGTAACTTCAAGGAAAATAATAAACAAACAATTTAATTAAATAATTGAAATAGAGATTTGAGACCAAACCCTTAGAAATATTAAACCTTTCACGTTTAGAGCGAAGGCAACTTCGAACTTGGCTAGGTGTGTCTAGAACTAATGTATGAGGAATTTTGTATTTTGAAAAGGGAAGGTTTAGAAAAAGAATAGAGAGAGAGAAAGCTTCTAGCTTTTAGATAGAGAATCGAGAGAGATGATTGATTGTGAATTTTTTATTATTGATGATGATTTAGGATGAAAAACGGAGGAGATACGACCCCTATTTATAAGAAAATAGTCCGGAAACAAATCAAGTCCTATTCGGAATAAAACTTGCATTTGTCGCAAAGCGATAGACATCAGCGCCAGACGACAGATGTTAGCGCCAGGCGACAAATGTTAGCTCCAGGCGACAGACTTTGTCGTTTGGTGCTAATTAAAATATAAAACGCGCATTTTTACGGAATCCTCTCCTTAATATGATTAAGCAGCAAATTCCGTGTTTATCAAATTAAAATCAAGTTTATCATAAAACACCTATTTTATTCCAAATAAAACTCTTTAAAATATAATTATCACTCCTAATCATTAGAATTAAAAAGAAACTTCTAAATATTCTAGAAGATTAAAATTAATCCTAATAACTTTAGGAATAATAATTAATAGGCCCTCCTCTAGATCATTGGGCCACATATAAAAATCATTTCGGGCCCAAATTTAATTTAATCCATAACTTCCTCATTATTCATCGGAATTGGGCTTATAATATATTGTTGGTTAACTCTTTTCAAACCTAATCCAACTACACTATTATTGGACCCTCATCATGGACCAAACTAAATTGGACTGGCTATTTTCATAAACAGAGTAAGAAAAGAAATATTTTCAAAAACAGAAAGAGAGATATTTTAATAAAAAAATCCACATCACTAGACTTTTCACACTTTCACGTTGTTCGATAATCAAAGGACGTGAAAGGTATTCATCACTGGGTTTAGTTTTGGGGAGACACATTTTGGTGTCTACAAGGATTCACGAGTTAAAGTTAGAATCTTTATTTGAAATTTTGTGTTCATAATTCCAATTCCCCTTTATTTTTGTCAAAGCTCATGATTAATTTAAGCTAATTAAATTAATAGTGAGAATAGCCCTATCCATTTTATTGCATCAAGTTGAACCAATTTTATTAAAGAATAGTTCTTGGAAATAATTTTGGTTTTGTGTACTTAAATGAATTTATTAAGTTGGACTTGTTATTTTTCATTTTTCTTACTAAAGTAATTCTAAAAATAATTTGGAATTAATTAATTAAGTCACGCAAAATTCGGTTTTAAATCCCATGGTTTTGGCACAAAAACCAAGGCGAAGCCACCTTTGGCTAGCCGGGCTGCACAGTAACCCGCATGTGGCTACCAAGGGGTAACTACTTGGTGTATGCAGCCATGCGTGGCTGGTGCGACTGACCAGCAGCATGGCGCGCCACAGCCAGCAAGCAAGCAGCAGCAGCAGCTAGCAGTGCGCGCCATGCACGCTGCTCTGCGTGTGCGTGGTGTGCGTAGCGTGTGTGGCTGGTGCAAGCGTGAGCTTGTGCGTGTGATGCTTGGTGCATAAGGGAGGTTAGTGCTTCACTAGCCGAAGCTTGGTGCCTAGCAAACCAAGCATTGTTGCTTGGTGCTAGGCACACGAAAGCATTGGGCTTCATTTTGCGTTTTGGCCGTTTTATTTATTTTAATTATAATTATTAATTTTAATTAAACTTTTGGAGGCTAGGCCTCGATTATGAGCGGCACTTGAAAAATTTTATTTTGACAAAATTTTAGGTTTATCGGCTTAATTAATTGGATTAATTAAGATGGATGCGGAATTTAGTGGGAGCTTCAATTTTAATTGCGCTAAATTACATAATCGGTTAAACAACTTTGACTAGTTTTAATTAGGCGCGTTAATTGGATTAACCACCTAAGCTAGTTACTAGTTTACGCGTGTTTGTGCATTGTTACTTGATTATTGTTGTAAAATGCATGGGCCATTCACATATAGTGAATGGATGAATGGAATATATATTCTCTCACAGGTTTTATAAAATGGCAACTAGTGGGGTCCAATTAGGATAGAAAATACGGACTGCGTTCCGTCATGTATTTTTGTAAATCTAAATACGGTCTGCGAATTGTTGAGTATTTTTGTACCTTAATATTTAAAATTAGTCCTAATCGTAGATACTAGTATTTGCACTATTTTGGTCATGTCTTGAAGACGGAGGTTCTTGGAAGATGAAGCTATGAAGTTGCAAATGAAGACCCTTAAAGACTTGAAGACTCAAGGGGTCATGCTAGTTTCCAAATGCATCATTTATTTAAGTTTTCGACATATATTTATGATTATATATATATGAATAATATGTTAGATGCATGTTTTAGGATTTTGAATGTTGCGATGATTAATTAAGTTCACTTAAATCAATCAACATAGAAACCCTAAGTCCCTAAAATATTGAGTAAAATTTTCCATTCTAAAACAACACTTACCGACCTATTGAGAGTAGTGATGGGCTACGCTAAAGCGAGGCATCATTATTTTTCCCAAGGATACGTAAGGCATACCGAGTATGCATGTTGGTTTGGTTATACTCAGCGATATGAGTGATGGAGTCCTAACATGTCGTGGCAAAGTGGATAAGTTGCTGAGAGAGCATTAGATGCGACGATTTATCTAACTAAGAGTGGCTTGGAGCCATTAGCAAAGAGTTGCTTACCTTATAATATTGAGTTTTAAGACAAGCCAAAGCATGCTTAAATACTCATTGATTCTTTGGATCTTGGAATCGACTTATTCTCCCCAAATGGGAAAAATTTAATGTGTGAATAAGACGTTTAAATAAGTTTGATTAATATGCATGATTTCAATCTTATTTAGGTATCATAAATTGTTTTTTATTTCAAATTCTTTCAATTGTAGAACCATGTCTGCAAATAACTCAAACAACCAATTCTCGTTGCGCTCAATTCTCGACAAGGAGAAGTTGAGTGGGCCAAATTTTCTTGATTGGCAAAGGAACTTGCGTATAGTTCTCATGCAAGAGCAAAATGAATATGTCCTTGATGAGGGAATGCCCGAGACTCCCAATGAGGAGGTGACACAGCATGCCTTAAACTTGTATAGGAAGGTGTTCTTGACTCATTTGATTTACGATCATTTAAGAATTACGAAGGATGATATGATTATTAGGCAAGATGATAAAGTAGCCATTCTCCAATTTGGGAGAAAGGGCAGGTGACTTATTGGGCTTAATACACACCGATGTATGTGGACCAATGAGCTTCACCATAAGAAACGACTATCGATATTTTATCACCTTCACAGACGACTATAGTAGATATGGCTATGCCTACCTTATGTCGCACAAATCTGAATTGTTTGAAAAGTTCAAAGAATTTCAGAGTGAAGTTGAAAATCATCTTGGCAAGAAAATCAAAACCCTTTGATCAAATCAAGGTGGTGACTACTTGAGCCAAGAATTCGATGATCATCTGAAAGAAAAAGGTATACTTTCTAAATTGACACCTCCAGGAACTCCACAATGGAACGGAGTATCTGAAAGGACAAATCGAACCTTGCTGGACATGGTACGATCAACAATGGGTCTTAGTGATCTTCCTTTCTCTTTTTACGGGCACGTACTTCTAACTGCGGCACTAACACTGAACCATGCTCCATCAAAAGGTGTAGAAAGAACTCCATATGAGTTATGGACGAAGAAACCTCCTAGATTGTCTTTTCTAAAGATATAGGGATGCGAAGCATATGTCAAGAAATTACTTCTACAATAAATCCGAGAACAAAGTGTTTGTTGCTCGCGATGGTGTTTTTTTTGGAGAAGGAACACCTTTCCAAAATGACAAGTGGGAGGAAAACCAAACTGATGAAGTTCAAGAGAACGAGCAACAAAATCAGATTGACAGTCTAAGTGCTCAAATAGCATCTGTTGACGCTGGTCAAAATTTGCAAAGTCAAATCGACAATGAAAATGCTCAGTCTGTTACCCTACGTAGGTCTTAGAGGCCGATGTCTCAACCTATTGGTATTGTATTAACTGAGAATCAGGACATCCTGGTAATGGATGGAGACGAACTGACAACCTACAAGCAAGTGATGGCGAGCACCGAGAGGCCATGAGATTTGAAATGGATTTCATGTTTGAAAATTAAGTCTGGGACTTGGTTAACTTACCCGAAGGTTACACACCTATTGGATGTAAGTGGATTTTCAAATTGAAAACCGACAAAGATGGAAATGTATTCATTTACAAAGCTAGATTGGTAGGAAAAGGTTACAGGAAAATTCATGGTATTGATTACAATGAAACTTTTTCTTCGGTCGCAGTGCTTAAATCCGTTCGGATCCTCCTAGTGATTGCTGCATATTAAAACTATGAAATATAGCAGATGGACGTCAAAATCGCCTTCCTCAATGGAATTTAGGAAGAAACTGTGTATATGACACAGCCTGAAGGTTTTGTCGACCAAAAAAATGCTAGGAAAGTATGTAAGCTTAAAAAGTACATTTTTGGGCTAAAGCAAGCTAGCAGAAGTTTGAATCTGCGATTCGATGAAGCCATTAGTAAGTTTTGTTTTATCAAGAATCCAGATGAATCTTGAGTTTACAAGAAGGTCAGTGGGAGTAACATCGCCTTCTTGGTCTTATATGTCAATGATATATTGCTCATTCGAAATAGTATTTCGATGTTAGAGTCTGTAAAGGGCTGGCTTGGAAAATGTTTTTCAATGAAAGACTTAGGAGAGGCTTAGTACATATTGGGCATCAAGATCTATAGGGATAGATCTAAGAGGATGATTGGATTGAGCTAGAGTACTTATATCAATAAGGTACTGGCACAATTCAGTATGTAGGAGGCCAAGAGAGGTCACCTACCCATGTCACATGGCATAACCCTAAGTAAGAAGTAGTATCCAAAGACACCTGATGAGCGAGAAAGGATGAATCAGATTCCATATGCTTCACTTATTGGCTCGATCATGTATACCATGATGTGTACTAGGCTAGATGTATCATATGCCTTGAGTGCTACGAGCCGATACCAATCAGACCCAGGAAAGGCGCGTTGGACTGCGGCCAAGAATATCCTAAAGTACTTAAAAAGGAATAAGGATAAATTCCTGCTATATGGTGGCTCAAAAGAATTATTTGTTAAAGGTTTTACCGACGCAAGCTTCCAAACAGATAGAGACAATTTCAAATCATAGTCTGGATTGTTCTTATCTAAATGGAGGAGCGTTTAGTTTGAAGAGTGCCAAGCAAAGCACAACTGCAGATTCTGCAACTGAAGCCGAATACTTGGCAGCTGCTGAAGTGGCTAAGGAGGCAGTTTGGATTCGTAAGTTCATTGGTGAACTTGATGTTGTACCCTCCATCAAGGGTCCAATAGCCCTCTATTCTGACAACAATGGACCTATTGCTCAGGCTAGAGAGCCAAGGGAACATTAGAAGGTCAAACATGTCAAGTGGTGATTTCACATGATAAGAGAATAGAAATCAAAGGGTGAAATCGGTATTTGTAAAGTTGGAACGGACGACAATGTAGCCGATCCTCTTACTAAACCTCTGCCTTAAGTGAAGCACAACAAGCACTTTGAGGCAATGGAAATCAGGCACGTTGAAGATTGGATTTGATTTCCCTGTTTAGTGTTTAAATTAATTTTTGAACATTTTAATGTAAGACTCAAAGATGAACCATTCAGGTTTTGGAGCAATTTAATTTCATATAATTTTATCACTCCGTTTCTATTTATTTGTGGTTTAGAATTAGATATTGAGTCTATTCGATTATAAGATTATTCAAAATAGGGTATCAAGACCAGTCTTAGATAAAGAAACTTAGAGTGGTTAACCAACGTGGTCATGGTCAAAAAGGCAAATGGTTAGTGGAGGATGTGCGTTGATTTCACAGATCTCAACAAATTATGTCTAAAAGCCTGCTACTCGCTGCCGCGAATTTATCAGTTGGTAGACTCAACCAGCGGTCATGCCCTGCAGAGCTTCTTGGATGCCTTCTCAGGGTATCACCAGATCAGCCTACACAATCCAGATAGGCAGAAGACTATGTTCATCACTAAAGGGGGGGGGGGTGTACAATTACATGCCCTTCGGGCTGAAGAACGCAGGAGCTACGTTCTAGAAAATAATAGACAGGGTGTTCATGCCCTAAAAGGGGTGAAATGTTGAGGTGTACATTGACGGCTTAATTGTCAAAAGCGTCACGCAGGTAAGGCACATTATAGATTTAGTGGAGCCATTTTCCACACTAAAAAAATATCATATTAAGCTTAACCCAAACAAATGCATTTTCGGAATGAGCTCTAAGAAGTTTCTAGGCTTCCTGGTTAGTGAAAGGGGAGTCGATGCTAACCTAGAGAAAGTGGAGGCAGTCCTCAGCTTCATAGATCCCAAGTGCACCAAAGTTATTATGCGGCTAATAGGGAGAATGGCAGCGTTGACCTGATTCATCATCAAGTCAGCTGACAAAGCTTTACCATTCTATCAGCTGTTGAAAGGAAACAGAGAATTTAAGTGGGGTGAAGCAGAAAAAGATTCTTTTGAGGGGATGAAGTAACACTTGACTAGGCTCCTAATAATGATCAGCCCGGAGCAGAGCAAAAAACTCTAGTTGTACATTTCCGCCTTTATACAAACAATTGGGTCATTCCTCCTGGTTGAAACGCAGAAACAGCAGAAACCAGTATACTTTTTAAGTCACGTGCTGAAAAGAGATACCCGTTGGTAGAGAAGCTTCCTTCGCAGTGGTGACAACGGCAAGAACGCTAAAGCCCTATTTCGATGCACACAGAGTTCAAATCCTCACAAATCACCCACTGGAAAAAGCCCTATAGAAAATGGACGCTTCGAGCACACTCCTGAAAGGGCAATAGAACTCTTTGAGTATGAATTCGAGGTTAAGCCTAGGGCAGTCATTAAAGCACAAGCCCTAGCTGACTTCATAGTGGAAGCCTCTTACGAAGAGAAAGAGGATGAGGTCGGAATATGGAAGGTGGCAGTGGATGGATCATCAGCTCAAACAGGAAGCGGAGCAAGAATAATAATAACATCGCCAGAGGGCAATGTATTCGAGTATGCCATTAAGTTCAAGTTCAAGGCATCGAACAATAAGGTAGAGTACGAAGCAACTCTAGCTGGTCTGAGCTTGAGTATTGCACCAGGTGCCTAGAAGGTGCACCTGCAGACTAACTCTCAACTGGTAGCCAACCAGCTAAAGGGGGAGTATGAGGCTAGAGAGCCTACAATGCTGAAGTACACAACCAAGGTAAAGGAGTTAGTAGCCCAACTAATGCATTTTCAGATAGATTTGGTCCCTAGAGCTAAAAATTCTCAAGCTGATGCGTTATCAAAGTTAGCTAGTTCTACTCTCCAAAGCCTGACAAGGACCGTCATGATGAAAGTCCAGGTGAAAAGCAGCATTGCAGAAAGCAAACAGGTGAATTGTACTAGGCAGCAGCGAGCATGGTTTTTAGACATATTAGCATATACAGTACATGGCTCGTTGCCTAGTGACGAGGCACATGCTAAGAAAGTAAAAAAGGATGCCAATTGGTATGTGGTGATGAATGGCGAGCTGAACAAAAAAGGCTTCTCCAAGCCACTATTGAGGTGTATTCAAGAGTGGGAGCAGGACAAAATTATGGAAGAAGCACACTTAGGAATTTGCGCCAACCATATTGGCAGAAAAGCCCTGGGAGTGTAAGTGCTGCAAAGAGGAGGCCAACTTTGACACTAGATGCCTTAGCATATGTCAAGAAATGTGAAAAGTGCAAAAAGTATGCTCCA
The DNA here is from genome assembly GCF_948465745.1 of Chenopodium album. Classification (NCBI taxonomy): domain Eukaryota; kingdom Viridiplantae; phylum Streptophyta; class Magnoliopsida; order Caryophyllales; family Amaranthaceae; genus Chenopodium; species Chenopodium album. The sequence continues at coordinate 21,607,446 of NC_137846.1, read as the reverse complement.
GTTATAAACCAACCAGCGAACTATCTGACCCCAATTCTCAGGCCGATCTCGTTTGCCCAGTGGGGAATGGACATTTTAGGACCTTTCACCACTAGGTCAGCAGGCAGGAAATATCTCATAGTAGCAGTGGATTATTTCACCAAGTGGATTGAAGCTGAACCCACAAAGTACATAAAGGCTTCCCAAGTAAGAACGTTCATATGCAAGAAAATCATTACAAGATTTGGGGTACCACAATGAATAGTCTTTGACAATGGGTGCCAGTTCGACTGTGACACCATCAAGGATTACCTAGAAGAGATGGGTACCAAGTATGCAAGCGCCTTAGTCTGCCACCCGCAGAGCAATGGCCAAGTGGAGGCAAAAAACAAGCTGATCCTAATAGCCTTGTAAAGGAATTTGGAAGAGCATAAAGGCCTCTGGGCTGACCTAGTCCTAGAGGTATTGTGGGCAAACAGGACAACAGAGAAGGAGTCTACTTGGAAAACTTCATTCCTCCTGGCTTATGGGGCAGACGCGGTATTTCTAGTGGAAGTACAAATCCCCATCCTGAGAATTCAGCACTATGAGCAGCAAGGGAATGAGAAGTGTCTACTAGAAGAGCTAGATTTCCTTCTAGAGTTGCGGCTAAAAGTGGCCCTCAAGCTGGCAACCCAGAAGAGCAGAATCTCAAAAGTTTTTAACAAAAGAGTCAAGCACCGGGAAATAATACCTAGGGACTTAGTTCTTAGAAGGACTGCAACAGTAGGAAGAGGAAACCGGCATGGAAAGTAGTCGGCCAATTGGGAAGGCCCTTTCCTCATCCACGAGCAAGTAGGCCAGGTGCTTTCCTCCTTGCAGATCAAGAAGATTAGTTCTTAAGGAATATTTTAACGTAGATGTGTTAAAGAAATATTTTGTTTAAAGGGCATGTGGCTAAATATAAAATGAAAAACTTTGTTTAAGTTATGTAAAAACTTTGTTCAAAATTATGTTGTGTTAATCAAGGCAACTTAAGCCATTTAAATTCAATGAAATGTGAGCCTCTACGTGAGGAGTATGCTATTGAGCTTGCCTAAACGTTTTTATTTGATACATTACGCTTTAGCATCGTGCACTAACATGTAGAAAACATCATATATACACAAAAGTTAAAGCACAAAGCATCACAATAAGATGCAACAAGACATCGTTACACTTGTGAAGACCACCGTCTCCTAAGTTTCACCTACCTACTCAAGTAAAATAGGGCACCACCTCAGAGAGGCCTGAGGAGGAAGCCTGGCAAGTTCAACCTGAGCAGGGAATATCGAACAAGAGGCAAAGGAATAGGCTGAGCGGGTATCGTCAAGGTTCTCTTGGTTTCATCCAGCTCACCTCATTCGTGGGAAGAGAAGAGGTGGATCAACAATGAGCCCTTACAAAAAATAAGTAAGGAGCATGAGCAATAAGTCGCAACCAATTGAACAAGCTAAACGACACACGAATAAGTCACATCCAAATAAGCTGGATGACATACGAATAAGTCCCTACAAAAGTTAAGTAGGTGGCAGAGCATACAAGCCTTCGCCACAAAGAGATGAGTGGAGTAAACTTAACAATTCCCATTAAGTGCAGTAAAGGGCAAAAAACTAATGAAGCCCTATACAGCTAAGTTAGGGAGCAACGAAAGAAACGCAACAGGAAAACCCAACCTACAAGGTTTTACCTAATACAATGAAGGGGTTGCTGAGTTAAGGTATAAGTACCGCGATACCATGACTCAGCAGCATAACTGAGCAAGCACATTGGCAACAAATTAAGTAATAAGCAAAATAATAAAAAAGTTAATAAAAGCATATACAACAAGGCGGAACCTCTGTCCATCAAGACAGAGAACACATTCAGCCAAAAGCTACAACATTCACAAACCTGAACCTAGGTAAAACAATTCAAGTTAAGTTGGACAAGCTTAGCAGGCAGAAATATAAAGTGTTAAGCAAAAACATGCAAAAAATACAATCTTTGGCGGCTATACACCCCAAAGACAACAACAGGCACTACCTAGGTGACTACAGACCAAGGAGAGGGAAACTCTGATGAACCGATGGAGGAAGGGGGAGACAGCGTCAAAACCTTTATTGCTCATCAGCCAGAGTCTCCACTACAATTGCAGCTACAACATCAGCACAGAAAGGCACCTCTAAGTTCAACACGGCGTGATTGGGAACTTTGCAATTAGCAACGTGAGGGTGGTCAGTAGGTAGGTTATAATATTCAACTTTTCCAGAAGCATTAACCTTCGCGCAAAAGGCGTGGAAACGAGCTTGCTGCTCTACACTCTCTCCATAAAGACCACTCACGTAACGAGTTGCAGCCTCCCAGCCCCTATCATGACGATCAGCGAGCAACTTAGCAAAGGCTTGGGAAAGTACAAAAGACTTAAGTGCCTTTTTCTTAGCAGCTTCAATCTCATTTGAGAAACTCCTAGTTGCCTCTCACAGTCTGTCAACTTGGTCTTGGTGAGCTGGAACTCTCCTAGCTGAAGTTATAAGGCATCCGCTCTCTCTCTTAGGGGAATCACCTCGGCAACCATTACATTTCTATCAGAGCGAGTCAACTGAACATCCGTATCCTTTTGAACAAGGGCTGCGCTCTGATTTAGGTACTCCTTTTCCACTGTAAGAAAGGCGTTAACCAAGTCGCCAACAAACTTGGTGATCTCAAGCAAGCAAAGCAATGAAAATAAGCTAAGGCAAATAGGCAAAGCAATGATAGTAAGCTAATGCAAATAAGCAAAGCGATGGAAATAAGCTAAGGCAAAAGAAAGGAAGAGAAGCAGAAAGAGAAAGCTAAAGCAAAGAAAGAAAACTAGAGATACAAAGGCTAACCTTCTGCAAGTCATGATACGTAGTAGCAGCATGAAGACTAACTGAACCATTGGTAGAGTCATTAGGAAGATGAATTCCCTAAGTAAGGAGGTAGCCCAAGGTGCCACCTTGCCGTGGGTTATCCACAAAAAAGGGCTTGTCAGCCCGAATATTCATCAAAGGAAGAAACGGAGCGTCCTCAGCCCCAGCAGGGCACGATAAAGGGCGAAGAGAGGCATCAATGGGCACCTCTCCAAACTCAATAGGTCTAGTAGGGTTGAAAGTATCCCCAACATATATTGAGGTTGTAGAGCGAGGATTCTCAAACGCATCACTAAAAAACTGGTGAACGCAGTGATTAAGTTCACTGGAATTATGAGTGCCAGCTTCCTTAAAAGAGTTCTCATCAGGAAGCCTAGTGTTGGCAGAATGAGAAGCAAAGGGATCAAGCGCAGAAGAAGTACGAGCCTTTTTAGCAGCAGGCTGGTCGGTATCACCCAAAAGAGAAACCACAAGATCATCCTCCAAGTCAATAACTGGATGACTCGTCTTATGTGTGCTCCCAGGCTGAGAATGTCATCCCCTACTAGCATTTCGCATATTGCTCGAAGCCTAGCGAGGCGAGGCGGGACCTTAGGAAGCTTCACCATAGACTCATCAGGTAATTCAAAGGCAGAATCCTCAATAGAAGGACCAACAGTGTCCTTAGCAGCAATGGTAGCACCAATGCTTGGAGAACAGAGCAGAACATGCACAACAGAAGTTGTGGGTTTCTCACCCACCGCAGCATTAACTTTAGCCTTCCCGTCATGGGAGAACTCAAAAACGCTGTCGGCAAAATTATCAGCATTGTCATTCTTAGGATCATCAGAAGCTTGATTCAGTGGTTCATTTACATCGGCTGGCTGAGGTGCCATCTGGCCGAAAGCAGCAGCAGGATACTTCTTAGAAGAAGAAACACCCTGCGCCACTAACGCCTCAATCCCCAAAGTAACATCCTTAAGCCTATTATGAATATCCCGTCGGCTTCTAATGGTAGAAGATGAAGGCTCAACCTCAACACGACTAGACCCTGCCCGATCGGCAGTAGTCACAATGCCAAAAACAGCTCTCAGCTTAGCCGGAGCTAAGCGAATCTTAGCCTTCAAAGCACCAGCATGGCCTTCAAAGTTTTAAAAAATTCAAGAGGATTATCATGAGTGGATCCTTCTAGTTATCTTTCAGCCCGAGAATGCGCCTATCTAGCTTGTCATAACTTGAAAAATCAAACAGCCAAAAAAAAAAAACAAAAAGGCATAAGAACTAAGCGCAAGAAGAAGTAAAGGAAGGAAAACACATAGAAAAACGAAAAGCAAGCCTTACCAGGCTCATGAGTAGAGCACAAGCGCATAGCAGAAAGTTGCGCATTACTCACAATGTACAAAGAGTTAGGCAACCAAAACTTAGGAAACTTTGAATCACCTGCGCCCGCTCCCTACAGCGTATCAAAAGCGTTCGTTTCTCGAGCATATTCAGAGGGAGAGGCAGTAACTCTAGTCATGTTAGTACGAATCTCCCAGAAATTGCGCGGCACAGCAAAAGAAGAAGGCACTGAATCCCTGAATAATTTACCAGTCTTGTCCCTAAAGCGACCAAGTTTGGGATAAGAAAGAACTCCACCCTCTTAGGGAGCTACATAATACCAACCAGACTCAGAACTAGAGGACGACCTCTTAAGGCTCATTAGAGACTTGAAAAGATGCAGCGATTTTGGATACATCCAAAATCTGCGGAAACCACAACAAGAATATCAAGGTATGCAAGGAAGCAGGGTGTAATAGGACAATACAAAGGTTAAAGGCACGGAAGACCTTATCTTAATTAGGGTCCAGAGGAAATCGCAAACCCAAGTCTAGCTGTGAGGCAAAAACAACAATGTGATTAGCAGGGGGAGTAGACAACTTAGAGCCCTCAGCTGGCAAAACTAGCCTTTCACCCAAACCAAACCCATAAAACTCTTGGCCCACAGCAGCCAGGTCCAACCTCTTAGCGTCTTTACACTAGTTGAAGTCTAGTACGTAATTTTTTGGGCCATGACACCTCTCATCTAGAAAGAAGTCAGACTTGCCCTCATCCATGGGCTCCATAACATACTTAGGCTGACAATCACGAAAAGCGCGCTCCTTGGGAGACTCAGCCGTCCCACCCATATTCGCAGTCGGGGAAGGAGATGGTGAAGAAGTCTCAATGCTTACACCCTGCACTACATAATGATCAAATCGATTCACATCAGCCATATCATCAAGCCAGACAAAATTGTTTAAAGGCTGAACATGGGGATTGGGGCTAACAAAGATACATCACGAGGATTGGCCTTGACTTGGTCAGCTAATTGTTTATGGCGTATCGCGCGCATCCTTAAGCGGGTTAGATGGGATAAAGGAATCCTATTTTAGGTAAGCATCCGTTCACAATAAGGGTCAAAGAAATCAGGACGAGGCCTGGATTGAAAAGGACAAAACGCGCTACCATCAGCAGGACGAATACTACCCGATCCAGGTGCAACAGGAGGAGTCGCAGCAGTACTCGCGCTGCTCGCAGCAAGAGCGCAATCGAATGACATAACCATTTACAAAGGATGAGGGGGAGAAACAGGGGAAGTAAAAGAAGTGCGCGTAAGGCGCTCACCTAAGTGAGATGACTCAAAAGGAGAACCTGACTCGGTGCCCGTAAAAGGGTCACCCATATTTAGGCTGTCAATAGCGTCAGACATCCTATGATCTACAAAGACAAAGAAGCCCCCCTAAAAAAGACGAAGAAAATGAGGTGCCAAAAAATCAAGAATCAGTTAAATCCCAAAGAGCAAGCGTAGAAAAACAACACGAGAATTGGGGGAAAAGGAATTGCGAGTTCAGATACATCAAGAAAAAAGGAAGAATTGGACAGAATCAATCTAATTTGATCATAAGACAGAGCTTGTTTCAGGGGATTACGAATGAGGGGTTGGGTCTCTCTAGGGGGGTGGGGGAAGACTAAGGATGAGAGTAATGGCAGTACTGAGAGGATTCAGATCACTTTTAAAGATGTGCAGCCCAAAATTAATTACTAGAATTCTGCAATTGTGTGCTATGTTATCAGTGTGAAACCTCTTTTACCTGTCATTAATGGGTTTGCTAGAAGAATGTGGGGGAAGTATGGTCCGGATAAGGTGTCGTTGATGGAAAATGGAGTGTTTCTGGTGAGGTTTAGATCGATTGAGGCAAGAAACAAATTTCTTGGTGTAGGACTTGTTTGGTTTGATAATAAACCTGTGATAATGAAGCAATGGGTTCTTGGGATAAACCTTGTAGAGGAGCCAGCTGATGTGGTGCCTATTTAAACCAGATTGCATGGGTTAAACCTTAAATATTGGGTTAGAAGGCTCTATTGAAGCTGACATCTATGGTGGGAAAGCCTATGAAAACTTATAAGGTAACAACTACTAAAGAAAGGTTAGAATATGCTAGGATAATTGTGGAGGTGAAATTCAATGCTGTGTTACCAGATTTTGTTGAATTCTTAGATGAAACTGGGAATACAGTGAAGCAAGAAGTGAAATATGAGTGAAAACCTGTGGTATGCAAGGTTTGTGGTGGGATAGGGCATGTTGATGCTCAATGTCCTAACCATAAGGTGTAGGTTAGAAACAAACAAAGGTTCCAGTCACAAAAAGGGCAGGCTAGGATCAAGTATAGATCTTAGCCACAGAAAAGGTGGAGGCTAGTGTTGAAGCCTACTGCTCAGAAATTGAAAAATGATGAGATGGGCAGGACAAAAGCTCTAGGAGATGATGGGATTGAATGTGACAGGCACTAGCAAGCTCAGCTTCTGCAGCAAGGAGTTATCCAGATCAGTAGCAGTGGTAACAAGTTTAGTGTTTTGGAGGATGGGGAGTGTTCTCACATTTTCCATGGATAAGTTAGGTTTCTGGACTATTAGATGTCTAAATAAAGCTAGCAAGCTCTGTGGTGTTTTATGGTTTCTTAGACATCATGGAGTTGTCTTATTTGGACATCTAGAAACCAAAGTGAAGGTTGGTAATTTTAGTGTTATTTTTAGTAGATTGGGGAGTGAATGGTCCATCTGTGCTAATTTCTCTCATCATAAAGGGGGTAGAATTTGGGCCATTTTGCTGCCTCAATTCTTTGATGTTACTGTTATTAGATGTGAGGTGCACTTATTTCGTTTGCATATAGTTCATATTGCTTATGTCATGGCTTTTTCTGTACAATGGTGTATAGGTTGAATGAGGTGGCTGCTGAGTTAAGCTTTGGGAGCAGATTGGTGAGATTGGTATGAGTACTAGGGGCCCTTGAATTCTAATTGTGGACTTCAATAATGTTCTGAATCTCAATGATAGGATTGGTAGTCCTGTTTCTCTGGCTTTGGTTGAGCCTTTTAGGACTTGCCTGAGATAAAGTGATCTTACTGATTGGGCTACTGGTGGTATGTTCTACACATGGTGTAATAAGCAGGATGGTCGTGATAGGGTGTGCACTAAGATAGACATAGTTATTGTTTATAACACCTGGATGGATAGATTCCAGATATGCAGGCTTCTTTCTACCTTAAAGGTCTGATGGATCATTACCCATATTTTATTAATCCCTTTGATTCTGGTGCTCAGATCAAGAAACCTTTTAGGTTTGTGAACATCTGGGTGGATTATCCTGAGTTTGTTTTAGGTGCAAAGGAAGCTTGGGAAACTGGTGTTATTGGAACACCCATGTTTCAATGTGTTACGAAGTTGAGAGAGGTGAAAAAGATGCAGAAATAGTTAAAAATGGTTAACTTCTACTGTGTTGAAACAGATGATGCTATTGCTGAAAAAGCATCTTCTTGACATTCAGACTAGACTGCAAGATGATCTTGGGAATGAGGATTTGATTTCTATGGAAAGGGATGCTAGATTGAAATATGCTAAAACTCACTCTGACAGGTATAATTTCTAAAGCAAAAGGCTAAGGTTCATTGGCTCAAAGATGGTGATATGAACTCAGCTTTTTTCCATGCCATCATTAGAAAGAGAAGACTACATAATAACATTTACTTTATTGTAAATAATGAGGGGGAGGTGACTACTGAACCTAGGAAAGTGTGTGATACTTTCTTGGGTTATTATCAAGGGCTTCTTGGTACTGAAGCTCAAATGACAGGTAGTATTCATCATGCTGTTACCTCTGAGAGTAGGGTTCTGACTGATGAGCAGGATGCTGGCATCTACAGAGCTTTTTCTGAGGAGAATGTGAAGAATTCTTTGTGGAGTATTGATGATGAGAAGGCCCCAGGCCCTAATGGGTTTTCTAGTAAGTTTTTTAAGGCTGCTTGGCACATAGTGGGAGCTGATGTTACTAGAGCTATTTTGGACTTCTTTAGTTCAGGAAACTTCTCAAGCAGATTAATGCTACTACTCTTACTTTGATCCCAAAGGTTGAGCATGCTAATAAGGTCACCCAATTCAGACCTATAGCTTGTTGTAATGTTGTCTATAAGGTCATTTCCAAAATGATCTGTGCAAGGCTAAAAGAAGTATTACCTAATTTGATTAATGATTGTCAAGGAGCTTTTGTTTCTGGGAGGTCTATATTAGACAGTATTCTGATCTGCTAGGACGTATTCAAAGCTTATAACAACAAGAGGAAGCCTCCTAGATGTCATATCAAAGTTGACCTTAGAAAGGCTTATGATTCTGTCACCTGGAACTTTATTAAAGAGATGCTGGTAGCCCTTAATTTCCCCAAACAATTCATTTCCTGGGTTATGTAGTGTATCTCTACTCCTTCCTTCCCTTTGCTGCTTAATGGGGGTTCTTATGGCATTTTTAAAGGGAAAAAGGGAATGAGTCTGGGTGATCCTTTGTCCCCACTTTTGTTTGTCATTGTGATGGACTATCTAACTAGACTATTAAAGAATGTTGGGTAGAGAAGGACATTCCGATTTCATCAGAGATGTGAACACTTTGCTCTAAGTCACTTGATTTTTGCTGATGATCTGATGTTGTTTTCATATGAAAATATCGAGTCTGTTCAGCTTTTAATTAAAGTGTTGAAAACTTTTGAAGCCATGTCAGGACTACAAGCTAACTTGGAGAAAACTGCAATTTACTTTGGTAATGTTCAACATCAAACTCACAATAGTATTATGGATTTGTTTGGTTTTGTGTTGGGTGAGATGCCTTTCAAGTACCTTGGGATTCCTCTGAATGTAAATTATTTGAAGGTTGTGGGTTATGATAGCCTCATTGATAAGATGTTGGCTAGACTGCAGTGTTAGAGTAGTAAGAACTTATCCTATACTACCAGAGTCACTCTCATTAATGTTGTTTTATGAGTCTGCATACTTATTGGCTCAATGTGTTCTTTTGCCCAAGACTGTTATGAACAGGATTACCTAGCTTTGTAGAGCTTTTATGTGGAGTGGGAATGCAGTTCTTTCTAAGGCTCCCCTTATTGCTTGGGATTAGATCTACAGACCTAAAAAAGCAGGTGGGTTGGGGATTAGAAACTACAGTAACTTGAATATGGCTACCTTAGGGTCCTATGTTTGGAAGATAGCCAAGAAGTCTGACTCATTATGGGTAAAGTGGGTTCACTCATTTTATATTAAGGAAGATGATTGGTGGTATTATGTTCCCAAGAAAGATGCTGGTTGGGCTTGGAAATTAATGTGTAAGGTGAAACATGAAATGAGAGCTGGTTTTGAGAGTGAGAGGTGGCTAAACAAGAAGTACATGATAAAGGATGGTTATTCCTGGTTGTAGGGTGATATGGAGAAGATGCCTTTGCATAAATGGGTCTGGTACAAATTTAATGTTCCTAAGCACACTTTTATTACTTGGCTTGTTGTGCTAGGTAGGCTTAGAACTAGAGATAAGCTCTCTCAGTTTGGGATTTGTGACACCAGTGACTATTTGCTGTGTAGGGAGGTTGCAAAATCAAATAATCATCACTTTTTCTCTTGCAGCTACAGTAAGAAAGTGTTAGTTGATGTTTCTCACTGGCTTAGGTTTGTCAAGCATCATTTTGACATCTTGCACATCTAGAAGATCTGAAATTCTGAGGGCAAGAATAGAGTTCAAAAACAGCTGATTTTGGCTAGTTTGACTCCTGTAGTTTATAACATCTGGCATGCTAGAAATCATGTTTTCTGGCATAAAGCTGTTCTTAGGCCTAATATCTTGGCCAAGGTTGTGAGGAGGGAGGTGGTGATCAGATGTCAGCAGCTGGACAATTGAAGACTGCAAATGGCTAAATTAGCTCAAGAGTAGTATTTAGATGTTGTATTTGTTTTCTCTTTTTTTTGTGCACTATTTTGGTGCCTGTCTTGTTTTAGTTTAGATGTCTTGTTGTTTGCTGGTCTGGTGTTCTCCTGTGCCCTTCCTAGAAGGTACCAGGGAATTCTTAGACTAGTAGGTAGGTTCTCAATTCATTCTGGTACCCTTCCTAGATGGTGAACACTTTTGAGCTTGAACCTTGGGGGTTGTTTACCCTTGTGTGGGCTTGTGTAGTTTGGAGTTTCTTGTCCCAGGTTGTAAATTAGTACATTTGTACAGTTTTTTAATCAATATACTTTTCTTACCTTCTAAAAAAAAGAAGATATCGGAGGTGAAAGCTACTTTTCCCTTCGCCTCATCTTCTAGGTACTCGCTACATTCCCTCTTATAGTTGCCTTGCAAACTATAATAGAAGCACCGCATCTTTGCCTTGTCTTTGAACTCCCACTTCTTAGGCCTTAGAGGAAACCTAATACCCTTGCAAGAACCGGCTTTACGAAGCTCTTGAACAACCTCCATTAACGAGAGCTTGTCTCGATTAGCTGTCAAATGCATTTTCAATGCAACATAGCCTTAGTGGAGTGAGCTTAGTAGCATATGTGCCGCTTGTTCATCCTCTAATGGCTTCCCAATGAGCTCCAAGTGCTTAAAAAGCCTTGTCATTCGAACACATGAGGTTGAAGGGGCATTTAGGTCTAAGTCTAACATTGTAGACCTTAGTCCACACTTTTAGGCCTTTCCTTAGCTAGGCAACTTCCCTCCGGGATCTTGATCTTAATGTTCATAAATGACTTAGTTAAGTTATGAACATTCAAGTCCCTCGTCTCGGAAGACATAGTGACAAGTTCCTTAAGACTATTAAGAAGCATGTCTAGAAGGTATGAGGTGAATCTCCTCTTCTAATCCTCCGGAAGGGAATCCCTCGTCAATAGTGTGACCTTGTCACAATCCAACGACCAAGTCTCATGAGTCTCATCACTCATGATCTCCTTGGAGAAGAAACTTGGAATGGGAGTGTCAAGAATGTACTCCATGGAACAATTCCGAAGAGTTTGCCGGAGTTGTTCTTCCCATTCCTTGAATTAGGTCAATTGATACAAAATTCCAATTTCTCCGGGAGTTCCAGGCACATGTAGTTGTTGTTTGTATAAGTTGAAGACATGTTTTTACAATTGAAAGAATTTGAAATGAAAAACCATTCATGAAACAATAAGTTTTCATTTTAAAGCATTTATGAAAATTTCAAGCTTATTAAGCGTTTTATCCACTTATTAAATTTGTCCCCATTTGGCGAGAATAAAACAATTCCAAGATCCAAAGAATCAATGAGTGATTAAGCATGCTTTGGCTTGTCTTAACACTTATTATTTTTAAGGTAAGTAACTCCTTGCTAATAGCTCTAAGCTATTCTTGGTTCGATAATACGTTGCATCTAATGCTTTATGACGTTTATCTCCATTGCCACGACATCTAAGGACTCCTTACTGATATCGTTGAGTTTAACCAAAATCAACTTGTATACCCGATATACCTTACGTCCCTAAGAATGTAGTGATGCCTCGCTTTGACGTAGCCCATCACTATTCTCATTAGTTCGGTAAGTGTTATTTTGGAATGACAAATTTTACTCAATATTTTAGGGACCTAGGGTTTCTTTGTTGGTTGATTTAAGTGAACTTAATTAATCATCGTTACATTCGAAATCCTAAACATGCATCTAACATATCATTCATATTTAATTAAACATAAATATATATCGAAAACATAAGTATAAGATGCATTTGGCAACTAGCATGACCCTTTGAGTCTTCAAGTCTTCAAGGGTCTTCATTACAACTTTATGGCTTCTTCTTCTTAGAAACGATGTCTTCAAAACATCAACATCATTAATGCAACTACTAGTAATTACGACTAGGACAAATCTAAATATTAAGGTACAAAAATACGCAACGGTTCGCAGACCGTATTTAGGTTTATAAAAATACATAAGGATCGCAGTCCGAATTTTCTATCCTAATCGGGCCCCACTAGTTGCCATTTTCATAAAACCAGTAATAAAATATACATTCCATTCATCCATTCACTATTTGAGAATGTCCCATGCATTTTACAACGAAACTAGTAACAATGCAATATTACGCGTAAACTAGTAACTAATTTAGGTGATTAATCCGATTAACATGCCTAATTAAAACTAGTCAAAATTGTTAATCAATTATGTGATTCATCGCAATAAAATAGGTCTATTAAATAATGAAGCTCCAACTAAATTCCGCATCCAACTTAATAAATTCGATTAATTAAGCCGGTAAACCCATAATTTTGCAAACTAAAATTGTGCAAATGCCGCTCATAACCCGAGGCCTAGCCTCCATTTTAAGTAAAATAATTAAACTTAAATAATTAAATCGGAAAATATGCAAAATCGCATAGCCCTAAGCACGCCCAAGTGCCTAGCATCAAGCCTTTCGGCTTGGTGTGCTAGGCACCGAGGCTTCAAGTGCCTTGTGTGGGCTCATCCACAAAGCCATGACCTGCGCCAAGCTTCACCACGTAGCCTACAGGATCGCACAAAGGCGTTATGCTTCCTACGAGGAGTGTTCGCCCCTTGGCAGCCATATGTCGGCTACGCAAGCATAACTGGCCGAGGGGTTTCGTGGGTTGAGTGCTTCGGTTTGCGTGCTCTTGCCTCGGGATTTTCATCCTGATTTTGTGTGACGTATATAATTAATTCTAATTCAATTTTAAAACTAATGTTGGGAAAAATGAAAATAAAACAAGTATAACGCAAATAAATTCAATTTTAAGTGCATAACCAAAAATTAACTCAAGAACCAATCTTTAAATAATTTTGGTTTAACTTGATGCCACAAAATTGAAAGGGGCTAACCTCATAATTAATTTAACCAAACATAAATTAATAAAGATTATTGACAAAATTAAAATATATTGGAAATAAAATAATCATCCAATGAAAAATAATTCCAACACTAACTTGTGTTCATTTGAAAAAATTACATCTTGCAATATGAAGACTAATTGCATTTCAATCACAAGTTTGAAACTTTATGACTTTAATCAACATGGAAAAATAATTAAATCTAGAAATTTCAAAAAACAATCATGGAATTTAGTAACATAAAGTTTCAACCAACTAAAATAATTAAAGGTTAGATCTTTAACACTTAGCGCTTCAAAACACAAATTTTTTCACACTTAAAGCAATTAATTTGCAATTTTGTGAAAAATGAGCCAACCATTTAAGAACCAATTATAACTTAATAATCAAGCTCAAAATAGGCTTATATATGCAATAGGTTAATTATAATAACCATACACGCCATGAACAATTAATATGTCATTAAACAATCAAGGTTTAAAGATTTAAAATTTTTCGATAAAACGAAAAATGCCTTAAAAACAATATTTTCGAGTAGAATTTGGGTTCTTGACAATCACAAAGGGTCAAAACTGTTCTAGAATATCGATTCCACCAAAAATTCACTAGTCTTGGGTCAAAATCTAGGTCCTGGAGCCAAACTTCGATTAAAATCGAGATTAAAAAAAAATCAAAACGAGTTTCTAATCTAATTAGCAAGCATACATAACCATAATTTTAAATCCATTGAAATCACCTTGAAAAATAGTTACAAAAATTAAATGAACGAGGCTCCGATACTGTTGTTGGGTTTTGTGATGTCCAACACCACGCGGAACTAAAACCCGACCCCAAGAGCCGCACATAAACTAAAACAACTAAAACATGCATATTAATTAACAACATAATTAATTAACAAGAAAAGGGAAAGACGAAATTACCTCAACGTGTGCTTCTCACCCAAGGAGATCTAACTTGAAAGCTTCGCAAATGTGAGAGCCTCCTATAGCTTACACCCTTAAGCCCGAGCCGTACGGCCCTACCCTGGAGCTTAGCCGTGGCTAGACCAAAAACTTAGAGTATTACGAGCGAAAGTGTTCATGCCTTTGGTGATCCTTTCAAGCTCACAACTCACGGAAGCAGCAGCCTGGTCCCGAGGGTGGTTGTTCCGTGCCTGCTATGCCCTACTGCACTGCTCGAGGCTGCTACTGTTGCGCGCGCTTGTTGTAGTCTTGAGAGATGCTTGGGGTGCTCGGACTTTCTCTTATTTGGTTTTTAGCTTCTCTTTACTTCAAGGCTTTCTTTCATCAAATTCCCGACCTTCTCTCGGGTCATCAACAACAAAGAACGTGTCAAGTACCTAGACAAATAGACCAAAAGAGAAAGAGTGAGATCACATACAAAAGCACGCAAAATAGGCTACAAACCGAGCAAAATGCATATTATTGCAAACTAAGGCCTAAAACATAAATTAAAGCATTATTAACTAAAACGAGACTAAAAGGACAAGAAATAAACGAGAAGGACAAAAATAAGCCAAGTGCCCTAAAATGTGTTAGAAATGACACTTATCAAATTCCCCCAAGCTTAACTCTTGCTCGTCCTCGAGCAAGACAAAGAAAAAAGAGAGAAGGAGAAAGATTTATTCAATCAAGACTATAGTTTATTCAAATATCACACTTAAGAAGATGAGAATATACACTAACTCACTTTCGTAGGAATCATGGTCAATTTTAGCAACAAAAGACAAGCCCTTTAAACCCTTACATTGACCTAGTGGACGAGTGTGCTCTCGTGAGGGTTTCCTAAGAGTTTAACCCACAATACTTGAAGAAAACCAAGGCAAGGCAATAAGAAGAAAAGAAAAAGAAACATAAAAAAAACACAAGTTCATATTAGGACATGAGATAGGAACAAGCACCAATGAATGCAAACCTTTCTAAATAGACAATAGTATGCACGTTCAAGATGTCAATGGTTGATGGAAACATAAAACTTGCTAATCACAGAGATCTAATGAGGACTCAATTCACCCTAGCTCCAACCAATTGGTCTGTGATCTCTCCACTAGCTTCAAATTAACCCTTAAGCTAGCATCTCATGATTCCTCGAAGGAATCGGAAAAAGACAAAGAAAATGAAAAACCGTGAGAAGGTAATCCCTACATCTTAGCAATGCACACTCTCTCCATAGTCTTGAAAACTATCTCCCTCCACCAATGTTAACTCAACCCTCAAGGGCCTAAGGGTCTTTTATTGGTTGTAACGTAAGGCTAAGGGTCAAAGCAGGGAAAAAATTTGAAAATTTTGGTGATAATTCCTAAGTGAAGCAAAAGGGTGATTAAACCACAAAAATAAACTCAAGAAGTCACCAAACAACAAACAAAAATACCAATAAAGCCATCTCCCCAAGCTTATTCAAACCCAACACACAATATATACAAAAACGAAGGAACACTCCCCCAAGCTTAAGCGAAGCATTATCCTCAATGCTTGAAATAGGGAAGAAAACCAAAACCAACTAAAATATTTTTGTTGTTTTTGTTTCTTTCCAATTTTTATGGATTTTTGTACGCTTTTTTATTCTCTTTTTTTTTTAATTTTATTTCTTATTTGGTGTCCTTGCCTTTTTTAACTAAGGACGACTTTTTCTTGAATGCATTTGCTTTTATTATACACCAAATATACAATCTACTTTCTTGCTTGGTCCAAAGAGAATAATACTTTCTAATTTTCATTCAAACCATCACAACACGAAACAAACTCTCAAACCTAAATGCTTCACCAAACTAAAGGTTAGGGAAACAAAAGGTCATTAAGCTTGTAATGTGGCTTATAATCAAGAAAGGGTATAAGCTCAAAGGGTTAAAAAGATAGGCAAATGCAAAATAGAAAACAAAATTTGTAACAAAACAAAAAGAAGATAAAGAAAATGAACAATGCCCTTGTCTTCCCCTAAAGTGGCTCGGTCACGGTCTCGGGAAGCTAGAGGTCAAACCAAGGATAAAGACATGCATAGCCAAGGATCCTAAATTGCCGTTCAGCAAGGTGATGAAGGCTAGAACAATTAAAGCTCACAAGGGATATAAAGCAATTACCAACTAAAGGGCTTCAAATCCACTATGAAGAGCAACACCATCTTAACACAAGCAATGAACTAAGGCTCATGGAATTTAAAAGTTCTAAACCGGATACCTTAGCATATAAATCCTAGAATCAACCAATTACACTCTCAACCTGTGCACACATTCACCACATAAGAAGATAAACATTTAAGGATACAAGTCCCAAAATAGAATGTAAAAAACAAGAACAAACAAAACACATTTTTCCGAAATTATCTTGAAAATAAACACAAATCTTTTGGGATTTTTCGAAATATAAGAAAAGACATGGAAATGCATATACTCAAGTGCATGGAATAAATGAATCAATATCCCACTAAACATGACATAATATCCTCCCCCAAGCTTGAATGAGACAACATGCTCAAACATAAACCAAAGAATCCATGGGAGGGGAAAAGAAAGAAATCAATCCAAAACACAACCAATACATGTCCAACAAGTCATAAACCACTAGAGGTAAGGCAACGAAAGATATTACCGGATATAGGTGGGTGTCAATACCCGCAAATGACCTAATTTAACCTTTCAACGCCAATTTCTTATTGAATTGAATCTTGGTTTCCATGTGCTAGCAAAAATAGGAGTCAAAATTCCTTGATTCTTGATCCAATACCAATTCACCAAAGTATATCAAGTCATGTACCTAGCAAGGAGAATACAAACATCTCTATGAGACAGAAGAAAAGAAAATTAAAGCAATAAAACATAGGTTACTTCCCGAGAAAGGCTTGCTTAAGGTCCAAGCATGACCGCTCTAATAAAATAATATTGCAACGATTTTAAGAGCTTGTCAAATGCACTACTAATCATTTCATAGGATAAACGGTAGGCAAATGACAGGAGGAGAACGTGCAACAAGATTATTGCACACAAGTAAGGAGGGAGATGCCAAAAGAAAGAAGAAAAATCAAAAACAAAATCAAGAAAATAAGAAGAAGAAGAAAACGAAGAAGAAGAAGAAGAAGAAGAAGAAGAAGAAGAAGAAGAAGAAAAAGAAGAAGAAGGCAAAACCTCATCAAAATCTTTTTGGGCGGAATAATCACCTATTTCCTCAATAATTGGAGGACGAGAAGGGTGAAGCTCATCAAAAAAGAGAGGGTCCTCAATAGGCTCTATGACAAAAGAAGGAAGGAACATAGGATAGTAGGAGATATGGTTAAATTTCCTTGAAAAAGGGACATAAGAAGAAAGGATAGGAGCAATGGTCTCACGAATGAACTCTTCCTCACCACCATTCCTCAAATCACCAATAAGAGCATGTAAATCAATTACAGAGTCCTCAAAAGAAGAACACTCATGATCTCCATCTTCCTCTAACATCCAACCTACAAAAGAAACCACATCTTCCTCTCTATCACATCGATGAACAACAACTCCCTTTGTTGGGTTTTGATGAGTCTGACTTACTGCGGAAGAAAACCCGAGCCAAGACCACACTCACAATAAATATAATCATAAAGCATAATCAACTTAAACAACAAGATTAAGAAAAAGATTAATACCTTTGGCGCCTGTTTCGCTCACTAAAAGAGCTCTTACTTCGAAAGCTCTAAGTCTCGCTCGCACGAGAACCTCCAACGAAAGTCCACCCGCAACTCAACCCCCGAAAATTGTTCAATTCTTAGGAATTAACTAAGCCCGACCTAAACCCGAGTAATTATATATGTTCAAAGGTTTTCTCAATGGAGATGCCTTCTTCAACACCTTACTCAAGTGATTTTCCCAATACCCCAACTTGGGTATTTATAGGGAAAAACAAGAGTGAGATTTTGTAGACACCAAAATGTGTCTCCCCAAAACCAAACCCAGTGATGAATAATTTTCACGTCATATGATTATCGAACGACGTGAAAGTGTGGAAAGTCTAGTGATGAGGATGTTTTTATTAAAATATTTCTCTTTCTGTTTTCAAAAATATTTCTTTTCTTAATCTACTTATATGAAAATAGTCATTCCAATTTGGTTTGGTCCATAATAAGGGTCCAATAATAGTGTAGTTGGATTGAGCATTCCAATGACATATTATAAGCCCAATTCCGATGAATTATGAGGAAGTTATGGATTAAATTAGGCCCAATGATCTAGAGGAGGGCCTATTAATTATTATTCCTAAAGTAATTAGGATTGATTTTGATATTCTAGGAATATCTAGATGGTTCTCTTTAATTCTAATGAGATTAGGATTGATAATTATATTTTTTTTAAAAAAAGAGATGTTTTATTTTGAATAAAATATATTAAATCTAATTTTAAATCTGCTTGGACGCAGAATTACCTATAACCGGTTTAAAAAGTGATTCCACGTGTAAAAGCACGTTGTACTTTTGAACCAGCGCAAGACGATAGAGTCGTCGCCTAGCGCGGACTTTCGTTGCCTGGCGCTGACCTTTTTCGCCTGCCGACGAGCTTGTCGTCTAGCGCTGACTCCTGTCGTTGGCGACAAGCGGTATTTTATTCCGAAAATGATTTTCTTTGATCCCGTGCTATTTTCCTATAAATAGGGGTAGAATATCCCTGACGTGGGGACAACTAGGTCGTTGGGCTAATTCTCCCTAAGCCAAACAAAATTTATAAACACTCAAAAAACCTAAATACAAGTATAGAGGTAAGTCAAGGGTCGAACCCAAAGGAACGGTAATGCCTAAGTGCTTTCAATTATGTGCCTAAGCTAGGTCGAAGACAAAGGGTAAAAGAGGACACTAACAACTACTAAGACAAAGAAATCAAACAAATAAAATGCTAGGGATTAGGATTCACTTATAATAGCAACGAACAATGCAAATTGGTTTCAGAAGTTGACTAAGTCAAGCAATGTGAGGGAAGATCAATTATGCAACCAAAAGAGCATATCAAGCTATTCTCCTAGAGGTCTAACTAGCGTCAACTACGATAAACTCTAGCTAGGAAACATCACAAGACACCTCAATCGTGTAAATGCAAGCCACAAATCAATGGTCCGTATCAATGTGAACTTACAATGCAATCTAGTGTGAATAACAAGGGTGATCAAGCCTAAATCAAACACACACATGCACATAATCAATTAACCAATTTAATCACATCATCAACTCCATCAAAATCCCCAATCTACATCAATTCATTACATTATACAAGCTTCACCAAATCCCTAACCAAACAACTACTCTAGCAACATCATCAATTCAACAAACAACTAAAGTAATCAACAATCAAAGAATCAACAATTACTCTAATCTAACATCAATCATCAAATCATCAAAATCTAATCAAAATCAAAAAATCTAAACATGAATACTAAACAAAACAATAAATGAGATAGAGTTTAGAAATGCTCATTGATAATAGAGTAGATCTCCAATACAATTGTCACCATTGGATCTTCAATCTCTCAATCACCATTGAAATTCTTCACTTTCTCTCTCTAAAATCTACTCCTAAAACTAACCCCTAAATCTAGAGAGAGAAGCTCTCAACTAAGCTAAGATTATGATCTAATTCTATTATTAAACTTCTTACAAAAATTGGGTTCAAATAGGTATAAGAAGAGAGAGAAAATCGTCGAAATCCGATCGGAAAAGACCCACGTTGGTGCGGCCACACAACAGGGGATGTGCGCCCGCACAACCATGATGTGCGCCCGCACAACCATGGTGTGCGGCCGCACATCCCTCGTGTGCGCCCGCACATTCTGCGCGTGCGGCCGCACTCAGCTGGGTTTCTTTGAATCTTCAACTCTTCAAGCTCAAGGGGTGCACACATGATTTATGATGGTGATGGAGGACAAGGTAGGCAGTAGCTAAGGCTTAATATTGAGGGCACACACTTCCTTTGAAAGGAGCACAAGAGAAGAATCAAGACTTGGAACTTCCACTTCTTTGCATCTTGAGCTTCCCAAACTCCATGAACTTGATCCTAAAGCCTCTTCCACCATAATGGATCACCAAAATCACGACCCGAACCTCGTCCAATACCTACAACCACGAAAATAGAGCAAATAAAGAAGAAAAGACTAGAAAACCAACGAAAAGCACAAAAGCTACAAAATAAGAGAAGAAAGGTAAAACTAAGCAACAAAGCATAAAACTAAGCACTTATTAAGCATGAAAGCTATGAAAAGAGAATAGAAATGACATAAATGCTCGTCAAATGTGTGCCATTTATGACACACATCAAATACCCCCAAGCTTACCTTTTGCTCGTCCTCGAGCAAAACAAAACCAAGGGAGTGGAAATGACGAGCTTAATAAAACAAACTAAAGAAGAGACGAGATGAGAATATACACTAACTCACTTTCGTAGGAATCACGGTTGTTTTTAGCTACAACAAGCCCTTTAAACCCCAAAGTCGCCTATGAGGACGAGTGAGGTCTCGTAAGGGTATCCTAAGAGTTTGACCCATAACTCTCATAATAAAACAAACAAGGCAAAGCATGAACAAGAAAACAAAATACAAGAAAAGCAAACAAATGTTCATGAAAGGACTTTTGCAAATGTACAAGTACAAGTGGATGCAAATCTTTCTAAACAAGTAAGGGAGTGCACGCTCCAAGATACCCAAGGTTGATTGAAACATAAATATGCGAAGCATAGGAACTAGCTTTCACAATCCACTTTCATCCCAAACAATCTTACCGCGTTCTTCCTAATAGCTTCAAATCGACCTCAAGTGAGCATCCCAATGATTCCATGAAGGAACCGGAAAAAGAGAATTTTTAGGCTACTCGACATCTTGACTTTTGCATCCCCTCTCCCTATTCCTAAAACTCACATTCCTCTCCACCGATGAATGACTCAACCATTTAGGTCAAAAGGTCTTTCCCCAAGGTTGTAACGTTAAGGCAAAAGGGTGTAGGCTAAAATTTAAAATTTGGTGGTTTTCCTAAAAGTGAAGCAAAGAACGGCCAATTCTTAGAATCACAATCAAGTAGTCACCAAACAAAAACAAACTAACACCCCCAAGCTTATTCAAAGCTATAAATCACAAACATATACACAAAAAGCGTGAGAACGCTTCCCCCCAAGCTTAAATGGAGCATTGTCCTCAATGCTCAAAAAGGGAGATAACTCACATCAAAATATTTTTTGAATTTTTCATTTTTCTCTTTTTTTTTCCTTTTATTTTTTAATAGTGCTTTGTCCTCGCCTCTTTTAACTTTGGACGGCTTTTTCGATTTTGCACTTATTTGTCCATGCCTTTTATAATGTAGGACGGCTTTTACTCATACTCATTTGCCATTATTCACAAGGAAGAAATCACACAATCTTGCTATCATTAGAACCAAACATTTCAACTTCTCCACCACAAACTCCATCAAATATGATCAATTGCTTCACAAAAACCAAGAAAAGAAAGAAAATGAAACAAAAGGCCAAATATCTAAAGATGTGGCTTGAAAAAAAGGTATAAGGCTCAAATGGTTGCAAGAAGGCAAATGTAAACCCAAAAATAAAGAAAGAAACAAACTATCCTAAAAATGAAAAATACCACCTCGAAAAAGGTGCCTTTATCCTCCCTAAATGGTTCGGTCTCGGAATCAAGATCTATGAGTCAAGTTTCAAGATTAGGTTTGCAAAAAGTCAAGGATCCATGCCGCTCATACAAATAAGGTAGAAGGCTTGAAAAACATAGAACTCACATGGTTGTAGCAAAAACTCACTATTGGTGTCAAATCGACTATAGGAAGCAACTACCAAACATGCCACAAACAAGTAGAATCCGGCTTCATGTTCCCACTAGTTCTAACCAACTACCTTAGCATGCTTTATCCTAGAATCAACCAAGCGTACTCTCAAACCGTGCACACCACTACCATTTAGGAAGAAATGCATTCAATTATACAAGTCCAAATGTTATTATGTCCAAAGCAAGAACAAAACAAAACACATTGCAAATTTGCCTTGATAGAAAGGAAAATCTTTTTGGAGTTTTTCAAAATAAGAGAAACATGGAAAAGCATATACAAAGGTGCAAAGCATATATGAATCAAAATCCCACCAAACATGATAGAATACCCTCCCCCAAGCTTGAATGAGACAATACACTCAAACATAAATCATATAATCCATGGGAGGGGAAAACAAGGAGATCAATCCAACAAACCAACATATGTCCAACAAGTCATCATCCACTAGAGAAAGAGCAAAGAAAGATATTACCGGATTTGAGGTGGTGTAAATACCCGCAAATGACCAAATTAAACCTTTCATAGCTAATTTCTCAAGAATTGAACCTTGTTTCCATGTGCTAGTAAAAATAGGGGTCAACCTTCCTTGATTCTTGATCCAAATCGAAGCACCAAAGTATATCAAGTCATGTACCTAGCAAAAGGCACACAAACATTTCCATGAGAGAAAATCTATTCTAAAAAGAAAAGGAAAATCTAATCTAAGACATGGGTTACTTCCCAAGAAAGGCTTGCTTAAGGTCCAAGCTTGACCGCTCTAGTAAAATAATAATTCAACGCACGCAAGAGCTTGTCAAATGCACTACTACACATTTCATAAGAAAGTAAGTGTGCACATGAAAAAAATAAGGCATGCAACAAGCATAGTGCACACCTATGAGGAGAGAGATGCCAAGAGAAGGAAGAAGAATCAAAAGAAAACTCAACAAAATAAGAAGAAGAAGAAAAAGAGGAAGAAAAGGAAAAAGAAGGCAAACTCTCCTCAAAATATTTTTGGGTGGCATCGTCACCCTTTTCCCAAATTGGAGACAAATGAGCCACATTCAAATCTTCATAGACATAAGGATCCCCAATAGGCTTACCAACAAAGGAAGGGAGAAAAATAGGGCAATAGGGGATGTGGTTAAACTTTTGAGAGAAAGGGGTATGAGAAAAAGGCAAAGGGTTAGCTACTCCCTCAACATAAGGTCTCACATCACCAATGAGGGCATGAAAATCAATCATAGAATCCTCAAAATAAGAACGCTCATGATCACCATCTCCCTCAAACATCCAACTCCCAAGAGGAACCACATAATCTCCTCCATTACCTTCATGAACAATAGCTCCCTCAACTTCCTTAAAGCCTAGAGTCTCAAAACCATGCATGAATGGAGGCAAATTAATTTCAAAATCATCTCTCTCCCATGAAGCATCATCAATGAACTTGCTTAAAAGGCTATGCCTATTCCCTATGCACTCAACAAACACATTTGTCATAACCTCAAACGAGTCCAAATACTCATGGATAGAAGAGTCACATTCATACACTTGAAACTCATCACAATCAACAAAGGAAGAGATGTCTAGACTTAAAATTTCATCAAACTCATTATCACTCTCAACTCTCTCTCCTTCACTCCTATGCTCAACAATAGGATCCTCACACACTCTTGGTTGCTCGAAATTACCATCATCACCCTCAATACACACATTAGATTTGTAACTTTCACACATAAGCATCAAGGATGACAATTGGCTTCCTAGCTCTTCATTTCTCCTTCTTCCCTCCTCAAGACGCTCCTCACTCTTTTTCATCATCTCCAATTGACTTCTTAAACAATTAAGAGTCGACTCTTTTGTAGGCCCAAGATCATCACGAAGCTCAACATGCCTAATTTGAGTTTCCAAGGTAGCAACAAGAGATTCAAAAGGGGTAGGAGATTGAGGCTCAACAAGAGAAGAAGAAGTACAACCAAAAGTGGGATCATCATCATTACAAGCATGAGCATTTTCATCAAATAGGGGGTTGGGAGCATTTTCAAATGTATGAGATTTGTTAGCTTGAACATGCAACACATTATCATGAACAAAAGAGGAAATAGAATTGGATGCATTTGTTCTAGGTTCAACTATGGGGTCATGTGACATATCATGGTAAATCATGCTAGCATTGAAAGAATTAACACATTGCACATCAAAAATGGAAGCACATTTACCCTTGTTATAAACTTCCCAAGCAAACCAAACATAAAATTTCCAAGCATCTTCAATAGAAAATGCTCTAAAATCACCATTATGCATTCCTTCAACTATATCCCTAGTTTGCTCATTCAAACCATGATAACAAATCTCACAAGCTTCCCAAAGACTACAACAATTATAGTCAAGAAATTCCTTAAGTCTATTGAAATATTCACAAAAAGGCTCATCATCATGTTGAGAAAAAGATAGACATGCCATTTTTACAAAGAAAACAAAAACAAATAAAAGAAAAAGTATACACAAAGACCTAGACTCAAGCAATCAAAAACACTCAAACATAGACACCGTTCCCCGGCAACGGCGCCATTTTGACGTGGGGACAACTAGGTCGTTGGGCTAATTCTCCCTAAGCCAAACAAAATTTATAAACACTCAACAAACCTAAATACAATTATAGAGGTAAGTCAAGGGTCGAACCCAAAGGAACGGTAATGCCTAAGTGCTTTCAATTATGTGCCTAAGCTAGGTCGAAGACAAAGGGTAAAAGAGGACACTAACAACTACTAAGACAAAGAAATCAAACAAATAAAATGCTAGGGATTAGGATTCACTTATAATAGCAACGAACAATGCAAATTGGTTTCAGAAGTTGACTAAGTCAAGCAATGTGAGGGAAGATCAATTATGCAACCAAAAGAGCATATCAAGCTATTCTCCTAGAGGTCTAACTAGCGTCAACTACGATAAACTCTAGCTAGGAAACATCACAAGACACCTCAATCGTGTAAATGCAAGCCACAAATCAATGGTCCGTATCAATGTGAACTTACAATGCAATCTAGTGTGAATAACAAGGGTGATCAAGCCTAAATCAAACACACACATGCACATAATCAATTAACCAATTTAATCACATCATCAACTCCATCAAAATCCCCAATCTACATCAATTCATTACATTATACAAGCTTCACCAAATCCCTAACCAAACAACTACTCTAGCAACATCATCAATTCAACAAACAACTAAAGTAATCAACAATCAAAGAATCAACAATTACTCTAATCTAACATCAATCATCAAATCATCAAAATCTAATCAAAATCAAACAATCTAAACATGAATACTAAACAAAACAATAAATGAGATAGAGTTTAGAAATGCTCATTGATAATAGAGTAGATCTCCAATACAATTGTCACCATTGGATCTTCAATCTCTCAATCACCATTGAAATTCTTCACTTTCTCTCTCTAAAATCTACTCCTAAAACTAACCCCTAAATCTAGAGAGAGAAGCTCTCAACTAAGCTAAGATTATGATCTAATTCTATTATTAAACTTCTTACAAAAATTGGGTTCAAATAGGTATAAGAAGAGAGAGAAAATCGTCGAAATCCGATCGGAAAAGACCCACGTTGGTGCGGCCACACAACAGGGGATGTGCGCCCGCACAACCATGGTGTGCGGCCGCACATCCCTCGTGTGCGCCCGCACATTCTGCGCGTGCGGCCGCACTCAGCTGGGTTTCTTCGAATCTTCAACTCTTCAAGCTCAAGGGATGCACACATGATTTATGATGGTGATGGAGGACAAGGTAGGCAGTAGCTAAGGCTTAATATTGAGGGCACACACTTCCTTTGAAAGGAGCACAAGAGAAGAACCAAGACTTGGAACTTCCACTTCTTTGCATCTTGAGCTTCCCAAACTCCATGAACTTGATCCTAAAGCCTCTTCCACCATAATGGATCACCAAAATCACGACCCGAACCTCGTCCAATACCTACAACCACGAAAATAGAGCAAATAAAGAAGAAAATACTAGAAAACCAACGAAAAGCACAAAAGCTACAAAATAAGAGAAGAAAGGTAAAACTAAGCAACAAAGCATAAAACTAAGCACTTATTAAGCATGAAAGCTATGAAAAGAGAATAGAAATGACATAAATGCTCGTCAAATGTGTGCCATTTATGACACACATCAATCCCTGTTTTCAATCATCGACAATCAACAAACAACAATCATCTCTCTCAATTCTCTCTTTAAAAAAGGTAGAAGCTTTCCTTCTCTCTCTATTGTTTTTCTAAACCTTCCCTTTTACAAAATTCCACAAACATTAGCTCTAGATACACCTAACCAAGTTCGAAGTTCCCTTCGCCCTAGACGAGAAAGGTTTATAATTTTTGAGGGTTTGGTCCCAAATTCCTATTTCAATTATTTAATTTAATTGTTTGATTTAATATTTTCCTTGAAGTTACTAATGTGTGTATTTTGTTATTAGAAAGAGATACGAGGCATTGAAGTTAGTACTTTAATGGCTTTATTGATATACAAATCATGTTTATAGTATTTTGTTGATTCCTAGTATCATGTTAGGATGTTTTATTGCTTCCTAGTATCATGTTTAGGGTAATAACTAAAATTTCTAATATCATGTATGATGCTTCCTATTTCTTTCCTAATATCATGTTAGTGTCATGTTAGGGCTTTGATCTTTATTTCTTAGTGACATGCTAGGGTTTGTTATTAATGTTGTTAGTATCATGCCTAGGGTCTCGCTATTGTTATTATGCTTTATTGAGATTTTTCTGATGATTGATATTATGTTGCTTGATATATTTTATCATTATTGTTATTGCTTGATCACGCCCTCTCTTGCAGGTTTAAAGGGAATTTGTACTTGTAATCACGTTTAATAAGATAATTAGTAAACTTGTTTAGGCTAATATGATTATAATTCAAGTGATCGCCAATAATAGATTTTCTTGTGCATTAAATTCAACCAATATAGATAAACAGGTTTAGGGTTAACCTATTGATTGCATGTTAGTCAAAAAGCGCACATGAATATGAGAAAAGTAAAGTAGAGGCCTATTTAGGGCAGGTTCAATCTCTTTTAGGTTGGATTTGTACCTTCATCCCCGAACTTTCAGTCATGGTTCCAGACCTATTGGAGTTAACGATCTCCTGGAACGTTAAGGGGTGTAACCTTCACCCTGTGAACGGTTTACAAGTTCCTAAAACTTGTTGGCGACTCTTTTACTCTAGCTTCCTTCCCTTTGGACGCCACCATGCTTAAGTGTATGATCACAGTGGGGCTCAAGTGTGGGATGCTTGAAATATTCCCTATAGTTTTTTGGCGACTCCGCTGGGGAGGATTTCTATTTTAATTCCTAAAATTTATTTTGGTAATAATTTAGAATGAGTGGATGAGACTCGAAAAGTTCTAAGTATTTCATGTGCATAATTTTGATTAACATTATTGGCATAAGCATAAAAAGGTCCTCTTTGGAAAGACCATCAGAAATGCGTCAAAAACATAGGAATTTTACACGTAGGAATCTTGGGAAATATCTTTCATAACTAAAGTCAAAATAATGCTACGAAAAAAACTGGAAAATTCAAGAACAGAAAGCTGCCGAGGCACGTAGGGATTAGCGCTGAGAAACAGCGTCAGCACCAAACAATGGCGTTGTCGCCTGGCGACAGTGCCATCGTCTGGTGACAGACACTATTTTCTCGCGCCGAATTCTTCCAATACCGAGCCAGAAATCTACCTTCTTGTTTCGACTAGTTTTCTAGTACTTTTTTGCTCGATTTTACTTCCTAATTGAGTTTTTCTCCTTTTCTAGAAACCCATATGTGTTTTACATATGGCCTTAACCCTCTGGGAATTCACGCTCCATCTACCCAATCGAACACTCCTGGCAACGAAGGGTACATCCGAGTTTGTTGAATTCACCAAACCATGGAAGCGAGTTTAACTCGCAGGGTCCCATCCACACGCGCCAACCCTTCCAAAGGTAAGGCTTCCGCGCGGTGCATCCGGACTCATAACCATGGACCCTCTTTGACCAACCCATATCCCGAACTTTAGAGAACTAGAGCCATGGTTAGGTTTCAAACTCATTGCATCATATCGTGACTATATGACTAATTGTGCATTATTTTTGTGCATATCTTATATGTGTTTTCCCCTAACCGTTTGTTTGACTTGTGAATGAGTTAAATAAATTAATTAATGACTAAAGGACTTTGCTAATTTTATTAATTAATTAATTATAAATGATTAAAGTCTAATAAATTGATCAAACTTGACTTAGTACAACTTTTAGGCTTGTCCCTTTAGAGCAAAATACTCGAAACAGTCCCAGATCGATGTTCTAGAACGGTGTAGAGATTTGGAATGTGGTGCCACGCGCTAGAGATTAGCGCCAGGCGACGATCCCGTCGTCTGGCGACTGTTCTGTCGTCTGACGACATTCTGTATTTTTGCTCAAGTCTTCATGACGAGTCTGATTAATCAATTTGCTAAAGCGGTTTAATCGTTTTATTAATGGCAGTAATCATGTTCAGTCCTTAATTGAGTCTAGGCACATAGTCTCATGATCTTACAAAAGAGTCAAACATGTCATCTACACTCACTAATCTTAGCACACACTTTGTGAATGTGTCACCATGGCTATGTCTTAGGTTCATGCATGAGCCGGTTTTTTCAGTCATTTGAGTTGGGGGTACATTTTATTCCTAATTCTTTCATATCTTTCCATCCACATCATCTTTCCATTATCCACATGCTTTCTCCATATCACAACCTTCATTCTTCCTACCTTCTTCCATCTACTACATGTTGAATAGAGTTCGAGTCAAATAATTAACAACAAGTATCTATAACTTCCCTTTTTACAGCACTTGGTCAAGGAGAGAAGGGAGATTAATCAAGGACAACACCTTTGTTCAAATACTACTTTTTGAGAAACCCGTCATTCGGAAAAGAAAAGCCAAGATGATAATGGCGTCTCAAGAAGAAGTTAATGAACTCAAAAATGATGTAGCCAACCTAACTGAATTGATGAAGAGCATAGCTCTTCAAGTCAATGACCCTGTAAGGCAACAACAAATGGAGCTCATGCAAGAATGATTGAGCAAAATATCCAATGACTACAGATTTCAGAGCATTAGCTCACAAGGGGTCTTAGTGGACAAGGAACTTCTTCCGTAGAAGTTCAATGCCAGTGACCTCCCTAAATTCAAGGCAACAGATAATCCTTACTTTCACTTAAGAGCGTTCGAGACAATAATGAACATTAAAGGGATAAATAAGAAAAATTTTCATACACTGTGTTCTTTATCACTCGAAATTGTTTGTCAACAATGGTTCTTTTCCCTTGACAAGGAGAAAACCTCTACTTGGGATGCCAGTGTTAATGCTTTTATTGATAGGTACAAGTGTAATATTCAAGTTGAAACTGATCATAGACAACTCGAGATGCTAAAGCGAAAAGAAAATGAAGGTTCACTTCTTTCTTCAACATGCGGAGGGAAACTTTCACTAATATGATTGAAGTTCCTACTAAAAAGGAGTCTGTAAGGATGTTCATCAAGAACCTTCAGGACAAGTATTCGAAGCATTTGAAATATCAACACAACTTGAATACTTTCAAGGCCGTCTACGACGTAGGTAATGAAATCGAAGATGACCTTGCTAAGCAAAAAGCTACTAACAATAATAACAACAGCGGCTGGGAAGGAAAGAAGAACGACAATCCTTCTTCTTCCGAAACACCCACTCTAGTAACAATGTTAGTACCTTTGACCATAACGGCGTCATAGCCATGGATAATCAAGGATCTAAAAGGAAACCCGAAAGAGAGTTCACACCCACTGGAATGACCTATGATCTTGCTTTCGATCGTCTCTATGATCGAGGATTAATCAAACCTATTGGCCATACTGAAGATCCAATGCCAGAAAAGCAATCTTCAAGATGAAATCGCAGCTATTATTGCAAGTACCATCAAGGAAATGGTCATACCACGGATGAATGTTACAAATTTCAAAATCTCATTCAAGACCTTATAGAAGCAAATAAGATCCGATTGCCTCTAGCTGGCAAGAAGACCGGGTGATGATCAAGCAAAAGACACAAGGCGAGCTTCAACGACAAGATCTCGTGACCCCCCTTTTTCTATCTTTTTTGTTCCTTCTTTCCCCAAATAATTTTAGCATAGGGACCCTTTGTTTTCCTTAGATTTTACTTTGTAGGATCTTTCTTTTCTATTTTAATAAAATGAGCATTTCTTTTCTTGCACATGATCATCGCATTGCATTGCATAAAAAAAAAAAGAAAAAAAAATCCATGTCGAACTAAGAGCAAGGTATACTTATGATTAGAGGCACCCCTTGTAGCCGTATCATATTACCTTTCACCCTTTAAATATGCAATCCTTTCTTGATAAACCACTTTGACCCTCTTCTAACGATAGACCTTTCTTTCTTCGACCCATATCTACCTAACCTTGGGATGGGATGGTGTGCAACTTATGCAATTTTTAAAGAACAGAAGCTTGAGTAATTTCAAAAAATTCAAAATGAGCAAAAATAATAAAAGTGTGCAAAAGGGCAAGTGTTCCAATGTCTTTGATATGAACATATCTTTGATAAGAACACGTCTCAGATTGCGTCTCTTATCGAGTGTTCGGTACCGTGCCTGAGAAACATGAATTCCAAGTGAGTGATAGACCGCATGATCAGGATTTCCCACACTTGTCAAAATAAAAAAATGCAAAAGCAAATAGAGAGCAAAAATATAAACAAAAGAGAATCCTAAGAGTGAAAAAACTCAAGCATAAAAATATAAAGATTTCAAAAGCAAGGTTACACACCTTGAGGGCTTATCTAGGGTCTTGAAGCCTTTATCCCCTTCTTCTTCTAACCTTTAGCCTAACCACGTTACAACCCTTAAAACACCACTTTGAGGTATACACACACTTGTGCGAGGTTCGGCTAAAGCTATGTTCGGCCTGATTCCTAACGGATACGTAGGCAACCTCACATTGGGGTGCGACCGTAATAAAAATGCATTCATAATTACGTTCATAATTGATCATATCAAGGGATATCCTATGCTCATCCCTATCCATTTAGAAGCTAGACTTGGGGGCTTGATCCCTACATTATTAGCTTACCCAGCCTAAGAGTCACCATTATTTGACTCTTTTAAAAAAATATATATTCCATACACTTAGCCTTTGCAGCCTAGCTTTAGTGTCACTTTCACACACATCATAGATACATAGACAAATAATCCTCCTCATAGGAACCCTTTGTCATGAAATCTTAACATGACGTTGAAGCACGCCTTGTCATATCAAGATCACTCATTATCATAACTATTATTGCATCACAAAGTATGAAGTGCTTAGCCTCCGCGCCTAAGATACCATCATCGAGTCAAAAATTGAGATAGCCTAGGATTTTATAATCCTCGCACTATGAGATACAACGTCGATGCATGCATTTGACTAAACTCATTCAACATGAATCATCAAACACTTCACTTCTTCCCTTTTGTGTCTTTATTTTTCGGGAGAAATTCGGTACCCTCCACAAAAATGACGGAAAAATTTTGCTTTTCTGCATTTTGAGTCAAACACATCACAACACAATGCACACACGAGTCATGTACACATTGAGTCATGTCGTGTTATCACATTGAGTTAAGTCTACGCACACGAGTCGATTTAAGTACATCGAGTTACACGTCGAGTCAGGCAATAGCATTAAGTCACACAAAGTCAACCTTAAAGACATGAGCAAAGTCTTATAGTTCAAAATATAAATGCAGGTGCACTAAGTCCCAGACGGACAGGTGATTTTTACAAAAATTTTGAAGCAAAAGGACGCAAACAACTCAGCAAACAACTAGAGTCAAATGGTCATATTGATTGATTGGGTTCCTTGGTACGCCAGTTAGCCCCCATAAGCAAATTGACATGATTAATAGTTGGCTCGATTATAATCGCAGGAAGTGATTGACTTGACAAATGATCGTCTCACTTAGCTTAAAGCGCCTAAGTATTGGCTCGTCGCAAGCACCGAAATAATGGTTCACAAAGAAGCACATCACCAAAACGACAATATTCCCAAGAGTGAATTGTCGTGCTCCTTCTCTATTGGCAAAGTTCCCAAGATTGGATTGTCCCCTTTAGCAATGTTTCCAAGCGTGGATTGTCGTGCTCCTTCTCTATTTGGCAAGTTTTTCCAAGTTCCAATTGTCATACATTCATCAAGTCTTCGACAATCTTTCAAAGATTGGATTGTCATCTCAAATTGGCAATGTTTCCAAGCATGGATTTTCGTACTCTTTCTCTATTTGGCAAGTTTTCCACGTTCGAATTGTCATACATGCATCAAATCCTTGGAAATATTTTCGAGATTGGATTGTCATGCATCAAGTTCCCTATGGAAAAATTTCCCAAAGGATTGTCATAGGTCTCTATTCATCTTAACATTTCGGCAAAGGTTCCCCAACGTGGATTGTCATTTATTTCAGTACGTGGCAAATTTTCCCGAAGGGATTGTCGATCGAATCTTTTTTGCAAATGTTCCAAGATGCGGATTGTCAATTGTGGCAATATTTTCCCAAAAGGATTGTTGCATAGCATTGGCAAATTTCCAAGGTGGATTGCTTTCAAGAGTTATATTCCAAGAAGTGGATTGTCGATCGTAGCAAGATTCTTATGACAGATTGTTACGAAGCATTGGTAACTTTTCCCAAATTTGGATTTTGGCAAAATGTCCGAGATACGGATTGTCGCTTCATCGTGGCAACATTTCCTAGGACGGATTGTTACGTGGCATTGACAACTTTCCCTAAATCGGATTGTCGTACAAGAGTTGTGTTGGCAACTATTCCTAAAGAAGAGAGGATTATCATCACCCCCAACGCATCAAAAGCAGCAAAATACGCCGATGTACTGGCACCGTGATAATTTCAGCAAATATCACAGCAACAAAGTTCAAGCGAGCTTTGAGGACCAACAAGCGTTGGTCTTCGGTAATTTTCTTCGGAATATTATTACAATAACTGAGGATGACTTCAAGCGGAGTTATCTTCGACGGCGTTCCCTAGGATGTGGAAGGTTGTCAGAAAATTGAGGATGGCTTCAAGAGGAGTTATCTTCGACGGTGTTCCCTTGGATGAGGAAGGTTGTCAGAAATAGGAGGTGACTTCAAGCAAAGTTATCTTCGATCATATTCCCTAGGATGTGGAAGATGGTCATAAAACAGCGGAAATTGAAGGCAGCTGCAAGCGTAGTAGTCTTCAGACGATGTCCCCTAGCTTGAGGAAGATCGTCAAACAACAAAAATTGGTTACACTAGAGACGTGTTCTCGACGGTGCAAGATACGCGTTTCTTAACTCTTTTATCTATTTAACTAATGCTAGTTTGCAGGTATCGGCGTTACAAGAATGATTTAGGATCGCAGAACGTTCTGAATCATTCTTCGTCCATATCGCTACTTTGACTTTCGTTTTCGAAACTTGCGTTTCTCCAAACTCAATCAAAGTGGGGGCTTTTGTAGACACCCAAATGTGTCTCCCCAAAACCAAACCCAGTGATGAATACTTTTCACGTCATTTAATTATCGAACGAGGTGAAAGTGTGAAAAGTCTAGTGATGAGGATGTTTTTATTAAAATATTTCTCTTTCTGTTTTCAAAAATATTTCTTTTCTTACTCTATTTATATGAAAATAGCCAGTCCAATTTGGTTTGGTCCATGGTAAGGGTCAAATAATAGTGTAGTTGGATTGAGCTTTCCATTGACATATTATAAGCCCAATTCCGATAAATTATGAGGAAGTTATGGACTAAATAAAATTAGGCCTAATGATTTTAAATTAGGCCCAATGATCTAGAGGAGGGCCTATTAATTATTATTCCTAAAGTAATTAGGATTGATTTTAATCTTCTAGGAATATCTAGAAGGTTCTCTTTAATTCTAATGAGATTAGGATTTATAATTATATTTTTAAAAAAGAGATGTTTTATTTTGAATAAAATATATTAAATCAGATTTTAAATCTGCTTGGACGTAAAATTACCTGTAACCGGTTTAAAAAGTGATTCCGCGTGTAATAGTGAGTTGTACTTTTGAACCAGCGCGAGATGAGAGAGTCGTCGCCTGGCGCGGACTTTCGTCGCCTGGTAGGCGACGAGCTTGTCGTCTGGCGCTGACTCCTGTCGTTGGCGACATGAGGTATTTTATTCCAAATATGATTTTCTTTGATCCTGTGCTATTTTTCCTATAAATAGGGGTCAAATTTCACTGTTTTCAATCATCGACAACCAACAAACAACAATCATCTCTCTCTATTCTCTCTCTAAAAAAGCTAGAAGCTTTCCTTCTCTCTCTATTCTTTTCTAAACCTTCCTTTTTAAAAAATTCCTCATACATTAGCTCTAGATACACCTAACAAAGTTAGAAGTTGCCTTTGCCCTAGACGTAAAAGGTTTATAATTTCTGAGGGTTTGGTCCCAAATTCCTATTTCAATTATTTAATTTAATTATTTAATTTATTATTTTCCTTGAAGCTACTAACGTGTGTATTTTGTTATTAGAAAGAGATACAAGGCATCGAAGTAAGTACTTTAATGGCTTTATTGATATAGAAATCATGTTTAGAGTATTTTATTGATTCCTAGTATCATGTTAGGATGTTTTATTGCTTCCTAGTATCATGTTTAGGGAAATAACTAAAATTTCTAATATCATGTATGGTGCTTCCTATTTCTTTCCTAATATCATGTTAGTGTCATGTTAGGGCTTTGATATTTATTGCTTAGTGACATGATAGGGTTTGTTATTAATCTTGTTAGTATCATGCCTAGGGTCTTGCTATTGTTATTATGCTTTATTGAGATTTTTATGATGGTTGATATTATGTTGCTTGATATATTTTATTTTTATTGTTATTGCTTGATCACGCCCTCTCTTGCAGGTTTAAAGGGAAATTGTACTTGTAATCACGCTTAATAAGATAATTAATAATCTTGTTTAGGCTAATATGATTATAATTCAAGTGATCGCCAATAATAGATTTGCTTGTGCATTAAATTCAACCAACATATGTAAACAGGTTTAGGGTTAACCTATTGACTGCATGTTAGTCAAAAAGCGCACATGAATACGAGTAGAATAAAGTAGAGGCCTATTTAAAGCAGGTTCAATTTATTTTAGGTTGGATTTGTACCTTCGTCCCCGAACTTTCAGTCATGGTTCCAGACCTATTGGAGTTAACGATCCCATGGATCGTTAAGGGGTGTAACCTTCACCCTGTGAGCGGTTTACAAGTTCCTTAAACTTTTTGGCGACTCTTTTACTCTAGTTTTCTTCCCTTTGGACGCCACCATGCTTAAGTGTATGATCACAATGGGGCTCAAGTGTGGGAGGCTTGAAATATTCCCTACAGATTTGCTCTTCCATCAATGTGGGAGAATTAATTTTTCCATTTTATTTTTAAATAAAAAATAAAATTAATCATCAAGCTACTAATAAATCAACAAGTGGCATATTCATGAGAGAGGTTAGGTGAGGACCACTTGGAAAAAGGGGGACCAAACTTGCTCCCCAATCCTCTCCCATAGCCGGCCACCTCAAGTTTCAAGCAATGAATCTACGCACGGCATGTGGCACCTACACTTGGTAACCAAGGCAACCAAGTGTGGG
The DNA here is from genome assembly GCF_948465745.1 of Chenopodium album. Classification (NCBI taxonomy): domain Eukaryota; kingdom Viridiplantae; phylum Streptophyta; class Magnoliopsida; order Caryophyllales; family Amaranthaceae; genus Chenopodium; species Chenopodium album. Next base: position 21,571,961 of record NC_137846.1, on the reverse strand, counting down.
CTGCTTGCTGCTGCCATGCCTTCGGCCCAGCAGGCTACGCACATATGTGCGGGCTGCTTAGCCGAGGCTTGCTGCCAGCAAACCATGCACTAATGTGCGGGTTGCTGGCCGTGGCCAGCTAGCATGCCTCGCATATTTATGCGGGCTGCTAGAAAGGCGCAGCACAGCACGCCATGCTGCTGCTAGCTACTGCGGGCTAGCACGCATGCGAGCTGGCCCTTGCGGCTAGCTGCTGCGGCATGGCTGCTAGCACATGCACGCTTTGTGCAGGGCTGGCTGGTGCGTGCAAGCCACCTTGCTAGGCCATATGCCCCTAGAACTCGGTTTGCTCGGGGCATTCCGATGCTAGAGGTATTTTTGTAATTTTGTTGATTACTTAGCAATTTTCTTATCTCGTCTTTTATTATTTCGACTCGACTTTCGACGCTCAGTTTCGGCGCTCCAAGCTCGAATTTTCGACGACTAAATATTAATTACTCGGGAGACTCATTAATTCCTTCCGAATTAATTCGTCGCGTCGGTTGGTTAGTTGCTTGGGTGTGACCCGAAGTGTTCAGTCAAGATTAAGCTTTAATACTAATTATACGTTAATATTACTGATCGGAAGCGGCCTCCACCCAGGCATTCCGATCATTTGACCTCATTGAATAATTAGGTTTCTAATAATATCGAACCCTCTATCGGAATAATACACTTTTTCAAAGGACACCATTCCTTTCACCCTCAACATCCTCAAAGCATAAAGTCTCTAAACCATACATGAAAGGATAAAAGTTTCTCTTAAACTCATCATTTTCCCATGAAGTATTGCCAACGAACTCTCTCAAAAGGCTATAATGTTTTGTTACACCTTCAATGAACATACTATTCATAACCTCAAATGAGTCCAAAGACTCATAGATACAAGGGTCACAAACATGCAAGTTAGACTCATCAAGATGGGGAAAAGGGTCAGAATCCTCAAAATCAAAATTTTTTTCATTCTCAACTCCTCCATTATCACTCAAGGGACTCTTAATCTACCTTTGAAGCTCAAACTCATCATCATCATCCGCATGAACTCCCTCTTAAAAAATTGAAGATGGGTCACTCACATCCTCACCAAGGGTAGCTCTCAAAGGGGGTGAATAAGGGGAAGGATGACACTGAAACTCAAAAGGGGAATGAAAAGGATCAACATCCTCTAAAATCCTCTCATCACAAGAAAATCTCCCCTCACCTTTACACCCTTGGCCCATATCATCTTCAAAAACACTCTCACACTCCAAGTGAGTTGCCTCACATACATTTACATCAATCCTAGCACTCATCACTTGGGCAAGTCTTTCTTTTATCAATTTTTGATCTTCTTGAAGTTCATGGATTTGCTGGGTGAGATATTGTATTTTGGAAAGATTTTGGAAAGTCAGGCATTGTTGGTGCTAACACGGGTGGGTTTGCCAGGTACTCTTTGATTTTGTCTAAAGCTTTTTGGCAATCATCATCCCATGCCGATGAAGCCTCGAATTTCTTTCTCAGTCTTGGGTGGTGGCATGGCCATGATTTCTTTGACTTTTGTGGGATCTATTTCAATCCCTCGAGAACTGCTCACATATACAAGTAGTTTTCCTGACGTAACTCCGAAAGCACACTTTGCTGGATTTAATCTCATGTTGTACTTGCGGAGTCTTTCAAAGAACTTACGAAGTGCAATGATGTGGCCTGGGCGATCCTTTGACTTGACGATCATATCATCAACATAGACCTCCACCTCTTTGTGCATCATATCATGTAACAATGCTGTGGCTGCTCTTTGGTAAGTGGCACCCGCGTTTTTCAACACGAATGGCATTACCGTATAGCAATATGTACCCCATTGTGTGATGAATGTGGTTTTCTCCATGTCTTCCTCGGCCATTAATACTTGATTATATCCGGCGTAGCCGTCCATGAATGATAGGAGTGCATGATTTGCCGTGTTATCGACCAGAATGTCAATGTGAGGTAGAGGGAACCCATCTTTCGGGCTTGCCTTGTTGAGATCCCTGTAATCAACACACATTCTGACCCTTCCATCCTTCTTCGGAACTAGAACCACATTAGCTATCCATTTTTGATACTTAGATACTTTAATGAAACCTGCAGCCAATTGCTTTCTGATTTCTTCCTTGATTTTGAGAGCCACATCTGGTTTCATATGGCGAAACTTTTGTTTGACAGGCTTCATACCTGGAATGAGTGGTATTGTATGCTGAGCTATATCCTTGTCAATTCCTAGCATATCTTGGTATGACCAAGCAAATACATCGACAAATTCACTAAGCAAGTTAATTAGCTCTTTGCGTTTGTCTTGACTTAGTGTTAATCTAATTTTTACTTCTTTGATTGTCGTATCATTGGAAATATTAACTGTTTTTGTATCTTTGATGATTGCTGTTTTATTTTCGTGTTCTTCCATTGCTTTTATTATTTCTTTGTCATTTTTATCATTAGCGAAGCAATATTGATCAGGGTTAGGGGAATGACATTCATCGTAAGCAAAGGCACTCATTTCATTGAATTCATTGGTCATTATATCAAGGAGGGCAAGGTCAGCTGCGACCTCGCCGGAATTATTTGGGATAGAAAGAGGAGACTTAATAAGAGACTCAGCATTAAGGGGAACTACATTAGATTCTATGACAGAAAGGGGGTCGGCCTCAGATCCTAAAGACTCGTCTACAGACTCAGACTTGGAGTCGGACCTAGACGATTCAGATTCATCAAAAATAGGACCTTCGCCAGTAGTCACTTCCAACTTCTCTCCACTTGGCGTAGTGATCTTCACCGTCTTGCGCCATCCCCTTGACACGTCATCAGTCGGGACGATTAACTCAGAGAGGTCAAAATCTTTGCTTGATATGACGGCTTGAATGAGCTTAGAATCGTCATTGCAGACATGCTTGGTTTTATTCTTTTCTAGTCCAAAAAGAAGATTAATATTCATATCATCAGAGCTTAGACTGGCTGGTTGCTCGGTTGTGAAGAACTCATCGCCTTCGTCGACGAAGTCACAATCAAGGAACATCTCGAAACCTTTTTGGGTAATTACATACACAAATGAAACCAGTGTCTAATTGTTTTTGTACCTCTTCTTTTATTTTCAAAGCGACATCAGGTTTCATTCATCGAAGTTTTTGTTTTACTGGTTTAGAGGTAGGGTTCAAGGGAATGGTGTGTTCCGTGATTTCCATATCCATTCCAAGCATGTCCTTGTATGACCAAGCAAACACGTCTTCGAATTCTTTAAGCGTCGATATGAGGATCGATTACTCTTCCGGATTTAATGTTTAGCCATTTGTTGACTTCTTTCTTATTTTCATTAGTTCCTATATTGACTGTTTCAGTTTCTTCAATTACAGGATTCTTTTGTTCTCGTTCATTCATTAATTCAACCAGTTTATTAATGTTATCATCTTCATTAGACTGATTACTATAACATTCAAAAGATTCAAGAGAAGGTATATACTCGGAAATAGAGCTCATATTATTAAAATAAAAAGAAAGTATATCGAGAGGAGAATCCTTTTTGGGATCCTCATCCTTAGAACTAGAAAATAAAGACTCAGCAATGGCCACTAAGCCTAAATTTTCAGCTTCCTTAAAACCTAGACTAGACTCATCATCTGATTCTTAGAACACTCCAGCTTGTCACCTTTTTGGTTAATCCACTTGAAAGTCTTTCTCCATCCATGCTTGAAGGTTTCGTTGGAAGGGGTGATCAACGAGGTTGGGTTGAAAGCATCATCTTGGATGGCATTTTGATTAATCATTGTAGCAACATGGTTTTGCTCTAGGAGTTGGGTGTTTTAATTGGACGATTTCAAAATCGTCATTCAAGAAATAGCAATTGTGGAATATTTCGAATCTAGGCTTCTTGATACCTTCTAGAACTAGTGGTTCTGGAAAGTCATAGCATGGGTAATATTCTCCTTCCCTAACGAACTGTCTGTTGAGGGTTTGATTGTAGGATGGGAGTAAAGAGATTATCCCTTTCTTGTTATTTTTCCTACGTGCTTTGATCTTAGCATCGTGAGATTTGAGTTCCTCTTTGGTTGGCTTATTTCCCAATCCAAAAGAAAAGATTTTCTTTTGGATAGGAAGTAAGATAAATTTCTTTATTCCTATTCCCATAGGCATCCCAGGAAAGTAACTACTATTAAATAAGATGTTGTTTACTATTAGGGTGGAATATGGATCAAGATTGAATGGTTCTTCAAGGCTTTCCTCCATTTCTAGTGTGCAAATTGCCTCCGCGGCGAATCCCCACATGTCCTCTTCATCATTATCATGGTTTATTTCTAAAAGAGATTGATCATTTATTGCTATTTTAAGAGGAGAAGCATGTATAGTCATAGGAAGACCTTGATAGTTCAACCTAATCATTTGATGGAGCGAAGATGGTATTGCTCCGAGCTCATGTATCCAAGGACATCCAAGAAGAAGATTGAATGTAGGTTTAATGTCCATGACATGGAATTCAACCATCTTTTGTATTAGGCCTGTGGTAATTGGTAGCTTAACTATCCACACACCGATCTCCTTAAATTGTCATAGGCCCTAATGCTTTGTATTGTTGATTGAAAGTCTTTTTCTAGATTAAGGCCTAAATATATCGCAGTTCGTAATGTGCATACATTTACGGCAGACCCATTGTCAACTAAAGTAAGAGGGATGTTGTATCCCTTGCACCCTACAGTTAGATATAGTGCATTGTTGTGGGTAGTGTCTTTTGAGGGCAAATCATCATTAGTAAAGATGATTAATTTATCGGATGTTTTGCTAGTAAGCAAGCTAACGAGATCTTGTGGAGTTGTGTCCGTACTTACAGACAAAGCAGTTAGAGCATTCATAAGTGAATTCCTATGTTCTTTAGCAGTACTTAGGAGTTCCCAAATGCTAACATTCGCCTTAGATTGGCGAAGTTGTTTAACTAATGGATCGTCTACCTCAGGTGGATCGGAGGTGGTATTGGATTTTGAACATGATTTTGAGTGGTTGAAGATCCATTTGGTTGCGTTTGATAAACTCGCCCAGAATTAGTTAAATGATCTATCTCGTTTGGGTTAGTTGTAGGACTCGTGAACCAACTTTCTTCTAGAGGCTTTGAATGTGCCGCCATTTCAAGATGCTCCATGAGTTGTGCTTGATGCCATTATTCATCAAAGGAGTGATTTGATAAATCTTGTGACTTCCCCAAGAAATGATCCCAATCAAGTGCTCCACTTGTTTTGTTTTGGAGACAAGGTGGAGGTGGGACAGAGACATACTTAGAGACATATAAGTCTTGGAAGTCGTCGTCCCATAATCCACACACTTTATTAGTTGCCCCTATGAGTGTTGTGGTTAGAGGTTTCCCTATGGGAGTGATATAATTCAGAGGATTGAATATATCACTTCCCATATGATCCTCATCAATGTGAAATGTTCCTAATGGGGATATATTGTTATTGTGTTTAGGCGTGGGAATTCTCCCATCGTCTACTAGATCTTGAATTTTGTGCATTAGGACAAAGCAACGTCCAATATGTCCAACACCTCTATGATAAGCACAATAGGCATTGCCATCCCATTGAGAGTTTCTTTTTTCTGGAGGAGTGGGTGGCATTGGCCCTGTTGGTGCGAGCAATCCTTTTTCATTTAGTTTTTCTAGCAACTCTTTATAGCTCACAGGAAATTGTGTAAACCTTTTTTCCCTTGTCCACCTTTTCCGAGGGTCATTATTATTATATTGCATTATGCTATTATATCGCGTGGAAGTCACATACACATCAATAGAGGATGAAGTGTTATCATTCCCCTTTTTGTAGTTATTCTTAGGTTGATGATGATGAGGCTTAGTTGCCTTTTCTTTAGCAAGATCATCTTCAATCCTAGTTGCCACAGAATAGACCTTTTGAAAAGTGTCTAAACCAAGGTAGCGTAGATGTTGTACTTTTTGTTTAGGGTAAAAATTACCCTAGTCAGGTGTCCCACTAAGAGAAGGCCACGTGTCAAGACCAGGCTGACCCAAGTGGTCCCCTAGCCATCTGACACGTGGCACCTTCAGATAGATTTTGAAATGGCGGCCTTCAAGGGCCCAAATTCCAAGAAACCGCCGTAATTCGGCACAGCCCACTAAAATCTAGGTCAAGTGACCTAGATAGGGTCACACCTACCAATGACCCTATAAATAGGGAGATATTTCTCCATTTGGGGGACACATTCAATCATTTATTACATCTACTTTCTCTTTCATCAGAGACACCTGAGCTTGGAATCCAAGCAGATCCCCACCTAAATTTCCGCACTCTTTATTCTCTTTCAAGTTACTAACTTGATCTTCGGAGGCAGAGCTCCACCACCCGGAGTCTCCGTGTTTTTGCAGGTACAACTCGAGCCGGACCAGTCTTTGTGACGTAACTCGCCCGAGGGACAAAAACACCCAAAACATTTGGCGCCGTGTGTGGGGAGAGTACCTCAAGGATGGTTCAAGAGTCTGTACCACCTCCTGAGCGTCCGGTAGACCAACCGGAAGTCTTTACTGACCAAGAGGACGGCGATCCTCAGGTTGAAACTTATATAACCAATGATGGCTCTCTAATAACCAAGCACATCCGGCCCAGAGACACTCTGGAGCGGGGTGCCAGCCAGGCGGGTACAAACCGACCCCCTGGACAGCCGGAAGGGGAAACCCATACGGCAAGTGGATCTGCTCCCGTCACTTGAGACGAACTCATGAAATTCATGACTAGTTTCAAGGGTGAAATTAAGGATCTGATCGCCAAGAGCCGGGCTGGCCTAAGAAGGGGTCAGTCAGCAAGGAAGACTTCTCTAGAGAAGGGGAAGTCAGTCAGAAATAGGCAGTCAACTCTGCATCTAAAGGAGAAGGCAGCCGGGACCATTGATTGGTCCAAGATTCTTCTGCCTAAGAGGAACACCAACAATACCCGCCGGAGTGAACAGCTGGTGGGAAACAAAAAATCACCTCTTGATGCCCGGGAAATCATCTCCCGCAGGAGAAATCAACAGTTGTCTGAATCAGCGTCCACATCAAGCTTTCCAGACAGCTTTAAGAATACGTCAGCAGGGAATGGGCAATCCTTGCATGAGAGCCATACAGGCGGTAATACCGTCCATTCTGGCCCTCTGATGATTGGGAATGTGCCGTATGTGCCACCTATGGTCTACGGCCCGTATTCTCCTCATTACATGCAGCCGACCCTCTTCGGAGGTCAGGCGGTATTCAACAATGTCCAGCCACTGGAATGGCAGCTTTGTCTGCTCCGCCTGGGTAAACAACCTTCTGCGTTCACCCGGGAAATAATTGAGGCGGCGCAGCTGGCCAATGTAAAAAATGTGTTGGTGGGTACTTATGATGGTACCTCCAACCCAGAAGATCATCTTATGGCTTACACCAACCTCATGTATATACAGGGGTTGGATGATGCCACTTAGTGTCGATGCTTTCCGGCTACATTGAAGGGCATTGCCCAACAATGGTTTGGCAACCTGCCAGCCGGCTCCATCGATAGTTTCAAGAAGCTTGCCTTCTTGTTTGCTTCCAACTTCTCGATGAACATCCCTGCGAAGAAAACAAGTCTTGACTTGAGCACCATTAAGCAGGGAGAGAGAGAAGGACTGCGCTCCTACGTCAGGCGGTTCAATCTGACCAGAATTCAGATTCAAGGACTGTCTGATGAGGTAGCTTTTACAGACTTCTTTAAGGGTCTGAGAGACGGGTCGACCTTTAAGTTCGACCTTGTCAGAAAAGGGGCTTTTACTTTGCAGGCGGCCCTGAGGGAGGCGGAAAGCTATATTCAAGCAACCGACCTCTGCTCGCCAGTGATCGGGATTGAGTAGGTCGTTGGGACTACCAACCCAAATCAAATTAACTACTTATAACCTAAACTACCCTAATACAAATATAGGGGTAAGTATAGGGTCGAACCCAAAGGAAGCATGCAAGCTAAATATCAAATTCACTAAGTAAGAGTCAAGGAAAGGATAATTTGTTGGTTTTTGGATAAAAAGCACTAAGACTACAAACAAGCAAATATAAAGAAGATTAAAAATCAAGAGAGAACGACGCTAGGGGTACGAGGGTGTCAAACATGATTAGAAAGAGGTGAATAATGATAGTTATCATGAAGAACATGCCAAAGAACACAAGATCATACCTAAACAATTCATTCTCATGCAATAGTCTAGGCAAATCAATGAAAGAGCCCTATGCTAATAGAATCATTCTCATGCATCCTATTAGACACTAGCAAAATCAAGAGAATAAAGATGCACAATTCATAAAACACTATTTTAACAACTCATTTTCATGCAATCATCAAAATAGAGGTGATCTTAATCTAGTTCAAATCATTTTCATGCACTTAAACTAGAAGGCAATCAAATAAAGTGCAACAATAATCTCAAGCCATTAAAAATCATATCTTTCATCAATTTAAGGCATGTATTCAATCCAACCATCATCATTCACCCATCATTCAACTCATATTTTCCACCCCCTTCCCCTAGCTAAGAAATTAGCCTAGAGAAGGGAGATTAAACATGATGATAAAACTAAATGAAAACAAAATAGACATGGAAGCAAACAGGATCAAAAACAATGAAAATACCAAAAGATATCAATCCACAAAATAGATAGAAATAAACAACTAAAGTGAAAATAAACAAAGCTAAGAGAAAGGAATAGAGATTACTAGATAGGCAATAGTAGAAATATTAAAACTTGCAAAGTTGCTTGATTGATTGAAATCAAACTTGAACCAAAGTTGCATACATGAAGATAACTTGAGTAATACAACACTTTCTCTCTCTAAGATTAGGGTTAAAATGTACATAATCCTCATTACAAAAACTAGGGGTCTCTATATGCCCCTCACATTACTCTAAAGAAATATTAAAATGCACGGAAATACCCAAGAGAGCGGCCGCTCCATCGAGAGTGAGCGGACGCTCTAGAGGGTATTAATCAAAACAGCCGCCTTACTGGAGCGGGCGCTCTCCCAGACAGGAGTGGGCGCTCCAGGTGTGGAGCGGGCGCTCCTCTCTGGTGGAGCGGACGCTCCATAAGTCTGGAAAACAGGGGATCTGATGAGAAAATGGAGCGGGCGCTCCTCTCTGGTGAGCGGCCGCTCCTCTTGAAAGCTCCGGACTCTTCTCCAAGTCCATGCTCCTCTCTTCCGCTATTCCAATGCACTCAAAAAGGTTGACTAAGCCTCGAGCAGGATCACACGAGCACTCCATTAAACCTACTCAAACACTCATACACAAACATAAGTATAGAAAAGAGGAAAAGCGACAAAGCAAGGCCAAAAACAAAGGAAAAGAAGGGGAAAAACACAAAAAGGAACAAGGCAAAGTAAACTAAAACAAAGTGCTTGAAAAAGGCTCAAACAAGTGCCAAATGAAGGGAAAAATCCTTAAAGAAAAGGATAAAAGAGTGGTATAAATACCACTCATCAAAATCCCCCACACTTGCCTCTTGCTTGTCCTCAAGCAAGAAGAATTAAAGCAACGAGCAAACACAACAAACATAACATGACAAGGTTTATGAAAATCAATCAAGTACCACGGTGAGAAATGCTCAATTTGGACTCAAACATAATGACATTGATCATAGAATACCTACCTTTCTCAATTTAAGAGGGAAAACACGATTTAAGATGCTCAAGGTTGAAAGAGACAAACCTAAGCTAAGCATAGAGAACTAATGATTTCATCCTCCGCCCTAGCCCCATCCAAGACGGTCCACGTTCTCTCCGCTAGCTTCAATTCATCCCCTAATTGGCTCCTCATGATTCCGCGAGGGAACCGGAAAAATTAATTCTATGTGGAACAATGAGGCTATCCCGACATCTCAACTATGCATACTCTCTCCATAAGTTTGAAATCCATCTCCCTCCACCGTTTCCTTGACCACGCCCCTCTAAAGTCCAAGGGTCTTAGTTAAGGTTGTAATGTCATGGCTAAAGGTTAAGGTAGGGAATTAATTTGAAAACTTTGGTGGAAACTCCTAAGTGAAGCATAAGAGTGGCCATATCTCAATAACAACATAGGAATCTAACCTAAATTTCAAATCACAACCTTCAATACGAATTACATGACAATACTACCCCCTTTTTTTTTCATTCAACTCAATTTTTCCTTCTCTTTTTCCTTTCTTTCTTTCCTCTTCATTTTTTTTGCACAACTTCCTTGCTTAAAATCAAGACTCTCAAACTTGAACCTCACAAGCCGATGCTTCACTAACTACAAGGGTTGGTAGAACATAGGCCGCTAGGTTTGTAATGTGGTTTAACCAAGAAAGGGAAAATAGGGCTCAACATGGCTAGCAAGAAGGTAAATGTAAAATAAAAACCAAATTTGTAACAAAACACAAGGAAACAAAGAAAAATGAGAAGAGATGCCCTCTTCCTCCTCTAGAGTTATATGATCACGGTCTTGGGAGCTAGATACCAACACAAGGATTAAGACACGCATAGTTAAGGATCCAAAATGCCGCTCAACAAAAGTGATGGAGGCTTGAACAATAAACGCTTACATGGGATATGAAAATAAGCAATTACCAACCAAGAGAATCCTATTCACTACGGAGAGCAACACCATCTTACCACTTTCCCGTGAACTAGGGGTTCAAACGTCCTCAAGAGTTCTAAACCGGGCTACCTTAGCTTAAAATGTGTCTGGTTCAACCCTAAGCACTCTCAAACCATGAAGACCCTCTTCAACTAGGAAGGTAAGCATTCAAAAATATGTCATAACAAAAGCATATAGGTCCACATTTCCAAATGAACGAGGAAATTCTCAATTTTCAAAATTTTTCTCTTGTCATGATTATGAATGTCACATAAAGGAAAGAAGAAAAGAAACACACAAAGGAAAAAGGAAGAAATCAAAAAGGTTCATAAGAGAGGCATGTAAATCACATAAATCCCAATCGACATACAATGATCGTTGAATACAACATCAACGATCCCAGGTTCCTTAGAACCAAATCAAACAACCTCGAACCATTCAACTCCTTCCTAATCTAACCTAAACTATGCAACCAATCAAATATTTAAAGAGTTGAGCAGGGGAATTTGTCACCCAAATACGCTTAGAAAACGCAAGTCCACTATCAATGAAGCTCCATTGCTTGGAAAAATTTGGGGAATGCGCCAATAAGCCCTACAAAGTGTCAAAATCCAACACAACTCGGCAAATTTTCGGTTAGTAGCAAGAGAAATATAAAATGAAATTAAAAAAAAAAAAAAAACTACTAAAGAAAAAGAACAAAGAAAAGAAGAAAAGGTTTGGATTAAAGGGGATTTGGATTTTTGAAATTGGGAGCAAAAACAACACAAGGTTATCATCAAATCATCAATTTTTTTAGAGAACATAGAAGGTGAGCATCAACCAACATCGAGAAAAAAAAAGGCATGCAAGAGACACCTATTAGCCGGCATGCAAGAGACACCTATTGGCCATGAATATGCCCCATAGAATAAAGCCCTTAAATGAAACAATGAATAAGCACCCCCCCACACTTGAATGAAAAACCGTCCTCGGTTTGATAAAAAATGGGAAATAGGTGGGAGGAAGGGCTAAACTCGGCCCGAGGGCCCTAGTCCTCCATGTGAGAACTAGAGCCCTCTCCATATGGACGCCACTCATAGTCGACGTCGATAGGAGGGCCATGGGGATCCCATCCACCGGTGTAGCCCGGTGGAAAACCACGGTTCCGGTATAACTCTTGTTGATAGTCCGGAAGAGGGTCAAAGGGAGGGGGCATCTCAAGAGGCTCGGATGTATACATGGGGTAGTTAGGATCCCCACGGTAATCACATCCCCCCGGTGCCTTGTAATCGTACCCCTCAGAGGTGGGGTAGTTCACACGGGGGGCCCCTTGAGATGAAGGCCCGGACCAATAGGGCCAAACCGGTCGACGGGGAGTCCCGTCAGCATGCGGTTCCTCGTAACAAGGAACCGGCCCCTGTTGGGTCGGGAAATACGGGTAGTTCACCGGTGGGTCAAAATGCCCTTGGTTTACATGCCAATCATAAATGTTGGCATTGTAAACCGAGTGCCCATCGGCGACTTCCGTCAACCGGTTTACTTCCATGGAAAAATTTTGAAAAGCGGACTCGATGTTAAATGAGGAAGAATAAGAAGAAGCCATACCTCCCCCACTAAAGGGGGGGACGTTCACTTGTTGAGACCCTTCCCCATAGTGGAAGGATTGATGCTCGAAATGTTGCTGAAAAACTTGCTATTGTTGTTGAAAGTGTTGTTGTTCTTGGAATTGTTGTTGTTCTTGTTGGTCAAAATGCTTCTCTTGATGCCGCCTTTGCCTTGGGGCCCGGGGAGCTCTCTCCCTCAATGACAAGCTAACCTCCTCAAGGTTAGCTCGGGGAACGCGCCATTGATTTTCATCTTCTGGCGGGTTGGTGATGTAGTCATTCGGGAGGAGGCACCAAGAAGAATCGCGGACCATCCAAACCCGCTCATCTCCTCCCACGTGAGTAGGCACCTCGCGAATCATCCCGGCCGTCTTGAGGGCCCCTAGGTTTAGGTAGGGCTGCTCATCGACTGGGGTAAGCTTGGCTAGCTCCGCTTCATAGCCTAACTTGTAGGCTATCCATGTAAATCACCAGTGAGGGAGACTCCAAGTTGCGTCTCATGGAAGCGGTCTGCGAGGAGGCCCCCGAAATTCATCCCATGGTCGTAGTTGATGTACCCGTCGGTGGCCAACCACAGTAGAACGAGCTCTTCTTGGTTGATTTTCCCGAGCTCTTGGCGGGAAAATAAGGCATACACCATTAGCCTATGAAAGTACCGGAGGGCCGGATGGATGATTTCCGACGCCTTTGCAGATCTTGATTTGAATTTGGTGTTGCCTTGGGTGATGGTGCCCCACCACTCTTGCTCGTCGTAGCCTTGCCACATCCTCTCATTATCATAAGCTCTGTGCACTGGGCTCTCGGGATCCCACCCAAACATCCGGTTGAGCTCGCTCATTGTCACCTTCCGTGGGTTGTTGAACATACGGAAGTTAAGCTCAAGTTCTTTCACCCCTCGCCTCTCGATGGATTGAAGGTTGAATGAAGAGAGGAATTCGAGGGTGAGCTCCCGGTAGGTGAATGGTGATTTGGGCTCGGCCTCCGGGTTGTGGGTGAATTTTGATCGAACCTTAATATTGAGGAAGGTTTGCCACCCGAAGGACTCGGCCATGTCTCGGACATCGGCATCGATGCCCAAGGCCTGACAACATTCCTTGTCATAGAAACGGGTGGACAGAACGGCCCGCTTGGAGAGCTCATTATAACACTTTTCTTGATAAGGTGAAGCAAACTTCACCTTATAGGGTTGAGGAGGTGCATTGGGCACCGCCGCGGAGCTAGATGCGGCTTGAGAGGATGACCCCTTTTGTGATTTTCAGGAGGAAGATCCCGGCAACAAATCTCTTAATCGGCGAGACGTGATTGATGTTAGGAGCTTGCAACAACAAGGACTACAAAAGGATAGGTACCAAATTGCTTCAAAGAAACTCAAAGAACAAAGACCCAAAACGGATGAATTTTGCCGATCTCGTCACCAAAAGATGAAGAGTTAAATTTGAGGTGAAATTTGGAGTGAAATGTGCAAATTTGATTGTGTGTGAGGGTGATTTTTAGTGAGAAAATGTGAGGAATGAGTGAAGAGGATTTCTTAGGGTTTGAGGGAGAGTGAGAAATTAGGGGAAAATGAAAAGGAAAGGGGGAAGCTCGATTTTTTTTTTCGGAAACACGACAGGAGCGGGCGCTCCCTGAACAGGAGCGGGCGCTCCACTCTGGGTGGAGCGGACGCTCCCACATAATGGAGCGGACGCTCCATAAGTCTGTGTTTTGTGCTAATTCAAGTGTGGTAATGGTGCGGACGCTCCACTTCTTTGAGCGGGCGCTCCCCTAGCCTGAAACTTACCTCTTAATTGCAAAAATGGTGCGGGCGCTCCACAGGGGGGAGGAGCGGGCGCACCATTTAACTGGTTTTGCCCTCCAAACCTTTAGAATATGAGCTCTTTTTCTTCACTTAGCCGCGTTTCCCACTCCATTCCTCTCCTACAACAACAATCCAAGTAAACAATAATCCAAATTAATCCAAATCAACAAATCACAAAACTAAAGAAAATAACGACAAATTCGGGTTGCCTCCCGGAAGCGCTTCTTTATAAGGTCATTAGCTTGACCATGATGAAAATCCATTCAGATGAGAGGCTTAGGACCCAAAGGGTCAAGCCTTAGACACTCAATCACACCGACTTCTTCCTTGCAAAAATAGTGCTTCAAACGAGAGCCGTTCACCATGAACTTGTTTCCGTCGGCATCCAACTCAAAAGAACCATAAGGAGTGGTCTTTGATTCAACGAAAGGCCCTGACCACTTGGATTTGAGCTTGCCCGGGAACAAGCGAAGCCTTGAGTTGAAAAGTAAGACTTTGTCCCCAACTTTGAAGCTCTTATTCCGGATATGTTGGTCGTGCCACTTTTTTGTCTTCTCCTTGTAGACTCTTGAGTTTTCATAGGCATCATCTCTAAGCTCCTCGAGCTCGTTGAGCTTCAACCTCTTTTCACCCGCCAACGACAAATCTATGTTTAGCTCTTTGATGGCCCACCAAGCTTTGTATTCTAGCTCGACCGGCAAGTGGCAAGCCTTCCCATACACCAACCTATAGGGGGTTGTACCAATGGGAGTCTTGTATGCCGTTCGAAGAGCCCAAAGAGTATCGTCAAGCTTTAGGGACCAATCTTTCCTTGATTTGTTTACCATCATCTCGAGGACATTCTTGATTTCTCGATTTGACACTTCCACTTGCCCTAGTGTTTGAGGATGGTAGGGTAACCCAACCTTGTGATGAACACCATATTTCTTGAGGAGAGCTTCAAATTGCTTTTTGGCGAAATGAGACCCTCCGTCACTGATTAGAACCCTTGGTACCCCAAACCTAGGAAAAATTATCTTCTTGAGAAGCTTGAGAAAAACTTTGTGGTCATTGGTAGGAGATGGTATAGCTTCTATCCACTTCGTCACATAGTCAACCGCTACCAAGATGTAAAGGTTCCCACATGAAGAAACAAACGGACCCATAAAATCCACTCCCCACACATCGAAAGGCTCCACCTCTAGAATACCTTGTTGAGGCATCTCGTCCCTCTTAGTGATCCCACCACTTCTTTAGCATCGGTCACATTACATGATGAATTTGTGAGTATCCTTGTGCATATAAGGCCACCAAAGTAGAGATTGGGAAATTTTTTCTACCGTCTTGTCAACACCACCATGTCCCCCACATGGTAGTGAGTGACAATGCTCAAGGACCCCCTCAATTTCATGGTCGGGGACACATTTTCTAAATAGACCGTCACCACATTGCTTAAAAAGGTAGGGATCATTCCAAAAATATCTCCTCACTTCTTTGAATAACTTTTTCCTTTGTTGAGAAGATAATTCCGGAGGCACTACTCCACAAGCAAGGTAGTTGGCAATATCGGCATACCAAGGTGTAGAAGACGCTACCATAGCCATTAGAGCTTCGATCCCTATCTCATCATTGATCGGAACAACCTCCTTGTTTTCAAATGGAAGCCTTGACAAATGATCCGCTACATAATTCTCCGCTCCCTTTTTATCTCTCATTTCCATGTGAAAATCTTGAAGAGAGAGTACCCACCGGATCAAGCGAGGCTTCGCTTCCTTTTTAGTCATGAGGTATCGGACCGCAATGTGGTCCGTGTACACGATGACTTTGGAACATATGAGGTAGGACCGGAACTTGTCAAACGCAAAGACCACGGCTAGCATCTCCTTCTCCGTTGTTGTATAGTTCTTTTGAGCTTCATCAAGAGTTCTACTTGCATAGTAGATGACACATGATCTTCCTTCCTTCTTTTGACCAAGGACGGCACCTACTGCAAAATCACTCGCATCGCACATTAGCTCAAAAGGCAAGCTCCAATCCGGAGCTTGCACAATAGGAGAAGAGATGAGGGCTTCCTTGAGCTTACGAAATGCCTCAAGGCAAGCCTCATCAAAGCTAAAAGCAACATCTTTCTTGAGTACTTCGGTCAAAGGTTTGGCGATTGAGGAGAAATCTTTTATAAACCTTCGGTAGAAACCGGCATGCCCAAGAAAAGCACGTACTCCCGTGACGGAAGTAGGAGGGGGAAATCTCTCAATCACCGAAACTTTGGCCGGATCAACCTCAATGCCATTTTTTGAAACTTTATGACCGAGGACAATGCCCTCCTCGACCATAAAATGGCACTTTTCCCAATTCAACACCAAACTCGTCTCTTGACACCTTTGCAAAACTCTTTCAAGGTTAAAAAGACAAGTGTCAAAAGACGAGCCACCAACACTAAAATCATCCATGAAAACCTCAATTTCTTTTTCAAGCATTTCGGAGAAAAAAGAAGTCATGCATCGTTGAAAAGTAGAGGGAGCATTGCATAATCCGAATGGCATTCTTCGGTATGCAAATGTCCCATATGGACATGTGAAAGTAGTTTTCTCTTGATCGCTTGGATGGATAGGGATTTGGAAGAATCCGGAATATCCATCCAAGAAGCAAAAGAAAGCATGGTGAGAAAGCCTTTCGAGCATTTGGTCCATGAAAGGGAGAGGAAAATGATCTTTCTTGGTGTTTTTGTTCAATCTCCTATAATCAATACACATTCTCCACCCGGTCACCGTCCGGGTAGAGATTTCCTCTCCTTTTTCATTCTTGACAATGGTCATTCCACCCTTTTTGGGAACCACATGAACCGGGCTCACCCACTTGCTATCGGAGATAGCATAGATGATGCCCGCCTCACGTAGTTTCAAAATTTCTTTCTTGACATCCTCTTGGAGGTTGGGGTTCAACCTTCTTTGAGGTTCAATGGAGGTGGAATGATCATCCTCAAGATGAATACGATGCATGCAAAGAGAAGGACTAATTCCCTTGATATCATCAATGCTATACCCTATCACATCCTTGTATTTTCTCAAAACATCAAGCAATTTTTTCAAATTAAGTTCATCAAGGGTAGCATTGACAATAATAGGGTATTTTTTCCTCCTCATCAAGATAAGCATATTTCAAAGAAGGGGGGAGGGGCTTGAGTTCTACCTTGGGAGGAGGCTTGGAACTCTCCTCCGATTTTTCCTCCATTGATTCAAGTTCGATCTTGCCTTGTTCATCAACTTCCTCCTTTGAGGATTCCTCCATTGCCATGACAAATTCTTTGGCTTCTTGAGAGTGGAACTCTTCATTGCATGTTAAAGCTTCCACAATTGGATCTTGAGGCTTCATCATAACCCTTCCCAAACGGTCCAACTCCTCATTCACAACATCAACACGGTAGCACTTTTCAACTATAGGGGTCTTTAGCAACTTTGAGAACTCAAAAACTATCTTCTCATCGGCCACTTCACATGTGATGACCGCCCCCAAAGTCTTAAGAGCTTCCCGACCTAAGATCAAAGGTGTATCCACATCTTCCTCCATGTACATCACTACAAAGTCACAAGGCACATAGATGTGTCCCACTTGAATTGGAACATCCTCAAGGTCTCCACAAGGTAACTTCACCGAGCGGTCAGCTAGTTGAATGGTCTTCCTTATAGGGATCATCTCAATATTGAGTTTTTGAGCAATGGATAAGGGGATTAGACTAACACTTGCTCCAAGATCGGCCAATGCACCTCTAGCTTCCATGTTTCCAATTTTTACCGGCAAAGTGAAACTCCCCGGATCTTTCTCCTTCTTGGGCATTTTATGTTGAACAAGAGCACTCACTTGGTGTGGAAGGGTGATAAGCTCATCATTGAGCTTCCTTTTGTTGGTGAGGATGTCCTTGAGTAATTTGGAGTAAGATGGCATTTGTGTCACTACTTCAAGAAAAGGGAGATTGATGTGCAAGTTCTTCATCACGCTTAGAAATTTTGCAAACTTGTCATTCAACTTCCTCTCCGCAAGCCTACTTGGAAAAGGAACCGGTCCATCAAGGTTCCTAGTCTCACTAGGAAAGTTGTCTTCTCGTTGTTGAGCTTCTTCTTCTCCGAACTTCCTTCGACTTCTTCACCTTCTTCTTCCTCACCTCTCCTATCTTCATTCACACTTTCTTCTCCTCCCTTCTTTCCCTCACTATCCCCCTCATTTGGACCATCATAGGAAGTTCCCGACCTCAAAGTGATTGCCTTGCATGTATCGGGTTTTTGGTTATGAGAAGGGTTAGGTTGTGGTTGTCCGGGTAGAGTTGATGGTGAATTGAAAGGAGCCCTCTCGGCCAATTCAGCTAGTTGTGAATCGACCATCTTGTTGTGTGCCCTTATTTCTTGCATTTGTTGCCCAAAAGTTTGCATTTGTGCATGCATGGCTTGAAGGAGTTGTGTGGGTGTTGGCTCCGCTTGAGGTGCTTGTTCTTGATTTCTTTGGGGCCCTTGGGTTTGATTGTTGTATTGGTTTTGATTGTTGTATTGGTTGTTCCTAGGGTAGCTTCCTCTTGGGTTTTGCTTTTGAGATGGAGGTGGATTTTGGTATTGGGGGTTGGAATTGTAAGAAGGTTGAGCTTGTTGGCCCCATTGTTGAGGTTGAGATGCAAACCCGGGTGGTGGTTGTCTCCAAGCTACTCCACCACCACCTCCTCTAAAACCGTCTTGTCTTGTGTTGTATGCCGCCACATGCTCGGGGCTCAAACCTCCACAATAAGATGTATCATGGTTCGTTCCTCCACAATTTTGACATGAGAAAGAGTTGACTTGAGAAGAGCTTGCTCCACCACTTGAGCTTGCATTAACACTTGTGTTCAACTTTGAAAGCCCTTTTGTGAGTTTCTCAATTTGATGTTGCAATTGATCGACCTTCTCCAATTCATACATCCCTCCTTTCTTCGGTGCATTCCTTCTTCTACCTCCCCAAGAGTAGTTCTTTGCTACCTCCTCGATTGTTGCTTCCACTTGATTTTGAGGGATCTTGATTAGTTGACCGCCCGCCCCCGTATCCAAGTTGGCTCTAGACATGGGCTCCAAACCATCGTAGAAAAACCTCATGAGCAAACTTTGATTGTATTCATGGTGAGGACATGCTTGAACCAACTCTTTGAACCTCTCCCAAGCTTCATTAAGACTCTCATCCGCTTCTTGTTCAAATGATGCAATCTTCCTTCTCATCTCAGCGGTTTTCTCCTCGGAAATGAACCTCTTCAAGAATTCCTTAACTACCTCCCTCTAGGATGTGAGTGAGTTAGGCTTCACTTGCTTCAACCATTTCTTTGCTCTACCCGAAAGAGATTGTCGAAATAAATGCATCCGGATGTACTCTTGAGAAACTTGGTTGGTTTGAATCATGGCACATAGCTGAAGAAATCTATCAAGGTGCTCTATGGGGTCTTCACTTGTAGAACCCGAAAATTGCTCCGATTGAACCATTCTTGTATATTGGGGATGAATTGTGAAGTTAGTCTCCGTGACGGGTAATAAAATCCCTCCCGTGAGCTCATAATCCTCCAGATTACCAAACTCACGAAACAAAACATCATCTTCTTGTCCCGCCATTGATTCACTTTGCGAACTAGAAGAGTAAGAATCACTCCCACTATCAATTATAGCACCAAGTCCTCTCCCTTCTTCTTACATGCAGCCGACCCTCTTCGGAGGTCAGGCGGTATTCAACAATGTCCAGCCACCGGAATGGCAGCTTCGTCTGCTCCGCCTGGGTAAACAACCTTCTGCGTTCACCCGGGAAATAATTGAGGCGGTGCAGCCGACCAATGTTAAAAATGTGTTGGTGGGTACTTATGATGGTACCTCCAACCCAGAAGATCATCTTATGGCTTACACCAACCTCATGTATACACAGGGGTTGGATGATGCCACTTAGTGTCGATGCTTTCCGGCTACATTGAAGGGCATTGCCCAACAATGGTTTGGCAACCTACCAGCCGGCTCCATCGATAGTTTCAAGAAGCTTGCCTTCTTGTTTGCTTCCAACTTCTCGATGAACATCCCTGCGAAGAAAACAAGTCTTGACTTGAGCACCATTAAGCAGGGAGAGAGAGAAGGACTGCGCTCCTACGTCAGGCGGTTCAATCTGACCAGAATTCAGATTCAAGGACTGTCTGATGAGGTAGCTTTTACAGACTTCTTTAAGGGTCTGAGAGACGGGTCGACCTTTAAGTTCGACCTTGTCAGAAAAGGGGCTTTTACTTTGCAGGCGGCCCTGAGGGAGGCGGAAAGCTATATTCAAGCAACCGACCTCTGCTCGCCTGTGATCGGGACTGAGTAGGTCGTTGGGACTACCAACCCAAATCAAATTAACTACTTATAACCTAAACTACCCTAATACAAATATAGGGGTAAGTATAGGGTCGAACCCAAAGGAAGCATGCAAGCTAAATATCAAATTCACTAAGCATGAGTTAAGGAAAGGATAATTTGTTGGTTTTTGGATAAAAAGCACTAAGACTACAAACAAGCAAATATAAAGAAGATTAAAAATCAAGAGAGAACGACGTTAGGGGTACGAGGGTGTCAAACATGATTAGAAAGAGGTGAATAATGATAGTTATCATGAAGAACATGCCAAAGAACACAAGATCATACCTAAACAATTCATTCTCATGCAATAGTCTAGGCAAATCAATGAAAGAGCCCTATGCTAATAGAATCATTCTCATGCATCCTATTAGACACTAGCAAAATCAAGAGAATAAAGAGGCACAATTCATAAAACACTATTTTAACAACTCATTTTCATGCAATCATCAAAATAGAGGTGATCTTAATCTAGTTCAAATCATTTTCATGCACTTAAACTAGAAGGCAATCAAATAAAATGCAACAATAATCTCAAGCCATTAAAAATCATATCTTTCATCAATTTAAGTCATGTATTCAATCCAACCATCATCATTTACCCAACATTCAACTCATATTTTCCACCCCCTTCCCCTAGCTAAGAAATTAGCCTAGAGAAGGGAGATTAAACATGATGATAAAACTAAATGAAAACAAAATAGACATGGAAGCAAACAGGATCAAAAACAATGAAAATACCAAAAGATATCAATCCACAAAATAGATAGAAATAAACAACTAAAGTGCAAATAAACAAAGCTAAGAAAAAGGAATAGAGATTACTAGATAGGCAATAGTAGAAAGATTAAAACTTGCAAAGTTGCTTGATTGATTGAAATCAAACTTGAACCAAAGTTGCATACATGAAGATAACTTGAGTAATACAACACTTTCTCTCTCTAAGATTAGGGTTAAAATGTACATAATCCTCATTACAAAAACTAGGGGTCTCTATATGCCCCTCACATTACTCTAAAGAAATATTAAAATGCACGGAAATACCCAAGAGAGCGGCCGCTCCATCGAGGGTGAGCGGACGCTCTAGAGGGTATTAATCAAAACAGCCGCCTTACTGGAGCGGGCGCTCTCCCAGACAGGAGCGGGCGCTCCAGGTGTGGAGTGGGCGCTCCTCTATGGTGGAGCGGATGCTCCATAAGTCTGGAAAACAGGGGATCTGATGAGAAAATAGAGCGGGCGCTCCTCTCTGGTGAGCGGCCGCTCCTCTTGAAAGCTCCGGACTCTTCTCCAAGTCCATGCTCCTCTCTTCCGCTATTCCAATGCACTCAAAAAGGTTGACTAAGCCTCGAGCAGGATCACACGAGCACTCCATTAAACCTACTCAAACACTCATACACAAACATAAGTATAGAAAAGAGGGAAAGCGACAAAGCAAGGCCAAAAACAAAGGAAAAGAAGGGGAAAAACACAAAAAGGAACAAGGCAAAGTAAACTAAAACAAAGTGCTTGAAAAAGGCTCAAACAAGTGCCAAATGAAGGGAAAAATCCTTAAAGAACAGGATAAAAGAGTGGTATAAATACCACTCATCAGCCTGGTAGCCAGTTGGACTCCAAGAAGTCCGATAGGAAAAAAGACATCCAGCCTACTCAGCCGGCCAAGAAAAAAGATGAGAGCAAAAAGAGAAAAGAAGTCTAGGCGGTGAGTGATTCCGACCAGCCGTCCCAGAAGAAAAAGAAAGAATTTAAACCGTACGTCCCCAGGTACGATTTTAACAAGGATTGCAACTCCATCCTCATGGAGATAAAGGATCGGCTGTCTCAAGAGAAGCCGAATCTAATGAAAAGTTCCATTCAACCAAGGAACAAAAATTAATTCTGCCAATACCATGAGGAAGTTGGCCATGACACCAACGACTGCTTCAGCCTTCAACGGGCGTTGGACCGTCTGGCTAACAAGGGGATGTTAAAGTCCTACATTTCTAAGTCCAAAAGGACTAATAAGAAGAACCCGGGGTAGTCATCTAAGACACCCCAACCTGCTAGTAGCTCGGACACCGATAAGGAGCCGGTCTACACCATACCAGGCGGGTTCTCACGCGGTGGCCCTACCATCCGGGGCACCAAGAGCCATCTTCAAAAGATCGACAATGATGATGATGATGATCAGGCGGCAAGTAGTTCCTCCTTCCCAGACGTGCTGATCACTGAGAAGGACAGGGGCACTGTACGACGTCCGCGTGACGATCCGGTCGTCATCGAATGTAAGGTCGCCAACCAGCTGGTTGGTCGAATCCTTATTGAAACCGGCAGCTCGTCGGACATTATCAGTCTCCGGTGCCTGCAAAAGCTAAAATACAACCTCAGTAGCATGCATCCGGTTACCCACCCCTTGGTTGGTTTTGGGGGTGGGATGGTTTACCTAGTTTGTAGGATCGACTTACCTATCGGGCTGGGTGAAAAAGGAAAAGGACGACACCTGGTCGTCAAATTCTTGGTCGTTGAAGAATTGACCGCCTATAACATCATCCTAGGTCGTCCAACCCTCAACGAAGCCAAGGCTGTAATCATCCCTTCTCTCATGCTCATTAAGTATGAGAGGGATGATGGCTCTGTTGGTTCCTTGAATGGGGACCAAAAGACAGCCCAGGAGTGCTACCTCTCATCCCTCAAGGATACTGTGGCCCTAGACGGCCAAGGGCAGGAACCAATAGACCTTGAAAATGTCAAGGATGCTAGTCCAGCCCCATCAGCAGCCGGGAAGAAAAGAAAAGCACTGGCTCCTCAGCTGGTGGAGGTGAAGAAAGAGAAAAAATAGCAATCACTGACCGGGGAACGGTCAGATGAGCTCCTGTTAGTTTAGATGAACTACTACAAGAGGGGGGGTGAATAGTAGTAGGTTCCAATCACGGAACTTAAGCGGAAATTAAAAACAAAACGCAAAAGGAACTTAAAGCACGTAACAATTTTATGAGGAAATCATCCAGTGCCTAGCTGGAAGTTAAACCTCTGCCCTATAGGGACTTATAAACACATTCCACTATAATAGGTAACTCTCCTAGTATAACCTATTACACAGACCTTTGCTTCGCAAGTTCCTCCACGGACACTCGCTAATTGAAAAGAACCTATCCTATCAGACCTAAGACACACTCAGGCACCTTTTTCGACCCAAGACACACTCAGGTTCCTTTTTCGACCTAAGACACACTCAGGTTCCTTTTTCCCACTGTGTACCCCAAGACACACTCGAAGTGACTCACTACCACTCGAATTTTAGAGAATTCAAACTCTTACACTCAAACGTGAATTTAAGAAAATTCACAATCTCACCCTAAAACCCAAAACACTCAAACCCTTTTTCCCATTACAAGATCTCATTGAATAACTCTAAATACATATATATGAATAAATATATAAAACTAATATGTTGGACACTCGAGATCTGTCTGGAACTCACTGGACGAACTGTAACTAAAACCTGATAGGAACTTTGACCTGGAGGACTGACTTAGATTCGTGGTGAAGGATAAAACCATTTAGCACAACCACTCTACTTCATCAGCCTCAACTTTGAATGAATACATATGAGCATATTTATAGTACACTCAAATTATTCATTTCACCTTGAAAAAGATAGGTTTTATGAAAAGATAAGTTTAAAAGATATTTTCTAAAACAAGTCTTCCGAAAATATATCTTTTTGTTAAGAATAAAATCTGTCAATAATAAAAAGATATAATTAATATAAAATCAGATTTTATTCAAAACTTATCTTTTTGTTTAAAAATACTTTTTAAACTAACTTATCTTTTTCCAAAAGGGATTTATTAGAAAATAAATATCTTTATTCAGTAAAACCAAATCCCTAAAAGATATGCACGTATTAGATAAATATATGTCATTAAAACCTACTTTTAATGACGTGCATACTTATGTTCCTATTAGGTTTGGAACTTCTGACAGTCTTTGAGTTCCTGAAAAGTCAGTAACTCTAATTTCATTGACTGTCTGGAGTTCACCTTGGCTCTATAAAAACTTGTTCCAGACCGACTTTTATGTCCAACATACTTACATGAATCCTAGAGCAATATACTTCTATTTCTCCGTCTTCATGTTGCTTCTCTGAGATTCTTGTTCTGGAATTCTGTAGTCTTGATGTATTCTGGATCTCAGGATTCGCCCCAGCATTACACCGGAACCAGATCGTTACACCCGTTTTGAAGTTCCTGTTAGGAAACTTCGGGAAGTTCCATTAGTGGAACTCTTCTTCTGTATTTACTTGTCCTCATGGATCTTCTAAAGTTCCTTTGTCTCAGTTCCTACTTCACCTCCCAACGCTTACTGAACGTGCAAACATCACAACACTAGAAAATCCTTATTAGATGGAGGTTTGCTGAATCATAACTATCATCATCAAAACCTCATAAGGGTCAACAAGTTGCCCCTTTTTGATGATGACAAACTGAGCAAACTTCTCAGGATAACAAAGTAAAACTGAAGGTTAGTTTTTTCATTTATAAAAACAATAAAGAAAACTAAACTAAATTAAAAGACTCCTACACATACATGACCTATATATGCATAGGATACTTACCTAGTGAAGCTAACATATGCAAACACCTATTTACATAGTTACCTTCATGGTTCCTTAGCCATCATCATACTTATCAACCATAACACTCATCATTGTTCTTGTTCCCTTATTTCTTATCATATATTGCTTAAGTTCCTTATATATACCTGACGTTACTCAGGTTCCTTGTTACTCAACAGCTCCGTCCCCAACTGGCTGGAGAACATATAGATATACCTCTCGACGACAGCCGTCTAGAGCGTGCTGTTAAGGTTGGCACGGCTGCTTATGCTAAGCTGGGTGCAGACCTACACCTACTGCTGAAAGAATTCAAAGAAATTTTTGCCTTTGAAGTGGAAGAGATGCCAGGCATCAGCCCGGATCTTGCTGTCAACAAACTCGCCGTGGATCCAAAAAATAAGCCCATCCGGCAAAAGAAAAGAAATCACGGCGAGGAAAGAAGTCAGGCAGCAGCTGCCGAAGTAAAAAAGTAGTTGGATGCTAGGTTCATTCGGCCATGTAATTTCCCCGAATGGGTGGCGAATGTTGTGCTTGTAAAAAAGTCGAATGGTACCTGGCGTATGTGTGTTGATTACACAGACCTCAACAAGGCATGTCCAAAGGACAGTTATCCGCTTCCAAAGATCGACTGTCTGGTCGATTTTACAGCCGGGCATGCCTTGATGAGCTTTATGGATGCCTATTACGCCTTCCATCAGATACCCCTATGGAAAAAAGATCAAGAGAAGACGGCATTCGTCACTGATCAGGGGTTAATCTGTTACACTGTGATGCCGTTTGGCTTGGAAAATGCGCCGGCTACATTCCAACGGATGACTAATACGATCTTCATTAATCAAATTGGGAGGAATGTGGAGGCGTACATAGATGACATGATAGTCAAATCCAAGCAGCAGGCGGATCACCTTGCTGACCTCCGAGAAACCTTCATCACACTCAGGTGGCATAAGGTCATGTTAAATCCTAAGAAATGCGTCTTTTGTGTTGAGTCTGGGAAGTTTCTCGGATTCTTGTTTAAGCAAAGGGGGATAGAGGCTAACCTTGAGAAGATACAGGCGGTAATTGACATGAAGTCACCCCGCACTGTTAAGGAAGTACAGAGACTAACCGGTTGCCTGGCGTCACTGGGGAGGTTCCTCAGTCGGTCAGGTGACAAATGCCTTTACTTCTTCCAAGCAATCAGGAAGAAGACCAGATTTGAATGGGGGGATGATGCTGAGGCGGCCTTTCAAAAGCTGAAAGAACACCTGCACTCTTTGCCAAGGCTTGTTAGCCCTCTGCCCAAAGAGACGTTGTACATGTACCTAGCCGTCTCAGACCATGCCCTCAGTGCTATTCTCCTTGCTGAGAGAGACGGCGTCCAGCTCCCGGTCTATTTCATTAGCCATGTACTAAAAAATGTTGAATTCCGGTACCCCATGGTTGAAAAATTTGGCCTTGCTTTATATATGGCATTCAAGAAATTGAAGCCGCACTTTCTGGCACATCCGGTTCTAATTTACACCGATCAGCCCCTCAAGCGGCCAATGTCTACCTTGGAGTCATTCGGCAGAATGTTGAAATGAGCCCAAAAAGGCAGTGAAGGGTTAGACTTTTACCGACTTCATTGTTGAAATGACAAGACCGGTACCACCAGATAACATTGATCAGGTTTGGAAAGTGTATGTAGACGGGAGCTCGACAAAGAACGGCTGCGGTACAGGAATTATTTATGAGTCCCCTGAGGGGGACAGATTTGAATATGCACTGCGGTTTAAGTTCCAGGCCTCGAATAACGAGGCGGAATACGAAGCCCTGCTAGCCGGAATCCGCATGTGGAAGGCAGCAGGGGCACAAAAATTGACGCCTACTCTGATTCACAGTTGGTCGTAAGCCAGTGTGAGGGAAAATATGAGGCAACTCATCCGGCTATGATCAAGTATCTTCAGGCAGTCAAAGAAGAGGCTGGGGCACTTGAAGAATTCCATCTGAGTCAAGTGCCCAGGTCAGATAATAACCAGGCGGATGCATTGTCCAAACTGGCATCCTCCGCCTGCTGCAATACGCCTCGGTCAGTCTTTTGGGAAGTTCTGGAAAAAAGAAGTATATATGAAGAACCCATTGGAATTCTGGACCGAAGCTCTACCTGGATGGATGGCATCCGGGCATATTTAACAGACGGCACGCTTCCTGATTCACCACAGGAGGCAGCAGTCATGAAGAAACGAGCAGCAAATTTCGAGATGAGAAATGGAGAGCTCTTCAAGGCGGGTTTCCTTAAACCTTTATTGAAGTGTGTTACCCCAGAAAAGGGTAAAGAAGTTCTCGAAGAATTGCATGCAGGATGCTGGGCCTACTCTTGAGACAGATGCTAAGGAGTTGGTGAAGAGGTGTGACAAATGCCAGAGGTTTGGCAAGCTTATATACTGTCCGGCTACTGATCTGATGGCAATCCACAGCCCAGTCCCGTTTGCTAAGTGGGGCATGGATATCTTGGGTCCTTATACGCCTGCATCAGGCGGAAAGCGTTATATTTTGGTGGCTGTGGATTACTTCACTAAATGGGTAGAGGCTGAGCCGGTCAAGAACATCAAGACGAAGGATGTCATCTCTTTCATTTGGAAGAACATCATCACCCGGTTTGGGGTACCTATGTCTTTGGTGTTCGACAATGGCCCTCAGTTTGAAACGCCTCACCTCAAGACTTGGTTAGGAGATCAGGGAATCTCACATTGTTTTGCATCAGTCGGCCAACCCCACGCAAACGGCCAAGTTGAAGCTTTCAACAAGCTTATCTCAGACGGCATAAAGAAGAAAATTGAAAGAGCCGGTGGCTTATGGGCAGAAGAACTGATTCACGTCCTATGGGCCATCCGGACAACTACCAAAGGGGCAACCGGTGAAACCTCATTTCTCAAGGTGTACGGTGCTGAAGCCGTCTTGCCCATTGAGCATTACGAGCCGACTCTTAGAGTCATGCTTTTTGATGAAGAGGCAAATTGGCAGGCCATGCGACTGGCATTGGACTCCCTCCCGGAACGCAAGGCCAATGCTGGCCTGCGTCATGAGATATACCGTCTGAGAATGACGAGAGCCTACAACAAAAAGGTACGCAAGCGCCCTTTGAAAGCTGGCGACTTTGTGTTACAGAAAAATGGAGGCAACCGGTAGGGCCAATGAGCTTGGAAAGATAACCCCCAATTGGGAAGGCCCCTACCGGATCTATGAAGAAGTCAGGGATGGAACCTACCGTCTGGAAACCCCAGACGACAGACGCCTACCTAGAACTTGGAATGTAGATAACTTAAAAAAGTACTATTTTTGAGAATTGTAAATTTTTGTAAACAAAGAGTCTATTAATGAGAAATCAGGCTTTGTTTTCAAAATTGTTTTGTTATCTTTATAATTACTTTTCCATCTGGGTAATACCCAGACGGCTTATTTGCTTAACCAACTAAGTTTGATACTAAGTGTTAAATTCAATGATTAAATAACACGCGGCCAATGGCCAGATTAAAAAAAACTAAGCACAAAAACGCTTAGTAGCTATACAACCGGTCTCAAACAAGACCAAAGGCCAATGGCTGGATGGTTGCTTAATTTACAAAATCGTCTGTCCCGACATGGACAATGGTCAGACTCTTTGTCGCATGCTCTACGTACCTATGCAGACGACAAAGATTGAACGACCAAATTGGTCAACTTATAATCGTGTGACCAGAATAGTCTACAAGAATGATTAAGTTTCCGAATACCGGATGCCCTGAGGCATCAGTCGATTACCGGCTAAAGTTCTTACTTAGATTATTTATCCTAAAATTGCACACTCTCTCCCGGTCGGGGCAAAAGAGTTTTGTGTAATGGCTATGCAATAATCCCAGATGGAATATTACCGCCTGGGAAAGAGGCTCGAAGCACCCGTTTAAATGGCCGGCTGTGCACTTGGTTTGGGGCAATCACCATTGTGATTGATTGGCCATAAAACACCTCATACTTTTCCATTATCAAGTGTTTTCAAGCCAATCAATCAATATTGAAATGAAACCAACCACACAGCCGTCCAGGGGCAAGAACAGCCGGAATGCAAATTGCCGCATGCTTTTTTAAGTTAGACAAAATATCATAGAATTGCAGTATATACGCAAAATTCAAAAAAACAAAAATTCAAACACAAACATGTATAAACAAATGACTGAGCCGGAATACTTCATCTAAATATTAAAAATGGCACTAAGGCCATAATAACTGCTAACCGGAATCACATCCGGTGAAGAAGAAAGGAAATGATTATTAACCCAACTCCACAGTTGGTAAAAATACAATATACTCGGCTTACAAGCCGGAAAAGAAAGAGACTTGGCATACTACCGCTGAATTTGGGGAGGCTGGCCTAAGGCTGAGGTGGAGGCTGCTGATCCGGCTGGTTCTGTCCGGTTTGGAGGGTTTCTGATTGGTTATCAGGCTGGCCGCCGTCATTCTACTCATCCTCCGCCGGCTCCTCCTCATTATCAGAGACATCATATCCCAGCTCTGCAGCCCATTCCTTGAAGCAAGGCGGAGCTGTCTCTCCCAGCACTTGGGCATCATACGCCGCAGTGGCGTAATCATACCTAAGTTTTTAGACTTCAAAGTCTATATCTAGATAGAGGAGACCCCAAGTGATCTTTAGGTGGGTTGTATTTTCCCGCTCATTCTCTTCCATCAGCCTCATCTGCTCCTTGGAAATTTCATCTGCATGCTGACTCCGCATGTTGACAATCTCCAACCCCAACCGGGTGACGTCTGCCCGGAGCCTCGTGTTCTCCTTGTCAGCGTCTTCTAATGCCTTGAGTTCAGCCTTAGCATCCTTCAGTTTTTGATCAAGGTCATTAGCCCGGCTGGTAGCTTCATCGTTCACAGCTGTTAAACTCCGGATCAGCTCCTCCTGTTCCAACCCTACTGCTTTAATCTTTAAATCACATATATAATTAGCATATTCAGCAGAGTTGAGGTTTACAAGGGCCCTCCTTTTGGCGTCATTTACCTCTTCTTGTTTCCGCCTGAAGGGGCCCCGGAGCCCATCCACCCTCAGCATTACCTGAGAAAAGGACAGCCGGATTATGAAATACTTGGTGAAAAAATGAAGAAAAAAAAATCAGAATTGAGTTGAAGAATCTTTTACCTCAGCTAGTTGGCCCATTATCCGGTCAAAGTCCACCACCTGCAGATCAGGTATGGAATTCTTCTCCGACCGGGTGAGGATCCTCACCATCCTCTTGGAAAACCTAGGAAGATTCGGCTCGTTGGACGTCAGATCTGCACGAAAAGAAGTACTTGGTGAGAGGGATGCAGCGTAGCTGGCATTCATTCGTTGTCGGCTGCTGACTAAACCCCCTTAAGGGTCAACCTTAGTCTTGACCCTCATAAAGTCAAGTGGCCAAGGTATTTCAATCTTGTTCTTACCTTGGATCTCCGGATGGGGCTTAGAGGTATCCTCCTCCCCAGCTCTTGCAGCACCGGTTGCAACATTGGGTGGCTGGCCACCCTTCGATGCCGTAGAGGCATCCGGCGCTTTCTTCTACGAGCGTTCTAAGCTTTCGCTCAGAATTTTAAGGGCAGAAGGGGACTTGCCACCGGTCGTAGGATGATCCGGATTGGAAGCAGGAGTTGTCTGGGAAGGGTTCTTTTTGGCGAACTTGGCAGCCGGAGTATTGTCCAACTCCTCCCCTTGCCTTTTGAAAAGCTTGGAGACGGAGCGTAGAACACGTTTAGCAGCATCCTACAAATCAAGAGCCAAATGTTATCAGCCGGTAAAAAACCTTTGCAAGAAATTTAAAGAAAAAACTGAAGTCATGCGGTCTTACCCCGCCTCTCTTGGCCTCCTTGGCCTCAACAGCGGCTCTCTTGGACAGCGCACTTTCCTTGCGCAGCTGTGCTGCTGACTTAGCCGGGTCAACCATTCTCAAGGCGTCGGCTGCAAGTAGAAAAAAAAAAGTTAGAGAAAATCATAAAAAGTTGGAAGTATAAAATAAAAACTACAGAAAAGCCGGATGGAAGTGGATCTACCCTTGGGAAACATGGGGCTTAACCCACAGGCGGAAAGGAGGCATTCATCTTTGAAATAGTCCAGGTGGGGAATCCAGTTCTTTGGAACAATAATGTGAGTCCCATCCCCCAAGGGCTCAGTAGCGGTTTCGAAGAAACCTGGCTCCATTATTTGCTCCCGGGCCCTAGTGAGTGCCGGGAGAGGGCATTTCCTACCAAGGAGAACCGGTTCCTGATTATACCAGCGCAGTGTCCGGTTGTGTCTTAGGGTTGGTGAGGAGATTAAATAAAATTTGTCCTTCCACCCGGACCACTTGGACACCTTGTCCAAGGTCATCAAATAATGAGGCAAGGTAGTAAGAGTATACCATGCCCCATGACCGCCTGGGGCCTTGCTCAAGTAGTGCATATGAGCAAAGGTAGAGAAAATGCGAGCAAGGTTCTGGAGCTCGCAGGCAGCAATATAGCTTAAAATGTTCACCCACGAGTTTGGGGTGAGCTGCCAGACTCCAAGATCATACCCCTTAAGGATTTTCCTAATCCCGGTATGGAGGGGGAACCGAAGGCCGGCTTCTATTACCGCCTCGTAGCAGACAAAATAGTTGTTTGCATTTTCTATTTTGCCGTCCCAAGCCATTACTGCGCCCCCAAGCGGAACGACAATATCCCACCTCTTTCCAAAGGGGTGCTTTTCTTTGAAAGCCCTAAAACCACTCTTCAGCAGGGCTATGTCACCCGGAAGCATCCTAATTTTCTTCGGGTCAGGGTTGTTAGCAATTTCGCCGGTTACTGATAGTCAGCCGCGATATTATCTTGATCGGAGCCAAAAGCCTCGGTTCCCGATCTTTCAGCGGCCTCAGCACCGCCTGATCCTTCCCCGGATCCATTAGAAGAGGTGGCCTCTTCACCGTTTATCTCTCGTACGCTTGAGCTCCCGGAAGAAGAGGGAGCCTCTTTATTAGTATTGCTGCTCTCCTCTAAACCCTCATGTTCCCCATCTGGAACAACCTCGTCGGCAGGCACTTCGAAGTGCGCCGGCTCCTAGACCTTCTGGCCGTCTGTTTGACTCTGGCCATTGTGTCTTGCACAGACACAAGAAGGGAGGAATTTGGGGATGAGCACAGCAGTTCCGACAGTCCTGAAAAGGCACCCCATGTTCTAAACTCATCCGTTCCGGGAGACCGGCTGAGTGTCCTAGGCAGTGCCGAGTGTGTGGATTTAGAGCTCATTTTATTTTTTATTTTTTAAAAAAAAACTATGTATACAGACGGAAAAAAGAATGTATACAAGTTGGAAAAGAAAAGATAAAAATTGTACAGGCGGTTACCTTGCGTTTAACTCTGGAAACACTGAAAACTGCTACAAACGGTGACTGGGTGTTGCAAGGTTAGCACACGGAAATCTTGAGAATTTGATGCAGATGGAGTCAGAGAATCCCTCTAAATAATCTCTTTCTCTCTCTAGAAAGTCAAATGAAAATGAAGTGAGAGAAAAAGGGGGGGTAAACTTCTATTTATAGAAGGTGAAAACGGGGGCATCCCATTTGAATTTTAAATTTTACTAGCCGTTGTTACTGTTCACCTATGATAGGTGGACACGTGTCACAGGCCCCACGTGACCTTCACTTGACCCCTGTGAGGGGCAAATGTTTAGGGTAAAAATTACCCTAGACAGGTGTCCCAATAAGAGAAGGCCACGTGTCAAGACCAGGCTGACCCAAGTGGTCCCCTAGCCATCTGACATGTGGCACCTTCAGATAGATTCTGAAATGGCGGCCTTCAAGGGCCCAAATCCCAAGAAATCGCCGTAATTCGGCGCAGCCCACTAAAATCTAGGTCAAGTGACCTAGGTAGGGGCACACCTACCAATGACCCTATAAATAGGGAGATATTTCCCCATTTGGGGGACACATTCAATCATGTATTACATCTACTTTCTCTCTCATCAGAGAAACACCTGAGCTTGGAATCCAAGCAGATCCCCACCTAAATTTCCGCACTCTTTATTCTCTTTCAAGTTACTAACTTGATCTTCGGAGGCGGAGCTCCACCACCCGGAGTCTCCGTGTTTTTGCAGGTACAACTCGAGTCGAACCAGTCTTTGTGACGTAACTCTCCCGAGGGACAAAAACACCCAAAATACTTTTCATGACAATTCTCAATGAATTTTTGTACCAACTCGAGTTCGGGTGGCCTTTGGGCAAGGTGGGCCGCCTTTTCTCACCATCTACCATAAAAAGCAAGGAAACCTTCGTCGTCGCCTTGCTTAAGCATTTCAAGTTCACGCAAAGTTGATTTGAACTCTACGTTACTCTCATATTGGGTGATGAAAGCCGAAACTACATCTTCCCATGTGGTTTTAAATTTAGCACCTAGCCCATAGTACCATTCTCTCGCGGATGGGTCTAGAGATAAAGGGAAAGTCAAAGCATATAGCTTAGGATCAACTCCCTTTAAAGCCATGGTGCCAGTAAAACTCATTAGATGATTTTTTGGATTATTGGTCACCTTGAAATTGGCAAGTCCGTAGCTACGAACTTTTCTGGTGAAGTGAGTCCTATAGGAGGAGCAAACTTTTCTGCGTCACAGTACTTGTTCCCCATTGTGGAACGAAGAACAAGCTTCTCTAACAACTTCTCTTTTATGGATAATTCATCCATATTTTGTTGCAAAGCCAAAGCTTCGGCATTTTTCTTTTCAGCTTTTTCAAGTTTCTTAATTCTTCTCTATTCGGCCTCTTGAGCCTTTTCCTCTCTCAAGCGAACAATCTCTTCTTAGAGTTGCTCTATGGTTGACATTGTTGTTGGACTAGAGTGAGTTGTTCAGGGAAGATGGTTTGAAAGGAGAATGTGAGCGCCCGGGAGTCTTCGTTCCCAAGCTTCGAAACCAGCCCTAAAGGAAGTACGAAAGGTTAAGGAAATCGATACGCTTGTTTAGAAGACAAAAAGAAGAAAAAAGGAAAAATAAAAAAAGAAAAGACGAAAGATGCATTAGAATGGATAACATCACCTTTAAACAATTCATTAATAATGATATTGTTTGTATGATTCAATTGTTCTTGAGGAATTAAAAAAAAAAGGCGCTCGCAAGTAACTAGGTTGCGCACATCCTTGGCTCTTGCGCTGGTCGTGGTCGCGCAATTGAAGGAGTTGCGTGTGCCACCTGCTCATGCGATTTCTTTCAAGCATTTTTTTTTGTTTATGTCTCACTTTTTTTTTAACGATTTTTTTATGATACCCTTCGAATGCGACTTGAAATTACGAAGGGATAACTTCGCAATTGGGAACCTAAACCAAAACTAAAAAGGCTATCCTAAAACACGTCGCACATAGTCGTGTAATTGCATAAGCATACTACAAGTCAAGATTCACATAATGCCTTTTTAAGGTCGAAAGCTTGGGCGCCCAAAGGTACCATATCTTAAGGAACGATGCACAAATCAATCACTCAATGTGTTGACTCGTGACATAGTCCTCCCAACATTTTGTTGGCAATATGGGTGGGACGATTGTTATTGATTTTGGGATAAAAGCCTAGTGTTGGCAACCTCTAGTCAATGAGTCAATCCCCAAGGGTTACAGTGTGCTACGATTATGAATGATGCAATGTTGCTTGTTTGGTTTTTAGTTTTGTGAAGAAGGAAGATATTATGCGTTCAAGTCTCGCTCTCTAACTAGAAATTATCCAAGTTAATTCCCGTTAGGAGTAAAGAAACTTCGAATATTCGGAGACTCCTCTCTAATCATCAATCAGATTTCCAAAACATGGAATGTAAGGAGTTAAAGCTTAGCCCCTTATCAAACATATTTAGAAACTCTTACTAATCAACTCGAAAAGGTAGAATACACATATCTACCAAGAGAGGAAAATCAATTTGCTGATGCCTTGGCAAGACTAGCCTCAATGGTTAGAATTCCTAAGGAAATTGAGCAAATGCCTCTAACAATAGAGAAAAGGCATAAGCCAGCTTAACATCCAAGTCATAGAAGATGATAAGGAAGCTCAAGAACCAGATAAAGAGGAAGCACCTTGGTATATTAACATCCTCAATTATGTCACCAAAGGTGAATATCCACCTCATGCTGACAAGAGAGCAAAGCGAGCTCTAAGGCTTTTAACTTCCCAATATATACCCATAAACGATGAGCTTCATAAAAGGGTACCTAAAGGCAGAGCTCTCCTATGTGTAGGTAAAAAGGAATCTCAAAGAGCAATGAGAATAATCCACAAAGGAGCAAGTGGAACCCATATGAATGGCAAAATGCTAGCCCAAAAAGTAATGTGCCAAGGATACTATTGGACTACCATGAATAGGGATTGCCATCAATATGTAAAGAGATGCCCTAAATTTCAAATATATGCTAACTTGAAACATGTTCCTCCATCACTCCTTTACACCTATACATCACCATGGCCATTCTCAACATGGGGAATAGATATCATTGGAAAAATCACCCCTCCCGGGACAGGAGGTCATGAATACATCTTAGTGGCAATTGATTACTTCAAAAAATGGGTTGAAGCAGCATCATATGCAAAACTCACCGCAAAACTTGTAGCACTAGAAAGAAACATAATATGTCAGTATGGATCCCACATGAAATGATAAGTGACAATGGAACTCACTTTCAAGCGGAATGTGAAGAATTGCTTCAAAAGTATGGTATTCAACATCATCATTCTTCTCCATATAGGCCTCAAGTAAATGGTGCAGTAGAAGAAACGATAAGAACTAAAAGACTATCATCGAGAAAATAATAAAAAATTACAAAGATTGCCCTGACAAACCCCATTTTTCTCTTTGGGGTTATCGCACGTCAATTCGCTCATCCACAGGAAATACGCCATTCTCCCTAGTCTATGGAATGGATGTCGTACAACCTGTAGAGCAAGAAATACCTTCTCTACGCATTGCGTTGGAAAGTAGATGAAGTCGAATGGACTTGAGCAAGGTATGAGGAGCTAATTCTACTTGATGAAAAACGACTAGAAGCTCTACATTATACTCAATGCTATCAAACTCGCATGGCTAGGCACTTTAACAAAAAGGTCAAGACAAGAAACATTAAAGTGGGAGACTTGGTGTTAAAAGCATTAAGGAAAAATGTTCTAGACCCAAGAGGCAAATTTAGGCCTAATTAGTCCGGACCATACATTGTTAAAACTATCGTATCAGGAGGTGCCGCAAAACTAACTGATATGGATGGTAATGAATTCTGAAACATGACAAACCTTGACCAACTAAAGAATTTCTACCCATGATAACTTGAGTAACATACTCAAGAGAGCTACGTTTGGCCTGATTCCTTAGGAAAGGATACGTAGGCAACCCTTTACAGGGTGCGGCCACTTTAATTTTTACAAATCTTGCATCCCCGCATCAGTGCGTCAACACAA
Source organism: Chenopodium album (assembly GCF_948465745.1). Taxonomy (NCBI): domain Eukaryota; kingdom Viridiplantae; phylum Streptophyta; class Magnoliopsida; order Caryophyllales; family Amaranthaceae; genus Chenopodium; species Chenopodium album. The sequence goes on along the minus strand of NC_137846.1, from coordinate 21,535,638 downwards.
AACAAACGGCGCGCCGAATCCAAGATCAGCGCCGCACGACAACATTTGTCGCGCCATGACAGATACAGCGCGCCGCGACAAGATCGTCGCGCTGCGACAAGTTCAAAAGTCCAGCGCTAGGATTGTTTCGTCATTCTGATCGAATTTCGGTGTATTTCTAGAATTTTCGACTTCCGTACTCGAACAATTTTCGATATTTATTCAAGTTATTTTCATTGCTTTAATAAATAATGTAAAAAAATAGGAGTCAATTTATTCTAAAAAGCTAAAAATTGCATTAATAAAAATAAAATTACATTATTAATGGAATTAAAATTGACTTAAAAATAAAATTGAATTAAAAAATAAAATTGGCTAATAAATTGATAGCAAAAGCAATGCTCTAATCTGTCTTCTCTTTTCTGGCCCTCTTCCAATTCTTCTCTACTTCTTCTTCATCATCCATCTCTTTTACTAGTAGCCATCCCTTAGAAGACCTACACAATCTTGAAGTCAATAGTTTCTCTAATAGCCATTACACCGTGCTTCTTTTCAACCCATATTTTCTTTTCTGTAGAGTAAGTCTTTCTTTTCTCCTTGCCCTTTGTAGTACTTTTCTTCTTAGGCATAACAGGGGTCTTGAATTCAACTCTTTCAACCAAGCGCTCCTTAGGAGGAATTTTCTTATCTCTTAGGCGGTCTTTCACATTGGTCTTACTTAAATTCCGGGCTTTGTTCTTGTCCTTTTGAGATCTACCAATTAACCATTGCTTCACATCCCTAGATAAAGAAGGAGGAACATTTTAGGTAACAATATCCCATAAAGGTCTAGCACACCAATAGTCATCAAACCTCTTTATGTCTTGTGATACCAGAAATTCATAAGGGCGACAAAGATCTCCGGAGGGAATGGTTTGAGCAAGTCCATATTGCCTCTTCACTCTAGAAGGGTAATAAAAGGTCAACTTGGACAACCTAGGAAGAAGGCAAAAAGGTTGGTTATTGACACCAACCATCTTCTCAATCTTCCACCAAGGAACAACCCACTTGATAGCAAAGTCACAGGTTTCAAAGATTCTACTCCACTCTCAGCGGCCCATCTTTATGGAGAAGCATTTCTTCATTCTTACAAAATAATTTGGTGTATATTTTTCAATATTGTCAAGAGGACTGATTAATTCAAGTCTCTCCATTCACTAGTAGAATAAATGGGATTGCCACCGGTTCAAACCCCCTATATGCCACCGGTTTGAACCGGTGAATATGTGGGGGGTGCCAATTCCTCCCACATTTGCCACTGGTTCAAAACCGGTGGGATATATGGGTTTTGGCACCGGTTAACCGATGCCATTAACATTTTTGGCAACCGATTAACCGGTGCCAATAATATTCCCCGCGCAATTTTTTTAGTGGTAGTCACTTTTTGGCACCGGTTAACCGGTGCCATTTTACTATATTTTTTTCCCTGTTTTCTTGCAATAATATTTAAAAAAATAAACCATGTAATTCAAGCAATAATAACCTGTTGTCAGGCCTGTAATTCCAGCAATAATATTAACAAAAATAATTAATATTATTATTATTATTATTATAATTACCAATAATAATAATATTGTTAATAATTATAATAAGATACAAATAATATTAAAAACAATAATTCATATATAGATATAAATATTCCCAAATGCAATACAATAAATAAAAAGTGTTATATATATATATACAAAGGATAGTAAGTAATTAATGAATAATAATATAGTTAAAAAAGTTACAAAACATAAATTCACAATAAAAGTGACATTTACATGTTAAAGGTGATAAAACACGCCAACATGTCTCGAAGTTCATTAAGTTCCTTGATTGTCAATGGACCATCCTTTTGTACCGTGCAAAACTTGAAATACAGAAAAATTATGTTAGAATTAACTAAATAGGCTAAACAATATGTATTTTATCAAAAATGGCCTATATGACTTCTACTTTGCTCATTTTATACATTTCTTATCAAATGAACTATTTCTTTCTTATAACATGTCAATGTTGGCTATTATTAGGTGTCTAAGGCTTGAAATCACATTAATAGAGCATTTTATTAAGTTTTAAGACGCATTTTACTCAAAATGGCCCAAATACGGCCTATATGACTTCTACATTGCACATTTCCTACATTTTTTATCAAATGAACTATTTCTTTCTCATAACATGTCAATATTACCTAGTATTAGGTGTCTAAGGCTTAAAATTGAATCAAAAGAGCATTTTACCAAAAAGTGCCCTAATATAGCCTACATGCATGACTTCTATTTAGCCCATTTTCTACATTTCTTATCAAATGATCTATTTATTTCTCATAACATGTCAATATTATCTAGTTTTAGGTGTATAAGGTTAGAAATCACATCAAAAGAGCAAATTAACAAAAAATGGCCCAAATATGGCCTATATAACTTCTATTTAGCCCATTTTTTACCTTTCTTATCAAATGAACTATTTCTTTCTCATAAAATGTCAATGTTACCTAGTTTTATGTGTCTAAGGCTTGAAATCACATCAATAGAGCATTTTATTAAGTTTTAAGATGCATTGTACTCAAAATGGCCCAAATACGGCCTATATGACTTCTACTTTGCCCATTTCCTACTTTTCTTATCAAATGAACTATTTCTTTCTCGTAACATGTCAATGTTACCTAGTTTTAGGTGTCTAAGGCTTAAAATTGAATCAAAAGAGCAATTTACCAAAAATTGCCCTAATATGGCCTATATGCATGACTTCTATTTAGCCCATTTTCTAAATTTCTTATCAAATGATCTATTTCTTTCTCATAACATGTGAATATTATCTATTTTTAGGTGTATAAGGTTAGAAATCACATCAAAAGAGCATATTAACAAAAAATGGCCCAAATATGGCCTATATGACTTCATTTTAGCTCATTTTCTACCTTTCTTATAAAATGAACTATTTCTTTCTCATAACATGTCAATGTTACCTAGTTTTAGGTTTATAAGGCTTAAAATTGAATGAAAAGAACATTTTATTAAGGTTTAAGACGCATTTTACTCAAAATGGCCCAAACAAGGCCTATATGAATTCTACTTTGCCATTTCCTACATTTCTTATCAAATGAACTATTTCTTTTTCATAACATGTCAATATTATCTAGTTTTAGGTGTATAAGGTTTGAAACACATCAAAAGAGTATATTAACAAAAAAATGGCCCAAATATGGCCTATATGACTTCTATTTAGCCCATTTTCTACCTTTCTTATCAAATGAACTATTTATTTCTCGTAACATGTTAATGTTATCTACTTTTAGATGTCTAAGGCTTGAAATCATATCAAAAGAGAATTTCATAAAGTTTTAGGACTTAGCTCATCAAGCTATTGACTGTCCGTACAATGAGTCACTATGTCAAGCATGAATCTCATCACATACAAAGCACAATCAAGTCAATTTTCTTGTTGTGCGCACTAGCATATGACGAACAAATCACATCAGTGAAACATGCAAAGAAAATTAGCAAATATTTACTAACATAGATCTTTAAGATAATCACAATATCGTGTAAATTACCATCGGTGACTTCCATGTTGGACCTTGAGGAGCACGACAATGTAGCTTCTTCATAACACTGTAGTAAAGTACATTCAAATTTGATTAGTCGTCTGACTACTAAATCAGTTATCAATAATCATCACTAGATAGCTATATATATTTACTTTTGCAATATAGACTTCACGAGCCACTTCTCCGATGATCGAGCTGAATCAAGGTGATATATTGTGTTATTGGAATTACAAATCACCATGAGACTCCAATGCTCCCTACATAAGTTCACAATAGACAAACAAATTAATATTTAGGATTCAACATATAATGAGGCCAGACGAATGAATTTGATATGGTTAGACATACTCTCTATAACATGGGGCGAATATGAACTTGTCTCCCGCACGAACTGATTCCCTGATACTCTGTTCAACATAATACAACACGTCACGGGGGTTGCCTATGATTCTAGGAGTGGATAACTTCTCGGGGCATAACCACCCAACTTTACAAGGAGAATCAGTTTCAGTTAAGTGCTCTTGTAATGCTCTGCGTTCATGAACATTGAATAATTAATCAAATGAAGGATAATCACCAAAAATTTGAATAACTTGAAAAAAGTGTAGATTATGTGGGCATTGAAGTACCTCATGAATGTTTGAATGAGGGAAATGTTAAGCTTTGCACCACATAGAAATTCCTTCACATCTTTTTTGTTAATCCATGCAACTGAATCCTCATCATAATGGAATATTGCCTTAGGAAGTGCAACTTCAATGGGATCGACCAAATGACAACCACGATTGTGAAGAAAGGTCAACTCAACAAAGAGCGATTGAAGAATAATGTCTTAAACAAGTGGAGTAGGTTGCATGGGTGAACCTCTCAAAGAGTGCAACTTCGACACTTGTTCACTCTTGGACCGTTGTTCACTCAGCTTCTTGTTAGGTTGATCAATGCTTTTAGGCTTCTCAACCCTCCTTCTCTTTGAAGTTTGGCTTCTATGTGAAATCTGAAACTTCAACGACCGAGTGAGTTAAAAAAAAAATAATGGCTCAAAATAATCCCAAAAAAAAGTGCAGCTTCCGTCGAGCCCGAAACAGCCGACGGAGCCGCCGCTGAGGCCGGAACAGCCCAGGCAGCCGCCGTCGAGGCCGCTCCTGCCTAGGCAGCCCCCGCCGAGGCTGCAGCAGTTCTGGCAGCCTGCTGCCGAGGCTGCAGCAGCCCAGGTAGCCGCTGCCGAGGCTGCTGCTGCCCAGGCAGCGGCAGCCGAGGCCGCAGCAGCCCAGGGAGCGGGCAGCCGAGGCCGCAGCAGCCCAGGGAGCGGGCAGCCGAGGCAGCCGCAACCTCGGCATCGGAGTGCCTAACGGTTATTTAACGCTAAAAAAATGAAAATAAATAAATTACCTCATTCATCAACCTCACCCACGCACGTGGCTAATCCACAAAGCTACCTTGAGCTTACCAAAGCTTTGTTATCTTAACCTTCTCTATCGGTACCGGTAGTGGGATGTCTTCGAACCCTGCAATCACCGAAGCCATCCCAACCGAGTAATGATGTGGCCCCGCCGTATCACCGGTCGTCGCTTGTGCACTACCATACGCCACGAAATTCAATTCTCCCCTATTTGCAAGCCTCGGGGCTAGAAGTGCACATCGGGTGTCTTCCTACACTTGTAAAAAAAGAAGTTATCAAAATAGGTCCTTTCCTACACCATTGATAATATAACGAAATTCATTACGCTAGAACCAAACAAATCACCTGTAAATCTGGATATTCATGCAGTGTTGGATTATCAAGGTCCCTCGAGTCCGCATGTGTAGGAGTAGCAACCTGCAATAGTTCATCAATCATGCCACCTCAGATCTCACGTAACTCAATATTTTAAAAATTTTAATACAATTGAAACTACCTCAGGTAGCACATCTTCTCTATGTATCTCATCTCCTCCATGTCTATCACCTTCTCCTTGTCCTTGTGGGTGACTATATGAGTCAACCCGTGTAGTCGCGGGGAACAGCAAACTCGGTAAGTTCATCTGCTTCGCCTAAGCATTGAATTCACCTACTAACTCGTTGCGTACTTGTTCCTTAATTGATGCCACCTTGTCATCCAACTCATCCGGTGAGTTAACACTTGCTCGAGATCGACCCGATTTCGTGTATTATGGACCCATCACCTTTTTCCATCCTAGCAATAACCCTCCCGAACCTACTACTCGTCCTGGATGGTACGGCTTTCCCATAGCCAAGGTGAAAGGGTCATTCTCCATACTAAGGACCAATTTGCCCTCTAATAGTTCTGTAGTGTGCTCAAGATGTAGCAAAAGGAAAAGGATGTCAATAATACAGTTAATGGTATGTATAGTGATTTTGATGCAAAAGCTTCTTAAAATTCAACAGTTCATAGGTAACTTACAAATTTATCTGCCACTTTTTTGGTTTTCGGACCCTTGATGACCCATTTTTCGGTTTCCTTATCAAACGTATGGAGAGAACAAAAGAAATCACCAGCGCGACTAACCAAAGTAGTGATCGTGGAACTAGAGGGTTCTTTCGATGGCACTAGAAGCGATTTGGGGTATAAACCCTTTTCGATCCACTCAGGTCTCTTTTCACCAAATGTTTTAGCCCCCATACAATGGGTGTACTCCTTCTGCAATGCATTTTTTGTATTTTGCTCTTGAAGTTCCTACATAAAAACAAATGTTAGTATCAGTACTATAAAAAGAGTCAAGCTATTATTCAATTGGCATCAGATTTACCCAAACTTACGATTGCTTTCTTTTGACTTCTTTGAATAACGAATTTTTCCCAGTCATCTTTTAACACGCTCGGCCATTTTTACCACGGGAGAAGGTCGTCCTCAACAGCTTTCTTCTTCTTTGATTTCTTCTTCTTATAGATCCATCCATTAGTTAAGGTGGTCTCAAAGCCTCTGAATCTTCCCGCTAATAAAGATTCAAACACCCTTCTCTTCTCGGCATCATTAGGAATAGAAAACAGCTTCTGCAAGCATAAATACAAATCGATTATTAGTTTCTATTTACAAACAACTATAAGGTGAAGGTTTCTTTAATTGTCAAAATGTGCCAACAAAACACTTACCCTTGTATCATCCCAAAATGTTTGAATCAAACCCGGAGGTACTTGCCGCATTGTAAGTGTAATGGGGATTTTGCACGCACACATGCCAACATGATTAGCATATTGTCGACGCCATTTGAACGCGGGTTGGCCGTTGTTGTAATACTCCAAGACCATCGGACCCCTACCCTTTCTCTTAGTTGGTGCCTTTACCCCCCCTCTTCCACCACCTGCGTTGTTTTGATCCTGTCCTTGGCCATGAGTTTCAGGAGTCTGGTTCTCACCAACAATCTCACATACTGTATTTTCAATAGGCGGCGCACGTTCAGCTGAAATTTCAAATTCTTCAAGCCTATGCTCAAACTCATCTTGAGCCTGATCCTCTGGCTCACCCAAATCAACCTCTTTGTTCACATCATAAGGCTCATCCTCGTCCTAGTCCTCGTCCTCATCCTCATAGTCATCATCTTCAATGTCCTCTACACAATGAAGGTCATGATCGTCCTCCATGAGATATAAGCACCTGTTAAAACAAACATAAAATGATATTAGTTTATAGTAAAGTATTAGTGCAAATGAATACTCTTATGAGATTTCAAACATCAAAAAAGTTAAATATAATGCATACGAGTTGTTAGAATGATTAAATGTTAGTTTATACACAAAACAAAGGACCTGGGTTAAGTAGAAGCTCATTTAAGCCATTTTCACCTACTTATGGTCCTATAACCTTGTATTTGCATGATAATGAGTACACTTAGGCAATTTCAAACCACAAACATGTTAAATATAATGAATATGAGTTGTTAGAATGATTAAATGGTGTAGTTTATATACAAAACAAAGGATTTGGGTCAAATACAAGCTCATTTATGTCATTTTCGCCTACTTATGCTCCTATATACATGATAACTAAACTATATTTGCAATGAAACCATCACTTACATTTAATCATACACCTCAATTTGAAATTCCTTCGTTGTGGTCTGATCGCATATAACCTGCTTCGTCGTCTGTGTCATTTGGTACAACAAGTCTAGGAACAGTGAAAGGTGCGGAATCATCAAACGCATCATATTATTCCTCATCCTCAACATCTCCAATGCCTAGGATTCTTCTTTTGCTAGCTAGCACAATAGACCATTTTGAATCGACTGGGTCAGTTACGTAGAACACTTGCTTAGCTTGAGATGCAAGGATAAATGGTTCCGCACTATCATTCAAGTGGCTAAGATCTACAAGAGTAAAGTCATCATATTTGATGTTACGCCTGATATTATCAACCCACTTACACTTGAAAAGAGCAACCGTGAAGTTACAATAATCAAGCTCCCATATTTCTTGAATTTGACCATAGTATGGCAACTTTGCATCGACAGGTGATTTATCCTTAGCACTTACAAACTCCCTTGACGATTCCACAAGCGTTACACCACTGTTTTGGGTGAAGGAAGATTTCAAATCCCGACCCTCGGTCCAAAAAGTGTACCCATTGATGTCATATCCCTCAAATGAACGAACATCATCCCGAGGGTCGTACGCAAGCCACCGTACTGTATCGGTCAAATTAGTATCATCCAATCGACCCATTACTGATCACGAAACCAATTGACAAACCTCTTATTATGCAACTGCATAAGTGCCCTTTCACCTTTTGATGGAAATTCGTCACGCAAACTAGCCATGTGCTCGTCTAAATATGGGTGCACATCTGCAACATGGTGCAACACATAAAGGTGTGCTTGTAAGAACTGATCTGGGTCAGGTGACATTCGTTTCGACCCAATTGTGCCATAACCATCAAGTCTCCCTTCATGTCGAGAAGTAGGAAGACCTATAGGTTGAGCAACGGCTATATAGTCGGCCACAAAGTTACCTATCTCCTCACCCACGGTCCCTTGCATCATACTTCCTTCCGGGTGAGCCTGGTTCCGTACTTTATTTTGCAATGTACCCGTGTGTCTTTCAAAAGGATAGCACCATCTCATGAACACTGGACCGCACAACTTAATCTCACGCACCAAATGAAGAATCAGATGAACCATTATGTCAAAAAATGAGGGTGGGAAATACATCTCAAATTTGCACAAAGTCATAACCACATCCGCTTGCAAAGCATTTAGTGTACAAGGATCAAGCACTTTGCTGCATATTTTATTGAAAAACGAACAAAGGCTTGTAATCGCTTCCCTCACGTGCTTCGGTAAAACACAATGGATTGCAATCGGTAGGAAAATACTTGCATCATAATGTGGCAATTATGGGATTTCATACTTGTCAACATCAATTCTCCATTCAAGGATACAAATATTTCCATGTTAGATGAGTACCCTGATGGAACCTTAATGCCGTACAGACATGCACAAAACATATGTTTCTCTACCTTTGACAATGTATAGCAAGCCAGAGATAAATAAGTCTTTTCATCCTTCCCTTTACCCTCAACTTTCTTCTTTAACGCATCTGTGGCCTTTCCCTTTCCCTTGCTCTTCTCCTTCCCTTTTTTCGAAAGATTTTCATCTTCTTTTCCCGGTTCCATTCCCTTTCTAACCTTTCCCTTTCTAACCTTTTCTTGACCCCACAATTCTGGACGAATCCCCATCTCTTGCAAATCTAACCGTGCACCCTTTCCGTCCTTGGTTTTGCCTTGAATATTCATAAGCGTTCCCAAAAGAGCATCACACACATTCTTCTCTATACGCATCACATCAAGACAGTGCCTAACATCATGTTCTTTCCAGTACGGAAGCTTCCAAAAGATTGATTCTTTCTTAAACAGCGCAACTGAGACCACATTTTTTTTTATTTTCCAAACACCGTTCGTATACCCTTAACCCGAGCATAAATATCAGCACCTGTCAATGGTCTAGGCGCAGTATCCTCTTCCACTGTCCTATTAAAAGCCTTTTTCTTCCTACGGTACGGGTGATCACGCCTAAGGAACCTTCGAGTCCGCAAGTAGACATCTTTGCGAGAATTTTTAAGGTATATGCTTGATGTGTCATCAATACATATGGGGCATGCTTTTTTTCCTTTGACCTTGTACCCACACAAGTTGCCATATGCAGGGAAGTCATTCATGGTCCACATAAGGGCTGCACGCAATGTGAACATCTCATTCTTATGAGCATCGAAAACGGAAACCCCTTCGTCCCACATCTTTCTCAAGTCGTCAATAAGTGGCGCAAGGTAAACATCTATGTCGTTTCCAGGTTGCCTAGGCCCCGTTATTATCAATGAAAGCATTACATACTTACGTTTCATGCACAGCTAAGGAGGCAAATTATAGATCACTAAAAGTACCGGCCATGTGCTGTGTTGGGTACTAAGAGTGCTAAATGGATTCATCCCATCCGTGCACAATCCAAGCCTTAAATTTCTGACTTCATCACCAAATTTCTCAAACTTCAAATCACTGTTCTTCCACTGCGGGGAGTCAGCTGGATGCTTCAGCATTCTGTTTTTCTTTCCTCCGTCTACATGCCACCTCAAGTTTTTAGCGTCTTTTGGTATTGAGAATAGACTCTTAAACCTCAGAATAATGGGAAGATACCAAATAACAAGGTTTCTAATATCTAATTTATTCAAAATTACCCATCAAAACAACTTAAAATTAACCATTAAAACATACCAAATTTCAACTAATTAAGTACCAAGGTTAATATTCTCTAATTTATTCAAAATTACCCATCAAAACAAATTAAATTAACCATTAAAACATAATAAAATCCAACTAATTGAGTAACAAGGTTACTAATCTCTAATATTCTCACAATTTCCCAATAAAACAACCTAAAATTGAGAAAAATTAGAGTAAAATTATATTCAAACCTAAATTTTAATTTGCCTAACAATTATTCAACATGCAAAAGAAATTAATATAAGTACATAATTGGAAAATAATTGTGAAAAGAGCAAAAAAAATTATAAGTAAAACCTTGTGGTTGAAGAGCTTAAAGGGAAGGAGAGATGGAGGGCAACAACCGTGCTTGGTGGTGGAGGAGCCTCAGGGCAGTGGGGCGGCGAACCTCAGGGCTGTGGCGCGGCAAACCTCGGGGCGGTGGCGCGGCGGTGAACCTTGAAAGAGCCTCGAATGAAAAGGGAAACGAAGAGAGGTGGAAGGGGTTGAGGGGAGAAAGAGAAGGACAGGGGAGAAAGAGAAGGTGCGCGGCTGTGGTGGAGGGTTTTCGAACCTTCGACGTTGAAGGTGGCGGCCATGGTGGAGGGAAAAGGGGAGAAGGATAGTGAGGGTTTTTGCTGGGTTTTTCGAATGCAACAGTGAAGCTAAGAACGAAAATGAAAAAGGAAAGAGAAGGAAGAAAGGAGGGGGAAGGAAGGAGAGAATGTGGGTTTTTTTTTTAAAAAAAAAAGGCACCGGTTCACATTGGAATCGATTCAAATCGGTGGGCTATATGTTTTTGCCACCGGTTTGAACTGAACCGGTGCCAGTATTACTGGTTCATTAGCCCGCCTATTTTTTAGCCTATTTTTGCCACCGGTTTGGACTAAACCATTGGCAATTAAGGGGTGCCTTTTTGCTTTTTTCTACTTGTGATTAGCCATAGCCACAAAAATTCAATGCAAATATTAGTATTACTATACAAAATTATATTTTTGATTTCTGTAATTAAAAGTATTAATTTTCTACCTGTAGTAAAATTAGAGAACCTCGAAAAGGTGCTTCTTGATCTCTTTTTAGCTCATCTAAGCTAAGAATTGTTTCTCCAACAATTAATGGCATTGGATTTCTCTCGTATTCAATTTTCTCCATGACAGACACTAATATTTCTTGACCCTCACGAATATTACCACTAGTGAGGAGATATTGGCTAAACAAGCAAAAGAGAAAAGCTCTTCTCTTATAAACATGAAAATACTCCAAGAGTGGTCTATCAAAATAAAAGCGTGCAAATTCTTTCAAATTAACCACATTCCCATGCACTATATCTTTTAAGTCCCTATCCCTAAGGTTAAGGAAACGCCCAAAATCTTTATAATAATATTCATTAACTTTAGGAATTACCGCCAGATTTAAAGACGGGAAGCAAAGGATGGCACCAAATTCTTCCGGTAAAGGGAAAATTTCATCATGACCTAATCTTAAGCAATGGGTGTCGGGGTCCCAATACTCTAAGGCGGTATGAATAAAGTCTATGTCAAGATCTACCCCTTTAATGCCAAGTAAACCCCCCAAGTGAAAAAAGTCAAGCTCTTTTCACTCTTTAGCAGTTAAAGACCAGCACCACTCACGAGTAAAATCGCTAAAACTCTTAGACATGATGAAAAATTAAAGAGGAGATTGTTTTTTTAGTTCGAATTGTACGAAAATTGATGGTTTTGGGGGTTATTTATTAACAGAGCTAACGCAAATCGAATCCCCAAAGGATTCTTAAAAATAAGTGTGCCGCGACAAACTTGTCGCGCCGCAACAGGGGTCAGCGCGCCGCGACAAATTTGTTTTTTCCGCGTCAGCATTACGCGTTTCGCTGACCATGTGTTATCCAACTTTGACTCGAATTTATACTTTGACTATACGGTTTTGATTATTTTCAAAGGCTCATCCAAACATTATTTTTTGCAAATCCTATCCACACACTTATCCCATATTTGATTATTTTGGGTTTAATTAAATTTAAGCTCATTTTTAATCAGATTCGACTTTATTTTTCATTTTTTTTTCCTTTTTGGGGGAGAAAGTCTGATACCCTCCATTAATAATAAAAATGATAGAAATTTTTAGGAACTTGTAAACAGTTCACAGGGTGAAGGTTACACCCCTTCACGATCCATGAGATCGCTAACTCCATAATGGTCCTGAACCATGATTGGATATTCGGGGATGAATATACAAATCCAACCTAAAAGAGATTGAACCTGCCTTAAAATAGGCCTCTATTTTATTCTTCTCATATTTATGTGCGCTTTCCGATCAACATATAATCAATATATTAATCCTAAACCTGTTTAATAAATGTTGGTTGAATATTAATGCACAAAAAAATCTATTATTGGCGATCACTTAAATTATATTAAAATCATATTAGCCTAAATAAAATTATTAATTATCATATTAAGTGTAGACACCTAAATGTGTCTCCCCAAAACCAAACCCAGTGATGAATACCTTTCGCGTCATTTCATTATCGAACGAGGTGAAGGTGTGGAAAGTCTAATGATGAGGATGTTTTTATTAAAATATTTCTCTTTCTGTTTTTGAAAATATTTCTTTTCTTACTCCTATTTTATGAAAAATAGCCATTCCAATTTGGTTTTGTCCATAATAAAGGTCCAATAATAGTGTAGTTGGATTGGGCTCGAAAAGAGCTTTCCAATGGTATATTATAGGCCCATTTCCTATGACTTATAAGGAAGTTATGGATTAAATTAGATTAGGCCCAATGATTTTCAAAGGTGGCCCGATGATCAAGAGGAGGGCCTATTAACTATTATTAAAAAAAGAGGATGTTTTAATTTAGAATAAAAATATATTAAATCTAATTTCGAAAACTGCTCGGACGCTTAATTACCTTGCAACCGGTGTTGGAGGTAATTACGCGTGGAAAAGCGCGTTGACTTTTGGACCAGCGCGAGACGACGGTGTCGTTGCCAGGCGCTGACCTTCGTCGCCCGGCGTTGGCCTTCGTCGCCTGGCGACGAAGATCGTCTTTTGGCGCTGGCTCTTGTCGTTTGCGACAGGAGGATTTTTATTTCGAATATGTTTTCCTTTGATCCCGTGCTATTTTTCTATAAATAGGGGTCGAATCTCCCTGTTTTAAAATCATCTACAATAATCATCTTTTTTCTCTCTCTCTCTAAAGCTAGAAGCTTATTCTTTATTTTCTTTTTCTAAACCTTCCCTCTCTCAAAATTCCTCATACATTAGTTCTGGACACACCTAGCCAAGTTCGAAATTGCCTTCACCCTAGACGTGAAAGGTTATAATTTCTGAGGGTTTGGTCCCTAATCTCTATTTCAATTATTTGATTTAATTGTTTGATTTTATTATTTTCCTTGAAGTTACTAACGCGTGTATTTTGTTATTAGAAAGAGGTACGAGGCATCCAAGTAAGTAATTTAATTGCTTTGTTGATCTTTTGATATAGAAATCATGCTTAGATTATTTTGTTGATTCCTAGTATCATGTTTAGGGTTAATTAAAATTTCTAATATCATGTATGTTTATAGGTTGCTTCCTATTCTTTCTAATATCATGTTAGTATCATGTTAGGAATAAAGCTTTGATCTTTGATGTTTAGAGACATGCTAGGATTTGTTATTAATCTTGTCAGTATCATGCCTAGGATCTTGCTAATATTATTATGCTTTGAGATGGAGAATATTATGTTGATGATTGTGATTGTTTATTGTTGCTTGATATTATAGTTTTATTGTTATTGCTTGATCACGCCCTCTCTTGCATGTTTAAAGGGAATTTGTACTTGTAACCACGCTTAATAAAATAATTAATAATCTTGTTTAGGGCTAATATGATTATAATTCAAGTGATCGCCAATAATAGATTTGTTTGTGCATTAATATTCAACCAACATAGATAAATAGGTTTAGGGTAAACCTATTAATTGTATGTTAGTCAGAAAGCGCACATGAATACGAGAAGAATAAAGTAGAGGCCTTTTTAGGGCAGGTTCAATCTCTATTAGGTTGGATTTGTACCTTCATCCCCGAACTTCCAGTCATGGTTCCAAACCTATTGGATTTAACGATCTCCTGGACGTTAAGGGGTGTAACCTTCACCCTGTGAACGGTTTACAAGTTTCTAAAACTTGTTGGCGACTCTTTTGCTCTAGCTTCCTTCCCTTTGGACGCCACCATGCTTTAGTGTATGATCACAACGGGGCTCAAGTGTGGGATGCTTGAAATATTCCCTACATTAAGCGTGATTACAAATACAAATTCTCTTTGAATCTGCAAGAGAGGGCGTGATCAAGCAACATATTGATACAAAAAATCATCATCATCATAATAATCCTCAATCTCATCAAAGCATAACAATATTATTAGCAAGATCCAAGGCATGATACTAATAAGATTAATAACAAATTCTAGCATGTCACTAAACAATAAAGATCAAAGCTTTAACCCTAACATGATACTAACGTGATAGAAGAAATAGGAAACAACCTAAGCATGATAATAGAAAGCAATAAAAGCATCCTAAGATGATACTAGGAATTAAAATAATCTGAGTATGCTTTCTATAACAATAAAATTACTCACTTTGTTGACTCGTATCTCTTTCTATCAAAACAATACACACGTTAGTAACTTCAATAAAAAATATTAAATAATAAATCTAATCAAAGAATTGAAATAAGATTTGGGGCCAAACCCTTAGAAATTATCAACCTTTCACGTCTAGGGCGAAGGCAACTTCGAGCTTGGCTATGTGTGTCTAAGTCTCGTGATGAACGAATATTGTATTTGAAAAAGGCAAGGCTTAGAATGTGGGAGAAAGAATAAGCTTCTAGCTTGAAGAGAGATGAGAATAGAATTAGATGATTGTTGACGAGTGAAAAAAGGGTGGAAGGATAGAAAAAAATCCGAATTCGAATCAAAATAAAACTCGATGGACAGCAGTTTTTGCGGTTTTTGTTTTTATTATAACTTTTGATCCAGAGGTCGGAATAAGATAAATAATATGTTTTTGGAAAGATCTTGAATTCTATTTTCCAACCCATTTTGAATCAGATTAAAATATTTTGTAGAATAAAAGATATGGCCGAAATAGTGGAACGGTGTCAGTTTTGGCTGGAGTTTTTTTGTATTTCTTTCATATCTTTTTCGTTATAACTCAAATTAATATTATAATATATAATTTGAAAGATAATTTCAAGATCTATCCAACCATATAAGATTTGGATAAATATTACGAGGCACGAAAAAAATATCTAACTGTCTTTGAACGACTTTCATTTCGAATTGAATTAGGACTTAAAAAAGGAAAATTTTTATTCAATTTCAAATTCTTTAATCTTATCTTTTCAAATAGGATAATTAAGCTCTTTTAGAAACTTATAGAAGCTTCTAATTAATCTTAATTAGTTTAGGAATGGGATTAAACCTTTGGACCCTCCACATGATAATTGGGGCGTAGGTAAAATCTGGTTGGGGCCCAATTTAGTATTTTGGCCATAACTTCCTCATTATTCATCGAAATTGGGCTTATAATATATCGTTGGAAAGCTCTTTTCGAGTCCCATCCAAATACGCTATTATTAGGCCTATATCATGGACCAAAATAAATGGGATTGGACGTTTTCCATAAACAGGGTACGAAAAGAAATAATTTGAAAACAAAAAGAAGTATTTTTTATTGAAAACAAGTGCATTACGAGACTTTTTCACAATTCACCTTGTTCGATAATCAATAACGTGAAAGATATTCATCATTGGGTTTGGTTTTTGGGGAGACACAATCAGGTGTCTACCCGCCGCGACAGGCATATAGCGCCCCGACAAAATTTTGGGGCCAGTGCTGCAACGCGTTATCCGGAGCACGTTAATTCGACTTTGACTCAGATTTGTACTACGATTTTTCGGGGGAATTTTAAATTTTAAAAATTTTACCCAACTATATTTTGTAAATACAAATCCTCACACATTTATGATTAAAAAAAAAATTATTTTAAGTTTAATTTATTTCGGGTAACTCCATTTTATTTTTTCATTTTTTCTTTTTGGGGGAGAAAGTCGAATACCCTCCAATGATAATAAAAATGACGGAAATTTTGTCGCAAATTTGTCACAAATTTCACATACTAACATGCACATGATAAAATGTAAAAATAAAATGCAAAGAATTAAATGTACATAGTAAGTCTAGTGTATATATACATCATGCCTAACAGAGTCACAAATCTAAGCAAAGTCCTACATAGTCAAATATACACAAACAAATAAATCTATACAGGTACAATGGCTACGGTGCAGGAGGACAGATGCCAAATGTATCGTAGAACTGTAAGGTCCGTGGGGTCACTCCCTGGCCATCATCTGCGCCCCCGGGCATCGGAATGGAGAGTGTGGGGCCAGCCCATCCCGTCTAATCCTGCTGCGGCTCCTCCTGCTGTGACTGTTGGGACGATGAACCCGCCTCGTACGTCCCGCCAGCCATGAAAGGAACTAACATCAGATCACCCTGACCAGGTGGCATCGCCGACACTTCCTCAAAAGAAGAACCAGAATCATCTAATACCACAGTATGAGCCGACCCCTCTTGTCCCTCCCGGTTCTCAGCCGAGGTACGGCGGCGTCTCGACTCAGATCTTTCTCTCCAACCCTCTGGCGTCGAACAAGCACGCGTCAGAGGAGTAGGCTAAAAGAGGCAATAGACCAAGTCATATACAAAGTAACAAGTAGACAAAAATAATACAAGTCATGAGATATACTGGTGCCACATCACCATCATGACGGCATGATGCTCAGTGACGCAACCTCACCGCCTGGTAATGAAAGGCGTCCATAGCTGCTGCCATCCTCGTCATCACCTCACGTAAGAATTGCAAAAGTAAAAAAGTCAGAAATAATCAAGATACACATGCGAATAAAAAAAAACAAGAGATAGCTCACCCAGGTCTGACGTTGAGGGATCGACCTCTCCACCAAACGCCACTCCTCAGGAGCCAGGGTACCATCTCCTCGATCGGCCCATACGTCCCCTGATAGGTGATGGACATAGCCAGAGGCACAAACTTTGCAATCACTGCTACAGCCTGCAAAAATAAACTTCGACAATTAAAAATCATTGGGGGCTACCAAAAAGGACAAATTAAAGGATATAAAGATGCACCTCCTCCTCCTCTAATATGCAAGGTGGCGAAGCCAACCAAGACAAAAGCCGCTCGGCATACGATCGGCTTGGATAGCTAAATCTCCGCCAATCCACACCTACTGGCGCTGAATCCATGTGAGTCTAAAGGCTTGTATGGTCCATCATATGCGCTGGAGGACGGGATGGAACGATAAAGACCTCGGAGGAGTGCTGGACCATAACTCTCTCGCCCAAGTACACTACACTATCATATGTGCCCTAGAAATAATGTCTCTAGGCTGTGTACTGGTAAGCCAGCGTAGAACCTTCCAACCCCACCCATAGACGCTAGAGGACCTCAGGGGCCTGTAAAAAGGGAATCTATAAGTCTAAATCTTACAAAGAAGATCAAGAGAGATAATAACAAACGATCTGTATCGCAAGAAACGCTTCTCTCACGTGCACAGTAGCAACTATGCTAGGATAGCGGCCTCCGCAACTGGTAGCAATGGGGAGCCCTCTAGGAAAAGACCTGGAAGGTGCCAAAGTCGAGAAGTACTCGTAGAACCAAATCTGGGATTACAGAGAAAGCCTAAAGATTAGTGAAAGCCGACGAGCACAAGACACTAAGAAAATTAAAGATAGAGTATGCCTCTACGATCCTCCAGAAGCTAGAAAGTGTGACCTCCTCCTCAAGGCTCCGCTGACGACAGACGAGTCGTAGCCTAAGTAAGAAGTCAGCATAGGCCAAGCTGGCCCAATCGAAGGTCCCAACAAACTAAAGGTCGCGGAGAGCAGGGAGGTAGTAAAGCAGCGCTCGACTACCCTTATCAAGAGAGAATGCCCCTGACACTAGGATTAGAATAAAGATGCCCACCCGCTGCTCTGGATTGGTCCCATCATCTCGAAAAGCCTCCACCAGCAAGGACCAGCGGATGGATCGGCGACTGGTTTGTACGAACCCAGTCTCAGCACGAGCCCGAACAACGATAGGGCCTAGCAGCTCGTAAACCTCCGGGGAGAAAAAAGTAAGGTCCCTATCGAAAGGAACTGCAGACGACCGGAACTCCAAACACGTAATAATGGAGAAGTCGAGAGGAGTGGCAGTCATCTCAGTCCAAGGAAGATGGAACGTGTTAGTGGTGTCCCAGAAAAACTTCACTAACGCCCGAACCAAGTACTGACTCGACTATATAGGCTGAAGAGCCACCGCAGCCCCAAAAAGAGGAGTCAAGCCATATGACTCCCAAAGCGCAGATAACTCCGCGTTGTCGCAAAACTAGAGCTCGTATATCTATTGCCTGAGCCGTGGCAACGAATTCGATCGTCGGCGATGCCTCGATGAACGCGCTCCGAGATATGATGGACGGGCGAGAAGTAAAAAGTATGCATGTCCCACTCAGGAAACTCGCCAAGACTAGTGAAAATCCCCTCGCCTTAGTCGACGGACTCGTCTACTCGGTGAGCTCCACGAGCACGTGAGCCGGAACCTCGACGTCGAGCCATACTAGTTATGTTGAACACATAAGAGTAGTAAATTAAAGGTTCTATAGTATCTAAAGTTTGCCTAGCCGCATGATACTATTTTTGTCAAAAAGCAAAGTACGTAGTACTAAAACAGCGTATGATTGTAATTCAAGTAGTAACCAGGTTTTTGAGCAATCAAACAATTTCTTACAATACTATGACAACTATTGTGACAAATTGAGCACAAAAATCAAGCAAAAATGTGAAGAAGAAGTCACATTATGCTCAAAACTTAAGGTGTTCAATAATGACAAAACGCTCATTTCTTCACCTATTCGAGCCAAACAAGTTTCAAAACACTCCCAAGACAATATACAAACATAAATAAGCAATTTCATGGAAAAAAATTCAACAAACAAAGCAAATTAAGCAAAATCATTTTCGGATTTTTTGAAAATCCGTGAAGAAACATGCATGAAATTCTTCGAAAACAAGGAGAGTTGGAACAAAACTTACATAGATCGGCAAACTAGAGATGAAGAGCTTTGATTTGAAACAAAATAGAGCAAATTTGGTTGAGAAACGAAGGAGAACAAGCAATCAGAAGTTTCGAGCGAACGACAAAGCAAAAATGAGGCAAACGGCGAAATGAGGAAGAAAAAATTTAAATCCGGAAAAACACGACCTTATCGCGATGCGATAAAATTATCGTGCTATGATAGCGCTGTCGCGACGCGATACGCCTAACGCGTCGTGATAGCACGTGGTAACACGCATTAGTTTTCCTTTCTTCAACGATGGAATTCCTAGGCCCCGTAGGGAGCTTATGTGGACATGAATTAGCATTTTGGGTTCCTTGGTACGCCATTTAGCCCCTGAAAAGCAATTGACATGATTAGTAGTCGGCTCAATTACAATCACGATTAGTGATCAGCTTGACGACGATCATCTCACTTGATTTAAGCGCCTAAACATTGGCTCATTACAAAGTACAAGGCACCGAGGTATTGGTTCACAAGCAAGCACAAGCGCCAAGGTACCGGCTCATTACAAAATGCGTCGAGGTACTGGCGAAGCAAATTACACTGAAGCATTGGCACAGCACCGCATTCAACAAAACGAAGCAACAAAAAACACAAGATCACAAGGCAACAAGTTATTCGACGACTTTCACTAGGGTTTGAAAATTGTCAATCAAATGGTCAAGTCAAGGTACAAACGAGATTTTGAAGATGCCTACAAGCAGCGGTCTTCGACAATGTCTCGCAGCACATTGGAGATTGTCTACAGTGGTGAGGCACTGCCGTGGCTTGGAATAGCCACAAAACTGAAGATGGCGAAGCAAGGTCACCTTCGACGGTGTTCCCTAGGATGTGGAAGATTTTCACATCAATTGAATAAAGCGAGGAACTATTACCTTCAGATGGCGTTCACGAGGCACCGTAGAGGTCATCACAACAAAATGCAACAAATTGGTTACTTTAGAGACGTTGTTGGGTTTCGGTAAATCTAACTCACCGTGGAACAAAACCCGACCCCAAGACCCGCTCACAATTAATATAACTAAATGACATAAATAATAAGAAAGAGAGAAAAGACGATCTTACCCTTGTCGCGTGCTTCGCTCACACCCTGGAGCTCTTACTTGAAACGCCAAGCCTTGCAAGTGCAGAGACCTCCTACGGTATCCACCCGCAACTCGACCCGATCGGTCTCTTACTCAGAGTTTAGCCAAGTCGGACCAAAACACTACTCGAGTATTATATGAACTTAAAGGTTTTATCTCAAGTGGAAATGCCTTTTTGAGTTCCTACTCAAGTGAACAATCCCAAGGTATCCCTTGGCTATTTATAAGAAGTGCTTCCTTGTGAATTTCTCTCATCTTTCAATGTGGGACTTTTTCTCTGATCCCACATGGAAAGAATGTTGAATTTAATTCCTTGTTAAATAAACCAAGGAATCACTAAGTAACAAGTGTCACATGGTTAGCTGAGGACCACTTCCTCACTTGCTCCCCAAAGGTAACTCACATCCATTATGAGCTAACCATGTAGCACCCAACCTTGAGCCCCAAGATGGGTTCGGTTGGGCCTCCACCCTTCGGCCCGCGTCCTGATGGGTGTCATAAATGGCACTCATTTGATGAGTATTTAGGTTGTTTTTACCTTCTTTTCATACCTTTTCTTCTTAATAAATGCTTAGTTTCATGCTTTTGCTCTTTGTTTTACCTTTTCTCTCTTATTTTGTGGGTTTGTGCATTTCTATGGTTTTCCTAGTCTTTTCTCCTTTATTTGCTGTCTTTTCGTGGTTGTAGGTATAGTACGAGGTTCGGGTCTTGATATGGATGGATTACTAAGGTGGAAGATTCTTTTGGAGTAAGCTCATGGCAATAAGAAAGCTCAAGATGCAAGGAAGTGGATTCTCCAAGTTCTAGCTCTTACGCTCTCATGAAGGAGTGGTGTTAAACCCACCGTCAAGCTCCTTTGGATCTGCCATCCTTGGTGCGCCCGCTCGAAGTCCCTTAGTGAACGCACGAAGCCTCGAGAAGAACCAAAGGAACCCAGAGAAGCGCGGGCGTGCAATTCACGGGCGCGGACGCGCAATCCACGGGCACGAGCGCGCCACCAACCCGCGCGGTGCCTGTTTTGATCGGCTTCGTTTCACACCTCCTATTTATACCTTGTAACCCGATTTTTGGTGGAGTAATTAGAAGCAATTAGAGATAATCTTTGATCATATTTTTAGCTTAGTTAAGAGCTTCTCTCTCAAGTTTTAGGGTTAGTTTAGGAGTAGATTTAGAGAGAGAAGGTGAGGAATTTCAATGGTGATTGAGAGATTGAAGATTCAATGGTGACAATTGTGTTGAAGATCTTCTCTATTATCAATGAGCATTTCTAAATCTATCTCAT
The DNA here is from genome assembly GCF_948465745.1 of Chenopodium album. Taxonomy (NCBI): domain Eukaryota; kingdom Viridiplantae; phylum Streptophyta; class Magnoliopsida; order Caryophyllales; family Amaranthaceae; genus Chenopodium; species Chenopodium album. The sequence goes on along the minus strand of NC_137846.1, from coordinate 21,513,869 downwards.
TTTATTGCTTTTTTTAATATTCTTGTTTGTTTGGATTGATTTTGATGTTTGATGCTTGATTAGTGTAGTTTTTCTTGATATATTGTTGATTCTTGATTTCCTTATTTGTTTGTTGATTAGATGATGATTCTTGGTAGTTGTTTGTCTAGGGATTGGGTGAAACTTGGATGATTGATTGATTGTGCTTAATTTGGGAATTGTGTTGATTAATTGTTGAGATTAAAGTGATTAATGGAAATTGTGCATGTGTGTAATTCGATTAGGCCTTGAGAATTATGCTAGATTGCATTGTGAGTCTACATTGATACGGACCATTGATTTGTATCTCACAATTGTCGATTGAGTTCGGTTAGTGACGTTCCTAGTTAGAGTCTCTCGTAATTGGTGCTAGTTAGACCTCTAGGAGATAGCTTGTCGAGCTCTTTTGATTGCTCTTACCATTAGTCTTCGCAACCTTTGATTTGCATGTTGTTCCCGAGTTGCTATAATTGTCATGATTACTTGTTGATCCCCATTCCCTAGTGCTTTATTTGTTTAGTTCTTCATTTTGGTAGTTGGTTAGTGTTTACCTTTTATCCTTAGACTTTGACCTCCTTGTAAGCTCCATTCTTCAAGGAAAGGGAAATGATAATGATCATGCCCCCCATAAAAATATCGTCACCAAGACGGTTGTCCCGAGTATCCAAAAGCCTTTGGATGAAGGTGGAGGAGCATTGGAACTTGAGGCGCTGAGGGTTGTCGGCCAAAAATAGGCAAGCTACCTCATCCTTAACCATTGAGTCGAGGTTTGCTTTGAAGAACACGGCATATTGGAGAAGCCGAGCAAAGTATCTCATGGCTATATGGATGATGTTGTTGACCTTAGAGGTGTTAGTTCGGAAACTATCCCTGGTGGATATGCTCCTCCACCACTCTTGCTCGTTTTAAGGGATGCAGTGAGTGGAAGTCATCTCGCAAGGATGATCTAGCCCGATCGCATGCCAATGGAAGATCTCGTTTAGATCACACTCGGTTAGGGAGTGATCCTCATTGAACATGCGAAAATGTATCACAAGGTGAGGTTCTTCATCGTTAAATTCCGGCTCTATGACTTCCTTGCCGAGAGAGAAAAGGAATTCCAAAGTCACTCGCTCATAGGTGTGAGCATGGAGGTAGATGAAGTCACCCCATCCAAAATTTTGTGCTAACCGGACTACCTCATCCAAGATACCGAGCTTTTGCAACGTTGTAGGACAAAAGAACCATGTTGATCGGATGGGACGATTGATGAGGGTTTTGTAGACGTCCCAAAAGTGCGCATTCGGAGCAATTATGCTATGATCATTTATGCCGGGAGGGGGCGGGAAATTCGTTGATGAAGATTCACCCACTCTCTTCCTCTTTGAATTGCTCTTACCAAGTACCATGATTCTACAAAATTACCGAGAGCTATCATTAGGACAATTTGATAAGAGATTACATAAGAAGCTAGCCACGGTAAAAGTGTATGCATGAAAGTAGTTGCCTTGAGTTGTGAAATAGATGTAGAGGATAACAACAATATAATTCAAGGCATAAATGGACACATTTAAACCAAGGCATGGGCAAGAAATCCTATGACATTCATATGTAAGTCCTAACAAAGTCTAGGTGAATTTTGGCATGATGTCCCCTAATTACATGATAATCATTCACCAAACCATCAAAATCAAACCAAAAACAACGAGAATCAACCTCCAACAACATCAAACCCATGAATTTCTCAATCATCAAATAGTAGCATAAACACCCTAGCATGAAATCAACATATTTAAGCAAAGACATTGAGATCAAATAAAACCAAGGTATGCATGCATAATCATCATAGCAATATGTTCTACCATCAATTACGAATCAATTGCAACAAGTAAATCCAAAGAGCCACATGAATTAAACAAGCTATTACCAACAATTTCAAAAATACTACAATTCGTATTTAAACATGCAAAACATGGTAAAAGTATGAGAAATTGAAGAAATGAACTTGCAAAAGGTAGGAAAACCATACCACAATTGATTGTAAGTAAGTAGAAACTCAAAAACACCAAAGCACTCAAACCCTAGAAATTGGGGAAAAAATGAAAGATGGGATTTTGGTGTGGAATTTTGGGTGGAGATTGTAGAAATTGAGTAGAGGATGGAAAATAAGTGAGAAAAAAAGAAGATTTGAGTGATTTTAATGGAGATGGGAAGTTATATGAGGGGTTGTAGTGGAGTTTAGAGTGAGAAGGAGGAGAATAGAGAGAGAGAGGCCGAAATGAATTGATGAAACCGTGAGGAAAAACAGCAGCTTTTTTTTAAAAAAACCCGTCAAAGGTTCGGCCGAACCTTTGGTAAGTTCGGTCGCACCATTGAAATAGTTCAGCCGAATTTGCTCAAGGTTCGGTTGAACCTTCTCTCTAACGCTAAATTCACAAAATGGGCAGAAAGTTTCCAGTTTTTAATTCAAGAGGAGGTGCGACCGAACTCAATAATGTTCGGGCGAACTAAGGTTCGGTCGAACCCCCTATTTGTTCGGTCGAACCTACTCTGAATCCTTAATTTCTGCAATTCTGGCAGAAAGTTTTCAGATTTAGCTTCCAGAGGAGGTGCGACCGAACTCAAGAAGGTTCGGGCAAACCTTCCATAAAGTTCGACCGGACCTTCAGGGAGTTCGGTCGAACCACCTAAAAATGCTCATTTTGCAGTAAAATATGCACAAACACCCCTCTTCAGAACACTCTAAAACACCATACAATCATGCTAAAGCAAAGAATATCAAAAATCCCAACACAATCAAAACTCAAAAATCCAAAAATCCAAAATTCTAGATAGAAAAATAACAAAGCATCAAGAAAAGAAGAGAGTAGAAAAGGGTTAGAGACTCGGGTTGCCTCCCGGAAGCGCTTTTGGTTTACGTCGTTAGCTCGACATTCCTTGAACTAATCAAGGAGGGTCAAATTGATGATGCATATCAAGAAGAGTCACAGAAATTGGTTCATCACTTGGAAATCCTTCGTAGTAGGGCTTGAGCCGGTGACCGTTCACTTTGAATGGAGTATGCCCGTATTGGGAAATCTCATAATCGAAGTCTTGGAGAACTAAAACCCATCTCAACAACCTCGGTTTAGCTTCCTTCTTTCCTATCAAATATTTGAGAGCCGAGTGGTCGGTATACACAATTGTCCTAGAACCAATGAGATAGGTTCTAAACTTCTCAAATGAGTGAATAACCGCTAAGAACTCCTTCTCGGTGGTTGTGTAGTTTCGTTGGGCATCATTGAGAGTTTTAGACAAATAGTGTATGACATGTAGTTTCCCATCCTTTCGTTGCCCAAGAACCGATCCAATAGCCTCGTCGCTTGCATCGCACATGAGTTCAAATGGAAGAGACCAATCCGGACCTTGGACAATAGGAGCGGTGCAAAGTGCTTCTTTCAACCTACAAAAAGACTCTTGACAAGCACCATCAAACACAAACTCTTTATCTTGTTGTAATACGGATGTGAGAGGCTTAAGCAATCAAAGAAAAATCTTTTATAAAGCCCCGATAGAACCCGGCATGGCCGAGAAAAGACCTCACTTCCCTCACATTGGTGGGAGGAGGAAGTTTCTCAATGACCTCCACCTTAGCTCTATCTACCTTAATGTCGGCATGGGAAATTTTGTGCCCAAGAATAATTCCACTTTCCACCATAAAGTGGCACTTTTCCCAATTAAACACGAGGTTGGCTCTCTCACATCTTTCTAAGCAACGAGATAAATTGGATAGACAATCTTCATAGGTGGCTCCTCCAACGGAGAAGTCATCCATGAAGACTTCTATCTCATCCTCAATCATATCATTAAAAATTGACATCATGCAACGTTAGAATGTTGCGGGGGCATTACAAAGCCCGAAAGGCATCCTACGATACGCATAAGTACCGTAGGGGCATGTGAAAGTCGTCTTCTCTTGAACCTTGGGGTCAATCGGGATTTGGAAAAATCCCGAGTAACCATCAAGGAAACAATAGAAGGAATGCTTTGTAAGCCTTTCCAACATTTGATCAATGTATGGTAGTGGAAAATGATCTTTGCATGTACTTGTGTTAAGTTGGCGATAGTCAATACACATGCGCCAACCGGTAACAAGCCTAGTAGGCACTAGTTGATCATGATAATTTTTCACTACCATCATGCCTCCTTTCTCAGGCACAACTTGTACGGGAGATACCCAATCACTATGAGAAATTGGGTAAATAATTCCCGCATCAAGAAGCTTAGCCACTTTCTTCCGCACAAATTCTTGCATGGAATGATTAAGCTTTCTTTGCCTTTGTCTAACGAGTTTGACATCTCCCTCTAGATCAATTTTGTGCATGCACAAAGATGGACTTATACCTTTGATATCATCAATGGTATAACCCAAAGCTTTCTTGTGTTTACTCAAAATATTGATCAAGAGGGAGGTTTGCTCCTCCGTTAGGTTAGAATGACAGTCACGGGGAAAGACTCATAGGAACCAAGAAATGCATACCTCAAGCCCAAAGGTAGAGGTTTCAAGTCTACCTTTGGTGCTCCCTTACCATTAAGGTTCTCTTCTCTTTCTTCCACTTGAAAGAGGTCATGAATGTAAGGAGCCTCCTCTTCCATGCTCGCATCCTTGCACTCCTTCTTGCTTTCCTCAAGCAAATCCTCATAGAATTGTATCTCTTCTTTGTGAGTACCTATCTTGAATTCATTCAAAAACACACTTTCGAGAGGATCATTAGTAGCATGCAAGTGGGAGCGAGAAAATTCATTAAGTACGGTATCAAGAACATCTACTCTAAAGCATTCACCGCTTGAGGAGGGTTGTTGCATGACACTATTCAAATCAAATTCAATGGAATCATTGTCAATTTTCAAGGATATCTTACCCTCCTTCACATCGATGATAGCTCTTGAAGTAGCTAGAAATGGTCTACCCAAAATTATAGGAATCCTCTCGTCCTCATCCATCTCTAGCACATAGAAATCCACGGGGAATGTGAACTTTCCTACCCTAAGGGTAATGTCCTCAACCTTGCCCATGGGGAACTTAATGGAACGGTCCGCTAGTTGGAGAGTTATGTTAGTGGGGGAGAGGGTTCCTACACTAAGCTTTTGGTAGACAGAATAGGGCATGAGACTCACACTTGCTCCTAAATCACACAAGGCTTTATCAAACTCAATGCCATTAATAGAACAAGGGATGGAGAAGTTACTCGGATCTTTCAATTTGGTAGGAAGTTTGTTGGAAAGAATTGCACTACATTTGGCGGTCAAGCTCACCGTTTCACACTCCCTTGTCCTACTCAAAAGGTCTTTCAAGAATTTGGAATAGTGGGGCATTTGCTTCATAGCATCAACAAAAGGAACAGAAACATGCAAATTCTTAATTACTTCCAAAAACTTCCCAAATTGGGCATCAAGTTTAGCTCTCACGAATCGTTGTGGAAAGGGTAGCTTCTCCTCTCTAGGTTGGCGATTTAGGGGCAAGGGGGTGGCTTCTTTTTCCTTTGGCACCTCAACATCTTTTTCCTTCTCAGCACTCAATGACTCATTGGTTCTCTCATCCTCATTCTCTAACTCCACCTCCTCTTGGGGTTCTTCCTCAACTAAAGGGTCACTCCCTACTACCTTCCCACTCCTAGTTGTCACATCATACAAAGGTTTTGGGTTGACTCCTTGACTTGGAATGGTAGAAGAAGAAGAAGAAGAAGAAGAAGAATAAGAAGAAGAAGAAGAAGAAAATGAATTAGATGCAAGTTGAGCAATTTGGGTTTCAAGCATTTTCATGTGAGCATTAGTTCGCTTTTTATCCTCTTCATGCATTTTCATTATAGCATCTAACTTAGCCATCATGGGATCAAATAGAGGGGCTTCAAATTGAAGAGGTTGTTGAGGTGGGGGAAGTTGGGGTTGATGGAAACCCGGAGGCCTATTAGTTTGGGCATAGTTAGAGACATATTGACCCCTATTGCCTCCGGTGCCTTGGTTAGGAACGTTGCTTTGTTGATTATTTCTCATGTTACCTTGATCACCAAAATTTTTATTTTGATGGTCATGGTATCGGGAATTAGGTTGTTGGTTTTGATTATCATACCCCCTTTGGTTAGAGTAGCCTCTTCCATTGAAATTGGAAGGGCCTCCCCCACCATGGTATTGGTTATCATAACCACCACCACCTTGGTTCAAACCACGGTTTCCACCTTGATTCCAATTTCCCATTTGATTGGAGTTTGGCCTCAAGTTCCCTACATTCCCCATTCTAGGAGCAAAATTCATAGCATTGACATCTTCCACATTATCATCATATACATGTTCATGGGGAAGGGGTTGAACTTCACAAGCATAAACACAATGGGAGGTATCATGATCATAGGTTTCGCAATTAGAACAAAACATGCATCATTGGGGCATTGTATTGTAAGAAGAGGGGGAAGAAGTGGTCATACCATTGCCTCCCTTAGATGAAGGGGAGGTATTTCCATGAGGATTGGACCTATCTTTCATCAATTCATCCATTTGCTTGGTCATTTTGGAGATTTGGGTAGAGAGGTTGTTGATTGCGTTGGCTTGCTCCAATGCATAAACACCCTTACTAGAAGTAGCCTCCCTTTCTCCTTCATACCAATCATCATAGTGCTTTGCGGCCTCCTCTATATTACACTCCACTTCATCCTCTCCTTAGTTCATGATTGGACCGCCGGCCGCGGCGTCTAGGCTTGTTCTTCCTTAAGGTGTAAGACCTCCATAGAAAGTGTGAATGAGTTGATAATTGGGTATCCCATGGTGTGGGCATTAACGTTGAAGTTCTTTGTATCATTCCCATGCCGCACTTAGAGACTCACCACTCTTTTGGCGAAAACCTTGGATCAAAGACCGAGCTTCGGTGGTCTTCCTATGGTTATAAAACCTCCTCAAGAAAGTCGTAGTCACTTGGTCCCATGTTGTGAGAGAGTTAGGGGGCACCTCCTTCTCTAGCCACTCTAGTCCTCTCCCAATTAGAGAAAATGGAAATATCTTGAGGCGAATATATTCTTAAGTCACTCCATTGACCTTTACTGTGTCACAATATTTCTCGAACTCTTTTAAGTGTTCATGGGGACTCTCAAATTTCGCACCCGAGAATTGTTTCCTCTCTATCAAAGCAATCAAATTGGGCTTGATTTCGAAATTGTTGTCTTGAGTAGTAGGAGTTAAGATCCCACTTTGTGCTCTAAAGGCTTCGGGAGCCCCAAGATGACTCAAAGGTGTATTTTCTCCCATTTTAGGACCTTCTTCACTCTCGAACTTATATGTTGAAAAGGGTTGATTTCCAGACTCGATGATGAGTTAGGGCTATCTAAATCTTCACTTGAGGGTGAAGAGGGTGGAGTATCTTCTAATTCTCTTACTCCTCTCGTCGAGGTGTGAGAATTTCTACTCCTTGCTCTCGCTTCTCTTCGAAGTAGGGACAAAGACCTCTCTAGCTCTCGATCGACGGGAATCAAAGACCTTGAGCGGGTTCGTCCTCTGTTCATACAACAAAGCTAAGAATAACGTAAGCACTGACAAGTAACAAAAGTAGCAAACACTAACAAATAAAAGGTGAGATTGTCTCAAACAAGCAATGAAATAGCAATGGAAGTCGTCTCCCCGGCAACGGCGCCAATTTGACAAAGGAATAATCGCGTCGTTAGACAACTACACCTAAATCAAATACAATTTATAACACTCTACTTATCCTAATACAAGTATATGGCAAGAAGAGGGGTCGAACCAAATGGAGAAGCACATAAACACCGCATTCATCACTAGACTTTAAGCTATCTCGGGACAAAGGACAGGAATGACTAAGAGATTAAACTAAAGGTAAAACGAGTTAAAATCAATATAATTAAACACCAAGGGAAATGGGTAGATGTAGATGCCGCTTGATCATGCAATAACATAAAAGCAAATCAATAGTGAACTAAACATGCGTGAAGATCGAAATAAGGTCCAATCTAACCGCCTTCCGAGGTTAATCGGTTTCTCCTAACATAGCCTCTATGTTTCCACACTAGAACCATATACTGGGAGGTGCAATCAAAGAACAATCGATAGTAATGAACCTTAACTAAGTCAACTTCCGTTCCTTGTTAGAAAAGATTCACCTTTAATCAACCAACAATGTGCACTTGCAAGAAGATTAAAGAATATCAAGCATGCAAAGATTTTAATCACAATTAACTTAATCCCAATATTATAAACATGAACAATCAGCAACTACGCCATCCCCACACCCTTGGCTAAGTGACTACTCACAAATCATGTTGAAAACAATATCAATCACCAAATCAATAAGCATCAACATGATCAATAAGCAAAGAAGGAAAATCAAAGTAAACAAAAAAAATTAAATGCAAAGGTAAAGAGAAAGAGTAAGAGATTGCTCGTTAATTGAAGTTGAACATCTACAAAAGATTAAACAAGCTTCTTCTTCAAAATCCAAGTTCATCAATGAAGAAATCTACACTTTCTCTCTCTACCAAATGAAGACTAATAGTGTTTCTCTCTCTAGATTAAGCTAAAAAGGAATGCAGAAAATTAAAACTAAGTTAATCTAATTTCTCCTCCAAACGTTCTCAAAAACAGGACTTATATAGTCCGTACACAGCTAGCTGAAGTAAGGGAGCGGTCCGACCGAACACTGGGCAGGTTCGATCGGACTACAGGGTAGGTTCGGCCAAACCATGGGTAGGTTCGGTCGAACTCCCCTAATCCTGGTCTGGTCGAACTTCTGAGGTTCGACCACTCTCTGTAAAATAGCCAAAATGCAGCTTGACTCTGCCTCTGCGTTCGACCGGAAAGTGGAGCAAGTTCGGCCACACCCTGGTTCGACCGCACCTTCAGGGGGTTCGGCCGAACCTCTCCTTAACCTTGCTTATCTTCAGCTTTCCTTGAACTTTTGGCTTCCTCCTCTTAAAGACCCCAGTTCCTACAAAGAATAATCATGGAAATCAAAGTAAAGAGTAGGAAAAAGGGCAAAATCTAGGAAAGAAGATGCATAAAGGGAAAGGGAACTAAGTGCAAAGAAAAGGATGCAAACAAGCCGCAAATGTGGGAAAATGACCATCAAAATGAACCTTAATCGTGGCATAAATGCCACTCATCAATGACCCGTCACCCAGGTCCGCGCCCAGCTCCACATGGCGTGCTTCCATGTGCGCTGCCACATGGCGTGTTGCCACGTGCGCTGCCACGTGGCGCCCTTCTATTTGGCGCGCTTCCCTAGCATTTCGCGTGGATAGGGTTTTTACTTGTTATTTGAACCATTTTCCCGTCACGCTAATTCCTAAATTTTGGCTCGACTTTTGAGATTCGATTCCAACGCTCTAAGCTCGGAATCTGACGTCTTTATTCATAATACTCGAGTGACTCAATAATTCCTTTTGGATTAATTCGTCGTATCGGATTGTTAGTTGCTTGGGTGTGACCTGAAGGGTTCAGTCAAGATTAAGCTATAATATTAATTATACATTAATATTACTAATCGGAAGCGGCCTCCAACTAGGCATTCCCATCACTTGACCTCACTGAATAATTAGCTTTCTAATAATTCCGAACTCTCTATCGGAATAACACACTTGTTCGAAGGACACCATTCCTATCAATCTCCTACTTGTCCTTCCAGACAAGTGCGGTTTTTAAGTATAGCTTATTTCCTATGTCACTTAATATCTATTCATGAACTATAAGGTAAGATTATTCGTCATCCTTATTACGTCCAGAAGTGTTTCTCGAAATCCAAGTTCGACTGTCAATAAGCAGATGATTTCTAAAAATAAATCTGAACACGACCATGCATTTTCACAGTCTCGCTCTTCGAGAGGCCTTGTAAACAACACAAACATGTTCCCTATTGATAATAGGGGACATTCCCAATCTTGTACTGTCAGCTTCTCTTACTAAGAGGACCTAGCCGCCCGAGTGTTGCTGTTGTAATCCCCATGTACGGCAGACGTTTGAAAAACATCAAAGCGGATTAGTACTGAAACAAGAGAACTCACAATACTCATGGTCGAGGAAAGAGGTTCCAATAGCCATAATGAGAAGTGTACTTATGTCAATTTTGAAATCTCTTAAAGTATTCGCATAGGTCAATCCGGTATGGTTCTAAACCAATACCCGTGAAAATGATTTGTGACAATTATGTCCTTGTAGCACAAGAAACAGTGCTATAAATCAAACTACACACTTGTTTTGGTTCTTTTTGTCCCTCGGGAGAATTACAACTCGAACACTGGTTTGGTGATGCCTGTACTTGCAAAATAACGGAGACTCCGGGTGGTTGGAGCTCCGCCTTCGACGATCAAGTTAGAACGTGTTGGAGAATACAAAAAGGTGCGGAAAAGTAGAGTGAGATCTTCTCGGATTCCGAGATCAGGTGTTTTCTCTGATGTAAAAGAATGTAGGGTTGTTGTAATAAATATATCTGTCCCATAAATGGGGGAAATCTCCCTATGTATAGGGTCATTGGAAAAGTGCCCTTTCTTAGGTCATTCTGACCTAATTTGGTAGGCTGCGCCGTAATACGGCTTTCTCGGGATTTGGGCAAAAAAGGCAGCCTTTTCTCCCATTTGTTTGGAGTGACACGTTTCATTAGGTGAGAGATCCATTTGGGCCTCCCGAAAGCTGACACATGTCAGCTTCTGATAGGGCCACGTGTCTTGGGTAATTTTACCCAAAACAACACTAATCTCAAGTGGTCATTAATCGTCCATTACTTAAATGACCTTGATTAAGGATAATTTTCAATTTCAATATTCAATATTCACTTAATAGGTGTTTCTATATCCAAGACTGGTCTTGATATACTATTTTGAATGTTCTCAAAATCGAATGGACTCATAATTTAATTCTAAACCACAATTAAATAGTTTTATGGAATAATTAGTAATAATTTTATTCCACTATGAAACTTTACATCGTTTCATCTTATGATAAATGGTTTTCCGAACTGTTTTTAAGAGTAATACTCTTTATAGAACATTTATAGAAATCACACCCATATTTAATATGCTTGATTTCTTTCGTGCAATTGTGAATGTTGTCGTTCACTTATTGCTTAGGTTTAGTTTGATTACTTTGCAAATCCTAGCATCTTAATTATCGATCACTTTCATAATAAGATGATAAGATTTGAGAGTGTCATGGATTATATGTGATTTAGGATTTATTGTCCAAGTGATGGCTCCCACTCATTTTCATGATCTGAGATCTTCAACGTGACAACCTACAATCATTAACGTTCAACAATGAACTTTCCATTGAATAGCTTTCTTACTATTGCCTTTAAGGCAACAACAATTATTCTCAACATATATTTCATTAAACTTCCTTATGGTGCTTTGCTTGAATTTTATTCTAAATGGGTCAATGGAAAGTCTACTTTGGATTATGATCTACTTCCCATCCCTTTTACTTATCCTAGTACTTTGGATGTTCTTGATCATAATCTAACGATCCATGATTAGATTTATTTTGATTAGTACTTTATTCTTCTTATGCTCTAAACATGTAAATTGTGTGACGACTCCACGGCATACATGATGGTTTCAATTGCAGAATTATTCTCAATTTTATTCCATTCATGTGTCCTTTTAGCTTATCTGGTTTCACCGAGTCTTGCTAAACTTTTTGCTATGTGATACGATTGAAAGTCTCTACTAGAGTCTTTCTTGTTTGACTTAGTAAATACTTAGTTCAAACAGTTACTTATTTTTATACATATGGGTCGAAAGCCTTTCAAAGTCCTTCAATTCATGTTTATCACAATAAATTCCTTTACTCGTTCAAACATTTTATTGAGTCTATATAATAGATCTTAATTCCCAATATGTACTAAGTGTCGCCTTTAGCTTGGTCCATTGTCTAAAGTACTTTCAAATTTAAGCATTTAGCATTTGATAATTAATTTACAATAGAGTTCGTAAACTTCTTGTTGGACCTTACAAGATTGACTCTTGCTCCCACTAAACTTCTTATCCATAAGTATTTCTATGTTTCTCCATAAGTCAATCCTTTTATTAACTTTAAGAGAAAACACGTCCCAATTCCTTTATGCAATGCTTCCTTCAATCCCATAATGGATTTCTTGAGCTTGCTTTCAAATCTAGCATTATTTGGATTTTCAAAACCCTTAGACTATTTTCATAGTCTTTTCCAAAATCCTATTTTAGGAAAGTGGTTTTGGTATCTATTTTGCCATATTTCATATGCGCAATTTTGCTAGAATAATCATGAAAAGACTTGAGCATTCCGATTGGTGAATATGTTTTTATTAAAATCAACTCCGTGAATTTAATTATATCCTTTTCAACCAATCTAGCTATGTATGCATATACATTTCTACATTTGTTAGTTTTCTCCTTGAAAACTTATTTGCGATTGATGGGTCTTTCACCCTTCATGCAATTTAATCAAGTTTTAAACATGATTTTCAAACATGGAGTCCATTTCTCATTTTATGGCCTCTAACCATTATTCGGAATTCGGATTTGTCGTAGCTATCTTACAAGGCATTATTCCCTTACAATCTAATAGTATGCTTGTAAGTCTTAGATTTATTTCTATTTAGAAATTTATAGGATTCAATCCAAGCCTTTGGTGAATTCTATACCTATACGGGGTAATTGCATTAAACACTGAGTTTCAAGGCACTTTCAAAACCCTTTGATTATGTTGATCTTACTCTATCATTTTTGATGTTTTTGGAGTAATGAATTCTCTTTTAAGGCACTTGTAAAGTCCTTTTGAGTTTTCTTGATCAATCATTCTCATGAAGCCCTTTTGAGTCTTCCTAGATTCTCAGTTATAGTTTGTTTCTAAGCTCGATGGTCATCGAGTTCATTTTTCTCCCACTTGTCGTTTTGGAAATGTGTTACTTTCTAGAAAGACACCACATAGAGCAACAAACATTATGTTCTTTAGGTTGTGGAGGTAATGCTCGTAGTCTCACTTGAATGCTTACAAAGAGACATGTATATTATCTTTTGGTAAAAGTTCGTTGTGAAACAAACAGTTAGCTCCCACTTGAGCTATCTTAGCCTTTAATGAGCCATTAAGCTCCCACTAAGCCACCTAGCTCTCGCTAAGCCGGTGAGCTCCCACTGAGTCACTAAGCTCCCACTGAGCCAGTGAGCTCCCACAAAGGCTAAGAGTTTTAGATATATGCTTGAAAGGACGTTTAGAAGTTATTTCTACCCATAGCTGAATATGGCATCCTTTCTTAGCTTCGAAATTTTATTTAGTGTAACATTTGTCATTTGTGCAAATCTTTAAGAACTTTATAGGAAGGGATGTGATCCATCATCGTTCGAGTCATTTTTAAATAACATCGAGGTCTCCGTGAAGACATACTATGATCACTGCGGAGTTATTTATGAAAATTTCCATTCATAACTTTGAGATAGTCACGCTTGGCTCAAGCAAACATCGCTCGATCTAATCTAGACTTTTTGATATCTTGTAAAGTCGATTCTGTTTTTCATTGAAATCTTGAGCTACTTAAGGTAAATTTTTGTTCACATTTGATGAATATAGCCATATTCTTTAAAATTCTTAGTGAAACGTTGAAGTAATTGAATCCTCTTTAGCTTTCGGAGTCAATTGTCTATACCAAGAACAATAGCTCTTTACTTTGTCGGTTTCAACAAGTAAGACTTGCTTGTCTTAGAACGATTCCGTATCGATCAACTGTCAAGAGCTTATACAGCCTTGAGTACGTTCTTGCTAATGTGACATTGCTAAAGATGTTCTGAACACAAATCATGCCCATGACTTGAACTTTGTGAGTTGATCATGTTAGAGAAATGTTTGTTTATAATCAAGCATTCTTGACTCAGGGCTTAGATAACCATGCAGTTCAAATAAATTCGCAACTGTTGCTCTTTATATTGAATGTGAGTCTTTCCGTGTGTTAACGGATTGTTTGCTGATTATGGAACATAACAATAACCATTATTTGTTCCAGCGTTAGTTTTTAAAAGGTCTTTAAACAAAGCATTTGATCTTATAACTAATGTAGCACTTCTTGCTTCATTCTAAGCTTGTAAGTCAATAACTTAGCTTTACTTCAATAGTTTGAGGTCACTTTCAAAGTGGAACACTCAAGCAGCATCCAATACTTGTGAAGATAATCACTTGCTAAGTTAACTATAATAACATGAACTCTTTAGTAGAAATGGAATTTTATTCCTTTTCCTTGTTCCTTTTTTCCTATATTTCTTATTAATACATCATCTCACAACCTTTAAGAACCGTTTCGTTAAGTGTTTTGACTTATATACTTGTTAGGCATAATTAAGCATCCGTATAACAAAGTTCCATCTTTTCCTTTAATTCGTACTTGAATTAATACATCAATGAGCTGTACTCACTAGTGTATAAAGAGAAAAGATATGTTGGTTGTCAAGCATTGACAATTTGAGTTTGTAAGTCAATACTTCATGTTTATCAAAACTTACTAGTATTTTGAAACATGATGTCCAACCGTCCTTACGGACTTAGTTTATAAAAGTCATTTATGAGAATTGTATTTTAGAAATGCCTTTCCTTTCTTTAAGAACTATTCTCCAAGATTTCCTTTATCAATCATTGAAAACAGTATAATTTAATTTAGGATTCTACAAATATAAGTGCAAAATATAACCATTTATCAAGAAAATAACACAATAAGTTTGAAATTTGAAAGCATTCGTGCAAACTTTCAATCTTATTAAGCGTCTTATCCACGCATTAAATTTGTCCCCATTTGGTGAGAATAAAGTGATTCCAAGATCCAGAGAATCAATGAGTGATTAAGAATGCTTTAGCTTGTCTTAACACTTATTACTCTAAGGTAAGCAACTCTTTGCTAATGGCTCCAAGCCACTCTTGGTTAGATAAATCGTCGCATCTAATGCTCTCTCAACAACTTATCCACTTTGCCACGACATGTTAGGACTCCATCACTCATATCGTTGAGTATAACCAAAACCAACATGTATGTGATGTCTTGCTTTGGCAAATCAATCAAGATACCTTACGTTCCTAGGAATAATAGTGATGCTTTGCTTTGGCGTAGCCCATCACTACACACATTAGGTCGGTAAGTGTTGTTTTGGAATGGCAAGTTTTACTCAATATTATAGGGACCTAGGGTTTCTATGTTGGTTGATTTAAGTGAAATTAATTAATCATCACAACATTCGAAATCCTAAACATACATCTAACATATTATTCATACATATAAGCATAAATTTATATCAAAAACATAACTAAATGATGCATTTGGCAACTAGCATGACCCCTTGATTCTTCAAGTCTTCAAGGGTCTTCTCTTGAAACTTCATGGCTTCGTCTCCCAAGAACTCCGTCTTCAAGACTTAACCAAAATAATGCAAATACTAGTATCTACGATTAGGATTAATCTAAATATTAAGGTACAAAAATACTCAACGCTTCGAAGACCGTATTTAGATTTACAAAAATACATGACGGAACGCAGTCCGTATTTTCTATCCTAATCGGGCCCCACTAGTTGTCATTTTATAAAACCTGTGAGAGAATATACATTCCATTCAACCATTCACTGTATGTGAATGACCCATGCATTTTACAACCATGCATTTTACAACGATAAATAAGTAATAATGCATAAACACGCATAAACTAGTAACTAATTTAGGTGGTTAATCCGATTAACGCGCCTAATTAAAACTAGTCAAAGTTGTTTAACCAATTATGTGATTATGTGCAATTTAAAAATTGATGCTCCCACTAAATTCCACATCCAACTTAATTAATCCAATTAATTAAGCCGGTAAACCCAAAATTTTGCCAAAATAAAATTTTACAAGTGCCGCTCAAAACCTGTGGCCCACCCTCCAAAATTTAATTAAAATAAATAAACATAATTAAAATAATTAAAATTGACAAAGACGCAAAATACATGGCCCATTCCTTTCGTGTGCCTAGCACCCAGAAACATGGCTTGGTTTGCTAGGCACCAAGCCTCGGCAGGGGGGTGTGAGGTTGCTGCTCGCATTGGCCTTGCTGTTGTGCTGGGCTCATGCTGCCTAGCAGCCATACCCGCACAGCCCTCGCGCACCCCCGCCTACACGCATACAAGCATCGCACCACACTCTCTCGCACACATAGGCTGCCACACCAAGCTGCTGCCCCATGCGCACACCACGCACGCACACAACACTCGAGGTGCCCAGCAGCCTCATGTGGGCTGCGCTAGCAGCCCGGCTGGCCGAGAGCTTGCTTGGGGCTCTTAGGCCTCGAGTTATATGCTCGTGCCTCGGAAAATTTTTCGATTTGTCGTGTGACATTTTTAATCAATTCTAAATTAATTCTAGAATCAATTTATTGAGAAAAAATGAAAATTATAACAAGTCCAACTTAATAAATTCATTCAAGTGCATAAACCAAATTAATTCCAAGAACTATTCTTTAATAAAATTTGGTTCAACTTGATGCAACAAAAATGAAGGGCTACTTTCACTATTAGTTTAACCAACATAAATTAATCATGAGATAGACAAAATTAAAAGGGAGTTGGAATAATGAACATAAACATTTAAAGAAAAATTCCAACTTTAACTTGTGAATCCTGGAAAAATTATATCTTCAAATATGAAGATTAATGAAAATTCTATCTCTAGTTTGAAACTTTATGATTCCAATCATCTTAATAAATGATTAAATCAAAAAGTTCAATAAACATACATGGAATTTAGTAGCACAAAGTTCCAATCACTTAAAATAATTAAAGATTGAATCTTTAGTACTTAAGAGCCTCGAGATACAAACTTTTCACACTTAAAGCTATTTATTTGCAAATATGTGGAAATTTGAGCCAACTATTAAGCACCAATTACTACTAAGTAATTATTCTCAAAAGTGGTCTAAAATTGCAGAAGCATAAAGGAAAGAACCAAATGCATAATCACAATTAATATGCCATTAAGATTCAAGGTTTAAAAGATTTAAAATTTTTCGTCAAAACGAAAAATCCCTCGAAACAGGAATTTCTGGGCAGAATTTGGCTTTTTCGCATCCCTAAAAGATTCAGAATGTTTCCAGAATATCGATTCCACCCAAAATTCACTAGTCTTGGGGAGCCAAAATTCTAAATAAAACGAGATTAAAATAAATAAAATCGAGCTATTAATCTAATTAGCAACAACAACCATAAAATTAAATCCATTTTAAACACCTTGAAAATTTTAGTTACAAAAATAAATGAGCAAGGCTCCGATACCGCTGTTGGGTTTCGGTAAGTCTAACTCACCGCGGAACAAAACCTGACCCCAAGACTCGCTCACAATTAATATAACTAAATGACATAAATAACATCAAAGAGAGAAAAGAGTATCTTACCCTTGTCTCGTGCTTCGCTCACACCCCGGAGCTCTTACTTGAAAAGCCAAGTCTTGCAAGTGCAGAGACCTCCAACGATATCCACCCGAAACTCGACTCGATCAATCTCTTACTCGGAGTTCAGCCAAGTCGGACCAAAACACTACTCGAGATTTATTTGAACTTAAAGGTTTTCTCTCAAGTGGAGATGCCTTTTTGAGTTTCTACTCAAGTGAACAATGCCAAGGTATCCCTTGGCTATTTATAAGGAGTGCTTCCTTGTGAATTCCTCTCATCTTTCAATGTGGGACTTTTTCTCAAAAAGATCCCACATGGAAAAAATGTTGAATTTAATTCCTAGTTAAATAAACCAAGGAATCACTAAGTAACAAGTGTCACATGGTTAGGTGAGGACCACTTCCTCACTTTCTCCCCAAGGCAATTCACATCAATTATGAGCTAAACATGTGGAACCCAACCTTGAGCCCCACGATTGGTTCGATTGGTCCTCCACCCTTCGACCCGCGTCCATGACCTGTCACCTGTGTCCGCGCCCCGCTGCAACATGGCACTGCCAACGTGGCACGATGCCACTTGGCGTTGCCACGTGCGCTGCCACATGGCGTGCTTCCATATGCGCTACCACGTATGTTGCCACATGGCGTGCAGCCACGAGCGCTACCACTTGGCGTGTTGCCATGTGCGCTGCCACATGGCACGCTTCTATTTGGCGCGCTTCCCTAGCCTTTCGCGTGGCTAGGGTTTTTACTTATTACTTGAATCATTTTCCCGTCACGCTAATTCCTAAATTTTGGCTCAACTATTGAGATTCGGTTCTGACGCTCTAAACTCGGAATCCGACGTCTTTGTTCATAATACTCGAGTGACTCATTAATTCTTTTCGGATTGATTTGTCGTATCGGATCGTTAGTTGCTTGGGTGTGACCTGAAGGGTTCAGACAAGTTAAGCTGTAATATTAATAATGGATTAATATTACTGATCGGAAGTGGCCTCCAACTAGGCATTCCGATCACTTGACCTCGCTGAATAATTAGCTTTACAATAATTTCGAACCCTCTATCGGAATAATACACTTGTTAGAAGGACACCATTCCTATCAGACGTGTGCTCGACAGTGAAAGATACGCATTTCTAACTCTCTTATCTGTTTAAGTAACGCTAGTTTGCAGGTATCAGCGTTGCTAAGAATGATTTAGGATCCCAGAACGTTCTGAATAATTCTCCGTCCCTGTCGCTACTTTGACTTTTGTTTCAAAACTTATGTTACTCCAAACTCAGTCAAAGTGGGGGCCTCTTTAGACACCTGATTGTGTCCCACCAAAAACCAAACCTAGTGATGAGTAATTTTCACGTCATTGAATATCGAACAAGGTGAAATGTTGAAGAGTCTCGTTCTTTCTTCTGTTTTCAATTCTGTTTTTAAAAAAATCATTCATTTCGTAGCCTATTTATGAAAAACGACCAATCCAGTTTCGTTTGGTCTATGATATGGGTCCAATAATTATGTGGTTGTATGAGGCTTGAAAAGAGCTTTCCAACGATATATTATAAGCCCAATTATGAGGTATAACGAGGAAGTTATGACAAAAATACTAAACTGGGTCCTAAATGAGTTTTGTGGGTGAACCAATGATCATGTGGAGGGTCCATTAATTTGAATTATATTCCTAAAGTTATTAGGCTTTATTCTAGTCTTCTAGAATCTTCTAGAAATTTATTTTGAGTTCTAATGGGATTAGGATTATTTATTATAATTATATTTGATTTTAGAATAAAACAAGTGTTTAAGAAAGATTAAATCTTGTTAAATTAAAGATAAGTACGGACTCCAAGTAACCTAAATTGATTAGGAGAAGGACTCCGTACGAAATTTTCATCATAAGACAACCATCGTGCCGCGATGGCCTTATCGCCACGCGAATGGAGCCAGTTTTACTCTGAGTCTGATTCTGCCTCTTTTCTACCGTTTACGGTCGATTTTTCTCTATAAATCGGGTCAAATTTCCCCGTTTTTAACCATCAAAAATCATCTTCTCTTTCTCTCTCTAAGCTAGAAGCTTATTCTTTTTCTCTCTAAGCCTTTCTACAGCCTTTACAAAATACATCATCCCTCATTCACAAGACTTAGATACACCTAGCCAAGCTCGAAGTTGCCTTAGACCTCGACGTGAAAGGTTAATAGTTCTGAGGGTTTGGTCCCAAATCTAATTTCAATTATCATTATTCTTATTATTTGATTTTATATTTTTCATTGAAGTTACTAACGTGTGTATTCTCTTAATAGAAAGAGGTACGAGATTTCAAAGTGAGTAATTTAATCTCTCTATTTTTCTAGAAATCATGTCTAGATTGTTTTATTAATTTCTAGTATCATGTTAGGAATAAAGCTTTGATCTTTATTGTTTAGTGACATTCTAGGTTTTGTTATTAATCATTTAAGTACCAAACCTAGGATCTTGCAAATATTATTATGCTTTGATGAGATTATTATGATGATGATTTGTTGCATCAATGTTATTATGTTGCTTGATATTATTGCTATTGCTTGATCATGCCCTCTCTTGCAGGTTTAAAGGGAACTTGGTACTAGAAATCACGCTTAATAAGTCAATTAATAATTTGATTTTAGGCTAATATGATTTTAATTCAAGTGATAGCCAATAATATATTTGTTTGTGCATTAATATTCAACCAACATTGATTAAACAGGTTTAGGATTAATATATTGATTGTATGTTAATTGGGAAGCGCACATGAATATGAGAAGAACAAAGTAGATGTCTATTTAGGGCAAGTTCAATCTCTTTTAGGTTGAATTTGTACCTTCATCCCCGAATATCCAGTCATGGTTCAGGACCACTATGGAGTTAGCGATCTCTGTGATCGTGAAGGGGTGTAACCTTCACGTCGTGGACGGTTTACAAGGTCCTAAAACTTGTTGGCGATTCTTTTGCTCTAGCTTCCTTCCCTTTTGACGCCACCATGTTTAAGTGCATGATCACAGTGGGGTTCAAGTTTGGGATGCTTGAAATATTCCCTATAGTCACTCATAAGTTTAGCAAGTGACGCAAATAGTTAAAAAGAAGTTGCTCAAAATAGTTATTTTCGTCGCTCCTAAGAGCGACGCAAATGATTTAAATGTCATTTACGCTGCGAACTGTTGCGTCACTCATAGAGGCTACAAAAATACACTATAATTAAGCGACGAAAATGAGCATTTCACTACTAGTGGGTCAAATATAAAGTCGCATAACTCCCCCCCCCCCATATGTTCATACTAAAGGTACATACGTTCCAAGAGTTTTGGTGTGTAATCTCTTTCACTTTACATTGCTTTACATATTATTAGACTTGGTGATGACTCTCAAACCATAGCACAGTCAATCATTATAACTCATTCAAACAATTCAACATACCAATTTAATTCTTGAATAATTAGTGACCACATAATTTTAATGTTGAACCCTTTTTAAAACTATCTCGATGTAAAAACACATTAAGTGCACAAAGCACCACAAATCCTATCCCTCGGTGTATAAACACCTTAAGTGCACGAGGCACCACAATATAGTTTATCCCTGTGTACTAAGACACATGATAGCTCAATTCCAATGCTTAAAAGCACCAATAAAAATTATATGAATCATAATAAAATTCCATTTTTTATATTCCAAACCAAATTAAACATTTAGTTTAATTAAACATGCTCTCAATCATGCCAATAATAAAAGTGTAGTTCATATACAACATGCCAACATAATCAATTCCAATCACCAATCCATCATAAATAATCCATACTTCACAATTTATTCACTAACATCAATCCATACAACAATTCCAATCAATACCTATCATGATACTACCTTGGAATTTATTTATAAAAGCCTAGCATGCTTCTATATACTCAAATAATTACCAAGTACGCGAACATACCTTGAATATGATCTCAAAATAGCCACGGCTACACAAAATCACTCACTTGGAAACCTCCTACAACCCAAAATTACACAGAACATTAATACCTATTCAATATAAATTTCTAGCAATATGTACACTCTTTAAATCACTTGTAAACCCTCTAAAAGAAGTTGAAAATTAATTTAAAACCCTTATTTATATTCCCAATTAATGGGTAATTAAAAATCCTTTCAAGAAACATCATTATGACCTTTATACAAAAATTTACACTTTTTATAAACATGTTAAATTTCTGTAATTGTGTTTTAAAACACCTATATTAATAGTTTCAATCACCCACAATTAAATTCCATCAATATACTTTAATTTAGAAACCTAAGTTTTTCAATTTGGGGCTTTTTAGTTCAAAAACTAAATATGAAATTTATACACATAATTATTATAATCAAACATCATAAAAATCATCACACAACCCAAAAATAATAATTAAATTAAGACTAGATAAATTTTTTTTATTCGAAGGCCGCACACCTGACACCACAACAGGGTTGTTGCCGCGCGCCCGCTAGTGGTGCCGCTGCTGCTTGCGTGTGCTGGTGGCAGTGGCCAGTCGGTGGGTGGCTGTGGTGGTGGCCAACCACGCGTGGTGGTGTGCCAAAATAAAAGGGGAGGGGGAAAATTAAGGGGAAAGAAAAATAAGATGAGAGAGAGGGGGTTACCTTTGGGTATTCTCCACCTTGGGCAAGGTTAATATGGCCATGTGATGGGTATTTATACCCCCTCTCTAAACCCTCCTAAACTTTGATTTCCCTTTCTACTCTTAATGTTCTCTTCTCCTATTTTGTTTTTTTTTTTTTTTTTGGTAAATAAGGAATTTTATTACCAAAGAGAAAACAGTTACAACTTACAGAAAAGCTAAGCTGCAACCCCCAAAACTACACATGCCCAAAGGCAAATAACCACCCCAAAGCCCCAAACTGAACTAGGCCACCTTCTAGAAGGGTTCCTAGAACAGAAAGGGACAAAATTAAACTAGACTTAAGAAAAGAGGCACCTTTTAAGAAGGTTACTCAAATCCAGGACCAAAACAACGGAAACTAAAGCAATAAAAGAGATCTATTATCAGCATTACATCTAACGGCAACA
This sequence comes from Chenopodium album, assembly GCF_948465745.1. Classification (NCBI taxonomy): domain Eukaryota; kingdom Viridiplantae; phylum Streptophyta; class Magnoliopsida; order Caryophyllales; family Amaranthaceae; genus Chenopodium; species Chenopodium album. The sequence continues at coordinate 21,491,404 of NC_137846.1, read as the reverse complement.
TTATACACAATATCTCTAAACACTAAATCTGTAGGCTTGCAGCTACCTGTAAACATCAAATTTTTCCTCTATAGCCATATACAGTAAACAGTCTCAGCAAAGCACATCATGTAGATTCTACACTTCCTGTTAGATTTCCTGCAATTCCTTATAACCCACTGTAGCTCAAGCTGAAAACACTGAAATAGCTTTCTAACTTTCAGTAAATCAAGAATCTTCTACCAAATTTCTCTAGAATAGGAATAGGTGAAGAACAGATGAGAAACACTCTCTTCAAAAATCTGACAGAAGAAATAAGCAGGATCACAATTAAGATGCCATTGGATAAGCCTATCCTTCATTAGTAACCATTCTATTCTGCAGAGCTAACCAAGTAATGAAGCTCTTAGGAGAGACTTGATTATTGCAAATAATCCTTTTCTAGCTCACTTTGGCAGCCTGAGGTCTAATCTTTGCATAGACTCAAGAAATTCTCATCTTACCATTATGCATCACAGAAGACCAACCACTAATACTGTCAATAATCTCTCTACAGCTCAAAATGTTCTTCAGAACCCAAGTACACTTCTTAGGGATGGCTGCAGACTAGAAAGTCTTGTTGAAATAGTAGGCATGAACCCACTTAACCCATAAATTGTCATATTTATGAGCTAAATCCCATAAAATCTTACAAATAGCAGCCTTGTTCCAATCACCAAGTAAAGTGATGTTCCAACCACCAAAAACTTTGGGGAGAGCCATATGACTCCAAGCAATAGGAGCTTTCTTAGAGTAAGTGTTTTTACCAATCTAAAGGAACACCTTAAATCTAGACTCAATCTCTTTAAGCACCTTTTTAGGCAAGTTGAAGATTTGGGCCAATAATCTTGAATGCCAAAAAGAACACTTCTAATGAGTTGAATTCTGCCAGCATAGGTGTAGACACCTAAAAATGTCTCCCCAAAACCAAACCCGATGATGAACACCTTTCACCGCCATTATTGGTCGAGTTGAGTATTTAATCTTTGGAGTGCTTAAATCCATGTTCTATCCAATACATTTCATAAACCAATCCATTTCCTAGCTCATTTCCCTAAACCATAACTTGTTATCCACTTTTCGTGTCCACAGCGCAAAACCGAGAGAAACTGATTTTTTGGTCTTATAATTTTGATCCAATTATTATTTTGTTGGATATCACTTGAAATAAGATTTCCAACCATATATCATAAGCCCAATTCCGAGCTATAACGAAAAAGATATGAGCAAAACACTAAACTCGGCCAAAAACCGACACCCTTCCACTAAAACGGCCATATCATAAAATCTACAAATCATTTTGACCTGATTCTAATTGGGTTGGAAAGTATAATTGATAATATTTCCAATGATATATTATATTATTCCTTATTCCAAGTTGCGGATCAAAAGTTATGATGATTTTAAAAACGGGTAAAAAATTGGAATTACCGTGCAAAATGTAAAAGCACCGTGTCACGGCGCCTGATGACGTGGCACAGTACCTGGTGCCGTGACACGGTACATTACAACGTGTCACGGTGCTATTTTCAATGTTTTTCACATGAATTTCCACCGTGGCACGGTACCTATTTGCCGTGACACGGTACCTGCTGCCGTGACACAGTATTTCTCACCGTGTCACGGTGCTTTTTCCGTGTAATTTCCGCGTTTTCCCATACCATGACACGGTGTACTGTACCGTGCCACGGTGGACACTGCCGTGTCATGGTACGTGTGCCGTGTCATGGAATTTTCTCGGGTCTTTTCCGCGTAAACCCTTCACGCGTTTCCACTTCCCATAGGTCAAATATGTCCCGCGTCGCACCAATTTTCCCCACGTCACGGGACTTTTCCCTGTTTGACGGTGCCTGGCACCGTGTCACGGTGTTCTCTGCCGTATCCCAGTGTTAATTTTTAGGGTTTTTATCTTTTTAGGGTTTCGTGTGTTCCCTCTACTCTTTTTCCCTATAAATACCCCCTCCTTTCTGAAGTTCGGGGCATCAAATCATTCTCTCTTCCTCTCTTTTACACCAAAAATCATTCTATTCTCTCTCACATATTCTAAGCCTTAAACCTATATTCCTAATTACACCATTCTTCCCTTAAGAACTCCAAGGAGTCCATACTTAACCCGAGGTTCCGTCCTTCAACCAAGGCGTGAAAGGTACAAATAACTGAGGGTTTGGACCAATTCAAATCTACATTTATTTAATTTAATTTCCATTTGATTTATTATTTATTGAAGTTACTAACAGTTTATTCATGATGTAGCAATTTAAAGGAACGCGCGAAATGTGAGTAATTAATTAATTTAGTTACTCTTATTTTATTATTGCTAGTATCATGATTAGGTTATTTTATATTCGATTTGACTAACGCTATTATTGTTAAATTGCTTCCAATATTAATGTTTGTTCTATTATTATTTCTGATCACCATATTGCATGTTAAAGGGAATATGTAATTGAAATCCACGCCTAATAAGATAATTTGGACAACCGGTTTAGGTTCCTTTTTAATCTTGTTATTAAATCAAGTGATCACTAATATTTTAGAATTATATGCTGCATTAATATTCAATCAATTTAGCTTAATAATAGTTTGGAGCGAATTGAATCTTTGTTTGTATGCCTTTGAGATCGCAGGAATCAATTTTCACTACAAGAATCGAGTAGAGGCCAATACGGGCGAATGTGACTCCATGACTCACTTCGTACTATCATCCCCGATCCTCCTTTCGTGGTTCCGAACCATATGGAGTTAGTAATCTCATGGATTATGAATGGGGTGTAACCTTCACGGGTCAATCGTTGTTGCCTATCGTTGTCCCTTATTCATGGTAGCCTTTTATGATCTGTGAACGGTTTACAAGTTCCTTAAAAACTTGTTGGCGGCTCCCTACTTTATTTGTCCCTAATCGTATTATGTCAATTCCCACTTCCTATGAGTGCCAAGCATATTCACAACATGCTTTAATGTAGGCGCACTTCGAACGACGCTTACAATAGGATAGGTGTTTAGTATCCCAGTTCTCAATTCTAGCAGTAACTCTCTCAACTAAAGGCGTACACTGCTCAATAGTGAGCTTCTTAGAAGAAAGAGGAACACCAAGATACCTAAAAGGAAGACTACCTTTGCTCATCCCAAGAATAGCCTGCAGGTTATCTCTTTTATAGTCAGAGAAACCCCCAAAATGAACCCCACTTTTGCTAAGGTTAGCAGCAAGACCAAAGGCACCAGAAAACTTCTGAAAAGCAGTCAAGAGCAAGTGAACAGAAATAGCATCAGCTCTAGCAAAAAGCAACAAATCATCAGCAAACATCATATGGGTGATTCCAAGCTTTTCACATCTAGGATGAAAATTTAAGTTAGGATCCTAAGTCATCTCTTTAAGACACCTAGACAGATACTCCATACAGAGAGCAAACAGAAAAGGAGACATGGGATCACCCTGTCTTAACCCTTTCTGAGCAGGGAAGGGCTTAGAGGGAAACCCATTCACCTTAATAGAATAGGAGAATGAGGAAACACAAGCCATAATCCACCTAAACACCTTATGAGGAAAACCAGTTTCTTTAAGGACAGTCTATAAGAAACTCCACTCAATTGAGTCATAGGCTTTCCTCAAATCAATTTTAAGCATACACCTAGGGGTGACAAATTTCTGAGAGTATCATTTGATCAGCTCAGTAGCAAGTAAGATATTATCCCCAATATGTTTCCCAGGAATAAAACCACCTTGAGCTTTATTAACAACAGACCCCACCACCTGAGCAATCCTGTTAGTAAGCACTTTTGAAATCAGCTTGTATACCATTTTACAACAAGAAATAGGCCTATACTCCTTGACATAAGAAGGGTGTTGAACCTTTGGAACTAAGGTGACTGTAGTACAGCTCCATTGCTTAGCAATAATACTAGTATTGAAGAATTGAGTAACAACAGTATATATGTCATGCTTAATAATATGCCAAGCCTTCTCGAAAAAGACAACACTATAGCCATCAATACCGGGAGCCTTGTCATTACCAATACTAGCTAAAGCAGCATCAATTTTAGAATGAGTAACCTCAGCAGAAAGAATATCTATAGCCTCCCTGTCCAACTGTTTACCAGTTCTCATAGTTTGAATATCAACAGCAGGAAAAAAAGGTAGCTCTAGAACCCAGCAGCACCTTATAGAAACCAACAATCTCATTTTCAACCAGAACATAATCTTTCAAAAGAACATTAGATTCAGTAAAAATAGGATCAATTCTATTCTTACTCTGCCTTTGCTTCATGACAGAAAAGAAGTAATGGGAGTTAACATCACCTAACTTGATCCAGTCAACTATAGCTTTCTGCTTGTAGATATTCTCCTAAATATTCATCCAATGCTGAACCTACTCAATGGCAGCAGCTTCCTACAAATGTAAAGCAGTATTGGTAATATCAACAGCAAGCTTCTCCTGAATTTGAATAAGAGCATGATTAGCTTGATCCACTTTCTCAGCAATATTTGCAAAATGTTTGGTGTTTAGACTTTTAAGACCTTGCTTAACAGACTTAAGATTCTGCCAGACATCGGTCATAGCAGCAGAATCAGAAACCTTTTTCCAGCTAGCTTCAACAACAGAACAGAAATCTTTATGATCAGCCAAATAGTTTAAGAATCTGAAAGGTCTCCCTTTTCTAGGAGAACTAGTGCAAATCTCCACCAGAACAGGACTATGATTAGATAACAGGGGGGGAAGATAAATAGCTTCAACAGAACTAAAAACAGTCTTCTAGGCTTAATTAACCAAACCCCTATCAAATTCTTGTAGCAACTTTATCCTCACCATGACCTTTATTAGACCAAGAATAAAAGGAACCCTTACTCTTGATTTCACATAGGCCAAGATTCACAATGAACTCTTTAAAATACCTAACTTCATAATCAGTGATATAATTACCATTAAATCTATCCCCATCATTTAGAACAGAGTTGAAGTCACCAATGAGAAGCCAAGGTATTGTAGACACATTGATACTACTAATATCAGTCCAAAGAGGAATCCTGTCATGAATGGAATACAAACCATACACAAAAGAACACAAGAAATGATGTTATAGATATTTAGAAAAGATATCAACATGAACAAACTGCTCATGAGAAGAAAGAATGTTCACAGTCACTTTATCTTGAAGCTAACCAACCCAAATTCTACCCCTATGGGAGTGAGAATAGTTACAAAACCAAGACCAAGCATTACCAAACTTCTTCTACAGTTTAGCACTATTTCTCATCTTTACTTTAGTTTCCAGAATTCCAATAACATCAACAGATTGCTCATAAAGTAACTTCTTGATTGAAGTTACTTTATTAGGGTCATTAAGACCCCTAATATTCCAAGAGACAATAATTATCCTCTCAAAGGGGGATAACCATCAAACCCTATAGGCATAGAGTGAGCATCCTCAATCAAAGTAGAATAAGGATTTGAGCTTGACAAACCTGGCATAGTATGAGCTATATTATGGCTTCTATGCTTCCTTCCATGACTAGAATCGAAAAAACGATGCGAAATCTGGAAAATTCTAAGAACACAGAAACTTGTGAAGGCATGTAGGAACTAGCGTCTAGAAAACAGGGCTTGTCGCCCGTAAAAAGTTTATGTCGCCTGGCGACAGTTCTGTCGCTTGGCGACAGAGGCTTTTTTGCGGCGACAGTCCCTGTAGTCTGGCGCCAAGTTCTTCCAGTACCGAGCCAGGGGTCTGCCTTCTTGCTTTGACCATTTCTGGCATTGTTGGCTTGATTTTACTTATTGATTGAGTCCTTTTCTCACTTTTCTGAACCCATATGTGTTCTACATATGGACATAACCCTCTGGGGGTTCCTGCTTCAACTGCCCAATTGAATATCCACTATATGTGCAAACAACGGCTACGTGCAAAGTTTGTGAATCCACCAAACCATGGAGTCGAGTTCGATTTCATCACGAACTCGCGGGGTCCCGTCCATTCGCACCAACCCTCACGGTAGGCTTGTGTGCAATGCATACGGACTCATAACCATGGACCCTTTTTGACTTAACCCATATCCTTGAACTTTAGAGAATTAGAGCCATGGTTAGGTTGCAAACTCATTGCATCATTTTGTGACTATGTGAACTACTTGTGCATCCTTGTTTGTGCATACTATATATGTGTTAACTGTTTGTTTGACTTGTGGTCAAATCTAAATAAACTAACCAATGACTAAAGGACTTTGTTTAATTAATTAATTAATTAATTTGAACTAATGAATAAGCCTAAAGTCGAGTCATAGTTCCTTTTAGTCAACCCGGATTTTTATTCCCGTATACTGCACATGCGTCAACCTGTTTTGGTCATAGCCGGAGTTCTAGGAAGAACCACGAGTCGTACAACCTATGGATCTGGAGCCCGGAGTTTTATCTTTAATTTGGCGTTGTTTTCGTCCCAATCAGAGTCACAGATCAAAAGTTATGACTAAAATACCACAGCCTGTGCAGTTTAATGCACATACGTGAAGTCTTAACTTAGTCCTTGTTTGAGTCTAGTCACATTGTCTAGCCACATGGTCATGACACAAGTCTTATCATGTCACCTAAACTCACTAGTCTTAGCACACACTTTGTACATGTCACCATGACCATGTCTTAGGTTCATGCATGAGTCGTCTTTCCGTCATTTGAGTTGGGGGTCCATTCTATTCCTATTTCTTCAATATCTCTCCATCTACATCATCTTCCCACTCTCCACATACTTTCTTCCATATTTCTTCATCTACATCTTCTTCCTACACTCCACATACTTTCTTCCATATTTCTTCATCTCCATCTTCTTCCTACACTCCACATACTTTCTCCACACATATCATTCCCTTCATTCTTTCATGATCTTTTCCCATCTATGCATGTTGAATCGAGTTTGAGTCATATGATTGACAAGAAAAAGAGTAATGATGAGACAAAATACAAGGCAAGATTCACACTAAGACTTCATGCTTTCTTCTTCTTTTTTCAAACCTTTCCCCCATAAGTCTAGCATAGGCACCTTGCGTTTTCTTTATATTTACTTTGTAGGTTTTTTCTTTTTCCCTTTTAATAAAATGAGCATTTTAATTCCTTTCATATGATCATTACATTGCAAAAAAAAAAAAAAAAAAAAAAAAAAAAAAAGGGTCGAACTTAGCACAAGGTATACCAATGATTTGAGGCACCCCTTGTAGCCATATCATATCTCTCACCCTTTAAATATATAATCTTTTTTTGATAAAACACTTTGAGCCTCGTCTAACGATAGACCTTTCATTTTTCTTCAACCCACATCTACCTCACCTTGGGATGGGATGGTGTGTAACTTATGCAATTTACAAATATGAAAAGCTTGAGTGATCTCAAAAGAAAAAAATAAAAATAAGTAAATGAATAAAAGTGTACAAAAGGGCAAGTGTTCCAATGTCTTTGATATAAAAATATCTTTGATAAGAACACGTCTCAGATTGCGTCTCTTATCGAGTGCTCGGTACCGTGCCTGAGAAACATGAATGCCAAGTGAGTGATAGACCGCATGATCGGGATTTCCCACACTTATAAAAATAAAAATGCAAAAGCAAAAAAAAAAGAGCAAAAAAGAAAAGAGCTCAAAAATGACAAACCTCAAGCATAAAAATATAAAGATTCAAAAGCAAGGTTGCACACCTTGGGGGTTTATCTAGGGTCTTGAGCCTTTATCCCCTTCTTCTTCAACCTTTAGCCTAACCACGTTACAACCCTTAAAAAAGACCTTTTTGAGGTACACACACACTTGTGCGAGGTCCAGCTAGAGCTACGTTTGGCCTGATTCCTAACAGGATACGTAGGCAACCTCACATTGGGGTGCGGCCATAATAAAAATGCATTCATTTTCACATTCACACACTCACACCATGATCATGTCAAGGGATTTCCTATGCTCATCCCTATTCACTTAGAGCTAGACTTGGGGGCTTGATCCTTACATCATTAGCCTACCTAGCCTAAGAGTCACCATCTCTTGACTCTTTTCAATATATTTTCCCCACCGTTAGCCTTTGCAGCTTAACTTTAGTGTCACTTTCGCACACATCACAAATACATGACCAAATAGACTTCCAATTAGGAACCCTTTGTCATGAAATCTTAACACAACGTTGAAGCATGCTTTGTCATATCAACATCACTTGTAATCATCATTGTATCAGGAAGTATGAAGTGCTTAGCCTCCATGCCTAAGTTATCCAAATACTTTCATAATCGAGTCAACTAAGATAGTTTAGGAGGAATTAATCCTTGCAACTTGAGGGACAGCATAAAATGCATATACTTGATTAAGCTCATTCAACATGCACTATCAAACACTTCAATTCTTTTTCGCGTCTTTCTTTTTCGGGAGAAAGTCGGTACCCTCCACAAAAATAACGGAAAATTTTTGCTTTTTTGCATTTTCGAGTCGCACATCACACACGAGTCATGTACATTGAGTCATGTTGTGTCATATCACATCGAGTGGAGTCTAACACATGTGTCAAACGATTTAAGTTAAGTCATGTCAAATCAATGAGTCAAGCAACACTAAGCCTTAGGTCAACCTTAAGATAATAAAAGATGAGCAAAGTCCTATAGTCTGAAATATAGATGCAGGTACATTCCAGCGAGCAAGAATATTCCCAGATTTTTTCGAAAAACCGCGAATATAGATGTATGAAACTTTTCCAAGATGAGAGAAGTTTGAGCAAAATTATATGGAGATGAAGAGCCTTAATTTGCAAAATATTTGAGCAGATTTGGTTGTAAGGAAACGACCAAATTGAAAGTTCGGAGCGATATCGCGGCGACAGGCACTTTTGGCTTGCGCTGGTGCAGCGACAGGTCACGTGGCTTCATGATGTGGACATATAGACCTGGCTCAGCAATTTTGGGTTCCATGGTACGCCAGTTAGCCCCTCTAAGCAATTTGACATGATTTAGTAGTCGGCTCGATTACAACAACAATAAGCGATCGACCTGACAAAAGATCGTCTCACTTAGCTTAAAGCGCATAAGTATTGGCACATCGCAAGCACCAAAGTAATGGTTCACAACGATTTCCTAGGATGGAAGAAGATTTGAAGATTCGAGATGACGAAGCCTTCAACAGGGGGCTTTAAGATTAAAAAGAATCTATTACTTGGATTTAAGAAGGACGGTTTGAGATGAAGCGACCTTCAATAGCTTTCACTATGATTGGGGAGGTTATTATTTGAGAAGAACGATTCAAGATGAAGCGGTCTTTGATAGCTTTTGCTAAGATTGTGAAGGAACACTTGATTTGAGAAGATAGCACGAGATGGGCGATCTTCGACAATGTCCGCTAAGATTGTGGAAATTGTCACCTATATTTGAAAAGAGCGGTCCGTGATGAGGCGTTCTTCGACGACCTTCGCTAAGATTGTGGAAGTTGTTATCAAGATTTGAGAAGATAGCACGAGATGGGCAATCTTCGACGACCTTCGCTAAGATTGTGGAAGTTGTCATCAAGATTTGAGAAGATAGCACGAGATGGGCGGTCTTCGACAACATTCGCTAAGATTGTGAAAGTTGTCACCATGATTTAAGGAAAAGCTCGAGATGTAGCAGCAATGATAGACAGCGTTCCCTAGGATGTGGAGAGTTGTCACAAACCCTGAAGATGACGACATACAGTTATTTTCGACGATGTTCCCGAAATACTGTGGAGGATTGTCACCAAGAGTATTGAAGACAACGACGTATGGTTATCTTCAACGATGGCGTTCACGAGGCACTGTGGAGGTTGTCACAAACAACAAATAAAGCAACAGCAAAATGGTTACGTTCAGAGGTGTGTGCTCGACGGTGCAAGATACGCGTTTCTTAACTCTCTTATCTGTTTAACTAATAATTAGTTTGCAGGTATCGGCGTTATAAGAATGATTTGGAATCGCAGAACGTTTTGAATCATTCTCCGTCCCTATCGACACTTTGACTTTCGTTTTCGAAACTTAAGTTTCTCCAAACTCAGTCAAAGTGGGGGCTTCTGTAGACACCCATTTGTGTTTCCCCAAAACCGAACCCAGTGATGAATGCCTTTCACGTCGAACCATAATCGAATGAGGTGAAAGTGGATGAAAGTCAAGTGTTGCGGTTTAGTTTTTAAAATTCTCTTTTCTCTGTTTTTGAAAATAACTCTATTTATTTGAAAATAGCCAAACAAGTTTAGTTTGGTCCTTAATTAAGGTCCAATAATAGTGTGGTTGGTTGGGGCTCGAAAAGACCTTTCCAGCGATATATTATAAGCCCAATTCCGATGAATATTGAGGAAGTTATGGCCAAAATACTAAACTGGGCCCGGTTAATTATTTACATACGGCCCAATGATCTAGAGGAGGGCCCAATGATAATTATTATTGCTAAAATTATTAGGATTAATTATAATTTTCTAGAAATTTCTAGAAGGTTCTTCTTAATTATAATATTATTAGATTTAATAATTATTTATTTTAAAATGGACTTTTATTTGGAATAAAACATTATTTTATTATTATTATCTTAAAAATACGTATTTTTATCTTCTGTACGGATTCCGTAGATCAAGTTGATTAAAGATCGGATTCCGCGTGGAAAAAACGCGCTAATACAGGTTGTCGCCAAACGACAAGTCTGTCGCCTCGCGACAGAGTCAATTCCTGGCGACAGCGTGTAGTTTTATTCCTTATCAAATTCTGTATTTTTCCGGACTATTTTCCTTATAAATAGGGTCCCAAATCTCTGTTTTCATTCATCAATTCTTCTCATCAACTTTCATCAATTACTATCAATTCTCTCTATTCTCTCTCAAGAATTACTTAATTCTTTCTTAATTCTTATTCTCTCTCTCTTTCTAAACCAACCTTTTTTACAAATATAATATTCCGCATTCACAAGATTTAGAATTACTTAGCCAAGTTCGAAGTTGCCTTCGCCCTAGACGTGCAAGGTTTGATATTTTCTGAGGGTTTGGTCCAAAACTAGTCAAAACTGTATTTCATTTGATTTCAATTTAATTATTTAATTATTGTTTATTATTTTCATTGAAGTTTACTAACTTGTGTATTTTGTTATTAGAAAGAGGTACGAGGCTTCAAAGTAAGTAGATTAGCTTACTCTCTATTTCTTTCACAATGTAGAAAGCATGTTTATTATTGTTTTATGATTCCTAGTATCATGTTAGGATGTTTAATATTCCTAGTATCATGTTAGGATGTTTTTATTGCTTTCTAGTTTCATATTTAGGGTGCCTTTCATTATTTTTAATGTCATGTTAGTATGTTAGTGCCATGTTAGGTTTAAAGCTTTGATCTTTATTGTTTAGTGACATGTTAGGATTTGTTATTAATCTTGTTAGCATCATGCCTAGGATCTTGCTATTATATTTAAGCTTTATTATGCCTTAACATGATTTTGACTATTATTATTGTTATTATTATTATGAATATTATGATTATTTATTTATTGCCTATTATTATGTTGCTCGATATTATATTATTGTTGTTGCTTGATCACACCTTTTATGATTGTTAAAGGGAATTTTTTCTTGAAATCACGCTTGATAAGATAATTATTAATTTGGTTTAGGCTAATATGATTTTAATTCAAGTGATCGCCAATAATAGGTTTATTTGTGCATTAATATTCAACCAACATAGATAAACAGGTTAGGTTTAATATAATGTTTGTATGTTATTCGAAAAGCACACATGAATACGAGCAGAACAAAATAGAGGCCTATTTTATAGGGCGGGACCTTTCTTTTGTAGATTGGATTCGTACCCTTATCCCCGAACCCTGTTTGGTTCAAGACCTTATGGAGTTGATGGTCCTTTTGGATTGTCTTTTGGGTTTACAAGTTCCTAAAACTTGTTGGCGACTCTTTTGCTCTCTTTTCTTTCCCTTTGGAACGCCACCATACTTTAGTGTATGATCACAGTGGGGTTCAAGTTTGGGATCATAATGCTTGAAATATTCCCTACAAGTAGTAACAGGAGCAGGCTGAGCCTTAGGAACCCAGACCTTAGCCTGTTCTTTAGGAGCAGTCTACTTCTTCTAAACCTGAGTCTTGGACTTAGCAGGAATATCAAAGTCATGACCAACTTTATTACACTTCTTGTAGAAACGAGGTGGCCATTCAAATACAAGTTTCTGTTCAATTAGAGTGCTCTCTAGACTCTCAACCCAAATGCTCTTAGGCAAGGGCTTAGTAATATCAACTTCAATTAGCAATCTAGAAAAGGTAACCCTTAATTGCTTAGAAGTACATTCTCAGCATAGAGAGGAACACCAACTACACTACCAATTCTGCTTAAAGTATCCACCCCCAGCAATTTAGAGGCAGATTAGGTAATTTCACCCACAAAGGCACAGTTTTGAGAACCTCAGCATGAAAATTAAACTTCTCAGGCCAAGGCTTCACAATTGCAGCCTTGCCAAAGAACATGTGAGGACTGGCATTTAGAATAGTACTCATATTATCACAATTTTGCAGTTTAATTAGGAAGTAACCATCATCATGCTAGTAAATATCAGGCCTAGCTATAGTGTTCCAATTATTAGAAATATACATATGCACAACAGCAATTGTAGGGTAGTAACCTATAACATAGAAAACAATAGAGTTTTTCCATTTCAGGTTACCTGCTTGTAGTTCAGCACTCTGCAGCTGAGCAATTCACTTTCCATCTTTGAGCACAGGAGCAACAAAAGATAGTAAAAACCCTTTAGAAGTGAGCTTGGGACTAGACTTAGGGTTAGGTTTCTGCATAGCTCCACCACTTTCCCCTGGAGCAACTGATTCACCAATAGGATCAAAATCAGGTCTGGAATCCAATGGAACAGTATTCACCGGAACCTTAGGAACTGAATGATTGAGATTCTAAGCAACAGCTCTAAAAATAAGCCCATCACCAGCACCAGGCATCTCAGTATTGCATACATCACCATTCAATTCAGTCAGATCACCCTTCTCAGATCCAAGATCCAATGGAACAGTACCCGCAGAAACCCTAGGTATTGTTTCATTAGATTTCTGCATTAAATTAGGCCAAATCGCTTGATGATGTAGCTCAAGAGCAATCAACTATTCTCTAGTAACCTTAGTAATAGAAGGATGAACTAAATGAGGAGGAGGAGTAACCAGCTCATCCATGTCAAAGCCTTCAGGAATCGAAGACACAATACCAGAAAAACCAGTATTATTTAGCTGAATCAAGCCAGGATTCGAAGTTGTCAAGGATTCTATGTTTGAGGTTTAAGGAAAGGGAGTAGCCTGCTTCTTCTTCTTTGCCATAATTGACAAAACCGAGTGAAAAAACCAGCTAAGAAAATTGCCATGGTAGAGAGAAAATTCAAGAAAAGTCAAACCTCAAAATAATTTGTTTGATCCCTTCTCTTATTTAAACTAGTCTTTTGACTTTCTTTAAAATCCCATTGAATTTAACATTTCTTTTTATAAATTATATTCCCCAAAGTTTCCAAATCATGAAATCAAATATTTTATTGGAAGAGTTGTCAAAAAAATTCTTTAAAATGCCTCATTTTTTAAGAAAAAACCTTTTAAAAGAATCATTTTTGAAAAAAAAAACCCACCACGATCACTTTTTTGTTTAATGAAACGTCTCCCCTCTTTTCCGACATTGACTGAACTTTCAAGTATTGACCCCTTATTTTCCCTACTTGCAACCTACTGTTGGGTAATTAAAACTAGGGCAAGCCTCCCCAAATCAATCCAACGAAAAATTAGGGCAAATCTCTCCCAAATCAGATCAATTGAAAGGTAATTTAGGGTTCTTAATCCATTTCTTCCACAATTGTAGTGCTGACTTCACCAATGTAATGGTCACTCCAACATTCTTCTCTCTTCTCTAATACTTCTCTTTTTGTGTGTTCTTTTCTCTTCTCTAATAGTTGTGTTATTGTTGCTAATTTTGGCAGGTATAATGGTGAAGAATTATTGCGGATGTGGCTTTCCATGGTGAAGAATTATTGCGGATGTGGCTTTTCATGGTGAAGAATTATGTGAGTTCATGAATAGTGAAAAAAATAGCCCTAATTTTTACACTACTTGCAGTAACAATTTGATGAACTATTAACAATTACCTTAGTTTACTGTAGCAACATTGATGGCTTGCACCAGAGGGGAAAGAGAGATAGACAGAGAAAAACCCAAATTGATGCGATTGCAAAGTAGAGTTTTCATGGAGGAAGGACAGAGAATACAAGGGGCATTAACTTTGGAGGAAAATAAGAGGGAAATAAAACTTGGGAATGCAAATATAAAAAGTGTTGGGTGTAAGTAGAGAAACAGAAGGGTCAACGTCTGAAAGTTTGAGTTAATGCTGGAAAAGAGGGGAGAGGTTTCATTAAAAAAAAAATAGTGATCATGGTGGTTTTTTTAACAAAGATCCTTCTAAAAGGTTTTTTCTTGCAAAATGTGGCATTTAAAAGGTTTTTGGACAAATTTTCCTATTTTAAAACTATTAAATAAATAAAATGGACCCTTTTTTTAAAATTAACCTTTTAAGTAAATAAAATACCATAAATAATTCATTTCGAATTATTTAAATACTTTATGAAATAATTATTTATATTAAAATATGTATAAAAATACAAGGTATTATAGTCTACCCCCCATAAAAGAAGTTTCGTCCCGAAACTTGGGCAGCGAAATTCAAACTTTTTCCTCACTTTACATAATATTGTACTCTTTTGTCATACTTTTACCTTTAATGTCTCCTTAAAATCAAAATTACTCGAAATAACCGTTTATAATGTGCAAAAAGCACAAAAATAACAGGAAATCTCTACCTTATAAAAGTAGAAGAAAACTCTTATGAACAGTGTGAAGATGATTATATCCCTTAAAATATTAATTTACCTATTTACCCCATTTACAATTTGATACCCCTGACCTTTGTTTTTCACTCTTTATTCCTCTGTCTGCTTCATCTTCTCTCAATCACTTTCATCACTTCTATCTATTCTCTAAATACTCTAATACCCAACTTCTCCATTGCACATCATCCTCTCATCTTTCCTCATCTTCTCCTTCTCATTGGTAATTTTCTGACTTGGATTTTCGATTGTTTTTTTTTTTTAATTTTAATTTTGACATCAATCGGTTGTATTTCATTTTAATTTTCTGATGTTGGTTTTGATTTTAATTTTTGTTTTTAAGTTTTGATTTTTCTAAGTTTAGGTTTTTCCGAAAACAAGTCTTTGATTAGCAAGCTTCAAGTTTATTGGTGATGGTGGTTGGTAATTTTTTCTAATTTTTTAATTTAGATGTATAAAATATCTAAATTTATTGGAAATTGAGATTTAATATTCGAGAAACGCATGATTCGGTAAATTTGTTTTTGAATTTTTTGGGTGTTTTGTTTTGCTACAACAATCAACAAAGATCAGGGCAAACACTCGCTTCCAAAAGGATGAACTGATTTTTTAATTCTTCACCGCTGACTAATTCCTTCAGGAGAGATTGACCCATTCAGTAAAATTCCTAAGTTGGGATATACCTCAGACACCCTTGATTATAGTTTACCTGGAAACTTAGTGCTGCCTGATCCTAATAGCCGTCGGATTATCAAATTTATTGTCTGATAATAAATCTGAAACAATGTTGCTTTGTGCTTTCTATCCTCCTATGGGATGCTGATGATGTTGAACGTGGTCAGCTGTAGACACTATGATTTCTTTGATTTTAGAAATGTCCAGCTAATTACACTAATTTTATGTTATCCTTTGCTTTTGTTTGGTGATAGAAATTGATGTGTTAGTTAGAATTTCATACTTATTTCATTGATTGATGTTATACATGGAAGTAAAGTTCAACGAGCTAAGGTTACATATTAATGCAAGTTTTTGGGTTATTAGGTCTATATGGGTATATTATTTGGGTTAAATTTTGTAATAGTAATTGTTTGGAGTTGATTGTTTTAATTGTTTGTGATAATAAAAACGAGATTTGGAGAAAAAAGTTGATTGTATAAAAAAGGTCAAATTTGTCATGTAGAGTTTATGATTTTATGAAACTAGGATAACTGGATTAAGGTCTGTATGTCTTCTGCTTTCACAGGTTGTCAACATAAAGATGGTCCGAGGTATATACATTTTTAACAAGGCCTTGAAATAAGGTAACTTGATAATTTTGCTTGGTTAAGTGGAAGTTTAACGTTGTATGAATCATGATGATAGATAGAAATGATGTTTAATGGATTATGGCTTAGGTGTATTATAAGTCAAATCATGGTTTTTATTGCCACAGGTGCTCAAATATACATATGCTTTACAATCCATCAACATATAGATCTCAAGCTAGCTGCTATTGTTATCGATGTTGTGGTGCTTCTTCAAAGGGAGTGGTCTGTCACCATACTCTATGCTAGATGCTCTGTAAACCTCATTGCGGATGGCTTATGTATGGAATATTTCAAGCATCTCACATTTAAGCCCCACTGTGATCATGCACTTAATCATGGTGGCAACTAAAGGGAAGGAAGCTAGAGCAAAAGAGTCGCCAACAAGTTTTAGAAACTTGTAAACCATTCACGATCACAGAAATCACTAACTCCATAGTGGTCCTGAACCATGACTGGATATTCAGAAATGAAGGTACAAATCCAACCTAAAAGAGATTGAACCTGCCCTAAATAGGCATTTACTTTGTTCTTCTCATATTCATATAAGTTTTCCAATTAACATACAATCAATGTATTAACCCTAAACCTGGTTAATCTATGTTGGTTGATTATTAATGCACAAACAAATCTATTATTGGTGATCACTTGAATTAAAATCATATTAGCCTAAATAAAATTATTAATTATCTTATTAAGCTTGATTTCAAGTACAAATTCCCTTTGAACCTGTAAGAGAGGGCGTAATCAAGCAATAACAATAATAATATCAAACAACATAATAATAATAATAATAATAATAATAATAATAATAATAATAATAATAATAATAATAATAATAATAATAATAATAATAATAATAATAATAACAAATCATATAAATTATTTGTAAATTAACAAATAATGTGAAAATATTCATAAATTAACAAATAACATGAAACAATTTGCAAATTAACATAATATGTAAAACAATTCGTAAATTAACAAATTACGTAATGGCCTGTTTAGATATGGGGATTTCATTTGAAATTCTCATTTAGGCCAAATGGCTTGTTTGGATAATACAAGCATTTAGATTTGTATTTGGGTCAAATCCATGAAAATCCAAGCCTTTATAAAATTAAGTCCAGCTCAATTATTTACAAATTCCATCTCACATATTGTCATTTCAAATTCTTACTTGCCCTAATTTTCTCTCTCCTACTCTATTCCTTTTCTCGATGCTCTAATCCCCTCCGTTGAAGCAGCTCGATTTTCTCCTCCTCCATTGAAGTAGCTCGTGTGCTTGCTCGATTTTCTCTCTCCTCCATTGAAGCAGCTCGATTTTCTCTTTCCTCCACTGAATCGGCGCGTGTGAGCATCCATCTTTGAACCGGCTTGTGAGCTTTTATCCTCCATTGAATTAGCTTCTGAGGTAGTTCTTCTTAATTAATCGAAAATCAATTTCATAATCTAGGGTTTATCGATTATACACATTTTCAATTCCATAATTTAGGGTTTATTAATTAAAATCAAATTCATAATCTAGGGTTTATTGCTTATGTGGTACAATTTGTGTTTTTGTTTCTTTTTATTATAGAAATAGTTGATTTGTTGTTTAATTTGCAATTTGGTTGTTCAATTTCATATTTTAATGCTTGATTTGTTGTTGTATGTTGCTGCTTGTATGTTGTTGTATGTTGCTGCTTGTAATCTACTTTAATTTCTGCTTGTATGAACTTGAAAGAGCTTGTGCTTTATATCTATTTGATCTAAAGCTAGGACAGATACTCATAGTATTGATACAAATGAAGTTGAATTATCATTTCTCTAACATAAATAACACAAAATAAAATGTGGGGCCTTATAAGATAATCATAAGCTGCTAATTATAAAACTTAGATATAAACTGGCCTGGAATATAATTAATTAAGATCTGAGACATTCCATGTTGAGGAATTTACTAATTTTCATGGCTAGCTTTGTTATCCTGAAAATTCTTAGAACTTTTACTATGCTGCAGTACATCTTCAATTGCTTTGTATATTGCTGTATGTTGCTGCTTGTTTGAATTCTGTTTGTATGTTGTAATTTACTTTCTGGTTTGACACTTATAGACTTATAGTCTGGAATGAATGTTTTAGGATGTCTAATTTGAATATACAAGAGTCACGTAAGCGCCCAAGGGATGATGATGATGAAATGGACTTAGTTGTGATGGTTTTAGGTTTTATTATGGTAGTAGTAGGAGCATGGTATGGTAAGAAATATAGATTAAAGGAGATAATATGGAATGAATCCGAGCGTTCTAGAACAAGAGCTAAATAGATGAACACTTTGAGGAATAATAGGATATGTCGAGAGCAATTACGTCTCGATATACGTGGTTTTGAGAAGCTATGTCATGTATTACAAACTAAAGGTGGGCTAAAGACCACGAGAAATGTCACGATAACAGAAATTGTGGCTTTATTTCTTCATACCCTTGCCCATGATTTGAAAAATAGAACAATGCAAGCCCTCTTTGCACGATCCGGAGAGACTATTAGTCGTCAATTTCATGTAGTTCTTGTATCCATGCTCAAGTTAGGGAAATATTACATCAAACAAGCTGATCACACTACTAGTTATGTTGATGATAATAAATGGAAGTGGTTTGAACGTGTTATAGGAGCTCTTGATGGGACACATATTGATATGATTGTGCCAATTGAGGATCGACCTCGCTATTGAGATAGGAAAGGGAACCTTAGCACTAATGTACTAGCCACTTGTGATCCTAACTTTCGATTCACGTATGTGCTACCTGGTTGAGAAGGATCCGCATCGGATCCTCGTGTCCTTCGAGATGCTCTTCGTAGGCCTAATGGTCTTAAAGTGCCTAAAAGTAAGAACATATATACTTTTTTTTTATTATTTTGTATAAAGATTGGGTTATGTGAGTTTGAATGTATAATTAAAATATTAACATTCTCCGATTGCAGATAAGTATCTTCTTGTTGATTTAGGATATTCTAATGCAGAAGGTTTCCTAGCTTGTGGAGAGGAAACACTCCTATAAATGAAAAGGAGTTTTTTAACTTACGACACTCATCTGCTCGAAATACCATTGAAAGGGCATTTGGGTGGAGATTCAAACAAAAGGTTAAAAAGGGATCATCTTGCAGATGCTGTGAGTAGCTTTGCTGAATCTTTCAAGGAGTACGTGAGTAAATCAACAAGGCCAACTAGTCAAGAAATCTACAAGGAAGTGTCTAGTGTACTTGGAATATCTCGACACCAAGCTTTGAGGGCGGTTAAGAGATTCTTAAATGGCACCCTCGAGGAATTTGACAGCTGAAAAATTTACCCGATGATCAGAAATTAGATTGGATCATTTTTTATATTGATGAGTAGTAGTGTTGTAAGTTTAGCGATAATTAGAGTTAAGTTGGAACTTAGGTATTGAAATTTAGAATTTGGAATTCCATTGTTTCTCAAACAACAACTAGAATTTGAAATTCTAGAATTGAAATTCTCTTGTTTCCCAAACAAGTATTTGAATTTGAAATCCTAAATTTGAAATTATCATATTTCCAAAACAAATGATTTGAATTTGAAATGTAGAATTTCAATTTCGGAATTTGAATTTTATTATTTGAAACGAAATCCGCATATCCAAACGCAACCTAAAGCAATTCATTAATTAACAAATTACGTAAAAAATTCGTTAATTAACAAATTACGTTAAATTATATATATATATATATATATATATATATATATATATATATATATATATATATATATATATATATATATATATATATATATATATATATATAATTTGACTCAAAAATCATAATCATCATCAAAGCATAATAATGTTAGCAAGATCCTAGCCGTGATACTAACATGATTAATATCTAACCCTAGCATGTCACTAAGCAATAACAATCAAAGCATAATCCCAAACATGATACCAGAAAGATACATGATATTACTCATATTAGAAATATTAGTTAACTCTTTAAACATGATAATAGAAAGCAATAAAAGCATCTTAGTATGTTACTATGAATAAAAATAATATTTTAAACATGACTTCGATCTCAAAAGAATAATTAATTTATTAAATTACTCACTTTGAAACCTCGTACCTCTTTCTATCAAAACAATACACACGTTATTAAATTCAATGAAAAGTATAAAATCAACAATTAAAACAATATTAATTGAAATATAGATTTGGGACCGAACCCTCAGAACTATCAACCTTTCACGTCGAGGTCTAAGGCAACTTCGAGCTTGATTAGGTATATTCAAATATCGTGAATGAGGAATGGGGTATTTTGTAAAAAGGTGTAGAAAGGCTTAGAAAACCAAGAAAGAGAGAGAGAGAAAGAATAAGCTTAACTTAGAGAGAGAATAGATGATGATTGTTGATGATTAAAAACGGAGGAAAAAGACCCTATTTATAAAAAAAATCGTCCGTAAATGATAGAAAAGAGTCATAATCAAACTCGGAGTAAAAATGGCTCCATCGCGACTCGACAGGACTATCACGGCGCGATGGTTACTATATGATAAAGCTTTCATAAAAAGTCCTTCTCCTAATCAAATTAGGTTACTTAGAGTCCGTTCTTATCTTTAATTAAACCAGATTTAATCTTTCAAAATGCTTCTTTTATTTCAAATAAAATTCTTTATCTTTTTAAAATCAAATATAATTATAATTACTAATCCTAATCCCATTAGAACTTAAAATAACCAACTAGAAGATCCCAGAAGATTAAAATAAATCCTAATGACTTTAGGAACACAATTAAAATTAATGGACCCTCCACATGATCATTGGGTCGCCCATAAAACGTATTTAGGACTCAGTTTAGTATTTTGACCATAACTTCTTTGTTATAACTCAAAATTGGGCTTAAAATATATTGTTAGGAAGGTCTTTTCAAGCCCTATCCAACTACACAATTATTGGACCCATACCATTGACCAAACTAAACTAGATTGGACGTTTTTCATAAATAGGATACAAAATGAATGATTTTCTGTAGGCGTTATTTGCAGTGCGCCTACGTAAGCATGTTGTGAATATGCTTGGCACTCATAGGAAGTAGGAATTGACATAATACGATTGGGACAACGAAAGTCGGGAGCCGCCAATAAGTTTTTAAGGAACTTGTAAACAGTACACGGATCATTTAAGGCAACCACGATAAGGGACAACGATAGACCCGTGAAGGTTACACCCTATTCATAATCTATGAGATTACTAACTCCATATGATTCGGAACCACGAAAGGAGGATCGAGGATGATGGTAAGAAGTGAGTCATTGAGTCACATTCGCCCGTATTGGCCTCTACTCGATTCTTATTATGAAAAGTGATTCCTATGATCTCAAAGGCATGCAAACAAAATATTCAATTCACTCTAAACTATTATTATGCTAAATTGGTTGAATATTAATGCACACATAATTCTAAAATATTCATGATCACTTCAATTAACAACAAGATTAAAAAGGAACCTAAACTGGTCGTCCAAATTATCTTATTAGGCATGATTTTCAATTACATACTCCCTTTAACATGCAATATGGTGATCATAAAATATAATAAAACCAACATTAATATTGGAAGCAATTTAATAATCCAACAATTAATATATGACAAACATAATAAAAATCGTTAGAAAAATAATAGAAATAAAAGGAATACGATTCCTTACTTTGATTTTGTTTGCTTGCAATTAAAAAATAATAAACGCATTAGTAATTTCAAGGAAATTAATAAAACAATAATTGAAATTAAATTACATCAAGGTTGATTTGGGGCCAAACCCTCAAAATGTGAATTTGGACGTTTTTATATGTCGAAAAAAAAGCTTAAAAGCGTCATAATAGCACGCTTTTGTAGTAGTGACCTTTCACGCCTTGGTTTAAGGATGGAACCTCGAGTAAAGTGTGGACTCCTTGGAGTGCTTGAGGGAAATATTGTGAGAGAATAGGGTAGGCTAGTGTTTAGGCTAGAGCATAGAAGAGAGAAGAGAGAATAGAGAATTATTTGATGCCCCGAATTGCAGAAATGACGCTCATAATTATAAGGGAAATGAACAGGAGGGATCACACGGAACCCTAGAAAAGATTAAAACCCTAATTTGGGCATCGTGACACGACGCGTGTACATGTCACGATCACTGGACACCGTGTCACGGTATTATACACCGTGGCGCAGTACAAAGTTTTGCCCTAAATACAACTAAACTGATAAAGCGCGTGAAGTATGGTGACACGGCAAAGGACACCGCGTCATGGCAATGTCCACCGCGGCGCAACACGTTGCGCCGTGTCACGGTGTACAGTTTTTCCAGAAATGCGTCCAAATTCACTTTTAACCTAACTAAGCTCAGTATTTTTAAATTCTGTTTCATAATTTCGGACAATTTATGTTTATTATTCATTAATTGGGCACTATTAATAAATAATACAAAATGAATTAAAAGGGTTCGGGCCAAAATACAAATTGGACTATGCTTTGACTAAACATTAGGACTGATCTGTTGACTATTTTATGAGCTGAGTTTGATTGAACATGGATTTTAAGCACCCCTGGGATTAAATACTCGACTCGACCAATAGTGACGGTGAAAGGTTGTTCATCATCGAGTTTGGTTTCGGGGAGATATTTTTAAGTGTCTACAAAAGCCCCCACTTTGATTGAGTTTGTGGAAACGTCAGTTTCGAAAACGATAGTCAAAGTAGTCGATAGGGACGGAGAATGATTTAAGACATTTTGCGATCCTAAATCATCCTATATACGCTGATACCTATAGAAAAATGTTAGTTCCACAGATAAAAGAGTAAAGGGATAGAATGTTTATGCACCAGTGTATCGGTGGCAAATGAGTTTGGTAGTTTTCTATGCTTGAAGAAATCCACCAGATGATGTTTGTTGTGATACTTTCCATGCTTGAGGAAAGTTGATAGAGATATAATCGTTGACTTCTTTTCCTTGAGAGGTGGCAACGACCGACAATTTTCCATGCTTGAGGAAAAACTTGTCTGATGATGAGATTGCAAGTCTCTGAGAGCCTTGCGCCGTGGATCGTCTTCGCTAGGGAGATGACCACAAAAATGATGATGGTTCGATTGTCCCCGAACGTTGGTCTTAGATGGTTCTATTGTCCCCAACGTGGGCCATAGATGGTTCGCTTGTCCCCGGACATGGTCGTAGATGATTAAACCTTCAAGTCGAGTATTCGACCATATTTGGTGCTTAAAATATGACTTTGATGCTTTCTAGGGGTAAAATGGTAATTTTGGTACCATTTAAATATCAGTTAGAATTTCCCGCGATTTTTCGGTGAAGAAATAACTGTCAAAAAGCTACTGAAACTTGTTCAAACCAGTAAAAAGGTGCCAGGAATACTCGCTGAAGATTCCTGCACTTTACTGGACACGCGCGTGCACCGTATCACGTGGCTGGACGTCGTGACATGGCATAATCTGCCGTTAAGTGGTGTATTTCAACGTCATGCAGCGTTTCTTCTGCTTAACTAACACGTGCGCTTTATTACTATTTTTTATTTTATTGCTGTTGTTGTGCCGCATCACGAGGAGTGGCACCGTGACACGGTAACAGATACCTTTGCGCGGAATTATGTACCGTGACGCGATGCACGTGACATGCCACGGTGCTTTTTTTCCCTTTTAAATTCAAAATCTAGTGCCTCTTCTTCCATTTCAGTTGTTGTTCAAGTTCGAGTTCGCTGCTGTTGTGGTTATTGGAGCTTATCTCACTCGTTTCTTCACCATTTTCGCTCAAATTTCTTGCAAAGTTCCTCATTTTCGAATTCCTACAAGGATCTATGTAAGTTACTTGCCTTTTGTCTCAGTCTTTGCTTCAATCGAACGATTTTCGTATGAAAACCCTTAAAAAATCGAATTGGGGGTTTTTGATTTAAGCTTTTATGTTGAAATTCTTGCCATGTATTAGCTTGTATATGCATGTATGTTGGTTTGTGAGCAATTTTAGACCAAGTTTGCATGATTTGGTGAAAAAAATGAGCAAATCACCTTTTTTGGTACTACTTTGTGCGTGAAGTAGTGCTCTTGTTGTTCCTTGTTGTTTCTTGTTGTTTCTTGCACTTGAAATGATGATATAATTATTATAGATCTTGTGAAAGATGATATTATATGCCGATCTGTTGTTTTTGTGCAATTTCAAAACACGCTCTATTTTATGCATGTACTACATTGTCATAGAGAACATAGTATCATGCGACTAGGAGAATTGTAGTATTAGTTTGTCATGGAGAAATTATGTACTAGAAATGATTCTATTATTTTGCTAATTTTTAGCCTTGAGGTAAAAATTTAGCGTATAATGGAAAATGCAACTTGAGGTAGTCGTTAAGTTGTTTTGAATAAATAACTAAATAACTTAGGAAATGATGCTAAGTATTTAGATTTTTATCTCTTTTGAACATAATGGTACGCTTAGACAACAAGACCGAGATATTTCTACTCTTGGCCGACGTCAGGCCTTAAGAGACAACAACCCTTCGTTTCCTGAGGATGAGGTAGAGACTTTAGAGCCCGAGCCCGGACCCTCTACGAGCAGGGGTAGGTGGATTCCACCGGCGTGGACATCGGACGAGTTGGCTTTCTGCCGTGAGAACCATGTTTCTCACCGTCCACTCGTTGGATTAGTCGATGGTGTACTTCGCCATCATGGTTCTGGAGCTGGGGATACGATTCCCCGGCTATACGGGCTTATAATAGCGGATCCTATTACCAATGCCCTGTTGGAATCGACAGGCTTAGGTGATTTCTATGCATCAATCGTACGACTTCATAGCCCCCAAGGCTGTGGTTCGGCAGTTGTTCGAGCCTTGTTAGAGTATTTTTTAGGTTCTACCAACACTTTTCACTTCTCTTGGGGGGAGATGACAGTGACCTCTCTCGACTTCAGCATGATCAGCGGTCTGCGCTTTACCGCTCAGCCCTTCCAGTAGATACTTAACCTTACTTGGAGTCGAGTCAGTTAGCGGAGTTGTTGGGTCTTATTGTTCACTATATCAGGACTCAATCGGTGCCTCGGGGTGGTCCTCGGAGTAGGCGGTCAGAGCTGGCATCCGTTCTTACTCATGCTTTTGATATTGCAGAGACAACACTCGAGCAGCGGGTACGGATCTTCGTCTTGATCCTCATTTCTGGGACTCTTTCTCATGATAGGAGTTCTCGCGCGCTTCTTTACTACTTGTCGTCTTTAACCAGGATTCGTGAGATTGGCTCCTTTAGCTAGGCTAGTCTGGGGTATGCCGATCTACTTTCATCACTGCGTCATGGCTGTCAACAGCTGCACGATCAGTCCCCTGATTCTGTCTACGGTACGGTCTTTGGAGAGTCGTAGAGGTGACGATTCTTTTCCTTTGTGCTTTGCTCTTACTCATGTAATTATAGATTATTCTTGTTGCAGCTTTGGTTCTATGAGTACTTTCCAGGACTAGCCCCTCGACGACGTCGGGGAGCGGTCCGCGACTTTCCTATTGGCGCCAGCTGGCGTGACCGGGGTGAGTCCCGAGTAGAGTCAGTACCGAATCTGGGAGGGTTGCTGTGTCGAGGCACCACCACTATTGGTGTAAGAATCGACTTTACAGTGTATTTTTCTCATTATGATGTTGCCTTGCTGTATTCACTATATTTTTTCATCATTTTCAAGTTCCGGTCGAGATTCAAATTCGTCAGCATAGCACTGACCGTTTTCTAGTGCCGCTGCCTCCACCTACGTCGATGTTGCACTTGGCTAAGTTGGTGTCTCTTGTGAGTGGAGGAGAGCAATATCAGTTTTCTTGGTGAGAGCTCGTGCGCATGGATGCTGATTATTCTCAAGACCTGCTTCCTTACTTGGCCCCTCCACCATGTCTTCTTGAGGTTTGACTTTTGAGAATGCCTTTTTTTATTGTGATCCTTGTTTAAACCGTCGAATAATTTGATTATTCGATCATGTTTTTAGGCGACTGCTTGCCGTAGGGGGAGGATTGAGATCCCATCCTAGTCTGTCCGTTACCCGCGGCCGATCGGTACGGTCGAGGATCATATTGCTAATGCGCCAGAGGGTTTCAGACAAGTGTAGGAGTCTCTTCCTGAGGAGTTTGATCCGGTAAGTTTCCTGACATAGCTTTTACTCTTGTTACTATTGCTTGTTACTGACTTTTGCTTCCAGGTTGCGCACTCGGATATGATGGGCATGATGAAGATAGTTGATGCCTTGAAGTATTGCATCATCGAGCTGCAACGTGGTGTGAGTTGTCAAAGTGGTTCAAACGATGTATATGAGGTATATCCGCCTGTTTTTTTTTTCATGTTTGCCCTTTTATTTTATCTTACACCACTGATATTTTTTCATTTTATGTCTTTCAAGAGCGACGGAGGTCTCGCTCGCATTCGAGGCATAGAGGCTCTAGTGAGGGGGAGCCTAGTCACCGCAGACGATCCCCTGAGATTCGTCAGCATTCTCAGACCCAGTGGCAGCATCCTCCACCTCCTCAGCCATTTCAACAATTTCAGACTCAGTGGCAGCAGCCTCAGTCCTCTCAGCCATTTCAGCATCTTCAGACCCAGTGGCCGCAGCCTCCACCCTCTCAGCCATTTCAGCCTCCGCATTATGATCTTAGGCCGATCATTACTCCTGTAGATTAGGGCCTACATCACGTTTCGGTTCTTAGGACAATGCCTCCACCGACGATGCCTACGTCCCGGAGTCAGCCTATGCAGTTTACCAGTAGGTTATGGCCTGTTTTAACTATGTCTTTTGCTGGAGTTGTGGGGGAGAATAGGGACACTACTCTCGTACTCGGATGATGGAGGGACTTTTTGGCTCGACGTTCCCTTATTCGCAGTCTCATGATGAAACTGATCCTAGTTCTTCTGGATCTTGAGATTTTTGACCAAGATATTTTATTGTGTACTTCGTTGATGACACTTGAAACTACTTATGTATCAAGACTCATTTTGTACATTTTATTCACACTTTTATGAATTTGACATTTTATTTACTCATATAGTGTGTATGTTAGTGTGTGCTTGAGACTGATTGTGTATGATTGTGTATTTATTAATGACGCGAAAAAAAAATGTTATTTTTTCGTAAGTGGAGGGTACCGACTATCTCTCAAAAGAAAAAAAGACGGCAAAAATGATGGAAAAAGTTTTAAAACTTCCCAAAATAAAAAGACAATACAAATGGGACAAGTTTTACAACTTTCCCAAAAATAAAAAGAAAATAAAAATGGGACAAGTTTTACAACTTCCCCAAAAAAAAAATAAATAAAATGGGACAAGTTTTACAACTTCCCCAAAAATTAAAATAAATAAAAATGGGACAAGTTTTACAACTTTCCAAAAATAAAAATAAATAACAATGGGACAAGTTTTACAACTTCCCAAAAATAAAAATAAAATTAAAATAAAATAAAATAAAGGAGAATTTTATTAGGAGTAAAACTCTCGAAAAAAGAGTTTGAAGGATAAGCGGTTAAGGAAAACAAAAGAAAAATCCGGGAAAAGAGGTCAAGGATAAAAAAAAAAAAAAGATGACGCGTAACCACCGTGACACGTGGCCTATATCGTGTCACGGTAGATATTGCCGCGTCACGGCGCTTTGTCCCGTGACACGGTATTCCCTACCGTGTCGCGGTGCGCAAATAATTCAGCGGTGCATTTGCGCGTGCAACTGGATAAATTTTTTGCGTTTCTGGACTCTTTTGGCTATATATTACGACCAGTTAATTTGTGATATGCATAATTACGGAACATAAAATAACTAGAATTTCATATTTCAATAATAATGTCTCAAAATTTTGATAATACATTGCGTGTTTGGTCTTATTCCTTGACCAATTCAGAGAAAAGAGAGCTAGAATTATTCCATGTCAGAGGTTTACTAGCGTTGAGGCATGTAGTAATTGAACATGATTTTCTAAGAGCAGCCTTAGATTATTGGATTCTGGAAACCCATTGTTTCAAGTTTGATTATGATGAAATCTGTCCTCTACCGGAGGAATTTGGTGCTATCTTTGGAATTCCTGCTAGAGTTCTCGTTGTAATGCCTACCGTGCGTGAATATTATTACCAGGATTTCGAACGTCATCTAAATCTGACAGATCCAGATTTAAATAAAATTGTATGTGGTAACGAAGTAGATCTAGAAAAGCTTGTAAATTTATATTTTAATCGTCTTGTCTCTGAGTCAGATCATGTATATCGTAGGAGAGCTTATGTTTTTTGCATGTTTAGCAAGCTTTTATTTGCAAACAATAGAGTACGGCATTCTAGTCTAGCATCTGTGCTTGAACATGTTGAATCTGGAAGATCCCCTATGCCTACTTGCCTTGGAGAAACTCTGTGTGGTCTCGATGAAGCAAAATCTGACCGGAAAGCCGTCAGAAAGGGCTCTCTAATACTTTTACGGGTAAAAAACTATTCCACGTTAACACCGTGACACTTGGTAGGCATCGTGTCACGGTATATTTTGCCGCGTCGCGGTTATTGTTTGCCATGGCACGGCAGTGACTCCCGTGTCACGGCACTTATTTTGTGATTTTTTTTTAAACCGACTATCTGCGTTTTTTTTTCCGCAGATTTGGTTGATGGAACGTTTGGAACTCTTTGAAGCCCCCGACGATATTGAAAAATATGGTCCCAATGATCTAGTCCGTAGGAAGAAAAAGTACTCTGCAAACATGTCTTATGATGATTGGAAGTTGTTCTTTGCGAAGAGAGAATTTTCCATTCGATGGGTGGTGCCTTGGTGGAGGCTTACTAAGATGGTCGGGATGAATGATACTCCGTATTTTCGTGTTCCTAGTCTCTCGAAATTGACTTTTTATTGCCTTTTCCGATTGATGCGGCAATATGGACTTGAACAAGTAGTTTCACGCTATAATGATAGTGATAGGAATGGTGTCCTTCGAACAAGTGTATTATTCCGATAGAGGGTTCGGAACTATTAGAAAGCTAATTATTCAGTGAGGTCAAGTGATCGGAATGCCTAGTTGGAGGCCGCTTCTGATAAGTAATATTAATCCATAATTAATATTACAGCTTAATCTTGACTGAACCCTCGGGTCACAACCAAGCAACTAACGATCCGATACGACGAATTAATCCGAAAAGAATTATTGAGTCGCTCGAGTATTATGAGTTTAGACGTCGGAAATCGACATAGGAGCGTCGAGACCGAGCGTTGCAAGTCGAGTCGAATTAATAAAAGACGAAACGGTAAAATATATATTTAATCAACAATTTACCCCTAGCATCGGAATGCCCAGAGCAAACCGAGTGCTAGGGGCAATGGTGCTAGCATGCACACCGCACTAAGGCTATAGTGCCAGGTGCACATGGCTAGCAAGCTGCTAACGCAACGCTAGCAATGCTAGCAGCACCAACCACGCACAAGCAGCAGTAGCAGCCCGCATTACGTGTGTGGCTTGCTGCGCGCATGTGAATGCTGGTGCGATGCCAGCACGCTGCTGCTCGCACGCCAATCTAGCATGGCTAGCAACAGGCCTCGGCCAGTAGCCCGCGTATGCGCGTGGCTTGCTGGGCCGAGCCTACGACCAGCCCGCACGCACGAAACGCGCACAGCAGGCCCAGCCTACCCTCTCCCTCTATGTTGCCACTTGTTGATTAATTATTTGTTTGAGATTTCTTTTTATTTTTGATTTAAAAAAAATGAGAAAATTGATTTTACCAACTCTCCCATATTGATGGGAGAGTGGAATTCTCATATGACATTCTCTATAAATACCCACCTTGGGAATTGGAGAAAATCACTTGAGTAGGAACTTAAAAAGCCATCTTCACTTGAGAGAAAACCTTTAAGTTCACATAATACTCGAGTAGTTGTTTTGGTCCGACTCGGCTATACTCCGAGTAAGGGACCGATCGGGTCGGGTTGCGGGTGGATACCGTAGGAGGTCTTACACCTGTGAGACTCGGCTTTTCAAGTAAGAGCTCTGTGGTGTGAGCGAAGCACGCGTCAAGGGTAAGATGGTTTTTTCACTCGATCTTGTTATTTATGTCTTTTAGTTATATTAATTGTGAGCGGATCTTGGGGTCGGGTTTTGTTCCGCGGAATGTCGGACTTTTCGAAACCCAACAGCGGTATCGGAGCCTTGCTCATTTATTTTTGTAACTAAAATTTTCAAGGTGTTTAAAATGGATTTAATTTCTGGTTGTTGTTGCTAATTAGATTAGTAGCTCGATTTTATTAATTTTAATCTCGTTTTATTTAGAATTTTGGCTCTAGAACCCATATTTTTGCCCAAGACTAGTGAATTTTGGGTGGAATCGATTTTCTGGAGACATTCTAACCCTTTTAGGATTGCGAGAAAGCCAAATTCTACCCATAAATGCCTGTTTCGAGGGATTTTTCGTTTTGACGAAAAATTTTAAATCTTTTAAACCTTGAATCTTAATGGCATATTAATTGTGATTATGCATTTGGTTCTTTCCTTTATGCTTCTGCAATTTTAGATCACTTTTGAGCATAATTACTTGGTAGTAATTGGTGCTTAATAGTTGGCTCAAATTTTCACATAATTGCAAATAAATTGCTTTAAGTGTGAAAAGTTTGTATCTTGAAGCTCTTAAGTACTAAAGATTCAATCTTTAATTATTTTAAGTGATTGGAACTTAGTGTTACTAAATTCCATGTATGTTTATTGAACTTTTTTGGTTTAATCATTTATTAAGTTGATTGGAATCATAAAGTTTCAAACTTGTGATAGAATTTTATTTAATCTTCATATTGTAAGATGTAGTTTTTCAAGGATTCACAAGTTAAAGTTGGAATCTTTATTTGAATATTTATGTTCATAATTCCAACTTTCTTTTAATTTTGTCAAATCTCATAATTAATTTATGTTGGTTAAATTAATAGTGAGAATAGCCCTTTTTCAACTTTTTGTTGCATCAAGTTAAACCAAATTCCATTAAAGAATAGTTCTTGGAATTAATTTGGTTTTGTGCACTTGAATGAATTTATTAAGTTGAACTTATTATAATTTTCATTTTTGCTCATTAAATTTATTCTAAAATTAATTACATAAGTTACGCAAAAATTAGGGAATTAATCCCGAGACACTTGCACGCAAACTAAGGCACAAGCCACGACTCAACCTCAGCTAGCTGGGTTGCACAGCAACCCGCATGTGGTTGCCGAGGTGTGTGGTTGTTCATTGGTACGAGCAGTGCAACATATGCATGGGCTGTGTGCGCGCAAGGTAGCAGCATGGCGCAGCAACAGCCGCATGTTGTGCGCACCATGCATGCTGCGTGTGCGGCATATGTGTGCGAGCGAAGGGTGGTGCGTTGCTTGATGCGAATAGGCAAGGGCCTTGAGAGGAGCTGCGGCTTGTGGCTACCAGACAGCACGAGCCTAGCAGCAAGGGCTATGCAGGTAACAGCCACGCATCATGCCGAGGCTCGGTGCCTAGCAACACAAGCTTCGTGGCTTGGTGCTAGGCACTTGATCTTGATGGGCTATATGTTTTGCAAATTTTTGCCAATTTTAATTATTTATTCAATTGGTTTATTTATTTTAATTAAATTTTTTAGGCTAGGCCTCGAGTTTTGAGCGGCACTTGCAAATTTTAAATTTGGCAAAATATTGGGTTTACCGGCTTAATTAATTGGATTAATTAAGTTGGATGCGAAATTTAGTGGGAGCTTCAATTTTAATTGCGCTTAATCACATAATCGGTTAAACAACTTTGACTAGTTTTAATTAGGCGCGTTAATTGGATTAACCACCTAAGTTAGTTACTAGTTTGCGCGTGTTTATGCATTGTTACTTGTTTATCGTTGTAAAATGTATGGGCCATTCACATATAATGAATGGATGAATGGAATGTATATTCTCTCACAGGTTTTATAAAATGGCAACTAGTGGGGCCCGATTAGAATAGAAAATACGGACTGCGTTCCGTCATGTATTTTTGTAAATCTAAATACGGTCTGCGAACCGTTAAGTATTTTTGTACCTTAATGTTTAGATTAGTCTTAATTGTAGATACTAGTAGTTGCATAATTTTGGTTAAGTCTTAAAGACGAAGGTTCTTGGAAAACGAAGCCATGAAGTTGCAAGAGAAGACCCCTGAAGACTTGAAGACTCAATGGGTCATGCTAGTTGCCAAAATGCATCATTTACTTATATTTTCGATATATATTTATGCCTATATATACGAATGACATGTTAGATGCGTGTTTAGGATTTCGAATGTTGTGATGATTAATTAAGTTCACTTAAATCAATTAACATAGAAACCCTAGGTCCCTAAAATATTGAGTAAAACTTGTCATTCCAAAACAACACTTACCGACCTAATGAAAGTAGTGATGGGCTACGCCAAAGCGAGGCAACATTATTACTCCTAGGAAACGTAAGGCATGTTCGAGTAGACTGAAGAGGCCGAGGAAGCCTTCGTACAATTGAAAAACCATTTGCATACACTTCCTAGGCTCGTCAGTCCGCTCAAAGACGAGAAGCTATACATGTATCTTGCAGTTTCAGATCACTCTTTAAGTGCCGTCCTCCTTGCTGAGAAAGACGGCCATCAGTCGCTGTGTATTTCATAAGCCACGTCCTGCATAATGTCGAGCTGAGGTACCCACCCATTGAAAATTTTGGGGCCGACATTGTTCATGGCATAAAATAAGCTAAGGCCATACTTCCTTGCTCATTCAATAGTGGTCTACCCCGGAACAACAGCTAAAGAAGTCGTTCACAACATTGGAGGCCAATGGCCGAATGCTTAAATGGGCCTTGGAGTTAAGAGGTTTTGATATCACGTTCGAGCCCAGGAAAGCAATCAAGGGGCAGGCCTTTGCTGATTTTCTAGCTAAAATGACACGGCCGGACTTACAACCGATAAGGGATCAAATTTGGAAGGTTTTTGTGGATGGAAGTGCTACAGCGACTGGATGTGGTGCTGGTATCATATGTCAATCTCCCGAGGGAGATAAGTTTGAATATGCTATGAGATTTCACTTTCAAGCTTCTAACAACGAGGACAAGTATAAGCCCTTCTAGACAGCCTTAGAATGTGTAAGGCGGTCGGAGCAACAAAAATTAATGCTAGTTCAGACTCCCAACTAATAGTCAGCCAGGTTAATGGTGACTATGAGGCCAGGGAGCCAGCCATGATAAAATACCTTCAAATGGTTAAAGATGAGGTTGAGGTCCTAGAGCATTTCACCCTACAACAAGTTCCCCGTTCGAAAAATCATCAAGCGGACGCACTCTCCAAGTTAGCATCCTCAGCATCATGTGATACTCCCATATCAGTGTTTTGGGAAGTAAAAGAGAATTGGAGTTTTGATGCCGAGCATGTGCTGATCATAGACAGAAGCTCCACTTGAATAGCCGGAGTGGTCTCCTATTTGAGGGATGGAACACTCCCAGACGATCCCAAAGAGAGCTGACTGATGAAGAGGAGGGCGGCCTGGTTCGAAATGAAGAATGAGGAATTATTCAAAAGAGCGTTTGATAAGCCATATTTGAAGTGCATCACCCCAGAGAGGGGGCATAATGTGTTGGATGACCTTCATCAAGGGCAATGCAAATCGCACATAGGCGGACAGGCCTTAGCAGAAAAGGTTACCCACCTGGGGTACTACTAGCCGAGCATGAATTTGGATGCCATGAAAATGGTGAAAAAATGTGACAAGTGCTAGAGGTTTGCCACCCTTATTCACCGCCCGAAAAATAGCTTGTCGACCATAAGCAGTCCGCTCCCCTTTGCAAAATGAGCCATGGACATCTTAGGGTCGTATACTCCAGCGTTAGGGCATAGGCGGTATGTGTTAGTAGCAGTAGACTACTTCACCAAATGAGTTGAAGCTGAGGCCGTCTGAGGAATCAAATGGACAGATGTGTCCGCCTTTATCTAGAAAAATATCATCACTTGCTATGATGTGACACAATTAATGGTGTTCAACAATGGACACCAATTTGAAACACGCCAACTCAAAAATTGGCTAAGTGACCAGAGCATCACTCATTGTTTTTCCTCAATCAGGTTGAGGCTTACAACAAGCTGATTTCCAACGGTATCAAACGCAAGCTTGAGAAAGTAGGCGGCCTTTGGGCATATGAGTTGGTCAATGTGTTATGGTCCATTCGAACAACAACCAAGAGTTCAACAGGAGAGACCCCATTTTTCTTATTTACTGCGCTGAAGCCGTGCTCCCAATCGAGATGTAAGAGCCTACCCTCCAGGTAATGCTATATGATGAATCGGCCAATTGGGAGGCCATGAAAACTACCCTGAACTTTCTTCCAGAAGCCAGGGGCAATGCGGCACTTAGGCATAAAATTTATCGTCTGAAAATGACGAGGGCATACAACAGCAAGGTGTCTAAGCGGCCACTAAAGATGGGGGATTTAGTTCAAAGAAAAATGGAAGCGCTTGGTCGAGCTAATGAAAACGGAAATCTAACTCCGAACTGGGGAGGGCTATACCGAATCAGAGAAGAAGTGCGAGATGGTACATACCGTCTCGAAGCCTTAGATGGTTGTCCTATTCCTCGTACTTGGAATACGGACAATCTGAGAAAGTTTTATGTTTAAATCTAATACTTAGCCAAAAAGTTGTATATAAGGTCTAAACGACATAGCACTATAATTAAAGCCGTACGACCCCCAACAATGTAATTTGACAAAATTAATGAAAAGTCAAACATTGTTATCTAAATTTTTGCCATTTATTTATGATTATTTAAGCAGAAATGTCGAATGAAAATAATAACAATGTTGTTTGCAACATAGTAGCTCGGCCTTTAAGAGGCACTATAAAGCGGCCGAGTAGGAGTGTAGCAAGGGCATCCCTTAGCTACACCACTCGGCTACAGAGACTGTAAAGTCAACCAAACCGTCTGACCTCAACATGGTTAGACGATTGAGTATTAGGAAGCCATAAAATTGCGCAAGGTACTTTCCCCAAATGGGGGCAAGGGCATGCCTAAGCATACAAGCCCAGCCAATACTTAGAAATTTCCAAGTTGAGATATTACTTGAAATTTATTGAGTTGCGTCCAAGCGATAGTGTCAAAGGACAACTTAAACAAAGCCAATAAAGCGGCCATATATGATGTTGATTCGGCATTCACCTAGTCCAAGGGCAATCATTATTATGATTTGATTAACTTATTAGCCGTCATACCCTTTAAGGTATAAAACCTACTAAGTTAATCAAACCACCTGGAATATGGACTACGCGAATGCCGAACAAAGGGGCATACCCCCAGTACTCGTACGAGCAGGCATATATAAAGCATGAAAATATTGCTAAAAATGTTAAGTATGGAAAAGCAAAAATCGCATTAATTAAAACCAAGCCGCTCAAAACAAGGCAACAGAAATCAAATTTATACAAGACCGCTCAAAACAAGTGGCCAAATGTGAAATTGTTCAAAGAAGCAAAATGAAAACAGGAAAAATCTTTTTACAAAAAGCTTTAAAAATTGCTGCTGGAGGACCTGAGCTCTTTACTCAGCCAACTTATCACCTTTGGCAGGCTCCTCCAAGGCCGACTCCTTCTCGACCGCAACATCAGCAGGATCACCCTCAGCCGCAGCATCCGTCGTCTCCCCCTCGCGAGACGTCTTGCCTCATTCTCCTCAGCATCTTTGTCTTCCTCATCTTCAGACTCGGATGAAGTAACTTCGAGTTCTCGAGGAGGTTGCCCGGCCTTCTTGGCTTCCTATTTGAGGCAGAAGTAATCAAGGCGCTTAGTGAAGCGCTCCTGATGATAGGCAGTCGTCCCTTCCTCACTCATCAGTTGGAAGGCCTCAAAGAAATGACTCTTGAGTCTCTCCTCGGCCTTGTGCTCAATCTAGACGATCTCCATTACACTGCACAGCCGAGGGGCCTTCAGCTTTTTAGACAAGTCAGCCACGGACTTGTTCAGCTCCCCCACTTGGAGCTTGAGGGATGCCACCTCATCTTGGGCAGACTTGAGGGCCTCCTAGGACGAGGATAATTCTGCTTTCAATTTCTCAGAGGCCTCAAAGCCCTCATTCCACTAAAAGGCGTTTGTGACCGCCTCATCTCGCTCCACCTGGAGTGCCTGCCTAGCTAGCTCCTCCCTCTCAAGGTCTTGCCCTATCTTAAAGATGTCCTTAGTTTGCTGAGTAGCCTTGTTGGACAAGGCCTTAAGGGTCATCTCATAATGAATCTTCAGGAGGGCGACGTTGCCTGTGTTCACGTCCTCTGCCCTCCTAATTTGGGCCCAAGCCTTCTTGATCTTCTTATTCTCTTTGTCCTTCCACTCTTGGAAGGCGCGGAGTCGAAGGAAGAGTTGCATTCGGACGAAGAAAAGTAATAAACGTGAAAAGTGAGAAATGCTCTAAGTAAAAGATCAAAGGCGGCCGCATAAGCCGAAAAGAAAACTACCTCGGCACTGCAATTGATCATGGGGCCGAGAAAGCCATCGTTGATCCCGCGGAACTTGTCCCGCTACTCCTGAGGGACAGCCCGATGCATGGCCTCCCTCATAACCTTCCGGTCAGCGCCCGTAAGAGACTGGTCGGGTAACTTCATATTCATCTCCTCGGCAATATCTGCACACGGCCAAGAAAAGGGTTAGAGTGAACAAAATAAGTTCGCAAAAAAAACAAGTAAAGACTAAGTCAAGAACCCAACTTACCATCCGAGAAAGATGGTGAGGTGGGAAGGTTGAAAGGAGGAGGAGGTAAAGGTTCGTCCTCTTCTCCGTCTTGGCGACTGAGTTGATCTTCGACCGACTTAGAGGCAGCCGTCTACAAATCAGATTTTTTCATTAACTCGACATGCGGAGTCGAGATTGGGCCGGTCAGTTTTTCCGGGGTCAACTTACCTCTATCGTCCGCATGGACATACTTCTCATGGATCGACTCAGCAATCGGATCCATGGACTTGGAGGCCCCGCTAGGTGACAGCCGGGGTGACTCTCCTTTAGACTACTTTAACGCAGTCTGCGGCGTGGTCTTGGTTGCTTGGCTAGAAGACGTCACTTTCGTGGCAGTGGACTTCCTGGACTTGGACGGCTTCCAGTCCTTTGAAGTAGAGGCCAACTTCTTCCTCTTTGACCTTGGGGTAGGAGTGGCCAACTGAAAAAAAAAAGCAATTTTTAAGTTAAGAAAAGCCAAAATAAAGCGTCCGAGCGTAAGTAGGAAGGAAGCCCCTTCCAGAGTCCCAACTCGGACGAAGGGCCAAATTGGGGTCATTCGAGTTAAATCAGGAAAGACTCCTCTCCCAACCTACCAGCTCGGCACAAAAAAAAAAGAAGAAAAGAAGAAAAGAAAATAAGCGGACGACCAGTACCTCCTTGGTCTGCGCGTACAGCTGCTGACGAGCCTTGTACCGAGCTAAGTCAAGCTTGGACATATCCACCTCCCCTTTCTGCTCTAGGTCTGGCATGGCTAGCACTTTGTCTGCACAAGAAAGAGGAAAAAGTTAGAAAAATTTCTACACAATTTACTTGCAAGTGGCAAAGGTACGAGTATCCACCTTGGGGAAGGTTTCGGTATAGGCCGCATGCCGACATAAATACCGGGTCCCTGAGCCAGCTGGACAAGGGAATCCAGTTCTTAGGCATGACCACCGACTTGTCGTCCCTAATAATCCTCTTGACTCCAAAATAGTCAAGTTGGTACGCATAGTCGAGGTGGATGGGTGGCTTATAGGGTCGATGCTGCCCTCGGCCGAGCTGGATGGGTTTAGCATTGAACTAATTCATCCGCAAGTTAAACTCCACATTCTTTGTCTTAATGCGGTAGAAAAGGTTCTTCCAGTCACGCCACTTAGATGGCCTGCTCATTACCACCAGGTAGTCCTTAGTGGTGCTTAGAATGAACCAATCGTCCGTTCCCGAGTCCAAACAGACCATAGAGTGCATCTCAAAAAAAACTGGGACGTTAGGCTTAAAGCCTTGTCGAATGCACGTCACTAGATACCCAAAGGTGTTCAACCAGCTGTTCGGCATTAGCTGGAACAGAGCAATGCCGTACTCGTTCAGGAGCTCCTGGACGAATGGGTGAAGAGGGAAGCAGAGTCCTACCTCCAAGGCAGCGCGGTAAACGCTGAAAGATTGCCGACGCGGCCGCTCATTCTTCCAGGCGGCCAGAGAATGAAAGTGCTTCGGCGTCTTGAGTTCATACTTCTCCCCTAGCATGAGGAAACTTTTGAACTCCTCCAGCTCGTCATTAAGGAAGCCCAAGGTCGTGTCTCCAACCGGACAAGTGTACGGATCTTTAAAATTGTCCGCATTAGCTTCCTCGCCCCCCTCCTCGGCCTCTTAATTCTCCGCCTCCCCTTCATTAGGGTGAGGGGCGGCCCCAAATTCTGAGGACATCACCGTGTCCTGCTCAGCTCAGTTATTTTTTGTATTAGTAAAATTTGTGTGTTTTTGATAAAGTTACATAGAGCAATTCACTATCTTTTTGCTTAAACTATATATTATCCTAACATTATATATATATATATATATATATATATATATATATATATTTCAAGTAAAACATGTTTTGAAAAACGTAAAAAGTCAAATGAGGTAAGTAATTAGTGACAGAGTGATAATACTCCCTTTGTATTTTATTCTTTAATCAACTTTTCTTTTGTAGCTGTATTTTATTACTTGCTTCATTTTCTTTTTTGAAATCTTTTAATATTATTTTAGTATTTTTTTCCCCACTAGTGGTCTATTCATACTTTGTATCATATTTTAATATTTTTTATATTCTCTCTTTTCACAACTTATACGGACTTTGCTTTTTCACATTTTTATACTTTTTAACCAACTCCACTTTCAATACAAAATGATACGAGTACAACTATGTATCCAAAGAAATGGAGAAACTAATTTTTTTTTTTTTTTTTGAAGGAGAAATGGAGTAATTAATAATACAAAGGGAGTATTAAATAAAAAAAAAAAAATAGCTTTTGGAAAATGATAAACGTGAAAAAAGGAAAATGCGTGAGAAAGAAAATACAATAAACAAAAAATAAAGAAAGTGAAAGGAGTAGACTTGGGTCAGAGACTATGCAGAATTCACGAGCTGATGAACGCCCACCGTCGACTGATCCGTGGACTACCCAGAAGGGGCTAGAACCTTCGGCCTTCCGGCAAGTAACGATCAACCTGGATCTCTGGCGAGCGAAGAGCAGGTTCTCTGTCATTCATTTTTCCCAAATCCCCCAATTAACGATTACCCTTGTTGTGGTCGTCTTCTCACTGCTAATTTTACCCTTGATAAGGTTCATTTCTTTGATCTTTTCTCTATTTTTGTTCTCCCTTTATTGTTATATTTGAGGTTTTATTTGTTGAATTTGATTGTTTAGTTTTGAATCTTTGTTGTTTATGACTACACTTTAGGTTGAATCAATAATGCTCTGGTAATTTTTACAATTTTTGTAATTGTGTTTTGCGGAGTTGAATTTTAATTATTCTATTTTCTATGATTTTTGTAGGTATTTTTGGTGTTGAATTGCCATCATTTGTAAGATTAGGTTAATTTCCTGAAAAACGTGTCTTGAATTTGGCTGTGTTTCCTTTAATCGTAATCACTTGACATTGCAGCTTATCATAAATAACAGCAATTGTTACTGTATTACTTTTCTATCACCTTCACATAAAATTACACTTCATCAATTATTTCTTGAATTTTTTATAGAAGCACAAATAAAATACTTAAAGAAAGATTTTTGTTTGATCTGCCCTGCAAGATACATCTTTAAAAGAGTTGAGTTTAAAGACGTGGTAATTTTGTTAATCAAGAGATGCAAGATGAAGGGGAAGGAGATAATAACTAGTGAAGAGAAAGAAAGCCATGAGTATGGAATTAAAACCAGGGTAATAAGCTCATATACAAATATTTAGTCTATTTATTTAAGTATACCTGCATTTAGGTATTTTTTTCTTCATTTAGGGCCTATTCTGATAACTGAACTTAATTTAACTTATTGGAGCCGAGCCGAGCCGAGCCGAATATTTTATGAGAAAAGGAAATTAAAAACTGAAATGAAGTGAACTGAATTGAACTTATTAGAGCTGAACTGAACTAAATTGTACTGAACTGAAAATAAGCTGAAGAGAACATGCCCTTAGTACTTCTGAATTAATATTTTCTTAAAAAATGAGGATATTTATATTGGCTTTTCATAGTTGACTGATGCATATTTATATTTTTCATTGTGTTATGCCAGAGAATTGTAATGTAAGCAATTCATTCTTGAGCGAGTAAATTCTTGTACTCCATAGAGTGTAGTAGTATGAAGCAAATGCCTTGATAGTAACATAAATATCTAGTTTGATTGTATGTTACGGATTAGTTCTTTGTTAAAAATTGAAGTTTATATTTCATAATTACAATGGTAAGTTTAAATAGGTGGTATAATTTTAGCAATCTTGATGTTCTATTTATGCCTATCACTCTTTTCTCTGTTTTGAGTGATGTGTCACCTTTCCTTTGGGCACCAAATTCCTATACATTCTCTTTTTTGTTGATTTATTGTTTCTTAGTGTTGAATGTTGAGTTACAGAGTTAAGGTTAGAATGGCTTTAACTTAATGAAAGATTTAACATAAATCAATACAAAGTGACTTTATAAGTAATTTAGTCTATATTTTCATATAAAAAGTGTTATTGATTTTTAGGTTCTTATCCTAAACCAATTCATGCAAGAAAAGCCTAAAATGGACATCAGGTTAGTTGTTGCTTTAATTTTTCCTCTCATTTTGCTATGCAATTTAAGCTTTAGATTTTATTATTGTGTACAAAAGTAGTTAAGATTTGTTGTTCATTTAAATTAGTTTGATCTTAATCAATCTTGGTTAATTTGAGTTGCACACAGGACTATGATTTTCCAAGTTATTGTGCAATGCTTCCGAAGTTAAAGAATCAACAGTTACAAATAATGGTCATGTAGCAGATGAGAATTGTGCCCATATGGTTCTTTATATATCAATTTACAATGGCATTACTAAAGTCTCCAATGGTGCTGATATAAAAGAACAACCAAAAGCTCTCATTTTATTTTTTTTTAATGTTAAGACTTGTATTCATGTATTTATATTTTAATTTAATAACATTTGAATAATCAAATAATAATTTTATATGAAATTTAGTACATTATAAATCTTTGTCTATATTTTGTTAATTTTTTTTTTCTTTTTTTGTATTTTGTCTTTACAAAAATAAAAATAATTGTCATTATAACTTATGGAAGCAACAATTGAGATTATTTAAGTTCCCCTAAAACCTTGTAGAATAAAGTTTCAAGGTGCGTCTAAATGGTTCAAGGTGCTTCTAAATGTTATTAGTAACAATATAAGAATGGCCTCTAAATGAAATTAAAGGCAAGATTATAGTTGCCTCTAAATATATTTTGAGGCAAGGCTGATGTGGTTGCTTCTAAATGTATATGCTTTTAGAAGCAACATACTACATTGCCTCATAAAAGGGCTTTAGAGGCAACTATTAATTAGCAACAGACTTATTAGAGGGACTCAATTTATTGCTTCAAAATTTCATTAGAGGTTACTTATCAAATTTTAGAGGCAAATATGTCTTGCCTCTACAAGTGAATTTTTTGTACTAGTCTTGGATCCCCGGCCGCCTTCGAAGATAGAGACTCCTTCTGGTACCAAGGGCCCTTTGCCCTTATCCTTCCTCTTGGCGTCCGCCTGATTTCTAGGAGGAGGAGCGCTTCGAGAAGGCAGGTCAGCCGGTTCAGCAATTACTATGCCTGTCCTAGGCCTAACCGACCTAGTAGTTTGTGATGGGGGTAGTTCAGAAATTCGGGCAAATGCCCCAACGTCCTCCTGAGAAGAGAATTGAGGTTCTTTCAAGGATTGCAACTCGGCCGGATCTATGACCGAGTTGGCGAATTGAGGAAAGCGAAGGCCGAGGATCTATGCCCGGACGCTTCCCTAGAAGAAGAGACGCCTTGCCTCCTCTGGCGCTCTTTAAATGAGGCAGTTACTTCGACCACCGAGCATTCGCTGCCACTGACCGTGGCGATATTTGTGTTTGTGTTTGTGGTAGTGTTTGCGGTCTCCCTGTCCATGTTACTCGGATCATAGGGAACCCTTGGGTTTACCAGACTACCATCTGGATTTCTGGCAGCGTACTTATCGTACGTCTGCATGGTCCGTGCCAATTGTGACTGCATGGACAGAGGAGAATAGGTGGAGTTGAGTTGGTACGCACTAGAAATGGACCCACTCCACGAGGGAGAAGACTCATCCCCGTCCACTCTAGACCCCTTATGAGGAGAAACGGACGAAGCCGAGTGTTAAGCCAGATTTAAAAATGAAATCGAAAAACAAAGCAAAGTAAAAGAGGAAGTAAAAAAGGCAGGCGGTTATCTTCGTCCGAGCAGAAAACATGGAGAATGTTGGAAATGTTGGGGTTTGGTGAGTCCGACTCACCGCGGAAACAAACCCAAAACCAAGACCGCACTCGCAATAAATAAAACCATAAACATAATTAACTTAATGACAAGATTAAGATAATAATTATACCTTTGATGCGTACTTCGCCCGACCTCGAGGGGCTCTTACTTCGAAAGCTAGCCTCGAAAGTACGACGACCTCCAATGGAAGTCCAACCACAACTCGAACACCGACTAGGTCCAATGCCTTGGAGTTAGCAAGGCCTGACCGAAACCCGAGTAATTGAGTTGAAAGGATTTCACAATGGTGATGCCTTTTTCAACTCTTACTCAAGTGATTTTTCCAATACCCCAACTTGGGTATTTATAGGGAAAATCATGAGTGTGAAAAGCTCTCCCATAAATGTGGGAGAATTTGATTTTCCCATTTTATTTTAAAGCTAAAATAAAATTAAGAATCAAACTAGTAATAAATCAAAAAGTGGCAAGCTCAT
Source organism: Chenopodium album (assembly GCF_948465745.1). Taxonomy (NCBI): domain Eukaryota; kingdom Viridiplantae; phylum Streptophyta; class Magnoliopsida; order Caryophyllales; family Amaranthaceae; genus Chenopodium; species Chenopodium album. The sequence goes on along the minus strand of NC_137846.1, from coordinate 21,448,327 downwards.
ATGAGAGGTTAGCTCATATGCCTTGCGCTGTTGTCCATGTTTCGGCCAGTAAGCCATGCATTGCTTGCGGGCTGCTAGGCCGAGGCCCAGCTTGCTAGGCAGCACGCAATGGCCCAGCCATGCTGCTGCTAGCTGCTACGGGCTGGCGCGCCTAGCGTGCTAGCTGCTACGGCTTGCTGCTGCGGCATGGCTGCTAGCCAATGCACGCACAAGGCAGCGCCCAATAATGCAATGCTAGCATTGGTGCGCTAGCACGCACCGGCCAGCCTAGGCTCGTCTTGGTGCGCATGCTAGCCACCATGCTAGGCCATATGCCCCTAGCACTCGGTTTGCTTGGGGCATTCCGATGCTAGGGGTATTTTGGTCTTTGTTGATTTATTATTATTTTCACGTCTCGTCTTTTACTATTTTCGACTCGACTTCCGACGCTCGGTTTCGACGCTCCAAGCTCGAATTTCCGACGTCTAAATATTAATTACTCGGTCAACTTATTAATTAATTCCTAATTAATTCGTCACTTCGGCTCGTTAGTTGCTTGGGTGTGACCCGAAGGGTTCAGTCAAGATTAAGCTGTAATATTAATTATTCATTAATATTACTGATCGGAAGCGGCCTCAACCCAGGCATTCCGATCACTTGACCTCACTGAAAAATTAGCTTTCTAATAATTCCGAACCCCCTATCGGAATAATACACTTGTTCGAAGGACACTATTCCTTTTAATCTCCCACTTGTCCTTCCGGATAAGTGTGCTTTTAGTGTATAGCCCTTTTCCTATGTCACTTAATGCCTCTTCATGAACTATAAGATAAGATTAATTTGTCATCCTTATTACGTCTAGAAGTGTTTCTTGATTCCGAGTCCGACTGTCAATAAACAAATGATTTCTAAAATCCATCCGAGCACGGCCATGCATTTTTACAGTCTCGCTCTACGAGAGGCCTTGTAAACAACAAATTCATCTTCCCTATATTTAATAGGAGGACATTTCCAGTCTTGTAATGTAGCTTCTCTTACTGAGAGGACCTAGCCGCCCGAGTGATGCCGTTATAATCCCTTGTTACGGAAGACGTTTGACAATCATCAAAGCGGACTAGTACTCAAACAAGAAAGCTCACAATACTCATGGTCGAGGAAAAAAGGTTCCGATAGCAATAATGAGAAGTATACTTATGATTATATTTTTAATCTCTTAAAGTATTCTCATAGGTCGATCCAGTATGATTCTAACCAATACCTGTGCAATTGATTTATGACGATCATGTCCTTGTAGCACAAGAAACGGTGCTATAAATCAAACTACACACTAATCTCAAATGGTCATTAATCGTCCATCGTTTAAATGACCTCGATTAGGGATAATTTTCGATTATAATATTCAATGTTCACTTAATAGGTGTTTCCTTACCAAGACTGGTCTTGATACCCTATTTTGAATATTCCATGAATCGAATGGACTCATTATTTAATTCTAAACCACAATTAAATAGCCAATGGAGTGATTTAAATCGCATGAAAATTTTAATTACTCCAAAACTGAATGGTTCATCATAGTGCTTTACATTAAAATTGTCCAAAATTAATTAAAACACTAAAATAAAGAAATCAAAGCCAATCTTCGATGTGCCTGATTCCCATTGCCTCAACGTGCTTGTTGTGCTTCACTTGAGGCAAAGGTTTAGTAAGTGGATCAGCTACATTGTCATCCGTTCCAACTTTACAAATTCTGATTTCACCTTCTGATTTCCATTCCCGAATCATGTGAAACCGTCGCTTGACATGTTTGACCTTCTTATGTTCTCTTGGCTCTCTGGCCTGAGCAATAGCTCCATTGTTAGCACAATAGTGGTCTATTAGTCCCTCAATGGAGGGTACAACATCAAGTTCACCAATGAACTTGCGAATCCAAACTGCATCCTTAGCTGCCTCAGATGCTGCCAAGTATTCGGCTTCAGTTGTAGAATCTGCAGTTGTACTTTGCTTAGTACTCTTCCAACTAAACGCTCCTCCATTGAGACAAAATATGTATCCAAATTGTGACTTGAAGTCGTCTCTGTCTGTCTGGAAGCTTGTGTCAGTATAACCCTCAACAACTAATTCATCTCTGCCACCATAGACCAGGAATTTATCCTTGTTCCTTTCAGGTACTTTAGGATATTCTTGGCCGCAGTCCAATGCGCCTCTCCTGGGTCTGATTGGTATCGGCTCGTAGCGCTCAAGGCATACGATACATCTGGCCTAGTACATATCATGGCATACATGATCGATCCAATAAGCTAAGCATATGGAATCTGATTCATCCTTTCTCGCTCATCGGGTGTCTTTGGACACTGATTCTTGCTTAGGGTTATGCCATGCGACATGGGTAGCTGGCCTCTCTTGGCTCCTTCCATGCCGAATCGAGTTAGTACCTTATCAATATAAGTACTTTGACTCAATCCTATCATCCTTTTCGATCTATCCTTATAGATCTTGATGCCTAGTATGTACTGAGCCTCTCCCAAGTCTTTCATTGAAAAACATTTTCCGAGCCAAGCCTTTACAAACTCTAATAACGGAATACTGTTTCCAATGAGTAATATGTCATCGACATATAAGACTAGGAAGGCGATGTCACTCCCACTGACCTTCTTGTAAACACAAGATTCATCTGGATTCTTGATAAAACCAAACTTATTGATGGCTTCATCGAATCGCAGATTCCAATTTCTGCTTGCTTGCTTTAATCCATAAATGGACTTCTTAAGCTTGCATACCTTTCCAGCGTTGTTTTGGTCGACAAAACCTTCAGGTTGTGTCATATACACAGTTTCTTCCAAAATACCATTTAGGAAGGCGGTTTTGATGTCCATTTGCCATATTTTATAGTTGTAATATGCAGCAATCGCTAGGAGGATCCGAACGGATTTAAGCATTGCAACTGGAGAAAAGGTTTCACCGTAATCAATACCATGAACTTGTCTATAACCTTTTGCTACCAATCTAGCTTTGTAAATGAATACATTCCCATCTTTGTCGGTTTTCAATTTGAAAATCCACTTACATCCGATAGGTGTGTAACCTTCAGGTAAGTCAACCAAGTCCCAAACTTGATTTTCAAACATGGAATCTATTTCAGATCTCATGGCCTCTTGCCATTCAGCAGAGTCGGTGCTTGCCATTTAGCAGAGTCGGTGCTTGCCATCGCTTGCTTGTAGGTTGTCGGTTCATCTCCAACCATGATCAGGATGTCCTGATTCTCGGTTAATACTAAACCAAGATATCTATCAGGTTGAGATCTCGGCCTTTGAGACCTACGTAGGGTAATAGACTGAGCATTTGCATTGTCGGTTCGACTTTGCATATTTTGATCACTTTGACTTTTGTCAGCAGATGCTGTTTGAGCACTTTGACTGTCATTTTGACTTTATTGCTCATCCTCACGAACTTCGTCGAGTTCGATTTTCCTCCCACTTGTCATTTTGGAAAGGTGTTCCTTCTCCAAAAAGACACCATCGCGAGCAACAAACACTTTGTTCTCCGATTTGTTGTAGAAGTAATACCCTTTGGTTTCTTTTGGGTAGCCCACAAAGTAAACCTTATCAGATTTAGGATGAAGTTTGTCAAAAATCAATTTCTTGACATATGCTTCGCATCCCCATATCTTTAGAAAAGACAACCTAGGAGGTTTCTTTGTCCATAACTCGTATGGAGTCTTTTCAACAGCTTTTGATGGAGCACGGTTCAATGTTAGTGCCGCAGTTAAAAGTGCGTGTCCCTAGAAAGAGATAGGAAGATTACTAAGACCCATGGTCGATCGTACCATGTCTAACAAGGTTCGATTTCTCCGTTTGGATACTCCGTTCCATTGTGGATTTCCCGGAGGTGTCAGTTCTGAAAGTATGCCATGATCTTTCAGATGGTCATCGAATTCTTGGCTCAAGTATTCACTACCTGATTCCGATTGAAGGGCTTTGATTTTCTTGCCAAGCTGATTTTCCACTTCACTCTGAAATTCTTTGAACTTGTCAAACGATTCAGATTTATGCGACATGAAGTACACATAGCCATATCTACTATAATCGTCTGTGAAGGTGATGAAATATCAATGTCCATTTCTTGTGGCGGAAATCATTGGTCTACATACATCGGTATGTATTAGGCCCAATAAGTCACCGGCCCTTTTCTCCCAACTTGGAGAATGGTTGCTTAATCATCTTGCCTAATAAACATCCTTCGTAATTCTCAAAAGATTCTAAATCGAAAGAGTCAAGAACGCATTCTTGTAGAAGCTTCTTGATGCGTTTGATGTTAATGTGGCCAAGACGACAATGCCACAAGTAAGTTAGATTTGACTCCATGGTCTTAGCTCTTTTGGTGGTATAATTCACATTATAAACTTGTTTGTCTAAAGAAAGCACATAAAGACCATTTTCAGAATGTGCAATACCATATAAAACATTATCGAGATAAAACGAATATTCATTGTCTTTTACTCGGAATTCAAAACCTTTGGCGTCCAATGCCGAAATTGAAATAATGTTTTTGTTAATGTTGGGAACATAGTAACAACTTTCAAGTTCCAAAACAAGCCTAGAGGGCAAAGACAAACTGAGAGTTCCTACGGATACGGCTGCAATTCTGGCTCCATTGCCGATCCGAAGTTCAACCTCTCCCTTCGCTAGCTTCCTAACGTTCCTTAGACCCTGAGAATTGGAACAAAGGTGTGAGCTACATCCGGTATCTAATACCCATGATGTTGAGCTAGTGAAGTTTAAGTCTATAACGAATATACCTGATTCAGAAGCAGCGGTTTCGTTCTTCTTATCTTCCTTGAATTTGAGGCAATCTCTCTTCCAATGTCCCTTTTTCTTACAATAGAAGCATTCGGAATCAGATTTAGAAGATGCTACCTTCTTTCCCTTGTTGTCCTTGGTAGCTTTCGGCTTAGGCGGAAAGTTCTTCTTACCTTTCCCCTTAAAGCCTTTCTTCTTTTTGCCCGTGCGTTTGAACGACTTGCCCTTTTTTACCATGAGCATATCATGTTTTCCCTCATCCTTGAGCATTTGCTCGGCTTGCTTCAACATACCATGAAGCTCAATGAGGGTTTCCATGCTGTGCATATTATAGTTCATCTTGAACTGATCATAGCCTTTGTGCGGCGAGTGGAGAATGATGTCAATTTCCATCTCGGTTGAATACCCTCCATCAAGCCTTCCCATGTTCTCAAATAATCCTATCATCTTAAGTACATGTGGGCTGACTGACTCTCCTCTCTTGAGCTTAATCTCAAGGATCTGTCTGTGGGTTTCAAACCTCTCAGTTCGGGCCTGCTCTTGGAACATATTCTGCAGCTCAGAAATGATCTCAAAAGCCGTCTCCTTCTCAAAGAAAGTCTTTTGAAGCTTAGGAGACATGGTGGCCAACATGATGCATTTGATATCCCGATTGGCACTTTGCCATTGGTTTAGGGCAGCCTGAGTCACCTCCTCATTAGGAGCATCGGGCATTTCCACATCAAGGACATATTCATGAGAACAATTCGCAAATTTCTTTTCCAATCAAGAAAATTTGGCCCACTCAACTTCTCCTTATCGAGAATTGAGCGTAATGAAAACTGGTTGTTTGAGTTACTTGAAGACATGATTCTACAATTGAAAGAATTTTAGTGAAAAACCATTCATAATACTTAAATAACATTGAATTTAATTCATGCATATTTCAAACTTATTTAACGTCTTATTTACACATAAAATTGTCCCTATTTTTGTGAAAATAAGTCGATTCCAAGATCCAAGGAAACAAAGAGTGACTAAGCATGCTTTGGCTTGTCTTAGCACTCAATTTCCCAAGGTAAGCAACGCTTTGCTAATGGATCCAAGCCACTCTTGGTTGAATAAATTGTCGCATCTAATGCTCTCTCAACAATTTATTCACTTTGCCACGACATGTTAGGACTCCATCATTCATATAGTTGAGTACAACCAAAACCAACTTGCATACCCGGTATGCCTTATGAGTCTAGGGAGTAGTAGTGATGCTTCGCTTTGGCGTAGCCTATCACTACTCTCAATTGGTCGATAAGTGTTGTTTTGGAATGGCAATTTTACTCAATATTTTAGGGACCTAGGGTTTCTATGTTGGTTGATTTAAGTGAACTTAATTAATCATCACAACATTCGAAATCCTAAACATGCATCTAACATATAATTCATATAAATGATCATAAATATGTAAAGCATAAGAATTTGATGCATATTTGGCAACTAGCATGACCCCTTGAATTCTTCAAGTCTTCAAAAGGTCTTCTTTTGCAACTTCATGGCTTTGTCTTCCAAGAACCTCCATCTTCAAGACTTGACCAAAATTATGCAACTACTAGTATCTACGATTAGGACTAATCTAAATATTAACATACAAAAATACTCAACGGTACGCAGACCGTATTTAGATTTACAAATATACATCACGGATCGCAGTCCGTATTTTCTATCTTAATCGGGCCCCACTAGTTGTCATTTTTAATTAAACCTGTGAGAGAACATATATTCCATTCATCCATTCACTATTTGTGAATGGCCCATGCATTTTACAACGATAAAACAAGTAACAATGCATAAACACGCGATAACTAGTAACTAATCTAGGTGGTTAATCCAATTAACACTCCTAATTAAAACTAGTCAAAGTTGTTTTAACCAATTATGTAAATAAGCGCAATTAATATTTGAAGCTCCCACTAAATTCCGCATCCAACTTAATTAATCCAATTAATTAAGCCTAAAATTTGCCAAAATTAAATTTTGCCAACGCCGCTCACAACCGAGGCCTAGCCTCCAAAATTTTAATTAAAATACACAAGATTAATTAAAATAAATAAACGGCTAAAATGCAAAATAACATCGCCTTAAAACCGGGGTATATGTGCTAATTAAGGGGAGGTGCGCATAGCCGTGACCCATGCTAAGCGTCACACCCATAGCTTAGAATACCGCATACGCGTCGACTCTTCTACGGCGCATGCAAGAACACAAGCCACGAGGCCGCACAAGCTTGCTAGCTATGCGCACCATGTCGCAAGCTCGCAGCACAGCCCACACGCACACCCCTGCCGCACTAAGCCACGCACTCGAAATGCTCGCACACCCTACCGCACCACAGCAGCCATGTGCTGCGCTACGGCAGCAGCACGCACGCACGTAGCACAGCCGCAGCATGCTGCTACTTGGCTGGGGCTGCTACGTTGCTGCTGTGGCTGGGCGCACATGCCATGCACAAGGTTGCACGCAACCATCGAGCAGTCCCTTTGGCAGCCACATGCGGGCTGCTATGTAGCCCGGCTAGCCAAGGGAGGCTTTTGCCTCGATTTGCGTGCCATAGCCTCGGGATTTCAATCCCAAATTTCGCGTGACAATTTATTAATTCTAAATTAATTTTAGAACTAATTTTAATGAGCAAACAATTGAAAATTAAACAAGTCTAACTCAAATAAAATTCATCCAAGTGCATATAACCAATATTATTTCCAAGAACCATTCTTTAATAAAATTGGTTTAACTTGGTGCAACAAAATAAGGCAATTTCTCACTATTAATTTAATCAATTTAAATTAATCTTGAGATTTTGACAAAATAAAAGGGAGTTTGGAAAAAAATGAACATAAGTTCAATAAAGATTCCAACTTTAATATTTGTGAATCCTTGAAAAATTATATCTTCCAATATGAAGATAAACAAATTTCTATCACAAGATTCAAACTTTATGATTCCAATCAACTTAAAATGATTAAATCAACAAAGTTCAACAAAAATTCATAAAATTTAGTAACTTTAAAGTTTCAATCACTTAACATAATTAAAGATTGAATCTTTAGTACTTAGAAGCCTCAAAGAACAACAATTTCACACTTAATGCAATTAATTTGTAATTATGTGAAAAATAAAACCATGCTTTCAAACACAAATTACTACCAAGTAATCATGCCTAAAGAGGTTTAAAATTGCATATAAAATATGTATTGAACCAATTACATAACCACCATAAATATGCAATTAATTTTCAAGGTTAGAAAGACTTAAAATTTTTCGTCAAAACGAAAAATCCCTCGAAAAGTGCATTTCTGGTCGTTTTTTAGCTGAACACAGAGTCCTATAAGGGTAAAACCATATCCAGAATGCCTTTTCCACCCAAAATTCACTATTTTTAGGTCAAAATATGGGTTCGGGAGCTGAAGTCAGCTCTAATATGAGGTTAAAATGGATAAAATGAGCTACTAATCTAATTAACATCTTAAAACTAAAAAATTAAGCTATAAAACACCTTGAAAAATAATATGATTTTAAAATAAACGAGCGAGGCTCTGATACCGCTGTTGGGGTTTGGTGAGTCCGACTCACCGCGGAAACAAACCCAAAACCAAGACCGCACTCGCAATAAATAAAACCATAAACATAATTAACTTAATGACAAGATTAAGATAATAATTATAACTTTGACGCGTGCTTCACCCGACCTCGAGGGGCTTTTACTTCGAAAGCTAGCCTCAAAAATACGACGACCTCCAACGAAAGTCCAACCACAACTCGAACACCGACTAGGTCCAATGCCTTGGAGTTAGCAAGGCCCGACCGAAAACCGAGTAATTGAGTTCAAAGGTTTTCACAATGGTGATGCCTTTTTCAACTCTTGAGTTCAAAGGTTTTTACTACTAGTGATGCCTTTTTCAACTCTTACTCAAGTGATTTTTCCAATACCCCAACTTGGGTATTTATAGGGAAAATCATAAGTGTGAAAATCTCTCCCATCAATGTGGGAGAATTTGATTTGGTTATTACCCATGATTGGGTGATCTTGAGTTATGCTTGGTTGATGATAAATGAATTGCTTATTGCAAATGGATTTTGAATTGAATTGTTTATTGATATGTCTAGTTTATGTAGTATTTTACCCCCGTCCCTTGGTCATTATTAGTAGTGTTTTTGGCTCTTTAGAGCCACTTTTATTACTAATATGTGTTTTCTAGTGTTTTCGTAGTTTTGGTTGAGTTTTGTAGGAAATTACACCTTTAGAGTACTTTCCCGGGATTTTATGGAGCAACTACGAGCATTGGAGGAGCACGTCCATCTTTCGTAGCCCAAGATCGGTTAGAGTAATCAAATCGGTGAATAAGGGCTCGACTTGTGTGAAGACGAGGCATTTGGACCGAATGATTAAAGCCCCAAAGAGGATATTTGGTTTGGGCCAAGTTACGAGCCTAAACGAGGAGTCCAAGCGGCCCAAGGGTGTCCGCTCGATGGTCCGCCCGGTGGTCCGCCAGATGGTTCGCCCGATGGTCCGCCCGATGGCGCGCCCGATCGGGCAAAGAAGACTTATATCGCAGCAGCCTTTCGCCCGATCAAAAAGGCACGCCCGGTCGGGCGCCCGGTCTTAATTTAGGCCTGATCTTTTATGCATGAGTTTGACAAAATTGATTCGAGATTCGAGATATGAGAATTGATGTTTAGATCTAGTTTCAATAGGCAGGTTAATCTATAAATGGTTAAGTCGAGATTCGAGAGATGAGATTTAATACCGGTAGATTAATTCTGTGATTGTAATACGTAGCGAAAGCCCTTTAGTATCTGGTTAATTGATGCATTGATGATTGGTTATTATGTTTTACCCTGGAATATTATTTATTGGTGAACCTATGCCCTAGGTCTTTAATTCATTGATTCCTCTTATTTTATTCTCCCTACTTATATTCTTCGTAGTATAATCTTTAAATCACAACAAATTGTTACTAATAATTTAGATTGCTATTAATTAATTAGGAATAGAAATACTAGTTTCGCTGTGGATTCGACCCTACTTCCCTATCTACTTTAGTTAGAGGACTTAGGTAATTACTTTTTATTAGGCGATACGACTTTAGCCTGTCAAAATTTGGCGCCGTTGCCGGGGAAACGGTTATATTTTTTATTTCTAATTGTTTTTGTAGTCTAGATTATTTTCCTTCGTCCCGGAGAACATAAGTTCTTTGGGACAGTTCTCATATTTGTTGTTTAGTTCTTTGTTTATGCCCAGGTGTTCCAGATCAGGCTACATTCCATTCGATCTTGAGATCGAGCGCTCTTTCCATAGGCAAAAGAATTTATACAGTCAAATACTGGCGAGTTCTGGTGGTGAAATTCCTAGAGACCCTTCATCTGATTCTATTGATCCAGACACTTCTTCAGAATCAGAATTAGAGATGGGAGAAATTCCACCTAAAAAGCTCAGCGACTATTCTCAGCCATCTTTGGCGCATTTTCCCCACCTTTCTCCTACGCCAGATCTCGAGGGAGTTCAATTTGAGATCAAGTCCCAGTTCATCACGATGATAAAAAGGAAGCAATTTAGTGGAGCTAAGGGTGAAGACCCAAATCTACACATTGCTGACTACTGTCAATATTGTAACACTATAAGGCAAGTTGGGTCACGCAAGACCAAATAAGGGAGATTCTCTTTCCTTTCTCTTTATGTGGAAAAGCTAAACTGTGGTTTAATGGTTTAAATAGAACTGCACTTGGCATTACTAATTGGGAGACTCTTGTTTTGAATTTTTATAACAAGTATTACCCTGCAGAGAAAACAGCTCTATTGAGAAGCGCAATTCAAAATTTCGCCCAAGAGCTAGATGAGTCACTATATGAAGCTTGGGAGAGATTCAAAGACCTTCAGAGAGAGTGCCCTCATCATAACTTAGCACAGTGGCAGTTGATACAAGCTTTCTACAATGGGATCAGAAATTCTTCTAGAGCAATTTTGGATTATGCAGCTAATGGGAGGTTTATGAACCTCAATGTTGATGATGCAGGTCAGGTTAATTATCAATGCTATATTAATTTCCTATTGATTGATTTAATGCTCTGTGACTAGATTAGGCCTGATATTTTATGCATGAGTTTGACAAAATTGATTCCAGATTCGAGATATGAGAATTGATGTTTAGGTCTAGTTTCAATAGGCAGGTTAATCTATAAATGGTTAAGTCGAGATTCGAGAGATGAGATTTAATACCGGTAGATTAATTCTGTGATTGTAATACGTAGCGAAAGCCCTTTATTATCTGGTTAATTGATGCATTGATGATTGGTTATTATGTTTTACCCTGGAATATTATTTATTGGTGAACCTATGCCCTAGGTCTTTAATTCATTGATTCCTCTTATTTTATTCTCCCTACTTATATTCTTCGTAGTATAATCTTTAAATCACAACAAATTGTTACTAATAATTTAGATTGCTATTAATTAATTAGGAATAGAAAGACTAGTTTCGCTGTGGATTCGACCCTACTTCCCTATCTACTTTAGTTAGAGGACTTAGGTAATTACTTTTTATTAGGCGATACGACTTTAGCCTGTCAAAATTTGGCGCCGTTGCCGGGGAAACGGTTATATTTTTTATTTCTAATTGTTTTTGTAGTCTAGATTATTTTCCTTCGTCCCGGAGAACATAAGTTCTTTGGGAAAGTTCTCATATTTGTTGTTTAGTTCTTTGTTTATGCCCAGGTGTTCCAGATCAGGCTACATTCCATTCGATCTTGAGATCGAGCGCTCTTTCCATAGGCAAAAGAATTTATACAGTCAAATACTGGCGAGTTCTGGTGGTGAAATTCCTAGAGACCCTTCATCTGATTCTATTGATCCAGACACTTCTTCAGAATCAGAATTAGAGATGGGAGAAATTCCACCTAAAAAGCTCAGCGACTATTCTCAGCCATCTTTGGCGCATTTTCCCCACCTTTCTCCTACGCCAGATCTCGAGGGAGTTCAATTTGAGATCAAGCCCCAGTTCATCACGATGATAAAAAGGAAGCAATTTAGTGGAGCTAAGGGTGAAGACCCAAATCTACACATTGCTGACTACTGTCAATATTGTAACACTATAAGGCAAGTTGGGTCACGCAAGACCAAATAAGGGAGATTCTCTTTCCTTTCTCTTTATGTGGAAAAGCTAAACTGTGGTTTAATGGTTTAAATAGAACTGCACTTGGCATTACTAATTGGGAGACTCTTGTTTTGAATTTTTATAACAAGTATTACCCTGCAGAGAAAACAGCTCTATTGAGAAGCGCAATTCAAAATTTCGCCCAAGAGCTAGATGAGTCACTATATGAAGCTTGGGAGAGATTCAAAGACCTTCAGAGAGAGTGCCCTCATCATAACTTAGCACAGTGGCAGTTGATACAAGCTTTCTACAATGGGATCAGAAATTCTTCTAGAGCAATTTTGGATTCTGCAGCTAATGGGAGGTTTATGAACCTCAATGTTGATGATGCAGGTCAGGTTATTGAAGATATGGCGATCCATAATTCCCAATATGGGAATCCTAGAGGTTTTGCAAACAAGGGAAAACACCACGTCGATTCTGTATCCTTTTTGCAATCTCAATTAACCTCTATTTGTCAGAAACTGGATAACCTTACTACTGCTAATTCTAAAATAGCTAATGTTTCTGCAATTGATAATAATGCTAATGATGCTTTCTGTGAAAATTGTGGAATTGTAGGTCATTGGGAACATGAGTGTAGGAGTTCCTTGGAGCAGGTTAACGCTTTTCAGTCCATCAAGCAAAATAACCCATACTCCAACACCTATAATCCCGGGTATCGGAACCATCCTTATCTTTCCTACAAGAGTACTAATGTGCAAAATCTCACACCTCCCCCTCCACAACAACCACAACAACTAGCACCACCACCGCAACAGAAATATTACCATCCCAATACTGGCCAGAAAAACCAACCACAAACTCCTTCACCACCTTCTGACCCAGCTTTATCAGAAATTAGAGCGATGTTAACTAGTATGCAGAAGCATATGGAGAGTATAGACTTACAAATTGACTCGATTATAGCCCACAATAAGGTCATAGACACTCAAATTGCACAGTTAGCCGCTGCTCTTCAGGTTCGCCCACAAGGAGCCCTACCATCAGGCGTTTGCAATTACCCTCAGGAGTGGTTCACACTATGATGGGCCTCCTATGCCCAAAGAAGATGAACCTGTTTCAACAGAAATTGCTAATCCTGATTCCTTTATACCAAGGGATATTAATCTTAGCCCTGCAGGGCTAAAGGGTAGTACTAATATTTCTGATGTTACATTGCAGGGTAAAACTCCATGGAAGGTTGTAACTCAAGACAGGAGTAATGATGTGCAACAACCAATTATCAAACTACCATTCCCAAATCGACATTTGAAAACCAAGGTGGATAAGCAGTTTGGTAAGTTCCTTGACATGGTGAAGGATTTGCAGGTAACAGTTCCCTTTACAGAATTAATCACGCAAATACCTGCATATGCAAAATTCATGAAAGAAATATTGACTAGGAAAAGGTCTATTAATGAGGTAGAGACTGTCGCTTTTACTGCAGAATGTAGTGCCGTACTACAAAATAAATCTCCACCCAAACTAAAAGATCCTGGTAGTTTTTCTATCCCTTGCCATATTGGCAATCTAATGATTGATAATGCATTATGTGATTTGGGTGCTAGTGTTAGTGTCATGCCATTATCTGTGTGTTCAAAGCTAAAAATGGGTAAATTAAAGTCTACTAACATTACTCTGCAAATGGCCGATCGTTCTTCTAAATACCCCCTAGGTATTTTAGAGGATGTCCCTGTTAGAGTAGGAAAATTTTATATACCTGTTGATTTTGTTGTTCTTGATATGGATGAGGATTTACAAACCCCAATCATTTTGGGTAGACCCTTCCTTAATACTACGGAAGCAATTATTGATGTAAAATGTGGTAAATTGACACTATCAGTAGGGGATGATAAAATTGTTTTTAACCTGAATAATACCCCTAAAAGCCCCATGCTAGAGGAGAAGTGTTATAAAATTGATGTGGTTGGTAATTGTTCTAATAAGCCCTAAGCTTTTGTTAAAGATCCCTTGGAGGCGGTATCGTGTGTTGCATCTTCTACAGGTACAACTACCCGATGGAAAGAGGAAGTGGACGCAATAGAGAGAGCCTTATACTGTGAAGGTCTTGGTTTTAAAGATGAGAAAGTGGAAATAAGTACACAAGTTGCGGAAACTGAGTCTATAGTGAGAGTTCCACCAGATCGTGTTGTAATAGCTCAACAAAGTGATAAATCGAGGCAACCAATGGTCAAAAAGGGTTCTCAATCGAACAAAAGCAAAGACCCACCAGTTCAAGCCTATGAGGATCCACCCAATAGGGTGAATTGGCGCCTTACAGGGCGTGTTAGGAAGCCGAGTCGTGGTTTAAAAATTGCTCAACCGGGTGAGGAACTACCCGACCAGGCGGTAGGCCAAGGGGCTTAACTTCTCTACATGTGGTAAGAGGGTCGTGCGGGACCTAGATAAACCAGCGCTTTGCGGGAGGCAACCCGTATTTTTCTTGTTTTTTTTTTAGTCTTCTTTCTATTTCTTGTGAGAGGAGAGAGGAGAGAGTTTATTGAGCTGTACAGGTTAGAAGGAAAAGAGTTAGTCAAATTTGGAAAAAAGAGAAGGAGTCTCTCGTACCAAACATTACCTCGGGCCCGATCGGGCGAAGGACCACCTGACCGGGCGCGAGAGCAAGGGTGAAAAATTGACAATTTTTGCCCGACCGGGCGAAGGACCGCCCGACCGGGCGCGAGAGTTGACGAGTACGGACATTTCGACTGCCGACCGGGCGGTATGGCGCCCGATCGGGCGCGAGAACGAAGAGAATTTAGAGGGTTTATACCGCCCTACCGGGCGGAGTGGTGCCCGACCGGGCGCGAGAGCGGATCAGCAAAATTGCTCAACTTCGACAGACCATAACTTTTGCATTTCTTATCGTATTTGGGTGTGTGACCTATCGTTGGAAAGCTCTTTAAGTCTACTTTCCAATGAAATTAGAATCACTTCATTATCATCTATATATCAAAAGTTATGATCATATTAGTGCACCTGAATCAATTTTTATTTTTTTTCCACTAACACTTTGTTTCTTTCTTGCCCAATTTTGTTCCAAAGAGATGCATTGCAATCCTGAGGCTTAGGTGACATTGATGTGGTAATGATGAAGAGTAGTCACCTTGACTACTTGCTTCCCCTTAAGACAATGAGGACATTGTCTGATTTAGCTTGGGGGGAGGTTCTCGTGTTCATATGGTATATCTTTCACTCTCTCCCTTTTTATTTTTGTTGGTATGCTTAGTGTAGTTTTACTGCTTTCCTAGTGTAGTTGTATTGCTTTCCTATAAGAAAAATACAAAAAAATTGAAAAATTAAAAAATCCAAAAATACGTTCTAATGAATTATAAATCATGCTTCCCTGTGCCCCATACTTGAGAAAATTTGTCTTGATTCTTGGTTATTGATGATAAGCATTGTGGACTTGTTGGTCATGATTTGAAGTTTAATTGCTTGGATGCCTAAATATGCGTCAATTTTTTCCAACTACTTGTGAATATAGTGCTTAACTAGTTGATTTGGTTAGGAATGTGTGTTTAGTTCCTGGTATGTCAATGAATTTGAGTATTGGTTTGCAACTATGAGTAGTATTTCATGACTCACCTATTATGCACATGAGGAGGACGAAGGCGTTCATTCTTTTAGGTAGCCTTCAGACGATATTAGATACATTTGTTCCCTTCTTGCTACCCATGTTGTTGCTTGTGCCCTTTTATTGTTTATTTAGCCACATTACAAGCCTTTTTAGCCCCATTGGTTACTAGTCCCAAGCTTGGCTTGGGGGAGCTATAGTTAGTGAGGTGAGGGAGTTGTAGTGTGTACATTATTTGCACAATGTGGAGGTATAAGAAGAGTAATTTGTTCTTTGATTTTTGTGATTGGAAAAAATAAGAATTTGTGTTTCAAAGTTGAATTTTCCAAGGTGGAGTAAAAAGAAAAAAAAAAAGCAAAATAAAAAAAATTGTTATATGTTCAAATTATCTATATGAAAGTTGCCCAAGAAAAATTTAAAGAAAAAAAGTATCAAGTTTGAAAAAAAGAATGAGTTCAAAGTTTGTTTATTCACTCAAGTTCTACATTGTCATATTTTTATGAGTGAAATTGTTAGTGTTGGGATTGTTTATGTTGTTTGGAGTTGTATTTGGTGGATTCTTGTTGGAGTTGGTTATGTTGGAGATGTGTATGATCATCATTTATTTTTGATCATGGGTTTATTAGGATTTGGTTCCCTTTAAGCATGGCTTTTCTCTCACATGTTCCCAAATATTTCCTACCCTTTACCCTAGCCTTACATTACAAGCTTTAAAGACCTTCTAACCTTGTGCATAGAGTTGTGTAGATGTGAAAGTGTTGTTTATCAATGCAAATTATGAATTGACATATTCCGAGTCGACTATTAGGTTGAGTGCTTATCTTTTTAAACACACGAGTGTGTGAGTTTGGAAGGGCATTGTTCACATAAAAGGGTGGTTGGAGAGCGATCGAGTACATTTTTTACTCGCCACATAAATGAGAGTTGAGTGTGTGAGCACTAGTCTTGAATTCTATATGCTCGTGTAGTTTGCTCTATTTGACAATTGTTGGGGAGGAAGAGTGATTGGATGAATGAGATTGATTGATATTGAAGCATGCTCATTAGATTTGTCTCGAATCGTCTGTGCTTGATTTAATTATTGGGGTGAGGCATGTTTTATATGTTCATTGATGAGCTCTTTGCTTAGGGACAAGCAAAGGTTTGGCTTGGGGGAGTTTGATATGTCTAGTTTATGTAGTATTTTACCCCCGTCCCTTGGTCATTATTAGTAGTGTTTTTGGCTCTTTAGAGCCACTTTTATTACTAATATGTGTTTTCTAGTGTTTTCGTAGTTTTGGTTGAGTTTTGTAGGAAATTGCACCTTTGGAGTACTTTCCCGAGATTTTATGGAGCAACTACGAGCATTGGAGGAGCACGTCCATCTTTCGTAGCCCAAGATCGGTTAGAGTAATCAAACCGGTGAATAAGGGCTCGACTTGTGTGAAGACGAGGCATTTGGACCGAATGATTAAAGCCCCAAAGAGGATATTTGGTTTGGGCCAAGTTACGAGCCTAAACGAGGAGTCCAAGCGGCCCAAGGATGTCCGCCTGATGGTCCGCCCGGTGGTCCGCCCGATGGTCCGCCCGATGGCGCGCCCGATCGGGCAAAGAAGACTTATATCGCAGCAGCCCTTCGCCCGATCAAAAAGGCGCGCCCGGTCGGGCGCCCGATCGGGCGCGTGTCTCTGATAGATCTTTTAAGCATCGTTTAGTTTGTTTTAGTTTAGGATTCTTGCTTATTATAAATATGTTTTCGTTAAGCAAGTTGAGGATTCTTTTACACTTCCTTAATTCTCTCTTTACTATTGTAATTCTTTCTCTTAGACTTTCTCTCTCTACTTAAGCTTATTTTCTCTCTCTATACTTTATACTTTGTTCTTTACTCAACTCTTTATTCTGATTACTTTGGTAACGATTTCTTTTCTCTTAATCTCGGTTATTTATTTCATTCCTTCTATCATGTTTTATTTTATTGCTTTGATTAGTTTAGATTTAATTATGTGTGAGTAGTTCTCTTTCTAGGGTTTATGGGGATCCATAAATAATATGAAGGGGTAATTTATTGTTGTTAATTATCAATGCTATATTAATTTCCTATTGATTGATTTAATGCTTTGTGACTAGATTAGGCCTGATCTTTTATGCATGAGTTTGACAATATTGATTCGAGATTCGAGAGATGAGAATTGATGTTTAGGTCTAGTTTCAATAGGCAGGTTAATCTATAAATGGTTAAGTCGAGATTCGAGAGATGAGATTTAATATCGGTAGATTAATTCTGTGATTGTAATACGTAGCGAAAGCCCTTTATTATCTGGTTAATTGATGCATTGATGATTGGTTATTATGTTTTACCCTGGAATATTATTTATTGGTGAACCTATGCCCTAGGTCTTTAATTCATTGATTCCTCTTATTTTATTCTCCCTACTTATATTCTTCATAGTATAATCTTTAAATCACAACAAATTGTTACTAATAATTTAGATTGCTATTAATTAATTAGGAATAGAAAGACTAGTTTCCCTGTGGATTCGACCCTACTTCCCTATCTACTTTAGTTAGAGGACTTAGGTAATTACTTTTGATTAGGCGATACGACTTTAGCCTGTCATTTATGTGATTTAGCATTGAATTAATTGTTTTGCATGTGCATGTGAAACAGATGGAAAGGATTGATGAAATGAGACAAAATTACTTTAACTTGCATTACTTGAAAGATAATGGAGTCACAGTTAGTGAGTTCATAACTGGAATTGTCACTCTGGCCTTAACCCTTTATAAGAAGTATAATCTGGATATGTGATATGTGGCAAGTATTTGGATCATATGAGTTTTACATGTGGTCAATATGGTTGAGTTGTTATTTTGAGATTAAAGGATTTGATGATTACTATGGGATAAATGAGAAGTTATTTTGGGTTGTTATCATGAATATTTGGAGGATTTGTGCTATCAAGTCTTTCCTAATTTTTGGAATATGATTTATGTTGAGCAAGGGAATATTATTTTTGATAATGATGAGTTGAATTAGTTCTATGTAAGTGTTGGAGTAAGGTATGTATTTTTGGGAGATACGAATTGGATATTAGCATTAATTTATGATTGTTTGTATCTAAAGGTGGAAAGTATTCCATATTGTGTGAGGATGAGTATTGTATTGATTATTTAAAGCAAAATTGTTGATGGTTGAATCTTTGAAGAAACTTAATACAAAAGTTAGAGGATTTTGAATCAATTCAAGTGAAAGGATGTATTTGAGATAAAGGTATTTGTTTTAAATCGAAGTTTATTTTGAAGAAATAATACCTTGTGAAGGGATTTATTGAAGTTAGTTAAAGGAATGATTGTTTAGATGGTTACTTACAGGATTTTACTCTAAGGGATTGACGACAAAGTTAATTGATATTGAGAAGTTATTAATGATGGAATAATCAATGATTGCATTGAGATATTAATGAATTGCCTTAAAGATGAGTTATGGACTATAGTAGCCAGATTGAGGAATTTGAAGTTATGAGAATAGATGATCGAGTTTTTGAATGTTTAAAACGAAGTATTATGAAGTACACAAGAGTTAATGATTACGGTTTAAGGATGTATTACTAGGATTTATGAATGTGTTGGGGAAATTGTAAATACTTTTGGAGGATACCTTGAGACAAGTTACTAATCTATAGCCGATAAGAAGGTCAAGATAATATGTGTTCCTTTTATGCTTGGTACCTATGACAGTGTTTTCTATGAATTGAAATTGAATATGTGATTATTGAGTTCTTTATGAAAAAGTAAGACTTCTATTGAAA
The DNA here is from genome assembly GCF_948465745.1 of Chenopodium album. NCBI lineage: Eukaryota > Viridiplantae > Streptophyta > Magnoliopsida > Caryophyllales > Amaranthaceae > Chenopodium > Chenopodium album. The sequence goes on along the minus strand of NC_137846.1, from coordinate 21,429,028 downwards.
CAAGTATTTTACTACAAGTATGCAAAATGAATTTTCAAATATACAGTTTTCAAAATAAAGTTTTGTATTCCTTGTTTTTAAATAATTGTTTTAATTGAAAACTTTCATAGATCTTTTAAAATCTTTTATTAAGTATTTTGATTTCAGTTCATACCTTGTAATTAAATATATATGAGACTCTTACAGTGTTTTCAATGATTTCTCCTAATGTAAGTATTTTAAATTTTTTCGAATGACTCATAAAATATTTTACGAGTTTTCTCACTAGCCACTTTTGTAAACAAATCATTTTAAAACCTAAGCTCTTTCGATGTTTGAAACTTGTTGGCTTTCCTTACTTGTCTTTATTCTTGTGGATAAAGTGTTAAAATAGTTGATTTAATGAGTTAAAGTGTTGGTCGAGTTACGGAGGCGTAACTCCTTTCAAGGGGGGTAGAGGGCGATAGAGTTTCGCGCGTTTGCTTTTTGAGTCATTTATGAGTAAATTTGAGTCTTTCTTGAGTTAGTTATGATCTTGAGTCTGTATAGGATGTGCATGAGTCTAAGAATTTAAAATCGATTTCTTTTTATTTTTGCTAAGTTTCGAGACGAAACTTCTTTTAAGGGGGGTAGACTGTAATGCCCCGTATTTTTGAAACGTTTTTTTTAATTAGTATTCTCTTAAAAAGGGTATTTTAGTAATTTATTTTGCTATTTGAATTTTGGAGCCAAAATGATATTTGAATTTCGGCGCCAAAAGTATTTTTAAACTCAATTATTATTTTTGGATTGTGGATAAGATTTATTATCCATTTGTTTTATTTCAAAACCGGATTATTTATATATATTTCGGATATTTTAATTAAATAAAATTATATTTTATTATTTATTTAAGATGGCCGAAAATTCCTAATTTAATGACTATTATTTTCGGATTATCTATGTATAGAAAATCTGATTTTCTTAGTTATTTTATTTAGTGAATAATTGGAATTTTATTAATTAATTATTTTATACAATAAATATTATTTACACAATTATTTTTAATTCCTTAAAACTAGCAAATTAATTCCCTAAATATCTAAAGCCACCATGATGGATTTTTGGGTGACTTATTTTGGTAAATTATATTTTTAATTATCTCCTTAAAATCTCTTATTTTCCTTAATTCTATTTCTCCATCTTTTTAATATCTAATCATCATATTTTCTTTCCATTCATTCTTCTTAATTATTCCCCAAGTAATTCCAATGTCCTTATTATTTTTCATGACATACATATATTCCATATTCAATTATACACAATCACCTTAATATCCAAACTTTCCTTAATTCTCCTACTCACTTCTCTAAGTAATCTCTTAAACCCTACTTACCATAATTCTTCCCACATTCTCTTGCTATAATTCTTGCATGAGCTAACCTATAAATACCCCTTCATACCTCTCATATCCTTCACACCAAAACTCAATTCTCTTCTTCTTTATTATTCTTCTTTTCCCTAAACCTTTTCATACTTTTCTTCTCCTCTTTTCATACAAATATTATCCCGTATACCTTTGAAGCCAGTTTTCGGGCACTTATGGTCAGTTTTTGAGGCACAAAAGATTGTTCCTCTCAAAAAATCCTTCAAGTTAGGCTCAAGAATCACCCAATTCGGAGTTATATTGAAGGAGTTATGGCCTCTGCAAGTTCTGCCTATTCTTTCCAACGAAAATTCAATTCTCTTTAATCCTATTCCTTTACCTTCTTCATGGTTAGTTTTCTAATATACAAATAAGCTATAATTTTATATTAAAGTATTATTTTAAAAGAGTTTTATAGTCCTTGCACATTAGATTTGAGTTTATACTGTGATAACCTTATGGTTATGTTATTTGCAAGGTGTATTCGTGATTGAACTTTGAAAGTGTGAAGTGTTGATTGATATTCGGAATCAAGGTTCTTGAGGTTCTTTTTGTGTAATTTTTCTAGCAAGGATCAAGGTACGTTTAGGTGGATAGATACCTTTGAAAGTGATTGGTTTGAATAACATGTTTTACATGATTTGATTGGTGATTGAATTAAATTGATTTGAATTATGATTTTGAAATAAATTATGTTTGAAGGTATTGATTTTAATAAAAGTATTTTGAATGATTGATTTTTAAATCATGTTTTGAATGGTTTGGATTACTTATCATGTTTAAATAAAGGATTTGATAAGGTTTGTTGAATTAAATAAAAGGTTTTTCAAGGAAGAGTTGTTGATTTTGAAAAGTTTTTAATATGAGATTTTGTTCTCAAGTATCTATTTAAAAGGTTTTGATTTTGAAAGTATTTGGAATTATTAAAAAGGAGTTTGAATTACATTGGAATTTATTGGATATTAAAAGGATTTATTGAACCTTTGAATTATTATTATTAATGCTTTATAAGCATGTTGGTAATCCCACTATGCGGATTTGGTTTATTGATAAGGCCTTGGACTTTGTATGACCGGGTCTTTCCTCAAGAATAGCCTTGTAATATAAGGAGACTAGCTTGGGCGGTGTGCACACTTGGGTGAGGAATTGGATCAAAATAAATTGGTTCTTAATAAAGGAATTATTTTATTAAGTATTATTTTGAATATTGAATCATTGGAATCGGTTTTGGAATAATGAGTTTGAAATTATTGGATTAATTATTGGAATTGGTTTTGAAAGCATGTTTGCAATTAAAATTGAGTTTACATTATCTTGCACTTATCGTACTTAGCATATTTTGCTAATCCGTATTTATTATTTATTTTGGTTCGCCCTGTTTACCGTACTGGTAAGCAGCGTTGACTATTTTCAGGTGAAGTCATGAATGAGCATATGGGAGTCTCGGGATTAGCTTCACCTAGTTTAGGAATGTTGGTCTCGTCTTTATTTTTTAGTACTCATAACAATGTTACTATTTCTATAAGTATTAATAAGAGAAAGTTGAGTTTCCGCTGTAAGTTTTGTTGTTGAGTTAAGTATTTTGAGTAGCCTTGCGTAATCACGCGGCGGTAATACGCCCAATTCTATCTCTACGGTATAATTATATGTATTATACTAGTATTTCTGTAGAGGGAGATTTGGGGGTGTTACATTAATATTGGAAGCAATTCAAAAATAAATTGTTAGTAAAATCAAATATAAATAAACCTAATCATGATACTAGTAACAAGAATAAAAATATGAGTAATTAAGTGAATTAATTACTTACTTTCCGCGTTTCCTTGAATTGCTACATCATAAATAAACTGTTAGTAACTTCAATAAAAATATAAATCAAAAGGAAATTAAATTAAATAAAAGTAGAGTTGATTTGGTCAAAACCCTTAATTAATTATACCTTTCACGCCTTAGTTTAAGTATAGAACTTTTGGTATTGTATGGACTCCTTGGAGTGCTTAGGGGAAGTATTATGAAAGAATAAGGAGGCTAGTGTTTAGGCTAAAGAGGGAGAAGAAAATGATTTTGTGATCAAGATTTTTGATGATTGAAAAAGGGGTTATATGACTTCTATTTATAAAGAAAAAAGAAGGGTCGAAGAATTAAGATAAAATTCGAATTCGAGTCGGAATAAAACTCTTGCAATAGGCAGCAGTTTTTGCGGCTTTTGTTTTTATCATATCTTTTGATCTAGAAATTGGAATAAGATAAATAATATGTCGTTGGAAAGATCTTGAAGTCTAATTTCTAATACAATTAGAATCAGATTAAAATATTTGTAGAATAAAAGATATGGCCGAAATAGTGGGACGGCGTCAATTTTGGATAGAGTTTCGTATTTCTTTTATATCTTTTTCGTTATAGTTTGGAATTAATATTATAGTATATCATCGAAAGATAATATCAAGGGCTATCCAACCATCTAATATTTAGATAAAAACTATGAGGCACGAAAATCACATTTGACTATCTTTGAACATCTTTCAATTCGAATAGAATTAGGATTTTCAAAAAGAGGAGTTTTATTCAATTTCAAACTCTTTAATCTTATCTTTTCATAAAGGATAATTAAGATCTTTTAGAAACTTATACAAGATTCCAATTAATCCTAATTGGTTTAGGAATGGGATTAAATCCTTTAGACCCTCCACATGATCATTGGGTCGTAGGTAAGGTGGGCTTAGGTTCGGTTTAGGCTCAGTTTAGTATTTTGACCATAACTTATTCGTTATAACTCGGATTTGGGCTTATAATATATCGTTGGAAAGATATTTTCAATCCCCATCCAACTATTCAATCATTGGACCTAAATTATGGACCAAAATAAACTGGACTAAATGTTTTTATAAAAAGGACACGAAATGAATGTTTTAAGTTTAAAGGCACGAAAAGAGGAAAATAAGTTATGGTTTGGGGAAATGGGCTAGGAATTGGCTTGGTTTATGAAGTGTATTGGGATTGAATATGGATTTAAGAACTCCAAGATTAAATACTCAACCCGACCAATAATGGCGGTGAAAGATTGTTCATCATCGGGTTTGGTTTTGGGGAGACAGTTTTTGGTGTCTACAAAAGCCCCCATTTTGACAGAGTTTGTATAAACGTCAGGTTTGAAAACGATTGACAAAGTAGTTGATTGGTACAGAGAATGATTTAAGACGTTCTGCGATCCTAAATCACTCTTTATACGCCGATACCGACAGAAAAATGTTAGTTCCACAAATAAAAGAGTAAAGGGATAGAATGCTTATCTGACACCATTGTATCGGTGGCAAATATGTTCGATAGTATCTAACACCAGTGTATTGGTGGAAAATGAGTTTGGCATTTTTCTAAGCTTGAAAAAATCCACCGGATGAAGATTGTTGTGATATAATCGCTGACTTCTTCGCCTTGAGAGGTGGAACCGACCGACAATTTACTATGCTTGAGGAAAATCTTGTCTGAGGATGAGATTGCAAGTCTCTGTGTATTGAGAACCTTGCATCCTGAATCGTCTTCGCTTGGGAGATGATCACTAAAAATGATGATGGTTCAATTGTCCTGATGAGTGTCATTTATGGCACTCATAGGGTAGTCTTTTAGGTTATTTCTTTCCCTTTTTAATGCTTTCTTCTCTTAATTTTGGTCCTTTTTCCTTTAGTTTCTCCTTTTCCTCTTTTCTTTATGATTCTCGTGTTTTTATCGTGTTTTTCCTTTATTTGGCTCTTTTTCCCTTTTATTTCCTTCCTTCGTTTACTTGTGTAGGTATTGTGAGAATCACCTTGGCAAAGGATTCAATTCGGGACCTCAATGATCAAGCAAGGAAGAAGCATTTGGCTAGAGAGGGCTTAGAAAGGCCTTGGAGAGGCCTCGGAGAGGTCTCCAAGGCAATTCCAGCAAGCCGCGGGCGCGGGCCTTCTTGCCGCGAGCGCGGGCCCAAGTTGCTCAAAAGTGCCAAATCGAGGCAGGAACTTGCCGCGGTTGCCCCGAGGGCTCTCCGCGGGCGCGGGTAAAATGGAGAGACCGCTCCATTCAGAGAGACCGCAGCCCCCCCTGGTCAGTCTTTGGGAGCAGGGGATTAGCCGCGGGCGCGGGTGTCATTACCGCGGGCGCGGGTCCCTGATGCCGCGGGTACTGCCCAGATAGCCCGCGGAGGGTTCCGTACCCATTTCTCCGCGGGCGCGGGTCTATCGGGAGAGGGTGCGGGAACTGCCGATTTCTTCTTAGCTTATAAATAGAATTGTATTCCCTTTTTGAAACGAACTTTTTATATTTCATTAGCTTAGTTTTAGAGAGAGAATTTAGAGAGAAGTTAGAGAGAAGTTCTTGGTTTTGGATTTTTAACTCAATATTTGATCAATCAAGTTTGGATTTCTTCATTTTCAATCATCAATTTTAGTGAGAATCTCTTCCTTCTTTCATCTCTTACTTACTTGCTATTTGATTTATGCTTGATGCTTGTTTTTCTTTGGATTTGAGTTTGATATTATTGAATACTTTGATTTCTATTAGATTTTGATATAGAATGATGATCAATGCAATTTCTAGTTATTTGTTCTTGAATTTCACCATGATTAGTGAGTAGATTAGTTGCTAGGGAAAGGGGGAAGCATGTTTGATTAATGGAATTGCTAGTTGATGCTCTTTGATTGATTGATTTGTTGCAATTAAATTGGTTGACATAGTTTTGCATGAGATTGATTAGACTAGGATTGATCACCCTATAAGATTAATCTAGATTGCATTGCAACTCTTAATGACATGAACAATTGATTTGAAGGTTGCTCTAATTGATTGAGTTTGTTTGTGATTCTTCTTGGTTTGCCTCTCATAGTGACCACTAGATTGGCCTATAGGGGATAGCATTTGAACTCTCTTGATTGCTACTATTGTTTTTCCATTGCAATACTTGAATTAATTGATTGAGCTTTAAACTAGCATTATCTTTGATCTTGCATGTGGAACCCATATCCCTAGTGTTTAGACCTTTGATTACTTTAAACTTGTTTTAGTTCACTTTAGTACCAACCAAAATCTCAATTTCGTCTTCGAGGTAGCTTGACTTAGACTTTAGTTTGCATCATTGCATTCCCTTAGGATCGACCCTTAACTTGCCCTATATTCATATAAGGTTGGTTAGGTGTTTACAAATTTAGTTTGACTTGGGGAAAGGGTAGATAACGACATGCATTTTCCTCTTGTCATGTCCCCGAACGTGGGCTATAGTTGGTTCGATTGTCCCCGAACGTGGGCTGTAGTTGGTTCGATTGTCCCCGAACATGGGCTATAGTTGGTTCACTTGTCCCCGAACGTGGGCTATAGATGGTTTGCTGGTCCCCGGACGTGGGCTATAGATGGTTCGCTTATCCCTGAACGTGGGTTGTAGGTGGTTCGTTTGTCCCCGAATGTGGGTTGTAGATGGTTTGCTTATCCCCGGACGTGGGCTGTAGCTGGTTCATTTGTCTCCGAACGTGGGCTGTAGATGGTTCGCTTGTCCCCGAACGTGGGTTGTAGATAGTTTGCTTGTCCCCATACGTGGGATGTAAATGAGATCTGCAAAAATAAATTTGCCAAGGGACTCGTATATATTGTGATTGACTGACTTGATGATCACGGGTTAAATAGGTCGTTATGCTACCACCCTAACCAAATTAATCATTTATAATACCTAAACCTACACTAAACTAGTTAGTAGCAAGTAAAGGGTCGAGCCACTAGGGAAGCACGCTAATTCAACATCAAATATCACTAATGCAAGAGTAAAAAGGGGATTGTTTTTGTTGGTTTTGTTGAGTAGAACACTAAAACTACAAGTAAGCAAGAAAATGATGATTAAAATCAATAGACAATGACGCTAGGGATACAGGGGTGTCTAATATGATTAGAAAGAGGAGAATAATGGTGATTATCATGAAACATATGCCAAAGAACACAAGATTCTACCTAAACAATTCATTCTCATGCAATAGTCTAGGCAAATCAATGAAAGAGGTCTACACTAATAAGGATCATTCTCATGCATCCTATTAGTTACAATCAAATCAAGAGAATAAAGAAGCACAATCCATAAAAACTCCACTTTAATAACTCATTCTCATGCAATCATTAAAATAGAGGTGATCCTAATCTAGTTCAAATCACTCTCATGCATTTAGACTAGAAAACATCAAATGAAGTGCAACAATAATCCCAAGCTAATAAAAATCATGTCATTCATCAATATATGGCATAAGTTCATGACAAGGGAATAATCGCGTCGTCAAACGACTATCTCTCGATCAAATACAATTTATACACCTAAACAAACCTAATACGAGTATAAGGCAAGCATAGGGGTCGAACCACAGAGAACGATTAAACACTACCAAATGCTATCAACAATTAAGCTAGTCCGGAATAAGGGAAGGTAAACCTAAGGTCTAAACAAACTAAAACTAGAGATAAAACATTAAGGGAAATGGTTTAGGTGTAGCATTCACTTGAACATAAACAAAAGCATAGAAGTTGAATTAATTATGAACTAAACATGCTCAAATATCGAAATAAAAGGTCCAATCTAGCCGCCTTCCGGGGTCAATTGGCTTCTCCTAACATAGCCTCTATGTTTCCACATTAGAACCATATACTAGGAGGTACTATTAAATAACAATCGATACTAATGAACCTTAACTAAGTCAACTTCCGTTCCTTGTTAGCAAAGCTTCACCTTTAATCAACTAACAACATGCATTTTGCAAGTAGATTAAAGAATATCAAGCATATAAAGACTTTAATCACAAATAAATCAACTCTAAACCTAGAACATGCTCAAGATCCAACTACACCACAACCATCCCCTCAATGGGGGAAATTACTCACTAATCATGATAATAACAAGATTAATCAACAAATAATCAAGAATTAACATGACCAACAAGCAATGAAGGAAAATCAAAATAAGCAAATAAAACTAAATACAAAAATAGAGAAAGAGAGTAAGAGATTGCTCATTAATTAAAGATGAAGATTTGCAAAGATTCAATCAAGCTCCTTCTTCAATATCCAAATTCATCAATGGAAAAACCCTTACTTTCTCTCTCTAAACTAATCTAATCTAATCTAAACCTAGAGAGAGAAGCTCTCCTAAAACTAAATTAGAGAATAGAATAATGGATAATAATTATTGTCCTAATTACCCCAAAAATGGGTATTTATACTAACTTCATAAAACTAGGAAAAATAGAAAAATAAATAAAGAAAACAAATAAATAAAGAAAAGGAAAATAAAAAGGAAATAAAAGAGAAAAGAAGTAAAAAGAGAAAAGAAAATAAAGAAGAAAAGAAAATCAGAAAAGGAAAAAGGAAAACAAAAATAAACATAAAAAAAGAAAAAGAAAAATAAAAGTAAACCCACAATTCCCCCCAAAACATCAGACTCAATTTCTCCATCTTCTTCGTGGCTGCTCTTCATCACCACGCATCATCCAAGCAATCACCACCGTCAATACTCCATCATCAACGGCCATGGTTGCTCAATCACCACCGTTCATCAACTACAATCATCTAGCATTAAATCGTGGCCCTTCGATTTTCATAAAAATCACGTGAGAAGTTCGTGATTGAACCCACATTTGCGCGCCCGCGAAGACATCGCGCAGAGGTCGCGCAAATGCTACTGTATCATTCTGTTCTTTGGAGCCCAATTGTGTGCGCCTTCTGACAGGGTTGCGCGCCCGCGGAGGCCTGGGTAGCTGCAATTGCTGATTTGGGAAAATTCGGAGGTTCGATTGAAGCGGCTTCTCTGATTGGTGGGTAATGTTGTTTGCGTTCTTGTTGTTGTAATTAGGTGGATGTGGTTGAGATGGGTTTGCTGCGGTGAGTTGCGGTGGTGACTGCTGGTTGCTGGTGGTCGAATGGAAGCAGAGGTGGTGCGGTTTTGGTGTTGTTGATGCCGACGCTGCTGGGGCTTTATGGTGGCTGAGGGGTTTGTTGCGGATGTTGTGAGGTGGTGAGGGAGTGAGTGGTGGTTGGAGATGCTGGGGGTTTGCTGCTGTTGCTGTTGTTGGTGGTGTTGATGGGGTGAAGCAGGGGAGTGTGAGGGATTGTGAGGGGAGATGCGTGGCTGGGCAGCAGGGGAAATGAGGGAGCAGGGGAGGTTTGGCGTTTTGGTGTGGTGTAGGATAAGGAAAGGTGTGGTGTAGGATAATAGAGCAGCAGGGGCTTGATATTGAAAGCTTGTGAATTGTGCTCGTTTGGCATTTGACTCAACTTGGGACCCGAACGCGAATATGACTTTGAAACTCGGAACACACTTGAGCTTTGAACCTTAATACGATTGCAAACCTACACACAAAGAAAACCGAGGAGAGGATCGGGACATAAAATAAAATAAATAAAATAGAAATAAATAAAATAAAAATAAATAAAGGACGAAATAAAATAAAACCAAGACAAATAAAATAAAATAAATAAAATAGAAATAAGTAAAATAAAATAGGAAAATAGACTAAAACTAATAAAATAAGAAAATAAACTAAAACACACCAAAATTACCAAAATAAACTGGAGACTTTATTAAAGAGAAAACAAGAGAATAAAAGGAAAATAAGGGAAAAATAGACACGAAAATAACCTAAATACTACCCCTACGAGTGACATAAATATCACTTATCAAATTCCCCCAAGCTAAACCTTTGCTCGTCCTCGAGCAAAGCTAAGGCAAAAGAGAACAAGATGGAATTATTGAAACCAAAAGAAACCAAATAGAAACAAGGGAAAAGAATGTACACTAACTCACTGTCGTAGGAATCACGGTTGTTTTTAGCTACAACAAGCCCTTAAAACCCCAAAGTTGCCTATGAGGACGAGTGAGGTCTCGTGAGGGTTTCCCAAGAGCTTAACCCACAACTCTTGACAAAAACCAAGGCAAGGCAACAAAAACCAAAGGTAACGAAAAAGAAACACGAAAAGAAAAAGCAAAACACAAGCTCATATATGGACAAGAGATAAGGACAAGTACTAATGAATGCAAACCTTTCTAAATGGACAAATGTATGCACGTTCCAAGATGTCAATGGTTGATTGAAACATAACACATGCTAAGCATAGAGAACTACTTAGGACTCAATCCACCCTAGCCCCAACCAATCGGGCCACGTTCTCTCCACTAGCTTCAAATCAACCCTTAAGATAGCTTCTCAAGATTCCACGAAGGAACCGGAAAAAGATAAGGAAATGAAAAACTTTGAGAAGGTAATCCCGACGTCTCAACTATGCATACTCTTTCCATAGGTTTGAAGTCTATCTCCCTCCACCGTTCTTTTGACCTAACTCACTAGAGTCCAAGGGTCTTTTTATTGGTTGTAACGTAAGGCTAAGGGTTAAGGTGGGATAAAAATTTAAAATTTGGTGATATTTCCTAAGTGAAGCAAAAAGTGCGGCCGACACTCAAAAACACTCAAGAATTCACTAAATATCAAACAAAAATACCAATAATGCCATTCCCCAAAGCTTACTCAACACAAACACAATATTCCCCCCAAGCTTGAACAAAGCATTGTCCTCAATGCTTAAACTAGGGAAGAAAATGAAACCATCTAAAATATTTTTGGTGTTTTTGTTTTTGTTTTTTTTTCTCTTTTTTTTTTGTTATTGTCCTTGCCCCTTTTTTTTTTATCATGGACGGCTTTTTCTTGAAACTTCATTTGATTTTCATAAATTTGCATATTTCTTTACAAGCTCAACTCTAACCAAATCTCAAAGTGCATCTTGTCTATGATCAACAACTCAAAACTCAAACCTCACATGCCAATGCTTCACTAACTAAAAGGTTGGTAAACATAGGCCATTAGGTTTGTAATGTGGTTTAAACAAGAGCGGGAAACATAAGGCTCAAATTGGTTAGCAAGTAGGTTTATGCAAAATAGAAAATCAAATTTGTAACAAAATAAAAAGAAGATAAAGAAAAATGAGAAAGAAGTGCCCTTTTCCTCCCCTAGAGTGCTTCGGTCACGATCTTGGGAGCTATAAGTCAAAACAAGGATCAAGACATGCATAGTTAAGGATCCAAATGTGCCACACAACAAAGTGATGAAGGCTAGAACAATGTTACCTCACACGGGATTATAACTAAGCAAATACCAACTAAGGGTGCCAAATCCACTATAGAGAGCAACACCATCTTACCACATACCCGTGAACTAAGGCTTCATGGCGCCCTAAAAGTTCTTAACCCGGCTACCTTAGCATGTAATATCCTAGAGTCAACCAATGACACTCTCAAACCGTGCACACATTAACCACTTAGGAAGAAAGGCATTCAAGAGTAAACAAATCCAAAAGATATAATGTCCAAAATAAGAACAAACAAAACACAATTTGCTAAACTTGCCTTGAAGTAAACAAAAATATTTTTGGATTTTCCAAAAGCATGAAAAACATGGAAATGCATATACTCACGTGCATGGCATATATGAATCAACATCCCACCAAACATGATAGAATACCCTCCCCCAAGCTTGAATGAAACCAAGCTCTCAAATCATAAACGATGAAACTAAGGAGGGGAAAACAAGGACAAATTAATCCAACATTACCAACACATGATCTTCAAGTCACAATAAGTAAGAGAGAGAGGGAAAAGAAGGATATTACCGAATATGGGATAAATGCAAAATCACACAAAAAACCCGAAATAACCTCATATGAGCCACAATCTCTACAAATAAGGCTTGAATTCCACATGATAGGTAAGTTGAGGCACATTTCCTTGATTCTTGATCATCACCAATGTGCAAGAGTATATCAAGTTGTGTACCTAGCAAGGAACACAAACACGTCCATGAGAGAAAATCTAATCTAAAAACAAAAGAAAATGAAAGCAATAAAACACGGGTTACTTCCCGCAAAGGCTTGTTTAACGTCCAAGCGAGACCAATCTAGTAAATATCCCGACAAAGAACGCAAAAGCTTGTCATATGCACCGGCAAACATATCAAGAAATAGAGCATACGCGATGCTCATATGACAAGCAAACATAAAGTACAAGGAGACTTTATGTTTGAGAGAAGGGGGAAAAGAAAAAGTAAAAGAATCAAAAGAAAAATCAACAAAATAAGAAGAAAAAGAAAGATAGGGAGGCAAACTATCCTCATAAAAATCTTTTTGATTGGCATTATAACTCTTTTCCTCATCAACAATAAAAGAGTTGGGGGCTTCGGAAGCATGGATAGGAGGAGGATTCCTAAGCGGTTCTTTGAGAAAAGAAGGGAGGAACATAGGATAGTAGGGGATATGGTTAAACCTTTGAGAGAAAGGTGTATGAGAGAGGGGAAAAGGGGTAGCTACTCCCTCACCACAAGGTCTCACATCACTAATGAGGGCATGGAAATCAATCATGGAATCCTCAAATGAAGAACCCTCACGATCTACATCTCCCTCAAGCTCAAAAACTCCAAATGATTCAACCTCAACCTCCTCTTCATCATCTTGAACAACATCTCCCATACATTTCTCAAGTCCTACCATCTCAAATCCAAGAGTGAATGGGGGCAAATTCCTCTCAAACTCATCTCTTTCTAATGAAGCATTATCAATGAACTCACTCAAAAGGTTATGGGCTTTCGTTTGAAATGCAAGAAATATTTGGGCCATAATCTCAAATGAGTCCAAATCATCGGGGATAGAGGAATCAAAAGCTTGCTCATTGGAATCATCTAGGGAACTATGGGACACACCTTTAGAATTCATGCAAAAATTTGATGCAATATGAGAAAGAACATGCACTTCATCATCATTAGAATGTACCTCATTACATTGAGCTATAGAGGGAGGGGAGTTAAAATCATGCATTACATGGTTACTATGGGGAGCATCAAGCACATCATGGGAATTCATATTAGACAAATCATGACAATTAGCATCAACATTAAAAGCATGAGAATCCCGAACATAAGTCTCATGATTGGCCCTCTCCCAATCATAATTATCCCTAGCTAACCATGAATAGAAATCCCAAGCTTCATCCGAAGACATAGTTTCAAGATCACCATTTAGCATATTATCAACCACTCCTCTAAAATGCTCATTTAATCCCAAATTAATGATTTCACAATAATCACCCTTGGTAAAACCCTTAACACCATCCAAGAAATCCTCAAGTCTATTAAAATACACCCAAAACGGTTCATTATCAAATTGAGGAATAGAAATACAAGCCATCTTTCATCAACAAAAACAAAACAAAGAGAACAAAAATAAATCAAAGGAAAAATATATACAATGGACTAGTCTCAACAAGATAACACAACGGTAATGGAAGCCGTTCCCCGGCAACGGCGCCAATTTGACAAGGGAATAATCGCGTCGTCAAACGACTATCTCTCGATCAAATACAATTTATACACCTAAACAAACCTAATACGAGTATAAGGCAAGCATAGGGGTCGAACCACAGAGAACGATTAAACACTACCAAATGCTATCAACAATTAAGCTAGTCCGGAATAAGGGAAGGTAAACCTAAGGTCTAAACAAACTAAAACTAGAGATAAAACATTAAGGGAAATGGTTTAGGTGTAGCATTCACTTGAACATAAACAAAAGCATAGAAGTTGAATTAATTATGAACTAAACATGCTCAAATATCGAAATAAAAGGTCCAATCTAGCCGCCTTCCGGGGTCAATTGGCTTCTCCTAACATAGCCTCTATGTTTCCACATTAGAACCATATACTAGGAGGTACTATTAAATAACAATCGATACTAATGAACCTTAACTAAGTCAACTTCCGTTCCTTGTTAGCAAAGCTTCACCTTTAATCAACTAACAACATGCATTTTGCAAGTAGATTAAAGAATATCAAGCATATAAAGACTTTAATCACAAATAAATCAACTCTAAACCTAGAACATGCTCAAGATCCAACTACACCACAACCATCCCCTCAATGGGGGAAATTACTCACTAATCATGATAATAACAAGATTAATCAACAAATAATCAAGAATTAACATGACCAACAAGCAATGAAGGAAAATCAAAATAAGCAAATAAAACTAAATACAAAAATAGAGAAAGAGAGTAAGAGATTGCTCATTAATTAAAGATGAAGATTTGCAAAGATTCAATCAAGCTCCTTCTTCAATATCCAAATTCATCAATGGAAAAACCCTTACTTTCTCTCTCTAAACTAATCTAATCTAATCTAAACCTAGAGAGAGAAGCTCTCCTAAAACTAAATTAGAGAATAGAATAATGGATAATAATTATTGTCCTAATTACCCCAAAAATGGGTATTTATACTAACTTCATAAAACTAGGAAAAATAGAAAAATAAATAAAGAAAACAAATAAATAAAGAAAAGGAAAATAAAAAGGAAATAAAAGAGAAAAGAAGTAAAAAGAGAAAAGAAAATAAAGAAGAAAAGAAAATCAGAAAAGGAAAAAGGAAAACAAAAATAAACATAAAAAAAGAAAAAGAAAAATAAAAGTAAACCCACAATTCCCCCCAAAACATCAGACTCAATTTCTCCATCTTCTTCGTGGCTGCTCTTCATCACCACGCATCATCCAAGCAATCACCACCGTCAATACTCCATCATCAACGGCCATGGTTGCTCAATCACCACCGTTCATCAACTACAATCATCTAGCATTAAATCGTGGCCCTTCGATTTTCATAAAAATCACGTGAGAAGTTCGTGATTGAACCCACATTTGCGCGCCCGCGAAGACATCGCGCAGAGGTCGCGCAAATGCTACTGTATCATTCTGTTCTTTGGAGCCCAATTGTGTGCGCCTTCTGACAGGGTTGCGCGCCCGCGGAGGCCTGGGTAGCTGCAATTGCTGATTTGGGAAAATTCGGAGGTTCGATTGAAGCGGCTTCTCTGATTGGTGGGTAATGTTGTTTGCGTTCTTGTTGTTGTAATTAGGTGGATGTGGTTGAGATGGGTTTGCTGCGGTGAGTTGCGGTGGTGACTGCTGGTTGCTGGTGGTCGAATGGAAGCAGAGGTGGTGCGGTTTTGGTGTTGTTGATGCCGACGCTGCTGGGGCTTTATGGTGGCTGAGGGGTTTGTTGCGGATGTTGTGAGGTGGTGAGGGAGTGAGTGGTGGTTGGAGATGCTGGGGGTTTGCTGCTGTTGCTGTTGTTGGTGGTGTTGATGGGGTGAAGCAGGGGAGTGTGAGGGATTGTGAGGGGAGATGCGTGGCTGGGCAGCAGGGGAAATGAGGGAGCAGGGGAGGTTTGGCGTTTTGGTGTGGTGTAGGATAAGGAAAGGTGTGGTGTAGGATAATAGAGCAGCAGGGGCTTGATATTGAAAGCTTGTGAATTGTGCTCGTTTGGCATTTGACTCAACTTGGGACCCGAACGCGAATATGACTTTGAAACTCGGAACACACTTGAGCTTTGAACCTTAATACGATTGCAAACCTACACACAAAGAAAACCGAGGAGAGGATCGGGACATAAAATAAAATAAATAAAATAGAAATAAATAAAATAAAAATAAATAAAGGACGAAATAAAATAAAACCAAGACAAATAAAATAAAATAAATAAAATAGAAATAAGTAAAATAAAATAGGAAAATAGACTAAAACTAATAAAATAAGAAAATAAACTAAAACACACCAAAATTACCAAAATAAACTGGAGACTTTATTAAAGAGAAAACAAGAGAATAAAAGGAAAATAAGGGAAAAATAGACACGAAAATAACCTAAATACTACCCCTACGAGTGACATAAATATCACTTATCAGTTCAATCTAACCATCATCATTCATCCAATATCAAATCATATCTTCCACCCCCTTCCCCTAGCTAAAAGTTTATCCTAGAGAAGAGAGATTAAACATAATATCAAAACTAGCAATAAACTCAAGAAACTCAAAACAAAACATGATTGAAATCAATAATAACTAGATAAACTAATAAGATTGACAAAAATAAGTAACAATAAAACAAATAAATAATATTAAAGGAAAGGAGAAGAGATTACTAAAGAAGGGATTAATGAAAGATTAAAACTTGGATCCTTGCTTGATTGAAGAAAGATTAAAACTTGAGCAAAGTTGAATACAATAAAGGAAACTTGAATAACAATCTATTTTTCTCTCTCTCTATTAGGCTAATGTTCTATGGAATTAGTACTAAGTTCCTCCAAAAAAAAATCCCGTCAAAACGTTCTAAGATGGGACTTATATAGTCCGTACAGAGCCAGCTAAAAAAAGGAGAGGTCCGACCGAACAAAGGGAAGGTTCGGCCGGACTACAGGGTAGGTTCGGCCGAACCATGGGTAGGTTCGGTCGAACCTCCCTAATCCTGGTCTGGTCGAACTTCTGTGGTTCGACCACTCCTGCAAAATTGCCAAATTGCATCTTGTCCCTGCCTCGACGTTCGGCCGAACCACTGAGCAGGTTCGGCCACACCTTGGTTCGGCCACACCTTCAGGAGGTTCGGCCACACCTTCTTCTGAATCATGCTTCCTTCAGCTTCCCTTGAGCTTAGCTTCCTCCTCTTGAAAATCCCGATGGTTCCTACAAAGCATAAGCATGGAAATCACAATAAAAACAAAGCGAGAAGACTAAGAAAAGGGAAGATAGAGGAGAAAAGAAAGGAGGAAGCAAAACTAAGTAAAAATGCTTAGAAAAAGGGCCAAACAAGTGCAAATGAGGGGAGAATCCTTAGAGAAAAAGGATAAAAGAGTGGCATAAATGCCACTCATCACTTGACCAAGCTTGACTTGACATGACATGACATGTGTATGACTGTTGAGTGTGTGTGTGTGTGTGTGTATAATTTGAGTGTGTGTGCAGACACAAGCAAATGAAGATGCAAAAGCAAAAATTTTCTGTCATTTTTGTCATGAGTGGAGGGTACCGACTTTCTTCCAAAAAAGAAAGACGTGAAAAAAAGTTTTGTTTTCGACTATCCATCGATGAAAAAATTTTGAAAAAGTTTTTGAAATTTTTCAAAAGAAAAGACATGAAAAAGGGAAGAAGTTTTGAACTTCCTCGTTGAGCAAGACGAAATGAATTGTATGGATTGAATTGTTTGTCTTAAATAACGTATGCATGATGCATGTTCTTAGACCAGGAGGTTAAGGAAAATTACATCATGTGACACGATAGATGAATGAACTTAGGTCATGGAGCTAAGCATCATATATGGTGTAAAGAAACGATCTTGAACGTCACTTAGGTCTGAAAGCTAAGCACGTATATAGATGAAGTGATTACTGGGTATTGCATAATGAACGTAGCTTAGGTCAAGGAGGTAAGCACTATGTGCTTTGTGATGTGTTCATTTTATATATATATTTATCCCCGTCCCTTGGTCGTAATTAGTAGTGTTTTTGGCTCCTTCGAGCCACTTTTATTACTAATTTGTGTTTTCCAGTGTTTTTGTAGTTTTACTTGAGTTTTGTAGGAATTTGCGTACTTGGAGCGTTTTCCCGGATTTTCGAGGAGCATCTACAAGCGTTGGAAGACCGCGACCACTTTTGATAGCCCAAGACCGATTGGAGGTAGCAAATCCGTGACTCAGGGCTCAGTTTTGGAGATACGAGGCGTTTGGGCCAAGTTGGAGAGCCCAAGGAAGAGCCTCGAGGCCCAAGAAGCCTCGCCCGGACCACCAGAGCACCGCCCGAAGGCGCGCCCGGCCGGGCGGGGCGAGCAGCGAAGAAACAAAGCCCGCGCCCGGCCGGGCGCGAGAAAACTTTAGGAGAAGAAAAGGCGGGCCCGGTCGGGCGAGCCACTGCCCGACCGGGCGCGTGTAGTTCTTTAGGAGGATTGTTTTCCGATTTAGTTTTGGTTTAGCGAATAAGCTTGCTTAGTATTAATGTAATTTTATTAGGCAAGATTAGGACTTCTTTTTTCATCTCTCTTACTCTAGATTTTAACTCTCTCCCTCTCTACTTAGACTTTCTCTCTCTAGACTTTTATTCTCTCTTGTTCATTAGCTCAATTGTAATTCCGCCGTCTTGGTACGATTTCTCTCTTAATTAATCTCAGTATTTTATTCATTCAATTCCTTCATGTCTTGTTTAATTATTATGTTTTGTTTAGTTTTAATTATGTCTGAGTAGTTTAATTCTAGGGTTTAGGGGGATCCATAATTAATATGAAGGGATAATTTATTATTGTTGATTATTGATATTGCATGATAATTTCGTATTGAATTGTTTTAATTCTTTGCAATTGGATTATGAATCGAGCAGATGTAATTTGATTGTGAATGTTTAGCAATATTGAATTGATGAATTGAGCAGATGTTAATTTGATATTAAAGGCTATTTTCAATAGGAACTTAGATCTAGTAAATTGCGAGAGCCTGTTAGATCTATGTTGATTAATAAATTGCGAGAGCCTGTTAATCATGTTATTTGTGCAATGTTAATTATTGATAGTTATGTTTTATCCCGGAATATTAATTATTGGTGAACCTATGATCCTAGGCCTTCTTATTATTGATTTTCTCTCTAAACTCAATCTCCGTAGTATAATTTCATATTAAAAACAACAATTTGGTTACTTTAATAATTTAGATTATATTAATTAATTAGGAGTAGAAAGACCAGTTTCCCTGTGGATTCGACCCTACTTCCCTATCTACTTTAGTTAGAGGATTTAGGTAATACTTTTGATTAGGTGATACGACTTTAGCCTGTCAAAATTTGGCGCCGTTGCCGGGGAGACGGTTTTATTTTTATTTCTAATTGTTTTTGTAGTCTAGATTATTTTTCTTTTGCCTCAAAGGACATTAGTTCTTTGAGGTAGGTCTAATATCTGTCTTTTTAGTTCTTTGTTTATGCCCAGGTGTTCCAGATCAGGTTACATTCCATTCAACCCTGAGATCGAACGCTCGTTTCATAGACAGAAGAATTTTTATAGGCAGATCCTGGCAGGTTCTGGGAGTAATAATATTCCTGGAAATCCATTACCTACTTCTAGTGATTCGGAGCACTCTTCTGATTCAGAACTAGAGATGGGTACACCACCACCACCTCCACCTCGCAAGCTTAGCGATTATTCGCAACCATCCCTGACGGATTTTCCACATCTTTCTCCTACACCCGATCTCGAGGGAGTCCAGTTCGAGATCAAGCCCCAGTTCATAACGATGATAGAAAGAAAGCAATTCAGTGGAGCTAAGGGTGAAGACCCTAATCTTCACATTGCAGATTTCTGTCAATACTGCAATACTATTAGGCAGAATGGGGTAACGCAGGACCAAATCAGGGAGATTCTTTTTCCCTTTTCTTTATGTGGAAAAGCTAAATTATGGTTTAATGGTTTGAATAGAGCTGCACTTGGTAT
The DNA here is from genome assembly GCF_948465745.1 of Chenopodium album. NCBI lineage: Eukaryota > Viridiplantae > Streptophyta > Magnoliopsida > Caryophyllales > Amaranthaceae > Chenopodium > Chenopodium album. The sequence continues at coordinate 21,409,326 of NC_137846.1, read as the reverse complement.
TACTAACTGGGAGACACTTGATTTGAATTTTTATAATAAATATTACCCTGCAGAGAAAACAGCTTTATTGAGAAGTGCCATCTAGAATTTTGCCCAAGAGACAGATGAAGCATTATATGAAGCTTGGGAAAGATTCAAGGATCTGCAAAGGGAGTGTCCCCATCACAACTTGGCAAAGTGGCAGCTAATTCAAGCTTTTTACAATGGATTAGGAAATGCATCTAGGACAATTTTAGATTCCGCAGCTAGCGGTAGATTTATGAATTTAAATGTTGATGATGCAGGTCAGGTTATTGAAGATATGGCGATCCATAATTCCCAATATGGGAATACTAGAGGTTATGCTAATAAGGGCAAGCATCATGTTGATTCAGTAACCCTTATGCAAGCTCAGCTTACTTCTATTTGCCAGAAATTAGATAACCTTACTACTAATAATCCTAATTCTGTTGCTAATGTTTCTACTGTTTCTAATAATGCTAATGATGCTTTTTGTGAAAATTGTGGAAGTGTAGGTCATTATGAACAAGATTGCAGGAGTTCAATGGAGCAAGTTCATGCTTTCCAAACTTATAAGCAAAATAACCCATACTCCAATTCCTACAATCCTGGCTACCGGAACCATCCCTACCTATCTTACCGTAGCACTAATGTTCAAAATCCTCCACCTCCACAACAACCACAACAAGCACCCCCTCCACAGCAGAAATATTATCACCCTCATGCTAACCAGAAACCCCCATCACAAGCCCCTACTACATCTTCTGACCCTGCTTTATCAGAAATTAGGGCAATGCTGACCAGTATGCAAAAACATATGGAGAGTAGAGACCAACAGATTGACTCTATTATAGCCCATAATAAAGTCATGGACACCCAAATAGCCCAATTGTCCTCTACCCTTCAATCTCGTCAGCAGGGAGCTTTACCAGCGCAGGGAATTCAACCTACGTATCATGCTAATGCAATCACCCTAAGGAGTGGTTCATACTACGATGGGCCCCAAATGCCCAAAGAGGATGAACCTGATTTAATTAATATTGCTAATCCTGATTTCGTTGTACCAATTTCCCCTGCAGGGCTGCAGGGTAAAATTCCTGATACTAATATTTCTGATGATTCATTGCAGGGTACAACCTCAGGGAAGGATGCACCCCAGGAGAAGAGTAGGGAAGCACCACCAGTTATCAAGCTACCTTTTCCCAACCGTCACTTGAAGAGTAAGTTGGATAAGCAGTTTGGTAAGTTTTTGGAGGTAGTAAAAAATTTGCAGGTAACAGTTCCTTTCACAGAACTTATTACTCAGGTTCCTGCATATGCTAAATTCATGAAAGACATATTGACTAGGAAAAGAGCCTTTAATGAAGTAGAAACTGTAGCATTCACTGAGGAATGTAGTGCACTTTTACAAAATAAATCTCCTCCTAAATTAAAGGATCCCGGTAGTTTTTCAATCCCTTGTCATATTGGAAATGTTTTCATTGATAAAGCATTATGTGATCTAGGTGCTTCTGTTAGTGTGATGCCATCGTCTGTTTGTGCTAAATTAAATATGGGTGATTTAAAAGTTACTAATATAACATTGCAAATGGCAGATCGTTCTGTTAAATACCCCTTAGGTATTTTAGAGGATGTACCTGTTAGAGTTGGTAAATTTTTTATCCCTGTTGATTTTGTTGTTTTAGACATGGCTGAGGACACACAAATTCCCATTATATTAGATAGACCTTTTCTCCACACTACAGGAGCCATTATTGATGTAAAAAATGGTAAACTAACCCTTTCTGTTGGCGATGATAATATCACTTTTAATTTAGGGAAAGTTTTAAAAGGTCCTATGCTTGAAGAAAATTGTTATTTAATTGATGTGCTTGATGTAATGGATGATATTTGTGAGGAGAGCTTACCACAGGTTCTTGCAAGGGACCCCTTGGAGGAAATTCTTTGTGGAAATTTGTCTGCAGGTGACATGAGCATATGGAGCAAGGAGGTGGATGACATAGAAAGAGCTCTTGCTACCGAGGAATTTGATCCTATTGAGTGTGTGAAGGTAGTAAATTTAGTTCAGGAATCAAAACCTGCAGAGGTGAAGAAACCTGAACTAAAACCTCTCCCTTCTCATTTAAAATATGTTTTCCTTGATGAGCAGGAATTGCACCTTGTGATCATTAGTACTGCACTGGATGACCCACAAACTTCCCAACTTCTAGAGGTTCTCAGAACCCACAAAAGGGCAATAGGGTACAGTATTGATGATCTCAAGGGTATAAGCCCTGATTTTTGTATGCACAGGATACACTTAGAGGACAACTACAAACCTTGTATTCAACCCCAGAGGAGGTTGAATCCTAATATGCAAGAGGTAGTCAAGAAAGAGGTTATGAAATTACTTGATGCAGGTATTATCTATCCTATTTCTGACTCTAAATGGGTAAGTCCTATTCAGGTGGTTCCTAAGAAGGGTGGGATGACTGTGATTAAAAATGATAAAAATGAATTAATTCCCACTAGAACTGTTACAGGGTGGCGTATGTGTATTGACTATCGTAGATTAAATGTCGCCACTAAAAAGGATCATTTCCCTCTCCCCTTTATTGATCAAATGCTTGAGAGGTTAGCTAATCACAGGTTCTTTTGCTATTTGGATGGGTATTCGGGATTTTTCCAAATTCCGATCCACCCTGAAGATCAGGAAAAGACTACATTTACATGCCCTTATGGCACTTTTGCATATCGTAGGATGCCTTTTGGTTTATGTAATGCACCTGCTACCTTTCAACGTTGCATGATGAGTATTTTTTCTGAGTTCATAGAGTCTATCATGGAAGTCTTTATGGACGATTTTAGTGTTTATGGTTCTTCATTTGATGCATGTCTAACTAACCTTGCTAAAATATTGAAAAGATGTGAAGAATGCAACTTGGTCCTAAATTGGGAGAAGTGTCACTTTATGGTGACAGAGGGAGTAGTCCTGGGTCACATCGTATCTGATAAGGGCATACAGGTAGACAAAGCTAAGATTTCAGTGATTGAGCAATTACCTCCCCCAGTTAATGTTAAGGGAGTTAGGAGTTTCTTGGGTCATGCGGGGTTTTATCGCCATTTTATCAAAGATTTTTCTAAAATTGCTAAACCACTAACTCAGCTTTTGCTTAAGGATGCCCCTTTTGTATTCACTGACGAGTGTCTTGAGGCTTTTGACAGGATTAAGCAGGCTTTGATATCGGCACCCATCATATGTGCACCCGATTGGAACCTTCCATTCGAGATCATGTGTGATGCAAGTGACTTTGCTCTAGGAGCCGTGCTTGGACAAAGGAAGGATAAAGTTTTGCATGCTATTTATTATGCAAGCAAAACTTTAGATGAGGCCCAAGTCAACTATGCCACTACGGAAAAGGAGTTTCTTGCTGTTATATATGCTTTAGAAAAATTTAGATCATATCTTGTTGGTTCTAAAGTCATTGTTTTTACTGACCATGCAGCTTTGAAATATCTAATAGCTAAGGCGGAATCCAAGCCAAGACTACTCCGGTGGGTTCTTTTGCTCCAAGACTTCAATATCGAAATCAGAGATAAAAAGGGAGCAGAGAACGTAGTGGCAGATCACTTGTCACGTATCAGGTATGATGAGGGTAAGGATTTTCTTCCTATAGATGATTCATTCCCTGATGACAACCTATATGCAGTTGTAGAGCAACACCCCTGGTATGCTGATTTTGCAAATTATTTAGTGGGTGGTACTCTACCTCTTGACTTGTCCTACCAACAAAAAAAGAAATTCCTTTATGATGTTAAACATTATTTTTGTGATGATCCCTTTTTGTTTCGTGAGTGTGCAGATGGATTATTTCGCAGGTGTGTTCCCGAATGGGAGGTTCACGGCATCCTTACAAGTTGCCACACTTCACCCTATGGTGGACATCATGGCCCCTCTAAAACGGTGGCTAAGATTAACGAGTCAGACTTCTTTTGGCCTACCATGTTTAAAGATGCTAACACTTTTGTGCAGGCTTGTGACCCTTGCCAGAGGACTGGCAACATTTCGCGGAGGCATGAGATGCCCCAAACTGGGATTCCAGAAGTTGAAATTTTTGATGTTTGGGGTATTGATTATATGGGGTCGTTCCCATCTTCCAATGGGAATTGCTACATACTTGTAGCCGTAGATTATGTGTCCAAGTGGGTTGAAGCCATGGCCTCACCAACAAATGACTCTAAGGTAGTCATCAAGCTATTCAAGAAGATTATATTTCCCAGGTTTGGTGTTCCACGAGCTATTATTAGTGATGGGGGTACTCACTTCCATGAGAGACAGTTGGACAACTTACTTAGGAAGTATGGTGAGTATCATAGAACCGGGCTTAGTTACCATCCCCAAACTAGCGGTCAAGTTGAGGTCTCTAATAGGGAAATCAAGGCGATCTTAGAGAAGGTAGTAGCCAAGTCTAGGAAGGATTGGAGTATGAAGCTTGATGACACACTTTGGGCATACCAAACAGCATTTAAGACACCGATTGGTACTTCACCTTATAGACTAGTTTATGGTAAGGCATGTCATCTTCCCGTAGTGTTGGAGTACAAAGCTTTTTGGGCAATCAAGGAGCTTAATATGGATTCTAAGGCCGCGGGTAATAAGAGACTTCTCCAACTCAATGAATTGGATGAGTTTAGGTTGTCAGCATATGATAGTGCAAGGATCTACAAGGAGAAGACCAAGAAGTGGCATGACAAGAGGATCCTACCAAAAGAGTTTGCACCGGGTGATAAGGTTCTTCTCTTTAACTCTAGATTGAAGGTTTTTCCAAGAAAGTTGAAATCTAGGTGGTCCGGTCCCTTCACTGTCACAAAGGTGAACAAATTTGGTTCGGTGGAGTTGGTGAATGACAAGGGTGAGGAGTTCAAGGTAAATGGCCAAAGGTTGAAAGTGTATCATGAAGGTGCTACCATTAGAGATGTGGAGGAGACTCTCTTAATTCCACTTCCAAAATGAGCTCAAAGATGGTAAGAAGGTCGTGCGGGACCTAGATAAACCAGCGCTTTGCGGGAGGCAACCCGTATTTTACTTGCTTTTTTTTTTTTTTTCTTCTTGTTCTTATGAGAGGTGAGAGGAGGGAATTTAATGAGTCTTATGAGTTTTTGGTACAGATTAGAGGAAAAGAGTTAGCCAAAATTTGAAGGAAGTTGAACGTCTAAAATTGTTCTCGGGCCCGGCCGGGCGGAGCTTCGCCCGACCGAGCGCGAGAGTTGACATATACGGACATTTATTTGGCCCGACCGGGCGAAGGAACGCCCGACCGGGCGCGAGAAGAGGGTTCGAAATTAAATAAAATCGCCCGACCAGGCGGTGAAGCGCCCGATCGGGCGCGAGTGAAGACCCCCTGGAAGAAGAAAATCGCCCGACCGGGCGGTGCATACGCCCGACCGGGCGCGAGGAAAAATTTCAAAAAGCATTCAGATCGCCCGATCGGGCGGCGCCTCGCCCGACCGGGCGCGACCAGCCGTCTTCCCCTTCTTCTTTTCTTTCTTCTTCTTTTCTTCTTCTTTCCTTCTTTCCTCCGCCATTTTCTCTCTCTAAATTCATATTTTCCTCTAACTTCTCTCTAAGATTCCTCCTCCATTTCTAACCCAAACCCAAAACTCTTTACATATTTATACTCCTCCCTTCATCCTCTACATTCCTATATCAAAAATTTTCATTTTCCACAAAAATTAATTTTTGATAACCACTTCCAATGGCGGCAAAGAGGGGCAGAAACTTGCTCGGGGGTAGTTCAAGCGGGTCATCTCAACAATATGACCCGGCTCTTCAACTTGCTTCAGTGGCCAACGATCAAGATCGCAACACCGGAGCAACGAGAAAAGCTTGAGGTACTCTACGGACGCGAGGTAATCCCCTCACGGTGGTTACACCGTCCCACTTTAGAAGCTTTAGGCATTTATGGCTTTGTTAGGAGATTTTTGAATGATATTGGTATGCGTAAATTTGTAGATATGCATTATTCGACATACCGTGAATTAACCTGTGAATTCTTGTCTTCTCTTGTTATTCAAAGTCATAAAAGTGGACCAAAATTAATTTTTAGGCTTAATAATAGAAACATCACTCTTTCTTTTGTGGAATTTTGTAAATTATTTGAACTGGAACTTGATTTAGATAGGCAATGGAATGCTGAGTTTAAAATGGATGATGTTTATTTTGCTTTGACTGGTATTCCTCATGTTTCTGCACAACATGCTAGTGCTAGGCCTATCCACCACCCCGTCCCTAAAATGTGGCAAAGATTTGCCGGTGTCTGTTTCCTAGGTAGGTATGAACCCCACAACTGTCAGACCAATGAATTAGCTGTAATTGGCCATTATATGTTTGGGTACAGGAAATTGAACATAGCCCGGTATATCATCCACCACCTAGGTAGGCATGCTACGGCCAGCAACCAGGCCACTACCCCCATCCGTCTTGGTGGCATGATCACTAGGATAGCCATCAAGAAGGCCGGCTTTGTAGAGAGTGGACCCCACCGCATGACTAACATGGGATCCGACACCTACATTACCTCTAGGTACCTTGAGGAGCTGGGGTGGTTGAGGGTAGACGGGAGCCAGGTCACCCATTGGTGCATTAGGACAGGGACTGAACAACCCCTACCCATCTTTCCTTTGCCCAACCCTGACCTAACCGCCTTTCCCCCAGGGCAAGAGTCTTACACTTATGCCCTGTTGGTTGCCCATGCTAGGGGCCAGGATCCACAGCTGGCACAGGCCCAGCCACAGCCAGTAGTTGAGCCTATCCCACAGCCACCTTCACCACCCCGACAGTCCTATTCCGTCCCTCATGGTGACTCTGACCCAGTATGGGACTTGCAGAGTATTGGCCAGGCCATAGGTCGCATAGAGCAAAACCAGACCGAGTTTAGACAGATGATTGGTTCTGTCGACCAGAGGCTAGGCTACCTAGAGAGGAACCAGGGTAGGGGACTCTACCCCATTTATGATGATTATGCTCGTCGGGGTAACATTCCCGACGATGCTGTTTACCCAGACTGGTTCCAGCCCCCACCTCAGGGATACGATAGAGATCCTACTGCCTATGATATCTACACAGACTATTCTTCGTTCCATGGGTACGGCCAGGACATACCTTTTGGGGGACCGCCGGGGGGGAATTTTCATGCTAACTATTTTGGTGGTAGCTCCTTTGGTGCAGATGGTGCAGGTTCTAGTGGTGGAGCAGGTGGGTTCACACGGATAGACGAGGATGAGGATGAGTAGCCAGCTGGGCTAGCTTCGAGCCAATGAGGACATTGTCTAATCTTGGCTTGGGGGAGATTTTTGGATTTGGTATTTATTTCTTCTTCCTTTTTCTTTTTTTTTGGTGTGTTTTTGTTAGTTTAGATTTTTTTTACTTTTTAGATTAGTTTATTGCTTTCCCTATATGAAAAATACAAAAAAAATTTTGAAAAATCAAAAAAATAAAAAAATACGAACCAATGAACTGTAAATCATGCTTCCCTGTGCCCCATACTTGAGAAAATTGTTTTGATTCTTGGTATTTGATTTTGAGCATTGTGGATTTGTTGATCATGATTTGAAGTTTAATTACTTGGATTCCTAAACATGCGTCAATTTTGTCCAACTACTTGTGAATATAGTGCTTGACTAGTAGATTTGGTTAGGAATGTGTGGTTAGTTCCTAGTATGTCAATGAATTTGAGTATTGGTTTGCAACTATGAGTAGTGTTTCATGGCTCATTATTATGCACATGTGGAGGACGAAGGCATTTGTTATTTAGGTAGCCTTCAGATTTATTTAGATACATTTGTTCCCTTCTTGCTACCCATGTTGTTGCTTTGACCTTTTTGTTGTTTATAGCCACGTTACAAGCCATGTTTGCCCCATTGGTTACTAGTCCCAAGCTTGGCTTGGGGGAGCTATTAGTGAGTGAGGTGAGGGAGTTTGTAGTGTGCACATTATTTGCACAATTTGGGTGGGGTTTGAGAAGTTATTTGTTCTTGATCATATTTTTGTTTTGATGAGTTTTATTGTGTATATATTTGAAAAATAAAAGTGTGATGGAAAAAAAGAGAATTTCAAGGAAAAAAAAAGTGAGAAAAAAAAAAAGAAAGTGAACTTCTAGAAAAAAAAAGAAAAAAAATGAAAAAAAAAGCAAAAAGAAAAAAAAGTGTTTCATGTTCAAATTGTTTAAGTGAAGGTTTATCAAAGGAAAAGAAATTGAGTTCCATTGTAAATATTTGAATTTGAGTTCAGAGTTTGTTTATTCACTCTAGTTTATATTATCATATTTTTAAGAGTGAAATTGTAAGTGTTGGGATTGTTTATATTGTTTGGAGTTATATTTGGTGGATTTGTGTTGGAGTTAGTTTTGTTGGAGATGTTTATGATCATTATATTTGATCATGGGTTTATTAGGATATGGCTCCCTTTTTGCAAAGCTTTTCTCTCACATATTCCCAAATATATCCTACCCTTTTCCCTAGCCTTACATTACAAGCTTTAAAGACCTTCCGACCTTGTGCATAGAGTTGTGTAAATATGAAAGTGTTGTTTATCAATGCAAGTTATGGCTTGACATATTCCGAGTCGACTATTAGGTTGAGTGTATGTCTTTTCAAACACACGAGTGTTGTGAGTTTGGGAGGGCATTGTTCACATTAAAGGGGTTGGGATGGAGAGCGATCGAGTACATCTTTTACTCGCCACATAAATGAGAGTTGAGTGTGTGAGCACTAGTCTTGAATTCTATATGCTCTTGTGGTTTGCTCTATTTGACAATTGTTGGGGAGGAAGGGTGATTAAATGGATAGGATTGGTTGATTTTGAAGCATGCTCACTTGATTTGCCTTGGATCGTTTGTGCTTGATTTTTTATATTGGGGTGAGGCATGTTTTATTGTTCATTGAGGAGCTCTTTGCTTAGGGACAAGCAAAGGGTTGGCTTGGGGGAGTTTGATGTGTTCATTTTATATATATATTTATCCCCGTCCCTTGGTCGTAATTAGTAGTGTTTTTGGCTCCTTCGAGCCACTTTTATTACTAATTTGTATTTTCCAGTGTTTTTGTAGTTTTACTTGAGTTTTGTAGGAATTTGCGTACTTGGAGCGTTTTCCCGGATTTTCGAGGAGAATCTACAAGCGTTGGAAGACCGCGACCACTTTTGATAGCCCAAGACCGATTGGAGGTAGCAAATCGGTGACTAAGGGCTCAGTTTTGGAGATATGAGGCGTTTGGGCCAAGTTGGAGAGCCCAAGGAAGAGCCTCGAGGCCCAAGAAGCCTCGCCCGGACCACCAGAGCACCGCCCGAAGGGGCGCCCGGCCGGGCGAGGCGAGCAGCGAAGAAACAAAGCCCGCGCCCGGAGCACGCGCCCGGCCGGGCGCGAGAAAACTTTAGGAGAAGAAAAGGCGGGCCCGGTCGGGCGAGCCACTGCCCGACCGGGCGCGTGTAGTTCTTTAGGAGGATTGTTTTCCGATTTAGTTTTGGTTTAGCGAATGAGCTTGCTTAGTATTAATGTAATTTTATTAGGCAAGATTAGGACTTCTTTTTTCATCTCTCTTACTCTAGATTTTAACTCTCTCCCTCTCTACTTAGACTTTCTCTCTCTAGACTTTTATTCTCTCTTGTTCCTTAGCTCAATTGTAATTCCGCCGTCTTGGTACGATTTCTCTCTTAATTAATCTCAGTATTTTATTCATTCAATTCCTTCATGTCTTGTTTAATTATTATGTTTTGTTTAGTTTTAATTATGTCTGAGTAGTTTAATTTTAGGGTTTAGGGGGATCCATAATTAATATGAAGGGATAATTTATTATTGTTGATTATTGATATTGCATGATAATTTCGTATTGAATTGTTTTAATTCTTTGCAATTGGTTTATGAATCGAGCAGATGTAATTTGATTGTGAATGTTTAGCAATATTGAATTGATGAATCGAGCATATGTTAATTTGATATTAAAGGCTATTTTCAATAGGAACTTAGATCTAATAAATTGCGAGAGCCTGTTAGATCTATGTTGATTAATAAATTGCGAGAGCCTGTTAATCATGTTATTTGTGCAATGTTAATTATTGATAGTTATGTTTTATCCCGGAATATTAATTATTGGTGAACCTATGACCCTAGGCCTTCTTATTATTGATTTTCTCTCTAAACTCAATCTCCGTAGTATAATTTCATATTAAAAACAACAATTTGGTTACTTTAATAATTTAGATTATATTAATTAATTAGGAGTAGAAAGACCAGTTTCCCTGTGGATTCGACCCTACTTCCCTATCTACTTTAGTTAGAGGATTTAGGTAATACTTTTGATTAGGTGATACGACTTTAGCCTGTCACTTTGTATGATCACAGATCATTGATATATAAATGTTGCTTAGCACATTATGCGATGCGTGAAACAATGAATATTGCTCAGGTTAGGAAGCTAAGCAAGTATACAATGTTTCTTTTAATGAATGTTGTCTTGAAAGAAGATGAAGCATGCGTGGTAGGGGAACAAGAGTTCATGATAAAGGGTTCCTAAAGGAAGGATGAAATGGCTATGTATGTGTGAAAGAAGTGTGTGAATGTGATACTAAGGTTGTGGTGATGGAAATAGATGTGAGAAGAGTCAAAGATGATGACTCTTTAGGCTGGGTAAGCTAAGTGATGTGGGTTCAAGCCCCCAATTCTAGCTCTATATGGGTAGGGATAAGCATTGGGAATGACTCGATCATGTGTGGATATGAATATGAATGTGGCCGCACCTCGATGTGAGGTTGCCTACGTATCCGTTAGAAATCAGGGCGAACGTAGCTCTAACTGAACTTTGCACAAGTGTATGTATACCTCAAAGAGGTCTTTTAAGGGTTGTAGTATGGTTAAGTTGATGGTTTAAAGTAGAAAAGGTAAAAGGCTCAAGACCCGATAGAAGCCCCCCCCCCAAGATATACAATTGTGTTTTTGAAAATTTTGAATTCGCAAGTTTATTTTCAACATTTTTTTTTTCATTTTTTTGAATCGGTGTGGGCAATCTCAGATCATGCGGTCCATCACTCACTTAGTATTCATGTTTTTCAGGCACGATACCAAGGACTTGATGAGAGACGCAATTTGAGACGTGTTCATATCAAAGACATCGGAACACTTGCCCTTAGACATTGTTTTATTGTTGCTTTGGTGCTTTTTTTTTTACTTGCTTTTGAATGTTATACTAATTACACACCTTCCCATCCCATGGTTAGGTGAATGTGGGTTGAATAAATGATGCCAAACGTTAGACGAGCCTCAAAGTGGTTAATGAAGAAATGAAATGAGTGTTTGAAAATGGTTTAAGGGGAATGACAGGGTTGCAATGGTGCCTCAAATCATTGGTGTACCTTGTGTTTAGTTCGGCAATTGATTTTTTTTTTTTTTTTTTTTTTTTTTTTTGCGAATGACATGATCAAATTCAAAGGAAATAAATGCTCATTGATGGAACATGGTACATAGACATAAGGATAAGGAGAACCTATGCTAGACTTATAAGGGGGAAAGGGTTGAAACGAAAGAAGAAAAAAACGTGAAATCTTGTATGGAAAACTTGTCTTGTGCTTCGTCTTAATGGTTGCTTATGAATTACTTGTTACCGCCATGGGGGACAAGAAATTTGCTAGTGTTGATGCTTGGATTGGAAGAAAAGAAGGAAGGAATGACGTTTTCCTTATTCTTCCAACTCTTGCCTAGTGATTCTTGAACTCAAGTATGGAACAAAATGAGCTCACTTAATGCGTTGACTCAATACTCGGATTGGAAAGGAAGAGTGCATGAAAGAATTTTGAACACCAATGGGAAATACTCCACTCATTCCTATTACGATGGAAAACGACGCATGCATGGTATTAGTATACGACATAAACAATATAGTGCATTACTCGAAGACAAAGTGTGTGCAACGACTCAACATGTGTGATTAGGTGAGTTTATTAAGACTCGTGGTATGATCGCATGGCTAGACATGAGGACGTTGTGAAAAAACAAAGGACGCAAGGACCAAATAGCACAGAAGATTAAAAGACAAACTAACTTGATTAATTTTATCCAATTTTAATGTTTATGCTATTTACTAGGTGAAAAGCTAACGGTCCATTAGCAATCGTTAGTCATAAATAAGATCAAACACAATCAAAGACAAAGAACACATGTTAAGGTTAGCACAAAAATCACAAGAAACTAGGAAGAGGACTAGAATTTTAGAAGAGTTAGGACTCATGGGTATAAATAAATAAATAAATAAATAAATAAATAAAAATAAAAATCTATAATCCTACGAGTTGACACGGATTAAAGGAATTGGCTAAGCCTAGATTGACATGAAAAGATATAAAAAAAAATTAAAAAAAAAAAAGAGAAAGTTGACGCTAAAAAGACACCTAAACTGGATAGGCTGTAATATATCGGTTATAACTTTTGATCTGTTACTCTGATTGGGACGAAACCAACGCCAAATGAAAGGAAAAACTCGGGGCTACAAATCCATAGGTTGACAATTAACTCTTTCTATAACTCCGGCTATGACCAAAACAAGTTGATGCTTGTGCAGGATACGAGAATAAAAATCCGAGTTGACTCAAAAAAAAAAAAAAAACTATGACTCAACTCTAAAAAAAACGTTTGATTAGAGAAAAAATAAAAATGAAAAGTCAATAAAAAAATTCACTTATAAGCACATTGTCACGCATGATGCAATGAATTTCGCAACCTAAAGTCAAGTTTTATGTTCCAATATGGTCAAGCTTTTGGGTGTCAAAGGGTACCATGGTTAGAGTTTGGACGCGTTAGCAAGGCAGGCTCTTGAGGGTGTATGCCAACGGGCGGCTCTGCGAGTTTGTAATGAAACCGAACTCGACTCCATGGTTTGGGTGGATTTAAAAACTCGGATGAACCCTTATTGCCATGAGCGTTTTTGGGTTGATAGAGCTTAAATTCCCTGGGCTAGCCACATACGTTGAACACGTACTATTGTGCAAAAATGGTAAGCTAAAATGCATATGCATATGCATATGTGACAATGCCAATTAAATCGCAGGAATACAATTCAAGAATCTTTCAAGTCTCATCCACTCATCTCAATTAAATATCGATCACTCAAATCGATAAATAACTAAGAATCCTCCCCGGTGGAGTCGCCAAATTGTAGGCGTCGTTTGATGTGCGCCTACCTTAAGCATGTTGTGAATATGCTTGGCACTCATAGGAAGTGGGAATTGACATATATGATTAGGGACAACGATTAGGGACAAGGAAAGTAGGGAGCCGCCAACAAGTTTTTTAAGGAACTTGTAAACCGTTCACGGATCATAAAAAGACAACCACGATAAAGGGACAACTATAGGCAACAACGATTGACCCGTGAAGGTTACACCCCATTCATAATCCATGAGATTACTAACTCCATATGGTTCAAAACCACGAAAGGAGGATCGGGGATGATGGTACGAAGTGAGTCATGGAGTCACATTCGCTTGTATTGGCCTCTACTCGATTCTTATAGTGAAAAGTGATTTCTGCGATCTCAAATACATGCAAACAAAGATCCAATTCGCTCCAAACTATTATTATGCTAAATTGGTTGAATATTAATGCACACATATAATTCTAAAATATTGTGATCACTTGATTAAACAACAAGATTAAAAAGGAACCTAAACTGGTCGTCCAAATTATCTTATTAGGCATGATTTTCGATTACATATTCCCTTAAAACATGCAATATGGTGATCATAATAACAATAGAATAAACATTAATACTGGAAGCAATTCAACAATAAATTGTTAGTTAAATCAAATATAAATAAACCTAATCATGATACTAGCAACAAAAATAAAAATAAGAGTAATTAAGTGAATTAATTACTCACTTTCCGCATTTCCTTAAATTGCTACATCATGAATAAACTGTTAGTAACTTTAATAAAAATATAAATCAAATGGAAATTAAATTAAATAAAAGTAGAGTTGATTTGGTCCAAACCCTCAGTTAGTTATACCTTTCACGCCTTGGTTTAAGTATAGAATTTCGGGTATTGTATGGACTCCTTGGAGTGCTTAAGAGAAGTATTATGGAAGAATAGGGAGGCTAGTGTTTAGGCTAAAGAGGGAGAAGAGAATGATTTTGTGATCAAGATTGCTGATGATTGAAAAAGGGGTGATATGACTTCTATTATAAAGAAAAAAGAAGGGTCGAAGAATTAAGGTGGGCTTAGGTTCGATTTAGGCTCAGTTTAGTATTTTGACCATAACTTATTCGTTATAACTCAAATTTGGGCTTATAATATATCGTTGGAAAGCTCTTTTTAAGCCACATCCAACTATTCAATCATTAAACCTAGATTATGGACCAAAATAAACTGGACTAAACATTTTTATAAAAAGGACACGAAATGAATGATTTTAAGTTTAAAGGCACGAAAAGAGGAAAATAAGTTATTGTTTGGGGAAATGGGCTAGAAATTGGCTTGGTTTATGAAATGTATTAGGATTGAATGTGGATTTAAGCACTCCAAGATTAAATACTCAACCCGAACAATAATGGCGGTGAAAGGTTGTTCATCATCGGGCTTGGTTTTGGGGAGCCTTTTTTAAGTGTCTAAACCTGTTAAGACGGACGGTACTGTCCGCATACCAAAGAAATGCTCAAAACTTCTACGAATACTCGGACATTTCTGGACGAGTAGAAAATTAGAGGATGCGGCCCATAGAGTACGAGCCACCCCCTCTAAGGGGCAAATGTTTAGGGTAAAAATTACCCCAAAAGCATGGACCAATCCCCTAGTGACACGTGGCCCAATTAAAGGGCAACACGTGTCCTTATAGGAAGATGGCACGTATGCAAGCCCTATAAAGAGCACCTGAAAAAGAGAGAAAAGGGCCTCCTTACATCAGGAGGCCCAAATTTCGAGAAAGCCGCAAAACGGCACCTTCATCAAGACACGTGCCCAAACATGATTGCGCCGCCAATCAGAGCACGTCATTCTAGGTTAACAACCCTAAGAATGCACAATTCCCCACCCCTATAAATACCCCAATCATTTATGATGGGAGGGGTGGATTGTGACATAACATTCAATAGAGCATTAAAACAGCTCCAATTTCTCTCTACTTTGTCTCTCTATCTTTTCCGATTTCCGGTTACTAACTTAACTATCAGAGGTGAATATTTCGGCAACGGGATATTTGTGTTTTGCAAGTGTCCGGGCCGTCTATCCGAAGAGCGTGACCAGTGTCCCAAGGGAAATCACAAAAATACCTGAAACAACATCAATAAAAATTATTTGAACCATAATAAAATTTCCTTTCAATATTCCAAACCCAATTAAACATTTAGTTTAATTAAACATTCTCTCAATCATGCCAATATTAAAAGAATGGTTCATAATTAACATGCCAACATAATTAATTCCAATTAATAATTCATATTTCACAAATCAATCACCAAATCAATCCAATCAATAGTTCCAACCAATACCTATCATGATACTACCTTAGAGTTAATTAATCAAAGTCTAGCATACTTCTACACACTTAAATAATTACCAAGTACGCGAACGTACCTCAATTAAGCCCTTAAAGTAGTTGATTACATCATAGCACTTCCCGAAACAAGTCTCGTACATAGAGGGACAATAAAACTACATTATTTATTCTTGTATACACAATTTTCAGCAACTTACACTCACTTTAAACAACTTATAATCATCTGAAAATTATTTAAAAACCCCAGTTAACATCTCTTTTAATGGGTGGTTAAACCCTTTCATTAAAATCATAATTCCACTACTTTAAATAAAATTTCAGCAATATTACTAGATTAAAACCCCCTTAAAATCTTTATTAAAACATACTTTAATGCATAATTAACAATAATAATTAATGGGTATATAAAAGCCCCAATTTAATTTGATATTAGAACCCTAAAAATAAAGTCTTTGATACTTTAAAACCTTAGTTTAAAATTTATAAAATCTGAAAAATAAAACCCATCTTGTAATCTGAAATCATGATTTTAATTCCATTAAAACATCATTATAAAACCATTGAACAAGTTTTAGACTATAAAAATCAAAACCCCATACATATGTAATTAGCTTAAAACAAATACAATAGAAGAGAAGAGAGAAGAGGAGAGTGTCATGCCATGGTGGTCGACCGACTAGCGACGACCGGCGATGACAGTAGGCCGGCGGTGGGGTCGGCAGTAGCTGCGGCAGCAACCACGTCGGCGGTGGGCCATGGGGAACCAAAACTCCAACCATGAACATCATAATTCACTTGGGAAGGAAAAAGAAAGAAAAGAAAAAGGGAAAAGAAAAAGAAAAGAGGTGAGTTTTGACCATTTGGGTGGCAAATTTTAGGGATCTAGTAGATATATATAGTGTAGGGTAATTAGAGTAGGTTTGGGCTTTATAAAGTCATGGACTTACATGATAAAATAGTTGACCCAAATACAAAAGTAGGATGAATTGGTTTATTATGAAAATGGGCTACATTTGGATTGAATATTTATTAATCCAAATATTAAAACTTGTTTTATTCATAATCCATTAATTAAAATAGTTTGACCCAAAATATATTTTAATTAAATAAATAATATATAAAATACATTAAAAATATGGGGTATTACATTTGTTCAATATATAATTGCCAATTTCTGGCTTAATCAAAGGAATCTGTTCACAATATAGATGACAAATATATTCAAGGGTAAAATAGGAATGAAATCTATTGATAAAATAGTAGCCAAACTTCTTGATAAAATAGTAGCCAAACTTATTGAAGGGTAAAATGGTCATGACAATATTCATATGCTTTTTAATTGCCAAGTTGTGGCTTTTTAAAGGTTATAGATTATAGATTTTTTCTACCTTTCACCTTGGCCTTACATTACAAGCTTTACAGACCTTCCAACCTTTGTGCATAGAGTTATATGAATGTGAAATTAGTTGTTTATCAATGTGAAATAATGATTTGACATATTCCGAGTCGACTATATAGGTTGAGTGCTTGTTTTTTTAAACACACGAGTGTGTGAGTTTGGGAGGGCATTGTTCACATTAAAGGGGTTGGATGGAGAGCGATCAGATACATTTTATATCCGCCACATAAATGAGTGAAGAATGTGTGAGCACCAGTCATGAATTCCATATACACTTGTGGTTTGCTTTGTTTAACGATTGTTAGGGTGGATTAGTAGTCGGATGGATTTGATTAGTTGACTTTGATACATATTTGTTAGGTTTTCCTTGAATTGATTATACTTGATCATAATTGATTTTTGGGATGAAGTATGTTTTATTCGTTCATTGATGAGATCTTTGCTTTGGGACAAGCAAAGGTTTTGCTTGGGGGAAATTTGATATGTCTATTTTCATTTATATAGTGTTTTACCCTTGTCCCTTGGTCATATTTAGGAGAATTTTTAGCTCTACGGAGCTATTTTTATTACTAATGTGCGTTTTTTAGTGTTTTTGTAGCTTTAGTATTATTTTGTAGGAAATTGCAGATTTGGAGCATTTCCTAGACTTATTTGAGGCACTATGAGCATTTGACACGGAGTGCACTCACATGACCATATTATGTAGCCCAAGACCGTGTTAGAGTAATCAAGACCGCTGATTTAGGGCTAGACAAGGAAGAAGAAACCAAGGCAATGGACTGAAGTTATAAAATCCAGGAAAGAGGATATTCGGATTAGGCCTAGTAAAAAAGTCCAACCAAAGAGTCTACTACTGCCCGGAAGCTCGCTCGACAGGGCGGGAAAAGAAGACCCTCGCCTTGAGGCGCGCCCTGTCAGGCGAGGGATATAGAATAAGTGGCCCTGAGGCGCGCCCGGCCGGGCCAGGCGATCAGGCGCCCTGCCGGGCACATGTTTTTGAAGACATTTATAAGCTTTAATCTTTGTTTCATTTATGATTTTCTTCGGTTTAGTATAAATACCTTTTGGTAAAACAAGATTAGTACGTATTTCATTAGTTAAAAAATTCCTGATTTTAGAATTTAAGCTTACTTAGCAATTTGTTCTCTCAACATTCTTTGGTTTATGCAATTTATTATTTCCGTTTACTTTGGTAATGATTTTCTTCCCTTTTATTTCTAGTAATTTTATTGCTTTGATTAATTATGTCTTGTTTAATTGCTTTGCTTAGTTTAGATTTCAATATGTGTAGGTAGTTTATTTTTAGGAGGGTTTTTGGGGATCCATAAATAATATGATGGTATGATTTATTATTGTTGATTGTTAATGTTTTATATTAATTTCTTATTGATTGATTTAATGCTATGCAATTAGATTAGGCCTAGTTTAATTGTATGAGTTTAGCAATATTGATTCGAGATTCGACAGATGAGAATTGATGTTTAGGCTTAATTTCAATAGGCAGATTAATTTATATTCAAAAGATGTGATTTAACATCGCTAAATTAATTATGTGATTGTAATACGTAGCGAAAGCCTTTTATGATCTTATTAATTGATGCATTGATAATTGATTGTTGTCCTTCATCCCGTAGTATTATTTTTGGTAAACATATACTCTAGGCTTTGATTTATTGTTATTCTTATAATTCTTAATCGCATTAGTTTAATTAGTTCCTTTAGTATAACTCATTTAAAATCACTCTGGTTAGTTAATAATTTAGATTATAATGATTTATTAGGAATAGAAAAACATTGATTCTCTGGGGATTCGACCCTACTTCCCTATCTGCTTTAGTTAGAGGGCTTAGGAATTATTTTTGATTAAGTGATATGACTAGACTAGAGCTTGTCAGCTGTATTTTAGAGGAGAGTAAAATTGTCAAGTTGATGTCAAAATTGTGAGTGCCTCTAATTTATGTCAATAAAAATAAAATTACCATTACTTTGTATTTTAAGCATACAAATGAGGATAGTCATAAAAGAAAGGAAAATATAAATTGTACAAGCAGAACTAGCAATTGTAAAGAGCAAGTATAACAACTCGAAAGGGCTAGCATGTTTATCCTAAATTATTAATTATCACTTTGACGATGTGGATCCTTATTCACCACCGTACCCTTGTAACATTGAAAGAAATAACAGAAATTGCCTTCCTAACAGCAAACCCCCAACAACTAATCAACCCCAAACACACAAGACACTACAACAATAAAGGACGAAGTAGTTTATAGCTACGATAAAAACATAGTTAAGTGGGCTCTTGTTTGAATCGCCTCAATGTATATTTTATTAATATCCACTTTTTACAATTTTACATGTCAAGAATTAGAGATATTAATCGTTAAAATAGTGTGTTAGCAATCGTGATAAAAGAAAGGTGCCAACTAAATAAAAATGATTAGATTATATTACAGAATGAAACTATATATTGTAGTATTTAAGAAATTAGATTTACCAAAATAATTAATCAATCAATAGCTTAATACTAAAACAAACACCGAGACTGACACGTGTCACATCCTTGTGCTGTTTTTTTCTTCCAAAATTCCCCTCTCTTTTTAGTAAAAATATTTTCTTTATATTTATTTGAAATATTTGTATATACAATGATAGGCTTAAGTCGTAATCACCTAATAAAAAATAATACCTAAATCCACTAACTATGTAGAAAGGGAAGAAGGGTCGAATCACAGGGAAACAAGTCAATTTATTCCTAATAAATCTATATAGTCTAGATTATCAAGTAACCAATTTGTTATTATAAAGGAGAACTAAACTACTAGGAGTAAAAGTGGAAAGGAATAAAAGTAGGAGGAAAATCAAGGAATAAAAGACCTAGGGCATAGGTTCACCAATAAATAATATTCCAGGGTAAAACATAATAATCAATCATCAATGCATCAATTAATCAGATCATAAATGGCTTTAGCTACGTATTACAATCACAGAATTAATCTACTGGTATTAAATCTCATCTCTCGAATCTCGACTTAACCATTTATAAATTAACCTGGCTATTAAAACTAGACCTAAACATCAATTCTCATCTCTCGAATCTCGAATCAATATTGTCAAACTCATGCATAAAAGATCAGGCCTAATCTAGTCACAGAGCATTAAATCAATCAATAGGAAATTAATCAAGCTTTGACAATCAACAACAATAAATTACCCCTTCATATTACTTATGGATCCCCATAAACCCTAGAAAGAAAACTACTCAGACATAATCGAATATAAACTAAACAAAACAATTAAACAAGTCATGATGGAAGAAATAAAATAAATAGCTGAGATTAAAGGAGAATAAATCGTTACCAAAGTTGAAGGAAACAAGAGATGAAATTAAACAAAGAGTTGCAGAGAGAGAAAATAATACTAGAGTTTAAGAGGAGAGAAAGAGAGAAAAGTTAGAGAGAGAAAGAGAGAGAGAGTAAGGGAAGGGAGAAAAAAGAATATTAAACTTGCTTAACAAAAGCGTATCCAAAACTAAGCTCGAAAATCCTAAATTAAAACAACTTAAACGACGCTTAAACTTCTCCTCAGAAACACGCGCCCGATCAGGCCCGCCTTTTTTTCCTTCGTGAGCTTCTCTGATCGGGCGCGCCATTGGGCGGAGACCCTTCGGGCTACTTGGACTCCTTATTTAGGCTTGTAACTTGGCCCAAACCAAATATCCACCTTGGGGCTTTAATCATTCGGTCCAATGCCTCATCTTCTCATAAGTCGAGCCCTTAATCACCGGTTCGATGACTCTAACCGATCTTGGGCTATGAAAGATGGTCGTGCTCCTCCAATGCCCGTAGCCGCTTCATAAAATCCCGGGAAAATACTCCAAGAATGCAATTCCCTATAAAACTCAACCAAAACTACGAAAACACTAGAAAACACATATTAGTAATAAAAGTGGCTCTAAAGAGCCAAAAGCACTACTAATTATGACCAAGGGATGGGGTTAAAATACTATATAAAATAGACTTATCATACAACTATAATGATTTTATTCCAAATCTTTTAATTTACGGAGTATCTTTATAATGAATATATTCGTTTTTATTTGGTGTTCTTAATTAATTATTCCACACATGCACATTTAACTAAAATATTATTCCAATTCTATTTTAATATTCTTTTAAATGGATTATTATTAAAATTTGCCAAAAAAGCAATAACAAAATTGATTCATATATATAATTGTTATTAAAGAAATTACTTCATAACATCACTTAAAGTTTTTTCAAATACCTCTAATATTTTATTTCAATTTTAATATTAATTATGTGTACATTTAAATTAACGACAATTTTGTTCTGATAATTTACTACTACGTAAATTTTATCACAAATTAAGGACTTATGGGGTATTAGATATGACTATAAAAATACAAACAAACCATGCATCGCACATGCTTCATCTAGTTAGATACTATTAGTAGGATTAATAATTTTTTTTTTCGGTTCTATAAATATCTTTTTAATTATGTTAATATTTGCACATTTTATTTATAATTATATATCAATATATCTGCATTCTAGCAATTACTAATTATTAATAGGAAAATTAGCTAAAATATAATCCGAACTTTGCCTCATCCATCCAAAATTATCCCAACTTTTGACTATTTTAATAATCCAAACTTTAATTTGAACCCGCTTTAAATGGTCCTAACCGGTCATCCAATTTGTTATAAAAAGTTACTTGACACGTGTCGACACATGATTGGTAAAAAAAAATTAAAAACAACTAAAAACAAATAACGATGCCAAATAGTCCATAATTAACTACTTCCTCCGTTATTTTTAAGTGCTCCATTGGTGTATGCGCGGAGTTTTAGACAAAGTTGTAAATATATATGTGGGTATGGCTAGGAATAAAAAATTTGAAAAAGTAAGATTAAGATATATAAATGGGTGATCATTAGGTATAATGTGAGAGAGTGAAATATTATAATATGATGGTGAGGTCAAGAAGAAGAGAGAGAAATAATTATAATGTGAGTGAGGTTTCTGAATTTGTTAATAGAACACTTAAAAAAAAGAGGTCGTTTTTAGAAAGTAGGGCACTTGAAAAAAACGAAGAGAGTAAAAAACCACCCCACTAGTCCAAACACCCTCTCCGCTAGCCTGTCCCTTACTCTAGACCCCGTCCCTATCAACATTTCACCCCCTTGATTTATGGTGGCTTCGAGGGTGGGGCTGGGGCAGGGATGGTCGGGGTGGTTAGTTTTTTTTTTTTTTTTTTTAATTATTACGAAGCGAAAGGAGTAATCCCGACAAACTGTACTAATATTGGACCGGGCGTGACAGAAGATCGTTAAACACGTGCTCCTAAAAGCAACGCCTGTTGTGAAGGTGGAAGGAGTCTCAAAACACTTTTCTGTTTTCTCTCCCCTCCTCTGTAGTTAGTTATTATTTTCTCTCTCCTCTCCGGTTTGAGTCATCGGCAACCCGCCGCATGGCCGCCTCAAAATCACATTCTTCTCAATCTCGCTTCTCCGGTACCGAAAAGATGGAGGGCACTGGTAGTTGGGAAGCCATCGAATGGACTAAGAATGAGGTTTTTTATAATTCTCTAGCCCTAGAATTTAGGATTTTTCTTAATTATTATCATCAATTTCACTTCAATTCTTGTTTTCATGATTCAATTTTCAGCCTCTTGGTCGGACTGTTGCTCATGGATTTTCCAGATTTTTGTTTGAAGCTGAAGAAGTTATTCGAGAGGTTTCTGATTCTTTTGTTTATGAAATTGTATAATTAAACTCGTATTGTGTTATTAATTGTGCCTTTTTTAATTATTGTTTGTTTGATTGGATTGTTTGCAATGTATATTAATTCGGTTTTTGTTGTTCGGAATTTTGATTATTGTTAGGGGTATGGTGTTGTTCTTGTGAACACGGATGAAGCGGGCACCTTGCTTGTCACTAATTACAGGCTACTGTTTGTGGTAAGTGAATGTGATTGGTAATTATCCGTTTACGAGACATCATGAGTGTAGTAAAGATATGTACGTTGAGATGGGTATATGATCATACCTCAAGGGGTAATTATAGGAATAAAGATAGTTAAATGAAGTTAAAATTGCAGAAATTAAGGATACGATTGAGGGAAATTGATGAGGTATGATCATTTGGAAGTTGGAAATTTGCGATCACGGGGATTTTAGAAGAAGTCGTGGAAGGCAAAAGATGACTTCAATGGAGGAAGCTAAAATTGATATTGGATTTGCAGGAGCATATAACACTTAATGAGGGAATAGAGGGAGAGTACCTTTGTCAAACATCAACAGAGAAGAACCTTGGTTCATGCAGTCGACCACATTTTATTGGGTTTTGGGCTTTGGTATTGTTGTCGTTTTTGTTATTTGAAGTGTGTAGGAACTAAGATGGTGTATGAATTGGAGGATCTTATTGAAATGTAATTTCTTCCTAGTCATTACGATATATAAAGATATAATGAGCTACATAATCAAGCCAGTTTGTGTTGTTTTCAAGTATCTTCTTAGTATTTATTTTTTGACAATCTAGGTGGTCATTAAGTGGTTAGATCATGAAGATATCATAAATCATGTAATGTAACCTTTTTTTTTTTTTTTTTTTTTTTTTTTTTTTTTTTAATTGTTTAATTTTATATCTTATTTATTGTTTTTGTCTGTTCTTATATTTATGTAGCATGCTGTTTGGTGAAGAATCTCAATTTAGGTTCTTACAATGGTGCTGCGAGTTTAATACTATAACACATGTTTCTTATTTGGTTTTACTAGAGTGAGAAGACCAGAGACATAATTGCACTTGGAACGATCCCATTGGCAGCAATTGAGAAGTTTAACAAACTAGTATGTTTCAACCATTCCGGGTCTGATTTAATCTATGCATGCATTTAATTTATCACTCTCCTAGATATATGAAACTTTAAGTGATTAGTATAGCAAAACTGTCTTCCTTCCCTTAGCAAAATTGGAAGTTTTTAGTATATGTATTTTGTCTTTTCCTTACTCTATAAGAGTTCGATATGGAATTTTTTTTTATTTATTTATTTATTTTTTTTTTAAATTTTTTGTGACATGGGTTTATTTAGTCTAAACTTTGCCTCACTCCTCTCTCTTTAATTATTCCCTTTTTTATGACTTAATTGCTGCATGTAATTTAATAAATTAATAAATATGATTTATAAAAGAAGTACAAATTCTTCAAGCCCCACCCTTTTAAGTGTTTTCTTTTTTTAGTTTTCTTTTATTCTGATAAGGAATAATGAATGGATGAGAATTGTTCATGAAATACTTTAATCTAACACATTCCATGGTTTTGAGTGATCTTACATGTGTGGATGTATATGTAATGTTATTGTTTTTCCTCATGTTTTTTTGCTTGTGCTTCTCTGCCTAAGAGTTTGCTTAACTGCTGAAGTTGATTTATCCATGGAGTGATCTTGCATGTGTTGATGAACACTAATATTAGATCAAAATCCCTTATGTTTCCAGCATGGTTTTCTCTTTTAAAGACATGTTACATGACTGGTTTAGTTTCTGTCCTTCAATGTTGGTTCACTGACAAAGGGTAATCTGTGTTATTTCTGATCGTGAAACATTTGTAGTCATTATACTGTTGGTAGTTAATCTTTATTTATGTACCTATTTAATGTATATGTGGGTCTTAAGAGAGGCAGACCTGTTAGTACTGATATGTTTGCCATGTGAAAACATAGGTTGTTAAGCAAACATCAGGATCACGTCAGTCAGACAAGTCTTCAGCACGACGTCTTCTGCAGGTTTTTGGTAAACTCTTCATGCTCTTTTGCTCCTCTAATATCTAGGTTTGTGTAATATGCTTGACTTGTCGTCGTTGAAAGAAATGCCCCCTCCGTCCTGTAATATAGATCCCACTCAATTTTTATGGTCAAACTTTGAAAACTTTGACCGTTAATTCTCATTGTTATGTAACAAAAAAAATGCTCCAGTGAAACATTTTTAGATTCGTCTCAATTTGTAGTCTTGTAATATCTACATTTTATAATTTTTGTTATTTTGCAATTATAGATATTGATGGTCAAAGGTATGTTTTAAAGACTATACAGACAAACATGGGATGGAGGGAGTATTTGTTGAGAATAGGCAAACATACCCGGGGCATCATTACACTTTTGTGTAATCATTTCTGATTTCAACTCGCTTCATTTCAATTCCCAAGATGTGCACAAACACACATTCGAGTCTTAAATAGTGTGAAGGGATTAACATAACTTGGTAACTTTACCGCTAGGTTATCTCATTGGCTCCTTGCAGTAATGTTTACTGTTGTGTCATCTGTTTTTGATTTCTTTTATTTGAATTTCATATGCCTTTGGGAATAGAGACTATTTTAGTGAAAGTGTCAGTTTATGAACCTTTTCAAATTTAAGTTAGATTTTATTATGGTTTAAAGGTGCTAAGATAAGGAAAGTAAATCTTGAAGGACTTTGGCAAATCTTCGACTTACTATATACTACCTGTCTACCTCTGTTTGTGATAGCGCTTAACACTTTAATTCATCACGCTTGTCAATGTAAAACTTTTAACTATAAATATCACTAATTATGTATTCGATAAATTATAGAGTTAATATTTCGAAAATGCATATTGAAATGAATCGTACAAGATGCCACATTAATTAATTTTTCTTACATATAAATTATAAAAAGTAGTTAAATCATCAATCATTCTTCCTTATAAATTATAACAAGTGGTTAAATTGGATTTTATGAATAATGCCTAAAGTCTAAGTGTCAGGAACTTGAAGGCAGTAGGTTTTAAGCTCCAAGACAATCTTTCTAACTTTTTCTTCTTTTATTTGATCATCAATACAGGCAAAGATTTAAGGATTATAGTATTTGGTTTCCGAGCTCGGACTAAGCAGGTAATTTGTGTAATACACCTTTTATGTTGACGAGCTGAATATTCCTAATATATCTGTTGTTAGTGCCGAATTATTCCTGTTTGTCAACTCTGTTCGTTTAGGCATAGTTTGGTAATAAAGTATCACTTTTATCCAAGTTGAAAGTATTATAGTTTTTCTTTTTGTTATGTAGATTTGGTGATATTATTGTACTATGTTTTGGATATATTTGCTTACATGCTTCTAATTTATTAAAAGCTCTTAATCATTTGTTGAATTGGTAGCAAATTTAATACTACCTTCGTTTCATATTTTTTGCAACTTATGTCAAAAGTGGATGCTACACATTATTTGCAACTAATGTTTTCTTTCCTTTTTAGGTTGTCATTTCTTTCTATCTCTCTCCTCATCACATGCATTTCTATTTTCTCTCACTATCTTACACTCACAAACAAATTTTGCCTAGAAGTCTGTGCACCCTTCAAAGTTGCAAAAAATGTGAAACAGAGGTAGTATATATGATGTTCCCACTATAAATACATTAGATGAGCTGTAATGTCTTTTGCAGCAATGTGTTTCATTGTACCCTTTTGTGAGTTGCAAAAACTGTTGCAGTGGTTGGTCTCTACTTATGCCCATTTTAAAGAAAAAAGTTGATTTAAAATGTAGGACTTCCAACCTGATGTGACATAAGTTTATATCTCTGAAAGTGCTAAGGATGTTTTTATCAACCAGTGATAGTAGAATTGAATAAGAACTGGTAAAAGCTTAATTTACTAGTGGCCTAGTGACATAGGCACATAATATTGATTTGGATTCTTGGGGAAGATAATGCACATTGCTATTTTGAAGGAAGAGAGATACAAAGAATTGAAGAAAGTTAAAAGAAATGCAGTTTGAGGGTCACTATGCCCCCATTTAAAGTCTCTTCTTACCACTTTATATTCCTCTCTCTAGTGTAGCCTAAGTTGTATTCCATTTCCTTTTTTGTTTTATTTACTCATTTATTTTCTTTTGAGGCGATCTTTGTTCCTCGTACTCCCTCCATTTCGTAATAAACGCAATGCACAAAGTTTTAGGAAAATTATACAATGGGGCCGAAAAGAGAATTTTATAATATAAAGTATGAGAGAGAAGTTATAAAAAAGTAGTATAAGTGGGGTTGGTAGAGAGAGAAATTATAAAATATTTGTGAAAATGGAATTAGTGGAAGAGATAAATAATGAAATAGTGGTGTGTCTTTACCAAATAAGGAAGTGTTGCAATTACTATGAAACACACATAAAAGGAAAGTGTTGCGATTATTATGAAATGGAGGGAGTACTAGTCTTCTATATTTCTCCTTACCCATGGTTGCATATTTCAGTGTAATTATATACTTCTTTCGTTTTTTTCCCTACTTGTAATATTTCTGTTTTCATGTTCGCCAATGCGTAACTTTAACCATTTATATCTTCAATCATGCATTTATAAATATTAAGATTTAATAGATAGACATTGAGACGAATCTAACAAGATCCCATATGACTAATGTATTCTATAAGTATAAATCACAACATGTAATCGAAGTTGAGTATGTGAATAGTGTACCCTATTGAAATGTTGCAAGTAAATAAACAGAGGAAGTATTGAGTTTAGATGTACTTTATACTTCTACTTCTGTGTTTTTTTCCCGAGGGAGGGGTGGGGAGAACTTAGTTAAGTAAAAATCTGAAATCACTGAGAGCAGCTGGAGCATTTGTTACATTATTGCATTGGCTTTTTAAGGTAATTTATTCCAATGCATTATTATATGATGAATGTTGGAATTATATGTTTCTAATTCCTTTTTTGTTCAGTTCATCATTTTTTCTTGCACTTTTATAGACAATCTGAGAAGAGATATGGTTTTGCTAATCCAAGGCCTCATATCTGTATTGAGTTTTAGGACAAAGTTTCTTTATTGTTTTTTTTTGGAAATGATGTATCAGACACTCAGTCACTTACCCATATCCTTGTATCCAAGTCCAGGTGACATAGGCTGTGCTTATGTAACTAATATATTTTGTGGATCCTTAGAGCTCTATTATTGAGTAATATATGGATTCCTTCCAATATATGTGTAGGTATCTTGGCGAGTTTGATAGGATTGCAAGTTTGCAACATTTGATTTGGAAGCGGGGTTTAATCTGGCAGTGGACAATGCCTTTTAAGTCATGCTTGTGGTAAACTAGCTCATGTGTTTGGTCTGGCTCTTTGTGCTTTTCACACTTGGATATTTCGTTGACAACTTATTCTCAAAGCAATAGTGCTTGTTAGACTTGTTGGTTGCACAAATTCTACTAAATTCTTAGGATTTTATTCTGGAAGTAGTAAATTAGTAACTTTAGAAGGGCTTCAGTTTGAATAAAATTTAGAGTAGGATAGTCGCTATAATATATTTGTCACTTACATCAGTGTGGGATTTTGTGAAGCGTAGCTTCGCTCCTCTGCTGTGGCTGTGCTTTCCCTGTGGGTTGGGGGATCGCGTCTTTCGAAAATCCGAATTCGAGGTTGGGGTGAATTTGGTTTTCTCAGTAGCCTTGTCGCGCGAGAAATTGTATCGATCTGGAGTAAACTCTTGTCCTGCAGTAGTCTATGATGCATACTATAATTTTCACTTTTTTGATTTGTTTAGTTGATTTTTGCTGTAATTCATTTTTCAAATGTGATCTCTAAACTGTGAAGTATAACAGAGACGTGCAGTTTGTGAAGCACTTTTGAGGTGTACAAGACCGACAAGATTATGGGATCTTTATGCTTTTGTTTGCGGGCCTTCTAAATACGTTGGCAATAATCCAAGGGTCCGGCTGTTAGATGAATATTTTCGGCTTCTTGGCATAAGATCCCACTTTCAGCCATCAGATTATATGATTGATGAGGGATCATATACGTTGTCCAATAATTGGTGGAGAATAAGCAGTATAAATTCCAACTACACAATGTGTGCCACTTACCCATTTGCTTTGATTTTTCCCAAATCCATTACGTAAGTATCATACTTTTGCTTTTTCCTTGTTTTATGGCTGTTATATGAATTGTGACCTTCTAGAAGGTATTGATCCATAATTTCATCTTGATGCTAATTCCAGTGACGAAGAAATACTGCAGGCCTCCACTTTCCGGGCTAGATGTCGTCTGCCTACAATTGCTTGGTGCCATCCCGGTAGGCATTTGCAATAAGTTAGACTATCTCATTGCACTTTGCAGTTGATATCTCTTACTGACTTTAATCATGTGAAAGCATAGGTACTGGAGCTGTACTAGCACGCTCATCTCAGCCATTAGTTGGTCTCATGATGAACATGAGGAGGTAATCCTGCTTTATACTCGTGGGTTTAAGTTGTTGTAAACTTTAGTTTTGTTGGAAGTCTACAAAATGTTGCTATGATTTGTGCACAGCAATGCTGATGAAAAGCTGGTGGCCGCACTTTGCACACAGTTCGCTAGTCTAAAGGATGGGAGGAGGTGTGTCTGTTTATCCTATAACGGCTATAACTGATATTTCTTTGTATTAATGTGCTTTAATATTAGATTTCAAATGCATCATCCTTGTTTCCCTGGTCAAAGTTTCTGGCCCTCAGTTTGTTGTGTTTGAGTAAACTTTACCATCTGCAGGCAATATTTTGTCTTAAGTTTTAATCTATTTGTGATTGTCTTGAGATTTGATTTCACCATTGTATTTTGTTTCTTTAAAGAAGAAATATTTGATAAATGAGATAAGTCATTAAAGAGGTCGTTTACGCATTTATACGACATGTAACTGTAAGGCTGTAACCCAAAAAGGAGTAATTGATGTATCAGTCTAGACCTACTGGGAGATGTTTGATAAATGAAAAATTTAGGGGGCGTTTGGTTCGCAAACTGCTATGGGGTTGGAATCAGGAATGAAACCATTGTGGTATGGGTTTGGAACTTGATTCTTAATACCATATGTTTGGTATGCTTATGGAATGCAATTTTTTTCTTTTATTTGATACCTAAAAGTATGAGAATGAGCCAAACGGCCCAAACCCACCTCCCCCCCAAGGTTTCTAAACCCCATACCTTGGGGGTTTGAGGTATGGGTTTGAAACTCTTAAAATCATAAAACAAACATAAGTTATGGGTTTAAACCATTCTAAACCCATACCTTATACCTTAATTATGTTAACCAAACGCCCCCTTATAGAATTTTTATCATGGGTTTTTAATACTGTGAAGCAGATTTCTTTCATTGCATTACTGAGTTCATTCATGGACTTTTTTGGTTTGTGGATTTATGTATAAATATTTGACCTTAGCTTTGATATTGCTTTCTATGTCAGCTTATGTGTTTAATGATCCCTGATTTATTGTTGCAGTAATTACTTGTTTCCTTTCTTGTTGCATATATCAATATCCTTGCTGGTTTTGTACTGTAGTTCTTTATTGCTTTAAAAAAAAAAAAAAAAAATTTCAATAGGATGTTTCATTTAGTTATTTTATATTGATTGAGGTAGGAATTTTATTTTTAGGAAGTTATATATTGCTGATGCAAGACCTAGGAAAAATGCTCTAGCAAATGGCGCAATGGGAGGTGGTTCTGAGTCAGCTGCTAATTACTTCCAGTCAGAGGTTTGTCTCAAGATGTCTGCTTTATCTTTCAATTGATGAATTCTTTGATGCTCCCACTGCTGATTTCTGATGTTGTCCCAATTTCTGATCAGATAGTTTTCTTTGGCATAGACAATATACATGCTATGAGAGACAGCCTGTCCCGTCTTAGAGAATATTTGGATACTTACGGAACCACTTCATCTGATGGAATGTCTTCATATCTTGTAAGTATTGATCTTGGTTTTTACTTTCTTGGCTTGAAGCCTAAATTGTCTCTGCTACCCTTTATTTTGTTCACAGGAATCCCTCCATTCCATTATCGACCACATATTTTCTTCTCATTATCTCATATCCATTTGAATTATTAATTATTATTTTACATTTTAAGTATTAATGCAATATTGGTTTGTAGTTATAAAAACCACTGTAATAATCAACACCTTTAACAGTATTCATATTAGCTGTCAAGAATCTTGTTTTGGATGTCATTATCTATGAAGCTTGGGTATTTTGGTTGATCATCATACCCATACTAGACATGCGGTGCTGCACCAGGGTATCGGGTACTTTGATAATAAAATTTATATGAAGTAATTTTTTTTATACAAACTTTGTTTTCAATTTATTCATTTTGATGATTTTTTTAATGACTTTTTCATTATATTTTTTTTTTGACAGAATTTTTTAATCTTAGTTAACACATAATGTAAAATCTATTAACTATTATTTAAGTATCATAAAATCTTCGTTTTAAGAATATATTATATAATACCTGATTAGCCATACTCATACCCGTCCTTGTGCAACCTAGGATGTCATAAATTAGTTGTTAAGTTTCTTGTAATAGACTAGCCTAGGGGATGGGGCATTTTTAGTAATACAAAGTAGTCTATAGAGTTAGCTTGGGGAAAGGGTAGAGATTTTGTTAGAGGATTAGGATGTCAGAAGGCTATTTATAAAGGTGATCAGCTAGTGTGCCTTGTGAGGGGATGAGCTGAAGTTAATTGAGTTAGCTTGGGGAAAGGGTAGAGATTTTGTTAGAGGATTAGGATGTCAGAAGGCTATTAATAAAGGTGATCAGCTAGTGTGCCTTGTGAGGGGATAAGCTGAAGTTAATTGAGGAAATTTTAATTTTGTATATTTCATTGATGTGAGTATCAGGCCACTCGAAAGCCTGGGTTTGTAATTCTCCATTGTAATGAAGTAATTTATTTGCAACAACCATTTATATAATGTACCCAGTCCCCATTCTCATTTATACATATCTTTTTACCAGTATTTAACATATCCATTCCTGAATACTCCAGTAATTAAAATTTCCACAAATCTAAAAGATGATTGAATGAAAGTAAAAGTGTTGGTGGGGAGACAATTTATTGAATAATATTTCCCTTATTTATTTATTTATTTTTTTCCTCTGAATTTGGCAAACTGTACTTAAATTGTTAGATAATTATAGTCGTTTCCAGTCCGGCTGCGGTACGGCACCTGAACTCAAAGCTACGATCAGATCCGAAATGATTTGATAGGCACGGCGCTTGTATTGCTCTCCCACAACCCCATTTTCATGTGAGATGACACGTCCCAAAACTCTCATGCCTTTCTTGGGTTATCAACTGATTGAACAACCGGGAGCAATTTTCATGTGAGATGACACGCCCCAAAACTCTCACTTAATTGACACGGGAGCAAAACTCTGAATTATTTCAATATTGGGATCTTATTGTTTTTTTCTGCTTTGCAATGAGTTTTGTTGCTATGTCATGACAAAGATAATAAAAACGTATGAAGCAGGACCACTGAATACTAAAGGGGAGCAGAAGAGTATGCTCACAATGCTGCTATCAGCGAGAACATACATTTAGTTCCAAATGCAAGCACTTAAGATTCTTGCATTTAGCTGGGTTGAGGAAAAATCAACTTAAAATGCCCCAACTTTCATTAATGGTATCTTCCAATATATCAGAATAGCTATCACCCTTAAACAAACAGCTAACACAATCAACTAGTCAAGCCAGCTAATACAATAACCTAGTCAAAACCAGCTGTTGCAGTCAATTCTTCAAACCAAACAATCAAGGTTGATGGATAAATGTTTTTAAATATGAGTCTGGAGTTGAAATATTGAGTGTAGCTGTAAGTGACTTTTTCTTTTTTTTCTTTTTTTATTTTTTTTTAACTCTATAATTCTTGGCCCAAAGCAAAAATCAGGTCATATTAGGTCAACATGAAATATGCCTGATAGATGACTAGTTGGAATTTTTCAAATCTTGACTGTATTAAGTTATTTACCCCTCTCTGAACTGTTGCTGGAATGACCTAATTACATATACTTTTAAAGTTCTGTAAAATTTTTGAGCTTAATGACTGCTTGTCAAATATAATGTACTTGTTGATTATGGTTAAATTAGTTTATAGGCGTATACTTATATCATTTCTATGGACAGAGACATGGAGGGTCAACGTGGGGGGGTGGTAATCTTAGCAGTATGTCTACTTCAGTGTCAACCCTTGGTGACAGTGGGTGGTTGATACATGTCCAAAGTGTTTTGGCTGGTGCTGCCTGGATTGCTGCACGCATTGCTAAGGAATCTGCATCAGTTCTTGTTCATTGCAGGTTAGAAAATTTTCATGTGATACTTGGATTCTGTCAAGTTTGCACTAATTCAGGGTTATGTTTTTGGCTTCCTTTTTATATGTTTTTACTTAGCTCTTTGTCATATTGTTCCATGTCCCAAAAAGATGGTCACCATTCCAATTTAAAGCATCCTAGAACATGGTTAACATTGAAGTTGTACAGTTGATATGTATCTGAGTATCAAATACTGGTACTGTTATCCCTTCATTCCAAAATCCACTGTAGTAGCATTTTACTGCTGTGAAGGAAATGGATTTTTTGAGTGCTGGCCAGAAAATATATGATCATTAACAGCATGTTTTATAAATGAGATTTCAATGAGAAACTGTCTGTAAATCGATAAAATTGGGAACTCCTTAATTTTAGCTTCTGTGGTTATTGATTACAAGAATCGTTGAAAAGTAAGGCTGAATAAATCTGGGTGATGCTGACTGATATTTTTGCTTAATTTGTTTAAGTCTCTTTTCCAATAGTATTGTCTAGTGAATTGTAATGTATAATGAGAAACAAAACAATTTAAAGTAAAAGTGTATAAATTTCTATACATTTACTTTTTGACAGAGCTTCATAGTTTCAATTATTTCCTGTACTTCCACATTTAAATGGTTCTCAAATGTTTTGATATCCATATGAAAAAAGAGTATAAGTTGTAGCTAATATAATATACTTCCTCCGTTCCCTAATATTGCAACAAGAGGGGAAGAAATGGAATTTTAAATGAGGAGAGAGATAGAGAGAAATAAATATAGGGACCCATGTAATGAGGAGAGAAAGCGTGTGCATATATGGTAATGTTGTAATATTTGTGAAAAATCTTAAAATGGTAATTGTTGCAAATATATCATAAAGAGGAAGTAATATTTTAGCTTGGCTTGGTATGTTTCCAAAAAAAAAAAAAAAAGAAGAAAAGCTTGGTAGAGTATTCTGTTTGTGTAGGGTTTATAAAGAATGGGATCTAAATTATATAGCTAATACTTCCTGGAACAAGTAACTTTGAAACAGATTGTTTAATCTTGTGAAATACATGACCATCTGGAGAAACATACTTTCAGGCTTTCTTTTTGTTATTTTGCGACGTAATTATGAGGACACACAATGTGTATTATGTGCTAGTGTTATGGCTTGTAAGTGTTGTGTTTTTTTATGGTGAGGGAGTGCATTATATTTATACTGGGTTTGCTGTATATCCTTTTTCGTGGTTATCCTGATAATAAGTGGTGAATTTCTCAGTGACGGTTGGGATAGAACAACTCAATTGGTTTCGCTTGCAAGCTTGCTGCTCGATCCTTACTATCGGACAATTAAAGGTTTTCAGGTAATACTGGGAATTTCCAATGTTTATGTTTCTATTTGTTACATTGCAAATCATAAAGTTCTTATTTTGATGTTTAATTTTCTATACTGGAATTGGTGTAGTTTCTTGATAAACATGCAAACAGGAGAACCCAAGATAATTTAAAATAAAATCATGAGATGTAGGAACACTGTGAACTAATTATTACAGGGAAGAAGATGAAATAAGGGCATAAACTATTTTATGCTTAGCCAAGTCTTGAGATCAATATATTGTTGAAGCAGTTTTTATTTTTATTTTTTTTATTTTTTATTATTTATTTATTTACATATTTATTATTTTTTCCATATAAACTTAAGTATTTGATGCTTTTACCTCATTCTGATTGGTAAATATGGCGATCCTTAAGTCAACTTGTGTATGTTTAGGAATGAAGAACATCTTCAATAGTGGACTTGTGGTGACCTTTTTACTATTCTTATCCAACTTTTATTTGTAACATGGAAAAATTGTGGCATACATTACATATTGTGGTAACAATAGTTGACGGATTTGCTAAGTAAAATGTTTTCTACAATCAGTTATCGACACTTGCTGGAGCTATAAATTTGCAGTATTTGTTATTACAGATCATCCTTGCCTAATATTTAGGCTTCTAGAAACTACTGAAACCTCTCATTTTTGTAACTAAAAAATATATATGTAATAACTGGCAATAAAACCTTTAACTAGCAATAAAAACAAGATCTGCAATCATAATCAAGAGCTTGAAGTAAGCTGGACCAATATATGAATGGAAAGTCATGTTCTCTTCACCTGATATAAGCTCTGCACTTTTCAGTCATCTACTTGTTATAGAACATTCTACATTACCACCCGTATTCAGTTTTCACAATAAGAATATTATGGCTTGTTTTATAACTACTTCTAGCTGACAAGCTTTAGATACTGCTATGTTTCCACTGTAGATAACATAGAATAAAGAGTTCTATAAAAAATAGTCTGCACATGTCCACTCTGTCAGGCTAATCAAGACCCACAGAGTTACTACTTCTATGATTTACAAATGAAAATCAATCATCTAAAAACAAAATTTTCAGAAAATCAAATGGCTGTAAGCCCCAGCTAACCCAAATGAATTTAGAAGTTATTAGACTCCTTTCCCCAAATAAAGACTTATCTTATCATTTGTCATATGCTTGTGTGTGTAATACTCTTTCTGCTAGCTAAAAATCTAGCCGTGGTGTTCTTTGTGTTACCTTTTTTTTATTTATTTTTTATTTTATTTTTTTATTTACCATTGGATTGTCTATGTTCAAATGTTGAAACGTTAGGGGTCTTTGCCAGCTGTGTTTAACACCATAATTGCTTTAGAGTTTGAAGCATAAGAGTTTATATGTTTCAAAAAGTCAATACAAACATGGCCTGACATGTGGATTTTATTTTTTGGTCCTCTATCAGGCACTTGTTGAGAAGGATTGGCTTGGTTTTGGTCATCCATTTTCTGATCGTATTGGTCTCCCAAGTTTATCTGGGAGTGGTACTATGCCTTTAGAACTTTCTTCCAGTGGTAGTTTCCATTCATCTCCTATACGCCAGCAGTCTGGATCAACACAACCTTCTGGCTCTTCACACACACACAGTTCACACAGTTATTCGCCTATCCTTTTACAGGTTATTTTTTTACCCATTTCTCCCAATAACAGTTGGTGTTAGTATCTGGAATTTATCTTTTCCGTACTTGCATGTGGATTTTGTATAATTTCCTGTATATTGCTCCTTTTTGAAAGTTTGTTATGATGTTACAGAAGTTGTTTCTGTATTGATTATTGGCTTATCTTATGTGGCCTTTTTTCATATATATTATTTTTTATTCATTACAATCTTAGATTAAAGAAAGATGAGTCATATTTCATTTGTATGATGTCTGTGTACAGTCAACCAAAAGTCCAAAACACATTCAACTGTTTGGTGCTTCTTGGTACTTGGTTGATAAAACTTCAGCTGGACAATTTGTATTAATATTATATGCATGGAAATCCATTTCCTTATTGAGTTCTGTTCATCAAATGTTAGGAGTATGTCTATTTGCATGTTGAACAATTTTGGGTCAAATGAGTATATCAAGGCTGTCGTAAAATTTTCTATTGGTTGGTTTACTTGTGGTGCTTGTTTGAGAATGGGAGATAAAATCAACCACATTTTTCAGTGCCCTGTAGTGTGATTGCAAAATAACTCCAACTACGATTCCTCCACCTTTACGTCACTCTAGATATCTTTTCTTCTGTGCTTTACCTCCTTTCATTTCTGTTGCTTTATTGCAAGTGTTATCCAGCTTATCCTGTTGTAACGGATACCAATTGTTATTTTTGGTTTAATAGTCATCAGCTAAGTAACTCTTGATTTTCTTTGCTGCAGTGGGTTGATTGTGTTTCACAGTTATTGCGAATGTATCCTTTCGCTTTTGAATTTTCCTCGGTAGGTTTCCTCTTGCTGTAATTCACACTAAAAGAACTATAGTTTAAATACTTAAGAAATTTATAGTCTATTGCTGAAGAGCTGATTTATTAGTTTTTTTCCTTGTCAACTGTAGGCCTTTCTGGTTGATTTCTTAGATTCTGTGCTCTCTTGTCGCTTTGGAAACTTCCTATGTAATAGGTATTCTTCTATCTTTTGTATTTTCTATGAGGCAATGACTGATTTTCAATTTGAGATGGTTTGTTTGGGATATTTCTTTGTTTTTAGAAAGTCCCTTGTTTTTGAAATCCCCTTTTGATGAACAGCTGATTATCTATTTTTTTGTGCAGTGTCCAATACTTGCCACCCCATTAGATACAATTTATTCAAAAAAAAAAAACTTAATTCACTTTAAATTTTGTTTTGTTTTGTGCTTTGTCTTATTGACTATTTTCTGCGCATTCAGATATTCTACTCCTTTCAAAATATAACAAGCTATACTTTTCTATTAATCCTCCAAAATAAGACCAGTCATTATTATTCTGTTTTTTTTGGAATTTTCTGTCAGCATGACCTCTCCATTACTTGAATATTTCCATTTAATTTCTGGTGATTTGATTTGCTAAAGTGATGGATTTGTTGAAGCATGAAATTATTAAGGGATTGGTGTCCAATTATACCCGAAAATTTCAGCAATAGAAATATAAAAATTTGCTTACAAAGCGTGGCAGAATATGAATCATGAATACTAAATGTTTACGCTGCTCAATTCTAAACACATCTGTTATTGAAACTTTCCAAGCCCTTAAACTGAATGAAATTAGCAAGTTTAAACATGAAACATTTCAAATGTTACCTGATATTTAAAGCTACAAATGTTACCTGATATTAAAGAACACCTAGCTAAAGCCCTTAAACTGGATGATTGCTCTCTTGCATCTTTGTTCAATTCTAAATTTGTGTTCTAGGTTATAAACCTTATGGTTTGTAAACTAAAATATTAATTGAAGGAATATTGGAAAAAAGCACAAACTTTGTGTTTGGGAACTCTACATGGGGTGCTTGTTTAGGAGGATTGGCTTTATGGGGATCGAAGGCTAGGTTAAGGATGGTGAATTGGTGGGTAGGATTTCATTAATATTGTCCCCATCTCTTGTTTGGCTTTATGTGGTATAATTATTAGTTGTAGATTTCCACCCACTTGTCCCCTCCTAATTATGATTTTAGTGGGACTAAAGGGGATTTAATCTCCATCCCAATACCCACAACTACACAATTCCTCCTTAAACAAACAAAGGAAATTCCTTTTTTTTTTTTATTTAATTTCTTTTTATTTGGGAATTGGCAATCCTATCCCCACCCGTTATACCTTTGTATACGGAGTAAACGGCAAGGAAGTGGGTAATATGGAACAGTTAAACTATGGGAATGAGTAGAAAAGAAAAGCTATTGAAATTTCTACTTCTATCTTGTTTGATT
The DNA here is from genome assembly GCF_948465745.1 of Chenopodium album. Taxonomy (NCBI): domain Eukaryota; kingdom Viridiplantae; phylum Streptophyta; class Magnoliopsida; order Caryophyllales; family Amaranthaceae; genus Chenopodium; species Chenopodium album. The sequence goes on along the minus strand of NC_137846.1, from coordinate 21,371,040 downwards.
GTTTAATAAGATGAAATAAGAAATTTACCTAGTTTTCCATTGTTTGATTTGTTTAATAGGGAGACTATTGAACTGCAAGTAAGTTCGCAACAGTTTATTAGATTTCCACAATTTACCCCAGTATTTCCATTGATTTTGAAAAGAAAACTATGAAAAACAAAATTACCCAAAGGTTTTAAGATTTTCATGGATTTCTATAGTTTCACTTCCCCATTGTTTTCTCTCCAAATAAATAAATATGGTAGACCTGAGAAATCTATGCATATCTATACTTTTCCTTATATTTTTTCATCAATGTCAAGTTTCCTAACACACTAAAAAGGTTAGGGACGTTGATTGATTTGGAGAGAGTACTTCCATGTATATGTTCTAATAGTGGTTGAGCAAGGCTGCGAGGGGTGGCAATTGTAGAAATTAGAAAATTCAGAGAAAATATTAACTCCAATTGACAATAAAGGGGTGGGGTTTGTTAGAGTAATTAGGATTTACTACCAATCTAAGCTCTTGCCTAATATATCTCTTTGTTATTAGTATTTGGTGAAACACTTTTTAAAAAATGATGATTTCTAAAATTGATTTTGTAAACATCTTTAGCCTTCTAGAAGTTGGCAGTTATGACCTGTAGACATCTATTTCCAGCTTGTAAATTTTTTTCCTAATAATTGGTAATAAACTACTAGCCCATCACAAAATTTTCTCACACTTTCTATTATGGGGTGTTATAAAGTCTTCCATACATTTCATATTACACTTTTTTCATTTGACTCCTCTTCATTAATCTTTTTCGCTCCTTTCTCCCATTTTCTCTTACTTTTTCTTCTCTCATAAAGCGGGGTGGAGAGGTTTTCAGAAGTATGCAACATTATCTGTAAAATTATAAAAAGAGGATCTTTTAGCTTTTCCAAAAGGTGTTAAACAAGAAATTTTGTTGAGTCAATTAACTTGCAAAGTTCCATCAGTTATGGTTTATAGAAATTATTTGAGATTATTCATGTCATATTATGTGGCATGCCTGTGATCTTCACATGTATTTCACTGGTATTTTATGTGATTTGCAATACTTCTGCCTTAATTTTAGTTGATTTTCAGCTTTCAAGTCAATAGATAGTCTCTGTCAATCAGTGAAAAGGATGGAGTTTGATAGAATTAATTAGTTCCAGCCACAAAAATCTGAACAGCAATTAAATATTTATTTATTTATTTATTTTTTAATTATTTGCTTTTTTATGTGCATTTAGCGAAAGGGAAAGACAACAATGTAGAGTTTCTGAGGCTTGTGGATGCTTGTGGAGCTACTTGGATGATATGCTATCTTGTGGTGGTCAATCACATGCTCACTACAATCTCTTTTATGACCCAATGAAACATGATGGTCCACTATTGCCTCCGGCTGCTGCTCTTGCTCCTACCCTGTGGCCACAGTTCCATCTTCGTTGGGCTTGTCCGAAAGAAGTTGAGGCTGGGGACCTTGATGCTAAGTGTCGAAGCATGGCTAACAAATTCTCTGAACTGCAGAAGGTAACTGTCTTCTTGTTCTTTATATAAACATCATTACTTTACTGGTTAATACCTCAACCTAATCAATAGAGCAAAGAGGAAGTATGAGAGGAGGTAAGGAATAAGTGGTTAGGGAATTTTTTTTAATTTTTTGTTTTTTTTTTGAGAATTTAAAGTATGCAGTGGTTTGGGCAGTTGGGCTGCGTTTGTTGAAAAATTCCATGTGCTGCTGCAACGGAAATGAGAGGATAGATAACGAGATAATTGTACATCATATATAAACTTGCTTTTACTGGAGGTGACGATTTGTCAGCCACCTATTGCTCCATAAGTAGTGTTGAGTTTTCATAAAAATTCTAACATGCTGGAGTCCATCAGTAAGATTGGTAATGCCTTATATATGTCTCATGTTTTGGAGGGGTAAGGTTTGATAAGTGGGGCAAACATTTCAGGTGTGTGGCCTAAGAAAAAAAACCCAATTCTCCCTCTCCTAGCTGTTAATTTCATTGGCACTCCTAGGATTCTAATGGCAGACAATTTCATTGGTATCCCTAGGATTCTAATGGTGGGACCCTTTCTCTCTCCCTAGCCTGCTTCCGTAGAAAAAATATCATAGTTTTTTGTTTTGATTGAGAATATAGAACAGTACAGATAAATGAGTACCAGTGACTAGCATGATTACCTTATTCTGCAGTATGTTCAAACCGCATACTATAAAATGCATACATCATGGTGAATCAGGTTCTTTTCTTAGTTCCCTTTATCCCTATCTAGTTTACACATACATCCGACACTAGGTTTTAGGCAAATCTAATTGACTTCTCAATTATTGTGATAGTTGGTATGGGACATTTTTATCTTTTATTTCCAACTATTATTGAAGGTGTGTAGTGGGGTTTTTTATTTTATTTTATTTTATAAATGCTGGTTCGCTTTTATTAATTCCAACTAACCATTGTTTTTAATAACCCGAAAATTTGGATGATTTCGCTTCTTTTGTTCCCTGTTGACCAGTGTAGGGTTTTTTTTTTTTATTTTTATTTTTTTATTTTTTTAATTTTTTTATTGTCAACACCAACCTTTGACCGTTACAACTGGTTAGCTGGGTGGTGGTGGGGAGGTGAAGGTGGTGTGTAGGGGTAGAAAAGGAATTAGGTATTTTTTTTTTAAAAAATATTATTTTTCACCAATTGGGTGTTGACACGTGACAAGAAACCTGGATATAACTAGGTGATTATCTTTTGGAACCAAAAAAAGCAAATCCCCCCAAAGTTCGGATTATAAGTAAATAACTAATATGTGGCTCGGGCGTTGCACCGGGTTACCACTTTGATTAAATTGTTTATTTATGAAATATATTATCATTGATTATGTATGTTATGCATAAATGTTAAATATAATGTTACTAATTAACAAAGAGTATAGAAAGACAATTTTTAACACTAGAAATGTTGATTTTATTCCTCTTATTTTTTTTATTTATTATTTATTTTTTTTAACTCTGCTTATTTCGTTTTTCCTTTTTAATTGGTGCGTGTCTTTTATAGTTATATTTATTTGCATAGATGACATGAATCATCATTGACTAAGATGGTAAGGAGTTAGATCTTATTTCCTCAAGGTCTAGTGTTCAAAAATCAAAACCCATCAAATGCTTTTTAATAGTAATATCTATAATAGTTAGAATATTTTGTTAATTGGTAATGACGTGTCATTAAGTGATGATGTGGCACAATGGTAGTAGAGTGATAGATGACATGACACAATGCTATAAGATGGGAATGACCTGGCACATAAACGATTTTAGAAACGCGTTTTAATATATAATATAGATTGATAGTTGAGAATAAAAGCGAATCTGCCAAAGCTAGTATTAATAAAACCAATATTTACTTATTTATATTATTTTATTTTATAGTTAGTAGGTGGCGTCTATAGTATATGTTATAGCTAGTGGACCAAAGTAAGTTTAGAATAATAATAAAAAAATTGCTGGGTCCATATCATTTGTATAATGTAAGAGAAGTTTGTCTGTTAAGTAGGGATGACTTTTTAAGGAAAATGCATTAGATGGATCCATATGAATGCAATCTTTTATGGGAAATGTACTTGAGGAAAATGTTTGGAGAGATAGAATACTATCACACAGGTATAGAAGATAAAACACCATTTTTTTTTCTCTTAAACCATAGGTATTGCTTTTAAATCGATTAGTTGAATAATTTAATATTTTATATTCAGCTGTAAAGCAGTGGTTCTATTAGGATACTGTGAAAATGGTACTGTAATTCAATTTCTGCTGTAGATTAGCTTGAGGAAAAAGGTCAGAGTGTTGAGCCCTTTGAGGATAGAGAGGGAATGGAGATCCAAAATTCAATAAATAGAGCAGAGTAGGGAAAAGAAATTGAGAAAAATATGTGAACTGCTAAATGTCGCCCGTATTTTTATCTTTAATGCCGGACTATTTCCCCCCTCTCCTTCATTGAAGCACGTACTACAAATTCTCTATTGAAGTGGCTTATGAGCTTTCTCTTTTATTGAAGCATTCTCCATTAAAGCGGCTCATGAGCTTTTTTCTTCTCCATTGAAGCGGCATTTTAAGCTTTATCCTCCATTGAAGCACCACCATTTCCCCACTAACCTCCTGCCACCACTAACCCCCCCCCCCCCCCCCCCCATCACCTCCAGCCACCACCATCATCTTTGACATGCTCTCCCCATCATCCATGCCTGGAGATCATGTTTCCGGTAGGTGGCAACGCCGGAATTTGTCGTTGCCACCAGCCGGAAACGAGAATTTCAGGCGTTTCCTTTAGAACAGAAACACTTAGTTTCTCGTTACTGGTCGGTGGCAACAACTAAATCCAGCGATGACACCTACCAGAAATGAGATTATAAGGTCTTTCCTTAATTCTTCATAAAAAAAATTCACCTTCTTTGGGGACGACGAAAGTGGAGTTTTTGGTTGGTGGGAAGATGGTGGTGCGTGGGTGGGGATATGGTGTTGTTTCAATGGAGAAGGTTAGTTGTTAGTGTGGAGATGGTGGTGCTTCAATGGAGTTAGAGGTGTCCGGTAAGTGTTTGATGGGTTAGTGTGGAAGAGAGTATGTATATGGGCAATTTTGTCCTTTCAAGCTAAAATGCGGGCGTTATTGACGAATTTTTGGGTGACGTTTAGTAATCCCCTATTGAGGGTTTGTTCCTCATTTTATTTTTTTTTTGGTAATTTGGAACTCAAATGCTTCAAAATCAGAATCTGTCTTTGATCCAAATCAGCTTCTTCTCCTGCCTTCATTGTCTTCCTGTTCCTAGTATCCACACAACCTGAATTATGTCTTATAAAATTGAGAGCATACCAGTAGACTCTTTTTGTATCTTGTAGGTAGGATTGGAAAGGACCTACACTATCATGTCCTTAATTATTGGGTTTATCAGCATTAGTAGCAGCTCTTTTGTTTTCTGTTAATTTTTATTGTTGATCTAGTTGGTTAAAGGTCATTCGTTTGAAAGAGAAATTAAAATAAGATATCCAAATGTGTTGATTTCATATTAAGGGATAAGTGGAGAAGTTTGAAGATTATAAAAGCTGCAGAGGCACAGGGCCTTTATACTTGAAATAGGCAAATTTCCTACATATTTGAAAAAGTAAACATGCCAGTTACATTGTTTTATATTTATTTCAATAACTATTGGTTAGCTTCTGATTTCATATTTTCTTAATTCTTACAGGCTAAGGATACAGCAGAAAGGAAGGCTAGGGAAATTACAGCTGCCATGGAATCTCTGACCGCAGAGTTGAGAAATGAGAAGCAATTGAGCAGCACTGCTGTGCACTTGGCTAAAAAGGCAAGCAAGGAAAATGCTGCTATCAAGCGTGCAATCCAGTCATTGGGTTGCAAGATTCACTTCTCAAGCAGTGGGGATACTACTGTTGATGTTGAACACTACAAGACTGAATCTCCTCAAAAGTCAATTTACTCTCCTCCTGAACGAGATTCAGATAGAATGCTGCAGCGTGATGAAAAGTCAGATCTTTCTGTGTCCATAGCACTCATGCCTGATGATGTTCCAACTGATTCTTTTAGTCGAATATGTGAATCCCTTTGCCCATTACGCTCTCCTGATGGCCAGTGTAGGTGGCCTGAAGCGGGTTGTGCTCAGATTGGAAGCCAATTTGTTGGTCTGAAGGCAAACTTTGATGCTTTTGATCGTTTGTCTATAGATGATGGTTACTTCTGATACATTCTCGTTCCAAATTTTGAGCTAATCTTTGGTTTTAGGCAATATTTACCAGTTCATTGTATTGTCAGAGAGAAGGTAGGTGCTGTTGGTGCAAAGTTACAGCTGAAGAAAATCTATTTTTTCAGCAATTTTTGCAATATTTGCAGCAAAGTAGATGACTTATGATCCACCTTATGATTCGGGCCTTGGGTTTGTATAGTCTAAACAGCGTATAGAGTTGGAAGCCTCGATTTACTAATGCTGATTGTAAGAAGAAAGGTTAAACTGATTTTTCAGAGCCGAACATTGGTGATATGCTGCTTTTTATTTGCCGATTAACCCCCAAGATAGATGGCCACCTCCAGTCTTTTCTAAAATAAAGGTGATGGAATTGTACAGCATTCACATACTTGCTGCTATCCTGTATATGATATATTCTTGCCTAAAATCCATCTTGTAATATTTAATTTTTTTGGATTGTAAATAAAGATTGTAGTAATGTTCTTAGGAGAATTCTGCCATGTTTGATAAATGTTAGGTTGTAATTTTCAAATAGGCTTGATTTATAATTATAATAATCTATATAAAGGATTATACTGGATTTGTTATTTTTATTTTTTTGAGGGGCTGGATTCGTTATGTAAGGATAAGAATGTGGAACTAAAGAAAATGGATCTTTTGGACAAACAATATTTCTTTTTCATTTTTTTTTTTTCACATTGAAAACATAAAATGGAATACGGAGTATGATTTACGGTTACCCATTTGAATGTGGCAGACTGCAGCAAAGATTGCAGGTTGATTAAAAAAAGGATTTGGGCTTAAAACAAATTAGTGGGCTTAATTAAAATAAAATGGCTACTGGATTTTAAAATAATAAGCTACAGGATTACTTCAGTCCAATTTGCAACACTGTCCAATGTGTAGTTTAATTTTTGGATTTTGTTTAAGGAGGCACATTTAAGTGTCTACCGTACTAAATTCATATGTATAATATAGGCCTGTGGGAAAAAGAGTTGAAGACTTGGATTATTATTAGTAATCTAAACCTTATCATTTCTTAGATTAGTCCTTGTTTAGGACAAATCTTAGAGGGGTAGTTCTAGGAATTTGTTTAAGGGTTTAAGGGGTATTATAATCAATCCTGCAAAAGACAATCAAAACAACAAAGAACAATAATACGAAATATAAAATAAAACTTAAGGAAAGGCTTAAGAAAGTAGACATCAATACTAAGTAAGGACAAGAGCAATGATCAGAATGGATGAGCTTCGTATTAAGTTTACTAGAGAAATATTCAATTGTATGCGTGTGAGAATGATGTTTAAATGGTTTCTTTGGTTAATTATACAAAGAAATTTCTAGGTTTTCATACATATACTCAATAATTGAGTATGGAGAGAATAATCGTAATTGATTCTTTTGACCGATTTGATCTTTGAATTTTTGGCATGATTTCCTTGTTGACAATTTGCTTGATCTTTTCGCTATATTTGCATAAATCAGGTTGTTATCTTGCGCCCTGCCTTATTCAGTTTGCCTTTAGGTCTTAGAGTACTTAGCAGCTACGACCCTTGAGCTTTTGGAGGAATACGAGCCCAACAGTCCTACCATTTAAATCTCAAAGTAAACCATTATTAAGGTACATATATGACAATCAGATTCTCACATTATCCAACTCATTCAAGACTTTAGTTCGTTAGCATACTCGGGAGTCCGTAATATACGTAACAAGTGTCGCACTAATAATTAAGATATTTTTTACCACACATTAAACCATCAAGTTTGTCAAATAAAAAAAAATTTATTATCAAGTTAATACAAAATTTGGTGTAAAACAAGGCTTAGTAAACACTAAATAAATGTCCCGTCAAAAAAAAAAAAAAAAAAAAAAAAAAAAAAAAAAAAACACATTAAATAAATGTGTTCATTTGTTAGAAATAATACTCTATAAATTTTTGTTTGCTCCATATTCCTCTTTCTGTGTCTCTTTGAGATTGATCCATCACCAATTCACCATATACCACCAAAGTCAACATTGCTAGCCAAAAAAAAAAAAGGACAAAAGAGGTAATAAATATATTGTATTGTATCTTTTTGGTAACTAGGTTAGATCTCGTGTCATGTACGGTAATTTCACTACATTAAAATAAAAAAAAAAAAGTAATTTGACTACATTAAATTTTTTAAAAAGGAAAAATTATATTTCTTTAATGAAAAATAACATGGATAAAATATAGCCATAACATAATTCACATTTCATATATATAGTGAAATTTAATATGGAATATTACGAAAAAGTCAATTAGAACCATGAATATATTATAACTACATTAGTTTCATTTTTATTAACTAGATAGGTATTTTAAAATATACTACCTCTATTACATATTATGTGAAACTTTTGGATACTATTTGTGAGATATAAAAAACTAAAAAATTGTACATAATATATATTAATCTAAGAGCAACTTTAAAAGTAGGAACTTTTAATCCTATCCTTTAGATTAGAACGAATGACCTAGATTTAAGGGTTTTATTTAATGACTTAAAATGACCGCATATAAAAGCAAATTAAATCAGCTTCTTCCATCTTTTGCTTTCTCTTTCCTCTTGAATTCTTCTTAGGTTCTATTTTGCATGATGAATACTCTGTTAGTGGTTAAAGTTTTCGTTAATTTATATGGTTGTAGATAATCTACACTATTTTAATTCTCACAATATCTATCTTACCGAGGTTTCGTGGGTCAACCATGTAACACTAGTAGAAAAAAGCAATTGGGCTGCCCCAAATGAGAAGCGGTTATTGAACTCCGCTTTCAAATACCTACAAATACCTTTAAAAAAACAACCAAAACATACAAATGGGGAGCGGTTATGGGTGAACCGTTTCCAAATATTGTACTCCCTCTGTCCCTAATTGTTTGCTCCACTTTCCTTTTTAAAATGTTCCTAAAAGATTGCCTCATATTACTTTTGGCATGTTTTCCCACTTGCACTCTCTCTATCTCTCTCCTCATTGATATTTGTGTCAACCCATGTGCACCATTTTTTGCCCAAAGCCTTAATAAAGTGGATATGGTTTGGGGAAAACAATTGGGGATAGAGGGAGTAATTGAAAGCGGTTTGATCATTGAACTGCTCCCCATTCTTATAAAAACCCTAACATCTATATCTATACTTTAGTATTTAAAAACTATAACCAATAAACTAAGAAAGACACATGCCCCCATCTATTCTATTACACTTCTCTAACCATAGTGCCACATGTCATCTTACACTATTAATTTTTTATTACACCATTTTTTTTAAATTCTTTCATTAAACTTATAATTCATCTTTCATACATATTTCATCTCTTAATCTTCATCTCTCCCCTTTAATTCAATCTTTTCCTATTCTCTCTTTAATTTTAGCCCTTCCACCTTCTATTTAAGCCTCTTTTTCTATTAAAGTTCCAAAATTTTAATTTCTTTAATCATGTTTCCGATTACATATTATATCCTATAATGACTTACTGATATTTCCTCACTTATCTCTCAATACAATTTTATATGAATAACTCGTACATTGCACGGGCCAGAATATTTAAATGTATAGCCGCCCCTCCCCCCTAAAAGATTATTTCTCTCTCCTTCCACTTCACACATCTCTCCTCTCTCCTTTCCCTTTTTCCTCTCCCACGCATCTCATCTCTCCTCTCTTGCAATTTCTTCTCTCTCCTCTCTCAACAATCATCAACATTTCTTCAATCTAACACTATCAATTACATAAAGTACCACAGTTAACACCAAAACCCTAGGTATCTTCATCATTGTAATCATCAACATTAACAGGGCCTTCAATTTCATTTCTCAAATCGAAATTAGGCGGAAGAACGCACTTCCCCTTAACTGTCCATTAATTGGAGGATCATCCAACGGTTGAGAAGATAACATTAGAAGTGAGTCAAGCGGAAAATCATTGATTTGTTGCGCCGATTTGTCGGTTGCTGAGAAGACGTCTGAGAACTCTATATCGCTTCTTTTCGACGGAGATTTCCGCGAATTCCCCACGAGGAAATCGAGGAATAAATCTGTTGCGCTGGAGACGAGCAACACTCAGATACCACCAATCAACCCCCAGCAACCCAGCACCGAGCAACCCACAACAACCACGTCCACCTAGCACCAAAGTTTTCCAAATCAAGTTTAATTTTAAATTATATTAAGTGTATAATTTTTGTTGTTAGGATTTGTATATATATATATTTTTTTTAATGTAGTTATTGATTTTTTTAGGAAAATTTGATTATAATAAATCAACCTTTGCGTAGTCTTATTATATTAATCCGACCTTTCGATTATTTCACAATAATCCAAGCTGGGGGTGTTTAATTTTATTAGGATAAGCAGGTCACTAAACCCAAAACAATAGGTCACCTGCCACGTGTTGCATTTTCATTCGTCTATATAATGTTTTTGATTTTTTTTTTTAAAAAAACCTTTAAAATAAAGAAAAAAACTGAAACCCCCCACCCACAATCACGTGAAACCAGTAAAACGCATCCTCCCTCAAAACCTTGCTCGAAACCATCGAAAACCCACCATTAACAAATTATTGAACGCCGAGGCCAATGGTGAGGGAGGAAATGTAGAGTTTTGGGCCTATTCACAAATTGTTTTGCCCTATTCAACATATCCATTAGGGCTTACCTGCTTATATGAATTTATCCGCTCACCATATCATATCCATCAAGTTTATATAGAGAAACACTTTATTACTATCTTATGAATTATCAGTAGACTTCATTCTACTTTCAAGCTATCAACGGCGTTGAGTGGCCAAGAAATGACTGCTCTTAAACTTGCTAAAACCACTAAGCTAGGCTATCTTAAAAGGAGATTATCGGCGTTAATTACATACTTGTTCTTTGAATAACCAATATTCATGTTCACCAACTGTTCGTGTTCGATAAATTGTCTCAATCAGTTTTTAATCAATAACTACTTAAATTATCGTAATTTTTAGGTACACGTCGATGGTCGTACCGGAGGGTGTAAACCCACTACCGTGTGATGGCAGGGGTGGAGGTGTCGACGGTGTCAATTCTTTCGAAAAAGAAGTTGATGGTGTAAGTTTTGCGGCGGTTTGGGTTGGGGTTTGAATTTGGAATTACGGTTATGGAATATGGGTTCATTCTTGTTGAGTTGTGGGTAGGGTGGCTGTGGATGGGGGACGGGCAGCAAGGAGGTGGCAAAGGAGAGGGCTAGCCGGAACGATAGTAAGAGCAGGGAGAGGTTGGCCAAAATCAATAGGGGAAGGGAAGGGCTCATATTCATTTTTTTTAAAGTTTAAAGAATTGAAAATGGAAAAATAAAATTACCTTAAAGATCAGGTAGCAAGTCACGTTGGCCTAATAAAATAGAACACCCCCTAAAGTTAGGATTATTGTGGAATAATGGAAAGGTTGGATTAATAAAATAAGACCCGCGCAAAGGTTGGATTATTAGAATCAAATTTACAAAAAACCATGTTTTATCCTTAAATGATTAATTATTAAAATAAGCTAAATTAAAGAATGATTATAACTTCAGCCCTATTTAGAGAAAAATTTTACTACCATTGAAAATTTCCCTAAATTAAATACAAATATTTATGAATTAATGATTTACATAAAACTATTTACGAATTAACAATGTACATTAAATTATTTATGAACAGTAGATGATTATATATAATAATTTTAAATATTATCATTTTGCACTGACCTCTAAAATGTCACGATCATCTTTGATTTTTCCCTCAAGCATTTGAAAAAAAATTGACGTACGTCATGGACCTTCAGAAAGTAGATAGGGCATTTCATAGACCAAAGGGCATTCTTCGATATGCAAATGTCCCATAAGGGTAAGTGAAGGTGGTCTTATCTTAATCGTTAGGATGGATCAGGATTTGGTAGAGTCTCGAGTATCCATCTAAGAGGCAAAAGAAGGCATGATGTGACAATCTTTTCAACATTTGATTGATGAAAAAAAGAGGAAAATGATTCTTTTTTATGCTCTTGTTCAACATTCTATAATCAATGCACATCCTCAACTCGGCCACCGTCCGGGTGGAGATTTCCTCTCCCTTATCATCCTTGACAATGGTGGTTCCACCCTTTTTAGGGACTACGTGGATGGGGCTCACTCATTTGCTATCCGAGATAGCATAGATGATCCCCGCCTCGTGTAATTTTAAGATCTCTTTGTTGACCACCTCTTTAAGGTTGGGATTCAACCTTCTATGAGGCTAAATGGAAGTGACATTATCCTTATAAAGGTGATTCATATGCATACACAAGCTTGGGCTAATACCCTTAATATCATCAATGCTATATCCGATAGCATTGATAAAGGATCTAAACACGTCGTTAAATGCTTAAAACCTTATCAACAAAATTTATAAACACTCGACCAACCTAAACCAAGCATAGGGTAAGTCAAGGGTCGAACCACGAGGAATGGGAGAAAGGCTACTATAGCTTAAAGTCAAGCTATTTTGAAGAATACGAAGGATGTTGATTATGAATAACTATGGTCTCAAACAACTAAACAAAAGAGTTGAATTCAATATCAAAAGTACTAGGGATTAGGATCCACATACAATCAAGATAGGAATGCCAATTGAGGGGAAAATTGATTAACCAAATGTTGCAAGGGAAATAGTAATTGCAATCAAGAGAATTCAAAAGGTTATCTCCTAAAAGTCAAGCTAGGTTTCCTCTATGAATGACTAGCAAGAAGAATCACAAATCAAATTCAATCAATAATTGCAATCCCTAAATCAAAGGTTCATGTCATTAGAGATCACAATGCAATATAGCTTGAAAATTAAGGTTAGCTACCCCTTAACAACTCAACCACATGCACAATTCTATCAACCAATCACATCATTCAATCAATCAAATTCACCAATTAGCAATGATCCATCATTCATGCATGCTTCACCATCACCCTAGTAAGGAGTCTACTCACTAAGCATGTTGAAATTAAACAACAAAACTAAACTAATCATCAAAATCATCACCATCATTGTAAAACAAACTATGAAGAATCAAACCAATCAATAAACTTGAAATTGCAACAATTAATCACAATCAAATGCAAAAGATTGAACTAAGAAGAATAAGAGTCTTACAAACTTTGATCAAATCAAAGGAATTGTGCTTGCATTCAAACTAGATTGAAATCAAATGTAGAAATCATCCAAATTCTCTCAAGTTTCTCTCTCTAAAATCTAAGAACTAGAAACTAACTCCAAAAGCTTCTCCCTCCAAAAATAGAAGGAAAACCTATATATATTATAACTAATTAAGGAGAAATAAGGTGGACGTCCAAAAGAAACCCGTACAGGCACGCCCTCTCATTGTAATGCGCGGCTGCGAAGAACGAGGTACGGAACAGGGAGCTCAAGAGGCGCGCCCACGCGCGGAGTCTGCGCACCTGCGTCACTAGAACAGAGGACTTCCTCTGTGCGATCTTCAATGTAAGTGGTGCGCTCCTCTTGATCGACATTGGGTATGGCAGTCCCAAAATGAGTTGACGATGGGTTCAACACCATATTTTCATGTGAGCGCAACATGAGGGCGCAAGTATCAAGTCTTGGAGTAAGCCATCTCTTGCTTCGTGAGCCATAAGTAAGCTTCCACTTTGCACCTTGAGTATCTACTAACCCGAGGAATCACCATGAAGGGTCTTGGACTTCACCTTACACTTGAAAATAAAGATAGGCAAACAAGTAAAAGGGAAAAGACGATAAAATCCACGAAAATACAAGAAGAAGGTAGAAATAACTAGAATTAGATCAACTAGAGAATAAAAGACTAAAACTAAGGGAAAAGGCATAAAGAAAGCTATAAAAGAAACTAAAATCATCTCAAAATAATGCCATAAATGGCAATCATCAACATCTTTGTATTTTCTTAACAAAACAATCAAAATTTTCAAATCTTGTCCTTGAGTAGTTTAGCATTGACAATAACGGGGTACTCTCCCTCACCACAAAGAAAGACATACTTTAAAGAAGGGGAAAGAGACTTCAACTCTACCTTGGTAGGGGGTTTGAAACTCCCCTCTGGTTTCTTTTCCTCTTCAAGAACTTCATGAGTTGAATTATCTTCTTCATTTGGGATAGAGCTCTCCATGGCCATAATCACTTCCTTTGCCTCTTGAGAGTAGACTCCTGAACGCGAGGAAAATAGGTCGTTGACTAACCTCCTCACGGTCAAATAAAATTTATTATAATCCTAAACTAACCCCTAAACAAGTCTAGTGGTAAGTTCGAAGTCGAACCACAAGGAATGGTAATGCTAGATTCTTCTTGATCAATGCTTAAGCTACGCCGAATTCGGTTTATGGATAGAGGACACTACAACTACACTAAAACACATATAAAGAACAAGATATGATAAAGTCTACTAGGGGAAAAGATCCACTTTGAACAATTAATAAGCAAATGAGAATCCATTTGATAATCAATCATGCAAAGAAAGAATTAAAATGGGAATTAACTACACTCAAAAGCAGTCTCTCAAATTCCTAGCCTAGATCCCTCATTGACTAGGTGCATAGAAGAAATTTACCCAAAATGCAATCAAATATATCAATTCTAATTCACAATCACTTGTCAAACTAGAACCAATATGAAATTAAGTTTGCTATCATGGGAGATCAATCCAATCTAAAACAAACAACATGCCATCATTAATTCAATCAATTTAATCACACAATGATCATCAAATTTATCTTAAATAACTCAATTAATCATTACAAAGCTTTACTCAACACCTAGTAGAACAGAAAGTACTCAAACATGATGAATAAAGCAATTAAATAAAGCATAAAGAGAAGAGAGAGTAAGAATGCTCATTGATATAAGATGGAGATCTTCAAATCATCAAATTCCTCCTTTGATTATCCAAAATCCATGAAAACCATTATGTTTTTCACTTTCTCTCTCCAAAATTTGAGAGTTTCTCTCTCTAAAAACCTAAAACTAACCTAAAAACTACTGAAGAAATGAATTCCCTAATGTAGGGAAAATTTAGGTCGTTATCTAATCTTCTCTAGAGCCTAACAAATTTATAAACACTTAACAAACCTAAATACGAGTATAGAGGCAAGTCAAGGGTCGAACCCAAAGGAATGGTAATGTTCAAGCGCTCTCAATTATGCACCTAAGCTAGGTCGAAGGCAAAGATAAGAGAGAATACTAACAACTAACAAACAAACAACCAAACAAATAAAACAATAGGGAATGGGGATCAACAAGTAATCATGACAATTGTAGCAACTCGGGAACAACATGCAAATCAAAGGTTGCGAAGACTAATGGTAAGAGCAATCAAAAGAGCTCAACAAGCTATCTCCTAGAGGTCTAACTAGCGCCTACTACAAGAGACTCAAACTAGGAACGTCACTAACTGAACTCAAGCGACAATTGTGAGCTACAAATCAATGGTCCGTATCAATGTAGACTCACAATGCATCTAGCATAATTCTCAAGGCCTAATCGAATTACACACATGCACAATTTCCATTAATCACTTTAATCTCAACAATTAATCAACACAATTCCCAAATTAAGCACAATCAATCAATCATACAAGTTTCACCCAATCCCTAGCTAAACAACTACTCTAACATCATCATCTAATCAACTAACAACTAAGGAAATCAAGCATCAACAATATATGAAGAACAACTACACTAATCATGCATCAAACATCAAAATCAATCCAAAAAAACTTGAATATTAAACAAAGCAATAAAATGAGATAGAGTTAGAAATGCTCATTGATAATAGAGAAGATCTTCAACACAATTGTCACCATTGAATCTTCAATCTCTCAATCACCATTGAAATTCCTCACTTTCTCTCTCTAAATCTACTCCTAAACTAACCCTAAAACTAGAGAGAGAAGCTCTCAACTAAGCTAAGAATATGAATTCTAATTCTAATTCTACTTATAAAAATCGGGTTACAATTATATATTTATAGGAGGCGCGAAACAAAACCGAACAAAGAAGGGACGCAGGGAGGCACGCCCGTGCAGCAGGTCTGCGCGCCCGCGTGTCTAGGCAGCGCGCCCGCGCCCGCGCTCCTTTGGGTTTCTTCGGTTCTTCTCGAGACTTCGTGCGTTCGCTAATAGCTTCGAATGAGCGCACCGAATGATGATGATGGACACCAAGGATGGAAGATCCAAAGGAGCTTGACGGTGGGTTCAACACCATTCCTTCATGAGAGCGCGGCTCGAGAGTGCAAGAGCTAGAACTTGGAGAATCCATTTCCTTGCATCTTGAGCTTTCCTATTGCCATGAGCTTACTCCAAAAGCATCTTCCACCTTAGTAATCCATCTATATCAAGACCCAAACCTCGTACAATACCTACAACCACGAAAAGAGAGCAAATAAAGGAGAAAAGACTAGAGAAACTATAAAAATGCACAAAACCATAAAATAAGAGAGAAAAGTTAAAACAAAGAGCAAAAGCATAAAACTAAGCATTTATTAAGAAGGAAATCTGTGAAAATAAGGTGAAAAAACCTAAATACTCATCAAATGGGTGCCATTTATGACACCCATCATTCCCCCCTCTAAAATGAGCAAAAAAAAATCTATTTATACTCATTAAATTACCTAGGAAACTCCGCAAAAAGTTGAGCAACACGTATAGGAGCAGGCGCTCCAAAGGTTGTGCACGGGCGCTCCTAGCTACAGCAAAAAGAGGCAGAATCATTCCAGAAGTTTGGAGCGGCGCTCCTCTTAGACTGTGTGCCCGCTCCTATACGCTAGACAAAACTGCTCAGCTTCAAACGAACATAACTCCCTCGTTTTACATTGGAATTGAGCATATGACCTGTCGTTGGAAAGCTCCCGAGATAAGCTTTCATCTCCAATTAAATCACTCCAAAATATTTTGTAGATCAAAAGATATAGGTGTTTGAAATTCAACCTTTGCAAATCAAGTGTACATTTCTTCATTACTTGTTCTTTTATGTTTTATATTTCTTCAATCTTGAACAATGAACTTATCCAAGTGTTCCTAAACATAAGAACAAATCAATAAAGTTTAATATAATGCAATAAGTAACCAAAATATGCAAGAAAAGCCAAAATTGAGCAATAACGACGTTTCACACGTAAACATAACAAATGTAATAAAACGTTATCAAAACCAAGGAAAAAGATATCAAAACTATGAAAGACTAACTAGAAATGCTAAAAAATAGTGACATAAATAACACTTATCAACTCCTTCTTAGTTGTAAAGGCCTCAACCATTGCATCCTTTGTCATGGTCACAAATGCTCCCAATCGATCCAAGACTTCCCCAATCACATCAACTCTACACACCTTCTCTACCATGGAAATTCAAAAACTTTCTTTTCGTCGGCCACTTCACAAGTGATAGTTTTGTTCTTGCAATTGATAACTGCGCCCAAAGGTTTAAGAGCTTCCCGACCAAGGATAAAAGGAGTATCTACATCCTCAACTTTCTTTCATATAGGCTCCTCCAATATTCAAATTAACACTTAGGTAAATTACCTCCGCGGTCGTTTTGATATATAGCTCACTAGATATTAGAATCTTTCTAATATACTTTCTACCCCAATAAACTTGATTTATTAGACCTACTCACAAACTCAACAAAAACTACGCTTCAGCCGCTCAAACTAGTAATATCGAGTCATTCACTCTAAATCATCAATTAACGCTGCGTCAAGTAAAAATTTAGCATAGTCTAATTACTTCATACTAGTAATCGTGCATTATTACAAGTATAAATAAATTAAACTTTTGTATCAAAACAAAGAACCATGTGAATCGATTAAATATCAAACTTAAATATTGAAATACAATTATACTCAGTGTTTAAACGACAAACATAAATTAGGAAATTGAAGACCAAATTACATACAATTCACCCAATAGAAGCAAAAAAATTAATCACAAAATGAAAGGATTAAGAGTAAATTAAGGCAGGAGAACTTATGAATTGAGCTAAGAATCAAACAACTACTACTCAATTTTGCCCAAGTTCGTCCCTTCACCTTCCAATATTATCCAATCGATAAATCTTAGAACAACTCGTGCTTTATTAAACTTACAAACTCTCCGTATGGATTTGTGGTAAAACATGTGTGTTTTTGGGAGAGATAATTGAGCATTTTTATACCAAAAAAGGAACCTAGATTTTCAGGGTTTGAATGGATAGAACCGTAACATAAGATAGAGATTCATCTTCATCATCTTATTTCTTGATTTTCGGATGAAATTTGTTGAAGATAAACCTAGCAACTTTTGGCTCTTGAGTACTGTTTCAGGGTATTCTGTGTCCCTCGGGAGAGTTCCATCACCAAGACTGGATTTCGATGCCTCTACCTGCAAAACAACGGAGACTCCGGTTGGATTCCGATGCCTCTACCTGCAAAACAACGAAGATTCCGACGATCAAGTTAGAATGCGTACGGAGAAAAGTAAAGTGTGCGGAAAAAGTAAATGAAGATCTTCTCTGATTTCGAGATTAGGTGTTTTCTCTTATGTGATAGAATTAATTGTGTTGTAATAAATGATCGTGCCCCCAAAATGGGGGAAATCTCCCTATTTATAGGGTTATTGGAAAACGTGCCTTTTCTTAGGTCATTCTAACCTAGATTTGATGGGCTGTGCCGTTTTACGACTTTCTTGGGAATTGGGCCCTAAATGTCGTCTTTTTCCGTTGCTGATTGGGAGTGCCACATGTCAACTAGTGAGTGGCCCTTATTGGACCTGTCTTGGGGTGACACGTGTCCCATTTTGATTGGGCCATGTGACCTTGGTATTTTTTACCCAAATCATTTGCCTCTCACAGGGGTGACGTGGTGTGCCACATGGTGCCTGTGACACATGTCACTATGGAATTGGTGAACGGTTTTTAATTGTTCACCCTCTGGTGATATAACAGGGTTGCCCTTATTTTTTACCCCCCTATAAATAACCTTTTACCCCCCCTTTCCTCCCCCATCTTTGACATTTCTAAAAAGTCTAGAAAGAGAAAAAAAGAAAAGTTTTAGAGTTACTATGGGGAACAAAGGACGAAATACAATCGATTTTTCCATTTAAGCGGTTTTTGCTTCTTCTTGTCAAGAGAGACTATGATCATCACGTGCTGATGATTGGCATTTATGCCATGATTTAGTGCTCATTTTACGGGTTTTTCCTCCCACTTGTAGCTTGTTTGCCCCTTTTTTTTTCTCAGCTTTTTGTTCTTCTTTTCTTTGTTTTCGTTTTGTAGGAATCAAGGCATTGGAAGAAGAGCAATTCATTCTCATATCCCCTGTGTGCGGGCGCGCAACATTGTGAGAACCCGCGCAAGATTGCCTCAAGAGCAGAACAGAAACAGAAGGTTTTGTGCGCCTTGTGCGCGACTTATGCGCGGCTTATGCGCGGGCGCGCAACTTTGAACTGTGCGGGCGCGCAGCCTTGTGAGAACCCGCACGAGATAGCAGCAGAAGCAGAGCCAAAACAGAGAGTTGTGCGCGTCACATGTGCAGGCGCGCACTCATCATGTGCGAGCGCGCAGTAGCTGGGAGAAGGCGCGCATCCATGGGTCTAATTCCTCCGTACCCACAGATCTGCGGGCGCACAAGATCGGAGAGGGCGCACGCATGGCAGCTGTGCGGGCGCGCAGTGTATATGCGCGGGCGCGCACCGCTGGGTTTCAGTTTTTTTTTATTTTTTATTTTTTTTTATTTCGAATTCTTGTATCTTTTTAGTGGACCTATATATATAGGCCGTAGGGGGAATTAGTGGATCATCTAGCATTATCTTAGAAAGAATTAAACCCTAATCTTAGAGAGAGAAAGTGTAGTATTACTCAAGTTATTTCCATGTATGCAACTTTGGCTCAAGTTTCATTTCAATCCATCAAGCAACTTTGCAAGTTTTAATCTTTCTATTATTGCCTACTTAGTAATCTCTAATCCTTTCTCTTAGTCTTGTTTATTTGCACTCTAGTTGTTTATTTCTATCTATTTTGTGGATTAATATATTTTGGTATTTTCATTGTTTTTGATCATGTTTGCTTTCATGTTTATTGTGTTTTCATCTAGTTTTGTTATCATGTCTAGTCCCCCTTTTCTAGGATAATCTCTTAGCTAGGGGAAGGAGGTGTAAAATATGTATTGAATGATGGATGAATGATGATAGTGGATTGATTACATGTCTTAAATTGATGAAAGATATGATTTTTATTTGCTTGAGATTATTGTAGTACTTTATTTGATTGCCTTCTAGTTTAAATGCATGAAAATGATTTGAACTAGATTTAGATCACCTCTATTTTAATGATTGCATGAGAATGAGTTGTTAAAATAGAGTTCCATGTATTGTGCCTCTTTATTCTTGGGTTAGCTTATGCCTAATGGGATGCATGAAAATGATCCTAATCAGCTTAGACCACTTTCATTGGTTTGCCTAAACTATTGCATGAAAATGAGTTGTTTAGGTAGAATTTTATATTCTTTGGCATGTTAATCATGATGCTTATCATTGTTTTCCTTCATTCTAATCATGTTTGAAACCCCCTAATCCCTAGCGTTGTTATTCCTTGATTTAATCACCCTTTTACTTGTTTATTTATAGTTCTAGTGTCTACATTCCAAATTCCAACAAAATATACCCCTTTTTTTACTCTTGCATGGTGATTTTGATATTAAATGAGAAAGCTTCCTCAGTGGATCGACCCTTGCTTGCCACTAACTAGTTTAGTGTGAATTCTAGGTTTTATAAATAGTTAATTTGATTAGGGTTAATAGTTTAACGACCTATCCTAGCCCGATCACGTGCATTTGTTTTCACAAAAACTTCCGCCAGCTATTTTCGTTTGATGCAGCCAGTCAGCGCTTGAGACTCCCTTGCTTCAGTAATCTCTATCGAGGTAACTATCTCTCACCTTCTCATCTATTTCAAGATTTTTACCATTTGTGTATAGTGCATTGAGTAAATGGATTCACCAACAACACACACGACACATCCTAGGACACTAGTCAGCCGGTCTCCAAGTACGACTGAGTCTAGGACTAGGGGTGCCGGCTCGGGTGTTTGGTCCACCCCTACTCTTCCCCGAATCCGACCATGTTTATGTCTGTGTAGGACACTATGGCTCAGATGATGTGGAAGACACCCGATCCAGAATATAGGGAAGACGGTGTATCTGACGCACCGGTTGAGGAAGAAGTCTATAAGCACCTAGCACCCCAAGTAATGGAATTTTTGAGGAATCCAATCATGGAGACGGTGAAGAGGCCATCCAAGGATCCGACTTAGAGGAGTTGAGCTAACTACAGGCAAATGCCGATAGTGAAGAGGGTGAGGTGTCCAAGTGGTCTTCTATGAACAACCCGACCGAGGAACATATTGAAGGATTTATGTCTTCATCAAGTGCAATTACTACATATATAAATGGATCAAATTATAGAGATAATTAAGTTTGTTAATTTAGGTCGTCGTTATATAACAGGGGGAAAACTAGGTCGTTGACTAATCCTCCCTAAGCCAAATTAAATTTATACTCACTTAACCAACCTAAATACAAGTATAGAGGTAAGTCAAGGGTCGAATCACTAGGAATGGTTATGTTTAATTAATTCCAATTAACGCCTAAGCTAAGTCGAAGTCAAAGGTGAAGAATATAGTAAGCGAGACTAACCAACTAACAAAACAAAGAACAAAACCAATAAAACACTAGGGAATAGGGATCAAAAAATACTCATGACAATTTGCAACAACTTCGGAAAAACATGCAGATCAATGGTTGTGAAGACTAATGATAAGAGCTATCAATTGGAATCAAAGAGCTATCTCCTAATCGTTTAGCTAGTGGTCTCTACGAATAACAAACTAGGAGAATCACAATCCAAACCAATTTGCAATTCCTAAATCAATGGTCCATATCATTAGAAATCACAATGCAATTTAGCATAATTCTCAAGGCCTAATCAAACTACACACATGCAAACTTACATTAATCACTTTAATCTCAACAATCAATCAACATAATTCCCAAATTAATCACAATCAATCAATCATACAAGTTTCACCCAATCCCTAGCAAGGTGACTAATCAAGAATCATCATCTAATCAACAAGCAACTAATGAAATAAAAAAATCAACAAAATATGAAGAACAATTGCACTAATCAAGAATCAAACATCAAAATCAAATCAAACAAACACGAATCTAAACAAAGCAACAAAATGAGATGGATTTATACATTCTCATTGATAATAGGGAAGATTTTCAATACAATTGTCACCCTTGCATCATCAATCTCTCAAATCACCATTGAAATCTCTCACTTTCTCTCTCTAAATCTACTCCTAAACCAACATAAAACTAGAGAGAGAAACTCTCAATTAAGCTTAAATTATGATAAAAAATAATGTCTAAAATCTTCCAAAAAATTGGTTAAAAAAAGGTATTTATAGGAGGCGGGAATTCGAAGTCAAGAAAATCAGGAAACCAGGGACACGATCCCTGCGCAAGGGTCTTGCGCGCCCGCGCTCCTCCGGGTTCCTTCAAGTCCTCGTAGCTTCATGCGCTCGCTAATGAGTCTTCGTGTGCACTCGAAAGGCCTTCATGATAGTCACTAAGAATGGCAGATTGAAATGGACTTGATGGTGGGTTCAACACTGTGGTTTCATGAGAGCATGGCTTGAGAGCGCAAGAGCTAGAACTTAGAGCATGCCCCTTTCTTACACTTGAGCTTTCCCAATGCTATAAGGTTTCTCCAAAGGCATCTTCCAACTTAGTAAACCACCAATATTAAGACCCGAACCTCGTACAATACCTGCAACCACAAAAAGAGAGAAAATAAAGGCGAAAACACTAAAAAAGCCATAAAATCACAAAATAAGAGAAAAAAGGGAAATTAAAGAGAAAATGCATAAAACTAAGCATTTAGTATTGAAGAAAGCCATGAAAAGAAGGTAAAAACAACCTAAAAACTCATCAAATGAGTGCCATTTATGACACTCATCAAATACCCCCAAACTAGACGAGAAAAACAAAAAGAGAGCAAAGAGAAATGATGAGCTATTCAAATAAACAAAAGAAGAAGAGGGGAGACGAGAATATACACTAATTCACTTTCGTAGGAATCACGGTTGTTTTTTGCTAGAATAAGCCCTTAAAACCCCAAAGTCGCCAATGAGGACGAGTGAGGTCTCGTGAGGGTTTCCCAAGAGGTTAATCTACAACTCTCTCAAACCAAGCAAACAAGGCAAAGCATGAAAAAGAAACCAAAAGAAATGAAATGAAAACATATGTTCATGAATGGACTTTTACAAATGAACAAGCATAAATGAATGCAATTCTTTCTAAGCAAATAAGGGAGTGCACGTTTCAAGATATCCAAGGTTGATTGAAACATAAAATATGCTAATAAGCATAGAGAACTAATAGGACACAATTCACCTTCATCCCAAACAAACTTACCACATTCTCCCTACTAGTTTCAAATCCACCTCTAGTGAGCATCTCAATGATTCTTCGAAGGAACCGGAAAAAAAGAGATTTTAAGGCTACTCGGCATCTTGACTATGCAAACCGCTTCATAGGCTTGACTCATATCTCCCTCCACCGACTTGTGACTCAACCACAAAGGTCAAAAGGTCTTGGAAAGGGTTGTAACGTATGGTTAAAGAGGGTAAAGGTAGGCAAAAATTTTAAGGTATGCCTAATTTGCGAAGCAAAGGGTGATCAATCCTCAACACCATAATCAAGTTATAATGAAATAAAAACACCAACACCCCCAAGCTTATTCAAAGCCAAAATAAAAAACATATATACAAAAAGCGTAGAGCGCTTTCCCCCAAGATTAAATGGAGCATTGTCCCCAATGCTCTAAATAGGGAGAATGCACTTATATCAAAATATTTTTGGTCTTTTCACTTTTCCCATTTTTATCACTTTTGCCAAAGCATTTACTTTTTCTTTCCTCTTTCTTTCTTTCTTTTGCCTCCTTTTTTTTCACTTTATTTCTTTGTCCTCGCCTCTTTTGACTATGGACGACTTTTTCAACTTTGCATTTGCCTTTATTCACACAAAATTCACAACACAAACTTGCTTTCATCATAAGAACCGAATATCCAAACTTATACACCATTATCTCCAACAATATAAGGACCAATTGCTTCACAAAAACCAAGAATGGAAACAAAAATGAAACAAATGGCTAGAGAGCTAGAGATGTGGCTAGAAAAGAAGGTATAAGGCTCAAATGGTTAGCAAGGAGGCAAACATAAACCCAAAATCAAAGAGATAAAATCTACCCTAGAAAAATAAAAAAATACCACCCCAAAAAATGCCTTTGTCCTTCCTAATTGGTTCGATCGTGATCTCGAGAGATAAAAGTCAAGTTCTAGATAAAATAAGCGATAGTCAAGGATCCATGTGCCGCTCATGCAAAAAAATAGGTAGAAGGCTAGAAAAATTAAACCTCACATGGTTGTAGCAAAAACTCACTATTGGTTTCAAATTTACTATAGGAAGCAACACCTTCTTACCACAAACAAGTAGGCTCGGGCTTCAAGGTCCCACAAGTTCTAAACACACTAATTTAGCATACTCTATACTAGAATCAACCAAGCATATTCTCAAACCGTGCACACCGTTAACATTTAAGAATAAAAGCATTCAACTGTACAAGTTCAAAAGTATTATGTCCAAAGCAAGAACAAAACAAAACACATTGCAAATTTGCCATGATAGAAAAAAAGATCTTTTTGGAGTTTTTCAAAATAAAGAACATGAAAATGCATATTCAATCGTGCATGGCATATATGAATCTACATCCCACCAAACATGATAGAACACCTTCCCCCAAGCTTCAATAAGACAATACACTCAAATCATGAATCATATAATCCATGGGAGGGGAAAACAAAGAGATTAATCCAACTAACTAACACAACTCCAACAAGTTTCCAACCATAAGAGGAAGAACGAGGAAAGATATTACCGGATTAAGGTGGGTGTAACTACCCACAAATGACCCAACTAAATCTTTCAAAGTCAATTTCCTCTATAATTGAATCTCGCCTTCCATATGCTAGCTAGCAATTGTGGTGCCAAACTTCCTTGATTCTTGATCCAAACCAATGCACCAAAGCATATCAAGTTATGTACCTAGAAAAAGGCACATAAACATTTCCATGAGAGAAAATCTATTCTAAAAAGAAAAAAAAATGAAAGTAATAAAACACGGGTTACTTCCCGAGAAAGACTGGCTTAAGGTCCAAGCTTGACCGCTCTAGTAAAATAATACTGCAACGAACGCAAGAGCTTGTCAAATGCACTACTACACATCTCATAAGATAACAAGTAGGCAAATGAGGATAATACATGCAAATAAGGAGTGAAATGTAAAGAAAAAGAAGAAGAATAAAAAAACAAATTCAACAAAATAAGAAGAAGAAGAAGAAAATGAAAAAGAAGAAAAAGAAAAATAAGGCAAACTCTCCTCAAAATGTTTCTGGGTGGAAAAATCACCCTTTTCCTCAATAATCGATGAATGGGGAGCTTGAATATCATAAATAGAATGAGGGTCCCCAATAGGCTCTTTGACGAAAGAAGGGAGGGACATAGGAATGTAGGGGATATGGTTAAATTTTCTTGAAAAAGGGACATGAGAGGAAGGGATAGGAGCAATGGTCTCACTATTGGTCTCATCTTCATCACCATTCCTCACATCACCAATAATAGCATGGAAATCAATCATTGAATCCTCAAAAGAAGAACACTCATGATCTCCATCTCCCTTAAACATCCAACTTCCAAGAGAAACTACATAATTCCCTCCATCACAGCAATGAACAACAACTCCCTCAACATCCTTAAAGCCCAAAGTCTCAAAACCATGCATGAATGGATGCAAATTCATTTCAAACTCATCTCTCTCCCATGAAGCATCCTCAATGAACTCACTCAAAAGGCTATAAGTTTTCATTTGACTCTCAAAGAACACATTGGAAATAACCTCAAACGACTCCAAATACTCATGGATAGAAGAATCACAATCATGCACTTGAGACTCATTAAGATGGGAGAAGGGGTTGAGATTTTCAAATTCAACACTCTCTTCATTCTCAACTCCTTCACCATCATTCAAATGCTCACTAATGGGATCCACACTCTCTTGGTGGCTCAAAATCATCATCATCATCCACAACACATACATTAGATTGGGATTTTTCACAAACAAGCATCAAAGATGATAATTGGCTTTCTAGTTCTCTACTCCTCCTTCTTTCCTCCTCAAGACGCTCCTCACTCTTTTTCATCATCTCCATTTGACTTCTCATAGAATTAAGACCGACTCCTTACTAGGCCTAAGCTCATTACTAAGATCAATATGCCTAATTTGAGTTTCAAAAATAGCAATAAGAAATTCAAAAGGTGTAGAAGGTTGAGGTTCAACAAAAGAAGAAGTAGTTCAACCAAGATTGGAAGAAACAACATTAAAATCATGAGCATATTCATCACATTGGGTAGTAGGGGCACAATCAAGTATATGAGATTCGTCATTAGGGGAACAAAGTACATCACAATATGGCATGCTAAATAATGAAGAATATTGAAACACACCATTAGCATCTACTTGAGCATGTACATCATCATCATGAGCAGTAGAGGAAATTAAGATGAAATCTTCACTAATGGCATCATGCGTCAAATCATGGGGAGTCGTGCTAAAATTAGAAGAATCAACACATTACACATCAATATTAGAATCATGATTACCCCTATTATAAACATCCCAAGAAAACCAAACATAAAAATCCCAAGCATCATCAATTGACAATGCTCTAAATTCACCATTATACATGCTTTCAACTATGTCCCTAGTTTGCTCATTCAAAAAAATTTAACAAATCTCACAGGCCTCCCAAAGATTACAACAATTATAATAAAGAAATCCCACAAGTCTATTGTAATATTTAAAAAAGGCTCATTATCATATTGAGGAATTGAGAGACATGCCATTTTTTGTTTTTCAAAACAAAAATTAAATCAAATATAAGAAAAGTACATACAAATACCAAGACTTAAGCAATCAAAAACACTCAAACATAGACACCGTTCCCCGGCAACGGCGCCATTTTGACAGGGGGCCGGGAAAACTTGGTCGTTGACTAATCCTCCCTAAGCTAAACAAAATTTATAATCACTTAACAAACCTAAATACAAGTATAGAGGTAAGTCAAGGGTGGAACCACTAAGAACGGTTAAGTTTAATTGTTTCCAATTAACGCCTCAGTTAAGTTGAAGTCAAAGGTGAAGAATATAGTAACCTTGACTAATCAACTAACAAAACAAAGAATAAAACAAATAAAACACTAGGGAATGTGGATCAACAATTAATCATGACAATTGCAACAACTTAGGAAGAACATGCCAATCAATGTTTGTGAAGACTAATTGATAAGAGCTATCAATTGGAATCAAAGAGCTATCTCCTAATCATTAAGCTAGTGGTCTCTACGAATAACAAACTTGGAGAATCACAATCCTTACAAATCGATAATTGCAATTCCTAAATCAATGGTCTGTATTATTAGAAATCACAATGCAATCTAGCATAATTCTCAAGGCCTAATCAAACTATACACATGCAATCTTACATTAATCACTTTAAGCTTAACAATAAATCAACATAATTCCCAAATTAATCACAATCAATCAATCATCTAATCAACTAGAAACTAATGAAATAAAGAATCAACAAAATATGAAGAACAATTGCACTAATTAAAATTCAAACACCAAAATCAAATCAAACAAACATGAAGCTAAACAAAGCAATAAAATGAGATGGAGTTATAAACGCTCATTGATAATAGAGAAGATCATCAATACAATTGTCACCCTTGCTTAACCAATCTCTCAAATCACCATTTAAATCTCTCACTTTCTCTCTCTAAATCTACTCCTAAACCAACACTAAAACTAGAGAGAGAAACTCTCAACTAAGCTAAAATTGTGATAAAAATAATGTCTAAAATCTTCTCAAAAATTAGTTACAAAAAGGTATTTATAGGAGGCGAGAATTTGAAGTCGAGAAAATTGAGAAACTAGGGACACGCGCCCTGCGCAAGGGTCTTGCGCGCCCGCGCTCCTCCGGGTTCCTTCGAGTTCTCGTAGCTTCGTGCGCTCGCTAATGAGTCTTCGTGTGCACTCGCAAGGTCTTCATGATAGTCACTAAGCATGGCAGATTCAAATGGACTTGATGGTGGGTTCAACATCGTGGTTTCATGAGAACGTTGCTTGGGAGCGCAAGAGCTAGAACTTGGAGCATGCCCCTTTCTTACACTTGAGCTTTCCCAATGCTATAAGCTTGCTCTAAAGGCATCTTCCAACTTATTAAACCACCAATATCAAGACCCGAACCTCATACAATACATACAACCATGAAAAGAGAGCACATAAAGGAGAAAACACTAGAAAAACCATAAAAACACAAAATAAGAGTGAAAAGGGAAATTAAAGAGAAAACACATAAAACTAAGCATTTATTATTGAAGAAAGCCATGAAAAGAAGTTAAAAACAACGAAAACTTATCAAATGAGTGCCATTTATGACACTCATCATTATATCATAGTTAGAGGTACTATTGATCTTTGGGCTATTAAAATAGGCCAAAGCCCAATTGGACGGATCCTATAAGGTCTTACAAAGGGCCTACATAGAGCATTAGAGGACGAGGTCCATGATGGGCCTAATCCTCTAAGTGGTCGGCCATATGGTGGATCATGGAGGGTTTTGGGCTTCCTAACCTAGTCTAATTATAATATGACTATAAGTAGACTAGGTGCATGGGGATTATGTACAATGCAATTAAGTGATCAGTAAGATTAAACCCGAGTTAGCAAATACGAAACCAAGCCCCTCAATCTCTCTCTCTCTCTCACGGCTCTCTCTCCTCCTTGGTTCCGGTTTTGTGTTCGTGGTGGTGGTGGTTCTTGTGGTGGTCGGTTGTTCATTAAAGGTGGTGATCATGGTTTTCCCCTTTACTCGACCAATCTAGTATTGGTGGACGGCTCATTTGAATCCCGTGGACTAAGTAGAGGAGCACCGATTGGGGCTCTATTCTCTCCCTAATTTGCCGATCGAATAGCTTCGTGGAGATCACGCTTCAAAGGTATGATTATTTGTCTCGTGTGTTATACATGCGATCTTGGTTTAGGTGCTTATGAATATGATTCATGAAATTTCGCTTTTAGTACTTATAAACTCCTACAGTGGTATCAATTAGAATCTTGCATGAACATGCTTGTTAATATAATAATACGATTATTTGAAGTCCATGTTCATAATTTTATAATCAATTAAGAGGGAGAAATTAATTTAATTATGGTTCAATTATTATATTAAATGTGATTTAACTCTTGGAATTGATTAAATGCGATTTAATTATTCTCAAAGTAGCCATGACGAGGACCGATTTATGCCCTAGATAATTTGAAATTTTCGAACACTAAACCCTACTTTTCGAAATTTCGAAAACCTTAGCCCTAAAATATGATTTTATGCTTGAGTTTTTGATTTAATTCGATTTGATTCATATTTCATAATTTTAATTAGATTGATTTATGCATTAAAATGTTTTACGTATGATCATATATGTTATGTTTCAATCAACCATTGACATCTTAGAACATGCATACACTCGTCTATTTAGAAAGGTTTGCATTCAATGGTGCTTGTTCTTATCTCTTGTCCAATTATGAACTTGTGTTTTTCTTTTTCTTTTTATTTCTCTTTTTCTTTTCGTTTTATTGCCTTGCCTTGGTTTTTGTTAAGAGTTGTGGGTTAAACTCTTAGGAAACCCTCACGAGAGCACACTCGTCCTCTAGGGCGATCTGGGGGTTTAACGGGCTTGTCTTTAGTTGCTAAAATTGACCGTGATTCCTACGAAAGTGAGTTAGTGTACATTCTTATCTCCTTTAGTGTCTTAGCTTTGCTTGAATAATGCACTCCCTTTCTCTTGTCTTTCGTGTTAATTTTCTCGAGGACGAGCAAAAGATTAGCTTGGGCGAGTTTGATAAGTGACTTTTATGTCACTTTTAGGATTTTTATGCTTATTTTTCGGTTTAGTTTCTAATAATTTTCCTAGTTTTAGGCTTTTTGGCCATTGACTTTGAAAGGAGATGATGAATCCATTAAAGAGATTTCCACAACTCCATTAGGGAACACTTCTTGCACCATGAAAGGATCACTCCATCTAGACATGAGCTTTGCGGGGAACAATTTCATCTTGGAATTGTAAAGGAGGACCTTGTCACAAACACAAAACACTTTTTTCTCGATAAGCTTGTCATGAGCTTACTTAGAACGCGCTTTGTAGGTACTAGCACAATCATATGCATCAAGTCGAAGCTCCTCTAACTCATTAAGATCTAACCACCGTTGTTCTCCCACACTTGCTAAATCAAATTTGATTTTCTTGATCGCCCAAATAGCACGGTGTTCAAGTTCCACCAGAAGATGATAAGATTTGCCATAAACAAGACGGTAAGGGGTGGTTCCAATTGTAGGAGTTTATAGGTACTACGCAGCGGAAAATCATGAATCATATTCATAAAAGTACCTAATCCCAAGAACACATGCATAACACACAAGATACATAATCATACCTTTGAAGCGTGAATTCCACGTAGCAATTTAATTGACAAATCAGGGAGAGAATAGAGCCCCAAGCGTTGCTCCTCTACTTAGTCCACGAGCTTTGATAGAGTTGTCCACCAATACTAGATTGGTCGAGTGATTGAGGAAAACTGCGATCACCACCTGTAATGGACTAACCGACCACCACAATCTACCACCACCACGAACCACCACACTGGCGCCAAGGGAGGACGAGAGAGCCGTGAGATAGAGAGGAGTATGAGAGGGGTTGGTCTCGTGTTTGCTAATTAGGGTTTGATCACACTGATCAGATAATTGCATTCACTATTTAAAACCCTAGGCACCTAGTCTATTTACAATCATATTATTATTAGACTAGGGTTAGGAAGCCCAAAACCCTTCAATCCACTCCGTGTGGTCGGCCATACTAGAGGATGAGGCCCATCATGGGCCTTGTCCTCTCGTGCCCGATCTAGACACTTTATCTGACCTTATAGGATCCGTCCAATTGGGCTTTGGGCTATTTTACTAGCCCAAAGATCGTTAGTACCTCTAGCTATGATAAAACGACAACCCAAATGTCCAAACTTAATTATCTCCATAATTTGATCCATTTATATATCTAGTAATTGCACACGACGAAGACATAAATCTTTCGCCAATAGGGGTCTTAAATGTCGTTCGATATGCCCACAAGGCATCATCAAGTTTGTCTGCCCAATCTTTCTATTTCTAGCAACCTTCTTCTCACGAATCAACTTGATTTGACGATTTGACACCTCAACTTAACAACTTGTTTGAGGGTTATAAGGAAGGCCAAAACGTTGATGAACCCCATGCTTCTTCAACATCTTCCGAAAAGCATTGTGCACAAAATGTGAGCCATTGTCACTAATCATCGCCTTAGGAACACCAAACCTTGGGAAAATGATCTTCTTAAACAATTTCATCACCACCTTGTGGTAATTTGTTGGGGAGGCAATGGCCTCAACCCATTTTAACACATAATCCACCGCCACAAGAATGTATTGGTTCCCATAAGAAGAAGGAAACGGTCCCATGAAATCAATTCCCCAAACATCAAATACTTCCAACTCAAGGATTGGTTGTTGAGGCATTTCATTGCGCTTTGAGATGTTCCGGGTACGTTGACATCGATCACATGTCTTGACAAAACCCCATGTGTCCTTGAAGAGATGAGGCCACCACAAACCACTTTGAAGAATCTTAGTGGCAGTTTTAGAAACACCCATATGACCACCACTAGGATCCGAATGACACATTTTCAACACACTTGGCATCTCCTCATTTGGAACACAACGTCTTAGCAAGCCATTAATTCCTCTTTTGTAAAAGATGGGATCATCCCACAAATAGTGCCTAGCCTCTCTCTTGAGCTTCTTCTTTTCGTTTTGGAGAATGAAGGCGGAAACTACCCACATGCAAGGTAGTTTACCAAGTTGGAAAACCTTGGAAGCTCTTTCACATTAACGGCATACAAGGAGTCATCAAGCATCCTATCTTTAATTGGAGAACCATCATCTTGGATTTGGGAATCTTCAAGGCGAGAAAGATAGTCCGCTATAACATTTTCTGCTCCTTTTTTATCTCTAATATCAATGTCAAAAGTTTGAAGCTCGAGCACCCGGATCAACCTTGGCTTGGATTCTTTTTCGGTAAAGAGATATTTGAGAGCCGCATGATCTGTGAAGACAATGGTCTTAAAAACCAACAAATAACAACAGAACTTTTCAAAAGCATGCACAATTGCTAAAAACTTCTTCTCCGCTGTTGTGTAGTTCCTTTGAGCTCCATTGAGGGTCTTTGAAATATAGTAGATGACATGAAGCTTTTTATCCACCCTTTGACCTAAAACTCCTCCAATGGCCATGTCACTAGCATCGCACATCAATTCAAAAGGCAAATTCCACCTCGGGGCTTGGACAATGGGAGTAGAGATCAAAGCTTTTTTCAACTTTTTAAAAGCCTCCAAGCATCTCTCATCAAACACAAAAATGGCATCTTTTTGAAGAAGATCATTGAGAGGTTTTGCAATAAGAGAGAAATCCTTGATGAATCTTCTATAGAACCCGGCATGCCCAAGAAAGATCTCATTCCTTTTAAATTAACCGGAGGTGGAAGCTTCTCAATCACTTCAATCTTTGCTTTGTCCACCTCTAAGCCCTTGTGAGAGATCTTGTGACCAAGGACAATGCCTTCCTCAACCATGAAATGACATTTCTCCCAATTCAAAACCAACTTCACCTTCTCACATCAAGCCAAACATTTCTCAAGATTCTCAAGGCATGCCTCAAATAAAACTCCTACAATCGAAAAATCATCCATGAACACCTCCATTTCCTCTTCCAACATATCTCCAAATATGCTCATCATACATCGTTGGAAAGTGGCGGGGCGTTGCAAAGCCCCAATGACATTCTTCTATAGGCAAAAGTTCCATATGGACAAGTAACAGTTTTTTTTTCTTGGTCATCCGGGTAAAATAGGAATTTGGAAAAACCCGAAATATCCATCAAGAAAGCAATAATACTTGTGCCTTGTTAGTCTTTCAAGCATTTGATCAATGAATGGAAGGGGAAAATGATCCTTTTTAGTGGATGTGTTTAGATGTCGATAGTCTATACACATTCGCCATCCCGTGACCGTCCTTGTAGGAATGAGCTCACCTTTCTCATTCTTTACAACGGTCATTCCTCTTTTCTTTGGGACAACATATCCCCGCATCCAATAGCTTAGTGATTTCCTTCTTTCTATGTTAGGTTAGGCGCCCTCCTCAAGAGTAATATGGTGTGAACATAAAGCCGGGCTTATACCTTTGAGGTCATCAATTGTATAGCCCAAAGCACCTTGGTGCCTTCTTAAAACATCACATAACTTTTGAGCTTGACTCTCACTCAAAGAGGAACTAACAATGATGGGATAAGTAGAATTGGGACCTAAGAATTCATACCTAATGTATGATGGTAGAGGTTTGAGCTCTACAATTGGTACACCTTTACCTTCCATGGTTGAGGCCACTTGCAATGCATCTTGGCTTGAAATTCCCATGCAAATGAGATCATCACTCTCCTCCATGCTTTTATTAATGACTCTTTCAAAGAAAGCTATTTCCTTGCCATGCTCACCTATGTTTTCCTTGTTCAAAAAAACATACTCAAATGGATCATTATAGGGGAGCAAGTGCTCATGCATAGAATTCACAATATCATCCAAGATTTCAACTCTCATGAAATTTTCAAGTGAAGAAGAAGGATATTTCATGCTTTCATTCAAATCAAATTCAATAACTTCTTCTCCAACTTTGAGAGAAATCTTAGCACTTTTAACATCAATCATGGCACCCGATGTACCAAGAAAAGGTCTACCAAGTATGATAGGAATATTGGAATCCTCATCCATTTTAAGAACAACAAAATCAACCGGAATTACAAACTTTCCTACCCTCAAGGGAACATCTTCTACCTTACCTTTTAGAATCTTAATTGATCTATCGGCTAATTGCAAGGTAATGTTGGTAGGTGAAAGTTCTCCTAACTCAAGTCTTTGATAAACCGAATATGTCCTAAGGCTAACACTAGCTCCTAAGTCACACAAGGCATTATCAATTTGCATCTTATAGATAGCACAAGGGATAGAAAAGTTTTCGAGGTCCTTCAACTTGGGCGGCATCTTGTTCATAATGATTGCACTACAATTCTCGGTCAAGCTAACCATTTTGGCTATATCACAAGTTCTTCTTCCACTCAAGATGTCCTTAAGAAATTTTGCATAATTTGGCATTTGGTTAATAAAATCGGTAAATGGAAGGGTAAGATGAAGTTGCCTAAGCATCTTTATGAATTTGCAAAATTGTTCATCTAACTTGTGCCTATTAAACTTTTGGGGGTATGGGAGCTTAGGTTTAATAAATTCTCTCACTTTCTCTTTTTCTTTTTCAATTGGTTTTTTAACGACATCTTCATTCAAAGAGCTTTTTCCTTCCTCATCTTCAACCAAAACTTCCTTAGAACTCTCTTTAGCCTCACTCTTCTTAGGCTCTACATTCTCAAGAATCCTACCACTCCTCGTCACTATGGCAATCTCTTAGGATCTACACCTTGAGATGGTAGGGAAGAAGGTCTATCTGATGAGTGCCATTATGGCACTCATTTGATGAGTATTTAGGTTGTTTTACCTTCTTTTCATAGCTTTCTTTCTTAATAAATGCTTAGTTTTATGCATTTTCTCTTTATTTCCCTTTTCTCTCTTGTTTTGTGTTTTTATGGTTTTTCTTGTGTTTTCTCCTTCATTTTTCCTTTTTTCGTGGTTGTAGGTATTGTACGAGGTTTGGGTCTCGATATTGGTGGTTTTCTAAGTTGGAAGATGCTTTTGGAGTAAGCTCATAGCATTGGGAAGCTCAAGATGCAAGGAAATGGATGCTCCAAGTTCTAGCTCTTGCACTCTTAAGCCGTGCTCACATGAAAGATGGTGTTGAACCCACCCTGAAGGCCCTTGAAAACTGCCACCCCAAACATGTATCAAGTGGAGCTCACGAGACCCATTTACGAGTGCACGAAGCGGCAAAGAAGTCAACGAAACCCAGAAGAACGTGGGGACGTAGGCCACACGCGCGGGCGCACATGCCCCATGCGCGGGCGCGCACCCCTGCCTGCGCGGGCTCTCCTCCCTATTTTCGGCTTCGCTCGATTTCGTTTTCCACGCCTCTTATAAATACCTAATTAACCCGATTTTTATGACAAGTGCTAGACATAATTTTGATCATAATTTTAGCTTAGTTGAGAGCTTCTTTCTCTAGATCTAGGGTTAGTTATAGGAGTAGATTTAGAGAGAGAAAGTGAGAAATTTCATTGGGGATTTGAAAGATTGAAGATTCAAGGTGACAATTTTATTGAAGATCCCATAATTAATCAATGAGGATTTCTAACTCTATCTCATTTTATTGCTTTGTTTAATTTCACGTTTGTTTGTTTGATTTGATTTGGATGTTTGATCTTGATTAGTGTAATTGCTCTTGATATTTTGTTGATTCTTGATTTCTTTAGTTGCTTGTTGATTAGATGATGATCTTTAAGTAGTTGTTTGGCTAGGGATTAGGTGAAACTTGTATGATTAATTGATTGTAATTAATTTAGGAATTATGTTGATTGATTGTTGAGATTAATGTGATTAATGTAAGTTTGCATGTGTGTAATTCGATTAGGCCTTGAGAATTATGCTAGATTGCATTGTAATTGCTAATGACACGACCAATTGATTTAGGAATCGCAATTATCGATTGGTTTTGATTGTGATTCTCTTAATTTGTTATTCCAATTGATAGCTCTTATCATTAATCTTCACAACCTTTGATTGGCATGATCTTCCCAAGTTGTTGCAATTGTCATGATTACTTGTTGATCTCCATTTCCTAGTGTTTTATTTATTTGGTTGTTTATTTTGTCAGTTGGTAGCGTTACCTCTTCACCTTCAGCTTCGACCTAGCTTAGGCGCACATTGAAAGCACTTGGACATAACCATTCCAATGGGTTCGACCCTTTACTTACCTCTATACTTAGATTTAGGTTTGTTAAGTGTTTATAAATTTAGTTTGACTTAGGGAGGATTAGTCAACGACCTAGTTTTTCCCCCTCGTCAAAGTGGCGACGTTGCCAGGGAACAATGTCTATGTTTAAGTGTTTTTGATTGCTTGAGTCTAGGTCTTTGTATATACTTTTCTTTTATTTGATTTTTTCTTGTTTTGAAAAAAAAATGGCATTTCTCTCGTTACCTCAATATGACAATGAGCCTTTTTGTGAATATTCCAATAGACTTGAGGGATTTCTTGATTATAATTGTTGTATTCTTTGGGAAGCCTGTGAGATTTGTTATTTTGGTTTGATGAGCAAACTAGGGATGAAGTTGAATACATGCATAATGATGAATTTAGAGCATTGTCAATTTATGATGCTTGGGATTTTTATGTTTGGTTTGCTTAGGATGTTTATAAGGGGTAATCATGTTTCTAATATTAATGTGCAATGTCTTGATTCTTCCACTATTAGCATGAATCCCCATGAATTGTCATATGTTTCCATGATTGAACCTAGAACAAATGATTTCAACTCTATTTCCTCTTTTGTTCATGATAATGAAGTACATGCTTAAGTTGATGCTAATGGTGTGTTTCAATTTTCTTCATTATTTACCATGCCTTCTTGTGATGTGCTTCGGTCCCTTGATGACGAATCTCATATGCTTGATTGTGCCCCCACTCCCCAGTGTAATGAATATGCTCATGATTTTCATGTTGATTCTTCCAATCTTGGTTGTAATTCTTCTTTTCTTGTTGAACCTCAATCTTCTAAACCTTTTGAAACTCTTATTGCTATTTTTGAAACTCAAATTAGGCATATTGAGCTTAGTAATGAGCTTGGGCCTAGTAAGGAGTCGGTTCTTAATTCTATGAGAAGTCAGTTGGAGATGATGAAAAAAAGTGATGAGCCTTTTGAGGAGGAAATAAGGAGAGGTGAAGAGCTAGAAAGCCAATTGTCATCTTTGATGCTTGTTTGTGAAAATTCTAAATCTAATCTGTGTTTTGAGGATGATGATGATTTTGAGCAACCAAGAGAGTGTGAGAATCCCATTAATGAGCATTTGAGTTATGATGAAGTAGTTGAGAATGAAGAGAGTGTTGAATTTGAAAATCCAAACCCTCCTTCCCATCTTGATGAGTCTCTTGAGCATGATTGTGATTCTTCTATCCATGAGTATTTGGACTCGTTTGAGGTAATGTCCAATGTGTTCTTTGAGAGTCAAATGAAAACCTATAGCCTTTTGAATGAGTTCATTGAGGATGCTTCATGGGAGAGAGATGAGTTTGAAATGAATTTGCATCCATTCATGCATGGTTTTGAGACTTTGGGCTTTAAGGATGTTGAGGGAGTTATTGTTTATTGTTGTGATGGAGGGGATCATGTAGTTCCTCTTGGAAGTTGATGTTTGAGGAAGATGGAGGTCATGAGTGTTCTTATTTTGAGGATTCTATGATTGATTTTCATGTTCTTATTGGTGATGTGAGGCATGGTGATGAGGAAGAGTTCAATTGTGAGACCATTGCCTCTATCCCTTCTTCTCATGTCTTCTTTTCAAGAAAATTTGACCATATCCCCTACATTCCTATGTCCCTTCCTTCTTTTGTCAATAAGCCTATTGGGGACCCCCTTGTCTATGATGATTTACATGTCCCTCATTCGTCTTCTATTGAGGAGAAGGGTGATTTTTCCACCCAAAAATCTTTTGAGGAGAGTTTGCCTTATCCTTCTTTTTCTTTTTCTTCTTCTTCTTCTTCTTCTTCTTCTTCTTCTTCTTCTTCTTCTTCTTCTTCTTCTTCTTCTTCTTCTTCTTCTTCTTCTTCCTTTTCTTCTTCTTCTTATTTTGTTGAATTTGCTTTTGATTTTTCTTCCTTTTCTAAGCATCTCTGTCCTCATAGGTGTGCACTTAGCTTGTTGCACACCCTCTTCCCGTCATTTTCCTACCTTCTATCTTACGAAATGTGTAGTAGTGCATTTGACAAGCTCTTGCGTTC
Source organism: Chenopodium album (assembly GCF_948465745.1). NCBI lineage: Eukaryota > Viridiplantae > Streptophyta > Magnoliopsida > Caryophyllales > Amaranthaceae > Chenopodium > Chenopodium album. Next base: position 21,333,042 of record NC_137846.1, on the reverse strand, counting down.
GTTGCAATATTATTTAATAGAGCAGTCAAGCTTAGACCTTAAGCAAGCCTTTCTCGAGAAGTAACCCGTGTTTTATTGCTTTCATTTTCTTTTTTTTTAAGAATAGATTTTCTCTCATGGAAATGATTGTGTGCCTTTTGCTAGGTACGTGACTCTATATACTTTGGTGCATTGGTTTGAATCGATATTCAAGGAAGTATGACTCCACATTTGCTAGCATATGGAAAGTAAGATTCAATTCTAAGGGAAAGTGGCTTTGAAAGGTTTAATTGGGTCATTTGCGGGTAATTACACCCACCTTAATCCAGTTATATCTTTCCTTGCTCTTCCTCTAATAGTTGGTGATTTGTTGGACTTGTGTTGGTTTGTTGGACTGATTTCTTTCTTTTACCCTCCCATGGATTATTTGATTTATGTTTGAGTGTGTTGTCTCATTCAAGCTTGGGGGAGGGTATTCTATCATGTTTGGTGGGATTTTCATTCATATATGATATGCATGATTGAATACGCATTTTCATGTTCTTTATTTTGAAAAACTCCAAAAAGATTTTTGTTTTTTTCAAGGCAAATTTGCATTTCTATTTTGTTTTGTTCTTGCTTTAGACATAATACTTTTGGACTTGTATAGTTGAATGCTTTTCTTCTTAAATGGTAACAGTGTGCACAGTTTGAGAGTATCTTTGGTTAATTCTAGGATAGAGTATGCTAAGGTAGTGTCTTTAGAACTTTTGGGACCTTGAAGCCGGATTCTAATTGTTTGTGAAAAATTAAAATTGCTCCCTTTTGGTGAAATTGAAACTAATAGTGAGTTATTGCTACAACCATGTGAGGTTTAATTATTTTAAAGTCTTCTACATATTTTGCATGAGTGGAACATGGATCCTTGACTATTGTATGCTTTATTTAGAACTTGACTCTTGTCTCCTGAGATCGCGACCGAGCCATTTAGGAAGGACAAAGGCATCTTTTCGGGGTGGTAATTTTTACTTTTCTAGGATAGTTTTCTATTTCTTTATTTTGGGTTTTCATTTGCTTTCTTGCTAACCATTTGAGCCTTATACCCTTCTTTTTAAGCCACATCTTTAGCTTTTGAGCCTTTTGTTTCATTCTTGTTCCCATCATTGGTTTTTGTGAAGCATTTGGTCTCTATTGTTGGAGTTTTAGTGGATGAGAATGATTGTTTGGTTCTTTCAATGTAAGCAAGTTTGTATTGTAAATATTTTGTGAATAAAGGTAAATGCCAAGTAGAAAAAGCCATCCACAGTTAAAAGAGGCGAGAACAGTGAAATAAAGTGAAAAATGAAAAAATGAGAAAAAGGCAAAGCAAATTCAAATACTTTGGCAAAAGAAAAAAAAATGTGAAAAATGAAAAAAACTCAAAAATATTTTGATATAAGTGTCTTTCTCCCTGTTTTAAGCATTGAGGACAATGCTTTGTTTAAGCTTAGGGGGAAGCGTTATTACGCTTTTTGTATATATATGTTTGTGATTTTGGCTTTGAATAAGCTTGGGGGTGTTGGTGTTTTTGTTTGGTGATACTTGGTTTTGGTGCTAAGATTTGGCCAATCTTTGCTTCACAATATAGGTATACCACCAAATTTTAAATTTATGCCTACCTTCACCCTTTTCGCCCTTACATTACAACCCTTTTCAAGACATTTTGACCTTTTTGGTTGAGTCACAAGTTAGTGGAGGGATATTTGAGTCAAGCCTATAGAGTGGTGTGCAATAGTCGAGATGTCGAGTAGCCTTAAATCTCTTTCTTTTTTCGATTCCTTCGAGGAATCATTGAGATGCTCGCTAGAGGTGGATTTGAAGCTAATTGGGAGATTGTGGTAAAATGTTTTGAGATGAAGGTGAATTGTGTTTCATTAATTCTCTATGCTTAGCATATTTTATGTTTCAATCAACTTGGATATCTTGAAACGTGCACTCCCTTACTTGTTTAGAAAGAATTGCATCCATTTGTGCTTGTTCATTTGCAAAAGTCCACTCTTGAACATTTGTTTTCTTTTCTTTTCTTCTTGCTTCTTTTTCATGCTTTACCTTGTTTGTTTGGTTTGTGAGAGTTATGGGTTAATCTCCTAGGAAAACCTTATGAGAGCATCACTCTCCTCTAGGGCGATCTAGGGGTTTAAATGGCTTGTCTTTAGTTGCTAAAATTAACCGTTATTCCTACGAAAGTAAGTTAGTGTATATTCTTGTCTCATTCTCTTCTTCTTTTGTTTGTTTGAATAAGCTCATCATTTTTCCCTTACTTGTTTTGGTTTTGCTCGAGGACAAGCAAAAGTTAAGCTTCGAGGCATTTAATGAGTGCCATTTATGGCACTCATTTGATGAGTATTTAGGTTGTTTTTAACTTCTTTTCATAGCTTTCTTTCTTAATAAATGCTTAGTTTCATGCATTTTCTCTTTATTTCCCTTTTCTCTCTAGTTTTGTGTTTTTATGGTTTTTCTTGTGTTTTCTCCTTTATTTCTCCTTTTTTCGTGGTTGTAGGTTTTATACGAGGTTTAGGTCTCGATATTGGTGGTTTTCTAAGTTAGAAGATGCTTTTGGAGTAAGCTCATAGCAATGGGAAACTCAAGATGAAAGGAAATGGATGCTCCAAGTTCTAGCTCTTGCATTCTCAAGTCCTGCTCTCATAAAAGATGGTGTTGAACCCACCGTGGAGGCCCTAGGAAACTGCCACCCCCAACATGTATCAAGTGGAGCAAACGAGACCCATTTGCGAGCGCACGAAGCGACAAAGAAGTCGAAGAAACCTAGAAGAGCGCGAGTGCACAACCCCTTTGCGCGAGCACGCATGCCCCGTGCACCCTTGCCTGCCCGGGCTCTCCTCCCTATTTTAGACTTCGCTCGATTTTTTTTTCCGCGCCTCTTATAAATACCTATTTATCCCGATTTTTATGAGAAGTGCTAGACATAATTTTAATAATAATTTTAGCTTAGTTGAGAACTTCTCTCTCTAGATCTAGGGTTCGTTTTAGGAGTAGATTTAGAGAGAGAAAGTAAGGAATTTCATTGGGGATTTGAGAGATTTAAGATTCAAGGTGACAATTGTATTGAAGATCTCCATAATCAATCAATGAGCATTTCTAACTCTATCTCATTTTATTGCTTTGTTTAATTTCATGTTTGTTTGTTTGTTTGATTTGATTTGGATGTTTGATCTTGATTAGTGTAATTGTTCTTGATATTTTGTTGATTCTTGATTTCCTTAGTTGCTTGTTGATTAAATGATGATCTTTGAGTAGTTGTTTGGCTAGGGATTGGGTGAAACTTGTATGATTGATTGATTGTGATTAATTTGAGAATTGTGTTGATTGATTGTTGAGATTAAAGTGATTAATGTAAGTTTTCATGTGTGTAATTCAATTAGGCCTTGAGAATTATGCTACATTGCATTGTAATTGCTAAAGACACGACCAATTGATTTAGGAATCGCAATTATCGATTGGTTATGATTGTGATTCTCTTAATTTGTTATTCGTAGAGACATCTAGCTTAACGATTAGGAGATAGCTTTTTTATTCTAATTAATAGCTCTTATCATTAGTCTTCACAACCTTTGATTGGCATGTTCTTCCCAAGTTGTTGCAATTATCATGATTACTTGTTGATCCCCATTCCCTAGTGTTTTATTTGTTTGGTTGTTTGTTTTGTTAGTTGGTAACGTTATCTCTTTACCTTCGGCTTCAACCTAGCTTAGGCGCACATTGAAAGCACTTGGACATAACCGTTCCTTTGGGTTCGACCCTTGACTTACCTCTATACTTAGATTTAGTTATGTTAAGTGTTTATAAATTTAGTTTAACTTAGGGAGGATTAATCAACGACCTAGTTTTTCCCCTCGTCAATAGCATGCTCTTTCAAAATATTTGCCAATCGAGAAATTTGATTCTCCAACATCTTACTATGAGCCATCATGTCTTTAAACTTCTTATCACTAGGTGACATGTAAGTGTTTAACACCTTGATTTGATTTCCAATGACATCCTCCAAACTACCTCTTGAAGGAGATGATTGAGCATAAGAGCTATCATTTGGACCTTGAGCCTTTGGAAGAAAACCGGGTGGGGGACCCCTTTGATTGTTGTTTTGAAAATTGCTCCTATTTTGGTTACTCCAATTGCCCCGACCTTGATTTTGGCCACCTTGGTTATGATTACCATAATTTTGATTATGGTTCCCATATCCTTGCCCTTGGTTTTGACCACCATAACCTTGTGGTTATAGTTGCCTCGGAAACCTTGGTTTCCTTGGTTACTATAACCCCCATTGTGGTTATAATTATAAAAATTCCCATTATGATAGTTCCTATTCCCATTATTTCTTTGATTATCAAATCTAGGTCCAACATTGTTATTAGACACATAGTTAACATGTTTATTCTCATTACCAACATAATCATCACATCCATCAAAAGAAGCATTAGGACAATTTGAAGCATCATATATGGTCATATGATTCAAATAAATCACAAAACATATAACCACTAAACATGTTGCTAGAAGAGGGAAGTGGATTTGAGTTAGGAAATGTACCTCTCCCCTTATTTTGGGAGGGAAGAATCGGTGCATGGGAAGAAGCACTCTCAAGTTTGGCCTTAATTGAGGTCATTTCCTTCCCTAATTCCGAGATTTGTGAAGACAAGTTGTTGATGGCATTGATGTGATCAGCCAAGTACACCGAAGCACCACTTTTTCTTGTTGTTTCACACTCATCATCTTGCCAATCCATATAATGCCTCACTACATCTTCAATGACGTCCACCACTTCCTCCTCCATCTTGTTCATTATTGGTCCTCCGGCTCCCGTATCAAGACAAGATTTTCCTCGAGGGCTTAGACCTCCATAGAATATTTGAATGATTTTATTGGTAGGAATCCTAGGGTGTGGGCACTCTCTTTGGTATTACTTATACCTCTCCCATGCCTCATAAAGACTTTCATTGGGTTTTTGCTTGAAGATTTGGATAAGAGCTCTCACTTCGGCCATCTTCTTTTGTGGATAGAATCGAGATTGAAACTCCTTAGTCACTTCATCCCATGTCCTCAAGGAGTTTGGTTTCACCTCCTTGTCCAACCACTCCAATGCGCGTCCAATGAGAGAAAAAGGGAAAAGCTTAAGGCGAATAAACTCTTGAGAAATCCCATTCACCTTGATTGTGTTGCAATAATTCTCAAACTCCTTAAGATTATTGAGGGGACTCTCATGCTTTGCACCACTATATTGACGCCTCTCTATCAAAGTAATCATGGCCGGTCTAATCTCAAAGTCGGTTGCTGGTGTCGTAGGTAGATCAATCCCACTCTCATACCTATAGGCTCCCAGAACTCCTAGCTCCTTCAATGCCACTCTTGAATTTTCTCCCATGCTTCAAATGGCACTAGATAACAACCACGTGCTCTATGTATACAATCTCAAAAGAAACAATTAGTAGCACGGCTAAAAATGTAGCCTAAAAGAAAGAAAATCTTTTTGTATTTTTCAAATAAAATGGAATAGACTCAATCAACAATAGCAAATAACCATGCCAATCCCCGGCAACGGTGCCATTTTTGACAAGGGATAAACCTAGGTCGTTGGTAACTAACTTTCCCGATCAAAACAAAATTTATACAACCAAATCTAACCCTAGGTATAGGGGTAAGTCTGGGTCGAACCCTAGGAAATGCGGTATTTACTACGGTCTCAAGCTAAGCTATTCCGAAGGTTAAATGAGGGTTGGTCTAACAAGCCTAACAATACAATTAAATGGTTACTAGAATGATATAAAGAATGCTAGGGAGTCGGGATTCACATGCACTCATGATAAGCATGCTAATTGGGAAAGAAATCGATCAAGCATATAATGCAAGGGAAAGTAAGAAATGCAATCAAAATCACTCAAAGAGCTATTTCCTAGGGTCAAGCTAGATGTCTCTATAAATGACTTCAAAGGAAAATCGCAAATTGAGATCAATCGATAATAATAGCTTGCAAATTAATTGTTCATGTCATTGAAACCTATTATGCAATCTAGCACGATAGTTGAGGTTAATCACTCCTCAAGATATCAAACACATGCACAAATTTTACTAACCAATTTAATCACAATGATGATCAATCAATCTCCCCCAATTAACCATGAATTATCACTCATACCCCATCCCCAACAAGTAATCTACTCACTACACATTGTAAATTTGAATAACAAAGAAAATCTAATCACAAATTTCATCATCAACATAGTAATCAAAATATGCTCAAACTTATCAAAATCAAATCAAATAAACAACAAGTAATTCAATCAAAATCAAAAATCAAACATGAAATTGCATTAAAGAGTAAAGAATTCTTACAAAACTTTAATCAAAATCAAAGAGGTGGAAGATTGAAAGTATCATTCATCAACATCACCAAGTTTCTCTCTCTAAATCTAAGCAAAAATCTTCAAAATCAAGAGCTTCTCTCTCTAAAATTCTAATCAAAAACTAAATCTAAAGCTTAATTCTAAGATATATTTTTCTCTCTAGAAATGAAGGAAATCTATATATAGTAAAACTAAGGAGAACTTAGTTAGACGTCCAAAAGAGACCTCAAAAGGCGCGGCCTTTCACCCCTAAGCGCGGTCGCAACAAAATGGGTACGGAAATAAGGGAGAGAGAGCGCGCGGCCGCGTGCTCCACCTGCGCGGCCGCTCCTCCTTCGCGCGCGGCCGCGCCCCGGGAGCAGGGGAAATGCTAAGTGCGCTCGAAGATGCCCCCGTGCGCTCCAGATGATGCATGTTGCGGAGGTAGTTTCTTGAAGCCCTTACGGTGTGTTCAACACCGTCTTTTAATGTCCATGCGGCATGAGAGCGCGGCCTTGAAGACTTGACTCTTGCACTCCTTTCCTTTTGAGCTTCAAGTGGGGGAGCCGAGATACATCTTTGGCCTTGAATACCCAGAGAGAGTTCCAATGAGCCTCTCGAACATCACCTAATTCCTAAAATCAAAGAAAAGCAAACAAGTAAAGAAGAAAATGCAAAATAAACTAAGAAAAGCAAGAAAGTAAGAAAGCAACTAAAGAAAATGCAAAATAGAGAAAGTACAAGTAAAACTAGAGAAAAGGAGATAAAAGAGATGTAAATTAAAATCAATGAAAAATCATCCTATAAGAAGCTAAATAAGTGCCATAAATGACACTCATCAAACACTCCCGCTAAGCTTAAGCGAAGCATTGTCCCCAATGCTTAAACTAGGGAAGAGAACAAAACCAAGTATTTTTTTTTTTTTTTGTTTCATTCTTTTCCAATTTTTATGAAATTTTGATAGTTTTTTCTCCTTTTTTTATTTTCTCTTTCTTTTTTTTTTTTTTTGAACTCTTATTTAGTGTCCTTGCCTTTTTTTAAAATATGGACGGCTTTTTCTTGAATGCATTTGCTTTATTACACACAACATATACAATTTACTTTCTTGCTTGGTCCAAAAGAGCATATTGCTTCCTTATTTTCATTCAAACCATCACAACACAAAACAAACTCTCACACCAAAAAGCTTCACCAAACTAAGGGTTAGGGAAACGAAATTTCATTAGGCTTGTAATGTGGCTCATAATCAAGAAAGGGAATAGGCTCAAAGGGTAAGCAAGATAGGTCAATGCAAAATAAAAACAAAATTTGTAACAAAACAAAAAAAAAGATAAAGAAAATGAACAATGCCCTTGTCCTCCCCTAGAGTGGCTCGGTCACGGTCTCGGGAAGCTAGAGGTCAAACCAAGGATTAACACATTCATAGCTAAGGATCCAACATTGCCGCTCAACAAGATGATGAAGGCTAGAACAAATGAAGCTCACAAGGGATACATAGCAATTACCAACTAAAGGGCTTCAAATCCACTACGAAGAGCAACTCCATCTTACCACAAGTAATGAACTAAGGTTTCATGGAACCCAAAAGTTCTAAACCCGCTACCTTAGCATATAATATCCTAGAATCAATGACACTCTCAGACCGTGCACACATTCACCACTTAGGAAGAAAAACATTCAGGATACAAGTCCAAAATAGAATGTCCAAAACAAGAACTAACAAAACATAATTTGCCAAAATTACCTTGAAAGTAAACGAAAATCTTTTTTGATTTTTTCAAAATAGAAGAAAAGACATGGAAATGCTGACGATGGGATGGACTAGGTCGTTGGTGTAACTAATCCTCCTATAGCCAAACTAAATTTGTAAACACTTAACAAACCCTAATATAAGTGTAGAGGTAAGTCAAGGGTCGAACCCAAAGGAATGGAGGTTAGTGTTATGGTCTTAGGTCAAGATATTCCAAAGATTGAGTAATTGGGTTAGTCAAACAAGAACTAATTCAAATATGGAAACCAATATGAAAGACACTAGGGAATTAGGATCCACATGCATTCACGATGAACATGCTAATTGGATAGGAAATCGATCAATTGAATAATGCGAGGGAAAGTAGTAATTGCAATATAAAGCACTCGAAAAGCTATTTCCTAGGCGTCAAACTAGTGGTCTCTACGAATGACTATCATAGGAACATCACAAGTCAAGTTAAATCGATAAATGTAGCTTCCAAATCAATGTGTTGATCAATGAAAACTACAATGTAATCTAACTTGAGAATCAAGGTTGATCACTCCTCAACAAATCAAACACATGCACAATTTCTATCAATCAATTTAATCACAATATCAAATCAATCAAAATCCCCCAATTAGCTATGATCTATCATTCATATATGCTTCACCACATCTAGAGGTGTCAATTCGGATAACCGGATGGAGTTTGGGTCGAGTCTGTTAGGGTCGGATCTGTTCGGGTCGGATATGTTCGGATCAAAATTATCCTTTTAACTCGGATCGGGTCGGATCGGGTCAAATTCGGGTCAGGTCAAATTCGGGTCATGGTCTATCGAGTCCGGGTCGGATATTGGTCGGGTCAACTCCATATCAGTTCACTTTCGGTTCGGATAAATTTGGATCGGGTTTAAAACGGGTTTAACCGGATAACTTCGGGTTGGATGAATTTGGGTCGGGTTGATTACGGTTCGGATGATTTCGGTTCGGTCAAGTTCGGTTTGATTAAGATAAGGTTGATCCGTTGATTCATTAAATGGTCAGTTTCAATTCAATTCCTTTTTGTGTTTGGCTGGATTTTGGTCGAGCTGACCAAATTCATATCCAAATAAGGTTATTTTTAATCTAGAGATATTATTGAGTTTTTACCTTATTATTGGTTCAATATGATTATTAATTACGAAGCACGAAGTTTTAGTTTTCTCATTTGATCAAGTTATGTATAAATTTTATCTTAAAGGAAAATTGAGATTGAATAATTATCGATAACTTATCATACTTATATAAGTGAGACCGAGCTTGTGATATATTAACGAGTAATAGTTACATATGGTGATATATACAAAAAAGAATATCAATTTTTTAAGGTTATTACAAGGTTACAACTCTTCATCAATTGTACAATCTTACAAGGTTATGAGTACTGTACTGTTAGTTTTATTACTAGTTCAATTTGTATAAGATATTTGTTAGAGTTGTTAGAATTACTTTATTACTAATTCAATTTTTATATTAAAAACTTGACATTATACATATTGATAGTTAATTGTTACTATGTACATTCTTTTTATTTGAGCATAAATTATTGCATATGTATGTAGTGTGTATATAACCGTACGATGTATAATGCCTATAATTCTAGGATAATGCACAGTTGTAGAGGAAGTAGTAATGAAGGAATGTTATGTATTTGTAAATACATAACAATGATTAAAATGCTCTAAAAACACATGGTAGAGAGAGAAAAAAGGAGAGAGATAGGAAGCTAAGAGAGAGCTTTTTATATGGACCCCACCTACTTTTTGGTTAGATTGTCTCACGTGATGGGTTTGTAGTAAACTTAAGATTTCAGACTATTTTTTTTGTAGTAAAATAGTTAACTTATTAATAATTAGTAAATATATTTTATAAGAATTTGAATAAAAAGGTCAATAATCAATTATGGTCGGGTTAAATTCGAATCGGGTAAAAATCAAATCGAGTTAAAATCGGGTCGGGTTAATATCAGTTCGGGTCAAAACAGATCGGATCTGATCGGTTATTTGTCAGGTCAATTTCGGATCGGGTTGAGCTCAGGTCGGGTCAAATCGGTTCGGGTTGAGTTCAGGTCGGGTCAAATCGGATTTGGGTTGAGTTTAGGTCGGATCAAATCGATGCCGGGTTAAGTTCAGATCGGGTCAAGTTCGGATTCGGATTGAGTTCAGTTCGGTTACAGTTCGGGTTTAGGTCTTGAATTTCTCGGATAAAATCGGATCGGTTACAGTTCGAAACGGATAATTTTTTTCGGGTCGGTTCGGGTTTGACACCTCTAACCACATCCCTAGCAAAGAATCAACTCACTACACATTTTAGAATTGAAGAACAAACTAAACAAGTAATCAAAATCATCATCAACATTGCAATCAAATTATCAACAATTAAATCAATCAATCAATTAGAAATTTCAACAATATAGCAAAAATAAAAAACTAAATTGGATTAAAGAGGAAGAAAATTCTTACAAAACTTTGATTAATATCAAAGAAATTGGAGATCAAGTGTAGCAATCATCAAATCTTTAAGTTTCTCTTTCTAGAATCTAAGAGCTCAAGTTTCCCCAAATTGAACTTCTCTCTCTAAAAATCTAATTTTATTCAATTTCTAATACCACTCTCTCTCTCTCTAAAAAGAAGAAAATCTATATATACTAAAACTAATAAAGGAGATGTTAGTTAGACGTCCAAGAAGAACCCGTACAGGCGCGCCCTCGATCCGGATAGCGCAGCCTCGAAGAAGAGGGTATGGAACGAGGGAGTAGGGGTTGTGCGCCCGCCCCATGCTCATGCGCGCTCGTGCCCCTGTCATGCGCGCCCGCATCATGGGAGCAGGGGATTTTCCTCGTGCGACCATAGATGCATCCTATGCGCTCCACTTGATGAACATTACTTTTTAATGTCAGCGCAGCATGAGAGCGTAGCCTTGAAGACTTGGAGGTTGAACCCTTTGACTTTTGAGCTACAAATGGAATGATAGGCTTGCACTTTAAGCTTCATAAAACCCGAGGAAGAGCCATGGAGAGCCTTGGACACCACCATTCTCCTGTAAATAACGAAAAGCAAACAAATAAAAAAGAAAAGGCAAAATAAACCAAGAAAATGCAAGAAAACGAGAAAACAACTAAGAATGCACAAACTATAGAAAAAGGTTGAAACTAGAGAAAAATAGATAAAATGGGCTATAGAAGCAACTAAAAGTCATCCTAAAAGAGGCTAAAAGAGTGCCATAAATGACACTCATCAAATGCATATACTCAAGTGCATGGCATAAATAAATCAACATCCTACCAAACATGACAAAATACCCTCCCTCAAGCTTGAATGAGACAACATGCTCAAACATAAACCAAAGAATCAATTGGAGGGGAAAAGAAAGAAACCATTCTAACAAACCAACTGTAGACACCTGATTGTGTCTCCCTAAAAACCAAACCCAATGATGAGTACTTTTTATGTAATTGATATAGAGTAAGGTGAAATTTGAAGAGTCTCGTGAATTCTTCTGTTTTCTAAAATGTTCTAACAAAAATAATTCATTTTTGTTTTCGAAAATCATTCATTTCGTATTCTATTTATAAAAACCGTCCAATGTAGTTTAGTATAGTCCATAATCAGTGTCCAATAATTGTTTAATTTGATGTGGCATTAAAAGACCTTTCCAACGATATATTATAAGCCCAATTTCGAGTTATCACAAGGAAGTTATGGCCAAAATACTAAACTAGGCCTAAGACGAGTTTTATGTGCGACCCAATGATCATGTGGAGGGTCCATTAATCTTAGTTATATTTCTAAAACAATTAGTATTAATAAGAATATTCTATGAGTTTCTAAAAGATCTTAATTATCATTTTTGAAAAGATAAGATAAAGAGTTTGAAATTGAATAAAACTCCTCTTTTTGAAAGTCCTAATTTTATTCGAAATGAAAGACGTTCAAAGAAAGTCAGACATTATCTTCGTGTCTCATATTTTTTTATCAAAATCTTAGATGGTTGGATAAATCTTGAAATTATCTTTCCAATGATATATATTAATTCCGAGCTATAATGAAAAAGATATGAAAGAAATACGAAACTCTATCCAAAACTGTTACCCTTCCACTATTTCGGAAATATCTTTTATTATAAAAAAATATTTTAATCTTATTCCAATTGTATTAGAAATTAGACTTCAAGATATTTCCAACGACATATTATATGCCTTATTTCAACTTATCAATCAAAAGATATGATAAAAACAAAATCCCCAAAAAACTGTCTTATCGTACCGCGATGACTTTATCGCGCCATGATAGAGCCATCGTGACGCAATAAATCTATCGCCGCGCGACAAAAGGAATTTTAATCCGATTCAAATTTTGACTCTTTTCTTAATTGTATACGGTCGTTTTTCTCTATAAATAGAGTCGATTTTCCACGTTTTCAATCACCAACAATCACCATCTCTCCCTCTTTAAGCTAAAGCTTATTCTTTCTTTCTCTCTCTTAGCCTTTTCAAAACACCATACGTTCATCACGAGACTTAGGCACACCTAGCCAAGCTCGAAGTTCTCTTTGCCCTAGAGGTGAAAGGTTGATAATTTCTGAGGTTTGGTCCCAAATCCCTATTTCAATTATTTAAATTAATTGTTTGATTTAATTTTTTCATTGAATTTACTAACGTGTTTATTATTTTGATAGAAAGAGATACGAGGCAACAAAGTAAGTAGTTTCATTGTTATATATCTTTAGAAAGCATGTTTAGATTATTTTAATTCCTAGTATCATGTTAGGATGTCTTTATGATTTCTAGTATCATGTTTTGGGTATTAACTAATATTTCTAATATCATGTATGTTTCTGGTATCATGCTTAGGTTGCTTCCTATTTCTTATATCATGTATGTTAGTATCATGTTAGGGTTATTGATTTGATCTTTAATGTTTAGTGACATGCTAGGATTTGTTATTAATCTTGTTAGTATCCTGCCTAGGATCTTGCTATTATGATGCTTTAATGAGAATATTATTATGATGATGATGACTTGTTGTATCAAAATTATTATGTTGCTTGATATGTTATTGTTATTGCTTGATCATGCCCTCTCTTATAGGTTTAAAGGGAATTTGTACTTGAAATCACGCTTAATAAGATAATTAATAATTTTATCTAGGCTAATATGATTTAAATTCAAGTGATCGCCAATAGTAGATTTGTTTGTGCATTAATATTCAACCAATATAGATTAAACAAGTTTAGGGCTAATATAATGATTGTATGTTAGTCAGAAAGTGCACATGAATATGAGAAGAATAAAGTAGAGGCCTATTTTTAGGGTAGCTTCAATCTTTTTTAGGTTGAATTTGTACCTTCATCCCCGAATATCTAGTCATGGTTCCGGACCACTATGAAGTTAGCAATCTCTTGGATCGTGAAGGGGTGTAACTTTCACCCTGTGAACGGTTTACAAGTTCCTAAAACTTGTTGGTGACTCTTTTGCTCTAGCTTCCTTCCCTTTTGACGCCACCATGCTTAAGTGTATGATCACAGTGGGGCTCAAGTGTGGGATGCTTGAAATATTCCCTACAGTTTTTTGGCGACTCCACTGGGGAGAATTTCTATTTTAATTTCTAAAATTTGTTTAAGCAACAATTTAGGATGATTGGATGAGACTTGAAACGTTCTAAGTATTCATGTGCGTAATTTTTATTGACATTACTAGCATAAGCATAAATAGGTCTGCATTGGAAAGACCATCCGTAATGCGTAAAAAACATAGGCTTTTTACTTGTAGGAAATTTGGGATATATCTTTCACAACTAGCTAGAATCGAAAAAACACTGCAAAAATCGGAAAATTCTAATAACACAGAAAATTGCCGAGGCATGTAGGAAAATTCTAGTGCGATGGCTCTGTCACGACACGATAGCAATATCGTGGAGCGACTGGGCCATCTCCTCGCGATGGTCCCTGTTTTCTCGCGCCATGTTCTTCCAATACCAAGCCAGAAGTCTGCCTTTTTTCTTTGACCGGTTCTAGTAATGTTTGGCCGATTTTACTTCCTGATTGAGTTTTTCCCTCTTTTTTTAAACCCATCTGTGTTCTACATATGGCTATAACCCCCTAGGAATTCACGCTCCATCTACCCAATCGAACGCTCATTGCAACGAAGGGTACATCCGAGTTTGTGAATTTACTAAACCATGGAAGCAAGTTTAACTTGTAGGGTCACATCCATACGTGCCAACCCTTCTAAAGGTAAGGCTTCCGCGCGATGCATCCAGACTCATAACCATGGACCCTTTTTTACAACCCTAATCCTTGAACTTTAGAGAACTAGATCAATGGTTAGTTTGCAAACTCATTGCATCATATTGTGACTACTTGACTACTTGTGCATCTCTTGTTTGTCCATAACTTATATGTGATTAAACTAACCGCTTGTTTGACATGTGATTATAAATATGCTTAAGTAAGCTAACCAATGACTAAAGGACTTTTCAATTAATTGATTAATTAATTTGAACCAATAAATATGCCTAAAATCGAGTCATAGTTCCTTTGAGTCAACCTGGATTTTTATTCCCGTATACTGCACAAGCATCAACTTGTTTTGGTCATAACCGGAGTTCTAGAAAGAATTAAGAGTCGTACAACCTATGGATCTATAGCCCCCAGTTTTATCTTTCATTTGGAGTTGGTTTCGTCCAATACGAATTGACAGATCAAAAGTTATGACTAAAATACTACAGCCTGTCCAGTTTAGTGCACATACGTGAGGTCTTAACTTAGTCCTTGCTCGAGTTTAGTCACATAGTCTAGTCACATGGTCATGATACGAGTCTTGAACATATCACTTACAGTCACGAGTCTTCACGCACTTTGTATATGTGTCACCATGACCATGTCTTAGGTCCATGCATGAGTCATTCTTTCCGTCATTTAAGTTGGGAACCACTCTATTCCTAAATTCTTCTAAATCACCTTCTTTCCACATGCATTCTCCATACATATCATTCCCCTCGTTACTCTATAATCTTTCCTGTCATCCATGCATGTTGAATTGAGTTTGAGTCAAATGATTAATAATAAGTATCCATAACTTCCCTTTTCTACAGCACTTAGTTGAGAAAGGAAGGGCGATTAATCAAAGACAACACCTTCATTCAAGTACTACTCTTTGATAAACTGATCCGTCAAAGAAGGAAAGCTAAGAAAATGGCTACCCAACAAGAAGTTGATGAGTTGAAGCAAAACATGAATAACCTGACTGAGATTTTGAAGACTCTCGTTCTACAAGTTAATGATCCTAGCAAGCAACAACGTCTTGAGCACGTGGAAGAAAGCCTTAGCAAAGTTTCCAACGATTATAAGTATCAAGGAATTAGCTCGCAAGGGGCCTTAGTGGACAAGGTACTTTTTCCGCAGAAGTTCAATGCCAATGACATCCCTAAATTCAAGCCTACCGACAACCCTTATTTTCATTTAAGAGCTTTCAAGACTATAATGAGTATTAAGGCAATTGACAAGAAGGTCTTCCCTTCAATATTCTCACTATCTCTTGAAACCGTTTGTCAACAATGGTTTTTCTCCCTAGAAAAGGAGAAGACCTCCTCCTAGTACTCTATCACAAACGCTTTCATTGATAAATACAAATGTAACATTCAAGTTGAGACTGACCATAGAGAACTCGAGATGTTGAGACAAAAAGAAAACGAAGGATTTACTTCTTTCTTCAACAAGTGGAGGGAAACTTCCGCTAAGATGGTCGAGGCCCCTACTGAAAAAGGAGTCTGTAAGGATGTTCATAAATAACCTCCAAGAGAAGTATTCAAAGCATTTGAAATAGAAACACAACTTGAATACTTTCAAGGCCGTCTATAACATAGGCATTGACATTGAAGACGATCTTGCAAAACCAAAAGCTACTAACCATAGTAACAACAGTGGCTGGAAAGGAAAGAAGAACGACAATCCTTCTTCTTCTGAAAATACCTACTCTAGCAACAATGTTAGTACTGTTGACCTTAATGAAGTTTTATCCATAGACAAACAAGGACCTAAAAAACAACTGAGGAAAGAGTTCACCCCTATTGGGATTAGCTACGATACTGCCTTCGATCGACTCCATGCCAAGTGACTCATCACTCCTATTGGACCTATTCAAGATCCCGCACCTGAAAAGAGGTTGCCTAGTTGGAACCCAAATGAACACTTCAAGTACCAGCAAGGTAGGGGTCATACTATTGAAAGTTGTTGGAAGCTAAAGGAGGCCATCCAATATTTGATTGATAATAACAAGCTTCCTATACCTCTAGCTAGCAAGAAGACCGAGTGATGATAAAGCACAAGACACGAGGCGGGCTTCAACGACAAGATTTCGTGACCTTTTTTTCTTTTTCCCCAAATTAAGTCTACCATAGGCATCCCCCATCTTTCTCACTAGCTTAGATTTAGAGTTTGTTTTTACCTTTTCCATTTTAATAAAATAAGCATTCATTTTCTTGCATATGATCATTGCATTGCATTGCATAAAAAAAAATTATAAAAAAAAAAATCATTGTCGGGCTAAGCACAAAGTATACCAATGATTTAAGGCATCCCTGATAGCCATATCATATCACTTTCACCCTTTAAAAATATAATTCCTTTCTTGATAAAAACACTTTGATTCTCGTTTAACGATAGACCTTTCTTCTTTCAACCCATATCTACCTAACCTTGGGATGGGATGGTGTGCAACTTATGCAAGTTTTAAATACAAAAGCTTGAGTGATTTTACCTAGATGTCAAAAATTCAAAAAAGCAAAAAGCAATAAAAATGTGCAAAAGGGCAAGTGTTCCAATGTCTTTGATATGAATATATCTTTGATAAGAACACATCTCAGATTGCGTCTCTTATCGAGTGCTCGGTACCGTGCCTGAGAAATATGAATGCCAAGTGAGTGATAGACCGCATGATCGGGATTGCCCACACTTATTCAAAATAAAAAATAAAAAAAAATAAAAAAAAATAAAAAAAAAAAAGCAAAAGCAAAAAAGAGAGAGTAAAAATATAAACAAAAGAGAGTTCAAAAGTGAGAAACCTCAAGCATACAAATACAAAGATTCAAAAGCAAGGTTGCACCCCTTGGGGGCTTATCTAGGGTCTTGAGCCTTTATCCCCTTCTTCTTCAACCTTTAGCCTAACCACGTTACAACCCTTCAAAGACCACTTTGAGGTATACACACACTTGTGGAAGGTTCGGCTAGAGCTACGTTTGGCCTGATTCCTAACGGATACGTAGGCAACCTCACATTGGGGTGCGGTCGTAACAAAAATGCATTCATACATTTACATTCATATTTATATTCATGCATGATCATATCAAAGGATATCCATTGCTCATCCCTTTCCATTTAAAGCTAGACTTGGGGGCTTGATCCCTATATCATTAGCCTACCCAGCCTAAGAGTCACTATCATTTGACTCTTCTCAAAATATATTCCACACCGTTAGCCTTTGCAGCCTAACTTTAGTGTCACTTTCACACACATCACAGATACATGACCAAACAAACCTTCCCTTAGGATTCCTTTGTCATGAAATCTTAACACAACGCTGAGGCATGCCTTGTCAATCTTAGAATCACTCATCATCATAATCATCATTGCATAATAAAGTATGAAGTACTTAGCCTCCGTGCCTAAGTTACCTAAATAATTTCATCATCGAGTCAACAATTGAGATAGACTAGGATGTTATAATCCTTGCACCCTAAAATACAACGATTGATGCATACACTTGATTGAGCTCATTCAACATGCACCATCAAACACTTTACTTCCTTCTTTTCATGTCTTTCTTTTTTCGGGAGAAAGTTGGTACCCTCCACAAAAATGACGGAAAATTTTTATTTTTTCTGCATTTTCGAGTCACACGAGCACAATCACACGATACAATGAACACACGAGTCATGTACGTTGAGTCACGTCATGTCACATACATCGAGTGGAGTTTACACCTTGAGTCATGTCGAGTTACACGTGTCAAAACATATTGAGCCGAGTTGATTTAAAGCACATTGAGTCACGCAATGAGTCAAATAGCACCAAGCTTTAGGTCAACCCTAAGAAAAACATGAGCAAAGTCCTATGGTAAAAAAAAAATATACGAGTACGCTAAAAGGCAATTTGATTGAGCGCAAATGAACAAAAGACGACATCAACAACAACAAAGCTAAACGAGAAGAAAAAGCTCTAACTTTGATTCAAGCACATTGCAGCATAAACAACGCAGCACGATGCTCCCTGACGCAGCGCGATACACTATGACGCGGCGCGATAGATCTGTCACTGCGCGATGGCTCTGATTTCGCTTGTGATGGTCTCACCACTCGGATTGGTTGGTCCGTGACTAATCCATGTAAGCCTCTTGATGTAGCATTCGATCCTTTTGAACAATTGATAGATATTCAATTGGTAATCATCCCGATTACAGTTTTGATTGATGATTGGCCTGATGATAGTCATATGAACACCGTTGAAATGACACCTTTGATTAGTAGTCAGCCCGATTACAACTTGATTGAAGATCAGCCTGATGATGATTAAATTATCGATTGGATATTGATTGAGCGGATTTGATAAAATGATTAAGATAATCACAAAGAATTCCTAGGATGGAAGATTTCTACAAAAATCCATTTGAAGACTTTAAGAATCTTAAATGTGGTTCTTAAGATAAATTTTCCAAAGATGAAAAAGTCAATTACTTCTAGGAGTAAAGACAAGAAGATTTGAAGACTCAAGATGAAGAAGCCTTCGATAGGAGACTATAAGATTAAAGGGTCTCTCGCTTTGATTTGAGAAGGTCGGTTTGAGATAAAGCGGTCTTTGGTAGCTTTTGCTATGATTGGGAAGATTATCATTTGATTTGAGAAGGGAGGTTCGATATGAAGCGATCTTCAGTAGCTTTCGCTATGATTGTGAAGGTTATCATTTGATTTGAGAAGGGAGGTTCGAGATAAAGCGGCCTTCGACAGCTTTCGCTAAGATTGTGGGGGTGTCACCTAGATTTGAGAAGATAGCATGAGATGGGTGATCTTCGACAGCTTTCGCTAAGATTGTGGGGGTTGTCACCTAGATTTGAGAAGATAGCACGAGAGGGGCGATTTTCGACTGCTTTCGCTAAGATTGTGGGGGTTGTCACCTAGATTTGAGAAGATAGCACGAGATAAGCGATCTTTGACGGCTTTCGCTAAGTTGGTGGGGGTTGTCACCTAGATTTGAGAAGATAGCACGAGATTGGCGATCTTCGACGACGGTCGCTAAGATTGTGGAGGTTGTCACCCAGATTTGAGAAGAATGGTTCGTGATGAGGCGGTCTTCGACGACATTCACTATGATTGTGAAGGTTGTCACCTTGATTCGAGAAAATAGCTCGTGATGTAGTAGACTTCGACGATGTTCCCTAGGATGTGGAAGATTGTCACAACAAATGAAGATAGCGAGGCATTGTTACCTTCATATGGCGTTCATGAGGCAATGTGGAGGTCGTCACAACAAAATGTAGCAACAAATCGGTTACTCTAGAGACGTGTGCTCAACGGTGCAAGATATGCGTTTCTTAACTCTTTTATCTATTTAAGCTAACGCTGGTTTGCAGGTATCGGAGTTACAAGAGTGATTTAGGGTTGCAGAACGTTCTGAATCATTCTCCGTCCCTATCGCTACTTTGAATTTTGTTTTGGAAACTTACGTTTCTCCAAACTCATTCAAAGTGGGGGCTTCTATAGACACCTGATTGTGTTTCCCCAAAACCCAAACCTAGTGATGAGTACTTTTCATGTCATTGATATCGAATAAGGTGTGCAAAGAGTCTCGTGAATTCTTCTGTTTTCTAAAATGTTTTAATAAAAATATTCATTTCTGTTTTCGAAAATCATTCATTTCATATCCTTTATGAAAAACGTCTGATCTAGTTTAGTATAGTCTATAATCGGGTCCAATAATTGTGTAGTTGGATGGGGCTTGAAAAGACCTTTCCAACGATATATTATAAGCCCAATTCCGAGTTATAACGAGGAAAGTTATGCATACTAAACTGGGCCTAAAACGAGTTTTATGTGCAACCCAATGATCATGTGAAGGGTCCATTAATCTTAATTATATTTCTAAACCAATCTATAATATTACTAAAGTAGAAACCGCTGACATCATATTGTCCACGTGGCAACTTTATAAGAAAAATTTTCCCGCCTAAATAAAATCAAACCTCATTATATTTTCTTTGGTTTTAAATTTCAAATTTAATTTCTCCTCCTCTCAATTTATCTATACTCTTTAATTTATTTAATTTTCTTCTATCACCAACTATTGGTATCTAATACATCTTTCCCTTATGCTTCATCGAATAAAATACTTTGAAGTATATATATTTGCTATTTTCCTTTATATATTTCAAGTTTAAAATCATTTTTTTATTTCCTTAATTAAAATCATATTGTAAACATCTAACTTTTTTGTATATGCTTAAATTTTCATATTCGATTGTTCTTCTTCAAAATTAATTTTACAAAATTAGCATTTACAACTAATGGTTATATCTCAATAATTTTTCTAATATGTAGGAATACATAAAATATATACTCTATATTTCAAAGAAATCTGTGCATCGCACGGGACTAATCTAGTTAGGATTAATAAGAAGCTTCTATGAGTTTCTAAAAGATCTTAATTATCCTTTTTGAAAAGATAAGATAAAGTGTTTGAAATTGAATAAAACTTCTCTTTTTGAAAGTCCTAATTCTATTTGAAATAAAAGACGTTCAAAGATAGTCAGATATTATCTTTGTGCCTCATATTTTTTATCCAATTCTTAGACGGTTGGACAGATCTTGAAATTATCTTTCCAATGATATATTTTAATATTAATTCTGAGCTATAACGAAAAAGATATGAAAGAAATACGAAACTTTATCCAAAACTGACACCCTTCCACTATTTTGGCCGTATCTTTTATTCTACAAAATATTTTATTCTGATCTAATTGGGTTGGAAAGTAGACTTCAATAGCTTTCCAACGACAAATTATATGCCTTATTTCGACTTCTGGATTAAATGATATGATAAAAACAAAATCCACGAAAAATTGTCTTATTGCGCCGCAATAAAGCCATCGCAACGCGATAAATCTACCGTCACGCGATAAAAAGAATTTTAACCCGATTCAAATTCTAACTCTTTTCTAATCATATACGGTCATTTTTCTCTATACATAGGGTCGATTTTCCACGTTTTCAATCACCAACAATTACCATCTCTCTCTCTTTAAGCTAAATCTTATTCTTTCTCTCTCTCTTGATTTCTAAGCCTAGCCTTTTCAAAACACCATACGTCCATCACGAGACTTAGACACACCTAGCCAAGCTCGAAGTTGCCTTCGCCTTAGACGTGAAAGGTTAATAATTTCTGAGGGTTTGGTCCCAATCCCTATTTCAATTATTTAAATTAATTGTTTAATTTAATATTTTCATTAAAGTTACTAACGTGTGTATTGTTTTGATAGAAAGAGATACGAGAGAACAAAGTAAGTATTTTCATTGTTATATATCTTTAGAAAGCATGTTTAGATTATTTTAATTCCTAGTATCATGTTAGGATGTTTTTATGATTCCTATTTTCATGTTTTGGGCATTAACTAATATTTCTAATATCATGTATGTTTCTGGTATCATGCTTAGGTTGCTTCCTATTTCTTATATCATGTATATTAGTATCATGTTAGGGTTAAAGCTTTGATCTTTAATGTTTTGTGACATGCTAGGATTTGTTATTAACCTTGTTAGTATCATGCCTATGAACTTGCTATTATTATGCTTTGATGAGAATATTGTTATGATGATGATGACTAGTTGTATCAATATTATTATGTTGCTTGATATGTTATTGTTATTGCTTGATCACGCCCTCTCTTGCAGGTTTAAAGGGAATTTGTACTTAAAATCACGCTTAATAAGATAATTAATAATTTTATCTTGGCTAATATGATAGATTTGTTTGTGCATTAATATTCAACCAATATAGATTAAATAGGTTTAGGGCTAATATAATTATTGTATGTTAGTCAGAAAGTGCACATGAATATGAGAAGAATAAAGTAGAGGCCTATTTTAGGGCAGCTTCAATCTCTTTTAGGTTGGATTTGTACCTTCATCCCCGAATATCTAGTCATGGTTCCGGACCACTATGGAGTTAGCGATCTCTTGGATCGTGAAGGGGTGTAACCTTCACCCTGTGAATAGTTTACAAGTTCCTAAAACTTGTTGGTGACTCTTTTGCTCTAGCTCCCTTCCCTTTGGACGCCACCATACTTAAGTGTATGATCATATTGGGGCTCAAGTGTGGGATGCTTGAAATATTCCCTACACCAACACATGTTTAACAAGTCACCAGCCATTAGAGGAAGATCAAGGAAAGATATTACCGGATATAGGTGGGTGTAAATACCCGCAAATGACCCAATTAAACCTTTCAAAGCAAAATTCCTCTAGAATTGAATCTTGATTTCCATATGCTAGCAAAAATAGGAGTCAAACTTCCTTGATTCTTGATCCAATACCAATGCACCAAGGTATATCAAGTTATGTACCTAACAAAAAGCACTTAAACATTTCCACGAGAGAAAATCTATACTAAAAAGAAAAGAAAAAGAAAGCAATAAAACATGTGTTACTTCCCGAGAAACGCTTTCTTAAGGTCCAAGCATGACTGCTCTAATAAAATAATATTGCAACAAACACAAGAGCTTGTCAAATGCACTACTACACATTTCATAGGATAAACGGTAGGCAAATGACAGGAGGAGAATGTGTAACAAGATTATTGCACGCAAGCGAGGAGGGAGATGCCAAAAGAGAAAAGAAAAATCAAGAAAAGAAGAAGAAGAAGGCAAAACCTCCTCAAAATGTTTTTAGGTGGCACAATTACCCAATTCCTTAATAATGGGAGGCTGAGAAGGAAAAAGCTCATCAAACAAGAGAGGGTCCTCAATAGGCTCTATGACAAAAGAGGGGAGGAACATAGGATAGTAGGGGATGTGGTCAAATTTCCTTGAAAAAGGGACATGAGAAAAAGGGATAGTAGCAATGGTTTCACAAATGAGGGACATGAGAAGAAGGGATAGTAGCAATGGTCTCACGAATGAACTCTTCCTCACCACCATTCCTCAAATCACCAATAAGAGCATGGAAATTAATCATAGAGTCCTCAAAAGAAGAACACTCATGATCTCCATCTCCCTCAAACATCCAACCTCTAAGAGAAACCACATCTTCCTCTCTATCACACCGATGGATAACAACACCTTCAATATCCTCAAATCCTAGAGTCACAAAACCATGCATGAAAGGATAAATGTTTCTCTCAAATGCATCCCTTTCCCATGAAGCATTGTCAATGAACTCTCTTAAAAGGCTATAATGTTTTGTTACACCTTCAACGAACATACTAGTTATAACCTCAATAGTGTCCAAATCATGGATAGAAGGGTCACAAACATGCAAGGTAGACTCATCAAAATGGGGAAGGGGGTTAGAATCCTTAAAATCGACATTTTCTTCATTCTCAACTCCTCCACCATCACTCAAGGTACTCTAAATCTCTCTTTGAAGCTCAAACTCATCATCATCCTCCTCATGAATTCCCTCAACCAAAATTGAAGATGGCTCACTCAAATCCTCACCAAGGGAAGCTTTCAAAAGGGGTGAATAAGGGGAAAGATGGCATTCAAGATAAAAAGGGGAATGAAAAGGATCAAAATCCTTAAAAATTCTCTCATCACAAGAAAATCTCCCCTCACCTTTACACTCTTGGCCCACATCATCCTCAAAAACACTCTCACACTCCAAGTGAGGTGCCTCACATCCATTTCCAACAACCCTAGCATTCATCACTTGGGCAAGTCTCTCTTTTCTCAATTTTTGTTCCTCTTGAAAATCATGGACTTGTTGGGTGAGGTTTTGTATTTGGGCAAGAATTTGGGCATCAATGTTATTGGGTTGAGGTTCACAATCACCATTAACGTGCATATCATCAACATTAGAACACACCTCATCACAATGAGCATAAGAGGAGGGATTATCATGCATATTTGGATCATCACAAGGCATACTAGAAGCATAAAGAGAATTCATGCAAAAATTATAAGAATCTTGACATTGAGAATCAAAACAAGAAACATGACATTCTCTATCATAAGAATCTCTAGCAAGCCATGTCAAGAGATTCCAAGCATCATGCGTAGACAAAAGATGGAATCTACCATTATACATATTCTCAACCATTCCCCTAGTATACTCATTCATGCCCCAATAAGCTATACTACAAGCATCACTAAGAGAACACCCATGGAAACTAAGAAAACCATCTAATCTATCAAAGTAAGCATAAAAGGGTTCATCATCAAATTGAGGAAAAGATAAGCATGCCATTTTTGTTACACAAAGAAAAGAAAATAAAACAAAAATTAAAACTATACACAAGAATCTAGATAATCTAATAACCACAAACTAATGAATGCCTTAGTCCCCGGCAACAGCGCCGAAATTTGATTGTGGGAAAGTAGGTCGTTGGGCTACTACCCTAATCAAATTAGAAATTTATATGCCTAAACTTACACCAAACTAGTTAGTGGCAAGTAAAGGGTCGATCCTCGAAGACTAAGTGCATCAATTTATGCTAATTAAACTAGTAGGATAGTCATGATATAGAGAGAGGTACAACTAAAACACCACTTAGAGCAAACAACGAAAACTAAGAAAAGTGGAATCCAATTACATCAATGCATTCAACATCAAAATTGCAATTAGTGAAAATGATCTCAATTAGGAACGATCAACACACTCAACTCACTCCCGCACAATTAAGCATGCTAATTATCCTACTAAGCTAATTCACTCTCGTGCAACTAACCTAACATAGGTATGGAAGAATTTAGACTCTCAAACAACTCACTTTCCGCACAATTGATTGAAAGCACAATTAAGAACATAGAATCAATTTGCTAGAAAGACGCTAATCCGTATAAGCATCATCCATACACAATAATCAAGAATCAATTGCATACAAATCACAATCAATCATTCAATTCATCAACATAACCTTCATCCATTTCCCTAGAACAAAATCTAAGCAAACATGATGAACAAAAACATGGAAAACAAGCTAAAACAAGAATTAACGCAAGAATCAAACTAGTAAACTAATTAACTACTAAAATCAACAAACAATTAAGCAAAAACAAGAATTAAAGAAAGCAATAAAGGTGAGAGAAAGTTAAAAAAGCTCATTGAATAATTGAGGAGAGAATCCACAAATGTGCTTCTTCGAAATCTCAAATTTCCATTGAAATCCAAGCTTTCTCTCTTTAAGACTACTCCTAAACTAGAGAGAGAAAATCCTAATCTAAGCCTAATCCTAATTAGAGGAGAGAGAAAATGTAAAAACTTTGATTAATTCCATCCCCCAAGTCTAAAGAAGGTCGTCCTCTTTATATTACGAGAAGAAAAAGAAGGAAAATCGGCAATTTAATGCGAAGAAGACCCAGAAACTTGTGCATGCGGCGGACAAGGCCACGCCTGCGGTGGCCAGAGGTCGCGCTCGCGGCAGGGCTTCCCCCAACCATCTACATGAAGCTGGACAAGGCTGGAAAAACTTCTGGCCGCGCCCTCGGCGGCAAAAGAGAGCTACTGCGCAAAGGGAGGACTGTCGCGACATGGTGCAAGTTGCCGCGCCACGGTGGTCACTACCGGGCAGCGATGTTGATTGTCGTGCAACGGTGGCTGTGCTGCTGCCTACTGCCGCTTGTGCTGCTGCTTTGTTGCTTGTCGCTTGCTCTTGCTTACATCTTTTTGTTTCAAGTCATCTTCTAGTGAAATTTTCGGCCTTCTCTCGGGTCATAAACATCGAAGAAAGTGCCAAACCCTACACAAATAGACCAAGAGAGAAA
Organism: Chenopodium album; assembly: GCF_948465745.1. NCBI lineage: Eukaryota > Viridiplantae > Streptophyta > Magnoliopsida > Caryophyllales > Amaranthaceae > Chenopodium > Chenopodium album. The sequence continues at coordinate 21,306,969 of NC_137846.1, read as the reverse complement.
AGAGTGAAAGATCACATAGAAAAACACGCAAATCAGGCTTGAAATAAACCAAGCGAAAAGCATATTATTCACAACTAAGGCTTAAAAACATAAAATAAGACAATAATAACTAAAAAAAGACTAAACGTACTAGAAATAGCCAAGAAAGACCAAAATAAACCTAAAACTAAGGGAGAAAGCCACCCTAAAATGTGTCATAAATGACACTTATCATTGGAAATGACACTGATCGAAGAAAAATTGCTTGGATTCAAACGCCTATAGCTTATATTCTAGGAATCTTCATGGGGAGTATGAACTATCATTGGAAATATTTTCAAGTCTAGTTTCCAACGCAACTTGAATTACTTCAATCCGATATGTAGAAATCAAGTTATGATCAAAAGAGTGAGCAAAGGTCAGTTTTGACATATTGTTCATCATCGTTTAAATTCGTTTCTAACTCAAATTCATTTCCGAAAGATGCATAGCGACGCTTGTGAATTCTATATTCATTCCTCATACATATAAATCTCAAAATCAACATCCACGAACATGGGATCTTCGATTAATAAACTCAATTGACCGGCTTCCATCTAAATTTCATCCAAATCAACTCCAAACAGTTCAAAAGCGTTCAAATGACTATGAAATCACCTAAAACATTAAGAAAAACACAAAACGGAGCATAATAGAGTACAAAACAAACAACTTATGCATTTGCGACCTAAAAAGCAACAAAAGACCCTAAAAGCAACTATAAAACTAGCATAACGTGCTTATAAATCCTATATAAAAATGATTCATCACAGATGTCGACGACTGCTTAGAGCCGACTCTACTCTAATAAAGTTTTTTTTTCAGAGTGACTCCGGATCTGTTTGAGAGGCTTCCTTCTCTTTGCTTAAGCGCTCATTGGATTCTTGGGTTGTAGCAAGGTCAACCACCTTGGTATTTTTTGTAGGCTTCCCTTATTTAATCGAGGGTCATCTCGTTAGAAGACATTTATGCAAATTTGAAAGAAGTAAATTCATAGGGGTGAAGATTTTAATCTAGCTGTAGCCCCACAGACAAGGCTAGGTTAATTCAAATTTTGTAAGATTTGTGGTGACTAAGGTTGCGAAATAACTAAATTAAATCTAACAAATGTAAAAATGTGTAAAGGAAACAAGAACACAAGAATTGGTGACGCGAAAAACCCAAAAAGTTAAAAATCACAAATAGAATGAGGGTGTACCAAACTTTCACTATAGTAAAGAAATAATAGAAGGAAAAGTATAATGATGATGGGATGTTGTGTGTTCGTCCAAGAAGGAGTCGCCACTATACAAAACCAAGCTAGGTTTCTACTAGCCGTTGGAGTGTAGAGTGAAGATTGGGAGGAGTTTCTTGATTTTGGCCACGTTCATTCACCCTTAGGAAATTTGGTTATTCGCATACTTATCTCTTCAATAGAGTTTTGTGAGGCTGGGCGTAGACTCGACCTCGAATAATTATCTTTTCCTAAGGAATCGGGAATTAGTTGTTGCCTTTGTCGCTAACAATGACTTCTGTTGGTGACGATACAATATGTCGTCGACTCGTTTCTTTGCTACACTCACTTAAATTACCTATGGCGAGCAATCTAGCTATCCTTAGTTTAAATTAACTATCCTAATAGCGCTTGATTTACATTCATAAAACATCCCGGGTTAAGTACAAAGCGTGTTTCAGACCTTGGGTAGTGACTCATTTTGAGTATAATTGATAAAGTAGGAAGTGTTGCTCCCCCTTGTCTCTCTCCATTGTCAACTCAACTTGTGCCTCTTAATATTGTGACTTTTCTATGTTGTGTCTTAGGAACCTTTTCAATATGGTCCGGATTGCTAGCTCCCGTTCATAGTTGTGCTACATATGATACACGAGGAATCTTTTTGTAGCGGTCCAGCCTGACGTTGTCACTTACATCCCATTTTGCTACTGTCGTTGACCGACTGTATTTGAAAATTTGCTCTTAATAGATGTTGAGTTGAACATAATAAAGTTCCACATGATTATACTTTTTTGACACGAAATTACAAAACGTAATCAAAGCAAATTAGGTGTAATAGTGCACAAAGTCAAACCAAGTCATCTAAAACGGATGAACTACTCCCTCCGTCCCATAATACTTGGGACGTTAGGATGGGCACGTATTTTAAGAAAATCACAAGTGGTTCTTTTTAAAGTATTTGTTTATTTTATAAAAGATTTTCTTTTATATTTTTATATTACAAGAAAACAACAAGTGAGGTGGGAGTAGGGTAGGTGAGGAGAGAGAAAATGTGGAAAAATATTTATTTATTAGTAGTCTCATTCTATATTTAGTACATCAACGTGTTAAGTATTGTTGCACGGACGAAAATGAAAATTGTGTCAAGTATTATGGAACGGAGAGAGTGTGGTTTTTGTTGTTTTTTTTTTTTTTTTTTTTTTTTTTAAACCATGATTTTTGTTGGAATTGAATAAAATAAAAGTTGCCGTCAAAGTGACCTATACCCTTACGTTGAATCCTACGCCGATAATCTCCCAGTCAAGCACTCAAATATAAACATGCAAGTAAAGTATGAAAAATGAATTAAAATTTAATAAATATTTAATAAAAATAAAAATATTAAAAAAAGTAAATAAAGGTACACAAATTAAATCTCCCAAACATTCTCCCAATTTCCCAAACCCTTAACATCAACAATGGCACGTAACTTTGTTCGACCTTGCGACATCGACTGACCCGAAAACCCTAATTCCCAAATTCTCAAATCTCATCCATTTTCTCTCTCTTCAATCACCCCAAAATTCTTCTCAACAATTCAATCACAATCGCAATTAATTTAATCCCTGTTTTACTTTTTCCGATTTTGTAATATTTGATTCAATTCAATTCAAATTCTGTTGAATTTGATGGGACGAAACTCTTCAGCTTCAACATCTCTTGCGCCGGGTTTTCGATTTCACCCGACAGATGAAGAACTGGTATGGTATTATCTGAGGCGTAAGGTTAGCGGCAAACCCTTTCGTGTCGATGCGATCTCTGAAATCGATATTTACAAAGTAGAACCCTCTGATCTTCCAGGTTACCCATTTCTCGAATCTGTTAATTGCTTCTAATTTTGTAATAAATCATCAAAATCATAGAATTTCATAATTTTGGGCATTAATTTCTGAATTTCGTAATTTAGTTCATTATTGATTGATAAATGATTGTGTTGATGATTTGATTTAGTTATTGTTGGGTTCCTTTGAATATTTTAAGGTTATATTTATTGATTTTTTAGGATTGTCGAAGTTGAAGAGTAGAGATCTAGAGTGGTATTTTTTTAGTGCACTGGATAGGAAATATGGTAATGGATTGAGGACGAACCGAGCGACGAATGAGGGGTATTGGAAAACAACCGGGAAAGATAGGCCTGTTTACCATAAGGCTCGGGTTGTTGGGATGAAAAAAACGCTGGTTTACCATAAAGGTAGAGCTCCACGCGGCGAGCGGACCAATTGGGTAATGCATGAATACAAACTCAATGATGATGTGCTAGAGAAGGCTGGTCATATGCCGGTGAGGATATATGTTTGCTTGAACTTGATTAATGGGTTGGTTTGCTTCTTTATTATTAATTTATATGTTTTAGTATATGAAATGAACTATGGTGTATTGATAGTGTTTACTGCTGGGCAGGAAGGGTTTGTTTTGTGCAGAGTGTTTCAGAAAAGTGGAACAGGACCGAAGAATGGGGAGAAGTATGGAGCACCACTCTTGGAGGAAGAGTGGGAAGATGACAGTTTGGAAGATGTGGTGCCTGCCGAGGTGTCTTTTGAAGATCCCTATGTTGATGATGATGCATACATTGAACAGAATGATCTGGAACAGGTTTGTCTTTTATCTCCTATTTTGTCTTTTTGGTCGGATTTTTTCACTAAGAATGTTTAGGAACTTACAGAGTAATTTGTTTTGATGCCCTATCAATACTTTTAAGATAGCTACTTAGCTTTTATTTTGGTGCTCAAAGGACTTGTTTTGACAATCTATTCTTTGACAACGGTGAATATCTGCTTTTTTGGGTACATAGTCAGCAAGTGAACGTTCGCTAACATGAAGATACCTGATAAATCTTTATTTGAAAGAGGTTCTCTCTGGAGGATTTAAACTATTTTGTTGCTATGCTTATTAGTTGCCTGCTATTTGTGACACTAGGTCATGACAAATCTTGTGGTATAACTGTACCTGCTTTATTTGATTGGTAGGATTTTCTGATTTTGATGGTATTGCAAGCTTTGTCCATGTCTCTTTTGTTTGATGGCTGCGGTTGAATTGACTTGATTTTATGCAAAGCGCATAGGTTTTCCCTTTTGCTGTTTACATTTAATTTTTGATTGAAATATGGTCACGAAGTCATGACTTTGTTTTTTTTGGATAGAAATATGGTCATTTTTGGATAGAAGTATGGCCAATAGTTAATACCGAGCTGTTCTTCTGAATTTTAAAAATGTTTTCTTTTTGTAATGGCATTGCTGTTTGCAAGAGTTTTAACATCGCTACTGACAGGTTGTTGATTGCCAACTTCCAGCAAATGTTCCCTTTCCTGTCAACTTCAACCCTGTTGATAGCAACTACTATCTTGAATGTTCCCAGAATGTGACTGGAGCTGAACAAGCTTCCGTTGTTGGGGAGTCTGAAGGTAAGTGTGGTTTGCAGGTTCTGGATGGCCAGGAGTTTTATGATCTTGGGCAAGATGAGAACACTGCATTTCTTGTGAAAAATGAGCATATGGCTCAACCAAATGACTTGAGTAACCAGGCTCCTGGTGATTTGCTGGATGATCTACTCTCTGGTAATGCACCCCCCGAGGATGGGCTTTTCCTGGATGCTGTTGACTTTCTGGAACCTGTTCAAGAAGATACCCATGATTTTGATGTTCTTGGATCATATCTGGAAGATGATTTTGATATTGGACCATATCTTAATTTTGATTCTTCTCCAGAACAGATCGGTATCGATGCTGATCAAAGTTTCTCCTTCAAACAGGTAAGCAATGCTGCTTAAACTTAACTGTACGCTAATAGAATATTATTTGCAAGCTCTAACTGTTTATTGTTCTGCAGAATATGATTGATACAACTTGGCAAGTTCCTTCAGGAAGTCAACTAAACGAAACAGGTGATGTTGATGACGTTGCATCATCTTCCAAGCAAGTCATGGAAAACTCAAAAGCTAAGCCATCTAAGACTGGTGCGAAACTGTGGATATTGCTTTTATATGGCTCTGTTTTTTAATCCTGCATTCTAATATTCATTAATTTCTGCTGTTTTTCCTGTGCTGATTTTCTCTCATCTAAATGTTTTTGGTGAACGTTCTTGTGCAGATATCCAATATCCTTTCCTGAGTCAGGCAAACCGTTTTTTGGGGAATATCCCTGCTCCACCAGCATTTGCTTCAGAATTGCCTTCCAAGGACGTGGCTGTACGTTTGAGCGCTGCAGTGCAGGCTTCTACCACCCCGAATGTGACTGCTGGTATGATCAGAATAAGGGACATGCCTATTGGGGTCATCAGAAGTGGACTGGCAGGACTACATTGGTCTTTTGACAAGACTGGTAATGTCAATGTTCTCCTTTCCTTTGACCTTCCTGAGGCTGTGAACCCTGTGGGACTAGAATCATTGACGGGCTTGTTGTCGAGCAAGATTTCTACAGCAACTTCTCACGGATGGTTAAGCTTTATGTTTTTCCTGTTCTTTGCTTTTGCTGCAAGCGTCAAAGTTGGTTTATACATCTATGCAAAGTAACAGCAATTTTCCAGCAGAATTAGAAAAACAGAGAATTATGCTTTGGTCTTTATATTTTAGAATTCGGGATACCCTTAATTTTATTTACTTTTGCCGTATTGGCCTAATGTAGAGTAAAGATTGATACTCTCGGTTCTTCTATACTGTTTCCTTTTGACACATTCTCGTTTATCCTTGATTTAGTAGCTGTCATGTGGTAAAACATGGTGTATAAATCTGCAGACTGCAGCTAATATTATAGACTGAAAAATATTGTGTTTCTGATTGTCATTTTGTTATTTTATGTGCAAGTATCAAACAGCTACCATGTCTCAAACAAATTATAAGGCTGATATATCAACCTTTAATTTTAAGGGAAGACCGCTACTTGAAGTATCGGTTTACCCTAAAAACACTATCTTAAATCGCTAATCGAAGTAGGGGTTTTTCCTTAAAATTGAACGTTGATATAGAAAGTTCATATGTCAGCCTGATTAACTAGCTTTTTTGAGTAGTGCTCATGTGTTCTCCCAGTGACCTTTGATTTTGTGGCGTACTATGCAAGTTTACAGCACACAACTGTGGAATTTTCCGACAAGCTAAGATTTTGGATATCTTTTTGCCACGATATGTCGTCAATATTATCCACGTCAGTGGGAATAGAGAAAAGAGTTCGAAAATTTTAATTTGCCTGAAGGTGATCTATTTGATGTACTTGGAATTGCCTGGTTTTAGATAAAGATAAACTCAACATTATACTGTGAAATTAGGTTGTTACATTGGTTTTAGTTTTGTCGATGAAAAAATTAGTCATAAATCAAACCAGATGTTAACTGATTTTATTGGGGTTAATCAGGTCATATTGGCTTTGGGTCAAACTAGTCCAAGGTGTATAATTCCTCCATTTTCCTAAGATTGTGAAACTTTTCATTTCACATGTGCTAATGTCATAATTTTATCATTAACATCTTTAACTATCAATACCTCCAGTTTTTGTTACTTGCAACTTTCATAGGGATTACGGACTCCTAGACAAAAGATCATTAACATGATTACTGAAAAAATAAGGATATATACTTAAGCATTAATCCAACCCTCCCCCCCCCCCCCCCCCACCCCCAAAAAAAAAAAAAAAAAAAAAAAACATATTCAACCAAATTTAAAATACATAACCCACCACCAAACACCACCACCTACAACCAAACCCACCCACCTATACAGAAACCACTACCACCGCCTACCAGTGAACCCACCACCTACCACCAAACCTAGCAACACCACCTACCGCCACTCCTAGCACCACCACCACCACCTACCATAGAACCCAACTGTACAGAAACCACCACCACCTACCATCGAACCAGCAAAACCAACACAAATCTGCCCCCGAACCTAGTGACCCCAACACTGACAAACTTAACAACCACCGAACCCAGCAACCCCGAACCCCCTAACCTACGAACCCAGCAACCACCGACGACCACCCAACACCCACCGACCCCAGCTTCCGTTTTTTTGGAAATTTTGCAAAAAACCACCTTTTAAATCCTTTTTTTTTTTTTTTTTTTTTTTTGCATATAACCACTTTTTTAAAAAAAAATGTTGCAAAAGACCACCAATTTTAAATTTTTTTTTGCAACTTACCACCAGTTCAATGTAAAACAATTAATCAATTTGACTAAAAAAGTGGCAATTTGACCATTTTTATGAACAAACACGGTGACACACATGTCAAAATACAAATTTGACCATTTTTTAATTATCAATTTGTAAAGGTCATAAAAATTAAGAAAATTCTTAGTGGTGATCCTATACTTTTACTACACTGAATTACTAGCTCGCCATTTTTACTTTCGTTTTTTCTCTTTTTTTTTATTTTCTTTTTTTAATATTTTATTTATTTATACAAAGTGACCCAAATAAGATAAATTTAAAAACCTTTACGTAAAAATTAGAGATGGAAAAAACTAACACGACACGACACAAACCAAACACGAAAAAAATGGGTTAGTGTTAAGGGTTTTGAACACGTTTAATTAAACGAGTCAATACGACATAACACGTTTAATTAAACAGGTTGGTTAGTGTTGAAATTCTCAATATAGAATTAACACGACCCAACCCGCCTAATATAAAAACCCAATAATTAATTGAATTATTTATAAATATATTGAATAAGACTAATATTTTCCAATTCAACATGACAACAAGACATTAAAAGAATACGAAAAAAAGCGGGTTAGTGGTAAGGGTTTTCGACACGTTTAATCAATAGGGTCGACACGACACGATTATTAAATGGGTCGGGTAAGTGTTGACCTTCCCCAACCTGTTTAATTTCAAACACGAAAACAAATACAACACGACACGACACGACACGATTGCCAAGTCTAGTAAAAATTTACTAAGATTAGATCTTAGGAAAAAAAAAAAAAACCTTACCTATCTACAACCACCTACCAAGCCACCACTCCCCATCTTACTCTCGCCTAGCCACCACCAACCCCCTTACCAAACCATTACCCTTTTTCTTCCTCTTTCTAAGCATGTGGACAATTTTTCCACTCTCAATACATGCAGTCAACGCTCCCCAACAACCAAGAAATCCACGAACAATACTTTTATGAAGAAGCCATTCCACATCCGTGAGTGTCGCCCTCCTCTAAAATTCTTGTCCAAAATTTGAGATAACCCCTTCAGAAAGTGTCCAAGACACTCTCTAGTTGTACTTGCCGCAATTTTGAGGTATTCGTCAACTGCATCGGCTGTTGAACCATAAGCTAACATCCTCACAGCTGCAATGAATTTTTATAATGCGAATGCACTGAGTCTTCTGGTAGCATCAGGACTTTGTCGAAAGTATACATCACTTTCACTTAGTGTTGTAATAATGCGCTGAAAAACATGTTTACACATGCAAAATATCCGATGAAACATAACGTCATTGTAAAGTGGTTGGGGACTAAAATAGTCGTTATATAACCTTGAGTTGACATCATCTTCATGATTTCTTAGTAAACACTCCCTTTTTTTTCTTTACAACAAGAGTGGATGGGAATTGAAAAATTGAGGTCACAAGAGAGACAACTACGGAATTGATAGCTTCCTTTATTGATTCATCTTCTTTATTTCGTCGATTGATTCATCATTCCAATCAACATAATCGTTCATGTACCATGTATTCAAAAACTTCTGAGCTTGATGAACTAGATGAATTTGAATCAATGTCCATTTCTGGATATTTTCTAACAATAGAAACTAGAAAGTAGATTTTAGACTTAAGTTTTGTTTTGTAACAAAAGGTATTTTTATATGTGTGTGTGTTAACTACGACGGTAAACAACTTTATATAGACATTCATAAGATATATGGGCCTATGGGCACACAACTCTAGAAGGTGAGATTTTTGATAAGGTATCTAGATTTCCATCCATAACAATTTAATGTTATTTCACATTAGACAATCATATGTTAGATTGAGTATTAGATTTCAGATAAGATTTTTGATCATGTATCTAGATTGCCTTCCAATTACAAAACTATGTCTGACATCCCATTCTAGAAGGTGGGATCTCCCTCATCATCAATAATTAAAACATGAACTTTGTTACCATAAGGTGAAAACAACACAAAAAGACTTATATTTAAATAACATTAACTAATTAGCACAATCATTAAATATCTAATAAAAGCATTACAATATCAAATAAAAGCATTACAACATAAAAGTAGCATCAACATTACTAACTAATACACTAAATAACATTGACCGAAGACAAACTACAATTTTATGCTTAAACTTACATAAAAGACACCCAAACTAGCCTAAGAGTTTTCTAAATTTTTCCTTTGGTTTTTGAATTAGAAGTTTTTCATCGTTTTCAATGAGGTGTGATTTTTCATGCAAGTAGAACATTAAATAATTTGTACCTCTTTTTCTCCTTTTTTCTGTGTCTCTTGATGATATCTCGCTTTATATATATATATATATATATATATATATATATATATATATATATATATATATATATATATATAATCCAACATTTGTTTTGCTACATTTATTCGCTTCTCATCAACATTAAAGTATTTCTCTTTCATCATATTCATCTCTAATAAGGCTTGGATGAGTGAACCTAAATTATTAATTCCGTAACTAGCAACGGATTTACCTTTTTTTTGGCCATTTTCACCCCATCGGGTCGTCCACGCTTTCCGTCATCCGTAGGAATATCTGGTTCTGATCTTTTGGAGCTATCATTTTCATTGATTTCTGGTACTTGCTTGTTTGTTAGCCTCCATTTATCACGATTACACAGCTATACCCATACACTCATTAAAGTGAATCATTCTTCATCACATGTTGCTCTATATATTTTTTTAGCATCAGTCATGACATTATGGTTGTTGGCACCACTCTTATTTCTACGTTAAGCTGCTACGTAGAAACCAACTCACATTCAATTCTTTGCTTATTCTACCCCGACGACCTTTCATAACTGATATATGTATTTTATATGCTATTTTATCCCTTGTCCCACGGTCATTTTATGCATATTTGAGCTCTTCGGGGCTATTTTCGGTACTAGTGTGTGGTTTCGAATGTTTTGTAGAGGTGGTATTTATTTTGTAGGAATTTCACAATTTTTGGTGATTCTATGGTTTTTCGGCCACTACAAGATATTGTAGCCTATGATCACATTCACGAACATCTTTCGCAGCCCAAGATCGAGGATTTCGGTGACTATGGGCTTGGTTTGTGGAATTGGTCTAAGTAATGGACCAAGGAAGAGGACGAGGATTGGGCTGAGAGTTATTGAAGCCCAAAGAAAAAGAGAAAAGAAACTTGGCTACAAAAATACTGGACCCGATCGAGCGGCTTATTGCCCGATCGGGCGTGTGTTTTTCCTGGGTGTTTTAGGACTTGTCGTTTTTTGTTAATTTGGGGGTTTAGTATTTAAACGATTTTGTAAGCTTTTATTAGCGAATTGCAACTTTCATTATTAAGTTCTTACAGTGATTTTTAATTGGAGATTATTGTTGAACTCAAGTTTTCCCCTTTTAGTGCAATTTTCATATTTCTTTCATTCAGTACTATTTCTCGTCTCATTTATTGCTTTATTTGTCGTTTTGATTTTAATTACTTTGTTTATTCTTGCTTTGATTTTAATCATGTTTTCTTTTATACTTTGATTAGTTTAGATTTAAATATGTGTGAATAGTTTAATTCTAGGGTTCTTGGGGAATCCATAATTAATATGAAGGGATAATTTGTTATTATTGATTATTGATTTTTCATGATAGTTTCTTATTGAATTGTTTTAATTCTTTACAATTGGATTATGAATCGAGCACATGTGATTTGATTGAAAAAGTATAGTAATATTGAATTGATGAATTGAACAAATGTTAATTTGATATTAAAGGCTATTTTCAATAGGAACTTAGATCTAGTAAATTACAAGAGCCTCTTACATGTATATTGATTAATAAATTATGAGAGCCTATTAATCATGTTATGTTGCAATGTTAATCGTTGATTGTTATGTTTTATCCCGAAGTATTAATTATTGGTGACCTATGACCCTAGGCCTTTTATTATAGATTGTTCCCTTGTTTAATTATTGTCATAGTATAATTCCTCACAATCTTACTTGTTCCCTAATAATTTGGATTATAATACATTTTCCATTCTTTAATAGTTGACATGTTTCATTTTGGCACACATATTAAGAAAGTGAATGAAAGATAAAAAAAAAGACAATAATACTCCAAAGACAAATCTTCCTCCCAAACTGACAATTGTGAGATTTGTGACAAATAAGGCAGCTTGCTCCACCACCCTAAAACTACCACCACCTTTACATTGCTACAACGTAATAATCAAACTACCACCATCACTTGCAACACTAGCATAATAGATTAATTAATACCAATGCTCTACCATTAAATTAATGTAAAATTCGAATTTAACAATAAATCCATGAAAACCAACTTGACCAGATCTAAAATTACATGTTAATTTTTATTTTCTTGAAGAAATCAAATCCATCCCATAACATCACAGAGAGAGGAGAAGAAAGAGAAAATTGAACCCTCCCCGACCACCACCGTCACACATGAGTTGTACTCATGCAATTTCGTGGTGTTACTCCTCGAAGTACACCCGCTCCCACTATTCCACGACCGGATCGAACGCTAGTGCTACAAATCAAAATGTGGGTCAAGGTGCTCTAGTTGGTGTTGTGACTTGAAGGTAGTGAAGATAGACTGAAATTTCAGACGACGGTGGTTGTTCCTCTTAAGACGATGATTGTAATGATGGTGGTTGAGCAAGTCTACAAGGGTTAGAGAGCAGGAAAGGAGAGAGAGTCAAAGAGATTGAGATGTTCAGCCATGGTGATGGCTGTTAGAGAGGAAAGAGGAGAGAGAGTGAGTGAGTTATGGAGGAGAGAGATTGAGTGGGTTATGGAGGAGAGAGACTGGTCTATTGTGGGGGAGGAAATAAAGGAGGAGTAAGGGTAAACTTGTCATTTATCATTATAAAGCTTACCCAAAATAGAAACGTGTTAACTAAAAAAAACTTCCTAAAAAGGAATACGTGTCACCTAAAATAAAACAGAGGTAGTAATAGATTAGATTTAGAAAAATATTGTTTCCCTATGGATTCGATCCTGCTTCCCAATCTATTTTATTTAGAGGAATTTAGGAATTAATTTGATTAGGTGATACGACTTTATCCGATCCTATCAATAACCCTCAAAGTTCTACATTGGATGGTGTAGGGAATATTTCAAGCATCCTACACTTGAGCCCCACCGTGATCATACATTTATACATGGTGGCGTCCAAAGGGAAGGAAGCTAGAGAAAAAGAGTCGCCAACAAGTTTTAGGAACTTGTAAACTGTTCACAGGGTGAAGATTACACTCCTTCATGATCCATGAGATCGCTAACTTCATAGTGGTCCTGAACCATGACTGGATATTCGGGGATGAAGGTACAAATCAAACCTAAAAGAGCTTGACCCTGCTCTAAAAATAGGCCTTTACTTTGTTCTTCTCATATTCATGTGCGCTTTCTGACTAACATACAATCAATATATTAATCCTAAGCATATTTAATTTATGTTGGTTGAATATTAATGCACAAACAAATCTATTATTGGCGATCACTTAAATTAAAATCATATTAGCCTAAATAAAATTATTAATCATCTTATTAAGCGTGATTTCAAGTACATATTCCCTTTAAACCTGCAAGAAAGGGCGTGATCAAGCAATAACAATAATATATCAAGTAACATAACAATATTGATACAACAAATCATCATAATCCCAATCTCAATAAAGCATAATAATATTATTAGCAAGATCCTAGGCATGATACTGACATGATTAATAACATATCCTAACATGTCACTAAACAATAAAAATTAAAGCTTTAGGTCTAACATGATGCTAGCATGATATAAGAAAATAGGAAGCAACCTAAACATGATACTAGAAAGCAATAAAAGACATCCTAACATGACATAGGAATTAAAATAATATAAACATGCTTTTTATAAAAATATAACAATGAAATTACTCACTTTGTTGCCTCGTATCTTTTTCTATCAAACCAATATACACGTTAGTAACTTCAATAAAAATATTAAATCAAACAATTAATTTAAATAATTGAAATTAGATTTGGGACCAAACCCTCAGAATTATCAACCTTTCACGTCTAGGGCGAAGGCGACTTCGAGCTTGGCTCGGTGTGTCTAAGTCTCGTGATGGACGTATGATGTTTTTGAAATGGCTAGGCTTAGAAAGAGAGAGAAAGAATAAGCTTCTAACTTAGAGAGACAGAGAGATGGTGATTGTTAATTATTGTTGGTGATTGAAAACGGGGAAAATCGACCCTATTTATAGAGAAAAACGACCGTATACGATTAGAAAAGAGTCAGAATTCGCATCGGATCAATTCCTTTTATCGCGCGGCGATAGATTTATCACGTCGCGATGGCTCTATCACGGCGTGATAAAGTCATCGCGGTGCGATAAGACAGTTTTTTGTGGATTTTGTTTTTATCATATCTTTTGATTGATAAGTTGAAATAAGGCATATAATATGTCGTTGGAAATATCTTGAAGTCTAATTTATAATACAATTGGAATAAGATTAAAATCTTTTTTATAATAAAAGATATTGCCGAAATAGTGGAAGGGTAACAGTTTTGGATAGAGTTTCGTATTTCTTTCATATCTTTTTCATTATAGCTCGGAATTAATATTATAATATATCATTGGAAAGATAATTTCATGGGCTATCCAACAATCTAAGGTTTGTATAAAAATTATGAGGCAAAAAAATAATATCTGAATGTCTTTGAACGTCTTTCATTTTGAATAGAATTAGGACTTTCAAAAAGAGGAGTTTATTTAGTTTCAAATTCTTTAATTTGATCTTTTCAAAAAGGATAATTAAAATCTTTTAGAAACTTATAGAATCTTCTAATTAATCCTAATTGGTTTAGAAATATAATTAATATTAATGAACCCTCTACATGATCATTGGGTCGCTCATAAAACTCGTTTTAGGCTCCGTTTAGTATTTTGACCATAACTTCCTCGTTGTAACTCGGAATTGGGTTATAATATATCGTTGGAAAGGTCTTTTCAAGCCCCATCCAACTACACAATTATTAGACCCTGATTATGGACTATACTAAACTGGATTGGACGTTTTTTTATAAATTGGATAAGAAAAGAAAGATTCTCGAAAACAGAAAGAATTATTTTATTAAAAACAGGGGGATTCACGAGACTTTTTCACATTTCACCTCATTCGATAATCAATGATGTGAAAGGTACTCATCACTGGGTTTGGTTTTTGGGGAAACACAATTTGGTGTCTACAGATGGTAGAAGACTATTCTACCCTAGCTTTCTCATATAACTCATGTATATCTCTCCACATATCCCTCAAAGTTTGATCAGTTGCCTTCTCTAGGTCATTAAGCGCACATTGAATCCAAGCAGATGTAAGTGCATCGTCTTCTTGTGCTCCCCACTTATTATTGAAAATGTTGTTGCTCTCGTTGTAGGGTTTCGTGATGTCTGACATCACGCGGAACAAAAACCCTTCAAGGCGCATGACACATTCCTAATTAAATAGGTAGACTCAATCCAATGTTGTGGCAACCAAAGCTGCCACTCAATTCTTGAAGTAACTAGGAAACATCCTTTATAATCTCCAGTTACGGGTAGACGTCTGAATGTACCACAGTTAAATCAATCATTGAATGAAATCAATGTTCCACTCATGTCAAAGGTATCCACTAATATATCCGGAATCTCTATACTTGAACTTCAAAGTAGGTCAATAGTTCGATCATGCATCATTCATGCATATCCATGTGATTGACCGAACATCACTATGCCCCTATAGCCCATGAAACTGCGCTATCCAATCAATCTTACATGCCAGTCCATTTATTGAAATCATTTATGTCCAATTTAATGATTTCGAACTAGGAACTTAAATAATGTATGAATTTTGTTCACTTGTGGGGTTTCATTCACCAGGCCATCAACCTGATGAGCCCATCAATTCATAATTATTTTGGACATTTTATTTAATTTTAAAACCATAATTAAATAAGATTGAAACTTTGTTTCAATTGATAAACATAATTCTGCAAGTTAATGTATTACTTATGTGATATGCTTTCTCAAAACATATACAACTTAAATTACATAACTTGCTTCAATTTAAGAACCTTAGTACGACTCTCTTACCTTGGTTATGGAAGGGGTTTAGTAAGTATAATTCATGATACATTCTCATAAATATGAATTTCGTAACTTCTAAATTTTAATAATAATATTCATCTCCATACACTAAGAATCTTCCTTAATCCTTTCATTAGGAATTAGGAATTTCTAATTGTATTCCAACGTTACATTGGATTTCGATTTAAATCTATTATCACTTGTTCTTAAAACACGTTAATCAAATAGACGAGTATAGGCCATGACATGCATGATGCATCCTTTGCAAAATGCATAAGGAGCATAATTCAAAACCTTAATTTCATCAACCTTTCTCAAAGCATTGAATCTTTAAGCAATGTGCCATGTTATATGGGATTGAAAACCTTTTCAATATAATATTGAATGTCATAAGAATTTTATCAATATAAGCTTCTTAACCAAAATGAAACATCCTTCGAGACCTATCTCAATAGATCTTGACTCCTAATTGTACTCATCTTCCTCTTCAAGGTTTTTCATACAAAATGCATTAGCCATTACTTGACCTTTCAAGCAATGAATAATTTCTCTTTGTACTAGATAAAGAAGAGTTCATAGCTCCCACTAAACATCTTGTATACAAAACATTTATGAGAACATCAAACAATTTTGATTAACTCACAAATTAAGAATACTAACTCCATGATGCTTTCTTTGATCCATAAATGAACCTCTTATACATCCTTAGGATTGGATTTTCAAATTTATTCTGATTGTATCATATACAAATATTCTTTCATGAACAATTTCGAGAAAGCATTTTGAAATCCATCTATCAAATCTCATAAGGTAGAAATCACTAAAATATCTTTAATAGATCTTTAGCATCATGACTAATGTAAAGGTTTCATCGTAGTCATAGCCATACTATGAATTAGTTGAATCCTTTAACAAGTCTTTGCTTTGGTTAGAAAACATTTTTCTTTCTTGTCTGTTTTGCTTATAATGAGTCTCACCTAGTTAGGAAAATTAATCAAGTGTCATACACTTGCTTACAGACTTATTATCTATTTAAGATTTCCATGGTTTTTAAACCACTCTGAGTTATAACTTATTAAATCATCTTTATTACTTGCATAATCATCATGTTACAAAATAAATATTTTAGAACTCTTGGTCAATATGAAATCATATTTCTTTGGCTAAGGTTTTAGATAAGCTAGTCATCATTGTGGGTCTTTATGCAACAATTGAAACTTATACAACAACTTTGTTTAGTTTTCAATGAGAAACGACAATAGAGGATGTGCACTTGGAATGTACTACCTTCGACACATGGTTATTATACCCATTACACTTAATGAGACCACGCGGGCGTTGTCATTTGTAACATGAGGTGAATTATGCTCATATTTTTGCTTTTATTCGATTACTTCTTGAATTTCTTCAAGATTTTCGAATTAGCTTTTCTTGAACTCTTCCAAGGCTCTCCAACTCTTCGAATTAGCTTACTCTCCCACTTGCCTTTTGAAGAGGCATATTTAGCATAGGGTGAACCAACCATGGTTTGAACCATGTTTTTTGTTTCTTTTCTCGAACTCTTTCGAGATTTATACTACTCCCACTTGACCTTTTGGAATGACATCTTTTCCATAAGGGCACCTATTTGAGCAACAAACATTTTGTGCTAATTATGTGTTGTGTAGTAGTACCCCGTGCTCTGTATAGGAATTGTACGTGTATCAAACGATTTAATACAATTTCATTCCTTGCGTTGTAGAAAGACTTTATAAGAAATTTTCTTATCCATATCACATATGAAGCCTTTGCTACATTTTGATTTGACATATGTAGTTTTGTTTAGTTTTGTAGCTTATCTTAAAAGTATATCCCCTGAATAATGGTTGGAAGATAGGTAACTTTCATCCATTATCAAAATATATCTTATATAGATTGATAGCTCCTTTATAAGAACTTCATAAGGTTTTCTATCAGAGTTTGTTGTAAAACGATTTCACAACTCTTGGATGTCTATCAAGGTTTTGGCTTAAATTCTCATTGTCACAATCATATCGCAATAAATTGAATACATTGCCAAGTAAATGTCTTGACTCAAATTTTCACCATTACAATCATATTGTAATGTAATCACTATCTTGTCAAGTTGATACTGAACTTCATACTGAACCTTTTGAACTTTTCAAAATTTTCACACTTTAGTTTCAACTAAGCACAAGTGAGCATATCACAAATGAAGTTTCATTTCCTTCTCCAATTGCTAAACCTTAGGTTTTCTTACATTGATATTATTCGACCTCGAGTTCACATCATCATTTTTCTAAATGGTGACTTTGTCAAAATTTCAAATTAGAGTGATATTTGCATATATTAATAGATTCATAATCTAACGATATTGAAAGTCCATCCCTTTAGATCTTCCGCATGCAATGTTCATTTTTCATTCGAATTAATTGACATTTTTGAGACAATTTATATATATATATATATATATATATATATATATATATATATATATATATATATATATATATATATATATATATATATATATATATATATATAGAAATGGTTTAATTATTTCTATCATATAGAACTTTAAACCTATTTAGCTTTTCAAAACACATCGTGACTCAATAAAGTATAGACTAACATTTACTCCATGTTTTTGAATCTTCAATGCTTAGTCATTACTAACATTGAATGGTATTTTGATAATGGCAAGAATAAATAACATTTATTTAATTCTAGCCAATTATTAGGTAAGGTGAAAATAAGCTTCTACTTGTAAAGTTGCAACTTTTGCTCCTAGACTTGTATATTCTACTTATGAAGTAGCAACATTAGCTTCTAAACTTGTAGATTCATTTCTTCCTTAGCCATACTTCTTCATTTAGTTCAACCACATTCTCAATGAGAGTGAACTAAACATGACATCATATGTCCAAGAAGTAGTAATTTGCTAAATCAATATCTATAATATACTTCTTTAATTGGAACATTTCCATTCTTTTACCTTCTAATTGTATGAGGTAGTTTCTAATCGATTGGAATTGGTCCATTTAATTGGAAACATTTGTTATTCATAACAACTTTTAGCATGTAAGTATTTCTAGGTTTGAGAAGTAGCAACTTGTTTGCATTTCTTGTCCTATAACTTCTTAATGCAATCCTCATATATTCTTAAACCTTTTCCATTTGAGCCACTTATAATATTTCTCTTAGGTTCAAAATGATACTTTGCTTAACTAATTTAAGCACATTTCATGATTTTGGTAAGTCTATTCAATCATTATTCATATTAGAGTTTAATCAACTATTTAACTCTTTATGAAATGGATGAAGAATAATGTCATTTGATCAACTTTTGATCATAGAGACTTCCAATCACTTTCTTATTTTCAATCATATTGAAGATAAGAGATTTTATTGGACTTCGATACTTGTCTTTTAGAGGTTTTGTACCTCCCATCTCATTATAACCTTTAAAACACCTTTCAAAATGAAGATGATGGTGGTATTTTATTCAAAAATTTTGAGTAAAACCAACCTTAGACATGTGACATAGGTTTCTAAAACTTGCTTTTAAAAACCATTTTAGCAAAATTGGAATATAGGTTTATGGATTATCTTTTAATCTTTTGAGAACGTTTCTCAACTTTATTTTCAATCGAGGAGATTATATAAATAATAAAATTGGAATGAAATATTACTTGTAAATAAATGCAAAATTCAATTATGTTTATCTTTGAAGTACCTAGATTAAAGTTATAGGTTACTTCAACACTTTGTTCATAATATGTGTCCTAAATGAATTAAGTGATTCCAAGATCCTTTATTCGTGTAATAGTTGACCGGGCTGAGGCCCTACCATCAAACATTACATTTTCAAGGTGAGTAAACTCTTTACTGATTGGGACTCTGCAACTCTTGGTTGAATAATTAACCATCTCATGTTTAATTATTACCCTTTGGTTCAAGGTTCTAAACTCTTTAGGTAACCTTGTTGAGCACAACCAATTAAATGTGTAGAACGTGATCTACCCCAAATTACCCAAGATAACAAGTGACACTCTGCTGAGGTCGACCCATCACTCACGATCGAAGGATTGTCGGGTATCTAATTGGAAAAGCAATCTCAATATTACCGGGACTTAGATTTATTATGTTATGATTAATTTAGTGAACTCTAGCGCATCATCATTAACATCAATAACATCTAACATGCATAATATACTGAATGCATAAACAAGACCTAGCATGGCCCCTAATCCTAAGAAATTAATAAAGTAAATGCTCCTACTTGAGCCTTCATGGATCTCATCCACCTCGCTCCTTTGGGCCTTCAATTTATGGGCTTCTTGGATTAACTGCTACTTGTAATTCTATTCTATTCCATTTACTAGTTAAATAAAATAAATAAAATTACAAAAATACTTTATCGGTACGTAGACCGTACTTTAGATTACAAAAATACATCACGATGCGCAGATCGCATTTAGCAATCTACTGGGCCATACGGGTCATTATATAGCAACATAATATCATATATTATAAAATTGCCACATAATAAATCACTCATCATACTTTCCTAAACTACAACATCGAATGTTTATAATTAAGGAAACATGGCACCTAAATATCTCATATTTTAATTACTGCAATTAGATAATATCAAATATTATTCATGACCATCAATAAAATATCATATATTTTAAATTAAGCATGAGATAGAATCAAATCTTATTTTAATCTTGAAAGATAAATCATATTTATCCTTAAAGATTATCCTAACAAAACTAGGAAATTCTATTATAATTACTAGCCAATCACAAAATTTAAATCAATTATATCCTAAAATAATTATGGGATAATCATATTATTTAAATCAATCTTTATCATTTTGGAATATGCTCAAAATATCCTACCAAATCCTATCCAAAATTAACAACTTTAATTATGTTTAATAATTAAAATACAAACTTTTTGAAATTTGATTTTATCCCCAAAATAAAATCAGAATTTATTTTAAAAATATTTTAAAACAAAATATTATTTTTTTTTTTTGAAAAAATGGGGTTGAACCGTGGCTGATCTAGCTGCCCAGCCAGGTGACTGCCGCTGCCGCAGCCAGGCTCACAGCCCAGCCGGAATAGCAGCCCTACCACCAAGACCAGGCCGAAGCCCATCCTCAACAGCACCGGCTGTCGCAGCCAGGCCGGAGCCCAGCCGCAGTCGCGGCCAACCGCACAACCAGTTAAAATGCCTCGCCACGCCACCAGCCACCGCCCTCACTACCCCTCTTTTCGACCACCTGGACAGCCGCCGTGGCCCGCTTGACGGTGGTCCGACCACCCAGCCACGACTGCCCTTTTTTTTTTTTTTTGAGATTTTGTTTAATTAAACAACTTTTGTAAAATTAAATTAATTAGGTCTTTTGAATTAAAACATAATATTTATGCCTAATTCAATTTTGAAATTAAATTCATAATTCAATTTCAATTGTAGGGTTCTTCACAAAATTAATTCAAATTTAATCTAACACTTAAATCAAATTACTAATTATACAAAAAAAAATCATATTTTATGTATCAAATCAATTTAATTAAATTTATGAAGCATAAAATATTCGAAAATCATCAAAATTAAGCACAAAAATCAAAATTTAGGGCTTTATTTCAATCAAAATTTTCGAAAAACTAGGGCTTAATTCGGATTTTGCTAGGAAAAATTGAGCAATTTAAATCACATTTAAACAATTCCAAACGTTTAAATCTCCATTTAAAATAAATATTGAACCATAATTAGATTATTCCTCCTCTTAATTGAATTAAAATTTGTGGACATCAAAGATTTATGATCAATATGCGTAAATGCAAGAGGCTAACTGATACCACTGTAGGGTTTTAGGTACTTTAATGCGGAATTTCATGAATCATATTCGTTCACACCTAAACAGGATCTACAAGCATAACACATAAAGAATCACATAATACATACCTTTGACGCGTGATTTCCACAAGCGATTGATTGTCAATTAGGGAGATAATAGAGCCCCAAGCGTTGCTCCTCTACTTAGTCCACGGGATAGGATTGAACCTCCACTACTGCTAGGTAGTTGGGCACGAACACTTAGAACCACCTTCTACGGAGAGGGGAGGAGAAAACTGACCACGAACACCACCACCGTGCACCACCTCGCACTAGGGGGCCATACAATTGTACTGATGGGAGGAAGCGAGTAAGGAGAGAGATTGTGTGAGGCTAGGGTTTGGTTGCTCACTAGTCAATTCTCAATTGACTAGTTAAGTTTTGTATGTCAAACGCTAGGCAAGGCCTCTATTTATACATCATATGTATAATTAGAGTCCAAAACCAATCCCACAATACTCTCCCTTTAAAACCCACATGGCCGACCACTCTATGAGGCCCAATAATGGGCTTCTTTCTTTTGTTCAATTCATCACCCTTTTGTGTGACCTTATAGGATCCAATATATTGGGCTTTGGACTATTTGACTAGCCCAAATATCATTGATCACGTCTAGCAACAGATAATGACGACCCAAAAGAACGAACTTAATTATCTCCATAATTTGATCCATTATATATCTAGTAATTGCACTTGACGAAGACATAAATCCTTCACAAATATGGGAGAGTTAAGTGAGGACCACAAGGGAGGATCACAAAGCCTTCCTTGCTCCCCAATCTAAACCAGCTCTTATAAGAAGTAGCCAGCTGGCGGCCTTGCCTTGAGCAACAAGGCTTGCTGCGCTGGCAGCCTTGTGCTCTCAGCTGGGCCTGCTAGCCGCGCCACATCGTAGCACATTAGGAATCGCGTGCTTACGGGCCACTAATTTTGTTGGGTTCTGCTGCCGCTATGCCTTTCTAGTGCTGCTAGCTTGCTAGCACGCTACCACGCCAGCGATGCCGGCTCCTACTGCGCCAGCCAGCTAGCAAGCACTGCTAGCTAGCTTGGCATGGTAGACTGCCGAGCTAGCATACGTATGCTACTGCTGGGCTTACGCCCATGCCTCACAAGCTGGCAACCCTTGTTGGCTATATTGCCCTAGTCCTTCGATGGCTTGGGCATTTCAAAGCTAGAGCTACACTTGTTGAATGACTTTTTTGTGTGTATCGTTAATTCCTAGAATTTAACTCGACGTCCGACTTTCGGCTTCGACGCTCTAACCTCGAATCCGATGTCGGAGTACGTTTCCTCTTGTTTGACGTATTAAGGCCTTCGGCTTTCATCGCCTTAGTTTGGTTGCATGCTTGGGTGTGACTCGAAGGATTCTATTAGGTAAAGTTGTGATAATAATATAATTAATCTCACTAATCAAAGATGGCCTGTAGCCCGACTTTCCGATCACTTGACTTCACTGAGTAATTAACTTTGATCTGTAATTGATTCCTAACCCTTTATCGTAATTATACTCTTGTTCGAAGGACACCATTCTTTTCAATCTCCTATTTGTCCGTCCGGACAATTGCACTGTTAGTCTTTTTCATGAAATATAAGGTAAGATTCTTTGTCATCTTTATTACCTCCAGAAGTACGTGTTTCTCGATTTCTGCGTTCGACTGTGAATAAGCAGATGATTTCTAAACCCAACTGAGCACGGCCATGCATTTTCACAGCCTTGCACTTCGAGAGGCCTTGTAAACAACAAAGACATGTTCCCTATTGTTAACAGGGGGACATTCCTAGTCTTGCACTATTATCTTCTCTTACTAAGAGGACCTAGCCCCCCGAGTGTTTCCGTAATAATCCCCTTGTACGACAGACATTTGATAACATCAAAACGGACTAGTACTCAAACAAGAGAATTTACAATACTCATGGTCAAAGAAAGAGGTTTCGATAGCCATAATGAGGAATATACTTATGACGATTGTTAAATCTATTAAAGTATTCTCATAGGTTGATTCGGTATAGTTATAAACTAATGCCTGTGCAAATAATTAAAGACAATTAAGTCGTTGTAGAACAAGAAACAATACTATAAATCATACTACACACTAATCTCATGTGGTCATTAATCATAAATTTCGATTAAAATATTTAATGTTCACTTAATAGGTGTTTCTTTATCCAAGACATTGTTTCGAAACCTGTAGGCGTCGTTCGAAGCGCGCCTACGTAAGCATGTCCTGAATATGCTTGGCACTCATAGGAAGTAGGAATTGACATATACGATTAGGGACAAGGAAAGTAGGGAGCCGCCAACAAGTTTTTAAGGAACTTGTAAACCATTCACGGATCATAAAAAGGCAACCACGATAAAGGGACAACGATTGACCCGTGAAGGTTACACCCCATTCATAATCCATGAGAATACTAACTCCATATGGTTTGGAACCACGAAAGGAGGATTGGGGATGATGGTACGAAGTGAGTCATGGAGTAACATTCGCCCGTATTGGCCTCTACTTGATTCTTATCGTGAAAAGTAATTCCTGCAATCTCAAAGGCATGCAAACAAAGATTCAATTTGCTCCAAATTATTATTAGGATAAATTGGTTGAATATTAATGCAACATATTATTCTAAAGTATTGTGATCACTTGATTTACACAACAAGATTAAAAAGGAACCTAAACTGGTTGTCTTATTAGTCGTGATTTTCAATTACATATTCCCTTTAAACATGCAATATGGTGATTAATGATAAACAATAGAATAAACATTAATATTGGAAGAAATTTAACAATAATAACTTTAGTCAAATCAAATCATAATAATAACCCTAATCATGATACTAGCAATAAAAATAATAATAAGAGAATTAAGTAATTAATTACTCACTTTCCGCGTTTCCTTAAATTGTTACATCATGAATAAATTGTTAGTAACTTCAAAAAAATTAATCAAACTGAAATAATTAAATTAAATAAAAATTAGAGTTGATTTGGACCAAACCCTCAGTTAATTTTACCTTTCACGCCTTGGTTTAAGAACAGAACCTCGGGTGTTGCATGGACTCCTTGGAGTGCTTAAGGGATGTATGGTGGCAGAATAGGGAAGGCTAGAGCTTCGGGTTTAAGCAAGAGGAGGAGAAGAGAGAAGGTTTCGGTGTGTAAGAGAGGAAGAGAGAATGATTCGGTGCCCCGAACTGAAGAAATCAGCAGGGTATTTAAAGAAGAAATGAATAGGGGATTCCAGAAACCCTAGAACTGATAAGAGCCATAGAAAAACTCTAATTGGGAACCGCTTCACGGTGTGTGTATCGTGACACGGTATTGGGCACCGCAACGCGGTACTATCCACCGTGGCACGGTATAGCGCACTATGACATGGTGTGCATTTATGCCTAAAATGCGTCCAAATTCATCAAGCGCGTGATGTTTTAAACGCGGAGAAGACACGTGAAAACACCGTGTCACAGTATGTGTACCGCAAAACGGTTCAGATTACCGCAACATGGTGAAAAGCATTGTGACACGTCATTATATGCCGTGTCGCGGCATTTTGCCTTGACGCGGTAAATTCAGTTTTTTACGCGTTTTTAAAACTATGATAACTTTTGATCCGTAACTCGAAATAAAGCATATAATATATCGTTTGAAATATTATCAAGTTTTATTTTTAACCCAATTAGAATCAGGTCAAAGTCATTTGTAGATTTTAAGATATGACCGTTTTATTGAAAGGGTGTTGGTTTTGAGCCTAGTTTAGTGTTTTGCTCATATCTTCTTTGTTTTAAATCGGAAGTGGGCTTATGATATATCGTTGAAAATCTCATTGAGAGACCTATCCAAAAAAATAATATTTGGATCAAAATTATAGCTCTCGGTTATGTGATGTAGACACGAAAAGAGGAAAATAAGTTTTGGTTTGGGTTAATAGGTTAAGAATTGGATTGGTTTATAAAATGTATTGAATGGAATATCGATTGAAGCACTACAAAGATTAAATACTTGACCCGAAGAATAATGGCGGTAAAAGGTTGTTCATCATCGGGTTTGGCTTTGGGGAGACATTTTTAGGTGTCCACAGAAGCCCCACTTTGACTGAGTTTGTAGAAACGTCATTTTCGAAAACGATAGTCAAAGTAGTCGATAGGGACGGAGAATGATTTAAGACGTTTTGCGATCCTAAATCACTCTGTATACGCCGATACTTGTAGAAAAATGTTAGTTCCACGATAAAAGAGTAAAGGGATAGAATGCGTATCTAACACCAGTGTATCGGTGACGAATGTGTTTGATAGTATCTGACACCAGTGTATCGGTGGCAAATAAATTTGGTATTTTTCTATACCTAAAGAAATCCACCGGATGAAGATTGTTGTGATATTTTCCATGCTTGAGGAATGTTGATAGATGATATAATTGCTGACTTCTTCGCCTTGAGAGGTGGTAACGACCGACAATTTTCCATGCCTAAGGAAAAGCTTGTCTGATGATGAGATTGCAAGTCTCTGTGTATCGAGAACCTTGTGCCGTGAATCGTCTTTGCTTGGGAAATGATCACTAAATAATGGTTCGATTGTCCCCGAACGTGGGCCGTAGATAGTTCGCTTATCCCCGAATGTGGGATGTTGATGGTTCGCTTATCCCTGAATGTGGGATATAAATGGTTCGCTTATCCTCGAACGTGGGTTGTATTTGGTTCGATCGTCCCCGAACGTGGGCTGTAGATGGTTCGCTTGTCCTCGAACGTGGGCTGTAGTTGGTTCGCTTATCCCCGAACGTGGGCTGTAGATGGGACCTGCAAAATAAAATTTGCTAAAGGACCCGTATAGACTGCGATAGACTTGAAATGACATGACATGTGTATGACTTGTGATTGTGTGTGTATGTGTATGTTTGGGTGTGTGTGCAGACATAAGAAAATGAAATGCAAAAGCAAAAATTTTCCATCATTTTTGTCATGAGTGGAGGGTACCAATTTTTTCCTGAAAAAGAAAGACGTAAAGAAAAAATTTTCGTTCTTGTACTTCCCTCGATGAGAAAATTTTTGCAAAAGTTTTTGAACTTCCTCGAAAGAAAAGACATGAAAAGGGGAAGAAGTTTTAAACTTCCTTGTCGAGCAAATAGAGAAAAGCAAGGTAAATCGCATGAATATTCTATTTGTCGAATTGAATTGCTTTTCTTGAAGATAATGTATGCATGATGAATGTTCTTAGGCCAGGAGGCTAAGGACAATAACATCATGTGACACGATAAATGAATGCACTTAGGTCATGAATCTAAGCATAGTAGAATCGACGATAGATGTTGCTTAGGTCTGGGAGCTAATGATGAGTGCCATTTATGGCACTCATTTGATGAGTACTTAGGTTGTTTTAACCTTCTTTACATAGCTTTCTTTCATAATACATGTTTAGTTTTATGCATTTTTTCTTTATTTCCCTTTTCTCTCTTGTTTTCTATTTTTATGGTTTTTTCTTGTGTTTTCTCCTATTTTCGTGGTTGTAGGTATTGTACGAGGCTTGAGTCTCGATATTGTTGGTTTTCTAAGTTGGAAGATGCTTTTGGAGTAAGCTCATAGCATTGGGAAAGCTCAAGATGCAAGGAAGTGGATGCTCCAAGTTCTAGCTCTTGCGCTCTCAAGTCGTGCTCTCGTGAAAGATGGTGTTGAACCCACCGTGGAGGCCCTTAGAAACTACCACTCCCAACATGTATCAAGTGGAGCTCACGAGACCCCTTTGTGAGCGCACAAATCGGCAAAGAAGTCGAAGAAACAAAGAAGAGGACGGGGGCGCAACACGCGCGCGTGAGCGCACATAGTGCGTGCACGGGCGTGCACCCTTACCCGCGCGGGCGCTCATCCCTGTTTTTCGGCTTCGCTCGATTTCATTTCCGCGCCTCTTATAAATACCTTTTGACAACCGATTTTTGAAAGAAGTTTTAGACATAATTTTAGCTTAGTTGAGAGTTTCTCTCTCTAGTTTTAGGGTTAGTTTAGGAGTAGATTTAGAGAGAGAAAGTGAGAGATTTCAATGGTGATTTTAGAGATTGATGATACAAGGGTGACAATTGTGTTGAAGATCATCTCTATTATCAATGAGCATTTCTAACTCTATCTCTTCTTATCGTTTTGTTTAGATTCATGTTTGTTTAATTTGAGTTTGATGTTTGATTCTTCATTAGTGCAATTGTTCTTCATATTTTGTTGATTCTTGATTTCTCAGTGTTTTGTTGATTAGATGATGATTCTTGAGTAGTTTTTTTGGCTAGGGATTGGGTGAAACTTGTATGATTGATTGATTGTGGGTGAAACTAACAAATAGAATTCAATTATCAAAACACTAAGGAATTTAGGATGCACATGCACTCGTGATAAAGTTGCTAATTTGTCAGGAATTTAATCAATCAAGCAATGAGAGGGAAAACGACATCGTCAATCAAAATCACTCAAAGAGCTATTTCCTAGGGTCAAGCTAGATGTCTCTACAAATGACTTCAAAGGAAAATCAAAAAACAAGATCAATCGATAATAATAGCTTCCAAATCAATTTTTCGTGTCATTGAAAACTACTATGCAATCTAGCATGATAATCAAGGTTAGCTACTCCTCTTCAGAACAAACACATGCACAAATTTCATTAACCAATTTAATCACATCATCAAATCAACCAAAAACCCCAAATTAGCTACAGATTATCACTAATACATGCTTCACCACTTCCCTAGCAAAGAAACTACTCACTACACATTGCAAATTTGAAAAGCATAACAAAACTAATCATTAGTTCAATCATTTACATTGTAATCCAAATATCAACAATCAAATCAAACAAAACTAATGATATTCAACAATATATCAAAAATCAAACATAAAATTGCATTGAAAGGGAAAGAATTCTTACTAAACATTGATCAATATCAAAGAGGAATGAAGATCAAAATGTAACAATCATCAAATACCAAGTTTCTCTCTCTAAAATCAAGAACAAAATCTTCAAAACCAAGAGCTTCTCTCTCTAAATTCTATTTAAAAAATTCAATTCTCTAATGTTCCTCTCTCTCGAGAAATGAAGGAATTCTATATATAGTAAACTAACTAAGGAGAAGTTAGTTAGACGTCCAAAAAGAACCTCAAATGGCGCGGCCGTAACGAAATGGGTACAGAATAGGGGGAGGCAAGCGCGACCGCTCCTGGAACCTGCGAGGACGCTCCTCCTTCACGCGCGGCCGTTACAGAATAGGGAGAATGCCTTCGTGCGCTCGTTAATGTTCCCGTGCGTTCCACATGATACATGTTGGGGAGGCAGTCACTAGAGGCCTTTACGGTGGGTTCAACACCGACTTTGATGTCCACGCGGCATGAGAGCGCGGCTTTGTAGACTTGGTTTATGCACTATGTAAGGAAAATTTCAAGCATCCTACACTTGAGCCCCACTGTGATCATACGCTTAAGTATGGTGGCGTCCAAAGGGAAGGAAGCTAGAGCAAAAGAGTCGCCAACAAGTTTTAGGAACTTGTAAACCGTTCATAAGGTGAAGGTTACACCCCTTCACGATCCATGAGATCGCTAACTCCATTGTGGTCCTGAACCATGACTGGATATTCGAGGATGAAGGTACAAATCCAACCTAAAAGAGATTAAACTTGCCCTAAATAGGCCTCTACTTTATTCTTCTCATATTCATGTGCGCTTTCTGACTAACATAAAATCAATATATTGACCCTAAGCATATTTAATCTATGTTGGTTGAATATTAATGCACAAACAAAGCTATTATTAGAAATCACTTGAATTAAAATAATATTAGCCTAAATAAAATTATTAATTATCTTATTAAGCGTGATTGTAAATACAAATTCCCTTTAAACCTGCAAGAGAGGGCGTGATCAAGCAATAACAATAATATCAAGAAACATAATAATCATATTGATACAAAAAACATCATCATCAATCTCAATCTCATCAAACCACAATAATATCAGCAAGATCCTAGGCATGATACTAACAAGATTAATAACAAATCCTAGCATGTCACCAAACAATAAAGATCAAAGCTTTAACCCTAACATGATACTAACATGAATGAAGAAAATAGGAAGCAACCCATGCATGATACTAGAAACATACATGATATTAGAAATATTAGTTATTACCCTAAACATGATACTAGGAATCAAAATAACCTAAGAATGCTTTTTAAAGATATATAGAAATTGAATTACTTACTTTGTTACCTCGTATCTTTTTCTATCAAAAGAATACACACATTAGTAACTTCAAGGAAAATATCAAATCAAATGATTAATTTAAATAATTGAAATAGGGATTTGGGACCAAACCCTTAGAAATTATTAACCTTTCACGTCTAGGGCGAAGGCAACTTCGAGCTTGATTAGG
Organism: Chenopodium album; assembly: GCF_948465745.1. NCBI lineage: Eukaryota > Viridiplantae > Streptophyta > Magnoliopsida > Caryophyllales > Amaranthaceae > Chenopodium > Chenopodium album. The sequence continues at coordinate 21,277,138 of NC_137846.1, read as the reverse complement.
GGCGTCTAAGACTCGTGAATGCGGTGTTGTATTTCAAAAAGAGAAGGCTTCGAAAGAACAAGCTTCTAGCTTTGAGAGAGAAGAGAACAGAATTAGATGATTGTTGATGATCAAAAACGACGAAATAACGCCCCTATTTATGAAGAAAACATCCGGAACGCTTCGAAAAGAGTCAGAATTTGACTCGAAGTAAAATAGACCCTATTGCGACGTGATGGCTTGATCAGGATAAAAATCCTGTACGGAGTCCTTTTCCCAATATAATCAGGTAATTAGCCATAATTATCTTAATTAAAATCAGTTTTATCTCTTTAAAACACTTGTTTTTTTTTTCCAAATTAAATTCCTTATCATTTCTAAATAATATTAAAAATATAATTATTAATCCTAACTCTATTAGAATTTAAAATAACCCTCTAGATTACTCTAGAAAATTAAAGTAATTCCTAATAAATTTAGGAATGATAATTAATGAGCCCTCCACTTGATCATTGGGCCATATAAAATAATTTTGGACCCAATTGAGTATTTCGGTAATAACTTCCTCATTATTCATCGGGACTGGTCTTATAATATATCGTTGGAAAGCTCTTTTCAAGCCCTATCGAACTACACCATTATTGGACCCATATTATGTACCAAACAAAATTGGACTGGACATTTTCCATAAATAAGGTACGAAAAGGAATATTTTCAAAAATAGAAAGAAGTATTTTTATTAAAAACAGGTGCATCACGAGACTCTTTCACATTTCACCTTGCTCGATAATCAAATGACGTGAAAGATATTCATCACTGGGTTTGGTTTTTGGGGAGACACAATTGGGTGTCAACAGAAGTTCCCACTTTGACTGAGTTTGGAGAAAAGTTTCGAAAATAAACGTCAAAGTAGCGATAGGGAAGGAGAATGATTCAGAACGTTCTGCGATCCCAAACCATTCTTGCAAGGCTGATACCTGCAAACTAGCGTTAGTTTAAACAGACAAAAGAGTTAAGAAACGTGTATCTTTCACCACTGAGCACACGTCTCTAGAGTAACCGATTTTTCTGCATTTGTGACGACCTTCCTCAAGCCAGGGGAATATCACCGAAGACCGCTCCGCTTGTAGCTGCCTTCATTTCTGCTGTGACAGTCTTCCGCAAGCTAGGGAATACCATCGAAGATTGCTCCGCTTGTAGTGATCTTCTGCTGTTTTGTGACTATCCTCCACAAGCTAGGGAACATAATCAAAGATAACTCTGCTTGTAGCCATCTCCCGTTTTCTTGACAATTCTCCACAATCTAGGGAACATTGTCGAAGGTGACTCTGCTTGTAGTCATCTTCAATTGCTGTGACAACCCTCCACATCTTAGGGAACGTCGTCGAAGATCATTCTGCTTGTAACGATCCTCAGTTTGCTAATGCTTTGCCTGTGCTTTTGCTTGAATGTCTCTTATGCTGTTGCTTTGCTGTATTTTGCTATGAACCAATTCCTTGGTGCTTGCGATGAGCCAATGTTAGGCGCATAAGCTAAGTGAGACTATCATCATCAGGTCGATCACTTACATCGATTGTAATCGAGCCGACTACTAACCATGTCAACTTGCTTATGGGGGCTAACTGCCGTACCAAGGAACCCACTTTGCTGTATAAGGTCCATATAAACCAATATAGGGCCTAGGGAATTGCGTTATTGAGGAAAGAAGACCATCGCTCGCTGCCATGTGCCATCGCGGCACGCCAGGCTTATCGCATCGCGATGTTCTTATCGTGGCGCGATAACCCTATCGCGTCGCGATGGAGTCGGGTTTTCCAGATTTAAACCCCTTTCTTCTCCATTTCGTCGCTGCAACTCGTTTCTTTTGCATTTCCCTTGAAGTTTCTCTTGGCTCGTTCTCCTTCGTTTCTTAACAAAATTCGCTCAAGTTTTTTGCAAATCGAAGCTTGTAATCTCTAGTTTGCCGATCTATGTAAGTTTTCCTTAAACTCACTCTATTTTGGACGAATTTTGGCGTGTTTTTATTTGTGAAATTTCGAAATTAATCTTGCTTGTTTTGCTTTGTTTGTTGAATTTCTTGCCATGAAACCACTTGTTTATATTTGTATATTGCCTTTGGATTATTTTGAAACTTGTTTGGCTCAATTTGGTGAAGAAACGAGCAAATTGCCATTAACGAACACCTTCAGTTCGTGAGCTTAATGCGGCTTGTTATTCATGTTTTTGCTTGCTTTTCATGCTTAATTTGTCACAATAATTTCTATAATATTGCAAGAAATTGTTTGATTGCTCAAAATTGCTTGTTATTGTCAAATCAAAATCATGCTCTATTTTAGTACTACGTTCTCTATTTTTTGACGAATATAGTATCATGCTGCTAGGCGAACTTTAGATATTATAGAACCATCCATTTACTGTTTTAGTCTTCTTGAACATGATTAGCATGACTCGTCGTCGAGGTTCCGGCTCTCGTTCTCGCGGGGCTCACCGGGAGGACGAGCATGTTGATGTAGGCGAGGGGACATCCACTAGCCTTGGGGAGTTCCCGGATCGATTGGGATGGGCACATATTCCACATTTCGGAGCGCGTTCGGCTTGGTACGACCAATAAGCGGGTTCGTTGCCACGGTTCGGGCAACGACATCATCGGCCACTTGTACGAGACTTACTTCATCAACAATGCGCAGCTACGCGCGTTATAGGAGTTATGCGGTTTGACTCCTCTGCTGCAGGCCACTCGCGCCCTCTATTCCCTACGGTCGAGCCGCTTTATTGTATGTTGTTTGGTGGAGTTCTTTCGGGACACCACCAACATGTTTCATTTTCCCTTGGGTGAGATTAGTATCACCTCTTTCGACTTCTCTTTGATCACTAGACTAGAGTTCCAGTCAACCGAGGTTCCTTTGACTAAGGATATTACCCTTTTTTCGCCATAGGTGAACGAGCTGCTGGGTCCTATTGCTATTAGGGCACGTGCCGAGTCTCGATCGGTGTAGATGAACGGCCAGTCCATTCGCCGGTTTCTGCTTGCAGAGGCCTTTTAAGATGATGTGACCACCCCTGAGCAGAGGGTGTGCATCTTTGTTCTTATTCTGCTGTCAAGGTCCTTTTCTCCTGACAAGGGTAGCCGAGCGCTACTCTACTACCTGCCTGCTCTTCGTGATCTACGTGTGATCGGGACTTTTGACTGGGCCAGCTTGGCCTATGCTGATTTCTTGCTGGGATTGCGACTTGCCTGTCGTCATCGCAACTTTAAGGAGGAGGTCACGCTTTCCAGCTTATGGAGGATCGTAGAGGTATATTCTACTTTTAAAAGCTTTCTTTTGATGCACGGTAGCTTTCGCTGACCCTTCCCTGTCGTTGCAGGTGTGGTTCTACGAGTATCTCCCATCTTTGTCGCCAGCCAGGCCTTCGCCACGAGGGCTCCCCGTTGCTGCTTGTTGGGGAGGCTGTTATCCTGGCCTGACCACTGCAAGACTTGTTTGAGAGCCACTTCTCTCAGTATGCATGGTTGCTGTCATCTTTGTTTGTCTTGTTCAATATAATTTTGACTCATGGCTATCCTTTTTACAGGGGCATGAGCCTCTTTTCCGTCCATGGGCTGATTTGGACGTCCCAGCACGAGTTGTCACGTATTCAGCTCAGCGTCATTATTTCTAGGGAAAGTACGACGTTGTGGTGTACTTGGGTGACAGAGTCGCGATTCAGGACTCTACGGAGTTTTTCGTAATTTGCGACGTCCTCCACCATATATAATAGTTTAGGAGGCTCTTCGGACTCACATGGAGAGATTTGCGGCTGGTGATGGTTAGCAGAGACATTGACATCCGTCCCAGTATTATGCTAGGAAGCTCTTGGCGCGATTGGCTCTACCGCCTTATGTATTTGAGGAGGAGGAGGTATGCTTTACTTCCTTGATTTGTTTCTCTTTCGGTAGTCGTTGATGACCTTAACCATTAGATTTTATTTCTACAGGAGGCGGCTGTTGCGGATTTTGTAGCTCCGCCTATGTTATCACCTACTAGGAGTTGTTTGGACATGTAGAGGAGATGATTCCTCCAGCCCCCGAGGAGTGGCGTCTGGTGGAGAGATTGATTCCCCGCCATCAGACTTCGGTAAGCTATATCTAATTCTTTATTATATGAATTTTTTCTATTGTTTTTAACCTCTCTTACTTTTGCAGTTTTCTCGCGAGGTGGTGACGAGGATGACGAGGGTTATGGATGCCTTCCGCTACCAGCTTGTGAGGCTGAGCCACCAGGTGTCGTGTCATCGTGACGTCAATGTGGCAGAGGTATGTTCCTTTGTTTTCACTTGATTGTGTTAGTTTTTCTCTGTATTTTACTTTTCTTATTTTCTGTTTCAGCCTGTCCCTCCGACGCGTACTCGTACGAGACCTGAGAGTAGGAGAGAGAGGTCTGGCTCTAGATCAAGATGTCGCCGCACCTCGGCAGAGGATCAGGGCGGACGAGAGGGGTTGGACCGCATTGTCGTCATAGAGGATTCTGGTTCCTCTACTGAGGAGGAGGTGAGGCAGCCCCTAGTCAAGATGCTTCGGTGCCAATTTCTTTTGCGACTGGTGGGGCGTACGAGGTTGGCTCGTCGTCGCAGCAACCGCCTTATCAGGAGCCTCAGCAGGGTGACCCCGGGTAGACTGGCCCTACTCTTTCTTTTCCTCCGACTGGAAAGGCTGATGCTGGGCAGGATGTGACTCCCCAGACTTTGTGATTCTACAAAACATTCGGGATTCGTCCTTCGGGTTCATAGATGTACCTGTATTCATTTTTTATTTGGCATGTATAGGACTTTGCTATGACACTTATGTTTAGACATATTATATACACATACTTTTATTATTATGTCTATTTTAATTTTTTGCATTTAATTTTTTTATTTTATGTGCATGTGTGAAAAAAGTGTAACAAATTTTTACACAAAAAATTACGTCATTTTTATCACTAATGAGGGTATCCGACTTTCTCCCCCAAAAAGAAAAAATGAAAAAATAAAATGAAATTTGATTAAAAATAAGCTTAAACTTAAGAATAATCAATATGGAATGTGTATGTTGCCAAAATGGAATTGGATAAGGCTTTTGGGAGGATTAAAACTGTAAAGTCAAAGTACAAATCGAGTCAATGTTGAAAGAAATGTGGCTAGCATGGCGCGTGTCACTGACGCAGACCAGAGCAGGCTATTGCGGCGCGATAGGCATATCGCGTCGCGATAATTTTATTTTTCCGAATCCGTTTAGGATTCGGTTTGCATAGATCCCTGTTTATAAATAGCCCCAAATTTGCCGATTTCAGCATAATTCGAACAGATTAAAAATACTTAGCTTATTAGTTTTCAATCAAGTAGTCATGGCTAAGACTTTTAGTGACTTTACTCGTGAGTGGTGCTGGTCTTTGACTGCTAAGGAGAGGAAAGAACTTGACTTTTTCCACTTGGGGGGTTTATATGGCATTGAGGGGGTGGATCTTGATATAGACTTTATTCATACCGCTTTATAATATTGGGATTCAAATACTCATTGCTTTTGGCTAGGGTATGATGAAATTTGCCCTTTACCGAAAGAATTTGGTGCCATTCTTGGCTTTCCTTCTTTAGATCTTGCGGTAATTCCTAAGGTGAGCGAATATTATTATAAAGATTTTGAGCGTTTCCTCAACCTTAGGAATAGGGACTTGAAGGATATAGTGCATGGGAATGTGATTAATTTAAAGGAGTTTGCACTTTTTTATTTTGATAGACCCCGATCTGAATCTTTTCATGTTTATAAGAGGAGGGATTTCCTCTTTTACATGTTTAGCCAATACCTCCTTACTAGTGGAAACATTCATGAGGGTCAAGCAATTTTTGTGTCTGTTTTAGAGCAAGTTGACTCAGGGGGAAATCCAATGCCATTAATTGTAGGAGAAACTATGCTTAGTTTGAATGAATTAAAGAAGGACCCTAAAGCACCCCTTTGAGGGTCTCCAATTTTATACAGGTAGAAAATCAATATTTTTAATTATAGAAATAAAAAATATTTAATTTTGTATAGTAACAATAATTATTTGCATTAAATTTTTGCAAATTTGGCTAATGAAAAGGCTTGAATTAATTATCCTTCCTGACAACATTGAAAAGTATACACCAAATTGTTTTGTAAGAAGAAAGAAGCGTTTTTCCATAAAGATGGGCCGTCGAGAGTGGAGTAGAGTCTTTGAAACTCGCGACTTCTCCATTAAATAGGTGTTTCTTTGGTGGAAGATTGAGAAGATGATCGGTGTCAATACTCAACCCTCTTGCCGTCTTCCAAGCTTGTCCAAGTTGACTTTCTGCTATCCTTGTAGAGTAAGGAGACAATATGGACTTGCTCAAACCATTCCTTCCGGGGATCTTCGTCATCCTTATGAATTTCCTGTTTCTCAAGATGTAGAGAAATTTGACAACTATTGGTGTGCTAGACCTTTGTGGGAAGTTGTTGCCCATAAAGTTCCTCCTCCTTTGTCTAGAGATGTGAAGCAGTGGCTACTTGGTAGATCTCAAAAGGACAAGAACAAATTTCAAAATATGTATAAAAGTAATGTTAAAGATCGCTTAGGAGATAAGAAAATTCCTCCTAAAGATCGCCTAGGTCCAAGAATTGAATTCAAGACTCTTATTATGCCTAAGAAAAAGAGTGTTGCAAAAAGGAAAGAGAAAAAGAAAGCTGACTCTACAGAAAAGAAAGTATGGGTCAAAAAGAAGCATGATGTGATGGATAAAGGAGAAACTATCTCTACAAAGATTGTATGCAGATAATCTAAGGGATCCCTATTGGTGCAAGAGATGGATTATGAAGAGGAAGCAGATAAAAATTGGAAGATGGCTAGAAAAGAGAATACCGATTAGAGCATTGCTTTATTTTCAATTTATTAGACATTTATTTATTTTTAAGTCAATTTTATTTTTAAGCCTTTTAATTTCATCAATAATGTAATTTTATTTTATTAATTATTAATGCAATTTTTCAGCTTTTTTCAATTAAATTAACTCTTCTATATTGTAAATAAAAATTATTTTATTAAAGCAATGAAAACTACTTGAATAAATTTCGAAAATAGTTCGAGTACAAAAGTCGAAAATTCCCGAAATACACCGAAATTTGCCCAGATCGACGAAAACAAACTAACGCTGGAATTTTGAACCTATCGCGGCACGACAGTGCTGTCGCGGCGCGATAACTCTGCCGCGTCGTGACAAACCTTGTTGTGGCGCGCTGGTCTTGATTTTCGTGCGTCGTTCTTTTTGCTTTGGCGGATTGATGCTGCAGTGCGAGATTTGTAAAAATTAAAGTGGTCGCGCCCCTTAAAGGGTTGCCTATGTATCTCTTCCTTAGGAATCAGGCCAAACGTAGCTCTCTTGAGTATACTACTCAAGTTTTCATGGGTAGAAGTTTTTAAGTTGGTCAAGATTTGTCATATTTCAGAACTCATTACCGTCCATATCAGTTAGTTTTGTGGCACCTCCTGATAGGATGGTTTTGATGATGTATGGTCCAGACCAATTAGGCCTCTTGGGTCTAGAACATTTTTCCTTAATGCTTTTAACACCAAGTCTCCTACTTTGATGTTTCTTGTCTTGACCTTCTTGTTAAAGTGTCTAGCCATGCGAGTTTAATAACATCGAGTGTGATGTAGAGCTTCTAGTCGTTTTTCATCAAGTAGAATTAGCTCTTCATTTCTCGCTCTAGCCCATTCAACTTCATCGAGTTTACTTTCCAAGGATATGCGTAAGGAAGGTATTTCCAGTTTTACAGGTTGCACGACATCCATTCCATAGACTAAGGAAAATGGTGTATTTCCTGTGGATGAGCGAATTGACGTGCTGTAACCCCAAAGAGCTAAATGGAGTTTGTCCGGCCAATCCTTGTAGTTTTCTGTCATTTTTTGGATGATAGTTTTCAAGTTTTTATTGGCCTCTTCTACTGCGCCATTTGCTTGAGGCCTATATGGGGAAGAATGATGGTGTTGAATGCCATATTTTTGAAGCAATTCTTCACATTCCGCTTGGAAGTGAGTTCCATTGTCACTTATAATTTCAAATGGGACTCCATATCGACATATGATGTTTCTTTCGATAAAGAGTGCTACATGTTTTGCGGTGAGTTTTGCATATGATGCTGCTTCAACCCATATTATGAAGTAATCAATTTCCACGAGAATGTATTCATGGCCTCCAGTTCCAAGAGGTGTGATTTTTCCAATAATGTCTATTCCCCATGTTGAGAAAGGCCATGGTGATGTATAAGTATAGAGAAGCGATGGAGGAACGTGTTGTAGGTTAGCGTATATTTGGAATTTAGGGCATCTTTTTACATATTGATGGCAATCCCTATTCAAGGTAGTCCAATAATATTCTTGGTGCATTACTTTTTGGGCTAACATTTTTCCATTCATATGTGTTTCACATACTCCATCATGGATTATTCTCATTGCCCTTTGAGCCTCCTTTTTTACCTACACATAGGAGAGCCCTACCTTTAGTTATCCTTTTATGTAGCTCGTCATTTATGAGCACATATTGGGTAGCCAAAAGTCTCAGAGCTCGCTTCTCTCTCTTGTCAGTGTGAAGTGGATATTATCCTTTGGTGACATTGTTAAGGATGTCAGTGTACCAAGGCTCTTCCTCCTCTTCTTTTTCTTGAATTACCTCATCATCTTCTATAGCTTGGATGTAAGCCGGTTTATGCCGTTTTTCTATTGTTAGAGGCATTTGCTCAATTTCCTTAGGAATTCTAACCATCGAGGCTAGTCTTGCCAAGGCATCAACAAATTGTTTTTCTTCTCTTGGTAGATATGTGTATTCTACCTTTTCGAGTTGATCGGTAAGAGTTTCCAAGTATGTTTGATAAGGAGCTAAACTTTCAATCCTTACTTTCTAGCTTTTAGAAATTTGGTTGATGATTAAGGAAGAATCTCCGAATATTCGAAGTTTCTTTACTCCCCATGCCAAAGATGTTTCGAGGCCTACCACGCATGCTTCATATTCAGCAGCGTTGTTGGTAACGTCAAAATCTAACTTTATTGAGATTGGGACGTGCTCTTCTTTAAGTGATACTAATAATACTTCTACACCACATCCTTTTTGGTTGGAAGCTCCGTCGAAGTATAATGTACAAGTATCATCTTCTGTAACCATCAAATCATCGTCTGGAAAATCATTCTCATGTATTGGTGTCGAATCTTCTATGGGAAAGTTTGCTAAGAAGTCCAAGACCACTGATCTTTCAATGGCCTTTTGAGGCATAAACCTTACATCAAATTGGGCTAAGTTGACTATCCATCTAGATATTCATCTGTTGAGTGTAGATTTCTCAAATAGATACTTAAGTGGGTCCATTTGAGATACTACATAGACCGTATGGACAAGATATGTAGTGTCTTAGCTTGGTTGTGGCCCACACTAATGAGAGGCACAATTTCCCAAGCAGTGTGTAGCGTACTTCATACTCGAGCATCTTTTTGCTTAAGTAATAGATGGCGTTTTCTTTACCTTCAACTTCTTGCGCAAGCATGGCTCCCATTGTTTCTTTAGTGACTGTTAAGTACAATCGGAGAGGAATTCCTAGAAGCGCTGGTGATAATACAGGAGGATTAGCGAGATAGGCTTTGATCTTATTAAAGGCTTTTTGACACTCATCGTCCCATATTACTAGCACATTCTTCTTAAGCTTTTTAAATATTGATTCACATATTGCGGTTAGCTTAGATATGAACCTACTTATGTATTGCAAACGGCCAATAAATCCTCGAATCTGTTTCTCGGTCTTGGGCGGTGGGATTGACTTGATTGCTTTGATCTTGGTTGGATCTATCTCTATTCCTTTAGAGCTAATGACATAGCCTAAGAGTTTTCCTGAGGTGACTCCAAATGCACGCTTAGCTGGATTTAACCTCATGTTGTATTTCCTTAGCCTTTTGAAGAATAATCTTAACGCTATTTGGTGTCCTAGACGGTCTTTTGATTTTACAATCATATAATCCACATACACTTCAACTTCTTTGTGCATCATGTCATGGAGCAAGGCAATCGCTGCTCTTTGGTAAGTGGCACCCGCGTTTTTCAACCCGAATGGAATCACCGTGTAATAGTACGTGCCCCAAGGTGTTATGAATGTAGTCTTTTCCGTGTCTTCTTCTGCCATGAGAATCTGGTTGTATCCTACGTACCCATCCATGAATGAGAGGAGTGCATGATTTGCTGTGTTGTCTAATAAAATGTCGATGTGTGGTAGAGGGAAGTCGTCCTTTGGACTTGCCTTATTTAAATCTCTGTAATCGTCACACATTCTTACCCTTCCATCTTTCTTAGGAACTGGTACCACATTCGCGACCCATTCGGGGTATTTGGATACCCTAATAAAACCTGCAGTTATTTGTTTTTGAATTTCTTCTTTTATCTTAAGAGCTACGTCGGGTTTCATTCGACGTAACTTTTGTTTTACAAGTTTCATTCCCGGAATTATTGGTATTGTGTGTTGAACTATTTCTCTATTTATTCCTGGCATATCTTCATATGACCAAGCAAACACATCAATGAATTCTTTTAGTACATTAATTAAATTTGGTTCTTTCTTCTTTATTAAGAGTTAAACAAATTTTTACCTTTCTTTTAATAGTGGGATCTTTTGAGATATCAACCGTTTCGGTGTCTTCAATTAGTGGTGTTTTATTTTCAAGCGTTTCCATTGCTTTAATTATTTCTTTGACATTTTCATTGTTAGCTAAGCAATGCTCGTCATCTAGAGTAAGAGAATGACACGAGGAGTAAGCAAGTGAAGACATGTTATTAAACTCGAAAACCATTACATCAAATAAAGAAATGTCCGTTGGGACTTGACTACTAACTATTGTAGGAGTAGAAGGGAAAAAAGGAGATGCAACTATAGAGGGCTTAGAGGACTCGACTACATAAGACTTGAATTCAAACTCGGACTCAAACTCAAACTTAGATGATTCAGACTCATCGAACATTGGTCCTTGTCCCGTTGTTATAGAGATCTTTCTTCCACTTGGTGTAGTCACCTTCACATTCTTTTGCCATCCTCGAACTAATCCTTCTGCCGGAGTAATGAGCTTTGTGGGATCAAAGTTTTCACTTTGCAAGACTGTTTTGATAAGTGCAGAGTTATCGTCGATACGCTTAGGCTCATTCTTCTCGTATCCAGGAGGAGCCCCATGACATGGGGGTGCTTTCTTTTTGTTAATAGGAGTTGGGATCTCATCTAGGAAGTTGCAATCCAAAAATATTTCAAACCCTGGTTGTCTCACCCATCTTTGACAAAGGGTTTAGGAAATTCGTAGCATGGATAATCCTCACCCTCTTTCATGAATTGTCCATTCAGAGTGAGAAGGTAACGATCCATTGGGATTGCTTTCTTTTTAGTACGAGCATTCCTCCGTGCATTGATTTTTTCCCGGGATTATTTAAAGTCTTTCGGTGTCGGTTCGAAACCAAGTCCGAAAGTATCTAACTTAGGAAGGCCAGGCGATCCTATTTGTGTTGCTACTCCCTTCTTCATTCCTAGAGTCTTTCCAGGAAAGTGACCTTGCTTTCTGAGAATGCCATTGACTATCATGTTCGTATGGAGGTCGTAGTGAAGAGGGGTCTTCTCATCTTCCTTGATGAAAGAGACCTTGAAGCCCCATAGATCTTCATTATTCTCATCATGCTCCATATTTATGAGAGGCTTATCAATTGCCTTGATCCTCATAGGAGAAGCGTCAATCGTGACAGGAAGTCCTCCAACTATTGGCTTAACTTGTTGATGAAGGGATGAAGGGACGACCTTAAGGTGGTGAAGCCAAGGGCATTCCAACAATAGATTGAAGGAGGCTTTGATGTTTATCACTTGAATAGTAGTAGCATGCTCAATAACCCTTGTTGTGACATTAATAGTTCCAAGAGCTTGGCGACGAGTATTGTCATAAGCTCTTATGCCTTGTGTTGATGGGGACAAGTCATCATCCCTTATTCCTAGCATCCTCGCAGTTCTAAGTGGGCAAACATTAATTGCTGACCCATTATCCACAAGGGTCATTGGAACATTCATTCGTTTGCACACCATTCTGAGGTTCAAGGCTTTATTATGTTTATCACCTTCAGGGGGTAAATCCTTGTCAGAGAAGGTGATTAAATTGATGGGGCTAGGAAGATCACTCGTGACAAAGTTAGACAACCCCTCAGGAGTGGTTTCTGAGTCTACTCCTACTTTAGCTAAAGCATCCATTACCGCGAGCCTATGTTCATGGGACATAGCTAAGAGTTTCCATACGTTTATATCCACCTTAGTCTTTTTTAGTTATTTGACAACATCATTGTCTTCTATGATTGGTATGGGAACTTGTTGAGTGGTAGAAATAGGTTGTGTTGTGAAGGGAGGTTGCATTCTCCCTGATCTGGTGAGGACATCGATAGGGGAATCCTCTTCATCCCAAATATCATCAAACGGATAAATTGAGGAAAGTAGAGTGTCTACTATATCTTTGAGCTAAACATCCTCATCATCACTATCCCACACTCCATTAACCAATTCTGAAAATATCTCTTTGTTCGGTTGACTTTGAACCAATTTCATACTGTCAATTAATCCTTGGACTAGGTCCTTGAATTTAAAACAGTGTTCTATGGTATGTCCTCCTGATTGATGATAGGGACAATAGAACCTATCTTTCCTTTTCAATGATTCAAATGGTCTTGGTTCGAGAGGTTTGAACTTCACATTCACGAAGAGCATTTGAAACATGTTCGCATAAGAAGTCCCAATAGGTGTGTACACCTTGTTACTCCTTTTTGATGTTTCAACTACTTTGAGAGAAAAGGGTTTTCTCTCATTAGTCTCTGTGGGCATTACTTTTTTCAGTGGCACGCTTACTTTGTACCAACTTTTCATGATCAAGGGCCTCGCGACACATGTCTATTGTTTCCCTCATTGTGTTTATGAGAAGCCATACTTCTATTTTAGTGGTCGGTTGTTCTCCAGCAGGAGAATCGCTCACGGCATCGAAAAAGGTTTCCTCCTCTTCTTCGATAGCATGAGTTTCTTTAATCAGTTTAATGAGGAGTGATTGATCAGTGTGGCCTTCCTTATCAGAAATTTCCAAGAGTCTTAAAGTGGAGCACTATTGATGCTTGGCTTCTTACTTGCCGGGGGAAATGGGAGTTTATTGCTATCAATTAAGTCTTGAATAGCTTCCTTCAACTCCCAACAGTTCTCAGTGAGATGCCCCTGCCTTGATGATACATGCAATTATGGTTAGGGTTCCAACTAGCCGTCCTCTTTTCGACTTGAGGATCTCCAAACGGTCCAATTGAAGTTAAGAGACCTTTAGCATGAAGGCAATCGAATGCAGTGTCATTACTCATGCCAATAGGTGTGAAGTTTCTCCTAAATGGCTTCTTTTGTCCTTGATTGTTCATAGCAAAGACCTCGTTTAAGTTAACAGTGCTAACATTGTTTGAGTGGGTGGTTTTGGAAGAAGAAGGATTGTCGTTCTTCTTTCCTTTCCAGCCATTGTTGGAGTTGCTAGCAGCTTTTTGTTTTTCCAAGTTGTCTTCGATATCAATTCCTATGTTATAGACGGCCTTGAAAGTATTCAAGTTACTTTAGTACTTTAGATGCTTTGAATACTTTTCTTAGAGGTTCTTGATGAACAATCTCACATATTCTTTTTCTGTGGGAACCTCAACCATTTTAGGGGAAGTCTCCCTCCACTTATTGATAAAGGAGGTGACCCTTCATTCTCTTTTTGTTTTAACATCTCAAGTTCCCTATGGTCAGTTTCAACTTGAATGTTGCATTTGTATCTATCAATGAAAGCGTTTGTTAAAGAATCCCAAGAGGAGATTTTCTCCTTGTCAAGGGAGAAAAACCATTGTTGACAAACGGTTTCTAAAGATAAAGAGAACAACGAATGGAAAGCTTTCTTATCAATTCCCTTAATATTCATTATTGTTTCAAAAGCTCTTAAATAAAAGTAAGGGTTATCAGTTGGCTTGAATTTTGGGATGTCGTTGGCATTGAACTTTCGCGGAAGAAGTTCCTTGTCCAAAGAGACCCCTTGTGAGCTAATCTCTTGGAACTTGTAGTCATTGGAGATTTTGCTCAATCTCTCTTCCATTCGCTCAAGCTGTTGTTGTTTCGCAGGGTCATTAACTTGAAGAGCGAGAGTTTTGAACATCTCCGTCAAGCTAGCCATGTTCAGTCTTAGTTCATTAACTTCTTCTTCGGTTGCCATTTTCCTCTTAGCCTTTCTTCTTTGTCAAAACGGTTTATCAAAAAGTAAGACTTTGACGAAAGTGTTTTCTTTGATTAGTCGCCCTTCCTTTCTTGACCAAGCGTTGTAAATATTAAACCACTTTAACTTAATGACTTGACTCAATTTGACTTTGACTTTATTTTTTAAAAAAGCAAAAGCAAAAATAGAGTGCATATTTTTGGGAATATGATGAGCGTCATTTATGGTGCTCAAAAGAATGAGATTTAGGTTCTTTTTCTATATTTTCTTTCATTATGTTCATATAATTTTCTTAGTTTTCTTTTATTTTCCGTTTTAATAACTCATTTTGGTTTCGATTAGTTTTTACGAGTTTTCCATATTTTTAGTTCTTAATCCATAGTTTTAGTTTAGTTTTATTTTATTCTGTTTTCTTCTCTTAATTGGCGTCTTTTGTAGGTGATTGCTCGGGGTCGAGTTGTGTGTTTCAAGTCCATTTGCAAGTTCCAATTGCCGCGCATTCGTGATTGCGCTCTCATTAATTTTGGTGATGACCACGCAAATTTTGTGATATTGGGGCTGCCTTGCTCGTGAGCATCACACAAGCTTGATGCTCGAGAGCACAGAAGAGTCGCACTGCAACAACCTCCAACTCTAACTCACACAACTCCTCTGCTTCCCCAATTCACGAGCAACAACAACCACGACTTCTGGCAGCCCCCCGAAACACCCAAAACAAACACCAATCAGCCACCATCATCACGCCACAAACCACCACCTTTCGCAACTCCTTGCAGCCGCAACCAACGCCACAATTTGCTGCCTCCCCTGCTCCGCCAGCTCGCTGCCGCCCACACCAAGCAGCAGCCCCGCACTCTCCCCTATTCACGCAAAAGACCACCCAAAATCAGCCAGCAATAGCAGCCCCGGAACTATAATTGCCACCTTCTACTGCAGCACACACGCCTCCAACAACAACCGTACCTCCAACCACAACTAGCGCCGTTAACTTATTCACCACCAGTTCTCCTCCAATATCAGCAATTCGAAAGCAGCAACAACAATATTGAACTCCAATTGAAGACCCATATGTGCGCTCATCATGAGGGTGGTCAACCCCTTTGTGCGTGAGCACAAGCTGGGTTTAATTTGAGCCGTTGATTTTGATGGAACTTGGCGATCGAACGGCGATGATGAATGTTTGTGATGGTGTGAAGCATGGGATTATTTCCCATTTACAAGAGCAGTGAAATATCGAAGTCCACTGACTTCGTTTCTTTAATTCTTTCTTTCTTTTAGTTTTCATTTTAATTTCCCTTTTATGTTCTTTTTCATTTTATTTTCATTTTATTTTCCTTTTCTGTTCTTTTATTATTTTATTTTTATTTCTTTTCCTTTTCTTTTGTTTTCTTTTCTCTTTTATTTTCTTTTAACCTTGTAAATATAAATACCCAATTTTGGGGTAAAATCAGGAGAACAATTTTAGGACAATTAGAATCCGATTTTAGATCATATATTTTAGCTTAGGTTAATAGCTTCTCTCTCTAGATCTAGGGTTAGTTTAGGAGTAGTTTTTGAGAGGGAAAGTGAGGGATTTCAATGGTTATTTGAGAGATTGAAGATTCAAGATGACAATTGTATTGAAGATCTCCATTATCAATCAATGAGGATTTCTCACTCTCTTTCCTCTTTATTGCTTTGTTTAATTTCATGTTTGTTTGGTTTGATTTTGATGTTTGATTCTTAATTAGTGTATTTGTTCTTGATATTTTGTTGATTCTTGATTTCTTTAGTTGTTTGTTGATAGATGATGATTCTTGAGTAGCTATTTGGCTAGGAATTGGGTGAAACTTGAATGATTGATTGATTGTGATTAATTCGGGAATTGTGTTGATTGATTATTGAGATTAAAGTGATTAATGAAGGTTTGCATGTGTCTAATTCGATTAGGCCTTGAGAATTATGCTAGGTTGCATTGTAATTGCTAATGACACGACCAATTGATTTAGGAATTGCAATTATCGATTGGTTTGGATTGTGATTTTCCTTATTAGTCATTCATAGTGAACCCTAGCTTGACTTATAGGAGATAACTCTTTGATTCCAATTGATAGCTCTTATCATTAGTCTTCACAACCATTAATTGGCATGTTCTTCCCTACTTATTGCAAATGTCATGATTATTTGTTGATCCCCATTCCCTAGTGTTTCATTTGTTTGTTTACTTGTTTAGTAGTTGTTTAGTGTTACCTCTTTACCCTTGACTTCGACCTAGCTTAGGCGTAGATTGGAAATACTTGAACATAACCGTTCCTAGTGGTTCGACCCTTGACTTACCTCTACATTCGTATTTAGGTTTGTTAAGTGATTATAAATTTGTTTGGCTCTAGGGAAGATTAGATAACGACCTACATTTTCCCTACGTCAAAATGGCGCCATTACCGGGGAACAGTGTCTATGTTTAAGTGTATTTGATTGCTTGAGTCTAGGTCTTTGTATATACCTTTTTTTTTATTTGATTTTTGTTTTTTTTGTGTAAAAAATGGCATGTTTTTCTTTTCCTCAATATGATGGTGATTCTTTTAATTTCTACTTCCATAGACTTATAGGGTTTTTGAACTATAATTGTTGTAGTCTTTGGGAGGGTTGTGGGATTTGTTATTTTGGTTTGAATGAGCAAAATAGGGATGAAGTTGAAAGCATGCATAATGGTGAATTTAGAGCATTGTCAATTGATGATGCTTGGGATTTCTATGTTTGGTTTCTAGGGATGTTTATAATAGGGGTAATCATGATTCTAATGTTGATGTGCAATGTGTTGATTCTTTTAATATTAGCATGAATTCCCATAAATTGTCATATGATCCCATGAGTGAACCTAGAACAAATGATTTCAACTCTATTTCCCCTTTTGTTTATGATGACGAGGTACATGCTCAAATTGATGCTAATGGTGTGTTTCAATTTTCTTCATTATTTACCATGCCTTCTTGTGATGTGCTTCGTTCCCTTAATAACGAATTTCATGTGTTTGATTGTGCCCTCACTCCCCCATGCGATGAATATGCTCATGATTTTCATGTCGATTCTTCCAATCTTGGTCGTACTTCTTCTTTTTTTTGTTGAACCTCAACCTTCTACTCCTGTTGAATCTCTTATTGCTATTTTTGAAACTCAAATTAGGCATATTAAGCTTAGTAATGAGCTTAGGCCTACTACGGAGTCAATTCTAAATTCTATGAGAGGTCAATTAGAGATAATGAAAAAGAATGAGGAGCGTCTTGAGGAGGGAAAGAAAAGAAAAGAAGAGTTAGAATATCAATTGTCATCTTTGATTATCATCTTTGATGCTTGTTTGTGAAAATTGTAAATCCAATGTGTGTGTTGAGGATGATGATGATAATTTTGAGCAATAAAGAGAGTGTGAGGATCCCATTGGTGAGCATTTGAGTGATGGTGAAGGAGTTGAGAATGGAGAGAGTGTTGATTTTGAAAACCCCAACCCTCTTTCCCATCTTGATGAGTTTCTTGTGCATGATTGTGATTCTTCTATTCATGAGTATTTGGACTCGTTTGAGGCTATGTCTAATAAGTTCTTTGAAAGTTAGAAAACCCATATCCTTTTGAATGAGTTCATTGAGAATGCTTCATGAGAGAGAGATGAGTTTGAAATGAATTTGCATCCATTCATGCATGGTTTTGAGACTTTGGGCTTTAAGGAAGTTGAGGGAGTTGTTGTTCATTGTTGTGATGGAGGAGATTATGTAGTTCCTCTTGGAAGTTGGATGTTTAAGGGAGATGGAGATTATGAGTGTTCTTCTTTTGAGGATTATGTGATTGATTTTCATGCTCCTATTGGTGATTTGAGGCATGTTGGTGAGAAAGAGTTCATTTGTGAGACCATAGCCCTTATTCCCTCTTCTCATGACCCTTTTTCAAGGAGATTTAACCATATCCCTTTCACTCCTATATCCCACCCTTCTTTTTTCAATAAGCCTAATGAGGACCCCCTTGTCTATGATGATTTACATGTCCCTCATTCGTTTTCTATTGAGGAAAAAGGTGATTATGCAACCCAAAAACATTTTGAGGAGAGTTTGCCTAGTTCTTCGTCCTTTTCTTTTTCTTCTTCTTCTTTTTCTTCTTCTTATTTTGTTGAATTTGCTTTTGATTTTTCTTCCTTTTCTTGGCATCTCTCCTCATGGGTGTGCACTAAGCTTGTTGCACATCCTCTTCCCGTCATTTGCCTACCTTCTATCTTACGAAATGTGTAGTAGTGCATTTGAAAAAAAGCAAGTTTGAAGCAATTAATCATTTTGTTGGAGTATATGGTGGATAAGAATGATTGTTTGGTTCTTGTAGGCGTCGTTCGAAGTGCGCCTACGTTAAAGCATGTGTGAATATGCTTGGCACTCATAGGAAGTGGGAATTGACATAATATGATTAGGGACAAGGAAAGTAGGGAGCCGCCAACAAGTTTTTAAGGATCTCGTAAACTGTTCATGGATCATAAAAGGCAACCACGAATAAAGGGACAACGATATGCAACAACGATTGACCCGTGAAGGTTACACCCCATTCATAATCCATGAGATTACTAACTCCATATGGTTCGGAACCACAAAAGGAGGATCGGGGATGATGGTACGAAGTGAGTCATGGAGTTACATTCGCTCGTATTGGCCTCTACTCGATTCTTATAGTGAAAAGTGATTCCTGCGAAAGGCATACAAACAAAAATTCAATTTTCTCCAAACTATTATTAGGCTAAATTGGTTGAATATTAATGCAACATATAATTATAAAATATTAGTGATCTCTTGATTTAATAACAAGATTAAAAAGGAACCTAAACCGGTCGTCCAAATTATCTTATTAGGCGTAATTTTCAATTACATATTCCCTTTAAACATGCAATATGATGATCATAAAAAATAATAAAAATCAACATTAATATTGGAAGCAATTCAATAATAATAGCGTTAGTCAAATCAAATTAATAATAATAATCATGATACTAGCAATATAATAAAAATAAGAGTAACAAAATTAATTAATTACTCACATTACGCGTATTCCTTTAAATTGCTACATCATGAATAAATTGTTAGTAACTTCAATGAAAATAAATCAAACTGAAATAATTAAATTAAATAAAAGTAGAGTTGATTTTGTCTAAACCCTCAGTTATTTGTACCTTTCACACCTTGGTTTAAGGACGGAACCTCGGGTTAAATATGGACTCCTTGGAGTGCTTAAGGGAAGAATGGTGTAATTAGAAATATAGGTTTAAGGATTAGAATATGAGAGAGAGAGAAGAGAATGATTTTTGGTGTAGGGAGAGAGAGAATGATTGTTGGTACCCCGAACTGTAGAAAGGAGGGGGGTATTTATAGGGAAAATGAGCAGAGGGAATACACGGAACCCTAAAATGGATAAAACCCCAAAACAGGCTACCTTGACACGGCAGATTCTACAACGACATGGCAGGTTCTACCGTGACACGAGGGAAATTAGTGTGACGCAGGGAAAACTGGAGTGACGTGGGACAGAAAATAGGCTACAAAAGATTATACGCGTGGAGGGTTTATGCGGAGAAAACACGAGAAAATTCTGTGACACGGCACACGTATCGTGACACGGCAGTGTCCACCGTGGCACAGTACAGTCCACCGTGTCACGGTAAAAAAATGCGTGAGAAAACGCGGAAGTTACACGGAAAAAGCACCGTGACACGGTGAAAAATACCGTGTCACGGCAACAGGTATCGTGTCACGGCAAATAGGTACCGTGCCACGATGGAATATCATGTGAAAAAACATTGAAAATAGCACCGTGACACGTTGTAATGTACCGTGTCATGGCACCAGGCACCGTGCCACATCATCAGGCGCCGTGGCACGGTGCTTTTACACTGTGTGCGGTAATTCCAACTTTTGATCCGTAACTCGAAATAAAGCATATAATATATCATTGAAAAGCTTATCAAGTCTACTTTCTAAAATAATTTTAATCAGGTAAAAATAATTTTTAGATTTTATGATATGGCCATTTTAGTAGAAGGGTGTCGGTTTTGGATCGAGTTTAGTGTTTGGCTCGTATCTTCTTCGTTTTAAATCGGAATTGGGCTTATGATATATGGTTGGAAAGTTTTTTAAAATTCCTATATAAAAAAACAATAATATTATCAAAATTATAAGTCAAAAAAATCAGTTTCTCTCGGTTTTGCGATGTGGACACGAAAAGTGGAAACAAGTTATGGTTTTGGGAAATGAGCTAGAAAATGGATTGGTTTATGAAATGTATTGGATAGAACATGGATTTAAGCACTCCAAAGATTAAATACTCAACCCTACCAATAATGGCAGTGAAAGGTGTTCATCATCGGGTTTGGTTTTGGGGAGACATTTTTAGGTGTCTACAGTTCTTTTAATGAAAGCAAATTTGTGTTGTGAATATTTTGTGAATAAAAGGCAAATGCAAAGTTGAAAAATCCGTCCATAGTTAAAAGAGGCGAGGACAATGAAATAATGTGAAAAATAGAAAAATGAAAAACATATGAGAAAAAGCAAAGAAAATTCAAATGCTTTGGCAAAAGTGGAAAACAAAAGTGAAAAATGAAAAAATTCAAAAAATATTTTGATGTAAGTGTCTTTCTCCCTATTTTAAGCATTGAGGACAATGCTTTATTCAAGCATGGGGGGAAACGTTATTACGCTTTTTGTATATATGTTTGTGATTTTGGCTTTGAATAAGCTTGGGGGTGTTGGTGTTTTTGTTTGGTGATTACTTGGTTTTGGTGTTACGATTTGGCCAATCTTTGCTTCACAATTTAGGTATACCACAAAATTTCAAATTTTAGCCTACCTTCACCCTTTTCGCCCATACATTACAACCCTTTCCAAGACCTTTTGACCTTTGTGGTTGAGTCACAAGTCGGTGGAGGGAGATGTAGGTCAAGCTTACAGAGCGGTATGCAATAGTCGAGATGTCGAGTAGCCTCAAATCTCTTTCTTTTTCCGGTTCCTTTGAGGAATCATTGAGATGCTCACTAAAGGTAGATTTGAAGCTAATTGGGAGAATGTGTTAAAAATGTTTTGAGATGAAGGTGAATTGTGTTTTATTAGTTCTCTATGCTTAGCATACTCTATGTTTAGGAAGAATTGTATCCATTTTGTGCTTGTTCATTTGCAAAAGTCCTCTTAAGAACATATGTTTTCTTTAATTTTCTTTTGATTTCCTTTTTATGCTTTACCCTATTTGTTTGGTTTGTGAGAGTTATGGGTTAATCTCTAAGGAAACACTTACGAGAGCATCACTCGTCCTCTAGAGAGATCTAGGGGTTTAAATGGCTTGTCTTTAGTTGCTAAAATTGACCGTGATTCCTACGAAAGTGAGTTAGTGTATATTCTCATCCTCTTTAGTTTTCTTGTTTCTTTCTTTGCTTGAATAATGTCATCATTTTCCCTTGGGTTGGATTTTTTTTTTTGCTCGAAGACGAGCAAAAGTTTAGCTTGGGGGAATTTGATGAGCGTCATTTATGGCGCTCAAAAGAATAAGATTTAGGTTCATTTTCTATATTTTATTTCATTATTTTCATATAATTTTCTTAGTTTTCTTTTATTTTCCGTTTTAATAACTCTTTTCGGTTTTCGATTAGTTTTTACGAGTTTTTCATATTTTTAGTTCTTAATCATCGTTTTAGTTTAGTTTTATTTTATTTTGTTTTCTCCTCATTAATTGGCGTCTTATGTAGGTGATTGTTCGGGGTCGAGTTATGTGTTTCTAGTCCATTTGGAAGTTCAAGTTGTCGCGCTCTCGTGATTGAGCTCACATTAATTTTTGTGATGAACAAGTAAAATTTGAGCATTTAGGGCTGCCTTGCTCGTGGGCATCACATGAGGGTGATGGTTGGGAGTGCTGACGAGCCGCACCACCTTTCAGCCGCAACAACCGCACCAATCAGCCACCAATTCACACTCCAATTACACGCCTCCAGACCACCAAACCTGCCACCATCACCACGCATCACCAAAAAGCAGCAAGCTACCGCAACCGCCCATCAATCGAACTCCCAAGTCCTCCACATCTCCAGCCGCAACTGACCACCAGTTCAGCTCCCAACAACCACTAACGCCACCTTCTACCGCCTCGACCAACACCGGCAACGCTGCCACCTCTACAAGCTTGTAACCTCGCAAACACCGTCAACCTCTAGCTCGGTGCGCGCTTGAAGACCCACTAGTGCGTGCGTACAGCTGGGTATAATTTGGAGCCTTCGATTTTGATGAATTGCGATGATCAAACCATGATAATGGTGATTTGCGGTGATGATGTGCGAAGCATGGGATAATTTCCCAATTAAATAAAGCTAAACCAAGTCCACTGACTTCGGTTGTGGGTTTTCTTTATTTCTTTTTCCATTTTATTTTCCTTTACTTTTGTTTTCTTATTTTATTTTTATTTCATTTTTCATTTCTTTTCCTTTTCTTTTGTTTTCTTTTCTCTTTTATTTTCTTTTAACCTTGTACATATAAATACCCATTTTTGGGGTAAAATTAGGAGAACAATTTTAGGACAATTAGAATCTAATTTTAGATCTTATAATTTAGCTTAGGTTGAGAGCTTTTCTCTCTAAATTTAGGGTTAGTTTAGGAGTAGTTTTTGAGAGAGAAAGTGAGGCATTTCAATGGTTATTTGAGAGATTGAAGTTTCAAGATGACAATTGTATTAAAGATCTCCATTATCAATCAATGAGGATTTCTCACTCTCTCTCATGTTTATTGCTTTGTTTAATTTCATGTTTGTTTGGTTTGATTTTGATGTTTGATTCCTGATTAGTGTATTTGTTCTTGATATTTTGTTGATTCTTGATTTCCTTAGTTGTTTGTTGATAGATTATGATTCTTGAGTAGTTGTTTGGCTAGGAATTGGGTTAAACTTGTATGATTGATTGACTGTGATTAATTTGGGAATTGTGTTGATTGATTATTGGGATTAAAGTGATTAATGAAGGTTTGCATATGTATAATTCGATTAGGCCTTGAGAATTATACTAGATTGCATTGTAATTGCTAATGACACGACCAATTGATTTAGGAATTGCAATTATCGATTGGTTTGGATTGTGATTTTCCTTGTTAGTCATTCATAGTGAACCCTAGCTTGACTTATAGGAGGTAGCTCTTTGATTCCAATTGATAGCTCTTATCATTAATCTTTACAACCATTAATTAGCATGTTCTTCCCTACTTGTTGCAATTGTCATGATTACTTGTTGATCCCCATTCTCTAGTGTTTCATTTGTTTGTTTACTTGTTTAGTAGTTGTTTAGTGTTACCTTTTTACCCTTGACTTCGACCTAGCTTAGGCATGGATTGGAAATACTTGAACATAACCGTTCCTAGTGGTTCGACCCTTGACTTACCTCTATATTCGTATTTATGTTTGTTAAGTGATTATAATTTTTTTTTGCTCTAGGGAAGATTAGATAACGACCTACTTTTCCCTACATCAGAATCATGTATGGGGTTCCAGCAACATGGTTATATTGGGAGGATTAATATCCGACTTACCCCCCTAAAAAATATGACGGAAAACACACGCACGCAAGGCTCTCTAGACATGGTCATGGTGTACATATATACAAAGTGTGTTCTTAAAAAGTGAGTGAAATTGGCATGCTTTGACACTTGTGTAAGACCATGGGACTATATGCCTAGACTCAATTAAGGACTAAATAAAGCTTTAATTATTAAAAAAAACTGATTAATTAGACACAACGTGAGGACTCGGGCAGAAAATTAAACCGTCGTCGAAGCAAAAGAACTGTCGCGAAACACCAGGGGCCATCGTGGTGCGATAACGTTATCGCGTCGCGATGGATAGTTTCTTGTCGCGCCACAGGTCCAACCTCCGCGTCATTACTGATACGTTAGTCTGCGCCTGTTTCCAGCGTTCTACCTTAAAAGGACAAGCCTAAAGTCATACTAAGTCAGATTTAGTTAATTTATTAGACTTTAATTAATCATATTAATTAACTAATTAATTAATTAAGCAAAGTCCTATATAGCCATTAAATTAGTTTATTTAAACTTATTCACAAGTCAAACAAACAGTTAGTGTAAACACATATAGGTTATGCATAAGCAAGAATGCACAAATAGTCAAGTAAGTACAACATGATGCAATGAGTTTGCAACTTAAACATGGCTCTAGTTCTCTAATGTTCAAGGATAAGGGTTAGTCAAAGCGGGTCCATGGTTATGAGTCCGGATGCATTGCGTAGAAGCCTTACCATTGGAAGGGTTGACGCGTACGGATGGGACCCCACAAGTTAAACTTATTTCCATGGTTTGGTAAATTCACAAACTCGGATGTACCCTTCGTTGCAATGACCGTTCAATTGGGTAGATGGAGCGTGAATTCCCTGAGGGTTATGGGCATATATTGAACACATATGGGTTCGTAAAAGTGAGAAAAACTCAATCAAGAAGTAAAACCGAGCAAACAGTACTAGAATCAGTTAAAGCAAGAACGTAGATTTCTGGCTCGGTATTGGAAGAACTTAGCACGAGACAACAGGGACCATTGCGAGATGATAGCCCTGTCGCGCCGCAATATTGATATCGCGACGCGACCAATCCATCGCACTGCAATGGGCACTATTTTCTCAGTGCCAGTTCCTACATACCTCAGCCGCTCTCTTTTGTTCTTAGAATTTTCCAGTTTTCACAGCGTTTTTTCGATTCTAGTTGTGAAAGATTTCCCCAATTTCCTATGTATAAAAAGCCTATGTTTTTGACACGTTACAGATGGTCTATCCAATGCAGACCTTTTTTATGCTTATGCTAATTGTGTCAATCAAAATTACGCACATGAATACTTAGAACTTTTCGAGTCTCATCCACTCATTCTAAATTATTTCCAAAATAAATTTTAGGAATTAAAATAGAAATCTTCCCCACTGGAGTCGCCAAAAACTGTAGGGAATATTTCAAGCATCCTACACTTGAGCCCCATTGTGATCATACACTTAAGTATGGTGGCTTCCAAAGGGAAGGAAGCTAGAGAAAAAGAGTCACCAACAAGTTTTAGGAACTTGTAAACCGTTCACAAGGTGAAGGTTACACCCTTCACGATCCATGAGATCGCTAACTCCATAATGGTCCTGAACAATGACTAGATATTCGGGGATGAAGGTACAAATCCAACCTAAAAGAGATTGAACCTGCCCTAAATAGGCCTCTACTTTATTCTTCTCATATTCATGTGCGCTTTCTGACTAACATACAATCAATATATTAACCCTAAGCATTTTTAATCCATGTTCTTTGAATATTAAAGCAAAAACAAAGCTATTATTGGCGATCACTTGAATTAAAATCACATTAGCCTAAATAAAATAATTAATTATCTTATTAAGCGTGATTGCAAATATAAATTCCCTTTAAACCTGCAAAAGAGGACGTGACCAAGCAATAACATTAATATTAAGCAACATAATAATCATATTGATACAAAAAAACATCATCATCAATCTCAATCTCATCAAAGCACAATAACATTAGCAAGATCCTAGGCATGATACTAACAAGATTAATAACAAATCTTAGCATGTCACTAAACAATAAAGATCAAAGCTTTAACCCTAACATGATAGAAGAAAATAGAAAGAAACTTAAGCATGATACTAGAAACATACATGATATTAGAAATATTAGTTATTACCCTAAACATGTAGGAATCAAAATAATCTAAGCAAGCTTTATAAAGATATTTAGCAATTGAATTACATCCTTTGTGGCCTCATATCTCTTTCTATCAAAAGAATACACACGTTAGTAACTTCAAGGAAAATATCAAATCAAATGATTAATTTAAATAATTGAAATAGGGATTTGGGACTAAACCCTCAGAAGTTATCAACCTTTCACGTCTAGGGCGAAGGCAACTTCAAGCTTGGTTAGGGCGTCTAAGACTCGTGAATGTGTATTGTATTTCAAAAAGAGAAGGCTTAGAAAGAGGGAGAAAGAACAAGCTTCTAGCTTTGAGAGAGAAGAGAATAGAATTAGATGATTGTTGATGATCAAAAACGGGGAAATAACGCCCCTATTTATAGAGAAAACATCCTGAACGCTTCGAAAAGGGTCAAAATTTGACTCGAAGTAAAATACACCATATCGTGATGCAATAGGGCTATCGCGACGACCTTCATCAAACTATTGGGTGCGGGCACTCGCACCCAACAGTTCGTGCGGTTAATAACTTCATTATTCCTAACACCTCCAATAGCAGAAAAACACTCTCATCTTCTTCATCAGAAACTCATCTCCACCTCCTCTACTGCCTTCCATGGTGTCAAAATATGCACAAACCCAGAAATCAAAATCAAATCAAACATTCAAAAACCCAAATAAAAACCTAAAAACAAAGGAAAAACCAATAATTAACTCAAAGGAAACATTGAAATCAACGGTGAGAAGAAATTAATTTTGCTGAACTCAACGGTGAATCGAAATCAACGGAGTTAACAAGGATTATCGAACTCGACTTGCTGGATTCAACGGTGAATCGAAATCAACGGTGGTTGGTGGGTGCGATGAGGAACGAAGGAGAAGGAGAGGGAATGATGCGGTGGTTGGTGGTGGGTGCAGTGATGCGGTGGTTAGCGTGACTTGACTGATTTGTGGGTGGTGTGAGAAGCTGCTAACAGGAGAGAGAAAGAAATAGTAGACGATGGGATCGGTGGGTTGGTGGTTTGTTGTGGTGGTGTGAGTTTGGAGGTGGTTCGATGGGTTGGTGGTTGGCTGCGGTGGTGTGAGTTTGGGGCCACCAACCCACTATGGTGGTTAGCTGCCTTCATTTCCACTGTGACAGTCTTCTGCAAGCTAGGGAATACTATCGAAGATTGCTCTGCTTATAGGGATCTTCTGCTGTTTGGTGACTATCCTCCACAAGTTAGGGAACATAATCGAAGATAACTCTGCTTGTAGCCATGTCCCGTTTTCTTGACAATTCTCCACAAGCTAGGGAACATTGTTGAAGGTGACTCTGCTTGTAGTAATCTCCAATTGCTGTCACAACCCTCCACATATTAGGGAACGTCGTCGAAGATCATTCGACTTGTAATGATCCTCAGTTTGCTAATTCTTTGCTTGTGCTTTTGCTTGAATGTATGTTCTGCTGATGCTTTGCTGTATTTTGCTATGAACCAATTCCTTCGTGCTTGCGATAAGCCAATGTTAGGCGCTTAAGCTAAGTGAGACGATAATCATTCGGTCGATCACTTACCGCGATTGTAGTCGAGCCGACTACTAACCATGTCAACTTGCTTATGAGGGCTATCTGGCTTACCAAGGAACCCACTTTGTTGTATAAGGTCCATATAAACCAATATAGGGCCTAGGGAATTGCGTTGCTGAGGAAAGAAGACCATCGCTCGCTGCCTTGTGCCATCATGACGCGCCAGACTTATGGCATCGCAATAGCCTTATCGCGGCACGATAACCCTATCGCGTCGCGATGGAGTCGGGTTTTCCAGATTTAAACCCCTTTCTTCTCCATTTCGCCGCTGCACCTCATTTCTTTCGCATTTCGCTCGAAATTTCTCCTAGCTCGTTCTCCTTCGTTTCTTAACGAAATTTGCTCAAGGTTTTTGCAAATCGAAGCTTGTGAACTCTAGTTTGCCGATCTATGTAAGTTTTCCCCAAACTCACTCTATTTTGGACAAATTTAGCATGTTTTTATTTGCGAAATTTTTAAAATTAATCTTGCTTGTTTTGCTTTGTTTGTTGAATTTCTTGCCATGAAACCACTTGTTTGTGTCTGTATATTGGCGGGAGTATTTTGAAATTTGTTTGGCTTAATTTGGTGAAGAAACGAGCAAATTGCCATTAACGAACACCTTGAGTTTGTGAGCTTAATGCGGCTTGTTCTTCATGTTTTTGCTTGATTTTCATGCTTAATTTGTCACAATATTTACTATAATATTGCAAGAAATTGTTTGATTGCTCAAAATTGCTTGTTATTGTCGAATCAAAATCACGCTCTGTTTTAGTACTACGTACTCTGTTTTTTGACAAACATAGTATCATGCTGCTAGGTTAATATTAGATACTATAGAACCATCCATTTATTGTTTTTTTTATTCTTGAACATGATTAGCATGACTTGTCGTCGAGGTTCCGGCCTCGTTTTCGCGGGGCTCACCAGGAGGACAAGCTTATCAACGCAGGCGAGGGGACTTCCACTAGCCTTGGGGAGTTCCTTGAGCAATTGGGATGGGCAAACCCTGTATTTCGCGCACAGATTCCACATTTCGGAGCGCGTTCGGCTTGGTATGACCGACAAGCGGGTTCGTTGCAACGGTTCAGGAAACGACACCATCGGCCATTTGTACGAGACTTACTTCATCAACAACGGGCAGCTACGCACATTGTGGGAGTCATGCGATTTAACTCCTCAGCTGCAGGCCACTCGGCCCCTCTATTCCCTACGGTCGATCCGCTTCATCGTACGTGGTTTGGTGGAGTTCTTTTGGGACACCACCAACACGTTTCATTTTCCTTGGGGTAAGATGAGTGTCACCCCTCTTGACTTCTCTTTGATCAGTGGACTAGAGTTCCAGTCGACTGAGGTTTCTTTAGGTAAGGATATTACCCTTTTGTCGCTAGAGGTGGACGAGCTTTTGGGTCCTATTGTTGTTAGGGCACGTGTCGAGTCGCGATCGGTGTAGATGAGCGACCGGTCCATTTGCCGGTCTCTGCTTGCAGAGGCCTTTTGAGATGATGTGACCACCCCTGAGCAGCAGCTGTGCATCTTTGTTCTCATTCTGCTGTCAAGGTCCTTTTCCCCTCACAAGGGTAGTCAAGTGCCACTCTACTATCTTCCTATTCTCTGCGATCTACGTGCGATTGGGAGTTTTGACTAGGCCAGCTTGGCCTATGCCGATTACTTGTTGGGATTGCGACTTGCCTGTCCACTTGATCAAATAACCCTCTAGATTACTCTAGAAAATTAAAGTAATTTATGATAAATTTAGGAATGATAATTAATGGGCCCTCCACTTGATCATTGGGCCATATAAAATCATTTTGGGCCCAATTTAGTATTTCGGCCATAACTTCCTCATTATTCATCGGAATTGGTTTTATAAAATATCGTTGGAAAGCTCTTTTCAAGCCTTATCCAACAACACCATAATTGGACCCATATTATGGACCAAACCAAATTGGAATGGACACTTTCCATAAATAAGGTACGAAAAGGAATATTTTCAAAAACAGAAAGAAGTATTTTTATTAAAAACAGGTACATCATGAGACTCTTTCACATTTCACCTTGCTCGATAATCAAATAACGTGAAAGATACAATTAGGTGTCTACACACTCATTCACTTTTGAGCTTCAAGAGGAAGAACCGGGTTGCATCCTAGGCTTTGTATGCCCCAAGACAACACCAATGAGCTTCTCGAACATCACCATTCTCCTAAAATGAAAGAAAAGCAATCAAGTAAAGGAGAAAAGGCAAAATAAACTAAGAAAAGCAAGAAAATAAGGAAACAACTAAGGAAAATGCAAAATAAAGAAATTACAAGCAAAACTAAAGAAAAAGAGATATAAGAGATGTAAAATCAATGAAAAATCATCCTAAAAGAAGCTTAATGAGTGCCATAAATGACACTCATCAGAAGCATGCGCGGTAGGGAAACAAGATTTCATGATAAAGGGTTCCTAAGGGAAAGATGATATGACTACGTATGTGTGAGTGATGTATGTGAGAGTGATACTAAGATGGGGCTGCAAAGGCTATGGTGATGGAAAGAGATGTGAGAAGAGTTGAGATAGTGATTCTTTAGGCTGGGCAAGATAAGTGATGTAGGTTCAAGCCCCCAATTCTAGCTCTATATGGGTATGGATGAGCATTGGAAATGTTTTGACTTGTTCATGCATGGATATGGATGTGAATATAAATGTGGCCACACCTTAATGTGAGGTAGCCTATGTATCCGTTAGGAATTAAGCAGAACGTATCTCTAACCGAACTTTGCACAAGTGTATGTACTCCTCAAAGAGGTATTTCAAGGGTTGTAATGTGGTTAAGTTGATGGTTTAAAGAAGAAAAGGGTAAAAGTCTTAAGACACGAGAGAATCACCAAGATGTGTAATAGTGAATTTGAAAATTTTGAATTTTGCAAGTTTATTTTCAACTTTTTTTTTTTGAATTTTTTCTGTATTTTTTTGTATTCTTTTGAATCAAAGTGGGCAATCCCAGATCATGTGGTCCATCACTCACTTAGCAATCATGTTTCTTAGGCATGGTACCAAGCACTCGATGAGAGACGCAATTCGAGACGTGTTCGTATCAAAGACATTGGAACACTTGCCCTTAGACATTGTTTTATTATTATATATATTTTTTTTAATTACACAAATCACACATCTTCTTATCCCAAGGTTAGGTGAATGTGGGTTGAACAAATGAGGCCAAACGTTAGACGTGAAATGGATATGTGATTAAATGGTCAATGGGGAATGAATGGGTTGCAAAGGTGCCTCAAGTAATTAGTGTACCTTGTGTTTAGTTCGGCATTTTCTTTTTTATAAGATAGACATGATCGAGATGTAAAGGAATAATGCTCATATTATTGATGGAAATGGAATAAACAAACACAATGATCAAATAACAGAAAGGGAAATCTATGTTAAACTTGAATGGGGAAAAAGGGATATAATTAAAAAAAGTCATGAAATCTTATACGATGGACTCACTGTGCGCCTTGTCTTCATTACTTATTGCCTCCTGGAGGGACAGGAAGTTTGTTTGCATCAACAAGATCTTGAATAACGTCCTTCAAATTCGAACATTGCTCGGTAGTGTGGCCCCTTCCTTGATGGAATTTGCAGTGGGCATTGGGATTCCACTTGGAGCTCCTTTCTTCGGGTTTTGGCTCTAGAAATGGACCATAGGTGTGATCAAGCCTTGACCGTAAAGGCGATCAATGGCCGTATCATAAGTCATTCCTGAAGGAGTGTAAGTTCTTCTTTTCTTGGGCAATGGAGCACTAAGAGCTAACACTTCATTAAGATCGACTTGTCTTATATTGTTGGTAGTATTTTTGTGCTCAGAATAGTGTTATTATTGTTACTATCAGCAATCTTTTGATAGGAATGATGTCCTTCGAACAAGTGTATTATTCCGATAGAGGGTTTGGAATTATTAGAAAGCTAATTATTTAATGAGGTTAAGTGATCGGAATGCCAAGCTGGAGGCCACTTCCGATCAGTAATGTTAATGTATAATCAATATTACAGCTTAATCTTGACTGAACCCTTCGGGTCACACCCAGGAAAATAAAAGATCCATTATGATGAATGAATCCGAAAGGAATTAGTGAGTCACTCGAGTATTATAAGCATAGACGTCGAATATCGAGCTAGGAGCGTCGAGACCGAGCGTCGCAAGTCTAGTCAGATTACTAAGACGACAAGACAATAGATCAAGTAATCAACAAGTCTAGTCGAGCATTCCTAGCAGGCATCGCAAGGCTAGGCGGGCTGGCCGAGCATGCTAGGCAAGCCACATCACTAGCCGTACCATCGTAAGGCCAGCAGCACACATGTGCATGTTGGGCCTTGGGCGTGGCAGTGCGGGCTTGCTAGCAATGCTAGCAACACCAGCCATAGAAGCCCGCATTGCGTGCGTGGCTTGCTGTGCGCACGTGCGGGCTGGTGCATGTCCCGCACGCTATTATTGGCGCGCCAAGAAAGCAGCCGCCCACTAGCAAGAGAGGCGTGCTTGCTGGGCCGCGCATTCTCGCTACCAGCCAGCAAGCCTAGCCAAGGGGCCAGGCACCAGCAAGGCAGCCTTGGTGCCCAAGGCTAGGCGCGCTAGTTGGGATGAGGTGGTTGGAGCCAAGAGTTATTGAGGGGCTGTTGTGGGGATGCTTGGGGAGGGAGGAAATGGTCCCCTCCCCTTGTGGTCCTCACCTACTCTCTTTCTCTTGATTTGCCACTTGTTGATTTGTTTCTTTCCCTCGCATTTTATACTTGATCAATTTCTTTCCCAATTAGCGTGTTTATCAAGAGTGCATGTGAATCACGACTTCCTAGCATCCTTTACATCGTTCTTGTAATCGTTTAATTGCATTGTTAGGCTTGTTCGACCAACCCTCATTTAACCATCGGAATAGCTTAGCTTAAGACCGTAGTAAATACCACATTCCCTAGAGTTCGACCTGGACTTACCCCTATACCTAGGGTTGGGTTTGGTTGTACAAATTTTGTTTTGCTCGGGGAACTTAGATACCAACGACAATAGTGAATGGATGAATGGAATGTATATTCATTCACAGGTTTTATGAAATGGAAACTATTGGGGCCCGACTAGTATAGAAAATACGGACTGCGTTCCGTCATGTATTTTTGTAAATCTATATACGGTCTGCGAACCGTTGCGTATTTGTGTAACTTTATATTCTAATTGTAGTTACTAGTATTTGCATAAAAGATTGATATTTCTTGAAGACGGAGTTTCTTGGAAGACGAAGCCATGAAGTTTCAATGAAGACCCTTGAAGTCTCAAGGGGTCATGCTATTTTCCAAATGCATCTTTTATTTATGTTTTCAATATATATTTATACTCATACATATGAATCATATGTTAGATGCATGTTTAGAATTTCAAAATGTTGCGATGATTAATTAAGGTCACTTAAATCTTCTAACATAGAAACCCTAGGTCCCTAAAATATTCAGTAAAACTTGCCATTCCAAAATAACACTTACAAAACTAATGTGCATAGTGGTAGCCTATGCCAAAGTTAGGCATTAGTATCTCCCTAGGAACGTAAGGTATGTTGATGGGTTTGCAAAAGCTAAACATCACATACATATTGATTTCGGTTAACTCAACGATATTAGTAAGGAGTCCTTAGATATCGTGGTAAAAGAGATAAATTGTCACGAGAGCATTAAATGCGACGATTTATCAAACCAAGAGTGGCTTGGAGCCATTAGAAAAGTGTTGATTACCATAGAATAATAAGTGTTAATACAAGCCAAAGCATGCTTAATCACTCATTGATTCTCTAGATCTTGAAATCGCCTTATTTTCACCAAATAGGGATAATTTAATGTGTGAATAAGACGTATAAATAAGTTTTAAATTTGCATGAATGCTTTAAAATTCAATCTTATTTGGTTTTATGAATGGTTTTTCATTTCAAAATCTTTCAATTGTAGAAACATGTCTGCGAATAAGTTAAACAACCAATTTTCGTTACGCTCAATTCTCGACAAGGAGAAAATGAGTGGGCCAAATTTTCTTGATTGGAAAAGGAACTTGCGTATAAGTCTCATGCAAGAGCAAAAGGAATACGTCCTTAATGAAGAAATTCTTGAGACTCCCAATGAGGAAGTCACTCAAGCTGCCCTAAACCCATGGAAAACTGCCAATCGGGATGTCAAATGCATCATGTTGGCCACATTGTCTCCTAACCTTCAAAAGACTTTCATTGAGAAAGAGACAACTTTTGAGATCATTTCTGAACTTCAGAATATGTTCCAAGAGCAGGCCCGAACTAAAAGGTTCGAAATCCACAGGCAGATGTTTGAGAGCAAGCTCAAGAAAGGAGAGCCAGTCAGCACACATGTACTCAAAATGATTGGTTTATTTGAGAACATGGAAACGCTTGATGCGGGGTATTCGACCGAGGTGGAAATAAACATTATTCTCCATTCACTGCACAAAGGCTATGATCAGTTCAAGATGAACTATAATATGCACAGCATGGAGAAAACCCTCACCGAGCTTCATGGTATGTTAAAGCAAACCGAGCAAACGCTCAAGGATGAGGGGAAACATGACATGATTATGGTCAAGATGGGCAAGCCATTGAAATGTTTAGACAACAAGAAGAAAGGCTTTAAGGGGAATGGTAAGAAGACCTTTCCGCCTAAGCCAAAAGGTACCAAAGAAAACAAGG
Source organism: Chenopodium album (assembly GCF_948465745.1). NCBI lineage: Eukaryota > Viridiplantae > Streptophyta > Magnoliopsida > Caryophyllales > Amaranthaceae > Chenopodium > Chenopodium album. The sequence continues at coordinate 21,242,925 of NC_137846.1, read as the reverse complement.
AGAAGAAGGTAGCCCTTTATGTTTCTACTACAAGAAGAAGGGACATTGAAAGAGAGATTGCCTCAAATTCAAGGAAGACAAGAAGAACGACACCGTTGCTTCTGAATCCGGTATTTTCGTTATAGACATAAACTTCGTTAGCAAAACATCATGGGTATTAGATACCGGATGTGGCTCACACCTTTGTTCCCATACTTAGGGGCTAAGGATTAACAGGAAGCTAGAGAAGGGAAAGGTTGAACTCCGGGTCGACAATGGAGCCAAGATGTCAGTCGTATCCGTTGGAACTCTAAGTTAGTCTTTGCCCTCAGGGCTTGTGTTAGAACTTGAAAATTTCTATCATGTTCCTAAAGTTACTAAAACAATTATTCCTATTTCGACGTTGGACGCCAAAGGATTTGATTTTCGAATAAAAGACAATGCATACTCATTTTACCTCGATAATGTTTTATATGGTATAACACATTCAGAAAATGGTCTATATGTGCCATCTCTAGATAAACAAGTTTATAATGTTGAAAATACCGAAAAGAAAGCTAAGACCGTTAATCAGACATACTTTTGGCATTGTCGTCTTGGCCACATTAACATCAAACGCATCAAGAAACTTCTACAAGAAGGTATTCTTGACTCATTCGATTTGCAATTATTTGAGAATTGCAAAGGATTTTTATTAGGCAAGATGATAAAGCAGCCATTTTCCAAGTTGGGAGATAGGGCATGTGACTTATTGGGCCTAATACACACTGTTGTATGTGGTCCAATGAGCACAACCGTAAGGAACGGTTATCGATATTTTATTACCTTCACAGACGACTATAGTAGATATGGATATGTCTATCGTATGAGAATAGACCTTAGATATCGATCTAGGAGCTTCGAGACTGAGCGTCACAAGTCGAGTCGGATTAATAAGACGACGAGGCAATAAATCAAGCAATCAACAAGTCTAGCCGAGCATGCCTAGCAGGCATCGCAAGGCTAAGTGGGCTGGCCGAGCATGCTAGGCAAGCCACGACACTAGCCGCACCATCGCAAGGCCAGCAGCACACAATTGCATGTGGGCTTCCCGCCCCTTTGGAAGATTCCGAGTATATGTACCTGACTTTTAAGGTGTTATAAAACAATCATGATTACAATGAGGGCCGATGGTGGCGGCACATCTCAGTTGAGAGATCTTACCAACCTCAATACTCCAAGGAGGCCTCGATAATTCACACGGCTTTGAGATACTTTAATCGGTTGCTCACCTATGCCTTTTTCTCAAAGGAATCTCTTGGTGAAATTTTGAGGGAAGTTTGTTGTGGCTAGCGGATCATCCTTCCGATGATATTGGGGTCATTGATTATGGGACTCAGTTGATAGATCGGTTCGTCGACATTCGCGATGGTGTATTCCTCTTAGGGAGAATCCAATTGCGTGATTTGATTACCATCATTGCCCTTTCTCTCAACAAGAAGTATGAGAAGATGATCTTGTCTCTAGAGCCCATTCGGGACCGTCGAGAGAAGTCCCCCTCCTACCTCCTCAACACATATGATTTAATCAACCAAAAGTTTTTGGAGTGGACTACTAAAGAGGACTTGTTCATTTGGAAGGTTTCTCGGACTACCGATTGCTACCCTATCCCTCACCCGGAGTCCACCACTCGGTGCGTCGGCACTCATCTCCCTTGGCGGCCCAACAAATGGCCCATTGATCCTACTCTCAAGCGAGCCCCTCATCCCAAACTTCGCATCAACCCTTGTGTTCCCATTCATACTCTCCCTCCCGATTTGCCCCCAGTGTCCCAGGGAGGTACTCCTTTAATCTCTTCCTCTTCATCTTCTTCTTCTAATTGTGATTTGTCTATTTTACATGCAAAGATTGATTCCATTGCCAATGTGTTGAATTCTTCACCATTAGGGAATTTCTTTATATTAGGATATGATTATCATGCTAGGCTAGTCTATGATATGCATGTGATGAGAGGGGAGACTGAGCCTTATGTAAACTATCCCTACCTCCTGGTCCAACAGGGACCCATACCTCAATGGGTCCCGTATGACCCGGCCCATGGACCTAATTTGTGCTACCCCTATTGGGAGGGGCCCCATGAGCCCCTAATGCAATTAGAAGGACCACTCCGGCCTTTTAGGACTATAAGAGGCCCGGAGGTTGTGATTTTGCATACGACCCGGCTAACCCAAACCCTTTCCCTAACCTCGAGACCTTTGGTCGATGAGGGCTCTCGGGTGAGCCAATTCTTGATGATTGGTCTCACTATTTTGCTAGGGATAAGGCCCAAAGGGAGAGTAGGTTGAGTGGTAAAAGCCCGATGGCGGTGGATGATGTAGTTAGCCACGCCTCTTCTAAGGTCGGTGAAGGGAGTACCTATTCTACCCCTTACCATAGTGCTGAATGATACCATATTGGCTACCCTCCCTTTTATGCTTGTTTTTCATTAATGTTATTCTTTTGCCTGCTTGTTGCTAGGTTTTGGATTGGGGGGGGGGGGGGTAGCTCACTTTAGACTTAGGGGAGTATTCTTATGTTTGTTTTGCTGCTTTGGTCTCCCCCTTGCTTCTAAGGTTCACTACGGTTCTGTCTTTGAGTTTTTGTCTCATTTCTGCTGATGATTTATGATGATGATTTTTGTCTGATGAGGTTGTTTTCTGATGATGATGATATGATGTTGGTCTGTTGATTGATCGTTGTTTTCTTGCTGATTGATTGTTTTCTGAATAGGTGAGTTTTCTCTCTGCTATTTGATTCTATGATCATTTCTGTCTCAGTTTAGATGTTTCAATTTTTTTAGAAGTTATGAACAATTTCTTTTTGTAAATAGCTTTTTATTTCTTAATTGGAATGTTATCCTTGCTTTTGCTTTTGTTGCATCATGAAGGTTTATGCTTCTTCTTATTTCTATTCATTAGCATTGCTTGGAGTACCCGGTGAGATCTTTCTATTTCTTTTTTTCTCTTTTACTTCCTTGTTTTCTTAGAATAGGTTTAGTCTAGGATGAGTTGATTGTTCTAGAATGCTTGCCTTGTAACACCTTAGAGTGTTTGGGGTCATTGGCGATGTTGCCGAATGACCACTTGTATGTCGATTGGGTTTTACATGTCTTGCATGCATTCTTGCGCATTTCTTTTTCTTTTCCTTTTTCTTTTTTTCTTTTTCCCTCTTGTTTTCTATTTTTCATCCAAATATGAAAAAGACAAAAAGATTTTGAGGCTTTATTTTCTTCTTTTTAGTTGTTTACCTTTTGTATTTTGACATAATATCATCCAAGCTTTTGCATTTAATTAAATAATTTCCTATGTTGTATCGGTGTGCATGTTTTGAGAGTATCTTTGGTTTATTCAAGGATAGGGTATGCTAAGGTAGCGGTTTAGACTTTTTAGGGCCTTGAAGCCGGATTCCACTGGTTTGTGGTAAGAAAGAGTTGCTGCCTTTAGTGGATTTGAAGCTAATAGTGAGTTTTTGCTACAACCATGTGAGGTTTTATTTTTTCTTGCTTTCAACATTTATTGAGCGGCGCATGGATCCTTGGCTATTTTATACTTTATCTAGAATTTGACTTTCATCTCTTAAGATCGCGACCGAGCCACTTAGGAAGGACAAAGGCATCTTTTCGGGGTGGTAATTTTACTTTTTTAGGATATTCTTTTATTTGTTTTGGGTTTACATTTGATTTCTTGCTAACCATTTGAGCCTTATACCCTTCTTTTCAAGCCACATCTTTAGCTTTTGAGCCTTTTGTTTCATTCTTGTTCCCATAATTAGTTTTTGTGAAGCATTGGTTTCTATTGTAGGAGTTTTGGCGGATGAGAATGATTGTTTGGTTCTTTAAATCTAAGCAAGTTTGAGTTGTATATATTTTGTGAATAAAAAGCAAATGCAAGTTGAAAAAGCCGTCCATAGTTAAAAGAGGCGAGGACAATAAAGTTCAAAAATGAAACAACTGAAAAAATAAGAAAAAGCAAAGAAAGTTCAATAAGCTTTGACAAAAGTGAAAATATGTTAACAATGAAAAAGTTCAAAAATATTTTGATGTGAGTGATTTTCTCCCTAAGCATTGAAGACAATGCTTTATTTTATCTTGGGGGGAAGTGTGCTTACGCTTTTTGTATATATGATTGTGATTTTGGCTTTAAATAAGCTTGGGGGTGTTAGTGTTTTTGTTTGGTGATTACTTGGTTTTGGTGTTGAAATTTGGCCAATCTTTGCTTCACAATTTAGGTATACCACCAAATTTCAAATTTTAGCCTACCTTCACCCTTTTTGCCCTTACATTACAACCCTTTTCAAGACCTTTTGACCTTTGTGGTTGAGTTACAAGTCGGTGGAGGGAGATGTAGGTCAAGCCTATAAAGCGGTATGCAATAGTTGAGATGTTGAGTAGCCTCAAACTTCTTTCTTTTCCGATTCCTTTGAGGAACCATAGAGATGCTCACTAAAGGTAGATTTGAAGCTAGTTGGGAGAACGCGGTAAGATTGGTTGGGATTAAGGTGAATTGTGCCTCATTAGTTCTCTACATTTAGCATATCTTATCTTTCAATCAACCTTGGATATCTTGGAGCATGCATACCCCTATTGTATAGAAAGTTGTTTATTCACTTGCATTTGATCATTTGAAAAAGTCCATGTCAAAAGCTATTTGTTTGAATTTTCTATTTTACTTTCTTTCAATGATTTTTCCTCATATTTACCAAGAGTTATGGGTCAAAATCTTAGGATAACCTTACGAGACCTCACTCGTCCTCATTGGCGACATTGGGGTTTAAAGGGCTTGTTTTAGCTAAAAACAACCGTGATTCCTACGAAAGTGAGTCTTAGTGTATATTCTTATCTCTTTCTTCCCTTTTCTTGGTTTGAATAAGTCTTTCATCCTAATTCTTCTTCCTTTTGTTTTGCTGGAGGACGAGCAAAAGTCTAGCTTAGGGGAGTTTGATAAGTGTCATTTATGGCAATCATTTAGCTTCTTTTAGGATGATTTTTCGTTGCTTTTACATATCTTTTATCTCATTTTCTTTAGTTTTACTTGTAATTTCTCTATTTTGCATTTTGTTTAGTTGTTTCCTTACTTTCTTGCATTTCTTAGTTTATTTTGCATTTTCTCCTTTACTTGTTCGCTTTTCTTTGATTTTAGGAAGATGGTGATGTTCGAGAAGCTTATTGGCATTCTCTTAGGGCATTTTAGGCAAAAGATGCAACCCGGTTCCCCCTCTTGAAGCTCAAAGCAAAGGAGTGCAAGAGTTAAGTCTTCAAAGTCGTGCTCTCATGCCGCGTGGACATTAAAAGACAGTGTTGAACCCATCGTAAGGGTCTCAAGTGACTGCCTCCATAACATGCATCATATGGAGCGCACGGGGGCATCTTTGAGCGCACCAAGCTATATCCCCTGCTCCCAGGGCGGGGCCCGTGCGAGGGGGGAGCGGCCGCGTAGGTGCCAAGAGCAGCCACGTGTCTCTTTTCCCCTGTTTCCGTACCCATTTTTTTGCGGCCGCACTTAGGGATGAGAGGCCGCGCCTTTTGTGGTGTCTTTTGGAAGTCTAACTAACTTCTCCTTAGTTAGTTTTACTATATATAGAATTCTTTCATTTCTAGAGAGAGAATTAACCTTTGGATTTTGTTTTTGATGAAATTTTGATTAGAATTTTAGAGAGCGAAGCTCTTAATTTTGAAGATTTTTTTCTTAGACTTTAGAGAAAAAAACTTGGTGATGTTGATGAATGCTACTTTCAATGTTCTTCCTCTTTGATTTTGATCAAAGTTTTGTAAGAATTCTTTACTCTTTAATGCAATTTCATGTTTGGTTCTTGATTTTGATTGAATTAATTGTTGTTTGTTTGATTTGATTTTTGATAAGTTTGAGCATAGTTTGAATACAATTTTAATTATAAAATTTGTAATTAGATTAGTTTTGTTATTCAAATTTGCAATGTGTAGTGAGTAGATTACTTGTTAGGGATAGGGTGAAGCTTGTATGAGTGATAATTCATGGTTAATTGGGGGATTCTGATTGATCATCATTGTGATTAAATAGGTTGGTGAAATTTGTGCATGTGTGTGATATCTTGAGGAGTGATCAACCTTAACTATCATGCTAGATTACATAATAGGTTGGAATCTAATATTATCGATTGATCTTAATTTGCGACTTTCCTTTTGAAGTCATTTGTAGAGACATCTAGCTTAACCCTAAGAAATAGCTCTTTGAGTGATTTTGATTGCATTTGTTGCTTTCCCTCGCATTGCATGCTTGGTCAATTTCTTTCCTTATAAGCATGTTTATGAAGAGTGCATGTGAATCATGACTCCTTAGCATCCTTTACATCGTTCTTGTAATCGTTTAATTGCATTGTTAGGCTTGTTAGACCAACCCTCATTTAACCTTCGGAAGAGCTTAGCTTGAGACCGTAGTAAATACCACATTCCCTAGAGTTCGACCCGGACTTACCCCTATACCTAAGGTTGGGTTTGGTTGTACAAATTTTGTTTTGATCGGGGAACTTAGATACCAACGAAAATAGTGAATAGATGAATGGAATATATATTCATTCATAGGTTTTATGAAATGGCAACTATTGGGGCCCGACTAGTATAGAAAATACGGACTGCGTTCCGTCATGTATTTTTGTAAATCTATATACGGTCTGCGAACCGTTGCGTATTTGTGTAACTTTATATTCTAATTGTAGTTGCTAGTATTTGCATAAAAGATGGTTATTTCTTGAAGACGGAGTTTCTTGGAAGACGAAGCCATGAAGTTTCAATGAAGACCCTTGAAGTCTCAAGGGGTCATGCTATTTGCCAAATGCATCTTTTATTTATGTTTTCAATATATATTTATACTCATACATATGAATCATATGTTAGATGCATGTTTAGAATTTCAAAATGTTACGATGATTAATTAAGGTCACTTAAATCTTCTAACATAGAAACCCTAGGTCCCTAAAATATTCAGTAAAACTTGCCATTCCAAAATAACACTTACAGAACTAATGTGCATAGTGGTAGCCTATGCCAAAGCATTAGTATCTCCCTAGGAACGTAAGGTATGTTGATGGGTTTGCAAAAGCTAAACATCACATACATATTGATTTTGGTTAAATCAACGATATCAGTAAGGAGTCCTTAGATATCGTGGTAAAAGAGATAAATTGTCACGAGAGCATTAAATGCGACGATTTATCAAACCAAGAGTGGCTTGGAGCCATTAGCAAAGTGTTGATTACCATAGAATAATAAGTGTTAATACAAGCCAAAGCATGCTTAATCACTCATTGATTCTCTAGATCTTGAAATCGCCTTATTTTCACCAAATAGGGACAATTTAATGTGTGAATAAGACGTTTAAATAATTTTTAAATTTGCATGAATGCTTTAAAATTCAATCTTATTTGGTTTTCTGAATGGTTTTTCATTTCAAAATCTTTCAATTGTAGAAACATGTCTGCGAATAAGTCAAACGACCAATTTTCGTTACGCTCAATTCTCGACAAAGAGAAACTGAGTGGGCCAAATTTTCTTGATTGGAAAAGTAACTTGCGTATAATTCTCATGCAAGAGCAAAAGGAATACGTCCTTAATGAAGAAATGCCCGAGACTTCCAATGAGGAAGTCACTCAAGCTGCCCTAAACCCATGGAAAACTGCCAATCGGGATGTCAAATGCATTATGTTGGCCACAATGTCTCCTAACCTTCAAAAGACTTTCATTGAGAAAGAGACAGCTTTTGAGATCATTTCTGAACTTCAGAATATGTTCCAAGAGCAGGACCAAACTGAAAGGTTCGAAATCCACAGGCAGAGGTTTGAGAGCAAACTCAAGAAAGGAGAGCCAGTCAGCACACATGTACTCAAAATGATTGGTCTATTTGAGAACATGGAAACGCTTGATGCGGGGTATTCGACCGAGGTGGCAATAAACATTATTCTTAATTCACTGCACAAAGGCTATGATTAGTTCAAGATGAACTATAATATGCACAGCATGCAGAAAACCCTCACCGAGCTTCATGGTATGTTAAAGCAAGCCTAGCAAACGCTCAAGGATGAGGGGAAACATGACATGATTATGGTCAAGATAGGCAAGCAATTGAAGTGCTTAGACAACAAGAAGAAAGGCTTTAAGGGGATGGGTAAGAAGACCTTTCCGCCTAAGCCAAAAGGTACCAAAGAAAACAAGGAGAAGAAGGTAGCCCTTTATGTTTCTACTACAAGAAGAAGGGACATTGAAAGAGAGATTTCCTCAAATTCAAGGAAGACAAGAAGAACGACACCGTTTCTTTTGAATCAGGTATTTTCGTTATAGACATAAACTTTGTTAGCAAAACATCATGGGTATTAGATACCGGATGTGCCTCACACCTTTGTTCCCATGCTTAGGGACCAAGGATTAACAGGAAGCTAGAGAAGGGAAAGGTTGAACTCCGGGTCGACAATGGAGCTAAGATGTCAGTCGTATCCGTTGGAACTCTAAGTTAGTCTTTGCCCTCAGGGCTTGTGTTAGAACTTGAAAATTTCTATCATGTTCCTAAAGTTACTAAAACAATTATTCCTATTTCGACGTTGGACGCCAAAGGATTTGATTTTCGAGTAAAAGACAATGCATACTCATTTTACCTCGACAATGTTTTATATGGTATAACACATTCAGAAAATGGTCTATATGTGCCATCTCTAGATAAACAAGTTTATAATGTTGAAAATACCGAAAAGAAAGCTAAGACCGTTAATCAGACATACTTTTGGCATTGTCGTCTTGGCCACATTAACATCAAACGCGTCAAGAAACTTCTACAAGAAGGTATTCTTGACTCATTCGATTTGCAATTATTTGAGAATTGCAAAGGATTTTTATTAGGCAAGATGATAAAGCAGCCATTTTCCAAGTTGGGAGATAGGGCATGTGACTTATTGGGCTTAATACACACCGTTGTATGTGGTCCAATGAGCGCAACCGCAAGGAACGATCTAGGAGCTTCGAGACTGAGCGTCGCAAGTCGAGTTGGATTAATAAGATGACGAGACAATAAATCAAGCAATCAACAAGTCTAGCCGAGCATGCCTAGCAGGCATCGCAAGGCTAAGTGGGCTGGCTGAGCATGCTAGGCAAGCTACGACACTAGCCGCACCATCGCAAGGCCAACAGCACACAATTGCATGTGGGCCTCGCGCTTGGCTGTGCAGGCTTGCTAGCAATATTAGAAGCACTAGCCGCACACAGGGGCAGCGGCTCGCATTACATGCGTGGCTTGTTGTGCGCATGTGCGAGCTAGTGCATGGCCAGCACGCTATTGCTGGCGCTCCAAGCAAGAAGCGCTAAGTAGCAGCCCTCTAGCAATTGAGGCATGCTTGTTGGGCTGCGCATGCTCGCTGCCAGCTAGCAAGCCCAGCTAAGGGGCCAGGCGCCACCACGGCAGCCTTGGCACCCAAGGCTAGGCGCGTCAGCTGGGGCCAGGTGATTAGGGCTAAGAGTTTGTGAGGGGCGGTCATGAGGATTCTTGGGGAGGAAGGAAATGGTCCCCTCCCCTTTTTGTCCTCACCTACTCTCTTTCTCTTGATTTACCACTTGTTGATTTTTTTATTGCAATGCCTTTTTCTTTTGATTTTTTATTTAAATTTAAATGGAAAAAGGGGATTTTACCAACTCTCCAACATTGATGGTAGAGAGGAATGTTCATGGGATTTCTTTATAAATACCAAGCTTTGGGTTTTGAGAAATCCCACTTGAGTTGAGCTTGAAAGGATCATCCACAAGGCTAAACACTTTTGCTCATATACTCGAGTAGTCTTATTCTGGCCAAGCCTAGCTAAGCTTCGGATAAGGGCCGGACGGGTCGTGTTTGCTGGTGGACTCCGTTGGAGGTTGTCGCACTTGCGAAAGTCGAGTAGCTTTCGATGTAAGAGCTCTCTAAGGAGCGAAGCACGCTACAAGGGTAAAATAGTCTTTCTCTCTCTTTGTTATTTGTGTTGTTAATTATGCATGTATTATTTATATTTATTGTGAGCGGGTCAAGGGGTCGGGTTTTGTATTCCGTGGGAAATCAGACTTTCTGAAACACAACATCTTTATTAGCTCATCTTCGATATTGATGCCGATATCATATACAGCTTTGAAAGTGTTCAATGGAAGAAATTTGAGATGTTTCCTGCACTTGTGAGTCACATTTTTTATAAAGAGGCGAACCATCTCTCTTTCTTTAGGGGGATTTACCAAGAGTGCAGCCATTTCCCTCCACCTCTTTAGATAAGTGGTGAAGCATTCATTCTCTTTCTGTTTGAGAATGGAGAAAAGTTCATGTTCAGAATTTCTGGTTTGAGTGTTTTACTTGTAACGATTCATGAAACTTTTGGTGACATCTTTCTAGGTTGCAGTATGATTGGCATCTAGAGATTAAAACCATTGTTGGCAAGCATGCTCTAAGGAGAAAGGGAACACCGTAGGGAAGGGTGTTATGTCCGATCCCTTAAGAGCCATGGTTACAGAGAACGCCTTCAAATGGAATATTGGATTGATAGTAGGCTTGAACTTTGGAATATTAACCGTGGAGAAATTTTCAGGAAGTCTGTCCTTCATATCAAAAGGAGTGGGAGGCTGTTCCATATAGGTGAAATCCTCATAAATCTTGCTCATTCGCTCTTTCAATTTGTCAAGGTAGCAACAGTAACCTTGTTTTGTTCCGTGGTAGTACCCTAGTGGTAAAGGTTTGCATCATGGCAGACAGTGTCTCGATGGATTTGTTGATGTTCTCAATATATTCCTTAGTGGGCTTTGGAATGAACTGAAAGTAGTTTGAAGGTGATAAGTGGTGTGGAGATGGGAAATTTGCCTCTTAGGTCTATGAGGTTTATGCGGTAATGACTCAAACCGTACCAATCTATCCCTGCTCCTTGACCAAGTACTATGAAATAAAATAAATTCACATAATGGTTTGACGCACTGATCAAAATCAGGAGATGAAGAAGGAAGATTGATATTTGAAAACGGGTAAGACACACTTCACTCATTTTCGATGACGGAAAATAAGGAAGTGCATGAACCTAGTATACGATCATAAACGACATGGTGCACGACTCGAGCCAAAAAATAAACAAAGTGTGTGGACTAATACTAGACTCTTGAGTGATTAAGTGCTGTTATAAGACTCGTGGTATGATCGTATGGCTAGATATGTAAACATAATCAAATTGTACCGTGACACGGAAGACTAAAACAGGGACTAACTGGAATAAAACTTGGCACCGTGACACGGGAAATTGTTCCGTGTTACGAGAAAAGATGCCGTGACACGACACTAATTGCTATGACGCAGCATTTCTGCCCTACCCGGTGATCAGTTCTAGGTGTTTTTATGTGTTTTTTCCAGTTTTTTTTTTTTTTTTAATTTTTTTTATTTTATTGTTTGAGCTAATTACTAAGTGAGTACGGTCCATTGGCATTAGTTAGTCATAAAATAAACCACCATAGACAAAGAAAACTTGTTAAGGATAAGATCAAAACGATCACACATAAGGCACGTAGGCACAATGATGCGAAAAGTGTTCGCAACCTTAGGTCAAGTTACGTTCCACTATGGTCAAGTTTTTTTGGTGTCAAAAGGGTACCATGGTTAAGAGATTGGACGCGTTAGCAAGGGAGCCTCCCTTGAGGGTGTACGCCAATAGGAAACTCCACAAGTTCGTGATTAAATCGAACTCGACTCCATGGTTTGGGTGGAATTGATAACTAAGATGAATCCTTATTGCCATGAGCGTTTTTGGGTCAATAGAGATTAAATCCCCCGGGGCTAAAACGTATGCAGAACACACACGTTTTTACATAAAAATTGAAGAAAGCTAATAACGAAAAAAATGCCGCGACACAGTGTAAAATGCCGCGATACTGTGAAAATGCCACGACACGATACAGTACACCACGTGACAGTGTCCTATATCGTGTCACGACACCTCTTCCGTTTCACGGTGCTTGTAAAATTGAAGCAGTGCCTCGTTTTCTTCGATCATGATCAGGTTATCCTCGGGTGTTGTATGGACTCCTTAGAGTGCTTAAGGGATGTATAATAGAAGAATAGGGAAGGATAGATCTTCGGTTTAAGAAAGAGGGGGAGAAGAGAGAAGGTTTCGGTGTATAAGAGAGGAAGAGAGGATGATTTGGTGCCCCGAACTAAAGAAATCAGCAGGATATTTATAGAAGAAATGAATAGGGGATTCTACGAAACCCTAGAAATGATTAGAGCCGCGAAAAAAACCTTATTCGGCACCGCATCACGGTGTGTGTACCTTGACACTGTACTAGGTACCGCGACACGATACTGCCCACCGTGGCATAGTATAGCGCACCGTGACAAGGTGAGCATTTTTGCTCAAAATGCATCCAAATTCATCAAGCGTGTGATGTTTTAAACGCGGAGAAGACACGTGAAAACACTGTGTCTCGGTATGTGTACTACGACACTGTGCAGATTACCGCAACATGGTGCAAAGCACCGTGACATGTCATTATTTACCATGTCATGGCATTTTGCCTTAACGCGGTAAATTCAAGTTTTTTCTACGCTTTTTTAAAACTATGATAACTTCTGATTCGTAAATCGGAATAAAGCATGTAATATATAGTTGAAAAGCTTATCAAGGCTTCTTTCAAACCTATTTAGAATCACGTTAAAATCATTTGTAGATTTTAATATATGGCCGTTTTAGTGAAATGGTGTCAGTTTTGGGCCGAGTTTAGTGTTTTGCTTATAACTTCTTCGTTTTAAATCGGAATTTGGATTATGATATATCGTTGGAAATCTTATTGAAATACCTATCCAAATAAATAATATATGAATCAAAATTATAGTGCTATGAAATTAGTATCACTCGATTTTAAGATGTAGACACGAAAAGAGGAAAATAAGTTATAGTTTGGGGAAATGGGTTAAGAATTGGATTGGTTTATGAAATGTATTGAATGGATTATTCATTTAAGAATTACAAAGATTAAATACTAAACCCACCTAATATTGGAGGTGAGAGGTTGTTCATCATCGGCTTTGGTTTTGGGGAAACATTTTTAGGTATCTACAATACCCTATTTTGAATATTCTCAAAAATCGAATGGACTCATTATTCAATTCTAATTCACTATTAAATAGAAAAGGAGAGATAATAATTTGCAGAAAAATTAAATTGACCAAAAATTGAATGGTTTATCACAGTGTTTTACATTAAAATCCTCAAATTAATTAAAACACATGAATAGGGAAATCTAAGGCAGTCTCCGACGTGCCTGATTCCCATTTCCTCAACGTGCTTATTGTGCTTCACTTGAGGCAAAGTTTTAATTAGTGAGTGGAACGGCTACATTGTCGTCTGTTCCAATCACACAAATTCTGATTTCACCCTCGGACTTTCATTCCTTTATCAAGTGAAATCGCCTATTGACATGTTTGACCTTATGATGTTCCCTTGGCTTCCTAGCTTGAGCAATAGCTCCATTGTTATCGTAATAGATGTCTATTGGACCCTTGATTGAGGGTACAACATCAAGTTCACCAATGAAGTTACAAATCCAAACTGCTTCCTTAGTTGCTTCTGAAGTTGCCAAGTATTCGGCTTCAGTTGTAGAATCTGCAGTTGTGCTCTGCTTAGCACTCTTCCAACTAAATGCTCCTTCATTTAGATAGAATATGTACCTTGATTGCGACTTGAAGTCATCTTTATCAGTCTGGAAGCTTACGTCGATGTTGTTTCGGGGTTTTTTGAGTCCCTTGGGAGAGTTACAACACTAAGATTGGATGCTCGCTTGGTTGCCTGTTCCTGGAAAACAACGGAGCACCGAATGGTCGGTGGTCCGCCTCCGAAGCTTAAGTTAGTCTAAGTCCGAAGAATAAGGTGCGGAATGTAAAGGATATCTGCTCGGATTCCAAGCTCGGGAGTACTGTTCTCTTGAGAGTGACAGTTTTGACAATGATTAGTAATCACTGAATATTCCTCGGAAGGAGTGTAAAAGGTTCTTTGTGTACGTATCACGTATTGAATGTAAAGATGTTCCCATAAATGAGGAGGTCATCTCCTATTTATAGGCTTCTCGAAAAACGTGCACTCCCTAGGGTTTCGTGCCCTAGGGAATATTCACGCAGCTTTTGCAGACCTCGGGATTTGGGCCTGAAAGCCGCCAATCCCAGGTCCTTTTATCCGTCTGCCACGTGTCGTTCCCTGAGAGGTCCAAGGTGGCGCCCCTTCCAGTGACACGTGGCGGACTCTGATTGGGCCAACTGGCCTAAGGTATTTTTACCCAAATCATTTGCCCCTCACAGGTGACACGCGCTTGCCACGTGTTGCCTGTGACAGGCGTCAGCATCCGATTGGTCGGATTTTGAATAGTTACTGTGGAGGGAAATGTTTAGGATTTTTAACCCCTCTATAAATAGAAAGTTTTCACCCCCGGATTTTTTACACCTTTGCGAATCTTTGGAGAATCTTTGACTTTTGACTTTAAGAATCTCAAAATTCCCTAAGTGTTTCTTAGCTTTCAAGCATCCGACACTCGGCCCGCTGTCCGACCGTTCTCAGCCAACCAAGCGTCTCTCACCCTTCTTCTAAAGGTAACGCCTGTTTCTTCTTTTACTTTTCATTTTTTCTTTGTTTTCGAAAAAATGGTATCCCAACCGCATGCGGCACAGCATAGGATAGTGATCAGCTGGTCACCGGGGACGGCTGAATCTAGAACTTGCAATGCCGACTGCTTGGCCAGCGACTATGCTTTGCGAACTTCTCCGAATCCGACTGGTTTCGTGTCTGTGCAGGACACAATGGCCAGAACCAAAAGAACAGCAAGAAAAACTAACTCCGATGGATCTTTTTTCCCGTCGGATGGTTCAACTCTTTATTCTGACGGCTCGATGAGGGTGCCTCGAAGTGAGGTGTCGGAACACCCTGATAGCCCTTCTTATCTTCCTCCTACCCCCACCTATTACCATTCGCCCTCTTCAAGCGGTAGTCCTAGTGATAGGATACTGGAGGTAGATGAAACCGAAGCAGCCGGGCCTTCTGAACAGGCGCCGGAAGAGAGTCTAGGGGAGGACCCTGCTGGCACCAGTCGGCAGTCCCTTAGCTCTGATGACATGTCTGATGACGAGTCGGCCTCGTCATCTTCTTCAGATAATGCCTTCGCCTCTTCAGGGGAGGCAAGGGCCAGAATAGATACTGCCAGGGAGTCCTTGGCAATTGAGAGGGGGGAATCCTGGGCCAAGCCGAGCGCTTCCAGGCGCTTGGAGAAAGCCCCCTATTATCATCATGTTCCGCAGAGCAGGCGGAACACCATGGCAAACGGCCTTACAAGTTTTAAGCGTAAGGTTGTTCTGGGCCATGGCTTCACTTTGTGCGTCCCCAATAAGGACGACACCATTACTTGGCCGAGTATGGCCAGCTATGAAGACCGAGCATTCGGTTGTTATGAGGCGGCCTTTCAGGCTGGCTTGCGCTTCCCTCTCCATCCGGCCGTGGAGAGGATTTTGAATGGATACCAACTTGGTATCTGGCAACTCGTACCCAATTCATGGATCAATATTCTGGGGTACGTTGCCGCCTGCGAGATGCTGGAAGTAGAGGCGAGCTTTGAAGCATTCGCCCACATGCATTATCTTAGCAGGGCGCCTGCTAGGGGTGGCGAGGGCTGGTACACCTTGACTACTTGCAAGGGGTACATGATAGATGTCGGCAAAGAGAACAAGTCGAAAGCCTGGAGAACTAAGTTCTACATAGTCAAAACTGCCGACGGCCACCTGAACCAAAAGTATAACAGGTGGAACAAGGATCCACCTCTCCTAGCAGGCAGGAGTGCATTGCCAAGCCTTCCTAGACGAGCAAAGGAGGAGATCATGGACGCGGGTTTGTTCACCGTGTCTGTGAAGACGAATGATGAGGGGGACAAGGAAGTCACCCTTCAATGCTATCTCCCTTTGTACAAATGGTTTGAGGAAAGGACGTTCTTGGCCGCTTGTGGGCTAAGTACTGAGATGCTGAGAGGTAGTCGGCCGTCTGTTTAATATGCCTTTTGTATTTTGATTGTCTTCACTTGTTAAATGTGTCTAACACTTGATTCTTTTTTGCAGACAAAGCAATGAAGAAATTCTCGGCCTCCAGGAAGCCGGCTGTATCTGCTGCCAGATACAGATCAAACGTCCTTAACAGGACGGAGGCCACCACTACAAGGGTGGAAGAGCAGCAACCAGCCGGTACCCCAGGGGTGAGATTTTTATACTTAGCAATTTTCTGATTAATGCTGAGTTTTTGCCAAATGTTCTCTGACTTTGTTTTATCTTCAATGATGCAGGGTACCTCCTCCAAATCCCCGTCCAAACCATCCGACCCTAAGCTCCAAAAGACTAGGGCGGGTTATGTGAGCGCATCCGGCAAGGGCGGCCGGAAGCACATTGCTCATAAGCCCAAGAGGCCCTCAGACGCCCCTACTGGTGAGAAGAGGTTTCTGGGGGAAAAGCCCCCCTCTTCTTCCGGTAAGGAGAGGCTTTTGGGGAAAAGGCCCGCCTCTTCTACCGGTCAGAAGAGGGTTCTGGGGGAAGAGGAGGTGGATGAGGACGACGGTAAGGACCATTCGTCCCCCTTTCCTTTCTTCAAGTTATCCATACTTGAGTACTTTTCTAACTTTTTCCTCTTGCAGTTCCTGTACAGAGGCCGACTGTAGTTCAAATGGCCAAGTCCATGCTGAGGGCGATTGATCCGGATGATAAAGCATCCGTCAGAGGAGTCGGCACCCTAGACCTTGATTGTATTCTAGGGAATCTTTGTGAGGTAGACTTAGCCTTGAATGACTTTTACATTCGTCTCTTTCTTTTTTTATCCGCCTGGTTCTTAACCATCCGGCTTCTTTTTGCAGGCCATGCTGCGCGTCCAAGGGCTCGGGAAACCCCTCAAGGAGAAGTCCAAAGAGGTAAAAGCTGCTAAGGCTCAGGCCGAGTCCGCCTTGGATAAGGCTTAATTTGATATTGCTCAGAATGAATTTCTGACGCTTGATATGATGTATTCGCAGTCGGTGGCCAATCTGCAGGTGAAGAAGGATCTGGACTCGGCCCGCCTTCAGGTCTCCAACCTCAAGAAGGAGATCAAATCCCTTAAGGCGGAGCTCGAGCCCCTTCGGGACGCCAAGGATGAGGCCGAGAGGGCCCATAATAGGGTTAGCCGCCTGGAGCAGCGTCTCACCAACCAGGAGCACCAGCTGAGGGCCAAGTTTGAGTCCCGTGCCGAGCAAGATAGATCTGAACTGGTCAAACAAATGATCAGGGACAATGAGGCCATCATGCGGGACACTTGGGTGGCTGTTCAGCCAGGCTCGGACTATCAGATTTGGAAGTCCAAGTTTGATGAGCTCAGCAAAGCTCTCGACGATCGCCTCCTTGAGGAGATGGAAGAAGCTTCCAAGGCTGATGCTGAGGCCGAGGCTGCTGAAGGCTCTGGGTCCGACTCTTCTGGGGAGGAGGAGGAAGATCAGGTGGAGGAGCGAGAGAAAGATGATGAAGAGCAGCCGAAGGACAACAGGTCGGCTGCCAATGAAGAGGCTCTCCCCTGATCACTTAAGCTTTTTATTTTCTGTTTCTGTGGCCGAATGGCCAAGTACTTGCTTTTCCGGCCTGTGTGCCGAGTATTTATGTATTTTTACCGACCGAGGGGTCGGGTAGTTTGACAATTCCTCTAGCTTTGCCAGATAACAATTTCAACCAATCGTCTGGTGGCGATTGGTCATTTTAATTTGAATCATTCGGCCATTTGGCTGAAGTTTTTCATATTCTGTCCTTTGAATTGTTTTGAAATTTTTGCATGTTTTTTGGCTAAGTATTATAACCTGTATACCATGCGAATGTTCTTACCCTGGACGGATGTCGAGTGGTTTCGGTTTATGAGATTGATTGACTTGGAAATTATTGATACTTAGAAGAGTATTCATGGTTTCTAAGTCAATCAATCACTATGGTGATTGCCCCAAACCACGCGGCAGACGTCCATCCAAAATTTGGCAAAAATAGGTGTTCGTTCGGCCATTGGCTCGAACAGAACTCAAATTTCCAACTTAGCTGTTATGCTAAGGAAAAATCCCCGCTTGTTCTGCCCCATAGGCAAAAAGAGGCGCATCCGGCCATTGGCCTCATTGAGATTAAAGTGTTAAGTTTGGGACTTAACTAATTTTCGTTAAAGTAATTCGTCCGCCTGTCTTGCCCTATAGGTAAGGATCAGGCGACATCCGGCTGATAGCCTCAAATAAGTGCTAAGTAGTTAACTTAACGCATTTTTATAAAATTATTCCGCCTGTTTTGCCCCTGAGCTAAAATAGGCGCATCCGGCTTTATGCCTCGGTTAGCTTCTACTTATGAAACAGTGACCATTTCCGAACTGTGCTAGAACAGATAGAAAATTCTGGCCTTTTAGATTTCACTTTCGATTAAAACAAACGGCTGCGAGTGCTGCCTTAGCATTCGGTTGGGCCGCTTGTATATTCGTAGAGCAATGTGCCACCCAAATGGGAGATGCTTCTCCTCGACGAATTCACCCAAATGGGCGTCGCCGGTTATCTGACTCATGTTGGAGCAGACGGTCATACTCATGTTGGAGCAGACTGTGACCATTCGGTCTCTTTTTATTTTTATCTGGCCTTAGGCCTCGTAATTGATTAAGTAAATGTTGGTATAAACTTAATAAAATTTCGTAGGAACGGCTGTTTAGAACAATCGGCTCCTTTAAAGGGTTTGGGGCGTCTGCTGTTGGGACAGACGCCTTTCAAACATATTGGCCGTCTGTAGCTGGTACAGACGGTGCTGAAAAGTTGAAAAAGGGAAGCATATTCTCATTAACAAATCTTTGAGATTGAAGTATTTACATTCGTACTTAGAAGTAGTACTTTTTCAAGTTGTCTACATTCCAGGTTCTGGGCAGCTGCCTGCCGTCTGGTTCTTCCAGGCGGTAGGTGCCGTCTCTTACTTCCTCATAGATTTGGTAGGCGCCTTCCCAATTTGGGGTTAGCTTTCCCTGTTCATTCGCCCTACCGACTGCTTCCATTTTCCGTAGCACAAAGTCCCCCACTTTGAGAGGACGCTTGTGTACTCTTTTGTTGTAAGCCCGAGTCATTCTCAGACGGTATATCTCATGGCGCAAGGCAACATTGACCCTGCACTCTGGTAGTGAGTCCAATGCTAGACGCATGGCCTCCCAGTTCGCCTCCTCGTCATACAACATGATTCGAAGAGTCGGCTCATAGTGCTCAATGGGCAAGACAGCTTCTGCACCATACACCATAAGGAATGGGGTCTCTCCAGTTGCCCCTTTAGCAGTCGTCCTGATGGACCAGAGGACGTGTGGTAATTCATCCGCCCAAAGGCCACCAGCCCGTTCAATTTTCTTTTTAATCCCGTCTGAGATTAACTTGTTAAAAGCCTCGACCTGGCCGTTTGCTTGAGGTCGGCCGACTGATGCGAAGAAGCTAGAGATCCCTTGGTCTCCCAGCCAAGTCTTGAGTTGAGGCGTTTCAAATTGAGGACCATTGTCAAAAACCATAGACATGGGCACCCCGAAACGAGTGATTATGTTCCTCCAGACGAAGGAAATGACATCTTTTGTCTTAATGTTTTTGACCGCCTCCGCCTCTACCCACTTAGTAAAGTAATCCACAGCCACCAATATGTAGCGCTTGCCGCCTGGTGCGGCTGTATATGGCCCCAGAATGTCCATGCCCCATTTGGCGAAGGGTATTGGGCTGGAGAACGGTAGGTCGTTGGGCTACCACCCCACCCTATCAAACAAAATTTGTAACTTAACAACCCCTATTTAGCGTAGTGGCAAGTCAAGGTCGAACCCAAGGGAATGGATATCAAGTGCACGAAGTCTAGATCAAGCTATTTCGGAATCAAGAAGGGGTTTGAGGTAGAAGTAAAGCTAACTAGGTATGCAAACTTGTATTAAATCAATCTAAGACACTAGGGCAATGGATCCACATGCAATCATAATGGAAACGGTAATTTGGGAGGTCAAACCGACTAAGTCAAGCGATATGAAGGAAAATCATCATGTATCCAAAAGAGCATACTAAGGTGGTTCACCTAGAGGTCTAACTAGCGTCAACTACGCTAAACACTAACTAGGGAACGTCACAAAGCACCTCAATCGTGAAATTGCAAGTTCACTAATCAATGGTCCGTATCATAGCAAGCTTACAATGCAATCTAGTGTATTAATCAAAGATGGCCAAACCTCAATTAATCACACACATGCACATGAAATATCAACCAAATTTAATCATATCATCAACTCCATCAATTATCCCCAAATTACACTATTCCATCATTCATACATGCTTCACCATCTCCCTAGCTAGGAAACTACTCACTAGCCATAGAAATGGAGATCAAAACTACTACATTCATCAAATTCATTATCAACATACTTGAATTCAAAAATTAAACCAACAATCAATCAAAATCAATCAAAATTCAATCAATAACCAAATCAATCATCAACAATATGAAAAACTAATGAAATCAACTAAAATCAAACTTGTATTGAAATCAAGAAGAAAATCCTTACAAAACTTTGATCCAAAGATCAAATACAATGAGGAATCCTTGAGCAATCACCAAAAATCATGAGTTTCTCTCTCTAGTTCTTGAGTTTCTCTCTCTAAAATTCTCCCAAAAACTAACTATCAAATTCAATCTAAAACTAAAACTTCCTCCCCAAAAACAGGTAGAAATAACTATATATACAAAGGAGAGGTCGGTAATGACGCCCAAAAATAGACCCTCGTAAGTGCGGGCGCTCGAAGGAGTGTACCCAGGAATGTGCGCCCGCACACACCTGATGTGCGGCCGCACACGACAGATGTGCGGCCGCACACTCCTCAAGTGCGCCCGCACATAGCTGCAGCTTCCTCCTTTCTTCTTTGCCCTTGCTCACAAGGTGCACGCACCCTAGATGATGATGATGGAGGACAAGGTAGGCAGCAACTTCCTTGAATTTCTTGAAGAAAATGAGCCATGAGGAAGGCATAAACAAGACTTTGAAGCATGCTCCTTGAACCTCTCATTGACTTGAAACTTCTTGCACAAGCTTTAGGCATGAAAATCAATGGAAAACTATAGAAAGGAAGCCCGGGAATTCTTGGACAATCAATTACCACCTACAAGCAAAAGATAAAAAGCAAGTAAAAGAGAAAAATAACAAGTAAACTAGAAAAAGACATGAAAAAGAGAAACTAACGACAAAAAGCATAAAATGAAGAAAACAAGAATAAAACTAAGGAAAACTAAAGAAAAGAGAGATAAAATGAAATAAAAATCATCCAAAAAGGAACCAAATGAGTGCCAAAAATGTCACACATCAAATTCCCCCAAGCTAAACTTTTGCTCGTCCTCGAGCAAAACAAAGCAAGAAAAAGAGAGGATGAAAATTTTATTAAAAACGAAAAAGAAAGACTCAAGATAAGAATATACACTAAAACTCATTGTCGTAGGAATCACGATTGTTTTTAGCTACAACAAGCCCTTTAAACCCCAAAGTCGCCTATGAGGACGAGTGAGGTCTCGTAAGGGTATCCTAAGAGTTTGACCCATAACTCTCCACCAAACATCAATGAGGCAAACCATAGAATTAAAAGAAAGAAAATGAAATAGAAACAAATCTTTGCGAAATGAATCAACATAAAGACTATAAAGCATGTGAATGACAATCTTTCTCAAGTAGTTAAGGTATGCACATTTCAAGATATCCAAGGTTGATTGAAACATAGGGTATGCTAGGCATAGGAACTAGTTATCACAATTCACTTTCATCCCAAACAATCTTACCGCGTTCTTCCCACTAGTCTCAAATCTCCCCTTAGTGAGTGTCCCAATGATTCCTCGAAGGAACCGGAAAAGAAATATTTTAAGGCTACTCGACAATCTTGACTATGCATCCCCTTTCCTTAGGCAATGACCCATGATGCCCTCCCCCGAATAGTGACTCAACTATCTAGGTCGAAAGGTCTTTCCCCAAGGTTGTAGCGTAAGGCATAAAAGGGTGAAGGTAGGCAAAAATTTTAAAATTTGGTGATTTTCCTAAAAAGTGAAGCAAAAGGGGTGATCAATCCTTAACACCACAATCAAGAAATTACCAAACAAAAACAACACCCCCAAGCTTACTTGAAGTTATACTCACAAAAATATATACAAAAAGCGTACACGCTTCTCCCCCAAGCTAAAATGGAGCATTGTCCTCAATGCTTAGAAGGAGAAAAGAATACATTAAAATATTTTTGAATTTTTCACTTTTCATTCATTTTTTTTTTGTGTTTTTATATTGTAATTGCAAAGTCCGTGCCTTTTGCTAAATTCGGACGGCTTTTACAACTTTTGCACTTATTTGTCCATGCCTTTTATTATAAAGGACGACTTTTACTCATACTCATTTGCCATTATCCACAAAGAATTCATAACACAATCTTGCTTTACATAAAAACCAAAATTCCAACGTAACCACCACAAACTTCATCTCAAATGATCATATTGCTTCACAAAAATCAAGAAAGGTAGAAAATGAAACAAAAGGTCAAATAACTAAAGATGTGGCTTGAAAAGAAGGGATAAGGCTCAAATGGTTGCAAGAAGGCAAATGTAAACCAAAAACAAAAGAAAATAACAAAATATAGTAAAAATGAAAATACCACCCCGAAAAATGTGCCTTTGTCCTTCCTAGATAGTTCGGTCTCGTGTTTGAGAATCATACATCAAGCTTTATTAGATTAGGTTTGCATAGTCAAGGATCCACGCCGCTCAAACAAGGAATGTTGAAGGCTTGAAAAACAAGTAACCTCACAAGGTGGTGGCAAAAACTCACCAATGGTGTCAAATCAACTATAGGAAGCAACTACCAACATACCACAAACAAGTAGAATCCGGCTTCATGATCCTCCTAGTTCAAACTAACTACCCTAGCATACACTATCCTAGAGTCAACCGAACATAATCTCAAACCGTGCATACCTTTACAACCTAGGAAGAAAATCATGCAAAAGACAAGTCCAATGTGCAATGTTCATTTCAAAAGAAAAGAAATGAAAAACAATGCCTCAAAATCACATCAAAAATAAAAAGAAAAATAAAAGAAAGTAAGAGAAAAAGGTAAAATAAAAGAGAGTAAAAGAAAAGAAATGGAGACATAGGAAAGGAAAACATAGGAGAAAAGCATGCAAAGGACTAGAAAGCATGTTAAACACATAAAAATCCCAATCGACAAACAAGTGATCGATAGACAACAAAGTCACCGATCCCAAACACATTGCGTGTTAACAAGCATCCATCCTCGAACCATTCAACTTCTCCTAAACTAATCCTATTCTATGCAACCAAGGAAAATAAAGAGAAAAATAAGAAAGGTCTCACCGGTATTCCAAGCATAGCAAAAACAAACGAAGCAATAAGAAACCACCTCGTAGCATTCCATATCCATAAGCTCTTCAAGGAACCAAGTGAGAAAAAAGAAATAAAAGAAACTATGAATCAAAGAAAAAGGTTAGTAACTTCAAAACAAATAAAAGAAAACAACAAATAAAAGAAAATAAACAAAGCAAGAAGTATATACAACTAAAGGAAAGAGAAGGTAAACTACCAAAGAAAATAAAGAATAAAAGAAATAAAATCTATACTAACTAAAGAACTACTCTAAACTACAAGATTTGGATTTAAGGGATTTGGATTGAGGGATTTGGATATAAGGGATCATCAACAACAACATGGCAAGCAAAACAACTCCACAAACAACAATCAGCCAAGAAAATAGGGCAAACAAGCTAGCTACAAGAAAAGTAGCCTAGAGATCAAGAAAATGAGGAAACCAAAAAGAGGAATGAAAATAAACATGCAAGCAACTAAGATATGTACACAACAACAACAAGGTCACCGAGCAAGGTACTAGTTCCCCCAAGCTAGATAGAAAATACATCTCAACATCCCGATCAAAACAAAGCAAGTATCAAAAATATGAGGGATGGAGGTAAAAAGCATGAGAAGCTAAAAGGGAACTAATAACTACTACCATCACCACCACCACTCCCACTTGGCCCGGCCCCATCTCTGTTGCGCTCGGGGTCATCGAAGGGATGAGGGTAAGGCTCCCATCCTCCGGTGTACCCCTCGGGCCACCCATAATGCCCCTTGAAAAGATCGTGTTGCCAAGGAGCAAGAGGGGTGTAGGTATCGGACAAAGTGAGCTCAAAAGGGTGGTTGGGATGGACATGGGGGTAGTTAGGATCCCCCCTATAGTCACTACCATCCGGAGCCTTGTAATCATAGTTACCATGCTCGTCCGGGTAATAGTGACGCTCGGTGTCGGGGTTAGAAGGCCCCGACCAATAAGGATGCCCAAACGAAGGTAGAGGACCTTGTTGGGGCGGGAAATACGGATAGTTAACCGGGGGAGTAATGTTCCCACGGTTAACTTCCGCATCATAAAGTTGTTGTTGTTGTATAAACATACCTTGTTGCATCTCTTGAATACCTCTTATTTGGTTATAGAGGGCCCCAAAGTCTTGATCGTACATGCCGTCTACGTGGACTTTCAATCCACTCATTTGCTCACTAAGAGCCTTCAAATCTTCATTGGCAAAAGCATGTTGCCCTTGCTTTTGTTCTTGCTCATGAGGAGCTTGTTGTTGTGGAGAAAAATGTTGTTGTTGTTGATGTTGTTGTTGATGTTGATGTTGTTGTTCTTCCTCATCTTCTTCTTCTTCATCCTCCTCGGAATCAAAATTGGGATGCCGGAAGGACCTGGGAACATGCCAAACATTGTCGGCAATCCTAGCCAAAGAAGTCAAGCTAGGGTTAGGCAAGAAGCACCAATGCTCGTGGCCCCTTAGCCACTCATATCTCCCTTCACTAAAACCCTTGGAGATAAATTGGATTTGACCCAATTGTTGCATATCGAGGTAGATGGAATCTGTATCCCCAATCTCCTTACAAAAGGGGAGATAATCATCGAGGCGAAGGTGAGTCAGAAGCCTAGTTACCATACCCCCACAAGGGATCTCTCCCGTCCTCCTTTTGCGAAGGTCCAAGCAATATTGGGCAAAGATGTAGCCCAAGTTCAACCGGCCCACAAACTCCGGGCGAGTAGATAGCCAAAGGACTTTGAGCTCCAATTTACTCAATTTCCCCATCTCTTGCTTGGGGAACAAGACATAGCCCAATAGACGGTGTACAACCCTAAGACAAGGTTGGTACACGTCCGAGATCTTGGCCTTGTTGGCGATGAACTCACTACCACCGGAGATGTCTTCCCACCAAGAATCTTGATCATAATCCGGGAAGATGAAGTGTTCAACGTTAATAATATCCCCATGGGGATCAAAGTCCAAAGCAGCGTTGAACTCTTCTAAAGATTGGTCAAATATGTTGTTGAACAATTGGAACCGCACCCTATATACCCCTCCAATGGGTACAAGCTCCAAGGTAGCCAAGAACTCCAAGGTAGGATCCTTGTAGGTGCGGTAGGCGTCGGCGATGAAAGTCCCCAATCTCAAATTCAAAAGCAATGACCGCACATCATTATCAAACCCCAACTTCAGCATATCGGATTGAAAGTAATGGCGGGTTTGTTTGAGGGTTCTTTCATCTTTCAGATTTTGATAAAAGGCTTTTTGTTTATCGGTGAAATTTTTCTTATTTGGAAGAGAGGTAGGAGGTCGTGTTTGAGTGGAAGATGGGTTGGAAGTACTAGGCCTAGAAGATGTACTAGGCCTAGTGGAGGTACTTGGGCGGGGAGGTTCCTCGATGCTAACATCGGTTTTTCGCTTTTTGGTGAGTTTCTTGAGGTATTTAGACATTGTGAGTAGTATAGAAGATCACCAACAACCAATCAAGTAGCAAACCAAAGAACCAAGAGCACCACACCCAAATTCACCACTTACTACCAATATCACCAAACTCCAATTTCACAATTCCCTTCAATCAAACCAATTCCAAACCAATCAACAATATCAATGAACCAAGAAAAATTCCTTTTCAATCAATCCAAGAGCAAACACAAAGCCAATACCGAAATCACCACTTACTACCAACTTTCCAAAATTTCAACTCACAAGAATTCAACCAAAATTGATGAAAATTACTACAAAATCAACAAACAACACAATGTCATGCAAAATCAATCAATAAATATCACCAAATCACAACTAAAATCAAGAACAAGCATCAAAATTCACAAAATCAATACTACACTATTCATGCTCATACAAATTTGTAATTCATGCAAATTTATGATATAATTGGCAAAATTAAAGCAAGGATTAGTGATTATACCATAAAAGAAGCAAGATAAACCAATTTTGAGCAAGCAATTCCAACTCCACACAAAACCCCCAATTTTCGGCCACCAAGAGTAGGAGAGAGAGTGAGTGAAATTCGGGTCAAATTGTGAAGAATTTGTAGTGTAGAAAGATTTGTGAGTGATTTTGAGTAAGAATGTAGTGATTTTGGTGAGGGTTTGAGTGTTTTTGGATGATGAATGAGGGTGGAGGAGTGCACACAAAGGAGGGTTTGAATGAGGGTATGAGTGAGGAAGATGAGGGAAGTGAGAAAATGAGGGGAAAAAGGAGGAAGAAGAAGATAAATGCACGACCAGCATCTGTGCGGCCGCACAGCACTGATGTGCGGCCGCACACGCAGGCTGTGCGCCCGCACATGCCTCGTGTGCGGCCGCACATCCCTGTGCGTGCTCCTTCCTTCTTTTTTCCTCAAAGATTTGATACTTACTGCCTATTAGGGTGCGCACATGAATCATGATAGTGATGAGGAACAACATAGGCAGTAGCTAAAATCATTTTCAAAGTCCTCAAAGTTGAAAATTCATGTGCACACCACAAAAATTCACTAAGTATCAATTTCCTCCAACTTTCAAAATATGAAATTCCTATCTTACCTCTCTAAAATTCTTACCCTTTTACCTCAAATTTCGACTAGAATCGAACAAAATATGATTTGTGCCATGAACACCTTCCATCCATCATGCATATTTGTTGAATTCCAATCCCACAAGCGGACATCCTAAAAATCCAAATAAGGAGAAAAGTAAAAGAAAAGACAAGGTAATAAAAGAAACAAAAATGAGAAAATTCAAAAATCAAAGAGAAAGGTTAGAAACTCCGGGTTGCCTCCCGGGAAGCGCTTGCTTAAGGTCCTAAGCTCGACCCTTCCTCCTAATCATGGAGGATCAAAGAACACCACCTTTTTCAAGGTGGTTGATAGAGCAAATTCTTCTTCAACCTTGGGCAACCTCTCATTAATGCTTGATGAAACTCTCACAAAATTCTTTTCAAATTCTTCTTTTTCACTTCTCAACTTCTTCCTTTTCCTTGTTTTCTTCGAGTCACGGGCCTTTTTCTTCGGCTTGACTTCAACATCCTTAATCATGGAAGCTTTCTCTTCCTCATGAGAATTAAGCTTGAACCAATTTGGAAAACCAATATCTTTCTCATCCTTTGGTTTTTGAATCACAAATTCTTCTTCACTAACGTCATTAATACTTGCACAAACATCATCAACAATCTCAAAAACATTGTTAGTAGAAGAATCAATCATGCACATACCATCAATGGAACGAGAAAGACTAGCACATGCGATATCTTGGACACAAGATAAAGACTCATGCATTGGTTTTAACTTAAAACTCTCTTCTAATTTCCCACACCTCAAAGTAATTTGACCTCCTTTGACATCTATTAAAGCTCCCGAGGTAGCTAAGAAAGGTCTCCCTAAGATGATTGGAATATGTTCATCCTCCTCAATCTCTAGAACAACAAAATCCACCGGAAAAACAAACTCTCCAATCCTTAAGGGGACATCATCAATTCTTCCCTTAGGAAGCTTAATAGAACGGTCGGCCAATTGAAGTGTTATCTTGGACGGTTGAAGCTTACCTAGATCAAGCCTTTCGAAGACCGAGAAAGGCATAATGCTAACACTGGCACCAAGGTCACACAAAGCATTTTCAAAAACCATTTCCTTAATTCGACAAGGGATTGAAAAATTCCCCGGATCCTCCATCTTCTTCGGAAGTTCACCATGGATAAGAGCACTAAAGCACTTCCCTCCTTCCACCGAACTACCCTCATCAAAATCCTCTCTCTCTTTTAAGATCTCCTTAACAAACTTGGAGTACTTAGGCATGTCGGGAATTGGTTCGGTAGCGGGTGTAGAATCATGAACATCCTTAAAAGCTTCAAGGAACTTCCCAAATTGCTCATCCATTTTGAATCTCAAATATTTTTGGGGATATGGTAGATCGGGAAATCTCTCTATCTCACTCATCTTTTCACCAACACACTCTTCTCTTTTGTCAACCTCACAATAGATTTCCTTAGACTCAACCCTTTCCACTTCATTCTCCTTAGCACCACTCTCATCTCTTCCCTCTTTTGAACAAGAAACTCCCTCATCAAAATCATTTCCACCACTTGTGGCAATAGAGTACACGGGTTTCTTTGGTTCAACACCTTGGGAAGGCAAAGATGAAGGACTAGCAAAATCCTTAATAGTGCTTGCTAATTGAGTAATTTGAGTCTCAAGCATCTTATTGTGGGTCATCATCTCATTGAATTTCTTATCACTAACCGCCATATAGGTGTTAATGATCTTAGTTTGATTATCAATCAACTCTTCCAAGGTTGTCTTAGGAGAAGAAGGTTGTGAATAGGAATTTTCATTTTGAGTCTTTGGAACAAAACCGGGTGGGGGACCTCTTTGAGCATTGTTTTGAAAATTTCCCCTTCCTTGGTTGTTCCAATTACTCCTATTTTGATTTGAACCATAACCTTGAATATGGTTACCACCACCATGATTATGGTTTCCATTACCTTGGTTATGATTTACATAACCTTGGTTTTGATTACCATAATTATGATTTTGATTACCATAGTTTTGGCTTTGATTTTGGCTACTATAACCTTGGTTATGGTTGCCACGAGAACCTTGATTCCCTTGGATCCTATAACCACCATTATGATTATAGTTGTCAAAATTGCCTTGGTTTTGGTAATTCCTATTCCATTGGCCTTTTTGATTATCAAACCATTGAACATTGTTGTTTGACACAAAATTAACATGTTCACACTCATTGTTGTCAAATTCATCAAGACATTCATTAGGACAAACACTAGAGTCATGATCATACGATCCACATGCATCACAAAACAAGCAACCCAAAGGCATATTATGTGAAGAGGGAGGGGGTTGAGAGTTAGAAGGAGTACCTCTCCCCTTAAATTGGGAGGGAAGATTAGAAGCTTGAGAAGAGGTAGAAGTGCTCTCCAACTTAGCTTTTATTGCGGTGACCTCCTTTCCTAAGTTTGTCATTTGGGAGGAAAGGTTGTTGATTGCATTGAGATGGTCCACCGAATACAATGAAGATTGCTTGCTTGAAGAGTCTCTCTCCCCATCTTGCCAATCCCTATAATATGTCACCACGTCCTCAATGATGTCCTCAACTTCTTCTTCGGTTTTGTTCATGATAGGGCCCCCGGCCCCTCCATCAAGGCATGACTTGCCTTGGGGACTTAAACCGCCATAGAAGATTTGGATCACTTGGTATGTGGGGATTCCGTGGTGAGGGCACTCCCTTTGATACTCTTTGAATCTCTCCCATGCTTCATAAAGGCTTTCACTCGGCCTTTGCTTGAACCCTTGAATCAAGGCTCTTGCCTCCGCCGTCTTCTTTTGGGGATAGAAACGGGACAAGAAAGCCTTTGTAACATCATCCCAAGTTCTCAAGGAGTTGGGCTTCACTTCCTTGTCTAGCCACTCCAAAGATCTTCCTAATAGAGAGAAAGGGAACAACTTGAGGCGGATGAATTCTTGAGAGACCCCATTGACTTTGATAGTGTTGCAATATTTTTCAAATTCTTTCAAATGGTTCAATGGGCTCTCATTCTTAGCCCCACTATATTGCCTTCTCTCAATCAAGGTGATCATTGCCGGCCGGATTTCGAAGTCATTTTCCAGGGTAGTAGGTGGAGCTATTCCACTCTCAAACCTATATGCCCCGGGCACTCCAAGCTCCTTCAAGGCTATTCTAGGATTTTCACCCATTCCTTGTTCTTCTTGAATTTCTTCTTCACTTGAAGAGCTATAAGCCAAGGATCTATTATCCACTCTTCTTCTTGAAAGAGTCCTCTCAATTTCCGGATCAAGGGGAACAAGGGGACGATCACGGGTTCTATGCATGCAAAACTCACACAAAAATGTTAGTAGCACGGCTACAAATGTAGCCTAGAGAAACAAAATCTTTTTGTATTTTATCAAAATGAAATAGACTCAAAAACAACATACACTCAAGCACCATTCCCCGGCAACGGCGCCATTTTGATGGGACGGAGAACGGTAGGTCGTTGGGCTACCACCCCACCCTATCAAACAAAATTTGTAACTTATCTAACCCCTATTTAGCGTAGTGGCAAGTCAAGGTCGAACCCAAGGGAATGGATATCAAGTGCACGAAGTCTAGATCAAGCTATTTCGGAATCAAGAAGGGGTTTGAGGTAGAAGTAAAGCTACCTAGGTATGCAAACTTGTATTAAATCAATCTAAGACACTAGGGCAATGGATCCACATGCAATCATAATGGAAACGGTAATTTGGGAGGTCAAACCGAATAAGTCAAGCGATATGAAGGAAAATCATCATGTATCCAAAAGAGCATACTAAGGTGGTTCACCTAGAGGTCTAACTAGCGTCAACTACGCTAAACACTAACTAGGGAACGTCACAAAGCACCTCAATCGTGAAATTGCAAGTTCACTAATCAATGGTCCGTATCATAGCAAGCTTACAATGCAATCTAGTGTATTAATCAAAGATGGCCAAACCTCAATTAATCACACACATGCACATGAAATATCAACCAAATTTAATCATATCATCAACTCCATCAATTATCCCCAAATTACACTATTCCATCATTCATACATGCTTCACCATCTCCCTAGCTAGGAAACTACTCACTAGCCATAGAAATGGAGATCAAAACTACTACATTCATCAAATTCATTATCAACATACTTGAATTCAAAAATTAAACCAACAATCAATCAAAATCAATCAAAATTCAATCAATAACCAAATCAATCATCAACAATATGAAAAACTAATGAAATCAACTAAAATCAAACTTGTATTGAAATCAAGAAGAAAATCCTTACAAAACTTTGATCCAAAGATCAAATACAATGAGGAATCCTTGAGCAATCACCAAAAATCATGAGTTTCTCTCTCTAGTTCTTGAGTTTCTCTCTCTAAAATTCTCCCAAAAACTAACTATCAAATTCAATCTAAAACTAAAACTTCCTCCCCAAAAACAGGTAGAAATAACTATATATACAAAGGAGAGGTCGGTAATGACGCCCAAAAATAGACCCTCGTAAGTGCGGGTGCTCGAAGGAGTGTACCCAGGAATGTGCACCCGCACACACCTGATGTGCGGCCGCACACGACAGATGTGCGGCCGCACACTCCTCAAGTGCGCCCGCACATAGCTACAGCTTCCTCCTTTCTTCTTTGCCCTTGCTCACAAGGTGCACGCACCCTAGATGATGATGATGGAGGACAAGGTAGGCAGCAACTTCCTTGAATTTCTTGAAGAAAATGAGCCATGAGGAAGGCATAAACAAGACTTTGAAGCATGCTCCTTGAACCTCTCATTGACTTGAAACTTCTTGCACAAGCTTTAGGCATGAAAATCAATGGAAAACTATAGAAAGGAAGCCCGGGAATTCTTGGACAATCAATTACCACCTACAAGCAAAAGATAAAAAGCAATAAAAGAGAAAAATAACAAGTAAACTAGAAAAAGACATGAAAAAGAGAAACTAACTACAAAAAGCATAAAATGAAGAAAACAAGAATAAAACTAAGGAAAACTAAAGAAAAGAGAGATAAAATGAAATTAAAATCATCCAAAAAGGAACCAAATGAGTGCCAAAAATGTCACACATCAGTCTGTAGCCGGACGATGAATGAGCTAGCCAAATTTTTGATATTTGTCACATTTTTTCACCAATTCCATTACATCCGACTCCAGTGTAGGCCAGAAGTAGAGCCGCCTGGCTCTGGCAGCAAGGGATCTGCCCCCTATATGGGAGGCGTAGAATCCCGCATGCAACTCTTCGAGGACTTCCTTACCCTTCTCAGGGGTAACACACTTCAACAGAGGCTTCAGAAAACCAGCCCTAAAGAGTTCTCCTTGTCGCAACTCGAAGTTAGCCGCTCGTTTTTTCAAAACAGCCGCCTCCTGTGGTGAGTCAGGGAGCGTGTCGTCTGTAAGGTAAGCCCGGATGCAGTCCATCCAGGTTGAGCTTCGATCAAGAACTCCAATGGGGTCTTCCTCAGAGATACTCCTTTTTTCCATGACCTCCCAGAAGACTGACCGAGGCGTTTCACAAGAGGCGGATGATGCCAGTTTGGACAGGGCATCCGCCTGATTGTTGGAAGACCTGGGCACTTGACTTAGAGTAAATTCTTCAAGTGTCCCAACTTCAGCCTTGACCGCCTGCAAATATTTTATCATGGCCGGAGGAGTGGCCTCGTACGTTCCATTGACTTGGAGTACGACCAATTGAGAGTCTGAGCAGGCGTCAATTTTCTTTGCCTCTGCTGCCTTACAGTACCGAATGCCAGCAAGTAGGGCTTCATATTCGGCCTCATTATTAGAGACCTGGAACTTGAACCGTAGTGCATATTCAAATTTGTCCCCCTCAGGAGACTGACAGATAATCCCTGCACCACAGCCGTTCACAGTGGAGCTCCCGTCCACATACACTCTCCAAACCTGACTAGTATCATCTGGAGCAACCGACCTTGTCATTTCCACAATAAAATCGGCGAATGCTTGCCCCTTAATTGCTTTCCTGGGTTCGTAAGTGATTTCCAATCCTTGCATTTCAATCGCCCATTTGAGCATTCGTCCAGAAGACTGCAAGGTTGTCAGAGGCCGCTTGATCGGCTGGTCAGTATAGAACACTACCGCATGTGCCAAGAAGTAAGGTTTCAATTTCTTGATGGCCATGTAGAGAGCGAGACCAAACTTTTCAACCATGGGGTACCGAAGCTCAGCATTCCTGAGAACATGGCTGATGAAATAGACTGGGAGCTGAGTGCCGTCTCTTTCAGCTAAGAGAACAGCGCTGAGGGCATGATCGGAGACGGCCTGATACATGAAGAGCGTCTCTTTGGGCAAGGGGCTAACAAGCCTCGGCAAAGAGTGCAAATGAGTTTTTCACTTTTGAAAGGCCGCCTCTGCATCATCGCCAGACAACCTGTAAGCTTTTGAACCTCTTTCATAGTTCGGGGCGACTGCATGTCGATGACCGCTTGTATTTTCTCAAGATTGGCCTTTATTCCCCTTTGATCAATCAGGAATCCGAGAAACTTCCCAGACTCAACACCAAAGACACACTTTTTTGGATTTAGCATGACCTTGTGCCGCCTGAGTGTGGCGAATGTTTCTCGGAGATCAGCAAGGTGATCCGCTTGTAGTTTGGATTTGACTATCATGTCATCAATGTATGCTTCTACATTCCTCCCAATCTGATCAATGAAGACCGTGTTAATCATTCTTTGGAAAGTAGCAGGCGCATTCTTCAAACCAAACGGCATCACAGTATAACAGAACAACCCCTGATCAGTGACGAATGCCGTCTTTTCTTGATCTTTTTTCCACAGGGGAATCTGATGAAAGCCTGAATAGGCGTCCATGAAACTCATCAGGGCATGCCCGGTTGTTGAATCAACCAGGCTGTCGATCTTTGGCAATGGATAACTGTCCTTCGGACATGCCTTGTTCTGGTCGGTGTAGTCAACACACATCCGCCAACTACCATTCGGCTTTTTTACTAACACAACGTTAGCTACCCAATCAGGGAAGTTGCATGGCCGAATGAACTTGGCGTCCAGCAGCTTTTTTACTTCAGCTGCTGCCGCTTGACTTCTTTCTTCGCCATGATTTCTCTTCTTTTGCCGAATGGGCTTCTTTTTGGGATACACGGCGAGTTTGTGGACAGCGAGATCCGGGCTTATGTCAGGCATCTCTTCCACTTCAAAGGCAAAGATGTCTTTGAATTCTTTCAGAAGCTGGTGCAAACTGTCACCTAGCTTAGCAAATGCAACCGTCCCCACCTTAACAGTCCGCTCTGGCCGAGCGTCGTCCAGAGGGACATCAATGTGTTCGCTAGTCGGCTAGGGACGGAGATCATCCGACCGTTCCCCGGTCAGTGATTTCTATTGCTTCTCTTTTTTTACCACCACCAATTGATCAACTTTTCTCTTTTTCTCAGCTGGTGGGGCCACTTGGTCTTCCCTGTTATCATCAAGGTCGACTGTTTGTTTGCCCCGGAAGGTTGCTGCGACCGCGGGCTTGACATCCGAGAGATAGCACTCCCGAGCTGTCTTTTGGTCCCCGTTAAGGGAACCGGCTGTGCCATCATCCCTCTCATACTTAACAAGCAAGAGGGCAGGAATGATGACGGCCTTGCACTCGTTAAGAGTGGGTCGACCAAAGATGAGGTTGTAGGTAGTAAGCTCTTCAACCACGAGGAAACGGATGGCCAACCGTTTCCCTTTTGCCCCAGCCGGATGGGCAAATCTATCCATCCGACTGGGTGCACGAGTCCTCCCCCAAACCCTATAAGGGTGTGAGAAACCTCCATCATGCTGTCTGGCTTGTACTTGAGATTGGACAAGCATTTGAGGCTGATGAGGTCAGAGGAGCTGCCTGTGTCAATCAAGATTCGATCAACCAGTTGGTTGGCCACTTTACATTCAATGACCACAGGGTCATCATGCGGCCGACGGACTTTGCCTCTGTCCTTTTCGGTGATGATGACCTCGGGGAAGGCGGATGTGCCTGCCGCCTCTCCCTCTTCAACAAAATGGATCATCTTTTTCAGATGATCCTTGGTGCCCCGAATGGTCGGGCCACCCCCGGCGAATCCGCCTGCTATGGTATATACCAGATCTTCATCGTTGTCGGTACTACAGTCGGCTGGGGAGCCTTCTTTTTGGACTGCCCCTGATTCGCCTTTGAAGTCACTTTGGACTTCACATAGGACTTCAGCTGTCCTTTGTCGGCCAGACGGTCATGCTCTCGTTTGAGGCTGAAACAGTCGTTGGTGTCATGGCCGATGTCTTCGTGGAAATGGCAATGTTTATTTTTGTTCCAATTTTCAACGGAACCTCTCATTAGAGTCGGCTTCTCAAGAGTCAGCCGGTCCTTTATTTCCATCAAGATGGAGCAGCAGTCCTTGTGGAATTCGTACCTTGGGACGTACGTTTTCCACTCTTTCTTCTTCTTCTGGGCCGGCTGATCAGAGTTATCAACGACCCAGACTTGCTTTTTCTTTTTGCTCTCTTCTGGCTTGGGAGCCGGCTGAGCAGGCCGACTCTCCTTCTGTGGGTCGAACCTCTTAGAGTCCGACTGCCTGTTGGAGGAGCAGAGCTCGGTCGCCTGTATATAGGCTTCCGCCTCTCGCAGCGCTCCCTACAGAGTGAAGATTTGTTTTTGGACGAGTTCATACTTGAAAGTAGAACCGTCCTTCAGACCCTTGAAAAAGTCTGTGAAGGCGACCTCATCAGATAGCCCATGGATCTGGATTCGTACCAGATTGAACCGCCTGACGTAGGAACGCAAGCCTTCTCTATCTCCCTGCTGTACATTGCCAAGATCAAAGCTTGTTTTCTTGGCAGGGATGTTCATAGAGAAGTTGGAAGCAAACAAGAACGCAAGCGTCTTGAAGCTATTGATGCAACCAGCCGGCAAGTTGCCGAACCACTGCTAGGCTATGCCCTTCAAGGTGGCTGGAAAGCAGCGACACCATGCGGCATCATCCAGCCCTTGTAAATACATGAGGTGGGTGTATGCTAGCTTGTGGTCTTCGGGGTTGGTGGTCCCATCATAGGTTCCTACCAACACATTTTTAACCTTGGCCGGCTGTTCGGCGTTGGTTATTTCCTTAGAGAAAGCAGAGGGTTGGTCTCCAAGGTGCTGCAGCCTAAGCTGCCAGTCTATGGGCTGATAGCCGCATGCCGCCTGTCCTCCAAAGAAGGCAGGCTGGGTGTAAGGTTGAATAGGCGTTTGGTACAATGGCTGAGCCATGTACTGAGCCGGATGGATGACATGAGGTCCAACTTGAACCCGGGGGCTGCTTATTGGAGTCTCATGCACAGATTGTGAATACCTCAACGAGGTATGCTGGGAGCTGTCGTGGTAAGTCGACGTTGAGGCCGACTCTGAAAGCTCATTCCTCTTCTGTTCGATGTAATGTCGAGCATCAGAAAATGTTTTCTTGTTACCATCCGGTTGAACATGCCGAATGGGTTTCCTTGCAACCGTTTCTGGGAAACGGAGTCTTGAGAGGTTAAACTGAGGCCGAGCCGTGTCCTTGGGATGAGGAGTCGGCTGTCGGTCCCT
The DNA here is from genome assembly GCF_948465745.1 of Chenopodium album. NCBI lineage: Eukaryota > Viridiplantae > Streptophyta > Magnoliopsida > Caryophyllales > Amaranthaceae > Chenopodium > Chenopodium album. Next base: position 21,206,457 of record NC_137846.1, on the reverse strand, counting down.
AACCGATTTGTGCTTGCCCGTCTAGGCTGACTTCTTGGCCGACTGCTCCTTGGAAGGAGTAGTCGACTTCTTGTTGGTGAGTTGTTTTATCTCACCACGGAGAGTGCTCACAAGCTTCATGAGCTCGTCTCTGGTTACTGGGTCTGACCCTTCCACCTGGGTAGAATCAGACGGCTTCTTTGAATGTCCGGCTGGTTTGCTCGGAGCATTCTGAGAGTGAGGGCGCTCCCGCTTTTCCTTGTTGCGGATGCGCCTGGAGATGAGGGACCCATCTTTGGCAATATAGGTTTCAACTTCACCGTCGTCACCTGAGTCATAGTCCGACTGGACCAATACTTCGTCCAGGGACCAATTGGTCTCTGGCGGTTGTTTGGTCTCCGGTGGCCGATTGGTTTCCGGAGGCCGATTGGTTACAGAAATTGGTACAGTTTCCAAAGAGGCCATCTTAGAGGTACTCTCCCCACATACGGCGCCAAATGATTCGGGGTTTTTTGAGTCCCTTGGGAGAGTTACAACACTAAGACTGGATGCTCGCTTGGATGCCTGTACCTGCAAAACAACGGAGCACCGAATGGTCGGTGGTCCGCCTCCGAAGCTTAAGTTAGTCTAAGTCCGAAGAATAAGGTGCGGAATGTAAAGGATATCTGCTCGGATTCCAAGCTCGGGAGTACTGTTCTCTTGAGAGTGACAGTTCTGACAATGATTAGTAATCACTGAATATTCCTCGGAAGGAGTGTAAAAGGTTCTTTGTGTACGTATCACGTATTAAATGTAAAGATGTTCCCATAAATGAGGACGTCATCTCCTATTTATAGGCTTCTCGAAAAACGTGCACTCCCTAGGGTTTCGTGCCCTAGGGAATATTCACGCAGCTTTTGCAGACCTCGGGATTTGGGCCTGAAAGCCGCCAATCCCAGGTCCTTTTATCCGTCTGCCACGTGTCGTTCCCTGAGAGGTCCAAGGTGGCGCCCCTTTCAGTGACACGTGGCGGACTCTGATTGGGCCAACTGGCCTAGGGTATTTTTACCCAAATCAGATGTAACCTTCAACAACGAAATCATTTCCCCCACCATAGACAAGCAATTTATCCTTATTCCTTTTTAGGTACTTTAGGATATTCTTGGCCACAGTCCAATGCGCCACTCCTTGGTCTGATTGGTATCGGATTGTAGCACTTAAGGCATACGATAAATCCGGCCTAGTACAAATCATGGCATACATAATCGATCCAATCAGCGAAGCATATGGAATCTGATTCATCCTCTCTCTCTCATCAGGTGTTTTCGGACACTAACTCCTGCTAAGAGTTATACCATGAGACATGGGCAAGTGGCCTCTCTTGTCCTCCGTCATACTAAATCTTTCTTGTAACTTATCAATATAAGTATGTTGGCTTAACCCATTTATCTTCTTAGATATGTCTCTATAGGAAACAAGGAACAAAGAAAAGGAATAAAATTCCATTTCTACTAAAGAGTTCATGTTATTATAGTTAACGTAGCAAGTCATAATCTTCACAAGTATCGGATACTTCTTGAACTGTTTCACACGGAAAGACTCACATTCAATATAAAGAGCAGTAGTTGCAAATTTATTTGAATGGCATGGTTATCCAAGCCATGAGTCAAGAATGCTTGATAATAAACAAACATTTCCCTAACATGATAAACTCACAAAGTTCAAGTCATGGGCATGATTTGTGTTTCGAAAATCTTTAGCAATGTCATATTAACAAGAACGTACTCAAGGCTATATAAGCTCTTGACAGTTGATCGATTCAGAATCGTTTTAAGCCAAGCAAGTCTTACTTGTTGAAAACCGATAAAGTAAAGAGCTATTGTTCTTGGAACAGATAATTGACTCCGAAAGCTAAAGAAGATTCAATTACTTCAACGTTTCACGAAGAATTTGAGAGAATATGAATGTGAACAAAACTTGACCTTGAGTATCTCAAGAGTTCAATGAAGTACATAATCGACTTTGCAAGATATCAAAATCTCTAGATTAGATCGAGCGATGTTTGTTTGAGCCAAGCATGACAATCTCAAAGTTATGAAATTGAAATTTTAATAAATAACTCCAAAAAGAACATAGTATGTCTTCACGGAGTCCTCGATGCCATTTGAAAATGACTCGAACGATGATGGATCACATCCCTTCCTATAAAACTCTTAAAGATTTGCACAAATGACTAATGTTACACTAAAAAAAATGTCGAAGCTAAGAAAGGACACCATATTCACTAATGGATAAAATTAACTTCTAAATGTCTTTTCAAATATATGTCTAAGGCTCTTAGCCTCAATGGGAGCTCATGCTTAGTGGGAGCTAAGTGACTCGGTGGGAGCTCACCGGCTTAGCAAGAGCTAGGTGGCTCAGTGGGAGCTTAATGACTCATTAAAGGCTAAGATAGCTCAAGTGGGAGCTAATTGTTTGTATCACAATGAACTTTTATCCAAAGACAATATACGTGTCTCTTTGTAAGCATTCAAGTGAGACTACGGGCATTACCTCCACAACCTAATTGAGAACATAATGTTTGTTGCTCTACGTGGTGTCTTTGTGGAAAGTAACACATTTCCCAAATGACAAGTGGGAGGAAAATGAACTCGATGACCATTGAGCTTAGAAACAAACTAGAACTGAGAATCTCGGAAGACTCAAAAGGGCTTCATGAGATTGATTGATCAAGAATACTCAAAAAGACTTTACAAAAGGGCTTTATAAGAATTATTGATCAAGATACTCAAAAGGACTTTACAAGTGTCTTAAAGAGAAATTCATTATGCACAAAACATCAGCAAAGTTAGAGTAAGATCAACATAATCAAAGGGCTTTGAAAGCGCCTTGAAACTCAATTTTGATGCAATTACCCCGTATAGGTATGGTATTCACCAAAGGTTTGGATTTGATCCTATAAATTTCTACTAAGTTAAAAATAAACCTATGACAAATCCAAATTCCGAATAATGGTTAGAGTCCATAAAATCCGAAATAGACTCCATGTTTGAAAATCATGTTTAAAATTTGATTAATTTGCATGAAGGGTGAAAGACCCATCGATCGCAAAAGTTTTCAAGGAGAAAACTAACAAATGTGGAAATGTATATGCATACATAGCTAGATTGGTTGAAAAGGATAAAATTAAATTCACGGAGTTGATTTTAATAAAAATCTATTCACCAATTGGAATGCTAAAGTCTTTTGTGATTATTCTAGCAAAATTGCACATATGAAATATGGAAAAATAGATACCAAAACAGCCTTCCTAAAATAGGATTTTGGAAGTGAATATGAAACTAGTCTAAGGGTTTTGAAAATCTAAATAATGCTAGATTTGAAAGCAATGCAAGTTAAATAAATCCAATATGGGATTAAAGGAAGTATTACACAAAGGAATTGGAATGTGTTTTCTCAAAAAGTTAATAAAAGGATTGGCTTATGATGAAACATAGAAATTCTTATGGATAAGAAGTTTGGTGGGAGCAAGAGTCAATCTCGTAAGGTTCAACAAGAAGTTTACGAACTCTGTTGTAAATTAACTATCAAATGCAAAATGCTTAGATTTGAAAGTATTTTCGACAATGGACCAAGCTAAAGGCGACACTTAGTACATGTTGGGATTTAAAATCTATTGTATAGACTTAATAAAACGTTTGAACGAGTGAAGGAATTTACCGTGTTAAACATGAATTAAAGGACTTTGAAAGACTTTCTACCCATATGTATAAAACTAAGTAACTGTTTGAACTAAGTATGAGCTAGGCTAAATACCAAGTCAAACAAAAAAAATCTGGTAGAGACTTTCAACCGTATCACATAGAAAACAGTTTAGCAAGACTTGGTGAAATTGGAAGAGCTAAAAGGTCACATGAATGGAATAAAATTGAGATTAATTCTGCAATTGAAACCATCATGTATGCTATGGAGTCATCACACAATTTACATGTTTAGAGCATAAGAAGAAAAAAGTTCCAATTAAAATAAATCTAAGTCATGGATCGTTATATTATGATCAAGAACATCCAAAGTACTTGAATAAGTAAAAGGGATGGGTTCTTAACGTATGGAAACAAATGTAATTTGAGAATTGGTGTTGCAAGCCCATCCTCAGGAAGGATCAAGATCCTTAACAAGGAAGCCATTTATAAGAATGAGCTAAAATGCGTCGTGTCTTGAGAATGGTAACATGGGCGTGCATCCATGTGTAATGTGCGGGAAATTTAAGGTAAATTTCCATGATCACAAGTGACTAGGGTATCCCATATCACTGTGAGCCGTTTTGGAATAAAATCCAAGCAAAGCACCATTAGGAAGTCTACTGAAATATATGTTGAGAATATTGTTGTTGCCTTAAAGGAAATAATAAGAAAGTTGTTCAATGGAAAGTTCGTTGTTGAACGTTAATGATTGTAGGTTGTCAAGTTGAAGATCTTAGATCATGAAAATGAGTGGGAGCCATCACTTGGACAATAAATCCTAAATCACATATAATCCATGACACTCTCAAATTTTATCATCTTATTATGAAAGTGATCAATAATGAAGATGCTAAGATTTGCAAAATAATTATAACTAAACCTATGCAATAAGTGCACGACAACATTCACAATTGCATGTTAGAAATCAAACATATTAAAATATGGGTATGATTTCTATTAATGTTTTGTGAAGAGTATTACTCTTAAAGCATTTTTGAGAAAAACCATTTATCATAAGATGAAACGTTGAAAGGTTTCATAGTGGAATAAAAATTATTACTAATTATTCCACAAAACTGTTTAATCGTGGTTTAGAATTAAATTATGAGTCCATTCGATTTTGAAAATATTCAAAATAGGGTATTAAGACCAGTCTTGGATAAAGAAACACCTATTAAGTGAATATTGAATATTGTAATCGAAAATTATCCCTAATCATGGTCATTTAAAAGATGGACGATTAATGACCACTTAAGATTAGTGTGTAGTTTGATTTATAGCACCGTTTCTTGTGCTACAAGGACATAATTGTCATAAATCATTAGCACAAGTATTTGTTTAGAACCATGCTGGATCGACCTATGAGAGTACTTTAAGAGATTTGAAAATCGTCATAACTACACCTCTCATTATGGCTATCAGAACTTCTTTCCTCGAGCATGGGTATTGTGAGTTCTCTTGTTTGAGTACTAGTCCGCTTTGATGTTCGCCAAACATCTGCCGTACATGGGGATTATAACGGCAACACTCGAGCCGCTAGATCCTCTTAGTAAGAGAAGCTTACAGTAAAAGACTGAGAATGTCGCTCTACTAAAAATAGGGAACATGTCTTTGTTGTTTACAAGGCCTTTCAAAGAGCGAGATTGTAAAATGCATGGCCATGCTCAGATGGATTTTATAAATCATCTGCTTATTGAGAGTCTAACTCGGATTTCAAGAAACACTTCAAAACGTAATAAGGATGACGAATAATCTTATCTTAAAGTTCATGAAGAGACATTAAGTGACATAGGAAATAGGCTATACACAAAAACCACACTTGTCCGAAAGGACAAGTGGGAGATTGATGGGAATGGTGTCCTTCAAACTAGTGTATTATTCTTATAGAGGGTTCGGAATTATTAGAAAGCTAATTATTCAGTGAGGTCAAGTTATCGGAATGCCTAGTTGGAGGCCGCTTCCGTTCAGTGATAAAAATTTGTAATTAATATTACAGCTTAATCTTAACTGAATCCTTCGGGTTACACCCAAGAAACTAACGATCCGATACGCCAAATTAATCCGAAAGGAATAAATGAGTCGCTCGAGTATTATGAACAAAGACGTCGGATTCCGAGCTCAGAGCGTCGGAACCAAATCTCAAAAGTCGAGCCAAAATTTAGGAATTGGCAAGACGGGAAAATGTTTCAAGTATCAATTAAAAACCCAAGCCACGCGAAAGGCTAGGGAAGCGCGCCAAATAGAAGTGCCCCACGTGGTAGCGCACGTGTAGCGCACATGGCAGCACGCCATGTTGCAGCACACGTGGCAGCGCATATGGCAGCACACGTGGCAGCGCGCCACGTGTGCAGTGAGCCACGTGGGCAACGTGCCATGTTGCAGCGTTCCACGTGGCAGTGGGGCATGGACCCGGGTGACGGGTCATGGACGCGGGCCAAAGGGTAGCGGCCCAGCTAAACCCATCTTGGGACTCTAGGTTGGGTACCACATGGTTAGCTCACAATAGATGTGAGTTGCCTTGGGAAGCAAATGAGGAAGTGGTCCTCACCTAACCATGTGACACTTGTTACTTAGTGATCCCTTGGTTTATTTAACTAGGAATTGAATTCAACATTCTTTCCATGTGGGATTTTTTGAGAAAAAGTCCCACATTGAAATATGAGAGGAATTCACAAGGAAGCACTCCTTATAAATAGCCAAGGGATACCTTGGGATTGTTCACTTGAGTAGGAACAAAAAAAGGCATTTCCACTTGAGAGGATACCTTTAACTTCATATATACTCGAGTAGTGTTTTAGTCCGACTCGGCTAAACTCCGAGTAAGAGACTGATCGGGTCGAGTTGCGGGTGGATATCGTAGGTGGTCTCTGCACTTGCAAGACTAAGCTTTTCAAGTAAGAGCTCTGGGTGTAAGCAAAGCACGTGACAAGGGTAAGATCGTCTTTTCTCTTTTTTTTGTTATTTATGTCATTTAGTTATATTAGATATGAGCGGGTCTTAGGGGTCGGGTTTTGTTTTGCAGTGAGTTAGTCTTACCGAAACCTAACAAATCCATGAATTGTAAGTGTTGTGGGAATGTGTTGATTCTTTTGATTCTTATAGTGGAAGCAACTTCAAAATGAGCCCTACACTCTACTATTAATGACTTTACGGCGTATGCCATGCTATCCGGTTGGAGTACAAAAGGCTATAAAGCTTGTCCTTCTTGAACGCATTCTATGTATTCAAATAGATTTGGTGGCAAAATTATCTACCCTGGGTATCGAAAATGGCTGCCTATCAATCACCCATATCGTTCACAAGATAATTTGTTTGATTGGAAAGAAGAATATGGTATTGCTTTGATTCGTACCAGCGAGACTGAAGTTTTGAAGCAACAAGAAGGTGTAATGTATGTATATGGGAAGTAAAAAATGTTCCTTAAAAATGAGGGAGAAAAGCTACCAATGAACTTGATGATGATTGCGATCCCGATGGTGATGATGTTCTGTGGAAAAAGAAAAGTACACTTTTTTAATTAGAGCATTGGGAGCATAATTATCTTAGACATAATTTAGATGTTATGCACATTAAAAAGAATGTGTCCAATATTTTATTAGGAACTCTTTTAGATATGGATAATAGTAGAGATGATGAGAGTGGTAGAGAAGCCCTAAAGAAGTTGAATATAAAGCCTCATTTATGGATCAACCCTCAAGGTTACATCCCGCCGGCTGCATACACCACGTCTAATGAGGAGAAAGAACGTTTTTTGAAAGTCTTGAAAAATATGAAAGTTCCTGATGGATATGGATCAAATTTCCAAAGATGTGTGAATCTAAAGCAGCGGAAACTTATTAATATGAAAAGTCACGACCATCATATTCTCATGCAAGATATCCTCCCGGTTACTTTAAGGGCATCGAATGCCACAAAAGTTATTGCCTTGCTTGAGGAGTTGTCAGACTTTTTTAAAAAGATATGTTCAACAACTATAGATACAAGAGAATTAGATACCATTCAATTAAAGCTCGTGTTGACTCTTTGAAGTTAGAGAAAGAATTTTTACCAACATTTTTTACAATCATGGTTCATCTACTAATTCATTTAGTGGATGAGGTCAGACTTGGCAGACGGGTTCATTATAGATGGATGTATCCTATTGAAAGGTGATTTATTTAAATTATTATTATTATTTTTATTATTATTATTATTTTATCATATTTTTTGAATTATAATTTTTCCAAAATTTCTTTATTATTTCACATTCACATACATAATTGTTATTACAATTTAAGGTACTTGGCCTTTTTAAAATCTCATGTAAGCAATAAAGCGCTGCCTGAAGGATCTATAGCGATAGGTTACCTTTTGTGGGAGACAATTGCATTTTTTTCGAGATATTTAGAAAGTGTTGAGACAATATTCAATAAACCTAGAAGGAATGATGATGGTGTATCAAACAATGACAACTATCTATATAATTCTGGTGGTCATGTCGTTGGAAAGAAAGAAAATGTCTGTTTAGATGATAGAAGTTTAAAGCAAGCTGTAGGGAATATTTCAAGCCATCCTAAACTTGATCCCCACTGTGATCATACACTTAAGCATGGTGGCGTCCAAAGGGAAGGAAGCTAGAGTAAAAGAGTCGCCAACAAGTTTTAGGAACTTGTAAACCGTTCACAGGGTGAAGGTTACACCCCTTAACGATCCAGGAGATCGTCAACTCCAATAGGTCTGGAACCATGACTGGTGTTCGGGGATGAAGGTACAAATCCAACCTAAAAGAGATTGAACCTGCCCTAAAAAGGCCTCTACTTTTTTCTTCTCGTATTCATGTGCGCTTTCTGACTAACATGCAATCAATAGGTTTACCCTAAACCTGTTTATCTATGTTGGTTGAATATTAATGCACAAACAAATCTATTGTTGGCGATCACTTGAATTATAATCATATTAGCCCTAAAAAAGATTATTAATTATCTTATTAAGTGTGTTCCCTTTAAACATGAATAAAAGGCGTGATCAAGCAATAACAATAACCATATATTAAGCAACATGATAATCATCATAATTATAATCATAATAACAATCATAATTGAAATAATCATGTTAACGCTAAAGCATAATAATAGCAAGATCCTAGGCATGATACTAACAAGATTAATAACAAACCCTAGCATGTCGCTAAACAATAAAAATCAAAGCTTTAGCCCTAACATGATATTAGAAAAGAGTAAAAGGAACCGTCCTAGATATCATAATTGATATAAGCAAATCACCCTAAATATCATACTAATGAAAGCATCCTAACATGATACTAGGAACCTAAATAATAATCTTAACATGATTTCTATATCATAAGATCAATTAAACAATTAAAGTACTTACTTGGATGCCTCGTATCTCTTTTTAATAACAAAATACACGCGTTAGTAACTTCAAGGAAAATATAAATCAAAACAATTAAATTAAATAATTGAAATAGAGATTTGGGACCAAACCCTCAGAAATTTTAACCTTTCACGTCTAGGGCGAAGGCAACTTTGAACTCGGCTAGGTGTTTCTAGATCTCGTGTATGCGGAATTTTGTTTGTGAAAAGCTAGAGAGATGAGAGCTTAGAGAATTTAGAGAATAGATTATTGGAGATGAGAATTGATGGTAATTGATGATAAAAAAACGAAGGTTCAGGACCCTATTTATAAGAAAACAGTCCGGAAATAGGTAGAATTTGATAAGGAATAAAACTCCACTCTGTCGCCGCAAAACCAAACTTGTCGCGTGGCGACAAGGCTTGTCGCGTAGCGATATGCCTGTCGTTTGGCGATAACCTGAATTCCTACGCGCTTTCAAACACGGAGTCCACTTATCAATCAAAATTGACTTGTAAAGTCCGTATGAAAATTGAAATCGTATTTTTCATAAAATAATATTTTATTCCAAGTAAAACTTATCAAAATATAATTGTTAATTCTAATTTTATTAGGACTTAAAAGAATCTTCTAGAGAATTCTAGAAAACTATAATTAATTCTAATAACTTTAGGAATAATAATTAACATTGGGCCCTCCCCTAGATCATCGGGCCGCATGTAAAGATCAACCGGGCCCAGTTTAGTATTTTGGCCATAACTTCCTCATTATTCATCGAAATTGGGCTTATAATATATCGTTGGAAAGCTCTTTGCAAGCCCCATCCAACTACACTATTATTGGACCCTTGTTGTGGACCAAAATAAACTGGATTGACTGTTTTCGTAAAATAGTGTTGTTTTTCGAAAACAGAAAGAAAGAATTTTTAATAAAAACTAACCGCAACACCTGACCTTTCACACTTTCACCTTATTCGATTATCATTCGACGCAAAAGGTATTCATCACTGGGTTTGGTTTTGGGGAAACACACAAATGGGTGTCTACATAAGCACATCGCTATGTTTTACTTCATTCTAATGAACTGGCACTGGTGCTTGAGTAAGTAGCATTATGTGTTTCTTTAAAGTGTTGAATATTTACTTGTTATTAACATAACATTTTCAATCTCAATAGTGAGTTTATAAAAACAAAAACGGCAAGAGAATGACGTTGGAGGATCTCCAGATAATGATTTTATTGAAAATTAGTGGATAATTAATGAATTCGCATATTGGTTGCAAAGCCAGGTTCTATGCTTTTACATTTAGGGGTTTTTTTTTTTTTTTTAATTTCATTTTATACAACTATATTAGTCTAACTTTATTATACTCGAATTATAGGTTCATAATTTAGATGATAGCACAGTAGAAGGAAAGTTAAAAAAAGCTTTAGCTGGTGGCTTGAGTAACTACGGGAAAAAGATGAAAAGTGTTATTATCAATGCTTACAAATTTGATATTGCGGATCGTGCAGGATTTCGAATAACTGAAAATTTAGGAGTCATGGTGGAAGCCGAGGGTCAAGAATATTATGGAAAACTCAAAGAAATTTTTGAATTAGATTATTATGGTTCTTATAAGGTTGTATTGTTTCGTTGTGATTGGGTCGATATTCGTAAGGGTGTCAAAACAAATTCGAATGGAGGTGTTCGTGTTAATTTCTCAAAGTTGATGCACACTGGTTGATTTTTTCATGATGATCTATTTGTTTTCTCATCTTCTCAAGAAAAACAAGTTTTTTATGTTGAGGATGAGATACAAAAAGGATGGTGTCATGTCGTGAAGACTAAGCATAGGGACTTGTTTGATGTATCTGAATAATTTGTTAACTTTTAGTATTGGATTTTCATCTTGCAATATAGTCAATGTCTTGATAATCCTGAGAATAAGTATTATTGTTCTTGTTTCTTAAATCAGCTTTTATGTATTGAACTCACTGTTGTTTTTCTTATTTCATCAGTTTTAATCAACTGTGCTTACTATATTTAATATTTGTTTCTTATTTTAACTCTAATATATTGCTCATTTGTTTTTCTTATTTCTTGGTTTAATATTTTTGTTGTCATGCATGGTTTCTTATTTTGGTTCTGATGTATTAATCTTATTGTCACGCTTATATGATTTTTTATTACTGTTCTTTTTAATAACTTATCTTGCAAATTTATCAGGTATAATATGACATATCGAAGCAAGAGAGCAAGGGAAATACTTATTGCCACCAATTATCACATGATCCAGTATCATCACAGTCACCAATTATCACTACTGCACATACATCTTCTGCTACTGAAGCTTCACAACCCACCAAAAAAAAAGCTAGAAAGTCACCACAAACTGAGGTTCTTAGGGATGACAAATTGGGACCTTTTTCTCCACCCATTAACACTACAAAATGTGACTAACCACCACCTAATAATTGAGGATCCATTTGGAAAAACCCTCCTGGTTCAATATTGAGTTCAGTTAAGGAAGCAGTTACGTCAGGTCATCAGAAAAAATACCCACCAAAAGTTTCATCTTTAGTCTCACCTAATATCCCACCTAATATTCAACCTTCAATTACGCCAGAATCATTGAACTCCCCTTCTACTTCTCACGAACCTCCTGAGCGCCCAAAACCTGTGACACGAGGAGTCTAGAACCGTGAAACAGGTGCTGTTAAAATTTCAGCAACAGCTCCACAGAATAATCAAGAAAGACAAAAAAGTGGAAACAAAACAAAAGAGGTCCTGAAACAATCTAAGTCTTTACGACCAAAAGCACTTCCGAATTAGCCTATAGACATAGATTTTGACGATAAGGAGGAGGTTCTAACCATAGGTAAATATGTTCTATTTGATATGGTGAGAGCTATTTTTGATCGCCACTAATATGTTTTATATTAATTCTCATGAGCTTTGTCATAGGATCTTAATTAATCTGAATGTTGCTTTGCTCTGCAAGCCTCAAATATGAAAAGCTAGCTGTTTAATTTTGGTCTTAGTATGATTGAGTTTATAGTTGCATATGATGTGAGGGTTATATAACAGTTAGTCAATTCTTAGGCTTTTATATTGAGTAATTTGTCATTGCATTATCTGGTTTCCCTTTGTTTTAACCATCATGCTTTCACTTATTTAGCCTATATGAGGGAACATGTAGTAATTCTAATAAGCTCATAATTTGCGTTGTTAACTTTTTTATGTGGTCAAAATTACTATTAATATATGCTCTGTTCTAATGGAAAATTGAAAATTTTATTAGATGAGTTATAATAAGAATATTGCTTGATTATTGGCCAAGTTTTTGCAAGCATAATCTATATCAACTCACATAATAACTTAGTGGGCATATAGTATATGTCATGTTTGCTAAATGACTTTTTTTGCATGATATGTGCCTGTTAACTTTGAGGTAAAGGAACTCTAAATGAAAGAAGTATGCTTGAGAGTCAATACATAAGTGGCCTACTACCTTAATTGCTTACTCTCTCTTAAACTAGTTCTATTTATACTACTCAATTGTAATGCATAAGTGGCCTACTGCCTTAATTGCTACTATATTATCCCTTGTCTTCTTGCTAAATTACCTACAATACAATAGCTAATAATCCAAATGTGCCTGCCACTTTTAAAGAACCGTATTGCTTATGTTGCTTGTGCTTGTAGTGGTTGTATGCTGCTGCTGTTCTGATGCGCCTGCTGTCTCTATTTCTGTCTCCTGCCGTACACCACTGTAATTGGTGGAGGTAGTGGGTGGTTCATTGTAATCTACTCTGTGTGAACTAAATCTTATGTTTAGTGTAGAACCCCCCTATCATTTAATGCTAGTAAGAGCCCCGTATATGAGGTATATGCGGATTTGTTAACAGGATAAGTTAACTATATTCTTCCTAGAACTACTTTAATCTGAATAGGTGAACATCCTAAGAGCAGAGTGTGACTAATGACTAATCTTTAATTGCTACACTGACTACTTTTGTCTACTTCAGCAAGATGCGAAAATAGAGCTCTAAAAGGCCAAGCCCTGTTCTATCATAGTTGCTTTAGTTGTCTGCTGCTGCTGGTTGTTGTTGTTATATGATATCAGTTTCTAAAGTGCAAATGCAGTCAGTTTATGTTAATTTATTCATAATGTCAGATGAATCGAGTTAGTTTATTGGCTGTTGAAGTTGATTTCTCGGCTTTTCACCATGTTTGATTTACTAATGATTTGGACTGCATATCCATTTAAGATTTTTATATAACTAATAATACAACTTGCTGCTTGCCATTGAATTTGCATGTCGATCCTCACTGTTTCGTAAATTTCTTAAATTGATTATTTCTTTTAACTTAATTTTGTTATTTTATTTAGATGCTAAGGGTAATACTACATTAGTAAGTGGTATTATTCTGCCAATTGACGTATGGAGTAATAACGGCGTCCAGTACTATGTTGAATTCAATGATTTATGCCAGCCAATTAGGAAAGGTAGACAAATTTTGGTTAAATTCATTAGTATGATTGCGAAGATGGAGTCACATTGTCTAGTTGGGGAAAAAGATTGGCATGCTATCGACAAGCATTTCAAAGAGAAGATAATTACAAACTTAAGAGTAACTATATTCGTCCCTTAGCCACCGCCTTTCATTGCCAACACATACATACATAGCCGATGTCTTACTTTCTAATACATTACTTACCGATTTATATTTATAAACTAATTATTTTACTAAAGGACCGCTTTGTGATTCATCCTGGTGTGGAATATGATAACCAAGCTCTCAAGCGTGCCAATAAATGTTTGAGGCAGTTCAAATGCTCTTTGAAACAGATTTATTACAAGCCATTAGAGAAGAAATTGGATGAGATTTGTAATCATGTGCCACATGGAATTACGAGTAGTAATTGGGTTAAGTTGGTGAAATATTGGGATTCAGATTACGGGAAAGTAAGGACAATATTTAGCTTAATGTTTACTATATTAAACGTTAATTAATCTCTAACTAAAAATTTGAAAATGTGAGTGCAGACTATGTCAGAATGCGGTAAAAAAGCACGAGCTTCTCAAAATCAGTTTCATAGATCTAGCTCTAATGGTTTTACAAACCAACAAGCTGATTATGTATGGAATATATATGTCATTTTATATTTACATAGGATGTTAGTAAGAGCATGCCTTTTTACATGGGATATATATTGTTGTATATATCTTTAATGCTCGTTTTGCGTTATTATTCATAGGGAGATGAACATGGACAGAAAATGAGCTTTTGCGCCGTGGATTAAAACCCATATGGGTAAAAACGAAAGATTTCTTCCTAACACAGTCACTCAAGATTTTGTGGTATGATTTTGTGCAGATTTTGTGGTATGATTTTGTGTTTTTTTATGGTCTTACATTACTCCTAAATGTTTGTATAGGATGATGTTAAAGCTAAGATTGAAGAGTTGAGGATGATGCACCCTCAGATGTCTGAACAAGAGCTCAAAGATGAAGCGTTTCGGCAACCTATGTATCGCGATGAGATTCCCGATCGTCCTGTGGGTTACGGACTAGGGTTTAAAAAGGGGGACATTTACGGGGTGCGTGGTGTGTTAAGGAAGGAAGGGTATGGAAAAGTTCAAAGAAGTCTATTGTAATGGATGGTGTTAAAGAAGAAGTGACTGCTTTGCACAAAAAAAAATGACACACTATCTTAAGAAAATAAAAAGCTGCAAGAGCAAGTTAGACACAATAATTTTCTTCTTAAAGCACTTGTTGGATAATTTTCCCAATTTGTAGGTGCAGTTCGTCAAGGAAATACATCTCCAATTCTTCTAAACAAAACATCTGAATTCTGAGAAATGGCAAACCACCAGGTAATAATTCTGCTCCTCGGTTTGTTTCTTAAATTTTTTGGTTATTCTTTTAATATTCCTCATAGAATATCATTAAAGAATAGTATCCCATAGGCTCTTGATTGAAACTTTGCACCACTGTTAGAGCATCAAACTCCAACACAATGCTTATAAACCCAAGGTGGCACGCTACCTGAACACCAAACCTTGCAGCAATCACCTCTGCTTGTTCCACATCCCACCCTGCCACCATTGTTTGCTTTGCAGCAGCCACCAAACAGCCTTTCTCATCCCGCAAAGCCACACCCAAGTCCACAAAATCTCCAGTAGCCATATGAGCGTTAGTATATACTTTTATGATGCCTGCAGTAGAAGGCCTGCAGTAGAAGAATGTCAAAGACTGAAAATTCAAAAGTGTATTAATACAGAAATTAGAATTAATTTAGGGGAAAGCTTGGTTGATTAATATTGCTTAAGGAAGATTACAAGGATAAGAATAGCTTGAGGCTATTAATATCACACAAACTTTAGGTTACCAATCTTACAAGTGTTTCTCTCAATAATTTCTAGATAGCTTACTCATGCTATCTTCTTCTACTTATATCTAGTTTCCTAAGACACAAGGAGGCTTAAGAGTTACATGTGACTTCTTAACACTAAAATAGCAAAACCATACTTAAACATAATTGAAACTAGATTGCTTGCTTTCCCCAATACTTCTTTAATTAGATTTGTCTCTTCTTCCTTGTTGTGTTATCTTCCTCTTGACGTCCCTTTTAAGGACCTTTTGGTTGACCATTGCCTTGCTGATCATTGTTCTCCTGCTGACCATGGGTTGCTTGTTTGTGTTTGGGTCTTCTTGCATATACCTTGATGGGTTAGGTTGTGCTGCTAATTGGATCCATGGCAGAGTACTCCAGCTATTAGGTGCACTAACAGCAGATGTAGCAAGTCGAAACACACTGTTATGCACCAGATTTCGCGCAACCAATATACTAGATTAAGCACAATTAAGGAAAGCTGGAGTACTTTTCAAGTAGTTTGCAACAACCTAAACCGGATCAGTCCAAAACACATACGTAGTTTGCAGCAACCTGAACCAGATTAGTGGCTCATTGTGACCCTCATTCCTACATAACCAGGAAGCCCATGCTAACATACAAAACCTGCTAATTTCCTTCTTATCTAGTCTGTTAGCCACCCACATTAGACGTTCATCAAAGCTAGAGCTCGAAGCATCAGCTAAAAGTCTCACAAATTCATTTTGAGCCCAATTGATCTCTTGCGCTTCTTTTAACTTGTTATTAATTAGTTGTACATTGTTAAAGATTATTTATAAATACCAATTTCTACTCTGTCATGTTTTTTGAAAATTAAAAAAGGCAATGTAGGTGCAACAAGAGAATAGGGCGGGACACATGATCGAGCATCGTCTAAACAAGCGACTACCGGGCCATCATCTACTATATCTAATTTGTTAATTATTTTTGTTTTTGTGTTATATCTATGTAGCACACAAGCTATTATAATATGCAAAGCTTTTTGTTTTAGTGATCGTGTTGATTTTTTTAAAAAAAAAAAAATTATTTTGTTAATTAACTACGACATACTTCTTATTTAATTGCTTTTTTTAATCTTGATATATATATTATATATGTATATTTATAAAATATTAGTTTGTCTTCATTTTAATACTAATATGATGTTAATTTTATTTGTTATAAGTTCACTCGAAAAAAATATAATGTATATAATATAGTATAATATAATTATTAGATTGTAAAAGGAAAAAAACACTCAAAAAAAATCTAGACGCTTTTTAATGTCAACATATTTTGTACGTTCATATTTCAAAAGTTTCCCGCCACATTAAAGGTTGACACAATAAAGTGTCGCTAATATTAAATTGCTATCAACTAGTAATTAAATGAATGGATATTAAAAAGTGTCACTAGATTTGAAATTTTGGACATGTAAAAGCGTCCACAAAAAATTAGAAAGATGTGTGTAGACAACAAATAGCGTCGCCAATGTTCTATTTTCGACACCAAAAAGCGTCGCCAAATTCAGTATACGGCGCGAATTAATGAAGATACGGGGCTCCGTTTTTATTTTGGACACAGAAAGGTGTCAAGATTCTCGACACTTTTTGATATCCAAACAAATTCTCGACTCAAGTTTTTTCGACGCTTTTTAAAAGCGTAGAGAGCTATTTTTGCGACACTTTTTTGTGTCGAATATAAGGCTTAAAAGCGTATAAAAACACGCTTTTGTAGTAGTGCTCATCCAGGAAGGTGCGAATCTCGCTGTCGGACCCTTGAGGTCCTTGCCAATGTGGGTAGGTAGGCCTCCCATCACCCCCTCTACACGCCACGGGACTGAGTTGAGGAGGGAAGTAGGGGTACTTAACCGCGGGGGTGATCTCCCCACGGTTAACACTAGCAATATAGAATTGTTGTTTAATGAATGTACCTTGTTGCATTTCGGAAATGCCTCTCATTTGATTGTATATTGCCTGGAAGTCTTGGTCATACATCCCCTCCATGCGAATTTGCATGCCCTTCATTTGGGCACTCAAAGCTTCCATGTCGGGGTCGTAGAATTGATGTTGTTGTTGTTGAGGTAAAGGTTGTTGTTGATGTTGTTGTTGTTGATGTTGTTGTTGTTGGTCTTATTGGTATTGTTATTCTTCATTGAGAACATCTTCCATATCATCATCATCACCGAGGAGGCTCACTCCTCCTTAACCAATCGAAGACCTCGTCATCATTGTTCTTTACTAAGAATTGAACTTACTTGAGCTGAGCGACGTCGAGGTAAAAAGAGTTAGCTTCCCCCACCGGAGTACAAGAAACGAGGTACCAACCAAAACCGAGCTTGGTAGCCAATCTAGTTACCATGCTACCACATTGAATATCCCCCAACTTCCTCCCACGCATGTCAATGCAATTTTTCAAGAATATGTGCCTAAAGTTAACCCTTCCTCACAACTCCTCTCTAGTAGCCATCCAAAGAACCACCAACTCGGCCTTTGATATTTTACCCAAGTCTTGCTTTCGGAAAACCAAGTATCCCAAAAGCCGATGAAGAACACAAAGGCACGGTTGGAATATATCACATGCTAGAGAGTAACGAGCGATGAACTCATTCAATCCCGAGAGGTCATGCCACCATGCATTTTTAGCAAACCCATCAAAGAACTCAAGCTCGGGAAAGAGAACATCCACTCCCGGATTGAAGTCAAGAGCCACATTAAATTCGGCTAAAGAAAGAGTCTTCTTCACGTTAAAGAGTTGAAAAGAAATTTGAAAATCCTTGTAACCAATCGGAGTAAAAGATAATGAAGCAAGAAAATCCCTCATAGGCTTAAGGTAAGTTCGATAACATGTGTTAACAAAGTTACCTATCCGGAGGTTATCAAACAAAACCCAAAGGTCCTCATCGATCTCTAATTTGATCATGCTATCTTGATGATAAAGCCGAGAGGGCTTTAGGGTTCGTTTTTTAAAGTCGGCGAAAAGTGGTATATGGTTCGGATTAGAAAATCGTGTTTTTTGTAATGGTGAAGGATCATTGTTCGGCTGTGTTTGAGATGAGGGTGAATTTATGGGTGAGGGTTCCTCAATTGTTACTTGTGTTTTTCTCTTTTTGGAGGTGAGGGCTTTCATAATTTTTGACATATTTACCCTAAAAAAAGATAACAACAAAAATTCAAAAAAACTCCTCTATCCACCACAATCACAAAACCAATCACAACACTACCACACCACTTTCAAGCAAACCACAACACGATCACGAAGCTTACTACCCAGAATTCCAAATTTCAACTTCTTCAAAGAGCCACCAAAAGTTATCAATTATGCT
The DNA here is from genome assembly GCF_948465745.1 of Chenopodium album. NCBI lineage: Eukaryota > Viridiplantae > Streptophyta > Magnoliopsida > Caryophyllales > Amaranthaceae > Chenopodium > Chenopodium album. Next base: position 21,187,698 of record NC_137846.1, on the reverse strand, counting down.
ATACAATCAACAACAACAAAATGCGGGGCAATTTCAATCAACAAACAACAAATATGAACATCCAAATTATCCAAACAATCACCAAATTCAACAAAATCAATACTACTACTATTCATAAGTATGAATAATCAAATTCTCACTACAAATTGATGTAATAATGAAAAAAAAGGAGAGAAGATGATTATACCATAGAAGAAGAAAATTTGACCAACTTTCGAGCCCCAAATTTGAGGAAACGGAGGAAAGTAGTATGTGTTTTTGTGAAATTGATGAAATTTGAGTAGAAATTTTGTGATTTTGTGAGGAAAAATGAAGGTTTGAGTTAAGAATTTAAAGCATGGAGTTAGGGTTTGTGCTTATAGAATGGTGAGGGGTACGTTCGAAATGAGGTAGAATGAATGAAATGAGGGAAAGAAGAAGAAGGAAAAAGAAATAGGCTCGGCTCGGCATGTGCGCGGTCGCACAGCGAGGGTGCGCACCCGCGCCATGCTGCTTCTATTATTTCCTTCTCTTGGTGCATTCGACTATGGGCTCTATGCATCTTTATCATCCCAGGATTGTTGAACCCATTAAACATATCAGATTCACAATGCCTTGACAGTGGGTTTAACATCCCAAATTAATGAGACCACCATAATGAACCCACCAAGCACAAATTTCCTTCATATCGAAACATTATTTTTCCTAACTTACCCCCTAGATTACCTTACCCATATGACTCGAAATTTAAGAAAATCGAGCATAATCTCGTCATCAAACACAAAACTCCTTCTCATTATGCTCATGCTCGCTGAAAGGGTCCGATTCCCATGAAAACAACCTATAAATCCAAACACAAAACAAGTGAAAGAAAGAAAACAAAGTAAAAGAAAAATAAGGAAGATAAAATCAAAATAAAAAGGTTAGAAAACTGGGTTGCCTCTTGGAAAGCGCTTGCTTAAGGTCCTAAGCTCGACCCTTCCTCCAAATCACGGAGGGTCAAAGAAAACCAATTTGTCCAAAGCGGTAGAGGGATCAAACTTCATGTGATTTTTTGGCAACTCCACTTCCTTATTAGATGCATTCTCTTGTTTTGAAAACTCCTACTCAAGCTTGCTTTGTTTCAACTTCATTTTCTTCTTCATGAAAGCTCTCTTTTTCTTCTTGCTCTTTGTAGTGGACAGTTTTATACCATCAACACATTTGGAGTCATGTTCAACCTCTCTTTGGTAGAGCTCAGACCATGAAGGTGTATCAATTACATCCTCATCCACAAGTTTTGAGGGCTCCATGTTGTCTTCACTAACCGTCTTGCTTTCAACACTTAAAGGAACATCATCACAAGCTTCAAGAACATCGTTAGTAGAAAGACACAAACATGCATACATTGTCATTAGAACGAGATGAATTGATACACATAATTCCTTATACAAAAGACAAAGACTCATGCATTAACTTTAGGTCAAAACTTGCCTTGTTATTACCAACACGCAATGTAATAGGGCCACCTTTCACATCAATCAAAGTACCCAAAGTAGCTAAGAATGGTCTCCCTAACATAATAGGTATATTGCCATCTTCCGCAATTTCAAGCACAATGAAGTCAACGGGAATTGTAAAGTCACCTATCTTGAGGGGACGTCCTCAACTATTTCCTTAAGAAACTTAATTGAACGGTAGGCCAATTGAAAGGTCATGTTAGTTGGGAGAAGCTCACCCAGCTTAAGCTTCTTAAAAACGGAATAAGGCATTATGCTAACACTAGCACCAAGATCACTAAGAGCATTTTGAAACATTTTTTCATTAATCTTGCAAGGGATTGAAAAATTATCCAGATCTTTCATCTTTTCGGGTAAATCATTAAGAATAAAAGCACTACAACACTCCCCAACTTTCACCGAATCAACCTCATTACACTCTCTCTTGCCACTCAAAATTTCCTTAAAGAACTTAGAATATCTTGGAAATTGTGTCAAAGGCTTTGGTAAAAGGGATAGAAAGATGAACTTTCTTAAGCATATCAAGAAATCTCCCAAATTGCTCATCAATCTTGTTTCTAAAAAATATTTAGGGGTATGGAAGTTTGGGTTAGATCACATCCTCATGCAATTTTTCTTCAATTTTCTCTTCCTCTTTGGCATCTTGACTCAGCTTACTTGACACATCAAGCTCTTTCTTTTCACATGAATCACTCACCTTCTCACCCTCCTTACTCTTCCTAGAAACACTCTATTCAAGAACTTTATCACTCCTAGTGGTGTTAGAATACACCGGTTTCTTAGGATCAACTCCATGAGAGGGTAAAGAAGTAGGGCTAGCACTTTTGTTCAAGGTGTTTGCTAATTGGATGATTTGTGTTTCAAGCATTTTGTTGTGTTTCATTATCTCATTGAACTTCTTGTCACTCACTAACAAGTAAGTGTTCAAAATCTTGGTTTGGTTCTCAATGATTTCTTCCAAAGTAGCCCTAGAAGATGAAGGTTGGGCATAGGAATTGTCACCATTTCCTTGAGTTCTTGGAGCAAATCCGGGTGGGGGTCGCCTTTGATTATTGTTTCGTAAATTACCCCGATATTGGTTGCTCCAATTACCCCGGTTTTGATTTTGGCCGTTGTTTTGGTGATGGTTATCATAGCCTTGATTTTGGCTTTGGTTTCCATATCCTTGACCTTGACTTTAATTATTATATCCTTGATTGTTATAGTTGCCTTGGAATTTTGATTTCCTTGGTTTCTATAACCACTATTTTGGTTATAATTATTAAAGTTCCCTTATTGGTGAGAATTTTTATTCCCAAAGTTTCTTTGTCCATCAAATATTTTCCCATTGTTATTGTTTTAAACAAAGTTCACTTGTTCACATTCATTGTTATCAACATCATTACAATTATCAAAAGCATGTGGACAATTAGAAGCATCATGGTCATATGATCCACATACATAACAAAAGAAACAACCATTTGGCATATTGTTCGAAGTAGAAAGAGGAGTTTAGTTAGAAGTGTAACTCTCCCTTTATTGTGGGAGGGAAGAATTGGTGCTTTTAATGAAGCACTCTCAAGCTTTGCTTTGATCGAGGTCATCTCCTTTCCCAAGTTTGAAATTTATGAGGACAAATTGTTGATGGCATTGAGATGGTCGATTGAATACACCGTAGAACCACTCTTTCTTGTCGACTCTCTCTCGCCCTCTTTCCAATCCATGTAGTGGCTTACTACATCCTCAATTATGTCCCCCACCTCCTCTTCCGTCTTGTTCATGATAGGGCTTCAGCCACCGGCATCTAAGCAAGATTTTCCTTGAGGGCTTATACCTCCATAAAAGATTTGGATGATTTGATAGGTGTGAATCCCATGATGTGGGCATTTTCTTTGATAATCCTTGTACCTTTCCCATGCCTCATACAAGCTCTCATTCCCCTTTTGCTTGAAGCTTTAAATGAGAATCCTAGCTTCAGTCGTCTTCTTTTGTTGATAAAAACGAGATAGAAACTCCTTTGTCACTTCATCCCATGTCCTCAAAGTGTTTGGCTTCACCTCTTTGTCTAACCACTCTAGAGCACGTTGATGGTATTGCAATACTTCTCAAACTCCTTAAGATGGTTAAGGGGACTCTCGTGCTTGACTCCACTAAATTTACGCCTCTATATCAATGTAATCATCGCTGGTCTAATCTCAATGTCATTTATCGGCGTCGTGGGAGGAGCAATTCCGCTTTCAAACTTATAAGCTCCCGGAGTTCCCAACTCTTTCAATGCTACCCTTGGATTAGCACCTATGCTTTCTCGTTCTTCTTCTTCTTCTTGATGGTCTTCCTCTCTTGAGGAACTTGAGCTTAAGGAACGAATAGCAACCCTTATCTTTGTTATGGTCCTCTTAGTTTAAGGATCAAATGACACTAAATTTCAATCTCGTACCCTATGAATACAAATCTCAAAGGAAAATATGAATAGCACGGCTACAAATGTAGCCTGAAAGAAAGAAAATATTTTTGTATTTTTCAATTAAAATGGAATAAACTCAATCAACTATAGAAAATAACCATGTCATTCCCCAACAACGGCTCCATTTTGAACGGGATGAAAGTCTTAGGTCATTGACTTCTAAGACTCTCCCAGTCAAACCAAATTTATAACCAAACTTAACCCTAATATAGGGGTAAGTTTGGGTCGAACCCAAGGGAATGAGGTATGAGCTATGGTTTCTAGTTAATCTATTTCGAAGTTTAGGTAAATGGTTTGGTCTAAACAAACGAATCAACACAACCAATGTTAACAATAAAGTAGTCACTTCCAGCTTTTCTCTACTCAACGTAGTTATCTTCACCGTTTTGCGCCAACCCTTCAGGACACCATCAGATGGGACAATCAAATCAGAGGGGTCGAAGTCTTTGCTTGACACGACAGCTTGAATGAGTGTAGAGTTATCATTGTCGATGCTCCTAGGTTCATTCTTTTTCTAGCCTGAAAAGAAGGTTGATATTCATATCATCGTAGTCTTGACTAGTTGGTTATCGAGCTATTGAAAACACATCACCTTCGTCAATAAAATCACAATCCATGAACACCTCGAACCCTGGCTCACGTTTCCCATTGTAGACGAAAGGTTCGGGAAATTCATATCACAGGAAGTCCTCCCCTTCTTTGATATGATGGCCATTGAGAGTGAGGGGATAAGGATTCATAGGCATCTCTTTGTTTGTATTACAAGCTGTGTTGCGAGCAACTATCTTGATCACGGCTTGCTTCATGTCTTCTTTTGCTAGCTAGAATACCAAGCCAAATGTGTCCTTTTTGGGTGCACCAAGATAGCCCCAAAGTTCAACCATTTTCTTTTTAAGTCTAAGGGTCATTCCAAGGAATGCCCTTGCTTCTTCATAATTGCGTTGACGTTGACATTTGAATAGGGATTGAAGTCGAGATGGCACTTCTCCTCTTCTTTGGTCATGAGAACGTCTGCTAGAGAGAAACCCTAGAGATTCTCGTCTTCCTCATCACGCTCGACATGGACAATGGGAGTGTCAATAACTTGGATACGCATAGGAGAGGAATCAATGGTGATTGAAACCCCTCCAACTACAGCTTTGACCTTTTGATGCAGCGATGATGGGATCGCCTTTAGCTCATGAAGCCAAAGGTGCCCTAATTACAAATCGAAAGAAGCCTTAATGTCCACCACTTGAAACTTGGTGTGACGTTCAATGGCTCCAGTAGTGATATTCAATGTGATAGTACCCACGGCTTGACGACGAGTATTATCATAAGCACGAATCCCTTAAGTAGAGGGAATCAATTCTTCATCTTTTATTCCCAACTTCTTTGCAGTGCACAACGGGCATACATTGATTGTTGAGCCATTATCAACTAGGCTCATAGGAACATTCATTTTCCTACATACCATAGTAAGGTGTAAGGCCTTGTAATGTTGATCCCCTTCGGGGGGCAGATCCTTACCAGAAAAGGAAATCAAACTGTAGGTACTTGGTAATTAAGTAGTAAGAAAACTAATTAGCCCTGGAGGAGTCATATCACTATCAACTCCTATCTTCGCCAAAGCATTCACCACAGCCTTTCGATGCTCGTGGAAGGTAGCAAGAAGCTTCCATACATTCATTTCCACCTTAGTCTTTTGCAGTTGTTTGATCACACTGTTGCTTAAAGGGTCAATGGGATCAACTATCGGTTGTGCTTGCGGTGGAGGTGAAGGTGGATTAGGTTGGTGTAACCTTCCATTCCTGGTGATAACCTTGACCTTAAGGTCCCCCTAAATATCTTCGCTATCTTCATGGTTGACAGTGCCAAGAGATGAACAACCTATGTCTTTGAGATAGACGTCTTCATCGTCACCATCCCAAATTACATTCACTTCTTTATAGTTTGAAACAAAAACAACTTCTGGTAAAGGTTCATCCACAGATTGGATGAGTACTGACGGATCAAAGGAGACTTTATCTCCTTTGATAGCCAAAGCATTAGAAAGAGGATCTATTTGAATATTAGGTTTCTTGGCCCCTGGAGAGACAGGAAGCTGATTAGAATCAATTAGGTCTTGGATTGCATCTTTTAACTTCCATCATTGCTCAATAGTGTGACCTTTCCTTGGAGAAATGAACGTTTGGGTCATAGCTAGCAGTTCTATTCTCAGGTCTGGGCTCCGAAAACGGCCCAATAGGCATGATTAATCCTTGACTGTGCAAGCAATCAAAAGCAGTATCATAGCTCATTCCAAAAGGTGTATAAACCCTCCTTTTCCTTTGGATTTTTGAGTAGGAGCATTAAGAGCCAACACATATTTGAGGTTGATGTTGTTGGTAGCATTGTTGGGCTTGGAAGACAAAAAAGAAGGACGGTTGTTCTTCTTGTTTTTCCAAGCGTTATTGTTATTATTGCTACCTGCATTCTTTATCAACTCGTCCTCAATGTTGATTCCAATATCGTAAACAGCTTCGAAAGTGTTCAAAGGTAGAAACTTCAAATGCTTCTTGTACTTATGAGTCAAATTCTGAATAAAAAGGCGAACCATCTCCTTCTCCTTGGGAGGATCCACCAAGAGTGCAACTTTTTCTCTCCACCTGTTCAAATATGTAGTGCAGCCTTCATTGTCATTTTGTTTGAGAATGAAGAGTTCACGTTTAGAAGTCACGATTCATGAAGCTTTCAGTAACATCCTCCCAAGTCGCAGTATGCTTGGAATCTAAAGAATAAAACAACTGTTGACAAGCATGCTCCAAGGAAAGGGGGAACACAATAGGGAAGAGTGCTACATCTAACCCTTTGAGAGCCATGGTTGTAGAAAAAGCCTTCAAGTGAAACATAGGGTTATCAGTAGGCTTGAACTTTGGGATGTCAGCAATAGAAAACTTCTCAAGAAGCTTATCCTTGACAGTCAGAGAAGTGGCAGATTGCTCCACATAGGTGAAGTCCTCAGAAATCTTACTCACTTGTTCTTTGATCTTGTCCATTGCAGCCACAGTGACATTAGTTTGTTCCATGGTGGAGACCTTAGTTGTGAGCGTTTGCACCATGGCAGTGAGCGCCTCAATGGACTTGTTGATATTCTCGACGTCTTCCCTAGTAGCCATTGGAATGAACTCAAATTGAACTGGAGACGAAGGTAGATTCTGTGGAGATGATTGTGGAGGTTTCCTTGTACGCCTCTTAGGTTTAAAAGGTTGTTGAGGTAATGTTTCGAACCTAACAATCTACCCTTGCTTCTTGACCAAGCGCTGAAATATTAAAATAAACGCACCTTTAATGACTAGACTCAACCCTGACCCATCCGGAAAAGAATAAGGCAAGAAATTTTTTGAATTTTTTTTTAAAGAAAATAAAAGTATGTATAGGAGGATACCATCTGACTTAATCCCTAATAAAACAGAAAAAAAAAACACAAGACCTTCCTAATGTACGGTCATGAACGAAATGGTGCACGACTCAAGAAAAAGTCTGTGAACTCGACAAGACTTGTGAGTGATTAAGTGAGGTTATGGACGCGTGTTATAACGGTACGGCTAGACATGGCACTAAACTGGACATAAGAACCACATAAGTACACACAAAAACCAAAAAAAAAAGACTGACATGGCACTTTTCCTAGGCACCGTGTCACGGTGCTAACTGTCGTGACACGGTGCTGCATACCGTCAAACGATACAAAGCGTCGTGCCACGACGCTGCACACCATGGCGCGGCATATCTGTCGTGACACGGTGCACAATTCCAGATCTAGTTTTGTGATTTTTCTAGATTTTATTCGATTTTAAGTCTGTAATAAATTCTATGTGGAATAAAACCCTCAGTCATAAGTTAGTCCAAAAACAAAATGAACAAACACATGTGGGGTTAGCACCAAATAAACCATGTAGCACTTAGTTACGATGATGCAAAGAAATAAGTTTGCAACCTAAGGTCAAGATCTATGTTCAACTATGGTTAAGCTTTTGGTGTCAAAGGGTACCATGGTTAAGAGTTTGAACGCGTTGGTAAGGCAGCCTCACTTGAGGGTGTATGCCTACGGGCGGCTCTGTGAGTTCGTGATGAAATCGAACTCGACTCCATGGTTTGGGTGGATTTAATAACTCGAATGAACCCTTATTGCCATGAGAGTTTTTAGGTTGATAGAGTTAAATCCCTCGGGGCTAAGACGTATGACGAACACACAAGTTTTTTTAGAAAAATCGAAGGAAGGTGACTGTTAGAAGAGAAATAAAGCCACTAGAAAGATTGCAAGACTGCCGCGATATGGCAAAATATACCATGTCACAGTGAAAAACACCGCATGACGGTGCCCTGCGACGTGACACGACATGCTATACCGTGGCGCGGCAGTCAGGAAATCTAACTGGTGTCTCTGTTTTCTTCGTTCATGATCAGGTTATCCAGTTTTTTCCTACGGGATAGACCTGAATACGACGTTAAAAACGTCTATGCTATGCAAAAATGCCAAATTAATCACAAGAATGCAATTCAAGAATCATTCAAGTCTCATCCACTCATCTTAATTAAATACCGATCACTCAAATCGATAAGTAACCAAGAATCCTTCCCAGTGGAGTCGCCAAATTGTAGGCGTCGTTTGAAATGCACCTACGTTAAGCATGTTGTGAATATGCTTGGCACTCATAGGAAGTGGGAATTGATGTATACGACTAGGGACAAATAAAGTAGGGAGCCGCCAACAAGTTTTTAAGGAACTTGTAAACCGTTCACGGATCATAAAAGGCAACCACGAATAAAGGGACAACGATAGGCAACAACGATTGACCCGTGAAGGTTACACCCCATTCATAATCCATGAGATTACTAACTCCATTTAGTTCGGAACCACAAAGGAGGATCGGGGATGATGGTACGAAGTGAGTCATGTAGTCACATTCGCCCGTATTGGCCTCTACTCGATTCTTATAGTGAAAAGCATATCGTGATCTCAAAGGCATAAAAACAAAATATTCAATTCGCTCCAACATATTATTATGCTAAATTGGTTGAATATCAATGCAACATATATTCTAAAATATTTGTGATGACTTAATTAAATAACAAGATTAAAGGAACCTAAACCGGTTGTCTAAATTATCTTATTAGTTGTGATTTTCAATTACATATTCCCTTTAAACATGCAATATGGTGATCAATAAATGTAATAAAATAAATATTAATATTGGAAAGAAATTAACAATAATCCAACAATTAATATACGACAAACAAAATAAAAATTATTAGAAAAATAATAGAAACAAAAGGAACATGATTCCTTACTTTGATTTTGTTTGCTTACAACTACAAAATAATAAACGCGTTAGTGACTTCAAGGAAATTAAGTAAACAATAGTTAAAATTAAATTAAATAAAGTTGATTTGGGGCCAAACCCTCAAACAGTTCTACCTTTCATGCCTTGGTTTAAAGGATGGAACCTCGGGTAAAGTATGGACCCCTTGGAGTGCTTGGGGGAAGTATTGTGAGAGAATAAGGTAGGCTAGTGTTTAGGCTAGAGCAAAGAAGGGAGAATAGAGAATTATTTGATGCCCGGACTGCAGAAATGAGACTAATATTTATAGAGGAAATGAGTAGGGGATCATACGGAACCCTAGAAAAGATAAAAACCCTAATTTGGGGCACCATGACACGGCATGTCTGCCGCGACACGGTACGGATACCGTGTCGCGGTGCACTATTTTGCCGTAAATAAGTTTAGATGGATAAAGCACGTGGAATATTGTACGGGGATTGCACAAAGACAAATCCCGTGTCACGGTATGTGTATCGTGACACGGCAAAGGATGCCACGAGGCGGCAATGTCCACCTTGACACGGCACGTGGCGCCGTGTCACGGTATACAGTTTTTCCATATTTGCGTCCAAATTCACTTTTAACCTTATTATGCTCGGTATTTTTAAGTGTCATTTCATAATTTCGGTCTATTTAGAATTATTATTCATTAATAGGGCTCAATTAATAAATAATAAGAAATGAATTAAAAAGGGTTCGGGGCAAAATACAAATTGGACTATGCTTTGACTAATCATTAGGACTGACCCGTTGACTATTTTGTGAGCTAAGCTTGATTGAACATGGACTTTAAACACTCCCGAGATTTAATACTTAACTTGACCAATAATGGCGGTGAAAGGTTTTTCATCATCGGATTTGGTTTTGGGAAGACGTTTTTAGGTGTCTACAATAGTGAATTTGAAAATTTTCATGGATATATAGTGAAATAAACAAAAAACTTAGGGGTTTTTTTTTCTTTCTTTTTTTTTTCTTAAAAAATTGTTTCTTTCTTTATATTTTTGGGGAGGTAAGTCACGAACCCTTACCCTCCCTCGAAATACTTTTTCTTTTTTTAACACTTATGGAAACAAAAATAAAATGTAATATATACAAAATATGTCATATGTACAACAATCGTATAAAAACAGATATATATATATATATATATATATATATATATATATATATATATATATATATATATATATATATATATATATATATATATATATATATATGATCTACTAAGGTAAAGCATGTTGCTTAGATATCTACTACATACTAATGTGATTGTATCCACTACATACATATGTGATTGTATAAACATAATAATAATAATAATAATAATAATAATAATAATAATAATAATAATAAAAATAACAATAATAATAATAATAATAACAATAATAAAAAATATTAGAAAAGCTGACATAATGTCTTTTAATTATGTACCACACTTTGGGTGATTATTAATGATTCATAGGTTACTAGATTCTTATACCCAAAAATGAATGAGAAATAATGGTATGATTGATATCATACATGCATGTTTCTATAAATCATGCAAAAGTAATATCATGTGCAAATTCAACATGAATGCACAATATCTATTTAAGCAAGAGATAGATGACATTGTGGGAAACTTACATATAAAATATATTTATTATGCCCATACTTATAACAAATTAATATAATTAGGCAAGAGGTACAAATAAGAGTTTATAAAAATAACTTTATTATTCTTTGTTTTAGGTAAAAATACCCTTGCTACGTGGAGCCAATCAGAGGGGACACGTGTCATCCCACGATAGGTCCAACAAGGGCCACTGACTAGTTGACATGTGGAATCCCTAATTAGCAGGGAAAGAGGCGGCCTTCAGGGCCAAATTACCAAGAAAGCCATAAAACGGCGCAGCCCACCAAATCTAGGTCAGAATGATCTAATAGAGGGAGCATTTTCCTACGACCCTATAAATAGGGAAATTTCCCCCATTTTTGGGACACGTTCATTCATTACAAACAATTAATTTTCTCACATTAGATAAAACACCTAATCTCATAATCTGAAAAGATCTACTTTTACCTTTTCTGCATCTTTTTACGTTCTTCGACCGGTTCCAACCAACCCGAGCTTCCATTATTTTACGAGTACAGACAGCCAAAATCCAGTTTAGTGATGTAACTCTCCCAAGGGACTAAGAAAACCTCAAAACATTTGGCGCCGTATGTGGGAAGAGTACCTCTAAAATGTTTCACAACAGTCTGTACCGCCTCCTGACCCCAAACGGCCTACGGCCGATGGTGAAGTCCATTCAGACCATGATACTAATAACGATTGTGAGATCAAAACGCTTGTGGCCCCCGATGAGTCACTTAGAATAAGACGAATTCATCCCAAGGAAACGTTGGAGCTGGGCAATGACCAAGCAGGTCATCCGGACAGCCATCTAGACAACATCAGGCGGCAGAAGGAGCCGATGCCGTCACCAGAGACGAAGTCATGAAATTAATGAGTAGTTTCAAAGAAGAGATCAAGGATTTGATCAACAAGAGGACGGCTTTAAGGAGGGTGTGCCCATCGTAGGGGATCCTTCTCCTTAAATGCCTAGGGCCCTTTAAAACCCTAGAACTTTACACTTGTTAGGGTGTATTAGGATTTGAATTCCTCACTGTTTGGAGGACCTTGAATTAGAACTGATTCTATCATTAGGCTTTTTTGTAAGAAACAAGTAGGAGTCACCAATGAGTTTTAGGAAAACTCATAAACCTCGTTCATACCTTTATCCCAAGTAGAGTTCAAGGGATATTTGGCACGATCGTAAGTTTACCATGCCCAAATTGGTCTACGTGTACCAGAAATGAGTTCGAGAGCAATGGTACTAAAATAACGTTCCCTTTAGAGGGGAATCGCTATCCTAGCCCTAGTATGGCCTCTACTAGCTCTTCTTTTTTCATAATTTCATCACCAAACAATATATGCAACGTGATACTTAAAAACTAAGTTAGTTAATTTTATTTACAAGCGTCAATCATATAGGAATTAAATTGCAAAAGTCGTTATTCTTATTTAATCAATATTCGTGAAAAGAACAATAAATAAACAAGATTCGCCTTGACTTAGGTGATCAATCAACAATTAATTATTCAATTCTATTCTTTATTTAACACAAGATACTATGTGCAATTCATTAATTAAAAGTTCATTTAAAGCGATCAAACAATACTAATTAATTAATTAAAATTTATTTAAACAAGAAAACAAAGGTGATTGATCTAAGTGCTCGGGAATTTACCACTTCTCCTTGCTAGATCTTTGTTTAGAACACTTATGGACTCCTTCTTTTTCGGGAACCTGCACCGTAGTAACAAGTATTGAGGGGGTGAGTGTTTAGGACAAGAGGGTTGATTAATTTAGCGTGTATTTTTCAATATTGTTAGGAGGGTTGATTAATTCAAGCCTCTCCATTAGCTATATCTACAAAAATTCAATGCAAATAATTAGTATTACTATATAAAATTAAATATTTTTTATTTCTCTAATTTTCTTTTTAGCTCCTCTAAACTAAGCATAGTTTCTCCAAGGCATTAGATTTCTTCCTGATTCAATTTGCACCATGACAGACACTAATATTGCTTGGCCCTCACGAATATTACCACTAGTGAGGAGATATTGGCTAAACATGCAAAAGAGGAAATCCCTTCTCTTATAAACATGAAATGACTCTGAGCGTGGTCTATCAAAATAAAAAGCGTGCAAATTATTTCAAGTCCCTATCCCTAAGGATAAGGAAACGCTCAAAATCTTTATAATAATATTCGCTCACTTTAGGAATTACCGCAAGATCTAAGGAAGGGAAGCCAAGAATGGCACCAAATTCTTCCGGTAAAGGGAAAATTTCATCAAAACCTAATATAAAGCGATGAGTTTCTGGATCCCAATATTCTAAGGCAGTATGAATAAACTCTATGTCAAGATCTACCCCCTTAATGCCATTGAAACCTCCCAAGTGGAAAAAGTCAAGCTCTTTCCTCTCTTTAGCAGTTAAAGACCGACACCACTCACGAGTAAAATCACTAAAACTCTTAGACATGATGGAAAATTAAAGATGAGATTATTTTTTCAGTGCAGATTATACAAAAATTGACAGATTTGGGGGCTATTTATAAACAGAACTGACGCAAACCGAATCCCAAAAGGATTAGGAAAAAAATAAAACCAGCGCGCCGCGACAGGGCTAGCGCGACGCAACAGGAGCGTCGCGTCGCGACAATTTAAATTTTCCCGCGTCAAATTACGTGCTTAGCTGACCATATGTTATCCGACTTTAACTCGGATTCGTACTTTGACTTTACGGTTTTGACTCTTTTCAAAGCGTTATCCAAACATTATTTTTGGCAAATTTATTCCAAACACTTAACCCATATTTGATTATTTTAAGTTTAATTACATTTAAATTTATTTTCAGTCAAATTCTATTTTATTTTTCATTTTTTCTTTTTTTGGGGGAGAAAGTCGGATACCCTCCATTAATAATAAAAATGATGGAAATTTTTGCGCAAAAAATTAGTCACAATTTTTTCACAGAATCACATACACATAAAATGAAAAATAAAAGTGCAAAAGATAAAATAGACATAGTAATCTTAGGATATATATATAATATGTCTAACATAAGTGTTGAGTCCTATAGTACAAATAAGGAAAGTCCTACAAAGTCAAAAATTAAAAAATATATACAGGAACAACTATGATGGCTGAGGACGCAAATGTGGAGGAACTCTAAATATATCAAAAAACTGCACAGTCCGAGGAATCTGTAACGGGTGAGCCTCGCCGTGCACTCGAACAGCGATAGGACTGATCAACTCCTCTACATCGGGAGAGAAAACAGTGATATCACTACCAAAAGGAAATGCAGCTGACCGGAACTCTAGTCCGGTGATGAGAGTGAAGTCGACAGGAGTGATAGTCATCTCACCCCAAGTAAAATGAAAAGTGTTGGTGGTGTCCCAAAAGAACTCCACCAAGGCTCGAATCAGGAAACGGCTCGATGTCAAATAATAGAGAGCCTGAGTGGCGTGCAACAATGGAGTTAGACCACAAGACTCCCACAGTCCACGCAACTCCTCTTTGTTGTGAAAATAAGACTCGTACAGCTGCCCGAGGGTTTAATCATGGTAAAGTAGGTCGTTGGGACTACTAACCCTAACGAAATTAAAAAATTTTAATACCTAAACTCTTCACTAAACTAGTTATTGGCAAGTAAAGGGTCGAACCACGAAGACTAAATGTATCAATCTATGCTAATTAGACAACTAGGATGGTTGAGATATAGAGAGAGGTACAACTAAACACTACTAGAGCAAAGAACGAAAACTAGGGAAATTGGAATCTAATTACATTAATGCATTCAACAACGACATTGCAATTAGATGAAAATGACCTCAATTAAGAACAGTCAACACACTCAACTCACTCTCGCGCAATCAAGCATGCTAATTATCCTAATAAACTAATTCACTCTCGTGCAACTAGTCTAGCATAAGTATGGAAGAATTTAGACTCTCAAACAACTCACTTTCACACAATTGATTGAAAACACAATTAAGAACATAGAATCAATTAGCTAGAAAGATTCTAATCTATATAAGCATCATCCATACATAATAATCAAGAATCAATTGCATACAAATTACAATAAATCATTCAATTCATCAACATAATCTTCATCCAAATCCCTAGAATAAAATCTAAACTAACATGTTAAAGAAGAACATGAAAAGCAAGGTAAAACTAGAATCAAATCTAGAATTAAACTATTAAACTAATAAACAACTCTAATCAATAAACAATTAAACAAAATCAAGAAATAAAGGAAAGCAATAAAGACGAGAGAAAGTTAGGAAGACTCATTGAATATATAAGAAGAAAATCCACAAATAGCTTTTTCAACCTCTCAAAATTCTTTGAAAAATCCAAGATTTCTCTCTCTAAAACTACTCTGACACTAGAGAGAAAAACTCCTAATCTAACCCTAAGAGAGAGAGAAAATAAAATGAACTAAATTAAACTAGGGTGAATAATTGTTCAAAGAGTATAAAACCCCAAAAGGGGTATTCATATTACAAGTTAAATAAAATAAAAGAAAATAAAAAGAAATAAAACTATTCAAATTAATTAAATAACAAAACTAAAATAAAATAAAAAAGAAAGATAAAAAGGAAAAAGTAAATAAAATGGAAAATAACCCCAAAACCCCCAATATTCCCATCAGACCCACGAATTCCTCAGACCAAAATCCCATTCCCATTCGTGGCTTCTCAGCTCTTTGACCTTCACCATTCAGCCATCATCATCCACGCATCATCACCGTTCATCGCAATCATCAGCATTATCATCATCAAGCATAATTAAATCGCGTCCGTTAGATTAGTTGAAGCAATCGCGACCGTTGAAGCTCATTAATTTCGTACAAATAACCCCGTACAAATAATTCCGTACAAGAAACTATGAAATTATTAAATAACAAGAACTAAAAACTTAAAACATAAACATAGAAAATAAGATAATTAAATAAATTACGTAAATAAGCTAAAAACTATTAAAAGACTACTAAAATACTTAAATTAAGAGATATATAAGGAAAATAAGGAAATGAGAGAAATAAAGCCTAAAACTAGGAAAATAATTAGATAATAAACCGAAAAATAAGCATAAAAGTACCTTAAAAGTGACATAAAAGTCACTTATCATGGTTTCGTTGCCCGAACCGTGGCAACGAACTCGCTCGTCGGCCATCCCGATTCGAACTCGCTCCGAGATGTGAACAGGGGCGCAAAGTACAGGGTACGGCCATCCCACTCAGGGAACTCCCCTAGACTGGTAGAAGTATCCTCGCCGGCGTCGACAGGCTTGTCCTCTCGGTGAGCCCTACGAGAGCGTGAGCCGAAACTGCGTCATCGAGACATGCTAATTATGCAAGAAAATAGTAAATCAAAGGTTCCATAGTATCTAAGGTTCGCCTAGCCATATGATACTATGTTCGTAAAAAAACAGAGTACATAGTACTAAAATAGAGCATGTTCTTGATTCAAACAAAAATAGCATTTTCAAGCAATCATACAATTTCATGCAATACTAGGACAAATATTATGACAAATTGAGCATGAATAGCTAGCAAAAACATGAAGAACAAGCCACATTGTTCTCACGAACTCAAGGAGTTCAACAATGGAAAATCGTTCATTTCTTCACAAAATTGAGTCAAACAAGTCTCAAAACACTCCTAAGGTGATACACAAGCATAAACAAACAATTTCATGGCAAGAAATTCAACAAAAAATGCAAATTAAGCAATATAAGTTCCGAGTTTTTCGGAAAACCATGAGTTAACACGCACAAAATTTGCACAAAATAAAGTGAGTTTGAGCAAAACTTACATAGATCGGCAAACTATAGATCGAGAGCTTCGATTTACAACAAATTGGAGTGAATTTGGTTGAGAAACGAAGAAGAACGGATGATTTGGAGTTTCGACTGAAACCGAGCAAGAAAAGAGGCAGCAGCGAAATAAGGAAGGACAAGGGGTTTAAATCCGAAAAACCCGTCTCCATTGCGCTGCGACACGCTTGGAGTGCTGCGACAATGCATGGCAGCGTGCGCTGTCTCCCTTTCTTCAGCGATGCAATTTGTGGCCCCCATATTGGTTTATGCGGACCTCATGCAGTAATTTTTGGTTCCTTGGTACGCCAGTTAGCCCCTATAAGTAAGTTGACATGATTAGTAGTTGGTTCGATTATAATCGCAGTAAGTGATCGACTTGATGATGGTCGTCTCACTTAGCTTAAGCGCCTAAACATTGGCTCATCGCAAGCATTAAGATTGGTTCATAAAGCAAGCACAAACATCAAACGCACCACAAAATTACAAGCAATGGGACAGCAAGCATTCCAACAAAGCACTAGCAAACTAAGGATCAACAAGCGGTGATCTTCGATAACTTTCCTAAGATGGTTATCACACAGAAATAGAAGATTGCTACAGGCAGAGCGATCTTCGACGATGTTCCCTAGGAAGCAGAAGATTGTCATGAAAACTGAAGATGGCTACAAGCAGAGTTATCTTCGACAGTTTTTTTCCTAGGATGAGAGAAATTGTCAAAAAATTAGGAGATGACTACAAACAGAGTTATCTTCGATCATGTTCCCTAGGATGCGAAAGATGGTCACAAAGCGGCAGAAGATTGTTACAAGCGGAGCAATCTTCGATGGTGTTCCCTAAGATTTGCAAGACTGTCACAATGGAAAATGAAGACGGTAACAAGCGGAGCGGTCTTCGGCGATATCCCCTAGCTTGAGGAAGGTCGTCAAAACAAAATGCAGCAACAAAATCGATTACTCCAAAGACGTGTACTCGACAGTGCATGATACGCATTTCTCAACTCTTTTATCTGTCTAACTAACGCTATTTTGCAGGTATCGGCATTAAAAGAATGATTTAGGATCGCATAACGTTCTGAATCATTCTCCCTCCCTATCTCTACTTTGACTTTTGTTTTCGAAACTTACGTTTCTCCAAACTCGGTCAAAGTGGGGGCTTCTGTAGATACCAGATTGTGTCTCCCCAAATACCAAACCCAGTGATGAATACCTTTTACGTCATTGATTAACGAACAAAGTGAAAGTGTGAAAAGTCTTGTGATGCGGTTGTTTTAATAAAAATATCTTTTCTTTCTATTTTCGAAATGAACTCTATTTATGAAAATGTCCAGTCCAATTTAGTTTGGTACATGATAAAGGTCCAATAATAGTGAATTTGGATTGGGTTCGCAAAGAGCTTTCAAACGATATATTATAAGCCCAATTCCGATGCATAATAAGGAAGTTATGGCCAAAATACTAAATTGGGCTTGAAATGGTTTTCCATGGCCCAATGATCTAGTGGAGGTCCCATTAATTATTATTCCTAAGAATTTTTTAGAATAATCTAGAAGGTTCTTTTGTGTTCTAGTGGAATTAGGATTAATAATTATGTTTTTAGAAAATAAAGAAATTCTATTTGGATTAAAACAAGTGTTTTAAAAAAAAGATTAAATCCTATAAGTACGGACATTAATAAATCGAATTTAATTAGATTAAGGATTCCGTACAGATTTTAGAAAACGCGTGAACCATCGCGAAACGACAGAACTAGCGCGCCGCGAGGAAGCTGTCGCACCACGATAGAGCTGTCGCGTCGCGCTGAATTTTGTCGCGCCGCGACATAAGTAGTTTTATTCCAGGTTGGATTCGGTCTTTTTCTTATCGTCTCCCGACTATTTTTCTTATAAATAGGGTCGTATTTCCCCGTTTTCATTCAATCACAATCATCTAATTCTATTCTTCTCTATCTCAAGCTAGAAGCTTATTCTCTCTCCCTCTTTCTAGCCTAGCCTTTTTACGAACAAAATACCGTATTCACGAGTTCTAGACACACCTAGCCAAGCTCGAAGTTGCATTCGCCCTAGACGTGAAAGGTTGATAATTTATGAGGGTTTGGTCCCAAATCCCTATTTTAATTATTAAAATTAATTGTTTGATTTAATATTTTCCTTGAAGTTACTAATGTGTGTATTATTTTGACAGAAAGAGATACGAGGTAACAAAGTAAGTTGTTTTATTGTTATATTTCCTTAGAAAGCATGTTGATATTATATTAATTCTTAGTATTATGTTAGGATGTTTATTGCTTTCTAGTATCATGTTTAGGTTGCTTCCTATCCTTTCTAATAACATGTTAGTATCATGTTAGGGTTAAAGCTTTGATCTTTATTGCTTAGTGACATGCTAGGATTTGTTATTAATCTTTTTAGTCCTAGGATCTTGCTAATAATATTATTATTGCTTTGAGATTGAGATTATTATGATTATTATGATAATTTGTTGATATGTTGCTTGATATTATATATTGTTGTTATTGCTTGATCACGCCCTATCTTGCAGGACTAAAGGGAATTTGTACTTGTAATCACGTTTAATAAGATAATTAATAATCTTTTTTAGGCTAATGTGATTTTAATTCAAGTGATCACCAATAATAAATTTGTTTGTGCATTAATATTCAACCAACATAGATTAAACAAGTTTAGGATTAATATATTGATTGTATGTTGGTCAGAAAGCGCACATGAATATGAGAAGAATAAAGTAGAGGCCTACTTTTTGGGCAGGTTCAATCTCTTTTAGGTTGGATTTGTACCTTCATCCCCGAATATCCAGTCATGGTTCCAGACCACTATAGAGTTAGCGATCTCATGGATCGTGAAGGGGTGTAACCTTCACCCTGTGAATGGTTTACAAGTTCCTAAAACTTGTTGGCGACTCTTTTGCTCTAGCTTCCTTCCCTTTAGACGCCAGTATGCTTAAGTGTATGATCATAGTGGGGCTCAAGTGTGGGATGCTTGAAATATTCCCTACACCTACGTATTCGTATTACGAAATTAGGTCTTTGCGTAGTTCTTTTGCGAAAAAGAGTTAAATATATTTTTTAAAATTTTTGTTTAATCCTACTTGTAGAAATCAAATGAAAAATTAATCAAAATTTGTTTAATAACTTAAATCAAAGTTTAATTTTGTGGTTTTTCGAGTATAAATAATTTTTGAAAAATGCCCTTATTTTATCGCTAATAAAAATCGAAATTTTATTCAAGCATAAAATTTTGGGTTCGTAGTTCGTCATCAGGTGGCGCGCGCAACGTCCAAGGTTGTGCATGCCTGATGCGCGCAACTGATTTTTTTGCGCATGACATCCGCGCACAATTGATTTTGTTGCGCGCGACGACTTACAACGAGCATTAAAAAAAATGTTTTTAATCATTATTAACCCCCCCAAGTGTGAAGAGTTTTTTCGTGATATTTTCAAAAATATGAACACTTTGAACGGTATATATTTTTGATTCCCCCCTCCCAAGTGTTATGAGCTTTACCGTGTGATTCGGTAAAACGCATACACTTAGAATCTTTATTTGAATGCTAATAGACATGATTGTTAATTATGAATGAACGAGTTTATCCGGATTTTTATATGTAATACTTTTTAAGTCGATCAATGTTTATTAATTGACGATTTCATCGCTACCAATATCCATTAATTGAACAGCTCCTCCTGATAGAACTTAATTACGCGGTATGGTCCTATCCTATTAGGTTTGAATAGACAAAAGACTCATCATCAGATTCTTTAAACATCTCTCCTTTGCCTGTGGTGATCTCCAGCTTGTCACCTTTATGGTTAATCCACTTGAAAGTCTTCCTCCATCAATGCTCGAAGGTTTTGTTAAAAGGGGTGATCAACGAGGTTGGGTCAAAAGCTTCATCTTGGATGGCATTTTGATTAGTCATTGTAGTAACATGGTTTTGCTCTAGTCCAAATAGCAGGTTGAATGCTTGCCTATCATAGCACCCTGAAGTTGGGTGTTTCGATTGAACGATTTCGAAATCGTCATTCAAGAAGTAGCAAACGTGGAATATTTCGAATCCAGGCTTCTTGATACCATCTAGAACTAATGGTTCTAGAAAGTCATAGCATGGGTAATCTTCTCCCCCCCAAACGAATTTACCATTGAGGGTTTGATTATAGGATGAGAGTAAAGTGATTATCCCTTTCTTATTATTGTCTCTACGTGCTTTGATCATAGCATCGTGAGACTCGAGTTCTTCTTTGGTTGGCTTATATCCCAATCCAAAAGAGAAGCTTTTCTTAGGGATAGGAAGTTAAAGTGATTTCTTTATTCCTATTCCCAAAGGCATCCCAAGAAAGTAACTACTCTTGAATAAGATATTGTTTACTATTGGGGTGGAATATGGATCAAGCTTGTGTGGTTCTTCAAGGCTTTCCTCCATTTCCAGTGTGCAAATTGCCTCTGCAGCGAATCCCCACATGTCCTATTCATCATTATCATGGTTTATTTCCAGAAGTGATTGATCATTTATTGTTATTTTAAGAGGATAAGCATGTAGTCATAGGAAGACCTTGATAGTTCAACCTAATCATTTGATGGAGCGAGGAGGGTATTGCTCCAAGCTCATGTATCCAAGGACGTCCTGAAAGAAGGTTGAATGTAGGTTTAATGTCCAGGACATGGAATTCAACCATCTTTTGTATTAGGTCTGTGGTAATTTGTAGCTTAATTGTCCCACACATCGTCCCCTTGAATTATCATAGGCCCTAATGCTTTGTGTTGTTGGTTGAAAATCTTTTTCGGGATTAAGGCCTAAATATTTCGCAGTTCGTAATAGGAATACATTTACGGCAGACCCATTGTCAACTAAAGTAAGAGGGATGTTGTATCCCTCGCACCCCACAGTTAGGTATTATGCATTATTGTGGGTAGTGTCTTTCGAGGGCAAATTATCACTAGTAAAGGTGATTGGTTTGTCGGATTTTTCTCTAGTAAGCAACTAATGAGATCCTATGGAGTTGTGTCTGTACTTACAGACAGAGCCGTTAGAGCATTCATAAGAGAATTCCTATGTTCTTTAGAAGTACTTAGGAGTTCCAAAATGCTTACATTCGCCTTAGATTGGCGAAGTTGTTTAACCAATGGATCTTCAACCTCAGGTGGAGGTGGTACTGGATTTTGAACTTGATTTTGAGTGGTCGAAGATCCATTTGGTTATGTTTGATAAACTCACCCAGAACGAGTTCGATGATCTATCTCGTTTGGGTTAGTTGTAGGACTCATGAACCAACTTTCTTCTGGAGGCTTTGAATGTGCCTCCATTTCAAGATGCTCCAAGAGTTGTGCTTGATGCCATTGTTCATCCAAGGAGAGATTCGATAAATCTTGTGATTTCACCAAGAAATGATCCCAATCAAGCGCTCTACTTGTTTCGTTCTGTAGACAAGGTAGAGGTGGGACGGCGGCATACTTAGAGACATATAAGTCTTGGAAGTCGTCGTCACATAACCCACACACTTCATTAGTTGCCCCTACAAGTGTTGTGGTTGGAGGCTTCCCTATGGGAGTTGGGAGTGATATAATTCAAAGTATTGATCGTATAGCTTCCCATATGATGGTCATCGATGTGAAATGTCCCCAATGGGGATACATTGTTGTTGGGTTTAGGCATGGGAATTCTTCCATCGTCTACTAGATCTTGTATTTTATGTTTTAGGACAAAGCAACGTTCAGTATCACGTCCAATACCTCTATGATAAGCACAATAGGCATTGCCGTCCCATTGAGAGTTTCTTTTTTCTAGAGGAGTGACAAGATAAAGTCGTATCACCGAATCAAAAATAATTCCTAAGTTCCTCTAACTATGCAGATAGGGAAGAAGAGTCGATCCACAAGGAAACAAGTCTTTCTATTCCTATTTAATTAATATAATCTAAATTATAGAAAAACTAAATTATAGATATGATGAAGTAAACTAAGGGAGATAAAAGTAGGGAGAAATCAATGAATAAAAGCCTAGGGTATAGGTTAACCAATAAATAATATTATAGGGTAAAACATAATAATCAATCATCAATGCATCAATTAATCAGATCATAAAGGGATTTCGCTACGTATTACAATCACAGAGTTAATTTAACGATATTAAATCTCATCTCTCGAATATCGACTTAACCATTTATAAATTAGTCCGCCTATTGAAACTAAGCCTAAACATCAATTCTCATCTCTCGAATCTCGAATCAATATTGCATAACTCATATATTTAAACCAGGCCTAATCTAATTGCATAGCATTAAATCAATCAATAGGAAATTAATCAAGCATCTATAATCAACAATAATAAACTACCCCTTCATATTATTTATGAATCCCCACAACCCTAGAAAGAAAGCCACTCACACATAATTGAATCTGAACTAATCAAAGCAATTAAACAAGTCATGATGAAATAAAGAAACTAAATTACTGAAAATAATAGAGAAGAAATCATTACCAAAATTAACGGAAATAATGGACTGAATTAAGAACAAATTTGTAGAGTTGTAGAGAAAGAAAACAAGAGAGAAGTTAAATCTAAAAACTAAGTAGTGAGAGAAAAGCTAAGTGAAGAGGTCCATCGTACCAAAAACACTAAAAACGTATTTATACAAAGCTCCTCAAAATCCTAATTAGAAACTATGTAAAATCGTCGAAAATCACTCCTCCAAAACACGTGCCCGGTCGGGCGAGGTACCGCCCGGTCGGGCTCACCTTTTTGAACCTTGAAGTATCTCTCCCCCCCCCCCGGTCGGGCGTGAGCTCGGGTGAAGCAACCCCTTCCTTCTTTCGCCCCGCCCAGCCAGGCGCGCCTTCGGGCGGAGACCTTTGAGTCGGGCAAGGCCACTTGGGCATTTCTTGGACTCTTAATTGGGCTCCTATTCTTCGGCCTAATCCGGATTTCCTCTTAGAGGGCTTTAAAACTTGGTCCAACGCCTCGGTATCTCATATTTCGAGCCCTTAATCACCGGTTTGATGACTCTTACCGGCCTTGGGATACGAAAAGTGGTCACGCTCCTCCAATGCTCGTAGTTGCTCCATAAAATACTAAAACTACGAAAACACTAGAAAACACCAAGTAGTAATAAAGCGGCTCTAAAGAGCCAAAAGCACTACTAATTATGACCAAGGGACGGGGGTAAAACACTATATAAAATAGACAAATCAAGGAGTAGGTGGCGTTGGCCCTGTTGGTGCGAGCAATCCTTTTTCATTTAGTTTATCTATTAATTCTTTATAGCTCACAGGAAATTGTGTAAACCGTCTTTCTTTTGTCCATGTTCTCCGAGGGTCATTATATCGCATTGTACTATTATATTGCGTGGAAGTCCCAAACACATCAATAGAGGATGAAGTGTTATCATTCCCCTTTTTGTAGTTGTTCTTAGGTTTATGATGATGAGGCTTGTTTGCCTTTTCTTTAGCAAGATCATCTTCAATCCTAGTAACCACAGAATAGACCTTTTGGAAAGTGTCTAAACCAAGGTAGCGTAGATGTTTGTTGTACTTTTCATGACAATTTCAATGAACTTTTGTACCAACTCGAGTTCAAGTGGCCTTTAGGTAAGGTGGGCCGCCTTTCCTCGCCATCTACCATAGAAAGCAAAGAAACCTTCATCGTTGCCTTGCTTAAGAATTTCAAGTTCACACAAAGTTGATTTGAACTCTATATTACTCTCATATTAGGTGATGAAAGCCGAAAATACATCTTCCAATGATGTCTTGAACTTAGAATTTAGCCCATATTACCACTCTCTCACAGCATAGAGCTTAGGATTAACTCCCTTTAAAGCCATGGTGCCAGTAAAACTCATTAAATGATCTTTGGATTATTGGTCACCTTGATTATTGACAAGTCCGTAGCTACGAACTTTTCTGGTAAAGTGAGTCATGTAGGAGGAGCAAACTTTTCTGCGTCAAAGTACTTGGTCCCCATTGTGGAACGAGGAACAAGCTTCTCTAACGAATTCTCTTTTATGGATAGTTCATCCATCTTTTGTTGCAAGGCCAAAGCTTCGGCATTTTTCTTTTTAGCTTTATCTAGTTTCTTAATGCTTTTCTCCTCAACCTTTTGAGCCTTTTCTTCTCTCAAACGAACAATCTCTTCTTGGAGTTGCTCTATGGTGGACATCGTTGTTGGACTAGAGTAAGTTGTTGAGGGAAGATGGTTTGAAAGGGGTGAATTGTTTGATGGTAAACGTAGAATGCGAGTGCTTGGGAGTCTTCGTTCCCAAGCTTGGAAACCGGCCATAAAGGAAGTACGAAAGGTTATAGAAATCGATATGCTTGTTTAGAAAAAAATAAGGAAAAAAAGGAAAAGAAAAACGAAAAAGACGCAAGATGCATTCGAATGGATAACATCGCCTTTAAAAAATTCATTAATAATGATATTGATTGTACGAGTCAATTGTTCTGTAGAAATCAAAATGACCTCGTAAAAATAGGCGCGCGCAAGTAACCAGGTTACGCACGGAAGGTGCACGCATCCCTGGC
This sequence comes from Chenopodium album, assembly GCF_948465745.1. Taxonomy (NCBI): domain Eukaryota; kingdom Viridiplantae; phylum Streptophyta; class Magnoliopsida; order Caryophyllales; family Amaranthaceae; genus Chenopodium; species Chenopodium album. Next base: position 21,162,479 of record NC_137846.1, on the reverse strand, counting down.
TCTTGCGCTGGTCGTGGTCGCGCAACTTCATAAGTTGCGCGCGCCACCTGCTTGTGCAAAATTTTTTTACGAGTAGTTTTTTTTTTATGTTTGTGTCTTCTTCTTTTTTTTAACGATTTTTTTTATGATACCCTTCAAATGCGACTCAAAATCACGAAGGGACAACTTCGCAATTGGGAACCTAACCAAACCAAAAAAAGCTATCCTCAACACGTCACATATAGTCGTATAATCACATAAGCATACCATAAGCCAAGATTCACATAATTCCTCTCTAAGGTCAAAAGCTTGGGTGTCCAAAGGTACCATATCTTAAGGAACGATGGACAAATCAATCACTCAATGTGTTGACTCATGATATAGCCCTCCCAACATTTTGTTGGCGATATGGGTGGGATTATTGTTATTGATTTCGGGATAGAAGCCTAGTGTTGGAAACCCCTAGTCAATAAGCCAATCCCCAAAGGTTATAGTGTGCTATGATTTATGCATGATGCAATGTTGCTTGTTTGGCTTTAACTTATGTGAAAAAGGAAGATATTATGCGTTCAAGTCTCGCTCTCTAACTAGAGATTATCCAAGTTAATTCCCGTCGCAACCCATAGGCAACCTAGTGTTGGAAACCTTGGACCATAACTAAAAATTAATCTTGTAACCTCTAAGTCCCCAATGGAGTCGCCACTGTAAGGAGGGTATGCCCATCATAGGGGATCCTTCTCCTTAAATGCCCATGGCCCTTTAAAAGCCTAGGACTTTACACTTATTTGGGTGTATTAGGATTTGAATTCCTCAGTGTTTGGAGGACCTTGAATTAGAATTGATTCTATTATTATGCTTTTTTGTAAGAAACAAGTAGGAGTCGCCAATGAGTTTTAAGAAAACACATAAACCTTGTTCATATCTTTCTCCCAAGTAGAGTTCAGAGGATATTTGGCACGATCGTAAGTTTACCCATGCCCAAATTTATCTACGTGTACCAGAAATGAGTTCGGGAGCGATGGTACTAAAATAACGGTCCCTTTAGAGGGGAATCGCTATCCTAGCCCTAGTATGGCCTCTACTAGCTCTTCTTTTTTCATAATTTCATCACCAAACAATATATGCAACGTGATACTTAAAAACTAAGTTAGTTAATTTTATTTACAAGCGTCAATCATATAGGAATTACATTGTAAAAGTCGTTATTCTTATTTAATCAATATTCGTGAAAAGAACAATAAATAAACAAGATTCGCCTTGACTTAGGTGATTAATCAACAATTAATTATTCAATTCTATTCTTTATTTAACACAAGATACTATGTGGAATTCATTAATTAAAAGTTCGTTTAAAGTAACAAACAACACTAATTAATTAATTAAAAGTTATTTAAACAATAAAACAAAGGTGATTGATCTAAGTGCTCGGGAATTTACCACTTCTCCTTGCTAGATCTTCATTTAGAACACTTATGGACTCCTTCTTGTTTGGGAACCTCCACCATATGAACAAGTATTGAGGGGGTGAGTGTTTAGGACAAGAGGGTTAAGAGTGCACAAGTTCCCAAAGTTTCTGCTAGAGTTTTAGGTTAATTTCTGTTTCAGCCTCGTATTAAGCTTCAATTTATAGGTAATTGATGCATTTAGGGTTTAAAGTATTCTGCAGCAGTAGGTGTCACGCGCATCAAAACGGGTTCCGCGCGACAGGCCAACGCAAGTGATTTAGATGCGCTGATATGGGCAGGGCAACTGAATTTCTTGCGCGCAGCATTATGGTAAGATTCGATTTTATATTTTTATGAAATTCTGAATCTTTCGCAAGCGCATCACTAGAGGTTGCGATGGGTGTCAAGCACAACCTTGTAAGTTTTGCGCGCCAGACCAGCGTGTCTCATTAAGATGCGCGCAGAATTTTCTGCGGTAGCATTGATTTTTAACCTAGGCTCCTCTAAATCCATTATAATTAGGTTTTAACCTCGGGCTTAAGCTTAATTTGTACATTAATTCATTTTGTTTTTGGTTAGGCTAGTCAATTTGCATTCTTGTGACTTAATCAGTTGTCCATAAGCATTCTTCACGTTGATCCAACACAAAGATGGTTTTATTTATCGTCATTGTTTAGGGTGAAAATACCCCATGCACGTGGACCAATCCCGTAGCGACACCTGGCCCAATCAAAAGGTGACACATGTCACTCTAGGAAGATGCCCCATGTCCAAGGCATAAAGAGCCCCTGAAATCAGCATTTAAGGAGGCCTTATTACATCATGGCCCAAATCCCGAGAGATCTTCTTGAAAGTTGTAAAACGGCGCCCCTATATTACACGTGGCATCGCGTAATTGCGCAGCCAATCACGTTACGAAATTTTAAGGCACAAACCCTAACGGGGCACAAGCTCCCACCCCTATAAATACCCCAATCATTTATGATGGGAGGGGAGGGATCACGACATTACATAAAAAGAGCATAAAATAGCTCCAACTTCTCTCTACTTTCTCTCTCTAGCCTTTCCGTTTTAGATCTCTAACTTGATCGTCGGAGGCGAATATTCCGGTAAAGGAATATTCGTTCATTTTGCAGGTGTCCGAGTGTCGTTGCCTGAAGAGCGTGACTAGTTGTAGACACCCAAATGTGTCTCCCCAAATCCAAACCCAGTGATGAATGCCTTTTGCGTCGAATGATTATCGAATAAGGTGAAAGTGTGAAAGGTCAAGTGTTGCGGTTAGTTTTTATTAAAAAAAATTTCTCTCTGTTTTCGAAAACAACTCTATTTTATGAAATTAGCCAATCCAGTTTAGTTTGGTCCACGAAAAGGGTCCAATAATAGTGTAGTTGGATTGGGCTTGCAAAGAGCTTTCCAACGATATATTATAAGCCCAATTCCGATGAATAATGAGGAAGTTATGGCCAAAATACTAAACTGGGCCCGGTTTGGTCTTTACATGCGGCCCAATGATCTAGGGGAGGGCCCAATGTTAATTATTATTCCTAAAGTTATTAGAATTGATTGTAGTCTTCTAGAATTCTTTAGAGGGTTCTCTTTAATCCTAATAAGATTAGAATTAATAATTATATTTTGATAAAGTTTTATTTGGAATAAAATATTATTTTATGAAAAATGCGATTTCAGTTTCATACGGACTTTACAGATTGATTTTGATCCATATGTGGACTCCGTGTTGAAAGCGCGTAGAAATCCATGCTGTCGCCACGCGACAGACCCTGTCGCCTGGGGACAAGGTCGGTTTTGCAGCGACAGCGTGGAGTTTTATTCCTTATCAAATTCTACCTATTTCCGGACTGTTTTCTTATAAATAGGGTCCTGAACCTCTGTTTTTATTCATCTACAATCTCCAACAATCATCTTTCTCTCTCTAAAGCTAGAAGCTTTCTCTCTCTATTCTTTTTCTAAACCTTCCCTCTCACAAAATTCCTCATTCATTAGATCTAGACACACCTAGCCAAGTTCGAAGTTGCCTTCGTCCTAGACGTGAAAGGTTATAATTTTGTTCCCTAATCTCTATTTCAATTATTTAATTTGATTGTTTGATTTTATTTTCCTTGAAGTTACTAACGCGTGTATTTTGTTATTAGAAAGAGATACGAGGCATCAAAGTATGCACTAGTGGAAAAATTGTCATTCGTAACAGGCTATTTGTAACGGGCAAAGGTATGCCTGTTACATAAAATACATCCGTAACGGTCAAAATAAGAGTCTGTTACAAATATATAATATTCGTAACGGGCAAGATACTGCCCGTTACAAATATATAACATTCGTAACGGGCAAAATATTGTCCGTTACGAATACTATATTATTCGTAACAGGCATATTGTGCCCGTTACGAATATTATATTATTCGTAACAGGCATATTGTGCCCGTTACGAATACTTTAGTCCAATTGTTGGGAAAGGAGCCCAATAGCCCATAGCCCATTAGTTATTGATAGTAGGGTTTTCGCTCTCCAACCGTCACCCCTCTTTATCCTCTCTCCTCTTATCATTTCCACTCTCTATTTCTCTCTCTACTCTTTGTCTCTCTCTCTCTCTCTTGCTCACTCAATCTCTCTACTGCTCTCATTTTGACGGTAATAAACCGGCGCCATGACCAATATTTCTCCTTCCATATACATCTCTCATCTCGACCATTATTTCGACGGTAATCTTTCTCATTTTTCTTTTTAAATTCCTCAATTTTTGTTGCTTTACTCTCAAATTAGTTTTTTGTGGGGGATTTCATGAGTTTTGTGGGTTTGTGAGGGTGGTGTTCATGGCCGGATGTCGACTTTCTGAATTTTTAGGCTGGGTGTTGACGGGTCAGAACAGTTTTTGAAGAGCGTCGGGGTGGTTTCATGGGTTTTGCGGGTTAGTTTTTGTGGGTGTAAATCTGGGTTTTGCGGGTTTGTTTTTGTGGGTGTAGATCTGGGTTTTGCGGGTTTGTTTTTGTGGGTGTAAATCTGAGCTTTGTGGGTTTGTTTTTGAAGAACAGTTTTCAAACAGTTTCTGGCTTCGTGGGTGTAAATTTGGGTTCGTGGTGGTCGGATGGCTGTTGGAAGTGTACGGCGGTGGTGGTCGGATGGATGAAATCATGAGTACGGCGGTGGTGATGGTAATTTTGATATTATATTTTTTTTTCAATTATGTTTATTTTGGTTTGTTGATTTTTTTTTTCAATTATGTTAATTTGGTTTGTTGATATTATTATTATTTTTTTCAATTATGTTAGTTTTGGTTTGTTGATATTATTATTATTTTTTTCAATTATGTTAATTTTGGTTTGTTGATATTTTTTTTTTCAATTATGTTAATTTTTGGTTTGTTGAAATTATTGAAGGTGGAGCATATAATATCTACAAAAGGGAGCTTAAGAATCAACATATAAGACCACAAAATGTTAAGATTTTCAGACATTGACGAGTTTCAACGGGACAATTTCCAGCAACTTTGAAAATTTGTTGAAGATCTAAATTATTCAATACTAATATAGACAAAACTTGTTTTATTATTATTACAATTATGCTTTGTTTTTGCTATTTTATCATGATTTAAATCTTATATTTGTCTTAATCTAAAGATGTAAACTTGCGACATTATATGAGCAATTTGATATATTTTGAAGTGATAATGAACAAATTATTGCTTATTGTATACTTCGTATTTAATGTGTATTATACTTTGTAAAAAAAATGTATCTCATTATTTGATAAAATGATCCAGCATGTGCTAGCACGTGCTGGATTTTTTTTTTTAATTGCATCAAACACTATTCGTAACGGGCAAAACAAACGCCCGTTACGAATAACGGGTTATTCGTAACAGGCGGATTTTTCGCCCGTTACGAATAACCCGTTATTCGTAACGGGCATTTGTTTTGCCCGTTACGAATAGTGGGTTATTCGTAACGGACACTGCCCGTTACGAATAACATTGTCTATCCGTAACGGCAGTATACGTAACGCCCACTGCCCGTTACGGATAGACTCTTTTTGCCTGTTACGGATAGCCTTTTTTCCACTAGTGATGTAATCTTATTGCTCTATTCTTGTGGAAAACATGTTTAAATTTGTTTAATTCCTAGTATCATGCTTAGGATGTTATTATTGCTTTCTAGTATCATGTTTAGGGTGCCTTTACCTCTTTTCTAATATCATGTTAATATCATGTTAGGGATAAAGCTTTGATTTTTATGTTCAGTGACATGCTAGGGTTTGTTATTAATCTTGTTAGTATCATGCCTAGGATCTTGCTATTATTATGCTTTATTTTTAACATGATTATGATAATTATGATTATGATGATTATGATTGTGATGATTGTTATTATGTTGCTTGATATATATTATTGTTATTGCTTGATCACGCCCTCTCTTGCAGGTTTAAAGGGAATTTGTACTTGTAATCACGCTTAATAAGATAATTAATAATCTTGCTTAGGGCTAATATGATTATAATTCAAGTGATCGCCAATAATAGTTTTATTTGTGCATTAAATTCAACCAACATAGATAAACAGGTTTAAGGTTAACCTATTGATTGCATGTTAGTCAGAAAGCGCACATGAATACGAGAAGAATGAAGTAGAGGCCTATTTAGGGCAGGTTCAATCTCTTTTAGGTTGGATTTGTACCCTCATCCCTGAACCCTATTTGGTTCAAGACCTTTTGGAGTTAACTATCTCATGGATCGTTAAGGGGTGTAATCTTCACCTTGTGAACGGTTTACAAGTTCCTAAAACTTGTTGGCGACTCTTTTGCTCTAGCTTCCTTCCCTTTGGACGCCACCATACTTAAGTGTATGATCATAGTGGGGTTCAAGCTTGGGGTTATGGCTTGAAATATTCCCTACACTAGTATCCGAGGAAATCCAAAAAAATACCCGAAATATATGCCCAACAGCTGGCTGGATGTGTTTGGGTACCTGGTGACGTGCATCCGCAAGGGATTTAAGCCGGACTTTTCGGTTTTTTGCGAGATGCACTCCATGACCAAGCTGGAGAAGCACACGGATGGCTGGTTCATCCTTAGCTCCACCAAAGTCTATATGGTGGTGGTTGACCGTGTCTTTAAGTGGCGAGACTGGAAGAATCGGTTTTACCGCATCAAGACCAAAGATGTGGAGTTCAACCTTAGGATGAATCGATTCAATGCCAAGCCAATCCATCTTGGCCGTAGGGTCCATAAGCCGTACAAGCCACCCGTCCACCCCAGCCAGATGTACCAGCTTGAATACTTTGGGGTCAATAGAGTGGAGAAGGACGGAAAGATGGTGGCCATGCCAAAGAACTGGGTTCCTTTAGCCAGTTGGCTTAGGGACCCAACATTCATGTCGGCCTGCGGCTTGTACAAGAACTTGCCCCAAGGTGGGATGTCTAGGTTTCTCTTGTACGCACCTTATTTTCTTCGAAAATTTTCTAACTCTTTTTCTTCTTCTATTTTGCAGCGGAGGCGTACGCAATGCTGGATCCCGAGCAAAAGGGGGAGATTGACATGGTTGAGATTGTCTTGGCTAGATACAAGGCTCGTCAGAAGATGTACGAGCAAACCAAGGAGGTATAAAACCTTTCAAGGTCTAGCGTTCGTGTTGCTAGGTTGGAAGGAGGCTTCTACCTGAGCCTGCACAGACGCTGTTCCGAATTTTTTTTTTTTTTTGACTCTTCGTCCGAGTTGGTATGTTGGAAGCAGGATCCCCACAGACGGCGCTTGGTATTTTTTTGGATTTCCTCTGATACTCACTAGTGGAAAAAATCTTATTTGTAGCAAGCTATTTGTAATGGGCATATGAATTCTCGTTACAATTACATCATTTGTAACCGGCAAATTCAATGTCCGTTACAAAAAAGTTGTGACTTGTGCAGGAAAAGAGATATTTGTAACGGATAGATTAGTGCCCGTTACGAATAAGTTGTTATTCGTAACGGGCGTTGTTCTGCCCGTTACGAATAATCGACTAATCGTAACTAACAAGTCTTGCCCGTTACAAATAGAAAAGTCAACAGAATTTTGACCTAGTTATTTGTAACGAACAAGGAGTGTCCGTTACGAATAAGGTTTCAAAGTAAACCCTAAATTTTTAATTTCCCCTTTCTCACTCTCTCTCCCTCAAAATATTTCCCCTTTCTCTCTCCAATATTGAACCAGCTCCCGCGTCGTCCTTACCTCCGTCAACTCCATTGAAGCAGCTCCAAGCTTAGTTCAGTCTTTTCGGGTTGCCTATTTCTCTCTCCTGCTTTTAATTTGCTCCTCTCATCCTTACTCTTCTCCTAAGCATCCTCCATTGAAGCGCACTTTGAGTTCTCCATTAAAGCGCACTCTGAGTTCTCCATTGAAGCGCACTCTGAGTTCTCCATTAAAGCGCACTCTGAGTTCTCGGTCTTCTCCAAACTCCTTCTCTCTCCTCCCCCAATTTCGTAACCCTTGTTTCAATTAATACTGGTAATTTAGTCACTGAAAATTAATTCCATAAACAAACGGCAAAACCTGAGCTCTGCAGCTTTTGGGTTTCATGCGTTTTCACTCTCTCCACCAGTTTCTCTTTCCTACTTTCTCTCTCTAACTACTTCGAACCACTGCCATGGCTTCCAGTAAGTCCTTCTTTCTCTCTCCTCTTTCAATCAAACCCTTCAATTTCAATCAAAGTTTGCATCTTTCTGCTGTAATCATCACTTTCCCTTGTGTTTATATACCCATTGTCTTGTTATGGTTGTTGATTTTGCTCTTAATTTTATGGAATTTGGTTTTTGGGTTCTGTCGAATAATGCTTATAAATTAGTGGGTGAATTAGATTTAATTTTATCACACCCTATAAATTTGATGTATTGTATTCTTATTTATATACTGCATGATTTTTGTTGTTGTATTGTTTGCATTGAAATTGTGTTTACATCGAGTGAAAAAAAACAAAATTGTTTCTTGAAAATTATTCAATTGAATTTGATAAGTTCTATCATGCTGTTGGAATTGGAAATGGAGCCTGAATCGAAAGGCCTGAACATAGTGAATGTTTCTGTAGTTTAGTTACTTAAATGTTGGTCTTCTATTATTTTTCTTCATGTAGGGATAATATTCAGGGACATTGAGTTCTCTTAAACTTATAGTCTATTACGAAGTATACAAGTTATTTCAGATATGCGCATGCTGAGTTATCTGGGCTGAAAACTAAGATAGCTAGCCTGTATGTTCTGTGAAAGGTGAGGTTTTCCTGGTGAGCCTTGCCAAGAGTACAGGTATATTTTCTTTCTGATCTAATGTTATTAGTTTATTACAACTATTGCGAGCACTGAGTTAGATGTTTCTAGGTTTGTGGCCTATATAACAGTTCCCTCTCTTGCCTAATATTGTTTTTATTGTAGTTGTTTGTGTTTATGGTTTCTATTGCTCAGGGCCTCACCTTTTAGGGTTCAGTTAATTAATTTTCTCCTCCCATAATCCTATTATTGAGTTTAACTAGACTTCTTATAAGTAGTATGTTGTTGTAAAGTTGGACTTATTATCATTATTAAGGCTTCGTTTGATTTTTTGTAAAACATTTTCGATGTAAAATGATTTTCATGGAAAACAAAATTATAAAATTAGTTTTCCATTATTTGGTTGCATGTAAAAAAAATGATGGAAAACAAGGAAAATGAAAGGGGAAATAAAGAGGTTGTAAGAGGAGTGTACAAAGAGGAATGATGGTTAGTAATGTTAAGTTCTTCTAGTCACTAAATTTTTATCATTTTAAAGTTTCTTCTTTCAGAAATGTCAACTTTGTTTCTGCTACTTGATTATAAGTTTTAGTATTGGTGACTTGAATAAACTATTTGTTTATAATCAAAAGAGCCGTTATAGTTCATACTCTCATCAGTGGCATAACCTAAAGAGAGAAATCAGTTTTAAAATGTGATGCTCTAGTTATTGTTTTATTAAGGCAAAATTGGTATAAACCACTCATTTTTAAATGCAATTGCATGGTTCTCTTATTTTGCATCAAAATACTTGTTTTAGATAGATGAAGTACTTTCAATCTAACCTAGGCTAAGACCTTTTCTCCTGGAAGTGTGAAGTTTTCTGGTATATCAGCTTCATAATCACGTGTCCAAATTCCAATGGTGTCCCTTAAGCAATTTTGAAGCCTTTTTGGCATCATATGCTCCCAAAAGTGAGTAAATGGTCTTTTTTCATTGATTTCAATTCATAGAAACCAAAATATAAGTTAATTATGGATGATATGTGTTTTATTTCTATAATTTGGACTAATACATGAAAGATGGGAAAGATAGAAGTCACTTAGGCAATTTTGAAGCCTTTTTGGCTCTATATGCTCCCAAAAGTGAGTAAATGGTCATATTTCATTGATTTCAATTCATAGAAACAAAAATATAAGTTAATTATGGATGTTATGTGTTTATTTCTATAATTTGGACTAATACATGAAAGATGGGAAAGATAAAAGTCACTGAGGCAATTTTGAAGCTTTTTTGGCTCTAAATGCTCGCAAAAGTGAGTAAATGGTCACTTTTCATTGATTTTTATTCATTGAAACCAAAATATTGATGTTATGTGTTTTATTTCAATAATTTGGACTAATACATGAAAGATGGGAAAGATAGAAGTCCCTTAGGAAATTTTGAAGCCTTTTTGGTTCTAAATGCTCCCAAAAGTGAGTAAATGGTCACTTTTCATTGATTTCTATTCATTGAAACCAAAATATAAGTTAATTATGGATGATATGTGTTTTATTTCTATAATTTGGACTAATGCATGAAAAATGGGAAAGATAGAAGTCCCTTAGGCAATTTTGAAGCATTTTTGGCACTAAATGCTCGCAAAAGTGAGTAAATGGTCACTTTTCATTGATTTATATTCATTGAAACCAAGATATAAGTTAATTATGGATGATATGTGTTTTATTTCTATAATTAGGACTAATGCATGAAAGATGGGAAAGATAAAAGTCCCTTAGGCAATTTTGAAGCCTTTTTGGCTCTAAATGCTCGCAAAAGTGAGTAAATGGTCACTTTTCATTGATTTCTATTCATTGAAACCAAAATATTGATGTTATGTGTTTTATTTCCATAATTTTGACTAATACATGAAAGATGGGAATGATAGAAGTCCATTAGGAAATTTTGAAGCCTTTTTGGCTCTAAATGCTCCCAAAAGTGAGTAAATGGTCACTTTTCATTGATTTCTATTCATTGCAACCAAAATATAAGTTAATTATGGATGATATGTGTTTTATTTCTATAATTTGGACTAATGCATTAAAAATGGGAAAAATAGAAGTCCCTTAGGCAATTTTAAAGCGTGTTTGGCTCTATTTGCTCCTAGAAATGAGTAAATGGTCATATTTCATTGATTTCAATTCATAGAAACTAAAATATAAGTTAATTATAGATGTTATGTGTTTATTTCTATAATTTGGACTAATACATGAAAGAAGGGAAAGATAAAAGTCTCTTGGGCAATTTAGAAGCCATTTTGGCTCTAAATGCTCCCAAAAGTGAGTAAATGGTCACTTTTCACTGATTTCTATTCGTTGAAAGCAAAATATTGATGTTATGTGTTTTATTTCTATAATTTGGACTAATAAATGAAAGATGGGAAAGATAGAAGTCTCTTAGGAAATTTTGAAGCCTTTTTCGCTCTAAATTCTCCCAAAAGTGAGTAAATGGTTACTTTTCATTGATTTCTACTCATTGAAACCAAAATATAAGTTAATTATGGATGTTATGTGTTTTATTTCTATAATTTGGATTAATACCTGAAAAATGGGAAAGATAGAAGTCCCTTAGGCAATTTTGAAGCCTTTTTGGCTCTATATGCTCCCAAAAGTAAGTAAATGGTCATATTTTATTGATTTTAATTCATAGAAACCAAAATATATGTAAATTAAAGATGTTATGTGTTTTATTTCTATAATTTGTACTAATAAATGAACGAACAATGGGAAAGATAGAAGTCCCTTAGGCAATTTTGATGCCTTTTGCTCTAAATGCTCCCAAAATTGCATAAATGGTCATATTTCATTGATTTCAATTCATAGAAACAAAAATATAAGTTTATTATGGATTTTATGTGTTTTATTTCAATAATTTGGACTAATACATGAAAGATGAGAAAGATAGAAGTCCGTTAAGCAATTTTAAAGCCTTTTTGGCTCTATATGCTCCCAAAAGCGAGTAAATGGTCATATTTCATTGATTTCAATTCATAGAAACCAAAATATAAGTTAATTAAAGATGTTATGTGCTTTATTTCTATAATTTGGACCAATACATTAACGATGGGAAAGATAGAAGTCCCTTAGGCAATTTTGAAGCCTTTTTGGAACTATATGCTCCCAAAAGTGAGTAAATGGTCCTATTTCATTGCTTTCAATTCATAAAAACCGAAATATAAGTTTATAATGGATGATATGTGTTTTATTTCTATAATTTGGACCATTACATGAAAGATGGGAAAGATAGAGGTCCCTTAGGCAATATTGAAGCCTTTTTGGCTTTATATGCTCCTAAAAGTGAGTAAATGGTCCTATTTCATTGATTTCAATTCATAGAAACCAAAATATAAGTTAATAATAGATGTTATGTGTTTTATTTCTATAATTTGGACCAATACATGAAAGATGGGAAAGATAGAAGCCCCTTATGCAATTTTGAAGCCTTTTTGGCTTTATATGCTCCCAAAAGTTAGTAAATTGTCCTATTTCGTTGATTTCAATTCATAGAAACTTAAATATAAGTTAATAATAGATTTTATGTGTTTTATTTCTATAATTTGGACCAATGCATGAAAGATGGGAAAGATAGAAGCCCCTTGGCAATTTTGAAGCCTTTTTGGCTTTATATGCTCCCAAAAGTGGGTAAATGGTCCTATTTCATTTATTTCAATTCATAGAAACCAAAATATAAGTTAATTATGGATGTTGTGTGTTTTATTTCTATAATTTTGACTAATACATGAAAGATGGGAAAGATAGAAGCTCCTTAGGCAAATTTGAAGCCTTTTTAGCATTATATGCTACCAAAAGTGAGTAAATGGTTCTATTTCATTGATTTCAATTCATAGAAACCAAAATGTAAGTTAATTATGGATGTTGTGTGTTTTATTTCTATAATTTGGACCAATACATGAAAGATGGGAAAGATAGAAGCCCCTTAGGCAATTTTGAAGCCTTTTTGGCTTTATATGCTCCCAAAAGTGAGTAAATGGTCCTATTTCATTGATTTCAATTCGTAGAAACCAAAATATAAGTTAATTATGGATGTTATGTGTTTTATTTCTATATTTTGAGTTTTAATTCTATAATTTGTACCATCACATTTATTTAAATGATTGTTTTTATTATAGATTGTTTTTATTTTGTTACCTCATTTATATGGTTTTTTTTTTATTATTTTTTTTATAGGATTATTGTCCAAGGAAAGCCCCATATGATGTTGACGAGTTGAATGTGGTTCGAGAACAATAGGCTCACTACTTTAGGACAAAGTATTTATTGAATGCATAACTATTTTCTTAGGTAGAACATTAGTAGTATTATTAGTGTTGTTCGTTGTATGTGTTGGATAAATTTATACAAGTTCTTATTTGTAATATTATACTAGAATTTTTATATTATTTCGTATTAATTTTTACGAAAGTCAGTATAATTGTTTATCTACAGGAACAAGTTTATTATAACAGGTTTTAATTAAAATATATTAATTATATATAAATACATGCTGCCACAATTTAATCAAAAAAAAATTTAATTTGATGACTATTTGTAACGGGCAGGGGATTTGTTAGTTACAAATAAGCACTTATTCGTAACGGGCGTTTTTGTTTCCCGTTACAAATAAGTACTTAATTATACACCATAAAACCTTATTCGTAACGGGCAGATAAAGTGTCCGTTACAAATAATGGGTTATTCGTAACGGGCGTTTTTAGTGCCCTTTACGAATAAGGACTTATTTTGAACTAAAATAAGTCCTTATTCGTAACGGGCATCTGAAACGCCCGTTAGGAATAACCGGTTATTCGTAACGGACATATAACCGGTTACGAATAACCGGTTATTCGTAACGGACAATGCCCGTTACGAATAATAATGGCCATCCGTAACGGCCGCATACGTAACGGACACTGCCCGTTATGGATGGGCCCTTTTTGCCTGTTACGGATGGCGATTTTTCAACTAGTGACTGGTCAGGCTCTTCAGGCAACAAGACTCAGACACCTGCAAAATGAACGAATATTCCTTTACCGGAATATTCGCCTCCGACGATCAAGTTTGAGATCTAAAACGGAAAGGCTAGAGAGAGAAAGTAGAGAGAAGTTGGAGCTATTTTATGCTCTTTTTATGTAATGTTGTGATCCCCCCTCCCATCATAAATGATTGGGGTATTTATAGGGGTGGGAGCTTGTGCCCCTTAGGGTTTGTGCCCTAAAATTCCGTGACGTGATTGGCTGCGCAATCACGCAATGCCACGTGTAATATGAGAGCACTTCCTATTGGGATAGGAGACAAAAAGTAGATGTCTACAACGGCTAGCCCCAACAAGGGTAAGTCGTCCAAAAAGTTTGTTGAGAAGAACAAGTGCATCAGGGACTAAGAGCTTACTCCATACTCCAGTACAAGGGAGAATGCTCGAACCTTGATAGAGGAAGGCTATTTGGCAAGTTCGGCCGGATGGCAGCATGAAGACCTTTTCTGATGCTCGCCATTACATTGAGTGGAAGAAATATGAACAACTGTTTGACTCGCCTTCCATGTAAAATTTCCCATACAGCTTCAAGAATACCTCAGCAAGGTATTCTCAATGTGTTCTTCAGAGCCAGTCACGCGGCAAGTGTTGGGTTTCGTGATGTCCAACACCATGCGGAAACAAAACTAGACCCCAAGACCCACACATAAATAGATGCAACTAAATACAAGCATATTAATTATCAACATAATTAATAACATAATTAATTAATTAATTAAAGGTTTTCTCACCTATTAGGAGATGCCTTATTGAGTTCAACTCAAGTGAGTAATCCCAACTACTAAGGTTGGTATTTATAGGCAAAAGCTCCAAAAAACTTCAATCATCTTTCCATGTGGGAGAAATGACAGAGTGAGAAAAAAATATGAAATTACTTTAATTCTAAATTATATAAAATAGCAAGACAAATAATCAAACAACACTTCGCACACACATGGGAGTGGTTAGGTGAGGACCACAAGGAGGACCACATGGTCTCCTTGATCCCAAAGTAAAACACCTCAACCAATCATGAGCAAGCACGACCGGCTCCCACTTTAACCAACGAGCATACGCCACGCTGGCACCCAGCCTTGGGCACCAAGGCACGCCATGCTTGTGGCCTGGTACTCGGCTAGGCCTGCTAGCGTGCCCATTTGCATGTGCGGCCCACCACGAACCCCACGCATGCTTGCTGGCTGCACCTATTAGGCGCGGCATGCACAGCGAGGCCTAGCGAGCCATGCTCGGCTGCTGGCCTTGCTGGTGCGCTACGCACGTGCTAGCATGCCTGCATGATGTTGCGACCATCTGCGAGGCCCAACGTGCTGCTGGCCTTACGTTGGTGCGGCTAGGTTTGCGACTTTCCTAGCATGCGTGGCTAGCAACAATACCTTTGCGTTGCGCACAAGGTATGCTCGGCCATGCTAAGCATGCTGAGCTTGCGGGCGATTCTTGCCTTGCGGCATTTGCCATGGCTAGTTATATTGCCCTAGCCCTCGTATTGCACGAGGCATTCCGAGGCTAGAGATATATTTATAACTTGTTGTTTAATTGATTTCCCGACTTGTCTATTTCTAAAATTAACTCGAATTATGGTGCTCGGTTTCGACTCTAAGCTCGATATCCGACGTCTTTGTCTGTAATAACTCTATTGACTCATTTAATCCTATCGGTTTAATTTGTCGACTTGGATTAGTTACTCGATTGGGTGTAACCCGAAGGGTTCAGTAAAGATTAAGTTGTAATATGAATTTTGCATTAATATTAGGCAAAATTGGCCGCAACACCCTAAACTATGGCTTAGGTGCAATGAGCACCCTAAACTTTGGATAATAGCCAAAACACCACCAACTATGATGTAAGGTGCGACGCGTGCCTTCAAAGAAAAATTATGGCCGTTTATTTCACTCGAGGAGGTGAATTCGTATGTGCCAAGTGCATGGGAATAGTTCACCATTTCTTTAAACTGTTTTGGAGAGTGAAAATTCACTTCCTCTAGTGAAATAAGTGCTTGGAAATTTTCATTTAACGCACGCGTGGTACCTAACACAATAGTTAGTGGTGTTTCAGCTACTATGCAAAGTTCAGGGTGCTCAATGCACCTAAGCCATATTTCAGGGTATTTCGGCCAATTATGCCTTAATATAATTCATCGGAAGAGGCCTCCAGCTAGACATTCAATCAGTTGACCTCATTGAATAATTAGTTCTCTAATAATTCCGAACCCTCTATTGGAATAATGCACTTGTTCGAAGAACACTATTCCTTTCAGCAAGTCCATCCATACAGGCCCTCAAATGATTAGTTTAGTCTCGTATGTTCCCTAGATGCTATACGGGCCATATGCCCAACCTTACATGCAACCGACCCCTTTTCGAAGGACAGTCGACATTCAACATCAAAACACTAGACTGACAGCTCCGTCTATTGAAACTTTGTGAACGACCTTCTACGTTCACCAAGGAAATAAGTGAGGCTGCTTAGCCGACCAAGTTTAAGAATATCATGGTTGGTACCTACGACGGTACCAACCCTGAGGACCACCTCATGGCTTACACCAACCTCATGTATTTACAGGGGTTTGATAATTCCAGCAAGTGCAAGTGCTTCCCGGACATATTGAAGGGCATTGTCCAAAAATGGTTCGGCAATTTTTCAACTAGATATATTGACAACTTCAAGAGGCTTGCCTTCTTGTTTGCTTCCAACTTCTCAATGAACATACCTTCAAAGAATAAAAGTCTCAACTTAAGTACAATACATTAAGGGGAGAGAAAAGTGCTTCGCTCATATGTCAAATGGTTCAATCTAGTGAGAATCCATATTGAAGCACTGTCTAATGATATAGCTTACACGTACTTCTTCAAGTGTCTTAAGGATGAGTTAACTTTTAAGTTTGACCTTGTGAAAAGGAGAGTTGACTCTCCAAGAGGCGCTGATGGAAGCAGAAACCTATATATAGGTGATCGAGCTCTGCTCCACCAGTAAGCATTAAGACTCCAAGAATTCTGAAAAACAAATAGAGAGTCGACAAGGCGAAATTTTTTTACTTTACTTTCTTTTATTTATTTGCCTCATTTTTTATCTTCAAGAGTTATGGGTCAAACTTTTGGATACCCTTACGAGACCTCACTCGTCCTCATTGGCGACTTTGGGGTTTAAAGGGCTTGTTGTAGCTAAAAACAACTGTGATTCCTACGAAAGTGAGTTTTAGTGTACATTCTTATCTTTTCTTTCCTTTTTCTTGTTTGAATAAGTTTTTCATCCTATTTCTACTTGCTCTTGTTTTACTCGAGAACGAGCAAAAGTCTAGCTTGGGGAAGTTTGATGTGTGTCATTTATGGAATTCATTTAACCTCTTTTAGGATGAATTTTGATTTCTTTCATATCTCTTTTGTCTCTTTTCCTTTAGTTTACATGATATTTCTCTAGTTTGTGTTTTCCTTAGTTGTTTTCCCATTTTCCGGCATTTCTTAGTTTATTTTGCCTTTTCTCCTTTCTTTGTTTGCTTCTCTTTGATTTCAGGAGATTGCTGATGTTCAAGGAACTTAATGACGTTTTCTCGGGGTTTGTAAAGCACAAGATGCAAGCCGATATCTCCCCTTTAAGCTCAAAAGTGAAGGAGTGCAAAAGCCAAGCCTTTAAGGTCGCGCTCTCATGTTGCGTGGGCATTAAAATTGGTGTTGAACCCACTGTGAAGACTTTTGGAGATTGCTTTCCCCAACATGTATCAAGTGGAGCGCACGGGAGCATCAACGACCGCACGAAGAAGCATTCCCCTGCTCCCTGCCGCGAGTGCGCGGCCGCGCAGGTGGGAGGTGCTGCCACGCACCACTTCTCCCCCTATTCCGTACCCATTTCATTGCGGTCGCACATTTAAAGGAGAGGGTGCGCCTTTTGGGGTTCTTTTTGGACGTCTAACTAACTTCTCCTTTGGTACTTTTACTATATATAGAATCTCTTCATTTTTAGGGAGAGAATCAAAAGAGAATAAGCTTACAGTTGAATGAGAATTTGTTTTAGATTGGATTTTTAGAGAGAGAAGCTCAAGATTTTGGAAACTTTTTTCTTAGATTTTAGAGAGAGAAACTTAGTAGTTGATGATTGCTACATTTTGATCTTCATTCATTTTGATATTGATCAAAGTTTTGTAAGAATTATTTCTTCTTTAATGCAATTTTAGTGTTTGATTCTTGATATATTGTTGAATTTCTATAGTTTTTTTTTTTAATTTGATTGTTAATATTTGGAGTGCAATGTTGATGATGAAATTGATGATTAGTTTAGTTATGCTATTCAATTTTATAATGTGTAGTGAGTACTTCCTTTTCTAGGGAAGTAGTAAAGCATGTATGAGTGATAAGCTATAGCTAATTTGGAGGTTTTTGATTGATTTGATGATATGATTAAATTTGTTGATGGAATTTGTGCATGTTTATGATTTGATGAGGAGTATCTAACCTTGTTTATCAAGCTAGATTGCATAGTAGTTTTCAATGACACAAAAAATTGATTTGGAAGCTATTATTATCAATTGAATTTGTTTTGCGATTTTCCTTTAAAGTCATTTGTAGAGACATCTAGCTTGACCCTAAGAAATAGCTCTTTAAGTTATTTTGATTATAAATATCGTTTTCCCCGCATTGCTTGATTGATCAAATTTCCAACAAATTAGCAAGTTTATCGTGAGTGCATGTGGCTCCTAAATCCCTAGTGCTTTGATATTGAATTCTATTTGTTAGCTTTGATTGAGTTGATTTGCTAGCTTAGACCAACCCTATTGTTTAAGATTTCGGAATAGCTTAACTAGAGACTTTATCTTATACCACATTCCCATGGGTTCGACCCGGACTTACCCCTATACTCAGGGTTGGGTTTGGTATAAAATTTGGTTTTGATCGAAGATACTTAGAAATCAACGACCTCGGGTCAAAAATGGCGCCGTTGTCGGGGAATGGCATGGTTATTTGCTATTATTGATGAGTCTATTCTATTTTATTTAAAAAATACAAAATGATTTTTTTTCTTTAGGCTACATTTGTAGCCGTGCTATTGATATTTTCCTTTGAGATTTGTATGGTAGGGCACAAGATCGAAATTTAGTGCTATTTTGATCCGGAAATTGAGAGGACCATAACAAGGATAAGGGTTGCTAATCGTTCCTCAAGCTGAAGTCCTTATAGAGACAAAATCAATCAAGAAGAAGAAGAACAAGAACGAGAAAGCATGGGTGCTAATCCGAGAGTAGCATTGAAGGAGTTGGGAACTCCGAGAGCCTATAGGTTTGAAAGAGGAATTGCTCCTCCCACGACACCGACAAATGACTTTAAGATAAGACCGGCGATGATTACTTTGATAGAGCGGCGTCAATTTAGTGGAGCCAAGCATGAGAGTCCTCTTAACCATCATAAGGAGTTTCAGTAGTATTAAAATACCATCAACGTGAATGGGGTAACTCAAGAGTTCATTCGAATTAAAATTTTCCCTTTTTATCTTATTGGAAGTGCTCTAGAGTGGTTGGACAAAGAGGTGAAGCCAAACTCATTGAGAACATGGGATGAAGTGACTAAGGAGTTTCAAGTTTCAAGCAAAAGCCAAATGAAAGTCTTTATAAGGCATGGGAGAGGTATAAGGAATACCAAAGATAGTGCCCACACCATGGGATTCCCATCTATCAAATCATCCAAATCTTCTATGGAGCTCTAAGCCCCCAAGGAAAGTCTTGCTTAGATGCCGGTGCCGGAGTCCCTATCATGAACAAAATAGAGGATGAAGTGGTGGACTTAATTGAAGATGTAGTAAGGTATCACATGGATTGGCAAGAAGGTGAGAGAGAGTCGACAAGCAAAAGCGGTTCTACGGTGTATTCAATCAACCATCTCAATGTCGTCAACAATTTGTCCTCACAAATCACAAACTTGGGAAAGGAGATGACCTCGATTAAAGCAAAGCTTGAGAGTGCTTTATCACAAGAACCTATTCTTCCCTCCCACAATAAGGGGAAAGGTACATCTTCTAACTCTACTCCTTCTACTTCGAATAATATGCCAAATGGATGTGTGTTTTGTGATGTATGTTGGTCATATGACCATGATGCTTCTAATTGTCCACATGCATTTGATAATTCTGATGATTTTGATAATAACGATTGTGAACAAATGAAATTTGTTTCAAAAACAACAATGGACAAAGATTTGATGTACCAAGGAACTTTGCGAATAGAAATTCTCACCAACAAGGGAACTTTAATAATTATAACCAAAATGGCAGTTATAGGAGCCATGAAAATCAAAATTTCTGAGGTAACTATAATAATCAAGGCTATAATAATCAAAGTAAAAGTCAAGGGTATGGAAACCAAAGCCAAAACAAAGGCTATGGTAATCATTACCAAAAACAATGGCCAAAATCAAAACCGGGTAATTGGAGCAACCAAAACCGGGAAATTTAAAAAAAAAACAATCAAAGGGGACCCCCACCCGAATTTTCTCCAAGAACTCAAGGTAATGGTGAGAATTCCTATGCTCAACCTTCATCTTCTAAGACTACTTTGGAAAGTTAAACTAAATTTATAAACACTTAACAAACCTAAATACAAGTATAGAGGTAAATCAAGGGTCGAACCCAAAGGAACGGTTATGTTCAAGCGCTCTCAATTATGCGCCTAAGCTACGTCGACGTCGAATGTGAAGAAGTAACACTAACAACTAACAAACAAACAACCAAACAAATATAACACTAGGGAATGGGATCAACAAGTAATCATGACAATTGCAATAACTTGGGAAGAACATGCCAATCAAAGGTTGTGAAGACTAATGATCAGAGCTATCAATTGGAATCAAAGAGCTATCTTCTTATCGTTAAGCTAGTCTCTACGAATAACAAACTAAGAGAATCACAATCCAAACCAATCGATAATTGCAATTTCTAAATCAATTAGTCGTTTCATTAGCAATTACAATGCAATCTAGCATAATTCTCAAGGCCTTATCAAATTACATACATGCAAACTTACATTAATCACTTTAATCTCAACAATCAATCAACACAATTCCCAAATTAATCACAATCAATCAATCATACTAGTTTCACCCAATCCCTAGCCAAACAACTACTCAAAGATCATCATCTAATCAACAAGCAACTAAAGAAATCAAGAATCAACAAAATATGGAGAACAATTACACTAATCAAGAATCAAAATATAAATCAAATCAAACAAATTTGAAAATAAACAAAGCAATTAAATGAGAGAGTTAGAATTCCTCATTGATTAATTATGAAGATCTTTAATACAATTGTCACCTTGAATCTTCAATTTCTCAAAATCCCCAATGAAATTCCTCACTTTCTCTCTCTAAATCTACTCCTAAAACTAACTCTAAATCTAGAGAAAGAAGCACTTAACTAAGCTAAAAATATGAGATCTAAAATTGGATTCTAAAGTTATTGTTCTAAATTTACCCCAAAATGGGTATTTGTATTTACAAGGTTAAAAGGAAATAAAATAGAAAAGAAAAATAAAATAAAATAAATAAGAAAACAAAAGGAAAGTAAAAGGAAAATAAAAATAAAAAGAAAATAAAGAGAAAGAAAATAATATGGAATCGAAATGGACTTTTGATTTTTGCTGCTCTTAAAAATGGGATTTTATCCCTTGCTTTGCACATCACCGAACATACACCATCGCAACTGTTCGATCATCACACTTCATAAAAATCGACGGCTCAAATTCAAACCGAGCTGTGCGCACGCACTAGAGGGTCTTCTAGCACACAGCTGTGGGGCTTGATGGTCAAATGAGCTGCCTACGGTTGCCGGACCTTGCTGCTGCGGGATGTTGGTGCTGAAGTCAGTGGGCTGCCAAAGTTTACTATTACGGGGGCTGTGCGGCTTGGGAGGTGCAATTGGTTGCGGGATAAGGGTGGCGGATTGGTGAATAGGTGGCTGGAGCAGTGGCTGATTTGTGCTGCTGTTGTTGGAAGGAATTGGTGGCTGGTTTGGTGATTATTGCGGGAGCAAGGGAGTTGGTGTTACGGCCAGTTGGAGGTGCTTGAGGTCGTTATTTTGTTGCGGAGGAATTGGTGGTTGTGGCTGGTCGGTGGACTGTTTTGGGTGTTGCGGGTGCTGAGTTGGTGTTGTTGTCCGTGAATTGGGGAAGCAAAGGAGTTGCGTTGAGGTTGAGAAGTTGGTGGGCACGAGCATCGTCCTCATAGCAAGCTCGTGATGCCCACTAAAGCATGCAGTTCCAAAACGCTTCCACAGTGGGTTCAACACCACCCGCCTTGAGAGCGTGACTTTGCGAGCGCGACTTTGCGAGCGCAAGGAGTTGAACTTGGAACATCCATCTACAAAACACAATTGAAATCGAGGAAAAATGAAGTAAAATGAACTTAAATTTAACAAACAAAATTAAAAGAAATAAATGAAAATGAAAAGAGTAAAAGAAATCAACATAAAAAGAAAATAAAATAAAGGAAAGAAAAGTGAAATGAAATGGAAATAAACTAGAACAAAATAAAAACTAAATTTATAAAATCTATAATAAAAGAAAACCAACTAAAACAACAAAAAGAGAACAAATAAAGGAGAAAACAGTAGAAAATCCATTAAAACACAAAATAAGAGAGAAAAGGGAAATAAAGAGAATATGCATAAAACTAAGCATTTATTAAGAAAGAAAGCTATGAAAATAAGGTAAAAACAACCTAAATACTAATTAGAAGAAATCATCGAGAACCAAACTAAGATTTTGAACACTTACATGTCGGTAAGTGACAAAAATTTCAATGAGATGATGACACACAACAAGATGTTTGAAACACAAATCACCTAATTAGCAAACACCTTGAAAGAGAGTGTGAATGCTACCCCTTCTTCTTTACCCTCTCATGGAGTTGATCCTAAAAAACCCATGTATTCTATCACCACAAGGAGTGGTAAAGTGCTTGAAGATAGAGTTTCTAGGAAGAGTGAGGAGGGTGAGAAGGTGAGTGATTCAAGTGAAGAGAAAGAGCGTGATGTGTCAAAGAAGGTCAGCAAAGAAGCCCAAGAGGAAGAGAAGAATGATGAAAAAAAACATGAGGATGTAATCAAAATCAAACTTCCATATCCCCAAAAGTTTTTGAGAAACAAAATTGACGAACAATTTGGGAGATTTCTTGATATGCTTAAGGAAGTTCATCATTCAATCCCTTTCACCGAAGCCATGACACAAATGCCAAGATATTCTAAGTTCCTTAAGGAAATCTTGAGTGGCAAGAGAGAATGTAATGAGATTAACTCGGTAAAGGTTAGGGAGTGTTGTAGTGCTTTGATTCACAATGATTTACCAAAGCAAATGAAAGATCCGGGTAATTTTTCTATCCCTTGCAAAATCAATGGAAAATTGTTTGAAAATGCTCTTTGCGATCTTGGTGCTAGTGTGAGCACAATGCCTTATTCGATCTTTAGGAATCTTAAGCTAGGTGAGCTTCTTCCAACCAACATGAACTTACAATTGGCCAATCAATCTATTAAGTTTCCAAAGGGATGAGTTGAGGATGTTCCCCTCAAGATAGGTGAGTTTATAATTCCGGTTGACTTCATTGTGCTTGAAATAGTGATAGATGACAACATACCTATCATCTTATGGTGACCATTCTTAGCTACTTCGGGAGTTTTGATTGGTGTGAAGGGTGGCCTTATTACTTTGCGGGTTGGTAACAATAACGCTAGTTTTGAGCTTAAGTCGATGCATGAATCTTTGTCTTTTGTAAAGGGAATTATGTGTATCAATTCACCTCACTCCAATGATAAAGTATTCATGTTTGTTTCTTCAACTAACAATGTTCTTGAAGTTTGTGATGATGTGCCTTCAAGTGTTGAAAGCAAGAAGGTTAGTGAAGACAACATGGAGCCTTCAAAGCTTATGGATGAGGAGTTGATTGATATACCTTCATGGTTTGAGCTCTACTCGAGAGAGGATGAGGTTGACTCCAAGTGTGTTGATGGTGTTAAGCCGTCCACTACAAGGAGCAAGAAGACAAAGAAGAAAAAGAGATCTTTTATGAAGAAGAAAATGAAGTTGAAGCAAAGTAAACTTGATTCGGAATTCTCAACAAAAGAGAATACATCCAACAATGATGTGAAATTGCCAAGGAATGACAACAAGTTTGTTTCCTCTACCACTTTCAACAAAGTAGTGTTCTTTGACCATCCATGATTTGGAGGAAGGGTCGAGCTTAGGTCCTTAAGCAAGCGCTTCTCGGGAGGCAACCCGGTTTTCTAACTTTTTCTTTTGATTCTATCTTTCTTAGTTTTCTTTAAACGGCTATTTCACCAAATGCCACTGAGTAATTTAAAAATTCACCAAATGCCATCGGACTTTTCAGAATTCACCAAATGCCACCCAGTTTTGAAAAAATTCACCGAGTGCCATGAATGACCAACGGCCGTTAACTCTGTTAGTCATTAGGGGTTAATCATGACACATGTCATGATATAATTGGTCAATTTATCTTAATTCATAAAAAAAAAACAAAAAATTAAAAAAAAAAAACAAAACCCCAAAATTTTCCTTGCCACCCTCACCACCACCAAACCCTAGCCCCACCCTTATCTCGCCGGAAAACGGCCGGCCACCACCTTATCATACACCACCCTACATATTAACCTCCACCACACCAGCCCAACACCACACAAACCACCTACCACAATCCCCTGCTCCCACCAGCACTACACCACCACAGCCCAAACCAGCCATTAATAAGCCCACACTGCTGCTTCACCCCATCAACAACACCAACAGCAGCGACAACAACCATCAACAACAACAGTTGCAACCACCAGCTCCACCTACAACCTTCACGCAACCACCACCAGCCACAACAACAATAACGATAACAGCAACATCAACAACAACTTCCATCAGCCAACGCCAACAACACAAACTCCCACGCACTCCACCCCTGCTTTCCTTGCAACCACCCCGCAGCAACCAAACCAAACAACACCTCCCAACTCCAATCTCTCATCTTCTCACACATCCACCAACACCAACAGCCACCTAGCAGCCAACAATTGCAACCCACATTCATAACCCCTAACAAAATTCGAGCCACCCTAACCCCTATCCCATGAAAACCGACCACCCCAACCCCCTCTCCCATGAAAAACCGACCTCCCTAATCCCCAAATCGACCACCCTAATTTTGGGTGTTATGGGTTTTAACAAAAGAGGATAGGATGGGTTACGGTTTTCAAGCGGAATGGGGGATGCAATTTCAGGTGGTGGTCGAGGTGGAGAAAGAGTCGGGACACGGAGGGGTTGGGGGCCAGTTTAGGGTCGCCGGCGATTGGGATTTGGCGGTGGGTAGCGTTACGCGCAGGGGAAGGGGATTGGGATTGGGATTTAACCACCACCTTGTGTGGGTGGTTTTGGGGGTCGGCAGTGGGTCAGGTGGGGCGCTTAAGTGTCGGCCGGCTGATTTTTGATGGTTAAGGTGGTGGCCGGCCGTTTTCCGGCGAGATAAGGGTGGGGCTAGGGTTTGGTGGTGGTGAGGGTGGCTGGGAAAATTTTGGGGTTTTGTTTTTTTTTTTTTTTTTTGTTTTTTTTTTAATTTTTTGTTTTTTTTAATATTTATGAATTAAGATAAATTGACCAATTATATCATGACATGTGTCATGATTAACCCCTAATAACTAACGGAGTTAACGGCCGTTGGTCATTAATGGCACTCGGTGAATTTTTTAAAAACTGGGTGGCATTTGGTGAATTCTGAAAAGTCCGATGGCATTTGGTGAATTTTTAAATTACTCAGTGGCATTTGGTGAAATAGCCGTTCTTTAAATTGTTTTTCTTTCTTTCACTTGTTTTGTGTTTGGATTAATAGGTATAATTCATGGGAATCGGATCCCTCAAACGAGCGTGAGCATAATGGGAAGGAGTTTCGTGATAAATGGTGAGAGTATGCTCGATATTATTGAAATTCGAGTTAAAAGGGTAAGGTAATCAAGGAGGTAAGTTTGGAAAAGTTGTGCTTAAATGAGAAGTAAATTTGTGCTTGGTGGGTTCATTATGGTGCTCTTAATAATTTGGGATGTTGAACCCACTTCAAAGGCGTTTAGAAACTGATGTATTTAGTTGGTTTAATAATCCCGGGATGATAAAGATGCATAGAGCCCATATATGAACGCACCAAGAGAAGAGACAAGCAAAGAAGAAGAACAGTAGGTGCGCGGGCGCACACCCCTGTTGCGCAGCCGCGTTGGTGCCTAGTCGCGGGTTATTTCTTCTTCTTTCTCCTTTCTTTCCCTCATTTCTTGCTTACCCTCACCCTCGTTCGCACCCTCCTTCTCTCATCAACGAAACCATAACCCCTCAAACAAGAATTTTCATCACTCAAATCCTCATAATAACTCACAAAAACACCAAATTCTTACTCAATTTTCATCAATTTCACCAAATTTCATACTACTTTCCTCCATTTCACATTCTCAATTCTCTTTTCTCCATTGAATAACAATATGGGGATTTTAGTTTTGGTGGATTTTGGAGCTTGAAACTTGATGAAATTTTCTTCTTGTATGGTATAATCATCTTCTCTACCTTTATTTTACATTATTACATCCATTTGTAGTAAGAATTTGATTATAGTAGTAGTATTGATTTGGTTGAATATGATGATTGTTTGATTAATTTGGTTTCTTATATGTGTTGTTTGTAGATTAAAATTGCCTTACATTGTGTTGTTGTTGATTTTATAGCTTGATTGTGAAATTTAGTGGCTCTTTGTGGAATATTGAAAATTGGAATTTTTGGTAGTAAGTTGGTGATTGAAGTGGTGGTTTGCTTGAACTAAGTGGTGTGGTAGTGTTGTGGTTATTTGTGATTGTGGTAGATTGTGGAGTTGTGATTGAATTTTTGATGTGAACACTGTGAAGCAAACATGTCAAAAATCATGAAAGTCCTCACCTCCAAAACGAGAAAAACTCAAGTGACAATTGAAGAACCTTCACCTACAAAATCCCCCTCATCTCAAATACAACAAAACGATGACCCTCTACCATTGCCTAAAACATGATTTGCCAACCCAAGCCACAAACCTCTTGGGATTGACTTTAAAAAACGAACCATAAAGCCCTCACGGCACTATCATCGAGAAAGTATGATCAAGTTGGGAATCGATGAGGACTTATGGGTTTTGTTCGACAACCTTAGGTTAGGTAGCTTTGTCAACACATGCTACTGAACCTACCTTGAGCCTACTAGGGTGTTCTTAGCTTCATTGACTTCCACTCCGGTTGGCGACAAGGACTACCGAATTTCAACTCTTCAATGTTGTGAGGACCATGTGTTTGGCCGAATTCAATACGGCCCTTGATTTTAATCCGGGAGCGGATATCCTTTTTCCCGAGCATGAGTATTTTGATGGGTTTTCCCAAAATGCATAGTGGCATGATATCTCGGGTTTGGATGAGTTCACCGCTCGCTACTCTCTTGCTAGTGATATTTTCCAACCGTGCCTTCGAGTGCTTCATCGACTTTTGGGTTACTTGATATTCCCAAAGTAAGACTTGGGAAAGATGTCGAGGGCCGAGTTGGTTGTTCTTTGGATTGCAACTAGAGAGGAGTTACAAGGAAGGGTCAAGTTTGGGAACATCTTCTTGAAAAAATTATATTGCATGGGCATGTGTGGTAAGAAGTCGGGGAACATTCAATGTGGTATCATGGTCACTAGATTAGCTACCAATCTTGGTTTTTCTAGATACCTCCCTTCTTGTACTCCGGTGTGGGAAGCCAACACTCTCTACCTCAACATTGCTCAGCTCAAACATGTTCAATTCATAGCAAAGAACAATGATGAAGAGGTATTTGATTGGTTTTTGAGGAATGCACTTCATTTTTACCTTCCTAACCCCTCTTTAATCTCCCTCCAGTAGCATGTCCCAAATTTTTGGTTTGTGCCCCAAAGCAACCGCATCCCAGGTGAGGATGAAGATATGCAAGATATCCTCAATGAAGAGCAACAAATCCAACAAAATCAACGCCAACGTCAACAACAACAACAACAACAACAACAACAACATGAACAACAAGAGCCTCAACCTCAACATCAACAACATCAATTCTCCAACCCCGACATGGAGGCTTTGAGTGACCAAATGAAGGGAATAAAATTCGAATGGAGGGGATGTACGATCAAGACTTTGAGGCAATATACAACAAAATGAGAGGCATCTCCAAAATGTAACAAGCTATGTTTCTCCAATAACAACCACAATATGATGCGAGTGTTAACACTGGGGAGATCACCCCCGCGATTAACTACCCTTATTTCCCTCCTCAACTCGGTCCCGTACCATCTTGGGGAGATGATGAGAGGCTACTTACCCATATTGGCAAGGAACTCAAGGGTCCAACATCAAGACTCGCACCCTCTTGGATGAGCACGGTAACTATGATTACCGCATGTTCGGTGGGAGCGACTATAGGGGTGATCCTAAGTACCCCTATGTCGATCCCACCCATCCGTTGCCACTAGATTTGCCCGAGAAATTCCCTTCCTTGGCCCCTTGGCAACAAGATAATTTTAGGGGTCACTATGGTTGGCCACTCGGTTTTACCGAGGGATGGGATCCTTATGGTCCCCCATCTGGGTTCTCCTATGATAGGGAGGATAGTGATGATGGTGTTGGGCCTAGTAGTAACTAGTTCCCCCTCTTTGTGCTTTTACCTCATTCCCTTTTATTATGTGATCTTTTGTTTTGTATTGATGAGATGTTGAGATGTATTCTTGTCTAGCTTGGGGGAACACTAGTCTTATGGAAGGGTCTCGGTGGCTAATTTCGTTGTTGTTGGATGTTCTTGATTTTTCATGCCTTGATTATTTCTGATTGCTTATCTTGATCTATAATTGAAGTTGTTGAGTGTTGTTGTTTGCAATGAGTATATCATGATTTTCTTGTTGAGTTTTTTTTTTATGATGAATGCTCTTTAATGATGAGTTGATGATTTTGCTCCCTTGAATCCAAATCCCTAAATCCAAAACCCTTGAATCCAAATCCCTTTGATCCAAATGATTGTAGCTTTAGTGTATAGTTGATTTTGATATTTTAATTGGTTTGTTTTTATTTTGATTTTGTAGATTAGTTTGATTTTGTTACTTTGTCTTTTTATTTTTGATTTTGCTTTCTTATTATTTTGTTTTGAAGTTACTAACCATTTTGTTTGTATATAGTTCCATTTTTCACTTTTTCACTCTCACTTGGTTTTGACAATTCATGCGAATGCTTGATTGGAGCTTCATGGAGGTGGTATTTTCTTTACTCCGCTTTTCTTAGCTTAGCTTAGATAACCCGGTGAGATCTTTCTCATTTCTCTCTTTTCTTTCTTCTCTTTCATTGTTTGCATAGAATAGGATTAGTTTAGGAAGAGTTGAACGGTTCGAGGATGTCTTTGTAACACCATAAGTTTTTAGGGTCATTGGTGATGTTGTCGAATGACCACTTGTATGATGATTGGGATTTATATGACATGCATGCATATGTGCACTTTTCTTTATCTTTTCCTTTTCTTCTATTTTCTACTTTCCTTTTTCTTTTCATTCTTTTCAAAAATGCAAAAATACAAAAATATGACTTTGAGGCATTCTTTTTGTTTTGGACATTATATCATCCCAAATTTTGCTTTAGAATGAATGGTTTCCTATGTGGTATCGGTGTGCACAGTTTGAGAGTATAATTTTTGGCACCTTGAAGCCGGATTCTTTTTGTTTGTGGAAAGTTGGAGTTGCTCCCTTTGGTGTATTTGAAACTAATAATGAGTTATTGCTACAACCATGTGAGGTTTCATTCTTTTCCAGCCTTCTACATATTTTGCATGAGCGGCACATGGATCCTTGACTATTGTATGCTTTATCTAAAACTTGACTCTTGTCTCCCGAGATCGCGACTGAGCCATTTACGAAGGACAACAACATCTTTTCGGGGTGGTAATTTTTCCTTTTCTAGGATAGTTTTCTTTTCTTTATTTTGGGTTTTCATTTGCCTACTTGCTAACCATTTGAGCCATAAACCTTCTTTTCAAGCCATATGTTTAGATTTTGAGCCTTTTGTTTCATTCTTGTTTCCATTCTTG
Source organism: Chenopodium album (assembly GCF_948465745.1). Taxonomy (NCBI): domain Eukaryota; kingdom Viridiplantae; phylum Streptophyta; class Magnoliopsida; order Caryophyllales; family Amaranthaceae; genus Chenopodium; species Chenopodium album. The sequence continues at coordinate 21,132,662 of NC_137846.1, read as the reverse complement.
GTTTTTGTAAGCAATTAATCATTATTGTTGGAGATTATGGTGGATGAGTTTGAGTATTGGTTCTTATAATGTAAGCATGTTTGTGTTGTAAATATCTTGTGAATAAAAGGCATATTCCAAGTTGAAAAAGCTGCCCATAGTTAAAAGAGGCGAGCACATTGCAATAAAGTTGAAAAAAAAGAAAAAATGCAAAGCAAATCCAAATACTTAGACAAAAGTGAATAAAAATGAGAAAAATGAAAAAGTTCAAAAATATTTTGATGTAAGTGTATTTCTCCCTATTTTAAGCATTGAGGACAATGCTTCATTTTAGCTTGGGGGAAGCGTTCTTATGCTTTTTGTATACATGTTTGTAATTTTGGCTTTGAATAAGCTTGGGGATTTTTATGTTTTTGTTTGGTTATTGCTTGATTATGGTGTTTAGGATTGATTACCCTTTGCTTCATAATTTAGGTATTGTAAACACCTGATTGTGTCTCTCCATAAAACCAAACCTAGTGATGAATATCTTTCACATCATTGATTATCGAACGAGGGGAAATGTGAAAGAGTCTCTTGATGCGCTTGTTTTTAATAAAATACTTCTTTCTGTTTTCTAAAATATTTCTTTTTGTAACCTATTCATGGAAAATGTCCAATCCAGGTTAGTTTGATCCATTTTATGGGTCCAATAATAGTGTAGTTGGATGGGTTTCGAAAAGAGCTTTCCAACGATATATTATAAGCCCAATTCCGATAAATAATGATGAAGTTATGGTTAAAATACTAAACTGGGTCCCAAAATGATTTTATATACAGCCCAATGATCATGTGGAAGGCCCATTAATTAATATTCCTAAAGTCATTAGGATTGACTTTAATTTTCTAAAAGGTTCCTTTAAGTTCTAGTGGAATTACGATTTATAATTATACTTTTAGTTTATTTAGAAAAGATAATGAACTTAATTTGTAATAAAACAATTGTTTTAAAATAAGTAAATCTCATCTTAAATTAATGATAATTACGAATTCTAATTGTCTAATTATATTAGGGAAAGGACTCCGTACATTATTTTTGTCATATCCGTGCCGTCGCGCTGCGAGGAGTCTAACGCGGCGCAATAGCTCTGTCGCATTGCGATAGGAGCAGTTTTACTTTGAGTTGATTTCAAACTCTTTCCTATCGTTCCGAATGTTTTCTTCTCTATAAATAGGGTCGTATTTCCCCGTTTTCAATCATTAACAATCATCTATTCTCTTTCTCTTTAAGCTAGAAGCTTATTCTTTCTTTCTCTCTCTTAATTTCTAAGCCTAGCCTTTTCTAAACACAACACCGCATTCACGAGTGATAAACGCACCTAACCAAGTTCGAAGTTGCCTTTTCTCTAGACGTTAAAGGTAGATAATTTCTGAGGATTTAGTCCCGAATCCCTATTTCAATTCTTTAAATTAATTGTTTGATTTAATATTTTTATTGAACTTACTAACGTGTGTATTGTTTTAAAGATACGAGGAAACAAAGTGAGTAATTCAATTGCTTTATTTCTTTAGAAATTAAAGCATGCTTATATTATTTTAATTCCTAATATGATGTTAGGATGTTATTTATTGCTTTCTATTATCATGCTTAGGTTGCTTCCTATTTTCTTCTATCATGTTAGTATTAATGTTAGGGCTAAAGCTTTGATCCTTAATTTTTATCAACATGGTAGGATTTGTTATTAATCTTGTTAGTGTCATGCCTAGGATGTTGCTAATATTATTATGCTTTGATGAGATTGATATCATGATGATGGTGATTGTTGTTATTGTTATGTTGCTTCATATATTATTGTTATTGCTTGATCATGCCCACTCTTGAAGGATTAAAGGGTTTATTTGAAATCACGCTTAATAAGATAATAATAATTTTATTTAGGCTAATATGATTTTAATTTGAGTGATCGCCAATAATAGATTTGTTTGTGAATTAACATTCAAGGAACATAGATTAAACAGGTTTAGGGTTAATATATTGATTGTATGTTAGTCAGAAAGCGCACATGAATATGAGAGAATAAAGTAGAGGCCTATTTTTAGGGCAGGTTTAATCTCTTTTACGTTGGATTTGTACCTTCATCTCCGAATATCCAGTCATGGTTCAGGACCAATATGGAGTTAGCGATCTCATGGATCGTGAACGGGTGTAACCTTCACCCTGTGAACGTTTTACCAGTTCCTAAAACTTGTTGGCAACTCTTTTGCTCTAGCTTCCTTCCCTTTGGCCGCCACCATGCTTAAGTGCATAATCACAGTGGGGCTCAGGTGTGGGATGCTTGAAATATTACCTACAGTTTTTGGCTACTTTACTAGGGAGGATTTCTATTTTAATTCCTAAAATTTATTTTTGGCAATGATTTAGAATGAGTGGATGAGACTCGAAAAGTTCTAAGTATTCATGTGCGTAATTTTGATTGACATTATTGGCATAAGCATAAAAAGGTCCGCTTTAGAAAGACCATCCATAATGCGTCAAAAACATATGCTTTTTATACATAGGAAATTTTGGAAATATCTGTCACAACTAGAATCGAAAAAATGCTACGAAAACTAGAAAATTCTAAGAACACAAAAAGCTGTCGAGGCATGTAGGAACTAGCACTGAGAAAACAGTTCCCATCGCAGTACGATGGCTCTGTTACGATACGATAGAAATATCGCGGCGCGACAGGGCTATCATCTCACGATGGTCCCTGTTGTCTCCACGCCATGTTCTTCCAATACCGAGCTAGAAATCTGCCTTCTTGCTTTGACCGGTTCTAGTATGGTTTGCTCCATTTTACTTCCTGATTGAGTTTTTCGCTCTTTTCTAAACCCATATGTTTTCTACATATGGCTATAACCCTCTGTGAATTCACTCTCTATCTACCCAATTGAACGCTCATTGCAATGAAGGGTACATCCGAGTTTGTGAATTCACCAAACTATGGAAACAACTTTAACTTGCGAGGTCCCATCCATACGCGCTAACCCTTCCAAAGGTAAGGCTTCCGCCTGATGCATCCGGACTCATAACCATGGCCCTCTTTTGACTAACCTATTCCTTGAACTTTAGAGAACTAGAGCCATGGTTAGGTTGCAAACTCATTGCATCACGTTGTGCTTATTTGACTATTTGCGCATTTTAGATTGTGCACAATCTATGTGTGTTTGCACTAACCGTTTGTTTGACTTGTGTATAAGTCCAAATAAACTAATTAATTAATGAATAAAGGACTTTGCTTAATTAATTAATTTGGGTAGTTAAAGTCTAATATATTGACTAAACCTGACTTAGTACGACTATAGGCTTGTCCTCTTAAGGTAAAACACTCTAGGACCAGACTGACGTTTCAGTAATTAATTTGGGTAATTAAAGTCTAATAAGTTTCCATCACGACGCGATAACAATATCGCATCGCGATGGCTCTGGCGCACTGCGATAGTCCCATTGCCTCTACGATGGTCAAGTTTTCTTCCTGAGTCCGCACGCTGAGTCTAATTAATCAGTTTGTTAATAGCTAAAGTCTTATTTAGTCCTTAATTTTGCCTAGGCACATAGTCCCATGGTCTTACACAAGTGTCAAACCTTGCCACTTTAACTCACTTTTTAAGCACACACTTTTTATATGTGTTTCACAATGACCATGTTTAGAGAGTCTTGTCTACGCGTGTTTTCCGTCTTTTTTTTAGGGGGGTAAGTCGAATATTAATCCTCCCAACATAACCATGTTGTTTGAACCCCATACTCGATTCCCAAAAATATGCACCCTATTTTTGCTTTTGCTTTTAAAACCAATAAAGTCTAAGTCAATTTGAGTCAAGTCATTAAGTCAAAAATGGTTTAATATTTACAGCGCTTGGTCAAGAAAGGAAGGGCGACTAATCAAAGACAAAACTTTTGTCCAAGTCTTACTTTTTGATAAACCGTTTCGACAAAGAAGAAAGGCTAAGAAGAAAATGGCAACTCAGGAAGAAGTTGATGAACTAAGGCAAAACATGGCTAGCTTGACCGAGATGTTCAAAACTCTCGCTCTTCAAGTCAACGACTCTGCAAAACAACAATAGCTTGAGCGAATGGAAGAAAGTTTGAGCAAAATCTCCAATAACAAAGTTCCAGGGGATTAGCTCACAAAGGGTCTTGGTGGACAAGGAACTCCTTCCACAGAAATTCAATGCCAATGACATCCTTAGATTCAAGCTAACTGACAACCTTACTTTGATTTAAGAGCTTTTGAAACCATAATGAATATTAAGGGAATTGATAGGAAAGCTTTCCATTCGTTGTTCTCACTATCTTTAGAAACCGTTTGTCAACAATGGTTCTTCTCCCTTGATAAAGAGAAAATTTCCTCTTGGGATTCTTTAACAAACGCTTTCATTGATAGATACAAGTGCAACATTTAAGTTGAAATAGACCATAGGGAACTTGAGAGGTTGAAGCAAAAAGAGAACGAAGGATTCGTTTCCTTCTTCAACAAGTGGAGGGAAACCTCTGCTAAAATGATTGAACTTCCTAATGAAAAGGAATCTATGAGGTTGTTCATCAAGAATCTGCAAGAAAAGTACTCAAAACATCTTAAATACCAAAGCAATTTGGGTACTTTTAAGGCTGTCTATGACATAGAAATTGATATTGAAGACGACCTTGCAAAACAAAAAGCTGCTAGCAACTCCAATAGTGGTTGGAAAGGAAAGAAGAACGACAATCCTTCTTCTTCCAAAAATACCCACTGAAACAATGTTGGCACCGTTAACCTAAACGAGGACCTAGCTATGAATCAAGGACAAAAGAAGCCATTTAGGAGAAACTTCACACCTATTGGCATGAGTTATGACACAGCATTTGATCGCCTTCATGCTAAAGGTCTCATAACTCCAATTGGACCATTTGGAGATCCACCAGTCGAAAAGAAGACAGCTAGTTGGAATCCGAAAACACATTGCAAGTATTACCAAGGCAGGGGCCATCTCACTGAGAATTGTTGGAAGTTGAAAGAAGCAATTCAAGATCTAATTAATAGCAATAAACTTCCATTGCCTCTTACAAGAAAGAAGCCAAGAATCAATAGTGCTCCACTTTCATACTCCTTGGAAATTTCTTACGAGGAAGGTCACGTTGACCCATCACTCCTCATCAAACCAATCGAAGAAACTCATGTTATCGAAGAAGAGGAGGAAACCTTTTCCGATGCCATGAGCGATCACCCCTCAGGAGAACAACCTGCCACTAAAGAAGAGGTATGGCTCCTTATAAACACAATGAGGGAAACAATAGACCTATGTAACGAAGCCCTCGACCATGCAAAGTTGGTCCAAAACAAGCATGTCACTAAAGAAGTGATGCCCACAAAGACTACTAAAAGAAAGCCATTTTCTTTCAATGTAGTCGAACCACCTCGAAAAAATGATAAGGCATACACACCCATTGGGACTTCTTATGTGAACATGTTCCAAATGCTCTTCGAGAATGGGAAGATCAAACCTCTCGAGCCAAGACCATTTGAATCGTTGAAAAGGACAAATAGGTTCTACTATCCATACCATCAATCAGGAGTACATACCATAGAACACTGTTTTAAATTCAAAGACTTAGTCCAAGGATTGATTGACAACAAAAAGTTGGTTCAAATTCGACCAGAAAAAGATGTTAGCATCAATAGATTGTGGGAAAGTGATGATAAGGATGTTTACCTCAAAGATATAGAAGAAACTCCACTCTCCTCAATTTATCCGGTCGCTGATATTTGGGATGAAGAAGACACCTCAATCGACGTCCTCATAAGATCAGGAAGAATGCAACCTCCCTTTACGAATCAACCCATTCCTACCACTAAACAAGTCCCCATTCCAATTATAAAAAACACCGATGTTGTCAAACAATTGAAAAAGACTAAGGTAGAAATGAATGCAAGGAAACTCCTAGCTACATCCCACGAGCAAATGCCTCTAACGATAGAAAAAAGGCATAGACCAGCTTACATCCAAGCTATAGAAGATGATGAGATAATTCAAGAAGAAGAAGAGGGGGAACCTTGGTACACTGAGATCTTTAACTATGTCACCAAAGAAGAATATCCACTTCACGCTATAAATGAGCAAAACGAGCTCTAAGACTTTTGGCTTCCCAATATGAGCTCATAAATGATGAGCTACATAAAAGGGTACCTAAAGTTAGGGCTCTCCTATGTGTAGGAAAAAAGGAAGCTCAGAGGGCAATGAGGATAAATCACGAAAGAGCATGTGGAACTCATATGAATGGCATAATTCTAGTCCAAAAGATAATGCGCCAAGGATATTATTGGACTACCATACATAGGGATTACCATCAATATGTAAAAAGATGCCCTAAATGCCAACTTTACGCTAATTTGCAACATGTTCCTCCTTCTCTCTTCTATACTTATACATCACCATGGCCCTTCTCAACATGGGGAATAGACATTACTAGAAAAATCACCCCTCCTGGGACAAGAGGACATGAATACATTCTTGTAGCAATTGATTACTTCACAAAATGGGTTAAAGCAGCATCGTATGCAAAACTCGCTGCAAAACATGTAGCACCCTTTATCGAAAGGAACATTATATGTGGATATGGAGTCCCACGTGAAATGATAAGTGACAATGGAACTCACTTCCAAGAACAATGTGAAGAATTGCTTCAAAAATATGGCATTCAAAATCATCACTCTTCCCCATATAGACCTTAAGCAAATGGCACAGTAGAAGCAGCCAATAAGAAATTAAAAACTGTAATCGAATAAATGACAGAATACTACAAGGATTGGCCTGACAAACTCTATTTTGCTCATTGGGGTTATCGCACGTCAATTGGTTAATCCATAGGAAATACGCCATTTTCCTTAGTCTATGGAATGGATGTCGTACAACCTATAGAACTAGAAATACCTTCCTTATGCATCGCGTTGGAAAGTAAACTCGAAGAAGTTGAATGGACTAGAACAAGATATGAAGAGCTAATTCTACTCGATGAAAAACGACTAGAGGTTCTACATCATACTCTGTGCAATCAAACTCGCATGGCTAGACAGTTTAATAAAAAGGTCAAGACAAGAAATATCAAAGTTGGAGACTTGGTGTTAAAAGCATTAAGGAAAAATGTTCTGGAACCAAGGGGAAAATTTAGGCCTAATTGGTCTAGACCATACTTCGGCAAAACAATCCTATCAGGAGGTGCCGCAAAACTAACTAATATGGATGGTAATGAACTCTCGAATATGACGAATATTGACCAACTTATGAAATTCTACCCATGATAACTTGAGTTGTATAATCAAAAGAGCTACGTTTGGCCTAATTCCTAAGAAAAGGATACGTAGGCAACCTTTTACGGTGTTCGGCCACTTTAATTTTTATAAATCCCGCACTTCTGCATCAGCACGCCAACACAGAACAAACATCGCGCAAAATTCAATTCCAGCGCGCCACGAAAAAGTTTGTCACGCTGCAAAAGGATCATTGCGCCGCGACAGCCCCGCCGCGCCATGATGGTTTCAAATTCCCAACGCTAGGTACTTTTCGTCGATCTAGGCAAATTTCAGTGTATTTTGAGAATTATCGACTTCCGTACTCGAACTTTTTTCGAAATATATTTAAGTTATTTTCATTGCTTTAATAAATTCCAATACCGAGCCAAAACTCTGCCTTCTTGCTTTGACCGATTCTAGTTCTGTTTGCTTGATTTTACTTTCTGATTGAGTTTTTCCTTCTTTTCTAAACCCATATGTGTTCTACATATGGCCATAACCCTCTGGGAATTCACGTTCCATCTACCCAATCGAACGCTCATTGCAACAAAGGGTACATTCGAGTTTGTGAATTCACCAAACCATGGAAACAAGTTTAACTTGTGGGGTCCCATCCATACGTGCCAACCCTTCCAAAGGTAAGGCATCCGCGCGATGCATCTGGACTCATAACCGTGGACCCTTTTTTGACTAACCTATTCCTTGAACTTTAGAGAACTAGAGCCATGGTTAGGTTGCAAACTCATTGCATCATGTTTATGCCTATTTGACTACTTGTGCATTATTTACTTGTGCATATTTATATGTGATTAAACTAACCATGTGGTTTGACTTGTGAATGTAAATATGCTTAAATAAACTAACCAATGACTAAAGGACTTTTCCTAATTAATTTTAGCTAATAAATATGTCTAAAATCGAGTCATAGTTCCTTTGAGCCAACCTAGATTTTTATTCCCGTATACTACACAAGCATGAACTTGTTTTTGTCATAACCGGAGTTCTAGAAAGAATTACGAGTCGTATAACCAAGGGATCTATATCCCCGAGTTTTATCTTTCATTTGGAGTTGGTTTCATCCTATTTGGAGTCACAGATCAAAATTTATGACTAAAATACTACAACCTTTCCAGTTTAGTGCACATACGTGAGGTCTTAACTTAGTCTTTGTACGAGTCAAGTCACATAGTCTAGTTACATGGTCATGACACGGGTCTTGAACATATCACTTACACTCACAAGTATTCATACACTTTGTACATACTCTTTTCACACCATGACCATGTCTTAGGTTCATGCATGAGTCGCTCTATCCGTCATTTGACCGAGAATTTCAAAACTCTCGCTCTTCAAGTCAATGGCCCTGCGAAACAACAATAGCTTGAGCGCATGGAAAGAAAGCCTTAAGAAAGTTTTTCGGTGGAAAGCTCACAAGGGGTTTCGGTGGACAAGGAACTTCTTCCGCAAAAGTTCAATGCCAATGACATCCCTAAGTTCAAGCCAACAGATAACCCTTACTTCCATTTGAGAGCTTTCGAAACTATAATAAATATTAAGGGAATTGATAGGAAAGCTTTCCACTCGTTGTTTTCACTATCTCTAAAAACTGCTTGTCAACAATGGTTCTTCTCCCTTGATAAAGAGAAAATCTCTTCTTGAGACTCTATAACAAACTCTTTCATTGATAGATACAAGTGTAACATTCAAGTTGAAACTAATCATAGGGAACTTGAGATGCTAAAGAAAAAGGAAAAAAAAGGATTCACTTCTTTCTTCAACAAGTGGAGGGAAACTTCTGCTAGGATGGTAGAAGTTCCTACTGAAAAGGAATCTGTGAGGATGTTCATCAAGAACCTCCAAGATAAGTACTAAAGGCACCTGAAATATCAATGCAATTTAAACACTTTCAAAGCTGTCTATGACATAGGTATTGATATTGAAGACAATCTTGCAAAAAAGAAAGCTACTAACCATAGTAACAACAGTGTTTGGAAAGGAAAGAACAATGATAATCCTTCTTCTTCCGAAAACAACTACTCTAGTAACAATGTTAGTACCTTTTACCTTAACGAAGTCTTAGCCATGGATAACCGAAGACCTAAGAAGCAACTAAGGAAATAGTTCACCCCTATTGGGATGAACTACGATACCGCTTTCGATCGACTCCATGCCAAAGAACTCATCACTCCTATTGGACCTCTTCAAGATCCAGCACCCGAGAACAGGTCACCTAACTGGGATTTTAATGCTTATTGCAAGTACCGTCAAGGTAGGGCATACTACCGAGAGTTGTTTGTAGCTAAAGGAGGCCATCCAATATTTGATTGATAATAACAAGCTTCCCGTACCTCCAGCTGGCATGAAGGCCGAATGATGATAGAGCACAAGACACGAGGCGAGCTTTAACGATAAGATTTTGTGACCTCTTTTTCTATTTTTTGTTTTATTCCTCCTTTCCCCAATAAGTCTAGCATAGGCATTCCTCATCTCCCTCATTAGATTTATTAAGAGTTTGTTGTTTATCCTTTTACATTTTAATAAAATGAGCATTTATTACTTTGCATATGATCATTGCATTGCATCATTAAAAAAAATAAAAATCATTGTCGGACTAAGCACAAAGTATACCAATGATTTGAGACACCTCTTGTAGCCACATCATATCAATCACCTTCACCTTTTCGAATATATAATTCCTTTTTTGATAAGCCTCGTCTAACGATAGACCATTTGTTTTTTAACCCACATCTACCTAACCCTGTGATGGGATGATGTGTAACTTATGCAATTGCCAAATACAAAAGCTCAAGTGATGTTATAAAGATTAAAATATAAAAAGGGCAAGTGTTCCAATGTCATTGATATAAACATGTCTTTGATAAGAACACGTCTAAGATTGCGTCTCTTATCGAGTGCTCGGTACCGTGCCTGAGAAACATGAATGTCAAGTGAGTGATAGACCGCATGATCGGAATTTCCCACACTTATCAAATATAAAAAAAAAAGCAAAAGAAAAAAGAAAAAAAAAGAGAGCAATAATATAAACAAAAAAGAGTTTTAAAGAGAGAAATCTCAAGCATACAAATACAAAGATTCAAAAGCAATGTTGCACACCTTGGGGGCTTATCTAGGGTCTTGAGCCTTTATCCCCTTCTTCTTCAACCGTTAGCCTAAGCACGTTACGACCCATCAAAAGACCTGTTTGAGGTATACACATACTTGTGCGAGGTTCGGCTAGAGCTACATTTGGCCTGATTCCCTACGGATATGTAGGCAACCTCACATTGGGGTGCGGCCGTAATAAAAATGCATTCATTCACATTCACATTCACATTCATACATGATCATATAAAGGGATCTCCAATGTTCATCCCTATCCATTTAGAGCTAGACTTGGGGGCTTGATCCTTACATCATTAGCCTACCTAGCCTAAGAGTCACCATCATTTGACTCTTTTCAAAATAGTTTTTCATACACTTAGCCTTTTGCAACTTAGACTTAGTGTCGCTTTCACACACATCACAGAGACATGACCAAATAAACCTTCCCATAGGATCCCTTTGGAATGAAATCTTAACACAACATTAAAGCCTGCCTTGTTATATCAAAATCACTCATCATATGTAATCATCATTGCATCGCAAAGTATGAAGTGCTTAGCCTCCGTGCCTAAGTTACCTAAATACTCATCGGGTCATCAACTAGGATAGCCTAGGATGCTACGATCCTTGCACCATGAGATACAACATCAGTGCATACACTTGACTAATCTCATTCAACATGCACCGCAAACACTCAAATACTTTGCTTCTTTCTTTTCACGTCTTTCTTTTTCGGGAGAAAGTCAGTACCCTCCATAAAAATGACGGAAATATTTTTCTTTTCTACATTTTGAGTTAAGCACATCACAATACAATGCACACACGAGTCATGCACATTGAGTCATAAGGTGTCATATCACATCGAGTTGAGTTTAACACATGTGTCAAAACACATTAAGTCACACAAGAGTCAAACACACTAAACCTTGAGTCAACCTCAAGTCAAAGCAACCATAATGTCAAATACAACAAACCTCAGATCAACCCTAAGAAAAACATAAGCAAAGTCCTGTAGTCTAAAACATAGATGCAGGTGCACTAAGTCCTAGACGGAAAAGTGATCTTTACAAAGATCTAAGGCAAAAGACGCAAGTTTTCAAAGACATGCAAAGCTATCACTTCCAAGGCGAGGAGACTAGAAATTTGACAAGAAGGCTCAAGACGTAATGGTTTTTGACAATATTCCCTATGATGTGAAAGTTGTCACCCAATTTGAGAGGATAGCTCAAGGCGAAGCAATCTTGGACGGCATTCCCTAAGATGTGGAGGTTGCCGAACAAAATAACTTTGATTCAACAAAAATTTATTGTTTCCTAAGGCATGGACGACTCACACAGCAAGTTTCTCAAGGCGAAGAGACCCATAATTATCGGACAAGTTTTCCCAAGGCGAAGAAAAACTGTCGATTGATGCACATTTCCCAAGGCGTAGAATTTGGCGATTGCATCCTAAATCGTGGGTATTGAGTGGAATTTCACTTACGAGCTACTCAAGGCGTAGGAGCTATCAACAGGACTCTCAAGGCGTGGAAACTATTAAGCTATTAAGCTTCCCAAGGCGTGAAAAATCATCATTAAGAAGACTGCTCAAGACGAAGGAGTCTACGACATCTTGCCCAAGGCGAGGAAATTTGTCGTCACTCACTTATGAGTTGCTCAAGGCGTAGAAGCTCATGATAAGGTTTCCAAAGGCATGGAAAACCATCATCCAATGGATCGCTCGAGACGTAGTGGTTCACAATAAGAATTCCCAAGGTGTGGAAGACCATCATTCAGTGAATCGCTCAAGACATGGTGGTTCGCGATAGAATTCCGGAGACATGGAAGGACATCATAGAACAAATGAAGATGACTACAAGTAAAGTCACCTTCGACAATGTTCCCTGGCTTGCCGAAGATGGTCACAAAACAGCAGAAGATCGCTACAAGCGAAGCAATCTTTGATGATGTTCCCTAGCTTCCCGAGAACTGTCACAGCAAAAAATTGAGGACAACTACAAGTGGAGCGGTCTTCGGCGATATTTCCCTGGCTTGAGGAAGGTCGTCACAAAATGCAGAAAAATAGGTTACCCTAGAGACGTGTGCTCGACTGTGCAAGATACGCGTTTGTTAACTCTTTTATATGTTTAACTAACGTTAGTTTGCAAGTATCAGCGTTACAAGAATGATTTAGGATCGCAGAAATATCTGAATCATTCTCCGTCTATATCGCTACTTTGACTTTTGTTTTCAAAACTTACTTTTCTCCAAACTCAGTCAAAGTGGGGGCTTGTGTAGACACCTAATTGTGTCTACCTAAAAACCAAACCCAGTGATGAATACCTTTCACGTCATTAATATCGAGTAAGGTTAAATGTTGAAGAGTCTCGTGAATTCATTTGTTTTCTAAATTATTTTAATAAAAATAATTCATTTTTGTTTTCGAAAATCATTCATTTCGTATCCTATTTATGAAAAACGTCCAATACTGTTTAGTTTGGCCCATAATCAAGGTCCAATAACTGTGTAGTTGGATGGCTCTTGGAAATACCTTTCCAACAATATATTATAAGCCCAATTCCGATGAATAATGAGGAAGTTATGGTCAAAATACTAAACTCGGTCTGAACGAGTTTTATGTGCGACCCAATGATCATGTGGAGGGTCCATTAATCTTAATTATATTTCTAAACCAATTAGGATTAATTAGAAGCTTCTATAAGTTTTCAAAATATATTAATTATCCTTTTTGAAAAGATAAGATTAAAGAGTTTGAAATTGAATAAAACTTTCCTTTTTTAAGTCCTAATTCTATTCGAATTTAAAGATGATCAAAGATAGTCAGATATATGTTATTGCCTTATAATTTTTATCCAAATCTTATATGGTAGGATAGATCTTGAAATTATCTTTCTAATAATACATTATAATATTAATTCCGAGCTATAACGAAAAAGATATGAAAGAAATACGAAACTCTATCCAAAACTGACACCGTTCCACTATTTCGCCAATATTTTTTATTCTAAAAACGATTTTTATCAGATTCAAATTGGGTTGGAATGTAGACTTTAAGAGCTTTTCAACGACATATTATATGCCTTATTTCAACCTTATTTCAACTTTTGGATCAAAAGTTATGATAAAAACAAAATCCAAAAAAAAACTGTTTTTATCGTGACAGTCCTTATCTTGCCGCGTCAAAAGGAATTTTAATCCGATTTGAATTCTACTTCATTTCTAATCGATTCCGGATTTTTTTCTCTATAAATATGGTTGTATTTCCCCGTTTTAAATCACCAACAATCACCAACAATCATCCTATTCTCTCTCTCAAAGCTAGCAGCTTATTCTTTCTCCCACTTTCTAAGCCTAGCCTTTTGAATATACAATATTTGTCCATCACGAGTCTTAGATACACCTAGCCAAGCTCGAAGTTGCCTTTGCCCTAGACGTGAAAGGTTGATAATTTTTGAGGGTTTGATCTCAAATCCCTATTTCAATTATTTAAATTAATTATTTGATTTAATATTTTCATTAATGTTACTAACGTGTGTATTGTTTTGATAGAAAGAGATACGTCACAACAAAGTAAGTAGTTTTATTGCTCTATATCTATAGAAAACATGCTTAGATTTTTTTAATTCCTAGTATCATGTAAGGATGCTTTTATTGCTTTCTAGTATCATGTTTAGGTTGCTTCATATTTCTTCTATCATGTTAGTATCGTGTTAGGATTAAAGTTTTGATTTTTAATGTTTAGTGACGTGCTAGGATTTATTATTAATCTTGTTAGTATCATGCCTAGGATCTTGCTAATAATATTTTTATGCTTTGATGAGATTGAGATTGTTATTATGATGATTTGTTGTTAATATTATTATCTTGCTTCATATTATTATTGTTGTTTCTTGATCACACCCTCTCTTGCAGATTTAAAAGGAATTTGTACTTGAAATCACGCTTAATTAATAAGATAATTAATAATTTTTTTAGGCTAATATGATTTTAATTCAAGTGATCGTCAATAATAGATTTATTTGTGCATTAATATTCAACCAACCTAGATCAAACAGGTTTAGCATTAATATATTGATCGTATGTTAGTCAGAAAGCGTACATGAATATGAGAAGAATAAAGTAGAGGCCTATTTAATCTTTTTTAGGTTGGATTTGTACCTTCATCCCCAAATATCCAGTCATGGTTCCAGACCACTATGGAGTTAGCGATCTCATGGATCGTGAAGGGGTGTAACCTTCACCCCGTGAATGGTTTACAAGTCCCTAAAACTTACTTGTTGGCAACTCTTTTGCTCTAGCTTCCATCCCTTTGGACGCCACCATTCTTAAGTGTATGATCACAGCGGTGCTCAAGTGTGGGATGCTCGAAATATTCCCTACAACCCTTGTTCCATTCGTCCATGTAACTACTTGATTGGGTGGCGAACGTTGTGCTTGTAAAGAAGCCAAAATTATACCTGGCGCATGTGTGTCAATTATAATGACTTAAACAAGGCATGTTCAAAGGACAGTTACCTGCTTCCAAAGATCAACAATCTGGTCGACTCTATAGCCAGGCATGATTCGATAAGTATCATGAACGCCTACTCTGGCTTTCATAAGATTCCCCTGTGAAAAAAAGATATAGAGAAGACGACATTCGTCATTGATCAGGGTTATTTTGTTATATTGTGATATCGTTTGGCTTGAAAAATGCGCCTGCTACTTTCTAACGGATGTTTAATACAATTTTTATTAATCAAATTAGGTGGAATGTAGAGGCGTATATAGATGATATCATAGTCAAATCCAACCAACAGATGGATCATCTTGCTGACCTCCGAGAAACCTTCACCACACTCAGGTGGCACAAGGTCGCTCAATCCCAAGAAGTGTGTCTTGGTGTTGAGTCTGGGAAGTTTCTCGAATTTTTAATTGATTAAAGGGGGATAGAGGCCAACCAAGAAAAGATATAGGCGGTAATTAACATGAAGTCACAACGCACTGTCAAAGAATTTCAAAAACTAACAGGTTGTCTAGTGACGTAGGGGAGATTCCTCAGCCAGTTAGGTGACAAGTGCCTCTATTTCTTCCAAGCAATCAGAAAGAAGACTAGGTTTGAATGGGGGGATGACGCTGAGGTGGCCTTTTTGAAATTAAAAGACCATCTACACTCTTTACCAAGGCTTGTTAACCCTTTGCCAAAGAGACGTTTTATATGTACTTAACCGTTTCAGATTATGCCCTTAGTGTTGTTCTCCTTACTAAGAAAGACGACATTAAGCTCCTAGTCTATTTCATTAGCCATGTTCTTTGAAATGTTGAACTACAATACGCAATGGCTGCAAAATTTTGGCCTTGCTCTTTTCATGGTAGTCAAGAAGTTGAAACCATACTTCCTAGCACATCTAGTTATGGTCTACACAGACCAACCACTCAAGCGATCAATAACAACTTTGGAGTCGTCCGATAGAATGCTTAAATGGGCTATTGAAATGAAAAGTCTTGAAATCACTTTCGAACCAAGGAATAAAGGGTCAAGCATTTGCTAACTTCATTGTCAAAATGACAAGGCCGGCTACGCTGGATAATCCTCACCAAGTTTGGAAAGTGTATGTAGACGGGAGTTCTACTATGAACGGTTGTGGTGCAGGGATTATATATCAGTCTCCTGAGGGGAACAAGTATGAGTATGCACTACGGTTCAAGTTTCAGGCTTCAAATAATGAGGCAGAGTACGAAGTCCTACTAGTCGGCATCCGCGTATGAAAAACGGCAGGGGCAACAAAAATTGACGCTTTCTCTTATTCTCAATTAGTCGTGGTGACTATGAAGCCACCCATTCGGCTATGATCAAATACCTACAGGCGGTCAAAGCTGAAGCTGGGACACTTGACGAATTTCACTTAATTCAAGTGCCCAGGTTTGAGAACAATTAGGCATATGCTCTGTCAAAAATAGCATCATCCGCCTCCAGTGATACACCTCGGTCAGTCTTAGAGGAAGTAATGGAAAAACGAAGCTCAACTTGGATGGTTGGCATCCGAGCCTATCTGCTAGATGGCACTCTGTCAGACTCAACATCGGAAGCATCCATACTAAAAAAAGCGTGCGGTAAACTTTGAGATCCGAAATGGAGAACTCTTTAAGGCAGGCTTCCTAAAGCCTTTATTGAAGTGCATTACCCTAGAGAAAGGGAAGGAAATTCTAGAAGAGCTACATGCGGACTATTGCGCCTCTCATATAGGCGGCAAGTCACTAGCAGGTAGGGCCAGGTCGCAGGGCTACTTTTGGCCCATGCTTAAGGCAGACGCCATGGAAATGGTGAAGAAGTGTGACAAGTGTTAAAGGTTTGGCAAGCTAATCCATCGTACGGCCACTAATCTGACGGTCATTCATATTCCAGTTCTGTTCGCCAAATGGGGCATGGACATCTTGGGCCCATACATGTCTACACCACGCGTTCGGCGGTACATTCTAGTTGTTGTTGACTACTTCACTAAATGGGTAGAAGTAGAGGCGGTCAAGAACATTTAGACAAAGGAGGTCATCTCTTTCATTTGGAAGAACATCATCACTCGATTTGGGGTACCTATGTCTATGTTCTTTGACAATGGCCCTCTATTTAAGAAGCCTACCCTCAAAAATTTAGTTGGGAGATCAAGGGATCTCATAATGTTTTGCATTAGCCGGCAGACCCCAAGCAAACGGCCAAGTTGAAGCCTTCAACAATCTAATCTCAGACGGTATAAAGAAGAAAATTGAAAAGGCTGGCGGCTAATAGGCAGAAGAGTTAACTCATGTCCTATGGGCCATTAGAAAAACTAAAAAAGGGCCAACCGGTGAGACCCCGTTTCTCATGGCGTATGGTGCAAAGGCCGTCTTGCTTATTGAGCACTACGAACCAACTCTTTAAGTCATGTTATATGACGAAGAAGAAAACTTGGAGGCCATGCGCCTTGCATTGGATGCTCTCCCGGAGCGCAAGGGCAATGCCGCCTTGTATCATGAGATTTACCATCTGATAATGACAAGATCCTACAACATAAGAGTACGCAAACGACCCTTGAAAGTTAGGTACTTTTTTTTACGAGTAATGGAGGCAACCAGTAGGGCCAATGAGTAAGGCTAGTTCACCCCCAATAAGAAAGATCCCTACCGGGTATATGAAAAATAAGAGGAGGCACCTAATGCTTGGAAACTCCGGATGGAAGGCGGCTAGCCAGAACTTGGAACATAGATAACTTGAAGAAGTACTACTTCTATGACTTATAGATTTTTATAAATAGAAAGCTATCAACGAAAAAGTGCTTTTTGTTTTCAATTTTTGATTATTTACACTTTAATTCTATTCATCTCCCAATGGGAGCACCATCTATGCAATGTGCAGACGGCCGAATTTAAATACATCATCTACTCCAACATGAGTACGACATCCGACGACACCCATACAAATGAATTCGTCGCATAGAGCATCTCGCATCCGGGTGGTACATTGCTCTATAAATGAGCCGCAAACGGTAAAGATTGACCAGTCCTATGAGGCGTGTTCATAGCTAATTCACCTAAATAATCTAAAAGGAACACAAAAGGTTTAATAGAACCGTGTGTCTAAAGACACTCGTTGGTAACCAACCGTTATTCCAACTTAGATTATATTTAAAATTTTATATTTTTAAAGGGTCCTCCCAATGGGGCAAAAGGACGTTTGAGTATATAAATGGATTATGAATACCACCTAGGGGGTCAAATGTTTATCCACATGTACCTTGGATGGTTGTGTACTTGGTTTGGGGCAATCGCAGTACTGATTGATTGATTACGGAACATGTCATTCTCTTTAAAGTATCAAAAGTTCCCAAGTCAATCAACCAACCTTCGAAACCAACCACACAGCCGCTTAGGGGCAAAAGGCCAGTCAGTGATTGTCACATCGGATAAAACAGACCTAGTCGGCAATTTCATAAAAAATATTCCGACCAAAAGGCCGGGGGAGTAATTGTCACACCAGATATACATCCAGAAAATAAAAAAGATTGTTAAAATACATTCAAAATACTTGGCACGCAGGCCGGAATTATAGATGACTCATAGCCGAAAGAGAAATTAACTCTGCCGAGACAAGGGCACTGTAATACTCAATATTTTTGAAACGTATTTTTTAATTAATTAATTAATTTGTATTCTCTTAAAAAGGGTATTTTAGTAATTTATTTTACTATTTGAAATATGTAAATTTTGGCGCCAAAAGTATTTTAAAACTAAATTATTTTTTTGGATAAGATTTATTATCCATTTATTTTATTAAAAAAACAGGATTATTTATATATATATTTCGGATATTTTAATTAAACAAAATTATTATTTATTATTTATTTAAAAGGGCTGAAAATTCCTAAATTGTTTACTATGATTTTCGGATTTTCTATGTGTAGAAAATCTGATTTTTTTTTTACTTATTTTATTTAGGGAATAATTGGTATTTTCTTAATTAATTATTTTATACAATAGATATTATTTACACAATTATTTTTAATTCCTTAAATCTAACAAAACTTTCCCTAAATACTACAAAGTATCCGAAAATTTTGACCATGGAAACTTAAAATATTTGGCCACCTTGGTTGGATTTTGGGTAAATTATTATGGTAATTTGTATTTTTAATTATCTTCTTAAAATCTTTTATTTTCCATATTAATTTAATTTTCCATCTCCTAATTATTTGATCATCTTATTTTCCTACCTTATATCTTCCTTGATTATTCTCCAAGTAATCTCTTTTGCCATATTATATTTAATGACAACACACCTTCCTTAAATTAATTATTAGTCACCTTAATATTAAACTTTCCATAATTCTTTAAACTCTATTCTCCAAGTAATTTCCTTAATTATTTTTACCATAATTCTTTCTACATTCTCCTACCATAATTCTTTCATTCATGAGCCTATAAATACCCCCTTCACATCTCTCATATTCTTCACGCCAAAACCCAATTCTCTTCTTCTCGCTTCTTCTTCTTTTTCCTATACCTTTTCATACTTTTCTTCTCCTCTTTTTACACAAATCAGCCCGTATACCGTTGAAGTCACTTTTCGGGAACTTACGGTCCGTTTTTGGGGTATTGATGTTTCATAAAAGATTGTTCCTCTCGGAAAATCCTTGAGGGTTAGCTTAAGAATCACCGAATTCGGAGTTATATTGAAGGAGTTATGGCCTCTACAAGTTCTATTTATTCTTTCCAACTAAAATTCAATTCTCTTTAATCATATTCCTTTATCTTCTTGATGGTTTGTTTTCTAAAATACAAATACCTATTTCAAAGCTATAATTTTATACAAAAGTATTATTTTAAAAAGAGTTTTATAGTCCGTGCACATTAGATTTGAGTTTATGTTGTGATAACTTTATGGTTATGTTAATTGCAAGGTGTATTCATGATTGAACTTTGAAAGTGCGAAGTGTTGATTGATATTCGGAATCAAGGTACGTTTAGGTGTCTAGATAGTTTTGAAAGTAATTATTTGAATATCATGTTTTATGTATGGAAGTATTGATTTTAATATTTGTTTTAATAAATGTATTTTTGAAGGATTGATTTTCATATCATGTTTGAATTATGGTTTGGATTGCTTATCATTTTTGTAAATAAAATAATTGATTTGAAAAGTTTGTTGAATTAAATAAAAGGTTTTTCAAAGGAAGAGTTATTGATTTTTAAATTTATTAATATGAGATTTATTCTCAAGTATTTATTTAAAAAAGTCTATATTTGAAGGCATGTTGAATTAAATTAAAGGAGTATTTAATTATATTGGAATTATTGGAATGAAAAGGATTTATTGAATTATTGAACAATTATTATTGAAGCTTTACAAGCATGTTAGTAATCCCACTATGCGGATTTGGTTTGATATGGCCTTGGACTTTATAGGACCGGGTCTTTCCTCAAGAATAGCCTTGTAATATAGGGAGACTAACTTGGAGGGGGGGGTGTGCACACTTGGGTGAGGAATAACCTCTATATGATTGATAACTGAGTAAAATAAACTAAGCTACATCACTAATTAGCAAGCGCGCGAAGCTCCTTAGTTACATGCTAAAAATAGCACTATATGTATATCATGGTAAATTATTTGTAATTTTGATATCCATTCACTAGTTCACCATTACATCTACTTGTTAACCTAAATTATATGGAACATTATCTAACATGCATATTTCATACTTATCTAACCAACTCATGCAATACCTTGAATCATCAATACCGTAGAGATAGACTTAGGCATCTCGTTCTTATTTTTAATCCTCATAACAATATTACTATTTTCAGAATTGTTAATAAAAGAAAGTTGAGTTTCCGCTGCAAGTTTGGTATTGAGTTAAGTATTTTGAGTAGCATTGCGTAAGCACGCATCGGTAATACGCCTAAGTCTATCTCTGTGGTATAATTATATGTATTATACTAGTATTTCCGTAGAGGGAAATTTGGAGGTGTTACAAAGTGGTATCAGTTTTAACGGTCCTAAAAAGATTAAAATTGGGAATAATAAAAATTGTGGGTAGACTAAAGAGGGCATATAGGATAGATAGAGTTTCGCATTTGTGTGAGAGTCAAAAGCTTTATTTTTTCATAAAAACTATTTTCCTATTTGTGGAAAGATGAATGAGAAAAGGATTCTCGAGTTCTCTACGGAGGCCTAAATGGGTACGACTCTCTGTTTAGGAAAGGCACGCTTCAACATCGTAGGTGACTTTCCTAGGAGATGCGGGCTCGACCGTCCTTTATCATGACTCAAGTACATTGTTATTATTGAAACTATTTGAATCTTGAGTTGTGTGATTATGTGTGCATTAGAGTTGGTGTTAAAACACCTTAGAGTATGGTCATAATGTCTGGATTTTTTTGAGTTATTACCCATGGTTGGGTGATCTTGAGTATGCTTGGTTTATTATTGAGTTATGAATTGCTAAATGCAAATGGAATTTATGAGTTGAGTTGCTTACGTAAAATACCATTGAAATGATAATTTAAATGATTGATGATATGAGGAATAAATTATTTGATTTGTATTATTTGAAAGGTGATGGGAGGTTCGAAAATTATGGTGTTTTGATGCGCATGGTTGAGTCATCTTAAGTTACACTTGTTGATTTATACGTATTACTTCATATACAGGGAATTCATTGAGTTTTGATTTGAATAGCTTATATGGAATAACATTAATGTATTTATTGAATTAATTTATTTATATGTTTAAATAGATGTTGGATGAAGTAAAGAAGTAGATTCTTTAATATTTATTACTTGAAAGGTGAAGGGATTAGTTCATGTTAATGATTTTGTGACTAAATTAACCACCCTTTTTCTACTTCTTATTGGGAAGTTTGACCTTGAAGTGTGTTGTTACAATGAATACTACAAGAAGGGGGGTCGAATTGTAGTATGAGAGTTTAGCCAAACTTTTTGCGGAATTAAAACTAAGTAAGCTAAAAGAACAGAAAGATAAACTGAAGGAACTAAAAGATGCAAGAGAGATTTTTACATGGAAAACTCATTGGCCCTAACAAGGAGAAAAACCACGACCACTTGGGATTTTGGAAAAAGAATCTTCACTAGAATAGTGCAAATGGTCCTATTACAAACTAAAGACTCAAACTTCAAGTTCCTCAACGAACTTGAAACCCCAAGGAACAAGTCACCCAACTTGTCACTCTTCTCTTCTCTTTCTCTTCTCTATCTCTCTTCTCACTTCTCTGTTCTCTCTTCTTTTTTTCTCTTCTCTTTCTCTTCTCTTTCTCACTTCTCTTTCCCATACACAGAAGTTCACTCAAAAGAAAACAAACTCTAGTATAAGAACATTAAGAACACTCTAATTAACTTGTGTGGAATTGACACTTGACTCGAATTAAAAGTTAGAAAACTTATGTGAGCAACGGTGAGTTTTTCCAACTGATTTCAAAGATTATTTATAGATTAAATTCGTTTAGGAAAAACTTCTTTGTGCAGCAAATCCATTACGCCACTACTCCAACCCACTAAGAAGATCATGTTCCTCAAATTAAGGAAACATGAACTCCTCAATGTGCAAGATCATGACTTGAAGAAAATCATGGAGGAGTAGGCCGCAAGTTTTTAGAAAACGTGGAAGATTTTATTTACAAAAGATATTTTCAAAAATCAGAATAAATAAAATCTTTTTAATTAACTAAAAAGATAACTGTTAGAAGATAACAGTTTTCCTAAAACTAGTATGCACAATTTTATCAACTTAGACAAATTCCACACAGCTTTTTCGAGTGTAACTAATTTCTTATACTTACATAAATCCTAAAATATAAAAATATATTTAGTCTTCATGTCTTTGGATGAAGCTTCTACTCCGATGCTTCCTGTTCCTTGGGAGGAACTTCTCTTCTCTAATGAAGCTTCTGCTTTGAAGCTTCTGTTCCCTGAGGGGAACCTTCTCTTCTCAAGTCTTCATTTCTGAAGCACCAGTTCCTGCACAGGAACTCTTCTTTATGAATAGCTCTACTTTTGGCTCTACTTTATGAATAGTTCCTTGGGAACCTTCGCTGGTCTGGCACGCTCAACTCACAAGGTTGCACGTGACACCAAGCACAACCTCTAATAATGCGCTCGCGGAAGATTCAGAATTTTATAAAAATATAAAATCGAATCTTACCATAATACCGCGCGCATGACATTCGGTTGCGCTGCCCTTAGCAGGACATCCAAATTACTTACACTGGGCAGTCGCGCGCAACCTATTCAGATGCGCACGACACCTGCTGCGGCAGAACCCTCGAAACCCTAAACACACCCATTCCTTATAAATAAAGGCTTAATACGAGGCTTAAACAGACAGAAAATAACCCGAAACTCTGGCAGAAACTTTGTGAACTTGTGTACTCTTAACCCTCTTTTCCTAAACACTCACCCCCTTTATTACTTGTTACTACGGTGGAGGTTCCCGAACAAGAAGAAGTCTATAAGTGTTCTAAACGAAGATCTAGCAAGGAAAAGTGGTAAATTCCCGAGCACTTAGATAAATTATCTTTTCTTTTTAGTTTAAACAAACCTTTAATTGATTAATTAGTGTTGTTTGACCACTTTAAACAAACTTTTAATTAATTAATTTCACATAGTATCTTGCATTAAATAAAGAATAGAATTGAATAATTAATGGTTGTTTGATCACTTAAGACAAGCGAATATTGTTTATTCATCGTTCTTGTCACGAATATTAATTAAATAAAGAGTAACGACTTTGCAATGTAATTCCTACGAGATTAAATGCTTGTAAATAAAATCAACTAACTTATTTTTTAGGTATCACGTTGCATATATTGTTTGGTAATGAAATTGTGAAAAAGGAAGAGCTAGTAGAGGCTGCATTAGGGCTAGAATAACGATTCCCCCCTAAAGAGAACGTTATTTTAGTACCTTCGCTCCCGAATTCATTTCTGGCATAAGTAGACCAATTTGGGCATGGGTAAACTTACGATTCGTGCTAAATATCCTTTGAACTCTACTTGGGAGAAAGGCATGAACGAGGTTTATGAGTTTTCATAAAACTCATTGGCGACTCCTTACTAGTTTCTTACAAAAAAGCATAATGATAGGATCAACTCTAATTCAAGGTCCCCCAAATAGTCAGGAATTCAAATCCTAATACACCGTAACAAGTGTAAAGTCCTAGGCTTTAAAAGGGCAATGGGCATATAAGGAGAAGGATCCCCCACGATGGGCACACCCTCCTTACAGAGTAATAATAAAAAATTTGGGTAAACATAAGAGGGCATAGGATAAATAGAGTTTCGAATTTGTGTGAGAGTCAAAAGCTTTATTTTTACATAAAAACTATTTTGCTATTTGTGGAAAGATAAATGAAAAAAGGATTCTCGAGTTCTCTACGAAGGCCTATAATGGGTACGGCTCTCTATCTAGGAAAGGCTCTCCTCAACGTCGTAGATAACTTTCCTGGGAGACGCGGGTTCGACCATCCTTTATCATAACTCAAGTACATTATTATTATTATTTTTCGAAAATAAAAAGAATTGAAATTATTTAAAACTTGAATATGCGATTATGTGTGCATTAAAGTTGGTGTTAAAACACCTAAGGGTTTGTATAGGAGGTCCGAAATTTTTGGTTATTACCCATGGTTAGGTGATCTTGAGTTATACTTGGTTGGTTGAGTTATGAATTGCTTATTGCAAATGGATTTTGAATTGAATTGTTTATGTTATTTAGCATTGAATTTATTCTTTTGCATGTGTATGTGAAACAGATGGAGAATATTGATGATATGAGAAAGAGTTACTTTAACTTGCACTACTTGAAAGATAATGGAGTCACAGTTAGTGAGTTCATAACTGGAATTGTTACCTAGGCCTTAACCCTTTATGAGAACTATGACCTAGAAGCCTTGACCCAACCACCTTGAATGATTCTTTTGGCCTTGGCTCATTTACCTAGGGTTGAGAAAACCTCTCTTTGACAAGTGTAGGGACGTGATCAAGAAAAATGGGATGTGGAATGAAAAGCGTCATCATGAAGGGAAGTGGTTAGCAAGCATGTCTAGCCTTAAGAGGGACTTACACTATGTGGAGCGTAAGTATAAACCTAGGAGAAAAGTTGTGAACATTCCCAAGCCTTCAAAGGATTGCACCTTTGGAGAAGATGACCAAATGTACTATCTAAATGCCCAACTACCTTTTTCTTATCAAAGGGAGCATCATGAATTTATAGAATCCAGTCATGAATCCATACCACCTCTTGGTAGGAGCAAGAATTACCATTCTCCTTGCTGTACTCCAAGTTATGAACCTCCAAAACGTCCTAGCCCAAAAGTCCATTTTCATGTTGCAAAAAGGCCTAGAACTCATGCCTAAGCTGCCAAAGAAAAAGCCTAAAATCCCAATGCTTCTTCAAGCCAACCTCAAGGTGATGTGAGCCTAGTAAAAAGCCCAAGTTACACTCCTGGACCGGATAACAATCTAAGTGATTCTGGAGTCCAGCTATTCAGACCATATTTCAAGCTATAGTGGCTATAACCCAACTCTCATGGCTGAACCAAATGATAAGCAAGATGATCGTGATTATGATCCTATTGAAGATGGTTATGCTCATAGTGTTGCTTGATTGAATGATTGAACTATGATTTTGTTTAATGTTTTAATAATTGTCCTAAATGACAAAGTTGTATTTTCATTAATTATTAATGAAATAAAATGATTTATTTGAAATTTCCCTATGTTATTAAGTGAATTAAATGCTTATGTGATAGAACTTGTTTTAATTTTCAAGTACGATGATTATACCCAGGAAGTATATCTGCAAGAATGAGAGACCAAGTGAGAAGTAAGCGCACTGGTTCCAAAGTAGGAAAGGTCCTTAGAAAGCTAACCCATATTACTGAGAACATCACGAAAATGGTGAACAAAAAAAACCAAAGCTTTGACCTTGACTCTTACAGTGAGGTTTTCAAGAGAGTTGCTGCAGTCAAACCACCTATTTACTTGGGAAAGGAGGACCCTGCCAGCCTTAAAAACTGGATTAGGGAGTTTGATAAGTTGTTTGATGTAATCAATTGCCCAAGTGAGCTGAGGGTGAACAATGGGGTTTACTATCTGAGGGAGAAAGCTGATTTATGGTGGGCTTAAAGAAAGGATGAGCTATTGAAAAGACCAAACTTTGGGTGGGAAGAGTTCAAGGAATCCCTGAGAGAGAAGTTTTACCCTTCCTACTTGAGAAAGCAGAAGTGCATGGAGTTTACCAACCTGAGGATGGGGAACACGTCAATCAGTGAATACTACAACAAGTTCATTGAGTTGATGAGATTTTGCCGTGGAAGTAGTCCCTACCGAAACCATCGAAGCTTAGAGATTCGAGCAAGGCTTAACCTTAACCCTCCAAGGGAAGCTATGGGGAGTGACTTCTGAGACCCTGGATGAAGTGTATGGCCGTGCAGCCCATCTATAAGGAATTAAGGGGTAGGAAATGGAGCATGTTGGAGAGAAAAGGAAGAACCCGGACCCTTTTCACGGGGGTGAGAAGAGGCATAAGCCCAACGGTAACTATCAAGGGAATTCTGAGAGGAGGGACAACAGGGGAAGCTTTGGGAAGGGGAATGGAGGATAGCCTTCTAATGCTAAGGGGAATGGAAACCAAAGGGGTGAGAAGCCTTAGAGAAAGTATTTCTGCGGCAGTGTGAGAAAGACCACCCAGGGAGGGACTGTGGGGGAAAACCGGTAACTTGTCGCTACAGTTAGAAGTTGAGACACCGTGAGTATGACTGTTTCAAGAAATAGGCTGATGTTAATTCAGGAAGGGTGAAAGAGTCTAGTGCTCGCAATAAACCACTCCAATCTAGTGGACCTACACCCAAGGTTGGAACCAGTGGCAGTGCGGGAAGTGCCCCAAAGGGTAGTGTGTTCGTGATGAATAGTCGTGAGGCTGAGTTTGCTAATGATGTGGTAATTGGTGTTTTCTCTATAAGTTCTTTGCCTGTGAAAGTCTTGCTTGATTCGGGGGCGTTCCATTCTTTGTTTCTAAGAGAGTAGTTATAAGTCTCGGGTTAGAAAGTCCTAAGTCGGTTTCTCTAGATGTGTCTATTACGTTTGGGGAAGTGAGGAGTAGTTCCAAGTTGTTTTTTAGTTTGCCTATTTCCATTTCTAGGGAAGAGTTTCTTTCAGATTTAATCGAGTTTGATTTAAAGGATTTCAATGTAATTCTAGGTACGGATTGGTTGGGAAGGTATGAAGCAAAGGTCGATTGTGCGGCCGAAAAGGTTACTTTGACTAGCCCAAGTAAGGCTCGAGTGGTGTATAAAAGGGAAGGGAAAAGTTCAGGGTTGAGAATTATTTCTACAATGCAACTACAAAAGTTGGTTAAGAAGGGTTGTCCGCTGTTTTTGTGTAGTGTTCAAAATATTGAAAGTGAGGAAGATAAAGGTGATGAGAATATTCCTATTATGGAAGAGTTTCCAAATGTGTTTCCATATGAGATTCCTGGTATGCCACCAGAAAGGGATGTTGAGTTCACTATCGACCTAGTGCCTGGTACTGGACCTATTTCTAAGGCTCCATATAGAATGGCTCCAGCTAAGATGAAGGAGTTGAAGACTCAGTTGGATGATTTACTGGAGAAAGGTTACATTCGACCTAGTTCCTCGCCTTGGGGAGCTATAGTGTTGTTTGTAAAGAAAAAGGATGGAAGTATGAGGTTGTGTATCGATTATCGAGAATTGAATAAGGTGATGGTGAAGAATAAGTATCCATTACCAAGGATCGATGATTTGTTTGATCAATTGAAAGGAGCAGGAGTATTTTCAAAGATAGATTTGAGATCAAGGTATCACCATTTGAGAATTTCGGAGAAAGATATTTTAAAGAGTGCTTTCAGGACTCTTTATGGTTATAATGAGTTTACAGTCATGCCATTTGGTTTGACCAATGCACCAGCAGTGTTCATGGATTTGATGCATAGGATTTTCAGGCCATACTTAGACAAGTTTGTGGTGGTGTTTATCGATCTTGGTATATTTGAAGAATAAAGAGGAACATAAGGAGCATTTGAGGCAAGTGTTGTCAAGTTTAAGGGAACACCAACTGTATGCCAAACTGTCAAAGTGTGAATTTTGGTTGGAAAAG
This sequence comes from Chenopodium album, assembly GCF_948465745.1. Lineage (NCBI taxonomy): Eukaryota > Viridiplantae > Streptophyta > Magnoliopsida > Caryophyllales > Amaranthaceae > Chenopodium > Chenopodium album. The sequence continues at coordinate 21,104,654 of NC_137846.1, read as the reverse complement.
GTAGCATTTTTGGGCCATGTGATTTCCAAGGAAGGAGTTGATGTGGACCCAAGCAAGATTCGAGCTGTGAGTGATTGGCCAACCCCAAAGAATGTGTTGGATGTGAGGAGCTTCTTAGGTTTGGCAAGCTATTACAAAAGGTTTGTGAAAGATTGTTCGAGGATTGCGAAGCCCATGACAAGTTTAATGAAAAAGGAGCATAAGTTCTCATGGACTCCAGAGTGTGAGGAGGCATTTAAGATCTTGAAAGAAAGGTTAACTACAACACCTGTGCTGGCTGTGTCGGATGGAAGTGACCTATATGAAGTGTATAGTGATGCATCAAGGTTTGGACTGGGATGTGTTTTGATGCAAAGTCGAAGGGTAATTGCGTATACTTCAAGGCAATTGAAAGCTCACGAAGGGAATTATCCAACCCATGATTTGAAGTTAGCTGCAATGGTGTTTGCCTTGAAGATTTGGAGACATTACTTGTATGGGGTGACTTGTAGGGATTTTTACGGATCATAAGTATTTAAAGTACATTTTCACCCAAAAGCATTTGAATGGGAGGCAGAGAAGATGGTTGGAGTATATGAGTAACTATACATTAGATATTCAGTATCATAAAGGAAAGGCTAATGTGGTGGCAGATGCTTTGAGTAGGAAGTCAGAACATTCAATGAATGTGATGGTAGTGCTAGATCAGTTGTGTGTTGAATTTCAAAAGTTGAACTTGGAAGTAATGGAGCATAGTGAAGTGACTAGGATGTTGAATGCTTTGGTGATTTAACCATCCATTTATGATGATATCAAGGAAAGCCAATTGGAAGATGAAAAGCTAAAGGCAATTAAAAAGAAGATTGATGAAGGTCAAGTGTTGGATTTTACCATTGGTGATGAGGGGAGTATTCGTTTTAAAGGAAGATGGTGTGTACCACAGAGTCGTGGAGATCTAAAGCAGAGATTGATGGAAGAGGCCCATAATTCTCCTTATTCAATGCATCCTAGAGGGGATAAGTTGTATAAGGACATGAAGAAGACTTTTTAGTGGCCCAATATGAAGAGAGAAGTGGCTGAATTTGTGGCTAAGTGTTTGACATGTCAGAAAGTGAAGATTGAGCATCGCAGGCCTTAAGGAAAGGTCCAATCCTTGGAGATGCCAAAATGGAAGTGGGATTTAATTTCTATGGATTTTGTGGGAGCCTTGTCAAAGACCAAGGCAGGGAATGACACTATTTGGGTAATGGTGGAAAGGTTGACGAAGTTAGCAACGTTCATACCCATGAGAAGTACTTAGACTATGGATTAGTTGGGGAGAGCTTATGTGAAGTTTGTGGTGAAGTACCATGGGGTACCCACGGATATCATTTTGGATAGAGATTCGAGATTTTTGTCTAACTTAAGGAAGAGTTTCCAAAAGGCGATGGGGACAAAGTTGCTAATGAGCACAGCATTTCATCCTGCGACAGATGGTCAGACGAAAAGAACGATTCAAACATTGGAGGATATGTTGAGAGCTTATGTGATGGAGTATCAAGGGTCTTGGGAAGACCACTTGGATTTGATAAAGTTCTCTTACGACAACAGTTACCATGCAAGCATTGGAATGGCACCGTTTGAAGCTTTGTATGGTCGGAAGTGTAGAAGCCTAATATGTTGGAACGATATAAGTCAGACTATGGTACTTGGGCCAGAGATAATTGAGGATATGGTGAAGTAGGTCAAGTTGATCCAAGAAAAGATTAAAGTAGGCCAAGATCAACAGAAAAGCATTGTTGATTTGAAAAGGAGGGAGGAAGAATATAAAGTAGGAGAAAAGGTTTTGTTGAAGATTTCACCCATGAAAGGTGTGATGAGGCTTGGAAAGAAGGGAAAACTTAGCACAAAGAAATAGGGCCTTATGAGATTATCTAGAAAGTGTGAAAAGTGGCTTATAAGTTGGATTTGCCAAGTAAGCTAGAAAGGGTTCACAATGTGTTCCATGTGAGCCAAATTTGAAAGTATATTCTTGATGCGACACATGTGTTGCAACCAGAAACCATTGCGATGGATGAGAATTTGACTTATAAGGAAAGACTATTAAAGATTCTAGATTCTAAAGTAAGGATCACAAGGAACAAGGATGTAAGTATTGTGAAAGTGTTGTGGTCGAATTAGAAAACAGAGGAGGTTACATGGGAAGGTGAGGCTGATATGAGGAAACGTTACCCAGAGATGTTTGCCTAAGGTTAGTGGTCGAGTTACGGGGCTTAACTCCTTTTAAGGGGGGTAGAGGGCGATAGAGTTTCGTGCGTTTGCTTTTCGAGTCATTTTTGAGTGATTTCTAGTCTTTCTTGAGTTTGTTACGAGTCTTGAGTCGAGTTAGGATGTGCATGAACCAAAACCTTAAAATTATTTTCGTTTCTTTTTGGGTAAGTTTCGGGTCAAACTTCTTTTAAGGGGGATAGACTGTAATACCCTGTATTTTCATACGTATTTTCCAAATTAATTAATTAATTAATTATTATTTCATAAAAAGGGTATTTTAGTAAATTAACTTACTATTTAAACTTTGGAGCCAAAATGATATTTGAATTTTGGCGCCAAAAATATTTTGAAACCTAATTATTATTTTTAGATTTTTGGATATGATTTATTATCCATTTATTTTATTTTAAAAACTGGATTATTTATATATTTCGGATATTTTAATTAAAGCAAAAACTATATTTTATTAATTATTTAAAAGGTTTGAAAATTCCCAAACTATGACTAGGTATTTCGGATTTTCTATGCATAGAAAATCTGATTTTCTTAGTTATTTTATTGGTGAATAATTGGTATTTATTTAATTAATTATTTTATACAATAAATATTATTTATACAATTATTTTTAATTCCTAAAAACTAGCAAAATAACTTCCTAAATTACTATAAGGAGGTTCGAAAATTTTCGGCCCTCTTGGGTGATTTTTGGGGGAATTATTTTGGTAATTTGTATTTTTAATTATCTCCTTAAAATCTCTCAATTTTCTTAATTCTATTTTTCCATCTCCTTAATATTTGATCATCTTATTTTCTTACCTTTTATTTCCTTTGATTATTTCTCAAGTAATCTCCCTTACCATATTATTTTTCATGAAAACACACCTTCCATATTTTTATTATGCACAATCACCTTAATATCAAAACTTTCCATATTTATTTATTCACTTCTCCAAGTATATCCTTAATTTTTCTTGCCATAATTCTTCCTACATTTTCCTACCATAATTCATGCCCATACTAGCCTATAAATACCCCTTTATTTCATGAGAAACACTCACACAAATTCTCTTAATTTTCTCTCATTCTCTTCTCTTATTTCTCTTTTTTTTTCTTTTACTCTCCTCCTCATTTTGGTGCGCCACCACCTCCGAACACCACCTCCACCCATGGCTACCACCTGTAACCGTCACCAGCCACCGCCGGCCACCCTTGCTGCCACCTCTCCTCATCTTTCTCCTTTGGTTTTCTATCTTTTCTTCTTCTCTTCTCTTATTTAATTAATTATAATTATTATGGGGGATTTATAAAAAATTATTACGACTAGTTTTAATTAAATAAAATCAGATTTTTAATGATGTTTATGAGAAAATAATTTAAAAGGTTCATATACATATAGTTGGGGGATTTTAAGTTAATTGTTGTAATTATTTGTTAACCCCATATTGATTAAGGTTATATTTATTTGTAGGGTGTGTTCAATCAAGGTTCTTGAGTTCTTTTGTGTGGTTTTTCTAAGCAAGGATCGAGGTACATTTAGGTGGCTAGATACCTTTGAAAGTGATTGAATTGAATAACATGTTTTATGTGATTTTATTTGTGATTGATTTTAATTAAATTATGATTTATGAAATAAAGCATGCTTAATTAATTGGTTTTAATAAATAATTGGAGTATTGATTTTTATATGATGTTTTGAAAGAATTGAATTATTCATCATGTTTTAAAGACTTGATTTTAAAAGTATGTTGAATTTAATTAAAAAGGAATTTGAGATATTTGTTGGAATTTATGAGTTAAAGAGGTTATTGATTATTTAAAAAGCTTTACAAGCATGTGTATTTTATTAATCCCACACTACTAAAATTCGGCTAAATTGCGACCATTTTTTTACGACCGCCCGAAAAACGGTCGCAAAATTCATATTTTGCGACCGTTTTTTATGCGATCGCAATATTACGACTGCTTTAACAACGGTCGCAAATTTGCGACCGTTTACGACCGTTTTTAGCCTTTTAGACGGTCGCTAGGATGTTTGAACAATTAAAAATAATTCCAAATTAAAATAAATCGTTTGCGACCGTCAAAGACGGTCGTAAAATGTCATAATCTGCGACCGTCAAAGAGACGGTCGTAAATGTCAAAATCTGCGACCGTCTTTGACGGTCGTAAACGTCATAATCTGCGACCGTCAAAGAGACGGTCGTAAATGTCAAAATCTGCGACCGTCTCTGACGGTCGTAAACGTCATAATCTGCGACCGTCAAAGAGACGGTCGTAAATGTCAAAATCTGCGACCGTCTCTGAGACGGTCGTAAATGTCAAAGAGACGGTAGTAAAAGATCCTTTTTTTTAATTAAAAAAATACGGTATAAAAGCATACCTTATTCACAAACCCTAATCTACTTCAAACTCCCACACGCCGCTCACCCCTCCTCTTTCTTTTCTCTCTCCTGCTCTTTCTTTCTTACTTCTCTTTCTCACGCTCCTCTATCTCTTTCTTCTCTTTCTCCATTTTTGTTCACTCTCACACCCCTCCATCTTCATTCTCTTTTTCTTCTTCATTTTTTTCAGAGTTGTAGTTTTGGTGTACGTATTTTCTTTGACAAACAAATTATGGTATTCGGATTTCTTGAACAAACGAGTTATGGTTTTTCATGGTCAAATTCGACCTTAAAAATTTCAGATCTGGAGTTTTCTTGGTCGAATTTGACCATATAAACCTAAAGAGGAAGATATATTATGAAAGGTATGTTTATTTTTCTGAAAATTTTGTTTATTTTCGAATATTTTGGTTGAAATTCGTTTTTCATTCGAATTTCCATGTTTGTTTGATTTTGTTATCGATTTTTAATTGCATTTCTGTTCAAATTCCTTTGATTTTTGTTTTATTTCGTGTTTTTCATAATTTTGTTCGAATTTGTTCGAATTTCATAGATTTTTTGTTTGATTTTTTTGTCGAATTTTTTGTTCGAATTGTGGGTTTAATTGTTGTGGGTTTAATTTTTTTTTGGGTATAATTTTTGGGCGATTTTTTTACTTAATTTTTGTTCGTTTTTTGGTTTAATTTTTGTGCATTTTTGGGCAATTTTTTTTATTTAATTTTTGTTCGATTTTTTTTATATAATTTTTGTGCATTTTATTTGTTCGAATTTCATAGATTGTTTGATGATGTTTTATTTCATTTTTGTTTTGTTCAAAATTATGTAGGTGATTTTTTTTTCTTTTTCTGTTTTTCTAGGTTAAAGTTGGGTAGGTGGTGGTGGGTATTGGTGGTTGAAGGTGGGTGAAGGTGATGGTGGGTAAAGGGTGGCGGAGGCGGGTAGTGGTTGTTTAAGAAGGGTAGTGGTGGTGCGTGGTTTAGGTGGGTTCTGGTTTGGGTACGGTGGATCTGGGTTAAGGGTGGGTGGGTGGGTCTTTTTCTTTTTTTTTTTGTTTTTTTTAATACTTTTAGCGACGGCTTATGGCGGTCGCTAAATTCAATATTTGCGACCGTTTCATAAGGCGGTCGCAATTTTTAATATTTGCGACCGTTTTTTTAACGGTCGTTGAAAATAGGTAAAAGGACCGTTAAAAATCTGCGACCGTCAAACGGTCGTAATATTATTTTTTTGCGACCATCATAATTACGACCGCCTTGTTGCGACCGTTGACGGTCGCAATTATGTATTGCGACCGTTTTCACTACTTTTTGCGACCGTTTGCGCCGGTCGCAATTTGGCCAATTTTTAGTAGTGCCACTATGCGGATTCATTGAAGACTATGGACTTTGTATGACCAGTCTTTCTCCAAGAATAGCCTTGAAATAGTAGGAGATTAGCTTGGGGGTGTGCACACTTAGAGAGGAGTTTGAGTTAAATTGATTTTATAAATCATTCTTATTATTGAGTTTTGAATTAATTCATTTTTAATAATCATTCTTATGGAATTATTGAGTTATTGAAATTATATTTGAGTATATTGAGAATTGGTTTTAAATCATGAGTTTTAGAATCTATTGGAAATTGGTTTAAAAGCACGTTTGCAAATAATTGAGTTTACATTATCTTGCACTTATCGTACTTAGCATATTTTGCTAATTCGTATTTCCTATTTGTTTTGGTTTGCCCTAATGGTAAACAGTGTTGACTAATTTCAGGTGAAGTCAATATGTGAGAATTTGGAGTCCCGGGAATGTCTTCATCTAGATTAGGAATGTCGGTTCTTGTTTTAATTATGAGTACTCATGACAATGGTTACTATTTATGGTTTTATTTAATGAAAGAGTATCGAAGTTTCCACTGTAAAGTATTGGTTTTATTTAGTAAGGTTGGTAGCCTTCCGTAATCACGCGGCGGTAATACGCCTAAGTCTATCTCTATGGTATAATTATACGTATTTTTGTAGTATTTCTATAGAGGGAGATTTGGGGGTGTTATAGGTTTGGATAATGGAGAGACTTGGATTAATAAGTCTTCCTGAAAATATTGAAAAATACACTCCTAATTGCCTTGTAAGAAGAAAGAATCGCTTCTCTTTGAAGATAGGTCGTCGAGAGTGGAGTAAAATCTTTGAAGCTCGCGACTTCTCTGTCAAGTGGGTCATCCCTTGGTGGAAAATTGAGAATGGTTGGGATCAATGCTCAACCTGCTTGCCGTATCCCAAGCTTGTCGAAGATGACTTTTTATTTCCCCTGCAGGGTAAGAAGATAATATGGTCTTGCACAAACTATCCCTTATGGGGATCTTTGTAGACCCTATAAGCATCCTGTGTCGCATGACATTGAGCGCTTTGATGATTATTGGTATGCTCGTCCCCAAAGGAAGTTGTTTCCAATCGAGTGATTCCTCCTTTGTCTAGAGAAGTGAAACAATGGTTGCTTAGCAGATCCCAGAAGGACAAAGGTAAAGCTCAAAGTACAAGTGCAGAGAAGACACATATTAAAGATCGTTTAGGTGACAAGATAATCCTTGCCAAAGACCGTCTGGGTTCAAAAGTTCAAGACTCCTGTTATGCCTAAGAAAAAGAGTGTTGCTAAGGGCAAGGAGAAAAGAAAGACGGACTCTACAAACAAAAAAGTGTGGGTTGAAAAGAAAATTGGGGTGTTAGCAAGGGAGAAACTATCACTACTAAGGTTGTATGTAGATCATCTAAGGGATCCCTATTAGTGAAAGAGATGGATGATGAGGAAGAAGAAGAAGAAGAGAAGAATTGGAAAAGGGTTAGAAAGGAGAAGGCAGAGTAGAGCATTGCATTGCTTTCAACTTATTAGAAAATTTTAATTTTTAAGTCAATTTTAGTTTTAAGCTTTATTTGATTCCATCAATAATGTAACTTTTTTATTTATTAATGCAATTTTAAGCTTTTTAATTAAATCAATTTTTTTTTGTTTTATTAAAGCAATGAAAACAACTTGAACAATTTCGAAAAACGATTCGAGTACAGAAGTCGAAACATCCCAAAATTGACCGAAACTTGTCCAAATTAACAGTAGTAATTCGTCGCTGAAAATTCGAATCCAACGCGGTGCGATGATCTCATCGCGGCGCATTGATCCTAGCACAGCGCGTTGATCATGTCGCGACACGATAGGACTATCGCGGCGTGTAGGTCTCGTTTTTGACGTGATGTTGGCAATGACTCAGTGTGTTGATGCAAGCGTACAACATTTACAAAATTTAAAGTGGCTGCGCCCTGTAAAGGGTTGCCTACGTATCCTTATTAAGGAATCAGGCCAAACGTAGCTCTTTTGAGTATGTAACTCAAGTGATCATGGGTAGAATTTCTTAAGTTGGTCAAGATTTGTCATATTTGAGAATTCATTGCCATCCATGTCAGTTAGTTTTGCGACACCTCCTGATAGGATAGTTTTGATAATGTATGGTTTGGACCAATTAAGCCTAAATTTGCCTCTTGGGTCTAGAACATTTTTCCTTAATGCTTTTAACACCAAGTCTCCTACTTTGATGTTTCTTGTCTTGACCTTCTTATTAAAGTGTCTAGCCATGCGGGTTTAATAGCATTGAGTATGATGTAGAGCTTCCAGTCGTTTTTCATCGAGAAAAATTAGCTCTTCATACCTTTCCCTTGTCCATTCAACCTCATCAAGTTGGCTTTCCAACGTGATGCATAAGGAAGGTATTTCCAATTCTACAGGTTGTACGGCATCCATTCCATAGACTAAGGAAAATAGCACATTTCCCGTGGATGACCGGATCGACGTGCGATAACCCTAAAGAGAAAAGTGGAGTTTGTCAGGCCAATCCTTGTAGTTTTCAGTCATCTTTTCAATGATAACTTTTAAGTTCTTATTAGTTGCTTCTACTGCACCATTTGCTTAAGGTCTATATGGGGAAGAGTGATGGTGTTGAATACCATACTTTTGAAGCAATTCCTCACATTCTGCTTGAAAGTGAGTTCCATTGTCACTTATCATCTCATGTGGGACTCCATATCGACATATGATATTTCTTTCGATAAAGAGTGCTACATGTTTTGCAGTGAGTTTCGCGTATGAGGGGTTATTTTTCCGATGATATCTATTCCCCATGTTGAGAATGGCCATGGAAATGCGTAGGTGTAAAGGAGGGATGGTGGAACATGTTGTAGGTTAGCGTATATTTGGCATTAAGGACACCTTTTCACATATTGATAACAGTCCTATTCACGGTAGTCCAATAATATCCTTGTCGCATTATCTTTTGGACTAACATTTTGCTATTCATATGGCCTGGGTTTCACATGCTCCTTCGTGGATTATCCTCATTGCCCTTTGGGCTTCTTTCTTGCCTACGCATAGGAGAGCTCTACCTTTAGGTGCCCTTTTGTGCAACTCGTCATTTATGAGCACGAATTGGGAAGGCAAAAGCCTCAGAGCACGCGTGTTTAGCTCTTTTGTCAGCATGAGGTTGGTATTCCCCTTTTGTGACATAATTGAGGATATCGGTATACCAAGGTTCTTCCTCTTCTTGGACTACTTCCTCATCTTCGATGGCTTGAGTATAAGCTGGTTCACTCCTTACTTTCCATCTTTTGGAGATTTGGTTAATAATAAGGGAAGAATCTCCAAATAATCGAAGCTTCTTCACTCCCAAAGCTAAAGCAGTTTCGAGGCCTACCATACATGCTTCATATTCTGCAGCATTATTGGTAACGTCAAAATCTAACTTGATTGATATTGGGACATGCTCTTCTTTAGGTGATACAATAGGACTCCTACACCACATCCTTTCTAGTTTGATGCTCCATCAAAGTATAATGTCCAAGTATCATCTTCTGCGAGCATTAAGTCTTCATCTGGAAAGTCATTTTCATGCATTGACTATCCATCTAGATATTCACCCGTTGAGTGTGGATTTCTCAAAAAGGTATTTAAGGGGATCCATTCGATATACTACATATATTGTATGGACAAGCATGTAGTGTCTTAGCTAGGTTGTGGCTCACACGAGTGCGAGGCATAGCTTTTCGAGAGGTGTGTAGCATACTTCAATTTCGAGCATTTTCTTACTTAAGTAGTAGATGGCGTTTTCCTTGTCTTCTACTTCTTGTGTGAGCATAGATCCCATTGTTTCTTGGGTGACTGTTAGGTATAGACAAAGAGGGATTCCCGAGAGTGCAAGGGCTAATATAGGATGATTCGTGAGGTAGGCTTTGATCTTATCAAAGGCTTTTTGACATTCTTCATCCCATATTATGGGTACGTTCTTTTTTAGCTTCTTGGATATTGGTTAACATATCGTGGTGAGTTTTGATATGAACTTACTTATGTATTGCAACCGGCCAATGAATCCTCGAATCTATTTCTCGATTTTGGGCGACGGAATTGACATGATTGCCTTGATCTTGGTTGGGTCTATTTCCATTCCTCTAGAGCTAATGACATAGCCTAAGAGTTTTCCTGAGGTGACTCCGAAAGCACACTTGGCTGGGTTTGGCCTCGAGTTGTACTTCCTTAATCTTTCGAAGAACTTTCTCAAGGCTATTTGATGTCCTGGATAGTCTTTTGATTTTACAATCATATCGTGCACATATATTTCAACCTCTTTATGCATCATGTCATGGAGTAAGGCAGTCGTTGCTCTTTGGTAAGTGGCACCCACGTTTTTCAACCCGAATGGCATCACCGTGTAACAGTAAGTGCCCCAAGGTTTTATAAAGGTGGTTTTTTCCATATCTTCTTCAGGATCTGGTTATAACCTGCGTACCTATCCATAAATGAGAGGAGCGCGTGATTAGCCATGTTGTCTACCAGAATATTGATGTGTGGTAAAAGGAAGTCGTCCTTTAGACTTGCCTTATTCAGATCTCTATAGTCGACATACATTCTTACCCTATCATCTTTCTTAGGAACTGGTACCACGTTAGCAACCCATTCGGGGTATTTGGATACCTTGATAAAACCTACAATTATATGTTTTTGAACTTCTTCATTTATCTTAAGATCTACGTCGGGTTTCATTCGACGCAACTTTTGTTTTACAACTTCATTCCTAGGATTGATGTTATAGTGTGTTGAGCAATTTCTCTATTTATTCCTGGCATATCTTCATATGACAAGGCAAAAACATCGATATATTCTTGTAATAGGTTAATTAAATTGGTTCTTTCTTCTTTATTAATAGTTAAACCAATTTTAACTTCTCTTTTAGCAGTTGAATATTTTGAGATATTAATTGTTTCAGTGTCCTCAATTATCGGTGTTTTATTTTCAAGTGTTTTCACTACTTTAATTATTTCTTTGTCATTTTCGTTGTTAGCAAAGCAACGCTCATTATCTTGGGTAAGAGTGACACGAGGAGTAAGCGAAAGAAGACATATTATTGAATTCAAAAATCATTACATCAATCAAAAAGAGACACGTCCATTGGGACTTGACTAATAACTATTCTAAGAGTAGGTTCTAAACTAGGAAGGATAGGAGGAGATGAAATTATGGAAGATTTAGAAGACTCGATAACAGAAGACTCAAATTCAAACTCAGACTCAGACGACTTAGATTCATCGAACATTGGTCCTTGTCCTGTGGTGCTGGAGATTCATCTTCCACTTGGCGTAGTCACCTTCACGGTCTTTCGCCATCCTTGAACTAGTCCTTCTGTTGGGTAATGAGCTTTGAAGGGTCAAAGTTTTCACTTTGCAACACCGTTTGGATAAGCGTGGAGTTGTCGTCGACACGCTTAGGCTCATTTTTCTCGTATCCAAAGAGGAGACCCATAACATTGAAGTCAATGCATGGAGGTGCTTGCTCCTTGTGGATAGGAGTTGGGATCTCATCTAAAAAATTGCAATCCGAGAATATTTTTAACCATGGTTGTCTTATCCCATCTTTGACAAAAGGCTTAGGGAATTCATAGCATGGGTAATCTTCACCCTCTTTTATGAATTGTTCATTTAGGGTGAGAGGGTAATGATCCATTGGGATATCTCTTTTCTGAGTACGAGCGTTTCTTCGTGTATTGAAATTTTCCTGGGCTCACTTAAGATCTTCTAGAGTTGGTTCTAAACCAAGTCCAAAAGTATCTAACTTAGGGAGGCCAGGCAGTCCCGTTTGTTTTTCTATTCCTTTCTTCTTTCCTAGAGTCATTCCGGGAAAGTGTCCTTGTTTCCTAAGAATAGCGTTGACTGTCATATTCGAATGGAGGTTGTAGAGAAGAGGGGTCTTTTCATCTTCCTCGATTAAAGCGACCTCTTCAACATTAAAGCCCCATAAGTCTTCATCGTTTTCATCGTGCTCCACATTTATAATCGGTTTATCTATTGCTTTGATTCTCATGGGGGAATCATCGATTGTGACAGGAATTCCTCCAACTATAGCCTTGACTTGTTGATAGAGGGATGAAGGGGCGGCCTTAAGGTCATGAGGCCAAGGGCGTCCCTACAATAGGTTGAATGATGCTTTAATACCTACCACTTGAAAAGTAGTGGCGCATTCAATAACTCCTGTCGTGACATTTATAGTGATAATCCCAAGAGCTTGACAATGAGTATTATCGTAAGCTCTTATGCCTTGTGTTGATGGAGACAAATCCTCATCTTTTATTCCTAACATTCTCGCAGTTCGGAGTGGGCAAACATTAATTGCCGACCCATTATCTACAAGAGTCATTGGAACGTTCATTCTTTTGCAAATAACCGTGAGGTTTAAGGCCTTATTATGCTTGTCACCTTCAGGGGGTAAGTCCTTGTTAGAAAAGGTGATCAAGTTGATGGGACTTGGGAGATCACTAGTGAGGAAATTGGCTAAACCCTCAGGTGAGGTTTCCGAATCTATCCCCACTTTAGCCAAAGCGTCCATCACTGCGAATCTATGCTCGTGGGATGTGGCTAATAATTTCCACACATCTCAACCTTAGTCTTCTTTAGTTGTTTGACAACATCGTTGTCTTCTATAAGTGGTATAGGGACTTGTTGAGTGGTAGGAATGGGTTGATTTGTGATGGGAGATTACATTCTTCCCGATCTCATAAGAACATCTATGGATGAATCTTCTTCGTCCCAAATGTCGTCTACGGGATAGATTGTGGAAAGTGAGGTTTCTTTCACATCTTTAAGGTAGACATCCTCATCATCGCTTTCCCAAACTCCGTTAATGCTCACATCCTTCTTTGGATTAGTTCGGATAAGCTTTCCATTGTCAATGAATCCTTGGATGAGATCCTTGAATTTAAAGCAGTGTTCTATAGTATGTCTTCTAGATTGATGGTATAGACAATAGAATCTATCCGTCCTTTTTAATGATTCAAATGGTCTTAGCTCGAGAGGTTTTATCTTTTCACTCTCGAAGAGCATTTTGAACATGTTTTCATAGGAGGTCCCAATAGGTGTATAGACTTTGTTATTCCTTTTGGGTGGTTCGACAACGTTGAAAGAAAATGGCTTCCTTTCAGTAGCTTTAGTAGGCATCATCTCTTCAGTGATACGCTTATTTTCAGCCAACTTCACTTGCTGGATGGAATCACGAAGTAGGCTCATTGCCTCCCTCATTGTGTTTATGAGAGTGCATACATCTTCCTTAGAGGCAAATTCTTTAGTTAGGGGAAAATCACTCATGGCATCGAAAAAGATTTCCTCCTCTTCTTCAATAGCATGAGTTTCTTCAACCGGTTTGATAAGGAGTGATGGATCAAGGTTATCTTCCTTATCAGAAATTTCCAAGGCGTCTGAAAGTGGAGCGCTATTAATACTTGGATTCTTGCTAGCAGGAGGCAATGGAAGTTTGTTGCTATCAATTAAATCTTGAATGGCTTCTTTCAATTTCCTGCAATTCTCGGTGAGATGGCCCCTGCCTTGGTGATACTTGCAATGCGCATTGGGGTTCCAACTAGCCGTCCTCCTTTCGATTGGTGGATCTCCAAATGGTCTAATAGGAGTTATGAGTTCTTTAGTGTGAAGGCGGTCGAATGTCATGTCATAACTCATGCCAATAAGTGTGAAATTTTTCCTAAATGACTTCTTTTGTCCTGGATTGTTCATGGCAAGGACCTCATTCAAGTTAAAGGTGCTAACATTGTTTGAGTGGGTGGTTTTTGAAGAAGAAGGATTGTCGTTCTTCTTTCCTTTCCAGCCACTTTTGTTGTTATTAGCAGCTTTTTTTTTTTTTGCAAGGTCGTCTTCAATATCGATACATATGTCATAGACAACCTTGAAAGTATATATTCGGGTTGCTTTGGTATTTCAAATGTTTTGAATACTTTTCTTGAAGGTTCTTGATGAACATCCTCACAGACTCCTTTTCGGTAAGAATCTACCATCTTAGTAGAAGTTTCTCTCCACTTGTTGAAGAAGGACGCGAATACTTCATTCTCCTTTTGTTTCAATATTTCGAGTTCTCTATGGTCAGTTTCAACTTGAATGTTGCACTTGTACCTATCAATGAAAGCGTTTGTAATGGTTTCCTAAGAAGAAACGTTCTCCTTGTCTAGAGAGAAAAACGATTGTTGACAAACGGTTTCAATAGACAGTGAGAACAATGAAGGCAAAACCTTTTTGTTGATTGCCTTAATATTCATTATAATCTCAAAAGCTCTTAAATGAAAATAAGAGTTGTCTGAACTTAGGGATGTCATTGGCATTAAACTTCTGTGGAAGAAGTTATTTGTCCACTAAGACCCCTTGTGAGCTAAAACCCTGAAACTTGTAGTCTTTGGAAATTTTGCTAAGGCTTTCTTCCATGCGCTCAAGTTGTTGTTGCTTGACGAGATCGTTGACTTGAAGAGCAAGAGTCTTCATCATTTTAGTCAAGCTATTCATGTTTTGCCACAATTCATCAACTTCTTGTTGGGAAGCCTTTAGTACGAACTTTTTCCTGTATCTGATGGGTTTATTGAAAAGTAGAACTTGGACGAAAGTGTTATCCTTGATTAATCACCCTTCTCTTCTTGACCAAACACTATAATATTAAACCATTGACTTAATGACTTGACTCAAATTGACTTTAATTTTGACTTTTATGGGTTTAAAAGACAAAAAAGCAAAAAATGGGTACATATTTTGGGAAACAATTTACAAATCAAGCTATGATTTAAAACAACATAGTTTTGTTGGGAGGATATAATATCCGACTTACCCCCCTAAAAAACAACGAAAAATGCGCACTCAAGACCCTTAGACATGGTCATGGTGAAACTCATATACAAAGTGTGTGCTATTAATTAGTGAGTGAAAGTGACATGCTTGACACTTGTGTAAGACCATGGGACTATATGCTTAGACTCGATTAAAGACCAAATTATAACTTGGTTATTTGATTAGTTAATGAATTAGACTTGACTCAAAGAGCTGAGCAAAATGTTGGACCATCGCGTGACTTATGGAATTGTCGCGTTGCGACAGAGCCATCGCTGTGCGATATTACTATTGCGTCGCGATGGACCCTGACAGTTTACGCCACAAGCCAAACTTTAGCGTCATGAGTGAAACATCAGTTTGAACTTGTTTCCAATGTTCTGCTCGAAAAGGGTGAACCTAAAGTCGTGCTAAGTCAAGTTTTTTAGACTTTAATAATCCAAATTAATTAATTAATTAATTGAGCAAATTCCTTTAGTCATTAATCAGTTTATTTAGACTTATTATTATTAATCACAAGTCAAACAAATGGTTAGCTTAATCTCACATAAGCTATGCACAAGTAAGAAATGCACAAATAGTCAAGTAGTCACAATATGATGCACTGAGTTTGCAACGTAACCATGGCTCTAATTCTCTAAAGTTCAAGAATTATGGTAGTCAATTAGGGTCCATGGTTATGAGTCCAGATGCATCGCGCGGAAGCCTTACCTTTGGAAGGGTTAGCGCATATGGATGGGACCCACAAGTTAAACTTGTTTCCATGGTTTGGTGAATTCACAAACTCAGATGTACCCTTCGTTGCGAGAAAATAGGTCATCGTATTGGAAGAACTCGGCGCGAGAAAACAGGATCCATCGCGAGGAGATGGCCTTATCGCGCTGTGATAAGGTCATCGTACTGCGATGGATTCTGTCGTCTCGCGACAGTTCCTACATGCCTTGGCAGCTTTCTGTGTTCTCGGGATTTCCGATTTTCGTAGTGTTTTTTTTATTCTTGTTGTGAAAGATATTTCCCAAATTTCCTACATGTAAAATCCTATGTTTTTGACGCATTACGGATGGTCTTTCCAATGCGGACCTTTTTATTCTTATGCAATTAATGTCAATCAAAATTACGCACATGCATACTTAGAACGTTTCAAGTCTCATCCACTCATTCTAAATTATTGCCAAAATAAATTTTAGGAATTAAAATAGAAATCCTCCCTACTGGAGTCGCCAAAAACTATAGGGAATATTTCATGCATCCTAAACTTAAACCCCACTGTGATCATGCACTTAAACATGGTGGCGTCCAAAGGAAAGGAAGCTAGAGTAAAAGAGTCGCCAACAAATTTTAGGAACTTGTAAACCGTCCACAAGGTGAAGGTTACACCCTTCACGATCACATAGATCGCTAACTCCATAGTGGTCCTTAACCATGACTGGATATTCGGGGATGAAGGTACAAATTCAACCTAAAAGAGATTGAACCTGTTCTAAATAGGCCTCTGCTTTGTTCTAATCATATTCATGTGCGCTTCCCAATTAACATACAATCAATATATTAATCCTAAACCTGTTTAATCTATGTTATTTGAATATTAATGCACAAACAAATCTATTATTGGCGATCACTTGAATTAAAATCATATTAGCCTAAAATCAAATTATTAATTGTCTTATTAAGCGTGATTTCAAGTACCAATTCCCTTTAAACCTGCAAGAGAGGGCGTGATCAAGAAATAGTAATAATATCAAGCAATATAATAACATTGATACAATAAATCATCATCATAATAATCTCATCAAAGCATAATAATAATATTAGCAAGATCCTAGGCATGATACTAACATTATTAATAACAAATCCTAGCATGTTACTAAACAATAAAGATCAAAGCTTTATTCCTAACATGATACTAGAAATTAATAAAACAATCTAGACATGATTTCTAAAGAAATAGAGCAATTAAATTATTCACTTTGAAGCCTCGTACCTCTTTCTATTAAGAGAATACACACGTTAGTAACTTCAATGAAAAATATTAAATAAAAAAATAAGGATAATAATAAATGAAATTAGATTTGGGACCAAACCCTCAGAACTATCAACCTTTCATGTCGAGGTCTAAGGCAACTTCGAGCTTGGCTAGGTGTATCTAAGTCTCAATGAGGAATGATGTATTTTGTAAAGGGTATAGAAAGGCTTAGAGAGAGAAAGAATAAGCTTCTAGCTTTGAGAAAGAAAGAGAAGATGATTGTTGATGATTGAAAACGGGGAAAATCGACCCTATTTATAGAGAACCGTAGACAATAGAAAAGAGTCGGAATCAAACTCGGAGTAAAACTGGCTCCACCGCGTGGCGATAAGGCCATCGCAGCGTGATGGTTTCCTTATGATAAAAATTCCGTATGGAGTCCTTATCCTAATCAAATTAGGTTACTTGTAGTCTGTACTTATCTTTAATTAAACCGGATTTAATCTTTCTAAAACACTTGTTTTAATCCAATAAGAATTCTTTATCTTTTCAAAATCAAATTTAATTATAATAAATAATCCTAATCCCATTAGAACTCAAAATAACCTTCTAGAAGGTTCTAGAAGACTAGAATAAATCCTAATAACTTTAGGAATATAACTTAAATTAATGGACCCTCCACATGATCATCGGGTCGCCCATAAAACTCATTTAGGACCCAGTTTAGTATTTTTTTGTCATAACTTCCTTGTTATAACTCAGAATTGGCTTATAATATATCATTGGAAAGCTCTTTTCAAACCCCATCTAACTACACAATTATTGGACCCATATCATGGACCAAATTAAATTGGATTAGTCGTTTTTCATAAATAGGATACGAAATGAATGATTTTTTTTTTAAAACAGAAATGAAAACAGAAGAAAGCACGAGACTCTTCAACATTTCACCTTGTTTGATATTCAATGACGTGAAAAGTACTCATCATTGGGTTTGCTTTTTGGGGAGACTAAATCAGGTGTTTACAATGACGCAAATAGCTTGATAGGCAATTCGAAAGCGAGTTATTTGCATCGCTTGGTTGTTCAATGAGTGACACAAATGATATTTTTTTTCCTATTAATTGATTCACATTAAATCTATACGTATATAGTACCTGTTTCCCTTGGTAGTGGTATAAGATAATATGTTGACACTAAAAAAAGAAATTATAATGCAATATTAATGATTTCAAATGTAAATTTCGGCAGAATTTCCTTTGTATTTTGGCCTATCCATAAAATTGGGAATGACGGCGTCATATTAACGACTTGTCCAGTAAGTTTAAAACTCAATATCATTGACATTGTAGTCATCACCCAACACAATCACCAACACCAACCCAAATTGTTGGTAAACCAAATACATTCATGTCAAGCCTAAGATATAAAACAAGATTCCAACAAATAAGTGGAATTCGCTAAGTTTAAATCTAAAGTTCAACATTACATACAAAATTCTATGCCCAAATATCTCAAACCTCATTTATCTCCTCCTCGGTATACGGTGTAGTTCTTGAAAAATCCTATTAACACAACACAAATACAAGAGTAAAGGTTTAATTCCAAAGTGTAGCTAACATCAAATTGTGGTTGGAAGTAAAAATGAAATATTTGACAACTCATATCATAATAAGATCCTCACTGCTATGATGATGTTCAAATATTTCGTACATATAACGCATGACGTAGTAGCCAACCACACGTCCACCCAATTGTCGAGGACACTACATGCATTATATTTATAAGTTGAATTAAATTGCTATGCTTATAATTATTATGAAACTAGAAGTTTGGGCAAGGAATTAAGTTAACCTGTCCTAAATGCCATGTCAATTTACTTGCCCTAGATTGTCCACTAAATTCCTTGTAACTTCGAAAAGCACTACAAATTTGAAACATATAACATATTTGTTCATAATAATTAAAACCATTTATTATCCTTACACACACATAAAATCATATGACATTCATAACAAACTAGCACTACGTGAAAAAACGAAATTGGCACCACTAAATTCCTTGTAACTTCGAAAAGCACTACAAATTTGAAACATATAACATATTTGTTCATAATAATTAAAACCATTTATTATCCTTACACACACATAAAATCATATGACATTCATAACAAACTAGCACTACGTGAAAAAACGAAATTGGCACCGGTTCAAAACCCCTCAATGCCACCGGTTTTGAATCGGTGCCAATGTGGGGGGTGCCAATTACTAGCATGAAAAGCCACCGGTTCAAACCGGTGGCAAAAATGGTTATTGGCACCGGTTAACCGGTGCTAAAAATGGCCCAAAATTTTTTTTCTTTGTTTTTGGCACCGGTTAACCGGTGCCAAAAATGCCCAAAATATTAAAAAAAAAATTTGTCTTTGTTCACTTAACAATTAAATCAACCAAAATAAAAAAGAACATCACAATATAAATCGACGAATTTCAATCAATATAATCCAAATTTTACAATATATAATCAAAAAAAATTACAATCAATTACAACATATAAATAAATAAAAAAAATCTACAATATAAATCAAAAAAAATTACAATATACTCGTAAATCAAAAAAAAATTACAATATAAATAAAAAAAAACCCATACACATCTAAATCAATATTCTTGAATCTTGATTCTTCAATTTAAGATCTAAATCAATGTACCTGCACCAATTAAAACAAAAAAAATGATTAATATAAATAAGCTTCGAAAAACAAAAAAAAAAACCAGAAATTCAATCCAAAAAATTCAAACCCAGAAAAAAAAAAAGCAGGAATTCAAACCCAAAAAAAAAAAAGAAAAAAAAAAAAAAAAAAAAAAAAAAAACTAGAAATTCAATATTAAAATCGAATTGAAACCCAGAAAAAAAAAACCAGAAATCGGGAAAAAAAATCAAAATGAAATCCAGAAAAAAAAAATCAAAATGAAACCCAGAAAAAAAAATCAACCCAGAAAAAAAATCAACCCTGATCGAAATTGAAAAAAAATTTAACCTAGAAAAAAAATAAACCTAGAAATCGAAAAAAAAAATAAACCCAAAAAAAATAAACCCATAAAAATAATAAACCCAGAAATCAAAATCGAAAAAAATAAACCCAGAAATCGAAAAAAAAACCCAATTTAAATCGAATTGAAATGGAAAAAAAACCCAGAAAAAAACCTAGAAATCACAAAAGTAAAAAATAAAAATAAAAATAAAAAAAACCCCAAATTAAAAACGCATGCATTAACCCAAAATAATCGATTATTTTAACCGAAATTTAACCTAGAAAAATCAAATTCAAATTTGAAAATCAATTTAAATTGATTAATGAAACTCAAAAAAATCGAATTAAAATCCAAAATCAAACCTAAAAAAACACCCAAGAAACACATGCAAGAACCCAGAAAAATCGATTAATTAAACCCAAAATCAAACCCAAAAACATCAAACCCATCTTGATTAAATTCGGTGTTGTTCGTGGTCTTGATGGTGGTCTTAGGTGTTGGACTTGGTGGTGGTGTTGGTGGTCGTCTTCGGTGGTGTTTAGGGGAATACAAGGGGGTTTTTTTCAGGGAGAGGAGAGAGAAGAGAGAGAGGAGAGGAGATCAGGAGAGAGAAAGGAGGAGGGAAGCCGAGTATGAGGGTAAGGTTTAGGGGAATATAAGGGGGGGTTTTTTTTAAAGGTTTTTGCCACCGGTTCGGTTCAAACCGGTGGGAATAATGGTTTTTCTCACCGGTTTGAACCACCACCTCTTCTAAAAAACCTGCCTAAATTAACCCATGTTTTCGCCACCGGTTTTGAAGAACCGGTGGCATTAAGGCGGTGCCATTCTACTTTTTTCACCTAGTGTAGGCTTACTTTATCATAACAAAGTTAATTGCTAAATTTTGCTTTTGCCTCAAAGAATCAAAGATGTAGACTTCAAGCTAAGCCTTGCATAATATTGAAGCATCTGAGTATGACCAGCTATTTCCACCTTGATGGAAGAAGCTTGCCACGTCAGCAGTTAGTTATAACTAACTAATTCCGGAAACTTCTTCTGTAACAAACTTCTTAATATAGGCTGCTTATTGTAATAACTAGTATATAAGTCCTTAATCTGAGCTCACACTTTTGTAATGATCAGAATATTATTTTCTCTCTCTAAGACCAATACTATCTTTCTCTTTTCTCTCCCTAAAGCTTCGTGTTCTTTAAGTTTGTTATTTATCAACATGGTATCAGAGCTTCAATCTGGATTTCTCTTGTGATTTCTACGGTTTCTTCAGGCATTTCTTCTTCTTTTTTGTTTGATTTCAATGGATTCTTTGTTTGATTTTTCCTGTGATCAAATTTTTCTACATTTCTCTTGCTTTGTTATTCTTGATTATTCACCTCAAATTGTTGCTTAATTTCTGCATCAATGGGAAGTCCACTCAATTAAACTAATAATCTAGCTCTTAATTCGAATCCTGCTAGTGTGTATTTTCTTCATCCTTCTAAAAATCCTGCTAATCCTTTAGTTTCTGTGAAGTTTAATGGTGATTGTTACAATGAATGGCAGCGTAGTATGATAATTGCATTTGCTGCTAAAATTAAATTAGGATTCATAGATGGAACTCTTTCTAGACCTTCAGATTCAAATCTGCTTGAGAGTCAAGCTTAGGATAGGTGTAATGCTATGATTACAACCTATATTCTCAATTCACTTGATCCTAGCATTGCTAAAAGTGTTCTGTATAATAATACAGCTAGAGAAATGTGGAAGGATCTTGAGGATTGTTACTCTCAGACTTCTGGTGCTCAACTATATTCTTTACAACAGAATCTAAGTGATATGTCACAAGGATATAGCAGTGTTGTTGAGTTTTTCACTGAGATTAAAGCTATTTGGGATCAAATTTATGGCATCAATCCTATTCCTACTTGTTCATGTGGCAATTACACATGTAATTTGACTCAAAAGTTTTTCAAGCAACAGCAAGAAGAGAGGTTGATTCAGCTGCTGATGAAGCTAGATGGAAAATACACTGATGTCGGAACTAATATTCTGATGATGCAGCCCCTATCTAATGTCTCTTTGGCCTACAAGCTTCTTATTCAGGAAGAGAAGCAAAGGAATGTTAGTTTGTTGGCTGAGGGCACTGCTAGTGCTAACACTATGGCTTTTGTAGCATACAGCAGAAGACCAGATCAGTTCCAAGGCAACAAAAATACTAATTTCAAGCCTTGGTTTCTTAACACTTGGAATAGAGGTTCTCAGCAACAGCATCAAAGCTATAATTCTAGACAGCAACAACAAGGTTATAATTCTGGTTTTAACAGGGGAACAGTTAATGCGAAGAGGTTTTCATCTCTTTTCTGTGACTTTTGCAAGATATCAGGTCATACTGTTAAGAAATGTTTCAAAATCCATGGCTATCCAAATGCTAATTCTGGTTTCAAAGGGAAAGGAAAGAAGATTGCTGCAATTGTTTACAATGTTGATGTAGATGATAATTCTAATCAGGTTGTTGAAACAACAATATTTCTGCCCAACAATACAGCAAGTTTATTAAAGTGATTAATGATCAGCAACAAGATCAGCCTCCTTCATCTACTGAATTTGTGAATACACAGAATCTTGTGCATTCAAACTACAGCTCAGCTCACATGGCAGGTACTTGTCTTCTCTCTTATTCAAACTCTAAGTGGATTATTGATTCAGGAGCTACAAACCATATTTGCTGCAACATTGACCTGTTTCATTCTTATGAGAAATTCACTAAAACACCAAATACTATTACAATTGCTAATGGAAAGAGTGTGAAAGTAGAGAATATTGGCATAATCAGATTTCAAAATGGACTAGAGTTGAAGAATGTCTTACATGTTCCAAATTTCACATTCAATTTGATCAGTACACACAAATAGTGTAAGGATCTTGATTATGAAATCAAGTTCACTCATGATACTTGCTTGATTCAAGGTCTTTCCCAAAACAATACACTTGTTCTTGGTAAGTTGGAGTCTGGTTTCTATGCAGTTGGTGAACAGAATAGTGCTCATGAGAGTAAACATGAAGTTGCAGTTGCTGATGCTGCTCAATTTAATAATTCTGAAGAGGCAAAGTTATGGCATCTTTGTTTAAGACATCTTTCTTTTAACAGGATTCATCATGTAGTTCATGATATTTCTAGTTGTTCTGATCGTGACACCATTTATCAGATCTGCCCTAAGGCTAAACAAATTAGAATCCCTTTTCCTAATAGTAGTATTAAGACTACTAAATGCTTTGAGTTGTTGCATATAGATACTTGGGTCCATATAAAGTTCCTACACATGATGGTTGTAGTTTGTTCTTAACCATTGTAGATGATTATTCAAGGCATACATGGACTTTCTTTTGAAATCTAACTGTAATGGTGTCATTGTACTTGAAAACTTTGTTTCAATGATTTATAATCAGTTTCATACTTCTATTAACTACATAAGATCAAATAATGCAAAGGAACTTTGTGAAGGACCTATTCTGTAGACTTATAATAAGTATGGGATTCTGCATCAGAGAAGTTGTTCTGATACACCCCACCAGAATAGGGTGGTTAAAAGAAAACATAGGCACCTTTTGGAGACTACAAGGGCCTTATATTTTCAATACAATTTTCCTGTGTATCTTTGGGGAGAATGCTTACTTTGTGAAACACATCTTATTAATAGAATGCCTTTGAGTTCTATTAATTTTTATACACCATATGAAAGGGTACATGGAAGCAAACCTGATTTGGGGCACCTTAGAGTTTTTAGGTGTCTATGCTATGTTTCAACACTTAAAACTCACGGAACCAAGTTTGATCCCAAGGCAAAACCCTATATTTTTCTTGGTTATCCACCTAACCAGAAAGCTTATAAAGTTATGGCTTTGGAAACAAAGAAGTTCATCATTTCTAGAGATGTTTACTTTCATGAGAAGCATTTGCCCTATCATTCTTCTGTTAAACACAAACCTCAACCCATTTTTCTGCCCATAGCCACCCTAAGTACACACCTGATTCTTCTCAGATTATATTATTCTTGATCCATTTCTCTTCCCTTCAGTTTCTGCTCCTCCCACAAATTCCTCAAACGCAGATCTTTCCTCACCTCCACCATCTCCTGAAGATTCTTCTCAATCTACATCTACTCCTTCTCCACCCCAACCTCTAAGACAATCAACCAGACCTCACAAACCTCCCCATTGGCACAAAGATTAAATTACTGTAGCTTCTACCAGTTCTCATTAGTGTAATGTTGTCAAATACACAAATATTCCAGCTTCTTTACAAACTCTTATTGCCCAAACCACTACTGCTATTTCTGAGCCTTATAGTTATCTTGAAGCTTCAAAAAACCAAGGTTGGGTAGAAGCTATCTAGACTGAAATACAAGCAATCGAAAGGAATAGAACTTGGGAACTTTGTTCTCTTCCTAAGGAAAAGAAAGCTATTGGATGTAAGTGGGTTTACAAGGTTAAACTCAAAGCTGATGGCACTATTGAAAGGCTGAAAGCTAGACTAGTTGCTAAGGGATATACACAAGTCTATGGCATAGACTTTGATGAAACTTTTTCACCAGTAGTCAAAATGGCTACTGTCAGATGCCTCTTAGCTCTTGTTACTAGTAGAGGATGGAGTTTGCATCAGTTGGACATCAACAATGCATTCCTACATGGGGATTTGCATGAAGAGATTTAAATGAAGATGCCAGAAGGGATTCCAACCCTCACAATTTTGTCTGCAAGCTTAAAAAGTCTCTCTATGGACTCAAACAGGCCTCAAGGTAGTGGTTGGCTAGGCTGACTCTTGAGTTAGAAACTACAGGCTTTAAGAAGTCTCTAAATGATTACTCTTTGTTCCTCAAGCAAGATGGTTCTAATATTATCATAATTGCAGTCTATGTTGATGATATTGTTGTGACTGGTACAAATGATGATGCTATTTTGACTTTAAAGGCTCACTTACATTCTGTCTTCAGCATAAAAGATTTGGGCAGGTTGCACAATTTTTTGGCATTGAGGTTCTTACTTATCTCATGGCATAATACTCACTCAGAGAAAGTTTTCCAAGGAGTTGATAAGTGAATCTGGTTTTGATGTATCAAAGGTTGCTAAGACACCTATCCCACAAACCTTGAAGCTTGTAGTTGATCAAGGTGATTTCTGTCCTGATCCTGCTCTTTATAGGCAACTTGTGGGTAAATTGAATTTTCTAACTCATACAAGGCCAGACTTATCTTTTGTTGTTCAATCCTTAAGCCAATTTATGCATCAGCCAAGGGTTCAGCATATGCAAGCTTTGCATCATGTCCTGAGATTGTTACTCATACTCTAGGACAGGGAATTCTTCTCCAAGCTACTGCTCAGCTTACTCTAAAGGCATACACTAACTCAGATTGGGGGTCTTGTCCTGACAGCAGAAATTTTGTAATAGGTTATATTATGTTACTTAGGAATTCTCCTATCTCATGGAAATCAAAGAAACAAGGAACTGTTTCTATGTCATCTGCTGAGGCTAAGTACAAGGCAATGGCAACAGCAGCAACTAAGGTAACTTGGCTTTTTAGACTTCTTACAGAATTGGGGATTGATGGTCTGAAGCTTGTAAAGCTGTCTTGTGACAATCAGTCAGCTATTCAGATTGGAAAGAAACCTGTAATGCATGAACACACTAAACACATTGAGCTGGACTGCCACTTTACAAGAGAGAAGGTTTTGGAGGGTCTGCTTGAGCTATCTTATCTTCCTTCACAAGAGCAACTGGCTGATTTATTTACTAAGACTCTGCCTATCTGCCAGCACAATTATTTGAGTTCCAAGCTAGGCTTGGTTGATTCTACCACCCCTAGCTTGAGGGGGGGTATTGAAGCATCTGAGTATGACCAGCTATTTCCACCTTGATGGAAGAAGCTTGCCAAGTCAGCAGTTAGTTATAACTGACTGATTCCGGGAACTTCCTCTGTAACAACTTCTTGATATAGGCTGCTAATTGTAATAACTAGTATATAAGTCCTTAAGCTGAGCTCACACTTTTGTAATAATCAGAATATTATTTTCTCTCTTTAAGATCAATACTATCTCTCTCTTTTCTCTCTCTAAAGCTTCATGTTCTTCAAGTTTGCTGTTTATCAACACATAAAACCAAAAGAACCCAATGATTCCTACATAATAAATTAGACACAAATTTGTAAATGAGTAAATAATACCAACAATTTGCAAAATTCATATATAAAACAAGTTCAAAGTTTATACTTTTCATGGTATGGACATAAGATGAAGTGCTTGGATTTTTGTTTTTCCATCGCATGTGCCATGTATAGTAGGATACGATCTACATTAGTATGCAAATAGGTTTCCGAAATCATTTCTGGACACACAAATCCAATGGAAGTCACACCCACCATATCGAGACAATCACTCAAGGTCCTGCATATATATCATGTAATAATATTATAAAATGGTAATAAAGTAAATATGGGAAGAGTGAAATTTGAATATCTTACATCATAAAAACTTGCAAAACTAAAATATTAAGCCACGCTCCCATGAGAAGTTGATTGACATCTTCACGTTTGATAATGATGTCCTTCGGGTCTTCATAACTAAAGGTCCATGCATCAACCTTTACCTTAATAGTTTCACCTTCGTGTGATGAAGATAACAAACTATTCAAACACCCACACTTTTGAGTCAAGTTTTCCAAAGCATAATCCATAAGAAAGACTTTTGTTTTGGATTGTACGTTTTCTTTAGCCGCTTTACAGTTATCATCGTCCTTGTTTGATATGAATTCCTAATTAATAGTAAAGCAAATCTATTCAACCAACAACTGGCTATATTTTTGTTTCACAAACTATGTAAATTTACAAAAATAATTTACCTTGTGTAGACACCAAATTTTGATCTTATTGTTATGATTAATTATTATTATTATTATTATTATTATTATTATTATTATTATTATTATTATTATTATTATTATTATTATTATTATTATTTTGTTATTATTATTATTATTTTTTTTTTGTTATTGTTATTGTTATTATTATTATTATCATCATTATTAGTAATACCATTAATATTTTATTTTTATCATTGTAATTGTTATTTTTGCAAAAATTATCATTATTTTGCCTTTTTTTTCATTTTTTGTGGTAAGTATATGATAAAATATACTTACTATACTTTAAAGGGTTAATAGTCCCTATGATTTTTACGATTTGTACAATACTCAATTATTTGGTCGGCTTACCTATAAAGTCCACTACTCCAAAGATTCATGCCCAACAAAGGTAGGGAAATGACAAATATTCCTTTTCCTGAAATAAAGTTTGTCACACCTGAAAACTACTACACGTCATAGGGACCTCCCTTGATATACATTTTTTTTACCACAGACCAAAATAATATTGCCTTTTTGTCCCACAGTTAGTACTTGATCCGATAAATATAAGTTCGGACCAAACGCATCGATATTTATCTAAGTGTTGTATGGACGAGAGTAAAAGGTGGGATACTTATGGTTTACGTTAGGATAGGAATGTATAATTGTTTCGTAAAAAAGAATGTATGATTGTTTTGAATAATTGCCCATTATTATGTTGAATAGTAAGTGAAATAGTCTTTGCAGGGTATGTTGGTGTAAAGCAACATGAAGATGCAGCGTAAAGATAGGATCTTGTTTCCTTTTTTTTTTTTGATATTTTACTTGTTTCGGTCTAATTTTAGT
This sequence comes from Chenopodium album, assembly GCF_948465745.1. NCBI lineage: Eukaryota > Viridiplantae > Streptophyta > Magnoliopsida > Caryophyllales > Amaranthaceae > Chenopodium > Chenopodium album. The sequence continues at coordinate 21,077,170 of NC_137846.1, read as the reverse complement.
ACGTTTTTGTCAATTTTGGGTATATAATCACCAATAGTGAAATAATATAACCGTGATAAAAATGAATTTGTGTTTTCATAGGGTAAGATAGTTTAAAAGTTTATACTTTTATACTTTTTAAGGTTGCCCGGTTTAGGGAATAATTTTTACTGTTAACCATGTCAACTTTATGTTGTATGATTTCACATAGTGTTTTTTTTACTTTAACCACGTCAATTTTATGACTTTATATAATTTACCTTACTTTATACTTTTTTTTGTAAGGGTCATTGTTTGTATGCCCATGCGTATAAGATTTTGTCGTATAGTTAAATGTTCTTTCGTAAATTTATATATACTGTCTAATGAGGGCAAAGATTAATTTTTATATTTATATATAAGCTCTGAGAATATTTTGCCTGACCCTACAAGTATTGTAACCTTATGGCTTTGACTGACTTTCAGAGCTGACATCTTAGGGAGATATTTTTTTATAAGTGTTGTTTTAGTATCCTGGTTATAATGAATTGAGAGATTCATGATTAATCACTTAATAGATTTAGGTACTCTTTCATATGTATACCACATGAGTATCTTTTGAGTTTTGACATGACTTAGTTATATACATTTTTCTTTTTGTAATGCCTTGGCATTTTAGAACCTTTTTTTAATTATTATAAGAGCCTGATTTAGTTACAGTTTTCTTTATTTTATCAGTTTAAGTGTTGTAAAACTAATTAATTAGTTTGTTACATAACAAAATAAAAGAATTTAATATCAAGATCTTCATTATTACCAAAATCTTGATATTTACTATTTAAATCCTTGAATTATATTTTATTTAATTTTTTTTTTTACAAATTAACTCCTTTATTTTCCTATAAATACCCCCCTAATTTTCTCATTTTAAGACACCAGAAAAATCTACTAATTCTCTCTCTAAAATTTCTCTCTAAAAAATTCTCCTCTAATCTTTTGTTTTATTTAAAATCTCTCTAATTTAGCTTATTTTTAAGTTATTATCTTATAAAGACTATCATCTAGTAAAGTTGTTGTTTTTACCTTTATTATGTATTGTTATTATCTCTAATTCTTATAAAATAAAACATAAAAAAAAAAATTATTTTAAGTTCAAATATTGTTGTTATTTCTTATCTTTGTTTTAAGAAAATAGTTTAATTGCTTAAGTATTCCTAGTCTATATTCAAACCAAAAAAAAAAAAAAGTTTATTCTCAAGATCTATTTTTATTAATTCAAGTTTATTTTCTTTAAGAAAAGGTTCATTAGCTTTATTTTGACTAGCTTCTCTTAATATCTCAAAAATTCCAAAAAATATCACTTAGCCTCTCTTATTTCATTTTTAATTAAGGAAGACTCATCTTTTTAATCCTTGGTAAGCAAAAGGGGTCATCTAAAAATAGCTACATCTAGCTCAAGGTATTATTTTTCTACTTTTCTCAATTTCCTTAATTATTATTATGCTAACTCTAATATGTTTGTTCCCATGTGATGTTACCAACAAGAGTAATGACGATATTAGGTGCTAAATTAGCCCTAAATCTTTCATTACTCAATATTAGAAAGCCAAGCCTACTGGTGAGGTGATAGGTTATAAAAAAAAAGGGGGTTAATTGCATTTTGCATTTCATTTTTTTTAATGCATTAAAAATATAAAGTGTTAATGCATTTATATGTTTGTCTAAGATATATATTAAGAATAATTTCCTTCTTCAGTGAATCTAAGACCTAAGGAAGTAAGAGATTATGTAAAGAGTGTGCAAGGTTAAAGTGTAACTTACCACGTCCTCGTCCTAAAGATGGTCTGTGCAACAGCCCTTATGCTCAGAAACAGTTCCATTTCTTTATCTCAAGTGATAGAATTTTTCAAAAGCTTTCCAACTATATCTCACAATAATTTTTCGATTTTTCTATGAATTTTAATGATTTTTTTCATTCAAGATATCTAAAATGAGAAAAAGACATGTTTTTCTTAATTACCTTCTTTTAAAAAATTGAATTAATTTATTTTTAAGAAACTAATGGTATGAAACCTATGTGCAATTTTAACTTATGGAACTTTAATTATTAGGATGTCTTAATTTTATCTAAAGATGACTTTCGAAATAAAAAGTTTTAAGGAACTTTAATTTTATCTGAAGATGACTTTAGAAATAAGAGTTTTAATAAACTTTAATTTTTAATCTGAAATGATTGTTTTTGAAACTTAATCTTATATTAAAATGACTTTACAAATAAATGACATTTTAAGAAACTTTAACTTTATTTTAAGACGATTTTAGCAATAAAAACTTTTATAATTTTATGAACTTTTTTAATTTCAAACCCTTTGTATAACACAAGAATGAATCACAACTTTGCATACTTATTTTTAATAATTTATGATAGTTAATATAAGGTTATGGCCTCATTTCCAAACATGAGGTTAAGATTAATTATTTAGTTGTATAAGGTTGTAACAATTATCCATCTCCAAAAAAATAAGTTCATATCCCATTATAATTACCGATGGATTAATTGACAATCGGATATGATTAAATAGTTTATTGTTTCCTTTTATTTGGAAGTAAGGCCTTGACAGGTGTCGTGTTTTATTTGGCCAATTCCATTAACCCTAAACACATAACCCTTTTAAACCTTATAAAAATTACCCTTGAGTGATTTTTAACCCAAAGTGAGATTACATAATGAACCCTTACAATTTCACTCCAAAAAATACCTTGACCCACTAAAAAGTCGTCAATTGGGATGCATTCGTTGAATTGTCTTATTCAAAAGACATTTTTGGTAATCACTAATCGGGGTAATTTTCCTCAACTTAGGTGGTTCATTTTACTTTTATGAGTGAATCCGTCAAATATCACTGAAATCCCACTTACAAAAATGACGTTTATGTCAACTACCCAAATTAAAAACCTTATGGAATTGGTTATTTAAAACACGACATCAGTCCGAACTACGAAGGTTTTGATCCGTGAGTGGATTCAAATCCCGCTATGATCGGTATGTAGTGCAACTTTGGCGCTCAAACCTACCTTATATTAATTATTATATCATTTTATGTGACCAACATGCCTTAAAACTTAACTTTAAGCAATGCATTAGTAAGAGCCCGTTCTTTAGAACGGAAGACAAGACGAGTTTTAGACGTTCGATTCTCTTAACCTAAATCCTGAACGCAAGACTGTGCCTTAAATTTTCTTTTTATGGGGCTAGAAGTTAGTTTTTAGTGTTATTTCTCAAAATTGACTGTTTTACAATCCGTCCTTATTCGAGTAAAGTAAGGTGGCGACTCTAAGTTTTTAATTGAAAGTCTTATCAGACACTAAAGTGGAACCTCTATAGACTAATTTGTCCACTAAAAACTAGGTACCACACCTTGTCATGTAGGAGTGAAACCAAGTGTTTCGGCCATTGCGTAAAGGTACCATGAGCATTCTTAAGTTTCTTGATGAATGAAGAAGGAACTGGAACAGGGAGTTTTTAAACTCTTCATAAAAATCATCAACACTTACCCTCATGTGATCTGGAATGAGATCACTATGATGATCAAGGATTAACTTCGAATAAAATGGACCTTCAGCAACAATGACTTTCTTAGAGTCATTTATCAACAACAATAGCTTGCATGGAACCGGTTCCTTACAAAGTTAGACAAAAAAAAATGACATCAAAGTTAAATAATATAGTAGACAAAAACCATTACAAAATTAAAAAAGAAATTATGTTTAGGAAACCTGTATTGGAAATAGATTATCACTCACTGATTGGCAACTACCGGGATTTTGCAGAGTGGTCCGATCTATGTTATTCAATTCCATCAATTCAGTTGGAATCTAAATACCAATCTGTTAAGCAAATAACATAAACTTCTCTTGAAACATGGAATCCATCTTAGAGTCCATCTCCTACATAGTCTCTTCTTGTACCCTTTGGGTTACTCTTGCCTCTGATTCTTCTAGCTCAACATCTCCGATTTCCTTACCCCATAGACCACTACGCCACTCTTCGGATCCCCATACATCTTTAATGCCAATTTCATTGCCAAATGCTATCGCCCAACCATTACGATCTTTTTCCCAAGGGCACGAGATAAGATATCATCATGCCTATTAGGAACAAATTTCCCATCAGCTTGTTGCTTTCTCCAATAATCCTACACAAAGACTTAAAGTTAGTAAACTAGAGTTGTAATACATAAACTTAACAAAATTAATTCAAAATTAGAATGAAGACTTATTTTTATATACTTACAATGGATTCTTTCACCTCTCTTATTTTCTCATCCGGCAAATAAGGATTTCCCTTATCAACTTCTATTGATCTTGCTAGAAGCCAAGCATATGTCCTATCCGGCGAACTAGACACAACCAAAGAACAAGATGAAGTAGTGGATGATGAAGATGATGAGGGAATACCCTTTTCTACGCCATACGATATTCATTTCACCATCTGATTTGACTCCTAAATGGTGAGGGTATTCGTTGAAAGACTGACGTTGTCTTGCCTTCTCACTAATTTCCTTTTTTTACAAGAATAAATGGAGAATAGTTAGCATAAGAATCCGTAAACAAATAACATGCATGCTTATTGATTATAATATACACACACCTTAAAATCATCTGTACTATACTCCTCCACAATTTTTTTCCACATATCTTCAGTTATGAAATCAGAGATTTTATACGGCATTCTTTTGTCCTTAGGCATTTTCCTTGTACATGCACTAGTAGAAAATTGTATTTTAGCACCGAGTAATACCCACCGATTTTTAAAAACCGGTGGGGAAAAAATGGGCATGGGAAAAATAATAATCCCACCGGTTTGAACCGGTGCCAAAATTTTTTTTTTAAAAAAAACACCCCATTTATAAACCCCTTAACCCTAGCTTCTCCTCTCTCCTCTTACCCCTCTCATCCCACTCCGTCCTTCACTCTCCTTCATTCCTCTCCCTCATTCCTCTCCCTCCTTCTCTCTCCTTCGTTCCTCTCCTTCTCTCTCTTCGTTCTTCTCCTTCTCTGCTCTCTCCTCAAATCCCTCCTCTTCTTTCCCCTCAAAGCCCACCACCACCACTAACCATCGTCGCAACAACAATACCACCAAGACCGCCACTAACCGCCTTTTTTCGCACTTTCTTTCTCCTCGTGATGAAACCAAAGGTTTTCAGGTCGAATTCGACCATGAAAACTCTAGACCTAAAGTTTTCATGATTGAATTTGATCTTTATAACCCAAATTCAAGCAAATTTTGGGGTTTTTTTTGGTGGAATTTTAGGTAAGTTCTCTTTTTTCTTACTTTTATTTTGTTTTTTGAGATTTTTGGTGGAATTCGGGGGTTGTGGTGGTGGTCGTGGTTTTGATGGAATTCTAGAGTTAGTGGTTGTGGTGTTGGGTGGTGGTTGTGGTTGTGGTTTTGGGCGGTTGTGGTGGGTAGTTTTTGGTGGGTAGGGTGGTAGTTCTGGGTTTTATTTGGGTGGGTTTAGGTGATAGATCTGGGTTAGTTGGATGGTTTAAGGTGGGTGGGTTCGGATTAGGTGGGTTTAGATGATAGGTATGAGGTAGTTGGGTGGGTTAGGGTTTGGTTAAGGTGGTGGGTCTAGTGGGTGGGTTCAGGTTAGGTGGGTTAAGGTGGTGGGTCTGGTAGGTAGGTTAAGTTGGTGGGTCTGGTAGGTTAAGGTGTGTGGATTTGGGTGAAGGTGGGTTAAGGTGGTGCGACTTTTTTAAGGTGGTGGGGGGTGTTGGTGTGGGCTGGTGGTGGGGGGTGGTGGTGTGGGATGGTGATGTTGTTTCGACATAAATTCAAGTCTAAAAAGAAAAAATAAAATAAAATAAAAATTAATATTTTGGGATATTAATGGCACCGTTTAACCGGTGCTAATAACAAAATATGGTCACCGTTAATCGGTGCTAATAACCACTTTTCCCATCGGTTTTGAATCGGTGGCAAAAATACCTGGATTTGGCATCCCTTAGATAGGCATCGGTTAAAAACCGGTGGGATAAGCCTGTTTTGAACCAGTGCCCAAATACAATTTTCTACTAGTGATGAGATCCCACACTAACCAATTTCGTTTTAAAATTTCTCCATCGCTTATCACAAGTGCGTAGGATCTTTATTTTCTTTCATCTTCTTCAATGTGAAACTCTCTCTAAATAAAACAAAATGATTTCAAATTCAAATAATTTCAAAATGATCATACTGTAAGGAGGGTGATCCCATCATAAGGGGGTCCTTCCTTAGATGCCCATGGCCATTTAAAAGCCTAGGACTTTACACTTGTTAAGGTATAGTAGAATTTGAATTCCTGACTGTTTGGGGGACCTTGAATTAGAATTGATTCTATCATTACGCTTTTTTATAAGAAACAAGTAGGAGTCGCCAACGAGTTTATGGAAAACTCATAAACCTCGTTCATGCCTTTCTTCCATGTGGAGTTCATGGAATAATTAGCACGAATCGTAAGTTTACCCATGCCCAAATTGGTCTACATAAACCAGAAATGAGTTAGGGAGCAAGGGTACTAAAATAACGTTCCCTTTAGAGGGGAATCGCTATTCTAGCCCTAGTACAGTCTCTACTAGCTCTTCCTTTTTTACAACTTCATCACCAAACAATATATGCAACGCGATACCTAAAACTAAGTTAGTTGATTTTATTTACACATATTAATTCACGCAGGAATTACATTGCAACGTCGTTATTCTTTATTTAATCAAATTCGTGAATATGACAAGAAATAAACAATATTCGCCTTGGCTTAAGTGATCAACCAACAATTAATTATTCAATTCTAATCTTATTTAACGCAAGATACTATGTGGAATTGATTAATTAAACCTTTTAAAGTGATCAAGCAACACTAATTAATTAATTAAAGTTCTTTTAAACAAGAAAATAAAAATGATTTATCTAAGTGCTCGGGAATTTACCACTTCTCTTTGCTAGATCTCCGTTTAGAACACTTATGGAATCCTTCTTGTTGAGGAACCTCCACCGTAGTAACAAAATATCAAAGGGGTGAGTGTTTAGGACAAGAGGGGTTAGGTAGCACAAGTTCACAAGTTTTTCGCCAGAGTTTAGGGTTAATTTTTGTCTGTTTAAGCCTCGGATTAAGCCTCTATTTATAGGGAATGAGTAGTTTTAGGGTTTTGAACATTCCGCCGCAGCAGATATCGCGCGCAACTAGATCAGTTATGCGCGACCACCCAGCGCAAGTGATTGAGCTGCGCTGCTATAGGCAGCGCAACTACTTGTCTTGCGCGCAGCTTTATGGCAAGATTCGATTTTCCAATTTTCTAAAATTCTGAATCTTTCACGAGCGCAAGTCTGGAAGTTGCGCTGAGTGTCACGCGCAACTAAATTAGTTGCGCTGAGTGTCACGCGCAACTAAATTAGTTGCGCGCACCAACCCAACGCGACTCCTTGAGATGCGCGCGTTATTTTCTGCGGCAACGCTTATTTTGACCTAGGCGCTCCTAAATCCGTCATTATTGGGTTTTAAGTACGGGCTTAAGCCTAATTATGATCGGATTTTATTAATTGGACTTTATTTGGCTTTGTTTCTTGGTTTGGGCTAGTCTTTTGTGTTTTGTGGTTTAACCAGTTATCCAAAAGCATTCTTCACTTCGATCCAACACGAAGATGGTTTTATTTATCGTCATTACACTTCCTGTCGATACAGGAGGCCAAAAGTAGGTGTCTATACATACAATAGTATAACATCTAACATTAAATAGTGAATATTACCTTAGCATCTTCCCACAAAGTGTATTATTCCTTGTGGAACTTGATTCCAATCTTTAAACAATATAGACACTTTTTCTAGGCTTATTTCACCAAGATGAGTTTTGTAGGCTTTTGCCTAAGTTCCAATGGGACGACACAATTCATCCCATTTATGAACTCTAGGAACCCCAGGCATGGATTTTAGGCCTTTGAAGAACCTCTTGGCTTCTTTTTCTCCTTTTGAGAGTCTGTTGTTTGTAGCTCTGATTGTGATTGATTGTGTAGCTCATCTTCAAGTCTTTCCTCACCTTGCGAAGACATGGAACGATTATGCATATCCTCATCCTCCATTATTACTTACCTATAATGTAAAAAACATTAAAAAGGAAAGACATATATCAATTAAGACATCGATTTGTATCATTTATAAATTATAAACTTGTACATGTAATAATAATATGCAATTTGTGCAATTGGTAACACATATTGTAAAAAAAAAACCACAAAATTCATACATACTTCATTCTTCTCTTTTGCAACATAAAATCCTTCATTATGATCAATATGTTTCAACATTGTGACAAAATTATTGACTATTAGAGGGATGCTCCAAACGAAAGGTGGTGACTCATTAAATTACTCATCATATTCTTCCTCGTCCACCACATCTTCAATGCCAAGTATCCTTCTTTTGCCTTATAAAACAATTGACCATTTACACATAGCTAGGTCAGCCATGTAAAAAACCTTCTTTGCTTGTGATGCTAATATGATGGATCAACTAGATGCCCTAGTCGACCAAGATTTACAAAGGTGAAGTTCCCTTGCTCATATTTTTTTACACCACGGTGACTATCAGCCCACTTACATCGGAATAGAGGAATCTTGAAATCAACATAGTCCAGCTTTATTATTTCTTCAATGACTCCATAATAAAAGTTCATCTTATCCACAAGTGTTTTATCATGTCCACTAACATATTCAGATGTCAAACCTATTACTTTAACGCCACTATTTTGCATTGTTGACTTGTAATCTTGTCGGCTACTGTAAAAACAATACCCATTGATGTCGTATCCCGCATATGAATTGAATTGATATTTAGCACCATATGCTAACCATCTCAATGTGTCAAATATATCGTTAGGTGTGGTAGACAATTAGGACATCACTCGTTTCTTAAACCATGTAATGAATGAACAGTTATGCTCCTTTATTAGCTGAAGATCACTTTTGGAAGGATATCTATTTTTAAGAAAAAGCATGTGCTCATCCAAGTAAGGATGAACTTCACTAAGATTTTACAACACAAAAAGCTCAACCTTATTTTTCATATCCAAGCCTATGGATAACCTTTTCCTACCAATAGTACCTTGACCTCCGAGCCTCCCATCGTCAACCCAATCTTCTATGCACATGCAAGATACTGAGCAACCCATGCTGCCATTTCCTCAGCAACCGTTCGTTGGACAATACTAGCTTCAGGTTTGGCCGGATTCATGAGTTTTCCCTTTAAGTCACGCATTTCTCATTCAAAAGGATACATGTATCTCATACACACGGGTCCACAAAGTTTAATTTCACGTACAAGTTGAATAACAAAATGGGGCATCACGTCAAAGAAAGATGGGGGAAAATACATTTCAAATTGACACATTGTCTCAATTATATCTGCTTGCAAGTCATCTAAAATACTTGAAGTTATGACCTTGCTACAGATAGTGTTAAAAAAGACACATAATCTTGTAATCATATACCTTACGAGGCGGCAAAACTCCTCGAATTACAACTGGTAATAATTGTTGCATCAACACATGATAACCATGAGATTTCATGCCACCCAATTTCAAGTCAGTCATCGACACAAGTCTACGAAAATTAGAAGAATATCCAGCCGGGACCTTAAAACCATGCAATGACTCGCAGAAGCTAGTTTTTTCCTTTTTAGACAAAGAAAAGCAAGTTGGGGGAAGATACCATTGTTTACCACGAGATTCAGGTGCTAACTCTAAACGACCCGTAGCAGCCATGTCTTTTCTTACTTTAAATCCATCCTTTGTCTTTCCTGGCATATTCAATAAAGTTCCCATAATGGCATCACATACATTTTTCTCAATATGCATTACATCTAGACAATGTCTAACTTCCAAATGTATCCAATATGGGATAGCCATATCTTAGACTTCTTCTTATAACCCCAATTTGATTTACTTTTGTAAGGCTTACCAAACTCATTCTCAATGTCTTTGACCCGCTGATAAACCTCACTTGCACGTAAAGGGCCACGGGCTTCTCTCATCTCCACTTTTTCATTAAAAGCGTCCTTATTCTACTTTCGAAAACGGTGGTCTTCGGGAAGATGTTTGCAATTATCCATGTATACATGCTTGCCACAATTGTCTAAGTGCAATGCCTCCAAATCATCTTCACAAATGGGGCAAGGATTTGTTCCCTTCATGGTGTACCCTAACAAATTCCCATAAGCTGGGAAGTCATTTATCGTACAAAAATCATGGCACGTAAAGTGAAATTGGTTTTACTATATGCATCAAACATTGGGACACCTTCATTCCACAATAATCTCAAATCTTCAATGAAAAGCGCTAGATACACATCAATGTCATTTCCAAATTGTTTAGGCCCAGATATTAGAAGGGACAACATAATGTATCTAGACTTCATACATAACTAAGGAGGCAAATTGTAGATACTTAGAAGAACCAGCCAAGTGCTATATTGGGTACTAAGTGTCCCTAATGGGTTCATTCCATCTGTACAAAGACCAGGCCTAAGATTTCGATCTTCTTGACCAAAGACCTCGAACTTTCGATCAATGTTCCTCCATTACGGGGAATCAGCCGGATGCCTAATTAACCCATCTTTCTTCCTCCCATCGGCATGCCACTCAATAATTTTGCATTTTTTTCATCTAAGAAAAGTCGCCTAAATCTCGGTATAATTGGAAAATACCACAATACCTTAGCCGGAGACCCTTTCTTACACAACTCACCATTATCATTCATCTTGTAACAAGAAACTGCACACCTTGGACACTCATGCAAACCAACATACTCGTTTCGATACAACACGCAATCATTGGGACAAGCATGTATCTTCACATACTCCATAGGGTACATAAGTTTCTTGGCCTAATAAGGGGAGTATGGAAGTTCATTTCCTTTAGGGGACATTTCTACAAAGGCATCCAACAATTGCGTAAAACCCTTGTCGGTCCAACAATTGCTCGCCTTTAAGTTAAATAACTTCAACTTGGCACCAAGTTTAGTGAATTTTGTACAACCAGGATACAACAGCGTCTCTGCAGCTCTCAAAATACTATCATATATATGGGAACACTCTGTGAAATGGTCTTCCACATCATGCATCATCACATCAATCCCGTCCTTCTCCACTTCACTCTCACTTTCAACACCAATATCAGCAATATCGATATCCTCACCTTGATGTTCATTATCATCATCACAATGATTCTTATCTTCCCTTGGGAAATAACTAGAACTTGCCTCATTATACATGCTCTTACCATGCCATGTCCACCTTGTGTAGTTCTCTTTAAACCCACAACGAATTAGATGATCTTTAATATCATCTATATCACGATTCCCCCTCGAATTATTACAGTCACAGCAAGGACAAATAATAATCTTCGATTTATTCTCTGTTTGGTACTTTAAGGCAACATTACTAAACTCTTCAGTTCCTTGTAAAACGTTTACCATACATCCAACTTCGATCCATTGTCAACCACTGAATAACAAAAATTAATTTTAAGATAATGTGTATACTCGTATTTTCTAACATATAAAGTTCCTTAACCATAAAAAAGATTATAAGGCACAAAACATTTTTGAACTCATTCTTGAATGTCCTACCAGGTCCTTATCACTCCAACCTAACCCATTCTTGAATGTCCTATCTCACCAATACTACTTGTAAAGTTTGGTTCTAAAGAAAATTCGGCAGCATTTCCCTATGGTTCTCCAAGCACACGATGTAGATAATCAGCTATCTACATATGTACCCAGAGAACGATCAGGAAATAGTGAGCCATGATCTTCTTAGACCCAAAAACAATTCAAGTAGTTACGACCTAAATGAGATAGAACATTCAAGAACAATCCCAAACCAGGGACTATTTAACACTTACTTGTTTGGTTCACCTTATTTTTGCTTATCTGATTTGGTCTGATCTGATCTGATCTGGTCTGATCTAATCTAATCTGATTTGGTCTGATCTGATCTAATCTGGTCTGATCTGATTGTTTAATTTGACTAAACTTTGACCATAAATGTATGATAATCTATAAGAAAAAAAATGTATCAGATAGGATCTTGTTAGGTTCGTAATAATGTGTATTTTATTAATATGTAATTTTCACAATTTTTTAAATTACGAAATTAAAGATATGTAGCGATAAAAAACTGCACATGAAACGATGATTTGATCTGAACTTATTTTTTAATCTGATCTGATCTGAACTTATTTTTTCTGAAATAAGTAAAAATAAGGTGAACTAACAAGGCCTTACTCCTAATAAGTAAGCCCTGAACTGGAATCTAAGCCAATGATGCAAATATTATTGCAATTCCAATCAATAATATCATAATTACAAATCTCATACAATTCACAATCATTATACTAACCAAAAAAACTAAGTTAATATTACAAAGAATGGTTAAAATATATACACCACATGTGAAGACAATGTCGTATGTGTACTACCGCCTCAATCGTTTGTCCACAATCAAAAACTCGTGCAACTTGAGGAATTCACTTCCGCATAATTGAGAAATCTGCCATATAAAATTACATATATTAACCAACAAAATTCAATCAAAATAAAAATTATTTTCTAATGAACTAACACTAAACCTTAAATTAAACTAAGTCCTTGTTCAAGTCAGAGGCTACATTCTATCTACCATGAAAAATTTGAAAATTAAAACAAGAAGCAATTTTACCTTGGGTGAAATCAACTTCACAAATTCACCAATGTCGAGCCTAAATGCAGTAATTTGGGGGGCGAACACGGGTCGAACTACAATTATTGTAGCCGTAATTTGCTCGAATTTCTTAGGGTTTTTGGGGGGTGAAATTAATCAAGTTTTCTGACGAAAATTCCAGTCATTACTCGAATATGAGGCTAGGAATTTTGATTGAATTTTTTGGGGTTTCTAGTGTTTGAATTTTCTGGGGTTTTGAGTCGATTTTTTGTTCGAAATGGAGGTTTTATGCTTGGATTTGCTCAATTTTTCTGGGGTTTTATGGGTTCGAATTTCTTAGGGTTTTTTTTTGGTGTTTTGCTCAAAATTGGAGAATTATAGCTCGGATTTGCTGCTGATTATGGGTGTTGATTTGATTGCGATTTTGGTTGTTGAATTTGGTAGGAAATGGGGGTTTTTTGGTCGAATTTGTTGGACATTAGGGTCGAATTTTGGGTGTCTTGCTGTAGAAATTCGCTTTCTTGGAAGGTAGGAGTAGCAACTATTTTCTTTTTCTTTTTTTTTTTTAGTGAAAGGGAGGTAGCAAGGATCGAAAATCAGAAATAACCTTAATGCAAAAGAGTTATTTGCGTCACTTAACTAATAACATATGACGTAAATAAATGAAAATATAGTGTTGCACATTATTTATATGAGTCGCTCATAAATTAAAGGAGTGACGCAATGTATTTACTCACTCATTTGCGTCACTTGTCAGTAAATCAGTGACGCAAATAACATTATTGTATGCGTCGTTCCAATAATTAAACGCGACGCAAATAGTAGAAAGCTGAAATATATCTAACTTTTGCATCACTTCTTAGATAATGTCCGACGCAAATGACTTTTAAGGATGCTTAAAAAAACATTTGCTTCGCTCGTTTGTATGAGTGATGCAAATAGGGCGACGCAAATGTACGTTTTTCTACTAGTGACCATAACTTCTAATGGGAGTACATGACGCTGTATTTTCCTTTTATTATTACTATTATTATGCGTAGGACGTCCTTCACTACATGTGACATTTTCCTACCTGGTTATCTCCCGGTGTAGTTTACCTCAATTTATTTGGGGCATGGATGTGGTTGGAATCCCGTTCGATGCCTAATCAAGATAATTAAATAATTATTTATTGATTGGTCATGTTGTATGTTGTATTCTTATAACAGGTGCAACAAGGTAAGTTGTGTGATGATAGGATAAAAGCATGCTAGTGTGTTTTGTTACGCTTATGTACTCGACATTGTTGATTGTGTGTTTGTATGTTTGTTTGTCCTTGTCTTTATCTAGGCCCTACGACGACCCTTTTCTAATGGCGAGTAGTGGGGACAAAGTAAAGAGAAGCATATTCATGATGGGCATAAGTGAAGAGCGAATCATGCTTAGTTTACATAGGGATATGATGGGGTTTATTGATTTAACTATATTATTATATTTTTCTTGTGAGACTAACGCAAAGGTTTTGAGTTTTATTCCAGTTTCAATAAGGGCCTACAATGGTTCCAAGTTGTAGGTTGACTTCTTTTGACTTTGGTTTAACTTTACTTTCTTTTGGTTTGACTTTTAAGTAGACTTGTTTTGAATGGTTTTAAAGATAGTCTTCCGTTGTGTGTCTTTGATTATTGCCTTAGCCGTTTTCACGATGGCGGTAATGTCTTACAATTTCCTACTTCGTATTTAAAAAGTACAAATAAGTATTTTAAAAGAAAGGAATTTCTAGGGTGTTACAACACGTGTCCCGATAGGAAGAGGACATGTGGTAGCATAGAACACATGAGAGAGGGGAAAAGGCTAATATTACATTAAGGGCCCAATTCCCGAAAAGCGCGCTATAATGGCGCATCCAAGGACACGTGTCCTACAACTATTGCGCAGCCAATCAATGCACACCTTTCTTCTATAAATACCTCAATCATTGGTGATTGGGGTGGGTGGATTGAGACATAAGCATTTAAGGCATTTATAAATGTTATTTGCTCTAACATCTCTCTAACTTTCTCTCAAAAAAACCCTCCGTTTCTGATCACTAACTTAATCGTCGGAGGCAAATATTCCGGTTACGGAATATTCATTGTTTTGCAGGTGTCTAAGACTTGGCGAGAGGCATTGAAGATTTGTATGCCAAGGGATTCCAAAAAACCTCGAAACAAAAAACATCCAAATGATAATGAAATCACCTGAAACATTAAGAAAACACAAACAAAGCGTAATAGAGGACAAAATGGACAACTTATGATAAAATAATCTAAAAAGCTACTAAAAACCTAAAAAGCAACTATAAAAGTAACATAAACATGCCTATTAATCCTATCTTAATGTGATTCAACATGTATCTAAGCTAATATAGCATTAAATATCTTGCATAGCATTTAATACTCTTTAATCTCTCTCATTTAACACGTACTGACTTAATTTAATCATTAGAGGGGCTTTCCTTGCCAAAATCCTTGAGGTTAGTTAACGTGCTTTGTTGTGCAGGAATCCTCAGCCTAGCATCTTTTCGGACCGAACTCTCTTCAGCCCATTTGACTTAGGACTTTCTTTAGTCCACATTGTTTTTACCCAAAACACGATGCATTTATTATTTCTCTCTCCTACTAACCTTAGTTATAGTATTTTTTGCTTGTTTCTCTTCCACACTAATTATACTTTACATTATATACTTCCTCCGTCCCCGAAAGAACGACCCTTTTAGGTTGATTTCGCGGGTATTAAGAAAGTTAAATAAAAAGAAGTAAAAGTATATTGGAAAGATAAATTTACACGGGGTTTGTAAAAAAGTAGAGAGAGAAAATATTAAAAATACATGAAAAAACAAAATTTTATATGGGGAAACTAATTTTGCACAAATATTGTTGTAAATTGGTGGGTAATTTAATGCAAATGGGTCGATCATTTTGGGACTAAAATTAGGCAAAAGGGTCGAACTTTTGGGGACGGAGAGAGTAAAATTTGCCCTATGATCCTACCCAATAAACTTTCTAAAATTTTGTGCGATGCCTACTATTGCAACTATTACAAAACAAATGGAGTAACTAGATAACTATTTGTCCATTATTTCTTAAATAGATTTGTCCTTTTCTCCTATCGTTGATATAAATCTGAAACTTATTGCACGACTCTATATACTCATTTTGTCTTTCATAATCGATGATTGGGACTACACTTGGTAGGGAGAACCCTTGTTCGATCCCCCGCAACAACAATCGGGAGGGGACTGGAACCTTACCACTCAAAACTGATCCCCGAATCCGGATTAGCCCAATGGGTGAAGCGGGTGGAACACCAAAAAAAAAAAAAAAAATTGTCTTTCATAAACACAAGTACTAAATGCAGTAGAAAATAACCTAAATGCAGGATAAATAAATGACATGTATAAACACAAAAGACCAAACTACCCGTATAATAATTATAACCACTAATGACTAATCTACCTCCTACTATCCCATATTCGTCTTCTTCACAAACTACGATAGATCTAGAGATGATGAATACAACAAATCAATAAGCAGCTTGTTGCCCTCTTCTCCATCATCATTTGGAAGTTGATCGAATTTTGGGTCTTTAATATGATTCTTCTTCCTTTTGCTTCCATTGTAGTTGGCTATTGAAATTGTTGATTCTTAATGATTGGAAAAAAAAAAAGTCAAAGATATTGGTTTATCATCTGCAATTCAGTAGTTGTCTAGTTGGTAGTAGGCTTGGACTACCGGTACCCAAATCTGGCAACCCAAGAAGGCTGGGTAAAGGCCTCCCTAGATAAAGGCCTCAAATTCAACAGTAATAGGCAGTAAAGAGTCCCGGAATTTAAGGCCGATAGGTGGTCTACGGCCCCAGAATCTAACGCCGATAGGTGGTTTATGGCCCCGGAAATTAACTCCGGTAGATACTGAAGGGCCTCGGAATTTTATTCCGGTAGACAGTGAAGAGGCCCGGAAATCATAGCCAATCATAAGATGAAGGCCCTAAAAATATTTTACGACCAAGATTGAATTTGGGTATTGAAAAGTTTTAATTATAATATGGCTTTGGTATTGACAATTTGAGAAATAACCAGATTTAAGTTTCTGAGATTTGTGAGTTGAGGAATGAAGATGAATGGCTGAACTGTTGAGTCTTAAGACTAAGAGATACTGTATGTGTACAAATAAAATTTTAAGGGTAATTAAATAGTTATTGGGGGTAGCTTTAAAACAAGGGTAAATTTGGAAAAATCAAATTTGACTAAAATTAAATTGTCCTGCATTTAGGTAAAATTATACCTGCATTTAGTACCTCCCTTCATAAATGGTGTGATACACTTTTCGAGTATCATACAACTCATGAGGTCACGTCAAGTCAGGTCAAGTTTGTCGGATCAGATCTATATCAAATTGAGTCGTGCTAAATTATTTTGTCTACATAAGTTGAAATTTAAATTACCTCTTGTTTCTGTTAGCTTCAGGTCATGTGGTTGGGTCCCTTTTTTACACCTCCAACACATAATAAACTTTCTTTTTTTTTTTTTGGTCAAAAAATGTACAGTACTTTGTATAGGCCTAAACCTCACCTTGCCTAGTTCGAAAACCCCTCCTTGCTTCTTGCTTTGGCTGCCTCTCTCTCTTCATTTCCTGTTTCTTCAGTGAGTTATCAACAATGGCGAAAGGCGACGACGCAAGAATCAAGAAGAAGAATAAAGCCAATCGTAAGAAACTTGCTAAAGATCCTTCTGCCGTCTCTTCTCGCGTTGCTGCTCTTATTGCCGCCAAGAAGCGTCGCCAATCCGGCAAACGCCGCAACTGCCAGGTTTACTGCTTTCCCTTTTTTTCTATTTCTTTTATTTTTCATTTATTTGCTGTTCTTAAGAAGTTCTTTTTATTGGGTGTTTATAGTTTAATTTTGTTATATTGTGAATTTACATCTTTTAGCATAAGTCTGGAATTGTTATTTTGATTTATTTTTCCCTCAAAAACAAAATTTGATTAATTTTGTAATTTTGTGTTTATAGTTTAATTTTGTAATGTTGTGTTTATAGTTTAATTTTGTAAAGTTGTGAATTTGCATCTTTTACCACAAGTTTTAACAAATTAATGGTCAAAATCAAATGTCATTTGTTATTTTGAAACGTTTGTGAATGAGAAAATCATCATGCTTTTGATTCCGTAGATTATATGGTTTTTGCTAATAATTATAAAGGAACAATTAAAACCTGTTGGGGTTTGGAAAAATTCCGGTTTCACTTTTTTTGTGTAGATAGCATGAAGGAAGAAAATCATAGGAAAGAGTGAATTCTTAGTTTCAATTTTTGGGTTTATGAGGAGTTGAGGACTAGTTGAATGGAAAAATGACATATTTTGGTGGGATGGCTTACAAGAAAGAAATGGTGAAACTCTATGAATTTAGTTAAGCTTGAAATTTGTCCATCTTCATATCCCACGTTGGATCTTGTCTTGTTTCTTGGAGTTGGAATAGGGCCAAGTCAATGACACTTCAAAGACAGAGAAAATGCAAAAAAGTTGACGATCATTGTTCAGATATTAATTCATCATTTTTATATCAATCTGCAAATGAAAGAGCTACCCAATATATACTCAAGTCTTAGACAAGTTACGTTTT
Organism: Chenopodium album; assembly: GCF_948465745.1. Classification (NCBI taxonomy): domain Eukaryota; kingdom Viridiplantae; phylum Streptophyta; class Magnoliopsida; order Caryophyllales; family Amaranthaceae; genus Chenopodium; species Chenopodium album. The sequence continues at coordinate 21,058,848 of NC_137846.1, read as the reverse complement.
TCTTTGTTTCACTTGCAATCCTTTCCAACTAATGTGATGTACATGGATATTTGCTTCCAAGAACTTGACATCGTAGACATTAGACTGAAGAAGACATTAATCTAAATCACTATTCCAAGTCCTGGTAGCTTGAAGCTATTGAATAACTTTATGGTAGGAATGTTTTTGTGTGAGCACTTGAGTCATCATTGTTGGTATAATTTTGCTTATCTAATTCATAAAAACACTTATAATCTACATTGTAAAGTAGATTAGGTAGAATAAACAAAGTAGGCTGGGAAAGTAGATATCATTGATAGTAGACATCTTAATGACATGGCTACATTGTAAAGTTTTGGCTTGAAGGAAGTTCTTCGTATAAGCAGATTGTCAATTGCATCCAATTTGGAAAAATGTTGATGAATTATATAAATACTAAAGAGACCAATTTGCTGTATAACAATAAAATTTGCTGTTTACGTTGCTGTGCTCTTCTCAATCAATCAATCAATCAATCAATCAAAGCCTTAATCCCAAAAGTGGGGTCGGCTAACATGAACCAAATTTGATTATTCCGTGTAGTCATCAACATAAATCTTTCTCCTCCATCCCTTACGATCCAAAACTTCATCCTCACGTAAATCCATGCACTTCATATCCTTCCTCACTCCTTCCAACCAAGTCATCTTTGGTCTCCCTCTTCCTCGTTTAATCCCTCCATGGTCCCACTCTTCCACTCTTCGCACCGGTGCACCCTCGGGTCTCCGTCTTACATGTCCAAACCAACGCAGACGATTTTCCCTTAATTTATCTACAATGCCCGCCACACCTACTTTCTTGCGAATAACCTCATTTCTGATTCTATCTCTTAAAGTGTTTCCACACATCCACCTTAACATGCGCATTTCCGTAACCTCCATCTTTTTAATATGCTCTTTCTTAGAAGCCCAACATTCTGTACCATAGAGCAACACTGGTCTTATGGCAGTCCTGTAGAATTTTCCCTTCAACTTTAAGGGAATGCTGCGGTCGCATAGCACTCCCGTGGCCGCTCTCCATTTAAGCCACCCTGACTTAATCCTGTGGGTCACGTCTTGATCAATGTCACCATTCTTCTGGATGATCGACCCTAGGTACTTAAAACATTCACTCATGGTCAAATCCTTTCCATCCAAACTCACCACTTCATTGCTTGTCCCCCTCTGAGTGCCAAAACGACATACCAAATATTCAGTCTTACTCCGACTTAGCTTAAACCCTCTAGATTCCAACCTTTGCCTCCATTGCTCCAACTTGACATTAACCCCATCCTTAGTCTCATCCACCAAAACGATATCATCTGCGAACAGCATACACCATGGAACCTCATCTTGAATTGGTCTAGTTAATTCGTCTAGAACCGTTGCAAAAAGAAAAGGGCTTAATGCAGACCCTTGATGCAATCCGATTGTAATAGGGAAATCTTTTGTCAACCCTCCGCATGTCCTCACATTTGTTGACACATCCCGATACATATCCTTAACTAGGTCTACATACCTTCGTGGGATACCTTTCTTCAACATTGCCCACCAAAGTATCTCTCTTGGCACCTTGTCATATGCCTTCTCTAAATCAATAAAGACCATATGAAGATCTTTCTTCTTTACCCTATAAAACTCCATCATTTGTCTTATCAAATGGATTGCCTCCATAGTAGATCTCCCAGGCATAAAACCAAATTGGTTATCTGAAATGCTTGTGCATGCCCTCAACCTTTGTTCAATCACCCTTTCCCACAACTTCATAGTATGGCTCATAAGCTTAATTCCTCGATAGTTAGAACAATCTTGAGCGTCTCCTTTGTTTTTATAAACCGGGACCAAGGTGCTCTTCCTCCAATCTTGTGGGATCCTTGTAGCCGTCCATATCTTGTTGAAAAGGTTTGTTAACCAATCAATACCAATCTTACCCAAACACCTCCACACCTCTATCGGTACCCCATCAGGGCCAACCGCCTTCTTAGGTTTCATCTTCCTCAGTGCAATCTCTACCTCTACTCTCCTAATCCTTCGCACATACTCCATGTTGATTTCTTCATCACTCATAGAGGTATCTCCTATCACAACTCCATTACTTCCATTAAATAATTCATCGAAGTACCCCTTCCACCTGTCCTTGATGCCCTCCTCTTGCACTAGGACCATTTGGTTCTTATCTTTGACACACTTCACCATAAACAACTTTGCCCTCCATGTTGCTGTGCTCTTCTCCATAATAGAAAATTATAAGTTTGTCTATTTTAGGCTGCCATAAACAACTGTGCCTTCTTAAATTTAATTTCTATCGTTCGTAATATAAAAGAAATTACCTATGAGGCTATGAATTATTGTTCGTAATTTGAATTTAGTTCTTAAATCATAAGTTTGTTTATCTTCTCCCTCTTTTTATTCTTTTCAAATGTTTACTTCTTAGTCATTGCTCCCCACTTAAGAGGAGTGTCTGACCTTTTAATTTTTCTTGTAATTTTTTTACTGTTGTTTTTATTTTAGCTTTGTGCTTTATATTTGGGATTTAGTAATTATTATACCAAAGTGTTATTGATTCTCTCTACGCCATTCTTTTGATGAATGTATGTAATGTTTGGATAGCCTGCTCATTTTACATCTTTATCGTTGATTTTTAATCTTCTACTTTATAGGGCATGTGCTATAGTCTTCCCTCACCTGAGGACCCTTTCAACGAGAGACATGGAAAAGAAAATATTAGCACCAGAAAAAACAAACGGCTGCTTCCAGAAATAAAAAACAAGGAAACCTTAAAGAAAGAAGGCAAAAAACAACAGAAAGAAATGCTTTGTGGTGATCAAGTGAACTTAAAAAATCAAAAGGAAAAGAAAGCAAAGCTAGGAGATGGAGACTTCAATGATTGTACTTTAGGAAATTCTGGCTGTCCATCTAAGTTTCTTTGCTCTTGCTTGAACTCTATACGGGATTCTTTGCTTGGTGATGGCATGCTGAATAAGGAACAGGACAAACCTTTGTTTGTTGATTCATGGGGAGTTGAATTTTGGAAGTCTTATTCCATAGGTGCTGATATATTAGAAAACAGTGGAACTAGTCCTTCTGTGCAGCAAATGGCCTGGATAGCCTCCACTGCAGCTGACAGCATTTCACAGAAGGAGAAGGATGGGGTATCCTTCTCCAACCCGTTCCTGTTATATCTTGTACCATCACAAGAGAAAGCGAATAAGGTTAGTTGGCATAAAATTTTTAAATTTAAATGTGAATTTTGCAGTTAACTGTTTTTTTATGTTCTCATAAATTTTGCATATGTATCTATGATTTTTTTTCCCTATTATTAAGTGTACCTTGTTCAATACTATAGCACCACTTAGTTACGTCTTGTTTTTTATTTTTTTTGTTTTCTCATCAAACATGCTCTCTATTATTATTTATCTATTTATTTTTTCATTGAAATTATTCTTTTACTATGAATCAATGCGATAATGCTAACATCTAATGTTAAAAATTGATGTGATAATTCCTGTCATGAATGAGGAGATTGAGGACTAATGTTTAAATATTACAGCGATGTTTAATTATTACAGCGATTGTAACATATTAACATATCATGAATATGCATCCTTGCAATTTTGTAGTATGCTTTAAGTGTTAATATGGATGTAGATTTGAATTCTCAAGGATGCATTCTGTAAGGAACATGTCTTTAGTGATCTACAGCTTTGTTTTTACTCATATTTCCAAATAGCGATGATGTCTTTGTCGGCTATAGTATTGGTATTATCTTCGTGGTGAAACACATGCATATATGTATGCTAAGGGACACATCAACACTTGATTAGTTGGTTTTCATAAGACTCCATCCTCGTATTTGATCTGGGTGGATACAAGGTGAAGGCAGTCCCTTTTTAACATTTAAATGGGTGAGCATTGATCCAAACAGAAAAAAAAAAAATGGTGTCAGGAATGGATTAATCAGCTATGTTCCTACTCTTATGGGATTAATAGCTTCTAAGTCAGAATACTTTAGGATGAAATCTAGGAGTCATAAGGTGAAAGTGATGCTTGGCAGTTAGCAATGACTGAAGAGGATGAGTTTCTCATAGTTATAATTGGGTTAAATAGAGAGTTTTCAATATAAGTGATCTCAACTTTGAAGGGCATATCTCAATTTCTACTCATCCTTTCATGAAGTTCCTATATGCAAATCTTAGCAGTCACATCTTCATGTTTTGATAAAGCATGTATAGTAATATGGCCATTTGAAGTTGATCTGTCTTGTGGCAGCTACCAAAATATGCCTCATAAGCTAGCACTGTAATTTTAAAAGTGTACCTTAGGGGTGTCCAGAGCTCTAGGTTTCTTTGGATGGAGGTAATGACGTTACTTTTTAAAATCCATCCCTATGATATGTATTTATTTAGACCTGTTATCTTATCGACTGAAGTAGGAGAAACTCTAAAATTTCAATTTAAAACCGATATTATGATATTTTTGCAGGAAATATGATGTAAATACTCAATTTTGTTGTGCTTTGAGTTTGCAAATGTGTGTGCATGTGCCTCATGCCTCAGATTTTAGGATCGTTTGCAGTTTTGCACCTCTATAGGCCTCGTGCTTTTAAGAAAACTAAGATTTATTTGGTCATGTTAGGTGATTTTTAAATTAAGACTTCAGTGCATCAGCATATACCACCAGCCAATACAGGCAGCCCATGTATATGACACATCTGAGTATCATGGCCGTGTTTTAGCACACACTGGATTACACTTCAATGCTCAAGCTTGGGAAAGTTGATATAATCACTCTTGATCTAGTCTTTTGGTTAATTTTTTTGATGGTAAGGCTTAGTGTTACCCGCTCCTCACGAACCAATCCCATCACTTGCAGAGTTGGTTGGCCATCTAGAATTGCTGGCTGTTTGGGGTGCGAATAGCTGAAAATGCGATTTACTTGATCAAATTGACTATCTAACATACAGTTGATAATGTAATTGTCTCATATGAACTATTGATCTATTCGAAGATGCTTCAATTATCACATTTCAGATCTAGGATTTCACCTCTATAAGCAATCAAGACAATAGGGTTTTTGTTCACAAGCGTAGTTTTCCGCCTTCCCTCTTCAAGTCACTCATTTTTCATTTTTTGGGTACTTGCAATCATTTTCTACTTTATGTGTGTGTGTGTGTGTGTGTGTGTGTTTGTGAATCACTTTTTCCAATTTAGTTTCAATCTCTTATTTCATTGCCTGCCTTTTGTGTGGTTTCTTTAATTTCTGGTTCTCTTTTGTTTGTGGCAAAATTATACATCCAAACACCATGAATCTATGGTTACTCTTATCTTGTATTCCAATTTGGAAGGTTTAAGATTCTAAGCAGTTACTACTGCAAATTTGTATATGGGATATAAATTAATGTTCTTGCAGGCTACTAGAAGACGATTTAGTCTTCTCTCCTGATGCACAGATTGTCTTCTTTAAGGTCTTGTAAGTTTGCTTTACTTTGATTTCTTTTGTGTTCTTTCAGGTGCGTTCTGTGTGCAAGCCTTTAAAAGCTTTCGGCATACACACAGTGAGTTTACATCCTGGTACTTCAGTGGAGCATCAAGTTCAAGGGTGTGTCTGAAATCTCCATTCTTTTTGTATTTCATACTCTTGTGTTGTCAATGATGCGTTGGTAAATGACCTGTATACTTTTCATTTGTTATATACTGATGCATTGGTAGATGCATAACTGTTGAGAACTGGTGTTGCTGATGTAATTTATTTGAAACTTTTTCTTGATATATGATGTTACTGGTGTAAAACTGTAAACATCTGGATCCGGTCAATAGGCGCTTGTGCTTTTATGCCATTTGATCAGCTTGATGTGGGCAGTTATATTTGCCAGGATTTTATCTATATCCTATAACCTGGAAGTAACTTCCTGGAAAATATAGAAGCTATTTTGTTGACTACAGATTTCTGTGCTTCTTGTGGAAAGCTTAAATAATCTTGGGGGGGACTAGGTAAGGAAAATTTTCTCATTTTTGAGAAGTTGAATGACCATATAACTCCCAAGGTTTATATTACCAAGAAATTGTTGCTGTGTAATCTTATGTCAACCTCTAACGTCCACTAACATAAAACTATTTTTAATTTAAGAGGTCTCTCAATCATCACACTTTTTTGAAATAGGAGACTCAATGTGAAAAACCAATCTAGTCCTAGGTGCTTGGATTCTGGATTGAGTGTCATGTATTGCAATTCTAGCTTTATAAATTCATTGATCTTTGGTTTCTCATGATAATTATCCTTCTTCTGCAGCCTAAGGAGTTGTGAACCTGAATTTCTTATAGCAACGCCTGAACGCCTGTGGGAGCTTGTTTTGCTAAAGGCAGTTGATATATCTGGGGTTTCTTTGCTGGTAAATTTTTTAAATTTTCAGTTTATTTATCGAGGCATATGTTGTGCCGCTGATTGCTGCTTTCATAAGTTGTTTTTCTGTTTTATTATTGGCATTTGTAACCCTCAAAAGCTTACTTTTCGAAGTAGAATTTCCTAAAAGGCAATTTGCTTGAGAAGATAGGGGTAGGAAGGTAGGGAGGGGAAATTGGTAAAAATGGAAGACTAAAAAGGAAGGACAGTAATGTGAGAGTTGTGCATGTAGTTTTCAGTCTAATATTCTTTGTGTGTGTCCATTTGCCCACACCGCAAAAAAGGATACATATCCTTCTTAGCGGGACACGGTGTGGGTGTGAGGCTTTTGTTCTTTTCACCTTATTCAAGGTGTTCTTATCTGATCTATTCAAGTTTTGGTTTATTCTTAATCTTTCTAGTCCGGATTTCTCTGATTATTGATGTTTGGTTTAACTGGTTATCTTTATAATTTTGTATGGTCTTGTATGCTTTATACAAGATAAGTAATACTACCTCTGCTCTTTTTTGGGTGACACATTTTGATTTTTCCACTATTCAAAAACTTTACTTTGACTAGTATTTCGATTTATAGATGATAAAAATAGTCATGTGGGATTTTGTTAGATTCATCTCAATATGTAGTTCCAAAATATCAACGTCTTATAATCATACATAAAGATATCAACGATAGAATTTTGCATTGGCAAACCTGATAAAAGAAACTTCTCAACTAAAGATGAATGGAGGAAGTAAGTGATAAGAATAGAGAAGTCATGGCATCCTTCTCCTTATCCCGCTAATCAGAAGGATGATATATGAGTTGTTTTTGTTGTGCTATGATGGACAGAGAGGCATAGGTTGAAGAAAGTTTAAGTTTAAAAAATGTGAAATATCCTGTTACCCTGTTGGGATCAAAATGTTCCTTCAAGTCCAAGTGCAAATCTTTTTATTCATTTTTTATTTTTTATTTATTTTTATTTTTTATTTTTTTTGGTTGCATTCATGATTCTAGATATTGCTAGAAATGATTTGGCCAGTATGAGGAGTCATTTGAATCAAATTGAACAAGATTAGAATCTGAATTCTCAAACTGGGAATTATCTGGTTGAGCATTAAGGCTGACCAAAATAATGACGAATTGACAGTGTAATGACAAGATCTGAAAGATTGTAGTTTATAATATTATGACTCTGGGTCTAACATATTATGCATGAATAAATCATCTTACTGCATTATCTAATCTTGCTTTTAATTCCTCCCTTCTGAAACTTCTGATTATTGATAAGTTTATTTGTTGCCAAAGTGTGAGGTAGTTCGGTAAGTTAATAAGCAGAAGGTATCCTTGTATGATTTGAAGAATAGGTAGTAGCAAAGATTATATAAGAACCAATATTCTCACTAATTCTGGCTGTAATTGTCATCTCATGGGCAGGTCAACTAGATATCTAGTAATCTTAATTCAGGAGAATGTTTTATTATTAAAAAAGAACATGGTAATAATAGTTTTGATGTAAAAAGTTCTCTCTCGCGGAGTTATAAGGGACGAGGGGCCCTCAGCTAGCCAGTCCACAAATTGACAGTGTCCCAGTCATTCTTTTCTGCTGTTTTAGATTTTATACAACAAAAGCTTCTGCGTGCAAGGAATAAATCGCCATGATCTTACTTTCACCCTCTGATAGTTTATTTCCATATATGATTCTAATTCAGTCCACTTTACGAGTGATGCTCTAAGAATAAATGGCTCTAGAGTTTGGGAATGAAGACAATGCTTTGTGGAAGATCATTTAGCTCATTGTGGTGTTGATAACTTAGGATGGTGTAAGAGGCCTTATAGTTCTTCTTCTTGTGGTGTAGGAAAATAGAAATCCATTTCAGGTGGATTATATAATATGTCGTTGGTTGGTTTTAAACCTGAAATTATTTCAACAATTTTGTTTTGGCCTGGCATTTGGTGTGGAGTTAAACCACTAAAAGCTCAATTTCAAGATTTGCTAAGATTTAAGGAGGTCAACGTTTCCAAGTTGTTGGTATGGAATTTTAAGTAGAAACATTGGAATCCTACCTTTTGAGGTTTACTAATTACTGGGAAGAAGATTTAGTCTCAAGGCTTTTAAAATGACTTTGTGTTCAAGAGCTCAGGGAAGGAGGATGAGATGGTTTGGTGTCTTAGTAAGAGTCACTAATCATTATGGGATGTCCTTAGAAAAGGAACCTTCGTCGTTGCAATTTTTGCTTAAAGAAGAATATTCTGTTATGTTCTCCTCTTTTGCTGTTTTGCCTTAGGGCTCATTCTCTTTGGCACTCGTCTTTAACCTTGTTTGGATTAAGCTGGATCCAACTAGACATACATGCTGCCCAGAAAATAAGTATGATACAAGATTGGCTTGATGAAGGAAAATAAGTATGAAACAAACTTGGCTTGACGAAGTGTAGATATTTTTATTTTATTTATTTATTTATTTATTTTTTGAGGGAGAGAATGAATGTGTTGGTGCACTTGGAAAAATGGAAATAAATGCCATTGGAGGACTTAGTTTCTACTTATCAAGGTTTTAAGTTTTTGTGTAGCTGGAGCCAAGTTTTAATGCCCGAGCGTCAATTCACTTAATATTGTAGATGAACAGCTCTATGATACCTTTAAGGCATGAACCTTTTTGTCCTGAACCCTCCCTCATACATGAGTGACACCTCTGGTGATTATTAATGCAATTCTTATTTCTTGCCAAAAAGAGAGCCTATTTAGCCTTTTATCATGTGATCTCGTCAGGTTAAAATTTACTTCGATATTTCGGGCAGGGATAACCGGAGAAGTTGACCAAAGGAATTTCTACTTTAAAACATGCTGCTATTTTGCATCATGGACTATTTGCCTAGAAGCAGCATTTTAAATTCTGTTTTTTACATTTTCTCTTGCTAATGTTTAAAATAGGTTAGAATTCCATGTTATTTATCTTATTAAATTACTACATTGTGTAGACCTTTTTTTTTTTTAAGGAATTGTACTCTTTGGGGAAAGTCATTTTGCTGTCATTGTTTTTTCTTTACCATCATCTTGTAGATGAGTTCCAGTTTCTCCAAGTTTCCATGTGTTTCTATGCCTTACTGACTTTTCCCCTTCTATTGAACAGGTTGTAGATGGAATGGACTATGTTTCTCATTGCCTTAATGTGGTAAAATGCATAAAAAAGTCGATTATGGGAAAGCACTGCATAATGGCTTTCCAGGGTCACTCTGATGGTTCCTCTTCTAAAGCTGTACAGAGTATTCTTAGGAAACCCTATCATTCTTTATCTCTGGATGGACCAAGGAAGAGCCAAGGTATTTGAACTGATTGTTGAATTTTTGTAGTCTGAGTAACAACACTCTCAAGTCGGATTTAAGATTACTTAATGCATCTTGGATTGGATATTGCAAAAACCAATACAAGGTACCATCCTAGAAAACAAGGAAAAGGGCTGGAGAACACATTTGTGCAACATAGCCATCAAGTTGTGCTTGGTTGTAGTGGCGAAGCTTGTGGTTTTATACTATCCTAATCAAAACGTTTAGCCTTGAGGACAATTGATGTATTTTTCAATTAGACTGCTTTAAAACAGGTTCGATGAAAATTCCATTGAATTACTATTTGTTATTTGTATTCTGTTCATTTTTGGAAGTCATGTCGTTGTGCCAAAAGTTTTGTAGTTCACGCAGGCTTTAAGTCAGTTTGCTTTGTTGGTAGATATTGGAGTTGATCTATCCCTGTCATTGATGTGAGAAATTGAGAATGTTGAAAGATTATTAGATCAGTTAACAGTTGTATAAGATCCGCATTCATCCAAAAATACAGTTTTATAATGTTTTGAGGTTGATAACTCGTCAATTTGTTCACTTTACTGAAATATGTATTGTAGAATTTCATCTCTTTCGTAGTAATTCAAAATATACTATCAATATGATTTGTGCAGGCTTAATTCGCACCTATTTAATTGTTCTTGTATGACCTCTTCTTCCTTGTTTGTGTTCTTCTAATTAGCTAGCTTCTCGTCTGCCACCAATTACGTTGATCATGAAAAAAGGGGGATTTTTTATTCAATATAAAGCAGCTGAGATTAGATGTCAATAAGCCGAAGAATTTAAATTTGACTAAGATATTGAATACGACTAAGTGTCTTTTATTTTATTTTATTTTTTAGATTTGGTAAAAGAAAAATGCGACTGGTTAAGTAACGTGTAAGGAGGCAACTCTGGTAAGTCTTTGCCTTGTGATTATGAAAAGGGTTATAAGGCGAAGCTCCGTAAGTACTTTATGAACTTCGAATCATAAACCTTGAATGTTAATATCTCTATTATTTAAGCCAAGAGAGGAGAATGAGTGAAAAGTTGGTGTCTAATTTTTAAACTACCAAATTGCCCTAAAAAGTAAACAGAAAAAGAAAGGAAAATTTTTAAATTATCTCCTAAAAATTAAAGCAAAAAAATCATTTGCATAAATATGTTAATCAATCAACATTCAACTTTTCACAAATCAACATTTTTGCCTCACATTTTGATTTTTTATAGTCATATGTTATTGTTAAATTTATCACTAATGTAATAATTATTCTACCATTTTTATCCATAAAATTATTTTAAACACCTTTTAAATTAGGAAAAATTCCCCCCAATAATCCGACCTTTTGCCCGTCCGCTGAAAATAATCCCACCTATCGATTATTTTTTAATAATCCCACCTTTACCCCCCGATCTTTTTTATTGGTCCCACTTTACATGAAACCGGCTAACAAGGTAAACAATTGTGACGTGGATTTGGGTATTTAATTTTCCCTCCTTCAAACATGACACGTTGGTTTAAAAAAAAAAAAAAAAAAAAAAAAAAAAAAAACGTCATCTCTCTCCCACCCACCCTCTGTTATTTCTGAACTTTCTCCCTCCCTCGCCATAACTTCTTATACAGAGCAATTAAAGTTGCGCACCAAGTAGATGAACAGCCTTAATTGAAGCTTCAACAACATTCGTACCTTTCAGTAAAGTCTCAAGCTTCCATTTTTGGCGGAATTGCGACAGCTAAACCCTAAATTTCGCGATTTTAGGTAAGTTATTAAACCCTAACTTATGCTTGTAATTTGCGATGCATTGCGTATAAAATTCGAAACTTAAGCAATTGAAGTGGAAGTTGATGAATTTATGCTTGTAATTGCACTGTATTTGTTCAGTATGGTTGTGAATTGTTGTTTTGTTGGCTAAAAATTTGCGCTTTGTGTGTTTGTTGATGTTAGTGGTGTTAGATTGTTAAAGTGTGGATTTTTATTGCGTGATTTTGGTGGTTGTTGTATTTTGATTGTAATTTAGTGCATGTTAATCTAGGTATGGATAAGGTTACCTTAAAAATGTGGCATGGAGGTGTGTTTGAGACTGGTAATAATGGGCAGTTGAGGTATAGGAATGGGCAGGGGAGAACTTTTAACATAGACCCAGATGAGCTTTGCTCATTTTATTTGGTTGAGTTGGTCCAGAAGTGTGCTAGATATGAAGGGAGAATAAAGGGGTTTTTGTACTTGGTTCCTGGGTTAAGTTTGGTGGATGGTTTGAGGAAGGTGACAGATGATCAAAGTATGAGGGATATGACTCAAGTAGCAGAGAAGAACAGGGGGTGGAGGTATATGTTTTGCATGATGACAATGACCCAATAGCCTTCCCCCCAGAGCTACAGGCTTCAGCCAAAAAGAATCAACCCAAAACAGTGAGGCCAAAAAAACTACCCATAAAAAGGGGACCACAAGTTAGATCTAGTCCAAGAAAGAAAAGTCAGCCTTTGACAATTAATGAACCTTCCCAAAAAGCCCCTGACAGCTCACTAAAGCCAAAAACTGATGAGTTTAAAAAAGATGCTCCCACTGTTGAGTTAAAAAAAGATGCCCCCACTGCATCTGTTTCCACTCCACCCACCAACACCTTATCCAACCAAAGCACTTTTAGAGTTAAATATGTTATTAACCCTAGTTCACCAAGTGCAACAGCTCTCCCCACTCTCTCTTCTATCATAGCAGCCTCAAATACCCAAACTGACCTAGTACAGTCATATGAGTGTGGGAAGATTCTAGGCCAGATAGCCCCATCCCAATTAATGACCTGATTCCAGATTATAGTACTGAGAGTGACCATGAAGACCCTCCTTACAACCCACTTGTTGACAAGGGCAAGGGAGTGAGCTCAAAGCCTTTCTTTGGAGAAGTTTACTCAGATCACAGTGATGATGATGTGGAGTCAGATGGGGAGCAGGGAGCAGATGCTGATGGTGATGATTTAGATTTAGAGCTTGGAGCTTTAGAGGAGTTAGAGGAGGAGTATGAGAAGGAACATGAGGAGATCTTGGATGAAGATCTGCAATATCAGTCTGAGAGTGGAGATGAGGAGTACAATATAGCTAGGCAGAGGGTTAGGGATACAACTGTCCAGTTAGTTGACATTGCAAGGAAGATACAATTGGAGGCTGCTAGGGGTTTGAGCTTACAAGAAGCTGCTGGGAACAGGGAAGAAGCTGGGGAAAGTGCAGCAGCTGGGGAGAGTGCAGCAGAAGGGGCTCAGAGTGAATATGAAGAAAGTGATGAAGAAATTCATACCCTTCCAAACAGTGGTGATGAAGAGGAGTTGATTCCAGGGAGGAGAAGAAGGTTAGGGCTTCTAGTGTCTAAGCATACAGATTTTAGCACATTTGTTTGGAAGGTTGGGCAAAAGTTTGCCAACAGAGAGGACTTCAAAGATGCAGTAGCTAAGTATGGTATACTTCAAGGTAGAGATGTGTCATTTGTTGTGAGCAACAAGCAGAGATCTCAGAGATTGGGTGTAAGGTGCATAGAGACTTGTCCTTTTTATGTGTATGCATCCTGGGATACAAGAAGAGCAACAATTGTGGTGAAGAGAGTGAAAGGGGAACACACCTGTCAAAGAAACATGAAGAGAAACAGGCAGCTCAAATCTAGTTGGGTTGCAAAGCAGTTCTTGGATGTCTTCAAATCTAGGCCACATTGGCCTGCAAAAGAGATACAAGAGTGTATCAGGAAAGCTTACAAGATGTTGGTGACAAGAGACTTTGCCTACAAGGTGAAGTACAATGCCCATAGGCTGTTGCATGGATCAATGCATGACCACTACAGCAAGCTTGCAGGGTACTTGAAAGAGCTTGAAAACTGCAGCCCAGGGACAGAGCTTGAGCTTGTAACTGAACCATCAAAACAAGGACTTGAACCTGTATTTCAAAGGTTGTTCATATGTTTTGAGGGGCTTAAAAATGGGTGGCTACAAGGGTGCAGGAAAGTGTTGGCAGTAGATGCCTGTTTCTTGAAGACTTTCTTAGGGGGTCAGCTGTTGGCTGCTGTTGGAAGGGACAGCAATGACCAAATGTTTCCTGTCTGCTGGGCAGTGGTTGAAGGAAAGAATAACTCATCTTGGGAGTGGTTCTTTAGGAAGATAGCAATGTGTTTGAGTCTTGGAGAAGGGGAAGGCATCTCAATCATTTCAGATGAGCATGTGGTAAGGAATTTATTTTGCATTCATTTAATGTTAAATCTTTTACATAGGCAAGTTTATGTTGTGTGCAAACTTTGACGTGTTTTTGTGCATTTGTAGAGTATTGTGAGTAGTGTCTCAACTGTCCTACCTAGGGCAGAACATAGACACTGTGCCAGACATGTATTTGCTCACTGGCACAAAAAATACAAAGGAGATGAGATGAAATTGTTGTTCTGGGCTATTGCAAAGAGCTACAATGAAGCTGATTATGAAGAGAACATGGCTAAGCTGACTTCTATCAATGTTGATGCTGCCAATGACTTCAAGCTGCATAGGCCTCAGTTCTTTTGCAGAGATTTCCTCAATCCTGAAATCAAAACAAATGCAATAACTTCCAACATTGCAGAGACATTTAATGGTTTTATCATTCAAGCAAGGACCAAACACTTGCTATACATGTTGGAAGAAATAAGAACTTCATTGATGCAAAGGCTGGTAGTGAAAAGGCAGGCCATGATGAAAGATTGTGGTGTGCTCTGTCCAAGGATTCAAGCCAAGTTGGAATTTGAGAAGACTAAGGCTGCTGAATGTGAAGTGTACCCTTCCTCTGAAAATCATTTCAATGTGAGCTACAAATTGGATCAATTGGTGGTGAAGCTGGAAGAAAGGAGCTGTACTTGTAGAAAGTGGGACATGACTGGCATCCCATGCTGTCATGCAGTTGCCTGCATTTATTTTATGGGAAAGGAGCCTGAGTTGTATGTGCACTCCTCTTATTTGAAAGAAACTTACATGTCAGTTTATGCAGGTATAATGTCTTAACCATTGCTTAGTGTAAAACTCTGTTAGTGTGTGTGTATGTGTGACATGTGACTTGTGTATGGCAGGCTCAATTCCCCCAATTCAAGGTGAAAGACACTGGCCAAAAGTGTCCAAAGCAATTGCTCCACCACCAATCAAAATTGGCCCAGGAAGGCCAAGAAAAAACAGAATCAAAGACCCCCATGAGAACCCTAAGAAATCTGGTACAATGACCAGAACAGGGATTGAGATGACTTGCTCCCTGTGCCAGCTCAAGGGACATAACAAAAGAAAGTGTCCCAACAAGGACAATGTTCCCCAGCAAACAGAACCTGCTCCAAAAAGGGCTAGAGGAAGGCCTAGAAAGGATGTTGAACCATCAACTCAGCCATCCACAGGTAGTCAGGCTATGCCAACTACACAAGCTAGCCAGGCTGTGCCATCTGCACCCCAACAACCTAACACAACCCACTACAACCAAACAGCTCAACCCACCATACTAGGTAGAGGTGGAAGAATGATAAATATGGGAAGGGGCTCTAGGGGTGGAAGGGGTAGAGGAGATGGTGCTGGGAGAGGTACTGTTGCTGGTGGGAGAGGGGCAACTGCAAGTGGTAGAGGGGCAACTGCTGGGAGTGGTGCTGCTGCTGGGAGAGGCTCTGTTGGGAGAGGTGTTTCAAGTGCTGCAGGCTCCAGCAGAGGTGGTGCAAGTGGGAGCAGGGGTGCTGGAAGTGGGACCAGAGGAAGGGCAAGGGGTGGGTCAAGGGGCAGGGGAAGGAACCAGGTTCTACTTTGTTCTCATACTTCCCTCAATTAGACCCTACACATTGTCTTAGTGTGTGCTTGTTCTTATGTGCTTGAATTTTTTGTGTTTTTGTGCAGATTCCACAAGGTGTTGGTATGTACATTGCACCTGATGGATCAACCCACACTAATGTGAGCAGCTGTTCTTTGATGTCTATATGTGTGTATCTGTGATCAGCCAAAAACCTAATGTATCTCTGTCTTCTGTTTGTGTTTGCAGACCCTTGGTAATCAAAGAAGGACAAGGTCAGCCATGGACTGGTTTCAGTGTAGTCAAACAAGCCAGACCTCCACTTTGTAAGGACCAACTCAATAGTGTCATGTCACTTTTTAGGACTTGTGTATAAGACTTATCTATGTTTATGTTAGGCTTTTCAATACTGTCTTTTGATCATGTTGGGTGTGTGTATTCCTAGACCAATTACACCCAAGTCATGATGTATTTTGTGTATGAATGTTAGGCAAGACAATGTCACCATCTTTTGTTGAACTTATGCAGCTATGTGATTATGCTCTATGTTTCAATTTCAAGTAATGAGTAAAGAGCAAACAATTGTCAAAATAACTTTCATTAACTCATCATATTTTTCATTACAAAAGTATGAGGTCTTTGCTCAATACATGTCACAAATGACCACAACCCATAACTTAACCAAACAAAACTAACTTCACTTAGTTTAACTACCTACACGCATTTGCGCATTACAGTCATGCCTTCAAAATCACTATCATGAAAGCAAAGAAAATCCAAGACACCAACAGAGCAATGGAAAAATTCTTTTCATTCCTTGTAGCCTTCATCAATTCAATTCGAGTGTGGCAAAGTTCCATTTTGGTGTCATCCAATTCATCCTCCTTACTTCCCATTTTCTTCTCAACCTTCTTCAACTCCTCTTTCAGGAAATCAATCTCCATTTCCTTTTCAGCAACGTGAGTATCTCTTTCAAACACTTGTAATCTTAGGTCATCAACAACTTTGTGGTTAACATGAGCCCACTCAAAAAACCCACAATCACCATCCTGCAAAAAAATTAAAAAAAACCCAATTCAATTGCAAACTAAACCCTACATTGAAATCCCCAATTTAATTGGATTAATTAACCTAAATTAATCAAAAACATATAAATTCGCAATACCCAAGCAACTTACAGGCCATCTAGGGCATCCATGGAACTTCAACCCCACGTTCTCACCATTCTTTACCGTACGAGTAATTGCTTCCAAACCACACCTGCACTTCAATTTTGGCGAAACCAACCCGTAATTCCTTGACGAATTTGAACTACTTGACCCATTATGCCTCCTACTAGCCATTATCGACAGATTTAACAAAGAAGAAACTTAATTAACAGAAGAAAATCAGAGGGGAGATGTTTTTTTAGAACAGAGAACGAAGAAAGCAAAATTGTTGACCTGGCAACTTTAAAAGGAAAAATTAAAGGGAATGTAACCGTTGGAAGCCACGTCATCCCAAAACCGGCAACAACAGGTAAGGTAACCTGTAGGGACCAATAAAAAAGATCGGGGGGTAAAGGTGGGATTATTAAAAAATAATCGATAGGTGGGATTATTTTCAGCGGACGGGCAAAAGGTCGGATTATTGGGGGCAATTTTTCCTTTAAATTATACATTAGCAATTCACAAAATTAAATTATTCATGACTTATTGTAGAATTTTTGGAAAATTATTAACAATATACTCTAACATCTATAAAATTACCAAAATAATTTGATTCTTCATACTCATATATATTTTTTTTTCCTTTTTTTATTTACATTTTATGCCACAGCGTCAAAAAAAATTACCATGACAAAATATTCTCAAAAAAAAAAAAATGTTAAAGCTTTTAAGTGGCGATAAATTTCATAATATATATTGAATTTATAGATAGATCTTTTTAACATTTTTTAAAAGTTTTCAACTAATCAAATGTGATATATAGAAGCTTATAAGAGGTATTTACGCAACTCGAATATTTGTTTTACAAAATAATATATGAATTTATTAATGATGATTATGCATTTTAAAAATCAAGCACGCATAAAAGTTTTTGCAGTATTGATTGCTAAAACCCCTTAAAACCTTTAGCAAATTATAGGAGATTACTTTATGAGATTTGCCCAAAACAGTTCCCTTACTATCCCAAATTCCCAAGTATATGTACGTAGCTGATAGAGCTCGAACTTGTGTTCCTAGGTGAGTTCCCAACCAACTCCCTCAAATTTGTTTGGTTAATTAGTATAATGTGATAATCTACTCTATAGTCCACTCTAATGAATATTTACAATTAGTTTAATGTGATACTCTATAGTCCATATAAACGCAAGGAATATTATTCATGGAGAGGTAGTCATACTTATTATCTCTTTCTAAACTAATTACATCAATTTGACTACACTAATCCCCACCTTATAATAGACAATCATAATTAACATGCTTTTTTAGGTAATCCTTACCTTTTTAGATTTTGATATCTGAACATGATGAAATAGATTAATCAAAGGTTCAACTTTGACTACTACTCATATTAAAGAGTTTTTTGATGACAAAAGTTGGTCGGTAATTGGTCTTCCTCTAATGCGTATTAATAAAGAATGTAAAGACTCTATTATATATACTTCCATTATGTTTCTCCTTTTAATATACTTAAGTTATTTACATTATTTTATCCACAACATAAATAATAAATTTAGTGATAGCAGCCACTTTAGGATTTTGATTTGTAAGTATGAGCGATAGTTTTTATCAAAATAATATTGTCGGCAGGTGTTTTGTAGTTTTAATTCGATAGTCACAATCAAAGCCATTTTAATGAAGTTATACGCTTTACCACAAAAACTACGCTTTATCATCGATCCGTTGGCCAAATGAACATGATTCAACTCAAAACCATTTCTATCTGCTACTCAATTAGTGAAATTTAGAGGTGCCAAAATCACACCTCACCCGATCTGATTCGAAACCGACCTAAAAAAAATCTATTTAGATTCGATTCACGTGGATACAATAACTTACCAATGACCTTGACTCGGTTTAAATATAGACTCGACACGACCCGATCTCACCAAACCCGATTTGAATACCTAGATAGGCACCTCGTACAAATCGTTTAATTTGAGACCTGACTCATTATAATAATCCTGAACATGCATAAAATAACCTAATTTGTTTATGATTCGACTACAACTTAACCCCATATAAACCCAATGCTTTAACCTGGATAAACCTCTTTCCAACTAACACTTTTCAATCCAACATAGATATGACTCGTCCCTATTTTAATCAAGGTCGACCCGGAGGGGAAGGCCTCGAGTGCGATCGCCTAGGTCCCACGCCAGAAAGGGGTCCAAAAATTCAAAAAAAAAAAATTAGTTTGCACGGCTGTAGAATTTTACTCTTTAAATTTTACTCGTTAAAAAAAAAAAAAAAAAAAAACTAAGTACTTTTTAAAAAGATAATTACTGCATTTAGTTAGCAATTAACATTAAATTATTTAGATGTCAATTAGGTGGAGATAACAATGCAATATAACCACTTCACTTCTTCTAATCTCCTGGTTTCTATGAGTATTTGCTCCAAAATATTAATCTTTTCAATTACATAGTTGCATATGTATTCAATTACCGAAATATTATGCAAAGTTATTACTCACTTAGGCCCCGTTCTCTTCACCTAATTTTTGCTGAACTGAAATTATTTTTACTGAACTGAAATTATTTTTGCTGAACTTAAATTATTTTTACTGAACTGAAATTAATTTTACTGAACTGAAATTATTTTTGCTGAATTGAAATTATTTTTACTGATTTTATATTATATTTCTTCTTTTAGTTTACTGATTTTTACTGAACTGAAATTATTTTTACTGAATTGAAATTATCTTTGCTGGACTTCAATTATTTTTACTGAACTGAAATTAATTTTACTGAATATTATTTTTTAAGGTGAAGAGAACAGGGCTTTACTATTCAAATAATATAAGCTATTTTCATTGTATTATATTTAAAGTTATTGAGTGTAAAAAAATTTGATGCATAAAGAGCCCTTTTATTACATTATGTGTAGGGTCCATAAATTTCCAGAAACGAGGCTGATTATATTCCAACTTGATTTGAAGTCCTACAAAAAATAACTTATTTAACCCGCTAATTTTTTTAAACCGAACTTCTAGTTTCGAACGATTGATCAATTTTAACCCACTACCCAACTACCCAATAAACTCGTCCTGAAATCAAACCATCAACCTCGAATGGTCAAGTACTCAAGTGCATACTTGTGACTTATGACACATGTGAGATGTGACTGACACATGTTGTAGTGGTTAAAAATTTGTTGTAATTATTGTCAAATTAAAGTTTTTAATTTTACTACTTACACCTTTTGTTGTTTTTAAGGGACACACTTTTCTGAGAAATAGTTCAAGTGGTTAGATTTCCTCTTCCGGTTTCAGGTGATCCTGGGATCGATTCAAAGTGACACAGTGTCACTTTTTTTTTTTTTTAAGTTTACACTTTCCTTTTTAGGAAACATTCTACTCCCTTTATTTATTTTTACGTGCATCGCTTTGATCATCATTGAGTTTTAGGAGAATAGTTGAATGAATTAAAATATTGTGTAAGTAGAATTTGTTGCGAAAAAAATAAAAATAATAATAGATATTGGATCGGAGTAAAAACTAAGGGATGTAAAAAATTATAAATGATATTGTTGACACCGAAATTTTGTTTATTATTAGGTGTTAGTTATATGTAAATTAGGAGATAATATAAAAAAAAATATAAGATATTATCTTCAATATCTCGTAGAATATTTTATAGCTAGCTATCTATTTTTTTTCCTTTTCTATGACTCTCTATATGAAGAGGGTCGTTTTCAGGGTTTAAGGAGGCTCAGATGGAATAAGTCACAAAGACCTCATCTCCTCCCTACTACCAAACATTGTAGGTAAAACTGGAATAAGTCGATAAAATCTTGGTAAATCAAGCCCTTTAGAAAGGAATCCAGAGATTTACGAGAGTTGTCACCTATAAACTATCAATGAAAACCATAAAATTTCAAACCTGCAATATACAAATAAAGAGGTAGAAAAATATACGGAAACAATGATTTCAATGATAGTTTGTGGGTGAAAACTCTTGTAGATCTCTTAATTCCTCTCTCCAAAGGGCTAGATTTATCGGGTCTTATCGACGTATTCTTGTTTTACCTATAATGTTTGGCAGTAGGGAGTAAATGGAGTCTTTGTGACTTATTCTATCTGAGCCTAATTAAACTTAGAAACGATGATCTCTTTATATAGGGAATCGTAAAGTAGAAAACAAGATAACTATCAAATAATTTACGAGATTCTGATGATAATATCTTATATTTTTTTTATATTATCTCCTAATTTAAATATATTACACATCTAAAAATTAACAAAATTTCGTGTCCACAGATATTCCTAAGAAAATAGATTTATGTTTGTGAGGAGAGAAACAATTAGAAATTAAATAAAGATGTGCACAAAAATATGATGTACTTAAGAAAATGAAAATGGCCAATAAGAAAGTGATGCACCGAAACGATCGGATGTTACACTAATACTATTATTAGCCATATAATTCTCACTCTAAGAGCATTTACATTCATGGGGTTCTCCATAATTTCTCTCTCCCCACTAATATTAATAAAATATTTTGGTTTATCACATTAATTTTAGAAAATATTAATTAAATCAAAATATGGTAATTGAAATTAAATGATTACCTTCTAAGTAATTGGATTAATTCATTACTAGTTTTGTGCCGCGTGCGATGCTCGGGTTGTTTATTGAATTTTAAGATAAATTTTTTAATCTATATGTCAAGTTTTAAAGTATATCATTGATAAAAAAATTAGTTAGAAATTGATATATTTTTATGACGATTTTCTATCTACTAGTCATATAATGACTAATAATAATGTAGGTGAATATGTTCGATTAAATACATAAAAAAAAAAATTAAAAAAAATTAGGAAAAATTATATAAAATAAAAAGTTGTTCAAAGCCTATTGGATTGACCCTAATCCAAAACTTTTGGCCAAGGTTAAACATTTCTTGACCCGTAACTTGAAGTGACCCGATCCCAAATGACTCATGACCCGACCCTGATTGAAAGGTCTACATAGTAATAAAATTATATTAGGTTGTGATGTATATTATTTTAATTGATTAGAATATGTTATAAATGGATGTTTTACGTTCTACTTCCTTTGCTCCAAAAAATATTATAATATAAAAAATAAATATATATGATAATTATTGAGAAATATAATATGATCTAATATTTTTTTTTGAATAAAATTATAATTCAATTTGTACATATAAAATATTGTTATTTTATTGAAAATTATCTCTAAACTAACAATTTTATCGTAACATTCTATCCAAACTTGATTGAAAATAAAATTTTAATATAATTTTATCCTATGAAGCCTATCTAAATCTATCTAATGTGGCACGACACTTGGCGAAAAATTAGAATGTTAAGTGTCGTTGTCTCGCACCCTGGCTAAAAGTTTAGCTTTATATATTAGTTTTATGATTTGTATTATCTTTATAAGGCGTTATGTTTAATTACACTAGTTTAATCTCTTTGGCATAAATACACTAATTTACTCAACAATGTTAAAAGTCATGCTTGTTTCAGTGATAATTTTTACATACGTAAATCTTAATGATTTTCTTAGTTATTACAACAACTAAATACTTTAAAAAAAAATACTAAAAAAACTAAACATATATTCATTTATGAAACATAGATGAAATTAAACATGAAACAGCATAATTAATCTCTTATTTTAAAAAAAAAATTGCCGGTAGATTTTCAAATGTCATCGGTAGACCGACTTCAATGTTACCAAATATGTTGAGCCCACTACTAGAAAAAAGTAAATGACAAGCGGTTCAAACCCCTAATGGGAAGCGGTTTTGATCCGCAAGGGCTTGGGGGGCTTCCCATTGCCAATTTAAATGGCAAGCGGTTCAAACCGCTTCCCATTTAGAGGTAATGCGATTTATTGCCAATTTAAATCGCTTCCCATTATGGCTATAAAGTTTAAAAAAAAAAAAAAAAAAAAAACTGGTTTTCTTTTTCACTTAAATTGATACACAAACAAAACATATGTATAAGCATTAATATTTTCATTAATTAATTGTTGTAATATTACATTTTCATCAAAAAAAAATATTAAAAAAAATTAATAAGAAAATCAGTTACATGATGAGTGTCATTTATGGCACTCATTTGTTCTCTTTTAGGGTGATTTTAGATTGCTTTTATAGCTCTTTTATTTCCTTTTTCCTTAGTTTTGCACTTTCCTTATTTTATTTCCCATTTTCATGCATTTCTTGGTTTTTCTTGTCTTTTTCCCTTTTATTTGTTTGTTTTCTTCCATTTTCAGGTTAAAATCGTTGTCCAAGGTTTCCCAAGGTTTCTTCCCGAGTTTGCATTGATTAGGATGCCTAGTGTCTTCCATTTGAAGCCCAAGTATGGAGATATGCAAGTTCTAATTGACCTTAGGCCGTGCATTCAAGCCGTGGGGGCACCAATTCTGGTGTTGAACCCACCATCGAGGTGTTTTAGGTTCTGCCATGCTTCGTGTTCATCAAGCACACCAAGTGGAGTGCACGAGGAGCATCAAGATGAAGGGGAAGAAGCTGCCCTGTTCCCAGGAGCGGGCGCGCGCGATGATGGCGTAGGAGCGCGCGATGATGGCGCGGGCGCGGGTGGCCTTGGCGCTGCCGCGCCTGTTGCTCCCCCTGTTCCGTATCCATTTTTGCTCGGCCGCGCATCCCCTTGAAGAAGGTTGCGCCTGTACGGGTCTATTTTTGGACGATCTAACTAATTTCTCTTTGTTAGTTCTACTATATATAATTTTTCTTCTATTTTTAGAGAGAGAAGTTTAGAGAGATTTTTCATGAGAGAATTCATTTTTTTTAGAGAGAGAATTAATTAGAGTTTTAGAGTAGAGATTTTTAGAGAGAGAAATTCATGGTTGATGATTGATGATTCTAAGCACATTTTCCTTTGATTTCACCAAAGTTTGTAAGGATTTCTTTTACTTTAATGCAATCTTTAGCTTTTGATTTCAATTGTTTGTTGATTGTTCAAGTTTGTTGATTAGTTGATTGAATTTGTTGGATTGAAATGATGATGATGAATTTGTTGATTAGCTTAGTTTTGATTTTGATTTCTTTCATGGATTGTGAGTAGTTTACTAGCTAGGGATGTGGTGAAGCATGTTTGAGTGATGGATCATAGCTAATTGGGAGTTTTTGATTGTTTAGCATTGTTATTAAATTGGTTGATTGATTTTGTGCATGTGTGTGATTAGTTAAAGAGTAGCTAACTTTAATTGTCATACTAGATTCCATTGTGTGCCTACATTGATACGGACCATTGATTTGTAGCTCACATGTACCGATCGAGCTTGGTTTGTGACGTTCCTAGTAGAGTCTCTCGTAGTTGGCGCTAGTTAGACCTATAGGAGATAGCTTGTTGAGCTCTTTTGATTGCATTGTCTATCTTCCCTCGCAATACTTGAATTAATCAATCTCCAACCCGATCAGTGTGTGTCCATTGCAAGAATATGTGGATCCTAAAACCCTAGTGTCTTGATATATTGATTTACTTTGTTTTTTAGTTGAACTTAGATAACCTACACTACCTTTTATGCTTCGAAATAGCTTGACTTAGGCAATAGCTAACTTCCCCCCATTCCTAGTGGTTCGACCCGAACTTGCCCTATTACTAGGTGTAGGTTTGGTTATAAATTAGTTTGATTGGAGGAATTTTAATTTCAACGACCTAGAATCCACCTCTCGGTCATTACACTGTTCTAAAAAAAAATCAGTTAAACTTGTTGCTGCTCTCGTTCACCAGCAGCCACCACCCACGCGCACCACCAACTAAACCACCTGCGCATACAATTAAAATGAGATATGAAATTAAGTTAAAAAAATATATAAATCTGAAATTTTAAATCTATGCCAAACACGCACAAACTTTAGAAGAAAAAAATACCAATAATTAAAATCTTAAATTTGAAAGAAAAAAAATAAATAGGATGAATTATGGCGATCTGTCACGGTCTTAGCTTGATTATGTTGCACTAATTCAAACAACAAATTGAAAAAATAAACAACAACAATTAACTTAATTTCATATCTTAAATTAAAAGCAACAAAGTGCTCGGTGGTGTTGCGAAATTAGGATGAATTAGATCTAAATTCTTACCTTATTAATTAAAATTAGATCTAAAAACGTTGGTGGGTGCTCGGTGGTATTGTTGGTGTTGCTCGGTGGTGCTCGATGGGGGTGCTCGCTGTGTTGCTGTGGGTGTTGCCGCTCTCGGTGTAGCTGTGGTCGGTGATAAGGAGATTAGATGGAGAGGAGAGGAGAGGAGAGAGGGAAGGAGATCAGATGGAGAGAGAAGGAGGGCGTGAGAATGGAGAGAGGAGAGAGAAGGAGGGCGTGAGAAATGAGGTAAGGGAGGAGAGAGAAGGATAAGGAGGCGTGAAAAACATGGACTTGTGAGGATTGCTAGGGTTTTTTTAGCAAATGGCAAGCGGTTTACTGTTTGAACCGCTTCCAATTACATTTTTGGGAGTGGTTCAACTCCAAACCGCTTGCCATTTGATGTCTGATTTTTTTTTTTTTGGCGGGTTGTTATAGGGATTTCGAAGAGGATTTTAATAACCGCTTTCCATTTGGGGCTTCCCATTTAGTTTTACTAGTAGCCAAGTCTCTTTGTAAGACGTTGTGAACATTTCTATCCCATGCGTCAGCTCTTCTTTTAGGGAAAATTAGGACCACAGTAATTTTAGGAGGCTTCCAATCAGATTAACCTCCCCAAATACATCTAGTAAATGGGAAGAAAGGAGTAACATTCACTAGGTGAAAAAAGAAGATTGGCACTGAGTAATGCCCATCAATTTTTAAAAATCGGTGGGGAAAAAAGGGGGGGAAAAATGAGGGAAGGGTATTGCCACCAGTTCAAACCGAACCGGTGGGGAAAATATTAATCCCACCGGTTCAAAACCGCCCCCCCCCCCTTATAAACCCCTTACCCTAACTCTCTCTCTCCTCAGCCGCTCTCCTCTCTCCACTCTCCTCCTTCTCTCTCTTCTCTGTTCTCGTCTCATTCTCTCTCCTGTTCTTCTCCTTCGTTCTACTCCTTCTCTCTCTTCTCCTTCAATCTCCTTCTTGTCTCCTCCTTCTCTTTCATTTACCACCACCAAGACCACCAAGACCACCACCGCAACAATAACACCATGAAGACCGACACCAACAACACCGACTTTAATCGAGGTTAGGGTTTAATTCGATTTTAATCCAAAAATATTGGAGGTTAGGGTTTAATTTATGGGTTTAATTCGATTTTATTTGATTTTTCTGGATGTAATTTTGGGTTTAATTAATCGATTTTGGGTTTTAATCGATTTTAATCGATTTTTCTGGGTTTAATTAATCGATTTTTGGATTTTAATTCGATTCTTCTCGATTTTTGTGGGTTTAATTAATCGATTTTGGATTTTAATTCAATTTTTCTCGAATTTTCTAGGTTTAATTAATAGATTTTTCTCAATTTTTCTGGGTATATGCATGCGTTTTTTGGGTTTTTTTTATTTTTTATTTTGAGTTTTCTGGTTTTTTTATTTTTTTTATTTTTTTCGGGGATTTCTGGGTTTATTTTCATTTTATTATTATTATTATTATTTTGAGTTTTCTGGGTACATGCATGCATTTTTTAATTTTTGAGTTTGTGAGTTTTATTAATTTTGGTGTTTTAATTGATGTAGGTATTAGTTTATGACTCCACATAGAAGAATCAAGATGTTGATTTTGGAATATTGATTTAGATGTTGTAATTTTTTTTTTTTTGGATTTTGATGTTGTAAATTTTTTTTTTTAATTTTTATGGTGTAATTTTTTTTTTTTTTTGTATTTTACAATAACAATTTAATGATAATTATATTTCTGATTATATTTCGGTTGATTATGATGTTGCGTTTCTTACATTTTGTTCGATTATATTTCAAGTGAAAAAAAAACAAAACAAAAAAAAAATTACATGTATATTGCCACTGGTTAATCGGTGGCATTTATATTTAATACCCAAAAAAAAAATAATGCGGGAAGGTTTATTGCCACCGGTTAACTTGTTTTTGTCACCTTTTCAAGGGAGTATTGCCACCCCCCAAATGCCCAGCGGTTCAAAATCGGTGGCATAGGGGGGTTTTGAATCGATGGAAAATTGCAATTTTCTACTAGTGATTGGTGGGAAGGCCCCCATTTTCATTCTTTGTCAAATGAGGAGCCTATTTTCCCACCAATGTGCATGCTCTAATCAATACCTTATTATTTCTCACATCTTACATTTTCATACTTTGATTTTTCAACATGTCATCCACTACTCACATATACCATTATTATATCGTATATATACCTCTTAAAACTCCGCACGGAAGCTAGTGTTTAAGGCTAAAGCTTATGTAATTGACCATTGGCGGATGTATTTAGGTGCACACTGAGTCACATGACTCAACAGTAAAAAGAAAAAAAAAATTGATTAAAAAAAAAATCAAAGAGACCGCTTATTATAGATAGGCGGTCTATTTGATGCTGCTATTGTTACAAGATAAGAGCTTTGTGTTGCGTCAATGTTTTTTCATTTTAAAAATTTTAAAGAGACCAGTTATTAGATAACAGGTCTCTTTGATGGTGCTATTGCATTTATCTCACTTTTTTTTTTATATATATATATAATAATTCTTGCTTCTATTTATATCCTATATTTGTGCAACCAATTTTAATATTTCCCCACAAAGCATACCAATTAAGTAAAAAATCATAAAGTTAATGTAATAGTTTTATAGTACTATTTGTTTATAACATGTTATTTGTAATACTTTCAACTTGTAAGATTGAATTTTTAAGTACTATTTGGTTGTAGTATGGATTTTTGTGTCCTATTTTTAGCTTGAAATCAATTTGGTGAAATATATATATATATATATATATATATATATATATATATATATATATATATATATATATATATATATATATATATATATATATATATATATATATATAACCAAGTTATAATGAGAACCAAGGCTAAAATAAGAGCTAGGAACTAATCTAGACCCTTAGATCATGTTAATCGGACGGCTCACATGCTTCCCGTGTCATTAATGACATTTTTGTAATATTTTAACTTTATAAAATAGTTTTCAGTTTTATTTCTTAAAAGTAAATGAAATTTAGTAAAAGTAAATGAAATTGCCTTAAAAATTAAAAAAACTGGAAAAAGTTTGAAAACAGCGAAATTACGAGAATGACATTAGTGAGAGCGGGTGCAATGTGAGCCATTAGATGGAGTGCAATTAATTGCTGAGATTAGTTCCTACTTCCTACTATTCATTTTAATTCTCACATAATCTCAATAATATATATATTAAAATCAAGTAACTTTACTCCATTTTCCTCACCTTTATATATATATATATATATATATATATATATATATATATATATATATATATATATATATATATATATATATAGGGTTTTGGATCCAATAAGAAGGATCTTAAAATGAGAAGGGTGAGAATCTTAGCCATTCATAAAAAGCAATATAGTTGCTGATATTAAAAACAGAAAAACAAGTAACTTTACTCCATCTTCCTCGCCAACACAACTACTGACAATTACCGAATTCATTCTCAAATTTTTGCACTTTTCTAATTAATCAATCCCTGCCAATTTCCTTGCTCCCACTAATTCAATAGCCTTCTATTTAATTCAGCCTGATCAATTTCGTTATCAAATTCTCACTCCTTGTGCACTTTTATCTGACATTCTTCTTCTTTTCTCTCTCTAAAAATTATGATGTCTCTGTTTTTTATCAATATAATTCAGCTTAATCGGTTGAAAATTGAAGATTATAACATTTGGTTGCACAAATTTAGTCAGTTATATGAGATTCAAGAGTTGATTTGAGCGCAAATTGGTTAGCTGTAGACATGTTTGATGAATTTAATAAAATTATGCCTGTTTGTATATCGAATATGCAGG
Organism: Chenopodium album; assembly: GCF_948465745.1. NCBI lineage: Eukaryota > Viridiplantae > Streptophyta > Magnoliopsida > Caryophyllales > Amaranthaceae > Chenopodium > Chenopodium album. The sequence goes on along the minus strand of NC_137846.1, from coordinate 21,030,268 downwards.
TTCTACTCAAATTAAAATATGTTCTCTTTGTTTTTCATGCTTTCTAGTCAATAAGAATGTTTGCACATATTGTTAAAATATTATGCATATTCTATGTAAACATTATGCATATTTAACTATATATGCATGGTTATAAAAAAAAAAAATCTGAACATATCATTGCCAAATTGGTACTTCTTTTAAGGTGTTGGAGTAAGAATGACGTGGTATATATATGATATCCTGGAAAAATGAAATAATAATGCTCATTATATTCAAACTTTATGCACGATATATTTTGTGATAAATTTATTTGCACATTTAATTAAAAAACAATGCACATTCAGTATAATATATATATATATATATATATATATATATATATATATATATATATATATATATATATAATATTTTATGTAATTTTTGAATTGAAATTAATTATGAACAAGATTTGTGAAAGTTTTTGGTTTGGGGGATCTTCTTTAATTGATTCTTTGTGATGTTTTACACCCATGAATGGTAATGGGCTTAGTCGAAAACAATTGGATGATGACAAAATTATAAAAAAATGGACCGACTCGGTTAAATAAAAAAAATGAAAGGAAGCAGAACCAGCAATTAATAATTGATGGTGACTCATCATCTCGGAAATCCTGAATCCACCACTGTAATTGACCATAAAAAAACATTGCAATAAACAAATTAAAAATACTGGAAAAAGTAATTAACTAAACTAAAAAAAAAAAAACACTAAATATGGTCGGTATTCTACACTTTGAAAGAACAAGCCGGAAAATCTTGCCCAACAACCACCTAAATCTGCTTTCCAAAATGCTGCCTTCTCAGAAGTAGATTTAAAGTCATTTTCATTACTATATTGCACAACTGTATAAGTTTAACACCAAATTTTATATGGCTGGTCACATCGTGTATCAGTGTGTTAAACCATTATAGAGTTATTTCGTGAGTGTTATAGAGTTTACTCAATCAGTGTTATAAGGGTTACTTCGTGTGTGTTATAGGGGTTACCCAGTCAGTTTTATAGGGATACTAGAATATTACTATAAGGGTTACTTTATTTATTTATAAGCGGCCACGTGATGTGCTCAGCCGTACACTTAAGCGTTATATTTTTAATAATCTCCTTAATTCATAGTACTTTATTATTTATATAAAGAAAATAAAAATTATTTCAATTCCCTCGTATATATATGCATGGTTGTACTACTATGAATAAATTTGTGTTAGTCTTGAATCTACACAAGTAGGGGTTATTTGTGTACTTGAGCACCAAAGGTCAGGCCATTCATTGCCTTTGCTCAACACACACCTCTCTTTGTCTCTGTTTTTCATCCTCTCAAAAAAAAAAAGAAACTCATTCTTTCTCATTTTCTTGCCTTTGCTTCAATTAGCAGCTCCAAAAATTCACCCTTTTCTCATCAATTACTGATGATCTACAGCTCGAATGCTGCAGCACTCGAGCGATTTTTCTGCTTTTATTTCTTCCTCTGACATAATCCCATCAATTTTGATAGTCGTAACTCGCAAGCCAAACAAATATACTTACTATGCTTAGCTAAAATACGTGCCCTTTTCGCAAAGTCATTACAAAAGTGTATATATGCCATATATATGTCATACTAACAATATAAGTTTCCATAAGTTGGAAGATTGTTAGCTTAGTTTAGCTTTCATCCTTTATTGATAGCCAATTTGGTTGAATAATGGATCGAATTTCGGCGTATCAGCGTGGAAACGTAGATGATATTACTAGCCAAATTGGTTTGATTTGGGATCAAGCTAAATATCCACTCTTAATTCCGTTACTTAAGTTATTAGTAACGGTTTGTTTAGGAATGTCACTGATGTTGTTCGTGGAACGAGTTTATATGGGGTTTGTTATTGTACTGATCAAAATCTTCGGGCGAAAACCCGAGAAAAGGTATAATTGGGAACCATTGAAGGATGATTTGGAGCTAGGCAACTCTAATTACCCTATGGTTCTTGTTCAAATTCCTATGTATAACGAGAAAGAGGTTAGTTAATCTTAATCTTTTTATACCCGTGTCTATAGTCTGTTAGAAGCCGACTAATTTAAATTCAAATATTGTCGAAATGCATAATGCGTATTTTTTTTTTTCCTATTATAGGTATATCAGTTATCAATTGGAGCAGCATGTGGGCTTTCATGGCCATCAGATCGTATCATAATCCAAGTGCTAGACGATTCAACTGATCCAATCACTAAGGTCATTAAGTACTAACTGTATATGTAGTGTAACATACATTATTAATTTTTAAGTGTAGAATTAGCTAGCATATATTATATTGTATGATGTACGTAATAAGGTTTGTCCTGTATTTGTTTTATATTATTTGCAATATTTTAATATAAAATATTACGTTAAACAGAATATGGTGGAAATGGAATGCCAAAGATGGGGAAGCAAAGGAATAAACATAAAATATGAGATAAGAGACAACAGAAAAGGTTACAAAGCAGGAGCACTTAAGGAAGGAATGAAACATAATTATGTTAAGGAGTGTGACTTTGTTGCTATTTTCGATGCTGATTTTCAACCCGCGAACTATCCCTTTTCTTGTTCATAACCCTGAAATTGGTCTTGTTCAAGCTCGTTGGAAGTTTGGTATGATCTCATCATCAATTAATTCAATTCTTTAATTTAATTAAATCATTATTATATTTAAGGATTTTTAATCCGTTTGGAAGTTTGCTATTTTCGATTGTTATGAACTATCGCATTATTAGCATGCCCATACTTTATTAGGATTTTTAATTAATACTTTAATTAACCACATTGCTATATACATTTGCGCCAAATTCTTTTATGGTTTAGAGTAAGGATTTCTTGCGTAACTGGTTCAGTATGATCCTTTTTCTTAATTTATAAATAAATAAACTACTTACAGTATTTCAAAACCTAGCTTAGTTTGTTCAATAAACATGATGAAGTGTTTAATTAATTGTCATACGTACAATAAAATGTTATGATGATGATATAATTAGTACACGTAATTAATCACATGATAATCTAATAAAGATTTATTAGTGTATACTTTTATGATCTTGGTGATTAATACAGACTAGCCAACTACTTTAGTGACCAACTAAGGGTGGGCTGATGATGATACTTTATAAGATGTGACAGTGCAATGAGTTGAGAATTTTGTAAGACTGTCGGTGCTTAGATTTTGTTTTTATTTTTGGGATTTTATTTATTTGGAAGAGATTATGTGTTGCAATGTGGGTGATCTTTATGACTTTTCTCTTTTTCTTCCATTGCTAACTTCCTTTGTGGTTGAGAAAAAAAAAGGCATGCACTCTGATAGAAAACTGGTCCGATTATTTCACTGTATAATAATACAGATTGGAATCTCCTTATACCATACTCCTCTATTTTCATGTATCTTGCTAGTAAATATTGTGTTAGTGGACCAACTTTAGGCTTAAAATGTGGAATATTTCAATTTGAAAGGAGGGATTGATGAGATTCGAACTCGTGACCTTTGTGTCACACATTGGCTTTTGATATCATGTTAAAGCACCATCTCAACGAAAAGGTTAAACTGATGGTTGAGACCTAGGAATATGTTTTATACTCTATCATATTGAATAAATAAAGATTAATAAGAAAAAAGTGAGAATAAAAGTCTGATTAAACGCGTTGATTTAAATTACACTTTAGATAGTATTATCATGATCAAATCTTATTATCATGACTCTAATTATTATTAGAGGTAGAGAATTCCTCTTTTTGTTACTATAAAATCTTTAATAAGACAAGTCGAAGTATCATATGTGTTTGCTCTAGAATTCACCGACTTTTATAAAGGCAAATACAAGTTTATCTGTCAGATTAACGAATTTTGTTAATCTGGTGGTAATTTCTTTAAATATATTTTTAAAGTGTGGTCATTTATTTAGTACTTTTGTACAGTTGTCCTATTATTGCTTGCAACTTGCATTTAGCAAATTACGCATTTACTACTCAACTAATACATAAAAAGACGCATGTATCACTCAACTAGCATATGAAAAGACGTTTATACCCTTCAACTGGGCATGACTCCTTTTATAACTATATTTTATATAGTCAAAATATACTATTTGCATTTTGTTGTGTCGGTGAATGTCATAGTAATAGTTTGGGTTACTGCTGTATGACACGTATCCTGTTTTAATAAAATTAGCTGAAATTTTTCAGATTTTAATGAAAATTGTAATACGTATAACCAATAAAATGTTAGAGCTCAAAGAATAAAGCTAAGTGAGTTTTACATGAACTTCTTGAGTAGTTATAATAGAGAAAATAACTAACAAAGGGAGTAGTGGAGTACCTTGGAGCATCTCCAATGGCAAGCTACAATGCTTTGTAGCTTGCTTTTCCACATAAATTTCTAGACTACAACACTTTTTAAGCAACAACTTGTTTCAATGGTAAGCCACAACATATTGTAGTTTGCAAAAAAATAAAATTTTAAAAAAAAATAGATAATTATACATATGTTCCAATATGAATGGAGATTATTTGTCTCTTTTTCAATCAAGCATGTAGCTTGGTTGGGCTACAATTGCTAGCATGTTGCTCAATTTTTTATTCTCCAATGGTAAGCATGTAGCTAGGAACTTTATTTAAATTGCAAGCAAGTCCTTATAATTGAACCATTGAAGATGATGAAGTTAGAATATATTCTACTATAATGACATATATATGCCTTTCATTAATCAAGTTTTTATAACTTTTACAAATTATAAAAATTAGAAATTGAATTGTTCAAAAGTTTATCCCTACAATTTTTATTTATTTATTTATTTATTTATTTATTTTGTAAATTAAACGTTAATAAATTGATCAGAATATAAAAATGTAAGATTCTAATGATCATACACTATTATTTCCTAAGTACCACATTGTTAATAAGAGTTCTTAAAATAATATTTTTTTAATACAGTCCTTTATAAAATTGAATTTAACTTCGTAAGCTCATAACCATGCAAATAGTAGAAGGTACTCCGTAGTATACTAACTAATAGATGTCAAAAGGTATACATAGTGGTATTCAAAATATTCATTATCCAAACACTCCTCCAATAACATTCCTACTTTCATTTATTGGTTGGTCTGAATTATTCGTCTTCAAGTATGATTTATTTTGTGAATTTTTTGTTGTATATACTTCGTATATTTTTATATCTTTTGGCGACAAGTAGTTATTAGAGTAGTTATTATTGATTACTAGAAGTCTTGCAGCATGCCTTCAATGAAATACACATGGTTGCATGGTACAATACTAATAATATAAACAATGAAAACTCTAGCTACTGTTTATTTATAACAATAAGGACTATTTTAAGGATAAAAATACATACATTATTAAGATAACAATATAAAGAAATAAAACTTTATAATAAAATTCATTATAGTATTTTTGTTAATTTGTCTAGTTAAAAAATTACAGCGCATTTTGGATTTGAATTGTCACACCATGTGACTGTTTGTAATTACATAAACAAACTAATCCCTATAATAATGACCGAGTAACTCCTTTAATAGTGACCGAGTAACCTCTATAATACTGACCAAGTAACCCCTATAATATTAATGAAATTACACCTGTAATAATGACATAGTAAGCCCTATAACACAAACAAATTAACCCCCTTAAAATGGCTTGCTAATGGCTACGTATAAAAGTTGTTGAAAGATTGAAAAATATACTAGTAGCTAAAATGAACATGCATGCAAACGTTTATTTTATTGTGTTTGTTGATTGTGCTTTATTTTTAATTAATTAAATTGAAATGTAGTGAATGCGGATGAATGCTTGATGACGAGGATGCAAGAAATGTCCTTAGACTACCATTTTACAGTGGAGCAAGAAGTTGGGTCCTCCACCCATGCTTTCTTCGGATTCAATGGTATATTGAATTTTTTTTTCTTTATTCAACTTCAGTCTATTTTCCTACTTTTTTTATAATAATATTGTACTCTGTCTTTAAAAGTTCTTCCTATATGAATTTAAATGGCGGTATATTGTATATATTATCAAAAAGTGAAGTCATAAAAGGGAAGAAATTGTAGAGACGGCGAAAAAAATAGGTTGAAAAATAAAAAAAATTAAATGGTAATAATAAATAATGATGAGTGTTGTAATTGTTGCAGGGACAGCTGGGGTATGGAGGATATCAGCAATCAATGAAGCTGGTGGGTGGAAAGATCGAACAACGGTGGAGGATATGGACTTGGCTGTGCGGGCCAGTCTTAAGGGTTGGAAATTTGTTTATGTAGGTGACCTTAAGGTATTACTCATTTCTATCCTCTCGTTACTTTACATTAACCCATTTTTTTAACGTGTGTCTTGCATATAAATGATTAGAAAATTCTATATGTAGCTTTATGGGTTATGTATAATAAGTTAAAAGAGGAGAGTATTAATGAATTATATTTATTAATTATACTGATTTGTGCATGATTTTGTCATATATTCCTAAATTTATACCAAAAAAAAGATATTAAATGCTCATTTGTATCCCTAAGGACTATGTATAACGGGAAATTTCCTGTTTCTCATATTGAGAAACGAAATTTGTTTCTCATGGGAGTATTTTCGTAAATAAATCAACAACTTTTTCATTATTGTGGGCTCCACAATTGAATAAAGTTGAATCAATTGTTGATTTATTTATAAAAATGGCATGTGAGAAACAAATTTTGTTTCTCACTATGAGAAACTGGGATACTTCATGTATAACATTATCCTAAACTGTTAGCCTATAATAATTTGAGTCACTGGTGACTCTAATAATGCACAGGAATCTATTGATATAAATAATATTTTGTTGATGCTAATGAAAAAATATTTTGGTACCAAGATTACATCATCTTATCACAATTTAATGTTAACCATCATTAGTAGAGTTATAGAAAACTCAAGCTATTAGAGACTGAATTTCTCTCTCTTACATTGGTTTGTAGTTTATCATGCAAAGTAATCATACTAGTCAATTCTAACTTAATGGAATTTGTCCAATATGAAGTATTATATTGTAATTGTGGTGGAGAATGAAAGAGTAATAGTGTTTGTAGGTTTATTGTAGTAAGTAATCATCAGTGTGATTATGAAGGAATATGTTCATTATTGTTTTGTGATAATTATGAAGGATGGACAAGTGACACCTAGTGAGGAACATTTTAGAAGATGATGTTGAAATTAGTCATAATAGCTAGGGAAAAGGTTTCATGTTCGTGTTCTAATTATTGGTAGTACAAAGCATTTAGTTTGTGGGAGCTTTGGAGGTGAGGATGAGAATTAATCCAAAATTTTTCAAAATGTTACCTATTTGTTTGAGAGGATTTGGAATTTTTCAAAATATTTGTCCTAAATTACCCCCACAATTTCTTAGCAAGTACCAAGGGGGAGATGGTATTAATTAGCTCTCCATTGTTTCAATTTCACGTACTATTCACATTCTATACATCGTCAAATTACATGCAAACACAACTGTTGTAAGTATTCAAGACGAGTGAGGAGATCTATAATCATGGTTCATTTACTCTGTCCAGGTGAAAAATGAACTTCCAAGTACCTTCAAAGCATATCGGTATCAACAACATAGATGGTCGTGTGGCCCTGCTAATCTATTTAGAAAAATGGTACAAGAAATCATAACAAATAAGGTTAGTCATTCTAAATACTCCATCCAAATTAAGTTCAATGTCTTTAATATTTCCAAATTTAGTGATGATTTTGAGATGTATCTTGACATTATTGCAGAAAGTGTCACTATGGAAGAAGGTTCATGTGATATACAGCTTCTTCTTTGTTAGGAAAATAGTAGCGCACATTGTTACCTTCATTTTCTATTGCATTGTATTACCAGCAACAGTTTTGGTCCCGGAAGTTGAAGTGCCAAAGTGGGCAGCTGTTTATATTCCTACCACTATTACTCTCCTCAATGCTGTTGGGACCCCAAGGTTTGACTTCCCTTCTAATTTTCCTATTGAATATCCATTTCATGTACTTTAATTTCTCTGTTTATTTATTTTATTATTTTTTTTATTATTGCACCATATAGGTTTAGCACAATAATTTTGATAGTGGGAAAAAGAAAGAGAGAAAGATAAAAATACAAAATTGTTCATGTGATATAAACATAAACTAAAAAATAAGGCCCTGTTCTCTTCACCTTAAAAAAATAATATTAAGTAAAAATAATTTCAGTTCAGTAAAAATAAGTTCAGTTCAGTAAAATTCAATTTTTTTAAAGAAGAATTATAATAGAAAATCAGTAAAAATAATTTAAGTTCAGCAAAAATAATTTCAGTTCAGTAAAATTAATTTAAGTTCAGTAAAAATAATTTAAGTTTAGCAAATATAATTTTGTTTCAGTAAAAATAATTTCAGTTCAGCAAAAATAAGGTGAAGAGAACGGGGTCTAAGTGTGAAAAAGTATGGATATGTAGGGTATTTATACTGTAAACAGGGAAATAGTGCATTATTTGTGAATTTTTTTTAAAAAGCAAGTGATGTAATATTAATAAAACAGAGAAAGTATTTTACTTTATCTTATTATAATTTAAATGTTAATATTATAATTGAATGTTGGGCCAAATAAATAAATAAATAAGCCCTGTCAATTTTAACATGTACATGATCTTTTACTAGATTACTCAATACTGCCTGTTTCTCTAAAGTTCCTCTCAATGGATGTAACAACACTTATCTCAGGGAATTGAGAAGAAAGAGGGTGCATTACTGTATTAGGAAATACAATGTTGTTCTGACTTGTGAGAGGGTGCTGAATGAGTTAATTCGACTGTGCAACAGAAGGTGTAAAAAGGAAAATAAATATTTATGGAGTACAAAATAATGAATAAACTGGAAAGAAATTTAAGAAATATCCCGAAACAAAAAGTGGGAAATTTTTTAATGTTTTTTAGAGTTATTTTTTCTTTTAGTTAGACACAATCTATAAATATTACTAAAGTAACAACCGCTGACATCATTACTTTTTTCAAATTGTACACTTGTCAACTTCTCTTTCATTTTTTTCCCGCCTAAACTTTTTTTTTCCTTTCATATTTTTTTTTTAAAAAAAAATCTAAATATTGATTGCAAAGTAGGTTAATACAGTACAATAAACTTTATAGTTTTCAAATTTTCATTACCTTTTCTTTTAAAAATCTTTTAAAAATCTTGAGGTAAACAAATATCAACCTTTTTATATGTGTGATTATTCCATATAATTACAAAGTTCGCTAAATTTAATTGTAGACGTGAATTTTCTTTTGTTTATATTATTTTAATTTTGTAATTTGGTTTATGTTAATAATATCGTATGTAATACAAAGATTTTACCTATTATAATTGATATGTCTTTAAAATTTACATAATTATAAATTGTTTTATTATATCCATGCATCGCACGGGAGTTAATCTAATTATATATTTTTAAAAATTTTAACTGTGGAAGCACTTTTTCATAAGAATGGTTAATGTAATGCATTTTCTTTGACTATTATGCAGATCTCTTCATCTTGTAGTGTTTTGGATTCTATTTGAGAATGTTATGTCATTGCATCGAACTAAAGCAACATTTATCGGCCTACTAGAAGCTGGGAGAGTCAACGAATGGGTTGTTACAGAGAAATTAGGAGATGCACTAAAAAACAAATTAAATAGTACTAAATCATTCAAGAAACCTCGCAGCAGAATTGGAGAAAAGTAAGTTCTCTTATTTATTTATTTATTATTATTAAATAAATTGATTACAAAACTTAAATGTTATTGATAAACTTACATGACTTTGGAGCTAATTTTAAAAACTTGACACATTTTTACAAAACTTTAAAGTTCCTCAATTAATGGCAACACATTATGAACAATGTTATTGTAACCAAAATATTTAAAATGGAACAATACTCCCTCCGTTTATTTAAATACATCACTTAGAGTTTTACATATTTGACTTAATTTTTTACTTAATAAAATATATAGATGTTCTCATATAACAATGTCTACTTTAAAAATATAATTTTTTTTATTTATTATTTTTTTATTTATACGAATAGCTAATTAATGATGTTAGTGGTCAAAGTTTCATATTGAAATATATAAATCCAAGTAATGCATTCAAAAAAATAAAAAAATACTAAAATGCCTAAAAACTCGGATTTTTGTAAACTTACACTTGTTAACCCATTGACAAAATTTGGTTGCAGAATCAATATGTTGGAGCTTATGGTAGGAGCCTACCTATTTTTCTGCGGATGCTATGATGTTGCATTTGGGAGAAACCACTACTTCATCTACTTATTCTTGCAATCCATGGCGTTTTTCATTGCTGGGTTCGGTTATGTGGGCACATTTGTTCCCAATTATTAGATAACCTACTAAACCAAATTGGCAAAATTAATGTGTGATATAAATAGATTTCCCTATTTTTCTTTTAAATTAATTAATTTCAATTTGTTATTGTTTTGATAATTAATTTATGTATTATTGTCTCTTTAATTTGTTGCCTTTCTAAGCAACGTATACGAAATGTATTTTCTTTTTCGATTTTTTTTTTCTTTTGAATTTTGGCTATTGTAACTTATGTAACTGAAATATACACAAGAAATATCATTCTTTGTAATCGAATATAAACAATCTGCAAGGCACGCATGTCCTATTGTTTCACCTCATATTGTTCACGATATATTGTAAGTTAAATATTTTTTTATTCCATTAGTTGTTTGGTATAAAAATACGTGGTGCGTATTGCTACTTTCCAAAATACTTGGGATGTTGGGATAGATACATAGTTTAAGAAAACTATAGGTGGGTTCAATTAATATATTTGTTTATTGTATAAAAGATTTTCTATTGTATTTTTATATTGTAAGAAAACAATAAAGTAGGGTGAGAGTGGGGTAAGTGAGGAAAGAGAATATATATATATATATATATATATATATATATATATATATATATATATATATATATATATAATATTATTGGTTCAATTCTATTTATAGTAACATGTCAAGTATTATGAGATGGAGGGAGTATTAGTTTGCAAAAATATAGTGAATTTTAAAATAGATCGAGAAGTCATTTCCTCTCAAGTATTACAAACTTCTCTCACAAAATTATCTTATATTACTAGCTTCTTCAAAATAAATCTTGTAAATTTGTAGATTATATAAGTAATCTTGTGTAATTATCGTGCATATATTTAGTGTATATCTTTTCTAAAAGCCTTTGGTGTATATATAATCTATTGATGAATGAGAAGTGACAGCAAACATTTATCATATTCCCTCGTGGTATCACAAGTCTAGGTTTCTTTCTTAAACCCTAATCTCTTCTGCTCTTCTATCTTATTCTTCTTTCCTTAGTTTTGGCCTCCATCAATTTCCATGGCCGATTTTTCAAAGCTTCATCCGGCTACCATACTCCCAAACATCAAGGCGTGTATTCCTATTGTGCTTGATTACGAGGGTTCGCGGTACAGACCAAACCAATCGAACCTACGGCAGTCGAACAAGCTTTCTGGCAACGACTTGATATTTTTTGTCAATTGATTTATGGGACGATCTCCAATGACTTAATTACTCAATTCCATTATCGATTCGGATGATAAAGCGATTGATCCTTGGAAACATTTGGAAAATTTCTTCCGAAACAACAAGTCGGCTAGAGCATTACAATTGGATGCTCAATTCACAAACACAAAGCTTGAACAATTTGACGGTGTCAAGCCTTATTGCACTCGTCTCAAAACCCTTGCCGATAGTTTGAAGAATGTAGGAGATAAGGTCTCTGACAATCGAATGGCTTTGCAGCTTTTGAAAGGTCTCTTGGAGGAGTATAAACCCTTTCGAACGTCCGTTCGGCATCTCAATCCCCTCCCTTCGTTTGATGCATTGCAACCCATTTAGCAACAAAATATTATCTTTTATTACCTTATTATTCATTTCAAATCATTAAGTTTTGATGTTTAAATTGTTGACGTTGTAAGGCTTTGATAATGACAAGCTAAGCAAACTTCAACTAATGGTTTCTCTAGTGTTAGATTGTTTGCAGGTATAAGCAAATCCAGGGAGCTGAAGAGTAGCTTGGAATAGAGCTTACTAAAGTGGAACGTTGTCTTGTAAGTATATTAGAAGAAGAGTTCCAGAAGGAAAATCTCGATCAAGAAGCTGAAAGGAAATTCAGAAGTGCTCCCTATACTAACAGGAACACACTAAAGCTCCCAAACAGAAGCATGCCAACAAGCTTATAAGATAGGTTTAAATTGCGTAATCTCGTCAACGAACTTAGAAGATCACAACAAGTTCTAGAAGAACATGGACCACGGGTTCCAGCAAGGAGCTGAAAGATGTAACAACAAATTATCATTTAAGTCTAGTATGTGGTTTCATTATTGGAACTAAGCCTCAAGATCGAATTCAATGCTCAATGCAGAGTTTGAGAATTCAATAATGAAGTTATCCTTGAAAGACTTTATAGAGATTAATATTATGCACTACCTCCGTTTCATGTTTTTTGCAACTTTGAGCATTATTTGTGAGATATAAAATATTGCAAAGTTGCAAAAAACTTGAAACGGAGGTAGTAATTACTTTAGCATGCATTCATGTATATATAAGATTGATTCCTTTAATATGTAACTTATTAAAAACGTGATAAAGCTGGACATTCGATAATATAAGTGGAATCAAATAAGATAAAATTTGTTTTGTTTGGAAAAGATTAAGTAGGGATTTAGTTGAATAAAATCTATTTTATTACACCAATTCTTATATGTGGCCAGCTACACACATGACAAGCTGATTTTATTATATTCATCTTTTGTAAACTTATCTTTCTTAACAATTTTACATAGGATTTTCGATCTTTTAAAAGATTAACTTGCTTGGTTTGGTCAAAATGATGAATATAAGTTATACAAATGGTTTTTGGTATCTATCATTTTGTTTCTAAACCCTACTTTGAAGTCATGAGTTTTTATTAAAAATACGAGCTTTTTATTTCAAGGAAAAGTGTGACTTTAATGCTTGAAAACCATAAAAGCACTTAAGCGTAATAAGTTTGTCAAGTAAAAGCTTTATCATATTAGTTTCGGATTATATGTGATGCTTTTGAATCTTGTTAGAGATATTCATATCTCTAACAAATCTATATTAGTTTTTAAATCATTGTTTTGTAATTGCCTTTAGGGAAAATTCAAGAGAATCTATCTAACAATAAGAGAGCTTTTAGTTGTCTTCCCATCTCCCTAACCTTAAGTCGGATTCCGCCTTATTTAAAAAGTAAAGCTATGGCTTCCTAAATGAAAGACCGTGTGAAGAAGAGAGAGAAATACTCTAGGAGTACTGTTGGGAACAACTTTAATATGGGATTTAAAATGGTTAGGATAGGTTAAGGTCCGATTGTAATAGGTTGTAACCGGGAGTGACTTGACCTATTATAACGAAGAGATTGGTTAAGGAAGATCTGTAGAGGGTTTGAGGTTTAATTTCTAGTAGGGCCATGGAAGTTTTCCTCATAAATCTCAAAGTGTCCTTTAAATGTTCTTTATGTTTTTCTGTTTTATTCCACGAAAATTGTCCTTTTAGGAACTCACTAAAATTCATCACCCATCTTATAGTAGTTCGTCTCAATTATCAGACATGTCAAGCAATATAGTTATATTTTGATACATATATACAAGTAAAATTTAGGTCCTGCTGCAATGCTAATTATCATGTCAAATAGAACAAAATGAAATAAAATAAAAGATAAAAGTATTGATGATTTAAATAAATAGAGAGTATGTAAAGTAGTGTTTATTGGTTGTACACCACGAAAAACAAAATTAGCAAACATACTGCATGTATTGATGTATTTAATTTCTAAGGTAATCAAATTCTTTATAGGAAAAATTGACATTTGCTACCAGCGAAAACACCCCTGTCACATTTACTACCTGTTTAAAAAAATATTTTAAATTATTACCACACAAATTCCCTAACTGTATATATTGCTACCACTTAACAGAATCCGTTAAGGTTCCGTTAAGTGGGCCCTATATTTCATTAAATAATAATTTAAATTATATAAAAAAAATTTAAAAAAAAAAAATAATTCTCAAACACCTCCCCTCCCCTTCCCAGCGTCAGCCACCCTCCCCCCTCCCCTTGCTGGCGGCCAACTGTTTCCCCGAAACCGGCGAACCCCACCTCCTCCATTTCCCCTCCTGCCAACCACCCCTAACCTCGTGGTCGGTGCACCACCCACCCGCTGCTAAACTGTCACCTCCGCCGCGAAATTCCACCAAATTCTTCATCGGCGGTGCCCCGACCTTTCCCCCACCCCTACGCAGCCAATGAACCCCTTTCCCCTTCCTGTTGCCCCGACCACCAGCCCCAAACCATCGGCCAATTGAAACCCTAAAATTCGAAATCGAAATCGAATTCGAAATCATAAACCACCCGCCCCAAACCACCGAAATCGAAACCCTCGTTTAGGGTGGTTTGGGGCTGGTGGTTTAGAATTGGGGATGGCCGAAAGGTAAGGGAAGGGGAGAGGGTCGATTTCGGTGTGGGGAATAGGGAGGGAGGCGATTTTTGGTGGGGGAAAGGGAAAGGGAGTGGTTTCCGGTACGGGGTGGGGGTCGGGGTCGGGGCAGCAACAACGGGAAAAGGGAGGGGGGTTGTCTGCGTAGGTGGGGGAAAGGGAGGGAGTGGGGTTGCGCCGGCAGGGGGGAGGGGGTGGCAGTTGAGGGGACGGGTGGGCTGCAAGGTGGTTGAACGGTGACAACTAGCCGTTGTTGTGGGCCCCTCAAAAAGAAACAGTAACAGGGTTAGTCAGTGGTAGTTATTTCTACAATTAGGGAATTATGGTGGTAGTAATATAAAATATTTTTTTAACCAGGTGGTAAATCTGATACGTGGTGCTTTTGCTGGTAGTAAATGTGAGTTTTTCCTTCTTTATACTAATAATTATATAATATGAATAAGAATTCTTGCCAATTTGAATAAAGCATACATTATCAACTACAACAACATCAAAACTAAAGGCAAAAACTATGGCAAGAAAGGAAACCAACAGTTAATAACTATAATTAACCAAAGAAAGGTTTATATATATTTCATAGATTTCATTTGTGGCCAAAATATTCTACAAAGAAATTGTAAATCCTCACCTATAATGCCTCTATAAACAATGATATTCTTTATTAATTTTAAAATCATATTCTTTAGTCATAGTTTTCTTATCATGTTTAAAAAATTGGCTTTAAGAATTCTCTAAAAGCTCATAGTGACCATACCCATGAAACAAAATACTTATAGGGTACTTGTCATTATATTCTTCCCCATAATTTGATATGTTTGTCAATTTGTTTGTCTTCTGATCTTTCATAAAGACAGATATCAGATTCCTGATACAATAAAACATCAATTGTTACCATAAACACCATATTTAAGAATTTGAAGTTAAATAGAGCGAGAGATTATTATATACACCTGAGTGCACAGTACACCTATGAATATGTTGTTCTTAATTTAATGATTGTTTTTCATTTAATCATCAAATAAAGACCAAAAACTAACCTTGGATGGATTAGTTGGATACATGGTGCACCCGAGAACATATAAAAAATTTCATACAAGCAAAACACTATACATGCAAAATAATGGAAGTTATCAAATACTCACTTGAGCACATGAGATGCCTTTCGTACTTCTAGTTCTCCGCCCCAAACATAAGGCTTTTGAATCCTCTCAACATACACATCAAAGTCTTCATCAATGAACCTATAAAAGAGTTTAAGATTACACACATAGATACACTTCAAAGAAAATTCTTTTTGCAATAAGAAAGAAACATACCCTTCCATTTCTTTGCGCCTCTTTAAGAGCTCTTCGACCACCTATAAAGAAAACAGAAGAAATATGTTTAAGATCCAAAATTTGTTTATAACAACTAATTACTTTGTTTATTTATTGCATAAAATCGCTTTACTATTTAGTCTTTTAAACAATCCACCTTAGCCCTCAAATCATCAGCAAGCTCTCTCTGACGGTCTTCATCAGGCACTCCCTCTCCGGTTTGTAAGCAAGCTCCGTGAGCTATTGCTCTAAACAAACATCGGCCATCTGGTTGTACACCTTTGATCATTTTGAAAAAGTGACGTTCATTACTATAATATACAGAGCAATATTTTGTTTAATTAGTTTCATGTGTTTTTAAAACCAAGCAATAAAACTCAAATGCAAGACATTAGATTACCAATGATGCTAAATAATGTCAGTAACTGAAATTGTAAAGCTCATTTTGCATAGGAAGTCAATCAGACTAATAATTTCACAATATACTATGAAAAAAGTCAATGTTTGAAAACTTGACTTTTCTAGAAAATGGTGTCAATGAGTCCTGACTTTTTCCCGGAAGATAGAGTCACATTTTAAAATTAATAATCATGGACTTTAGACTATAGATTGAAATTTTTATATAAAAATGAACACAGGAATTATATTTTATGGGCAATAAACTAAATTACAGTGCAAGTAAATCAGTAAAATGAATTGATTTTTTTTTTTAAAAAAAAAAATATTAAATCTGTAAAAATATTGGGATAATCCACAACCACATGTTCCAATTTTGTTCAGAAATTATGGCATTGAATACTCAGATTGGTCTAATATTTTGCAACAAGATAGTCTGATAAGTGTACTGAGCAAATAATTAAGAGAAGATTAAAAAGTTTAGAAAATATCGAATTCAACAAAATATAAAATTGAATATAATCAATTGAAGATTATGAACAAATATAGCTACTTAGATATATAAAATGGAGGTAAAAGAAAAAAAAAATTAAAAAAAAAATATACCTGTAACCCGAAAATCCAATAAATCACAACAACCCTGTTCGCTAACAATGCTCTCCGCCTCATTGACAACGCCAACAATGGTCTCCGTCTCACCCACAACGCCGTCGTTCGCAACAACATCATTGAAAGAAAGATAGACACAAACTCCATAGAGAAGATAAGCGAGGTCAAGGCGGTGAATCCAACGAGCAGGTCTAGCATCACAAGCGACATTCCACGACCCCTCGCCTCGTTGCTGGTGGATTGCGGGGCGGAGGTAATCCCTCCGCCAATCACCGCTGGCAACAGCAGCCGGAACATTTACCCGCCAAATGGAGACCGAAGAGGCTCCATCGGCGACGTTATTGGTCGGTTGAGAATGAGATTGATGGTAGTGGTTGTGGTGGTGGAGGGAGAAGGTTTGAGGGGATATATTCCAAGGCTTCAATGGGCGTGCGCAGAGTAATCCAAGCATCACCGTTGAGATTTTTTTTTTTGGGTTTTGGTTGTTTGGTGTGGTTGGTGGATTGCGTTTGGGGTTTAAAGGGGGTTTTAAGGTGATTTTGGATGGGTATTTTTGTAATTTCATAGTCTTATTGTAATTGGTAAATAATTTGATTCTTTCAATTTTTGTTCTGATTTTCTGCCATCTTTTGTATTGGGGATGTCTAGAGGTTGAGATCTCTTATGATTTTATTATCCCAAGTGATCTCTCTTTATCTTTATTTTAATTTGAGTGTTTCTAATTAATTGGATATGTATATCAATGTGATTTTTTCTACCAATAATACTTTATCTATAAACAAATACTGTTTATATTCTTTTAGTTGCAATACTTTCATTGACACGATATTTTATGCGGTTAGTTTGACTTTGTAAAAATATTATGTAAGTGCAATTTGTTAGGGAATAAACAAATGATAATGTTAAACAAATAAAAATGGGTGAATAGGTTTTGTAAATGTAAGGTGTTCAGGTAAATATACCCACTCAGCTGGACCAATGGGAGCTTGACACATGTCAATCCAGCTCAGCCCAATTAGGTCAATCAAAACTGAACACGTGGCCCTCTGGTTTTACAACTCCTAATGAGCCATGAGCCCGTACCATCTAATTACCTAATAAGGTAAAAATAGCAAAGCAATTAGGTTAAAACCCTAATTTACGTGCATTTCCTTACACTATATAAACCTTCTTTAATGACGGGTTACAAATGTTGAAAGGTGATTAGAGTTCTCTAACTACAATTAATACCATTCCAATTTAATGTTTTGACTTTTGACCTTCTGGTGCTAACTTGATTGTTGTAGGCGAAACTCCATCAAGCCTAGGGTTCGTTATTTTGCAGGTGTACTGACCTAGTGAGGCATATTCGGTATTATAACTTTCCCTTGAGACATCCAAATTAAAAAACCTTACAATATTTGATGTCGTTTATGGGGAAAGTACTGCTGAAATGACTCAAGAAAATCTTACACCACCCATTGTAGACCTTGAAATCCTAGTCGAGGACGATGTTGATATCGAGCTGGAAATGGGAGTTTATACCAACCTAATGACAATACATAGTTTGAGGGGAAGGCATATGCGATCTAGGGATTTACGGGAGAGAGTTCCTACTTAGATCAATACGGCAAGCGCAAAGGCTTGGAAATCCCTGCTTGAAGTTCTTGCAAATGAACTGTAACATCCCTAAATATTGAACAATTTTATATAAACAAAGAGGGGTTTGACTTTTTGTTGACTTTTTTCTCCTCTCCCATGGCGATTTTCTGAATCGGTGTTCTCATGTAGTAAGCTCGATCATAGCTCGCAAGAAGGAACAATCAACCCCACTCCTCAAACCCCATCTTTTGGTTCATTAGCTACTTCAGGTCTTAATCAATTGAAGGATTTGAATGGCACTAGAAACCCTAGTTCGATTCCTAAGGTGTTTAAGATGAGCTTAAACTGGTAACTCCACCTTCTCATTTAGTTCATCCATGTGTAGGGAAGATCACTAGAGCTGATTTGAAGCTTCTTGAGCAACACCATCAAGCTTTTCATTACCAATTATAGCAGAAATCCAATGGAACAGTACTTAGGGTTTCCCCAGTTACTGTTCCATTGCCTAGCTCTACAGTTGCTCAGCCGATTGATCCTGTTCCGGTTGTTTCTAGGGTTGATACTCTTCTTGAACAACCAGAACCGATTAAACAGCCTAGTAAACCCACTAATAGGGGTGATCTATTCAGAGGCAAGCTCACTACGAAGGGTTCTGCTCTGTCTTTTGTTGCTCCTGTTCTTAAGGATGGGAAACATGTAGCTAAGTTGCAGGCTGTAGAGATTGAGGCAAGTAACTTAAAGTGGTGTAATGTCATTATCTTTTATGTTGTGTGTTTTTATCCCACGATTGTAGCTGTTCATAGGTTCATTGCTCAACATTGGAGTAATTTTGATAAACCTGATATATTTTGGCATGATGATGGCTATTTCATAATTAATCTTTGTTCTGCTGATGATAAGAATGTTGTTTTAAGTTTAAGGCCTCATATGTTTAATAATAAACCTGCAATAGTCAAGCCATGGAGTGATTCAATTTTCAGGCTGAAATATTGAGAACTGTCCCACTTTGGGTTAGATTGCCTAATCTGCCTCTTAATTGTTGGGGACCCGAAACTCTAAGTAGGATTGGCAGTATACTTGGGGTACCTTTGCGTGCTGATGAGTGTACTTCTAGACAACTTCGAGTATCCTTTCCTAGGATGCTAGTGGACGTTGATATAACTAAACCCTTACCTAGCTTTGTGACATTTGAGAGTCCTTCAGGTGAGGTACTTGAAGTGAAAATTCAATTTGAATGGACTCCTCCTTTTTTGTAAGAAATGTGATAAAGTTGGACATGACTGTAATGCTATTAAGCCAAAGGTTCCTACTAAACCTAAGGCACAACAAGTTCAACCTCAGAAAACTCAACCTAAACAACAAGTTTTGGTTCTAAAGCAGAATGTTCTAGCTGCCGGTGCTTTAGTTCCAGAGCAGGAACACGATAAAAATAAGGATCCTGCTCCTCAACCTTTAGTTACTCCTGCTCATTTTTCTTTTGCTGCTTATTCTAATGCTGATTGAAGAGTGCTGAGTAAGAAAACCAGTGAAGGAATTATGTCTTTGATAAGTGCAATTACTAGAAACATTAAGGATCACTATTATGGAGATAATAAGTTTATTTTTTTGTGTTGTCATTGTCTGTTGCTAGATATGATAAATTAACTTTAGGCTAGTCAAATAGTCCAAAGCCCAATAGAGTGGATCCTATGAGGTCACACAACAAGGGTATTAGGTCAAATAAGTTAGAGGCCCATTAATGGGCCTTATGAGGATATGACAGATCATGATTGGTGTTGGGTTCGAGTAGTTAGATTAGAGTTAGGAATTTGGGCTTGACATGGACTCTTATTTTAGATATGATCTATAAATAAAGTCCATGACAAACAGTTGAATTAAGTCACAATTCACAAGTCAGTAAATTGTGAAACAAGCAACCAATTCCCAAAAACCCTAAGCTCTCACTCTCACTCTCACTCACGGCCCTCCTTTCTCTCTCACCTCTCCGTACGGCCGGCCACCCTAGGTGGCGTGTGGTGTTCGTGGTGGTGGATCTTGGTTGGTTCGTTCCTCACCTCTCCGTAGAAGGTTGATTGAAAGGTTCAATCACGACTAACTAGCATTAGTGAAGGTTTAATCTGCGCCCGTGGACCAAGTAGAGGAATCACTCTTGAGGTTCTTTATCTCCTATAGTCCTTGCTCGATTGCACGTGGATTCACGCTTCAAAGGTATTATTATTTGTTCTTTATGTGTTATGCATTGATCTTGGTGTTCTGATGCTTATGAATATGATTCATGCAATTCTGCTTAGAGTATCTAAAGTCCTACAGTGGTATCAGTTAGCCTTTGCATATAAACATATTGAATTATTAATTCTTTGAACATCCACAATTTTAATTCAATTAGGAGGGAGAATAATTTAATTATGGATTAATTATTATTCTAAATGTGATTTAACATACGGAATAATTAAAAGTTGTTTAATTTGCTCAAAATTAGCCATTGAAAGGTCCGAATTTTTGCCCTAAAAGTTCGAAAAATTCGAACCCCTAAACCCTAAGTTCGAAAATTTCGAAACCCTAAACCCCTATTTTTTTTTTTTTTTTTTTTTTTTTTTTTTTTTGTGTTTTGGTTTTGATTTAATTCGATTGCTATGTGATTCATGAATTTAATCTATTTGATTTCATATTAAATTATGAATTTTTCATGATCAAATCATTTAATTTAAGAGTTAAATTGAATTGGGGATTAATTTCATGATGAACCTAATTTTAAGATTGAATATGATTTAATTTTAAAATTAATTGTACCACATTAAGTTAATTTAATTTTTAACAAAATATTTATTTTAATTTAAATTAAAATCATAAAAAAGGAGGTTTTTGTGCAACCGCAGCTGGGTGGCCCAGCCACGACAGCTGTCGCAGCTGGTGGTCCAGGAGGGAAGGCGGGGCAAGGCAGGAAGTTCGGGCAGCAGTAGCAGCAACAGTAGCACCGTGCAAGGGTTACGCGGCACTGCTACTACTGCATTGCGTCGCTGCTGTGTAGCGTACACCAACATGGTGTACGCCCACCGTGGTTGTCTTCGGTTAGCCACACCACGGTGGCTGGCGCATATTTTCAAAAAAAAAAAAGTTTATTAAAAATCAGTTTTTTTATTTTTTTATTTTTTAAATAAAAGATAAGTTTTAAATTTTGAAAAGATAATTGTCAAAATTAAAGTTGTTAATTTTGATAAGTTTGGATAATTTTTGAGCAAAAGATTCTATATGGTTAATAATTG
Source organism: Chenopodium album (assembly GCF_948465745.1). Classification (NCBI taxonomy): domain Eukaryota; kingdom Viridiplantae; phylum Streptophyta; class Magnoliopsida; order Caryophyllales; family Amaranthaceae; genus Chenopodium; species Chenopodium album. Next base: position 21,008,553 of record NC_137846.1, on the reverse strand, counting down.
ATTAAATAATGAGATTATCCCATAATTATTTTAGGATATAATTGATTTAAATTATTGTGATTGGCTAGGCAATTAGGATAGATTCTCCTAAGTTAGTTAGGATAATCGTGGAAAATAAATATGATTTATCTTCCATAATTAAAATATGATTTGATTATATCTCATATCTAAAATAGAATATATGATATGTTCTGAGTGGTAATGAATAATATATTATATTATCTAATTGCAGTAATTTAATTAAATATGAGATATTTAGATGTCATGTTTCCTTAATTATGAACATTCGATATTGTAGTTTAGAAAGCATGATGAGTGATTTATTATATGGCACTTTATAATATATGATGTTATTTATTGTTATATATAGACTAGTATGGCCCATAGATTTTAAATACGATCTGCGCATCGTGACGTATTTTTGTAATCTAAATACGGTTTGCGTACCGTTAAGTATTTTTGTAATTTATTTTATTTTATTTAAGTAGTAGATAGAATAGAATAGTATTACAGGTTGCAATTGATCCAAGAAGCCAATGGAGTGAAGGCCTAAAGGAGCTAAATGGATGAGATCCATGAAGGTTCAAGTGGGAGTTTTGCTTTATTAGTTCTCTAAGGATTAAGGGGCCATACTATGTTATGCTTTTATTTATGCATTAGTAGATTATGCATGTTAGATTTTATTGATACTTGTGATGATGCGCTAGAGTTCACTAAATTAATCACAAACATAATGAATCTAGGTCCTGGTAATATTGAGGTTGCTTTTCCAATTAAAAACCAATAAACCTTTGATATTTATGACAGGTCATGCCAAAACTGGGTGTCATTTTATATCTTGGGAAAGTTGGGGTAAATCAAGTTTTACAATTTTAATTAGTTATACTCAACAAGGTTACCTAAAGAGTTTAGAACCTTGAAGCAAAGGGTAATAATTAAAAATGTGATGGTTAATTATTCAACCAAGAGTTACAAGAGTTGTAATCAGTAAAGAGTTTACTCACCTTGAAAATGTAATGGTTGATGGTAGGGCCAAAGTTCGGTCAATTATTGAACAAATAAAGGGTCTTGAAATCACTTAATTCAAAATGGGATAATTTAAATTGAATGAAGTGTTTTAAAGTTACCAATTTAATTCGCTTATGGTACTTTAAATTTATTAAACATAATTAGTGAACTTTGCCTCGTTTTTTATTTTTGTTTGTAGATGAATAGTTTTAACGACAACACTAATTTGCCAACCAAAGTTAAAACAAGGCTAAATCTCAGAAACTTTAGGGAATGGGAAGAAGAGCTAAGAAATGTTCTTAAGAGCCACAAGCTCAAGGCTCGACTATATATTCCCATTGAAAGCAGATTTACAATGGGTTCCACTCCTGATAGGCACTCGAAAGATGTTTCAGATGCAGAGAAAATTAGGAATCTCATATTGGTTTCCATTCCAACTTGTTGGAAGAGAAGGTTCAAGGATTATGAGTTGACCAAACTGCGAGAATGTCTACGTGCTATCTGTCGAGGTGGAATTGGGGCATTAGGAAGTAGAGGCATCAACGACCAAAATGTTAGAGAGGTCGTTAATTCAATCCCTCAAATATATTACTCTTGGGCTGACAGTGTAAGGTTTGAGACTTACAATTCATTGTAAGATAATGGCTAAGAAACTCATTCCTGGTCAGTCAGTTAAGAACCATGTAAAGGAACTGATTGATTTACTCAATCAGATGGACATCTTAGGGAGAACGTTTGATGATGACACTATTCTATTTTCACTCCATGATGGATTTGATCTCGCCAAGCTAATTCATGATGATGAAGGCTTGACAGTGATGCTTGTCAATCTATTGATCAACCATATAGAGGAGTAATTGTAGAAGGAGGGAAGCTAATGCTTCTATTGTGGTAGGTGGTCTTGCCACTTACCAGATTGTCCCCACAACACACCAGTGAAGACGGAAGGTAACGAGTTACCTAATGTTTTTGTTGTTGAAATCAATCTTACCTCTTCTTGCAATTGGGTATTTGATACCGTTTGTGGTGCTCACATTGTTAATAACATGCAAGGCCTAAGAGAGAGTAGGAAGTTAGCTAAAGGGGAAGTCCCACTTCGAGTAGGAAATGGAGCAAAGGTTGCTGCACTTGCTATTGGAAATTATCACTTGAGACTTCCGTCTGGTCTTATTTTGGTGCTTAACAACTGTTATTATGTCCCAACAATTACGAAGAACATTATTTCAGTCCCTGTTTTAGATACTGAAGGTTTTTCTTTTGAAATAAGAGACAAAAGTTGTTTTATTTCCAAAGAGAATATGTTATATGCTAACGCAAAATTGATTAATGGTTTGTATGCCTTAGATTATACAACTCATGTTTACAACATTGATCAGAAAAGCGTAAAACAGACGAATCAAACCAAACCTATCTATGGCATTGTAGGTTAGGTCATATAAACCAATTGCGCATCTAGAAATTACGAAAGGATGGACTCCTAAATTCATTTTATTATGAATCATTTGAGAATTGTGAGTCATGCTTGTTAGGTAAGATGACCAAATCACCTTTTACTGGAAAGGGTGAAAGAGCTAGTGACCTTTTGGGCCTCATACATACAGATGTATGTGGACCAATGAGTTCAAAGGCTAGAGGTGGTTTTAACTACTTCATTACTTTTTACTGATGATTTAAGTAGGTATGGCTATATCTATTTAATGAAGCACTAGTCGGGATCATTTGAAAAGTTCAAGGAATTCCCGAATGAGGTACAAAACCAGCTTGGGAAGACAATTAAAGAACTACGATCCAATCGTGGTGGTGAATATTTGACTCAAGAGTTTGATGATCATTAGAGGGATTGTGGAATACTTTCACAATTAACTCCTCCAAGAACACCACAATTAAATGGTGTGTCAGAAAGGAGGAATCGAACCTTGCTTGACATGGTTCGATCCATGATAAACTTTACTGATTCACACATATCGTTATGGGGAAATGCATTGGAAACAGCTATAAACATACTAAATACAAGCCCTTCCAAAGCAGTTGAGAAGACACCATATGAGTTATGGACCGGAAAAGTTCCAAAGTTGTCTTATCTCAAGATTTGGGGTTGTAAAGTCTATGCAAAACGTTTACAAGGCTACAAACTTGGCCCTAAATCAAACAAGTGTTTCTTCGTGGGATATCCCAAGGAGACAAAAGGGTATTTTTCCTACAATCGCGCAGATAACAAAGTGTTTGTTGCTCGTGATGGTGTCTTTCTAGAAAGAGAATTTCTTTCTACAAAGTCAAGTGGGAGTAAAGTGGTTCTCGAAGAAATTCGAGACGAGCAACAAATGGATGTGGATAACACCACATCAGAGGCGATGGCGCATGAGTCAACTAATTCGACAAATCATGTGCCAGAGCAAGCTAATTCAACTAGCGAGACTCATATCGTCCCACTTGAATCTAATTCTTGCGAAAATCTTTAAAGAGTTGAAGAGAATATTTCTATTGTTGCTCCTACCCCACGTAGGTCTACAAGAATCAGAAACAAACAGTTTGTTGAGGTTCTGTTAACTGAGGATTATGAAATCTTCCTATTGGAGAATGAAGAACCTACAACAACAAGCAAGCTTTGGCAAGCCCCAACTCAGATAAATGTCTTGAGTCCTTGAAGTCCGAAATGGAATCGATGTCTGAAAATGCTGTGTGGACCTTGGTGGACTTGCCTGATGGGATAAAACCTATTGGTTGCAAGTGGGTCTACAAGATTAAAACAGAAAAGGATAAAATGCCTACATCTATAAAGCAAGACTTGTTGCAAAAGGGTACAGACAGATTCATGGTATTAACTATGACAAAACCTTTTCCCCAGTGGCTATGCTTAAGTCCATTCGGATCCTTCTAGCGATTGTTGCATTTTTTTATTACGAAATTTGGTAGATGGATGTCAAAACCACCTTCTTGAATGAGTTCTTGACGAAGGAAGTGTATATGACACAACCTGAGGGTTTTGAAGATCCAGAAAATCCTGGAGGGTATGCAAGCTTCAGATTTCCATTTATGGATTGAAGCAAGCATCAAGAATTGGAACTTTCTTTTCGATGAGGCAATCAAACAGTATGGTTTTCTCAAGAGCGAAGAGGAACCTTGCGTATACAAGAAGTCTAATGGGAGCAGCTTAATTTTCTTAGTCTTGTATGTAAATGACATACTACTCATGGGGAATGACATACCAATGCTTGAATCAGTCAAGGAATGGTTGAAGGGTTGTTTCTCCATGAAAGACTTAGATGAAACGACTACATTTTGGGTGATAGGAATGGTGTCCTTCAAACAAGTGTATTATTCCGATAGCGGGTTCGGAAATATTAGAAAGCTAATTATTCAATGAGGTCAAGTGATCGGAATGCCTAGTTGGAGGCCGCTTCCGATCAATAATATTAATGTATAATTAATATTTTAGCTTAAACTTGACCGAACCTTTCGGGTCATACCCAAGCAACTAACAATCCGACACGACAAATTAATTCTAAAGGAATTAATGAGTCGCTCGAGTTTTATGAACATTGACGTTGGAAATCAAGCTAGGAGCGTCGAGACCGAGCGTCGCAAGTCGAGTCGAATTAATAAAAGGCAAGACTGTAAAAGTCAATTAATTAGTCAACAATTACCAAAATACCCCTAGCATCGGAATGCCCCAGCAAACCGAGTGCTAGGGGCAAGTAGTTCTAGCACGCCAATGCTAGCAAGCATGCTAGCCCGCGTAACAGCTAGCAGCGCTAGCGCACGCACCAGTTAGCAGCTAGCATTGCGCTAGCGTGCTAGCACGGCTAGCAGCAGGGCTCGGCCAGCAGCCCGTATATGTGCATGGCTTGCTGGGCTGAGGCTTCGACCAGCCCACACGCACGAAGCGCACACAACAAGCCCAGCCACGCACTAGATCGCCAGCTGGGCGTGCCTTGGTGCGTAAGGCTGGCGCCACGTGGCGCGGTGTGGTTGGGTCCGTGTGGGATGAGTGTGGCGGTTTGGGGAAGCTTAGGGAGGAAGGAAATGGTCCCCTCCCCTTGTGGTCCTCACCCACCCTCTCCCTCCATGTTGCCACTTGTTGATTAATTATTGCCTTGATATTTTCTTTTATTTTTGATTTAAAAATAAAATGAGAAATTGATTTTACCAACTCTCCCACATTGATGGGAGAGTGGAATCCTCATATGATGTTCTCTATAAATATCCACCTTGGGAATTGGAGAATTCAGTTGAGTTGGAACACAAAAGGCATCTCCATAGTTGTGAGATAACCTTTAAGTTCACATAAAACTCGAGTAGTTGTTTTTGGTCCGAACTCGGCTAAACTTTGAGTTAGAGACCGTTTGTGTCGTGGTTGCGGGTGGACTATCGTTGGAGGTCTATGCACTTGCGAGACTCGACTTTCGAAGTAAGAGCTCATGGATCGAGCGAAGAACGCGTCAAGGGTAAGATGGTCTTTTTCACTCTATCTTGTTATTTATGTCTTTTAGTTATATTAATTGTGAGCGGGTCTTGGGGTCGGGTTTTGTTCCTCGGAAAGTCGGACTTTTCGAAACCTAACAGCAGTATCGAAGCCTTGCTCATTTATTTTTGTAACTAAAATTTTTAAGGTGTTAAAAATGGATTTAATTTCTGGTTGTTATTGCTAATTAGATTAGTAGCTCGATTTTATTAATTTTAATCTCGTTTTATTTAGAATTTTGGCTCCAGAACCCAGATTTTCGCACAAGACTAGTGATTTTTGGGTGGAATCGATATTCTGGAAACCCTTTCAAGATTGCAAAAACGCCAAATTCTGCCCAGAAATGCCTGTTTCGAGGGATTTTTCGTTTTGACGAAATTTTTTAAATCTTTTAAACCTTGAATCTTAATGGCATATTAATTGTGATTATACATTTGGTTCTTTCCTTTATGCTTCTGCAATTTTAGACCACTTTTGAGCATGATTACTTGGTAGTAATTGGTGTTTAATGGTTGGCTCAATTTTTCACATAATTGCAAATTAATTGCTTCGAGTGTGAAAAGTTTGTTTTTGAGGCTCTTAAGTACTAAAGATCCAATCTTTAATTATTTTAAGTAAATTTTCACTTTTGCTACCAGCAAAACACATGCATTTCACTTTTGCCGCCGGAGAAAATTTTAATTTTATTTAACTACCATACAAAAACAAGTTTGTTAAAAATTGCTACCACTTAACACTTTCAGTTAGTAATTACGTTAGTGAGATGCAGCCACCCTCACTATCACCTTCCGGTCACCACTCCCTCTTTAGCCACCCTAACTGCCTCCCCGTTAGCCACCAAAAAATGAAAAAAAACCAAGCCACCTTTAAAAAAGCCCAGCCCCTCCCGTCAGCCACCCTCCCCCCTTCCGGCGGCCGGCGCCGGCGACTCCATCCCACTCCCTTTTCCCCACCAACGCAGCCCAACCCCCACCCTTTTCCCCTTCTTGCTGCCCCGACCCTAACCACCACACCGAAACCAATATCAAAGAACAACGGAATGCTTTGCCTCCTTCTCAATCTAGGGTTTCTTCTTCAATCAATCAATTCAATCATGAATTCTAGCAGAAGAAATGCTTTGCCTCCGACCCTCCTCGCTAATTTTCAGCAAGTTTTTGTCTTCCTGAAAAAATGTCAAACAAATTCAATCGCAAATAACTTCTGAGTCAGTCTTCTTCTACTCAAGAACATCACCAGAAATTGGAGAAAGAGGTTGAAGAAGAAGCTCCTTCTACAGCGAATGATGATGTTGTTGATTTTGAAGAACCGAGCTCGAAACCGAAGTGGCGATTGTGGGTTCGCTGGAGAAACGCTGAGAGGACAGAGGAGAGAGATTGGTGTATGGCAATTATGGTTTCGATGTGGTAATTAGGGCCGGGGAAACAAGAATGGGAAAAGGGAGGGGATGGGCTGCGTTGGTGGGGGAAAGGCTGTGGAAGGGGGTCGCGGGCCGTAGCTTTGGGCGCCGGTCGCCTGCAGGGGGGAGGGTGGTTGACGGGAGGGGCTGGGCTTTTGGGTTTCTTTTGTTTTAATTTTTAATTTATTATTATTTATTTATTTTTAAAATAAACTTAACGGAGCCCTAACGGTTTCTGTTAAGTGGTAGCAATTATTAACAAACTTGTTTTTTGTATGGTAGTAAAATAAAATTAAAAATTTCTCCGGTAGCAAAAGTGAAATGCATGTGTTTTGCAGGTAGCAAAAGTGAAAATTTCCTTATTTTAAGTGATTGGAACTTTGTGTTACTAAATTCCATGTATGTTTATTGAACTTTTTTGATTTAATCATTTATTAAGTTGATTGGAATCATAAAGTTTCAAACTTGTGATAGAAATTTCATTAATCTTCATATTGGAAGATGTAATTCTTCAAGGATTCACAAGTTAAAGTTGGAATTTTTCTTTGAATATTTATGTTCATTGTTCCAACTCCCTTTTATTTTGTCAAATCTCATGTGTAGACACCTTAAAATGTCTCCCCAAAACCAAACCCGATGATGAACAACCTTTCACCGCCATTATTGGTCGGGTTGAGTATTTAATCTTGGAGTGCTTAAATCCATATTTAATCCCAATACATTTCATAAAAAAACCCAATTCCTAGCCCATTTCCCCAAACCATAACTTATTTTCCTCTTTTCGTGCCTTTAAACCCAAAATAATTCATTTCGTATCCCTTAAAATAATTCATTTTGTGTCCTTTTTATAAAAACGTTTATACCAGTTTATTTTGGTCTATAATCTGGGTCCAATGATTGGATAGTTGGATAGTGTTTGAAAATATATTTCCAACGATATATTATAAGCCCAATTTCGAGTTATAACGAATAAGTTATGGTCAAATTATTAAACTGAGTCCAAACCGAACCTAAGCCCACCTTACCTACGACCCAATGAGCATGTGGAGGGTCCAAAAGATTTAATCTCATTTCTAAACCAATTAGGATTAATTTTAAGTTTCTATAAGCTTCTAAAAGATCTTAATTATCCTTTTTAAAAGATAAGATTAAAGAGTTTAAAATTGAATAAAACTCCTCTTTTTGAAAGTCCTAATTCTATTCGAATTGAAAGACGTTCAAAGATAGTCAGATTTTATTTTCGTGCCTCATTGTTTTTATCCAAATATTAGATGGTTGGATAGCCCTTGAAATTATCTTCCCAGTGATATATTATAATATTAATTCTGAGCTATAACGAAAAAGATATGATTGAAATATCAAACTCTATCCAATACTGACACCGTCTTAGTATTTCGTCCATATATTTTATTCTACAAAATATTTTAATCTTATTCCAATTGGGTTAGAAAGTAGACTTCAACATATTTTCAACGACATATTATTTATATTATTCCAATTTCTGGATCAAAAGATATGATAAAAATAAAAACCGAAAAAATTCCGTCTATCGCAAGAGTTTTATTCCGATCGAATTCTTATCTTTTCTTAATTCTTCGACCCTTCTTTTTTCATTATAAATAGATGTCATATCATCCCTTTTTTGATCATCAACAATCTTGATCACAAAATAATTCTCTTCTCCCTCTTTAGCCTAAACACTAGCCTTCCTATTCTTCCATAATACTTCCCCTAAGCACTCCAAGGAGTCCATACTTAACCCGAGGTTCCGTCCTTAAACCAAGGCGTGAAAGGTATAATTAAGTGAGGGTTTGGACCAAATCAACTCTACTGTTTATTTAATTTAATTGTCTCAATTTTATTTATATATTTATTGAAGTTACTAACAGTTTATTCATGATGTAGCAATTCAAGGAAGCGTGGAAAGTGAGTAATTAATCACTTAATTACTCTTATTTTTATTCTTGTTGCTAGTATCATGATTAGGTTTATTATGATTTTGATTTGACTAAAAATTTATTGTTAAATTTCTTCCAATATTAATGTTTATTCTATTATTATTTATTGATCACCATATTGCATTTTTAAAGGGAATATGTAATTGAAAATCACGCCTAATAAGATAATTTGAACGACCGGTTTAGGTTCCTTTTTAATCTTGTTGTTTAATCAAGTGATCACGATATTTTAGAATTGTATGTTGCATTAATATTCAACCAATTTAGCATAATTATAGTTTGGAGCAAATTGAATATTTTGTTTGCATGCCTTTGAGATCGCAGGAATCACTTTTCACATTAAGAATCGAGTAGATGCCAATACGGGCGAATGTGACTCCATGACTCACTTCGTACCATCATCCCCGATCCTCCTTTCGTGGTTCCAAACCATATGGAGTTAGTAATCTCATAAATTATGAATGGGGTGTAACCTTCACGGGTCAATCGTTGTTACCTTCATTGTCCCATATTCGTGGTTGCCTTTTATGATCCGTGAACGGTTTACAAGGTCCTTAAAAACTTGTTGGCGGCTCCCTACTTTCCTTGTCCCTAATCGTATATGTTAATTCCTACTTCCTATGAGTGACAAGCATATTCAAACATGCTTAACGTAGGCGCACTTTGAACGACGCCTACATCATGATTAATTTATTTTGGTTAAATTAATAGTGAGAATAGCCCTTCATTTTTGTTGCATCAAGTTGAACCAAATTTAATTAAAGAATAGTTCTTGGAATTAATTTGGTTAGTGCACTTGAATGAATTTATTAAGTTGGACTTGTTATATTTTTCATTTATTTTGCTCAATAAATTGATTCTAAAATTTTATTTAGAATTGATTAAAAATGTCACACAAAGATCGGAATTTTTCCCAAGGCATGAGCACACAAATCGAGGCCTAAGAGCCCGAAGCATGCACTCGGCTGGTCACAGGTTAATAGATCGTTGGGACTACTAACCTAAACCAAATTAGAAATTTATAATACCTAAACTTACACTAAACTAGTTAGCGGCAAGTAAATGGTCGATCCACGATGACTAAGTGTCAATGGTTTTAGTCGATTAAACAACTAGGTCGGAAATGAAGTTTGTAAAGAACAATAAGGAGCACAAGACAAATAAAATCAAGCGTTAAAAGCACTAGGGAAAGGGGAATCGAGGAATATTAATGAATTCAACTAACCAAATGTGCACAAATTATCACGGGCTTAATTAGGAGAAATCAACACAATTAATTCACTTTCGCACAATCAAACACGCTAATCAACTCGACTAGATCAATTCACTTCCGTGCAATTTAACTAGCCTAAACATAGATGAAATTAAACCCTTAATTAACTCACTCTCGCACAATTAATTAAGAGCATGATAAAAATCATAGGGGCAATTAGCTAGAAAGTCCCTAAGCAATAAAGTCATCATCAATGCTCACAAATCAAGCCTCAATCACAATTCAAACACAATTAATTAATTAAAAACATCAACATCCCCTTCATCCATATCCCTAGAGCAAAATCTAAGCAATCATGATGAACAAAAGCATAGAAAACAAGGTAAAACAAGAAATAAAGCAAGAATCAAACAACTAATGTAATTAACTACTCAAATCAACAAACGAACAAGCAAAAACAAGAAATAAAGAAAAGCAATAAAGATGAGAGAAAGTTAGAAATGCTCATTGAATAGATGAGAAGAGATTTCACATAGTTGCTTCCTCAATCTCTCAAAAACCCCATAAAAAATCCAAACTTTCTCTTTCTAAAACTACTCTTAAATTAGAGAGAGAAACTCCTAATCTAACCCTAGGAGAAAGAGAAAATAAAATGAACTAAAACTAATCTAATCTAGGGTGAAAAATTATTCCAAGAGTATTAACCCAAAGGGTATTTATATTACAAATTAAAATAAAAGAAAATCAATAGTAATAAAACTAATTAAATTAATTAAATAATAAAGAAAAGAAAATAAAAGGAAAGAAAAATAAAAAGAATGAAAACAAAAATAGAACCAAACCCACCAAAATAATCAGACCCCTAAATTCCCCTTCGAGATTTCGACTGCTTCAATGGGAATAATCCCATGCTTCACGCGCCATCAAGCTCCATCATCAATCATCATCATCAAATCGCCACCGCTCATCCTCATCATCTATCATCGAGCATCAAATCAAGACCGTTCGATCTCCATTAATAATCACATGAGAAGCTAGTGATACGGTTTTTTACACACCCCGAAGACCGCGCCCGCGGAAGAATAGGCCGCGCCTTCTCCCAAGCATCTCCTCGGCATCTCCCGCTTCAAATGTTAAGCTCGAATTGAAACCGCGCCCGCGGTGAACTAGGTGCGAATTGGGGCTGATTTGTGGCGGTTTTCTGGTGGAATTCGGGGCTGCTGTTTAGGTGTAAAGGAGGAGGCGAATTGGAAGCAATTTGGGGCTGCTCTGTTGCGTGGCTTTGAGGGAGTTGGACTGGTGGTTCGGGGGGTCGAATTGGTGGCAAAGGTGCTGAGAGTTGCGTGTTAAGTGATGCGTGAGGTTAGGGGGCTGTTGTTGTTAGGTGCGAATTGGGAGCTGTGGGTTTGCGTGAGAGATGGTTAAGGGCAGGAAACAAGGGAGTTGCGGGCTGTTTTGTTATTGGTGGCTGCGTGGGTGGTGTGACGGTGGAATAGGGGGTGTGAAATGGTGGTGTTGTGAGGTGAAGGGTGCTGCTGGCCGTGGGTGGAGTGATTTTGGTGGCTGTTGTTGCAATTGTTGAGCTCACAAGGAGATGGAGCAGGGGAGTAGCGTTGTGGGTGTGCAAAGGTGTGGCGTAGGATTAGGAATAGAGTGGTGAAGATTAGAGGCAGCAGCTTGTAAATGATGATTGACTCAATTCGAGATTCCGAACTTGAACCAAACTTGAAGCTTGATTATCGACCCGAGCACACCTACAACCAAAAACAAACACGAGGGAGAATCGAGATATAAAATTAAAATAAAGTAAAACAAAGTAAAATAAAATGTTAAACTAAAATAAAATAAGGATAAAATAAAAATAAAATAAAATATTAAAACTAAAAGAAATAATAAAATCAAATGAATTTAAATAAAATAAAGAAAACAAACTTGAAAATAAAGAAAATAAAAGGAGGAAAACAAGAAGAAAAATATAAACTAAAACTATGACTTAAAACATTATAAAGTAAGAATTATAAAATAAATTACGAAAATAAACTAAAAACTATTAAAAACTACTAAAATACTCGAAATAAAAAGACAAAAGACGAAAATAAGAGAAACAAATATTAAAAAGAGGAAAATTATTGGAAAATAAACCAGAAAATAAGCATAAAAATACTCTAAAAGTGACATAAAAGTCACTTATCATCGGCCAGTCGGGCTGCTAGCGCAGCCCACATGGGGCTGCCGAGGCTGCTGGGTGCCTCGAGTCAGTGTGCGTGTGTTGTGCGCGCATAGGCAGTAGCATGGCGCAGCAGAAGGTGCGTGCTGTGTGTGTTGCGTGTGTGCGTGCGACTGTGTGCGAAGGAGCTGCTTGTGCGTGTCTTGGTGCGTGGCTGGCTGCTGCGAGGCAGCATAATCCCACACAGCAGCAAGCCCTTGAGGGGCCTTCACGAGCCAAATGTCGTGAGCACGCCCCGTAGGCAGCATTACGCGCCTTGCGGTGTTGTAGGCTACGGGATAACGCTTGGCGTGGTCGTGGCTGTGCGGGGTGTAGGAGTTTATAGGTACTATAAAGCTAAAAATATGAATCATATTCATAAAGCGCCTAATCCCAAGATCGCATGCATAACACACAAGACACATAATCATACATTTGAAGCGTGAATTCCACGTAGCAATTCGATAGGCAAATCAGGGAGAGAAAAGAGCCCCAAGCTTTGCTCCACTACTTAGTCCACGGGATTCGAACGAGCCATCCACCAATACTAGATTGGTCGAGTGAAAGAGGAAAACCGCGATCACTACCTTTAATGGACTGAACCGACCCCCACCACCACGAACCACCACAACCGGCGCCGAGGGAGGAGGAGTGAGTCGTGTGAGAGAGAGAGAGAGGAGTTTGAGAGAAGCTGGTTTCGTGTTTGCTAATTAGGGTTTCAACTTAATAGTAAAACTGTTATGTAGAATTACCTAGGCACCTAGTCTAATTATAATATAATCATATTGTAATTAGACTAGATTAGGAAGCCCGAAACCTCTCTAAACCCTCTACATAGCCGGCCACTATAGGGGATGAGGCTAATCATGGGCCTCATCCTCTCGTGCTCGATCTAGGCCCTTTGTGTGACCTTATGGGATCTGTCCAATTGGGCTTTGGCCTATTTTACTAGCCCAAAGATCGTTAGTACCTCTAGCTATGATATAACGACAACCCAAATGTACGAACTTAATTATCTCCATAATTTGATCCATTTATATATTTAGTAATTACACATAACGACGACATAAATCCTTCAATCTCCCACTTGTCTGAAACAAGTGTGCAATATTCAAATTCCTTAAGTCAATGTGTGTCGATTTGATAATATGATTGCATCACATGTCGAGATCATATCTACAAATCGTTTCTTGAAATCTGAGTCCGAATTACAAAACCAAATGATTACTAAGTAATGCATTTGAACGCGGCCACGTATTTTCTGAATTCTCCCTCTTCAAGCGACCATGACACATTTCCTAATTTAATAGGTAGACTCAATCCAATCTTGTAGCAACAAGGCTCCCACTCAACTTTTGAAGTAACCAGGAAACATCCTTATAATCTTCAGTTACGGGTAGACGTTTGAATGTAACACAGTTAAATCAATCATTGAATAGAATCAATGTTCCACTCATGTAAAAGGAATCCACTAATATATTCAGAAGCTCTATACTTGAACTTCAAAGTAGGTCAATAGTTCGATCATGCATCATTCATGCATATCCAAGTGATTGACCGAGCATCACTATGCCCCTATAGCCCATGAAACTGCGCTATCCAATCAATCTTACATGCTAGTCCGATTATTAAAATCATTTATGTCCACTTTAATGATTTCGAACTAGGAACTTAAATAATATATGAATTTTGTTCACCTGTGGGGTTTCATTCACCATTTCATCAACCTGATGACCTCATCAATTCATAATTATTTTAGACATTTTATTTAATTTCCAAAACCATAACTAAATAAGAGAAATGAAATTTCTGTTTATAAACATAATTCTGCAAATATATGCATTCCTTATATTTGATATAATTTGCTACAATCCAAGACTTTAATGTGACTTTCATACTTTAGTCTGTGGAAGGGGTTTGATGAGTAAGTGATATCCTCACTCATAATAAAACTCATCACGACATCCCGCTTGTCATTGATCTCATAAACAAGGTGATATCTCATATTTATTTGTTTGGATTTGTGATGTGACCCTGGCTCCTTTGTTTTGGCAAAGGTGTCCTTTTAGTCACAAGACAATTTGATACAAACTTCCTCCTTTAACTATTCTTACTGTAGCTAAATATACATATTTTGACATTGAGTATGCGACAGCATTCTGCTTTAAACTCTTCAAGCTCACTGTACTTCTCCATTCAGACATAAAATGTATCTAAATGAACATCTAAAGTAACCTTGTCTGTTTGGAGAACTTTCATCCGTATAATCTTTTGACAACTTGTTCACTTTTACCATCATAAATTGGAAACATTCATTTAGTGCTTCTCAAGTACTCAAGGATTTGTTCTTAGTAGCTTTTAGTATGCTTATTCTGAATTTACTTGAAACTTGCTACACATGCACAAGTCATATGTAACATCTTCCTTTGTACATATCATGGCACATATAATGGACCCTTTTGCAGAAGCATAAGGTACACTATCCATATAACTCAACTCTACTAGCTTTTGAAGGCACTGAGTTTTCTGAGCGTAATACCATGAAACATGGGAATACATCCTCTTTTAGAGTCTTGCTTCATGAACTTGTCAAGAACCTTATCAACATAAGTCTCTCGATGTTGTCCAATCATTCTCTCGATGTTGTCCAATCATTCTTCAAGATTCATTTCGTGGATCTTGATTCCCAATATGCACTCATCTCCTAAGTCTTTCATATAGAAACAACTCCTTAACCACTGCTTGACTTATTCAAGCATTGATATGTCATTTCATATGAACTGTATGTCATCTACATACAAGACTAAGAAGACCAATTTCTCCCACTAAACTTCTTGTCTCTACAAGATTCCTTTTCGTTCTTTAAGGAAATCAACCTGTTTGATTGCCTAATCGAAACGAATGTTCCAACTCCCTGATGCTTACTTCAATCCATAAAAAAAAATTCTGAAGTTTGCAAAACTTTCTATGATTTTCTGAATTTTCAAAACCCTTGGGTTGTATCATATACATTTCCACCATCAAGAAAATTTCATGAAGGTGATTTTGATATCTAATGCTAAACTTCGTCATCGAAAATCAGCAATCACAAGAAGAATCCGAATAGGCTTACGCAACTAATAGGTTTGACCCCATTTGTAAGACTATCATGGACGAACACATGTTTACAAACATGGAGTCCATTATGGATTTCATGGCTTTAAGCCACTTCCTGAGTTGGCACTTACCAAAGCTTGCTTGTAGGGAGTGGGTTCCAACCATTCCATTCTTGAAAATTTTAGAATCCACCTTTTCTTAGAATTTCAACAAACTGTTTGTTTTGATCCTAAGTAACCTACAATAGGTATAAGCAACAATAGAATTATTCTCTTCAACTCTTTGAAGCCTTTCATTCAAGTGGGAAGATAGAAGACTCGCTAGTTGAATTAGCTTTCTTCGACACATGATTTATCAAATTAGCTGATTTCATACGCCCTCGTCTCTGATGTAGTGTTAACCACATCCATTTGTTGCTCATCTCGAATCTCACCGAGATCTAACTTTACTCTCACTTAGCTTTGTAGGAAGAGATTTCTTTCTATAAAGACACTATCGCGAGCAACAAACACTTTGTCATCTACGCGATTGTAGGAATAATACCTCTTAGTTTCCATGGGAAAACCCACGAAGAACTATTTTCTAATTTAGGGTCTATTATGTCATCTTTGTAAACATTTTACATTGATTTCATAACCCTTAATCCTGTTTAGAAAAGACAAATTTTGGAACATTTCCAATTCATAACTCTTATGACGGTCTTCTCAATTGCTTTGGTTGAGTTTATGTTTAGTTTATTTGCAATTGTTGTTCTAATATATATCCTCAAAACAATATTCGTAAATCATTAAAGTTAATCTAGGATCGAACCATGGCAAGCAAAGTTTGATTCTTTCTTTTTAACACACATTTTAATTATAGTGTTTCTGGATTGTGAATTAATTCGACAATTCCCTTTAGATGATCATTAATTTTGAGTTAAATATTTATCACAAAATCATATTGTGGTGTTAATTTGTTTATCTCAAACTGATTTTACATTTCATTTTGGAATTCTTGAACATTTCAATAATTCCAAGCTTTACTTCATTAAGTAATTATCGATATATTTACTTAAATCATTAGTAAAAGCAAATGAAATAGTTAAATCTCTTGCTAATTCTTGAACTTATTGATCCATATACATCATATGTATGAGTTCCAAAAGGTCATTAGCTCCTTCACCCTTTAAACTAAAAGGCAACTTGGTCATCTTACCTTATCAAGCATGACTTTTAATTCTCAAGTGATTCTCAATCATGGGAATTTAGTAATCCATTGCAAATATCGCGTAAGCATTTGAATAAGAGATAAGGTTCATAGTCCATGAATCTTCTTGCCCAATCCTCTTGAATTGAAGACAACATGACATACGTGACTGTAGGGAATATTTCAAGCATTATGATAACCCCAAACTTGAACCCCACTGTGATCATACACTAAAGTACGGTTGCGTTCCAAAGGGAAAGACAAAGAGAAAAAAGAGTCGCCAACAAGTTTTAGGAACTTGTAAACCCAAAAGACAATCCAAAAGGACCATCAACTACTCCATAAGGTCTTGAACCAAACAGGGTCCGGGGATGAAGGTACGAATCCAATCTACAAAAGAAAGGACCCGCCCTATAAAATAGGCCTCTACTTTGTTCTGCTCGTATTCATGTGCGCTTTTCGAATAACATACAAACATTATATTAAACCTACCCTGTTTAATCTATGTTGGTTGAAATTAATGCACAAATAATACTATTATTGGCGATCACTTGAGTTAAAATCACATTAGCCTAAACCAAATTAATAATTATCTTATTAAGCGTGATTTCAAGTACGAATTCCCTTTAAACCTGCATAAAAGGCGTGATCAAACAATAACAATAAAATATATCAAGCAACATAAGGATAAACAATAATAATAATCACGATAATAGCATGATAAGGCATAATAAAGCTTGATAATAATAGCAAGATCCTAGGCATGATACTAACAAGATTAATAACAAATCCTAGCATGTCACTAGACAATAAAGATCGAAGCTTTAAACCTAACATGGTACTAACATGATATTAGTAAGCATAAAGGCATCCTAAACATGATACTAGAAGGCATTAAAAACATCCTAACATGATACTAGAAAGCATTAAAAGCATCCTAACATGATACAAGGAATATAACAATAATAAGCATGCTTTCTACATTGAAAGAGAGTAATAAGATTACATACTTTGAAGCCTCGTATCTCTTTCTAATAACAAAATACACAAGTTAGTAAACTTCAATGAAAATAATAAAGAATAATTAAAGAATTAAAGAATAATCAAATTAAATAAAGTTTAGACTAGTTTTGGACCAAACCCTCAGAAATTATCAACCTTTCACGTCTAGGGCGAAGGCAACTTCGAACTTGGCTAAGAGACTCTAAGTCTTGTGATGCGGAATATTGTTTGTGAAAAACTAGTTTAGAAAGAGAGAGAAAGAAAAGAATTAAGTAATTCTTGAGAGGGAATAGAGAGAATTAAGGAAGAATTGAATGAGAGAACTGAAAGTTGATTGTAGATGATTTCTGAAAACAGGGATTCGGACGCTATTTATAATGAAAACAATCCGGAAAATCATAGAATTTGATAAGGAATAAAACTCCACGCTGTCGCCAGGAATTAACTCTGTCGCGACGCGACAATGTCTGTCGCGCGGCGACAGGGTCTGTCGCGCGGCGACAGGGTCTGTCGCGCGGCGACAGATTTGTCGTTTGGCGACAGCCTGTATTAGCGCGTTTTTCTTCACGCGGAATCCGATCTTTAATCAACTTGATCTACGGAATCCGTACAGAAGATAAAATACGTATTTTTAAGATAACAAAACAATATTTTATTCCAAATAAAAATCTTTTAAAGATAATTAATTATTAAATCTAACAATATTAGAATTAAAAGGAACTTTCTAGAAACTTCTAGAAAACTATAATTAATCCTAATAATTTTAGGAATAATAATTAATATTGGGCCCTCCTCTAGATCATTGGGCCGTATTAAAATAAATAACTGGGCCCAGTTTAGTATTTTGGCCATAACTTCCTCAATATTCATCGGAATCGGGCTTATAATATATCGTTGGAAAAGTCTCTTCAAGCCCCATCCATCTACACCATTATTGGACCCTTATCATGGACCAAAATAAACTGAAATGGACGTTTTCAAATAAATAAGGTTATTTTCAAAAACAGAGAGAAAAGAATTAAATTAAAACTAAACCGCAACACTCGACTTTCGAATCACTTTCACCTAATTCGATAATAACACAACGTGCAAGGCATTCATCACTGGGTTTGGTTTTGGGGAGACACAAATGGGTGTCTACAGTGACTCTCTTAGATTCTGAAACATTTCTCAAATGCTTCTCTGGAGTCATGCCTGGACTAAATCTGCCCTCGATTGGTAAGTCTAAACGAAATTCGAGATTTTTGTTCCTTAGAACACTTCTAAGTTCGCTTTCCCAATCGTTGAAGTTGAGAAAATTGAGCCTTGTTTTCATTGTTGGTGGTAAAGAATTATTGTCATCATTGTTACGGCTACCCATCTATGTCAAAATAAGGCAAAGTTTTATAATTATGTTTAATTAATATTAAAGTACCATAAGCAAATTAAATTGGTAACTTTAAAACACTTTATTCAATATTAAATGATCCCATTTGAATTTTAAGTGATTCCAAGACCCTTTACTCGTGCAATAATTGACCGGACTTTGGCCCTACCATCAACCATTACATTTTCAAGGTGAGTAAACTCTTTACTGATTACAACTCTTGTAATTCTTGGTTGAATAATTAACCATCACATGTTTAATTATTACCCTTTGCTTCAAGGTTCTAAACGCTTTAGGTAACCTTGTTGAGCATAACCAATTAAAATTGTATAACTTGATTTACCCTAACTCTCCCAAGATATAAAATGACACCCAGCTTTGGCATGACTTATCATAAATATCAAAGGTTTATTGGGTTTTTAATTGGAAAAACAATCTCAATATTACTGGACCTAGATTTATTATGTTGTGATTATGTAGTGAACTCTAGCGCATCATCAATCAACATAAATAAAATCTAACATGCATAATCTACTATTGCAATAAAACATGACATAGTATGGCCCCTTAGTCCTAAGAAAACTAGAAATGAAAATGCTCCCACTTGAACCATCATGGATCTCCATCCACCTTGCTCCTTTGGGCCTTCACTTCATGGGCTTCTTTGGACTAAATTATTTAAATAACTAATCTATTTACTTTAAATAAAAGTTACAAAAATAATTAACGGTTCGCAAACCGTATTTAGATTACAAAAACACATCACGATGCGCAGATCGTATTTAGAATCTATGGGCCATACTAGTCTATATATAGCAACATAATATCATACATTATATAAATGCCATTTAATAAATCACTTAACTTGCTTGTTTAAACTACAACATCGAATGTTCATAATTAAGGCAACGTATTTCCTAAACTATCTCATATTTTAAATCATAATTAGATAATACATATATTATTCATGACCAATAAAAATATCATATATTTTAATTTAGGCATGAGATAGAATCAAATCTTATTTTAATCTAGAAAGATAAATCTTATTTAATCTTCCATGATTATCCTAACAACTTTAGGATATTCTATCCTAATTACTAGCCAATCAAATAATTTTAGAATCAATTATATCCTAATCTAATTATGGGATATTCACATTATTTAAATCAATTATTATCCTTTTGGAATACTCTCATAATATCTTAACAAATATTATCCAAAATTAACCACTTTAATTATTGATAATCACAAAAAATAACAAATTAAATATGGATAATATCAAATATAACAACTTTTGAAAGATTTGATTTTATCCTAAATAAAAGATTTTATTTCAAAACAATTCTATTTTATCCCAAAATAAATCATATTTATCTTGAAATATTTTTAAAATAATAATTTTTTTTTGAAAACCGTGCCAAAACCGCCGGCCACCGTGGTTGGCTAGCTGAAGCTAGCCACGGTGGCCGGCTGCTTTTACGCAGCCACTGCCGCAAGGCAGTAGCGTGGCAGCTGCTTGTGCTGCGCTGCAAGCCACCGTGCGCGGCCAACCAAGGCTAGCCACGGTGGCTGGTCGCCTTACGGCAGCCACTACCACCGAAGCAGCAGCAACAGGACAGCACAGCTGTGGCAGCAGCAGTGCAACACTTGCACGCTGCTGCCCCGGCCACCGGACCTGCTGCCCTCCCCTTCCCCTCCCTCTTGGTCGGCAGCCACCGTGGTTGCGCCACCCAGCCGTGGCTGCCGGCCTTAATTAATTTATTTTTTTTTATTTTTTGATTTTTAATTTAATTAAAATAACATTTATTAAAATAAAATTAAATAAGTCCAATTTATAAAATGAAATCATTATTTTATTCAATATTAAAATTAGGGTTCATCATAAAATCAATCCCAATTTAATTCTAACTTTTAAAATTAAATCAATGATTATACACAAAACATTTTTATGCATAAATCAATCCAATTAAAATTATGTGACATAAAACAATTCGAATTAAATCAAAATCAAGCACAAAAATCATATTTTAGGGCTATTAATTTCGAAAAAATTCGAAAAACATTAGGGTTAGGGTTCGAAAATTTCGAACATTATAGGGCTAAATTCGATCCTCTTCATGGCTATTTTGAGCATAATTAAATCATATTCAATCAATTCCAAAAGTTTAATCACATTAAAAATAATAATTGAACCATAATTAAATTAATTTCTCCCTCTTAATTGATTATAAAATTAAGAACATGGACTTCAAATAATTGTATTATTATCATAAAGCGTGTTCATGCAAAAGGATAACTGATACCACTGTAGGAGTTTATAGGTTACTATAAAGCGGAAAACATGAATCATATTTATAAAGCACCTAATCCCAAGATCACATGCATAACACACAAGACACATACTCATACCTTTGAAGCGTGAATTCCACGTAGCAATTCGACAGGCAAATCAGGGAGAGAATAGAGCCCCAAGCGTTGCTCCTCTACTTAGTCCACGGGATTCGAACGAGCCGTCCACCAATACTAGATTAGTCGAGTGAAAGAGGAAAACCGCGATCACCACCTTTAATGGACTGAACCGACCACTACGAACCACCAGACTCGGCGCCAAGGGAAGAGGAGAGAGTTGTGTGAGAGAGAGAGGAGTTTGAGAGAAGTTGGTTTCGTGTTTTGCTAATTAGGGTTTCAACTTAGCAGTAAAACTGTTATGTAGAATTACCTAGGCATCTAGTCTACTTATAATCATATTATAATTAGACTAGGTTAGGAAGCCCAAAACCTCTCTAAACCCTCTACATGGCCGGCCACTATAGGGGATGAGGCCCATCATGGGCCTCGTCCTCTCGTGCTCAATCTAGGCCCTTTATGTGACCTTATAGGATACGTCCAAATGGCCTTTGGCTTATTTTACTAGCCCAAAGATTGTTAGTACCTCTAGCTATGGTATAACGACGACCCAAATGTATGAACTTAATTATCTCCATAATTTGATCCATTTATATATTTAGTAATTGCACATGACGAAGACATAAATCCTTCACGGGGAACCCATGTAAAAGCACCCAAGGCCTCGGTGCCTAGCACAAGTCATGATGTTAGGCACTCAAGCGTGTTTAGGGCTATGTAATTTTGCATTTTTTCCGTTTTAATTATTTTAATTTAATTTTTGAGGCTAGGCCTCGGGTTTTGAGCTGCACTTGCAAAAAATTTAATTTGGAAAAATATTGGGTTTAGCGGCTTAATTAATTGGATTAATTAAGTTGAATGCGGAATTTAGTGGGAGCTTCAATTTTAATTGCGCTTAATCACATATTCGGTTAACAATTTTGACTAGTTTTAATTAGGCGTGTTAATCGGATTAACCACCTAAATTAGTTACTAGTTTACGCGTTTTATGCATTGTTACTTGTTTTTCGCTGTAAAATGCATGGGCCATTCACATATAGTGAATGGATGAATGGAATGTATATTCTCTCACAGGTTTTTAAGAAATGGCAACTAGTAGGGCCCGATTAGGATAGAAAATATGGACTGCGTTCCGTCATGTATTTTTGTAAATCTAAATACGGCATGCGAACCCTTGCGTATTTTTGTACCTTAATATTTAGATTAATCCTAATCGTAGATACTGGTAGTTGCATTATTTTGGTTATGTCTTGAAGACGGAGTTTCTTGGAAGACGAAGCCATAAATTTGCAAATCAAGACCCTTGAAGACTCAAGGGGTCATGCTAGTTGTCAAATACGTCATTTACTAATGTTTTTGATATATATATTTATGTTTATATATATATATAAATGAATGATATGTTAGATGGATGTTTCGGATTTAGAATGTTGTGATGATTAATTAAGTTCACTTAAATCAACCAACATAGAAACCCTAGGTACCTAAAATATTGAGTAAAACTTGTCATTCCAAAACAACACTTATCGAATTATTGAGAATAGTGATGGGCTACGCCAAAGCGAGGCATTACTACTTTCCTAGGAACATAAGGTTTGTTGATGGGTTTGTCAAAGCAAGACATCATAATACAAGTTAGTTTTGGTTATACTCAACGATATGAGTGATGGAGTTGATAAGTGACTTTTATGTCACTTTTAGGGTGTTTATTGAGTCGTATTCCGGCTTATTTTCCAATAATTTCACCCTTTTTATCCTTTATTTCTATTATTTTATTATTCTCGTCTTTTATATTTATTATGAGTATTTTTGGAGCGTTTTAGTTTATTTTTTATATTTTATTAGTTTTAGTCTATTTTCGTATTTTATTTTATTTTATTTGTTTATGTAGTTTTAATTATTTTTTTAGTTTAGTTTTATGTCCCTTATTTTCTATTTTATTTATTTATTTTATTTGTCTTGGTTTTATTTTATTTCGTCCTTTATCTATTTTCATTTTATTTATTTCTATTTTATTTATCTTATTTTATGTCCCGATTCTCCTATGTGTATTTTTGGTTGTGTAGGTATGTTTTCGGGTTGAAGCACGGATTTTAAAGTCAAGTGGTTTGCATTGGATGTTCGAGACCCGAGTCAATCAAGTCAAGCTGCTGCCCATAAACCTTCACCACCCCACACCTTAACCTCCACCACACCTCACGCACCCATCTCCCCTGCTCCCTGCTCTCCCTCACGAAAACAGCCTCACACCATCACCAACAGCAACAAACACACACCAACAGTTACAACCAACAACACCAGCAGTTACAACCACCAACACCAGCCATCACAACCCGCAACACTGCCAGCCCCGCATCTACAGCCTTCACACACTCCACCACTGCTGCCCTTAATCATCACCCACGCAAACCAATCAACCACCACCTGCCAGACCCCCAACATCTCCAATTCACACACCCACGCAATTCCCCTGCTCCAAGACACCAAACCAACCTCCAATTAACCACGCATTTCACCCCACATTCACCAACAACAACCCGCCGCTGCGCTGCACCTCTCACCAAATACAAACCTGAGCAGCAACGCAATTGACCACCACCAGCCACAACAACAAAAACAATAACAATAACAGCAATGGCAGCAACACCTTCGCAACCCTCAGCACCAGCCACTACCAGCCCCGCATCTCCATTCACGCCTCCCACCGCAACCAACACAACCCGCAACTCAAAGCATCACCAAACCGCAATTAATTGCCCCGAATTCGAAATTGCAGCAACCCAGACCTCCGCGGCCGCGCAGCTCTGTCAGAAGGCGCACAAATTGGAGTCCAAAACAGAATGATACAGTACCATTTGCGCGACTTCTGTGCGATGTCTGTGCGGGCGCGCAATTGTGGGTTCAATCACGAGTTTCTCACGTGAGTTTAATGAAAATTGAACGGCCTTGATTGATGCTTGATTGATGACGATGAAGTATGAACGGTGATGATGGATGCGCTTCAATGGAGAACAGAGCAGGGGAATTCGAAAGTGAGAGGGGTTTGGGTGGTCTGATTGTTTCGTGGGTTTTTAGGGGGAAATTAGTGGGTTTTTGGTTTCTTTTTCCCATTTTCTTTTTTTTCTTTTATTTTATTTTATTTTTAGTTATGTTTTTCTTTGGTTTTTAGTTTAGTTATTTTAATTGTTTTTAGTTTAGTTTTATTTCTTATTAATTTCTTTCTTTTATTTTATTTTTTTTAGCTTGTATTATAAATACCCCTTTGGGGTTATTTTCTCACAACTTTCAACTTTCACTTAACATTTTTAATTCTACCCTAGATTAGATTAGAGTAGTTTAGCTCTTTTATTTTCTCTCTCTTAGGGTTAGATTAGTGTAGAGAGAGAAAGCTTGGATTTTTCATGGAGTTTTTGGGATTTTGAAGAAGCAAATTTGTGGATTTTTCTTCTCAATTATTCAATGAGTTTTCCTAACTTTCTCTCACCTTTATTGCTTTCATTTATTATTGTTTTTGCTTATTTATTTGTTGTTTTGAGTAGATTAATTAGTTTATTTGTTTAATCTTGTTTTTATTATTATTTTACCTTGTTTTCCATGTTTTTGTTTACCATGTTAGCTTAGGTTTTGTTCTAGGGAAATGGATGAAGATTATGTTAATAAGTTGAATGATTGATTGTGATTTGTATGAAATTGTTTCTTGATTATTGTGTATGGATGATGCTTTTATGGATTAGAATCTTTCTAGCTAATTGATTCTATGTTCTTGATTGTGCTTTCAATCAATTGTGCGAGAGTGAGTTGGTTGAGGGTCTAAATTCTTCCATACCTTTGCTAGGCTAGTTGCACGAGAGTGAATTAGTTTAGTAGGATAATTAACATGCTTAAATGTGCGAGAGTGAGTTAAATGTGTTGATTGTTCCTAATCGAGGGCATTTTTTATCTAATTATATGATTTTGTTGAATGCATTGATGTAATTGGATTCCACCTTCCCTAGGTTTAGTTATTTGTCCTTAGTTGTGTTTAGTTGAATCTCTTTCTATCTCACAAGCTTTCCTAGTAGTCTAATTAGCATAGATTGATACACTTAGTCCTTTTGGGTTCGACCCTTTACTTACCCCTATACTCGTATTAGGGTAGTTTAGGTTTTATAAATTTCTAATTTGGTTAGGGTTAGTAGCTTAACGACACTACTTAATCCCGCGATCAAATTTTGGCGCCGTTGCCGGGGACTAAGGCGTTCATTAGTTTGTGTTGATTAGATTAGCTAGGTTCTTGTATATTATTTGATTTTTGTTTGCTTTTCTTTGTTCTTTGTACAAAAATGGCATGCTTATCTTTTCCTCAATTTGATGATGAACCCTTTTATGCTTACTTTGATACATTAGATGGTTTTCTTAGTTTCCATGGGTGTTCTCTTAGTGATGCTTGTGGTATAGCTTATTGGGGCATGAATGAGTATACTAGGGGTATGGTTGAGGATATGCACAATGGCATATTCCGTCATTTGTCTATGCATGATGCTTGGAATTTCTTCACTTGGCTTGCTAGAGATTCTTATGATAGAGAAGGCAATGTTTCTTGTTTTGATTCTCAATGTCAAGATTCTTCTAATTTTTGCATGAATTCTCTTGATGCTTCTAATGTGCCTTGTGATGATCCAAATATGCATGTTGACCCCCTCCCCTCTTATGCTCATTGTGATGAGGTTTGTGCTAATTTTGATAATATGCAATTTGATTTTGATCATGAACCTCAACCCGATAACATTGCTCCCTAAATTCTTTCTCAAATGCAATATCTCACCCAACAACTCCAAGAGCTTCAAGAGGAACAAAAATTGAGAGAAGTGAGGCTTGCCCAAGTGATGAGTGCTATGATTGATGTAAATGGATGTGAGGAACCTCATTTGGAGTGTGAGAGTGTTTTTGAGGATGATGTGGGCCAAGGGTGTGAAGGTGAGGAGAGATTTTCTTGTGATGAGAGGATTTTTGAGGATTTTGATCCTTTTCATTCCCCATTTGAGCTTGAATGTCATCCTTCCCCATATTCACCCCCTTTGAGAGCTTCCCTTGGTGAGGATGTGAGTGAGCCATCTTCAATTTTGAATGAGGGAGTTCATGAGGATGATGATGATGAGTTTGAGCTACCAAGAGAGATTGAGAGTCCCTTGAGTGGTGGTGGAAGAGTTGTGAATGAAGAAAATGTCGATTTTGAGGATTCCAACCCCCTTCCCCATCTTGATGAGTCTAGCTTGCATGTTTGTGACCCTTCTATCCATGAGTCTTTGGATTCTTTTGAGGTTATGGCTAGTATGTTCATTGAAGGTGTAACAAATTATTATAGCCTTTTGAGAGAGTTCATTGGCAGTGCTTCATGGGAAAGGGATGAGTTTGAGAGAAACCTTTATCCTTTCATGCATGGTTTAGAGACTCTAGGCTTTAAGGATCTTGAGGGAGTTGTTGTTCATCGTTGTGATAGAGAGGAGGATGAGGTTGTTTCTATTGGAGAGTTTTTGTTTGAGGGAGATGTGAGTCATGAGTGTTCTTTTGAGGATTCTATGATTGATTTTCATGCCCTCATTGGTCATGTGAGGCTTTGTGAGACGATTGTTTCTCCTTCCCTTCCTCATGTCCCTTTTTCAAAGAAATTCGACCACATCCCCTACTATCCTATGTTCCTCCCCTCTTTTGTCTTAAAGCCTATTGGACACGTGTTGGTTTGTTGGGTTGATTTCTTTCTTTTCCCCTCCCATGGATTATTTGGTTTATGTTTGAGTATTTTGTCTCATTCAAGCTTAGGGGGAGGGTATTCTATCATGTTTGGTGGGATGTTGATTCATATATGCCATGCACCTTTGTATATGCATTTCCATGTCTTTTCTTATATTTTGAAAAATCCAAAAAGATTTTTGTTTACTTTCAAGGTAATTTTGGCAAGCTGTGTTTTGTTTGTTCTTGTTTTGGACATTTTGTTTTGGACTTGCATTCTTGAATGTTTTTCTTCCTAAGTGGTAAATGTATGCACGGTTTGAGAGTGTCTTTGGTTGACTCTAGGATACTATATGCTAAGGTAGTCGGGTTAAGAACTTTTAGGGGCCCATGAAGCCTTAGTTCACGGGAATGTGGTAAGATGGAGTTGCTCTCTATAGTGGATTTGAAACCCTTGGTTGGTATTTGTTTGGTTATAATCCCTTGTGAGCTTCATTTGTTCTAGCCTTCATCACCTTGTTGAGCGGCAATTTAGGATCCTTGGCTATGCATGTCTTAATCCTTGTTTTGACCTCTAGCTCCCAAGATCGTGACCGAGCCACTCTAGGGGAGGAAAAGGGCCCATTTTCTCATTTTTCTTTATCTTCTTTTTATTTTGTTACAAATTTGGTTTTCTATTTTGCATCAACCTACTTATTAACCAATTTGAGCCTAATGTTTCCCTTTCTTGTCTTAACCACATTACAAACCCAATGGCCTATGTTTACCAACCCTTTTAGTTAGTGAAGCATTGGCATGTGAGGTTTGAGTTTTGAAAGTGTTGATCATGAGCAAGAAAACTTTGTGAATTGGTTTAAGTACGGTATTGAAGATTGAGCTTGAAAAGAATATGCAAAAAAGTTTGAGAAGAAAGATGCAATTCAAGAAAATCAAATGAAGTTTCAAGAAAAAGCCGTCCATGGTTAGAATAAGGCAAGGACATTAAAAAAAAAAAAAAGCACAAATATATTTTAGTTTGGTTTCGTTTTCTACCCTAGTTTAAGCATTGAGGACAATGCTTCGTTCAAGCTTGGGGGGGAGCGTTCCTTCATTTTTTTGTATATATTGTGTGTTAGTGTTGAGTAAGCTTGGGGGAGATGGCATTATTGGTATTTTTGTTTGATATTTTGTGACTTCTTGAGTTTGCTTTTGAGAGTAGGCCACTCTTTTGCTTCACTTAGGAAATATCACCAAAATTTTCAAATTTTTACCCCGCCTTAACCCTTAGCCTTACGTTACAACCCAATAAAAGACCCTTAGACTTTAGTGGGGTTAGGTCAAAGAACGGTGGAGGGAGATAGATTTCAAACCTATGGAGAGAGTATGCATAGTTGAGATGTCGGGATTACCTTCTCAAAGTTTTTCATTTCTTTATCTTTTTCCGGTTCCTTCGTGGAATCATGAGAAGCTAACTTAAGGTTTGATTTGAAGTTAGTGGAGAGAACGCGGCCCGATTGGTTGGGGCTAGGGTGGATTGAGTCCTCATTAGTTCTCTATGCTTAGCATATGTTATGTTTCAATCAACCATTGACATCTTGGAACGTGCATACATTTGTCTATTTAGAAAGGTTTGCATTCATTGGTGCGTGTTCCTACCTCTTGTCCATTTATGAACTTGTGTTTTCTTTCTCTTTTTATGTTTCTTTTTCTTTTCTTTTTATTGCCTTGCCTTGGTTTTTATTTAGAGTTGTGGGTTAAACTCTTAGGACACCCTCACGAGAGCACACTCGTCCTCTAGGGCGATCTAGGGGTTTAAAGGGCTTGTCATTAGTTGCTAAAATTGATCGTGATTCCTACGAAAGTGAGTTAGTGTACATTCTTGTCTCCTTTAGTGTTCTAGCTTTGCTTGAATAAATCATTCTCCTTCTCCCGTGTTTCATGTTAATTTGCTCGAGGACGAGCAAAAGGTTAGCTTGGGGGAGTTTGATAAGTGACTTTTATGTCACTTTTAGGGTGTTTATTGAGTCGTATTCCGGCTTATTTTCCAATAATTTCACCCTTTTTATCCTTTATTTCTATTATTTTATTATTCTCGTCTTTTATATTTATTTTGAGTATTTTTGGAGGGTTTTAGTTTATTTTCTATATTTTATTAGTTTTAGTCTATTTTCGTATTTTATTTTATTTGTTTGCGTAGTTTTAATTATTTTTTTAGTTTAGTTTTATATCCCTTATTTTCTATTTTATTTCTATTTTATGCGTAAATTAGTTACTAGTTTATGCGTTTTATGCATTGTTACTTGTTTTTCGCTGTAAAATGCATGGGCCATTCACATATAGTGAATGGATGAATGGAATGTATATTCTCTCACAGGTTTTTAAGAAATGGCAACTAGTAGGGCCCGATTAGGATAGAAAATATGGACTGCGTTCCGTCATGTATTTTTGTAAATCTAAATACGGTATGCGAACCCTTGCGTATTTTTGTACCTTAATATTTAGATTAATCCTAATCGTAGATACTGGTAGTTGCATTATTTTGGTTATGTCTTGAAGACGGAGTTTCTTGGAAGACGAAGCCATAAATTTGCAAATCAAGACCCTTGAAGACTCAAGGGGTATGCTAGTTGTCAAATACGTCATTTACTAATGTTTTTGATATATATATTTATGTTTATATATATATATAAATGAATGATATGTTAGATGGATGTTTCGGATTTAGAATGTTGTGATGATTAATTAAGTTCACTTAAATCAACCAACATAGAAACCCTAGGTACCTAAAATATTGAGTAAAACTTGTCATTCCAAAACAACACTTATCGAATTATTGAGA
This sequence comes from Chenopodium album, assembly GCF_948465745.1. Classification (NCBI taxonomy): domain Eukaryota; kingdom Viridiplantae; phylum Streptophyta; class Magnoliopsida; order Caryophyllales; family Amaranthaceae; genus Chenopodium; species Chenopodium album. The sequence goes on along the minus strand of NC_137846.1, from coordinate 20,978,722 downwards.
ATAGTGATGGGCTACGCCAAAGCGAGGCATTACTACTTTCCTAGGAACATAAGGTTTGTTGGTGGGTTTGTCAAAGCAAGACATCATAATACAAGTTAGTTTTGGTTATACTCAACGATATGAGTGATGGAGTCCTAACATGTTGTGGCAAAGGGGATAAATTGTTGAGAGAGCATTAGATGCGGTGATTTATCTAACCAAGAGTGGCTTGGAGCCATTAGCAAACAGTTGGTGGTAATTTTTAATACTTATGGAGTATTATTGCTAGAACATTAAGAGAAGGATGATAAAATCAAATTGCTATTGTGATAATCATGGGGTTATGAGCAACCAATTATGTAAAGAAGCAAAATTACAATTTGTATCATCAATTCCTTAACCGTGAGGGATATGGAGAAACAAGAGGTGGGTTTCGTCTCTTTTGATGAGCGAGGACATTTTGGTCATTTCACTGTCTCGGTAAAAATATAGGTTTTAATGCAAATCACTGAACATAAAAGTATTACTTGACTCAAAATACATTTTAAAATAAATGACTTTCCTTCGTAAAATTAGCTTTCGAAATAATCTAATCTTATAATAAAATTTAAGACTAAAACATTCGTATTGATGAAATAGAGACTAAAAATTAATTAAGCTAATAATATAAAATTAGTGTATAATAAATAAAGTTTTAAATCTCGGGTATTACATCCTTTCCCCCTTATAAAAAGTTTCTTCCTCGAAACTTGGCATCTCATAACTTACGATCACTGTAATCAATATTACCTCAAAAATTAACTTATAACATTTCTTATGAATCAAATCCTCTAACTTAAATCTAAGATAACTAGTATGATACTCAAACCTCAAATCAATTTCATATACCAAAGTTCTTAACCTCAAATCATATTCATATCCCAAAAATACTCTTCCATGTCCTATAGATTATAACCTCAAATTATTTCCACTTCTCAAAGATACTCTTCAATCACCAAAAGATCAGCTTCCGTGTCCCAAAGATCATACTCTGGAGGTGCAAGTCTACGACCCGCACTTCCGACAGAGTTCCGCTCTGATACCAAACTGTAACGCCCCAACTTTTAATTGGCGTTACCGGACCGTACTTAACTCGTCATTGGGGAATTAATTAACCATAGATAAACCATTCTTTACTCATCATACGCAGCGGAATCAATCATATAGATAATCTCATAACCACCCGTGGGTTATGGGCCCATAAATAAACATACTCCTTGATTAAAAATATTCCTTTAAAATAATACAAATTCCTGGATATAAACTTCCAGAAATAAAAATAATTTATCTCTCAATAAATCGTAATTCCACAATACATAAGCCTTGATTTCATAAATCCTCAACACTATAAATTCCTTTAATCACTTTGCCTCATGAATAACTTGAGCTCCGTCGTCATCATCACCCTTGTAATTATTCATAAAAATAGAAAATAGAGAAAACACAGGAAAAATCCAAAAATGAGTGGAAAACTCAGTAACATTACTCTAGCCGGTAAAAAAGTTTTTCTTTCAAAATCATTTGAGCACATATCTTATACTTTATACACACATAGTTTTTAAGAAATAATCTAATATCATTATCTTAAAAAGTTGAGTTGGCAAGGATCATTCTCTTGACATAAGATCATAGGTAAGCACAGGTTTTGGACATAACATAAATTTCATTCATGTGGGATTAATTCCCCATTTTCATTAACATACTTTTCTCCACCTGTAACTCACCCATTTACCATGTTCAGTTCATTTTCCAATGCCGACAAAAGTAACATCGTATCATATTAAATCATTTCAGAACAACTTTATACTTCATAGAAATTCATAGCACATTGACACATTTCATAATCATTCATTCGTAACAATTAAATAAAATAATCACAATCATTAAACATTTAACAGGGGTAGGACATTTCCTACTATCAGGGGAAGCCAATACTCCTTATAGGGGAAGCCATTGCTTCATCATAATAGATCATGTTTACATTTCTCATAAGTTAACAGAATAGAAAGAACGACAATCATTCATAACATCTTATAAAATGGTAAGACACCGTACAATCAATCATACATTTCGGCATATCGTAATATCATCAATAAAATATCCTTGTGAGTTCTCATAAAGTTCTTTTGTAGAATACATGTAATCGTAATCTTTTTGGTGGACATGCTAGTCGCTGGATAGTATGACATGGCAAAACATTTTCCGTGAAGGGCCGGTGCCCATAACATAGAGCAGGTGCTCGACATAGTTGGCTGGACATAATGGTTACTCATACGGGACAAAACACATTTGCTAGACATAGTGGTTACCTCATACGGGACAGAACACATTTGCTAGACATAATGGTTACCTCATACGATCATCCTTAATCATCTCATTTATTCTCCAATAATCATCGTTCGAACTCTCAACCTCCGTCATTAGACCTTTATTGCCATGACTCATTCGATCATACCCAATAATAATAAATACTCATTAGTAACTTCTTAATTTAAAACATTTGACAAAACCAATATAAACTCATTTTCAAAGAATAAAGCAAGTATTACATTATTCAGAGTAAAACGAGCACTACTTTGAAAATAGGTATTACTACTATTCATATTACTAGTTGTAGGCGTCGTTCGAAGTGCGCCTACGTTAAAAATATTGTGAATATGCTTGACATTCATAGGAAGTGGGAATTGACATTATACGATTAGGGACAGGGAAAGTAGGGAGCTGCCAACAAGTTTTTAAGGAACTTGTAAACCGTTCACGGATTATAAAAGGCAACCTCGAATAAAGGGACAACGATAGGCAACAACGATTGACCCGTGAAGGTTACACCCATTCATAATCTATGAGATTACTAACTCCATATGGTTCGGAACCACGAAAGGAGGATCGGAGATGATGGTACGAAGTGAGTCATGGAGTCACATTCCCCCGTATTGGCCTCTACTTGATTCTTGTAGTGAAAAGTGATTCATGCGATCTCAAAGGCATACAAATAAAATATTCAATTTGCTCCAATCTGTTATTATGCTAAATTGGTTGAATATTAATGCAACACATAATTCTAAAATATCGTGATCACTTATTTAAACAATAAGATTAAAAAGGAACATAAACCGGTCGTCCAAATTATCTTATTAGTCATGATTCTCAATTACATATTCCCTTTAAACATGCAATATGGTGATCATAAATAATAATAGAATCAACATTAATATTGGAAGCAATTCAACAATAAATTATTAGTCAAATCAAATAATAATAAACCTAATCATGATACTAGCAATATAAAATAAAATAAATAATTAAATTAATTAATTACTCACATTACGCGCATTCCTTAAAATTGCTACATCATGAATAAATTGTTAGTAACTTCAAAAAAAATATAAATCAAATTGAAACAATTAAATTAAATAAAAAGTAGAGTTGATTTGTTTCAAACCCTCAGTAAATTATACCTTTCACGCCTTGGTTTAAGGACGGAACCTCGGGTTAAGTATGGACTCCTTGGAGTGTTTAAGGAAGAAATGATGTAATTAGAAATATAGGTTTAAGGCTTAGAGTATGAGAGAGAGAAAAGAGCATAATTTCTGGTGTAGAAGAGAGGAGGAGAAAATCATTTGGTGATCAAGCTTGTTAATGATTGAAAAAGGGGTGATATGAATTCTATTTATAATGAAAAAAGAAGGGTCTAAGAATTAAGAAAAGATAAGAATTCAAAGCGGAATAAAACTCTTGCGATAAACATCAATTTTTGCGGGTTTTGTTTTTATATATCTTTTGATCCAGAAATCAGAATAAGATAAATAATATATCGTTGGAAAGATCTTGAAATCTACTTTCTAAAAAAATTAAAATCAGATTAAAATATTTTGTAGAATCAAAGATATGGCCGAAATAGTGAGACGGTGTCAGTTTTTGATAGAGTTTGCTATTTCTTTTATATCTTTTTCGTTATAGCTCGGAATTAATATTATAATATATCATTAAAGAGATAATTTCAAGAGATATCCAACCATCTAATATTTGGTTAAAAAACTATGAGGCACGAAAATAATATCTGACTATCTTTGAACGTCTTTCAATTCGAATAGAATTAGGACTTTCAAAAAGAAAAGTTTTATTCAATTTCAAACTCTTTAAATCTTATCTTTTCATAAAGGATAATTAAGATCTTTTAGAAACTTATAGAAGCTTATAATTAATCCTAATTGGTTTAGGAATGGGATTAAAGCCTTTGGACCCTCCACATGATCATTGGGTCGTAGATAAGGTGGGCTTAGGTTCGGTTTGGACTCTCAGTTTAGTATTTTGGCCACAACTTATTCGTTATAACTCGGATTTGGGCTTAAAATATATCGTTGGAAAGATATTTTCAAGACCCATCCAATTATTAAATCATTGGACCCAGATTATGGACAAAAATAAACTGATCTAAACGTTTTTATAAAAGGGACACGAAATGAATGATTTTAAGGGACACAAAATGAATTATTTTGGGTTTAAAGGCACAAAAATAAGTTATGGTTTGGGGAAATGGGCTAGGAATTGGGTTGGTTTATGGTATTGAGATTGAATATGGATTTAAGCACTCCAAGATTAAATACTCAACCCGACCAATAATGGTGGTGAAAGGTTGTTCATCATCAGGTTTGGTTTTGGGGAGACGTTTTTAGGTGTCTACACTAGTAGAGAAATAAATTAAAACATTTATACTACTACTATTCATTTTAGTAGTGAATAAGATTAAAACTATATATAAACACTTTAAATCTTTAATTATATTGACTACGAAAAACAATAACAAAATTCATTTGAGAAATTAGTATTACTACGTAAGTTATCTAAGTATATGATAATATGAGCATTTAAAAGCAAGTGCTACCATAATCATTAATTTAAGAAATAAGAGTAGTTTTCCCAAAGTAAAAGTCAAACTTATACCAAAATTACAAGCAAAAAGAGTAAACTTACTTTTTATTGAAAAGCAGTTCAAGAACTTAGTCTTAGGAGACTATTTTTGGTGGGCAAGATTAGAATCATGAATGATGGATAGTGAATGATGAGCGGCAGCCATGTTGTCGTTAGCTTCTTTAGTGGTTGGAATAATTGTAGGAGTATTAAGTGTTGCTAATAAGCTTTCATGAAGAAAAATAAGGGATAGAGTTTGCTACGTGATAATCATGGAAATTGAGCAACAAACGATAAAAAATCGAAGCAATGATGAAATAGTCCTCTTTGCCTTAACTGTGAAGAAGTGATAACTATAGTTTGATTGAAGTAGAAATTGGATGAGGAAACACTTGGTCTTATCCCAAGTCATTTCTTAACCATGAAGGAAGAATTAGGAAGAGGTGAGTTTTATCTTTATTCCCTTCAAAACTTAATTGTAAAGGAGGAGGAATAAGGTGGTAACGTTTAATACTTATGGAGTATTATTGCTAGAACATTAAGAAAAGGATGATAAAATCAAATTGCTATTGTGATAATCATGGGGTTATGAGCAACCAATTATGTAAAGAAGCAAAATTACACTTTGTATCATCAATCCCTTAACCGTGAGGGATATTGAGAAACAAGAGGTGGGTTTCGTCTCTTTTGATGAGCGAGGGCATTTTGGTCATTTCACTATCTTGGTAATATAGGTAAAAATATTAGTTGACTCAAAATACATTTTAAAATAAATGACTTTCCTTCGTAAAATTAGCTTCCGAAATAATCTAATCTTATCATAAAATTTAAGACTAAAACATTCGTATTGATGAAATAGAGACTAAAAATTAATTAAGCTAATAATATAAAATTAGTGTATAATAAATCAAGTTTTAAAATCTCGGGTATTACAGACAACAAGGATAAAAAAACGTAGCCTCTTCTAAATCTGATTCCGAATGTTTCTACTGCAAGAAGAAGGGACATTGGAAGAGAGATTGCCTCAAATTCAAGAAAGATAAGAAGAATGGTACCATTGCTTCTACATCAGGTATTGTCGTTATGGACTTAAACTTCGCTAGCACAACATCATGGGTATTAGATACAGGATGTGGCTCACACCTTTGTTCCAATTCTTAGGGACTAAGGAGAACTAGAAGGCTAGAGAAGGGAGAGGTTGAACTCCGGGTTGGCAATGAAGCCAGAATTGCAGCCGTATCCGTGGGAACTCTCAGTTTGTCTTTGCCCTCCGGACTTGTATTAGAAATTGAAAACTGTTATCATGTTCACAATATTACCAAAAACATCATTTCAATTTCAGCGTTGGACGCCAAGGTTGGAATTTCGAGTAAAGGACAATTAATGTTCATTTTATCTCGATAATGTTTTATATGGTACTGCATATTCTGAAAATGGTCTTTATGTGCTTTCATTAGACAAAGAAGTTTATAATGTTAATAACACCAATAAAAAGGCTAAGACCATTGGATCAAATGAAACATACTTGTGTCATTGTCGTCTTGGCCACATTAATATCAAACGCATTAACAAACTTCTACATGAAGGTTTTCTTCACTCATTCAATTTACAATCGTTTGAAAATTGCGAAGGATGTTTATTAGGCAAGATGATAAAGCAGCCATTCTTCAAGTTGGGAGAAAGGGCAAGTGACTTGTTGGGCCTAATACACACCGATGTATGTGGACCAATGAGCACAACCACAAGGAACAACCATCGATATTTTATCACCTTCACAGACGACTATAGTAGATATAGATATGTCTACCTTATGTCGCACAAATCTGAATCGTTTGAGAAATTCAAAGAATTTCAAAGTGAAGTTGAAAATCAGCTTGGCAAGAAAATCAAAGCCCTTCGATCAGATCGATGTGGTGAATACATGAGCCAAAAATTTGATCACCATCTGAAAGAAAAGGGTATACTTTCAGAATTAACACCTCCAAGAACTCCACAATGGAACAAAGTATTCGAAAGGAGAAATCGCACCTTGCTAGACATGGTGCGATCATCAATGGGTCTTAGTGATTTTCCTATCTCTTTTTGGGGACACACACTTCTAACCGTGGTACTAACACTAAACCGTGCTCAATCAAAAGCTGTAGAAAAGACTCCATATGAATTATGGACGAAGAAACCTCCCAGGTTGCCTTTTCTCGAGATCTGGGGTTGCAAAGCATATGTCAAGAAACTTATTTCTAACAAACTTCATCCCAATTTTGACAAGGTTTCTTTGTGAGCTACCCAAAAGAAACCAAAGGGTATTACTTCTACAAAAAATCCGAGAACAAAGTGTTTGTTGCTCGCGGTGGTGTCTTTTTGGAGAAGGAACACCTTTCCAAAATGACAAGTGGAAGGAAAATCGAACTCGATGAACTTCAAGAGGACGAGCAACAAAATCAAATTGACAGTCAAAAGTGCTCAAAAAGCATCTGTTGACGTTGGTCAAAATGTGCAAAGTCAAACCGACAATGCAAATGCTCAGTCCATTACCCTACACAGGTCATAGAGGCCAAGGTCTCAACTTGATAGGTATCTTGGTGTCGTATTAACCGAGAATCAGGACATCCTAGTAGTGAGTGGAGACGAACCGACAACCTACAAGCATGCGATGGCGAGCTTCGACTCTGCTAAATGGCAAGCTGCCAAGAGATCTGAAATGGATTCCATGTTTGAAAATCAAGTATGGGACTTGGTTACTTACCCGAAGGTTACACACGTGTTGGATTTAAGTGGATCTTCAAATTAAAAACCGACAAAGATGGAAATTTATTCATTTACGAAGCTAGACTGGTAGCAAAAGGTTATAAGAAAATTCATGGTATTGACTATGATGAAACCTTTTCTCCTGTCGCAATGCTTAAATCCGTTCGGATCATCCTAACGATTACTGCATATTACAATTATGAAATATGGCAGATGGACGTCAAAACCGCCTTCCTCAATGGAATTTTGGAAGAAACTGTGTATATGACACAACCTGAAGGTTTTGACCAAAACAATGCTAGGACGGTATGCAAGCTTAAAAAGTCCATTTATAGGCTAAAGCAAGCTAGCAGAAGTTGGAATCTGCGATTCGATGAAGCCATCAGTAAGTTTGGCTTTATCAAGAATATAGATGATCCCTGTGTTTACAAGAAGGTCAGTGGGAGTGACATCGCCTTCCTAGTCTTATATGTCGATGACATATTGCTCATTGGAAATAGTATTCTGATGTTAGAGTCTGTAAAGGATTAGCTTGGAAAATGTTTTTCAATGAAAGACTTGGAAGAGGCTCAATACATATTGGGGATCAAGATCTACAAGGATAGATCTAAGAGGATGATTAGATTGAGCTAGAGTACTTACATTGATAAGGTACTGGCTCGATTCAACATAGAGGAGGCAAAAAGAGTAACCTACCCATGTCACATGGCATAACCCTAAGTAAGAAGCAGTGTCCAAAGACACCTGATGAGCGAGAAAGGATGAATCAGATTCCATATGCTTCGCTTATTAGACCGATCATGTATGCCATGATATGTACTAGGCCAGATGTATCGTATGCCTTGAGCGCTACGAGCCGATACCAATCAGACCCAAGAGAGGCGCATTGGACTACGACCAAGAATATCCTAAAGTACCTGAAAAGGAGCAAGGATAAATTCCTGGTATATGGTGGCTCAGATGAATTAGTTGTTGAAGGTTACACTGACACAAGCTTCCAAGCAGATAAAGACGATTTCAAATCACAGTCTGGATACGTATTCTGTCTAAATGGAGGAGTGTTTAGTTGGAAGAGTGCCAAGCATAGCACACATGCAGATTCTACAACTGAAGCTGAATACTTGGCAACTGCTGAAGCGGCTAAGGAAGCAGTCTGGATTCGTAAGTTTGTTGGTGAACTTGATGTTGTACCCTCCATCAAGGGTCCAATAGCCCTCTATTGTGACAACAATGGAGCTATTTCTCAGGCCAGAGAGCCAAGGGAAAATAAGAAGGTCAAACATGTCAAGCGGCGGTTTCACATGATAAGGGAATGGAAATCAGAAGGTGAAATCAGAATTTGTAAAGTTAGAACGGACGACAATGTAGCCGATCCACTTACTAAATCTCTGCCTCAAGTGAAGCACAACAAGCACGTTGAGGCAATGGGAATTAGACACGTTGGTGATTGGCTTTAATTTCCTTGTTTAGTGTTTTAATTAATTTTGAACATTTTAATGTAAGACACTACGATGAACCATTCAAGTTTTGGAGTAATTTAATTTCATGCAATTTTATCACTCTTTTTCTATTTAATTGTGGTTTAGGATTAGATATTGAGTCCATTCGATTATGAGAATATTCAAAATAGGGTGTCAAGACCAGTCTTGGATAAAGAAACACCTATTAAGTGAACGTTGAATATTATAATCGAAAATTATCCCTAATCGAGGTCATTTAAATGATGGACGATTAATGATCACTTGAGATTAGTGTATAGTTTTATTTATAGCACTGTTTCTTGTGCTACAAGGACATGATTGTCATAAATCATTTGCACAGGTATTGGTTTAGAACCATACTGGATCGACCTATGAGAATACTTTAAGAGATTTAAAAATCGTCATAAGTATACCTCTCATTATTATTATCGGAACCTCTTTCCTCGACCATGAGTATTATGAGTTCTCTTGTTTGAGTACTAGTCCGCTTTGATGTTCGTCAAACGTCTGCCGTACATGGGGATTATAACGGCAACACTCGGGCGACTAGGTCCTCTTAGTAAGAGATGCTGGCAATACAAGACTGGGAATGTCCCCCTATTAACCGTAGGAAACATGTCTTTGTTGTTTACAAGGCCTCTCGAAGAGCGAGACTGTAAAAATGCATGGCCATACTCAGATGGATTTTAAGAAATCATCTGCTTATTGACAGTTGAACTCGGGTATTGAGAAACAATTCTGGACGTAATAATAAGGATGACGAACAATCTTACCTTATAGTTCATGAAGAGACATTAAGTGACATAGGAAATAGGCTATACACAAAAACCGCACTTGTCCGGAAGGATAAGTGGGAGATTGTTAGGAATGGTGTCCTTCGAACAAGTGTATTATTCCGATAGAGGGTTCAGAAATATTAGAAAGCTAATTATTTAGTGAGGTCAAGTGATCGAAATGCCTAGTTGGAGGCCGCTTCTGATCAGTAATATTAATGTATAATTAATATTACAGCTTAATCTTGATTAAACCCTTCGGGTCACACCCAAGCAACTAACGATCTGACACGAAGAATTAATTCGGAAGGAATTAATGAATCACTCGAGTTTTATGAACATTGACGTCGAAAATCGAGTTAGGAGCGTCGAGACCGAGCGTCGCAAGTCGAGTCGAATTAATAAAAGACGAGACGGTAAAAGTCAATTAATTAATCAACAATTACCAAAATACCAATAGCATCGGAATGCCCCAGCAAACCGAGTGCTAGGGGCAAGTAGTGTCAGCACGCCAATGCTAGCAATGCTAGCAAGCATGCTAGCACGCGCAACAGCTAGCAGCGCTGGCGTGCTAGCACGACTAGCAGCAAGGCTTGGCCAGTAGCCCATATATGTGCGTGGCTTGCTGGGCCGAGGCTTCGACCAGCCCGCACGCACGAAGCGCAAGCAGCAGGCCCAGCCACGCACTAGGCCGCCAACTGGGCGTGCTATGGTTCGCAAGGCTGGCACCACGTGGCGCGGCGTGGTTGGGTCCGTGTGGGATGAGTGTGGCAGTTTGGGGAAGCTTGGGGAGGAAGGAAATGGTCCCCTGCCCTTGTGGTCCTCACCTACCCTCTCCCTCCATGTTGCCACTTGTTGATTAATTATTGCCTTGATATTTTCTTTTATTTTTGATTTAAAAATAAAATGAGTAATTAATTTTACCAACTCTCCCACATTGATGGGAGAGTGGAATCTGTTTAGTGTAAAAATACCCCAGGTACGTGGCCCAATCTCATAGTGACACGTGGCCCAATAAGAAGGCGACACGTGACCCTATGAGAGTGTGACACGTGTCCACCTGACAGGGTGACACATGTCAGCTATTTTTAAATACGCAATACAACATCAGAAAGAGAAAAAGGCCCTGATTACATCAGGCCCAAATCCCGAGAAACCCTTGAAAGCCGTAAAACGGCGCCCCCCATGATACGTGGCGACCACTGATTGCGCAGCCAATCACGTCACGACATTCTAGTGTACAAACCCTAAAGGGGCACATGTTCCCAACCCTATAAATACCCCAATCATTTATGATGGGAGGGGTGGATTATGACATAACATAAATATAGAGCATTAAAAAGCTCCAACTTCTCTCTACTTTCTCTCTCTAGCTCTTCCGATTTCCGATCACTAACTTGATCGTCGGAGGCGAATATTCCGATCACCGGAATATTCGTTGTTTTGCAGGTGTCCGAGTCTCATTGTCAGTAGAGCGCGACCAGTATCCGAGGAGTTCACAAAAAACCCCGAAACATTTGGCGCCGTCTGTGGGGATACTCGTCCGTTATGGCAATAGATGGTCAGACACCTAATACTGGTCCTCGTCCAGGCGAGGACGGATATGTAGAAGACATATGTACTACCATACATTCAAGCAATCCTTTGACTGCCTCATTTGAAGAGGCCGAACAACCTCCTGTTACCCCAGCTACCCTAATGGCCGAGCTGACTAAGCACCGCAAAGAGTTGGCCGCTAACCAGCAAAAGGGGGGAGGAGGTGCTTCCAAGAAAACACACAACAAGACCAATGCAACTGATGCTGGTAATACCCCATTCCGTCGTCCGCATGGAAGGTCTCCCCGAGTCCCACGGACCAACCTCTCTAGCCTGTTGGCGAAAATACAGTCGGCTGGGGGGAGGGGCAGACAGCCGAAAAGAGTTGAGACTGAGTCGTCACAGCGTTTCAAAGACGCAAGGGATTACATTCGGCACAGGCAAAGGGAGAGGGCCGCATATTCTGACACGGCTTCTACCCCAACCATGCCGGATGAAGCCTCCAACCAATCTTTCTCTCAATATACCAACACGGCCGTCTCTAGCAGAAGTCAAGCCGCTCATACCATTACTCCCAGACCAATTCAGCCATCACAATATCAGCCCCCTCAAGTACTCAATGGGTTGATACAGCCAACTCCCCAAGTCTTTGGGCAATATGGGCCGTATGGCCAGGTGTTCGGCCAGGCTCCCTACCTGGCTGGAACGTCCGCGCAGCCTCAGCCCATCGATTGGCAGATGCGTTTGTTGAATTTGGGAGATAAGCCGCCTTCGTTTTCGCAAGAGATACTAACGTCCCCTCAGCCAGCAAAAGTGAAGAGTGTATTAGTGGGTGCCTATGATGGTACGGGCAACCCAGAAGAGCATATTACCTCGTACAGGAATTTGATGTACTTGCAAAGTGTAGATGATGCTACATGGTGCAGATGCTTCCCGGCCACTCTTAAGGGGGTGGCCCAGGATTGGTTTAACAGCCTTCCGGCCGGATGCATAAATTGCTTTACTACCCTCAGTTTGTTGTTCGTGGGAAATTTCTCATACAACATCCCACCAAGAAAGACAAGTCTCAACTTGGCAACAATTGTTCAAGGAAAGGATGAAATGGCATACTCAGAATTTCTCCGGGGATTAAGGCATAATGGTTTTAAGTTCGATTTGGTAAGGAAAAAGATTCGGTCATACGCAGGTGTATTGCGGGAAGCCGAAGCCTATATTGAGGCCACGGACTTGTGTTCGCTCACCAAATCAGAACAGCCGGCCAAGGGGGCTGAGAAGAAGCAATCTTCTCAGCAAGACTCGGCTGGCCGAAAGAGAGAAGAAAACAAAAGAAAAGAAATCTGGGTGTCTGATGACAAGCAACCCAAGTCAAAGAAAAGCAAGACGTACGAGCCTCAGTATGAGTTCAATAAGGATGGCTACTCCATTTTGATGGAGATAAAAGACAAGTTTGAGTTTGAGAAGCCTCAGCCTTTGAGAGGCTCAGCCTAGTACAGAAACAAGAACAAGTATTGTCATTACCACAAGGATGTAGGTCATGACACGAACGATTGTATCAATCTGAAGAGGCTGTTGGATAAGTTGGCCGACAAGGGTCTGCTGAAACCCTATGTGACCAAGTCCAAATTCACCTTCAAACGGACAAACAACACGTCCGAGAAAAAGCAACAAAGCGATAAGAAAAATGACAAGGAAGATGATGGGAATAGCACTGATTCAGGTTTTGTGGCCGTGATATCAGGAGGCTTTGCTTCAGGCGGCCCTACCATGAAAGGAATCAAGCGGGATTCTCGAAATTTGTCAAATGTGATGCAAACGGACGCCGTTAAGGCCAAGCCATTTCCTGAAGTGATCATAAGTGAGGCTGACAGTGGAGAGGTTAGGGCTTTGCACAATGATCCCATGGTCTTTGTCATGAAGATGGCAAATTTGAAGGCGTGACGAATATTGATTGATACGGGCAGTTCGGCCGATATCATCAGCCTGTCCGCCCTAAGGAATTTAAGCTTCCCAGAAGATGCTCTCCAGGATATCACTCACCCCTTGGTAGGATTTGGGGGGAATGTCATTCATCCGGTCGGACGGATTGATCTTCCAATCCGTTTCGGGCAGAAGGGAGAGGGGAGAGACATGGTCGTCCGCTTCCTTGTTGTTAAAGAGTTGACCGGCTACAACGTCATCCTTGGCCGCCCCACTCTGAATGCAGCCAAGGCGGTCATAGTGCCTCACTTAATGTTATTGAAGTTTGAAAGGTCGGACGGAAAAATTGGAACAATTCAAGGAAGTCAGAGAATGGCTAAGGAATGTAATCAGCTAGCCGTGAAGCCAACAGCACGCGGCCCAAAACTGTCCGAGCCAAAGGAAGAAGGAACCTCACTCCCAGCATACTAGGTTGGCCAGAAGCGTAAGGCGGTCAGGGCAGAAGAAGCCTAGCAATTAATGACTGTCGGCCGGCCAGATGAGTTAAGGCCCCAGCCGGCCGGCAGCCACCAGGATATAGTGCTTGACTCCAACCACCCAGAATGGACAGTTAGTGTCGACACTATAGCTTTGGGAATGCTTGGGGATGAGTTAGTTCAGCTTTTAAGAGAATTCAAAGATGTGTTTGCATTTGAAGTTGGTGAAATGCCAGGGATAAGTCCTGACCTGGCCGTGCACAAGTTGGCCGTGAATCCTTTGATAAAACCTGTCCTCCAGAAGAAGAGGAATCACGGAGAAGAGAGGAATCAGGCGGCTGCAGCAGAGGTGAACAAGCTGCTGGACGCCGGTTTCATTCGGCAATGCTTCTACCCAGATTAGGTGGCCAATGTAGTTCTTGTGAAAAAGCCGAATGGGACTTGGAGAATGTGCGTGGACTACACGGACTTGAACAAGGCGTGTCCTAAGGATAGCTTCCCTTTGCCTAAGATTGACCGTTTGGTTGACTCTACGGCCGGACACGCCCTAATGAGTTTTATGGACGCATACTCCGGATTCCACCAAATTCCTTTATGGAAAGAAGATCAAGAAAAGACAGCGTTTGTGACCGAGCAGGGGTTGTACTGTTACAAAGTCATGCCATTCGGCCTCAAGAACACCCCTGCTACCTTTCAAAGGCTTGTTAACACAGTCTTTAGAGACCAGATCGGCCGGAACATGGAGGCGTACATTGATGACATGATTGTCAAGTCAAAAGAGCCGGCCGACCATCTCAAGGATCTACGAGAAACGTTCACCGAACTCAGGCAGCATAAGATGATGTTGAATCCAAAGAAGTGTGTATTTGGTGTTGAGTCCGGCAAGTTTCTCGGATTTTTGATTGATCAACGTGGAATTGAGGCCAACCCTGAAAAAATTCAAGCCGTCCTTGATATGAAGTCTCCAAGAACAATTAAGGAGGTGCAAAGACTGACCGGCTGTTTAGCAGCCCTTGGAAGATTTTTGTCAAGGTCAGGGGATAAGTGCCGTTACTTTTTTCAAACCATTAAGAAGAAATCCATGTTCGAGTGGACAGAGGAGGATGAGGAAGCATTCGTACAGTTGAAAAGTCACTTGCATACATTACCTCGCCTCGTCAGTCCGCTCAAGAATGAGAAGCTATATATCTATCTTGCCATCTCTGAACATTCTCTAAGTGCCGTCCTTCTTGCTGAGAGGGACGGCCATCAAGTCCTGGTGTATTTTATCAGCCATGTACTTCACAATGCTGAGCTTAAGTACCCCCCAATTAAAAAATTTGGCCTGGCCTTGTACATGGCATCAAAGAAGCTGCGGCCGTACTTTTTGGCACATTCAATTGTGGTCTACACAGACCAACCCTTGAAGAAGTCGTTCTCAACGTTAGAAGCAAGTGGCCGCATGCTCAAGTGGGCCTTGGAACTCAGGGGCTTTGACCTTGTGTTTGAGCCAAGGAAGGCAATCAAGGGGCAAGCTTTTGCGGACTTTTTGGCTGAAATGACACGGCCTGATCTTCAGCCGGCCGGGGACCAAGTCTGGAAGGTGTTTGTGGATGGTAGTGCAACAGCGACCGGGTGTGGTGCTGGTATTATATGTGAATCTCCTGAGGGAGACAAGTATGAGTACGCATTGAGATTTCAGTTCCAAGCGTCAAACAATGAAGCTGAGTACGAAGCATTGTTGGCCGGCCTAAGGATGTGTAAAGCGGCCGGGGCAACCAAAGTTGAAGTATGCTCGGACTCCCGGCTAATAGTTCACCAAGTCAATGGTGGCTTCGAAGCCAGGGAGCCGGCCATGATGAAATACATGCAGCTAGTAAAGGATAAGGCCGAGGGCCTAGAACATTTCTCTCTCAAACAAGTTCCTCGTTCAGAAAATCATTAAGCGGACGCGCTCTCCAAATTGGCTTCCTCGGCATCATGTGATACTCCAAGATCAGTGTTTTGGGAAGTAAAGGAGAAAAGGAGTATTGATGCCGAGCTCGTTCAGATGATAGATAGAAGTTCAACTTGGATAGACGGAATTATTTCCTACCTAAGGGATGGGATACTTCCGGACGATCCAAAAGAGAGTTGGCTAATGAAGAGGAGGGCGGCCTGGTTCGAGATGAAGGATGGGGAGCTATTCAAAAAAGCCTTTGTGAAGCCTTACCTTAAGTGTATAACCCCTGAAAGAGGGCATGATGTGTTGGACGACCTTCATCAGGGACATTGTGGCTCACATATTGGAGGACGAGCCTTAGCTGAAAAAGCGACACATTTGGGTTATTACTGGCCGAGCTTGAATGCGGACTCCATGCAAATGGTGAAAAAATGTAACAAGTGCCAGAGGTTTTCAACCCTTATTCATCGTCCAGCAAATAGTCTATCAGCCATCAGTAGTCCTCTTCCTTTTGCTAAATGGGGCATGGACATTTTGGGGCCGTATACTCCTGCATCCGGCCAGAGACGATATGTACTAGTGGCAGTAGACTACTTTACTAAATGGGTTGAAGCTGAGGCCGTCCGGGGCATCAAATGGACGGATGTGTCAGCCTTCATTTGGAAGAGCATAATCACTCGGTATGGGGTACCTCAGTCAATGGTGTTCGACAATGGACCTCAGTTTGAGACGCGCCAACTCAAGGAATGGTTGGGGGACCAAGGCATAACTCATTGTTTTGCCTCAGTCGGCCGACCACAAGCCAATGGCCAAGTTGAAGCCTATAACAAGTTGATTTCAAATGGGATCAAGCGCAAGCTCGAAAAGGCAGGCGGCCTATGGGCATATGAGTTGGTTAATGTGCTATGGTCCATACGGGCAACAGCAAAGAGTTCTACAGGGGAGACTCCATTCTTTTTGGTCTATGGAGCTAAGGCTGTACTCCCAATTGAAATGTACGAGCCCACTTTGCGGGTAATGCTCTATGATGAATCGGCCAATTGGGAGGCCATGAAGACCGCTCTAGACTTTCTTCCAGAAGAGAGGGGCAATGCGGCGCTTAGACATGAAATTTATCGCTTAAGGATGACAAGGGCATATAACCGCCGAGTGTCTAAGCGGCCCCTCAAAATGGGGGATCTGGTGTTAAGGAAAATGGAAGCTGTTGGCCGTGCCAATGAGGACGGCAAGTTGACCCCAAACTGGGAGGGGCCGTACCGAATCAGGGAAGAAGTCCGAGACGGCACATATCGCCTTGAAGCAATTGATGGCAGTCAGATCCCACGGACATGGAACACTGACAATCTGAAGAAATATCATGAATAAGTTTCTCTAAGTACTTAGCCAAAAAGCTGTGTATACAGCTAGGTCTATTGACCGAGCCATGTAATCAAAGCCATACGGCCGCAACAATGTACTTTTGACAAAATTAATGAAAAGTCAAGCATTGTTGAACTATTTTGCTATTTTACTTATCTTTATTTGCATATTGTGATTTGCAAGTAAAGGCCGAGTGAAATGACTTACTAAGTTGCTTCCAATATAGCAACACGGCTTATCAGTCTTACTGAGTGGCCAAAGCAACAAGGAAGCAAGATTGCTTCCGATGGAGCAATTCGGCCACGAAAAAAAAAACTGATTCAATTCAGGGAACAATGCGTCCGCACCAATTCAAGGCTGACGGTTGAGGCAAGGTATTCTGAACTTGTTTAAAAAGCAAGTGTCCTTTACAAATAGGGCAAAGGTATACCAAGTCGTTTAGCTCGGCCGAGTCAGGAATCTCTAAGTTGAGATAATACTTGAGATTTCTAGGGTACGTCCGAGCGATAGATTCAACGGACTACGCGTACAAAGATAGCTGAACGGCCAATTAAATTGATTCGGTGCTTCACCTAGTCCAAGGGCAATCATTACTATGATTTGATTAACTTGCTAATCGTCATACCCTTTAAGGTATAAAAACTACCAAGTTAATCAAACATCTTAGAGTATGGACTAGGCGAACACCGAATAAAGGGGCATACCCCTAGGAGCGTACGAAAAAGCATAATATTGAGACGTACGAAAAACATTCAAAAAGCACAACATTGCAAAAAATTGCTAAGTATGAAACATAATTAAACAACGGCTCAACGGGCGGACGAAATCTTCATTAAGCTGACCACGCAAAAGGCGGCCGAAATGTTTACAAAACCGCTCAAATAGGCGGCCTCAAAATAAGAAGAAAAAAAAAAGAAGAAAAAAAAGAGTACAGAATAAGCTAAGTAAAGTAAAGCTGAAAAAAGAAGAAAAAGCTGGGTAGCTGAGCAGACGGTTGCCGGAGGACCTGAGCTCTACTTAGCCGTATCATCCTTGGCAGGCTCCTCCGCAACTTTGGCGTTTTCGGCCGGAGCGGCATCACCGTCCGCCCCCTCCTCCTCATCCTCTCCCTCCCCCTCGTCCTCTCCAGACTCGGGAGAAGTAACTACCAGCTCTAGAGAAGGCTGGCCGGCCTTCTTCGCCTCTTCCCTGAGGCAGACATAGTTCAGCCGCTTCTTAAAGCGTTCTTCATAGTATGCGGTCTCACCATCATCCCTGAGGCAGGCATCGAAGAAGTATGCCCTAAGCCTGTCTTCGGCATTCTGCTCAATGCGGACGATTTCCTCCGCGCTGGGCGGCCGAGGAGCTTTTAGCTGCTCAGCATAGTCCGAAACGGACTTCCTCAAGGCCTCAACCTCGGCCTTCAGCGCGTCCGCTTCGTCCAAAGCAGACTTAAGGTTGGCTTGGGCCAACTTCAGCTCACTCTTCAAGGCCTCAGACGCCTCGAAGCCCAGCCTCCATTTCTCTTTCTCCAGGACGGCCTCGTCCCTCTCAACCCGCATGGCCTCCCTGGCCAAGGACTCCTCTTCGAGTGCCTTGCCCAGTTTGACCAGGTCTTCAGTTTGCCGCGCCGCCTTGTTGGCCAGCGCGGTTATTTGGGTCTCAAAATGCACCCTTTGGACGGCGGCCGTCCCCGTCACAGCATCCTCGGCCTTCCTGATTTCGAGCTAAGCCTGCTTCAGCCGCTCGTTCTCTTTATCCTTCCATTCAAGGAAGGCGTTCAGGCGGAGGAAGAGCTGCGGACAGAAGAAGGAAACTTAGTCAAATATAGAAAAATTTTCCAAGTGTTAGAAAGAAAAGGGTATAGAGAAAAGGAGACGTACCTCAGCAGTATAGTTGAGCATAGGGCCGAGGAAGCCCTCATTGATTCCCTGCAGCTTATCAAGCTGCGCCTAGGGAACCGTGCGAACCATGGCCTTGCGCATGGCCTTCCTGTCCGCGCCAGTCAGTGACTGGCCGGGCAGCCTCATTTGCAACTCCTCTGAGATGTCTGCGGACGACCGGACAAGAAGAGTTAGCTAAAATTTACAAGTACAAGTAAATCAATTGGTACAAGAATAGGTAAGAAAGGCTAACCAGTGGAGAAGCTTGGAGGAGAGAGATTGATGGGAGGGGGCGGCAAAGAGGCGTCCCCCTCGTTGTCTAAACGGCCAGCAGTGTCACTAGCCGACTGATTGGCATTTAGCCAATCAGATTTTTTAACTACCTCGACATGCGGAGTCGAGATGGAGCCGGTCATTTTTTCCGGGGATGACCTACCCCTATCGTCCAGTGGGACGGACGAATCGTGGACCTGATCAGGAATAGGTTCCACGGGCTTGGAGACCCCGCTTTGTGTCAGCCGGGGCTGTTCTCCTTGAGACTGCGTTGTAGCAGTCTGCGACTTTGCCTTGGCCGCGGATTTTGAAGGCGTCTTGGCCACAAGGCAGAAAACATGTCAGTGTCCGTGTGAATTGGGGAAGGAGCTCCCTTCCAACATGTATGAACGGACGAAATGCGTCTGTGCAAACTCGGGAAGCAGGCTCCTCCCAATATAGCAGAACGGACAATGAGGAAAGAAAAACTCAAAAAATAAACTAATTGTTTACCTCCTTGAGTTGCTCGTACATCTTGAAACGAGCCTTGTATCGAGCAAGGTCCACCTCGGACATCGCCACCTCTCCCTTCTGAGCCGGGTCAAGCATAGCGTACGCCTCCGCTGCAAAGAGAAAAAAGCAAAGTGTTAGAATATTTTTCTAAAAACTCTACGTGCGTACAAAAAGTTTATATATCTAAGTGTCCACCTTGGGCCATGTGCTGGTACTAGGCCTGTACAAAACTATCTGAGAATCCGAAAATCCGAAAATCCGATCCGCAACCGATCCGAATTTTAGGATATCCGATCCGAGTTTTCATTTCGGATCGGATATCCGATCCGAAAAATCGGATATCGGATACAATTTCGGATATTGATTTCTAAATTTTCGGATATCCGATATCCGAAAAATATAGGATATCGGATATCGGATATCGGATATCCGAATTGATATCCGATATTTTACAGGGTAAATATTGAAATTAAATATATTTTTATTTTAAAAAAATAAATATTATTAAAAAAAATTAATAATCAGTACTCAGTACTTCAGTGGACAATAGACAACCTATTCACTTATTCACTTTCTCTCACTAAAAACCCTAAATTCTTCCCTTTCCCTCTCTACGCTCAGCCGCTCTAGGCCTCAAGCTGCCACGAGTCACGACCACCCCACCCCACTGCCACGGCGCCACCCCACCCCACCACCACGCTCCAGATCTCCTTCATTCCACTCGCCCAGATCTCCTTCTACTCGTATTTGCTCGGCCTCAAACAAGGTATGTAGTTCAAATTCATTGTTTTGATGTTTTTGGTGGTTTTCCTATCAATTTTATTTTAATATGTGTTGTGAATTTCGTTTTGTTATCTAAATTTTGTTCTATTTGTTGGGAAAATTGGTTGTTTGTTAGATTTTCGATCTACTAGTATTTGTTTGGAATATCGATTTTTATCTTACTTTTTTCTATCTAGTTGTGTTAATTTGTTGTCAAATTATTGTTTGTAGTTTTCTGCTAGTTTATTTGTCATCTTACTCATCTAGTTTTCTAGCTATTTGTGTTAATTTTGTTGAATTTTTATTGCTTATTTTCTGAATTTCGTGCTTATTTTTTGTTGCTTATTTTCTGAATTTCTTGCTTCTTTGTTAATTTTTGTTCAAATTCTTATTTTCTGTTACTGCTTTAGTGCTATACTCAACATAATTATGCTACTGCAGTTTGGTTGAGCAGGTTTCGGTTGTTGATGACTACATTTGAGGCATGCATTTGAGGAGTATTGCTACTGTTTTTTTTTTATTTTATTTTTGCTACTGTTTTTATTATTTAGTAAAATGTAATATTAAGACTTTGGTAAACTTTGTAATATTGAGACTTTATTAAGCTTTGTATTTTTTATCTGAGGAGTTGGATTTGTAATGCACTAAGATTGCTAGTATGCTACTGCAGTTCTGCTTGTGTTTGTGGAGTTTATTTAATGGTTTTTTTTAATTAATTTAATTTGCAAAAAAGACTACTACAATTATTGTACAGGTTTTTCAAAAAAAAAAAAAAAAAAAGTACAGGATTAACAAGTACAGCCGTACAGGATTACAAGAATACAACCATAAAATTTTGAGTTTTCATTAAACATTGGATAATGGATATCCGAAATATCCGATCCGAATGATTTCGGATATCGGATATTGGATATCCGAAATTTTCGGATCGGATTCGGATTTCAATTTCTGACATCCGATGAATCGGATATCCGATCCGAAATCACATTTCGGATCGGATATCCGATCCGTGAACAGGCCTGGCTGGTACAGGCCGTACGCAGACATGAAGGTAGTGTCCCTAAGCCAATTGGCAAGAGGAACCCAATGGCGAGGGACACGTTTGGTTTTGTTACCCCGCTTGACTCGGTTGACCATGAAATATTCAAGCTGGTGCTCGTGGCTTGGATGGATGGGCGACTTGTCAGGTTTATGGTCCCCGCGTCCGAGCTGAATGGGATCCGGACGGCACTTGTTCATGCGGAGGTTGAACTCCGCATCTTGGGTTTTGATGCGGTAGAATCGGTGCTTCCAGTCCCTCCATTTGCTGACACGGTCGACCACAACCATGTAATCCATGGTCGCGCTCAAGACGAGCCAACCATCCGTATCCTTCTCCAGCCGAGTAAGTGAGTGCATCTCACAGAAGACCGCAAAGTCTGGCGTGAAACCCTTGCAGATGCACGTCACCAAATACCCAAAAATATTTAACCAACTGTTTGGCGTCAGTTGGAAAAGGCCAATGTCACATTCGTCCAGAACTGTCCGGACGAATGGATGAAGAGGGAAGCGAAGGCCTACATCCAAAGCGGCCCTGTAAACGCAAAACGCTCGTTTGCGCAGCTTCTCATCATCCCAGGTAGCCACAGCAATGGCTTTCTTAGGGACTTGTATTTCGAATCCCTCCCCCAAATGGAGGGACTCCTTGTACTCCTCAAAATCCTTTTTCAAGAACTTCAGGGCTGTTTCTCCAACCGTACAGGCGTACGGGTCCCTGAAGTTGTCAATATTGGCGAAGTTTTCTTCGGCCGCCGCCTCACCTTCGGCCGTCTCACCCACGGCCTCTTTATCAACTTCTTCTTCTTCCACTTGGTGAGAAGGGGCACTCCCAAACTCTGAAGACAGCACCCTGTCCAAGTCTGCTGCCTCGGCCGAGCTTCGGCCTCTTGAGCTATAACGCCCATGGAAGAAGGAATGCCTTCCTCAACTAATGGATGCTTGCCTTTGTCTTTGGCAGCATCCACCTGATTTCCCGAAGGAGGGGCGTTGCGAATAAGCAGGTCGGACGGTTCCCTAATTGAGATTCCCGTCATGGGTCTGTCCGCCCCGCCCAGTTGAAGTAGAGGTTGAGAGGAAGAGGGGACGGAGGAACCATCAGCGTCCGCCCCAAGATCGGTAGGATGGTCTTTGCAGGCTACCAGTTCGGCCCCATCCATGACTGAACTAGCTAATTGAGGGAACCTAAGTCCTGGAGCAAGAGTGGACGAGGCGCCTTGAGCTTGTTGGCGTTCCTCGAAAGAAGAAGTGACCTCCACGGCCAAGTGATGAGAGCCAGTGGAGGCGGTCGTTGTTTGGGTGGTGGAGGTAGTCTCCACCTCCATGGTACTTGGGTTATTAGGGTCATAAGGGACCCTAGGGTGAACCAGACTACCGTCTGAGTTCCTGGCCGCAAGAAGATCGCGCGTACGCATTGTTCTCGCCATTGCCTGAGGGGACAGAGAAGAATAAGTGGGGGTGAGTATGTACGCACCAGACATAGACTCATTCCAAGGAGGAGACAACTCTTCTCCGTCCACTCCAGACTCCTCAGTCCCAGGCGAACGGGGCCTCATGAGGAGAGTCGGACGAAGCCGAGTATGGATCCAGAATTGAAATAAAAGAAAAAATACAAGAAAAGAAAGAAGTGTAGACGGCCTACCTTTGTACGTTCTGAAAACTTCGAAAGTGTTCTTGGTGTTGTTGAAGATTGACCGGAAAACTCAAAACATGCCCGGACAACTCAAACTCACGGCGGCGCTCTTGAAGATTAGAAGGAAAATCACTTTCTCTCACTAGACTGCTCTGACTTCTCTCTAGAATTTACAATTGGGTAAAGTGTGAAAATGAGAATTCACTTCCCATATTTATAGAATGAACTCATGGGGGCAAAATGGTAAAACCACCTTTCGCGCCTAAACATTCAAACGGTAATTTTTTTTGAAGAAATTACTCGAAGAAAGAGACAGAATTACGTTAGGGTTCTGTTAACTTGTGAAAAAATCAGACGGACAATTGACGGCACGTCAAAGTGATTTGAAGTGAGTTAAGTCACAAATTCAAGAGATTTACACCTTCAACACTTAGTCTCCAGAACTTAAAAATATCGAAGAGGAAAATGCGTCCGCCCAGTTCCCAGACGTTTAGTCCAAAGGGGAAAGTTCAGACGTACGCAGCATAATGAAAGAACCATAGAGTACGCTTGAAATCAAGGAAGCCCAATCCATTTCAAAAATATGTGGACGCTCTGAGTAGTTAGGAGATAAGCTCCTCCCAGAGTATCAGAACGTCCAGACCAAAATAGGAGGACGTCTAGTCCCACTGCTGAGGCCGCTCTGGGTGGCTAGGAGATAAGCTCCTCCTAGAGTACGAGAGCGTCCAGACTAAAAAGCAAGGATGTTCATTTTAAATGCTGTGGACGCCCTGGGTAGTTAGGAGATAAGCTCCTCCCAGAGTATGAGGACGTCCAGTCCAAGATATGCGGACATCCCGATGAGCTAGGAGATAAGCTCCTCCTAGAACATGAAGACGTCCAGTCCAAAGTATGTGGACGTCCAAATGAACCAGGAGAGAAGCTCCTCCCAGAGTTTGAGGACATCCAGTCCAAAGTATGTGGACGTCCAAATGAACCAGGGGTTAAGCCTCTCTCAGAGTACGAGAACGTCCAGTACAAAGTATGGACGTCCAAATGAGCAAGAAGACAAGCTCACTCCAGACTACGAGGACGTCCAGAACAAAATATACGGATATCTAGGTAGCAAAGATAGCTTTGAGTCCAAAGTATATGGACGTCCAGGGCAGATGGGAGGTAAACCCAACCCAGAGTACCAGGACGTCCAGAATGCAAGATCAGAGGAGGCGGCCAGTAAGTGTACGAGCCACCCCCTCTGAGGGGCAAATGTTTAGGGTAAAAATACCCCAGGTACGTGGCCCAATCTCATAGTGACACGTGGCCCAATAAGAAGGCGACACGTGGCCCTATGAGAGTGTGACACATGTCCACCTGACAGGGTGACACATGTCAGCTATCTTTAAATACGCAATACAACATCAGAAAGAGAAAAAGGCCCTAATTACATCAAGCCCAAATCCCAAGAAACCCTTGAAAGCCGTAAAACGGCGCCCCCCATGACACGTGGCGACCACTGATTGCGCAGCCAATCACGTCACGACATTCTAGTGTACAAACCCTAGAGGGGCACATGTTCCCACCCCTATAAATACCCCAATCATTTATGATGGGAGGGGTGGATTATGACATAACATAAATATAGAGCATTAAAAAGCTCCAACTTCTCTCTACTTTCTCTCTCTAGCTCTTCCGATTTCCGATCACTAACTTGATCGTCGGAGGCGAATATTCCGATCACCGGAATATTCGTTGTTTTGCAGGTGTCCGAGTCTCATTGTCAGTAGAGCGCGACCAGTATCCGAGGAGTTCACAAAAAACCCCGAAACAGAATCCTCATATGATTTTCTCTATAAATACTCACCTTGGAATTGAAGAAATCACTTGAGTTGGAACTCAAAAATGAATCTCCATAATTGTGAGAAAACCTTTAAGTTCACATAAAACTCGAGTAGTTGTTTTTGGTCCGAACTCGGCTAAACTCCGAGTTAGAGACCGTTCGGGTCGTAGTTGTGGGTGGACTATCATTGGAGGTCTACGCGCTTGCGAGACTCGGCTTTCGAAGTAAGTGCTCGTGGAACGAGCGAAGCACGCGTCAAGGGTAAGATGGTCTTTTCACTCTATCTTGTTATTTATGTTTTTTAGTTATATTAATTGTGAGCGGGTCTTAGGGTCGGGTTTTGTTCCGCGGAAAGTTGGACTTTCCAAAACCCAACATTGGGAATCAAAATCCATTGAGACAGATCTCGAAGGATGATTGGACTAAATCAAGAGACTTATATTGATAAGGTTCTTGACATGTTTGAGATGCATAACACTAAGAGAGGATTTTTCCCCATGTCTCATGGCATTACGCTCACTAAATCTCAGTGCCTTCAAAAGCTAGAAGAGATGAAACATATGTCTAGTAGACCTTATGTTTCTGAAGTAGATTCTATTATGTGTGCCATGATTTGTACAAGGCCTGATGTTTAATATGCTCTTAGGATGTGTAGCAGGTTTCAGGCAAATCCAAGTGAAGCACACTGGACAGCTGCCAAGGACATTCTTAAGTACTGAAGAAGGACTAAAGGAATCTTTCTAGTATATGGCGGCGAGGATGAGTTGGTTGTCAAGGGCTATACGGGTGCGAGTTTCCAAACAGACAGAAATGACTTCAAATCCCAGTCAGGGTACATTTTCTATCTAAATGGAGGAGCAGTGAGCTGGAAGACTTCAAAGCAAAGCACTGTCGCAGACTCTACAACAGAATCAGAATATTTGGCTGCCATTGAAGCAGCTAAGGAAGTTGTTTGGATTAAGAAATTACTCACAGAGATGGACATTGTACCAAGTGCTCAAGAAGGAATTGTGTTGTATTGTGACAACAACGACACCATTGCTCAATTAAAGGAGCCAAGGTCACACTTCAAATCCAAACATGTTGAGAGGAAATATCACCTTATTCGAGAGATCGTTAGCAGAGGAGATGTCAAGATGTGCAAATTTCACACAGATGAGAACATTATTGACCCGCTTACTAGTGCAACTGGATTGAAGCTGATGATGTAATTTAAGTTGTATTTGTTTTAGAGTAAAACTTATTACATATGTAATACATTCATTTGTAGAATTATGTTTAATCAGAAATTTATTATTTCTCTTATTTAATTATGGTTTTAATGTTAAATAAAATGTCCAAAATAACTATGGATTAATGGGCTCATCAGGTTGATGACCTGGTGAGAGAAACCCCACAGGTGAACAAAATCCATATATTATTTAAGTTTCTAGTTAGGAATCATTAAAGTGGACATAAATGATTTCAGTAAATGGACTAGCATGTAAGATTGATTGGATAGCGTAGTTTCATGGGCTATAGGGGCATAGTGATGCTCTGTCAATCACATGGATATGCATGAATGATGCATGATCAAACTATAGACCTACTTTGAAGTTCAAGTATAGAGCTTCCGGATATATTAGTGGATTCCTTTGACATGAGTGGAACATTGATTCCATTCAATGATTGATTTAATTGTGGTACATTCAGACATCTTCCCGTAACTGGAGATTATAAAGGATGCTTCCTGGTTACTTGAAGAATTGAGTGGGAGCTTTGGTTGCCACAAGATTGGATTAAGTCTTGACAGGCTCAAGCCGTATTCACCCAATCAAAAATAAAACCTAAATCCACTAACTATGTAGATAAGGAAGAAGGGTCGAACCACAGGGAAACAAGTCAATTTACTCCTAACTAATTAAGTGCAATCTAAATTATCAAGTAACAAATTGTTGTAAAACGGGTAATTAAATACTAAAAGGTAAGAGTAGGAAGGGAATAAAAAGGGTATAAATCAATGAAGAGAAAACCTAGGGCATAGGTTCACTAATAAACAATATTCCAGGGCAAATCATAATAAGCAATCATCAAGCATCAATTAATCAGATTATAAAGGGCTTTCGCTACATATTATAATCACAGAGTTAATTTACCGGTATTAAATCTCATCTCTCGAATCTCGACTTAACCATTTATAAATTAGTCTGCCTATTGATACTAAGCCTAAACATCAATTCTCATCTATCGAATCTCGAATTAATATTGCTAAACTCATACAATTAAATCTGGCCAAACCTAATTGCATAGCATTAAATCAATCAATAGGAAATCCATCAAGCATTGATAATCAACAATCAAAAATTACCCCTTCATATTATTTATTAGATCCCCATAAACCCTAGAAATGAAACTACTCAAACATAATTAAATCTAAACTAATCAAAACAATAAAGCAAGACATAATGAAAGGATTAAAGAAAATAACTAAAATTAAAAGAGAAGAAATTGTTACCAAAAGAAATCTGGATTAAGGAATGGAGTTAAGAACAAAGTTAAAGAGAATTTTAGAGAGCGAAAAATATTCTAAGTAGAGAGAGAAAATCTAAAAAGAGAAGGTAATCAAAATTACGTCCAAAAATCGTACTTAAACATCCCTAAAACACATCCTAATTGAAAACTAACAATCTCGACAATCAAGTCCTCTAAAAACACGCGCCCGATCGGGCCTGCCTTTTTTCTTTCGCCATTCCTGACGCGCCGTGCCCGATCGAGCTTACGCTCACCCGATCGGGCGCGCCTTCGCGGTGCTGCTTCTTTGTGCGCGCCCGCCCGATCGGGCGCAAGCTTCTTCTTCGAGGCTTGGACTTCGATTGGGCTCGATTCTTCGGCCCAATCCGGATTTCCCCTTCGGGTCTTGAATACTTGATCCATGTGCCCCGGTATCACATACCGAGCCCTTAATCACCGGCTCTAACCAGTCTTGGGCTTCAAAGACAGTCGTGTCCTCCTAATGCTCGTAGTTGCTTCGTGAAAAACCCGGAAAACGCTCCAAATGTGCAATTTCCTACAAAACTCAAGCAAAACTACAAAAACACTAGAAAACACAAATTAGTAATAAAAGTGGCTCTAAAGAGCCAAAAACACCACTAATTATGAACATGGGATGGGGGTAAAACATTATATAAATTGGACATATCAAGTCTACCTATTTAATTGGGAATGTGTCTTGGCCCCTTGAATAGGGATAATTCAGAAAATGCATGGCCGTGCTCAAATGGATTACATAGTAAACATTTGTTTAAAATTCTAACTCAGATTCCAAGAAAAGATTTGTCGATTAATATGGTCTCGACATTAGATGCAATCATATTATCAAATCGACGCACATTGACTTAATGAATTTGAATATTGCGCACTTATCTCAGACAAGTGGGAGATTGAAGGAATTATGTCTTCGATAAGTGCAATAACTAGTTATATTAAGGATCACTATTATGGAGATAATAAGTTCATTCTTTTGGGTCGTCATTGTCTGTTGCTAGATATAATAAATAAACTTTGGGCTAGTCAAATAGTCCAAAGCCCAATAGAGTGGATCCTATGAGGTCACACAACAAGGGTATTGGGTAAAACAAGTTAGAGGCCCATTAATGGGCCTTATGAGGATATGACAGATCATGATTGGTGTTGGGCTAGAGTAGTTATATTAGAGTTAGGAATTTGGGCTTGACATGGACTCTTATTTTAGATATGATCTATAAATAAAGTCCATGACAAATAGTTGAATTAAGTCACAATTCACAAGTAAGTAAATTGTGAAACAAGCAACCAATTCCCAAAAACCCTAAGCTCTCTTTCTCACTCTCACTCACGGCCCTCCCCTCTCTCTCACCTCTCTGTATGGCCGGCCACTCTAGGTGGCGTGTGGTGTTCGTGCTGTTGGATCTTGGTTGGTTCATTCATCACCTCTCCGTAAAAGGTTGATTGAAAGGTTCAATCACGACTAACTAGCATTAGTGGAGGTTTAATCTGTGCCAGTGGACCAAGTAGAGGAATCACGCTTGAGGTTCTTTATCTCCCACAGTTCTTGCATGATTACACGTGGATTCACGCTTCAAAGGTATTATTATTTGTTCTTTATGTGTTATTCATTGATCTTGGTGTTTAAATTCTTATGAATATGATTCATGCAATTCCGCTTAGAGTATCTAAAGTCTTATAACTAGAACACAGACTAATGCTGCTGGGCAGCAGGGTATCCTTAGATCTAATGCTTACTTTACTCTTTTAGAAAATAAAGTTGCTGAAACTGTACCTATCAGGGGTGATGGGTATCCCCCTATGGGAGGATGATTATTTCTTCTTGGAACATCATGGGGCTGAATGATGCAAGTAAACCCCCTGATTTTAAGAGATTACTTGCTGCTCATAACATCAATGTAGTAAGTATCCTAGAGACCAAGGTGAAAGTTCATAGGTGTACTGCTATGCAAAATAAGTTTGGTAGAAATTGGTCTGGAATCTGCAACTATTCTCATTCCCCTAAGGGCAGGATTTGGGTGCGTTGGAAGCCTGACTTTATTGACCTTGATGTTCAAATTCTTACAGAACAGTTTATTCATGTCTTTCTTTCTACCAAGGATATGAATTTCATTTGTGCTTATACTGTTGTTTATAGGCTTCATTCTATTCATGATAGGCTCCCTCTTTGGACTCGAATTAAAAGTCTTGGTAAAATTACTTTGCCTTGACTTTGCATTGGTGACTTCAATTTTATTCTTTGCTCTAACGACAGAATCAATGGCAACCCTATTACTGATATTGAACTTAGGGATTTTAAAGAGTGTATTGAGACTATGGAGTTGACTGAGCTTAAGAGTACTGGAGTTTTTACTCTTGGTCTAATAAGAGTCTGGGTCCTGGTAGGACTGCTACCAACATTGATAGGGCTTTTGTAAAACAAAGCTGGCTTTCCCTATATTTTCAGGTTAAATCCCTCTACCTGCCTCCTTCTCTCTCTGATCACTCTCTTGTTGTGGTCGAATTACAAATTGACAGACATAGACATGGTAGACCTTTCAGAGTCCTCAACTGTCTTGTTGACCATGTTGACTTTCTTTTAAATGTTGAGGAGCAATGGGTTCAGGTTTCTAATAGATGTCCCATGGTTGGAATCTGGAACAAGTTGAAAGTTATGAAACATGCTTTGAAGGATTTGAATATTAAACAAATATTGTTGATAGGGTTTCTCAAGCTCAGAGTCATCTTTTGAGCATTCAGACTCAGATTTCTAATGATGTTAGTAACACTGAGCTCCATATTCAAGAAGATGATGTTGTTCAACAAGTGAAGCATTGGTTGGGTATCTAGGAAAGTATTTATAAGTAGAAATCTAGAGTTACTTGGATTACTTTCTTCTCTGTAATGAAACAAAGACAGCATAGGAACATGATTAACTCTATCTTTACTGAGAATGATATCCACCTTAGGGATCCTGTTCTAATCTCTGAGGAAATTTTCAGGTTCTACAAGGACTTGCTGGGTTCTAGGGCTTCTACTCTCCCTGCTATTGATCTTGGTACTGTGAGGAGAGGCAAGCAATTGACTGCTAAGGCTGTTAGCATTCTGTCAGCTGATGTTTCTCATGCTGAAATTCATGCTGCCTTGAATGATATTGGAAATGATAAAGCTCCTGGAATTGATGGGTTTAATGCTGTTTTATTTTAGAAAGCTTGGCCCATTTTGAAGAATGATGTTTATTAAGCTATTTTGTAGTTTTCTAATACTGGCAAAATGGCTAAGCAGTGGAATTTTACAACTATAACTTTAGTTCCTAAGGTGCATAATCCTTCTTATGTGAAAGATTTCAGACCCATTGCCTATTGTACTATGGTTTATAAGCTTATCTCTAAGGTTATCACTAGTAGGTTGTCAATGGTGATTGGCTCATTGATTAGTGACTCTCTGGCTGGTTTTATTCCAGGCAAGCATATTGGTGATAATATTCTTTTAGCCACAGAATTGATTAAGGGATATTCTCACAAGTTTATCTCTCTCATGTGCATGCTGAAGGTTGACCTTAAAAAGGCTTATGATTCAGCGGAATGGAATTTTCTTCGGGCTATTCTTGGGGAGCTTGGGTTTCCTAACAAAGTTATCACTTGGATTATGGGGTGTGTAAGCACTGTTTCTTATTTTATTCTTATTAATGGCTTCCCTACTCCCCCTTTTCTTGCTCAAAAAGGCCTAAGACAAGGTGATCCTATATCACCTTTTATTTTTGCCATTTGTATGGAATATTTATCTAGATGTCTGCAAGAAATGGTGTCTAACCCTGAGTTTAACTTTCACCTAAGTGTGAGAAGCTCAGTCTTACTCACTTAATGTTTGTAGTGATCTTTTGTAGTTTACTAAGGCTGATGCCACTTTTGTGCAGCTTTTGGTTAATGCTTTTAAGAAGTTTTCACAAGCTTTTGGTTTATCTGCTAATCTGCATAAAAGTGATGCTTATTTTGGGGGAATTGATGAGTGTACTCAGGTTAATTTGCTTCAAACTCTTGGTATGGCTGCTGGCAGTATCCCTTTTAACTATCTTGGGGTTCCTCTTTCCTCAAGTAAGCTTACTATTATTCAATGAAGACCCTTGATTGAGAGAATTACAGCTAAAATTGACTCCTGGGCTGCTAGGAATCTGTCTTATGCAGGGAGGCTTCAACTTATCAAGAGTGTCCTATTTAGAATTCAAACCTCTTGGGCACAAATTTTTATTCTGTCTAAGAAGATTCTCAAGAAAATGGAAGCTAAACTCAAGGGTTTTGTTTGGACTAGGAAAGCCAATCCTTCTAGGAAAGCTCTTTTTGCTTGGAAGTTTATGTGGAGGTTGGAACATCATCTCCCTGAGTGATTGAAATTATGCTGCTGTTACTAAGATCCTATGGGATCTTTCTCACAAAGCTGATAGCTTATGGGTAAAGTGGGTTCATACCTACTAATTCAGCAAGAGGGATTTGTGGAGTTCTGGTATTCCTAGTAAATGCTCTTGGGTTTTGAAAAAGGTATTAAAATGCAGAGCAGTTGTGGACAGTATTTGGGGATGGAGCAATATTATTGTTAATAGGAGAATGCAAATCAAGAAACTTTACAAGCTTTTGATCCCTGAGTCTCCTAAGGTTGACTGGAAGAGAATTATTTGCAACAACAAAGCTTCCCCTAAGATTCTATTCATCACTTGGTTAGGGTGCTAGGATCGTTTGTTAACAAAGGATAGACAAACAGAGTGGCATATTGCTTATGACCCTGCCTATTTTCTTTGTAATGCAACATATGAGACATTTAACCATTTGTGTTTTTTATTATAGCTATTAAGACTATATGGAGTCAGTTCTTGCTCTTCTTGGTTTTAACAAGAATGTCCAAAGTTTTCTGCAAGAGAAAAAGGCTGCTAGTAGAATCTGCAGGAAGAGCACATCTAAGGGCAGATTATATGCTATGTGTTTTGCTGAGTTAATTCATGGCATTTGGTTACAAAGGAATCCTTTGATTTACACTGGAAGATGTAAGACTGCTGATCAAGTTTAATTTATAGAGATGTAATTTTTAATGTAGCTTGCAGGTGTATTGATTCAGATAGGAATATGTTATTAGGTTAGCTGTTCTGGTTTTCTAGTTTGTATTTTTGTTTAATGCCTAGTTTGGGCTTTGTTGCTGTTGGCCTTCTTGTGCTCTGCTGCTTCTGGTGAACCCTTCCTAGAAGGTGGCACTAGTTTTGGCAAGTTCGGGGCGTGTCTTGAGGGGTGAGTTCCTAGAGAACCCTTCCTAGAAGATGGCCTTGGGTTTCTTTCTTCCTTTGGGGTGTTTGGCTCCTTTGGAGTCTTGTGGTGTTTTATTGGTGTTTGGTTGATCTTGTGGATCTTGTGTAGTTGTGTTGAAGTTTCAACTTAGCATTGTTTATAAGTTGTAACTTTCTCCTTTTGGTAATAAAATCCTTTATTTACCAAACAAAAAAAAATAATAATTATATAAACCAAAACTATATATTAATTGTAATTATCATTTAAACTTTTATACTATTACTAGGTGGTCTAAAA
Source organism: Chenopodium album (assembly GCF_948465745.1). Lineage (NCBI taxonomy): Eukaryota > Viridiplantae > Streptophyta > Magnoliopsida > Caryophyllales > Amaranthaceae > Chenopodium > Chenopodium album. Next base: position 20,945,643 of record NC_137846.1, on the reverse strand, counting down.
GAGATGTATCTCATTACAACCCCAACCAAAATAAAACTCAAATAAAAAGTAGACTAAAAGTTCATAAAGCTAAGCAGGGTAGTTATTCTAAGATACGTCCTCACTCAAACCATCCCGTCTTACCAACCTGCAAAATACATAGAAAACACAAGGAGAAAAACTCCTAAATTAGAAAAATTGAGTAATTACGACTCCATCCCGTAAAATAAATAATTTTATTTTGAGACATATTGTAAACACCTGATTGTGTCTCCCCATAAACCAAACCCAGTGATGAGTACGTTTAACGTCATTGATATCGAGTAAGGCGAAATTTTGAAGAGTCTCGTGAATTCTTCTGTTTTCTAAAATGTTTTAATAAAAATAATTCATTTCTGTTTTCGAAAATCATTCATTTCGTATCTTATTTATGAAAAATGTCCAATCCAGTTTAGTATAGTCCATAATCAGGGTCCAATAATTGTGTAGTTGGATGGGGCTTGAAAAGACCTTTCCAACGATATATTATAAGCCTAATTCCGAGTTATAACGAGAAGTTATGGCCAAAATACTAAACTGGGCCTAAAACGAGTTTTATGTGCGACCCAATGATCATGTGGAGGGTCCATTAATCTTAATTACATTCCTAAACCAATTAGGATTAATTAGAAGATTCTATAAGTTTCTAAAAGATATTAGTTATCCTTTTTTAAAAGATAAGATAAAGAATTTGAAATTGAATAAAACTCCTCTTTTTGAACGTCCTAATTCAATTCGAAATGAAACACGTTCAAAGATGATCAGATATTATTTTCGTAACTCATAAATTTTTATCCAAATCTTAAATGGTTTGATAGCCCTTTAAATTATCTTTCCAACGATATATTATAATATTAATTCCGAGCTATAACGAAAAAGATATGAAAGAAATACGAAACTCTATCCAAAACTGACACCCTTCCACTATTTCGGCCATATCTTTTATTCTGAAAAATATTTTAATGTTATTTCAATTTATTTGGAAATTAGACTTCAAGATCTTTCCAACAACATATTATATGTCATATTTGGAATTCTGAATCAAAAGATATGATAAAAACAATATCCGCAAAAAACTGTCTTATCGCGCCGCGATGACTTTATGGCACCGCGATAAATTTATCGCCGCGCGATAAAAAGGAATTTTAATCCGATTCAAATTTTGACTTTTTCCTAATCATTTTCGGTCATTTTTCTCTATGAATAGGGTCGATATTTTCCCATTTTCAATCACCAACAATCATATATTCTATTTTCTCTTTCTAAGCTAGAAGCTTATTCTTTCTCTCTCTTTCTAAACCTAGCCTTTTCAAAATACACTATTCCTCCATCACGAGGCTTAGACACACCTAGCCAAGCTCGAAGTTGCCTTCACCCTAGACGTGAAAGGTTGATAATTTCTAAGGGTTTGGTCCCAAATATAATTTCAATTAATATTATTTTCATTGTTTGATTTAATATTTCCTTGAAGTTACTAACGTGTGTATTGTTTTAATAGAAAGAGGTACAAGGCAAAAAAGTGAGTAATTTAATTTCTCTATTTCTTTAGGAATCATACTTAGATTATTTTAATTCTTAGTATCATATTAGGATGCCTTTGTTGCTTTCTAGTATCATGTTAGGGCTAAAACTTTGATTTTTAGTGACATGCTAGGATTTGTTATTAATCTTGTTAGTATCATGCCTAGGATTTTGTTAATATTATTATGCTTTGATGAGAATATCATTATGATGATAATGATTTGTTTTATCAATATTATTATGTTACTTGATATTATTGTTATTGCTTGATCACGCCTCTCTTGCAGGTTTAAAGGGAATTTGTACTTGAAATCACGCTTAATAAGATAATTAATAATTTTGCTTAGGCTAGTATGATTTTAATTCAATTGATCGTCAATAATCGATTTGTTTGTGCATTAATATTCAACCAACATAGATTAAACAGGTTTAGGATTAACCTAATGATTGTATGTTGATCAAAAAGCGCACATGAATATGAGAAGAACAAAGTAGAGGCCTATTTAGGGCAGGTTCAATCTCTTTTAGGTTGGATTTGTACCTTCATCCCCGAATATCCAGTCATGGTTCAGGACCACTATGGAGTTATTAATCTCTTGGATCATGAAGGGGTGTAACCTTCACCCTGTGAACGGTTTACAAATTCCTAAACCTTGTTGGCGACTCTTTTACTCTAGCTTCCTTCCCTTTGGACGCCACCATGCTTAAGTGTATAATCACAGTGGGGCTCAAGTGTGGGATGCTTGAAATATTCCCCCCCCCCCACAAACACACACACACATTAAAAATAATAAAAAAGAAAAAAAAAAAGAAAAACAATAAAATCAACTTAAAGAAAGAAAACGCTAGTAGGTCGAGACTAATCCCTAAAAAACCACCTACTTACAAGGGTTGCGCGTCATCACCCTATTTTGGCCAAGTTTATGTATGTTAATAAAATGTACCTAGTGTGAACACCCCTCACTAATATATTAGGTATCCGCGGTTCATCGCGCACCAATATTATTAAAAGGAAGACTTATGAAAAATAGTTGATAGAAATATAGTGTAATACCCACTAAAAGCCTATTTGATATCCACACATGTGCACCAATAGAACATCATCTAGTTGGGCAACTGTTCTTCACCCCTTTTGGGGTTTTATTTTCTTCTTAAATTGTTATACTTTAAATTTATAGCAAATTAAAATCACATATTCATATATTTAGCATAAGCACCAAGATTAAACTTACCAAACATAAGAGGGAGCCCCAGTTAACCTCTAAGATTAATATCCTCTCACAACTTTATGCATTTATTTTTAAGCCACTTTACTATTTCACTTTTATCATTAAAAAAATAAAGGTAAAACATTATATTGTGAGAGGAGATATATTTTCATGTTAATCTCAGAGATAAACTTGAATTTTCCCAACATTATAGTATTCAATTCTTTCCTCAAAATTAATTATAAGCATCATAGTATGTTGTTTATTCGACAAATAAAATAAGAACAACTAATAGTATGAATTAAGAACTAAAAACATGAAAAACTTATAAATACAAATAGAATCCAAAATGAGTTATTAAAATAGAAAATCAATGAAAAAATTAGAAAAAGAGAGGAAAAAAGAGAAAGAATGACCTAAAACTTATTCTTTTGAGTGTCATATATGTGTAGGGAATTAGGTAATAAATATATTGCGAACTTTCACAAATCTAATTATTTGTTTACACCTAAATAAGATCAACATGCATAACACATAAGAATCACATAATAATACCCTTGAATGAAGCACGAATTCCATGTTGCGATTAGCTACGAATCAAGGAGAAAAGCCTCAAGTGTTGCTCCTCTACCCAACACACAGGATTTGATTGAACATACTGCAATACTAGATTGGTCAGGTGAGAGAGGAAAAACACCGCGATCACCACCTTCCACGAACAACCCGCCACCACACGAACCACCACCGACACACACAAGGTGTTGGGTTTCGTGATGTCCGACACCATGCGGAACTAAAATCCATCCCATGACCCGCACACAAATTAAAGCAACTAAAAATGCCCTTTCAAGCTCACAACTCAAAGTGATTTTCTCAATTCCCAAGGATGGGTATTTATAGAGAAATCTCTTGAGAATTCCAATCTCCCATCAATGTGGGAGAGTTGGTAAAATGTCTTTTTACAATTAAATTATTAATTCAAAAAAAAAAAAAAAGAAAAACAATCAACAAGTGTCACAATGTGACTAAGGGAATAGGTGAAGACCACAAGGCCTCCTTATTCCCCAAGAAAAACACTCCTCACAAACCGCCCACACACGCAACCCACTAAGCTCGCGCCAGCTGGTGGCCTGCCTTGGGCACCAAGGCTGCCTCGCTGGCGCCGAGTCCCTAGGCTGGGCCTGCCGCGCGGCCCATGCGACATCAGCTCCGCATACACAGGCCACGCATCACTGTTGGCCATGCACCAGCCCGCAGATGTGCGCAGCAAGCCACGCACGTAATGCGAGTTGTTGCTGCTTGTGTGCGACTGGTGGTGCTAGCATTGCTAGCAAGCCCGCACAGCCATGCGTCCATTTGCGAAGCCCAGCACACACATGGGTGCTGCTGGCCTTGTGATGAAGCGGCTGGTGTTTTGGCTTGCGTAGCATGCTTGGCCAACCATGCCTAGCCTTGCGACGCACACAAGGCATGGTCGACCAGCATGGTCGGCCATACTAGGAATGCTGAGCTTGCGGCCGAGCCTTGCCTTGTGGCATTAGCTACGGCTAGCAATATTTCCCTAGCCCTTGGATTGCTCGAGGCATTCCGAGGCTAGGGATATATTTATAACTTGTTGATTGCTTGATTTATTGTCTCGTCGATTCCTAAATTCGACTCGACTTGATATGCTCAGTTTCGATGCTCCTAGCTCGATATCCGACATCTTTGCTCATAATACTATAATAACTCATTAATTCCTTTGGATTAATTCGTTGTCTCAGATCGGTTACTTGATTGGGTGTGACCCAAAGGGTTCAGCCAAGATTAAGCTGTAATATTAATTATGCATTAATATTACTGATCGGAAGCAGCCTCCAGCTAGGCATTCCGATCACTTTACCTCATTGAATAATTAGCTTTCTAATAATTCCAAGCCCTTTATCAGAATAATACACTTGTTCGTGGGACACCATTCCTTTCAATCTCCCACTTGTCCTTCCGGATAAGTGCGCTTTTAGTGCATAGCCTATTAATAAGCAAATGATTTTTGAAATCCATCTGAGCATGGCCATGCATTTTTACAATCTCGCTCTTTGAGAGGCTTTGTAAACAACAAAGACATGTTCCCTATTGTTAATAGGGGGACATTCTCAGTCTTGCATTGTTAGCTTCTCTTACTAAGAGGACCTAGCCATCCGAGTGTCACCTTTCTAATCCCCTTGTATGGCAGACGTTTGACAAACATCAAAGCAGACTAGTAGTCAAACAAGAGAACTTACAATACTCATGGTCGAAGAAAGAGGTTCTGATAGCCATAATGAGAGGTATACTTATGACGATTTTTAAATCTCTTAAATTATTCTCATAGGTCGATCCGATATAGTTCTAAACCAATACTTGTGCAAATGATTTATAACAATCATGTCCTTGTAGCACAAGAAACGGTGCTATAAATTATACTATACACTAATCTCAAGTGGTCATTAATCGTCCAACTTTTAAATGACCTTGATTAAGGATATTTTTTGATTAAAATACTCAATGTTCACTAAATAGGTGTTTCTTTATCCAAGACATTGTCTTGATACCCTATTTTGAATATTCTCAAAATCGAATGGACTCGTTATTTAATTCTAAATCACAATTAAATAGTTTGTGGAATAATTAGTAAAAATTTTATTCCACTTCAAAACTTTTTAATGTTTCATATTAAGATAAATGGTTTTCCCAAAATGTTTTAAGAGTAATACTCTTCACAAAACATTAATAGAAATACACCCATATTTAATATGCTTGATTTCTTTCATGTAATTATGAATGTTGTCGTTCACTTATTGCATAGGTGTAGTTATGATTACTTTGCAAATCTTAGCATCTTCATTATTGAACACTATCATAATAAGATGATAAAATTTTAGAGTGTTAGGGATTATATGTGATTTAGGATTTATTGTCCAAGTGATGGCTCCCACTCATTTTCATGATTTGAGATCTTCAACATGACAACCTACAATCATCAACGTTCAACAACGAACTTTCCATTGAACAACTTTCTTATTATTGCCTTTAATGCACTAATATTTTCAACATATATTTCAGTAGACTTACAAATGGTGCTTTGCTTGGATTTTATTCAAGGGTCACAATGATTTGGGATACCCTAACCACTTATGATCATGGAAATTTACCTTAAATTTCCACACATTACACATTGATGCGCGTCCATGTTACCATTCTCAAGCCATGACGCATTTTTAGCTCGTGCTTATAAACGGCTTCCTTATTAAGGATCTTGATCCTTGCTAAGGATTTGCTTGCAACATCAATTCTCAAATTACATTTTTTTTCAAGCGTCAAGAACTCATCCCTTTTACTTATCTAAGTATTTTAAATGTTCTTGATCATAATCTAACGATCCATTACTTATATTTAATTTGATTGGTACTTTATACTTCTCATGCTCTAAGCATGTAAGTTGTGTGACGACTCCATATCATAGAATACATGATGGTTTCAATTGCAGAATTATCCCCAATTTTATTCCATTCATGTGACCTTTTTGGTTATCCAGTTTCACCGAGTCTTGCTAAACTATTTGCTATGTGATACGGTTGAAAGTCTCTACTACAGTCTTTCTTGTTTGACTTAGTATTTGCCTAGCTTATACTTAGTTCAAACATTTACTTGGTTTTATCCATATGGGTCGAAAGCCTCTCCAAGTCCTTCATGTTTAACACGGTAAATTCCTTTACTCGTTTAAACATTTTATTAAGTCTATACAATAGATCTTAATTCCCAATATGTACTAAGTATCTCCTATTGCTCAGTCCATTGTTGAAAATACTTTCAAATCTAAGCATTTCGCATTTGATAGTCATTTTCCAAACGGAGTTTGTAAACTTCTTGTTGGACCTTACAAGATTGACTCTTGCTCCCACTAAACTTCTTATCCATAAGAATTTCTATGTTTCTCCATAAGCTAAACCTTATATTAACTTTATGAGAAATTACGTTCCAATTCCTACATGCAATGCTTCCCTCAATCTATAATGGATTTCTTGATCTTGCTTTCAAATCTAGCATTATTTAGATTTCCAAAACCCTTAAACTATTTCCATAGTCTCTTCCAAAATCCTATTTTAGGAAGGCGGTTTTGGTATCTATTTTGCCATATTTCATATACGCAATTTTGCTAGAATAATCACGAACAAATTTAAGCATTCCGATTGGTGAATAGGTTTTTATTAAAATCAACGTCGTGAATTAATTGTATCTTTTTTAACCAATCTAGCTATGTATGCACATTCATTTCAACATTTGTTAGTTTTCTCCTTGAAAACTTATTTGCTATTGATAGGTTTTTCACCCTTCATGCAAATTAATCAAGTTTCAAACATGATTTTCAAACATGGAGTTTATTTCGAATTTTATGGTTTCTAACCATTATTCGGAATTTGAATTTGTCCTAGCTATCTTACATGACATTATTCCCTTACTATCTAATAGTAAATAGTATGCTTGTAAGTCTTAGGTTTATTTCTAATTTAATAGAAATTTACAGGATTCAATCCAAGTCTTTGGTGAATTATATACCTATACGGGGTAATTACATCAAACACTGAGTTTCAAGACGCTTTCAAAGCCCTTTGATTATGTTGATCTTACTCCAACATTTCTGAAGTTTTGTGAGTAATGAATTCTCTTTTAAGGCACTTTTAAAGTCATTTTGAGTATTCTTGATCAGTCATTCTCATGAAGCCCATTTAAAGTATTTCGAGATTCTCAGTTCTTAATTTGTTGCTAATCTTAATGGTCATCGAGTTCATTTTTTGCTAATCTCGATGGTCATCGAGTTCATTTTCCTCCCACTTGTCATTTTGAAAATGTGTTACTTTCCAGAAAGACACCACTTAGGGCTTGTTCTTTTTAGCTTATTTTCAGTTCAGTTCAGTACAATTCAGTACAATTCCTAATTTCCTTCTCTCATAAAATATTCAGTTCAGTTCAGTTCATGCAGTTCAGTTCAGTTCAGTTCAGTAAATGAGAACATGCCCTTAGAGCAACAAATGTTATGTCCTCAATTGGGTTGTGGAAGTAATGCCCGTAGTCTCACTTAAATGCTTACAAAGAGACATGTATATTGTCTTTGGGTAAAAGTTCGTTGTGAAATAAACCGTTATCTCCCACTTGAGCTATCTTAGCCTTTATTGAGCCATTAATCTCCCACTGAGCCACCTAGCTCCCACTGAGGCTAAGAGCCTTAAACATATACTTGAAAACACGTTTAGAAGTTATTTCTATGCATAACTGAATATGACGTCCCTTCTTATCTTTGACATTTTATTTAGTGTAACATTAGTCACTTGTGCAAATCTTTTAAGAACTTTATAGGAAGGGATGTGATCATCATCGTTCGAGTCATTTTCAAATGGCATCAAGGTCTCTGTGAAGACATAATATGCTCTTTGTGGAGTTATTTATGAAAATTTCAATTTCATAACTTCGAGATGGTCACACTTGGCTCAAGAAAATATTGCTTGACCTAATCTAGATGTTTTTGATATCTTGCCAAGTCGATTTTGTATTTCACTGAACTTTTGAGCTACTCAAGGTCAAGTTTGTTCACATTGATGAATATAGCCATATTCTTTCAAATTCTTGTGAAACATTGAAGTAATTGAATCCTCTTTAGCTTTCGGAGTTAATTGTCTATACTAAGAACAATAGCTCTTTACTTTGTCAGTTTCAACAAGTAAGACTTGCTTGCCTTAGAACGATTCCGAATCGATCAACTATCAAGAACCTATCTAATAGATCCTTGAGTATGTTCTTGTCAATGTGACATTGCTAAAGATGTTTGGAACAGAAATTATGCCCATGAATTGATCTTTATGAGTTTTCATGTAAGGATGTTTGCTTATAATCAAGCATTCTTGATTCATGGCTTAGACAACCATGACATTCAAATAAATTCGTAACTATTGCTATTTGCTTAAAATGTGAGTCTTTCCGTGTGTAAACGAACCGTTTGTTGATTATGGAACATAATAATAACCATTATCCATTCCAGCTTTAGCTTAAAAGGTCTTTAAACAAAGCATACGACCTTACAACTAATGTAGCACTTCTTGCTTCATTCTAAGCTTGTAATTCAATAACTTAGCTTAACTTCAATGGTTTGAGGTCACTTTCAAAGTGGAACACTCAAGCAGTAGTCGATACCTGTGAAGATAATGAGTTTCTAAGTTAACTACCATAACATGAACTCTTTGGTAGAAATGGAATTCATTCATTTTCTATGTTCCTCGTTTCCTATATTTCTTATTATAAATCATCTCATAACCTTAAAGAACCATTTCTTTAAGTATTTTGACTTTTATACTTTGTTAGGCATAATTAGGGGTGTCCATTATTCAGATAAAAACCAAAATCCAATCCAAACCGAATTATTAATTCGGATTGGATCCAAACATTAATTTGGATCAGATCGAATTGAAATTTATTGAAAATTCGGATTTTCGGATCGGATCGGATTGACCTTGTTTGGATCCAAAGCAACGAATTAACCGAAATATGAATCCATACAATTACAAATATTGTTTGATTGTATTAATCATGTAAAATTATGTTGATGATTACATTAATATAAATTATATAAAACTATTTTTTTTGTATTAATAATGCACAACTTCATAACTGCATTTTTATTTTTATTAAAAGATTGCAATTCATTTTAATTTGGATTTTCGGATCGGATCCAAATAACCGAATTCTAATTCGGATTGGATTGATGAGGAATTCAGATTGGATTGGATTTAAAAATTCAAAACCGAATTTTATTTTGGATCGGATTAGATTTTGGCCGAAATCCAAATAGAAAACAGAATAGACACCCCTAGGCATAATTAAGCATCTAATGCGCTGTAAAACAAAGTTTTGTCTTTTTCTTAAACTGCTCCTAAACTCAAAGTTCATTATGCACTTTGACTTTTGTTTCAAGAATAGCAATAACATCAATGGACTGCTCTCTGAGTAACTGATTAACAGCAGTTACTTTATTAGGGTCATTGAGACCCAATATTCTAGGATGTAATAATCATGGTACTAGAAGGGGATTACCCTCACCCCCGATAGGTAGAGGAAGCAACTTCATCGGCAATTAGAGCATTGTAAGCATTCACCCTAGTAATCATATGCTAAGATTACCTAGAATTTTGAGCTTTAGTGTCTTTTTGCCTACTATCCTCCACTCATCATCAGAATGAGCAGCATCATTATCAAGAGAAGGTGTGATGACTGGTGGGTCTGCAGGATTAGGAACTCCCTGCATAGTATTCTTATGAACTTGAGCTTTCTTCTAAACAGTAACAGTTTGAGGAGCCTACTTAAGAACCCAGACTTGTATTTGCTTGTGTTCAGGTTGCTTTGTTGAGTCTGGCCTTTAGACTTGTCTTTGGGAACAGAACAGTCATGACCAACCTTATTACATTTGTTATAGAAAGGTGGGGTCCATTCAAAATGAACCTTGAGTTTAAGTACTTCATAGGGACTTTCAACAAGCACATTGCTAGGTAGGGGCTTTGTTATGTTAACTTCAATTAGCAACTTAGCAAAGAAACCCTGAGCTGCCTAGATGTGCATTCATCAGCACAGAATATGCACTCCAAGAAGGCTGCCAATTCGACTTAAAGTTTCACGCCCCCAATAGTTAAGAGGTGAGTTAGGAAGTCTAACCCATAGAGGAACAATTCTTAAAAGTTCAACCTGAAAATTAAACTTATCACTCCATGGCTTAACTATACAGGTTTGTTATTAAACATATGAGGTACTAAACTCAATACAACATTTTTATCTTCTGCAGAGCATAAATTAATTATGAAGTAACCATCATCATGCCAGAATAATTCAGGTTTTGCAAAGTTACTCCATTGTTGAACTATAAATCTATGAACAACAGCAATAGTTGGATAGAAACCCACAACATAGAAAATGATGGCGTTGCACCACTAAGAATTACCTACATCAATCTCTGCAGCTTGAAGCTGAGCCACAGTTTTCCCATCCTTAAGAATAGGAGCCACAAAGGACAAAGCAATACCCTTAGCAGTGAGCTTGCCACTAAACAAATTGCCCGTTCATCAAGTTTGCTGGCTGCTTAATCAATTCAGGAGGAACAACAGGGTTACCAGATCCATTTGCATCAGCCCCAAATACAATTGATTGAGGTTTAGGCAATGGAACAGTAATCGAGAAAACCCTAGGTACCCGATTTACAATTTCATTGATTTTCTGCTGCAATTTAAGTTGTTGAGCTTGATACAAGCTCTCTAATGTATTCAAATTAGCTCAAGGAATCTTACCAGCTGATGGATGAACCAAATAAGAAGGTGGAGTCACCAAATCGTGCTCATCTTCAACTTCAGGAATAGAGCTTGGATTTCCATAAACATTCAAAGATTAAAGTCAGAAGGAGCTTGGTAACCGAAGGATGGGGTTTGAGGAAGTGGAGTTGATTGCTTCTTGCGCACCATGATCGAGCAAGTGAGTGAGAAAACTGAATTCAGCAAATCGCCTTGGAAGGAGAGAAAGTCAACGAAAGTCAAACCCCCGATACAATTTTTTTGTAACACAATTATTATATTATGTTATACTCTATAATTTTTTACAGGATTATGGATTTATGAAAAAGTATATGGCTTCCAAATATAATTACTCTCGGTTAAAGAGTACTCTATATTGTATAATTTGCTTGTATTTTTACTCATCTTCATAATTATTTAGATCTAAATACCATTGCAATTAATGGTTATGTTTCTATAATTTTTCTCATATGAGGTACATATATTAGATATATTTATTTTTTAAAAAAAATTATGTCTTGCATGGCACAAGGCTAATCTAGTATAAAAAAAATATAATTAAAACCACGTACATGTACATGTACAAGAGTACAAATAATACTCAAATGAAAAGTTGATGTCTTCTCTCTTACGCGCTTCTTCTTATTCTCACATGAAATGTTGAAAAGACATAAAATTAAAAAAGAAGTATTCTATAATGATGACAATGGAATAGTGTAATCAAAGTATACTTTGGTAAGTGCACAATACTACCCTATTCTCACTCACCTCTCTCAGCTACTTCCAAAGTACTTGATTATTCTATATATTTACATTATAATAAAAAAATAAAACTTAACGTCTCCTTTCTTCTTCTATTTTCAATCTCAATTCTAATATTTTCCAGAGATGATCATCAAAGAAATGTCAGACAACCAACGTTCTTCATTGGATAGGACTTTTTGGGGTAAGCTTGTTTTACCTTTTGATTTTTTTATTGTTTGATTGGTTCTTTTAAATAAATAAATAAATAAATAAAAATAAAATAAAAAAAACATAAAAATTTGATCGTACGTGTATGTTGTGTTCCTATTTGAAATTAAATAGGTTGGGAAGCCTTAACACCGACCCGACCCATTTAACGAACATGATGTGTCGTGTTGATTCGTTTAATTGAACATGTCGGAAACCCTTGACACAAACCCGCTTTTTTCTTGTCTGGCTCATGTCATGTTGTGGTGTTGTATGAAAAAATATTGGCCTCAAGCAAAAAATTTATCAAAAATTCCATAATTTATTAGGTTTCTTTCTTAGTCGGGTTGAGTCGTATTAATAACTATGTTATAGTTGTATTTTGCCATGATATTTTTATCAAAAAAAACATTATTACTTTTCTAATTAAAATTAGTGAAAATATCGTGCATCATTATCTTTAATTATTACTAAACTAACAATTGTTGACATCACCCCCTTTTCAAATTGTACAGATGTCAAGTTGCGGTGGAAAATTTTCTTGCCTAAGTCAATTTTTCACATCATAATCTTATTCTTATTTTTATCTTAAATTATTATATTATATTATTATATTATATATATATATATATATATATATATATATATATATATATATATATATATATATATATATATATATATATATATATATATATATATATATATATATATTTTAAGACAATTTTTTTTTTTTTTTTTTGACAAACACCACAAGCTTAAATTATAAAGAAGAAGGAGGGAGGGCTGAAGTCAGCCAATACAAGATCAACCAAATCAGATGGAACTTCTTCCATCCAAACCCTTAGACAATCAAAATTACTACTTAATCTCGCTAAATTATGCGCTACGCGGTTCCCTTCCCTCTTAACAAAGGAAAAAGTGCAGGAGATACAAGAGTTCCTAAGCTATAAGATGTCATCAACAACCAACCCAAAGCCAGTAGGACCTACAGTAACATTTTTAGGTTGTTGTACAGCTTGAAGCAGTCAGTCTCCAAGCAACGCACCTGGAAACCGGACTCAATAGAGATTGACAGGCCGTGTCTTAATGACATGGCTTCTGCAATATCCACATTATATAGTCCCCCCGCAAAAGTAAGCAGGTAGAAGCAACAACATCGCCATCGCAGTCCTTCATCAATTCTCCAAAGCCCACACTCCCATCCTTAAACAACACAGCATCAGAGTTCACCTTTATAACCCCAGTCCTAGGAGCACACAAACAATCAGGAAGTTTTGGAGGTGTGATGCAAGTGTTATTAGCTTCTAAAATCTTCTCGAACTCACCAACAAGACTAACAGCATTATCAATGAGAACCCCGACCTCTTTCTTCTTTCCTTCATATATCCAAGCATTCCTCCGTAACTAAAGACCCCATGAAATGCTCCAAAAAATATTCCAACATCAGCGGTCTTTATGCTTGCTTCTTACTGAACCACACCATTCACTAAAATTTGTGCCAACATAATTTCCCACCTCCAGCCTGAGTGGAGAGAGGTGCCAAATCAGCCTTGAATCCCTGCACAAAACGAGCATGTGAAGAAAGGTTTCAGGTTCTTCACCACATAGAGCATAAATTGGATTAATTTTCATTCCCTTGGAAATCAGATTTGCTCGAGTAGCCACCCTATTATTGATTGCAAGCCACGCAAAATTTTTAACTCTAGGTGGAACATCCGCTTTCCATAAAGAGCTCCAGTCATACACATCACCAGTTCGAGAAGAGGAAGCCTTATCACGCACTCTCTCCAAAGCCAGCAGGTTGTAAGCACTCTTAACAGTGTACCTCCCATCCTTCGAAAAATGCCAAGTCCATTTATCGCATCTGTCAAAGAGAGGTATAGGATTGCAACAGATTTCCTTAACTTCTCTATGGGAAAATTGAGCAGCAAGAACATCCAAATTCCATTTCCTGTCAACCCACAAATCAGGCACAGTTGTAATCCCTTCAACATTACCCAAGCCATCAGTTATGATTTTAAAATTAGGGAGATTTGGGACCCAGGGATCCTGCCACACATCAGTAGTTGAGCCATCACCAATCAACTTTCTAGCTCCCCTCAACAAAACATCACGAGCTCCTAAAATAGAACGCCATGTGAAGCTCATATTCGGACCTGCTTTTGCATCCAGAAACGATGAATTAGAGAAATACTTTCCCTTGAGAACTTTAGCCAATAAGGAATTTTCATTTATCAAGACTCTCCAAGCTTGTTTAGCAAGAAGAGCCTTGTTAAAAATCCTCACATTCCAAAAGCCAAACCCACCTTGATTCTTAGGAACATACAATTTTTCCCAAGCAATCCAACACATTTTCCGTTCCTCTCCCTTTTGACCCCAAAAGAAATTTCTACACAATTTTTCAATCTCATTAAGAATGCTTACCGGGAAGTCAAAGCATTGCATTGCATAAGTGGGAATTGCTTGGGCTATGGACCTAATGAGAACTTCAAGACCCGCATGAGAGAGATACTTTTCTTTCCACCCTTAAGTTTCTTCTAAATTCTATCCTGAATATTCCGAAAAATCTGTTTCTTCGACCCACCTATGTAAGTAGGTAACCCGAGATATTTATCATGTCCGTCGATAGCCTTAAAAGCTAACTTCATCTGAAGCGTATTTTTTCGTTCTACTTCAATATTTCGGCTAAAGGACACCTCGGATTTGTCCATATTCAGTTTCTGACCATAAGCAACTTCATAGGTTGAAAGAATACCAAGCACATTTTCAACTTCCTCATCACTAGCCCTAACAAACAAGAGGCTATCATCCGCAAAAAATAAGTGAGAAATAGGAGCAACCCTCCTACCAATTTTAATCCCATGGATGAGACCTCTATTTTCTGCATCCCTCAACAAAGTCGATAAACCCTCTGCACGCATGATGAAAAGGAAAGGAGAGAGCGGGTCACCCTGACGGAGCCCTCTACTTGGCTTAAAGTTTCTTGATGGTTGCCCATTAACAAGAACATCAAAGGAGGCAAAATTCACACATCTCATAACCATACTCACAAAAGTATCCGGCAATCCCAATTTTGTCATCATTTTCTCCAAGAAGACCCACTCAACCCTATCATATGCTTTGCTCATATCAAGCTTAAGCCCAAGAAAAGCCCTTTGCTCATATCAAGCGTAAGCCCAAGAAAAGCCTTTTTCCCTTTCTTCTTTTTCTGGAGATAGTGGGAACATTCATATGCAACCAGTATATTATCTTTGATCAATCTTTCAGGAACAAACTTACTTTGAGATTCATGAATAATGAACGGGAGAACTTTTTTTAGTCTAGTTGCTAGGACTTTTGTGACAAATTTATACAACACATTACACAAACTAATAGGCCTATAATCAACAAGAGACTCATAAATTTTTTTTTAGGAATTAAAACAATGTGAGTCTGATTTATAGCGCCTACATTGCCATTATTGTTCAAAATATTCAAGACTTTCCCAATTACATCATTACCAACAGCATCCCAAAATTTTTGGAAAAAAATTGCAGACATACCGTCAGGACCCGGTGCCTTTGTGGGATGCATCTGAAATAACGCAGTACGGACTTTAAAAACTATTCACACACTACTCTGCACAAATTATTATTAAAACAAAAGGGAAAATGTCTTCAAATAAAACATTGTTAGATTTGTCTTGTATTTTTAGGGTTTAATTTTACTTTGTTACGTGTAAGGTGGCACCAACAAATTAGGGCCAACCAGATAAATGTCTTCTATACAATTAAGCTTCTTGTTGTACTCTGTGAAGTCCTCTGGGATTAATGTATGTTTTTGCCAATGTGAAAAATTAAAATAAATAAATGAATAAAGGGCTTGTAAGTTAAGCGAAATTACCATAATAAATCGAATATCTTGTCTGCTGGATCAGCCTTCACAATGCATGAAAATTAATGTCCACCCCATAGTTTATGTAGAAGAAAAGCAGCATTCTTAATAAAAGCGGAGATTGTAAAAGAAGGTTTGTACAGATTTTGCAACATTTCGACAGCCTGAGTAGTGTACAGCAAAACAGAGTCATTAGCCTCGTGTAAGGCATGGCAGATTCAAGAGATTCGCAATTTCCATCTATGCACATATCTATACATTTTTGCTATGTACACCATTGTTACTTCTACATCCTATTTGTCAATCGGAACTATAAACTGAACACACTCAGCACAATGATGAAAACCGATGGCACCTAAACTTGTACTAGAATTGCTACTCTCGAACAAGGAAACTAATGGAATTGTCACTGATGCTGTGCTAAGAGCATACATGCTACGTGGTCATAGACAGACGTGATATCCAAATACAGTACTGCCACTTAGCCGAACCTGTGGACATCAAATATCAGAAGGTGCTTGCTAACAGGTCTTTGCAGTGCTTGGCAATCATCAATCCTCCCATACGCTTGAACTGAATCGACAGAGAAGATATGTACAAAGCTATAGCCCATAAGAGGAGAAAAACCAGCTTCAAAGACTCCAAAAAAATTAAGCAATGTACTTGGTTGGCAACACTTTCACATTGATAACATGGAAGCCCTAAAGGATGCTGGAGAATTAGACCAACAGCTATGCAAATGATGGGCTCTCTATATGCTTGTCGGTGGAATCTTTTATAATACCATTTTCTTCAGCTAACTGCGTGTTACCTCTTGTTGTTTCGATTCCAACATGTGACAACAGCTGGTCCTCTTGAATAGGATCTGTTCTATGAATTTCAGGAGTCGTTGATAAATATCTACAATGACGTGGGCTTATAGCTTGTAAACTAGTGTCAAGATGAGATCTAGAACTTGACATTAACTGCATGGATCGTTTCTTCTCACTAGTCTCACGCAATGAAATCCGGCAAACTGGGCAGGTGCAATGCTGCAGCAGCCATATATCTATGCACTTTATATGGAAGTAATGGCCACAGTAAGGGAGTATACGCAATACATCTTCTTTGTGATATTCAGCCAAGCAAATCGAGCACCTACAAGTATAAATAGTCAAGTTAGTTCCATAAACGAGTGAAGTGACCAAGGCCAGAAAGATATTAGGTAAATATCCACCACTTAATCTAGTAAGATTTGAAATCAATCAAATCAGAACAGAATACAGGCGTGAAGGAAAATTCAATGACGAATAAATCATGTACCATTGATAGTTAATACAATGGGTACACCTAGAATATGAAATATACTTGGAAGCTGCGTAAGAACACATATTTAACAAGTTTATATATATATGACACCTTGATAACAGTATCATACATCATCCTCCACATAGTTCTAACAAGGGTTTGCCCCAGTTGGGGTTAGAAAAAGGTCAGTGTATTACGCAGGTAAAAGAGGCATGAACTAATAAATTATACGAGTAGTAAAACTTTAATTTCAATTTTAGAAATGGATGCATCTATTACTTGAGGCCCTGGTCATAATTTCAAACGAGAGTTCAGTGGAAGCCCTATGATATTTTACGCCTAGGTTATCATATTTCATCCACACATTCACAGTAATTATCTCTGAAACAATCAGTATTCCATCTTCAGGGGCATACTAATGGAACTAAAACTTCAACCATTCCAATTTCTAGATTCCTCGTCATTCACTTTTAACTTCAATAATCATTAGTTCCTCTTTTCTGTTTATTAGCAATCAGTTTCTTTCATCTTCCATAATCATGAGTTCCTCTCTCTCTCTCTCTCTCTCTCTCTCTGCACACACACAGTGACACAGCTATTCTAAAGAAAATACGATAAACCTTAGGAGACATTTACAGTAGACTGTAAATCTGTGATTCATTGGTATACTCTGCACTTTCACTTGCAACAGCTTTAATATTTCATACTTGCCTAATTTTTCTATTGATCCCTCAATCGGACTTCATTACTAGAGTTGCATAGCAACTTTAGTTATTCTTAGCTTGTAACAATTACTTCATAAAATTCAATTGAATTTTATAGGTTCAGAAAATATTTTCCAATATAAATCATTGGAAGAATCAGTTGCCACTGATATGTAAAGTGGCAAATTCCATGTGGAGTAGTTTTGAAGCCATTACTAAGACAATCAATTATGATATTGTGGGACAGAAGAACAATTGTCAACAACCTAGTACATTCCAAAGGTTTGGCAACAAACTGATTAAATAAAAAAGTCAACAAATGCTAGTAAATGCTTGATATGGGATTAATGGGAAGCTCCCTGGCACCCAAGACTCCCAAAAGTAACCCATCACCATATAAAGAAAAGTGTTGGGTGAGTTGGACTCTGTATAACTATAAATAACACGTGCGGTTTATAAAAGGTTCTACAAATACAGAATTTGAAAGAGAGAGAGAGAGGAAAAAAAAAAAAAAGGAATACAAATCGAAAACAACAATCCAATTCCAAATCTAAAGTTGGCAAACAGTTTCACAATCAATTTGTAATTCTCTATCCTTCGGATGCATCCCTCTTCTTCTAGTTTTCAGAAATTCGGTAATTTTCGGATGCATCCCTCTGGATTTGTTATGGTTTTGGAGGTGTTGTTGAGTGGAAAATCTAAATTGGACACCATCTCACTTTATTCTAGTTAACATATTGATCTATGATGTGAATTTTAGAATATCTCCCCATTTTTATTTTACACATTACCAAAAAAACCAAAAAAATGTAAAAATAAAAATTTTAACATAACAAAATATAAATTAAACAAAATAATGAAGAAAAATTGACTATAAGAATAATATCAATCAATCAAAACCTTAATCCCATAAGTGGGGCAGGCTACATCAATCAAAGTGATTATTCCATATAGTTATCCACAAAAATCTTCCTCCTCCAAGAATAAAAAAAATGTCACTTTTATAATATTAAATTGTAAAAGTTATAAAAAGGAATTATTATACAGGCCTTGTTTGACAATTGGCTGTTGGCTGTTGGCTGGTTTGATTGGCTCATTTGATTAGCTGTTTGTATTAGCTTTTTTGTTGGCTGTTTGACTTTTTATTAGTATAAAAACATGTTTGGTAAAATTGGCAGTTGGATGTTACAAGTAACTAAGGTAGCGAAAAGCCAAAAGCTATTCCAAGTAGCTTTTTCATTTTGGCTTAAAAGCCAGCTTTTCAGCTGGCTCAAAAAGCCATTTACCAAACACAAATTTTGGATGTTTGACCAAATGAAAAAGCCAAAATCCAATTAAAAAGCCAATAAAAAGTCATTTACCAAACAAGCCCACAATCTTACAGAAATAGAGATTCCAAGAGGGGTGGAGCGAGTGTTCGAATATCATATTAAAATGCATTCTCTTTTACATGATAATAAACTGTTTTCCAAAAAATAATATCAAAATTTATAAAAAAAAGCTGATATTATACACACCCTTCAAACTTTTATGTCCTATTCAATAAATTATTTTTGATACATAATTTAAGAAAAATATTGAAAAAGGTTAGCGAGTGTTAGATAAAGTAGGATAAGTAAGAAAGAAAATGTATAAAGGTGGGTGGTAAAAAGTTGAATGAAGTAAGAAAGAATGTGCGGAAATGTGTAATCATTCTGGGGTAAAAGGGGTAGGTAGGTAGAACAAAAAAAACTAACATAAAAGGAAAGTAGGTAGGTAGAACAAAAAATAATGGAGGTAGTACTTAATAAATGACAATAAACGTTAAAATATTTTTATATAAAGTAATTATACTATTATTTAAAAATGACACTAGATTTTCAAAAGATGATATCAAACATCTAAAAACTAAAAAGGAACCTGAAAAACTTATATTAAACCCTAAAAATGTGAAATAAAAAATCAAGCATTTTAAGTGGTTCCATTTGTTTATGTTATGCTTCTAATTAGTTATAATTAGTAGGTTGTTAGTTTCCTTAAATTTGGTATCGTTAGTCAAGTTCGTATTTATTTAATCATAAGCATGTATTCAATTTATTATAAGTAGATTAAGTGGTGGGAGTGTGGGACACTAACTTAGCCACTTACTCCATATTTAGTTTCAGGATGATTTAGTAATGTTAACAACTTATATAGTTAGTTGTTACTTTGTCTTTTCATGTGAATAGTCATGCAGTGATATTTTCGAATTGCATCCTTTTGCTTTCTTATCCCTAACAAAATTTGTATCAAGACATTCAATCTTGTGAGCCTTTAAAGGGAAAAAAATAGCATATGTTTATCTTCCATCGTTTATCCAATGGCATCAAACAACTTTGGATTTCCTTTCCCATACTCAAATGAGAGAACTTTCACTCATGGGCTATCAAAATGAAATCATATACTTTAAAGCCTTGAGCCTATGGGAAGGAATTGTGAGCAATGTACCCCCAACTCCTTTAACACAAGATCCATGTGCACCCCAAAAAATAAAGCATGATGAAGTAGAAGCAGCTATAGCAAAGCCACTTTTGTGTCTACTGATAGGGGTTGTGAAACTCCTAAAAAGGTAGGGGAGAAATTGAAGGGGTTCGAGGGAAACGATCAAACTAGATTAATGCAAATCTTAAATCTCAAGAGGGAAAGATATTGCGAGTGAAAAGAATTGAAGGTGTCAAAGAGTAAAAAAATTTACTAGCCAAAGAGCGGTGGGCCGATGGATATGAGTTTATTATTTTTACTCTCCCGAAAGGTACAAATCAAAAAACTCCTCCTTTAAGACAAAAAGGACCGAGCAAAGTTAACATGTGCGAGTTGATCAGTCTACTTCATGTTATGGATCAAAGAAATTCGTGGGAAATGAAGATGGTTAAAAGGTGAAAAGTGCACTATAAGACAAGTCCTTGTATCGAAAGGGGAAAGGAAAGACCCCAACCATTGTCTCAAGGATGGTCACGAGGAAAAAGATTGTTAGCACAAAGGTAAGCCGAAATGCTTTAAATGTCATAAATTTGGCCGCTTGGCAATATATTGTTGGTTCCAAAATGATGAGCATGTATTTATGTCATCATGTAATGAATAGAAGTTCTTAATAATGAAGTTATGCTTCAAATTAATCATAACTAGTGGGTAGTTAATTTCCTTATTTTTAGAATCATTAAGCATGTGTTCAATAGTGAGAAGTGGATAAAAGTAGGGGACACTAACTTAGCCACTTACTCCATGTTTCTTGCATTAGTTGCTTAGTTTTAACATGATTTGATTTTCTTGGAAGCTTATAATTCCTTATCAATCGATGTGAATGAGAATGCAGTGAATTTCCTTTAATAGATTTATGCCTATTGCATACTTATTTTCAGCAAAATTGTCATTTAAAACAAAACTAGACATCAAACGATGATATCAGACATCAATAAAGAAAAACTCAAAAAAAGACATCAAAGTATAAACATCATTTTTATGACGTCCAAAATCTTGTATTAAATGTCATTGCATCTAAATTCCAAAATTGATATGTTCATAAATTCACACAAAATCTCAAATTGTCTTAAGTGTAATTAACCAATACTAAATAAAAGTTATTAAACAGGTGAGCTCCAAACAAACATTAGAGAAATGCATGTATTTCATTTCACATTATGAGGTACCTAGGCCACCCATAGTTGTCGACATCCAACTTTGACTTTATAATTTTCTCAAAGTGAAATCAATAAATAATAGTACAATTACAGCAATCTTATAATACTGAAGTAATGTTATACTTCCCCCGTTCTAGACAATTATACCCTCTAAAATATTTATTTATGGGAAATTCCCAACGGTAATCCTCTGCTTTTTTAATTTCTCAATGGTAACTTCCAATTTTCAAAATTATCAAATATAACCCCAAATTAATAATTAATCATTAAATGTGACATTAGTGGGTTAAAAAAAATTAAATTACAATATTTTCCGTTAAGTTGTGGGTGAATGAGTTATTTTGCTAACCATGGTTAAAAATTAAATTAGCATATACGTAGTACTACTACTATACGGAGTATTGATTTACTGCTAGTGCCGCCGACCAATTTCCTGCTATAGACATTCTTCTCTTCGTCAAAAAACTAGCAAATTCTCCATTCAAGCTTCAGATGTTTTGGGCTTCAGATTACAAGTGCGTGCATTCTCTCAATTTTGGGTTAAAGTGTCAAAAATTTTGGTAGAATTCTAGGTTGGGTTTGTATAATTTGTGTCAATTTTGCTGAAAATTTATTTGTTTAAATATATAGAAATTAGTGGGTGGATTATGACAATAGAAATTGACGGAATTGTGAGAAAATTCTTGTAAGTAGCTATTAGTTTTTATTTATAATAAATTTGTGATCTTACCTGGAATTTGATAACTTGTTGGACCCAATTGAAGAACTAACGACATGTTGTTAATCAATTTACATTGCCTAGCCAACTAGTGTAGCGTCATTGACTAATTGCACTAGAAGACGAGGCTAGATAATATCAGTAAACTTTGACATAAAACAAAAGGTAGTGAATGGCAAATACAATTGAATAGAAAAGGAAAAAATGTGTTGGCATATGTATGTAGTCTCTGATTGATATGTGTAGTCTTATATACAAAATAGTCATATGTTTGGAGTAATCAACGGACAAATGGCAAACTAACTTGTACAAGTATATATTGAATGGACAAATGGCAAGCTAACTAATACAAGTATATATATGATGCAACAGAAGCCAATTAAGCTAACAACTAACAAGTAGATTACAAAAGATTTCTACTTTTTATGTTGCTACTTTAATATATTGGTTTTCATTCTACTACAATGGATTGCTACTTTGCTAAAATATTTATTGGGTTTTATTCTTCGTTTCTACAGATAATTTAGCCTAAAATATGGGTGATAATGTAGTTTTGAGGTTTCAATACTCCGGTAAAGACACTGACATCGTTGTGCAAGATGTTCAGAAGGTCAATTTGGTAGACCTTATTATTGAGTATTGGGAAATAGCTGAGCGAGAACAAACCCCAATGCCTAAGCATCCTGAGTTTACATACATTCACAAAATGAAACATGTTGAGCTCAAAAATGACATGGGGCTAATGAAGATGTTTGTTGACTTGCCTGTGAGGGATTTGATTTACATATGGGTGGGGGAGCTTCAAAAATCAACTCCAATTGTTGAAATTGCACAATCACTTAAAGCTTCAAGAAGAATGAATGTCACTGAAAGTAGTGATCATATTCAACCTCAGCCCACTCTAGACCAAACTAATGAACCTTGCCTCACCAAAAACCAAGAAACTGAAACTTTAAAGCAAGTCGAGGTTACATTTGACATGGCTCCTCCTCACTCTCCTATTAACATAAATGAGTTGATTGTTGATAACATGGAACAACATTGAGATCACTGTAGTTGAGCCTAATAGAGGGAGAGGGAGAGGAAATGGAAAAGTAAGGGGTGGGGGCAGGGGAAAAGGAAGAGGAAGAGTGACTAGCACACCAATTGTTGAACCCATACCCGACCCTACTCAAGCAGTTCAGATAAGTAGAAGTCCTAGAAACCACCCTCAATCTCAACCACATATTATACCATCTCCGAATTTACCATCCCAAACAAGTAGTGCATTTGAGGTGGGAGAGTCATCAAAATATGTTAAATTTTCACCGTTGCTGAAGAAGAGAATTCCTAGAACTACAGCAAAGAGGAGGGGCTTAATCACTACCACTGATGTGGGGAGAGGGAGTGTTGAACAAGGTAACAATAGAAGGCATGTTGCTTTTGACTTGATAGCTAGCCTTGACAGAGATGCACTTGGACTTGGATAATATTGAAATATACTCTCCTAGTGGACTTAATGACAATGACAATGAGAGTGCTCTATCAGATGATGATGACGAAGGTGAGGGACAAGATGATAAGCTAATTCCCATGATTCATGATAACTTTGACCCATATGAAGGCCCTTTGGGGAAGATGACTGTGATGACTTGGATAATTATCTCCAAAGGCTCTATAAAAATGGTGAGTTTTACAAAGAAGAGGACTTTGGTGAAATTGTTGTTAAACCATGGCAACTTTACACAGACAAAGAACACCTCAGAGACGTAAGGAATTATTGCATTCAAAATGGATTCTCTGTGATTGTAGAGAAGGCCAGCAACTTTACGTACACTGTGAGGTGTGGTGATGAGAGGTGTCTTTGGAGATTGCATGCATCAAGACTTGTTGATGGTGTGACATGGGCTATTAAGTCAATTCAAGGATCTGAACACACTTGCATGGGCTTAAAAACTAGGAACCCGATGGTGACAACAAAATGGGCCTGCAAAGTGTTGTTAGAAGACATTAGGGGTTAACAATGACATTCCAGCCAAGGCCCTTAACGAGCTTCTATGGTCAGGGTTCAGATGGCACAAAGTTTGCTTCACAGAATGGCATTAACTGAGATTCATGGGGGGCATGACGTTTCATATAGTTACTTACCAAAGTATTGTGAAGTTGTAAAAGAAACTAATCCAAATTCATTAGCTAACTGTGCTTGGAACCCCCCAAATCACCCTGAAAAGCCTCTTGCATTTACTAATATCTTCATATGCTTTAAGGCTACATTGGATGGGTTGTTTGCTTGATGTAGGGGCCTAATTGGTGTTGATGGAACATTCTTGAAAGGTAACTATGGAGGTGTGTTGCTCTCAGCTGTGGCACTCGATGGGAATAATGAGATGTTTCCTGTGGCTTGGGCTATAATGTCAGGAGAAGATGAGGAAACATGAAAATTTTTTGTGTGGCACTTGAAAAAAGCTCTACATCAAAGTGATAGAGGTGATGATTGGTGTATAATTTCTGATAGACACAAGGTAATATTATATACTCCATTAATTAAATTCTATTAATGAAAATTGTTTATAACTACTTGCTTTCGTACCACTAACTTGTTTTATTATTTGATTTTTTTTTTTAAAAAAAAAAGGCCATTGAAAAGGCTTGTGCAGAATTATGGCCAAAAGTTGGAAGAAGGTATTGTTGTAAGCATCTAAGTGTTAATTGGAAGAAACCCTTCTCAGGACCAAAGATGTTGCAACTATTCTGGTTAGCTTGTGGTGCATATTCAGAATCACCTTCAAAAAGGCAATGAAACAAATTGAGAAGGTTAAACCTGCTGCAAGAATTTGGTTGGCCAATTTAGGTGACCAAGAGAGATGGACAAAACATAAATTCAATCCAACACTAAAATGTGATGTTAACAAGACAAATTTTGTTGAAAGCTTCAATGTCACTCTTGGGATTGACAGGTGTAGACCTGTTCTAACATTAATTGAAGGTAAATAATAGTGAAACCATGTATATGTTATTAAAAATTGTAAATTTATTAAACTACTGTTGACTTGATGTTATTGGACTTAAAATTGTATGTTTTTGTTTTTGAATTTTGAATAGGTATAAGGAGGGTCACTATGGTTAGGCTGGCTACAAGAAGAGAAATGTGTGAAAAATGGGATAGGTGTGACGTATGTCCAAGCATTGTTAAGAGGGTTCAAGAACTTGTAGGGCATACTTATCAACTCAAGGGGAGTATGAAATTGTGGATGGGAAGTCATCTCTTTCGGGGAGTCTTAACAACCACACATGCCTTTGCAATGCTTGGCAATTGACCGGAATACCATGCAAGCATGGCATGAGGGCCATATTACATGCAGGTTTGGAACCCTTAAGATTTGTGCACGAGTGGTACTCTGTAAAGAGATATAAGATGGCATATGCTAATGGTATAAAATTAGTGCCGGATAGAGAGCAGTGGCCTCAAACCGATGTGCTAGTCATTGAACCTCCGTGATGAAAAGAGGAGTTGGAAGACCAGTGAAAAATAGAAAAAGAGGTGAGGAAGAGCAGAGAAAAGGGAAAAGATCTAAGACTTTACGGTGTGGTAACTGTGGTGATTTTGGCCACAATATTTTGACTTGTAAGAGAGCCCCAACACAAAAGCAGAAAAAGGCACAAAGCAAGAAGAAGAATGCAATGTAGAGCATTGTTGATTGTTGTAGTTAACTGTCTCATTCAATAAGAACATTAGTTTTCATTATACTATTGCGTTAGTTTCCGCCAGTTTATTATTGGACTACTTTTGTGTTTAAGCTTGAATCTCAGTTTTAGGTTTAGCTTTAATCTTAATTTAAGTAGTTTAATTTAAATTATTTATTTAAGTGGACCCGACATTTTATATATCATCATTTACATTTTTTTTACTGTTTATTATTATCATGTCTTACATCATATTCTACTTCATACTATTTTTAAGTTGGAGTACTATTTTTTAATATACTAATGCAAAATGTATATAAAAAATATGGGGAAGCAGGTTTTCCGCATACTCACATAGTACTCCAACTTGATTGAAATTTTAAATATACTACAGTATTTTTATTTGCCTTTTAGAGTCCTATTGCTAGTTGCTAGTAGCCGCCACTTTTTCTTTCATCTCATGGAGACAAAGCATAATCAATTATCATGGAAGTAAGACAGTTTCTGGTTAGTTGGTCAATTATCATGGAGGAAATTAGATTAACTATAATAATTAAACAAGGTTAGGACTATTTAACAGAAAAAGGTTCATTAAACATGCATTTAACCTACTAATGTCACATTTAATGATTAAAAGTTAATTTGGGGTTATATTTGATAATTTTGAAAATTGGAAGTTACCATTGAGAAATTAAAAAAGTAGAGGGTTAGCGTTGGGAATTTCCCTTTATTTATTTATTTTTCCTTGTTAATGTTAATTGCATTTTTTTTAACTTTTAAGAATATTATGATGATGTTTATATCCCTACAAAATATTGTTTACTTTCTATCATTAATACTACCAAATACTAAAGTTGTAACATAATGTCAAACCCAAAAAAACTCTCCAGACATGGCTAGCTAGCCGCCCTAGTTATACTAAATGGATGATGAAATTGAAAGATCTAAGGGGAAAAAAAACCTTTAACAATAAAATTAGCATGATTAGTCTTTAGCAAGTTTTTCACATGATTATCATTATTCCTTTTTTATCTTCTTACTTTCTGTTTTGGTATATTCTATTTTGATCTTCTTATTTTTATATTATTCTTTTTATGGTAAAGAAAATCTCCACTTTTATCACTCCTTACCCGCCCACATGGTCCACATAAAATTATTTCATAATACCAAGTTTCTATAGAACTTTCTACCCACCTTTCACTTACTACTTCATTTTATATGAAAAGTAAGTAAGAAAATAATAAATTATTTTTTAAAAAAAGAGGGAATAATAGTTACAAACTAGATAATCCCTAAGCGATGCTAGACTTATAATAACCAATATGAGAAATATGACAACCTATTCACTAAATATGAAGGAGCAATTTTTTATATTTATTCATAATAGCATTGAGAAAATTTATTTTGAAGTCCAATGTATAATACTTCAATGTATAGTCTATAACATTGAAAAAAAAAATTATTTTGGAAGGAGAAACAATACTACATAAAAGGGAAATTCTCACCGGTAACACCCAACTTCTGTTTTTTCTCAATGGTAGAATGTAAAATTTTGGATTATTATTGGTAATCACTAATTAGTAGTACTAATTTACCGGTAACATTAATGAAACTTTTACCTAAGTCCTTAACCATGGTTACCATATTAAGTGGGAAATTAGCTGCAAAATGACTTAATTGCCCCTATTTATTTCCCTTAACCACTTATGTCTAATCAAATAACTTCAAGGCTTCATTTTCCTCTTCATTCCTTATTCGAACTTCACCAGAGATATTCGATCAATTTTCACGGCAAAAACGCTACACAAATTTCTAGGGTTTGCAATCAATTTCTGGGATTACATAAGGAGCGATTGTCATCGGGTTTTTTTGGGGATTCACTGCCACGCTGGGTTATTGAAGCAAAATTCTCATCGGCAAGTTCAATTTCGTGGAAAATTGGTTCGACATTTGTGGCACTATCTTTCGAGTATGCTGAATTTGGTGTAATTCTCGACCCTGAATTTCTTAAACTTACGATCTTTCTGGTGATTCGAAGCCATGTAAGTCTTTATTTGTGTTGATTTTTATTATGCTCTGTTATTTCGAAAATTTGGGCAAAAGTAGAATATTGCTGAATATTTGTTATAAAAGCTGAGTGATAATTAGGTTCTGGTGTTATGCTCATAAAGACATGTACATTCCTTCAACTCAAAAATAACATGATCATGATATAACAAGTATCGCTAAATTTTTATTCTAAAAGTTGAGAGTTGAGTGAATCCTTCCCCAGAGCAACCACAACCACAATAACACACAAGTAATAACATGATCATGATAAGCTCATATAGATATGTACTCCGTACTATTTAACTGATTTTGTGAGTTTTTTTGGTCAAAATAAGGCAAGTTAAATAAGATGAAATGCATATGAATAAATGATTACAGTCATTGTGCTAGTGTTTTTATAAACAAATTGATGGCACCCCACTTTTATGAACAAATTATCATTATAAGATAAAATGCATAAGATCAGAATTACACAGACAACTTACATAGCCACCATTATTCGATGTTTGTGAAGGCCGAACATTTTTTTTTACAATAAGATGGTGTTGGTTGAATTACCAAACAATATGTTCAAGCAAGCACATCTGATTTGAAAGCACGAGAATAACAATGGTAGCAACAACGTATTGGGATGCTATTCACATTATTTAAACGTAGTCGGTTTAATTGGGATGCTATTTTTTAATGTGATTGGTTTAATTGTCATGCAATTTTTGTTGTTATTGGTGTTGGTTGGTTTTGTTTGTGTTATATGTGCAGAATGGATGATAATAAAGTATTACAATTTCAGTACATGGGTAAGGATGTTACTGTTTTAGTTGATGATACTGATAGGGCTAATTTGATTGATTTGGTCATAAAGTATTAGGAAAAAGCTAAAGAAAACAATGTCCCAACACCCACATATCCCACTTTTAAATACGTGTTTAAAATGAAGCATGTTGATCTCAACTAATAGTGACTTGGTGAGCATGTGGGCTAAATTACCAGATAAAAAGGATATTTACATATGGGTTGGTGAAATTGATGAGCCTACTGAGGTGGTGCAGGCTACTAGGTCACTCATTTTAGGTAAAAAACCCATTGAACCCTTTCACCAACAGATTGCTAATACATTCAGACCTAAACTAACCCCTAGGAGAAGACAGCCAACTGTGGAAAGTAGAGTAGATAAAGAAGAGGATGCCATAGTAGTTAGTAGAGAAGAATTTGAGTCATGTTCATACTATTGGAGCTCATAAACCACCTGTTGTTGTACCTGTACCTCAGATTGATTATTATCATGAAGATTATGGGTCATGCCTTGCTATAGAGGAAACTTCGGGCCGATGTTGTCAATTCACCAATCAAAACAAATGGGGCTAATGAGAGAGGGAGAGGAAGAGAAAGGGGGAGAGGGAGAGGTAGAGGTTAAGGGAGAGAGAGGGGAAGAGTAACTGGAGTAGAGAATGATATTGGAAATGGAGGAAATGTGAGAGGGAGGGGTAGAGGTAATGGGAGAGGTAGAGGGAACGGGAGAGGAAGAGGGAGAAATGCCCTGGAGACTTGGTTGAACATTTCCCCGAGCAAGCAGTTAAAGTGACCATTCCCGTTAAATGAATTGACAGAAGATCCAACACACCCCCAACCCTCCACACAGTCTATAGTGGCTCCATTGCAGAACCTAGGACAGTTTAGTCCTAGTAACCATCAACAAACAGGTTCATTTGAAACAAACACGGTCTTCTAGGGCATCATTTGTGAAGAAAAGAGTGCCTAGAACTACAGCTAAGAGAAAAGGGATTGTGGTTATTGTGAGTGCAAGTGCCAACTCACCAGGTACATGAGAGTGACGACCCTATTACTGACTCTGGTGTTCGGAGTACAATAAGGAGCTTGTCAAGGAGTTTGTCCCTTAGTGTAGAAGAGCCAACTCACCAGGTCACTTTGCATGATGGTGAAGATGATCAGGTTTACCCCAAGTGAGAGTAACTCAAACACAAATGAAAGTGTTGATACAGAAAATGGTTTGTGTGAGGATAAATGTGGAATCATGATTGAAGATCACTTTGATGATTATGATGACTATCAGTTTCATAATGAGAAGGATGAAGATAATTACTTTGCTAGGCTATACAACAATGGAGAGGTTTATGAAGAGAAGGAATTTAGCAAAATTGTATTGAAACCATGGCATTTATTCCTAGACAAACAACACTTAAGGGATGTTGCTAGGGACTACTGCATTCGGTGTGGTTTTTCGGTGATTGTTAATTATCCTAACAATCAAAGGTATCTAGTGAGATGCTCAGATGATGCATTTGTATTGCCGGATGGTACTACATGGGCCATCAAACTGATTGAGAACCCTGAACACACATGCCAAGGCTTAGAAATGAAGAATGACATGGTTAATGTGAAATGGGCAATGAGGGTGTTAATGGATGACATTAGAGCAAATAATGACATCCCTGCAAAGGCTTTAAATGAGTTGTTGTGGCAGAGATATGATGTACTAGAGCACCTTGTACAGAGCTAGAACAAAGGCTCTACAAGAGATCCATGGTGGCCATGATGAATCATACACCAGCCTACTGTGATGTTATAAAAGCCTTGAACCCTAATTCACTAGCATTTTGTGCATGGAATCCTAAGAACCACCCAGAAAAGCCACTTGCATTCTCAAGCATATCCATTTCTTTTAGGGCTGCATTGGATGGATTGATTGCTGGATGTAGGAGCTTGATAGGTGTAGATGGAGCACATTTAAAGGGAAACTATGGTGGGGTTTTGCTATCTGGAGTGGCTTTGGATGCAAATAATGAAATATTTCCTATAGCTTGGGCAATTGTCTCCGGAGAGGATGCTGAAACTTGGAAGTTCTTCATATGGCACTTGAAGAATGCTTTGAAAGATAGTGGCCAGGGGGGATGAGTGGTGTATCATCTCTGAGAGGCAAAAGGTTAGTAATGTTTACTCTAATGTTTCAAATGGTGTTATCTATTCAACTCAACTGTACATGTAACTTAACTAATGTGTTTTTCACATACCAGGGTTGATGTTGCAATCACTGATTTGTGGCCTAAAGTTAGTAGGAGATATTGCTGCAAACATCTCCTCAAGAACTTCAAAGGCACCTTCCCATGTCTGTTGATGTTTTCTATCTTCTGGAAAGCATGTGGGGCTTACAACCCTTTCACTTTTAGAAAGGCTACAGAAGCCTTACAAAAGGCACACCCTGCAACACTGGTATGGTTTTCAAAGGTTGGACCCAATCAACTTGGTCTAAGCATGCCTTTAATCCTGTTATAAAGTGTGATTTGAACAAATCAAACTTTGTTGAGAGCTTTAATGCAACATTGGGGGTGGACAGATGTAGGCATGTCTTGACTTTACTTGAAGGTATACAATCATTAATTTGCAAACCTAAGTTTATCTGTGATAACCCCAACACACTAACACACTGACCATAATTCATTATTGTTGTTTAGGAGTAAGAAGAGTGACAATGGTAAGGATGGCCACATGAAGACAAGTGTGAGAACTGGAATGATGACATATGTCCAAATATAATGAAGAGACTTCAAGTTATAAGCCAAGAGTCAAGATCATGAAAGTGCTTGCTATCAGGAGAAGTTGAGTATGAAATTCTTGATGGAAAATCAGTTCTTGCTGTGAACCTCAATGACAAGACCCTGTGTGTGTAATAATGGCAACTAATTGGTTCGCCTTGTAAGCATGCCATGAGGGCCATGAGGGCCATATTGCACTCTAATGATGATCCAAAAAAATACATCAATGAATGGTATTCAATTAGAAGATCTATGCTAACAACATCAAGTCTATCCCTGAGAGAGTAACCATCCACACCTAGCCCACCAAAAATGAAAAGGGGAATTGGAAGGCCAACCAGAAATAGAAGAAGGGAAGAGGGAGAGCAGGCTAAGGGAAAGAGATCAAAGACTGTCAAATGCAGCAAATGTCAGTGTTTTGGACATAATGCACAAACATGACACGGAGGGTTAACTAGAAAAGAAAGGATAGCAATAGCAAGTGCAACAACAGTCATCAACAAGAGAAAACAACCAAAAAAGGGGGTGTCTTTATCCCAACGTGACCCCACTACAGCTTCATCAACATCAAAGAGGGCTAAGAAAGGTGTTTCATCATCTGAACCGCCTTAGTGTTAAGGAATTAGTTCTATTTGCGGGTTTTTTTTCTGACAAATATTTGCTATTATTTAACTAAGTTAATATTGTTGAATCTTTTGAGTACTTTCTTAAATGGATTATGAGTTTTGGATTACATTGCAATGGTTTAAAATTTTTGACAATGATTATGTTATATCTGATGTTAGTTTGGAATACTACTTTTTTTTAAGGTTTGAAATAAATTGACTTGAATTCCGAGCTTCTTATGTGACTTCATAGTTTAACATTCCTTCCTATTGACTTATTTACATCTTTTGTGTTGATAATGCTAGCTGGTGGTAGCATACTTCTTTGGAGGGAGGTCCGTACTTCACCTTCTGTAAGGATGACAACTGATTGGAAAACTGTGCAACTGTTTTCAATACCACCAGTTATATATCTGATTCATAACAATGTTCAGTTTGCCACTCTCACATATGTGGATACATCCACTTACCAGATCATGAGCAATCTCAAGATTGTTACGACTGGGATACTGTTTAGGTGCTTCCGATCCACTGTTTTCAAAACTTCTTGATTCACATCCTCTTATCTTTTAAATTTTTGATTTAATTTGTAGTAGACTCATGTTTAAATATATGTTGGAATTTAATTCTGAAGATTTTTTGTCATGTAGATTATTTTTAATGAAAAAGTTGACAAACTTGCAATGGATGGCAATAATTCCAAACCCGTATGCTCCTTTTTTCCAAGTGCACTTCTGAAATTATTTTTTATGAAGATGCGTGTTAATACCTACTGGAGAGAGTTATCAAGATTAATGATGGTTAATGATGGTTATCAAGATTAATGATGGTTTTCTACCAAACTACCAAGGGCATGGGACATGCTTTATGCCTATAGTAATTTAATTAACAATTCAACACAACTTTCGTTGTGGATTATGGAGCTCCTAGATGAGTCAAAGGTAGATACTAATGGTCAATCAAAGGTCCGAATCCCAAAATCTACAATTTTGTTTAGCCATGGAAGTATTAAGAGAAATTGAGAAGAAGAAGAACAAGGAATACGATTAGAATTGGAGGTTTAGGGTTTAATAAAGGGGTAATTGATTAAGGAGGGAAAGCAGCATATAACTTTGGAGGGAAGTGATTTTTTAGAAGGGTAGGTTTGTAATTGTGTTATTAGTAAACCATGGTTAGTCAATAATTAGGTAAAAGTTTATTAATATTACCAATAAATTAGTATTACTAATTGGTGATTACCAATGATAATCCAAAATTTTGCAGTCTACCGTTGAGAAAAAATAAAAGTTGGGTGTTACCGGTGAGAATATCCCTAAATAAAATAAACCATTTTTATCCACTTTATTGAAGTTCAATGTATAATATTATAATAAAAAAAAAAAATAAAAAAAAATAAAAAAAAAAAAATCAATATACAATAGCTGAACAATTTCCTAAAATATAGGCAAAGGACAAAAGAAATAAAAAGACTTCCTAAATTGAATTGCTTGAGGTAAATCTAAGGAGAAGAAAAAAGAAATAGGTTTGACAAGATATTAAAATGTAAGCAGTTATTGCTTTAGTATAGGTATATATAGCAAATTAGCAATAAAACAATAAAACCTAGTGCCAAAGAATCTATTAAAAACTCATAAAGCTAATTTGCAATGTTAACAATATTGCCTATCCTTTTTGCTCAACTCTGATTCAAATAAGATGACCAATTAAATTGGTTGACCAGTCTGATTAAATCAGATTAGATTCAAAACATAATAATTGGGATATGAAACCTGTGATATCCGGTATTGATGCATTGCTCACCCCACTTATCAAACAAACTGAGTATATAGCAAGAGTGTTTGGAAATGGGGCACTAGTCTAATAGTCTAAAGAGGTATATAATGTTTCAAATTCCTAAATCGGTCACCAGTAAAACCACAGGAATTAGCAAACACAAAGGAAAGTTTGTACTCATATCACTATAAAGAACCCTTGTTTCTATAGGATATACAAATGATGGAAATCTAATTGCAAGAGAACCTAATGGTAAACCTTCATGATGTCATCAATTTCCAAAATTTAAACATAAAAAAACAAGCAAAAATATCCAGATACAGACAAAAAAAAAATCATAAAATTAAAGAGCTTACTGTCCACTTTCAGCCGAGGAAAAATAAGCATCACCGTACTTTTTCGCCGGGAAATTGGCAACAATCGGAGGGTCAACACCGTGCACCCCCCGCTCCAACTGCAACAAAAATTGATGTTTATTCATCTGTCTGAAAATTTTTTTTATAATTTTCATCTAATTAATCAAGCAAATTGAACAAATTATTCCAATCATCAATCAAATATTTTAAACAAAGTCATAAGCTTAAACATTTTCAACCCAAAAGCGTACTATAAACCAATCATGACCTAAAATTCATTTACCTAAAACAGTAAGTAAAAAAAATACACAATGATTGAAAAAGCAAGACTCCTTTTGAATGAAAGAAAGACATACTCATGCCAAAATCCAATATCTAGTCAACTTCAGACGCGAGGATGTTACTCGAAATCCGACACTTCAAATCAATGAATTAATGATTAATATACATATCAAAACAAAAAAAGGAGGGAAAAAGATGTTTGCTTACAGTACTGAGATTAGATCTAGACGACGCAAAATGGCGACGGAAATTTCGACGAGAAGCGCGTAATTGAATCCGAGCACAGATGAGTCTAGTACAAATGAACACTATGAACAAAGTGCTAACTACAAATCCAATCACTGTCATAACCAAATTTGTTTTTGCAGATGCCATTTTTTTATTCTTCAAATTGATTCTATTTTCCAGCTCAAAATTCTCTACCACGAAGAAGAATTTTGGTCAGTTCTCCATTTTTATCAATTGCGATTGCTCAAAACCCTAATTAAGAAAAGGGGTGCTAGATTTCTGCCGCAGAATTCATCGGTAAAATTGTGGATGAAATTAGCACAAAAAATGGGATCGTCAAATTAAACAAACAAGCAAGAAATTCGAAGAATTGTGATGATACTAAATCAAAATCAAAGGGGAAGAATTTTAGAGGTTGAACAAAGTGGAAGTTGTGTTGAGTAGAGAGTAGAGTTGACGAAATGAGGAAACATTATTAAGTTGTCAATTGTAAGCTTAGCAACGGTTTCTACTACTTAGGCTTGCGCATAAACAAACACAATTGTGAATTGGAGAGTAGTTTATGACTTAGGATTATGATTGAATTTTGGGAATTTCTAAGGGTTAACCATGTGCAATTGACTTTTCGCGTATTAAATTCAGGCATAATTTTGCAATAGCTTAATATATCAGATATTTTGTATTTTAATCTTATCTTATATGGGATGTATTGGCCTTGTTTGGCAGTTGATTGTTGGCTTCTCTTGACCGGTCTTAGGCCCTGTTTACTTCACCTTAAAAAAATAATGTTCAGTAAA
The DNA here is from genome assembly GCF_948465745.1 of Chenopodium album. NCBI lineage: Eukaryota > Viridiplantae > Streptophyta > Magnoliopsida > Caryophyllales > Amaranthaceae > Chenopodium > Chenopodium album. The sequence continues at coordinate 20,910,058 of NC_137846.1, read as the reverse complement.
AATAATTTCATTTCAGCAAAAATAAATTCAGTTCAGTAAAAATAATTTCAGTAAACTTAAAGAAGAAATATAATAGAAAATTAATAAAAATAACTTCAGTTCAGTAAAAATAGTTTAAGTTCAGTAAAAATAATTTCAATTCAGGAAAAATAATATCAGTTCAATAAAAATAAGGTGAAGTGAACGGGGCCTTAGAGGTGTCAATTTGGATGTTCGGGTCGGGTCTGATGATGTCAGGTTGGGTCAGGTCAATTATAAATGGAGTTATATTAAATTATTATGTCCACGCAAGTCGAAATCTGAATTGGATATTTTTTGGATCGGTTTCGGATTGGGTCAGGTCAAGTGTACTTTTAACACCTCTAGTTGGTCTATCTAGTTGTTTGTATTAGCTTTTGAAATTGGTTGTTTTACAAGAAATAAATAAAATAAAAACAAAAATTACCTTTAAGGGCATTGGTATATGTAGACACCCAAATGTGTCTCCCCAAAACCAAACCCAGTGATGAATACCTTTTGCGTCGAATGATTATCGAATGAGGTGAAAGTGTGAAAGGTCAAGTGTTGCGGTTGGTTTTTATTATTAAATTCTTTCTTTCTGTTTTTGAAAACAGCTCTATTTTATGAAAACAGCCAATCCAGTTTAGTTTGGTCCACGACAAAGGTCCAATAATAGTGTAGTTGGATGGGGCTTGCAAAGAGCTTTACAACGATATATTATAAGCCCAATTCCGATGAATAATTAGGAAGTTATGGCCAAAATACTAAACTAGGTCTGGTTGATCTTTACATGCGGCCCAATGATCTAGGGGAGGTTCCAATGTTAATTATTATTCCTAAAGTTATTAGAATTGATTATGGTCTTCTAGAATTCTCTAGAAGGTTCTCTTTAATCCTAATAAGATTAGAATTAATAATTATATTTTTGATAAGTTTTATTTGGAATAAAATATTATTTTATGAAAAATACGATTTCAGTTTTCATGCGGACTTTACAAATCGATTTTGATTCATATGTGGACTCCGTGTTGAAAGCGCGTAGAAATCCAGGCTGTCGCCACGCGACAGACCCTGTCACCAAGCGACAAGGTCGGTTTTGCAGCGACAGAGTGGAGTTTTATTCCTTATCAAATTCTACATATTTCCGGACTGTTTTCTTATAAATAGGGTCTTGAACCTCCGTTTTCATTCATCCACAATCAATCAATTCTCATCATCATCTACAACAATCAATCATCTTTCTCTCTCTAAAGCTAGAAGCTTTCTCTAAACCTTCCCTCTTATAAAATTCCGCATTCACGAGATCTAGACACACCTAGCCGAGTTCGAAATTGCCTTCGCCCTAGACGTGAAAGGTTATAATTTCTGAGGGTTTGGTCCCTAATCTCTATTTCAATTATTTGATTTGATTGTTTGATTTTATATTTTCCTTGAAGTTACTAACGCGTGTATTTTGTTATTAGAAAGAGATACAAGGCATCCAAGTAAGTACTTTAATTATTGAATTGATATTATGATATGGAAATCATGTTAAGATTGTTATTTTGGTTCCTAGTATCATGTTAGGATGCTTTCCTTAGTATGATATTTAGGGTGATTTGCTTATATCAATTATGATTCCTGCGATGCTTCCTATTCTCTTTTCTAATATCATGTTAGTGACATGCTAGGGTTTGTTATTAATCTTGTTAGTATCATGCCTAGGATCTTGCTATTATTATGCTTTAGCTTTAACATAATTATGATTGTTATTATGATTATGATGATTGTTATTATGTTGCTTGATATATATTATTGTTATTGCTTGATCACGCCTTTTATGCATGTTTAAAGGGAATTTGTACTTGTAATCACGCTTAATAAGATAATCAATAATCTTGTTTAGGGCTAATATGAATATAATTCAAGTGATCGCCAATAGTAGTTTTATTTGTGCATTAAATTCAACCAACATAGATAAACAGGTTTAGGGTTAACCTATTGATTGCATATTAGTCAGAAAGCGCACATGAATACGAGAAGAATAAAGTAGAGGCCTATTTAGGGCAGGTTCAATCTCTTTTAGGTTGGATTTGTACCTTCATCCCCGAACCCTATTTGGTTCAAGACCTTTTGGAGTTGACGATCTCCTGGATCGTTAAGGGGTGTAACCTTCACCTTGTGAACGGTTTACAAGTTCCTAAAACTTGTTGGCGACTCTTTTGCTATAGCTTCCTTCCCTTTGGACGCCACCATACTTAAGTGTATGATCACAGTGGGGTTCAAGCTTGGGGTTAATGGCTTGAAATATTCCCTACAGTTTTTGGCGACTCCACTGGGGAGGATTTCTATTTTAATTCCTGAAATTTATTTCGGCAATGATTTAGAATGAGTGGATGAGACTCGAAAAGTTCTAAGTATTTCATGTGCGTAATTTTGATTAGCATTATTGTCATATGCATAAAAAAAGGTCCTCATTGGATAGACCATCCGAAATGAGTAAAAAACATAGGATTTTTACACGTAGGAAATTTGAGGAATATCTTTCACAACTAGAATTGAAATAACGCTGCGAAATCTGGAAAATTTTAAGAACGTAGATACCTGCAGAGGCATGTAGGAACTAGCGCCTAGAAAACAGGATTGTCGCCTGTAAAGTGCTTATGTTGCTTGGGGACAGTTCTGTCACTTGGCGACAGGTGTACTTTTGCGGCGACAGTCCCTGTAGTCTAGCGTCAAGTTCTTCCAATACCGAGCCAGAACTCTGCCTTCTTGTTTTGACCATTTCTAGCACTGTTGGCTCGATTCTACTTCCTGATTGAGTTTTTCTCACTTTTCTGAAACCCATATGTGTTTTACATATGGATATAACCCTCTAGGGGTTCACGCTCCATCTACCCAATCGAACGCTCCTGGCAACGACGGGTACATCCGAGTTTGTGAATCTACCAAACCATGGAAGCAAGTTTTTAACTTGCGGGGTCCTATCCACTCGCGCCAACCCTTCCAAAGGTAAGGCTTCCGAGCGGTGCATCCGGACTCATAACCATGGACCCTCTTTGACTAACCCATATCCCGAACTTTAGAGAACTAGAGCCATGGTTAGGTTGCAAACTCATTGCATCATGTTGTGACTACTTGACTATTTGTGCATTCTTTGCTTGTGCATACTTTATATGTGCTAACCGTTTGTTTGACTTGTGTTTAAGTCTAAATAAACCAATTAATGACTAAAAAGGACTTTGTCTAATTAATGAATTAATTAATTAATTTAACTAATTAAAGACTAATGAAGTAATTAATCTGACTTAGTACGACTTTAGGCATGTCCCCTTAGAGTAAGCTTACTGGAAACAATCCCAGATTAATGTTCCAGAAATGGCGCAGGAGTTTGTGCTGTGGCGCTGCAGTTTATTGCTTGTCGCCTGGAGACAAGCTTTAAATTGTGGCGACAGTTCTGTTGTTCCGGCGATAGTCCAGATTCTTAATCGAGTCATCACGACGAGCCTAATTAACAGTCTGCTAATCAGTTTAATCAATTTGTTAAGTCCTTAGTTGAGTCTAGGCACCTAGTCCCATGGTCATACACAAGAGTCAAAACATGTCACTTGCACTCACTTATAAAACACACACTTAACATGTATGTCACACCTTGATCATGTCTAGAGAGTCTTAAATGCGTGTTTTCCGTCATTTTTTTTAGGGGGGTAAGTCGGATATTAATCCTGCAATTAAACCACTTGTTTGAACCCATTCCCAAAAATATACACCCTATAAATCAATTTGAGTCAAGTCATTAAAACAAATATGGTTTAATCTACAGCGCATGGTTAAGAAAGGAAGGGCGTCTAATCAAGGATAACACTTTCGTTCAAGTCTCACTTTTTGATAAGCCAATCAATCGAAGAAGGAAAGCTAAGAAGACAATGGCAAGTCAGGAAGAAGTCAACGAACTCAGGGGACAGGTAGCTAACATGGTTGAAATGTTGAAGAGTCTGACTCTTCAAATCAATGACCCTGCAAGACAACAACAGATGGAGCTCATCCAGGAAAGTTTGAGCAGATTATCTAATGACTATAGATTGCAAGGCATCAACTCACAAGGGGTCTCGGTGGACAAGGATCTTCTTCCGCAGAAGTTCAATGCCAACGACATCCCAAAATTCAAAGCAATGGATAACCCTTATTTTCATTTAAGAGCTTTTGAAACTGTAATGAATATTAAGGGGATAGACAAAAAAGCTTTTCATTCTGCATTTTCTCTATCTTTAGAAACCGTTTGTCAGTAATGGTATTTCTCTCTTGATAAAGAGAAAACCTCCAGTTGGGAGTCAATCGTAAACGCTTTCATTGATAGATATAAATGCAATATTCAAGTTGAAACTGATCATAGGGAACTTGAAATACTCAAGCAGAAAGAGAATGAAGGCTTTACTTCTTTCTTTAATAAATGGAGGGAAACTTCTACAAAGATGGTTGAGGTGCCTAGTGAGAAAGAATATGTGAGGATGTTTATCAAGAATCTCCAAGAAAAATATTCCAAGCATCTCAAATACCAAAATAACTTGCACACCTTTAAGGCCGTCTATGACATTGGTATCAATATTGAAGACGACCTAGCTAAACAGAAAGCTACTAACAGTACCTCTAGTAGTGGCTGGAAAGGCAAGAAGAACGACAATCCTTCTTCTTCCAAAACCACCTACTCAAATAATGTTAGCACCTTTAATTTGAGTGAAGTCCTCGCCATGAATAATCAAGGACAAAAGAAACCACTTAGGAGGAACTTTACTCCTATTGGTATGAGTTATGACACCGCATTCGATCGCTTACATGCAAAAGGTTTTATAACTCCCATAGGACCGTTTGGGGACCCACCTGTCGAAAAGAGAACGACTAGCTGGAATCCCAATGCACATTGCAAATATCATCAGGGTAGAGGCCATCTTATAGAAAATTGTTGGAAGCTAAAGGAAGCAATCCAAGATTTAATTGATAACAACAAACTTCCATTGCCCCCTGCAAGCAAGAAGCCAAGTATCAGTAGTGCACCACTGTCATATTCCTTGGCTATTTCCGATGAGGAAAATCAGGTCGACCCCTCGAACCTCATCAAACCTGTCGAAGCTATTGAAGAAGAGGAGGAAATCTTCGAAGATGCCGAGGATCATTTTCCTTGTGGACAAGAACCTGCGACAAAACAAGAAGTGTGTATCCTTATTCAGGTTGTGTTGGAAGCAAGAGAATTATTACGCGAGGCCATGGAGGTGGTAAAAGAACGAAATGAACTACTCAAAAGTAGACCTCTTCCTAAAGAGAAGAAATCAAACTCCCTCCAAGTAATTGACACACCCAAAAGGAGCAATAGGCCATACACTCCAATTGGAACTTCTTATGCAAACATGTTCAAAATGCTCTCCGAGAATGGTAAAATTCAACCTCTCGAACCGAGACCATTTGAATCACTAAAAAGGACAGATAGGTACTACTGTCCATATCATCAATCAGGAGGACATACTATAGAAAATTTTTGCAAGTTCAAACACTTGGTCCAAAGATTGATTGATAACAAGAAGCTAGTTCAAATCCCACAAGAACGAGATGCTACCATTAATGGGGTTTGTGATAGTGATGATGAGGATATCTACCTTAAGGACGTCGAAGAAACTCCACTCTCGACAATGTATCCAGTAGGTGACATTTGGAATGAAGAGGATTCACCTATAGATGTCCTCACAAGATCCGGGAGAATGCAACCTCCCATTACTACACAACCTATTCCCACCACTCAGCAAGTTCCCATACCAATCATAGAAGACAACGATGTTGTCAGACAATTAAAAAAGAATAAGGTCGAAATGAACGTATGGAAACTTTTAGCTACATCCCGAGAACATAGAATTGCAGTCATGGATGCCTTAGCTAAAGTAGGGATAGAATCGGACACTACTCCTAAGGGGTTGGCTAATTTCCTCACAAGTGATCTCCCAAGTCCTACTAATTTGATCACTTTTTTCCGACAAAGATCTACCGCCGAAAGGTGACAAACACAACAAAGCCCTCAACCTCACAGTAATTTGCAAGAGAATGAACGTCCCTATGACTCTTGTAGATAATGGATCGGCAATTAACGTTTGCCCACTTAGAACTGCGAGGATGTTGGGGATAAGGGATGAAGATTTATCTCCATCAACACAAGGGATAAGAGCTTACGATAACTCACGTCGCCAAGCATTAGGCACAATTACCATGAACATAACGACGGGAGTAATTGAGCATGCCACCACATTCCAAGTGGTAGACATTAAGGCTTCGTTCAACTTACTGTTGGGACGCCCTTGGCTTCATGATCTCAAGGCCATCCCTTCATCTCTTCACCAACAAGTGAAAGCCATAGTTGGAGGAGTACCAATTACAATCGATGCTTCAGCCATGAGGATCAAAACAGTAGAAAACCCACTAATCAATGTGGAGCACGATGAGAATGACGAAGATCTGTGGGGCTTTAATGAAGAGGTCTCCTTGATCAAAGAAGATGAAAGGACCCCTCTTTGCTACGACCTCCACTCAAACATGATAACCAATGATATCCTGAGAAAACAAGGACACTTCCCTGGAATGACCCTAGGAAAGAAGAAAGGGATAGCAAAACAGATGAGACTACCTGGCCTCCCTAAATTAGATACTTTCGGACTTGGTTTAGAACCGACTCTCGAAGATCTAAAGCGAGCCCAGGAAAAATCAAAAGCACGTAGAAATGCTCGCGCACAAAAGAAAGCAATCCCAATGGATCAATACCCTCTTACCTTAAATGGACAATTCATAAGAGAGGGAGAAGATTATCCATGTTACGAATTTCCAGAACCCTTCGTTGTAAACGGCATAAGACAACCTGGGTTCGAAATATTTCTGGATTGTTGCTTTCTAGATGAGATTCCAACTCCTATACATAAAGAAAAAGCACTCCCATGCTTTGACTTTAACGTCATGGGACTTCTCTTTGGGCAAGAAAAGAATGAGCCAAGATATATAGAGGATAACTCTTCACTCATTCAAACAGTCCTACAAAGCGAGAACTTTGATCCCTCCAAGCTCATCACTCCAGCAGAGGATTTAGTACGAGGATGGCGCAAGACAGTAAAAGTGACTACTGCAAACGGAAAGAAGATCTCAATAACTACAGGACAAGGGCCAATGTTCGAAAAATCGTCTGAGTCTGAGTCTTCCCCTATCGAGTCCTCTAAGTCTCTAGTTGTAGCACCTCTCTCTAATTCTTCTATTTTATCATCTACTCCTAGGATAGTTAGCAATCAAGTCCCAACGGACATTTCTTTATTCGATGTAATGATTTCTGAGTTTAATAATATGTCTTCTTCCCCTTATTCCTCGTGTTTCTCTTTAGCTCCAGATGACGAGTATTGCTTAACTAACGATGAAAACGACAAAGAAATCATTAAAGCAATGGAAACACTTGAAAATAAAACACCAATAATTGAGGACACTAAAACGGTTGATATCTCAAAAGATCCAACCATCAAAAGAGAAGTTAAAATCGGACTCACATTAAACAAAGATAAAAGAACCGATTTAATTAATCTACTTAAAGAATTCATCGATGTATTCGCATGGTCATATGAAGATATGCCAGGCATTAATAGAGAAATAGCTCAACACACTATACCACTAATCCCAGGAATGAAACCTGTAAAACAAAAGTTGCGTCAAATGAAACCCGACGTAGCTCTTAAAATAAAAGAAGAAGTACAAAAGCAAATAACTGCAGGTTTTATCAGGGTATCCAAATACCCCGAATGGGTTGCAAATGTAGTCCCAGTTCCAAAAAAGGATGGTAGGGTTCGAATGTGTGTCGACTATCGAGATCTAAATAAGGCAAGTCCGAAAGACGACTTCCCTTTACCACACATCGATATTTTGGTAGATAATACAGCGAATCACGCACTTCTCTCATTTATGGATGGATACGCAGGGTACAACCAGATCCTCATGGCCGAGGAAGACATGGAGAAAACAACATTTATAACACCTTGGGGTACTTACTGTTACACGGTAATGCCATTCGGGTTGAAAAACGCGGGTGCCACTTACCAACGAGCAGCAACTGCCCTACTCCATGACATGATGCACAAAGAAGTCGAAGTATACGTGGACGACATGATTGTGAAATCTAGAGATCGTCCAGGACATCAAGTGGCCTTAAGAAAATTCTTCGAGAGGCTAAGAAAATACAGCATGAGGTTGAATCCATCCAAGTGTACTTTTGGAGTAACCTCAGGCAAACTCTTGGGATACGTCATAAGCTCTAGAGGAATAGAGATAGACCCAACCAAGATCAAAGCAATCATGTCAATGCCCCCGCCCAAAACCGAGAAGCAAATTCGAGGATTTATTGGCCGGTTGCAATATATAAGTAGGTTCATATCTAAGCTAACAACAATATGTGAACCAATATTCAAGAAGCTTAAGAAAAATGTGCCAGTAATATGGGACGACGGGTGTCAAAAAGCCTTTGAGAAGATCAAATCCTATCTCGCCAATCCTCCCGTATTAGCCCCAGCGCTCCTAGGAATTCCTTTAAGGTTGTACTTAATAGTCACCAAAGAAACAATGGGAGCTATGCTCGCACAAGAGGTAGAAGGAAAAGAAAACGCCATCTACTAACTAAGCAAAAAGATGCTCGAATATGAAGCACGCTATACACCACTTGAGAAATTGTGCCTCGCATTGGTGTGGGTCACAACCAAGTTAAGACATTACATGCTTGTTCACATAGTCTTTGTAGTGTCACGAATGGATCCTCTCAGGTACTTATTCGAGAAATCCACGCTTAACAGACGCATCTCAAGGTGGATAGTCAACCTAGCCCAGTTTGATGTAAGGTTCATGCCTCAAAAGGCTATTAAAGGATCTGTAGTCTCGGACTTCTTAGCAGACTTTCCAATAGAAGATTCGACACCAATACACGACAATGAATTCCCAAATGAAGACTTAATGGTCACGGAAGATGATACTTGGACTTTATACTTCGATGGAGCCTCAAACCAAAAGGGATGTGGCGTAGGAGTCCTATTAGTATCACCTAAAGAGGAGCATGTTCCAATTTCAATAAAGTTAGATTTCGACGTTACCAACAACGCTGCAAAGTACGAAGCATGCGTGGTAGGCCTCGAAACAGCTTTAGCATTGGGTGTAAAGAAACTTCGAATATTTGGAGATTCTTCCTTGATCATCAACCAAATCTCCAAGAGATGGAAAGTAAGGAGAGAAAGCTTAGGCCCTTACCAAACATATCTGGAAACTCTCACCGATCAATTGGAAAAGGTGGAATACACATATCTACCTAGAGAAGAAAACCAATTTGCTGATGCCTTGGCAAGACTAGCCTCAATGGTTAGGATTCCTAAGGAAATTGAGCAAATGCCTCTAACGATAGAGAAAAGACACAAACCAACATATATTCAAGCTATAGAGGATGATGAAACAATCCAAGAAGAAGAAGAAGAACTATGGTATGCCGACATACTCAATTATGTCACCAAAGGAGAATACCCTCCTCATGCTGACAAAAGAGCAAAACGAGCTTTGAGACTTTTGGCTTCTCAATACGTACTCATAAATGATGAGCTACATAAAAGGGTACCTAAAGGTTGAGCCCTATTATGTGTAGGCAAGAAGGACGCTCAAAGAACTATGAGAATAGTCCACGAAGGAGTATGTGTAACACATGTTAACGGCAAAATGCTAGTCCAAAAGATAATGCGAGAAGGATATTATTGGACTACCATGAATAGGGATTGTCATCAATATGTAAAAAGATGCCCTAAGTTCCAAATTTATGCAAACTTGCAGCATATTCCTCCATCCCTCCTCTACACCTACACCTCACCATGGCCATTCTCAACATGGGGAATCGATATAATTGGAAAAATCACACCTCCTGGAACAGGAGGTCACGAATACATCTTGGTAGCAATCGATTACTTCACAAAGTGGGTAGAAGCACAATCATATGCTAAACTCACTGCAAAACATGTAGCACTCTTTATCGAAAGGAACATAATTTGTCGATATGGAGTCCCACATGAGATGATAACTGACAATGGAACTCACTTTCAAGCTGAATGTGAAGAATTATTACAAAAGTATGGTATTCAACATCACCATTCTTCCCCTTACAGACCTCAAGCAAATGGAGCAGTTGAAGCAGCTAACAAAAATTTAAAAACTATCATCGAGAAAATGACAGAAAATTACAAGGATTGGCCTGACAAACTCCATTTTGCACTTTGGGGTTATCGCACGTCAATTCGAACGTCAACAGGAAACACGCCATTCGCCTTAGTCTATGGAATGGATGCCGTACACCCTGTAGAACTAGAAATACCTTCTCTACGCATTGCGTTAGAAAGTAAACTTGATGAAGTTGAATGGACTAGAGCACGGTATGAAGAGTTCATTCTATTGGATGAAAAACGACTAGAAGCTCTACATCATACCCAATGCTACCAAACTCGTATGGTTAGAAACTTCAATAAAAAGGTCAAGACAAGAAACATCAAAGTTGGAGACTTGGTACTAAAAGCACTAAAGAAGAATGTGTTGGATCCAAGAGGCAAATTCAGGCCCAATTGGTCCGGACCATACATTGTCAAAACAATCCTGTCAGGAGGGGCAGCTCAGTTAACCGACATGGACGGCAATGAATTCTCAAACATGACCAATCTTGACCAACTCAAGAAGTACTACCCATAATTACTTGAGTAGGACACTCAAGAGAGCTACGTTTGGCCTGATTCCTTAAGAAAGGATACGTAGGCAACCTTTTAAAGGGGTGCGGCCACTTTAATTATCAAGCATTTCGCGTCCCAGCATTGACAAAAAAAAAAAAATTGTCGCCAGACGACAAGGCAAAAAGTTTGGCGACAGACTCGTATGAGCGACGCCAATTTTCTGCGTATATCTGGACAACTTCGGTGCATTCTGGAAATTTTTTCGACTTCCGTACTTGAAGAAATTTTTCGGAAAAAAATATTTTAAGTGGTTTTCATTGCTTTAAATGAACAAATGTAAAGTTAATTTAATTAAAAAGATGAAATTGCATTAATAAGTAAAAAAATTACATCATTGATGGAATTTAAATAAAGCTTAAAAAATTAAAATTAACTTAACATGTCTAATAAATCGAAGGAAAAGCAATACTCTAATCTTTCTTTTCTTTCTTCATCCTTTTCCAATTTTTGTCAGAGGCTTCTTCTTCATCCATCACCTTTGCTAAGAGACATCCATTAGAGGCTCTACATTCGATTTTAGTGTGGATAGTCTCTCCCACAGCTAAAACTCCATGCTTCTTCTCTACCCAAACCTTCTTTTCTAAAGAGTCCACCTTTCTTTTCCCTTTGTCTTTTTTAGCACTCTTCTTCCTAGGCATCACAGGAGTCTTAAACTCAACCCTTTCACCTAGGCGTTCCCTCGCAGGCATTTTCTTGTCACCAAGGCGAGTCTTCACATTGGTCTTCTCTATTTTGGTTCGGTCCTTTTGAGATCTACCAGTCAACCACCGCTTCACATCATTGGACAAAGAAGGTGGAGCCTTTTGGGTAATCACTTTCCATAAAGGCCTAGCACACCAATACCCGTCAAATCGTTCAACTTCCTGTGAAACCAGGAATTCATAAGGGCGACGAAGATCTCCCGTAGGAATGGTTTGAGCAATCCCATATTGCCTCTTTACTCTGCAGGGATAATAAAAGGTCAATTTTGACAAACTAGGAAGACGGCAAAAGGGTTGGGTATTACAACCAATCATCTTTTCAAGCTTCCACCAGGGAATGACCCATTTAATGGAGAAGTCACAACAGGCAAACACTTTGCCCCACTCATGGCGACCCATCTTCAAGGAGAAACGCTTCTTTCGTCGAACAAAACAATTGGGGGTATATTTGTCAATATTATCAGGAGGACTAATCAATTCTAGTCTCTCCATGAGCCACATCTGTAAAAACCAATGCACATAATCAGTATTGCTATACAAAAATATATTTTTAATTTCTGTAATTAAGAATATTATTTTTCTACCTGTAATAAAATTGGAGAGCCTCGAATAGGTGCTTCTGGATTCTTTTTCAATTCATCAAGACTAAGCATATTCTCTCCAACGATTAATGGCATTGGATTTCTCCCAGATTCGATTTGTTCTAGCACAGATATTATAATTGCTTGACCATCATTATTTTTATCATTAGTAAGAAAATATTGGCTAAGCATGCAAAAGAGGAAAGCTCTTCTCCTATAGACATGAAAAGATTCGGAGCGTGGTCTATCAAAATAAAAACGTGCAAATTCTTTTAAATCAACATTATTACCATGCACTATGTTTTTTAGATCTTTACCCCTAAGGTTAAGGAAACGCTCATAATCTTTGTAATAATACTCAGTCACCGAAGGCATTACCACAAGATTTAATGGAGGAAAGCCTAAAATGGCACCAAACTCTTCTGGTAAAGGGCAAATTTCATCATAGCCTAATCTAAAACAATGAGTATTAGGATCCCAATATTCTAAGGCAGTATGAATGAAGTCTATATCAAGATCTACCCCCTTTATACCATAAATACCTCCCATATGAAAAAAGTCGAGTTCTTTTCTCTCCTTAGCAGTTAAAGAACGACACCACTCACGAGTGAAATCACAAAAACTCTTTTTAATTAAAGCCATGATTAATTTTTGAGTTAATCTGTTCGAATTATACTGAAATCAACAGATTTGGGGGCTATTTATAAACAATTTTTTGGCAGATTTCGAATTCTGTAAGGATTTAGAAAACCAAGTCTGTCGCCAAACGACAAGTTTGTCGCCTGACGACAACGACTGTCGCTTGGCGACAAAGCTTGTCGCATGGTGACAAAAGGATACGCGTGGCGACAACGCATCTGAGCAAGCGACAATTACGCGCTATGCAACCCGCGTTTTTCTGACTTCGATTCGACTTTGATTTTGCATATTACACCCTGTTATTCAATACCCTCACACAAATCCATTCCATATTGTCTTTCTTCCTTTTTGATTAAATTGAGCTTAGGCTTATTTTTAGTCGACATCATTTTATTTTTCATTTTTTCTTTTGGGGGAGAATGTCGGATACCCTCCATTGATAATAAAAATGACGGAAACTTTTGCGCAAAAATTAAGTCACAGATGCACACACTCACATGCACATAAAATGAAAAATAAAATAAAACAGGCTTAATATAAAAATTTTGTATATACAATATGAGTCATATAATATGAAAGACAAAGTCCTATGAAGTCAAAAATTAAGTACAGGTACAAACTATGGCGCCGGAGGCCATAAATGATGAGGTACGCCCATCATATCAAAGAACGCTGTAGTCCGGGGAGTATGCTCCTCACCATCTCCTGATCCGTCAGTCGGCGGAAACCTTAGCTCAGGGCCAGTCCACCCAGGCTCACCCATCGACAACGGCTGAGGCTGCAAGGGCTGATGCGATGACGAGCCGACCTCGTACGTCCCACCACCCATCGAAGGAGCCGATGTCGCACCTCCTTGGCCCGTCGGCCCAGCAAAGACATTTTCAGGTGAAGAAGCCGAGCCCTCGGTCGGAGCAGCCTCAGACCAGCCACCTCGGCCGCTATCAGAAGTGCGGCGACACCTTGAGCCAGATCTACTCGGCTCTCTCCTAGCCTCGGGTCTCGACCGAGTGCGGGGTGAAGGAATAGGTTGTCCCTGCAAAGGTAAATCAAGTCAGACACCAAGGAAAGAATATAATGAAAGGTGACACAAAAGAAAGACAAGAGAGATACCTCCTCAACGTCATTCCTCCGACATGTAGCTCGGTCCCGTAACCTCACGAGCTGGCTACGAAAGGCGTCTATACACCTCGCCATAGCTGTCACCACCTCGCGAGAAAACTGTCAAAGGAATAAGGTCAGTGATAATACAGAACAAATACAAAAGCAAGAAAATAGATAAGCTCACCCGAGTTTGGTGACGAGGAATGGAGTGCTCCACAAAACGCTAATCCTCGGGGGCTGGAGGAATCATCTCCTCGATCGGTCCGAACGTACCCTGGTAATAGATAGACATCCTCGAAGGGACGAACTCCCTAGGCCCAGCCTGATAAAATAAAATTCAAAGGATTAGAATTCACTTGGGGGCTACCTAAAGAGAAATAAAAGCTAAGCATACCGCTACCTCCTCAAACAAAACAGGGGTCGGCGCTAGAAAAGGCAGCAAGTCATCCTCGTAACTCTGCCCTGAATGAACATGAGACCGCCAAGGAGTTCCAGGAGACGACCGACTCACGCAGTCGCGCATCAACGCCTCATGAAACATATGTTGAGGCGGGCTAGCGGGGACGACGAAAACATCCGAGGAGTGCTGAATAGCTACCCTCTCGCCAAGATACACTGTAGCGTCATACGTCCCCTGAAAGTAACGACGCTCGACAGTATACCGCGTGGCCAGCGTAGGTATAGCTAAATCAGCCCACGGTCGGTATACCACGTCAGGCTCCTACAAAACAGTTATGTAAGATCAATGCACTCAAAAGAGTAATATAAAAAAAAACAAATGTTCACGAGAACCTACCGAGAGGATTAGATCTCGAATGGGTGCAGTCTCGACCTGGCCAGTACGACCTCCCCAACCAGCTCCAACGGGAAGCTCGCAAGGTGAAGGTCTCACTAGCTCAAGCGAGGGGAAGTACTCGTAGAACCAAATCTACATAGATAAGGAAAAGTCAGCAAATGCTTGCACAAGTCTAGAGCTAATTTTAAAAGGATGGAAATATACCTCTACGACCCTCCAGAAACTGGAAAGTGCGACCTCTCCAGACAAGGCCCTATGACGGCAGGAACGTCGCAGGTCCAGAAGAAAGTCAGCATAGGCCAAGCTGGCCCAGTCATATGTCCCGGCCAGAGAAAGGTCGCGAACAGCTCTTAGGTAGTAGAGAAGCACTCGACTACCCTTGTCAGGAGAAAAGATCCCTGACAGCAAAATAAGAACAAAGATGCGCACCCAATGCTCACGAGTGGTCGTATCATCCTCAAAAGCCGCTACTAGGGTAGAACGGCGGATGCACCGGGAACTAAGCTGTCCCGGCTGAGCCTCGGCACGGGCCCGAACAGTAATCGGACCTAATAACTCCGAAACCATCGGTGAGTAGACAGTAATATCACTGTCAAATGGCAGTAGAGAAGAACGAAACTCCAAACCTGTGATGAGACTGAAGTCGGCAGGAGTAACCGTCATCTCAGCCCAGGGAAAGTGAAAGGTGTTGGTGGTGTCCCAAAAGAACTCCACCAAAGCCCGGACAACGAGGTTACCCCCATCATAGGAGTACATGGCCTGAGTAGCCCGAAAGAGGGGAGTTAACCCACAGGACTCCCAAAGCTATCGCAACACCTCGTCTCTGCTGAAATACACTTTATATAGCGTACCGATGACGTTGTTGCCAGAACCATGACTGCGAGTCCTCCCGCTGATGAGCCCGCGTCACACCCGCTCGGAAATATGGTGCTCAGGAGAAAAGAAAAGAGTGCGCTCATCCCACTCTGGAAGAGGTCCAAGTCTAGTAGAGAGGTCCTCACCCTCGCCGACGGGTTCGTCCTCCTGGCGTACGTCCCTCGACTAAGAACCAGAGCCGCGTTGCCTAACAATGCTATATTATGCAAATAATAAAGAATGAGGCTCTATGGTATCTAAGGTTCGCCTAGCCGCATGATACTATGTTCGCAAAAATGGAGTACGTAGTACAAAAACAGAGCACAATTTCAACATGAGCATAATTAGCATTTTCAAGTAATCAAACAATTTCTTGCAATACTATGACAAATATTGTGACAAACTGTACAAGAAGAACTAGTAAAAACATCAAGAACGGATCACATTGTTCTTCACGACCTCAAGAGGTCCAACAATGGTGAATCGCTCATTTCTTCACCAAATTGAGTCAAACAAGTCTCAAAATACTCCCAAGGCAATGCATAAACATAATCAAGCGATTTCAAAGCATAAAATCCAGCAAAAGAAGCGAATTAAGCAAAGACATGTTCGAATTTCCGGAAAATTCGTGAACAAAGAACGCACAATTTAGCGAAAACCGAGTTGAGTTTGGATAAAACTTACATGGATCGGGAAAATAGATGGAATAAGCTTTGATTTGCAACAAGTTTGAGCGAATTCGGTTCAGAATTGAGCGAGAACGAGAAGATTGAAGTTTTAAGCAAATGCGAAAAACAGAACAACAGCGACGGAAAATGAAGAAGAAAGGGAGGGTATTTAAAAAAAACCCGACCCTATCGCCAAACGACAAGTTTTTCGCCTGGCGACAAAGCCTGTCACCTGGCGACAAGCAGAAAAAGCGGCGACAAGCAGTTCTGGCTAGCGCTGGAGCGGCGCCAGAATACTGGGCTCCATAATATGGTTATGTGAACCTCGTGCAGCAATTTCGGGTTCCTTGGTACGCCAGTTAGCCCCTCTAACCAACTTGACATGATTTAAATGATCGGCTCGATTACGATTAAATCAAGTGATCGACTTGATGAAAGATCGTCTCACTTAGCTTAAAGCGCCTAAACATTGGCTCAAAGGCACCGACATAATGGTTCATAAATAGCGAAGGCACCGACGTAATGGTTCACAAGCAGCAAAAGTGCCGACGTAATGGCATAGCGGAAGCAAAGTTCAAGCGAACTTTAAAGGATCAACAGGCATTGGTCTTCGGTGATATTCTTCGGAGTATTATCGCAAAAACTGAAGATGGCTACAAGCAGAGTTGTCTTCGATCGTGTTCCCTAGGATGTGGAAGATGGTCACAAAAAACTGAAGATGGCTACAAGCAGAGTTATCTTCGATCGTGTTCCCTACGATGTGGAAGATGATCACCCAAAAACTGAAGATGGCTACAAGCAGAGTTGTCTTCGATCGTGTTCCCTAGGATGTGGAAGATGATCACCCAAAAATTAAAGATGGCTACAAGCAGAGTTATCTTCGATCGTATTCCCTAGGATGTGGAAGATGGTCACAAGCGGTGGAGAATGACTACAAGCAGAGTCATCTTCGATGAAATAGGAGGCAGCTACAAGCAGAGCGGTCATCAATAAATGCAACAAATCGGTTACTTCAGAGACGTGTACTCGACGGTTCAAGATACGCGTTTCTTAACTCTCTTATCTGTTTAACTAACGCTAGTTTGCAGGTATTGGCGTTAAAAGAATGATTTAGGATCGCAGAACGTTCTGAATCATTCTCCGTCCCTATCACTACTTTGACTTTCGTTTTCGAAACTTGCGTTTCTCCAAACTCAGTCAAAGTGGGGGCTTCTGTAGACACCCAAATGTGTCTCCCCAAAACCAAACCCAGTGATGAATACCTTTTGCGTCAAATGATTATCGAATGAGGTGAAGGTGTGAAAGGTCAAGTGTTGCGGTTGGTTTTTATTATTAAATTCTTTCTTTCTGTTTTTGAAAACAACTCTATTTTATGAAAACAGCCAATCCAGTTTAGTTTGGTCCACGACAAAGGTCCAATAATAGTGTAGTTGGATGGGGCTTGCAAAGAGCTTTACAACGATATATTATAAGCCCAATTCCGATGAATAATTAGGAAGTTATGGCCAAAATACTAAACTAGGTCTGGTTGATCTTTACATGCGGCCCAATGATCTAGGGGAGGTTCCAATGTTAATTATTATTCCTAAAGTTATTAGAATTGATTATGGTCTTCTAGAATTCTCTAGAAGGTTCTCTTTAATCCTAATAAGATTAGAATTAATAATTATATTTTTGATAAGTTTTATTTGGAATAAAATATTATTTTATGAAAAATACGATTTCAGTTTTCATGCGGACTTTACAAATCGATTTTGATTCATATGTGGACTCCGTGTTGAAAGCGCGTAGAAATCCAGGCTGTCGCCACGCGACAGACCCTGTCACCAAGCGACAAGGTCGGTTTTGCAGCGACAGAGTGGAGTTTTATTCCTTATCAAATTCTACCTATTTCCGGACTGTTTTCTTATAAATAGGGTCTTGAACCTCCGTTTTCATTCATCCACAATCAATCAATTCTCATCATCATCTACAACAATCAATCATCTTTCTCTCTCTAAAGCTAGAAGCTTTCTCTAAACCTTCCCTCTTATAAAATTCCGCATTCACGAGATCTAGACACACCTAGCCGAGTTCGAAATTGCCTTCGCCCTAGACGTGAAAGGTTATAATTTCTGAGGGTTTGGTCCCTAATCTCTATTTCAATTATTTGATTTGATTGTTTGATTTTATATTTTCCTTAAAGTTACTAACGCGTGTATTTTGTTATTAGAAAGAGATACAAGGCATCCAAGTAAGTACTTTAATTATTTAATTGATATTATGATATGGAAATCATGTTAAGATTGTTATTTTGGTTCCTAGTATCATGTTAGGATGCTTTCCTTAGTATGATATTTAGGGTGATTTGCTTATATCAATTATGATTCCTGCGATGCTTCCTATTCTCTTTTCTAATATCATGTTAGTGACATGCTAGGGTTTGTTATTAATCTTGTTAGTATCATGCCTAGGA
Source organism: Chenopodium album (assembly GCF_948465745.1). Lineage (NCBI taxonomy): Eukaryota > Viridiplantae > Streptophyta > Magnoliopsida > Caryophyllales > Amaranthaceae > Chenopodium > Chenopodium album. Next base: position 20,891,475 of record NC_137846.1, on the reverse strand, counting down.
TCTTGCTATTATTATGCTTTAGCTTTAACATAATTATGATTGTTATTATGATTATGATGATTGTTATTATGTTGCTTGATATATATTATTGTTATTGCTTGATCACGCCTTTTATGCATGTTTAAAGGGAATTTGTACTTGTAATCACGCTTAATAAGATAATCAATAATCTTGTTTAGGGCTAATATGAATATAATTCAAGTGATCGCCAATAGTAGTTTTATTTGTGCATTAAATTCAACCAACATAGATAAACAGGTTTAGGGTTAACCTATTGATTGCATATTAGTCAGAAAGCGCACATGAATACGAGAAGAATAAAGTAGAGGCCTATTTAGGGCAGGTTCAATCTCTTTTAGGTTGGATTTGTACCTTCATCCCCGAACCCTATTTGGTTCAAGACCTTTTGGAGTTGACGATCTCCTGGATCGTTAAGGGGTGTAACCTTCACCTTGTGAACGGTTTACAAGTTCCTAAAACTTGTTGGCGACTCTTTTGCTATAGCTTCCTTCCCTTTGGACGCCACCATACTTAAGTGTATGATCACAGTGAGGTTCAAGCTTGGGGTTAATGGCTTGAAATATTCCCTACAGTATCTTTATTTGTTACATGTTTTTCATGCTATATATAATTTTTATTGCTTTATTTGTTTAATCACAATACTGCAGGCTAATAAAGAATGGTATTTGAATATCACGCCTAAAAAGATAATTATGGGCAACCAGTTAGGATCTCATTAATTATGTTGTTTAATCAAGTGATCACGGTATTAGCAATTACATGTGCATTAAATATACAATCGACTTAACATAATCTAGTTTGGAGCAAATTGAATAATTGTTTGTTTGTCTTTTTAATTGCAAATAATACATGTTATACAGACACAATTGACTTCCTAACTCAATTTTGTACCTTAATCCTCAAATATCCTGTTGTGGTTAGGATCATTAAGGAGTAAGCGGCAATCTCATGGTTTTTGAATGGGTTGTATGGCTTCATGGATTAGAAATCGTGGTTGTCTTCGTCCCTTCGTTAAAATTCATCAATGGTTTGCAAGTTCCTTAAAAACTTGTTGGTGACACCCTACTTGTCCTTTTTGATTAAATGTCAATTCCACATCTTCCTACAATTGCCAAGCACATTCACACGTGCTAAGGTAGGCGCTTTTTCTACGACTCCCACAATTTGGTAACTCCACTATATATAGGGATTATTCCTAACTAACCATCAATTTGAGTAATTGGTGTTTAGTTTGGACGTGGATGAGACTTTAAAGACTCTTAACATTTATTTTTGCAATTGATTTGATATTATTGCATATGCATCCACATCCACGATTGGAGCTATCCTCCAAACCGTGTCGACTTAACTTAACCAATTTTTCCACACAGGTATGTGTATACCTATGTGGTTAGCCAAGGGGGTTTAAGTTTTTTCAACCCGAAAATCACTCATGGCAATAAAGGTTCATTTTAGATTTTAAATCCACTAAGCCATGAAGTCAATTTCGATTTCATCAGAAACTCGTGGAGCCGTCCGCATGCATATGCCCTCAAGGAAGGCCACCTTGCTACGTACCCAAACTCTCAACCATGCCACCTTTTAATACCCAAATAAGTTGATCATTGGTATATATGAACATAGAACAAAGACTCAAGGTTGTCAACTTCATTAGATCATATGTGACTATGGGCTTGTATGTTTATATTTTAATCATTTTATTTTATTTTTTCCTTTCGTAACCATCAAAATTCGGTAGAGTTTAAGAAGACATCTTCTAATTTTGAGTCAATCCGGATTTTTATTTTCACTAGGGTGGTTTATGCGCGCATTGCTAGTGGAATTTTTAATAAAAATTGATAATGATGTTTTAGGTAAGGTGAAAAAATGAAGTGTGTTCTATTAAGAAAGTGTAATAAATTGGTCATTTTAGTTCTCTTATTTTTGTGCTAACAATAGGTGTTTAGAGTTGGTTTTATGTCTCTCTATCTCGCATTTAGTAACTCTTTTCTTAAGCTAATTTCTTTTTTAAGTGATCTTTCTTAAGTTGTCTCTTATTTTTTATGTTAAGTGATCTCTCTTAAGTGGTCTATTTCAATGATGTTTTCTTAGTGGTCTCTCTTTCTCTCTAATGTATTAATAGGTCGCTTTCTAAGCTAATTGCCTTGATTTTTTTAAGTGGTTTTTCCTTAGTAGTCTCTCTTTCTTTATAATCGGTATTTAGTACAGGCTATGTTAATTATATGGGCTTCAGAATGTGGTCTCTCCATACAATTGGGCCTAAAAAGGTTTGCTTTTGTGCTATTGGTCTTTATTACTGTTATTATTAGTTGTATACTTGTATTATTGTTCTAATTATTATTAACACTCTTATTATCGATTTTCAGCATTCCGCATACATTTTCCATATGCTATCAATCTAATAACAAACATCCTGCAAATATTATACCAACTATCAAGATGTTCACGTATGTTTCGTTTGACCAATTTCTCGCAATCTCGCCTATACCTAATTTAAAAATTACATGGCAATTGATAACAATTCAATGGTAGCCCATCATTTTTGGACTCCAACTAATAGTTGCAACAAATAGATTTTTTTTTTTTTTTTTTTTTTTTTTTTTTTTTTTTGCAACAACAAAGGACATTTGATCTTACTCAATTTAGCTAAACTCATTTTGACTTTATTTCAATTTTTAAAAGTTCATATTGATCAAATTGGTTAATGTTTCGGGGTTTTTGGTGATTTCCTCGGATACTGGTCGCGTTCTTCTGACAACGAGATATGGACACCTGCAAAACAACGAATATTCCGTTTATCGGAATATTCGCCTCCGACGATCAAGTTAGAGATCGAAAATCGGAAAAGCTAAGGAGAGAAAGTAGAGAGAAGTTGGAGCTCTTTAATGCTCTATTTTTGTGTTATGTCACAATCCACCCAATCCACCCCTCCCATCATAAATGATTGGGGTATTTATAGGGGTGGGAACATGTGCCCCTCTAGGGTTTGTACCCTAGAATTTCGTGACGTGATTGGCTGCGCAATCAGGGGTCGCCACGTGTCATGGGGGGCGCCGTTTTACGGCTTTCAAGGCTTTCTCGGGATTTGGGCCTGATGTAATTAAGGCCTTTTCCACTTTCTGATGTTGTATTATGTAATAAAGACAGCTGACACTTGTCGCCCTCTCATAGGGCCACGTGTCACCTTCTTATTGGGCCACGTACATGGAGTATTTTTACCCTAAACATTTGCCCCTCAGAGGGGGTGGCTCGTACACTTACTGGCCGCCTCCTCTGATCTTCCATCTGGACGTCCATGTACTCTGGGTTGGGTTTACCTCCCATCTGCCCTGGACGTCCATATACTTTGGACTCAAAACTCTTCTTGCTACCTGGACGTCCATATATTCTGCTCTGGACGTCCTCGTAGTCTGGAATGAGCTTGTCTTCTTGCTCATATGGACGTCCATACTTTGTATTGGACGTCCTCGTACTCTGAGAGAGGCTTAACTCCTAGCCCATTGGGACGTCCACATACTTTGGACTGGACGCTCTCATACCCTGGGAGGAGCTTATTTCCCAGCTACCCAGAGCGTCCACTGCGCTTAAAATGAACGTCCTTGCTTTTTGGTCTGGACGTTCTCATACTCTGGGAGGAGCTTATTTCCTAGCTACCCAGAGCGGCCGCAGCAGTGGGACTGGACGTCCTCATATTTTGGTCTGGACGTTCTCATACTCTGGGAGGAGCTTATTTCCTAGCTACCCAGAGTGGCCGCAGCAGTGGGACTGGACGTCCTCATATTTTGGTCTGGACGTTCTCATACTTTGGGAGGAGCTTATTTTCTACCTACCCAGAGCGTCCACTGCGTTCGAAATGGATTGGGCGTCCTTGATTTCAGGCGTACTCTCTGGTTCTTTCATCATGTTGCGTACGTCTGAAATCTCCCCTTTGGACTAACGTCTGGGAACTGGGCGGACGCATTTTCCTCTTTAGATATTTTTAAGTTCTGGAGACTAAGTGTTGAAGGTGTAAATCTCTTGAATTTGTGATTCAACTCACTTTGACGTGCCGTCAATTGTCCGTCTGATTTCCACATAAGTTAACAGAACCCTAACGTCATTCTGTCTCTTTCTTCGAGTAATTTCTCAAAAAATTACCGTTTGAATGTTTAGGCGGGAAAGGTGGTTTTACCATTTTGCCCCCATAGATTCATTCTATAAACATGGGAAGTGAATTCTCATTTTCACACTTTACCCAATTGTGAATTCTAGAGAGAGAAAGTGATTTTCCCCTTAATCTTCAAGAGCGCCGCCGTGAGTTTGAGTTTTCCGGGCATTTTTTGAGTTTTCCGGTCAATCTTCAACAACACCAAGAACACTTTCGAAGTTTTCAGAACGTACAAAGGTAGGCCGTCTACACTTCTTTCTTTCCTTTATCCTTGTATTATTTTTTTTTTTATTTCAATCCTGGATCCATACTCGGCTTCATCCAACTCTCCTCATGAGGCCGGCCGTTCGCCTGGGATTGAGGAGTTTAGAGCGGACGGAGAAGAGTTGTCTCCTCCTTGGAGTGAGTCTATGTCTAGTGCGTACGTACTCACCCCCACTTATTCTTCTCTGTCCCCACAGGCAATGGCAAGAACCATGCGTACGCGTGAGCGTCATGCGGCCAGGAACCCAGACGGAAGTCTGGTTCACCCTAGAGTCCCTTATGACCCGAGCAACCCTAGTACAATGGAGGTGGAGACTACCTCCACCACTCAGACAACAACCGCCTCCACTGGCTCCCACCATTTGGCCGTGGAGGTTACTTCTTCGTTCGAGGAGCGCCAACAAGCGCAGGGCGCCTCGTCCGCACCAGCTCCGGAACTTAGGTTCCCCCAATTTGCCAGCACGGTCATGGATGAGGCCGAGCTGGTACCCTGCCAAGAACATCCCACTCAATCTGGGGCGGACGCTGCTGGTTCGTCCGTCCCCTCTTCCTTTCAACCTCTGCTCCAACTGGGCAGAGCGGACAGACCTACAACGGGAATCTCAATCAGGGAACTGTCCGATCTGCCTATTCGCAATGCCCCTCCTTCGGGGAATGAGGCGGACGCTGCCAAAGATAAAGGCAAGCGTCCGTTAATTGAGGAGGTCGTTCCTTCTTCCATGGGCGTACTCAGCTCAAGAGGCCGAAGCTCGGCCGAGGCAGCAGACCTGGATAGGGTGCTGTCTTCAGAATTCGGAAGTGCCCCTTCTCACCAAATGGAAGAAGAAGAAGTTGAGAAAGAGGCCGAAGGTGAGGCGGCGGCCGAAGAAAACGTCGCCAACATTGATAACTTCAGGGACCCGTACGCCTGTACAGTTGGAGAGACGGCCCTGAAGTTCTTGGGCCACAAGTTTGAGCAGTACAAGGAGTCCCTCCATTTGGGGGAGGGATTTGAAATACAAGTCCCTAGGAAAGCCATTGCTGTGGCTACCTGGGATGATGAGAAGCTGCGCAAAAGGGCTTTTTGCGTCTACCGAGCCGCCTTGGACGTGGGCCTCCGCTTCCCTTTTCATCCATTCGTCCGGACAGTGCTGGACGAATACGACATTGGCCTTTTCCAACTGACGCCAAACAGTTTGTTAAATGTATTTGGGTATTTGGTGACGTGCAACTGCAAAGGCTTCAAGCCTGACTTTTCCGTTTTCTGTGAGATGCACTCACTTACACGGCTGGAGAAGGACACGGATGGTTGGCTCGTCTTGAGTGCAACCAGGGACTACATGGTAGTGGTTGACCGTGTCAGTAAGTGGAGGGACTGGAAGCACCGTTTCTACCGCATCAAGACTAAAGATAAGGATTTCAACCTTCGCATGAATAGGTGTCGTCCGGATCCCATTCAACTCGGACGCGGGGATCACAAGCCTGATAAACCGCCCATCCATCCAAGCCAAGAATACCAACTTGAATACTTCCAGGTCAATAGGGTCAAGCGGGGTAACAAAACTGAACGTGTCCCTCGCCACTGGGTTCCTCTATCCAATTGGCTTAGGGACACCACTTTCATGTCTGCGTACGGCCTGTACCAGAACATACCCCAAGGTGGACGCTTAGATATATAAGCTTCTTGTACGCGCATAGAGTTTATTTAGAAAAATATTCTAACACTTTGTCTTCTTTTTCCTTTTTTGCAGCGGAGGCGTACGCTATGCTTGACCCGGCACAAAAGGGAGAAGTGGCGATGTCCGAGGTGGATATTGCTCGCTACAAGGCTCGTTTCAAGATGTACGAGCAAATTAAGGAGGTAAATACTTAGTTTATTTTTAAGTCTTTCTTTTCTCATTGTCCGTTCTGCTGTATTGGAAGGAGCCTGCTTCCCGAATTTGCACGGACGCATTTCGTCCGTTCAGGCATATTGGAAGGGAGCTCTTTCCCACTTTTACACGGACACTGAATTTTTTTTTTTGTGCCCTTTTTCTAACAAGTTTACTTGTATTTTGACAGTCCTCCTCCACTCCAAAGGCGAGGAGGAAGCAGCCACCTTCTTCAACCCCCGATGCGAACGCATCGAAAAGGAGGAAGACGGTTGCCACCAAGCCTGCTTCCAAGGCCGCGGCGAAGGCGAAGTCGCAGACTGCTACAACGCAGTCTAAAGGAGCACAGCCCCGGCTGACACAAAGCGGGGTCTCCAAGCCCGTGGAACCTGTTGTTGATCAGGTTCACGATTCGTTCGTCCCTTTGGACGATGGGGGTAAGTTGTCCCCGGAAAAAATGACCCGCCCCATCTCGACTCCGCCTGTCGAGTTAGTCAAAAAATCTGATTGGTTAAATGCCAGTCAGTCGGCCAGTGACGCTGCTGGCCGTTTAGAAAACGAGGGGGACACCTCCTTGCCGCCCCCTCCCATCAATCTCTCTCCTCCAAGCTTCTCCACTGGTTAGTCTCTTTTCTTTATTCTTGTACCTTTTGATTTACTTGTACTTGTAAATTTTAGCTAATTCTTTTTGCACGATCGTCCGCAAATATCTCAGAGGAGTTGCAGATGAGACTGCCCGGCCAGTCACTTACTGGTGCGGACAGAAAAGCAATGTGCGAGGCCATGGTCCGCGCAGTTCCCCAAGCGCAGCGAGACAAGCTGCGGGGAATAAATGAGGGGTTCCTCGGCCCCATGCTTAACTGTAGTGCCGAGGTATGCTTCTATTTCATTACTTTTTTCCTTTCCAACACTTAGCGTATTTTCTTGTTATTTGACTAATTTTTCTTCTTCTGTCCGCAGCTTTTCCTCCGCTTGAACGCCTTCCTTGAATGAAAGGATAAAGAGAACGAGCGGTTGAAGCAAGCTTGGCTTGAGATTAGAAAGGCCGAGGACGCTGTGACTGGGACGACCGCCGTCCAAAGGGTGCATTTTGAGACCCAGATAACCGCGCTGTCCGACAAGGCGGCGCGGCAAACAGAGGAACTGGTCAAACTGGGCAAGGCACTCGAACAAGAGTCCTTGGCCAGGGAGACCTTGAGGGTCGAAAGGGACGAGGCCGTCCTAGAGAAGGAAAAGTGGAGGTTGGGCTTCGAGGCGTCTGAGGCCTTGAAGAGTGAGCTGAAGTTGGCCCAAGCCAACCTTAAGTCTGCTTTGGACGAAGCGGACGCGCTGAAGGCCGAGGTTGAGGCCTTGAAGAAGTCCGTTTCGGACTATGCTGAGCAGCTAAAAGCTCCTCGGCCGCCCAGCGCGGAGGAAATCGTCCGCATTGAGCAGAATGCCGAAGATAGGCTTAGGGCATACTTCTTCGATGCCTTCAAGCTGATGGTGGATGACGGTGAGGCCGCTTACTACGAGGAGCGCTTTAAGAAGCGGCTGAACTATGTCTGCCTCAGAGAAGAGGCAAAGAAGGCTGGCCAGCCTCCTCCAGAGCTAGTAGTTACTTCTCTCGAGTCTGGAGAGGACGAGGGAGAAGGAGAGGATGAGGAGGAGGAGGCGGACGACGAGGCTGCCCCGGTCAAGGACGCCAAAAGCGCGGAGGAGCCTGCCAAAGATAATACGGCTAAGTAGAGCTTAGGTCCTCCAGCAGCCGTCTGCTCAGCTTTCAAGCTTTTCCTTTTACCAGCTTTCTTTGTACTTAGCTTCTTTTGTACTCTTTTTTTTTTTTTTTTTGAAGCCGCCTGTTAGAGAGGTATTGTAAACCTTTCTGGCCGCCTTTTGAGCGGCCTTATCAATGAAAATTTTGTCCGCCTTTTAAGCGGTTCTTTAATCCTGTTTCATACTTAGCAATTTTTTTGCAATGTTTGCTTTTTAAATGTTTTTCGTACGTCTCAATATTATGCTCTTTCGTACGTTCCTAGGGGTATGCCCCTTTATTCGGTGTTCGCCTAGTCCATTCTCTAAGATTTTTGATTAACTTAGTAGTTTTTATGCCTTAAAGGGTATGACGACTAGCAAGTTAATCAAATCATAGTAATGATTGCCCTTGGACTAGGTGAAGCACCGAATCAATTTAATTGGCCGTTCAGCTATCTTTGTACGAGTAGTCCGTTGAAACTATCGCTCGGACGTACCCTTGAAATCCCAAGTATTATCTCAACTTAGAGATTCCTGGCTCGGCCGGGCTAAACGCCTAGGTATGCCCTTGACCTATTTGTAAAGGACACTTGCTTTTTAAACAAGTTCAAAATACCTTGCCTCAACCGTCCGCCTTGAATTGGTGCGGACGCATTGTTCTCTGAATTGAATCAGTTTTTTTTTTCTCGTGGCCGAATTGCTCCATTGGAAGCAATCTTGCTTCCTTTTTGCTTCGGCCACTCAGTAAGACTGATAAGCCGTGTTGCTATATTGGAAGCAACTTAGTAAGTCATTTCACTCGGCCTTTAATTACAAATCACAATATGCAAATAAAGATAAGTAAAATAGCAAAATAGTTTAACAATGCCTGACTTTTTCATTAATTTGTCAAGAGTAAATTGTTGTGGCCGTATGGCTTTGATTACATGACTCGGTCAGTAGACCTAGCTGTATACACAGCTTTTTGGCTAAGTACTTAGAGAAAAAAACTTAAACATGATATTTCTTTAGATTGTCAGTGTTCCATGTCCGAGGAATCTGTCGGCCATCAATTGCTTCAAGGCGATATGTGCCGCCTCGGACTTCTTTCCTGATGCGGTACGGCCCCTCCCAATTTGGAGTCAACTTGCCGTCTTCATTGGCACGGCCAACAGTTTCCATTTTCCTCAACACTAGATCCCCCATTTTTAGCGGCCGCTTAGACATTCGACGGTTATATGCCCTCGTCATCCTTAAGCGATATATTTCATGCTTAAGCGTCGCATTGCCCCTAGCTTCTGGAAGAAAGTCTAGAGCGGTCTTCATGGCCTCCCAATTGGCCGATTCATCATAGAGCATTACCCGCAAAGTGGGCTCGTACATTTCAATTGGGAGTACAGCCTCAGCTCCATAGACCAAAAAGAATGGAGTCTCCCCTGTTGAACTCTTTGCTGTTGTCCGTATGGACCATAGCACATTAACCAACTCATCTGCCCATAGGCCGCCTGCCTTTTCAAGTTTGCGCTTGATCCCATTTGAAATCAACTTGTTATAGGCCTCAACTTGACCATTGGCTTGTGGTCGGCCGATTGAGGCAAAACAATAAGTTATGCCTTGGTCCCCCAACCATTCGTTGAGTTGGCGCGTCTCAAACTGAGGTCCATTGTCGAACACCATTGACTGAGGTACCCCATACCGAGTGATTATGCTCTTCCAAATGAAGGCTGACACATCTGTCCATTTGATGCCCCGGACGGCCTCAGCTTCAACCCATTTAGTGAAGTAGTCTACTGCCACTAGTACATATCGTCTCTGGCCGGATGCAGGAGTATACGGCCCCAAAATGTCCATGCCCCATTTAGCAAAAGGAAGCGGACTACTGATGGTTAATAAGCTATTTGCTGGACGATGAATAAGGGTTGAAAACCTCTGGCACTTGTCACATTTTTTCACCATTTGCATGGCGTCCGTATTCAAGCTCGGCCAGTAATATCCAAATGTGTCGCTTTTTCAGCTAAGGCTCGTCCTCCAATATGTGAGTCACAATGTCCCTGATGGAGGTCGTCCAACACATCATGCCCTCTTTCAGGAGTTATACATTTAAGATAAGGCTTCACAAAAGCTTTTTTGAATAGCTCCCCATCCTTCATCTCGAACCAGGCCGCTCTCCTCTTCATTAGCCAACTCTCTTTTGGGTCGTCCGGAAGTATTCCATCCCTCAGATAGGAAATAATTCCGTCCATCCAGGTTGAACTTCTATCTATTATCTGAACGGGCTCGGTATCAATACTCCTTTTCTCCTTTACTTCCCAAAACACTGATCTTGGAGTATCACATGATGCCGAGGAAGCCAATTTGGAGAGCGCGTCCGCTTGATGATTTTCTGATCGAGGAACTTGTCTGAGAGAGAAATGTTCTAGGCACTCGGCCTCATCCTTCACTAGCTGCATGTACTTCATCATGGCCAGCTCCCTAGCTTCGAAGCCACCATTGACTTGGTGGACTATTAGCCGGGAGTCCGAGCATACTTCAACTTTGGTTGCCCCGGCCGCTTTACACATCCTTAGGCCGGCCAACAATGCTTCGTACTCAGCTTCATTGTTTGACGCTTGGAACTGAAATCTCAACGCATACTCATATTTTTCTTCTTCAGGAGATTCACATATAATACCAGCACCACACCCGGTCGCTGTTGCACTACCATCCACAAACACTTTCCAGACTTGGTCCCCAGCCGGCTGGAGATCAGGCCGTGTCATTTCAGCCAAGAAATCCGCAAAAGCTTGCCCCTTGATTGCCTTTCTTGGTTCAAACACAAGGTCAAAGCCCCTGAGTTCCAAAGCCCACTTAAGCATGCGGCCACTTGCTTCTAACGTTGAGAACGGCTTCTTCAAAGGTTGGTCTGTGTAGACCACAATTGAATGTGCCAAAAAGTACGGCCGCAGCTTCTTTGATGCCATGTACAAGGCCAGGCCAAATTTTTCAATTGGGGGGTACTTAAGCTCAACATTGTGGAGTACATGGCTGACAAAATACACTGGAACCTGGTGGCCGTCCCTCTCAGCAAGGAGGACGACACTTAGGGAATGTTCAGAGATGGCAAGATAGATAAATAACTTCTCATTCCTAAGCGGACTGACGAGGCGAGGCAATGTATGCAAGTGACTTTTCAACTGTACGAATGCTTCCTCGGCCTCCTCTGTCCACTCGAACATGGCTTTCTTCTTAATGGTTTCCTCCTCTGTCCACTCGAACATGGCTTTCTTCTTAATGGTTTGAAAAAAGTAACGGCACTTATCCCCTGACCTTGACAGAAATCTTCCAAGGGCTGCCAAACAGCCGGTCAGTCTTTGCACCTCCTTAATTGTTCTTGGGGACTTCATGTCAAGGACGGCTTGAATTTTTTCAGGGTTGGCCTCAATTCCACGTTGATCAATCAAAAATCCGAGAAACTTGCCGGACTCAACACCAAATACACACTTCTTTGGATTTAACATCATCTTATGCCGCCTGAGTTCGGCGAACGTTTCTCGTAGATCCTTAAGATGGTCGGCCGGCTCTTTTGACTTGACAATCATGTCATCAATGTACGCCTCCATGTTTCGGCCGATCTGGTCTCTAAAGACTGTGTTAACAAGCCTCTGAAAAGTAGCAGGGGCGTTCTTGAGGCCGAATGGCATAACTTTATAACAGTACAACCCCTGCTCGGTCACAAACGCTGTCTTTTCTTGATCTTCTTCCCACAAGGGAATTTGATGGAATCCGGAGTATGCGTCCATAAAACTCATTAGGGCGTGTCCAGTCGTAGAATCAACCAAACGGTCAATCTTAGGAAAGGGGAAGCTATCCTTAGGACACGCCTTGTTCAAGTTCGTGTAGTCCACGCACATTCTCCAAGTCCCATTCGGCTTTTTTACAAGAACTACATTGGCCACCCAATCTGGGTAGAAGCATTGCCGAATGAAACCGGCGTCCATCAGCTTTTTCACCTCTGCTGCGGCCGCCAGATTCCTCTCTTCTCCGTGATTCCTCTTCTTCTGGCGGACAGGCTTTATCAAAGGATTCACGGCCAACTTGTGCACGGCCAGGTCAGGACTTATCCCTGGCATTTCACCAACTTCAAATGCAAACACATCTTTGAATTCTCTTAACAGCTGAACTAACTCATCCTCAAGCAATCCCAAAGCTATAGTGCCAACACTAACTGTCCGTTCTGGGTGGTTGGAGTCAAGCACTATATCTTGGTGGCTGCCGGCCGGCTGGGGCCTCAACTCATCTGGCCGGCCGACAGTCATTAATTGCTAGGCTTCTTCTGCCTTGGCCGCCTTACGCTTTTGGCCGACCTGATATGCTGGGAGTGAGGTTCCTTCTTCCTTTGGCTCGGACAGTTTTGGGCCGCGTGCTGTTGGCTTCACGGCCAGCTGATTGCATTCCTTAGCCATTTTCTGGCTTCCTTGAATTGTTCCAATTTTACCGTCCGACCTTTCAAACTTCAACAACATTAAGTGAGGCACTATGACCGCCTTGGCTGCATTCAGAGTGGGGCGGCCAAGGATGACATTGTACCCAGTCAGCTCTTTGACAACTAAGAAACGGACGACCATGTCTCTCCCTTCTCCCTTCTGCCCGAAACGGATTGGAAGGTCTATCCGTCCGACGGGATGAATGACATTCCCCCCAAATCCTACCAAGGGGTGAGTGATGTCCTGGAGAGCATCTTCTGAGAAGCTCAAATTCCTTAGGGCGGACAGGCTGATGATGTCGGCCGAACTGCCCGTATCAATCAATATTCGTCCCACCTTCAAATTTGCTATCTTCATGACAAAGACCATGGGATCATTGTGCAAAGCCCTGACCTCCCCACGGTCAGCCTCACTTATGATCACTTCAGGAAATGGCTCGGCCTTAACGGCGTCCGTTTGCATCACATTTGACAAATTTCGAGTGTCCTGCTTGATTCCTTTCATGGTAGGGCCGCCTGAAGCAAAGCCTCCTGATATCACGGCCACAAAACCTAAATCAATGCTATTCCCATCATCTTCTTTGTCATTTTTCTTATCACTTTGTTGCTTTTTCTCGGACGTGTTGTCTGTCCGTTAGTAGGTGAACTTGGACTTTGTCACATAGGGTTTCAACAGACCCTTGTCGGCCAACTTATCTAACAGCCTCTTCAGATTGATACAATCGTTCGTGTCATGGCCTACATCCTTGTGGTAATGACAATACTTGTTCTTGTTTCTGTACTGGGCCGAGCCTCTCAAAGGCTGAGGCTTCTCAAACTCAAACTTGTCTTTTATCTCCATCAAAATGGAGTAGCCATCCTTGTTGAACTCATACTGAGGCTCGTACGTCTTGCTTTTCTTTGACTTGGGTTGCTTGTCATCAGCTACCCAAATTTCTTTTCTTTTGCTTCCTTCTTTCTTTCGGCCGGCCGAGTCTTGCTTAGAAGATTGCTTCTTCTCAGCCCCCTTGGCCGGCTGTTCCGATTTGGTGAGCGAACAAAAGTCCGCGGCCTCAATATAGGCTTCGGCTTCCCGCAATACACCTGCGTATGACCGAATCTTTTTTCTTACCAAATCAAACTTAAAACCAATATACCTTAATCCCCGGAGAAATTCTGAGTATGCCATTTCGTCCGGAAGATTATGAATTTGGGCTTTTTCTTGGTTAAATCTTTGGACGTACGAGCGTAGTCCTTCATTCTTTCCTTGGACAATTGTTGCCAAGTTGAGACTTGTCTTTCTTGGTGGGATGTTGTATGAGAAATTTCCCACAAACAACAAACTGAGGGTAGTAAAGCAATTTATGCATCCGGCCAGAAGGCTGTTAAATCAATCCTGGGCCACTCCCTTAAGAGTGGCCGGGAAGCATCTGCACCATGTAGCATCATCTACACTTTGCAAGTACATCAAATTCCTGTACGAGGTAATATGTTCCTATGGGTTGCCCGTACCATCATAGGCACCCACTAATACACTCTTCACTTTTGCTGGTTGAGGGGACGTTAGTATGTCTTGCGAAAACGGAGGCGGCTTATCTCCCAAATTCAACAAATGCATCTGCCAATCGATGGGCTGAGGCTGCGCGGACGTTCCAGCCAGGTAGGGAGTCTGGCCAAACACCTGGCCATACGGCCCATATTGCCCAAAGACTTGGGGAGTTGGCTGTATCAACCCGTTGAGTACTTGAGGGGACTGATATTGTGATGGCTGAACTGGAATGGGAGTAATAGTATGAGCGGCTTGACTTCTGCTGGAGACGGCCGTGTTGGTGTATTGAGAGAAAGATTGGTTGGAGACTTCATCCGGCATGGTTGGGGTAGAGGCCGTGTCAGAATATGCGGCCCTCTCCCTTTGCTTGTGCCGAATGTAATCCTTTGCGTCCTTGAAACGTTGTGACGGCTCAGTCTCAACTCTTTTCGGCTGTCTGCCCTTCCCCCCAGCCGACTGTGTTTTCGCCAACAGACTAGAGAGATTGGTCCGTGGGACTCGGGGAGACCTTCCATGCAGACGACGGAATGGGGTATTACCAGCATCAGTTGCATTGGTCTTGTTGTGTGTTTTCTTGGAAGTACCTCCTCCCCCCTTTTGTTGGTTGGAAGCCAACTCTTGGCGAAGCTTAGTCAGCTCGGCCATTAGGGTAGCTGGGGTAACAGGAGGTTGTTCGGCCTCTTGAAATGAGGCAGTCAAAGGATTGCTAGAATGTATGTTGTATGTAAGTCTTCTACATATCCGTCCTCGCCTGGACGAGGACCAGTATTAGGTGTCTGACCATCTATTGCCATAACGGACGAGTATCCCCACAGACGGCGCCAAATGTTTCGGGGTTTTTTGTGATTTCCTCGGATACTGGTCGCGTTCTTCTGACAACGAGACGTGGACACCTGCAAAACAACGAATATTCCGTTTATCGGAATATTCGCCTCCGATGATCAAGTTAGAGATCGGAAATCGGAAAAGGTAAGGAGAGAAAGTAGAGAGAAGTTGGAGCTCTTTAATGCTCTATTTTTGTGTTATGTCACAATCCACCCCTCCCATCATAAATGATTGGGGTATTTATAGGGGTGGGAACATGTGCCCCTCTAGGGTTTGTACCCTAGAATTTCGTGACGTGATTGGCTGCACAATCAGGGGTCGCCACGTGTCATGGGGGGCCTCGTTTTACGGCTTTCAAGGCTTTCTCGGGATTTGGGCCTGATGTAATTAAGGCATTTTCCTCTTTCTGATGTTGTATTATGTAATAAAGACAGCTGACACGTGTCGCCCTCTCATAGGGCCAGTGGCGGATCCAGGAATTGTATCTAGGGGGTTCAAACTTCATCAAACACCGTACCCGATGTCCGAATGCACAGATATAAATCGAGTATTCAAGTATAAAATAGAGTGTTCTAATAAATACCAATACACAAGTACACAACAAAATAAGTCCAAATATACAATAGTTAAAATTTTCATGGTCACACATTACAATAATTAAAAAAAAGTAATCAGTACCAAGGTTGCACGAAAACGGATATAGATATAAAAACAGGTACGGATACGGGGACGGAATACGATAAAATCAAAATTTTAAAAAACGGGTATGACATGGATACACAAAATTTTATTTTTTAAAAAAACCTACCTACTACTACTGTAAGACTGTTGATAAATCAACCGGTGAAAAAGTTTTTAAAAAATAACAAAAAAATCTAAAATATTCTACTAAAATCACGTGACATCAAGAAGAAATAATAAAAGAATAGAAAAAAAAACATATTTATATCATCTACTAGCTTAGTGGAACTCGAAGACCACTCCAAATTTACAAGAGAAGCTGAGTAAACACAGCATGTTGGAGAAAATTTACAAAGGAAAAAAAAAAAAAACTCAAAATGCATCCCGCTGACATTCGAACCTAGGACCTTCTGTCCAAACATTTCTAGCCTAACCAACTGAGCTGCGCGTTAGACATTGAATGTATACGCTTCAAATATTATTCATATCGTTTTTTTTTTTTTTTTTTTTTAATAATTCCATTTTTTCCCGGATCTAACGGGGTTCAGTTGAACCCCCTGAACCCCCGCTAGATCCGCCACTGCATAGGGCCACGTGTCACCTTCTTATTGGGTCACGTACATGGGGTATTTTTACCCTAAACAGTTAACATAAGTTTTTTTTTTTTTTTTTTGTTAAATACTCAATTTTAAAAACGTACTGTACAAAGTATAATGTCAAATCAATAGTTTCCAAATTACATGAGTTTTGACAAAACAAATTTAGTTGTTGAATATAGCTTAGATTAGTTAAGCTAAAATAAAATCAGTTGAACTTCTAACCATTTATAAGGCACATTAATGAGTACATACAAGCTAATTTTGATGGTATATTACTAAACGATTTTTTAGCATATTATGTTACTTCTTTTTTTTTTTTTTTTTTTTTTTTTTTGACGGGAAGATTTTAGAAGAATATGAGGACAAAATTGTAGTAGCATTTTACATTTCAAATGCAGAATCTATGTTCAACTCTTTTGGGCATACATCACCAAATTTCTTGCTAACTTTTCTTGTTGTTGATTTTGTTTTAGCTACTTCCAATTATTTCCTTGTATGTATCGTTGATTTTCTGTAGCAAAACTTCCCTGAAACATAATGTAAACTGTTTGGGTCCAATTTAGTCCAATTGGACCAAATCACTAAATGATCCAATTAAAAGCCCAAGGTCAAGGTTCAACTCTCCAAATAATGCTAAAGTCAAGATCAGTCCACAAGGCATGTCAATTGGGCCCAAGCCCACTTCTCCCATATATGCCAAGGTATAAAAGCCATCAATATTACATTTGTAAATAACACAACAAAGCCTCAAGCAATTAATTCTCTGGCATAGCTTTCTCTCTCTACACATTGTACTAACTTTAGCATCGGAGGGGCCTTCCTCGGCAACACCCCCGAGGCTAGTTTACGTGTGTTTGCTGTGCAAGAAACCCTCGGTCCATCATCCTTCGGATCGAGTCTAGTCTTCACCACCTCACTGGACCTTCGGCAAGGTCCCATTGTTTTTACCCGAAACAATTTGGCGCCGTCTGTGGGGAGGACTTTCAAAAAATCCTTAAGCCAATTTCAATCGTTCTACCTCAATCTTAGTTCCAATGGCTAAGAATCGCAAGAACAAAAACGACGGGGCTTCTCCCATGAGAAAGCGCCGAAAGTCACTAGGAGGGGGTCCCTCGGAACGCCCCACTCCTAGCCTATCTCCTCCTCGGGATAGGAGCCCCTCCGCCGGACCCGAATCACGGGAGGAGCCTAGGGAGAGATCCGAATCTCCTATCATCCAGTCCAATCATCCGCCGAGCCCACCTCGGTCAAATGAGGACAACTGGTCCAGGCAAAGGACTCAATCTCATGCCCGGAGCCAATCTCGGAGCATTCGCACCAACTCTCGCTCTCAGCCGAGGACACCCTTGACGGGACCCAACTCGGAAGAGGTAGTGAGAGCCCTAGCGGTCCTCATGGAAGCCATGAAGGCTCAAAACGTGCCACCTCCACGCAGCCGAACCCCTCCGCAAACCAGGAACCAGCGGAGGTGCCTCGGCCAGGAGGGGGGGAAACTCTCCTCTTTTAAGGAGCTTGGCGAATGGGAAGAGGGAACTTGGAGAACCGAGAGGGAGAAAAACAGGAACTCCCACTTCTTCAGGGATTCCTCCATTCAGCTCGCCACGAGCCGAACCCATAAAAGCAGCAGTTCTGCCTCTCGGCCAGAAACTGCTCGCCGAAGCGTTCACGACCGGCTCGGCGATAGGGAAAGGAGTGTGCACAGTCGCCTCTCCTATCCCGCAGCCGAGGCCCAGACCTCCCAGCCCGGGACGAAAACCACTTCTACCTCTCTGAGAGGGCGGAGCGCGGTCCCTTCGGCTGGGAATAAGGGCAAAGCCGTGATGCTGCCCTCCAGTTCTCCATTCGAGCAATGGATATTGGAGTCCCATGTGCCGACGGTCAAAATCCCGTCGCACATTACTTATGATGGAACTTCGGACCCGAAGGACCATATTGCCTCATACGAGGCTCATATGCATCTTTGCCCCAGGTCCGAAGCAACTTGGTGCAAGTATTTTCCAACCACTCTCAAGGGGGTCGCGCAAGCGTGGATCTCCAAGGGAGTTAAAGAGGGCTCAATTACTGGGTGGGACGATCTGTCCTCCAAGTTCAAGAGCAAATTTTCCACGGCAAATCGCCGAGAAAAGACTACCGCAGAGCTCATGGGCCTGCAGCAAGGTGAGGCCGAGAGCCTCCGAGACTATCTGACTCGCTTCAGCAACGAGTCATCCAGCATTTCTCAGCTGGACCAAGGGCTGGCAGTCTTTGCCCTTCAGCACGGTCTCAGAACTGGGCCATTCTCCGACTTCATGGTCATGAATTCACCTCAGACCCTGGAGGAGGCATTGAATGCCTCGGAAAAGTTCATCCGAGCTGAGGAGTGGAACAAAGCAAAAACCCAACCCCAATCTGGGGGAGGGAAACAAAAACAAGCACCCTCGTCTGAAGGCCAAGGCCAGAAGGCAAAGGGAAAGGCGAAAGCCTCGGAACATTCTTCGGCCAACGAGTCGAAGAAGGAAAAATCTGCTCCTTTCACGGGCAAGTACGAATCTTACACTCCGCTCTCCCTTCCGCGCGCTAAGATCTACAGTGTAACGAAGGAGGAGCAGAGTTACAGAAAGCCGAGACCGCTCCCAGAGTGGTATCAGCGCAAGAATAAAAATCAGTGGTGTGAGTTCCATGAATCACCGGGACACAACACTGAAGAATGTATCCAGCTGAAGGACCAAATCGAGGATATGGTCCGGAAAGGGTACTTGAAAAAATATATCGCGGATCACCGCGAGAAAAAAGAGGCCGAGAAGCTTGAGAAAGACTCTCGGCAAGAAATTGACTTCCCCCGAAAGAACAGCAAAACTGCGGAAGGAAAATTCCCTCCAATCCATGTTATCTCGGGAGGAACATGCTCTCGGAGGGAGCACAAACGTCATCTCAGGGCTCTGACCCATCAGGTGAATCATGCTGATATACAGCCACCCCAGTCACCGGTGCCGAACATGACGTTCACAGCCGCTGACTGTCGGGGGGTGACGTACCCTCACGAGGATCCGTTGGTGATAATCGCCGCGGTGGCCAACCACGACGTCAGCAAAGTCTTAATTGACGGTGGTAGCGGGGCAAATATTTTGTTCCGGAAGGCCTACAATCAAATCAGGCTGAAGCCCAAGCACCTCACGCCGGTATCCTACCCGGTATCCGGATTCAATGGGGCTTCAACGTATCCTGATGGGAAGGTCCTACTTCCTGTCACCATCGGCTGCGACGAAGCAGCTAGGAATGTCATGACCGAATTTTTGGTCATTGATGCTCCTTCAGTGTACAACGTGATTTTGGGGAGACCCATAATTCACGAGGTCCAAGGGGTTGTCTCAACTTATCATCAGCTGATGATATACGTTTCAGACGCCGGCATCCCCGAAAGAATCCAGGGCAGCCAAAAGGAAACCCGAAGATGCAACTACCTCAAGCCATCCACCAGTCGCCCAGAGGACGATGATGAGGATGAGGAGGAGAAAGAAAAAGAAAAAGAGCCGAACACGAAGAAGCCGAAAGGCCTAAGTGCTTCAGCGCAAGGTTCTGTACCCAAAGAAAAAGGGTCAGAAAAAGAGAGGGCAAGCTCTTCATCTGAGCCGAAAGACTCAAGGAGCCAGCCGAAGAAAAAGAAGTCTGGGATGCCTGCTGATATAGACAGCAGGCCGGATTGTGAAGAATCCAATCCATCAGCAATGGACACGGATCATCAGACTGAAACGGTCGAATTGACCGAAGGGGATGCTGAGAAATGTGTAACAATCGGGATGGACCTTGATCCGAACACCCGTTGTGAACTTATTCAACTCCTTCGGGACAACAGAGATGTGTTTGCTTTCTCGGCAGCTGATATGCCTGGGATAAGTCTAGACCTCATCTCCCATAAGCTTAACGTCGACCCGACGTGTCGGCCAGTTAAGCAAAAGAAGCGGAATTACTCCGCAAATAAGAACCGAGACATCACAGCCGAGGTCAAAAAATTGCTGGACGCAGGTTTCATCGAGCCTTGTCAGTATCCAGAATGGCTGGCCAATGTGGTGATGGTTCAGAAGTCCAATGGTACCTGGAGAATGTGCGTTGACTTCACGGACCTAAATAAGGCTTGTCCGAAGGATTTCTATCCCTTGCCGAGAATCGATCAGCTAGTCGACTCGACGAGCGGTCACGCCTTGCTTAGTTTCATGGACGCATTCTCGGGGTATCATCAGATCTTCATGCACCCCGACGATCGAGCAAAGACGGCATTTGTCACGAACGCCGGGGTGTACAATTACAAAATGATGCCCTTCGGATTGAAAAATGCGGGGGCAACATATCAAAGGCTGGTGGATCAGGTTTTTGCCGATCAAAAAGGCCGAAACATGGAAGTCTATGTTGACGATTCAATCGTCAAAAGCAAGAAATCTGAGGACCATGTTAAGGACCTGGCTGAAACCTTCGCCACCTTAAGAAAACATCAAATGAAGCTGAATCCGAAGAAGTGTGTCTTCGGGGTGAAGTCAGGTAAATTCCTTGGATTCATGGTCAGCAAGAGGGGGATTGATGCCAATCCCTCCAAAGTTAAAGCAGCTCTGGATCTTCCTGAGCCGAAAACAAAAAGGGACGTTCAGCGGCTCACCGGAAGAATGGCGCCCCTCTCGAGGTTCATTTCAAGAGCTTCGGACAAGGGGTTACCCTTCTTCAAAGCCCTGAAACTTCCAAAAACAAAGGAGCTCATTTGGGAAGAAGAGCAAAAAGAGGCCTTCAAGCAGCTTCGGGAGCATCTGGCTCAGCTCCCAACTCTGGCTAGTCCAGTGGAGGGAGAAACTTTATATCTGTACGTGGCTGTTAGCCCGGCCACCATCAGTGCAGTGCTGCTGAGGGAAGAAAATAAAATTCAGCAATCGATCTATTTCGTCAGTCACACTCTGACAGATGCCGAGACTCGTTACCCTCTACTCGAAAAAATTGCCTTTGCAGTAGTGGTAGCCGCTCGGAAGTTGAGGCCCTATTTTGATTGCCATCAGATAGTGGTTTTCACTGATCAGCCGCTGGAAAAAGTTCTCGGCAAAGTGGAAAAATCGGGTAGGCTGGCCAAGTGGGCCTTTGAGCTCACTGAATTCAGCATCAGCTACCAGCCGAGAGCGGCCATCAAGGCTCAAGCTCTAGCGGACTTCCTGGCCGAATGCTCGTACCAGGAGACGTTAGACGATGAAAAGAAAATCTGGACCGTGTTTACGGATGGATCCTCCACCGTAAATGGTTCGGGGGCAGGGGTAGTGATAACCTCTCCCGAAGGCAAATCCTTTGGGTATGCACTAAAATTTTCTTTCAAAGCCTCGAACAACGAGGCTGAGTACGAGGCAGCAATTGCAGGCCTAGAATTGTGCATCTCTCTGGAAGCCGAGCATGTTTGTCTGAAAACAGACTCTCAGCTAGTTGCATATCAGATTGGTGGCAGTTACGAGGCCAAAGAGCCCTCCATGGTAAATTATCTTGCCAAGATCAAATCAGTTATTGCAAAGCTGAGAACATTTGAAGTGCAGCTGATCCCAAGGGGTCAGAATGCTCAAGCCGATGCACTCTCCAAACTTGCCAGTTCAACTCTCACCGAGCTGAACAGATCTGTATACGTGGAGGTGCGCCGAGAAAGAAGTGTCGACGAAGCACCCGAAGTGTGCTGCGCCGACCCAGAGCCCAGCTGGATGGACCCCATCTTAGCTTTCAAGCTTCGGGGAGAAATTCCCGAAGACAAAATTCTAGCTTCCAAGCTGAAGAGAGCTAGTTCAAGGTTCATCGTCTTCAGAGGAGAGCTTCTAAAAAAGTCCTTCTCAGCCCCATTGCTGAAATGCGTGGGACCAACAGATGCAGATTATATCCTTCGGGAAATTCACCTCGGCATCTGTGGAAACCACATTGGGGGAAGGACCCTAGCCCACAAGGCATTGAGGGCCGGATATTACTGGCCCACCATGGTCTCTGACGCCAAGGAGCTGGTCAGGAAGTGCGAGAAATGTCAAAAATTCGCACCAGTCATCCATCAGCCAGCTAGAAACCTTCAGCCGATCCTAAATCCGCTTCCATTTGCCCAATGGGGGCTGGATATTCTGGGGCCATTTCCAGATGCACCCTACCAAAAAAGGTGGTTAATAGTCGGCATCGACTATTTCAGCAAATGGATTGAGGCTGAAGCAGCCTCGAATATCACAGAGCAAACTATTAGGAAATTTATCTGGCAGAATATTATTACTCGCTTTGGTATTCCGAGGGTTTTTGTCTTTGATCATGGAAGGCAATTTGATAATCTACCGCTGAGGCGGTACACAGATCAGTTCGGCATCAAACTGGCATATTCAGCAGTGTGTCATCCACAAAGTAATGGCCAAGCCGAAGCTGCAAATAAACAAATCCTCAGCGCCTTGAAGAAAAGGGTTGAAGATCAAAAGTCCAAGTGGATAGAGGAGCTTCCAGGAACCCTCTGGTCACTTCGGACAACTGAAAAAGAGGCAACGGGCTATTCACCTTTTGAGTTGGTGTACGGTGCCGAAGCCGTTCTTCCGGTGGAAATCGGTTCTGAAAGTTTAAGAGTGCACCACTTCTCGGCTGAGAACGAGCAACTTATGAAGGAATCCCTTGATTTCCTTGACGAAGTGAGAGACTCAGCCCGAGACAGAATGGCTGCTTACAAGCAGAGAATCAGCAAATTTTACAACCGAAGGGTCCATGCAAGGCCTCTCAAAATTGGAGATCTTGTCCTTCGGAATGCTGCTGCAGTTCAGAAAGGCCGGATCCATGGGAAACTCTTAGCTGCATGGGAGGGACCTTATGAAATTTATGATGAGCTTCAGCCAGGGACATACAGACTCCGCAAGTTAGATGGAACTGAGCTGAAAAATCACTGGAACGCCGATGTACTTAAGAAATACCATGTGTAAACCCTTCGGGGCAGAACGATCTTTGTAAGTACATTTTGAATTATTAATGAAAGGCCTCAGAGCCACCATTTCTATAAAATTTTGCAACTTTTTATTCTTTCAAGTTTTCTTCATCCTATCTACTCTTTAAGGGTTTTTATTCAGCCTCGTCTGAAACCTTCGCCTTCGGGTAACTGGGTTTCAGATTGCTGACAAACCCGTCTTTTCAAAGAACTCTGGTCTTTCAGCTGAAGATAAAACTTCAGCAAGACTTGTTCTCCAAAGACATGAGTCCATGGACAAGTCTGGGGTATTGCCTTAGCTGAGCCTCGTATCCCAGAGAGCCATTATTTGAAACATTGCCTTCAGTTGGCCCTGTGTTTCAGATATCCATTTTTAAAGATAGAGAGAAAACCAAGGATAACGGCAACTATTATAAAATACTTATTCAGCCTCGTCTGAAACCTTCGCCTACGGGTAACTGGGTTTCAGATTGCTGACGAACTCGCCTTTCAAAGAGCTCTGGTCTTTCAGCTGAGGTTAAATTTCAGCAAGACTTGTTCTCCAAAGGCCTAAATCTGTGGACAAGTCTGGGATATTGCCTTAACTGAGCCTTGTATCCCAGAAAGCCATTATTCGAAACATTGCCTTCAGTTGGCCTTGTGTTTCAGATACCCGTTTTTAAAGTTAGACAGAAACCCAATTCAATAATCCAAAGACCTGAGTCTTTAGATTACTGAGGGAGGCAAGAAGCACTGTCAGCGCAAGTTTATCTTCAGCAGAATTCTTCAAGCTGAAAGCTTTGTACTTAGCAAGTTTTTGAGAAAAAAGTAAAGCATTCAAGATAAGGCAAAGTAGTTGAAGAAAAATGCATCAGATAAAAATCAAAGGCTCAGAAAATGAGCTACAGAATTCAGGATTGTCTAGGACATAACGAAATATCGGCAGCCGCCCACAAGCGGAAAAATACAGCTGCCGAGGTACAATACAAAAACAAATAAAGCAGTTTGTACATCAAGGCAAGCTGAAGCAAAAAACAAGGCAAAACAATTTTTTCAGAAGCGGCAAGTCTAAAATTGAGCGCATGATGAACCGCAATATTCTGAAGACGACTGCCCAAGTTCCTATGCTTCAGCCCGAGGATCAGACTGATCAGCAATGCTGGCTTCAGCTCCAGCAGCAGATGAAGCAGGCTGTGCACCCTGCTGAGCTTCCCTCCTCTCTTCTTCTTCCTCAGCTTCCTCAGCTGCAAGAATCTCAGCTTCGGCTTGAGTAGGGAACTTCATATGAGGATCTTCTGGAACCTGGCCCCATTCAGCACACTTGGACCAGTCCAGATTCGGCTCAGCATGGAGACAAAGTCTTCGGCATACTCTGAACCCGTTCTTAAATCCCATTTCGTACTCCTCTTGAGTATAAATACGGGTCTTGAGCAGGGCTTCAGCATCTGCTAGCTTCTTCTGTACCTCCTCCAAGTTTTTCTTGGATTGATTTAGCTCTTCAGCGAGCTTGGAAGAGGCACCCTTCTGCTTGTTCAGCTCTTGATGAACCTCTGAAGCTTCAGCCTTCAGTTGAGTCAGCTCGTCATTTTTGACCCTTAGCTGATCCTCAGCCTCTCTCAGCTTCGGCAGCAGCAACAGCCTCTGAGAGTTGGACGTTTTGGGCTTGGAGCTGTTCTTCAGCAGCCATCCTACTGGCTTCTGAAGCTTCCAATTTCTACTGCACCTCAGCCTGTGCAGTAGCTCCATCCTTGATTCGGCTTTCGATGGCAGCCTTGAATTTGGTAACGTCCACTCCCATGTGATCTCGGAGAAAGTTCTCCCCTTCTATTAGTGGGGGGAAAACCTCCCTCTCCATAGCAGTGCAGAAGGTCTGGAGGGCTTCAGCAGCCTTCTTTTCGTATTCCTCCCCTTCCCTCTGCTTTTCTTCAGCTGCTGCCTGCCTCATCTGAGCAAGCTTTAGCTCTTCAACAGCCACCTTCTGGGCATGCTCGGCCTCGTCCACCCTATCTTGTAGGGTGTCTATCAGCTCTACAGTGAGAGTCTGATTGTGCACAAACTGAAAGCAGAGGCACAACTCAGTAAAAAAAAAAAAAAAAAAAAAAAAAAAAAAAAAAAAAAAAAAAACATAATAACTTGGAGCTGAAGAGCTAAACAGAAAAATAGAAACAAGAGTAAGGATTTACCTGCATCATCAGTAGTTGATTCGTCCTTACAGGGTCTGGGACAGATCTGCTGGATTCACCCATCCCAGCAGTGGCCTTCAGCGACCAGGCCCTTGCCCTGTCTACTTCGGACATTCCAGCAAAACTGCCGAAGTAGGCTTCTGCACCTTCTCGGTTCTGGCCCCATATGACGTCCCAGATATGATCTGGAATTGGAATTCGGGAGGCCGAGAACCCCATCTCTCCAGAGTGCAGCGTCTGGAAGGAGGGGAAGGAAGACTCAGGAGCTTCATGAACCCTTTGGGGTTCAACTTCTTCTTCTTCAGCAGTCTTCTCTTCCTCCTCAGCAGAGCCGATGACAATGACCTCTGCTTCCTCTTCGGGGTTGAGAACGAAAGCCTCAACCTCTCTAGCAATATCAGCTGAGAAACCCTCAGCAGCGGGCTTCTCAGCACTCTCAGCATTGTGCCCTTCGGCACTATCTACCATTCCCTCGGCTGGGACCCCTCCCTGGGGATCAGGAGTCTTTTGGTCCACCTCCATCTCAGGAGGTGGGGAAGGGGTCTTCGGTGGAGATTGTGGTGGTGGTGGGGGAACCCTCGGCAATTCGCTGCCTTCGCCGGGCTCTCTGATGCTGATGCCGGCCGGCCTCGGCCCCATTTGGAAGTCATGAGGGCCGATGATGGCCATCCGTCTCCTCCTTTTCTGAAGGGGTTGTTCATCCATATCCGATTCTTCGGAGTCTTCCTGGATTTGATCTTCAGGACGAGCAGGGGCTTTTCCTTCTCTATGTCTTTTGCTCCCTTCAGACTGCAAAAAACAGGGGGGGGGGGGGGGCAGGAAGAGTGTGAGTAAAAAAAAAAAAAAAAAAAAAAAAAAAAAAAAAAAAAAGAAAAGAGATTTCAAAGCAAAAAAGTTAAGTGTAACTCACCGAGGTCTCCAGCAAAGCCTCGTCCTCTTCTTCAGCCGCCCTCGCTGCTGCTTCTTCTTCAGCAGCCCTGGAGGACCCTTCACCTCCTTCACAAGCTTCAATAGCCCGTGCAACCTCCTCGGCTGTACGGGCGGCTTCAAGCTCCTCAGCTAGCAGTTGAAGCCAAGGATCTCTCTTCTTCCACCAAGGCTTCTGCCTCTGATAGAGGGCAACAGCCTCGATTTGGAGATGATTCTGATCTAGATGGACCTCCCTGTGCTTTGAATCGGTGATAGCGGGGGCCCGATCGATAATAAGTCTCTCTTGGTTGACGCCGAGACGATTGTAGTCGATGCCGACGTTTGTCTCGTTCCGCTCTGAGCATAAGAAAAGAGCAAAGGTCAGTTCGGCAAAATAAAAATGCTGGACCGGCTCAGCAGGAAAGTGCAAAACAAAATTCTTGCTAAGAATAAATAATAAAGGCCTCGGCCCCAGCCGAAGAAGCTTACCATCCCTGAACTTTCGGCTGAGGCCGACAGCTGCTAGCATGTGCTCTTGGAAAATATAGTGGTTATCCGGGAGCCAAGTCTCCGGGATATACTTCATTCGGCCTCCAGCACCCCCAGGGTTCAGCATTCGGCCGAAAATATTTTGCTGGTTAAGGTGCAGATCTGGGCCTCTATCTTCGGGAGGGCCCAGGCTTCCCATCTCAGGGTCAGGCTCAGATAGATACCTGGGAGCGCTGAAGACATAAGGATGAGCAGGATCTGTGGGCGCCCTAACCCAGATCCATTGACCCCTCCATTCCTTGTCTGAGGAGTCATTCGGCCACATGGTTAAATACTGAGGCCGAGACTCAATTCGGTACCACCCAGGACCATGATTACCGTGCCCACTTTGAATGTTTGGCATTAGCCGATGAAGCTTTTTGAAGCAGTGGAGGTTCGGCACATATCTGAAAAACTTGCAAACCCACAAGTACGTCATCACCCTTCGGATGCTGACGGGAGTTAGTTGGCACAGGGAGACCCTGTAGTGGATCAGCAAGTCTCGGACAAAAGTGTCTAGAGGAAACCTCAGCCCATACTGAAGCTGTCTTGTGTACACCCCCACGTACCCCGGGGGTGGACGATGGATTCTATCAGATGCAATGGGCATTCTGCACCAGTACCCATCAGCTTCCATTATGTCGTAGTGCAGCTCTATTTGTTCAGCAAACCGATACACTTCGGCGTGCTGTACCCACCAATGGTAGGGGCAGTTCTTTATCATGGCTGAAGCTACTCCAGCGTCCTGCCACTCCTGAAATCCAGGAAGGACATCCCAAAGTTGAGCGGGAACTACTTCGTCCTGCCCAGAGACGCTCGGCTCCTCCGTTCCTTCAGGAGGCGCCGATGAAATTGGGGTCGCCCTAATCCCTTCAGCAGGGTCAGACCCCACTCCTTGTCCGTTCCAGGTCCCAATCCTATTCCTGAGATCGGGGAACTGCCTCGCTCTTCTTGGAGCACGGGCTCTACCTCTAACTCCTCTCACCATTGTCGGTTTTTGAAGAAAAAGTCGAAAGAAAAGGGGGAAGGAGTTCAAATTCGAAAAAAAATCAAACAAAAATCAGAGGAAATTACCTTTATCTGAAGCGGAATTCGCCGATCTACAAGTTCGGAATAACGAATTTCGGTTTCTAAGCTTATTTCTCGGGGATTCAGCGAAGTTTTGATGCGGATTCAGGGATTCTTTTGCGGGGTTCAATCTCGTGTTGGTGAAGAAATGAGGAAAGAGTGCGTCCCTTTTTGGTTTTATTTCCAGAAAATGGGAATTTTAGGGGTTCACGCTTAAATTTGCTCTTAAATTCCTCATTAAGTAACCGTTAAACACGTTTGCCCTTAATTAATGGTTAACTACCCATTATCCGTCCAACTTCCACAAATTATCCATCCTTCAGCCGTTATCTCGTTAATGGCGGTTTAAATTTAAATCTTTTTGGATTAATTAAATCACTTACTTCCCTCCTTTTTCTGGTTAATTAAAACCCGACCCGTCATTCTTCCAAATCGGGTCTGGGGGGCAAGTTGTTTGGGTCCAATTTAGTCCAATTGGGCCAAGTCACTAAATGATCCAATTAAAAGCCCAAGGTCAAGGTTCAACTCTCCAAATAATGCTAAAGTCAAGATCAGTCCACAAGGCATGTCAATTGGGCCCAAGCCCACTTCTCCCATATATGCCAAGGTATAAAAGCCATCAATATTACATTTGTAAATAACACAACAAAGCCTCAAGCAATTAATTCTCTGGCATAGCTTTCTCTCTCTACACATTGTACTAACTTTAGCATCGGAGGGGCCTTCCTCGGCAACACCCCCGAGGCTAGTTTACGTGTGTTTGCTGTGCAGGAAACCCTCGGTCCATCATCCTTCGGATCGAGTCTAGTCTTCACCACCTCACTGGACCTTCGGCAAGGTCCCATTGTTTTTACCCGAAACATAAACGATTAAATATGATGTGATATTTGGCATAATATTGTAGGATCGTTAATTTAATTCGATCTAATCAGAGATTTACCACTCAGGCTTAAAGACTAAATTCCGGTATGCAAACCACTGCATAGTAATACCGGAAAAAAAAAAAAAAAATCATCAATTGGGATTAAACATGATTTGAGTAGACTAATAGAATTGCGATCCTATGAAACATGTTTGTGAATTTCTGAATATGTAAGGCATTTAGGACAAGAGCAATTGCATAACTCTGGACATGTTGGGCATTTAGGACGGGCAATAGAGGGGGCCTGATAATTTCATAAGGAGAAATAAGGAAGATAAAAAGGAGGTGAACTCCAAAGAGAAGGAGCACAATCCAGTTAATTCCATATCCATATCTCAGAGAGAAGCAGGGAAGAAGAGTGAAACAGTGGGACAAGCCACACGTAAAAAGAAAAAAAAAGGGGAAAAAAAAAGACAAAACTAAAGCAGGAGAAAATAAATGGGCAATTTGGTATTCACTTTCAAGTCTACGTACATTCCGGTGGATCTAAACGAAAATAGTAACATGATGTGAATAACCTCCTAATTTTGAAATTCCTTGACGTCTTGACCCCGTTGAACCTTCTGAAATCCTATACACCAAAGTGCGGCACCATCCTGTTTCGCCAAACGGCACAATTTTTTTAGTATCACAACAACAGCAGGTTCACATATTAAATAAATTCAATTTTTCACACAGTGAAAGCTGATTGACTTACGACAAAGCCCATATGTACAAGGTAGTCTTTTGATCTCAAGACTCTCAACACCGCGGAAGCACCAATGTTTCTAATTAATTTTTTTTTTTGACAAGAAGTGTTTCTAATTAATTATGATTGAACAACATATAAGATTTGAGTTTCTATAAGTTTTATTCATGTAGTGTGTCATTGCTTGCGTCAACTGTCTTAAGGTGAGACAGTAGCTCTTCATCTGCTTCTAATTACTATATAATTTGATTTGTTTTTCTACGTGATAATAATTTCTAAAATACTATTAACACCGACACTCATTCCCATAGACAATCAATATAACCATGCGATGACCAATGTAACAATCAAATTCTCATTACAATGCAAAACAACAAAAGCTTCAAAATTTAATAGCTAACATTAATGTCACATAATATCATTCTTTCATAAGGATACAAAGAGCTAAGAAAAATTTTGTTATTTTCGTGAATTTAATGCCCGCACACAACACATACTCTATTTTCATGAGTTTAATTATGAAATTAACCCCTTTTTAGGTAGTAAGATGGCATTCTAACTACCTAAAAACCATTTTTCGGACATTCTTTTATGATGATACAGAGTATGTAATTAGCTAAAATGGTCCATCATTTCATTAGTAAGCTTCTTCCTAAGTTAATTGCTCTAATTTTTAAGTGTTCTCTCTCTCTCTCTCTCTCTCTCTCTCTCTCTCTCTCTCTCTCTCTCATTTGAAAAATTAAGCATTTTTCCTAATCTAATTATGTTGTCCCAAGCTAATTGCCTTGATTTTTTTAAGTGTTCTTTCTTAAGTGGTCTCCCTCTTTCTCTTCTAAGCTAATTGCCTTGATTTTTTTGATGTGATAGTTCTTATGCCTATCATGCTATTTCAACAAGAGCACAGGGCCCAATTAACAAAAACCTTTATGATGATACAGAGTATCATATATTCTTAATACAGAGTATAATATAAGACCAAAGTGTACAAATCTGAGCCTTTTCATGTTCACACAAAGTCAAATCATATGCAAAACCCAACAATATTTGAGGAAATTTAAGATAATTTAGAGTAAAATTTGACATTCTACAGCTCAATTGCATCAAATCGAGAAAACTCAACGACCCAGAAATATTCTACTCAATTTACAAATTAAATGGAGGGTAAAAGCGTCCGGCTACTGTAGATAAGAAAAGCAAAGGCAAAATCTAAGGGCATTTTCAGCAGTGCACTGTTCATAAGGATACAATTCTTATAAGTGCATTGGTGCTTTTATAGGTTACTAGGGTGTTTTGCGTGTAATTTTAGCGCGTTGCTTGTTGAAATTTTAGCGTGTAATTGTTGTCTTTAGGTGCGGAAATGTGGGGGTTTTTCTTTTCTTTTTTTCAAATACGTAATGAGTTTGAAAAGAAATTTATGTTCGGGTGCTTGTTACATATGTGTCTAAAGAAGTATTGAGCATGGTTATTATTTTAAAAAATTGATAATAATATTTTTGGTAAGGGAAAAAAATGAAGTGCATTCTATTGATTTTCTCGATTATCATGCCCCTCTCTTAAGCTAATTGCCCGATTATCTAAAGTGATTTCGTAAGTGGTCTCTTGATGATTTTCTTATGTGATCTTTCTTTTCTTAAATGATATTTCTTTTTGAGTACGTGTTCTTTCTTCTTTATTGAAAACTTTCTTAAGTGGTATCTCTCTCAATGTCGCTCTAGCATTTAGTAACTCTTTTTCCTAAACTAATTTCTTTTTTAAGTGGGCTTTCTTAAGTTGTCTCTCCTTTTTTTACGTTAAAAGTGGTCTATCCCAATGATCTTTTGTAAGTGGCTTCTGTCTCTCAAGTCTATTAATAGGTCGCTTCCTAAGCTATAATTGCCTGATTTTCTTAAGTGGGTTTTCCTTAATGATCTCTCTCTCTCTCTCTCTCTCTCTCTCTCTCTCTCTCTCTCTCTCTCTCTATATATATATATATATATATATATATATATATATATATATATATATATATATATATATATATATATATATATATATATATATATATATATATATCATTTTAGAAAGCCTTTTCCTAAGCTAATTGTGTTTTCCTAAGCTAATTGCCATAATTTTTAAGTGATCTTTCTTAAGTGACCCATCTCTCGCTCTTTCACTTCTAAGCTAATTGCCTTGATTTTTGTATGTGATTTTTCGTAATTGGTCTCTCATCCCTGCAAATCCAATTGACCCTATTTTCATAAATGATTTTTCTAAAGTGGTTGCTTTTTTTTTTCTCTT
The DNA here is from genome assembly GCF_948465745.1 of Chenopodium album. NCBI lineage: Eukaryota > Viridiplantae > Streptophyta > Magnoliopsida > Caryophyllales > Amaranthaceae > Chenopodium > Chenopodium album. Next base: position 20,859,906 of record NC_137846.1, on the reverse strand, counting down.
AAATTAAGATAATTGTCTTGATTTTCTTAAATGATCTTTTTTGTGTGGTCTCTTTTTCTCTCAAATTTTATGATGCCTTTTTCCTAAGCTAATTTCATTTTCATAAGCTAATCTCCCTAACTTTCTTAGGTGATGGATCTTTCTTAAGTAGTCTCTCTCAGTAATGGTTTCTTTCTTTCCATCCCCTAAGCTAATTGCCCTAATTTCTAAGTTATCTTTCTTTTCTTTATTGATCTTTCTTTTTGAGTGATTTTTCTTCTAAAGTGATATTTCTTAAGGGGCTCTCTTTCTTTTTAGCATTTTAGTAACTCTTTTTCCTAAGCTAATTTTTCTTATTTTCATAAATAATCTTTCAAGTGGTTTCCCTCTTTTTGTTAAGTGGTCTCTCAAATGATTTTATTGTTGAGTGTGTTATACTAAGTGATAGTTCAAGTGGAAATTCTGGTTTACGGTTAAATTATATGCAAAAATGAATAAAAATTATTAACAGTGACAAAAAGAGGAAATCATGGAGAAAATAGTGTCAATCATGCTGCCCCTGAATATGTGACGACTTCAAGATTGATATCCCTCATCTCTAGTAGGTCGTTTCCTAAGCTAGTTGCCCTGATTTTAATTTCTTAAGTAGTTTTTCTTTAGTGACCTCTCTCTCTCTCTCTCATTCTCATTTTAGTAACCTTTTTTCTAAGCTAATTGCCTCAATTTTCTTAAGTGATCTTTTTTATAAGTGGCCCCTCTCTCTATCCTCTCTCTCTCTCTCTCTCTAAGCTAATTGCCTCGATTTTTGTATGTGATCTTTCTTAATTGGTATCTCACCTCTCCAAAGACAATTGACCTTATTTTCATAAATGAATTTTCTTAAGTGGCTTATTTCTCTTTTTATCTCTTAAGATAATTGCCTTGATTTTCTTAAGTGATCTTTTATGTGGTCTCTTTTTCTCTCGCATTTTAGTAAGCCTTTTTCCTAAGATAATTACGTTTTCATAAGCTAATCGTCCTAACTTTCTTAGGTGATGGATCTTTCTTAAGTTGTCTCTCTCACTCATGGTTTCTTTCTCTCCCTTTCCTAAGCTAATTGCCCTAAGTTTCTCTCCTAAACTAATTGTCCTTAATTTCCCTTAGTTTCTCCTAAACTAATTGCCCTGCTTTTCTTAAGTTATCGTTCTTTTTTTTAGTGATATTTCTTAAGTGGTCTCTCTTTCTTTTTAGCATTTTAGTAACCTTTTTTCTAAGACAATTTTACTTATTTTCATAAGTGATTTTTTTCAAGTGGTCTCTCTCTTTTTGTTAAGGGATTTTTCTTAATTGGTTTCTCTCAAATAATCTTTCTTAAATGTTCTCTCTCTTTCTCGCTCTCTCTCATGTGTTATTTCGTAATTGATCTCTCTCTTTCTCTCTCTCAAATGATCTTTCTTCAGAATTTAACTTAAGAAAATGTAATAATTATATTAATTGGTCCAATGAGCAATACTAATTACACCCTAAACAATAATCCAACAATATTACTACTTTTGTTTTTGAGAGGTACCCTAAGATGGTATTGTTTGGTTGTTGCTATGAATTGGATTCATTTTAATGATGGGTATTATTTGGTAGATATATAAAAATACAATAGTTGGTCTATTTGATTATGTTAGACTCGAGCACGATCCTTAGTTTGACTTTCTCATACTTGTCATTTCTGATTAATTAATCAATAAATATTGTGAAAGAAGCTAAGCTTATCCAAAGCTAATTGTTAAATTGTACTTTTCACTTCTTGCTCACTCTTTTTCTCATTTCCTTTAAATCTTTCTCTCTATATATCCTGATCATATCTAATTGTCAAGTTTAGGAGTCGAGTTTATGTTAATTAAGAATTAATCAATGAGTTCATGATCAAGCTATATTAAGTAAACAATCATTTTCAAGCTTGTTCTTGAATTAACATAACTATGTTGTTCTTGTGTTGCATTACTAAATAAATAGCTCTTTTGTTTTTTTGTTTTTTTTTTTTTTTTTTTTGTTTTTTGTTTTTTTTTTTTTTTTTTTTTTTGAAAACTAAATAGCTCTTTTGGCTTTGAACATTTTAGTAACTTATATTTTAATGTTGGTTCATTATCTAAACATGTATTTCTAATATTATCAACATGGACGTGTAAATAAGGAATACATGTTCTTTCTCCAATGACTATACTCTCGTCTTCTACAATTTTGCAATTTCAAATAACATTTTACGATTAGATTCCTCATGCACCATTCACATGCTTACTTATAAAAAGGGAAACTTTCACAGTGATAAGGTTGTGAGTGGTGGGTAAAACATATTATAAATAACCATTATCACTCTCCCTGCTTTTATTCGTCTCCTTCCTTATCTAATGATATAGCAAAATTTACAAAGTTAATTCATACTTGTCACCCCACATGTGTTACATGTGTTATTTGGTGGGATATACTTCAACACTCCCCCTCACATGTAAGGTCCCTTTAACTCAAGGATCACATGATCCAATTCAATTTGGCCTAGAATACTTAATGCCATTAAAGGTCTCAAACCATGGGCCTGACAATATACTCAAGCCATTAGAGGTTCCAAACCGTGGGTCTGGCTTTGATACCATGTTAAATACGGGTCTAGGCCGCACCTGTAAACTAAGAGAGAGAGTCCACTTCATAAGACTAAAGGGAGGTTCCATCCCAAAACTATATGGCAATAGGAAGTTTAGCCCCTTAGTCTTATAAAGTATTTGAGTCTTTCAACTTTTATCAATGTGGGACTCTTACATGTGTTATTTGGTGGGATATACTTCAACACTCTTTCTCTTGCCCCATTTCTTTCTCTCTCTCTCTCTCTCTCTCTCTCTCTCTCTCTCTCTCTTGACACATTTCCCTCTTCCAACTCTCTCTCTCTCTCTCTCTCTCCCCCTTTTCCTCGTTCATTCCCTTCTATTCCTCACTTTCTCTCCCTCTCCTCTCTCTCACCCACTCCTTTTCACCAAATCCAATTGCCGAAAGCTACTCTCCGTTACTTGCTTATTCTGTTTCTCCACCCTCCCCTTTAGCTTTCTCTATCTTGCCCTCGTCTTTTATGATTATGAACATTTTTTAAAGTTTCTAAAAAATATTATCATCTCCTTACTCAATCACACTCTAAAAAGTATTCTCCTCCATTCTTTTATTTCCCAAAACTCTTCCTTGAAAAATATTGTTTCGAAAAATATTGTTTATCTCTTCCTTGATAAATATTGCTTATTTGGATATGATAATTTTGCTTCTCGAGTAGGATTAAATTGTTATTCCGTCACTAACTCTTACAAATATTTATAAACGATTATCTATGAATGATTTTTTAAAAAATAATTTAATTTTGAATTCCTGCCTTGATTTACTGAATTTTTATTCTAAACATTAGAGAAGATTTGTGCATATCGATCGGCCATAAATTTTTATTTAGCCTACATGCTTGGTTCATAATTATTGTTGTTCACTTGTTCTTTTCCTCAATCTCTCTCACTTTTTCTCTCTATATATTTGTGGTAATTAAAAATTAGTAGGTTTAGTAGAGTAGAGTATAGATTGTAGGCAATGAATTAAACAACAGTTGAAAATCATAAGTATGTTGATTTTCTTAAGTGATCTTTCTTCTTAAGTGATTGTTCTTCTTAAGTAATCTTTCTATTTTTAAATGAGTGGTCTTACTTTTTAGTTGATTTTTCTTAAATGGTCTCTCTCTAGTATTTTATTAGTAACTCTTCTAAGTTAATTTCTCATAATTTATTAAGTAATTTTTGTCAAGTAGTCTTTTTTTTTTTTTTAAAGTGATTTTTCTTAAGTGCGGTGATCCTTCTCAAATGATCTCTCTTAATTAGTCTCTCTCTCTCTCTCTCTCTCTCTTTCTATCTCTCTCCAGTGATTAGAAAATGTAATTAGCTAAAGTGGTTCATCATTTCATTAGTAAGCTTTTTCGTAAGATAATTGCTCTAATTTTTAAGTGTTCTCTCTTTCTCTCTCTCTCCCTTAATAATGAACTTGGAAAACTTAATAAAATGGAAATTTAAAAATAGTAAATATTATAGAAGTTTTTTTTATTGCTGCAAGTAATTATTATAGAAGTTAATTGTTCAAAAATAAGTTTTTGAATTAATTAAGGAAATCTATAATGAACGCAGCGTAAATAACGTTTTGTCTTTGTGATTTGAAATGAATATTTTAAATCTAATAAAGAAGACTGTTGATCATTACAACAAAATTAATAAATGTAACAAGAATACAGCGAAGACAACAAGAAATTACAACAATATTTTTTTAATCACGAGCTAAACAAATTAATAAATGTTACAACTTATGATGTAACAAATTCAAAGACTCGAGACTTGTACAACAAATAAAGGTGAAACCATTAATTTCTGACATAGGTTCGTAGGGAGGATCATTAGAGGAGACCATTGATCAGGCACCATAAGGAAGTAGGCTGTCATAGCTTTCCTAAACTGCTTCTTATATTGATCAGGAGAGGTGGCTGTTGGTTTTGCATTCTTTGGACCACCAAGAATTCACGAGGCCTTCACCCAAGTCTCAAGGTGCTTGTCCAATGCATATTGAACCATGAAATCAATAATACGGAGTAACTACCAGCTCCCTTTTTTCTTCGTCAATACCAACCAACAATGAATAATCCATCACATCAATTGACTACAGAAAATAGACATACAAATAGTCAGAAGACAAGCAACAACGATAAATCTTCCAAAAAGCTAGATCCAACGCAAGCACTGAATACAAGGTTCAGATTTAGATACATGATTATTTAAATCCAAAACACAATGAAAATAACATTTGCCCAAAATTGTTTCTCCAAAAGGCAAGTACAGCGGCAAACCGAGAGGGAGCATAAACAAGTAATTGTAAGTTGTCACCAACAGCTTCTTATTTAGTTCTTTCAAAGTGACAGTAATTCTTTCTATTAGAAAACTACGGCTTGGTTGGTCTCAACTTCCATCCCTAACGTCTAGTATAAAATCTACCAACCCAAAGGAATTGATCATGTCCCAGAAATTAACCCTGAATCCTAGAGGTTAAATTTTATACCCATATTAACATGACTAATAACAACAATCTAAAGTCTTTTTAAAACATTCCCTTGTCTTCTTCCTCCCCCAAACTCTTCAACTTTACAAAACCAACCTTCCCCATGTCTTCTCCTTGCCAATTAATATAATAGTAAGTAATATGATCTTTACCTCTTTTTATTTTCCCTCACTTGATTGTCAGAATTTATCGATAATCCTAAAGCCACTAAAATATCAAAATCAATTGTTCTCTCTTCTATTTCCCCTCTTCTTGATAACACCATAGCACATTTCTCAGTTCTAAATCCTCATTTATCAGCTATGTTACCTTTTTTCACCATTATATAGAGGTAAAAGACCTTCTCAAGTAAGTTTAATAAACTTCCCTTCCATCGACTAATCAGAAAAGGAGAAGGAGCATGCCAGAAACCATTACCAATAAGCAATTGAAGAAAATGCCTCCTACAAAGCATGGTATTTTTTCCCCAATAGCATAATAAAAACTTCCGAAAATCCATAATCAATGGATAAAATCAATTTTGACAATCTAAAACAAAAGGTCTCTCCCTGAATGCAAATGATGATGTGATAATACAGTAAAATTTCACAATATATAAAATTGAAACAGTGGTGATTACTATATACATTCATACACAATTTCATACAATCAGTGGTGATTACTATATACCTTCATGCACAATCACTAATCAACCTTTAATAAACTCGACATTTCCAAATTATTCATATCTCAAAAAGTTCATCCTCAACAAAATACTCGAAAAGGCAACTGATCATGTATAACAACATGGGAAAAATTATTTAAAGTACAACGAACGCAACAAATTATTATAATCGCTTTACATATAGTCAACTGAATATGAGTTCATTGCATAATTAGAGGAATTGAGAAAATTGGAACTAAACTCATAAAAAAACACCCTTATCCTACTAAAACCTAAATCCAAAGAATCACTTTCCTTGTTAAGAAAATTGGAACTTATCTCATAAAAAACACCCAAATAAACCTGTAGATTAATCCATCGAATATCAAACTCCAAATAAATTCACCGAAAGAAAAAGAAAATTCAAGTGAAGAGGGGAATTTTATTAACAAAGAAGGATACCCTTGAAAAATTAAAGTTATGTCTTTTTTTTTTTTTTTTAATTCCTAAATTGCTTTCTCTAATTAAAAAATCAGTTACCTATTCCTAAATTGAAGAGGAGATGCAGCTTGAGAAGAGCTTGAGAAGAGCTACCTGGGAAGAAGCGTTTAATCTCCTCAAACTAGTGTATGGCCCGGGGGATGCTCCGGGTTGTTACTTTGAACACTTGTAATTGAATAAATATATTCATTCTTTATTATTTATTTATTCATTATTTGTTTATTTTTAATAGTTTTGCATTAAATCTTTGAATAAATTAATTATGGAACAACTATTGACTATTTATATAAACATGTTCTTTGTATAAAATTTATAATGTAATGAAAATAAAAACATAATTATTATCATAATAATAGAATCGATTTTTTTTGTAAGAATTGCAGTTCTTAATGGTTCAGATCTCTAATCCATATGTATTTATGAGTCGAATAAAAAAACATGATTAATTTATGTAGATGAGATGGTAAGTCATCTAACGTGTATTTTTATGGTTGTGAGTTCGAATCTGCATTTTTCAAATATGAATATGATGACGTGGCGAGGGTGCCATGTGGCACATAAACATTTTTAGGAACGCTTTTTAATATATAAGTATAGATTGGTCAAGTTGACCTTAAACTCACCCACGAACCTCCATATTCTTCTCAATCTCCTCCTTTTTCACCATGAAAATCGACAAAGCAGAGCAGTTGAGCTCCTCATTAGACTTATTAAGTAACACTGCTATTTGAAGAAGGGGGGAATTTACCTTAAAGAATCATGAGAGAGAAATGGAAGATAATTACCTCGGAAGCCGATCTAATGATGGAGACAAAGGTCAGACGTTGCTTTGATGGATAACTCAGAGTAAACTTCAATGGAGGTACAATGTAAAAGCTGAAAAAACGACACCTACCACCGCCCTTATCCGCTGTTAAGCTCTTTTCTCCCCTCTTCCGATTTCTTATCTCTACCTTCCTCTAGCCTAAGCTGCAGAATTTCTAGAGGTATTTGACAAAAATTGTTGCCTCGTCTTCCCTTCCTCTCATCGTTTTCTTCATTCTTTAATCTTAAAACTGAAATGAAACCACAAAACTTCAAAATGTAAGAATTTTAAGGAAACAAATACAATGTAAAATAGAATTATGAACATGAGGAAAATCATCTCACATGTTTGATTAGCAAGAAATATTAAGGGTGAATATCAAAATAGATAATAAAAACTGCAACTATTTACTATCATTCTTAAGCTCCTACTATAACAAATAATAATTATTGTTTGCGACACGTATTTCTGCATAGAAGTTCAGGTACTTTCAGGATTTGAAAGTGATATTAAGTGCCTCAAAGAAAAGAGCAAAGGAATTACCTGATTGTTTGATTTTCAAATATCAATCCCTTTAATAGAAATTGAATCCTGTGTATCCAGGTCTTTGTGGCAATAGCTCTTCCACTTCTATACGAGCACTAGAGCAGCTCATACTTTTCCTGATTTTGCCTCGACTGAGAGACTCTACCTCAGCCAAAAAGACGCTGTAAACAGGCAACCAACAGTCTAAACAGATGTTATAACCCTCACATGTCTACTCACCAAATGTATATTGGACATAATATTAATTAACAATAACATAATTCTTGTTTAATGTTATTTGGGTTTGTACCATTTAAAGAACATATAATCGAACATTTGGTAGACAACCCAATTGACTTTTTCACATTATATAAAAATGGACAAATTCAAATCAACCAACATAAAGATATGCTGAAAAAAAAACCAACAAATTGACAATAATGACAGAAATTATATAACAACTTACGCTTAATCAACAATGGCTGAATCAAATAACCCCACAAAAAAAAAAGGTATCAATAAAATTAAAATTAGAGAAATTTAAAAAAATAAGGAAGAAATTAGTTAATACCAGAAGAAAAATGGAAGATGAAAATATCAGTATCAGTAGGCAAAAGTATACAATATGAAAATATACATAAGATTTACCATGCAGGAATTCTTTGTTTCTCTTTTTGATGAGTATCAGCACCTGCATATATCTATCCAAATTATGGAAGTACTTGTATGTAGGAGGTAAGTATATCTTTCCTTCATTCCATCCCTCAAAAACACGTCCCTTCCTCTGTTCAATGCGCAGCTGCATAAAACACAAATTCAGACCAAGTATTATTCTGCATATGCAGAAAATAATTTCTGCAAAAACCAGATGCTTTGTAATTCAGAAACATGCCTGGTCCTTCTGTAGCAGGGCTTTCCAGTTTCTCATCTCAACAAGAGCCTTGGCAGTTCGGTAGGTAGTGCAGTTCAGTAATTCAAATCCCCAAGCCAAATTCGACTGTAATGAAATTTAACACATATCACAAGTTGGCCAATGACTCAATGAGCTGCTATTTGCCAAAGCTACCAAATAAGAAGTAATAGATAAGTAATAGACTTGAGAAGAGGTCTTACTCATGGTCCATAATGTGCTGAGGGGAAGGCTCATCTCCCATGGTCCATACCCGTATGTTCAAACCTCAAAATTATGATAAAAACACAGCCTTAAATTTATTCCTTGAATTGATTTTTGGAATATTAACTCAAACCTAACACATTCTAAAGACTAATATTTGACAAATAGAGAACATAGGTCAGAGTGGTAAAATAAAGGTTTAGTTATCAACAAAAATTGCCTTAATTGCAAATTTGCAAGCTGAAGTCAACAAACAACCTAAGCTAATTTTGCTTTCTAAGTTTAGCCATTTTTAAAATTTTCATATTGGAGACATAATCTGGAGCTATATTGTAACTCTTTGCTAATCATGCCACCCAAAAATTAAAATTAAACAAAACAACCAAATTAAACACTCACATAAGAAAGTAGTAGTTTTACTAATCCCAACTTAATAACTCCACAATAAATTTCTCCAAATAAGACAACCCATCTTTAGTCAAGCTTCGCAACTGGAGCCAGTTGGCCAACCCAATCAAACCCGACCTGTAGTAGAAATAATACTGCGACATCACCATGGGGCATAAGCATCTCTCGTCATCTAGCTGCAAACCCAAAACAAAACCTATCAAAAACCATTGATCATAGTAAAATCTAAAATTTGCATTTTTAAAAAAATAGGGAAGGATGGAGAAAGGGGAAGAATGAAGATTGGAGAGATTGATACATGAAAGAAAAGAGAATGAGAGAGAAATGTACAGAACCATGTAAACAAGAATTTCAGCAACATAAAGGAATTTGAGTGTAGGAGCTACCTTTCTGCAAAGTTTCAAGCTCTAACTTTAGCATCCAACACTGTGTTATCACTCCCTGGCTGTTGTCTGAAACAGAACTAATTAAAAATGCTTTTCCTTATAGCTCCATGTAACATAAGTATATAAAAGCAAGCAGATTAGAGCAACATTATTGTATGGCACATCTAATTTCACCCACATTAGTTAGCATAACCCAAACATTATAATTTTACCCCCAATGTTAAGTTGAAACGGGACTACCAAACATCATACACAAAGAAAATCATACGGAGTATAATTTAACAAAATCCCAAGTTTAGCAAACCCCATCATAATTAACATGCTTAAACCACAAAAAATAAATCACAATCCCTAATATGGAAAAAGGACTCAGTTGATTGAACTTAAAACCCTAGAAATTTCAAGTGAAATTTGACATTCTATAGCTCAATTGCATCAAATTGAAAAAAACTGTACAACCCAGAAAATTTCTACTCAATATACTAACAGTCTAATATTTGACAACTCAATTAAATACAAACAATTAATATAATTTCAATTCATTCACAAGAAAGTTACTCAATTTAAAGTTCAAGCACCCAATTAGTAAGCTCAACAAAAAGAAATCAAACAAAATCCAAGAAAAATTCAAATAATTATGAACTTAAACTAATGAAACCCAGAAAAAATTAGAGGGAAATGCAACTTACATATTGAAGAATTAGAACAATTTAATAAGTAAATAATTTCCAAAATCAAAACAATTTTTCCTAACAAATCACATAATTTCATAAATGCATGCTCTTGGAAAATCATAGCTAAATTCTAAGAAGAATTTCAAAACCACCCTCCTAGCCTGTAATTCATGGTTTAGCAAAATTCAAAAATCACCCATCCAAATTAATTCGTTTTAATCAAGCCAATAAATAAATGGAGAGATATGGTACCTGTTTGAGATGCCAAGAGCTTCCATAACCAAGGTGCAATTGCGATTGGAAGAATGACTCGTTATTTCTCTGTCTAACTTCAAAATCAACAATTCAAAGATATCAAATTAACCTCAAACCCAAAACCAAAGAAAAATCAATTTAAACAATTTGAGGAATCCCACAGTAAGGCTTAAAAATAAAAATAAAAATAAAAAACACATGAAAAAAAAAAACAAATAATATCACACTCAGTCTACCTCGCGATGTGCATATCGATGAAATCGACAGTCTGAAATTTGAGTGAAGAGGCGTCTTCTGCAATTGAATTTAGATTAAGTTGGATTAGGTTTAGAGGCCAAAACCCTAGATTTGGAAGTTGAATATCAAAAGATTTGTTCTGAACTCATAAGCTACATTGAGTTATAATCCAACAAAGTGATTATACAAGTATGTAATTTTGCTCATAAATTCAAGCAGCAACATTTCAAATTAAGAAATAAAAAAATAAATAAAAAGCAAATTAACAACAACAATCACTAATTTCCATCCTAAACCATTAAATTACATAACAAGACATTCAAATTTTCCACCACCATTTCCCAATTCATAAATTTCATAAACCCAAACAAAAATGCACCATCTTTCAAAAATCCAAGAAAACCCCATTTCAAAAACGAAAAATATAAATCAAAATTAGGGTTTAAACAAAGACTACTTACGAGAAGGAAAATAATCAGGAGCTCTTGAAAACCACGACTCGGAAAATCTCGACTCATCTTCAGACTCAGGACGAGTGAAATCAAAGAACCGAGTCGCATCAAACTCGTAATCAAAATCAATCTCAAAAACATCATAAACATGAACTATCTCCTCCTCCATTTCCATTGCTTCATCCATTTTTCTGGGTTTTTGTGCACAAATTTAGAGAGAGAAACACTGAGGAGAATTAGGTGAGCATGGAAGAAGACAGAATTGAAGTAAGAGGAGAGAGAGGAACACGTGTTGCCGCAAGGGAAAAGAGGACCACTCATGTGCACATGCAAACAAATTGAAGGGCAATATAGGGAGTTCACTGTAGATAAGGAAACCAAAGGCAAAATACAGGGGTAAAATCGTCCGGCCACTATTCATAAGGATTCAAGACTTGAGCAATTCTTATTTGTGATCCCCGCCTTTTATAGGGTAAGGATACGGATAACATGTACAAGTAACGAATTGTTTTGATCACAACAATAGTTCTATAAAGAGTTACATGTCGTGTTACCTATATGGATTTGTAGCCTTGGATTATAATAATCAATTCCAAGCTCCCAACCATGAATATTTTTTTTAAAAGGTTCCTATTATCGATAACTCACGACGGTCCAAATGTGAGGGGGACGGGTTCTTAAAAGTGCCTAACCTATTATGACCTGGTAAAATGATTCTAAGGTTGCTACGTGTTGAATCTTCCTCTCCTGGTCTATCTACCATTGCACCCACCATTAGGGGTGTTCAAAAAAACCCGACCCGGTTGTCCCGTCCCGATTTCCCGATGACCCGCAAAAAACCCGATGGGAAATTAGCATTTTTTTCTGTTTTTTTGGGTCGGGTACCCGTCCCGGTAAAATAACAATTTCGTGGGCCGGGACATGGGACAAGCTTTGCTATTCTCGGGTACCCGGATACCCGTTAAAAAATAAAAATAAAATTTCTTACTCCCCACCCAGCCCAGCCAACCCACTTAGACTTAGGGTTTCATTTTCGTACTACTATTCCTCACAAACTATTCAGCCGCTATACCTCTCTAATTCTCTATCCTCTAGTTTGTTCCTCTGTATTCCAGCCACTCTCTCTATCTCTCATGAAGTTCTTCTTCTTCAGCATATCCCACCGCCACAACTACACTACAATATCTCCATTAAATTAAATCTGCATAAAACTAAAGTTTTATTTATTTTTTTTTCAATTTCATATATAAATGTACTAAAATTCTCAGATCTTAGTAATATTCTTCCCCAACCTCTTCATTATATGGTAAGTCGCTGTTTTAGTGTTCAAATGCCTGTCAAAATGATTGAACATTGCTGTTTTCATAATTGGATATTGATTTTAAGAACTTAAATTTTGATTTTTGGTAAATGTAGTCTAATTTATTGATCAGTAGCATTCCTATTTGAAATTAGATCATGGTCCAACTGTCCAGCACACTACTTGTCTTGATATCAACGCTAACAAGCTATATCACATATTCATCTTTTTTTTTTTTTTTTTTGTTAGAAATAATTATCAATGTGGCAGAAGCCTTGTTCTTGAGATGTTTTTGAACTTGTTTATGTATTTGGCAACATTAGCAAGCAATTGGATGTTTAATTTCGATATCAACATTTGATTTTTTTTTTTAAAAAGAAACCGGGTACCCTATGACCCGACCCGAGAAATTCGGGTACCCGAAACCCGGGTACCCGAGTTTCTCGGGTCGGGACATGGGCCGACGATTCAACTACCCGGTAATCCGGGTACCCGAAAAACCGGGTACCCGGATTTGAACACCCCTACCCACCATACCCTTAACCATCAATGCACCCAAGTTTTCATACCACCTACCTTTCCTTGTCATCCCCATCTTTAACCAATTCCACCCTACGACCCATGAATTGAATTAAGCCACCAAAGCCATACCGAAATTGCAAGCGAGAGTGGTGGTAGCAATATGGTTCATCAAACATTATTGTTGTTGGTAGCTAGGATAGGGTGTGTGGCAGCTAGTAGATAACATGAAGATGGTGTAAAGGATGGAGGTGGGTGTTTAGAGTGGCGGAGGATTAGCTTTTTAATAACTCCTAACGAAAACAAGACATGGCATTATTAACGAATATTAATCGACCCAGCCGGTAAAAATGGGTTAGGAGTCGTTGTTAGCACCCCCCCAAAGTTAGGACCATCCTAAAATGATAGATAGTAGGGATCGTTCAAAGAGGACAAGTCATTTACTCACTACTAACGTTAATATTTTGTAATACTATTACATAAATAAATAAATAAATAAATAATAAATAAATAAAATATATTATAAGGAGTTCAGAAACAAATGAGTTCTCAGGCAAAACGAATTTGAAATGCTAACATTATGTGCTATCTACTTAAAATCACTGATTTATCTCCAGTCAAACATTATGTGCTTCACATTTCAGCATTCTATAGTTGACAACAAAAGGTTGTCTGTAAGATGCTATAATAGCAAACAAAGGCGCAATAGTGACACAGCAGTGCTATCTTCGAGCAAATGGGAACCCGCTCTTCTCTGTAAGTTCCTCTTGACCGAACTGTCAGTATGTTTTGACACAAAAAAGATTAGAAAGTAGTTGTTCTCAAGATGCTGGTTTCCAATAACCAGTAAAATCAAACAATTGTTCTTAGCCACACAACATAAACTGCATTTGCCACTAAAAAAGGATGCTACATCATGAGTTGCTCAGTTTCCATCTGGTGATTCTGATTACATTGGACTACAGTCTACTGCAGTATATACAGGTGAAATCAACAACTAATACAAGTGTTTGGCCTATAAATATCAGTCACCAGCCCCTTTCTCTCCCTCCAATCCTTCGCGCCAATTCGAAATCCTTTTTCACTGCACCAAAATTGTAAATCAGAAGAGAAATCCAGCAGGAAGGCAACCAGTCAAAATATACCATTTTTCAACTAGTTTAAAGAGAATTCTGCAAAAATTGAGGCCTTGCCTTTTGTGACTTAAACAATCATTACATAAGGCTTAAAATTTATAATTTGATGATTACATGACCCCAAATGATAAAAAAAAAAACTGTCCACAACTTTAACATATATATGAACAGGAACGCTTATGGCTCATCTTCATCAGATCATCAAGAATAGGAAGAATGCCTGCACTTGTGGGCAATTGCCAAATTGTCTAAACCCCTTTCTTTTGTATTTTAACTAGGGCTACATCCAATGATTTTAATATTCTACCACTAGCAATTAATTTATTTCAAACCAACCCGCTTACTATCAATTACATGGTTGTTATCTTTTATTATTTTTTTTTTCTTACTGAGTATTTTATGGTGGATTGGTGGTTAGCAGACAAAAACCAATGCCTTAAGCCAAAGCTAAAGGGAACAAGGATGAAGAATGCATAAAAACTTATCTATTTTGGATATCTGATGCTAAGTTTGCAGAGGTGTGCAAGTCAACAAATATATTATATCCCTGGAAATAGAAGCTTAGTTGCACTCAAGCAGGATAAATCATGACACTCAGCAACATGATTTATAGAAAGTTCTGATAAAGCAAATCAAGTCAATTATGAGGTGAAACACCCTTTAAGAATCAGGATAAGACTTATCCAGAGAAATAACATGAAGTGTAATTATAAAGTGAATTAATTTCTTAGAGAAATTATGAATTAGCTAGGAATTAATTGAGCACAATTGCAGCAGCTACTAGACAAGATATAGTAGATGCATCGAACAAACATGGACACAAGATTCAGCATTAATTGCAGAGGACAATTTTCTAACCAAAAAATAAAAACCTATTGGCCAGATTTTTGGTCATGAAATTGATACCCAGTTGTGTTAACTTAATCCATAACAGAAGCAACCCCCAAATAACTCCAAACACTTACTGAGTGTAACTCGTTTGGCATGAATGGCACAAAGCATCCCATCTTCGAACAAACGAACAATGAAAGCCTCCGCAGCCTACACACAACAAACTATCTATTAAGCACATGCATAAAGGATTTTAACAAAAGCATCTGAACATAAAGAAATATAATTATTGAAATCAAGAATCTGGACTTATACAAAGTCTCACTAGTCAAAGCCAGAAGTTTTCAGAGAAAAAAATAAGATGGGGTGGGCCGGTGGGGTGGGGTTGGGGTTGGGGGGGGGGGGGGGGGGAGTACAGTTGGCCTCCTTCATAATCGTAAACAACAAAGACTGGATGTCCTTTCGAGTCTAGATAGAGAAAAGAAGTCAAACAACCACATATTAGGAAGAGAGCATGAAGTAAATAAAGTACTTAAAGCTTAAAACACATGATGTCAAAAGATTCTAAACTCAAAAGAGTGCTTCATTATCCGATAAATTCAACATTCTGAAGGACCTAATCCTGTGCAAAAAGTTAGTCTTTCCCCCTTTCTGTCAATTGTTTTCATGGTAAATATTTATCTATTTCTCAATCTGATTCCCAATTTAGCTATGAAAACACATTAAAAAATATTAATAAAAAAGTTAAAAAAAATAAGGCCATCAAATTATACAGTAATGAGTGTGTAGGGATCAATAAGAAGAGATTGTTTCAAATCCTGTTTGACTAACCTAAGACAATGCCCAAACACAAGCATAAACCAAGTTATGATTGACACAGATACACTTCTGGCAGAAATATAATACAGACTAAAATCTGGACTTAGAAATTAAAAGATCATAAAATAAGGTCTAACCTCTTGAATGGCCATCAGAGCTTCAGCTTGCCAACGACCAATCATAGGGGAGAACTGGTGAGTAATCTCTCTCACCTATAAAAATAACTGTCAGTGAGGTGGTGTATACCAAAATTGCAAGAAATATAAGAGATAAAAGGTAGCAAGTTCTTTACCATAACAAAAAAGTTCTAAAAGCACCAAACCAACCATAAAAATTGTACTATAACAATAATAGATTAGTGCAGTCTCATTAAAACTTAAAAGGCATTGTTCTGATTAAACCCAAATTACATAGACATGAAAAAAGAGCCAAACCCGAAATTCTCCAACCCAACCTAGATGGGGGCATAATGGCATATAGCAAATCTAACCTAGTGCATTACATTTCGCAATAAAAAAAATAAAAAAATATGAAATATAAACATGTTAATTAAAATGAGATGATATTAAAATGAAATTCTAACAATGTCAGACCATCTTTCTCTATTTTGAACTCAACTGGCTATATTTTCCTTAATTTTATTTGGCAGAAAAATAAAGTTTCATTGTAACGTACAGGACAATTATCATTTGGGTGTGTTACGATTTAGATTGGCTTTTGATGCATTATTATAGTTTGGTTAGAATCAAAAAGACAAATGAAGGCTCACGCTCACTTCTTTCCACTTCATTGAACTTAGCTTTTCCATCTAATAGCTCTACCACTATCTAAGTGCTCCATTCACTTCTTACATTCATGGTTTCATTTAATTCTACTTCCCCAAGTCATTGAGAATTAAATTCACGGCTTCACACCAATAAAATTCTATCACGAGTTGATATTCTCTTACTCAATACATGAGCCAAATATCGAAAAGAACTTGGTAATGGGCACACATTAGTCATCTTACAAGTACCAAAGAGGAAAATACATTTCCCTTAATAAAGAATAGGATATGGACCAGCAAATTATACAATTTCCAAATAACATAAAGAAGTGAATCAAAGTGATCTTTCAAGAAGTATACTAATAAATCAAATACGTAGAACTCATGCTAGTATTTAGCATCCACAGTAGAAAAATGAATCAATCAAGAATTAGAGTGGATTGGAGTATCGGCTTTGAACTTGTGAATACATTTTTTGTAAGTACCAGACTGAGAATAAATTTAAGAGCTTTAGATTCAACAAGATCTAGGGTTCAACTTAGAAAAACTTATGGATTTGAGGACTGATTTGATAGTTGCTCAAACTGATGGAGAACACCCTATTATCGAAATTATATACTCAGTTCACATCAGATAGTAGTAGGTACTATTCCTACTCGCAAAAGTTAGCATCTGATTTACTCAGGCTTAATCAAAATAGAGAAATATTGGTTTATGCAGCATAAAAAAGGTTGATAGAGAAACTAAATTAACTGATTCATACAAGGATAGTAGAATGATCTTACATAGGCAATTTATTAGTTTAAGGCCTTGTTTGGTTGCAACAATTTTATGTAAGCACTCAAAATTCCTAGGAAATACATAAATGGTGTGTTATTTGGTTAAACAAAAAAAATGCAAAATGGAGGAAATAGAAATTCCTATTCCTAGGAATTTCAATTTCCCACATAATGTGGGAATTCATTTACCCACCTCCCCCTAGGTCAATCAAATTTCCTAGGAATTGTAATTTCCCTAATGCCAACCAAACACACTAAGCAATTTCCTAGGAATTGGAGGAAGAAAATAATTTCCCATGAATTGTAAATTACCATGGGAAGTTAATTCCCTTTGCAACCAAACGTGTCTAAAGACTTCGACCAACTCATGAATCACCTCAAATTAATATAAATCTCGAGAGCTTTTAATGAAAACCAATAGAAACTTTGACTGAAAGATAATGTGTTTTAGATTGGACAGCATACCCTTGTATTAGACAATACAGTAGCTTTTTACATGCAACTTGGTGATATCCCTAACTCCTGCAAGTCACAAAAGCAAGCAAGGGTCCTTTATTAATTATAGTTCCTTTGAAAGTAGTTTTCATGTATACTGCTTTAGGATGTGTTTTTATCATTAATGTTTTAATCTTCCTAACAACAGTACTCCCTCTAACTATACAAAGTATATTGTTATCATCCATGTTAATTTCACTGACTTTCTCTGACATCCTAAATTAGAATACATATGTTACTAGTTGTGGATTGAAAAGGTTATATTGGGATGTATGTTATATGCATTGGTTAACCAGATAAGATTGATACAATGGGACAAGCCAAAAGAAGGTGAAAATGTCTTTAAGTTGGAGGCAGTATTAGTATACAATGACATTTTTGAAAATGTCCCATCAACTGCGAAGGATTAGGTCAATAAGATAACACTAAAATGATTGGCTTATTACCTCACTAAGCTCTTATATGAACTTACAGTCAACAATCCACCTCTTTATTTGAGGAAAGTTCAGCTTCTATATACAAAAACAACAATTAAGTTTTTACATCTAAGTTTTTAATATATCAAATTAGATTGCCACCATATAAGAGAGAACATATCATCAACTCGGATACACCTCCACTTAAAGTATACCAAGGTACTGACAACAAACACTACTTCAATCCCAACTCTTAGCAAATGAAGCAAACCAGGGTTTACTAGGCTTCACATCAATCACCTTAAAGGGAATTATTGGAATTTTTTTATATTTTCAAATTTGGATTCATATACTTTCTCTAATACTTCTATAAACACTACATATTCCTACCTAAACAAAACTTGGTCTCATGTTAATAGTGGGTTAGACATTGCACAAAATGGCCAATTGAGTTTGTTTCTACCTAAACATGAGCAAAAAATTAAATATTGTTCAAATTGGTTGATGAAAATACTACATACTGTTCGGATAAAAGGCGCAGCAGGAATCAATGGGTTAACAGATTTCTGAAATTTGCGAATTTCCCTGAGAGCAACTGTGCCTGGCCGATGACGGTAAGACCGGCCCCGTCCCTTAGCCACGGCAGGAGTGGTGGCAGCCCCGGGTCTAGGGAGAGAAGCTCTTTTTTTAGTGTTCCGTTTAACCATTACACTTTACAGGGTTATAAACAAAAGCCTGCAATATATGAGCAACCAAATTTGGGTCAATTACAAAATTAAGCCCAAAAATCGCATATTATTGCACATGGAAAAATCATAACTTTAGAGCAACAACCTCAATTGCACATAGAAAAATCATAGCAACAAAAAACTCTCGAAATTATCTTTCAAAATTTCAGTAATTATAACCAATAATTCAATGGTCGGAAGAACCCTAGATTGAGTATAACAAGTAAAACAAAGATAATGTGGAACTAAACCAAAGTCTATAATGTGAAATTAATGTTAGGAAATGAATGTTACCTGAGAAGTTGTTTCAATGGAGGAGAGAAAGTTCTGAGCAAGCTTCAATGGAGGAGAGAAAGCTCTGAGCAAGCTTCAATGGAGAACTTTGCGCACGCTTAAAATGGAAGAGAGAGAGTGCTTAAATAAAATTGAAAAGCGGGAAAACAAATGAAACACAAAATACTAGCACTGTCAAAACGGTTTGACAGTTCGGTTTCGGTTCGGTTTGAAATCGGTTCGGTAGTTAATCGGGTCGGTTTGGAATCGGTTTAATTGTCTCGCGGGTCGGTTTTGGTTCGGTTTAAATAGTTATCGGTTCGATTCGGTTTCGGTTTATTCTTAAGCGGTTTTAATTCGGTTCGGGTTGTAAACAGTTCGGGTAGTAAACGGTTCGGTGCAGGCGGGTTGCGGTTTGTTAACGGTGCGGTGTAAGCGGTTTTTATCCCGGTTCAAACAGTTTCGGGTTGGAAACGGTTTCGGGTTAGAAACAGTTCGGTTCTTTTTTGGTTCGGTTTGTAACTGGTTCGGATCTTTTTCGGTTCGGTTCTTTTTCGGTTCAATTTATAATTGGTTCGGTTCTTCGATGGTTTAACCACTTTAACGTTATTCATATCGGTTCCATTTCAAGTTTACTAAATTACGGTTCGGGTCGGTTTTCGGTTTGAAAAAATAAATTGTTTATCGAGTTGTTTGGATTCGGGCACTTAAATGGCTTTGGTTTGAAATTTGATAGTACTTGCTAACCTTTTGCGTTCACAAGTTTTAAATAAAGTCGGCAAGTCGCGAATCATTTCATATTTAGGCAACATATTATAAACAAATTCTCATTTATTTTATAAATACATATTATGCTCTGTTTCAAGTTTAGTCATACTGATCTTACTAGTTTATTACGAAGTAGATTATAAGAATTAGTGTATTAATGTATTATTGTTATACAATTAGGTTATTATATGCTTCTTATTTAATCATTTATATACTACGCATACAATCATAATCATGACTTGATGAGTTCTTGACTTCTTGTGAAATGGAAATTTGCAATTTGGTAATTCGATACTTGATTAGTCAACAAGACTGATAATTATGAATCGTTTATCATTATATATTTTCATGAAATTATGAAGATATTACAAAGTGCTTTTATTTGTATAATGAAAGAAAACACTAATGAGTAATGACTAATTAACAAGGTCATATTGATCAGTTCAATCGATCTTATGTACTACACATTATTAACACGTGGTATCTAACCATGTCAATATCTCATAGATAAATATTCGTATCATCGTTATTCGTATGTATTAGTACAAACTACAAAGTTATACGAAGTAGCTCATTAGTGATCTTTTTAAATTAATCTATTTATACATTTTATTAATATAACGTTTTTATAATTTTTACGTGTATGAAAATAAAGATATACTAGTAGATGTTTTAATACGTGTCTTGGGCACTGATCCCGATCAAATGCGTGTATGAAAATACAGATATACTAGTAGATGAATGTACAACACACAAACACACACGGATCACCACTCTCAACCATAGATTAAAAAAATCAATGGTTAGATTCTTTCTCCTATAACACACATGGATCACCATTCTCAACCATAGATTAAAAAAAATCAATGGTTAGATTCTTTCTCCCACAACACACATGGATCACCAATCTGAACCATAGATTAAAAAAATCAACGGTTAGATTTCCATGAAACCACTTTCACCCTTTTGAAACCCTTTCACTCTCACTCTCACCTTACCACTCTCACCTTACCACTCATGCTCACGACGCCTCTTCTTCTCACGGCTAAGCGCCACTCATCCTCACCTTACCACTCACTCTCACTCTCACTCTCACTCACGGCGCCTCTCTCTCTCTAGATTGCTGCCCTAATTGCTCCAAATTCACGGTGTCATTGGTGTTTGCTGCCCTAATTGCTCCAAATTCACGGTATGAATTGGTGTTGTTTTTTTTTAATTGTTACTGTATGTAGTTTAAAGAATTAGTTTTTAGGGTTATAATGATATTTTAATGATATTTGTTGTTGATGGTTGTGTTATTTCATTGATTTAGATGTATTTAGCTGGTCGATTTTAGTTATGTAACATCGTTTAATGAATTACTTTCAGATTGCAACACTGCTAGAAATGAAATTGTTAATGGGAATATTCCAAAAAAGAAACTGAATTGGATGCAATTTTAAATTTTTAATGCATTTTACCATATCTCACCTCTAATTAGTTGTATAAATGATATATTTTTTGTTGAATTTACTTCAAGAACTGTTGATTAGTTGTAGATTTGATACATTTGTTAAATGCACTGCAAGAAATCGGATATGTGCTACACTGCTACTTGTTCTGATTTGGGCTGGTTTAAGTCGAGTAATTTGGACCAGCAGCGGATGGTACAAAGATTCGAGGCCATACTGTAGGGTGCATGTGTCCTGGTTCCGAAACACTATTACAGCAAGTTTTAGCATAGCCTAGACTTAAATTCGGAAGGTATTGACGTTCTTTAATCTTTTTTTTTTTTTTTTTTTTTTAAGTAGCTTATTTTCCTCCTGCCTCCCTCCTGAATTCTGCTGACATATAGCTTTTCTTTTTCCTCAAGCCTAGGAGATGCTTTGCGGTGAATTCTGCCATGTCTGCTGCTATTCTGTTATGCTGCTGCTGTTCTGCTTGTCTGCTGTTCTGCTGTTCTGCTTGTCTGCTAATCTGCTGCTGCTGTTTTGATGTTCTGCTGTTGCTGTTCTGATGTTCTGCTGTTGCTGTTCTGATGTTCTGCTTGTCTTTGCTGTTCTGTTGCTGCTGTTCTGCTGTTGCTGCTTGTCTCTGCTGTTCTGCTGCTGCTGTTCTGCTGTTGTTGTTGTCTCTGCTGTTCTGCTGCTGTTCTGCTGTTCCTGCTGCCTCTGCTGGTCTGCTGCTGCTGTTCTGCTGTTGCTGCTGTCTCTGCTGACTGTTTTAGTTACTTGACATCCGCGGGTTTTAAGCCTTTAAGGGTGTAGGTAAATGCTGTGGCTTTTGTTGAGTAATTTCAAGAAACTTTTTTGCTAAATGCATTTAAAAAATTTATTATGTAAACTGGCAGTTTGGCTGCTTTTGGTTATTTCTGTTGATAGTGATGATGATGATGGTGATGAGTGGCATTGTTGGTCAATGCACTTTGTGATTGTATTATTTGCTTGGGGTAAATTTGAGTACATTGTTACTGTGTTTCATGTAGATGAAAACTTGATGAATTTAGAATATATGCTAAATATTGTGTGTGGCTCTTTAGAAAAATTGATAAATTTGGAATATATGCTAAATATATTTTAAGATTTCTAATATTCAATCCATTTAATTATATAAAAAAGTTTGTACTATTCAAAATAAAAAAAATAAATAAGTTTGTAAACGGTTCGATTTATAAGCGGTTTGGTTCATAGACGGTTCGGTTTATAACCAGTTCGGTTTACAATCAGTTCGGTTTTTAAATGGTTCGGTGCAAACGGGTAGCAGTTTGCTAACGGTTCGGTGTAAACGGTTTTTATGCCAGTTTAAACGGTTTCGGGTTGGAAACGGTTTCGGTTTAGATACGGTTCGGTTATCTTTCGGTTCGGTTTTCATTCAGTTCGGTTTATATTCGGATCGGTTTGTTAACGGGTTCGGTTCTTAAACAGTTTACCATTACTCGGGTCGATTCGGTTTCGGGTTTACTAAAATACGGTTCGGGTCGGTTTTCGGTTCCAAAACATTCGGTTTTTAATCGGTTCGGTTCTCATTTGGGTCGGTCGGTTTCGGACAGTTAAACGGTTTCGGTTTGAAATTTGACAGCACTACAAAATACTTCTCAAAATTTTGAAAAACCAAAAACCTGAAAATTTTAATGTCGCGGCATACGATTTGAATTTTTTTTCTTTTTTTTTTTTTTTTTTATGGAAAGCGGCAATGTGGCACAATTTAAAGGAAATTTTATGTATAATAACATAATATTAAAACAGACATTAGGAATGACCCATGTCATTTCCTAGTGTTGTATTTTCCCTCCAAAACCCCCTGTCTCTTTTTTTTATTTTTGTCAATGTCATCAACTACCTATTATAAATTATATACAATATTCACCAAATTATATACTTATGATATTTTTTATTCACATATTTCCCAAATCTAAATTGAAATATTCTCCACATCTATTAATTTCTAACTATAAATATTACTCCATATATCATGTACAATACTAGAGGGTCAAATATATAATTAGTATCGTGTCTATAAATTTAGTGAATGCGACGGGTAAAACTAATTTGGTCAATTTGGTGAATATGACAAGAAAATATTAATTTTTTCTTTACGGAGTTAGAAAATAAATTAATATTTTGAAAAATAGTAGACTAATTTATTTTCTAACTCCGTTAGATTACTAATATTTGCATTATTCGTTTATTTTTCAATTAGTAAAATAACATTATAAAATTTTAAAAAATGCAAATAACATAAAATACTATTTAAATTATAATCCATTACTTTTGTATCGACCATTAGTAAATTAGCCCTTTATTACTAATTGAATTATCTTTGTTTCTTTCTTACGGAATTAATAATTTGATTTATAAACCGTGTATCGCACTGGCACTATGCTAGTTACCAACTATAAATAACACACATTTTGATATTACCACAAAAAAATAAATAATAAATAAATATATCATCCTTAAATTCAATACTTCTTCCACTTCTATTTAGTTGATGCTTTCAATTTAGGCACACTATAAAGGTGTCAAATCGGGTTTAGGTCAGGTCATGCTAGATTTCAGGTTAAATTTAAGTCAGATCATGTCGAATTTTTCTGAATTACAAGTCGGGTTCCAGTCGAGTTGGGTCAAGTTCGATTCGGATTATGACATGCTTTATATCTTTTCGGTTGCAGTTTGGCTTTGATTCGAGCCAATTTTGGGTCGGGTCATGTTTTGGGTTTGATTTGTGTCAAGTTGGGTTACATTTGAAGCAGGTAAATTTTGGTCGAATGAACTTCAGGTCGGATCATTCTTAGACTTAATTGGATCAACTTTTAGTCGGGTCTAGTCATTCTTAGAATCAGGTATAATACAAATTGTTTCGGGTGTTTTTGTGATTTCCCCTGGGACACTGGTCACGCTCTTCGGATAGACGGCCTAGACACCTGCAAAACACGAATCCCGTTGCCTGAATATTCGCCTCCGACGGTTAAGTTAGTAACCGAAAATCGGAAAGGCTAGAGAGAGAAAGTAGAGAGAAGTTGGAGTTGTTTTAATGCTCTATTGAATGTTATGTCACAATCCACTCTTCCCATCATAAATGATTGGGGTATTTATAGGGGTGGGGAACTGTGCATTCTTAGGGTTTTTAACCTAGAGACGTGCTCTGATTGGCGGCGCAATCATGTTTGAGCACGTGTCCTGATGAAGGCGCCAATCTGCGGCTTTCTCGGGATTTGGGCCTCCTGATGCAAGGAGGCCCTTTCCTCTCTTTTTCAGGTGCTCTTTATAGGGCTTGCATACGTGTCATCTTCCTATAGGGACACGTGTCTCCCTTTGATTGGGTCACGTGTCACTATGGGATTGGTCTACGCTTTTGGGGTAATTTTTACCCTAAACACAAATAGAATTAAGTAGGTCAAATAAAAAATATTATATTTCACTATCTCTATTTATGTAAATTCAATATAACATTTTCATTTTCAAATAACATTTTAATTAAAAATTGAGATCCACATTAGTTTTGAGTCAAAACAATATCGGGTCAACATAAGTTGGTTTAACGAGTTATATAAAATAGGATGATGGGTCACTAAACTGATCAGTATGATTCTAGTAAGTAGTAGGTTATGTTAGGTGTTTATTATTTTTAAATTTAATCAAGTTTAGTGTCATTTTGAGTTCAGATCATAGTCAGTCATGTCAAATCGGCCCAGTCAATATTTATTCAGGTCGGTAACAAGTTGTGACAGGTTAAAAATCATTTTCAGGTTCTAACAAGTTGAGTACTAGTCGGATTCGGATCATAAATATGTCTAGTCAAATCGATTTTCGGTTAATATCAAGTATGTCATTTCAAATCCAAGTTATGTGCCGAGTCAAATCGGTTTTTGGTTAATATCAAGTCGAGTACTAATTAGATTCGGATCTTATAAACATACTTTTAAGATCCCTTTTGATTCAATATCTAATCACTTTCAACTTCTCTCTCCTTTATTTTTACCAAGAAAGCTACTCACATTTCTCTCTCCACTTTTCTACCATATAAATATTCTCCCTCATGGATCCACCGCGTCAACCTTTGTCGTCGGAAAAAAAATATGGTTTCCACTTTCCAACTAAGCAATGATGATGAACCTTAACCTTAATTTCACCGAAGAAGACGACGATGATTAATTTATAGAGAAGACTGTACCCCAATCAGGGATAGAACTTGTTACACAACGTTTGAAAGTTAGTTATGAAACCTCCTTTGATATCACACATCCATTCGAGGGTTGGCCCCGTCAACGTGGCTGCAAAGAAATTTGCATAGGATTGGGTCGAGCAGGTAGCAAGGGATAGGGTATTGCCACATCATCTACTTATAATGGTTGAAGTGCTCCAACGAGAAAGTGCTTCCATCGTAGAGTGTCCCTGGAGGTGGGATATTGATCCTTCTTCGAATGTCAGCCGTAATGATGCTCTCCACAAATAGCGACACATTTATCTGTCGGGCTCCTTGGTCACGATTAGAATTAGTTCTCTAGGCAGCCTTTTCAACAGCCTCATAAGCCTCGCGTTCTAGGCTTCGATCTTATCCAACCTTCGAGATGCTGGTTCATATCTCCATCGTTCTTGTTTTGAGCTTCCTCGTTTTTCATCTTCTGATCGTCTTCCTCGGGACCAAACTCCTCTAGTGAAGAATTTAGGGTCATCATGCTAGAGATGCCATTAGCGTTCTTGCGTTGTTTGGACATTTTGATTTGGACGGACTCTAGTTCCTTCCTTAGGGATTCCATCGACTTCTAGCTTTCACTGACGTGTGCCGTGTGTTTTCTGCCCTTTGTTGTGCGAGCTCCTCCTAAGTCTTTCAGATCTTTCTCTCATCTAGTCAAGAGTCATGTTACTAGATGAACCCATGGTGGTGCTTCAAGGTGTTGTTTGGTTTTGCTATAGAATCTAGTCATCAGCCCCACGATAGGCGCCAAATTATTGTTTATGCCAAAAATCGCTTTTGGGCGACGTAAGGTTGGGACGTCGACGACTAGATGGATTAATATACAAACAATTGCAATATAATAAGGAAAATAGAACTAAAAGACATAGTGATGTTTTGATGACGCAAAAAATCTAAATGAAGTGGGAAAATTTGCGAGTGGACGAGAGTAATTCCATCGGTTCACTATGTTAATGCTTGAGTACAATTGATTGTATGTAAAGAAAAGAACAAAGAATTGAGTAAGTATCTAGCTTAGTGAATAATATTGTGTCATCTATACGGAACACTAGGCCTATTTATATCACTAAACCAATTGCGAACCTTAGATGTTACATGTAACACCCTTGAAATTCCTTTCCTTTAAAATACCTGTTTTACCCTTTTTAAAACATGAGATAGGAAATTTTAAGGCATTACCGCCACCGTGATAATGGCTAAGGCATTTATCAAAGACACACAGCGGAAGACTCTCTTTAAAACCATTTAAAACAAGTCAACTTAAAAGTCAAACCAAAGTCAAACGAAATCAACGTACAACTTGAAACCATTGTAGGTGTAATACCCCGTATTTTTATACGTATTTTATTTAAAATAAGTATTTTGTGGAGTATTTAAATAATTTGAAATATTTTATTTATGACATTTAATTATTTATTTTAAATAAGTTTGGAAATATTTTATAAAAGGAAAGTTTATTTAATTATTTATTTTATTAAAGTTGGGGTTTAATTTAGAAAAGTTTTATTTTAGTAAAGTTTTATTACAAAAGGGATTAGGAAAGAGTAAAAAGGGAAAGTTTAGGTAAGAAGGGTTTCTAGAGAAAGGGGTATAAATATTCAACACTTGGGCAAATTAAACTTTGTCTAGAGTGGAGAAAACCCAAGGTAAACTTTCTCTTTCTTCTCCTTTATTTTTCTTTTCTTTTTCTTTCTTTTTCCTCTTCCCCTTGTTTTCGGATCACCACCGCCGGCTACCACCACCACCAGTGGGCCACCGGCCACCAGCAGCACCAGCCGGCAGAGGCGGCGACCGGCAGTGGCGCCGGCCTGCTATCCGGCTGCTCCTTCTCCCCTTCGAAAAAAATAATAATTCAATCTCTATTTTTAATTTTTGTTTAAACCTTAGATCTAATTATAAATTAAGGGTTTTGTGTTAATATTATGATGATTGATATTATGTATGGTGTAATTAAATTTTCAGATTTTAATTCTAATTAAAAAGCCTCAATTTTTGAAACCCTAGATTCATAAATTATTAATTATCGAAGGATTATGATTTAGGGTGGTTTAAACCTTTGATTTAAGTGTTTTAAAGCCTAATTACAACAAGTTTTTATATAAATATATTGCTGGAATTTTTGGTAGTATATTAAAAATCAAGTTTCTTTAAGGAATTTTAATTACCCATTAATTGGGATTAAAGAATGAGGTTTTAAATAAAATTTCAGCTTATTTTAATTAAATTATAAGTGGTTTAATAAGAGTATATATTGCTGGAAATTTGTGTAGAGTGGATTTTAATGCTCTATTATTATTTTAAATTGTAGGAGACTTTGAAGTGAGTGATTTCTATTAGTCGTGGCGATATTAAGATCGTATTCAAGGTACGTTCGCGTACTTAGCATATTTTTGATGATGTAGTAGCATGCTAGATGTGATTAATTGATTACAAGTAGTATCATGCTAGATTATGAATGGAAATTGTGATTTGGTTGATATTGGTGATTGAATTATGAAGCATGATTTATTTGTGATGGATTAATTATTGGAAAATAATAGTTTGGCATGTTGAATATGAACCTCACTTTTATTTATGGCATGATGGGAAGCATGTTTAATTAAACTAAATGTTTAATTTGGATTGGAAAATTAAAAGGGAATTTTATTATGGTTCATATAATTTTTATTGATGCTATAAGCATGGAAAAGGAGCTATGTAAGTGTCTATGTACACGAGGAATAAATTGTATGTTGGTGCCTTAGTGCACTTAAGGTGTTTTTAACACCGAGGGATAGGATTTTTGGCGCATTAAGCGTTTAAGGTGTCTTTGACACCGAGGTAGATTTAAAAAAGGTTCAACATTAAATATTATGTGGTCACTAATTATTCAAGAATTAAATTGGAGTGTTTAATTGTTTGAATAATTATAATCTTTGATGTTATAATGATTTGAGAGTCATCACCAAGTTTAATAATATGTAAAGAACGTAAAGTGAAAGAGATTACGCACCAAAACTCTTGGAATGTATATACCTTGAGTATGAACATATGGGGGGAGTTATGCGACTTTATACGTAAGTGGCGGAGTACATATGCGCAGGAATTCCGCCACTTACGAGTGGTTCTTTTATACTGGCATGGTTAGCTCCCGTGTTAGTACCCCTTTATTGGGGCAGGTTAGGGGGAAACCCGTTCGATGCGTAATCAAAACTAAATAATTTATTTAGCTAATTAGTTGAGAAGTTTTGTTGTATGTTGTGTGCTTGAAAACAGGTATAACAAGGTAAGTTGTGTGTTGATAGGTAAAAGCATGTTAGTGTGTTTAATTACGCTTATGTACTCAGCTTTGTTGATTGTGTGTTTGTATGTTTGTTGGCCTTGTCTTTACCTTGGCCCTATGATGACCCATTTTTAATGGAGAGTAGTGGAAACAAGTAGAGAGAAGCTTTTCAGGTGATGAAGCATAATCATGATGGGCATGAGTGAAGAGCGAATCATGCTAGTTTCCATAAGTTTATGATGTGTTATTGCTTTAATTATATTATGATATTATTGTGCGAGACAAACGTAAAGGTTTTAAATTAAATTGGTTTTGTTAAGGGCCTACAATGGTTTCAAGTTTTAGGTTTGACTTTATTTTACTTTGGTTGACTTTTTAAGTTGAGTCGTTCTAAATATTTTAAAGGAGAGTCTTTTGTTGTGTGTCTTTGATAGTTGCCTTAGCCGTTTTCACGGTGGCGGTAATATCTTAGATTTTCCTATTTAAAGTTTTAAACAGGTATTTTAAAAGAAAGGATTTTCTAGGGTGTTACAGTAGGCCCTTCTTAAAATCGAACAAATACTTAAAAACCTTTGCATTAGTCTCACAAGCATAATATAATAATAATTAAAGCAATAAACCACATCATAATCTTATGGAAACTAGGCATGATTCGCTCTTCACTCATGCCCATCATGAATATGCTTCATCACCTAAAAAACTCCTCTCTACTTGTCCTCACTACTCGCCATTAGAAATGGGTCGTCGTAGGGCCAAGATAAAGACAAGGCCAACAAAACACATAATTAGTAATGCTGAGTACATAAACGTAAATAAAACACACCAACATGCTTTCACCTATCATCACACAACTTACCTTGTTGCACTTGTTCACAAGCATACAACATTCAACATGACCCTTAATAAATAACTAATTTATTTATTTAGCTTGATTACGCATCGAACGGGTTTCCCCCCTAACCTGCCCCAATAAATGGGTACTAACACGGGAGCTAACCGTGCCAGTATAAAAGAACCACTCATAAGTGGCGGAATTCCTGCGCATAATAATAAAAAGGAATATACAGCGTCCTGTACTCCCAATAGAAGTTATGGTTATATATAAAAGCCCATAACTCCCCCCATGTGTTCATACTCAAGGTATATACGTTTCAAGAGTTTTGGTGCGTAATCTCTTTCACTTTACGTTGTTTTACATATTTTTAGACTTGGTGATGACTCTCAAACCATAACACAAGCAATCATTATAATTATTAAAACAATTAAACATACCAATTTAATTCTTGAATAATTAGTGACCACATAATATTTAATGTTGAACCCTTTTTAATATACCTCACTGTCAAAGACACATTAAACATTAAACGCATAATGCGCCGCAATTCCTATCCCTCGATGTTAGAAACACCTTAAGTGTACTAAGGCACCAAAATATGATTTATTCCTCGTGTACAAAGACACTTAAATAACTCCTTCCTCATGCTTATAGCATCAATAAAAATTATATGAACCGTAATAAAATTCCTTTTCAATATTCCAAACCAAGTTAAACATTTAGTTTAATTAAACATTAAACATGCTCATTATCAGGCCAATAATAAAAGTGTGGTTCATATACAACATGCCAAATTAACTATTTTCAATCACCAATCCAATAAATAATTTATTTCAACCAATCATGCTTCACAAATAATTCACCAAAACCATTCTCAATTCAATCAATCTAACTCATATCACCAATCTCATTTCATTTCAACCATTCCAACTAATTCCTAGCATGACACTAATCACTTATATAAATCCTAACATGATTCTACACACTTAATAAATTTTCGAGTACGCGTACGTACCTCAAATAAGCCCTTAAATTAGCCGAAACACTACAACAATTCCCGAACCAAGCTTCCTACATAATGGGACAATAACACTATATTACTTCTCCTTATATACACAATTTCTAGCAACTTAAATTCACTTTAGACTACTTAAAATAATCCAAAAATTATTTAAAAAACCCTAATTAAACTCTTCTTTAATGGGTAATTAAACCCTTTCATTAAAATCACAATTCCACTACTATAATTAAAATTCCAGCAATATTACTAGATTAAAACCCCCTTAAAATCTTTATTAAAACATACTTTCATGCTTAATTAAAAATAATAATTAATGTGTATGTAAAAGCCCCAATTTAATTTGATATTAGAGCCCTAAAAACCAAGTCTTTGATACTTTAAAACCTTAGCTTAAAATTTATAAAATCTGAAAAATAAAACCCATCTTATAATCTGAAATCATGATTTTAATTCTATTAAAACATCATTATAAATCCATTGAACAAGTTTTAGACAATAAAAATCAAAACCCCATACATATGTAATTAGCTTAAAACAAATACAATAAAAGAGAAGAGAGAAGAGGAGGGTGTCACGCCATGGTGGTCGACCGCTAGCGGCGACCGGCGGTGACAGCAGGCCGGCAATGGGGTCCACGTCGGAGTTCCGGCAGGTCGTGGGCTTCGGTGGTGGGCCATGGGGAACCAACAACAACAAAGCAATTCCAACCATTAACATTGTAGTTCACATAGGAAGGAGGAAAAAGAAAGAAAAGAAAAGGAGAGAAAAAAGGGAAAAGAAAAGGGGTGAGTTTTGACCATTTGACTTTTTGGGTGGCAAATATTTGGAGATTCAATAGGTATTTATAGAATAGGGTAAGTTTGAAATATTTGGGCCTCATAAGATATGATATGAGGGAAAAATGATTGGCCCAAAATAAGTAAATAGGATGATTGGGTTTATTATGAAGATTGCTAAATTCGGATTGAATACTTTTTAACCCAAAATATATTCATAAATAAATAAATAATTTATTAAATACATTAAAAATACGGGGTATTACATTACATGACAAAGTCTTTCCTTTACTTCTTAGCTGTTGGACTGATAGCGAACTTGGACTCCTTATGGACTGATCACGGGCCTAGAAAATATGATACTTATTCAAACGTAGATACTATACATCTTCTGCAATATTTTCGTCGTCAGTTGGCGATGCTTGTCGGGTCTCATCATCGTCACGTCTCACTAGAAATTGACCCTAAGAATTTCTATAGTGTAATAGATTTTTAGAGTGCATTTTTCTTAATTTACTCCAATGAAAATATACGGCCATTGTTAACAATGAGGAAAAATGACGAGGAAAAATTTCCTCATGAACATCACAGCAATGAGGAAATTCAGGTTTTCCTCATGGCGTGAGGAAAAAAAAATTAATGAACAGTAGTAAATGGGCCCCACCACCACTTGCTACTCATTTAATTTTTTTTTTGCTTACTGCATTTCAAAATGACGTGTTTTGTGTGTCATTGTTCTTAACGCCTTAAAACTCGTCGTTTTGAAGGTGCTTTCAGCAAAGAAAAAAAATGAGGCGCTGACACGGCGCATCAACATGCCCATTGAGGCGCTGACACGTGTTCCTGTCAGCGCTGAGGGCCAATGAAAATGCAGCACTGTTTGGCAATGATTATATGTTTAAATCTGATTTTCATGCTTAAAATGTTTTTAAAAAAAATTACCAACTATTATTAATTTTTTTCCTCTATAAATTGACATCCATTTTCTCATATATATATATATATATATATATATATATATATATATATATATATATTAGTATACTTACAAAAATCATAAAAATCCTCTATATTTAATAATCCCCCAATTCTACTACAAAATTAATTTTCTTTTTATCATCTAAATTATTATTAAAGATATTTATATCTATTTTATATTAAAGTTATTGTATATTTTTGTTAAGTCTATTTTTTTGATCTTTACTATTTATTAATTATAAAAATTGTTGTTGATACGTTCTAATTTTTTTTAGTAATTATTATTATTGTTATTTTTTAATACAATCTAATGGATCCCAACAACCTTAATTTCTCTCAAATTTCTCAACACTCTGCAGATTTAGGTGACGACTTCCTCACCACTCCCCAATTTCAACTTTTCCTACAAAGATTAGGAAACACATCTTTACAAAATCCTTCACCACAACAAACACTAGTAGAAATTCAACCTGAAAACACTTACTATGAACAACAAACACCTCTAGTTTATTAAGGAAGCAATTCTCAATATTCTAACTACCAAGAAGAAAATGTCCCAGAGACACCTCAATACCCTCTAACGGCTCCAAGAATGTAGACCAGCCTTCCACCCGCTAAAGCAAGTCACATTTGGTCAGTAGCAGAGGATGATGCTCTAATTGGGTTGCATTTAGAAATAAGTGAATGTGCGATTGTAAGTACGAACCAAAAAGCATCTGAGCTTTGGCAACAAATACATGAGGCGTATAACAAAGCTCAAAGGGAGAAGATGCATATACTCCCGCTAAGAGCTTTGAAGAGTTTGGAGTTGCACTGGAGAAGAATGGCAGTAGATGCACTATAATGGCAATCTTGCTATGAGGAAGAGGGTAAACTTCCGGAAAGTGGAAGTGGTTACAACGAAGCTGACCGAATTAAAAATGGATCCAAGCAAGTTGTTTCAGATCTCTACTGGTCAAAATTTTACTTTTGCTCACGGAGTTAAAATGGTTAAGGATGATCCAAAGTGGAGGACAAAGCTAAGATGGGCTTTGTCAAAAGAGAAAAGAAAGGCTTGTGATTCTAATGACGAGGAAGATTGTAATGGAAGTGGGAAGTGGTCTAGGGCTGAAGTTGGGGATGAAGTCCCTAATGATGGTTTCTCGTCAGGAGGTCTACCACGACCCGACGGTGTAAAACAAGCAAAGGCTGAGCTGTGCCTCCGAAAGTGCATTTTTTTACCATTAGTAATAAACAAATAAATGGAGGCGTGTACTAAAGTTAGAGAAAGGGAGGCAATTCTGAAACAACAGAGGTTAGAGCTTGACAAGGAAAAGGAAAAGAGAAAACAGAAGCAGATTGAATTACAAGAGAGGAAGATAAATTTTGATCTACTACAAGCTCTTTTAGTAAAGACTACATCGCTGACCCCTGCTGAAGAGGCGTGCAAGGAAGAATTAAATTCAACAAGTGTACGGTCGAGGGGTGTAGACACCCTAATGTGTCTCCCCAAAACCAAACCAAGTGATGAATACCTTTCACGTCATTTGATTATCGAACGAAGTGAAAGTGTGAAAAGTCTAGTGATGTGGTTGTTTTTATTAAAATATCTCTCTTTCTATTTTTGAAAACATTTCTTCTCTTACTCTATTTATGAAAATAGCCATTCCAATTTGGTTTGGTCCATGATGAGGGTCCAATAATAGTGTAGTTGGTTTATGTTTGAAAAGAGCTTTCCAACGATATATTATAAGCCCAATTCCGATGAATAATGAGGAAGTTATGGATTAAATTAAATTAGACCCAATGATTTTAAATGTGGCCCAATGATCTAGAGGAGGGCCTATTAATTATTATTCCTAAATTTATTAGGATTGATTTAATCTTCTAGAATATTTAGAAGGTTCTTTTTTAATTCTAATGAGATTAGGATTGATAATTATATTTTAAAGTGTTTTATTTTGAATAAAATATGTGATTTGGCACAAATATGATTTTAATCTGCTTAACGCGGAATTAGCTGCTTAATCGTATTAAGAAGATGATTCCGCATACAAAGCAAGTTTTATTTTTGACTTAGTGCGAGATGACAAATCTGTCGCCTGGCGCTAATAGCTGTCGCCTGGCGCTGCTCTTGTTGCGTGCCGCTAACTCCTGTCGTTGGCGACATGAGGTATTTTATTCCGAATGGGACTTGATTTGATTTCGAGCTATTTTTTCTATAAATAGGGGTCGTATCTCCTTTGTTTTCAATCATTCACAATCATTAACATCAATCTATCATCTCTCTCTATTCTCTTTCTCTCTAAAAGTTAGAAGCTCTCTCTATTCTTTTTCTAAACCTTCCCTCTCACAAAATTCCACATTCACAATTTCTAGACACACCTAGCTAAGTTTGAAGTTGCCTTCGCCCTAGACATGAAAGGTTTAATATTTCTGAGGGTTTGGTCCCAAATCCTATTTTAATTCTTTGATTAGATTTACTGTTTTATTACTTTTCCTTGAAATTACTAACGTGTGTATTTTGTTATTAGAAAGAGGTACGAGGCATCGAAGTAAGTAATTTAATTGCTTTATTGCTCTTTTGATATAGAAATAATGCTTAGAGTATTTTGTTGATTCCTAGTATCATGTTAGGATTTTATATTGCTTCCTAGTATCATGTTTAGGGTTAACTAATATTTCTGATATTATTATGATGCTTCCTATTTCTTTCCTAATATCATATTAGTATCATGTTAGGAATAAAGCTTTGATCTTTATTGTTTAGTGACATGCTAGGGTTTGTTATTAATCTTGTTCGTATCATGCCTAGGATCTTGCTATTATTATTAAGCTTTGATTATGATGATGATTGTGATTATTTTATGTTGCTTGATATATATATTATTATTGTTATTGCTTGATCACGCCTTTTATGCATGTTTAAAGGGAATTTGTATCTTAATCACGCTTAATAAGGTAATTAATAATCTTGTTTAGGCTAATATGATTATAATTCAAGTGATCTCCAATAATAGATTTGTTTGTGCATTAATATTCAACCAACATAGATAAACAGGTTTAGGGTAAACCTATTCATTGCATGTTAGTCAGAAAGCGCACATGAATACGAGAAGAATAAAGTAGAGGCCTATTTAGGGCAGGTTCAATCTCTTTTAGGTTGGATTTGTACCTTCGCTCCCGAACTTCCAGTCATGGTTCCATACCTATTGGAGTTAACGATCTCCTGGATCGTTAAGGGGTGTAACCTTCACCCTGTGAACGATTTACAAGTTCCTAAAACTTTTTGGCGACTCTTTTGCTTTAGCTTCCTTCCCTTTGCACGCCACCATGCTTAAGTGTATGATCACAGTGGGGCTCAAGTGTGGGATGCTTGAAATATTCTCTACAGTTTTTTGGCGACTCCACTGGGGAGGATTTCTATTTTAATGCCTAAAAATTATTTTGGCAATGATTTAGAATGAGTGGATGAGACTCGAAAAGTTCTAAGTATTTCATGTGCGTAATTTTGATTAACATTGTGGCATATGCGTAAAAAGGTCCGCATTAGAAAGACCATCCGAAATGCGTCAAAAACATACGAATTTTACACGTAGGAAACTAGGGAAATATCTTTCACAACTAAAATCGAAATAACGCTACGAAAAAACTGGAAAATTCAAGAACAGAAAGCTGCCGAGGCATGTAGGAATTAGCGTCGGGAAAACAGCGTTAGCGCCAAACGATGGCGCTGTCGCCTGGCGACAGACGCTATTTTCTCGCGCCGAATTCTTCCAATACTGAGCCAGAAATCTACTTCTTGTTTCGACTAGTTTTCTAGTACTGTTTGCTCGGTTTTACTTCCTGATTGAGTTTTTCCCTTTTTTCTGAAACCCATATGTGTTCTACACATGGCCATAACCCTCTGGGGATTCACGCTCCATTTACTCAATCGAACGCTCCTGGCAACGAAGGGTACATCCGAGTTTGTTGAATTCACCAAACCGTAGAAGCGAGTTTAACTTGCGGGATCCCATCCACTCACGGCAACCCTTCCAAAGGTAAGTCTTCCGCGTGGTGCATCCGGACTCATAACCATGGACCCTTTTTGACTAACCCATATCCTGAACTTTAGAGAACTAGAGCCATGGTTAGGGTGCAAACTCATTGCATCATGTCGTGACTATATGACTACTTGTATTCCCTTAACCGTTTGTTTGACTTGTGAATGAGTTAAATAAATTAATTCATGACTAAAGGACTTTGCTAATTTAATTAATTAATTAACAAATGATTAAAGTCTAATTAAATTGATCAAACTTGACTTAGTACGGCTTTTAGGCTGGTCCCTTTAGAGTAAAATACTGGAAACAGTCTTAGATCGATGTTCCAGTAATGGCGCAGAGATCTGGAATGTGGCGCCATGCGCTAGTGATTAGTACCAGGCGACAATCTTGTCGTCTGGCGCTGACCTTTAGCGTCTGGCGACATTTCTATCGTCTGACGACAACCCGTATTTTTGCTCGAGTCTTCGCGACGAGTCTGACTAATCAATTTGCTAAAACGGTTTAATCGGTTTATTAATGAAAGTAATCATGTTCAGTCCTTAATTGAGTCTAGGCACATAGTCTCATGGTCTTACACAAGAGTCAAAGTATGTCACTCACATTCACCAATAAAGCACACACATAATATGTCACATTTTGACCATGTCTAGAGAATCTTGTATGCGCGTATTTTCCGTCATTTTTATAGGGGGGTAAGTTGGATATTAATCCTCCAATTAAACCATACTTGTTTAAACCCTTACTTGATCCTAAAAAATACAACCTATTTTTGCTTTTTTGTTTTTTTAAAATCAATAAAGTCAAAGTCAAATTTGAGTCAAGTCATTAAAACAAATAAATGGTTTAATTTACAGCGCTTGGTCAAGAAAGGAAGGGCGGTTAATCAAAGACAATACATTTGTTCAAATACTTCTTTTTGACAAACCCATCAGTCGGAAAAGAAAAGCCAAGAAGATAATGGCGTCTCAAGAAGAAGTTAATGAACTCAAGAAGGACATGGCCAACCTAACTGAATTGATGAAGAGTATAGCTCTTCAAGTCAATGACCCCGTGAGGCAACAACAAATGGAGCTCATGCAAGAAAGCTTGAGCAAAATATCCAATGACTATAGATTCCAGGGCATTAGCTCACAAGGGGTCTCAATGGACAAGGAACTTCTTCTGCAGAAGTTCAATGCCAATGACATCCTTAGGTTCAAGGCAACAGATAATCCTTAATTCCATTTAAGAGCGTTCGAGACAATAATGAACATTAAGGGGATAGATAAGAAAATTTTTCATACACTGTTTTCTTTATCACTCGAAACCGTTTGTCAACGATGGTTCTTTTCCCTTAACAAAGAGAAAACCTCTACTTGGGATGCCATTGTAAATGCTTTTATTGATAGGTACAAGTGTAATATTCAAGTTGAAACTGATCATAGGGAACTTGAGATACTTAAAAAAAAAGAGAATGAAGGTTTTACTTCTTTCTTTAATAAGTGGAGGGAAACCTCTGCTAAGATGATTGAAGTACCTACTGAAAAGGAATCTGTGAGATTGTTCATAAAGAATCTCCAGGAAAAATATTCTAAACATCTCAAGTATCAAAGCAACTTGAATACTTTCAAGGCCGTCTATGACATTGGGATTAATATTGAAGACGACCTTGCGAAGCAAAAAGCTACTAACACTAACTCCAACAGTGACTGGAAAGGAAAGAAGAACGACAATCCTTCTTCTTCCAAAACCACCCACTCAAATAATGTTAGCACCTTTAATCTGAATGAAGTCCTCGCTATGAATAATCAAGGACAAAAGAAACCATTTAGGAGAAACTTTACTCCTATTGGTATGAGTTATGACACCGCATTTGACCGTCTTCATGCAAAAGGTCTTATAACTCCTATTGGACCATTTGGGGATCCACCGATCGAAAAGAGAACAGCTAATTGGAACCCCAATGCACACTGCAAGTACCATCAAGGTAGGGGCCATCTTACTGAGAATTGCTGAAAGCTAAAGGAAGTTATCCAGGACTTGATCGACAACAATAAACTCCTAGTGCCTCCTACAAGAAAGAAGCCAAGCATCAGCAGTGCACCACTTTCTGGCTCCTTGGCTATTTTCGATGACGAAAGTTGTGTTGATTCCTCATCTTTAATTAAACCAGTTGAAGAAACTCATGCCCTTGAAGAAGAAGAAGAAGTATTCTTCGACGCCATGAGTTAATTGTCCCCAATGCAACGACCGCCCACTAAAGAAGATATGTTGCTCCTCGTATATTTGGTAGAGAGAATGATAGGCATGTGTAGAAGAGTTCTTGAACGCACAGAACAAGAACAAAATAAATATGTCAATAAAAAAGTAACACCTATAAAGATTACTATGAAGAAACCATTCCCTCTTCAAGTAGTTAAAACACCCAAAAGGAGCCATAAGTCCTATACTCCAATTGGGACCACCTATGCGAATATGTTCAAAATGCTCTCCGAGAGTGGCAAGATTAAACCTCTCGAACCGAGACCATTTGAATCACTAAAGAGGACGGATAGGTTCTACTGTCCATATCATCAGTCAGGAGGACATACAATAGAACATTGTTTTAAATTTAAGGATTTAATTCAGAAACTAATTGATGATAAAAAGATAGTCCAAATTCCACAAGAAAAAGATGCTACTATTAATGGAGTTTGGGACAGTGACGATGAGGATGTCTACCTTAAGGATATGGAAGAGACCCCATTCTCCACAATATATCCAGTGGACGACATTTGGGATGAAGAAGATTCACCCATAGATGTTCTCACAAGATCCGCGAGAATGCAACCTCCCATTACTGTGTAACAACCTATTCCTACCACTCAGCAAGTTCCCATACCCATCATAGAAGACAACGATGTTGTCAAGCAATTAAAGAAGACTAAAGTTGATATGAACGTATGGAAACTCTTAGCAACATCCCATCAACATAGATTGGCAGTGATGAATGCTTTGGACAAAATAGGAATAGATTCTGAAACCACTCCTGAGGGGTTGGCTAACTTTCTCACGAGTGATCTTCCTAGTCCCATCAATTTGATCACCTTTTTCTGACAAGGACCTACCTCCAGAGGGTGATAAACATAACAAAGCATTAAACCTCACAGTAATTTGCAAGAGGATGAATGTCCCAATGACTCTTGTAGATAATGGATTAGCAATTAACGTCTGTCCACTCCGAACTGCGAGAATGTTAGGGATAAAAGATGAAGATTTGTCTCCATCTACACAAGGAATAAGAGCCTATGACAATACTCGCCGCCAAGCTCTTGGAACTATCATCATGAATGTAACGGCAGGAGTCATAGAACATGCTACTACTTTTCAAGTAGTAGACATTAAAGCATCTTTCAACCTATTGTTGGGACGCCCTTGGCTTCACGACCTAAAGGTCGTCCCTTCATCCCTTCATCAGCAAGTGAAGGCTATAGTTGGAGTAACCCCTATCACAATTGATGCTTCACCAATGAGAATCAAGGCTATCGAGAATACCATCGTAAATGTGGAGCACGATGAAGATGACGAAGACTTATGGGGCTTTAACGAAGAGGTCTCCTTAATTGAGGAGGATGAAAGGACCCCTCTTCACTACGATCTCCACTCTAACATGACGGTAAATGCTATCCTCAAGAAACAGGGACACTTTCCTGGAATGACCCTCGAAAAGAAGAAAGGGATAGCAAAGCAAATGGGACTACCTGGCCTCCCTAAATTGAACACTTTTGGACTTGGTTTTGAACCGACTCCGGAAGATCTTAAGCGAGCCTGGGAAAAAGCAAATGCACGTAGAAACGCTCGTACCCAAAAGAAAGCAATCCCAATGGATCATTATCCTCTTACCCTAAATGGACAATTCATAAAAGAGGGAGAGGATTATCCATGCTATGAATTTCCCAAACCCTTTGTCAAGAATGGGATAAGACAACCAGGGTTTGAAATATTTTTGGATTGCAACTTTCTAGATGATATCCCAACTCCTATCCATAAGGAGAAAGCACCCCCATGCTTTGACTTCA
The DNA here is from genome assembly GCF_948465745.1 of Chenopodium album. Taxonomy (NCBI): domain Eukaryota; kingdom Viridiplantae; phylum Streptophyta; class Magnoliopsida; order Caryophyllales; family Amaranthaceae; genus Chenopodium; species Chenopodium album. The sequence continues at coordinate 20,819,393 of NC_137846.1, read as the reverse complement.
ATGTCATGGGACTTCTCTTTGGGTATGAAAAGAATGAGCCAAATTATATTGAGGACAATTCTTTGCTCATTCAAACGGTACTACAGAGTGATAACTTTGATCCTTCCAAACTTATCACTCCGGCAGAGGGTCTAGTTCAAGGATGGCGAAAGACCGTGAAGGTGACTACTCCAAGTGGAAGAAAGATCTCCATAACAACAGGACAAGGACCAATGTTCGAAGAATCGTCTGAGTCAGAGTCCGAGTCAGAGTCTTCCCCTATCAAGTCTTCTAAGTCCTTAGTTATAGCACCTTCTCCTAGTTCTTCTATTTTAGCACCTTCTCCAAGAATAGTTAGTAATCAAGTCCCAACGGACATAGCTTTATTTGATGTAATGGTTTCTGAGTTTAATAATATGTCTTCATTTGCTTACTCCTCGTGTCATTCTTTAACCCAAGATGATGAGCATTGCTTAACTAACAATGAAAGTGACAAAGAAATAATTAAAGCAATGGAAACACTTGAAAACAAAACACCAGTAATTGAAGATACTGAAATGGTTGATATCTCAAAAGATCCAACCATTAAAAGAGAAGTGAAAATCGGACTAACACTTAATAAAGATGAAAGAACCGATTTAATTAATCTATTAAAAGAATTTATCGATGTATTCGCTTAGTCATATAAAGATATGCCAGGTATTAATAGAGAAATAGCTCAACACACAATTCCACTAATTCCAGGAATGAAACCTGTAAAATAAAAGTTGTGTCGAATGAAACCCGACGTAGCCCTTAAAATAAAAGAAGAAGTACAAAAAAAGATAACAGCAGGTTTTATCAGGTATCCAAATACCCCGAATGGGTCGCAAATGTAGTCCCAGTTCCGAAGAAGGATGGAAGGGTACGAATGTGTGTCGATTATCGAGATCTAAATAAAGCAAGTCCAAAGGACGACTTCCCTTTACCACACATCGATATTCTAGTAGATAATACAGCAAACCACGCACTTCTCTCATTTATGGATGGATACGCAGGGTATAATCAGATTCTCATGGCAGAAGAAGACATGGAGAAAACAACATTCATCACACCTTGGGGCACTTACTGTTACACGGTGATGCCATTCGGGTTGAAAAATGCGGGTGCCACTTACCAACAAGCAGCAACTGCTTTACTCCATGACATGATGCACAAGGAAGTCGAAGTCTATGTAGATGACATGATTGTGAAATCAAAGGATCGCCCAGGGCATTTGGTAGCCCTAAGAAAATTCTTTGAAAGGTTAAGAAAATACAACATGAGGTTGAACCCATCCAAGTGTGCTTTCGGAGTCACCTCAGGAAAACTCTTGGGATATGTCATTAGCTCTAGAGGAATAGAGATACACCCAACCAAGATTAAAGCAATCATGTCAATGCCACCGCCCAAAACCGAAAAGCAAATTCGGGGATTCATTGGCCGGTTGCAATACACAAGTAGGTTCATATCTAAATTAACAACAATATGTGAACCAATATTCAAGAAGCTTAAAAAGAGTATACCAGTAATATGGGACGATGAGTGTCAAAAAGCCTTTGAGAAGATCAAAGCTTACCTCGCTAATCCTCCCGTATTAGCACCAGCACTCCCAAGAATCCCTCTTAGGTTGTACTTAACAGTCACCAAAGAGACAATGGGGGCTATGCTCGCACAAGAAGTAGAAGGAAAGGAGAACGCCATCTGCTATCTAAGTAAAAAGATGCTTGAGTATGAAATACGCTATACACCACTTGAGAAATTGTGCCTTGCATTAGTGTGGGCCACAACCAAGTTAAGACATTGCATGCTCGTTCATACGATCTTTGTAGTATCTCGAATGGATCCACTCAAGTACCTTTTTGAGAAATCTACACCAAATGGGCGAATATCAAGATGGATAGTCAACTTAGCCCAATTCGATGTAAGATTCATGCCCCAAAAGGCTATTAAAGGATCCGTGGTTTCAGATTTCTTAGCAGATTTCCCAATAGAAGATTCCACGCCTATACGCGAGAATGATTTTCCAGACGAAGACTTGATGGTCACAGAAGATGATACTTGGACTCTCTACTTCGATGGAGCCTCAAACCAAAAGGTATGTGGTGTAGGAGTACTATTGGTATCACCTAAAGAAGAACATGTTCCAATCTCCATTAAGCTAGATTTCGACGTTACCAACAACGCTGCAAAATATGAAGCATGCGTGGTAGGCCTCGAAACAGCATTAGCGCTGGGAGTAAAGAAACTTCGAATTTTCGGGGATTCTTTGTTGTCATCAATCAAATTTCCAAGAGATGGAAAGTAAGGAGTGAAAGCTTGGTCCCTTACCAAACCAACCTGGAAACTCTCACAAATCAACTGGAAAAGGTAGAATACACATATCTACCTAAAGAGGAAAATCAAACTGCTGATGCCTTGGCAAGACTAGCCTCAATGGTTAGGATTTCTACTGAAATTGAGCAAATGCCTTTAACGACAGAAAAAAGGCATAAATCGACTTATATTCAAGCTATAGAGGATGATGAAATGATCCAAGAAGAGGAAGAGGAAGAAGAACCGTGGTATACAGACATTCTCAACTACGTCAGAAAAGGAGAGTATCCACCCCATGTTGACAAAAGAGCAAAACGAGCTTTAAGACTTTTGGCTTCCCAATATGTGCTCATCAACGACGAGTTACACAAAAGGGTACCTAAAGGTCGAGCTCTTTTATGCTTAGGCAAAAAGGAAGCCCAAAGGGCTATGAGAATAGTCCATGAAGAAGTATGTGGAACACATGTAAATGGCAAAATGCTAGTCCAAAAGATAATGCGCGAAGGATATTATTGGACTACCATGAATAGGTATGTCAAAAGATGCCCTAGATGCCAAATATACGCTAACTTACAACATGTTCCTCCATCTCTCTTCTACACCTATACATCACCATGGCCATTCTCAACATGGGGAATAGATATTATTAGCAAAATCACTCCTCCAGGAACGGGAGGCCATGAATACGTTTTAGTAGCAATCGATTACTTCACTAAATGGGTCGAAGCAGCATCATATGCAAAACTCACTGCAAAACATGTAGCATTCATTATCGAAAGAAACATTATTTGTCGATATGGAGTCCCACATGAAATGATAAGTGACAGCGGAACTCACTTTCAAGCAGAATGTGAAGAATTGTTACAAAAGTATGGCATTCAACACCATCACTCTTCTCCATACAGACCTCAGGAAAATGGTGCAGTTGAGGCAGCTAATAAAAATTTAAAGACGATCATCGAGAAGATGACAGAAAATTACAACGATTGGCCTGACAAACTCCACTTCGCTCTGTGGGGTTATCGCACGTCAATCCGCTCATCAACAGGAAATACGCCATTTTCCTTAGTCTATGGAATGGATGTTGTACAACCTATAGAGCTAGAAATACCTTCCTTACGCATTGTATTGGAAAGTAAACTCGATGAAGTAGAATGGACTAGAGCAAGATATGAAGAGCTAATCCTACTTGATGAAAAGCGACTAGAGGCTTTACATCATACTCAATGTTATCAAACTCGCATGGCTAGACACTTCAACAAGAAAGTCAAGACAAGAAATATTAAAGTAGGAGACTTGGTGTTAAAAGAATTAAGGAAAAATGTTTTGGATCCAAGAGGCAAGTTTAGACCTAACTGGTCTGGACCATATATTGTCAAAACTATCCTAGGTGCTGCAAAACTAACTGATATGGATGGAAATGAATTCTCAAACATGACAAATCTTGACCAGCTTAAGAAGAACTACCCATAATTACTTGAGTAAGATAACTCAAGAGAGCTACGTTTGGCTTGATTCCTTAGGAAAGAATACGTAGGCAACCCTTATAGGGTGCGGCCACTTTAATTTTTACAAATCTCGCATCCCAACGTCGACAAATCAACTCAGAGCAATTGGTGCGAAAATTTTCAAATGCATCCCAGAAAAGTTATCGCCTGACGACAGACGTCAGCGTCGGCCGACAACAGCAGCGTCTGGCGACAAGGACAGCACAAGGCGACGAACATCAATGTCTGGCAACAGACCTAAATTGCAACACTAATTTTTCCGCAAATTTCGGTGTATTTCGGAAATTTTCGACTTCCGTACTCGAATATTTTTTTAGAAAAATAATTAAGTGTTTTCATTGCTTTAATGGAAATTATAATGTAAATGTTGATTTAATTTAGAAAGCTAAAAATTGCATTAATAAAATAAAGTAAAATTACATTATTGATGGAATTTAAATGAAAGCTTAAAAAATAAATTAACTTAAAAATTAAAATTGTCTAATAAATTGAAAGTAAAGCTATGCTCTAATCTTTCTTCTCTTTCTTTGCTCTCTTTCAATTTTTGTCAGCTTCTTCTTCTTCATCCATTACTTTTGCTAGCAAACATCCTTTAGAGGATCTGCATTCAATTTTGGTGTCAATAGTTTCTCCTTTAGCCATTACACCATGTTTCTTGTCAATCCATACTTTCTTTTCTGTAGAGTCAGCTTTTCTTTTCTCTTTGCCTTTAGTAGTGCTCTTCTTCTTAGGCATCATAGGAGTTTTAAATTCAACTTTTTCACCTAGGCGTTCCTTAACAGGAGCTTTCTTGTCTCCAAGACGATTCTTCACATTGGTCTTACTTTGAACTTTGTTCTGGTCCTTTTTAGATCTACCAAGTACCCATTGCTTCACATTTTTAGACAAAGAAGGAGGAACCTTTTGGGTAAGGACTTCCCATAAAGGCCTAGCACTCCAATAATTATCAAACCTCTCCATGTCTTGTGAAACAGGAAATTCATAAGGGCGACGAAGATCACCAGAAGGAATGGTTTGAGCAAGGCCATACTGTCTTTTAACCCTACAGGGGTAATAAAAGGTCAACTTTGATAAGCTAGGAAGACGACAGAAGGGTTGCTTGTTGACACCAACCATCTTCTCAATTTTTCACCATGGGATGATCCATTTGATAGCAAAATCACAAGAAGTGAATATTTTACTCCACTCCCGGCGGCCCATCATTATAGAAAAGCGTTTCTTTCGCCTAACAAAGCAGTTTGGTGTATATTTTTCAATGTTGTCATGAGGACTAATTAATTCTAGCCTCTCCATTAGCCACATCTGCAAAAAAAAAAAATTCAATGCAAATAATTAGTATTACTATACAAAAATATATGTTTTTGATTTCTGTAATTAAAAATATTATTTTTCTACCTGTAATAAAATTGGAGAGCCTCGAAAAGGTGCTTTTGGATTTTTCTTTAATTCATCCAAACTAAGCATAGTTTCTCCAATAATTAATGGCATTGGATTCCTCCCTGATTCAATTTGTTCCATGACAGACACTAAAATTGCTTGACCCTCACGATTATTTCCACTAGTGAGGAGATATTGGCTAAACATACAAAATAGGAAAGCTCTCCTCCTATAAACATGAAAAGACTCGGAATATGGTCTATCAAAGAAGTGGCGTGCAAATTCTTTCAGATTAACTACATTTCCTTCTACGATAGTTGTTAGATCCCTGACTTTAAGATTAAAGAAACGCTCAAAGTCTTTATAATAATATTCACTCACATTAGGAATTACCGCAAGATCTAAAGAGGGGAAGCCTAGAATGGCACCAAATTCTTCCGGTAAAGGATTAATTTCATCATAGCCTAGTCTAAAGCAATGGGTGTCTGGATCCCAATATTCTAAGGCGGTATGAATAAAATCTATATCTATGTCTACCCCCTTAATACCATAAATACCTCCCAAGTGAAAAAAGTCAAGCTCTTTTCTCTCCTTAACAGTCAAAGACCGGCACCACTCACGAGTAAAATCGCTAAAACTCTTAGACATGATTGCTTGATGAGAATAAAACTATAACTTTTTTATCTGTTCGAAATATACAAAATCGGCAGATTTGGGAGCTATTTATGCACAAAACTGGTACAATTTGAATCCCGAAAGGATTCGAAGAAAAAGAGATTAGCGCCAGGCGACAGGTGCAGCACCTGGCGACAGAAAGCCGACACAACGCCAGCTTGACGCGCTATGCAAATCATGTTTTTTCCGACTATGACTCGATTTTGTACGTTGACTTTATGGTTTTTTGACCTCTTGTCTCAAAGCCTTATCCAACATTATCTCAAACACTCTTTTCGATTAAATTGAGCTTAATTAACTTTAGGCTTATTTTAGTCAAAGCTTATTTTATTTTTCATTTTTTCTTTTGGGGGAGAAAGTCGGATACCCTCCATTGATAATAAAAATGATGGAAATTTTTGCGCAAAATCGTCAAAATTAGTCACAATTTTTCACACACTTACATGCACTTAAAATGAAAAATAAAAATGCAAAGATAAAATAAACATAATAAGTTTGTATATACAATGTGTCTAACATAGAAGTCATATAATACAAGTTAGCAAAGTCCTACAAGTCAAATAAAATAAATACAGGTACAGCTACGATGCATGAGGACGCAAATGAGGAGGAACTCCCAAAGCGTCAAAGAACAATGCAGATCGCGAGGTATGCTCCTCACTACCTCCAGGATCACCCTGATGCTGAATCGCTAACGACTGAGGCTGTTGTGGCTGCTGCGATGACGAGCCAACCTCATACGTCCCACCACCCCCTATAGGAGCCGATGTCACGCCTCCTTGGCCTGTCGGCCTAACATGTGCACCCTCGGATGAAGAGCCCGAACCCTCCGATCTCTCAGTAGGAGCCGTCTCCGACCGGCCACCCTCGCCCCTGGAAGAGGTACGACGACGTATTGAGCCAGACCCGGATCTCTCTCTACTAGCCTCGGGTCTCGTTCGAGTATGTGGCGGAGGAATAGGCTGCCCGTGCAAAAGTAAATCAAGTTAGATGCAAAAATAAACAAATAAAACATGTGATAAGGATAAGAGAAATACCTCTGTAGCAGTGTCGTCACGACGATAGGAGGCTTGATCCCTCAATCTCACCAGCTGGTAGTGTAAGGCATCCATACCCCTCGCCATCCTCGTTACCACCTCGCGAGTAAACTATCAAGAGACAAAGTCAGTAACAATAAAAGATATATAAGTACATAATGAAAAAATGACTCACCCAAGTCTGATGACGAGGTATAGACTACTCGATGAAACGATGTTCTAGAGGAGCCAGTGGAATCATCTCCTCGATCGGACCATACATCCCCTGATAGGTAATGGATACCGGTGGAGGAACGAACTCTGCACGCGTATCCTGGCAAAACAAATCCAAATTATTAGTATCTACTTGGGGGCTATCTAAAGGACAAACACAGGAAACGAGGAATACCTCTCCTCCCTCTGGCAAAACAGGTGGTGGAGCCAGAAGTGGCAACAACATCTCCCCATAACACTGATCCACTCGGGCGTGAGTCCGCCACGGAGTACCCGCTGGTGACCTACTCGCCAAAGTCCTCAAACTAGTCTGGTCAAACATGTGCCGAGGAGGGCGAGCAGGAACGACGAAAACCTCTGAGGAGTGCTAAATAGCCACTCTCTCACCTAAGTACACTACCGCATCGTACGTCCCCTGAAAGTACCGACGCTGAGCAGTGTACTACGCAGCAAGCGCGGGAATCTCCAGATCGGCCCACGGCCGAAACTCTACAGCAGGCTCCTACAAAACGCATATTCATGAGATGAAATCCTACTAAAAGGTACTAAGAGACAAGTATTCAAGGAACATACCGAGAGGATCAACTCTCGAACACGAGCGGTAGTAGCTTGGTCATTGAGACGGCCTCCCCAACAGGCAGCAACCGGAAGCTCGCGAGGCGTAGGTCTCGCCGGCGCAAGAGACGGAAAGTACTCATAGAAACAGATCTATGTGGATAAAGAAGTGTCAATAAATGCTAATGCCAATCTAGAGATAACTTTAATAAAATAAAGTATACCTCTACGAGTCTCCAAAAACTGGAGAGCGCGATATCTCCCTCGAAGGAACCATGACGACTGGAAAGTCACAATTTGACTAGGAAGTCCGCATAGGCCAAGCTGGCCCAATCATACGACCCGACCATGGGAAGGTCGCGAAGAGCAGGCAGGTAGTATATTAGCACTCGACTACCTCTGTCAGGCGAAAAGGTCCCTGACAACAAGATAAGAGCGAATATGCGCACCCGCTGCTCAGGGGTGGTCATACTGTCCTGAAAAGCCGCCACGAGCGTGGACCGGCAAATACATCGAGAGCTGAGATGCGTCGGCTCAGCCTCACTACGAGCCCGAATGGTGATAGGGCCCAATAGCTCCAGTACCTCTGGAGAAAAGACAGAGATCTCGCTATCAAAAGGGAGTGCGACCGAAGTAAACTCCAATCCCGTGATGAGACTGAAGTCAGTAGGGGTAACGGTCATCTCACCCCAAGGACAATGGAAGGTGTTGGTGGTGTCCTAAAAGAACTCCACCAAAGCTCAAACCACGTAACGGCTCGACCCGAAAGAATACAAAGCCCCTAGAGAAGAAGAGGTCCCTGTGAATCCTAGAACCATGGCTACGAACTCTCCCACTGTGAATCCCACGCCGAACGCGCTCCGAGATATGGATCTCGGGCGCAAAGTACAAAGTGTGCTCGTCCCACTCTGGGAAATCCCCTAGAGAAGAAGAGGTCCCTACGCCGGCATCGACGGGATCGTCCTCCCGATGAGCCTCCCTAGAACGAGAACTGGAACCTCGTCGTCTAGTCATGCTATGTTATGAAAAATAACAGAAAACTAAGGTTCTATAGTATCTAAGGTTCACCTAGCCGCATGATACTATGTTCGCAAAAAAAAAATGAGTACATAGTACTAAAACAGAGCATGATTTCAACTCAAGCATAAATGGAAATTTTCAACAATCAAACAATTTCTTGCAATATTATGACAAATATTGTGACAAATTTGACAAGAATTGCTAGCAAAAACGCGAGAAACAAGTCACATTGTTCTCACGAACTCAAGGGGTTCAACAATGGCAATTTGCTCATTTCTTCACCAAATTGAGTCAAACAAGTCTCAAAATGCTCTAAAGATAATATATAAACATAATCAAGCAATTTCAAGGCATAAGACTCAACAAACGAAATGAATTAAGCACAATTGGGTTCAAATTTTTCGAAAACCCGCACATGAATATGTTCGAATTTAGCAAAAACCAAAGTGAGTTTGAAGAAAACTTACATGGATCGGAAAAATAGATGAAATAAGCTTTGATTTGTAAAAAATTTGAGCAAATCTGGTTGAGAAACGGAGGAGAACGAGCAAGTTGAACTTCCGAGCGAAATCGCAAGCAAACAGCAACAACAACAGCAAAATGAAGAAGAAAGGGGTTTTATTCGAAAAACCCGACGTCAGCGCCAGACGACAATCTTGTTGCCAGGCGCTAATTCCTGTCGCCTGGCGACAGAGCTGAATCCTAGCGACAGCAAATAGCAGCATGCACTGGTGCGGTGACAGGATGTGTGGCCCTATAACTGACTATGCAGACCTTATACAGCAATTTCGGGTTCCTTGGTACGCCAGTTAGCCCCTATAAGTAATTTGACATGTGTAGGGAATATTTCAAGCATTACCCCAAACTTGAACCCCACTGTGATCATACACTTAAGTATGGTGGCGTCCAAAGGGAAGGAAGCTAGAGCAAAAGAGTCGCAACAAGTTTTAGGAACTTGTAAACCGTTCACAGGGTGAAAATTACACCCCTTAACAATCCAGGAGATCGTTAACTCCAATAGGTCTGGAACCATGAATGGAAGTTCGGGGATGAAGGTACAAATCCAACCTAAAAGAGATTGAACCTGCCGTAAATAGGCCTCTACTTTATTCTACTCGTATTCATGTGCGCTTTCTGACTAACATGCAATAAATAGGTTAACCCTAAACCTGTTTATCTATGTTGGTTGAATATTAATGCACAAATAAATCTATTATTGGCGATCACTTGAATTATAATCTAATTAACCCTAAACTAGATTATTAGTTATCTTATTAAGCGTGATTACAAGTATAAATTCCCTTTAATCCTGCATAAAAAGCCTGATCAAGCAATAACAATAATAAAATATATCAAGCAACATAATAATAATAAAAATTATAAAAACAATAATTATAACAATAATAATCATGTTAAAGCATAATAATAATAGCAAGATCATAGGCATGATACTAACAAGATTAATAACAAACCCTAGCATGTCACTAAACAATAAAAATCAAAGCTTTAGCCCTAACATGATACTAACATGCTATTAGAAAAGAAAATAGAAAGCATCCTAGAAATCATAATTGATATAAGCAAATCACTCTAAATATCATACTAAGGAAAGCATCCTCACATGATACTAGGAACCAAAATAACAATCTTATCATGATTTCTATATCAAAATATCAATTAAACAATTAAAGCACTTACTTGGATGCCTCGTACCTCTTTCTAATAACAAAATACACACGTTAGTAACTTCAAGGAAGATAATAAAACAAACAATTAAATTAAATAATTGAATTAGAGATTTGGGACCAAACCCTCAGAAATATCAAACCTTTCACATCTAGGGCGAAGGCAACTTCGAACTGGGCTAGGTGTGTCTAGATCTTGTGAATGCGGAATTTTGTCTATGAAAAGTTGGTTTAGAAAAAGAGAGAGAGTATCAAGAAATTCTTGATGAGAGTTGGTAATTAAAAACGGAGGTTTAAGGAGGCTATTTATAACGAAAATCAGCCGAAATATGATAAAAAAGAATCAGAGTTTCAAGAAGAATAAAGCACAACGTTGTCGCCACACAAGCCTCTGTCGCCGCGCGACAGGCCTGTCGCCAGGCGACGGCCTGTGGTGCGACGCTGCAGGCAGTTTTTTCACACGTTTTCATATTTTTGATAAAATTAAGCGTACGAGGGGTAAAACTGTAATTTCATTTAAAACACTTCTTTTATTCTAAATAAAACTCGTAAAACTCAATGCTAATCACATTAGGATTCAAAATAACCTTCTAGAAGATTCTAGAAGACTATAATCAATCCTAATTGCATTAGGAATGATAAATCATAATAGGCCCTCCTCTAGATCATTGGGCCGCATATAAAGGTCAAACCGGGCCCAGTTTAGTAATTTGGCCATAACTTCCTCATTATTCATCGAAATTGAGCTTATAATATATCATTGGAAAGCACTTTTCGAGCCCAATCCAACTACACTATTATTGGACCCTTTCCATGGACCAAACTAAACTGGATTGGCTATTTTCATAAAATAGGTTTTCGAAAACAGAGAGAAAGAAGAGAAATAAAAACTAACCACAACACTAGACTTTTCACACTTTCACTTCATTCGATTATGATTCGACATGAAAAGTATTCATCACCGGGTTTGGTTTTGGGGAGACACAAATGGGTTTCTACAACATGATTAAGTAATCGGCTCGATTACAATCACAGTAAGTGATCGACCTGATAAAAGATCGTCTCACTTAGCTTAAAGCGCCTAAACATTGGCTCATCGCAAGCACCGACGTAATGGTTCACAAGCAGCAAAGTGCGCCGACGTACTGGCACCGCGATAATTTCAACAAATATCACAGCAGCAAAGTTCAAGCGAGCTTTGAGGATCAATAAGCGTTGGTCTTCGGTAATTTTCTTCGGAATATTATCACAACAACTGAGGATGACTTCAAGCGTAGTTATCTTCGACGGCGTTCCCTAGGATGATGAAGGTTGTCAGACAACTGAGGATGGCTTCAAGCGAAGTTATCATTGACGGCGTTCCCTAGGATGAGGAAGGTTGTCAGAAAACTGGAGGTGACTTCAAGCGAAGTTATCTTCAATCGTGTTCCCTAGGATGTGGAAGATGGTCATAAAACAACGGAAATTGAAGGCAGCTGCAAGCGTAGCAGTCTTCAGGTGGTATCCCCTAGCTTGAGGAAGATAGTCAAACAAAATCAGTTACTCCAGAGACGTGTTCTCGATGGTGCAAGATACGCGTTTCTTAACTCTTTTATCTGTTTAACTAACGCTAGTTTGCAGGTATTGGCGTTACAAGAATGATTTAGGATTGCAGAACGTTCTGAATCATTCTCCGTCCCTATCGCTACTTTGACTTTCGTTTTCGAAACTTGCGTTTCTCCAAACTCAGTCAAAGTGGGGGCTTCTGTAGACACCCAAATGTGTCTCCCCAAAACCAAACCAAGTGATGAATACCTTTCACGTCATTTGATTATCGAACGAAGTGAAAGTGTGAAAAGTCTAGTGATGTGGTTGTTTTTATTAAAATATCTCTCTTTCTGTTTTTGAAAACATTTCTTCTCTTACTCTATTTATGAAAATAGCCATTCCAATTTGGTTTGGTCCACGATAAGGGTCCAATAATAGTGTAGTTGGTTTATGTTTGAAAAGAGCTTTCCAACGATATATTATAAGCCCAATTCCGATGAATAATGAGGAAGTTATGGATTAAATTAAATTAGACCCAATGATTTTAAATGTGGCCCAATGATTTAGAGGAGGGCCTATTAATTATTATTCCTAAATTTATTAGGATTGATTTTAATCTTCTAGAATATTTAGAAGGTTATTTTTTAATTCTAATGAGATTAGGATTGATAATTATATTTTAAAGTGTTTTATTTTGAATAAAATATATGATTTTAATCTGCGTAACGCGGAATTAGCTGCTTAATCGTATTAAGAAAATGATTCTGCGTTCAAAGCGAGTTTTATTTTTGACTTAGCACGAGACGACAAATCTGTCGCCTGGCGCTGACTCCTGTCTTTGGCGACAGGAGGTATTTTATTCCGAATGGGACTTGATTTGATTCTGAGCTATTTTTTCTACAAATAGGGGTCGTATCTCCTTTGTTTTCAATCATTCACAATCATTAACATCAATCCATCATCTCTCTCTATTCTCTTTCTCTCTAAAAGTTAGAAGCTCTCTCCCTATTCTTTTTCTAAACCTTCCCTCTTACAAAATTCCACATTCACAAGTTCTAGACACACCTAGCCAAGTTCGAAGTTGCCTTCGCCCTAGACGTGAAAGGTTTAATATTTCTGAGGGTTTGGTCCCAAATCCTATTTCAATTCTTTGATTAGATTTACTATTTTATTACTTTTCCTTGAAGTTACTAACGTGTGTTTTTTGTTATTAGAAAGAGGTACAAGGCATCGAAGTAAGTAATTTAATTGCTTTATTACTCTTTTGATATAGAAATAATGCTTAGAGTATTTTGTTGATTCCTAGTATCATGTTAGGATGTTATATTGCTTCCTAGTATCATGTTTAGGGTTAACTAATATTTCTGATATTATTATGATGCTTCCTACTTCTTTCCTAATATCATATTAGTATCATGTTAGGAATAAAGCTTTGATCTTTATTGTTTAGTGACATGCTAGGGTTTGTTATTAATCTTGTTCGTATCATGCCTAGGATCTTGCTATTATTATTAAGCTTTGATTATGATGATGATTGTGATTATTTTATGTTGCTTGATATATATATTATTATTGTTATTGCTTGATCACGCCTTTTATGCATGTTTAAAGGGAATTTGTACTTGTAATCACGCTTAATAAGATAATTAATAATCTTGTTTAGGCTAATATGATTATAATTCAAGTGATCGCCAATAATAGATTTGTTTGTGCATTAATATTCAACCAACATAGATAAACAGGTTTAGGGTAAACCTATTGATTGCATGTTAGTCAGAAAGCGCACATGAATACGAGAAGAATAAAGTAGAGGCCTATTTAGGGCAGGTTTAATCTCTTTTAGGTTGAATTTGTACCTTCGTTCCCGAACTTCCAGTCATGGTTCCAGACCTATTGGAGTTAACGATCTCCTGGATCGTTAAGGGGTGTAACCTTCACCCTGTGAACGGTTTACAAGTTCCTAAAACTTGTTGGCGACTCTTTTGCTCTAGCTTCCTTCCCTTTGGACGCCACCATGCTTAAGTGTATGATCACAATGGGGCTCAAGTGTGGGATGCTTGAAATATTCCCTACAAGGGGTTTAAGTTAATTAACTCCTAATTTTAAGTGTAATGTTTTATCTTCGAGTATGGTTGTATTTTATGTTTTAGTTTAATTAATGTTGATATATTATAACAGTGTGTTAAGTTTACGTTTAATAATGTATTTTGATATTGTAATGTTGTATTAAGTTTGTATTAAAGTTTGCGTCAAAATAAAAGAGTTTGTATTAAAGTTTGTTTTATTATCATGTTAAGTAATTTATGTGTCTTCAATTTTATTTTATTGAATTTTCCCTATATTGCTTTATCATGTATTGAATTGTCATTTAGGAGTCATACCTGTCCCATATCAAGTACTTATCTTATAATGCATTCACTAGTCATAATCACAATAGTAGTCATGCATGTACCATTTCAATTTTTTTTTTTTTTTTTTTTTTTTTTGTGCATTTACTAGTTATTCATAATAAACTAGTCAGTATTTTGTCTTAATACATTGAATTGTCATTCATAATGTTAATGCATTGAAAGGTCATTCAGTAGTCATGCATGCTCCATTTCAGTAGTTTAATTTGTTTTAATGCATTGAATTGTCATTCATATTTCAGGTTCATTGCTATATATACTTAATACACGATCTATCCACAACCCACACCAAAACAAACCAAGATTTCAAACAAATACAATATCTTCCATTACCTCAACCTCTAGCTCATCTGATTCAAATCAATATGCACAATTTGATCTGATGAACTAGTTGACGAACTCTTCACAAATCACTTACCAACTATGTTGCTTTCCTAACCACAAGCTCACCCCGTAATTGAAAATGAATGTAACTCGGAACCTCCTAGAGGGGATACAAATAGAAGAGATTGGAAATGGGGTCATGAAAGATTGTTTAATGATTACTTCGCGTAAAATCCAGCGTATAACAATAATTAATTTTGGCATAGATTTCGAATGCAAAGGCCTTTATTCTGTCGCATCATGAACACAGTGGTTGATGATGATCAATTCTTCCAACAGCGTAGGAATGCAGCTGGAAGGCTTGGGTTATCACCACTACAAAAATGCACTGCCGCGATAAGAATGTTGGCTAGGGATGTCTATTCGGTTTTCGGTTTAGATTTTAGCCAAATCCAATCCGATCCGGAATAAAATTCGATTTTTAATTTTTAAGTCCAATCCGATCCGAATTTCTCATCAATCCAATCCGATCCAATCCGAATTACAATTCAATTATTTGGATCCGATCCGAAAATCTGAATTAAAATATACTGCAAATTTTTAGGGCCTAAAGTGATTATAAAAACAAAAATGCAATTATAAAGTTGTACATTGTTAATACAAGTATTGAAAATATAGTTTTATATAATTTATATTAATGTAGTAATCATCAACATAATTTTACATGATCAATATAAAAAACAATATTTGTAAAAGTATGGATTCATATTTCGGTTAATTCGGTTTTTTGGATCCAAACAAGGTCAATTCGATCTGATCTGAAAATCCAAATTTTCAAAAAATTTCAATCTGATCCGATCCGAATTAAAGTTTGGATCCAATCCGAATTAATAATTCGGTTTGGTTTGGATTGGATTGGATTTCGATTTTTATCTGAATAATGGACACCCCTAATATTGGCACATAGGTTGGCCCCAGATGTGGTGGATGAGTATGCACGCATTGGTCAAACAACCTCTCGGAATGCATTGCAACGTTTTTTGTCAAGGGGTTATTACACATTTTAAAGCTGAGTACCTAAGAAGTCCCACAGATGACGATTTAAGGCGAATCTTGCATCAAAATGAAATGCGTGGTTTTCCCAGCATGATAGGTGGCATTGACTAAATGCATTGGGAATGGAAGAATTGTCCTACAACATGGAAAGCGCAATACGCAGGCCGAAGTAAGAATGCGACCCTAATTATAGAAGTCGTAGCAGATCAAAATTTATGGATTTGGCATGCATTCTTTGGAATCCCCGGACCTATTACTGATCTTAACGTCCTATATCGGTCCCCGGTATTTGATGATGTTCTGCATGGCCGAGCACCTCCAATACATTTTTCAGTGAATGGCTATGAGTACGACATGGGATATTGCTTGGCAAACGGTATTTACCCAAAATGGGCTACTTTCATTCAAGGAATAACACATCCTCAAATCCAGAAGGACAAATTATTTGCTTAAAAACAAGCTACGGCTTAGAAGGATGTTGAACGAGCTTTTGGGGTTTTACAAGCTAGGTTTGCAATAATACGACAACCCTCACTTGCATTTGACGAAAACATTTTGTGTGAAATAATGAAAGCTTATATCATTATGCACAACATGATTGTCGAGGACGAATGCCACAACTACATTCGGGCTGAAGTTTTGAAAAGGTACTACGAAGAAGATCAACCACAATTAACTAGACCAAGTACAAGTGCCATAATGAACAAAACCGCGCCTTTTGAATACAACGTTGGCCGACTGGCTAACTTTGATTTCGACACGTATGTTCAAAGAAGAATTTCCCTACGTGATAGAGAAACTCATTTTTCTTTAAAAACGGATTTAGTTGAACACATTTGGCAAAAATATGGTTCAGCGACGAGTAAACAATTAAAATATATAATACTTAATCGAAGTCGTACCTCTTTAATTTAATGTTGTCTTTAAAATTTAATGTAGTCGTAATATATTTATCTTTGTAATGTTATCAAACTCTAAAAATAAGTAAGTTTATAATCAAATGGTTGATTGTGCGTGTAAATTCTTAATTAAACTAATAATCACTGTCAAATAATTAATTAAAAATTAATTAATTATAATTATATTTATTTGTTTCATAATCGTTATTTTATAAAAGTATAAATTAATAAAAACATAAGTTAATAAATATGGTGATTTGTAGTAGAGAGAAAATGTTTGTGGGGTATTGAAAAAAGTAAGAGAGAGAGTAGTGGGGAATTTTTATTTATTTTTTTTCATCATTAGTGGAATAAAATTTCCTCACCAACCTATCAAAAAAAAAAAAAAAAAAAAAATCCTCAGCAAATTTCCTCATGAGGAAAATGAGGATTTTAGGGAGAGAAAGTGGGTAGAGAGAGTATGAGGAAAACATTTTTTCCTCATTGTTGAGAATGCTCTAATATGTGAAATGTTAGAATTATAATGTATTATACAGCCAATTTCATTTGTAAAACTTACATCGCATAGATGCTCTAATATGTGAAATGTTAGAATTATAATGTATTATATAGCCAATTTCATTTGTAAAACTTACATCGCATGGATGCTAAACTAGTATTAGAGACATAAAACCACTTTCCTCAACATACTTTCTTAATCTAATTAGTACAGTAGTATTTTCTAGAAGGTAGAAACTAATTAAATGTGGACGTGAAGACCATAAAGCATATCACGTGGCATTAACGTGCACATTAACTAGTTTTACTTTAGGTCTTGTTTGGCAAAAGTAGCGGTAGCGGGTATCTTTTAGTGGTCGAATAACGGGGAGCTTTTAAGGTAGCGAATAGCGGTCAATTAGTAATGGGTAGAGGTTAGCTGTCAAAGTAACGGTTGATAGTATAAGTATTTGGTAAAAGTAGCAGTTGCAATATTAAAATATATCAAAATTCATATAAATATTGTTTAAAAAGTAATAAAAATTTGTCAAACGCTGCCCGCTGCTTCTAAACGCTACTATTTTTAACGTTTGAGAAAAGCTACTTAAACGCTACCTCTATCGCTAATCGCTACTAGAATCGCTACCTTGCCAAACACTCTCAAATTTTTTCCAATAGTATTTTGACTGGTCAAAACACTAATCGTACCGCAAACGCTACTATCAAACCGGGCCTTAATCATTTCTTGCTAAAACAATTCATACGAATTGATCAATTATAATTCAAAACTTCTCTCTAGAATATCAAAATGTTACAACCTAAAACCCTTTATATAGGCAAATTAAAATAAACTCTAGAATATTCTAAAATCAAAAGATAAACTAATCTATATCTAAACTAAAGCTATCAAAATAAAAGATAAATAACAACTAAATATTATTATCTATAATAACCACCCAAAAGATGAATATTATTGTCTATAATAACCACCCAAAGATATAATTTGAATGACTCTTCAACTTATCTTCCGGATATGCATCATATAATTGTTGCATATATGTATAATTGCAACAATTTTGAATGAAATAAAAAAAATTTAATAAAAACATTGAGTTTGATTTGAATTGTGTTTAAAATTTTTAATAGCTAGTTGATAAATTAAAATCTTTCTTGTACAAGTTGAACATAATTTTTTGATGCCTTTGGGTTAGAGTTCAAATTTAAAAAATAATATATAAAAGTAAAATGATGTGAACAAAATTTAATATATGTGAACAAAATTTAATATATAACATAAATACTCCGTATCATTATTAATTCACTAAAATTAAAATTAAAAAAAAAAAAACTTTAGTTAATTTGAGACTTCTATTTATAAATAATTTAGACCAAGTATAGATGAGTAGGATCATTCTGATTCTGGATGGGATTGGTCTTCTATTAATTAATAAACGTAGTCATATACCAAAATGCACTCCATCTCCAAAAAGTACTCTATATATCCTGTGGGGTTTTGGGTGATAAATTTCACTTTCTCAAAATACCCCTTTTAGCTTTTTCTTTCTTTAGAAAAAAAAAAAAAGAAATACCATCCTTATAAAAAAAATAAAAAAAAAAAAACCATCAAAAAAAAAAAAAAAACTGACATCTTTTTTAATTTTTTTTTTTTAATAGGAAAGTCAAATTTTATATTTAGCCTACATAACATCATCATCATATTTTTTTAATAACATATTATTTTATTATATTTTATCAACAATTTTTAAACCCACTAATATTTTTTTAGTTAGAATTAAGGAGATAATATTGTGAAAAAAAAAAGAGCTTGATAGATTACTTATATTACACACGCTCGCATTGTGTGCGTCTCTTAGCTTGTATATTTTAAATTGAAATATTTTAAGGGACTTGAATTTTTATAGAATTTATTACAAAACAAAAATATATACTTCCACATCTCTATTAACTATTACTAAAACAAAATATTGCTGACATTATCAAACTCTAAATTATCCTACGTGTTATTCTCACATTAAATATTTTCCCTCCATTTCTAAGTGTGGTGTAATCATTTTTTTTTTTAATCTACAATATACATTTTTCAAACAGAAAATAATTGTCACTCTTTTTTAAACAAATGATAAAAACTAATTGTTATGCAT
Organism: Chenopodium album; assembly: GCF_948465745.1. Classification (NCBI taxonomy): domain Eukaryota; kingdom Viridiplantae; phylum Streptophyta; class Magnoliopsida; order Caryophyllales; family Amaranthaceae; genus Chenopodium; species Chenopodium album. The sequence goes on along the minus strand of NC_137846.1, from coordinate 20,800,157 downwards.
AATAATAAACTTTTATAAATTGTGCAACGCATGAGTCTAATCTAGTTTCCTTTAATATTACAGTATGGGAAGAGAGCATAAAATAATAGGGGGCAAAAAAATTTAAGGGAGAGAGATACGATAACAAACTCGTACATGAGATTGCAAATTTGCAAGCATAGAATAAAGTAATACGGAGTATATGTTTATAAGAAAGGATACATTGTGAATTTGGAGTTTAAAAAGTGATACCTAAAGTGGTTATCAATAACTATAAAAAGATGAACTTTTAGAGTTTTAGTAGCATTCTAATTTTTTGTCATGTGCCTCGCATCTCATACTACAATTAAACATCAATACAACACACATAATGTTAAATAAGTGAAATAAACGTTGCAATATCAAAGGAACAAGTATATTCCGTAAAATCTGAATTTAGACCTGTGCACAAAATCAGCAGGACTGCAGGACCAGGCCGTCTAATCAATGAATCGATATGCCCATCTGGCCATTCGACACAAAAAGCTGTATTATCCACTAATAAGGTGAAACATGTTAGGATAACGGCAGACAGCTAATTATAATCAATCATCCTGAACTCCAACAGTATGATCTAATTTTTTAAATGTTAATCCTCCAATAATTGCTACAGAAATTTTCTAACAATCTCAACAGCAGAAGCATAATGGCACACAGATATCAAATAATCAATTTAACAATATGGCACTTGTACAATGTAACAAATATACATCAGTACATGCAGCAACTGCAAGAAGCCAGCACTATATATCAATTCTGGTAATGTATTTAAATTCATTATATTAGTAAATTAACCCAACCATAAATGCAAGGTCAAGCAACTCGTATGATTTTACTATCTATCTCTATATGTATTTGATCTGACATCATGAAACGAAGGATATCCATATGGGGGTATTCCATCATTGTTCTTCGGCAACTGGCTGCCCATCATCTGGTTTGACGGCATATGTGGGAAGAAGTGTGGAAAGACTGAACTTGTCAATTCATTGGAATTACCGGAAGCTGATATGTTGGTGTTAAACTGAAAGTCGAATCTTGGTTGCGTATTAGAGATATCCAGAGTAGAGAAGAAGGAATCAGCACTAGGACTACTAAGCTGGGAACCCATCGGACAGGAAATATATTGGTGGCCTTGTACTGCAAGAGATCTTGTGTCAAGAGCAGAACTGGTTAGTTCTGATAATTGATTTGAACTTGGTAATGTACTCTGACTGAGAGATTGACAATCTGGAGCAGATGGCACTCTGAAAAGTCCAGGACATCCAACAGGAATGTTTACCCAATCGACATCACCGTTTGCTGGAACAGAAGTTTCAATTGTTCTGCCAACAGATATCTTGGTGTCTGGAAAACTATTGATTTGATGTTTGATTAGTAACTTGGCTTCTTGAAGGGCCTCAAGTACTGTTCCCACCCTGTAAGATGGTTCTTCATGGGGTACAAGTGAACGAGAGTCATTTTTCCAAGGTGGTTGTAGTTTACAGGAAACACTATTACTGTATGATGAGTCATCATGACCTGCTTGTAATGAATGTCTAGCTGCGGGTTCCAAAGATTGATTATTGTTCACTGCAGAGAAAGAAAAATCAGGAGCAGGAGATCCACAAGGTTGCATCTCACCATATTTATGTTTCTCTGTACTACCTCTAGTAGCATCAGGAGATAGCTTGAAACTATTGAACTGGGTTATCGATAGTTTTCTTCCTACAGAATTGATTTGCGTCCCAACTTTGTGGTCATGGCAAGCACCAGCGTCAGCGAGTTGAGGAACTGTTGCTTTGTTCTCATCTCTCTCCTCTGTGACATCTGAATGGCTACCAGGTTCACACGAATCCTACAAATTCAACGCCATGCACTATAAAGGTTCAGATTTATCAGGATTTAAAGAAAAAAAAGGGAAGAAATTCTACATTTTAGCCATCAAAATCAAATTGAATGTTGTATTGATTAAATACAGGAACATAGAAAAATGACAATGTACAAGCTAGCATTAATCCCAGCTTACTAATGTTCAGTACTTTAGCTACGTAACATTTAAGTAGTTTGACAACAGATATCAAACAGCTAACCATTAGTTAAATTTGCTGATTGTTACACCAATTGCTACATTTACTGAACAGGTCCAACACCTAATATGTAGTTTCATCCCATATGTAACAAGCACCAGATACCAGTTCAACATAAACATGGCACAAATAGAAAAAAGCTGGTAAAATTAAAGAGGAGCTTAGATACACTATCGGATTACTTTCTCACATCCTCTTCAAATAATCCTTTTGAACATTTGATGTTTCTTCAAATTTGGTCTCGTCATGAACCTTACAAACATGGGTTTTACAAATGAGTTGTCATTTGATATGTATTAATGTATACATATATGAAATTTTGATAATTTTTTTATTATAAAATTAACGATATATAGTGATAAGTAAACGCGAATAAAAAGATCTGATGTGGTTTCGTCGGATTTGATATTTATGAAATAAGCAAATATTTTCTTAAATAAGCTGAATTGAACATAGCCTTAGTCTAACTTGTTTGCTGAATCTGGAAGTGTTGGTCATTTTTTTTCCAGCAACACAGAAATAGCAATTCAAAAAAAAAGCTGCATAGATTTCATCAAAGAGATGCAATAGAAAAGCTACAAGTTTCTGTTTTTTTTTTAGTAATTATTTAACATAAAACAATCAAGAGAGCTATGTAGCTCTAAAACGTACTCAGTTACAAACCACAACAACAACACAATATTATCACAACACAGATTGGAGTAATTGCAACATCCTATAGAGGTATTGTCAGATAACAAAGTTTCAAACAAGTCAGGAATTCTCTTTCCTTTTGGCCAGGGAAAGAAAACCACGCACTCTACACAATATTATCTACTTGTTTCCCTTTCCAAGGGGTTAGGGGCAGGGGTATTATGGAAACTAAAACACTTACTGTTCTGAAACTTGCTGAATTAATATTATTGGAACATCAATGTAGTCTTTTATTCTTCTCTCAAATTGATTAAACAATATACACAATTGTCTCCTAATATAATATAAATTTGCTTGAGGAATATCTATTACTCTTCCGCTCAATGTAACCAACAACATCCTATTCATCTAGAGGATTGAACAACTAAACATTATCATGGAATGGGGTGATACCCTACATCATCATCTAAACAAGGACTTCGAAATACAGGGAAAAACCATATGCAATGAAATTTTGGGATAAGAATAATAAGAAACAAAGTTTAATAGCATACTAACATTATTCTCTCCATATTTTTCTTCCCAATCTCTTTGATCCTTTTCCTGAGCTTCATAACATTTTATGAGTTGTGCTTGATGTTGACGAGCTCTTTCCATCTCACCACTACATTCATGTTCATGCGAGGAACTACCAGCATCATATTCCTGTGCTTGAGTTTCAAAGGAACAAGAAACTTTATCCTTTCCAGAACCTCTCTGGCCAAATCTCTGAGGAGATTTTCTTGACCCCACACTCTGGAAGTCCAAACAATCAAGACCACGGCCCAAGCCGTCCATAGCATTGCTATCATGAGCATTAGACATACTAGAATCATGTCTAGGCTCCTCAATTGTTGACCTGAAGCATAAACCAAAAAACTGTTGAATATTAAAATTTACAAATTCCCTCAGTTTTTTTATTAGTTGTTCCACTCTGACTTTTGACACAATTTACAAATCTCACTTTGACCATATTGTGTTTCTAATACATATGGAATCAGACATCATCACGTAAGATGTTGGATTCATTTCAATGTATAATTTCAAAATATTAAATTTTTATTATTAATACTTAAAATTTTAAATATATTAACAGGTTAAAGTTATGCGTTAGAAAACTTGCAAGCCAAAATTGAAACCCTTATAAAAAACAGAGAGTATTAGATATACTTTTCAGCAGCTTCAAATTATATCCAACTTCTGTGTTTAGTCTGAAAGATAGGTTATTGTGTGTTTGCATCAACACTGAGTAATGTGCCTCAATATACAAGGGTGAACGAATACTTATCATAGTCATGACCTTGATCGATAGTTACTTATGGTCTTGTTCAATGAATTTCATGAGTTTTGCTAGCTACAAGACTCTCAATAGAGATTTGGCAAGGGTTTCCACTCATCCTGAACTACTCTTCATACTCATCTATTATAGTTTATTTTCCCCTTGGAATATCATTTGCTGATTTGCGTGGAGTGGTAAGCATGGGGCTGAATGCTTCCAAGCTGTTAGGTTTTGCTAATTACATTTTGATTCGTCGGTTATACCAAATAAATCAGGTTGAAGCAAAATTATACCAAATGAGGCATGGCCTTTGCCTAGAGGTTAATTCATGATTGTTTAGAATAACTTTTGTCTAGTTTACTTTACTTTAGGTCTTCAACAAGTTGAATAGTATTGATAAGGCTGCAACTTATTCACCATGGGATTGATAGCTAAATACCCAGCAATTTCAGCCTAAGTCAATCAATTTACTCAGCTAGAGCAGATCTTCAGTGCCAATTACAAGCAAGGAATCTTTGGCCGTAAACAGATTAAATGATGCTATGTACACAAAAATGATCGTAATATATGTATATTTTTTTTTTGTAACAACTCCTAAAGTGAAACCCCAGGGTATCATCACCTACGAGAGAAGACACAAGAAAGGACTGCAGACCGTTGGGGCAAGAGGAATGGGACAACAGCAGCACACCAACCTTGGTGGGCAGTCACTCACTAACCAAATGACTGCTGCAGGGAGTTAGGTAGAATTGTAGCAGAGCTTGGCTTTTTGTGCTTGCCTAGCTGGCTGTTTTGCTGATTGTAATAGGATTGTGTACATATAAAAAGGGGAAGTAGGGATTAGCTCATTAGGTATTTTGTATTAATCAAATTCTGGAGAGTAGTGGCCTGAAGCCACCTAGGAGAGTGGTGACCTAAAGCCACCATTTGTAAGAAAGTTATCATCTTTATTAATCAAGAAGCAGTCCAACTTCCCTCTCTTCTCTTGCTTGTTCCTTTTTGTTCTGTTTTTTTTTCTTACAGTTGGTGTGAAATACAGTCTGAGAGTAGTAGCCGAGCGTTACATTTTTATCATCAAGAATCAAAATAGCATCAAATTTGGGAATGACTACAAACATGTACCTTGATTCTCTTCTTTTGATCTGGCGGCATGATTTACCAAGGCGCTGCCTTGGAGAAGAGTTAACTTGAGCAAGACTAGTTCGGCTTCGGATAGAAGATTTAAGACCTTTCTTTTCCAGGAGTCGAGTACCATCCTTGCAACCTTTCCAAGACAATGATCTACCGGATGAAGGGGTAGACTCTGGCTCTGAACCTAATGGCTCCATATCATTTCTCTCAATTTCCAAAGACCCAAAGGCCTTGTCAACCTTGGTTGTATCCCCATTATCCATATCTGAATCGTACTGAGATTCATCCTCATTGGAATCGGACTCATAAACCTCAGAAATGTCACTAACCCCAAGATTATCTAGATACGAATATACATCAAGAGCTGCCTTCTCTGCCCTTTTTCGCCGAAGAGTTACAACTTTCAGCTGATCTTCTAACTCCTTAACCTATGAATATTCCATAGCAAACATGAAAAAAGTAATCCACTAAACAAAAGCACAGTACAAACCCAAACAACACTAACAACTAACCCTTTTTGCAAGCTCATCAGCTCTCTCTTTGGTTGCTTTCGAAATCGATCTTTCAGAAAGCAACCTCGCCCGAAGATATTCGATTGTAATCATCCTTGATTCCTCTTCACCATTTGATCTAATTAAGGTAATAAATCAGTCAATCTTTTAGCATAGCTCCCTAAACATTCACTCTAACAAACAAAAATTACCAACTCGGGAGTAATTTCATCCGATGATCCGAAAATCAAGGTTAAAAAATATGGATCACCAAAATGTGCAATCAAAAAAAAAATGGGGAAGAACCCTAAAGATGATTTGAGCTAACTATAAAGGAAACAACGAAATAACACTAAACCCATTATACTAAATTGACACAAAAAATGATTTAGCTAACAATTAATCCAAATTTGCAGAAAATAAATAGAGTGGATCATTTCACCTTTCATCTTGTTTAACTTGACTTTTATCTGAAGTATTTTGCATATTGAGGAGCTGAAGAAAGCAACTTCACAACCCTTTTGGAATTTCCAAATTGGGATTTCGAAACGATCAGTCTAGCCAAAAGTTGAAAGTTATATCAATCTAGTAATCTACGCAAGAAAAATGTATTGAAGTTTCACTTTCATGACTGCAAAGTGCAGACTAGAGAAACAATCACGAATAGTGGTGTTTTTACTCCGACCCTGATGACAACAAACATGAATTATTAATTATTAATTATTAATTATTAATTATTAATTATTATTTATTTTATTTTTACTTTTTATTTTATTTTTATTTTAGAAAGTGAGCACTCAATAGTCTATAGCTATGAGCCTATGACAATACAACAATCTCTTGGAAAGTCAACTAAGTAGATAGAAAATTCTAGGGGGTTGTTATTTAACGCCCACAAATTACTCAAAACGCCCGTAAAATTACAAAATAATTACGATATTACCCTTGACTCTATTTCTTACCCTCTTCAACTCTATTTCTTATCTTCCATCCCTTTCATAACTCTAACTCTCAAAATCGAGCTAAAGTAAACTCTACCACCACCGAACACCGCCACGGTTACCACCATCAACACCACCGCCAGTACCACCAACACCCAACACCACTACCACCACTACCACCACCACCACCACCACTATCGCCACCCGGTTACATGTCGGAGGCGGAAAGCAGGGTGTCCACCCCGCCGGACCCACTTGGTGAGGTAAATTTTTAATTTTTGTCGCCGAAAATGTACAAAACCGCCCGAAAAAACCGGTTTGACCATGGTCAAAACGCCCAGGAAAAGCGGTTTGACCATGGTCAAACCGCCTAGGACAACCGGTTTTACGGTGGTCAAAACGGGTTTTCTAGGCGGTTTGACCATGGTCAAACCGCTTTTTCTGGGCGTTTTGACCATGGTCAAACCGCTTTTCCTGGTCGTTTTGACCATGGTCAAACCGGTTTTCTCGGGCGGTTTTGTATTTTTTTTTTTTTAAAAAGTCTTTGCTTTAATTACTTTTATTATTATTATTATTATTATTATTATTATTATTATTATTATTATTATTATTTCTATTATTATTATTATTATTATTATTATTATTATTATTATTATTTCTATTATTATTATTTCTATTATTATTATTACTATTATTATTATTTCTATTATTATTATTATTTCTATTATTATTATTATTTCTATTATTATTATTATTTCTATTATTATTATTATTGTTATTATTATTTCTACTACTATTATTGTTATTTTTATGATAAGTAGAATTAAGTTGTGATCATTGTTGTGATTATTATGTTTTTTATTTCCATTATTATCATGGTTATTATGCTAAATTTCATGTTATTTCTTTGTTTAGGCGTCATTGCCGGATTATGGGGGGTGATGGAGTTGACTACAGTGCAGTCTTTATAACGTCAACGATGTTCCCAACTTTTGAAGAGGCCTTTGAATGGGCTCAAAACATCTCTATTGGTTGCGGCTTTTTCCTTACAAAGTCTTCGTATAAGACACAACGAGATGGTCGGCCGGTCAAGTATCTGAAGTGCGATCGTGCCCATAGAAATACAGCCGAAGACAGGGATATGGAGAATGCTGTACGAAAAAACACAAAAAGAAAGGGTATCAAATGTCCTTTTCGGATCAAGATCACATGTGTGGTAGATGATCTTGGGTGGCAAATAATTCCTGTATCTGGTTTGCATGGCATGCACAACCACCCTATGATGGTTTATCGAGAGGGTCATCGACAAGTGAGTGGTTTAAGTCCGGCTGCGAAGCAATTGGTTCGACAAATGAGTTCAGCATGTGCAAAACCTAGTAACATAATGGCAGCTGTGAAAGATGTGTATCCCAATGAGAACCCTAACATGAGGCACATCTACAATTTCAGAAGTCGTTTAAGGGTTGATGATAGTGAAGGGAGAGATGTCGTAAACCAGTTCCTTCACTTGGCCAACGAGCACAAGTACGTTAGTTGGGTAGCTGCTGACCCCGACACATGTGTTGTCACCCATGCCTTTATGGCACATCCAGAGATGGCGAATATGTTGCGGACTTATTCACATGTCATAGGGATGGATTCCACATACAAGACAAACAGGTACAACATGGCGTTCTTCGAGATTGTTGGGGTCACACCGACAAACCAAAACTTTTTGATCGGGTATGCTTTAATGAAGACAGAGTCTTATGAGAGTTACAAGTGGGTGTTGGAGAAATTGAAGCTGTATATGGGTTTTGAAGTGACTCCTACTGCGATTCTAACTGATCGACTGTTGAAGGCGGTGAAAGAGGTATTCCCAGACACAACTCACTTGTTATGTAGATGGCATATCAACAAAGATGTGTTGGCCAAGGTATACCATTTGTGTAAGAAAGATATGGTGTTAGCTGAGAAATTTAGAAATGGGAGGTGGTCAAAACTCATGAATGCAACAACTGAGGCTGAGTATGAATTTGAGTTGCGTCAAGTGAGGGATACTTGGGGAAGATCATGGCGTACCGTTGTGGATTATGTGGAAAAAACTTGGCTTGTACACAAGGAGAAGTTTATCCTAGCATGGACGAATCAGGTGTTGCACTTTGGCAACGTGAACACGTGTAGGGTGGAGAGCCAACATTCTGTGCTTAAACAATGGCTCGGTAGTTCCAGAGGGTCGTTGGATTCAATATTCAGTCGTGTGCACCGCGCCACAGAGGGTCTGCTTATTGGAATTCGTCATCATGTGGAGGACTCCAGACGACGAATTGGAGTGGAGTATAGGGGCATGCCGTTGCACAATCTCAGTGGCCATATGTCCTTCCACGGTCTCAAAATTCTGAAGCAGGAGGTGACCAGGATTAGAGAGTTATCTGATGATGTGTACGAGCGATGTGGTTGTGCGTTGTTGATGACACACGGCCTACCATGTGCTTGTACCATATATACCTCGATTCAGGGTGGCACGGGTTTATATTTGGATCAGGTCCATCCTTTTTGGAAGACTCTCGTCATTGGGGATGGTGTAGGCATTCATACTTTTGCTGATGAGTCGGAACAGGACACTGCGCAATTTAGATCCCTAGTTGATAAGGTTCTACAACGCGACCCCGGTTTTGTGCGGAGTGTGAACCGAGTGTTGTTTGCGGAGCTTCACCCTGAAGAAGGAGATTACGAAGAACCTGAGATAAACGAGACAACCAGGGGTCGACCACAAGGCCAGCAGTGGTCCTCGTCTACTAGACGGGATGCAAGTGGGTTCGAGCACATTCCGAGCAGTCGTAGTCGTGGTCGTGCTCGTGGGCGAAGTCGTGGTAGAAGCAGGGGTCGTTCTACATCCAGCTCCGGTCGTGGAATATCAAATGAATCTGTAAACATGAGGACGTCACCTGGTATAAATTGTTATTATTATTAATATTTTTGTACATTACCTAATGAATGGCGAATATGTAATTAATGCGGTGATGATGTATTTACAGGTAATTAGATGAACATCGACGAGTTTTTGTACGTCGATTGGTTTCCAAATGTCATGTTGCCGTATTTGGAAGGATGGGTAGACCCTATCGGTGATGGCAACTGCGGATTTCGTTGTGTTGCAGAATTCTTTTGGGGTAACCAGGAGGAATGGATATTGGCCAGGACTGTGATTGCGAATGAGATAACCAGGCATCCTAACGTCTACTCGTACATTTACGGTGATCAATTGGAAAATGAGGTTCGTCGTATCACGTGGACTGATGGTAGGTGCACAGGCGACCATTGGATGGCAGTGTTTCAAGACTTGTTCCCGATCGCAAATCTGTTCAACGCTGTCATTATGCTATTCGGTACAGGCATAAATGGTGTAGGTGTGTATCCATGCATCACTGTGTTACCGTGGAGTGCCCCGTCCACTTCCACGGGCCCGAGTAGGGAGCTTGCACTACTAACGGTGGGGAACTATCACTACGTGCGGTTGCAAATGTCTCCTAATTTCCCTGTTCCCCCAATAGCCGGATTTTGGTATGACGTTCGTGAATTTAGCATCCAAGATTGGGACCAACGATATGCAAGTAGGATAGCAACATGGCATAATATTAATAGAAATTCTACTTGTAATTAAAAACGCAATTTAAATTCCAGTTCTAATTAGTTTTTAATTACAATTTTAGTTATAATTAAAAATTACATTAAATTCTATTACATTCTCATCATTGCATCCCACGCCGCAATAAGCTCCTGGGCCTCAACCACTGTTGGGGTGACCTCACCGCCCGTGTCTGCAATGAATCGCCGAATCACATGCATGGAACGACCCATCCACTGCAAAATACAAAGCAAATAATCATAACATACCTCAGCATCAGTCATCTGATCAAGTCGGGCCCGAAATAAAACCCCTGATGGCGCCTCCTCGTGCTCGCCTCCTGCGGAAGTCGAGGCATCCTCCATGTCGTCATGATCAGGATCATTGATCGTACATGTCATCATCCGCCGCTCGAGAAGCTGCCCTCTCCCTCCTAACAGAAGCATCAACACCTCGAGATCGTGTATGTCGAGGACCTGATCCTTCGACATGTGTGAACTCGATGTTTAACCTCCTCATGTTTCGTGGCTGTTATTTAATTAATAAATGTAATTGGTATACGATTCAATAAATTTAATATATATAGAAATATAAATGCAATTACTTTTTTTTTATCTAATTTCCTAAATATAATGCTATTAATATATAAACTAAAATTTACCAAATATATTAATTAAACTCAACGTAAAATATAAAACTATATTAGTTGATTATCTAAACATACACCTAATTATTTTAAAATTCAAATACACAAATACATTATTTTATTTCTAAACATAAATTTAATAAAGCTACACATATAAAAAACAAACATATACAATATCATTTTTTTCCTAAACATATAATTAATAAAGCTAAACATATACGAACATATTATTTAATTTCTTATACATAAAACGTGAACTTAAATTAAACAAATATATATAATTAATATTTTTTTAAATTATACATAAAACGTGAACTTCAAATAAATATTTTTTTTTACTAAACAAATATTAAAATTAATCTAAACAATTTTTAAACAAATATATTATTAGTATAAATTAAAAAAAAAAAAAATTTAAATTCCAGTGCTCAAACCGCTCAAGATATCCGGTTTGACCATGGTCAAACCGCCCAGTGAAAACGGTTGACCGTGGCCAAACCGGATTTCCTGGGCGGTTTGAACATGGTCAAAACGCCCATGAAATCCGTTTCGACCACGGTCAAACCGCCCAGGGAATCCGGTTTGGCCATGGTCAAACCGTTTTCACTGGGCGGTTTACCGTGGTCAAACCGGATATCTTGAGCGATTTGACCATGGTTAAACCGCCTATTTTGGGCGATTCGGTCAAGCGTTAAAAAAAAAACGAACCTGCTCCTCCGGCACGCCGTCTTCCTCCCTCGACCGTCCGACGTTCTTCGTCCTCGGCATCTTGGCGGTTCTCCGGTGGTGTTTTTGGGTGCTTGTGGTGGTGGTGGTAAGGGGGTTGGGTGTTGGTGAAAGTGGTGGTGGTTTTTTGTTTTTTTGGTTTGAAGGGAGTTGAAGAGAATGGTTTAGGGTAGAGTGGTTCAAGGGTAGAGTGGTAATTTCGTTGTAATTTTGTGGGCGTTTTGAGTAATTTACGGGCGTCAAATAGCAGTTTACAAATTCTAAGGTGATGAAAGAAACTTTGATCACCTTAAGCCAAGGTGGCAAACTATTACACCATAATAATAAAATTGTGGGCCCTTTATTTTTAATTTATCAAAAATCATTTTAATGATTTTAGAAAATATTGAAAATTTATTTTAAAATAGGAATTAAAAATCAGAAGAAAAAAAATTACAGATAATTTTCTGGAAAAAAAATGAACAGGACTGCCATCCCCCCACCACCGACGCCGGCAACCACCAAGCAAAATCCTCCATCCACCGCCGGCGACAGATTTCTTTCCCCAGCCGATCGATCGCCCTCCCCCGCCGGCGTCGATCCACAATCTTCTATTCCCCGCTTTCCGTCGTCTCCCTTTCTCCGACGAACCCCAAATCATCTCTAAAACCCAAACCCGCCCCACCTTCTCCCCTTCCCCACCACGAAACGACGTCCCTGTCATGGTATGTTGGCGGTGTCGATCCACAAGCTCCCCCTCCCCCTGGCCGCGGCAACATACCAGCAAGAAACGAAGGTGTTGATTTGATTCGGGTTGGGGGAGGAAGAAGGGAAGCGGTGGGGTTAGGGTTTAGGGTAGGGATGGGGGTTGCGACGGCCGGGAAAGGTGGGAGCTGCGGGATCGCGCAGGCCGGGGAAGCTGGATGCTGCAGTCGCCGGGAGTTTCGCCGGTATGTTGCTGCGGTCAGGGAGAGGGGGAGGTGGCTGTGCGATGTGGGTGAAGGTGGTTTTGGATTTTTTTTTTCCTTAATTATTAATTAAATAATTGAAATTTAATTGTAAAAATCTAACCATGGTTTAAATTTGTTTTAATTATTAATTAAATTAAAATTTATTTTAAACTAGTTGTGTGCACGTTCAAAGCCCAGATTGTTTATTAAATTTTAAGATAATTTTTTAATATATATGTTAAATTTTAAAATATATCATTGATACAAAATTAGTTAGCAATTGATGTGTTTTTATGACAATTTGCTATCTTGTAGGCATGCAATGACTAATAATAATATTGGTGAAAAACATAAAATGTTCGATCAAATACATAAAAAATAAATTAAAAATTAGCAGAAAATAAATAAAATAAAAAAATATTCAAAGCCCGTTGAGTTGACCTGAACCCAAAACTTTGGGCAATGGTTGAACATTTCTTGGCCTGTAACCTAAAGACTGAAGTGACCCGATCCGAGATGACTCATGACCCGACCCTGATTGATAGGTCTACATAGTAACAAAATTATATTAGATTGTAAAATATATTATTTTAACCGATTTGTATATACATATAAATGGATTGTTATACGTTTTGAACTACTTCTTTTGCTCCAAAAAATATTATGATATTAAAAAATAAATTTATATGATAATTTTTTAGAATTATAATCTAAATTTTTTTTAATTAAAATTATAATTTAATATGTACATCTAAAATATTGGTATTTTATTGAAAAATAGACTCTAAACTAACAATTTTATTCTAAAATTCTATCCAAATTTGATTGAAAATAGATTTCTAAACTATTTTTTTTAATTCTATGAAGTTTATCTAAATCACCCCAACATGGCGTAACACTGCTGGAACGCCAAGTATCACCGTCTCGTAGCCTGGCTAAAAATTTAGCTTTGTATATTAGTTATATGATTTGTTTTTTTTTTTTAACAAAAACAATTAATATCACCCATACTAATATAAATCACGTGCATAGAAGTAAGATCTTTATTTAACTTATTAATTCAAAAATTATCATAATTAAACTTTAATGAAATTAATTGACACATAAATATGTCTTGCTTTTTAAATTTAAAATACTAACATTTACATGGTATAAGAAATTATTATGTATAATATTTATTTTTTTAAGAAAAATTGATTTTAGTTTATACATTTTCCTTATTCGTTGATAAGCAGAATTTTTATAAACTATTAAGTATTATTGAGCAAATTAATGTTTATTTGTTGATTAGTAGAAATTTTATAAATTATTAAGTATTAATGAACAAATCAACGTTTATAAATTGGCATGCCATAAATAGAGTAAACAATCAATGTTTACGAATATATACTAATCGAATTGAGCCGAATAAAAGCCCTCACCCTCGATTCTCTTGAATCTTTATTAATAACCAAGATATAATTAACAAATGAGATTTACTGAATTTGTTTAAGTTGGTCGCGGGTTAAGTACTTGTAGAAATCACATAGTTATTTCTCCCACATCGACAAGATAACAAAGACTCCCAAAGAACAAGTAATATAAGTTTGAAGCGGAACCTCAACAAAAGGGGTAGGGTCGGCTCGACAGTGGTAAGCCCAGGCTTGACTCGAGCTCGAAGCTCGTCAAGCCTGAGATATTGGGCTCGGCTCGAGCTCGAGCTTGGCTCGGGCCTTGAGCATTTAATGCTTTCTTTTGTCTCAATTTTACCTTTTTTCTGCAAATTTTCCATATTCTGGTTTTGTAAACTAATAATTAACAACCTGCCCTAAAAACAGTATAATATTGACTTTAAGAATTAAAATACGTTTAGAGCTCAAAACGATTAAGTTTTTAAGCAAACATTACATATTTTTGTAATATTACCACTATCTACAAAAAAAAGTAGCATAAATTTGATAATTTTGCTTGTTCTTAAAAGTGGAAGCTGCAGATTCTTCTTGAGCACGAGCATTACTTTTTTGAATTTCCATTAAAAGCATCACCACTAGAGGCAAATTAAGGGGTGAAGGAGGGAAACAAAGGAACGAAGGAGTGAACGAGAAAAAACGGCTAGGGTTTGTGTGTTGTGTTTTGTTATAAAATTGTTATATTATTATCAATCATCAATTTGTTACTAAGGCAATAAGAAGATGAGATAAAAAAAATGATGGATATTAACATCTAAAATTGGTTAACAAAGCTTTTGGGATAACTATATATCAACTTAATTTAAATAATTTTATACATTTTATTGTATAGGTACCTCTATAAAGAAAAGCTATTACTTATGTTCACAACTAACACATTTTATATTTAAAGTGATTAATTAAATGATGATGAAATATTTTTGTATAAGATAGACAAGAATGATTAAGATTTGAACAATTGAAACAATGTAATGGGATAAAGGAGGAAGAAAAAACTATTCATATAGAGTAATTTTATGTTGAGCAAAAAGTCCCACATTGAAAGAAAATAGAAAGTATTGACATGGAGAGGTTATAAAAGGAGAAACTTAGCCACACTTTCAATAGTATGAATAACTTAGCTTTTATTTAAGGCCTAGGTTATTCAAACATTGGGCCCAAATTTGTTTGGGCTTTAATTTTATGACATTATATAGCTTTTTTATTTTAGCTATATATATATATCAATTTACGAAAAAATTCAGTTTTCTTGGTAATTACCAAGATTGTGGATGGACATTACCTAAATCTAGTTTTTTTTTTTTTTTTTTTGGTAATTACTGTGCAGGGCTACCGGTAGTGTCCAATCACAATTATGCACTGTCAAAACTGAGCATTTTCATACTTTTACATCAGGCTAATATAAAAAAAGGATTAAAAAGGCTAGATAAAGTGAAATTTCAGCCCAAATAAATTTGGGCCCAACTTTATCAATTAGAACCATTATTTGAATAAGCTAAGCCTTAAAAAACGCCTAAGCTTTAATAGATTTGAAAGAGAGGGTTATATGATTTATTTTATAACCTCTTCTTATTGATGTCTCTCATCTTTTTTTCAATGTGGGACATTGAGAAAGTAATGACTTAAGTTTTTCTTTTTATAAACTCTTTTTATTAATACTATATATTTATTTTTCAATGTAAAACTTAAGCAAATCTTTTCTCTTAACAAAAGTATTTTATAGTAGCTCTTTCTCACATATCTTTCTTCATCATCTTTTAATTACATTATTTTATTTGTTAAATTTTAATTAATATTGTCTACTTTTTACAATAATATTTATCATCATTGTATAAATTTGGCTTTAAAATTAAAATGGGGTAAGTGCTAGACATAAGTTCTAACTTTTCATTGGAGGTACCAAATTATTTATTAACTATGATATTTTATTTTCATAATTTATAAAAAAATTATTGAGGTGGTTGCTAAATTTGATTAACATCCTTAGTGATAATCTTTATTGCTTACAAAAAAATTATAAAGTAGCATTAACAAAATAAATTTCACAATTATTTTGAGAAGCAGAAAATATTAATTTGAGTGTCATTTTCATGGAGAAAGGTCTATCTATATTAAATAAATCAAAGATATTATCGTTAGGTACGTATAAAAAGACAAATACTTACTATATTCAAATGTTCATTGCTTAAATTCAATTAGAGCCAATCTTAAAATAATCTAAGCCTAAAAAGGGGGCCCATATTATTTGTATATTTGCAAGAGAGGCTTAGAGCCTGTTTTCATTGACTGAACTGAGTTGAACTGAACTGAAGTGAACTGAACTTATTAAAGCTGAACTGAACTGAACTTATTAGAGCTGAACTGAAATGAATTGAATTGAATATTTTATAAGAGAAGGAAATTAGGAGCTGAACTGAACTTATTAGAGCTAAACTAAACTGAACTTATTAGAGTTGAAATGAACTTATTAGAGTCGAAATGAACTTATTAAAGATGAACTAAACTGAAATGAAAATAATCGTATCAGAACAGGCCCTTAAGAGCATCATTAGTGTTGGGGATACTTATATCCTTTCCCGGTTTCTCTCTCCTTTCCTACACTTGACACATCACTTTCTCTTTCCTCCACATCACTTCCCACTATTTCCATCCTTTTACTCATCCTTTCCCTTAAAAATTTCCAACATCAATGAGTATCCTTTCCCACTTTCTCTCTCCTACTTACATATACCCCACCATTTATTCCTTTTTCAAATTACATATATTTATTAATATACTTAATTATTATTATTGTTGAAAATGTTGTTAATAATAATTAATAATAGATCGTTCTATTAACCGACACATTAATTAAACGAGACGAATTCAAAAACATAAAATTCATTGATTAAAAACATGAAATACATTGATTAAACGACACGAATAAAAAAAACATGAATTACGTTGATAAAAATAGCAAAGAAAATAACAAACATAAGTTTAAAAATAACTGAAATGTTTAATTTTCATCGGACCTCATAGACTGTGCCCATAAATGCTCGATCAAGTCGTTCTTCAAAGCCATATGGACGTCTCTATCACGAATTTCCTCTCTCGAAGCTATCAATCTACCGAAGTTATCTGGATCATACTGTCCGGGAGTTACGGTGAATGTTGTTGCATTCCTAGTTGAGGACGACCCCGGCATATTCTTAGGCTGTTCATCGGCAAACTCGAGTGGATCCTTATAATTTAAATATGTATCACGCTCGTCTTCAACAATCATGTTGTGGATAATGATGCAAGTTATCATAATTTTCCACAACAGATCTACACTCCATGCCAAAGCAGGCTTCCTGATTATTGCGAAACGAGCTTGTAACTCACCAAAAGCACGCTCAACATCCTTTCTCGCACTCTCTTGACGTTCAGTAAATAACGTATCCTTAGTTGTTTGAGGGGCAGTAACCGCATCTATAAATGTCGACCACTTTGGATAAATCCCATCGGTGAGATAGTATCCTTTTGTGTAAGTGTTTCCATTAATTGTGAATAGAACTTGTGGAGCACGATTATTTATTATATCATCAAACACAGGAGAACGTTGTAGTACATTAATATCGTTGCACGACCCAGGAGTCCCAAAGAAGGCGTGCCAAATCCATAAATCCCTAGATGCAACCGCTTCCAAGATAACAGTGGCCGTTTTAGATCGGCCTTGATACATTCCTTTCCATCCAGCTGGACAATTTTTCCATACCCAATGCATGCAATCAATGCTTCCTAGCATGTCGGGGAAGTTTCTATCCTCCCCTTCTCTTAGAAGACGCTGGATATCTTCCATTGTTGGCTTGCGGAGGTACTCAGTTGCAAACTGAGCAATAACTCCATCGACAAATTGTGAAAGACATTCTCTAGCAGTACTTTCACCAAGCTTTAGATATTCATCTACTTGATCAGTTGAACAACCATAAACTAACATACGTATAGCCGCGGTGCATTTTTGAAGGGGTGAAGCACCAAGACGCATGGTAGCATCGGGACGTTGTTGGAAATAGCGATTACTTGCACTTAATGTGTCCACAATGCGAAGGAACAGGGGTCTCCTCATACGAAACCTCCTTCGAAATACGGTATCATTGTATACCGGTTGATTACTAAAGTAATCTGCAACTAGATTGTCGTGAGCCGCTTCACGATTTCTAGGCACAGTTACCCTTCGTTTTCTCGGACGTTTTTGCTTTTCAGGTTGTAATGAATTAAGCACTGAATTTTGCATCGCAACTAAACGTTGGCTCTCATTTATAAAATTCATGACCATGTGATCATAAATTTTATCAGTTATACTTGAGGAGGAAGAGCTTGAAGAACTTGAAGAGATTGAATCTAAGCTCATATTGTGTTTGGTGTTTTATTTTTGGTGTGTTTGTTTGTGACACTAGAAGATAGAAATCATGTACTTTAAATAGACAAAAATAGGATATTGTTGGTCAGAAGATAAGATTTTGTTAAAACATAATTGGTGCACATAAGATATGGATAAGATAAGATTTTGTTAAAAAAAAATAACTTGCGTACCTTACAATACTTAATTAAAATACAAACATTGCAAATACTAAAATGAAATTAAAGCAAAAACCTACTACTAAATTCGTCTCTCAGTTTGTTATACATTGCTAATTCCTTGTCATCAAGAACGGGCTTCTACATTAACCTTTCTAACATTCTGAACTTCATGGCCTCCTCCTTCTGCCTTTTCTTTTCTTCTACCCGGGCCTTTTGTTCTTCATCTCGTTCTCTCATCTGATCAAGTAGTCGCTCTCCCAATTGACCCAATTTCTCTCCCATGTCATTAAAATTTGTATTTAAAGAGTCAAGATTTACACTTGACGAAGTACTTGATGCTTTACCTTTCATCTTTGTCTGTTTTAAGCCAAGAGGTCTTTTAGCCCTTCCGCCAACCTCACACTGTGAATCGGGTTGGGATCTTTTACCGCTCCCCCCACTATCTGTAGATGCTTGACCGCCCGGTAACATATCGGACTGAACTTTGGACAAGGAGGGATCCCATTTGGGGTATTTCCTCAGAATTGCAAAACAATGCAAATAACAAAAACATCTTATTGGTAGTTGCTTTGTAATCTATGTGAGCGAATCTCTCCAAATTTTGCTCAGATTCACCACTACCCTTAGTTCGAAAATGATAACCGTAGGCGTCAACCCATTTACTTACATGTAAATTTATGTGATCCCATCGATTTTGCAAAGATTTAACGTTTCTTACCTTAATCTCATTGAGATTTTCAGCTCTAGCCTTTTCGTACTGGTTGTGAATTTCTCCCCATAACCCGCTTCTCTTGGTCTTGGTTCCCCTCTCCACATCGCCTCCTGCATTTATATAGGCTGATACAAGAGCTTTGTCTTCGGCGATACTCCATGCTTGGTTTTTCCTTTGTGCAGATGTATTGAGTTGCACTTCTGGAACAATTTCGACTTCATCATTGTCAATCTCTTCAAGATGTTGTGCTCCCGCTAATTCTTCAACATGTTCACCACTTAACTCTATTGGAGTAGCATTGCTACTACAAATTCCACTTGGAGATTGATTCATATTTTGAGTTAAATGTTTTGATATAGGGAAAAAAGCGGTATTACCAAAAGCTTGTTGATAGGATTGGGAATTATGAGGAAAATTTGGTTGTATTGGTGGAATATTATTGAAATTTGTTGGTCTTGGTTGACTACTACACCATTGAAAAAATGCAGCTTGAATTTGAGGATTACTCAACAGATTAGGGTCAACAGGAGGATTAGATTGGTTAAATTGAAAGTTTGAATTGTTAGGAAAATTCGGGTTACCACTGTAATTAGAATTATTACGATCCATATTGAAGACTCTAAGAAATTGGAAGTGAAATGGAGAAAAATAAACTTGAAAAAAAGAAGATTAGAGTAATTTTGTGTTTAAGAGTATTGTACATGTGAAACTGAAACTTTGTGAAAATATAGCAAATTTATACTCATTTTATAGACAAAAAAATTTTATGACTGTTGGTGTTTTCGGATTTTTAAAATAAGTTACCGTTTACAAATTATAGCCGTTATACTGTTTTGGAGCAAAAAAAAAAAATAAAGAAACAAGATGTTGACAAGTGTCAACAAGTTGAGCGTTGGATGATTTCCAATATAGCCGTTGTATGCTTTTGTTTGTGATTGTTGAATTAACATGGCACTTGGGCCGAGGTGAGATTTCCTTTCCAGAGAAAGGATACTACAATATCCTTTCCCTAACAGTTATCTTTCCCAAGTAATAGCATCCATCAGGATTGGGAAAGGACACCAAAAAGCCACGGAAAAGATTGTAAAAGGCCTTGATGCTGGTGCTCTAAATCTACACGTAGAACTTTGTATTGTCGAATATAATTAGATAAAAGCAACATTTGATAAATCAATATCTAAATACATCGTATGAACCAAGCATTATCTTGGATCGAATGACAAGATTAGGCTAATAATATGTGTTTAGGGTAAAAATACCCCAGGTACATGGCCCAATCTCATAGTGACACGTGGCCTAATAAGAAGGCAACACGTGGCCCTATGAGAGTGTGACACGTGTCCACCTGACAGGGTGACACATGTCAGCTATCTTTAAATACACAATACAACATCAGAAAGAGAAAAAGGCCCTGATTACATCAGGCCCAAATCCCGAGAAACCCTTGAAAGCCGTAAAACGGCGCCCCCCATGACACGTGGCGACCCCTGATTGCGCAGCCAATCACGTCACGACATTCTAGGGTACAAACCCTAGAGGGGCACATGTTCCCACCCCTATAAATACCCCAATCATTTATGATGGGAGGGGGGATTACGACATAACATAAATATAGAGCATTAAAAAGCTCCAACTTCTCTCTACTTTCTCTCTCTAGCTTTTCCGATTTCCGATCACTAACTTGATCGTCGGAGGCGAATATTCCGATCACTGGAATATTCGTTGTTTTGCAGGTGTCCGAGTCTCATTGTCAGTAGAGCGTGACCAGTATCCGAGGAGATCACAAAAAACCATGAAACATTTGGCGCCGTATGTGGGGATACTCGTCCGTTATGGCAATAGATGGTCAGACACCTAATTCTGGTCCTCGTCCAGGCGAGGACGGATATGTAGAAGACATACGTACCACCATACATTTAAGCAATCCTTTGACTGCCTCATTTGAAGAGGCCGAACAACCTCTTGTTACCCCAGCTACCCTAATGGCCGAGCTGACTAAGCTCCGCAAAGAGTTGGCCGCTAACCAGCAAAAAGGGGGAAGAGGTACTTCCAAGAAAACACACAACAAGACCAATGCAACTGATGCTGGTAATACCCCATTCCGTCGTCCGCATGGAAGGTCTCCCCGAGTCCCAGGGACCAACCTCTCTAGCCTATTGGCGAAAACACAGTCGGCTGGGGGGAGGGGCAGACAGCCGAAAAGAGTTGAGACTGATCCGTCATAGCGTTTCAAAGACGCAAGGGATTACATTCGGCACAGGCAAAGGGAGAGAGCCGCATATTCTGACACGGCCTCTACCCCAACCATGCCGGATGAAGCCTCCAACCAATCTTTCTCTCAATACACCAACACGGCCGTCTCCAGCAGAAGTCAAGCCGCTCATACCATTACTCCCAGACCAATTCATCCATCACAATATCAGCCCCCTCAAGTACTCAATGGGTTGATACAGCCAACTCCCCAAGTCTTTGGGCAATATGGGCCGTATGGCCAGGTGTTCGGCCAGGCTCCCTACCTGGCTGGAACGTCCGCGCAGCCTCAGCCCATTGATTGGCAGATGCGTTTGTTGAATTTGGGAGATAAGCCGCCTCCGTTTTTGCAAGACATACTAACGTCCCCTCAACCAGAAAAAGTGAAGAGTGTATTAGTTGGTGCCTATGATGGTACGGGCAACCCAGAGGAACATATTACCTCGTACAGGAATTTGATGCACTTGCAAAGTGTAGATGATGCTACATGGTGCGGATGCTTCCCGGCCACTCTTAAGGGGGTGGCCCCGGATTGGTTTAACAGCCTTCCGGCCGGATGCATAAATTGTTTTACTACCCTCAGCTTGTTGTTTGTGGGAAATTTCTCATACAACATCCCACCAAGAAAGACAAGTCTCAACTTGGCAACAATTGTTCAAGGAAAGATTGAAGGACTACGCTCGTATGTCCAAAGATTTAACCAAGAAAAAGCCCAAATTCATAATCTTCCGGACGAAATGGCATACTCAGAATTTCTCCGGGGATTAAGGCATAATGGTTTTAAGTTTGATTTGGTAAGGAAAAAGATTCGGTCATACGCAGGTGTATTGCGGGAAGCCGAAGCCTATATTGAGGCCGCGGACTTTTGTTCGCTCACCAAATCAGAACAGCCGGCCAAGGGGGCTGAGAAGAAGCAATCTTCTCAGCAAGACTCGGCCGGCCGAAAGAGAGAATGAAACAAAAGAAAAGAAATCTGGGTGGCTGATGACAAGCAACCCAAGTCAAAGAAAAGCAAGACGTACGAGCCTCAGTATGAGTTCAACAAGGATGGCTACTCCATTTTGATGGAGATAAAAGACAAGTTTGAGTTTGAGAAGCCTCAGCCTTTGAGAGGCTCGGCCCAGTACAGAAACAAGAACAAGTATTGTCATTACCACAAGGATGTAGGTCATGACACGAACGATTGTATCAATCTGAAGAGGCTGTTGGATAAGTTGGCCGACAAGGGTCTGCTGAAACCCTATGTGACCAAGTCCAAATTCACTTTCAAACGGACAGACAACACGTCCGAGAAAAAGCAACAAAGCGATGAGAAAAATGACAAGGAAGATGATGGGAATAGCACTGATTCAGGTTTTGTGGCCGTGATATCAGGAGGCTTTGCTTCAGGCGGCCCTACCATGAAAGGAATCAAGCGGGATGCTCGAAATTTGTCAAATGTGATGCAAACGGACGCCGTTAAGGCCGAGCCATTTCCTGAAGTGATCATAAGTGAGGCTGACCGTGGAGAGGTCAGGGCTTTGCACAATGATCCCATGGTCTTTGTCATGAAGATATCAAATTTGAAGGTGGGACGAATATTGATTGATACGGGCAGTTCGGCCAATATCATCAGCCTGTCTGCCCTAAGGAATTTAAGCTTCCCAGAAGATGCTCTCCAGGACATCACTCACCCCTTGGTAGGATTTGGGGGGAATGTCATTCATCCGGTCGGACGGATTGATCTTCCAATCCGTTTCGGGCAGAAGGGAGAGGGGAGAGACATGGTCGTCCGCTTCCTTATTGTTAAAGAGTTGACCGGCTACAACGTCATCCTTGGCCGCCCCACTCTGAATGTAGCCAAGGCGGTTATAGTGCCTCACTTAATGTTGTTGAAGTTTGAAAGGTCGGACGGAAAAATTGGAACAATTCAAGGAAGTCAGAGAATGGCTAAGGAATGTAATCAGCTGGCCGTGAAGCCAACAGCGCGCGGCCCAAAACTATCCGAGCCAAAGGAAGAAGGAACCTCACTCCCAGCATACCAGGTCGGCCAGAAGCGTAAGGCGGCCAGGACAGAAGAAGCCTAGCAATTAATGACTGTCGGCCGGCCAGATGAGTTGAGGCCCTAGCCGGCCGGCAGCCACCAGGATATAGTGCTTGAACCAACCACCCAGAACGGACAGTTAGTGTTGGCACTAAAGCTTTGGGATTGCTTGGGGATGAGTTAGTTCAGCTGTTAAGAGAATTCAAAGATGTGTTTGCGTTTGAAGTTGATGAAATGCCAGGGATAAGTCCTGGCCTGGCCGTGCACAAGTTGTCCGTGAATCCTTTGATAAAACCTGTCCACCAGAAGAAGAGGAATCACGGAGAAGAGAGGAATCAGGCGGCCGCAGCAGAGGTGAAAAAGCTGCTGGACGCCGGTTTCATTCGACAATGCTTCTAC
This sequence comes from Chenopodium album, assembly GCF_948465745.1. NCBI lineage: Eukaryota > Viridiplantae > Streptophyta > Magnoliopsida > Caryophyllales > Amaranthaceae > Chenopodium > Chenopodium album. Next base: position 20,776,271 of record NC_137846.1, on the reverse strand, counting down.
CCAGATTGGGTGGCCAATGTAGTTCTTGTGAAAAAGCCGAATGGAACTTGGAGAATGTGCGTGGACTACACGGACTTGAACAAGGCGTGTCCTAAGGATAGCTTCCCATTGCCTAAGATTGACCGTTTGGTTGACTCTACGGCCGGACACGCCCTAATGAGTTTTATGGACGCATACTCCGGATTCCACCAAATTCCTTTGTGGGAAGAAGATCAAGAAAAGACAGCGTTTGTGACCGAGCAGGGGTTGTACTGTTACAAAGTCATGCCATTCGGCCTCAAGAACGCCCCTGCTACCTTTCAGAGGCTTGTTAACACAGTCTTTAGAGACCAGATCGGCCGGAACATGGAGGCGTACATTGATGACATGATTGTCAAGTCAAAAGAGCAGGCCGACCATCTCAAGGATCTACGAGAAACGTTCGCCGAACTCAGGCGGCATAAGATGATGTTGAATCCAAAGAAGTGTGTATTTGGTGTTGAGTCCGGCAAATTTCTCGGATTTTTGGTTGATCAACGTGGAATTGAGGCCAACCCTGAAAAAATTCAAGCCGTCCTTGACATGAAGTCCCCAAGAACAATTAAGGAGGTGCAAAGACTGACCGGCTGTTTAGCAGCCCTTGGAAGATTTTTGTCAAGGTCAGGGGATAAGTGTCGTTACTTTTTTCAAACCATTAAGAAGAAAGCCATGTTCGAGTGGACAGAGGAGGCCGAGGAAGCATTCGTACAGTTGAAAAGTCACTTGAATACGTTGCCTCGCCTCGTCAGTCCGCTCAAGAATGAGAAGTTATATATCTATCTGGCCATCTCTGAACATTCTCTAAGTGCCGTCCTTCTTGCTGAGAGGGACGACCATCAGGTCCCGGTGTATTTTATCAGCTATGTACTTCACAATGCTGAGCTTAAGTACCCCCCAATTGAAAAATTTGGCTTGGCCTTGTACATGGCATCAAAGAAGCTGCGGCCGTACTTTTTGGCATATTCAATTGTGGTCTATACAGACCAACCCTTGAAGAAGCCGTTCTCAACATTAGAAGCAAGTGGCCGCATGCTCAAGTGGGCCTTGGAACTCAGGGGCTTTGACCTTGTGTTTGAGCCAAGGAAGGCAATCAAGGGGCAAGCTTTTGCGGACTTTTTGGCTGAAATGACACGGCCTGATCTTCAACTGGCCGCAGACCAAGTCTGGAAGGTGTTTGTGGATGGTAGTGCAACAGCGACCGGGTGTGGTGCTGATATTATATGTGAATCTCCTGAGGGAGACAAGTATGAGTATGCATTGAGATTTCAGTTCCAAGCGTCGAACAATGAAGCTGAGTACGAAGCATTGTTGGCCGGCCTAAGAATGTGTAAAGCGGCCGGGGCAACCAAAGTTGAAGTGTGCTCGGACTCCCGGCTAATAGTCCACCAAGTCAATGGTGGCTTCGAAGCTAGGGAACCGGCCATGATGAAGTACATGCAGCTAGTGAAGGATGAGGCCGAGTGCCTAGAACATTTCTCTCTCAGACAAGTTCCTCGATCAGAAAATCATCAAGCGGACGCGCTCTCCAAATTGGCTTCCTCGGCATCATGTGATACTCCAAGATCAGTGTTTTGGGAAGTAAAGGAGAAAAGGAGTATTGATGCCGAGCCCGTTCAGATGATAGATAGAATTTCAACTTGGATGGACGGAATTATCTCCTACCTAAGGGATGGGATACTTCCGGACGATCCAAAAGAGAGTTGGCTAATGAAGAGGAGGGCGGCCTGGTTCGAGATGAAGGATGGGGAGCTATTCAAAAAGGCCTTTGTGAAGCCTTACCTTAATTGTATAACCCCTGAAAGAGGGCATGATGTGTTGGACGACCTTCATCAGGGACATTGTGGCTCACATATTGGAGGACGAGCCTTAGCTGAAAAAGCGACACATTTGGGTTATTACTGGCCGAGCTTGAGTGCGGACGCCATGCAAATGGTGAAAAAATGTGACAAGTGCCAGAGGTTTTCAACCCTTATTCATCGTCCAGCAAATAGTCTATCAGCCATCAGTAGTCCGCTTCCTTTTGCTAAATGGGGCATGGACATTTTGGGGCCGTATACTCCTGCATCCGGCCAGAGACAATATGTACTAGTGGCAGTAGACTACTTTACTAAATGGGTTGAAGCTGAGGCCATTCGGGGCATCAAATGGACGGATGTGTCAGCCTTCATTTGGAAGAGCATAATCACTCGGTATGGGGTACCTCAGTCAATGGTGTTCGACAATGGACCTCAGTTTGAGACGCGCCAACTCAAGGAATGGTTGGGGGACCAGGGCATAACTCATTGTTTTGCCTCAGTCGGGCGACCACAAGCCAATGGCCAAGTTGAGGCCTATAACAAGCTGATTTCAAATGGGATCAAGCGCAAGCTTGAAAAGGCGGGCGGCCTATGGGCAGATGAGTTGGGTAATGTGCTATGGTCCATACGGACAACAGCAAAGAGTTCTACAGGGGAGACTCCATTCTTTTTGGTCTATGGAGCTGAGGCTGTACTCCCAATTGAAATATACGAGCCCACTTTGCGGGTAATGCCCTATGATGAATCGGCCAATTGGGAGGCCATGAAGACCGCTCTAGACTTTCTTCCAGAAGCTAGGGGCAATGCGGCGCTTAGACATGAAATTTATCGCTTAAGGATGACAAGGGCATATAATCGCCGAGTGTCTAAACGGCCGCTGTGGGGAATATTTCAAGCATCATGATAACCCCAAACTTGAACCCCACTGTGATCATACACTAAAGTACGGTGGCGTTCCAAAGGGAAAGACAAAGAGCAAAAAGAGTCGCCAACAAGTTTTAAGGAACTTGTACGCAAAAGACAATCCAAAGGACCGTCAACTACTCCATAAGGTCTTGAACCAAATAGGGTCCGGGGATGAGGGTACGAATCCAATCTACAAAAGAAAGGACCCGCCCTATAAAATAGGCCTCTACTTTGTTCTGCTCGTATTCATGTGCGCTTTTCAAATAACATACAAACATTATATTAAACCTACCCTGTTTATCTATGTTGGTTGAAATTAATGCACAAATAATACTATTATTGGCGATCACTTGAGTTAAAATCACATTAGCCTAAACCAAATTAATAATTATCTTATTAAGCGTGATTTCAAGTACAAATTCCCTTTAAACCTGCATAAAAGGCGTGATCAAGCAATAACAATAATATATATAATATCAAGCAACATAATAAATAAAGCAATAATAATAATAACGATAATAGCATGATAAGGCATAATAAAGCTTGAATATAATAGCAAGATCCTAGGCATGATACTAACAAGATTAATAACAAATCCCAGCATGTCACTAAACAATAAAGATCAAAGCTTTAAATCTAACATGGTACTAACATGATAACATGATATTAGAAAGCATTAAAAACATCCTAACATGATACTAGGGATTATAAAACAATAATAAACGCGCTTGAAAGAGAGTAATAAGATTACATACTTTGAAGCCTCGTACCTCTTTCTAATAACAAAATACACGAGTTAGTAAACTTCAATGAAAACAAATAAAGAGCAATTAAAGAATTAAATTGAAATTAAATTGAATAAAGTTTAGACTAGATTTGGACCAAACCCTCAGAAATTATCAACCTTGCGCGTCTAGGGCGAAGGCAACTTCGAACTTGGCTAGATGACTCTAAGTCTAGTGAATGCGGAATATTGTGTTTGTAAAAAAAGGTAGTTTTGAAAAAGAAGGAAAGAAAAGAATTAAGTAATTCTTGAGAGAGAATAGAGAGAATTGAGAAAGAGTTGATGATTGTGAATGATTTCTGAAAACAGGAATCCGGACGCTATTTATAAGAAAAATAGTCCGGAAAAACATAGAATTTGATAAGGAATAAAACTCCACGCTGTCGCCAGGACTGGACTCTGTCGCGACGCGACAGTGTCTGTCGCGAGGCGACAGGGTTTGTCGCGCGGCGACAGAGTCTGTCGCGTGGCGACAGACTTGTCGTCTGGCGACAGCCTGTATAAGCGCGTTTTTATCTTTTTACAGAATCCGATCTTTAATCAACTTGATCTACGGAATCCGTACAAAAGATGAAATACATTTTTAGGATAATAAAATAATATTTTATTCCAAATAAAAAACCTTTAAAGATAATTAATTATTAATCCTATCAATATTAGAACTAAGAAGAAATTTCTAGAAACTTCTAGAAAACCATAATTAATCCTAATAGCTTTAGGAATAGTAATTATCATTGGGCCCTCCTCTAGATCATTGGGCCGCATTAAAATAGAACTCCGGGCCCAGTTTAGTATTTTGGCCATAACTTCCTCAATATTCATCGGAATCGGGCTTATAATATATCGTTGGAAAGGTCTTTTCAAGCCCCATCCAATTACACTATTATTGGACCCTTATCATGGACCAAAATAAACTGAATTGGACGTTTTCAAATAAATAGAGCCATTTTCAAAAACAGAGAGAAAAGAAATTAATTAAAACTAAACCGCGACACCTGACTTTCGAATCACTTTCACCTAATTCGATTATGTTTCGACGTACAAGGCATTCATCACTGGGTTTGGTTTTGGGGAGACACAAATGGGTGTCTACAGAAGCCCCCACTTTGACTGAGTTTGAAGAAACTTATGTTTCGAAAACGAAAGTCAAAGTATCGATAGGGACGGAGAATGATTCAAAATGTTCTGCGATTCCAAATCATTCTTATAACGCCGATACCTGCAAACTAATCATTAGTTAAAACAGATAAGAGAGTTTAAGAAACGCGTATCTTGCACCGTCGCGCACACGTCTCTAGAGTAATCGTTTTGCTGTTGTATTTGCTGTTTGTGACAACCTCCACTGTGCTTCATGAACGCCATCCTTGAAGATAACCATATGTCGTCGCCTTCAATATCCTTGATCCTCCACAGTATTTCGGGAACATCATCGAAAATAACTGTATGTCGTCATCTCCTGGGTGTGGCCATATGTCGCCACAGCAGTATGTCGCCGCTATAGACAATCTCTTCTTTACCTTGAGGGACCGCCGAAGGTGGCCTTGCTTCGCCATCTCCAAGATTTTTGACAACTCTCCACATCCTAGGGAACGCTGTCTATTATTGCTGCTACATCTCGAGCTTTTCCTTGAATCATGGTGACAAATTTCACAATCTTAGCGAATGTCGTCGAAGACCGCCTCATCACGAACCACTCTTCTTAAATCTAGGTGACAACCTCCACAATCTTAGCGAATGTTGTCGAAGACCGCCTCATCACGAACCGCTCTTCTCAAATATAGGTGACAACTTCCACAATCTTAGTGAATGTCGTCAAAGATCGCCCATCTCGTGCTATCTTCTCAAATCTTGATGACAACTTCCACAATCTTAGCGAAGGTCGTCGAAGATCGCCCATCTTGTGCTATCTTCTTAAATCAAGCGATAACTTCCTCGATCTTAGCGAAAGCTATCAAAGACCGCTTCATCTTGAATCGTTCTTCTCAATAATAACCTCCCCAATCATAGTGAAAGCTATTGAAGGTCGCTTCATCTCAAACCGTCCTTCTTAAATCCAAGTAATAGACTCTTTTCAATCTTAAAGTCCCCTGTTGAAGGCTCCGTCATCTCGAATCTTCAAATCTTCTTCCATCCTAGGAATCGAAATCGTTGTGAATCGTTATTTTGGTGCTTGCGGTGAGCCAATACTTAGGCGCTTTAAGTTAAGTGAGACGATCTTTTGTCAGGTCGATCACTTATTGTTGTCGCAATCAAGCTGACTAAATCATGTCAATTTTGCTTAAAGGGGCTAACCGGCGTACCAAGGAACCCAAACTTCTGCACCAGGTCTATATGTCCACATCATGAAGCCACGTGACCTGTCGCCGCACCAACGCAAGGCAAAAGTGCCTGTCGCCGCGATATCGCTCCGAACTTTCAATTTGGTCGTTTCCTTACAACCAAATCTGCTCAAATCTTTTGCAAGTTAAGGCTCTTCACCTATGATTTACTGATCCATATAATTTTTGCTCAAACTCTTCTCATCTTGGAAGAATCTCATATATCTATATTCGCGGTTTTTTCGAAAAAATCCGGGAATATTCTTGCTCCCTGGAATGTACCTGCATCTATATTTCAGACTATAGGACTTTGCTCATCTTTTATTATCTTAGGGTTGACCTAAGGCTTAGTGTTGCTTGACTCATTGATTTGACATGACTTAACTCAAGTCGTTTGACACATGTGTTAGACTCAACTCGATGTGATATGACACAATATGACTCAATGTACATGACTCGAAAATGCAAAAAAGCAAAAATTTTCCATCACTTTTGTGGAGGGTACCGACTTTCTTGCAAAAAAGAATCGAAGTGTTTGATGGTGCATGTTGAATGAGCTTAATCAAGTATATGATTTAATACTATCCCTCAAGGTATAAGGATTAAATCCTCCTAAACTATCTTAGTTGACTCGATTATGAAAATATTTAGGTAACTTAGGCACGGAGGCTAAGCACTTCATACTTTGATACAATGATGATTATAAGTGATGAGTGATGTGTGATATGACAAGGCATGCTTCAACGTTATGTTAAGAATTCATGACAAAAGGTTCCTAATTGGAAGTCTATTTAGTCATGTATCTGTGATGTGTGTGAAAGTGACACTAAAGTTAAGCAGCAAAGGCTAAGTGTGGAAAAGTATTATTTGATAAGAGTCAAATAATGATGACTCTTAGGCTAGGTAGGCTAATGATGTAAGGATCAAGCTCCCAAGTCTAGCTCTAAGTAAATAGGGATGAGCATCGGAAATCCCTTGATATGATCATGGTGTAAGTGTGTGAATGTGAAAATGAATGCATTTTTATTATGGCCGCACCTCAATATGAGGTTGCCTACGTATCCGTTAGGAATCAGGCCGAACGTAGCTCTAGCCGAACCTCGCACAAGTGTGTGTATACCTCAAAAAGGTCTTTTTAAGGGTTGTAACGTGGTTAGGCTAAAGGTTAGAGAAGAAGGGGATAAAGGCTCAAGACCCTAAATAAGCCCCCAAGGTGTGCAACCTTGCTTTTAATTTGAATCTTTGTATTTTTATGCTTGAGGTTTTTTCTCATTTTTGAGCTCTTTTTATTTTTATTTTTATTTTTTTTATTTGCTCTTTTTTTTTTCTTTTGCATTTTTATTTATTTTTATAAGTGTGGGCAATCTCGATCATGCGGTCTATCACTCACTTGGCATTCATGTTTCTCAGGCACGGTACCGAGCACTCGATAAGAAACGCAATCTGAGACGTGTTCTTATCAAAGATATTTTTATATCAAAGACATTGGAACACTTGCCCTTTTGTACACTTTTATTTATTTATTTTTGTATCATTTTTTATTCCTTTGAGATCACTCAAGCTTTTCATATTTGAAAATTGCATAAGTTACACACAATCCCATCCCAAGGTTAGTAGATGTGGGTTGAAGAATGAAAGGTCTATCGTTAGACGAGGCTCAAAGTGGTTTATCAAGAAAAGGATTATATATTTGAAGTGTGAGAGATATGATATGGATACAAGAGGTGCCTCTAATCATTGGTATACCTTGTGCTTAATTCAACCTTGATTCTTTATTTTTTTTATTTTTTTTTTTTTGAATAATGCAATGATCATATGCAAGAAATTAAAATGCTCATTTTATTAAAGGGGAAAAAGAAAAAACCTATGTAAAAAATCTAAGGTAGACAAAGGGTGCCTATGCTAGACTTATTGGGGAAAGGTTTGAAAAAAGAAGAAGAAAGCATGAAATCTTAGTGAGAAGCTTGCCTTGTGTTTTGTCTCATCATTACTCCTTTCTTTATTATTATTATTGTCAATCACATGACTCGAACTCGATTCAACATGCATAGATGGGAAGAGATCATGAAAGAATGAAGGGAGTGATATATGTGGAGAAAGTATGTAGAGAGTAGGAAGATGATGTAGATGAAGAAATATGGAAGAAAGTATGTGGAGAATAGGAAGAAGATGTAGATGAAGAAATATTGAAGAAATAGGAATAGAATGGACCCCCACTCAAATGACGGAAAAACGACTCATGCATGAACCTAAGACATGGTCATAGTGTGACAAACATGTTATGTGTGTGCTAAGACTAATGAGTGTAGGTGACATGTTAAGACTTGTGTCATGACCATGTGGCTAGACTATGTGACTAGACTTAAGCAAAGACTAAATTAAGACTTCACGTATGTGCATTAAACTGGATAGGCTGTGGTATTTTAGTCATAACTTTTAATCTGTGACTCTGATTGGGACTAAACCAACGCCAAATTAAAGATAAAACTCGGGGCTACAGATCCATAGGTTGTACGACTCGTGGTTCTTCCTAGAACTCCGGCTATGACCAAAACAAGTTGACACATGTGCAGTATACGGGAATAAAAATCCGGGTTGACTAAAAGGAATTATGACTCGATTTAAGGGAATTTTATTAGTTCAAATTAATTAATTAATTAATTAAACAAAGTCCTTTATTCATTAGTCAATTTATTAGTTTTGAACACAAGTCAAACAAACGGTTAGCGCACATATAATATATACACGCAAAAAGTACACATAGTTCACATAGTCACAAGATGAGTTTGCAACCTAACCATGGCTCTAGTTCTCTAAAGTTCGAGGATATGGGTTAAGTCATAAGAAGGTCCATGGTTAAGAATCCACATGCATTGCACACAAGCCTGCCAAGAGGGTTGGAGCGAATGGACAAGATTCTGCGAGTGCGATAGGAGATCGGACTCGACGCCATGGTTGGATGGATTCACAAAACTTACACGTCCCCAAATCTGAGCTTTGCACAAAATAGTGGAATACTCCATTGGGCAGGCGAAGCAGGAACCCCCAGAGGGTTATATCCATATGTAGAACACATATGGGTTTCAGAAAAGTGAGAAAACGACTCAATCAATAAGCAAAATCGAGCCAACAACACTAGAAAAGGTCAAAGCAAGAAGACAGAACCCTGGCTCGGTATTGGAAGAACTTGGCGCCAGACTACAGGGACTGTCGCCGCAAAAAAGTCCCTGTCGCCAGGCGACAGAAACTTTTTACGGGCGACAAGCCCTGTTTTCTAGACGCTAGTTCCTACATGCCTTGGCAAGTTTCTGTGTTCTTCGAATTTTCCAGATTTCGTATTATCTTTTCGATTCTAGTCATGAAAGATATTTCCCAAATTTCCTACGTGTAAAATTCCTATGGATTGACTCATGGGGTGCTCCCATGAGGACCTTTTAATGCATATGACAATAATGTTAATCAAATCACGCACATGAAATACTTAGAATTTTTCGAGTCTCATCCGCTCATTCTAAATAATTGCCAAAATTTAATAAATTTCAGGAATATAAATAGAAATCCTCCCCAGTGGAGTCGCCAAAAACTGTGGGGAATATTTCAAGCATCATGATAACCCCAAACTTGAACCCCACTGTGATCATACACTAAAGTACGGTGGCGTTCCAAAGGGAAAGACAAAGAGCAAAAAGAGTCGCCAACAAGTTTTAAGGAACTTGTACCCAAAAGACAATCCAAAGGACCGTCAACTACTCCATAAGGTCTTGAACCAAATAGGGTCCGGGGATGAGGGTACGAATCCAATCTACAAAAGAAAGGACCCGCCCTATAAAATAGGCCTCTACTTTGTTCTGCTCGTATTCATGTGCGCTTTTCAAATAACATACAAACATTATATTAAACCTACCCTGTTTATCTATGTTGGTTGAAATTAATGCACAAATAATACTATTATTGGCGATCACTTGAGTTAAAATCACATTAGCCTAAACCAAATTAATAATTATCTTATTAAGCGTGATTTCAAGTACAAATTCCCTTTAAACCTGCATAAAAGGCGTGATCAAGCAATAACAATAATATATATAATATCAAGCAACATAATAAATAAAGCAATAATAATAATAACGATAATAGCATGATAAGGCATAATAAAGCTTGAATATAATAGCAAGATCCTAGGCATGATACTAACAAGATTAATAACAAATCCCAGCATGTCACTAAACAATAAAGATCAAAGCTTTAAATCTAACATGGTACTAACATGATAACATGATATTAGAAAGCATTAAAAACATCCTAACATGATACTAGGGATTATAAAACAATAATAAACGCGCTTGAAAGAGAGTAATAAGATTACATACTTTGAAGCCTCGTACCTCTTTCTAATAACAAAATACACGAGTTAGTAAACTTCAATGAAAACAAATAAAGAGCAATTAAAGAATTAAATTGAAATTAAATTGAATAAAGTTTAGACTAGATTTGGACCAAACCCTCAGAAATTATCAACCTTGCGCGTCTAGGGCGAAGGCAACTTCGAACTTGGCTAGATGACTCTAAGTCTAGTGAATGCGGAATATTGTGTTTGTAAAAAAAGGTAGTTTTGAAAAAGAAGGAAAGAAAAGAATTAAGTAATTCTTGAGAGAGAATAGAGAGAATTGAGAAAGAGTTGATGATTGTGAATGATTTCTGAAAACAGGAATCCGGACGCTATTTATAAGAAAAATAGTCCGGAAAAACATAGAATTTGATAAGGAATAAAACTCCACGCTGTCGCCAGGACTGGACTCTGTCGCGACGCGACAGTGTCTGTCGCGAGGCGACAGGGTTTGTCGCGCGGCGACAGAGTCTGTCGCGTGGCGACAGACTTGTCGTCTGGCGACAGCCTGTATAAGCGCGTTTTTATCTTTTTACAGAATCCGATCTTTAATCAACTTGATCTACGGAATCCGTACAAAAGATGAAATACATTTTTAGGATAATAAAATAATATTTTATTCCAAATAAAAAACCTTTAAAGATAATTAATTATTAATCCTATCAATATTAGAACTAAGAAGAAATTTCTAGAAACTTCTAGAAAACCATAATTAATCCTAATAGCTTTAGGAATAGTAATTATCATTGGGCCCTCCTCTAGATCATTGGGCCGCATTAAAATAGAACTCCGGGCCCAGTTTAGTATTTTGGCCATAACTTCCTCAATATTCATCGGAATCGGGCTTATAATATATCGTTGGAAAGGTCTTTTCAAGCCCCATCCAATTACACTATTATTGGACCCTTATCATGGACCAAAATAAACTGAATTGGACGTTTTCAAATAAATAGAGCCATTTTCAAAAACAGAGAGAAAAGAAATTAATTAAAACTAAACCGCGACACCTGACTTTCGAATCACTTTCACCTAATTCGATTATGTTTCGACGTACAAGGCATTCATCACTGGGTTTGGTTTTGGGGAGACACAAATGGGTGTCTACAGAAGCCCCCACTTTGACTGAGTTTGAAGAAACTTATGTTTCGAAAACGAAAGTCAAAGTATCGATAGGGACGGAGAATGATTCAAAATGTTCTGCGATTCCAAATCATTCTTATAACGCCGATACCTGCAAACTAATCATTAGTTAAAACAGATAAGAGAGTTTAAGAAACGCGTATCTTGCACCGTCGCGCACACGTCTCTAGAGTAATCGTTTTGCTGTTGTATTTGCTGTTTGTGACAACCTCCACTGTGCTTCATGAACGCCATCCTTGAAGATAACCATATGTCGTCGCCTTCAATATCCTTGATCCTCCACAGTATTTCGGGAACATCATCGAAAATAACTGTATGTCGTCATCTCCTGGGTGTGGCCATATGTCGCCACAGCAGTATGTCGCCGCTATAGACAATCTCTTCTTTACCTTGAGGGACCGCCGAAGGTGGCCTTGCTTCGCCATCTCCAAGATTTTTGACAACTCTCCACATCCTAGGGAACGCTGTCTATTATTGCTGCTACATCTCGAGCTTTTCCTTGAATCATGGTGACAAATTTCACAATCTTAGCGAATGTCGTCGAAGACCGCCTCATCACGAACCACTCTTCTTAAATCTAGGTGACAACCTCCACAATCTTAGCGAATGTTGTCGAAGACCGCCTCATCACGAACCGCTCTTCTCAAATATAGGTGACAACTTCCACAATCTTAGTGAATGTCGTCAAAGATCGCCCATCTCGTGCTATCTTCTCAAATCTTGATGACAACTTCCACAATCTTAGCGAAGGTCGTCGAAGATCGCCCATCTTGTGCTATCTTCTTAAATCAAGCGATAACTTCCTCGATCTTAGCGAAAGCTATCAAAGACCGCTTCATCTTGAATCGTTCTTCTCAATAATAACCTCCCCAATCATAGTGAAAGCTATTGAAGGTCGCTTCATCTCAAACCGTCCTTCTTAAATCCAAGTAATAGACTCTTTTCAATCTTAAAGTCCCCTGTTGAAGGCTCCGTCATCTCGAATCTTCAAATCTTCTTCCATCCTAGGAATCGAAATCGTTGTGAATCGTTATTTTGGTGCTTGCGGTGAGCCAATACTTAGGCGCTTTAAGTTAAGTGAGACGATCTTTTGTCAGGTCGATCACTTATTGTTGTCGCAATCAAGCTGACTAAATCATGTCAATTTTGCTTAAAGGGGCTAACCGGCGTACCAAGGAACCCAAACTTCTGCACCAGGTCTATATGTCCACATCATGAAGCCACGTGACCTGTCGCCGCACCAACGCAAGGCAAAAGTGCCTGTCGCCGCGATATCGCTCCGAACTTTCAATTTGGTCGTTTCCTTACAACCAAATCTGCTCAAATCTTTTGCAAGTTAAGGCTCTTCACCTATGATTTACTGATCCATATAATTTTTGCTCAAACTCTTCTCATCTTGGAAGAATCTCATATATCTATATTCGCGGTTTTTTCGAAAAAATCCGGGAATATTCTTGCTCCCTGGAATGTACCTGCATCTATATTTCAGACTATAGGACTTTGCTCATCTTTTATTATCTTAGGGTTGACCTAAGGCTTAGTGTTGCTTGACTCATTGATTTGACATGACTTAACTCAAGTCGTTTGACACATGTGTTAGACTCAACTCGATGTGATATGACACAATATGACTCAATGTACATGACTCGAAAATGCAAAAAAGCAAAAATTTTCCATCACTTTTGTGGAGGGTACCGACTTTCTTGCAAAAAAGAATCGAAGTGTTTGATGGTGCATGTTGAATGAGCTTAATCAAGTATATGATTTAATACTATCCCTCAAGGTATAAGGATTAAATCCTCCTAAACTATCTTAGTTGACTCGATTATGAAAATATTTAGGTAACTTAGGTACGGAGGCTAAGCACTTCATACTTTGATACAATGATGATTATAAGTGATGAGTGATGTGTGATATGACAAGGCATGCTTCAACGTTATGTTAAGAATTCATGACAAAAGGTTCCTAATTGGAAGTCTATTTAGTCATGTATCTGTGATGTGTGTGAAAGTGACACTAAAGTTAAGCAGCAAAGGCTAAGTGTGGAAAAGTATTATTTGATAAGAGTCAAATAATGATGACTCTTAGGCTAGGTAGGCTAATGATGTAAGGATCAAGCTCCCAAGTCTAGCTCTAAGTAAATAGGGATGAGCATCGGAAATCCCTTGATATGATCATGGTGTAAGTGTGTGAATGTGAAAATGAATGCATTTTTATTATGGCCGCACCTCAATATGAGGTTGCCTACGTATCCGTTAGGAATCAGGCCGAACGTAGCTCTAGCCGAACCTCGCACAAGTGTGTGTATACCTCAAAAAGGTCTTTTTAAGGGTTGTAACGTGGTTAGGCTAAAGGTTAGAGAAGAAGGGGATAAAGGCTCAAGACCCTAAATAAGCCCCCAAGGTGTGCAACCTTGCTTTTAATTTGAATCTTTGTATTTTTATGCTTGAGGTTTTTTCTCATTTTTGAGCTCTTTTTATTTTTATTTTTATTTTTTTTATTTGCTCTTTTTTTTTTCTTTTGCATTTTTATTTATTTTTATAAGTGTGGGCAATCTCGATCATGCGGTCTATCACTCACTTGGCATTCATGTTTCTCAGGCACGGTACCGAGCACTCGATAAGAAACGCAATCTGAGACGTGTTCTTATCAAAGATATTTTTATATCAAAGACATTGGAACACTTGCCCTTTTGTACACTTTTATTTATTTATTTTTGTATCATTTTTTATTCCTTTGAGATCACTCAAGCTTTTCATATTTGAAAATTGCATAAGTTACACACAATCCCATCCCAAGGTTAGTAGATGTGGGTTGAAGAATGAAAGGTCTATCGTTAGACGAGGCTCAAAGTGGTTTATCAAGAAAAGGATTATATATTTGAAGTGTGAGAGATATGATATGGATACAAGAGGTGCCTCTAATCATTGGTATACCTTGTGCTTAATTCAACCTTGATTCTTTATTTTTTTTATTTTTTTTTTTTTGAATAATGCAATGATCATATGCAAGAAATTAAAATGCTCATTTTATTAAAGGGGAAAAAGAAAAAACCTATGTAAAAAATCTAAGGTAGACAAAGGGTGCCTATGCTAGACTTATTGGGGAAAGGTTTGAAAAAAGAAGAAGAAAGCATGAAATCTTAGTGAGAAGCTTGCCTTGTGTTTTGTCTCATCATTACTCCTTTCTTTATTATTATTATTGTCAATCACATGACTCGAACTCGATTCAACATGCATAGATGGGAAGAGATCATGAAAGAATGAAGGGAGTGATATATGTGGAGAAAGTATGTAGAGAGTAGGAAGATGATGTAGATGAAGAAATATGGAAGAAAGTATGTGGAGAATAGGAAGAAGATGTAGATGAAGAAATATTGAAGAAATAGGAATAGAATGGACCCCCACTCAAATGACGGAAAAACGACTCATGCATGAACCTAAGACATGGTCATAGTGTGACAAACATGTTATGTGTGTGCTAAGACTAATGAGTGTAGGTGACATGTTAAGACTTGTGTCATGACCATGTGGCTAGACTATGTGACTAGACTTAAGCAAAGACTAAATTAAGACTTCACGTATGTGCATTAAACTGGATAGGCTGTGGTATTTTAGTCATAACTTTTAATCTGTGACTCTGATTGGGACTAAACCAACGCCAAATTAAAGATAAAACTCGGGGCTACAGATCCATAGGTTGTACGACTCGTGGTTCTTCCTAGAACTCCGGCTATGACCAAAACAAGTTGACACATGTGCAGTATACGGGAATAAAAATCCGGGTTGACTAAAAGGAATTATGACTCGATTTAAGGGAATTTTATTAGTTCAAATTAATTAATTAATTAATTAAACAAAGTCCTTTATTCATTAGTCAATTTATTAGTTTTGAACACAAGTCAAACAAACGGTTAGCGCACATATAATATATACACGCAAAAAGTACACATAGTTCACATAGTCACAAGATGAGTTTGCAACCTAACCATGGCTCTAGTTCTCTAAAGTTCGAGGATATGGGTTAAGTCATAAGAAGGTCCATGGTTAAGAATCCACATGCATTGCACACAAGCCTGCCAAGAGGGTTGGAGCGAATGGACAAGATTCTGCGAGTGCGATAGGAGATCGGACTCGACGCCATGGTTGGATGGATTCACAAAACTTACACGTCCCCAAATCTGAGCTTTGCACAAAATAGTGGAATACTCCATTGGGCAGGCGAAGCAGGAACCCCCAGAGGGTTATATCCATATGTAGAACACATATGGGTTTCAGAAAAGTGAGAAAACGACTCAATCAATAAGCAAAATCGAGCCAACAACACTAGAAAAGGTCAAAGCAAGAAGACAGAACCCTGGCTCGGTATTGGAAGAACTTGGCGCCAGACTACAGGGACTGTCGCCGCAAAAAAGTCCCTGTCGCCAGGCGACAGAAACTTTTTACGGGCGACAAGCCCTGTTTTCTAGACGCTAGTTCCTACATGCCTTGGCAAGTTTCTGTGTTCTTCGAATTTTCCAGATTTCGTATTATCTTTTCGATTCTAGTCATGAAAGATATTTCCCAAATTTCCTACGTGTAAAATTCCTATGGATTGACTCATGGGGTGCTCCCATGAGGACCTTTTAATGCATATGACAATAATGTTAATCAAATCACGCACATGAAATACTTAGAATTTTTCGAGTCTCATCCGCTCATTCTAAATAATTGCCAAAATTTAATAAATTTCAGGAATATAAATAGAAATCCTCCCCAGTGGAGTCGCCAAAAACTGTGGGGAATATTTCAAGCATCATGATAACCCCAAACTTGAACCCCACTGTGATCATACACTAAAGTACGGTGGCGTTCCAAAGGGAAAGACAAAGAGCAAAAAGAGTCGCCAACAAGTTTTAAGGAACTTGTACCCAAAAGACAATCCAAAGGACCGTCAACTACTCCATAAGGTCTTGAACCAAATAGGGTCCGGGGATGAGGGTACGAATCCAATCTACAAAAGAAAGGACCCGCCCTATAAAATAGGCCTCTACTTTGTTCTGCTCGTATTCATGTGCGCTTTTCAAATAACATACAAACATTATATTAAACCTACCCTGTTTATCTATGTTGGTTGAAATTAATGCACAAATAATACTATTATTGGCGATCACTTGAGTTAAAATCACATTAGCCTAAACCAAATTAATAATTATCTTATTAAGCGTGATTTCAAGTACAAATTCCCTTTAAACCTGCATAAAAGGCGTGATCAAGCAATAACAATAATATATATAATATCAAGCAACATAATAAATAAAGCAATAATAATAATAACGATAATAGCATGATAAGGCATAATAAAGCTTGAATATAATAGCAAGATCCTAGGCATGATACTAACAAGATTAATAACAAATCCCAGCATGTCACTAAACAATAAAGATCAAAGCTTTAAATCTAACATGGTACTAACATGATAACATGATATTAGAAAGCATTAAAAACATCCTAACATGATACTAGGGATTATAAAACAATAATAAACGCGCTTGAAAGAGAGTAATAAGATTACATACTTTGAAGCCTCGTACCTCTTTCTAATAACAAAATACACGAGTTAGTAAACTTCAATGAAAACAAATAAAGAGCAATTAAAGAATTAAATTGAAATTAAATTGAATAAAGTTTAGACTAGATTTGGACCAAACCCTCAGAAATTATCAACCTTGCGCGTCTAGGGCGAAGGCAACTTCGAACTTGGCTAGATGACTCTAAGTCTAGTGAATGCGGAATATTGTGTTTGTAAAAAAAGGTAGTTTTGAAAAAGAAGGAAAGAAAAGAATTAAGTAATTCTTGAGAGAGAATAGAGAGAATTGAGAAAGAGTTGATGATTGTGAATGATTTCTGAAAACAGGAATCCGGACGCTATTTATAAGAAAAATAGTCCGGAAAAACATAGAATTTGATAAGGAATAAAACTCCACGCTGTCGCCAGGACTGGACTCTGTCGCGACGCGACAGTGTCTGTCGCGAGGCGACAGGGTTTGTCGCGCGGCGACAGAGTCTGTCGCGTGGCGACAGACTTGTCGTCTGGCGACAGCCTGTATAAGCGCGTTTTTATCTTTTTACAGAATCCGATCTTTAATCAACTTGATCTACGGAATCCGTACAAAAGATGAAATACATTTTTAGGATAATAAAATAATATTTTATTCCAAATAAAAAACCTTTAAAGATAATTAATTATTAATCCTATCAATATTAGAACTAAGAAGAAATTTCTAGAAACTTCTAGAAAACCATAATTAATCCTAATAGCTTTAGGAATAGTAATTATCATTGGGCCCTCCTCTAGATCATTGGGCCGCATTAAAATAGAACTCCGGGCCCAGTTTAGTATTTTGGCCATAACTTCCTCAATATTCATCGGAATCGGGCTTATAATATATCGTTGGAAAGGTCTTTTCAAGCCCCATCCAATTACACTATTATTGGACCCTTATCATGGACCAAAATAAACTGAATTGGACGTTTTCAAATAAATAGAGCCATTTTCAAAAACAGAGAGAAAAGAAATTAATTAAAACTAAACCGCGACACCTGACTTTCGAATCACTTTCACCTAATTCGATTATGTTTCGACGTACAAGGCATTCATCACTGGGTTTGGTTTTGGGGAGACACAAATGGGTGTCTACAGAAGCCCCCACTTTGACTGAGTTTGAAGAAACTTATGTTTCGAAAACGAAAGTCAAAGTATCGATAGGGACGGAGAATGATTCAAAATGTTCTGCGATTCCAAATCATTCTTATAACGCCGATACCTGCAAACTAATCATTAGTTAAAACAGATAAGAGAGTTTAAGAAACGCGTATCTTGCACCGTCGCGCACACGTCTCTAGAGTAATCGTTTTGCTGTTGTATTTGCTGTTTGTGACAACCTCCACTGTGCTTCATGAACGCCATCCTTGAAGATAACCATATGTCGTCGCCTTCAATATCCTTGATCCTCCACAGTATTTCGGGAACATCATCGAAAATAACTGTATGTCGTCATCTCCTGGGTGTGGCCATATGTCGCCACAGCAGTATGTCGCCGCTATAGACAATCTCTTCTTTACCTTGAGGGACCGCCGAAGGTGGCCTTGCTTCGCCATCTCCAAGATTTTTGACAACTCTCCACATCCTAGGGAACGCTGTCTATTATTGCTGCTACATCTCGAGCTTTTCCTTGAATCATGGTGACAAATTTCACAATCTTAGCGAATGTCGTCGAAGACCGCCTCATCACGAACCACTCTTCTTAAATCTAGGTGACAACCTCCACAATCTTAGCGAATGTTGTCGAAGACCGCCTCATCACGAACCGCTCTTCTCAAATATAGGTGACAACTTCCACAATCTTAGTGAATGTCGTCAAAGATCGCCCATCTCGTGCTATCTTCTCAAATCTTGATGACAACTTCCACAATCTTAGCGAAGGTCGTCGAAGATCGCCCATCTTGTGCTATCTTCTTAAATCAAGCGATAACTTCCTCGATCTTAGCGAAAGCTATCAAAGACCGCTTCATCTTGAATCGTTCTTCTCAATAATAACCTCCCCAATCATAGTGAAAGCTATTGAAGGTCGCTTCATCTCAAACCGTCCTTCTTAAATCCAAGTAATAGACTCTTTTCAATCTTAAAGTCCCCTGTTGAAGGCTCCGTCATCTCGAATCTTCAAATCTTCTTCCATCCTAGGAATCGAAATCGTTGTGAATCGTTATTTTGGTGCTTGCGGTGAGCCAATACTTAGGCGCTTTAAGTTAAGTGAGACGATCTTTTGTCAGGTCGATCACTTATTGTTGTCGCAATCAAGCTGACTAAATCATGTCAATTTTGCTTAAAGGGGCTAACCGGCGTACCAAGGAACCCAAACTTCTGCACCAGGTCTATATGTCCACATCATGAAGCCACGTGACCTGTCGCCGCACCAACGCAAGGCAAAAGTGCCTGTCGCCGCGATATCGCTCCGAACTTTCAATTTGGTCGTTTCCTTACAACCAAATCTGCTCAAATCTTTTGCAAGTTAAGGCTCTTCACCTATGATTTACTGATCCATATAATTTTTGCTCAAACTCTTCTCATCTTGGAAGAATCTCATATATCTATATTCGCGGTTTTTTCGAAAAAATCCGGGAATATTCTTGCTCCCTGGAATGTACCTGCATCTATATTTCAGACTATAGGACTTTGCTCATCTTTTATTATCTTAGGGTTGACCTAAGGCTTAGTGTTGCTTGACTCATTGATTTGACATGACTTAACTCAAGTCGTTTGACACATGTGTTAGACTCAACTCGATGTGATATGACACAATATGACTCAATGTACATGACTCGAAAATGCAAAAAAGCAAAAATTTTCCATCACTTTTGTGGAGGGTACCGACTTTCTTGCAAAAAAGAATCGAAGTGTTTGATGGTGCATGTTGAATGAGCTTAATCAAGTATATGATTTAATACTATCCCTCAAGGTATAAGGATTAAATCCTCCTAAACTATCTTAGTTGACTCGATTATGAAAATATTTAGGTAACTTAGGCACGGAGGCTAAGCACTTCATACTTTGATACAATGATGATTATAAGTGATGAGTGATGTGTGATATGACAAGGCATGCTTCAACGTTATGTTAAGAATTCATGACAAAAGGTTCCTAATTGGAAGTCTATTTAGTCATGTATCTGTGATGTGTGTGAAAGTGACACTAAAGTTAAGCAGCAAAGGCTAAGTGTGGAAAAGTATTATTTGATAAGAGTCAAATAATGATGACTCTTAGGCTAGGTAGGCTAATGATGTAAGGATCAAGCTCCCAAGTCTAGCTCTAAGTAAATAGGGATGAGCATCGGAAATCCCTTGATATGATCATGGTGTAAGTGTGTGAATGTGAAAATGAATGCATTTTTATTATGGCCGCACCTCAATATGAGGTTGCCTACGTATCCGTTAGGAATCAGGCCGAACGTAGCTCTAGCCGAACCTCGCACAAGTGTGTGTATACCTCAAAAAGGTCTTTTTAAGGGTTGTAACGTGGTTAGGCTAAAGGTTAGAGAAGAAGGGGATAAAGGCTCAAGACCCTAAATAAGCCCCCAAGGTGTGCAACCTTGCTTTTAATTTGAATCTTTGTATTTTTATGCTTGAGGTTTTTTCTCATTTTTGAGCTCTTTTTATTTTTATTTTTATTTTTTTTATTTGCTCTTTTTTTTTTCTTTTGCATTTTTATTTATTTTTATAAGTGTGGGCAATCTCGATCATGCGGTCTATCACTCACTTGGCATTCATGTTTCTCAGGCACGGTACCGAGCACTCGATAAGAAACGCAATCTGAGACGTGTTCTTATCAAAGATATTTTTATATCAAAGACATTGGAACACTTGCCCTTTTGTACACTTTTATTTATTTATTTTTGTATCATTTTTTATTCCTTTGAGATCACTCAAGCTTTTCATATTTGAAAATTGCATAAGTTACACACAATCCCATCCCAAGGTTAGTAGATGTGGGTTGAAGAATGAAAGGTCTATCGTTAGACGAGGCTCAAAGTGGTTTATCAAGAAAAGGATTATATATTTGAAGTGTGAGAGATATGATATGGATACAAGAGGTGCCTCTAATCATTGGTATACCTTGTGCTTAATTCAACCTTGATTCTTTATTTTTTTTATTTTTTTTTTTTGAATAATGCAATGATCATATGCAAGAAATTAAAATGCTCATTTTATTAAAGGGGAAAAAGAAAAAACCTATGTAAAAAATCTAAGGTAGACAAAGGGTGCCTATGCTAGACTTATTGGGGAAAGGTTTGAAAAAAGAAGAAGAAAGCATGAAATCTTAGTGAGAAGCTTGCCTTGTGTTTTGTCTCATCATTACTCCTTTCTTTATTATTATTATTGTCAATCACATGACTCGAACTCGATTCAACATGCATAGATGGGAAGAGATCATGAAAGAATGAAGGGAGTGATATATGTGGAGAAAGTATGTAGAGAGTAGGAAGATGATGTAGATGAAGAAATATGGAAGAAAGTATGTGGAGAATAGGAAGAAGATGTAGATGAAGAAATATTGAAGAAATAGGAATAAAATGGACCCCCACTCAAATGACGGAAAAACGACTCATGCATGAACCTAAGACATGGTCATAGTGTGACAAACATGTTATGTGTGTGCTAAGACTAATGAGTGTAGGTGACATGTTAAGACTTGTGTCATGACCATGTGGCTAGACTATGTGACTAGACTTAAGCAAAGACTAAATTAAGACTTCACGTATGTGCATTAAACTGGATAGGCTGTGGTATTTTAGTCATAACTTTTAATCTGTGACTCTGATTGGGACTAAACCAACGCCAAATTAAAGATAAAACTCGGGGCTACAGATCCATAGGTTGTACGACTCGTGGTTCTTCCTAGAACTCCGGCTATGACCAAAACAAGTTGACACATGTGCAGTATACGGGAATAAAAATCCGGGTTGACTAAAAGGAATTATGACTCGATTTAAGGGAATTTTATTAGTTCAAATTAATTAATTAATTAATTAAACAAAGTCCTTTATTCATTAGTCAATTTATTAGTTTTGAACACAAGTCAAACAAACGGTTAGCGCACATATAATATATACACGCAAAAAGTACACATAGTTCACATAGTCACAAGATGAGTTTGCAACCTAACCATGGCTCTAGTTCTCTAAAGTTCGAGGATATGGGTTAAGTCATAAGAAGGTCCATGGTTAAGAATCCACATGCATTGCACACAAGCCTGCCAAGAGGGTTGGAGCGAATGGACAAGATTCTGCGAGTGCGATAGGAGATCGGACTCGACGCCATGGTTGGATGGATTCACAAAACTTACACGTCCCCAAATCTGAGCTTTGCACAAAATAGTGGAATACTCCATTGGGCAGGCGAAGCAGGAACCCCCAGAGGGTTATATCCATATGTAGAACACATATGGGTTTCAGAAAAGTGAGAAAACGACTCAATCAATAAGCAAAATCGAGCCAACAACACTAGAAAAGGTCAAAGCAAGAAGACAGAACCCTGGCTCGGTATTGGAAGAACTTGGCGCCAGACTACAGGGACTGTCGCCGCAAAAAAGTCCCTGTCGCCAGGCGACAGAAACTTTTTACGGGCGACAAGCCCTGTTTTCTAGACGCTAGTTCCTACATGCCTTGGCAAGTTTCTGTGTTCTTCGAATTTTCCAGATTTCGTATTATCTTTTCGATTCTAGTCATGAAAGATATTTCCCAAATTTCCTACGTGTAAAATTCCTATGGATTGACTCATGGGGTGCTCCCATGAGGACCTTTTAATGCATATGACAATAATGTTAATCAAATCACGCACATGAAATACTTAGAATTTTTCGAGTCTCATCCGCTCATTCTAAATAATTGCCAAAATTTAATAAATTTCAGGAATATAAATAGAAATCCTCCCCAGTGGAGTCGCCAAAAACTGTGGGGAATATTTCAAGCATCATGATAACCCCAAACTTGAACCCCACTGTGATCATACACTAAAGTACGGTGGCGTTCCAAAGGGAAAGACAAAGAGCAAAAAGAGTCGCCAACAAGTTTTAAGGAACTTGTACCCAAAAGACAATCCAAAGGACCGTCAACTACTCCATAAGGTCTTGAACCAAATAGGGTCCGGGGATGAGGGTACGAATCCAATCTACAAAAGAAAGGACCCGCCCTATAAAATAGGCCTCTACTTTGTTCTGCTCGTATTCATGTGCGCTTTTCAAATAACATACAAACATTATATTAAACCTACCCTGTTTATCTATGTTGGTTGAAATTAATGCACAAATAATACTATTATTGGCGATCACTTGAGTTAAAATCACATTAGCCTAAACCAAATTAATAATTATCTTATTAAGCGTGATTTCAAGTACAAATTCCCTTTAAACCTGCATAAAAGGCGTGATCAAGCAATAACAATAATATATATAATATCAAGCAACATAATAAATAAAGCAATAATAATAATAACGATAATAGCATGATAAGGCATAATAAAGCTTGAATATAATAGCAAGATCCTAGGCATGATACTAACAAGATTAATAACAAATCCCAGCATGTCACTAAACAACAAAGATCAAAGCTTTAAATCTAACATGGTACTAACATGATAACATGATATTAGAAAGCATTAAAAACATCCTAACATGATACTAGGGATTATAAAACAATAATAAACGCGCTTGAAAGAGAGTAATAAGATTACATACTTTGAAGCCTCATACCTCTTTCTAATAACAAAATACACGAGTTAGTAAACTTCAATGAAAACAAATAAAGAGCAATTAAAGAATTAAATTGAAATTAAATTGAATAAAGTTTAGACTAGATTTGGACCAAACCCTCAGAAATTATCAACCTTGCGCATCTAGGGCGAAGGCAACTTCGAACTTGGCTAGATGACTCTAAGTCTAGTGAATGCGGAATATTGTGTTTGTAAAAAAAGGTAGTTTTGAAAAAGAAGGAAAGAAAAGAATTAAGTAATTCTTGAGAGAGAATAGAGAGAATTGAGAAAGAGTTGATGATTGTGAATGATTTCTGAAAACAGGAATCCGGACGCTATTTATAAGAAAAATAGTCCGGAAAAACATAGAATTTGATAAGGAATAAAACTCCACGCTGTCGCCAGGACTGGACTCTGTCGCGACGCGACAGTGTCTGTCGCGAGGCGACAGGGTTTGTCGCGCGGCGACAGAGTCTGTCGCGTGGCGACAGACTTGTCGTCTGGCGACAGCCTGTATAAGCGCGTTTTTATCTTTTTACAGAATCCGATCTTTAATCAACTTGATCTACGGAATCCGTACAAAAGATGAAATACATTTTTAGGATAATAAAATAATATTTTATTCCAAATAAAAAACCTTTAAAGATAATTAATTATTAATCCTATCAATATTAGAACTAAGAAGAAATTTCTAGAAACTTCTAGAAAACCATAATTAATCCTAATAGCTTTAGGAATAGTAATTATCATTGGGCCCTCCTCTAGATCATTGGGCCGCATTAAAATAGAACTCCGGGCCCAGTTTAGTATTTTGGCCATAACTTCCTCAATATTCATCGGAATCGGGCTTATAATATATCGTTGGAAAGGTCTTTTCAAGCCCCATCCAATTACACTATTATTGGACCCTTATCATGGACCAAAATAAACTGAATTGGACGTTTTCAAATAAATAGAGCCATTTTCAAAAACAGAGAGAAAAGAAATTAATTAAAACTAAACCGCGACACCTGACTTTCGAATCACTTTCACCTAATTCGATTATGTTTCGACGTACAAGGCATTCATCACTGGGTTTGGTTTTGGGGAGACACAAATGGGTGTCTACAGCCGCTCAAAATGGGGGATCTAGTGTTGAGAAAAATGGAAGCTGTTGGCCGTGCCAATGAGGACGGCAAGTTGACCCCTAACTGGGAGGGGTCGTACCGAATCAGGGAAGAAGTCCGAGACGGCACATATCGCCTTGAGGCAATTGATGGCCGTCAGATCCCACGGACATGGAACACTGACAATCTGAAGAAATATCATGTTTAAGTTTTTATTTCTCTAAGTACTTAGCCAAAAAGCTGTGTATACAGCTAGGTCTACTGACCGAGCCTTGCAATTAAAGCCATACGACCACAACAATGTACTTTTGACAAAATTAATGAAAAGTCAGGCATTGTTGAACTATTTGCTGTTTTACTTATATTTATTTGCATATTATGATTTGTGATTAAAGGCCGAATGAAATGATTTACTAAGTTGCTTCCGATATAGCAACACGGCTTATCGGTCTTACTGAGTGGCCGAAGTAAAAAGGGAGCAAGATTGCTCCCAATATAGCAATTCGGCCACAAAAAAAAAAAAAAAAAAAAAAAAAAAAAAAAAAAAAACTGATTCAATTCATAGAACAATGCGTCCGCACCAATTCAAGGCGGACGGTTGAGGCAAGGTATTCTGAACTTGTTTAAAAAGCAAGTGTCCTTTACAAATAGGGCAAGGGTATACCTAGGCGTTTAGCCCGGCCGAGTCAGGAATCTCTAAGTTGAGATAATACTTGGGATTTCTAGGGTACGTCCGAGCGATAGATTCAACGGACTACTCGTACAAAGATAGCTGAACGGCCAATTAAATTGATTCGGTGCTTCACCTAGTCCAAGGGCAATCATTACTATGATTTGATTAACTTGCTAGTTGTCATACCCTTTAAGGCATAAAAACTACCAAGTTAATCAAACATCTTAGAGTATGGACTAGGCGAACACCGAATAAAGGGGCATACCCCTAGGAGCGTACGAAAAAGCATAATATTGAGACGTACGAAAAACATTCAAAAAGCACAACATTGCAAAAAATTGCTAAGTATGAAACAGAATTAAAAGAACCGCTCAACGGGCGGATAAAATTTCCATTAAACTGACCGCGCAAAAGGCGGCCGAAATGTTTACAAAACCGCTCAAATAGGCGGCCTCAAAATAAAAAAGAGTACAGAATAAGCTAAGTAAAGTAAAGCTGAAAAAGAAGAAAAAGCTGGGTAGCTGAGCAGACGGTTGCTGGAGGACCTGAGCTCTACTTAGCCGTATCATCCTTGGCAGGATCCTCCGCAACTTTGGCGTCTTCGGCCGGAGCGGCATCACCGTCCGCCCCCTCCTCCTCATCATCTCCCTCCCCCTCGTCCTCTCCGGACTCGGGAGAAGTAACTACCAGCTCTGGAGGAGGCTGGCCGGCCTTCTTCGCCTCTTCCCTGAGGCAGACATAGTTCAGCCGCTTCTTAAAGCGTTCTTCATAGTATGCGGCCTCACCATCATCCACCATCAGCTCGAAGGCATCGAAGAAGTATGCCCTAAGCCTGTCTTCGGCATTCTGCTCAATGCGGACGATTTCCTCCGCGCTGGGCGGCCGAGGAGCTTTTAGCTGCTCAGCATAGTCCGAAACGGACTTCTTCAAGGCCTCAACCTCGGCCCTCAGCGCGTCCGCTTCGTCCAAAGCAGTCTTAAGGTTGGCTTGGGCCAACTTCAGCTCACTCTTCAAGGCCTCAGACGCCTCGAAGCCCAGCCTCCATTTCTCTTTCTCCAGGACGGCCTCATCCCTCTCAACCTGCATGGCCTCCCTGGCCAAGGACTCCTCCTCGAGTGCCTTGCCCAGTTTGACCAGGTCTTCAGTTTGCCGCGCCGCCTTGTCGGCCAGCGCGGTTATTTGGGACTCAAAATGCACCCTTTGGACGGCGGCCGTCCCCGTCACAGCGTCCTCGGCCTTCCTGATCTCGAGCCAAGCCTGCTTCAGCCGCTCGTTCTCTTTATCCTTCCATTCAAGGAAGGTGTTCAGGCGGAGGAAGAGCTGCAGACAAAAGAAGGAAACTTAGTCAAATATAGAAAAATTTGCAAAGTGTTAGAAAGAAAAAGTATAGAGAAAAGGAGACGTACCTCAGCAGTACAATTGAGCATAGGGCCGAGAAAGCCCTCATTGATTCCCCGCAGCTTATCACGCTACGCTTGGGGAACCGCGCGAACCATGGCCTCGCGCATGGCCTTCCTGTCCGCGCCAGTCAGTGACTGGCCGGGCAGCCTCATTTGCAACTCCTCTGAGATGTCTGCGGACGACCGAATAAGAAGAGTTAGCTAAAATTTACAAGTAAATCAAATGGTACAAGAACAAGGAAGAAAGGCTAACAAGGAAGAAAGGCTAACCAGTGGCAAAGAGGCGTCCCCCTCGTTGTCTAAACGACCAGCAGTGTCACTGGCCAACTGATTGGCGTTTAGCCAATCAGATTTTTTAACTAACTCGACAGGCAGAGTCGAGAAGGAGCCGGTCATTTTTTCCGGGGATGACTTACCCCCATCGTCCAGTGGGACGGACGAATCGTGGACCTGATCGGCAATAGGTTCCACGGGCTTGGAGACCCCGCTTTGTGTCAGCCGGGGCTGTTCTCCTTGAGACTGCGTTGTAGCAGTCTGCGACTTTGCCTTGGCCGCGGTTGTAGGCGTTCTGGTTGCAACCGTCTTCCTCCTTTTAGATGCGTTCGCATCAGGAGTGGACGAAGCCGGTTGCTTCCTCCTTGCCCTTGGAGTAGAAGAAGACTGTAAAAACACAAGCAAAGTTAGAAAAATTACCCAAGGCAGAAAGCATGTCAGCGTCCGTGTGAATTGGGGAAGGAGCTCCCTTCCAACATGTATGAACGGACGAAATGCGTCCGTGCAAACTCGGGAAGCAGGTTCCTCCCAATATAGCAGAACGGACAATGAGGAAAGAAAAACTAAAAAAAAATAATAATAATAAACTAAGTGTTTACCTCCTTGAGTTGCTCGTACATCTTGAAACGAGCCTTGTATCGAGCAAGGTCCACCTCGGACATCTCCACCTCTCCCTTCTGAGCCGGGTCAAGCATAGCGTACGCCTCCGCTGCAGAGAGAAAAAAAGCAAAGTGTTAGAATATTTTTCTAAAAAACTCTACGTGTGTACAAAAAGTTTATATATCTAAGTGTCCACCTTGGGGCATGTTCTGGTACAGGCCGTACGCAGACATGAAGGTAGTGTCCCTAAGCCAATTGGCAAGAGGAACCCAATGGCGAGGGACACGTTCGGTTTTGTTACCCCGCTTGACTCGGTTGACCATGAAATATTCAAATTGGTGCTCGTGGCTTGGATGGATGGGCAGCTTGTTAGGTTTATGGTCCCCGCGTCCGAGCTGAATGGGATCCGGACGGCACTTGTTCATGCGGAGGTTGAACTCCGCATCTTAAGTTTTGATGCGGTAGAATCGGTGCTTCCAGTCCCTCCATTTGCTGACACGGTCGACCACAACCATGTAATCCCTGGTCGCGCTCAAGACGAGCCAACCATCCGTATCCTTCTCCAGCCGAGTAAGTGAGTGCATCTCACAGAAGACCGCAAAGTCTGGCGTGAAACCCTTGCAGATGCATGTCACCAAATACCCAAAAATATTTAACCAACTGTTTGGCGTCAGTTGGAAAAGGCCAATGTCATATTCGTCCAGAACTGTCCGGACGAATGGATGAAGAGGGAAGCGAAGGCCTACATCCAAAGCGGCCCTGTAAACGCAAAACGCCCGTTTGCGCGGCTTCTCCTCATCCCAGGTAGCCACAGCAATGGCTTTCCTGGGGACTTGTATTTCGAATCCCTCCCCCAAATGGAGGGACTCCTTGTACTCCTCAAAGTCCACCTTCAAGAACTTCAGGGCCGTCTCTCCAACCGTACAGGCGTACGGGTCCCTGAAGTTGTCAATGTTGGCGACGTTTTCTTCGGCCGCCGCCTCACCTTCGGCCGTCTCACCCACGGCCTCTTTCTCAACCTCTTCTTCTTCCACTTGGTGAGAAGGGGCACTCCCAAACTCTGAAGACAGCACCCTGTCCAAGTCTGCTGCCTCGGCCGAGCTTCGGCCTCTTGAGCTATGTACGCCCATGGAAGAAGGAACGCCCTCCTCAACTAATGGACGCTTGCCTTTGTCTTTGGCAGCGTCCGCCTGATTTCCCGAAGGAGGGGCGTTGCGAATAGGCAGGTCGGATGGTTCCCTAATTGAGATTCCCGTCATGGGTCTGTCCGCCCCGCCCAGTTGAAGTAGAGGTTGAGAGGAAGAGAGGACGGACGAACCAGCAGCGTCCGCCCCAAGATCGGTAGGATGGTCTTTGCAGGCTACCAGTTCGGCCCCATCCATGACTGAACTGGCAAATTGAGGGAACCTAAGTTCCGGAGCAGGAGTGGACGAGGCGCCTTCAGCTTGTAGGCGTTCCTAGAAGGAAGAAGTGAACTCCACGGCCAAGTGATGAGAGCCAGTGGAGGCGGTCGTTGTTTGGGTGGTGGAGGTAGTCTCCACCTCCATGGTACTTGGGTTGTTAGGGTCATAAGGGACCCTAGGGTGAACCAGACTGCCGTCTGGATTCCTGGCCGCATGAAGATCGCGCGTACGCATTGTTCTTGCCATTGCCTGAGGGGATAGAGAAGAATAAGTGGGGGTGAGTATGTACGCACCAGACATAGACTCACTCCAAGGAGGAGACAACTCTTCTCCGTCCACTCTAGACTCCTCAGTCCCAGGCGAATGGCCGGCCTCATGAGGAGAGTCGGACGAAGCCGAGTATGGATCCAGAATTGAAATAAAAGAAAAAATACAAGAAAAGAAAGAAGTGTAGACGACCTACCTTTGTACGTTCTGAAAACTTCGAAAGTGTTCTTGGTGTTGTTGAAGATTGACCGGAAAACTCAAAAAATGCCCGGACAACTCAAACTCACGACGGCGCTCTTGAAGATTAGAAGGAAAATCACTTTCTTTCACTAGACTGCTCTGACTTCTCTCTAGAATTCACAATTGGGTAAAGTGTGAAAATGAGGATTCACTTCCCATATTTATAGAATGAACTCATGGGGGCAAAATGGTAAAACCACCTTTCCCGCCTAAACATTCAAACGGTAATTTTTTGAAGAAATTACTCGAAGAAAGAGACAGAATGACGTTAGGGTTCTGTTAACTTGTGAAAAAATCAGACGGACAATTGACGGCACGTCAAAGTGAGTTGAAGTGAGTTAAGTCACAAATTCAAGAGATTTACACCTTCAACACTTAGTCTCCAGAACTTAAAAATATCTAAGAGGAAAATGCGTCCGCCCAGTTCCCAGACGTTTAGTCCAAAGGGGAAAGTTCAGACGTACGCAGCATGATGAAAGAACCATAGAGTACGCCTGAAATCAAGGAAGCCCAATCCATTTCAAAAATATGTGGACGCTCTGGGTAGTTAGGAGATAAGCTCCTCCCAGAGTATCAGAACATCCAGACCAAAATAGGAGGACGTCTAGTCCCACTGCTGAGGCCGCTCTGGGTGGCTAGGAGATAAGCTCCTCCCAGAGTACGAGAGCGTCCAGACTAAAAGCAAGGATGTTCATTTTAAATGCTGTGGACGCCCTGGGTAGTTAGGAGATAAGCTCCTCCCAGAGTATGAATACGTCCAGTCCAAAGTATGTGGACGTCCATGAACCAGGAGAGAAGCTCCTCCCAGAGTATGAGGACGTCCAGTCCAAAGTATGTGGACGTCCAAATGAACCAGGGGTTAAGCCTCTCTCAGAGTACGAGAACGTCTAGTACAAAGTATGGACGTCCAAATGAGCAAGAAGACAAGCTCACTCCAGACTATGAGGACGTCCAGAACGAAATATGCGGACGTCCAGGTAGCAAAGAGAGCCTTGAGTCCAAAGTATATGGACGTCCAGGGCAGATGGGAGGTAAACCCAACCCAGAGTACCAGGACGTCCAGAATGTAATATCAGAGGAGGCGGCCAGTAAGTGTACGAGCCACCCCCTCTGAGGGGCAAATGTTTAGGGTAAAAATACCCCAGGTACGTGGCCCAATATCATAGTGACACGTGGCCCAATAAGAAGGCAACACGTGGCCCTATGAGAGTGTGACACGTGTCCACCTGACAGGGTGACACATGTCAGCTATCTTTAAATACACAATACAACATCAGAAAGAGAAAAAGGCTCTGATTACATCAGGCCCAAATCCCGAGAAACCCTTGAAAGCCGTAAAATGGCGCCCCCCATGACACGTGGCGACCCCTGATTGCGCAGCCAATCACGTCACGACATTCTAGGGTACAAACCCTAGAGGGGCACATGTTCCCACACCTATAAATACCCCAATCATTTATGATGGGAGGGGGGATTACGACATAACATAAATATAGAGCATTAAAAAGCTCCAACTTCTCTCTACTTTCTCTCTCTAGCTTTTCCGATTTCCGATCACTAACTTGATCGTCGGAGGCGAATATTCCGATCACCGGAATATTCGTTGTTTTGCAGGTGTCCGAGTCTCATTGTCAGTAGAGCGTGACCAGTATCCGAGGAGATCACAAAAAACCCTGAAACAATATGTACAAAAAAAAATGGTATCTAGAAAAACTCATACATCTTACTTCCAACATCAACTAGCATTTCACAGTAAAATCTCATGTACAGCCCTGTTCTCTTCACCTTTAAAAAAAATATTAAGTAAAAATAATTTCACTTCAGTAAAAATAAGTTCAATTCAGTAAAATTAATTTCAGTTCAGTAAAATTCAGTTTTCTTAAAGAAGAATT
Organism: Chenopodium album; assembly: GCF_948465745.1. NCBI lineage: Eukaryota > Viridiplantae > Streptophyta > Magnoliopsida > Caryophyllales > Amaranthaceae > Chenopodium > Chenopodium album. The sequence goes on along the minus strand of NC_137846.1, from coordinate 20,744,787 downwards.
ATAATAGAAAATCAGTAAAAATAATTTCAGTATAGCAAAAATAATTTAAGTTCAGTAAAAATAATTTAAGTTCAGCAAATATAATTTTGTTTCAATAAAAATAATTTCAGTTCATCAAACAGCAAAGATAAGGTGAAGAGAACGGGGGCTACATGTACACATATAATTAATGATAAATATTATATATGACAAATAATTGAATCAATCATAATTGGAATAAACATAGACCAAAGAACCAAAAAAAAAAAAAAAAAAAAAAAAAAAAAAAAAAAAAAAAAAAAAAAAAAAAAACATCAACAAAGTGGGCAAACAACCAAACCATTCTCATTACATTGCAAGCATTTACTCCATAATCCACCTTCTTCTTGGTCATTATGCTCAAAAATCTTCCTACTTCCATTGCAATTGTAACACAAGATAAATCTCAACCCACAACAAACATTACAAGGCCCTTCACTAAAATTAATTGGTATATCTCTAAACAAAGGCCTCAATTTCCCCTGTTCATTCAATGTCAAAACTTGCTCTGCTCCTCCAATATACCTTCCTCTAATAAACAACCTTGGAGGTAAACATTTCACCCCCATTATCTTCCACAATTCGTCTCGAAACTCCGAATGAATCGACACATCTCTCTCATAATAGATCAACCCGAAGCTTTCGAGGAGAAATCGAATGCATTGACAATCCTCAAATGTTTTTCTTATCCCTCTCAAGCTTGTTGTGTAGAAAATTACTGAATCTTCACCTCCTGGAGGACATTTTTCTTCGAATTCTTCCAATGGGTTGGTTTCTTCGTCGAATTCGATTAATGGGTCAGCTTGATTTTCAGGTTGGAAAAATGGGTACTTATGATTTTTGCTAGTATTTTCCAATTGAGCTGATTCTTTGCTTCTGATATGCTCTTTCACTGCTTCTTCGAAAGCGGCAAGAAGTTTAGGATCAAATAAGGTGCCCGAATCCATATCAGGCCGCCTAAAACACGAATCCTCGAATTCTGAATCATTATCTCTCTTCAATTCTTTGCTACAAAAACTCAATATCTCCATTTCAGAATCACTCTGTTTCTTCAATTCTTCACAAATTGAACTCTGTATCTCCATTTCAGAATCACTCTGTTTCTTTAATTCTTCACAATTTGAACTCTGTATCTCCATTTTAGAATCACTCTGTTTCTTCAATTCTTCACAATTTGAACTCTGTATCTCCATTTCAGAATCACTCTGTTTCTTTAATTCTTCGCAAGTAGAACTTAAAATCTCCATTTCAGAATTACTTCTCTGTTTCTTCAAAACTTCACAATTTGAACTTAATATCTCCATTTCAGAATCACTCTGTTTCTTCAATTCTTCACAATTTGAAGTATCATAATCACTCTGTTTCTTCGGTTCTTTGTAACAAGAACTCAATACCCCCAATTCACAAACTGGGTCTTTCGATATCGAAGGACGAACGTTTTCTTTCTCATCAAAATCATTCTTAGTACCAATTTCTTCAACTTTACCTTCTTCTTCTTTAATATCTCTCATGAGAGTCTCAACATCAATAATCTCGGGTTTTTTCGATTTGGGTTGTGATTTTGAGTTTGATTTAGGGGAAAAGTGTGATTTATTATGAGATTTGAAAGGAAAATTGTCTACAAAAGTAGATTTTAAATGGAAATTATCAACAAACCCATCAAAAGCACTAACCTGAAGTATTCGATCTGGGTTTAAGTACCCAATTTGCTTAACTGTTTTGAGTTTCTTCATCAATTTTCCTTTCATCCCCTTCATTTTTTCTGCCTTCGAGATTTAGCTGCTGAAATTTTCTGTAAAAAGTGACGAAAATGGCTTAGAGAGAGAAAGACTGTAAATTTGGCAAGTTTAGGAGAGAGAAAGGGTAACCGTTGGAAGGCAATTGAATAAGTCTTTTTAAAATAATTTGAAATGTATTTTGTTGTTTTATTATGCTCGATGTTTGTGACGTTGTTTTCGTATGTAATTTTATGTTGATGTGCTTTGTGAACTTAGAAAAAAAATAACGGTCATAAATTTCGTTTCCAGTTCAACAACTTTAATTAACCAATTTGATTAGGATAGGATTACTATGTCTTTTTATTTTAGTAGGGTGGGCTACGCGCGCAATGTACGCGGAGGGGCTATCTCTTGCAGAGAATGAAGTTGTATTGGTGCGTATTTACACTTTTGATTTGGGTGGTAAACCTTGTAGTTTTAATATGTATTATTTGGTTTATGTGCCTATGTGGTGGCTTTGTAGAAGTATAAGAAATCCACCATTTTTTATTTATTTATTTATTTATTTTTACAAGAAGAAAAGGGATTTCATTAATAAAATAGCCAAACGACACTTCCATTAGTTCCATATAATTCCTAAAAAATCAAGAATTCCAACATAAGTACACACCTTAAAACTAAATACTCCATCCGTTTCAATATGATAATCCCATATGGAATCAATCACATAAAATAAGAAACGAAGAATATTTAGAATCTAACATAAAAGTAAAAAACAATTCATAAATAATTTTGCCTTATTTAAATTGTTTTGATTTTTTTTAGGAAACCGTCAACCATAATTGCATAATTCAAGGGATTAATTTCTTTACTTAGAGTCATGTCATAAATTCACAATCAATTAACTTAACCAATCAGAATTTAATATGTATAAAATAGGAAATAAAAACTAAGTTAAAAATGGAATACATTCAATATGGGTAAATCTTTTTGAAATGCCCAAAATAGCATATGGGACTAACAAATTGAAACGGATGGAGTACATCATAGATTTGATTAACAATCGCCTTTATAAACACCTCCATCTGAAGCAATACAATCTGTGAGTTTGCACTGATTCGGTTTGAAATCCACTAATGCGTAGTCGTTTGAGTGAAAATACTCATGTGGTCCTCCGGATTCTTGTAAGGATTATGAAACCCTAGATCTTCAATTTTCACCAAACAAACACAAAAAGAAAATAAACTCAAGAGAAAAATCTTTATCACAAGGATGAGATCTACTTATTGAAAGCAATTGAAAAGTTTTTGGGGCTTACCACAGGTAAAAATACCAATGGAAGCCCTTACAAAGATTCACAACTAAGACCAAGAGGAAAAGAGATGGTAGAGATGGAGAGAAAAGGGAGAAGACAGAAGGAAAACCTTCAAAGAAATTGAAAAAACCTAACAATGGAGGCTAGGAAAACCCTCCCAAGGGAAAAACCCTAGAGGGAACCAAAAAAACCCTCCAAAGAGAAAACCTAAAGGGAACAAAAAATCTAAGGTGAGTTAAGCCTGATTTATACTTCAAGCCACCAAAATCTTTTATGACAATTATTTTTTAAAACCCTCAAAAATTTAACAGTGTTATTTCAAAATTATTATTAAATGAGTAATATTTAATTGATTTGCATCCCTGCATATCGTTAGTAATTGTTAGTTTAAAACTTTTAATTTATTTGCATGTTTCAATAATACCTAGCGTGATTTTTTTCAAATGAATTTTTTTGTGAGCTTTGCTCATATATACGGAGTAACAATATGTGAAATGTTCGTTGTCGCTAAAAACTTAATAATGTAAGTTTTCAATGTTCTACGACCATCTAATATGTATATCTATTAATCTATATACCTAATACTAAAGCAATAACCAATTAGTTATATTTTTTCCTCTTAAATTCTCTCCATAATAAAAACCAAGGTTTTTTTTTATTTTTTTATTTTATTTTATTTTTTCCTCCTATCATCGATATTCCTTGATTTTAAGATTTTTAAGTTCTTTATACCTCTTGATAACATCTGCTCAAATATCACTATTTAATATGAATCCCATTTAAACTCCATAATGTTGTTTATGTGCCATCAAGCAATGTAAATTTTGTATGCTAAGTCAATTATAACATTAATGATAAATTTTAACTAAATATTTAACTATAGTTAGGTTTTTTTTTTTTTTTTTTTTTTTTTTTTTTTTTTTTTTTTTTTTTTACATTTATTTTAGAAATATTTTTATTAAAAAAAAATAACCCCTCTCCCCAACAGCCAGCCACGTCCTCCCCCACTCCTACCCACACCGGCGCCCAGCCTCACCTTCTTCGCTGGTGCACCGGCCTCCCCCACCCCTCGGCGCTCCTCTCGTTTCCCCTAAACCTCCATCCTTCCACAAAACCAACTCCCTAAGCCCCGAAATCCCCCTCGAAAATCCCTCAAATTCTCAATCTCTCCTCCCTAAATGAAATCAGATTAATTCCTCAAAATTTCAAAGCTTTAGGGTTTGATTTTGCTCGGTTTTAGGGCTTGATTTCGCTGGGTTTGATTTGAGGGTTACTTTTGCTCAATTTTAGGGTTTCTTTTGTTCGGTTTTAGGGTTTGAAAAGGCATTTTTGCCGGTAAGGAGGGGGTCACCGGCTATGGGAGGAGAATGTTCGGTTAGAGGAGGGTGGTCATCGGTGGTGGTTTGGGCGTTTGGAGTTTTGGGTGGTTTGAGCGGGTGTCTCAGTGGAGGAAAGGTTTGTTTTTTTTTAAAAATAATTTAGTTATTAAACATAAAAGAAATTAACCATGGTTAGTGAATTTATATTAAAATAGTTATTCTCTTTGGCAATCAATAATTCAGGTTTACCAAAGATAATAAGATTTTTCGCAATTCACCTCTAAGAAATTTAAAAACTATAGTGTTACCAAAGAGAATATCCGTAGAAAAAATTTGTTCATAAAATGATGAACAAATTTTAATGTTCAATTATTGTTGGAAATAGATTCTTAGTAGCTAAGAAAGGAAAGATGCATTTTTTGTCAAAGTTATCAAAAAAAGTTTAATAGAATCACAGCTCTCGATCAAGGATTTGATTGGACCAATAAAGGAGCTGAGTTAACTAAATCAATAAAAGATCTTATGAAATAAACCAAGTCTGCAGAATCAATGAAGAAAAGCAATTCCATGAAATAAATCACTTGATTAGCGGAATCTTGTCCAAGCAATGGTCAAAACTGATTATTACCTACCCTTTCTGAGTCCTTTCTAAGTTCGCCAACCGTCCTTCTGACCCATTCTAAGTTCGCCAACCTGTAGGAGTTTATAGGTACTACGCAGCGGAAATAAACATGAATCATATTCATATAGTACCTAATCCAAGGATCTAATGCATAACACATAAAGCACAAATAATCGTACCTTTGAAGCGTGATTCCACGTGCGATCGAGCAAGAACAAAGGGAGATAAAGAACCCAAGCGTGATTCCTCTACTTGGTCCACGGGCACAGATTAAGACCTCCACTAATGCTAGTTAGTCGTGACTGAACACTTCAATCAACCTTCAACGGAGAGGAGAGACATACTAACCAAGAACCACCACGATAACCACCACACGCGCCACCAAGGGGTGGCCGGCCGTACGGACGTGAGGGGAGGAAGAGGGCCGTGAGTTGGAGAGAGGATTAGGGTTTTGGGATTGGTTGCATTGATGTCAAAATTCACAGTGTGTGAATCATGACTACTTCTTGCAAGCCCTAGGCATGGATCTTATTTATAGATCTCATCTCTAAATAAGAGCCCATGTCAAAAGCCCAAAACCTAATTCCAATCTAACTATGCTAGCCCAATCCAATTCATGATTAGTTAATTGCTTATGAGGCCCATTAATGGGCCTCTTACTTGCTTAACCCAATACCCTTGTTGTGTGACCAATATAGGATCCATTCTAAAGGGCTTTGGGCTATTTGACTAGCCCAAAGATCATCTCTCATAGTCTAGCAATAGAGGATGACGCCCCAATAGAATGAACTTATTATCTCCATAATAGTGATCCTTGATATATCTAGTAATTGCACTTATCGAAGACATAATTCCTTCAATCTCCCACTTGTCTGAGACAAGTGCGCAATATTCAAATTCCTTAAGTCAATGTGTGTCGATTTGATAATATGATTGCATCTTATGTCGTGATCACATTAATCTACAAATCTTTCTTGAAATCTGAGTTAGAATTACAAAACAAATGGTTACTATGTAATCCATTTGAGCACGACCATGCATTTTCTGAATTCTCCCTCTTCAAGGGGCCAAGACACATTCCTAATTAAATAGGTAGACTCAATCCAATCTTATGGCAACCAAAGCTCCCACTCAATTCATGAAGTGACCGGGAAACATCCTTTATAATCCCCATTTACGGCAAGACGTTTGAATGTACCACAGTCAAAACAATCATTGAATAGAATCAGTGTTCCACTCATGTCAAAGGAATCCACTAATATATCCGGAAGCTCTATACTTGAACTTCAAAGTAGGTCTATAGTTCGATCATGCATCATTCATGCATATCCATGTGATTGACCGAGCATCACTACGCTCCTATAGCCCATGAAACTGCGCTATCCAATCAATCTTAACATGCTAGTCCATTATTAGAAATCATTTATGTCCAGTTTAATGATTCCGAACTAGGAACTTAAATAATATGTGGATTTTGTTCACCTGTGGGGTTTCATACACCAGGTCTCTATCTGATAGATAACCTGATGAGCCCATCAATCCATAATTATTTTGGACATTTTATTTAATCTTGAAACCACGATCAAATAAGATTGAAACTTTGTTTCAATTGATAAACATAATTCTGCAAGCTAATGTATTTACTTTTGTAATATACTTTCTCAAAACATACACAACTAAAATTACATAACTTGCTTCAATCCAAGAACCTTAGCATGACTTTCATACCTTGGTCATGGAAGGGGTTTTGTAAGTAGAGTTCATGAGACATTCTCATAAACATGAACTTTGCAATTTCTAAATCTTATAATCATTTTCATCTCCATACACTAATAATTTTCCTTCGCCCTTTCGCAAGGAACTTTGGAATTTCTAATTTGTATTCCAACATCACATTGGATTTCGATTGAAATCTATCTTCACTTGTTCTTTAAAACACGTGAATCAAATAGACGAGTATAGTCCATGGCATGCATGATGCATCCTTTGCAAATTGCATAAGTATCATCACTCAAAATCTAAATTTCATCAACCTTTCTCAAGGTATTGAATCGTTAATCAACGTGCCATGTCACATGGGATTGAAACTCTTTTCAATATAATGTTGAACCTTATAAGAATCTTATCAATATAAGTTTCTTAATCAAAACTCAAACATCCTTCGAGACCTATCTATATAGATCTTGAATCCCAAATGTACTCATCTACTTCTTCAAGATTTTCATACAAAATGCATTAACCATTACTTGACTATTCAAGCAATAAATAATCGTTCTTTGTACTAGACCAAGAAGACTTCATAGCTCCCACTAAACATCTTGTACACACAAGACCTTTTCTTCATTTTACAAGAACATCAAACGATTTGATTAACTCGCAAAATTAAGAACATTAACTCCCTGATGCTAACTACAATCCATTATGGATCTTTTAGGCATCCCTAGGATTATTGGATCTCCAAACTTTTGATTGTATCATATACAAATCTTCTTTCATGAACAATTTCAAGAAAGTGTTTTGAAACCCATCTACCAAATCTTATAAGGTAGAAATCACTAAGTATCTTTAATAGCTCTTTGCAACATGTAAAGGTTTCATCGTAATCATAGTCATACTATGAATTAGTTGAATCCTTTAACAAGTCTTTGCTTTAGTTGGAAAACATTTTTCTTTCTTGTCTGCTTTGCTTAGAATTGGTTTCACCCAATTTAGGCAAATTATTCAAGTGTCATACGCTTGCTTACAGACTTAGAATCTATATTAGATTTCATGGTTTTTAAACCACTTGGAGTCATAACTTGTCAAATCATCTTTATTACTTGCATAATCATCATGTTCCAAAATAAATATTTTAGAACTCTTAGTCATTATGAAATCATATTTCTTTGGCTAAGTTTTACATATGCTAGTCATCATTGTGGGTTTGATGCAACAATTGAAACTCATACAACAACTTTGTTTAGTTTTCAATGAGAAACGACAATAGAGGATGTGCACTTGGAATGTACTACCTTCGACACATGGTTATTAATCCCATTACACATAATGAGACCACGCGTTGTCATTTGTAACATGAGGTGAATCATGCTCATATTGTTGCTGTTATTCGATAACTTCTCAAATTTCTTCGAGATTTTCGAAATCACTTTTCTTGAACTCTTTCAAGGCTCTCGAACTTTTCGAGATTCTTATACTCCCACTTGCCTTTTAGGGAGGCATATTTAGCATAGGGTGAACCAACCATGGTTTTGAACCATGTTTGTTTGTTGCTTTTCTCGAACTCTTTCGAGATTTACACTACTCCCACTTGACCTTTTGGAACAATTTCCATAAGGGCACCTACTGGAGCAACAAACATTTTGTGCTAAGTATGGTTGTGTAGTAGTACCCCGTGCTTTATATAGGAATAGAACGTGCATTAAACGTTTTAATACAACTTTTATTCCTTATTTTGTAGAAAGACTTTATAAGAACTTTTCTCATCCATATCACATATGAAGTCTTTGCTACTTTTGATTTGACGTATGTAGTTTTGTTTAGTTTTGAGCTTATCTTAAAAGTATATCCCTTGAATAATGGTTGGAAGATAGGGTATTTTCATCCGTTATCAAAATATATCTCATATAGATTGATAGCTCCCTTCATAAACACTTCACAAGGTTTTCTTTCGGATTTTGTTGTAAAACGTTTTCACAACTCTTGGATGTTTATCAAGGTCTTGGCTTAAATTCTCATTATTACGATCATATCGCAATACTTTGAATGTGTTGCCAATCATGTCTCGACTTAAAATTTCCACAATTACAATCATATTGTAGTATAATCATTATCTTGTCAAGTTGATACTGAACTTCATACTGAACATTTTGAACTTTTCAAAATCTTCACTTCCATGCTTCAACTAAGCATAAGTAGTGATCGTATCACAAATGAAGTTTCGTTGTCCGTCTCTAGCCTTTGAACCTTTGGTTTTCTTACATCGATATGTATTCGACCTCGAGTTCACATCATCATTTCTCTAAATGGTGACTTAGTCATAATTTCAAATTAGAATGTAAATTACATATATCAATAGATTCATAATCTAATGATATTGAAAGTCCATCCCTTTGGATCTTCCGCATGCAATTTTCATTTTCATTCGAATTAATTGACATATTAGAGACAGTTTATATATATAGAAATTGTTTAATTATGTCTATCATATAGAATTTTAAACCTATTTAGCAATTCAAAACACATTATGACTCAAAGAAGCATAGAATAACATTTATTCCACGTTTTGAATCTTCGATGTTTAGTCATTACTAATCATTGAATGGTGTTTTGATAATGGCAAGAATGAATAACATTTATTTAATTCTAGCCAATTATTAGTGGTGAAATACTAGTTTCTACTTGTAAAGTTGCAACTTTTGCTTCCAAACTTGTAGATTTTACTTGTGAAGTAGCAACATTTGCTTCTAAAGTTGTAGATTTATTCCTCCTTTAGCTATGACTTCTTCCTTTAGATCAACCAAATTGTGCAATGAGTGATCTAAACAAGACATCATATGTCCAAGAAGTAGCAATATGCTAAATCAATTTCTATGATATAATTCTTAAATTGGAACATTTCCATTTTTTACCTTCCAACTATATGAGGTAGTATCTAATCAATTGGAATAGATCCATTTAATTAGAAACATTTGTTGTTCATAACAATTTTTAGCATGTAAGTAGTTCTAGGTTTGAGAAGTAGCAACTTGTTTGCATTTCTTGGCCTAAAACATCTTAATGCAATCCTCATATATTCCTAAACCTTTCCATTTGAGCCACTTAGAACATTTCTCTTAGGTTCAAAATGATACTTTGCTCAACTATTTTAAGCACTTTTCATGATTTTGCTAAGTCTATTCTATCATTATTTATATTTGAGTTTAATCAAGCATTAAACTCTATATAAAATAGATGAAGAATACTATCATTTGATCAACTTTTGATCATAGAGATTTCCAATCACTTTCTCATATTCAATCATATTGAAGATAAGAGATTTTATTGGACTTGTACACTTGTCTTTTGAGGGATTGTACCTCTCATCTCATTATATCCCTTGAAACATTTATCAAAATGAAGATGTGTTGTTATTTTACTCAAACATTTTGAATAAAACCAACCTTAGACATGTGACATGAATTTCTAAAACTTGCCTTTTAGAACAATCTTAGCAAAATTGGAATATAGGTTTGTGGATTATCTTTTAAACCTTTTTGAGAACGTTTCTCAACTTTATTTTCAATCGAGGAGATTATATATAATAATAAAATTAGAACGACATGTTACTAATAAGTAAACGCAAAATTCAATTATGTTTATTAAATTTAAAGTACCATAAGTGAATTAAATTGGTAACTTTAAAGCATTTTATTCAATATTTAAATGATCCCTATTGAATAAAATGATTCCAAGATCCTTTATTTGTGCAATAATTAACCGGACTGAGGCCCTGCCATCAACCATTACATTTTCAAGGTGAGTAAACTCTTTACTGATTACAACTCTTTGTAATTCTTGGTTGAATAATTAACCATCACATGTTTAATTATTACTCTTAGCTTCAAGGTTCTAAACTGATCTTTAGGTAACCTTGTTGAATATAACCAATTAAAAGTGTAGATATGCGGTCCTACCCCCACTTCCCCAAGATATATTATGATGCTCTGCTGAGGCCGACCCATCACAAACGATCAAGGTTTTCGTCGGGTTTTTAATTGGGAAAGCTGCATCAATATTTCTGGGATCTAGATTTATTATGTTGTGATTGTATAGTGAACTCTAGCGCATCATCAAGCAACATAAATAAACCTAAACATGCATAATCTACTAATGCAATAAAACATGACATAGTATGGCCCCTTAATCCTAAGAAAACTAATAAAGTAAAATGCTCCCACTTGGATCTTCATGGATCTCATCCATCTTGCTCCATTGGGCCACTTCATTGGCTTTTGGATCAACTGCAACCTGTAATTTTATTCTATTCTATCTACTACTTAAATAAAATAAAATAAAATAAATTACAAAAATACTCAACGGTACGCAGACCGTATTTAGATTACAAAATACATCACGATGCGCAGATCGTATTTTAGAATCTATGGGCCATACTAGTCTATATATAGCAATAAACAATATCATATATTATAAAGTGTCATATAATAAATCACTCATCATGCTTTCCTAAACTACAACATCTGATGATCATAATGAAGGAAACATGGCTATAAATATCTCATATTTTAAATAATTACTGTAATTAGATAATATCATATATTAATCATAACCAATTATAAAATATCATATATTTTAATTTAGGTATGAGATAGAATCAAATCTTATTTTAATCTCAAAAGATAAATCATATTTATCCTCAAAGATTATCCTAACAAAGTTGGGAAATTCTATCCTAATTACTAGCCAATCACATATTTTAAATCAATTATTATCCATAAATAATTATGAGATAATCACATTATTTAAATCAATTATTATCCTTTTGGAATATGCTCAGAATATCCTAACAAATCTTATCCATAATTAACCACTTTAATTTAGGATAATTACCAATTTAACAACTTAAATATGGATAATATCAAATATAACAACTTTTGAATATTTGATTTTATCCTAAAATAAAAGATTTTATCTAAATAAAACCAATTTTATAAAAGATCATATTTTCAAAATATTTTAACTTATCCAAAATAAAACTGATTTTATCCCAAAATAATTCATAATTATCTTGAAATAAATTTTTTTTTTTTTGAAAAACGTGCGCCAGCCACCGTGGTGTGGCCAGCCGAAGCCAGCCACGGTGGCCGTACACCGCAGGGTGTACGCTGCTGCCAGCGGCACACAGCAGTAGCAGCAGCGCCGCGCAACTGCTGCACGGTGCTGTTGTTGCTGCACTTCGCTGACCCGACCTGCTGCCCCATCCAACCCCTCCCTCCGGACCACCTGCAGCGGCAGCCGCCGTGGCTGCGCCACCCAGCCGCGGTTGCCGCTGCTAAAAACCCTTTTATATTTATTTTTTTTTTATTAATTTCAATTTTAATCAACAACTTTTGTTAAATAAAAATCATGTGGTCCATGATAAATTAAAACATAACTTTTATGATAATTCATCCAATTAAAATTAAATTCACAATCTAATTTTAAAACTAGGGTTCTTCATGAATTTTAATCCCCAATTCAATTTAACTCTTAAATTAAATAATTTGATCATGAAAAATTCATAATTTATCATGAAATCAAATAGATTAAAATCATGAAGCATGAGACTATCAAAATTATTCAAAACCAAAACACAAAATCAAAATTTTAGGGTTTAGGGTTTCGAAATTTTTGAATCTAGGGTTAGGGTTTTCGAATAAGTTCGAATAAACTAGGGCAAAATTCGGATCTCTTCATGGCTATTTGAGCATAATTAAATCTCATTTAATCGATTCCAAAAGTTTAATCATATTAAATATAATAATCGAACCATAATTAAATATTCTCCCTCCTAATTGAATTAAAATTGTGGATTATCAAAGAATTATTGGCAATATGCGTAAATGCAATAGGCTAACTGATACCACTGTAGGAGTTTATAGGTACTACGCAGCGGAAATAAACATGAATCATATTCATATAGTACCTAATCCAAGGATCTAATGCATAACACATAAAGCACAAATAATCGTACCTTTGAAGCGTGATTCCACGTGCGATCGAGCAAGAACAAAGGGAGATAAAGAACCCCAAGCGTGATTCCTCTACTTGGTCCACGGGCACAGATTAAGACCTCCACTAATGCTAGTTAGTCGTGACTGAACACTTCAATCAACCTTCAACGGAGAGGAGAGACATACTAACCAAGAACCACCACGATAACCACCACACGCGCCACCAAGGGGTGGCCGGCCGTACGGACGTGAGGGGAGGAAGAGGGCCGTGAGTTGGAGAGAGGATTAGGGTTTTGGGATTGGTTGCATTGATGTCAAAATTCACAGTGTGTGAATCATGACTACTTCTTGCAAGCCCTAGGCATGGATCTTATTTATAGATCTCATCTCTAAATAAGAGCCCATGTCAAAAGCCCAAAACCTAATTCCAATCTAACTATGCTAGCCCAATCCAATTCATGATTAGTTAATTGCTCATGAGGCCCATTAATGGGCCTCTTACTTGCTTAACCCAATACCCTTGTTGTGTGACCAATATAGGATCCATTCTAAAGGGCTTTGGGCTATTTGACTAGCCCAAAGATCATCTCTCATAGTCTAGCAATAGAGGATGACGCCCCAATAGAATGAACTTATTATCTCCATAATAGTGATCCTTGATATATCTAGTAATTGCACTTATCGAAGACATAATTCCTTCACAACCGTCCTTTTAACCCTTATTAAATTCGTCAACTGCCCTTCTGAGTTCAGACCCTTTAATGACGCGCTGTGAATGCTTGGTTGGTAAGCACAATTATGTCCCTTGATTTGAGGAGTGAATCAAGGAGATATCAATCAACTACGTTAACATTTCCAAATCAATGAAGATTCCAATCAACGTTGTCAACATTACTAAAACAATAGAGATTCTTCAACAATTACCAATATTAGATTTACAAGTCTATATAAATAAGCATACTCTTTGTAATAGAATTCATTCGAACATGGTCTGATACAATTTATAACTCCTTAATACTAAAATCTCAAATATTATTCATCATTATTAGTCCATACTTAGATTTGTGTCTCTTACTTCGGACTTTGTTCTTTCATTATTTTATAATTATTATCGTCATTATTGTTTGATTGTTTTGCCGCTTTTAAATTCAATTATTAACTTATGTATTGCCTTTATAGTTTGTTTTAGGTCTTTTAGTCTGTTTTTAGGGTTACTTCTATATAAGTTATCATATTGTACTAATCTGTTATGCATCACATGAGTTTCTAAATATTTTAGGTGATTTCACTATTATTTGGATGCTTTTTACAGGACTTAGGAGGCGTATTGGTTGATAATTGGATAGTTTATATTAAAAACGAGGTGTTTTGCTAGAAAAGTTTATATTAAAAAATGGTCAGTGGCAATTATTGAGTTGTTTGCTTTATTAATTGATCTTCGAGGTTGATGTCATAATTGCATGGCTAAACACTAGTGATTGGGTTGAGCCAAAGTTGTTGTAGATCAAGCAAAGACTTGCGGCCAAGCATCCCATATCCAGCCATGGCACACCACCAACCACCGGGCAGCCATAGCGCTGCTCGTATACCCTCTTTGGCACGCAATGGCGTTGGAAAGCCAATGTACGTTGATCAAGCATTGTCATTACATCGTTGAGCATCATCACAACAACTTTGTGCGAGCTAATGGCCGCGTTCGTGTGTACAACCTCCAACGTCGCAAGCACTCATTGATTGTGCTTCAACTGACTATCTTTAACCAACCAATCATGTTACCACCTGTGTATTTGTTAATTTTTTTTTTCCAGTAGCCATTTTATTGATTTTAGCTAATAGCTACTAGTAGAAATTATAAAAATTAATTTTTAATTTTTTTAAAAAAACAAGTAACCAGATCCGGATACAGATATTTGGCTAGACCCTTATCCAAATCTGTTTTTTAGCATACCATCCATTACCGTGATAAGCAGATCAAGTCTAAATTTTAAAAACCCATATCCGAATAACAGATATGGATCCACGGATCCGAGTTAGCTACTGATCCCTATGTTTGACCCTCTTACCTACCAAACCCTTAAGCTTGACCCTCTTACCTACCAAACCCCGGAGGAGAAAAAAAAAATGAGATTCTAATCAAAGGTGGATGTCTACCCCCATCCATGGTAAATATTTTCTTTCTTTCGTGACAGTACAAATCAAATTAACAGAATTAGCAACAAATATTATCATAGGAAGCAAAAAAAATGTTCTACACAGGCCTAATCATTTTAGGTACCATGAAAATCCTGTTACCCACAAGAAAATTTGACACTTTTGCTCGACAAGAATTCTTCAAAGGCATCTATGAATCAAGACTACTACTAGAACAACCAAATAAACTTATTCTTGCCGATAAGCAACAATTAAATCTTTTAACGCCCATCACTTGAAGCGCGTTTAGTCCTCAGGCCCTCAGCAGGACCCTGCCCCATGATCAATTAACTCAACTCACTCTTGAATTATTGTTGAGCACACTGAACCCTTTGAGCACCACCATGCATGTCTTCATCCTCATCGTAAGCCTCTTGCTGGGCTCGGGCCTCTTTCCTGCGCATTTCCTCTTCAATATTGACATCATTTAGAGTGGTCTCCTCACATTCATCCAATTCCATATCAGTTAGCTTGGGTGAGGACCTTGGAGGAAGCACAGCTTCCAAAGCCTTGCACTGGTCCATTGCCAAGGACTCGGGGAATTCAACTGTGAAATGGATATACAACTTGCCTTTCATGAAGGGTCTCTGATACATAGGCATCCCTTCATCATTGATTGCCTTGAAGGAGTCTACATGAAACCCCATAGACAAATGTCAGCACAGATGATTAGTGGATTGAGCAAGTTAAGCTCAATAACTAAAAGGATGACAGACAACAAGCAAGGAATCTGAGAGCTTTAAGGCAAGAAAAAATATATCATGGTTCAAACAATTAATTATTACCTGGCTTGACAACTTCTCCAGGCTGAGATTTGATTAGCAATTGTCTATTATCCAAATGGGTTAATACAAACTGAAACCCACAGAGAGCCTCGGTCAAGGAAAGGGTATGCTCATAGAAAAGGTCATCACCCTTTCGCTTGAATTTTGGGTGCTCCTTCTGCTGTAGGATGAAGACAATGTCGCCAGTGACAGTTTCAGGCTGCAACAAAAAATGACGTTCAATTAGAAAAAACAAGGATTAAAAAGTTAATCAAGTAAATCAAGTTAAACAGAACATAAAAATGAATATCCCAAGCAACAAGTTAATACCGCTTCGTCAGCTTCTCCGGGAAATGTGATCTTTTGGCCATTCTGCATCCCCTTCTCAACATGAACTTCCAAAACTTTCTTTTCCTGGACAACCTTCTCACCCTTGCATTGGGGGCAACGATCCTTGTCACTGATGGTCTCACCAGTACCCTTGCAGTCATTACAAGCATGTTGCATCTGCTGGATCATGGAAGGACCAAGATGCCTGATTGAGATTTTCACTCCAGATCCTTGGCATCCAGCACATTTCATAGAAGCACCAGATTTCGATCCCTTTCTGCAAATTAAGAACCAAAGATACTTTACATTTGCCAATGGATAGAAGATTCTTCCCCTTGAATATGAAACTGATAGTTTTCAAATTAAAGTTACTCACCCCTTGCACTTGGAGCAGATAACGTTGCGGGAAAGGGAAAGCTTCTTTGATGAACCATTGTACACATCGTCCAAAGAAACCTTCAAAGGATGGATAACATCCTCTCCCCTTCTTTGCCTTCGTCCTCTGCTACTCCCACCACCGCCTACCTCACATCCAATACATGACAAACACTCATTAATACAAATACCCAGAAGTGTAGTATACCTTCAAAGCAGACACAATTTCAGAAATTTCATACTTACTGCCAAACGGACTACCCCCAAAGAAAGAAGAGAATATATCAAATGGGTCATGGCCTCCACCACCACCACCCATCCCTTCCTTCAGGGCATCCTCTCCATACTGATCATATATTTCTCGCTTTTCAGGATCACTTAGAACTTCATACGCATGTGCCAATTCCTTAAACTGTTCATAATCAAAAGTTAACAATAAGCTTAATAAATAAAAAAAAAAGGAATCAAATAACATAACATAAAACACACACAAAGCAAAGAATCTAAAACATCAAGCACAGTTTGAAATCAAGACTGTCACAATTGACAAATTGAAGACCACAGAGGTTGCTATTTTTTGCCCCCAATCTGTAACCCAGACAGATTAAAATCTAAATTTTACTAAGGATTGTCATACTCCCATCTCCCGTTCCTCTCAAGCTTCTAAAGTGCACACTTTTATTGTTTTGAGAGAGAAATTGGGTTCTAGGGTCTTCTGCATTGGGGTGAATGCAATTGAGTGACTTGTGGTGGCTGTAGTGTAGTGTGAAGTGCAAAAGAAACTAATTAGAGCGATCACAGCAATGGCTGATTCTCGGTTCAAGAAGTGGGCTTTTGGCTGCTTTAGTACCTATTCATTCACTCCCTGCACCCGGCTTAGTGCCCTGTGCTCTTCTCCACAATTTTGACTTTGACATGGGAAAACCGTTCGTGTAATCTCGATGATTAGTAGTAGAAATAATGTGTGTAATGATATTCGTTATATCTCTATGCTGACTGTAGATTTACATTGTCCATACACCACTCTAATACAGCTAAAAGCCTAAAACAACCTTAAAATTTCCCAAATTCTGTGTACCACGGTATTAGATTTACATTGTCCATACATCAACTTAAACCATCTAAAACAACCCTAAAATCTGCCAAAATCATGTCATAAACTCAAGAACATAATCAACTTAATCCGCAGAATCATTCTTTCACTCAATTTAGTCCAATACAAGCTTAACCACACAATAACGATTTCAATTAACATAATTTTCCAATTTAAGAACGCATCAAATACCAAATTCAGCAGGCAGATCAGATCTACAACATAAATCTACAAACCCAATTCAACCAATCAAATAATCACCTAAAAAGATCAGAAACTAAAAATCAAAATTCACAAAAAACCCAGAAAAATCAACACATATTAATCGGATATCTTCCAAACCCAGAACAATCAACAAACATAAATCGAAAATTTCCCAAACCCAGAACAAATAACAAACAAAAATAAAAAATTCAATAAAAAAAATCCAACAAATCAACAAAAAAATAAAAACAAAACCAAAACAAATTACCTTTTCAGGATCACCACCCTTATCAGGATGATTCTTAATGGCAGCTTTCTTATAAGCCTTCTTAAGATCTTCAGGAGAAGCAGTCTTAGGAACTCCTAAAACTTCGTAATAGCGAGTATTATCGCTCTTCTTAGGTGCTCTCCCAAACATCTTCTCTTCTCTTACTTACTCTTAGAATCTCCTCTCTTCCTCTGCAAAAATTGTATAAAAAACCCCAGATATTAGTTGGTTGAGATCCTAAACAAGAGGTAAATTTGAGAGGAGAGAGAAAGAGACAAACCAATCGATCTTGGTTCGATTTGGGGTAGAAGAGAGAGAGAGAGAAAGCAGAGCACGACGACGGCGACAAAAGGGTTTGATTCTATTCTTTAGGTTCTTTTATTTGGGCTTCAATTGACGGTTTAGATTTTTTTGGGGGATATTTTTTGGAAGGGTCTAGAATTTTTGCAATCGTTCGTTTGGTAAGTAAAAGTTGACGACTACTGTGGTGAGTAGTTTGTTTGTGGACTATGGTAAGGTGGTCACAAAGTGTGAGGTGAGGTCACGATTGACCCGCAGCAGCGGCCTACAAAACCAATCTCTAAGGCTCAACTTTAATATATAATACAAAATGAGTTGTTTTTCACGTCTAATGGTGATACTCAACTTAGCAATTCATGTAATATATTTTCTAATGATAGGATCCTCTTAAGTATACTAATGTCATTTTTCAATATGGTACACTATATTCAGTTAAATAAATAATTTTAAGTTTTTACAAAAACAATAAAAGTTAAATAAATAAATAACCCAATAAAACAATGGAAAACCTTCATGCTGAAATACGTGGAATGCGCATGCACGCAAAGGTGTTAGTCTAAATTATCCAACGACAAGGTTACTACTATCACAGTCAAAGACGGGGGCAAGTGCTCTTGTCGCTGATGTGGCCACGACCCCGCGTTAGCCCCATGGCAAGGTCATGCCTAGTCCCGAGTACGACCTTCCACCCATTGTGTTAAGCTTGCCTAGTTATCCTTCGTCCCTGTCCCGCAAGGCGGGGCACTCTAAGAAGGCCTTAGTAACCTCTCAACCACACCCTCGATGGGACCGTGGGCATGAGAATAGCCCATGGGACCATTATTGTACTTATGTCAATTGGGTGTTCACTGGTATTACTTGACCGAATAAATATAAGACTCTTTAGGGGGCAGGTGCTC
Source organism: Chenopodium album (assembly GCF_948465745.1). Taxonomy (NCBI): domain Eukaryota; kingdom Viridiplantae; phylum Streptophyta; class Magnoliopsida; order Caryophyllales; family Amaranthaceae; genus Chenopodium; species Chenopodium album. The sequence goes on along the minus strand of NC_137846.1, from coordinate 20,725,663 downwards.
ACTCACAGGCTGGTGGCCAACCTTGGGTGGCCTTATGGCCAAGGGTCATGGGCGTAGCCTTGGACATAGGATTGCCTATGGGGGCTAGGGAACGGTGGGATTTAGCTAAGGGGTTGGCTCGAGCTATGGCTTGAACACGATGGCTAAGAGTGACTAGACTGTAGGAGTCTAGGCATAACTTAGTGTGGTTGATATCTATGGTGAACCCTATTTATAGGGATCACAGATGGGGTAGTTACTCAATGGTTAATTGGATGGCCTAGTGGAGAACGTGGGCTGACGGTTACCTCCTTTAGTGGGGATCATGGGAGATAATTACCAAGGAGTGGTAACCGCTCATCAGTTGAGAAGCGTGGTGATGACGTGGCACCTTGAATTTAGGAGGGTTTGGTAGTGGGGAAGTGGGCGGTTATAGTAACCACCCACGTAGCCCACTACTCCTATATTGAGGGACAAATGTGCATGCAAGACACATGTACAAAGAGACAGTTACTTTGTAGTGGGTAATTAGTAACACCTCCAAATCTCCCTCTACGGAAATACTAGTATAATACGTATAATTATACCGTAGAGATAGACTTAGGAGTGTTACCGCCGCGTGATTACGCAAGGCTACTCAAATACTTAACTCAATAACATAACTTGCAGCGGAAAACTCAACTTTCTTTTATTAATAATTATAAAAATAGTAACATTGTTATGAGTATTCAAAATAAAGACGAGACCAACATTCCTAAACTAGGTGAAGCAAATCCCGGGACTTCCATATGCTCATTCATGACTCCACCTGAAAATAGTCAACACTGCTTACTATTACGGTTGTAGACACCCAAATGTGTCTCCCCAAAACCAAACCCAGTGATGAATACCTTTCACATCGAATCATAATCGAGTGAAGCGAAAGTGTGGAAGGTCTAGCGTTGCGGTTAGTTTTTATTTCTTTTCTTTCTCTCTGTTTTCGAAAACCTATTTTATGAAAATAGCCAATCTAGATTAGTTTGTTCCATGGCAAGGGTCCAATGATAGTGTAGTTGGATTGGGCTCGAAAAGAGCTTTCCAACGATATATTATAAGCCCAATTCCGATGAATAATGAGGAAATTATGGCCAAAATACTAAACTGGGCCCGGTTTGACTTTTATATGCGGCCCAACGATCTAGGGGAGGGCCCATTATGATTTATGGTTCCTAATGCAATTAGGATTGATTATAGTCTTCTAGAATTTCTTAGAAGGTTCTTTTGAATCCTAATGTGATTAACATTGATAAATGAGTTTTATGAGTTTTATGAGTTTTATGATTTTTATTTAGAATAAAAAAGTGTTTTAAATAAAATTACAGTTTTATCCCTCGTACGCTAAATTTTATCAGAAATAGGAAAACGTGTGGAAAAATTGTCTGCAACGCCGCACCACAGGCTGTCGCCTGGCGACAGGCTTTGTCGCGCGGTGACAGGGGCTATTCCGGAGACAACGTCGTGTTTTATTCCTTTTCGAACTCTGATTCTTTTTTATCATATTTCGGCTGATTTTCGTTATAAATAGTGTCCTTAAACCTCCGTTTTTAATCATCAATTCTCATCTACAACCAACTCTCATCAAAAAATTCTTGATACTCTCTCTATTCTTTTTCTAAACCAACTTTTCACAAACAAAATTCCGCATTCACAAGATCTAGACACACCTAGCCAAGTTTGACGTTGCCTTCGCCCTAGACGTGAAAGGTTATAATTTCTGAGGGTTTGGTCCCAAATCTCTATTTCAATTATTTAATTTAATTGTTTGATTTTATTATTTTCCTTGAAGTTACTAATGTGTGTATTTTGTTATTAGAAAGAGATACGAGGCATCAAAGTATGTAGTCTTATTGCTTTATTCTTGTAGAAAGCATGCTTATTATTTATTAATTCCTAGCATCATGTTAGGATGTTATTATTGCTTTATAGTATCATGTTAGGGTGCTTCCTATGCTTTCTAATATCATATCAATATCATGTTAGTATCATGTTAGGGCTAAAGCTTTGATCTTTATTATTTAGTGACATGCTAGGGTTTGTTATTAATCTTGTTAGTATCATGCCTAGGATCTTGCTATTAATATTATGCCTTAACATGATTATGATAATTATGATTATTATGATTGTTATAATGCTTATTATTATGATGATCATTGTTACTATGTTGCTTGATGTTTTTTATTGTGGTTGCTTGATCACGCCCTCTCTTGCATGTTTAAAGGGAATTTGTACTTGTAATCACGCTTAATAAGATAATTAATAATCTTGTTTAGGGTTAATATGATTATAATTCAAGTGATCGCCAATAATAGTTTTGCTTGTGCATTAAATTCAACCAACATAGATAAACAGGTTTAGAGTAAACCTATTGATTGTATGTTAGTCAGAAAGCGCACATGAATACGAGAAGAATGAAGTAGGGGCCTATTATTAGGGCAGGTTCAATCTCTTTTAGATTGGATTTGTACCTTCATCCCCGAACACCAGTCTTGGTTCCAGACCTATTGGAGTTGATGATCTCATGGTTCGTTAAGGGGTGTAACCTTCACCCCGTGAACGGTTTACAAGTTCCTAAAACTTGTTGGCGACTCTTTTGCTCTAGCTTCCCTACAACGGTAAACAGGGCGAACCAAAGCAAATAGGAAATACGGATTAGCAAAATATGCTAAGTACGATAAGTGTAAGATAATGTAAACTCAATTTATTTGCAAACATGCTTTTAAAACCAATTCCAATAATTCCAAAACTCATGATTCAAAACCAATTCCAATATTCTCAAAACAATTCCAATAACTTAATAATTCAATAATAATAATTAATAAAATTGATTCCTCTTTTTAAAACCAATTCCTCACCCAAGTGTGCACACCCCCCCCCCCCAAGCTAGTCTCCTTATATTACAAGGCTATTCTTGAGAAAAGATTAGGTCATTCAAAGTCCATAGTCTTATCAACCAAATCCGCATAGTGGGATTAATATAATCATGCTTGTAAAGCTTTAATAAATAATTCAATAATTCTCATGAAATTCCTCTTTGAATAAAATCAAACTATATAATAGAATAACTCAAAACTCCTTTATATTCAATTTAACATGCTTTCAAAATCAACTTTTTAATAAATACTTGAGAATTAGATCTCATATAAATAACTTTAAAAAAAATCAATAACTCTTCCTTTGAAAAACCTTTTATTTAATTCATCAAACTTTTCAAATTAATTCCTTTAATTCAAACCATTCAAAACATGATATGAAAATCAATCCTTCAAAAATAAATTTATTAAAACAATATTAAAATCAATACCTCCAAACATACTTTATTTCATAAATCATAATTCAAATCAATTTAATTCAATCACCAATAAAATCATATAAAACATGTTATTCAAATCAATCACTTTCAAAAGTATCTAGCCACCTAAACGTACCTTGATTCCGAATATCAATCAACACTTTGCACTTTCAAAGTTCAATCACGAATACACCTTGCAAATAACATAACCATAAGGTTATCACAACATAACTCAAATTTAATGTGCATGGACTATAAAACTCTTGTAAAATAATACTTTAATATAAAACTATAGCTTGAAATAGGTATTTGTATTTTAGAAAACTAACCATGAAGAAGATAAAAGAATAGGATTAAAGAAAATTGAATTTTCGTTGGAAAGAATAGGCAGAATTTGCAGAGGCCATAACTCCTTCAATATAACTCCGAATTGGATGATTCTTGAGCCTAACCTCAAGGATTTTTCGATAGGAACAATTTTCTCGTGAAACATCAATGCCCCCAAAACTAACCAGAAGTGCCCGAAAAGTGGCTTCAAAGGTATACGGGCTGATTTGTGTAAAAAGAGGATAAGAAAAGTATGAAAAGGTTTAGGGAATAGAAGAAGAAGAGAAAAGAAGAGAATTGGGTTTTAGTGTGAAGAATATGAGAGGTATGAGGGGGTATTTATAGGCTCATGAATGAAAGAATTATAGTAGGAGAATGTAGAAAGAATTATGGTAAAAAGAATTAAGGAAATTACTTGGAGAAAGGAGTTAAGGAAATTATGGAAAGTTTAATATTAAGGTGACTAAGAATAATTAATTTAAGGAAGATGTGATGTCATGAAATATAATATGGCAAAAGAGATTACTTGGAGAATAATCAAGGAAGATATAAGGTAGGAAAATAAGATGATCAAATCTTTGTAAGATGGAAAATAGAAATTAAGAAAATAAAGAATTTGAGGAAGATAATTAAAATACAAAACTAACAAAATAATTAACCCAAAATTAGCATATGGTGGCCGAAAATATTGAGCATATCTATGCTCATATTTTCGAACCTCCACTTATAGTTTTAGGGAAATATTTGCTAGATTTTAAGGATGAAAAATGATTGCGTAAATAATATATTTTGTATAAAATAATTAATTAGGAAAATACCAATTATTCACTATTTAATTTCACTAAGAAAATCATATTTTCTTTACCAAGAAAATCCGAAAATTCCTAGTTAATTATTTAGGAAATTTGGCTCTTTTAATTAAATAATAAAATATAATTTTGTTTAATTAAAATATCCGAAATATATGTATAAATAATCCGGTTTTTAAATAAAATAAATGGATAATAAATCTTATCCGAAATCCAAAATAATAATCGAGTTTTAAAATACTTTTGGCGCCAAAATTCAAATATCATTTTGGCTCCAAAATTCAAATAGTAAAATAAATTACTAAAATACCCTTTTTAGGAAATAATAATTGATAAATTATTAGAAAAATACGTATCAAAATACGGGGTAATACATAGTTACCATGTAGTGGGCGGTTATCAAAGTAGTGGGGAATTATTCCTATTTGGCAAGGATGTGGCCAGCCCTTGAGTAGTATAAATAAAGGATTTGCCCCATTCGCTGGGATTCACCCATTCGGGCACTTTGTCTTACATTGTACTCTCGTTCTCAGAGTAATAAAAAGTAGTCATTAAAAGGAATGGTGTCCTTGGAACAAGTGTATTATTCCGATACAGGGTTCGGAATTATTCAAAACCTAATTATTCAGTAAGGTCAAGTGATCGGAATGCCTAGCTGGAGGCCGCTTCTGATCAATAATATTGATGTATAATTAATATTACAACTTAATCTTGACTGAACCCTTCTGGTCACACCCAATCAAGTAACCGAATCAAAACGACGAATTAATCCGAAAGGATTAAATGAGTCAGTAGAGTTTAACGAACAAAAATATCGGATTACGAGCTTGAGCGTCGAAACCGAGCGTTGTACGTCAAGTCAACTCTAAGAATCGACGAGACAAACAAAAAGTCAAACAAACACATCACAAGTCAAAACCTCGAGCCATAGCCTCGTAATGGCCTAGCAAAGCGCTAGCCTTGCGAGGGCTAAGCTCATAGGGTACTGGCCCTTCGCATGACCTCGCAGGCAGCTAAGCATGCTAGGCATATTGGCCATGCGAGGCATGTTGTGAGGGGCTGGCAGTGCTGCCAGTGCAAGACCGCTAGCGAGCTCTCATAGTAGCATTAGCAAGCAGGAGTGCAGTAGTTAGCATGCTCGCGCGCAATGGCCTGCCCTACCAGCTAGTAGCGAGCAAGCATATGAAGGAATTATGTTTTCGATAAGTGCAATTACTAGATATATCAAGGATCACTATTATGGAGATAATTAGTTCATTCTATAGGGTCGTCATTGTCTGGTGCTAGATATGACAAATGATCTTTGGGCTAGTTAAATAGTGCAAAGCCCAATAGAATGGATCCTATGAGATCACACAACAAGGGTATTGGGTCAAACAAGTAAGAGGCCCATTAATGGGCCTCATGAGATCATGACATACCATATGGAGTGTTGGGCTAGAGTAGTTTGATTAGGACAAGGAGTTTGGGCTTGACATGGACTCTTATTTAGAGATATGATCTATAAATAAGATCCATGACTTAAATTGAAAAACAATTCACAAGTCAGTTAATTGTAACTCAAGAAACCAAGTCCTAAACCCTATTCTCTCTCTATCTCACACGGCCTTCCTCTCTCTCTTCCCCATATCCGTATGGCCAGCCACCACGTCTTGGTGGCTCGTGGTGTTCGTGGTGGTGGATCGTGGTTAGTTCGTGTTTCTCTTCTCCGTTGAAGGTTGATTGAAGAATTCAATCACAACTAACTAACATTAGTGGAGGTTTGATCTGTGCCTGTGGACTAAGTAGAGGAATCACACTTGGGGTTCTATATCTCCCGTTTTTCTTGCTCGATTGCACGTGGAACGCTTCAAAGGTATTATTATTTGTTCTTTATGTGTTATGCATTGATCTTGGTGTTTAGATGCTTATGAATATGATTCATGCAATTCCTCTTATAGTATCTAAAGTCCTACAGTGGTATTAGTTAGCCTTTGCATGTACGCATATTGAATATTGATTCTTTGAATGTCCACAATTTTAATTCAATTAGGAGGGAGAATAATTTAATTATGGGTCAATTATTATTTTAAATGTGATTTAACATATGAAATCATTCAAAGTTTAAATATAATTGCTCAAAATTAGCCATTGAAAGGTCCGATTTTTTGCCCTAAAAATTTGAAAAGTTCGAACCCCCTAACCCTAAAATTTGAATAAACTCGAAACCCTAAATCCTAAATTTTGATTTTTGTGTTTTGGTTTTGTTTTGATTCGATTGCTATGTGATTCATGAATTTAATCTATTTGATTTCATGTTAAATTATGAATTTTTCATGATCAAACTATTTAATTAAGAGTTAAATTGAATTGGGGATTAATTTCATGAAGAACCCTAATTTTAAGATTGAATATGATTTCATTTTGAAATTAATTGGACCACATTAAGTTAATTCATTTTTTAACAAAATAGTTATTTTAATTTGAATTAAAATTAATTAAAAAAAGGAGTGTTTTTGTACGACAGCCACGGCTGGTGGTCCAAGAGGGAGGGCGGGGCGGGGCAGGAGGCTATTGGCAACAGTAGCGCTGGTGGTCCAAGAGGGCGGGGCGTGGCAGCAACAGTAGCGCTGCGCAAGGGTTGCGTGCACTGCTACTGCTGCCTTGCGTCGCTGCATACACCAGCACGGTGTACGGGCACCGTGGCTGGCTTCGGCTGGGCACACCACGGTGGCTGGCCCGTATTTCAAAAAAAATATTTTATTTAATTTTAATAAAAATCAGTTTTTTAAAATAAAAGATAAAGTTTTGAATTTTGAAAAGATAATTGTCAAAATTAAAGTTGTTAATTTTGATAAGTTTGGATAATTTTTGAGCAAAAGATTCTATATTATGGATAATAATTGATTAAATAATGAGATTATCCCATAATTATTTTAGGATAATAATTGATTTAAAATATTGTGATTGGCTAGACAATTAGGATAGAATCTCCTAAACAAGTTAGGATAATCATGGGAAATAAATATGATTTATCTTCAATAATTAAAATATGATTTGATTCTATCTCATACCTAAAATAGAATATATGATATTTTATGATTGGTCATTAATAATATTAAATATTATTTAATTACAGTAATTTAATTAAATATGAGATATTAAGATGCCATGTTTCCATAATTATGAACATACGATGTTGAATGATGAGTGATTTATTATATGGCATGTTATAATATATGATGTTATTTATTGCTATATATAGACTACTATGGCCCATAGATTTTAAATACGATCTGCGCATCGTGTCGTATTTTTGTAATCTAAATACGGTCTGCATGCCGTTGAGTATTTTTGTAATTTATTTTATTTTATTTTATTTAAGTAATAGTAGATAGAATAGAATAGTATTACAGGTTGTAGTTGATCCAAGAAGCCAATGGAGTGAAGGCCCAAAGGAGCTAGATGGATGAGATCCATGAAGGTTCAAGTGGGAGTTTTGCTTTATTATTTTCTTAGGATTAAGGGGCCATACTATGTTATGTTTTATTTATGCATTAGTAGATTATGCATGTTAGATTTTATTGATGATTGTGATGATGCGCTAGAGTTCACTAAATTAATCACAAACATAATGAATCTAGGTCCTGCTGGTAATATTGAGGTTGCTTTTCCAATTAAAAACCCAATAAAACTTTGATATTTATGATAGGTCATGCCAAAGCTGGGTGTCATTTTATATCTTGGAAGAGTTGAGGTAAAACAAGTTTTACAATTTTAATTGGTTATACTCAACAAGGTTACCTAAAGAGTTTAGAACCTTGAAGCAAAGGGTAATAATTAAACATGTGATGGTTAATTATTCAACCAAGAGTTACAAGAGCTGTAATCAGTAAAGAGTTTACTCACCTTGAAAATGTAATGGTTGATGGTAGGGCCAAAGTTCGGTCAATTATTGCACAAATAAAGGGTCTTGGAATCAAATAATTCAAATAGGGATCAATTAAATTGAATGAAGTGTTTTAAAGTTACCAATTTAATTCGCTTATGGTACTTTAATTTTATTAAACATAATTATTGAACTTTGCCTCGTTTTGATTTTTTTTTTTTTTTTTTTTTTTTTTTTTTTTTTTGTAGATGAATAGATTTAACAACAACACTAATTTGCCAACTAAACTTAAAACAAGGCTAAATCTCAGAAACTTCAGGGAATGGGAAGAAGAGTTAAGAAGTGTTATTAAGAGCCACAAGCTTGAGGCTCGACTCTATATTCCCATTGAAAGAAGATTCATAGTGGGTTTCACTCCTAATAGGCATGCGAAAGATGTTTCGGATGCAGAGAAAATCGGGAATCTCATATTGGCATCTATTCCAACTTGTTGGAAAAGAAGGTTCAAGGATTATGAGTTGACCCATCTATAGACGTGCCATCTGTCGAGGTGGCATTGGGGCATTAGGAAGTGGAGGCATCAACCATCAGAATGTTAGAGAGGTCGTCAATTCGATTCCTTAAATATACTACTCTTGGACTGACAGTGTAAGGTTTGAGACTTACAATATTCATTGTAAGATAATGGCTAAGAAACTCATTTCTGGTCAGCCAGTTAAGAACCATGTGAAGGAACTAATTGAATTACTTAATCAGATGGACATCTTAGGGAGACCGTTTGATGATGACTCTATGCATGACATTATTCTGTTTTCAGTCCATGATGGATTTGATCCTGTCAAGCTTATTCATGATGATGAAGGCTCGATAGTGACGATTGTCAATCTGTTGATCAAATTTACAGAGGAGTACTTGAAGAAGGAGGGAAGCCAATGCTTCTATTGCGGTAGGTGGTCTTGCTACTTACTAGGTTGTCCCCACAACACACCAGTGAATACGGAAGGTAAGGATTTACCTAATTTTTTTGTTGTTGAAATAAATCTTACCTCTTCTTGCACTTGGGTATTCGATACCGGTTGTGGTGCTCACATTGTTAATAACATGAAGGGCCTAAGAGAGAGTAGGAAGTTGCTGCACTTGCTATTGGAAACTATCACTTGAGGCTTCCATCTGGTCTTATTTTGGTGATTAATAATTGTTATTACGTCCCAACAATTACCAAGAACATTATTTCAGTTCCTGTTTTAGATACTGAAGGTTTTTCTTTTGAAATAAGAGACAAGAGTTGTTTTATTTCCAAAGAAAATATGTTATATGCTAACGCAAAATTGATTAATGGTTTGCATGTCTTAGATTATACAACCCATGTTTACAACATCGATAAAAAAAGTGCAAACAGATGAATCAAACTAAACCTATCTATGGCATTGTAGTTAGGTCATATAAATTGTAAGGAGGGTGATCCCATCATAGGGGGGTCCTTCCTTAGATGCCCACGGCCATTTAAAAGCCTAGGACTTAACACTTGTTAGGGTGTATTAGGATTTGAATTCCTGACTGTTTGGGGGACCTTGAATTAGAATTGATTCTATCATCACGCTTTTTTGTAAGAAACAAGTAGGAGTCGCCAATGAGTTTTGGGAAAACCCATAAACCTCATTCATGCCTTTCTCCCATGTGGAGTTCATGGGATATTTAGCACAAATCATAAGTTTACCCATGCCCAAATTGGTCTACATAAACCAGAAATGAGTTTGGGAGCGAGGGTATTAAAATAACGTTCCCTTTAAAGGAGAATCGCTATTCTAGCCCTAGTGCGGCCTCTACTAGCTCTTCCTTCTTTACAATTTCATCACCAAACAATATATTCAACGCGATACCTAACACTAAGTTAGTTGATTTTATTTACAAGCATTAATTACGTAGGAATTACATTGCAAAGTCGTTATTCTTTATTTAATTCAAATTCGTGAAAGGAGCAAAAAAATGAACAAGATTCGCCTTGGCTTAGGTGATCAATCAATCAATTAATTATTCAATTCTAATCCTATTTAACACAAGATACTACGTGGAATCGATTAATTAAATTTCCTTTTAAAGTGGTCAAACAACACTATTTTGTTGATTAAAGTTCTTTTAGACAAGAAAAATAATTGTGATTTATCTAAGGGCTCGGGAATTTACCACTTCTCTTTGCTAGATCTCCGTTTAGAACACTGATGGACTCCTTCTTGTTCGGGAACCTCCACCGTAGTAACAAAGATTAAGAGGGGTGAGTGTTTAGGACAAGAGGGTTTGGAAGCACAAGTTCACAAGAGTTTCTGCCAAGATTTTAGGTTAATTTCTGTCTCTTTAAGCCTCGTATTAAGCCCCTATTTATAGGGAATGGGTGCAATTAGGGTTTTAAGCATTCTGTCACAACAGGTGTCGCGCGCATCTGGATGAGTTGCGCGCGGCATCCCAGCGCAAGTGATTTAGTTGCGCTGTTATGGGCAGTGCAACTGAATGTCTTGCGCGCGGTTTTATGGTAAGATTCGATTCTATATTTTATAAAATTCCGAATGTTCCGCGAGAACATCTCTAGAAGTTGCGCTGGGTGTTGCGCGCAACTGAATTAGTTGCGCACGCCAGACCAGGGTGACTCATTGAGATGCGCGCGGATTTTTCTGCGACAACTTCAATTTTAACCTAGGCGCCTCTAAATCCATCATTATTGGGTCTTAAGCACGGGCCTAAGCCTAATTATGATCGGGTTTAGTTAATTGGACCTTGTTTTGTATTTGTTTTGGGTTAGGCTAGTCTTTTTGTGTCTTTGCGGTTTAGCTAGTCATCCATAAGTATTCTTCATTTCGATCCAACACGAAGATGGTTTTATTTATCTTCATTGCACTTCCTGTCGGAACGAGAGGCCAAAAGTAGATATCTACAGTTAGCCCCCACTTTGATCGAGTCTAGGATAGACGAGGATCAAAGTAGCCAAGGAAATAAATCCGAGACTTATTCTGCGAAGTTCTCAAAGAATAGAGAATCTTTCAGAAATGTTTAAGGATGTCAAAACGATCCTTGATTTGCTAAGTGTTTGAAACAAGTAGCTATTAAGGCTAGAAAAAGTATTTTCTATGTCTTAACGCGCTAAAGAATCTAGATTGATCCTTTGCAATTGTAGAATGCTTTTACAAGTAAAGGCGTTCTGGGTGATGTCATGTCATGAGAAGAGATCGGTTTAAAAAGGATTAAAAAGGGGATAATGTCCTCCCAATCATGTCATCGTTGGTCTAAAGTCCCTCGATATGTCATTGAAACTTTAGCCTGAATTTAACAATTTGAAAAGATAATAAAAGAATGTTTCGGCTTTCGCAACCTTTAGGCTTTTGCAGCTTTTTGGCTTTCGCAGCCTTTAGACTTTCACAGCCTAAACATTTCGGCTTTCGTAGTCGGAATAGAGTTCTTGACAATTCGCTTATCAAAACGCAATACTCGATGTCCACAAGATAGAAATACATGTCTCAAGACTGGAGGCATATATCCAAATCCAGTGAGAGAGAAGAAAATCGGCAACTCTCTTAGCAGTTTTGTCCACAAGATGAGTACACGTGTCTCAGGACTAGGGGCATGTGACTACATAGGTGCGACATCGTCTCGTCGCTCTTTATACAGGGGGTGGACGACACCCTAATTGTCCGGTAAGCTAGTAAGCGCACTTAACTACCGTATTTGCTTCCAATCAAGAAGTACCTCTTCCTGAATGGTTCGGCGTGCCTGTCGACTCGTGAGCTAACACCTAAAGAAAAGTAATTCTATACCTTTTAGTTCCGAGAGGTAGATCTCGCAAAGCTGAGGAAGAAGTGAAATTTTACGCAACACCTACGCTATACCATTTTACGCTGTATGATAACGCCTTGCACTTTTACGCTACATGATGACGCCTTCCTTTTTGCTGTGGACGTGAAAAAAGAAGAAAAGCCGGACATTTATAACGTTAGTACAGTAAAATGACAAACCTGTCTGTGGGAGCTTTTACGTAAAGCACCACCACGGAACGTCTTAAGACACTTTTACGAAAAATGTTCAAAACGTATGCTTAGGGAATGCACAAAACATGGTGTGCATGAAAAATGATGCAAAACTATCAAAGAAGAAAACAAACTACCAAATTCAAAGCAATTTTAAAAAAAGATTTTGATAATTTGCGCGCCATTACGTTTAATAACGAGCAAAAGCCATTGGAAAATAATCAAACGGATCACAATCTTGATAACGGTCATTTTAGTGACTAGTATCCGCGCGCAACTCAGTGGGTCGCGCTGGCCAGGCGCGCGCATCGTTCTGAGTTGTGCTGGTCAGTTACGCGCAACTATTTCAGTTGCGCGCGACATTTAAGTCAGCAAAAAGAAATCGATGAGCGCGATTTTCATTTTACTATCTTCTTTTTCTTCCTTCGCCATTTTCGTCCCTTTCTCTTTCTAAAAAGCTCGATTTTTTTGCGATTTTCGAAGCCAAAGGAAGCAGATCTCACCCTTAATTCACATTTGCCACAATCCAATGTAAGTTTTTTGTTTAAATTTGTTTGTTTTTAGCGGAATTTGGGTGTTTTTCGAATCATTAAACCCCAATTTTTGAATTTGAAGGTTTTTGATTCAGACCATTATTCTCAAAATTGTTTGTTCCATGCTATTGTGCTATGTTTAAGGAGTGTTTTGCAACAAATCTCATGAAAAATGGCTAAGTATTGAACCTTGTACTAGCATTTCTTTGTTTGAGTACGTTTTTTGCACTTTCCTTCGAATTTGGTTTGTTTCTTGTTATTTTGCTTGCTCATTTTGGCTATACTTATTGATTATGAAGTAATTATAGTATTAGAACTAGTTATATATTCATAAACAATGTTTTGAAAATTTTGAATCCGAAAATTGGCGCGAAGTGTATACTTAGCTTATTTTTGCCATGTTTGAACTTCAAGATTGTTTGGTAGACGATAATTGCATCATTGTTACTATTATTCGCCTAGGCATAGTTGATTCTTTGAGATTTTGAAATATAATCCCTTGAATGCTTAGTTGAAACTGGTATAGGATGGCTTTTATGGGTGTTAGAAGCCCCCATTTACCGAGTTTAACTGCAGGTATCGTAGCCCCCTAGCATGGGTGGCATTCGATTTTTTGTGTTTTGCCCTTTCGATAGGCGTTATGTTGCCGAAATGGGTCCAAAACATGTATATTAGCTTAGTTTAGAATAAACTAATAAAGAAACTTTGTCCATTCATAGCATGGACTCGCCTCCATTTGTTGATGCTGAGGAGATTCTAGGAGATCCCGTGCCTGACGAGGCGGTTCGGGAGCGACGCGTCGAAGCTGATCGTCGTCGCCAGGAGGATGTGTTTTGGGAGGCTCCTCCCAACTGGGACCCTAGGGTCCTCAAGTGGGACCCAAACCATCACGTCTCGATCAGGGGTTGGCGCGGCATCGTGAGTTTTTCGCGCCTTCGTTTTTTTTTCTCAAAACAAGTTTTTCACTCTCTTTTGTGCCTTTCCTTTTTTAGAGTGAGCCTAGCATGCGCCTTTCCTCTGGAAAAGGAGGTTGTGGAGCTTTCGGGGATCAGCTCCCAGCTGGCTGCTCTTCGGGATTTATCGAGTCAGCCTGCGTCGTTGGCTTTCCTTCGTGGATTTTTGGAGCTTTGGTGGGATTCCACCAACACTTTTCCTTCCATGGGGAGAGATGACGGTTACCCCTTATGATTTCTTTATGATTACGGGTTTTCCTTTCGGAGGTGAGCCCGTGGTTATGGAGGTCGTTAAGGGGTTAGACGAGAGACTGCGTGACCTCGTGGGGGATCGTCTTGCTGCGGCCCTTCACATGTATGTGTAGTCTTGTCCGTACTCTGTTCTTGCCAATCAGTTGTCGGCTGGCGAGGTTGATCGGCAGTGTACACCTGAGCAGCTGGCTCGGATATACATTGCTCACGTTCTTTCCGTCACTATCTCGAGTGATCGTGGAGAGCGTTTCGCCATTGGGTTACTTATCTGCCTCAGTGATTTGGGGCAGGTAGGTAACTTAAGTTGGGCGGAGGTGTCGTATGCCCGTATGCTTACAACTATGGGCAAGGCGACCCGGGTGATGGATTTCGCGGCAGCTACTGAGGTGCCTCGGATCTCCTTTTCATGGCATGGTCGTATCCTTGAGGTGCGTACTTATCCTTTTTTCTTTTCTTTTAATCGCCATTTTTGTTTTCTTTTTTCTTATTATTTTTTTTGTTTCTTATAGGCTTGGGGATATTCGTACCTGCCTTTCTTAGCCCCCAGGATGCTCGGGGCTGCTCGTTTTCCTATCGGCCATCGAATGGTCACGATTAAGAAGAGACGAGCCACTTCAGCCAGCGACTTTCGCCAGAGGATCCTTTCAGCGACTTGTGCGTCGGTGAGTATTTCAACCACTTGTGCATCTTTTGATTTTTTTTGATGATTTTTCATGTGGCCGTGTTTATAGATCGATCTCCGTCCTTGGAGTTTGATCGTCGGAGTCCCTGAGGCTGTCCGGTCTGACATGATTCGTTGCCGTTTCTAGGCCCTTTATCAGGAAGTCCTCCAGAGGACAGACACTTGGTTTTTAGGCGAGCGTGTTCTCTGACAGTCTTCATTCGAGGAGCCTCGGTTATCCAGCGGAGCAATTGATGCTGCCAGATGCATCTTACCAGGCTTTCATCGCATCCAGGCTGACTCCTTTCCCAGCTTTTGTTCCGGTTAGTATTTTTCATATGTTTTTATATTTTTCTTTTATTTTCGGAACCTTGACTCTCTTATTGTGTTTTCAGCGAGTCGAGCTGGGTGGTTGAGTGCCTCCCATGGCAGAGGTCACGTATACCAATGCTTTTGGATCGGTAATTCGCGAGATTCTCCTAGCAGCGGAGGAGGACATACCGTATATTCCTGAGACGGTTGAGTTGGTATGTTTATTTCGTATATGTATTTTATTTTATTTTATTTTTTTTAAGTAAGGCAAAAATTTTCCCGAGGGAGGGAAAGGGTTCCCGACTTACCCCCCTTGAAAAAATAACAAAAAAAAAAAGAAATAAGGAAAAGAGGACACGAAAAGGAAAGTGAAAAAGAAGGGAAAAAAAGAAAGAAGGAGAAAGGAAAATAAGAAGAAAATAAGAAAATAAAAGAAAAATAAAATAAAATAAAATAAAGCATAAAAAAGGACACAAGAGTTAACAAAATTTAAGCGTATGATTATTCATAAGATTTCGTCAATATTCCGTTATTATGGAGTTCAAAATACGGAAATAACTCAAAATGACATATCGCGACAGACCAGACGCGCGCAACTGTATGTCTTGCGCGTGGCTGTCGCGCGCATGTCAATCGGTCGCGCGTGGCAGGCGCGCGTAACTCCTGAGTTGCGTGGGCCACCTGCGGGTGAACTTTCCTTAGAGCGAAAATTGCCGAAAATTTGCCCCTCTTGGGTCTATTTAAGTGTGGTTTTGTGTAGGCTTTTGATCATCTCGCATTCATTCGCTTAGTAGTGTTATAAAGAATTAAAAAGTACTAATCACTCTAAATTCTTCCCCTCTCCCCTTTTTTTTTACATTGATCAATGGCAAAAACCTTTGAACAACGGTTGAAGCAATGGGTCACTTCCCTTTCAACTGAGGATAAACTATCCTTCAAAATATACCACCTTGACCCTCTATTGAATTATATGCAACTAGTTATAAACTTTGATTTTCTCCATGGTGTTGTCAATCATTGGGACTCGAACCACCATCTCTTTCTTTTTAAAGGGGATGAAATTGTCCCATTACCTAGCGAGTTTGAGGCTCTACAAGGCTTCCCTACAAATACTCTCCCTGTGACATATGCCCCTAACTTGTCAAATCCCAAACCTGTTTTTCAACGATTTTTTGGTTTGAGTGACAATGATATGGTTAACATTGGAAAAGAAGAAGGCGTGGATTTAGTTCAATTCATTGAACATTTCGTCGCCCCTCGTGATAACTTGACTAAACAACGCTTAAAAATTCGTGCTTTATGCTATTGTCTTGTTGTCAATTGTTTACTTAGGACAGGTAAAGAATACGGAGATTATTCCATGGTGTCCATAATAAAGAAAATAGAGGGATGTCATTCACTCGCTCCTTTAGCTTTGGCGGAAACCGTTCTATGCTTGAATCGCCTTAGAGGAGACCCTAACGAGAATGGTTTCATGGGAAGTCCACTCCTATTACACGTACGTTTTTTTTTATTTTTTATTTTTTTATCGTAAAGTAGCACAAGTTAGGAAGTTGCGCTGGCCTTACCAGCGCAATCTTCACCGATGCGCGTGGATGGCGCACGCAACTGATTTTGATGCGCGCGCCACCTGCTCGTGTAATGTCGCAAATTAATTCTCTTCTTTTTTTTTTCTTCAGATTTGGCTCATGGAGCGCTTGCGAATTATTAAACAGCCAGAAAATTTTGGGGCTCATGGAGTGAGAACATTCCCCGGACGTCGAATTCTCTACAAACACAAGAAGGAAGAAGAATGGACGTTGTTTTTTCTATCATGGGGTTCCCAACATACGCTTTGTGATTCCTTGGTGGAACATAAGTAATATGGTTGGAAATAGTTTTAATTGTCCCTATATTAGGCTTTTAGGCTTATCTAGTACTACTTACATTTTTCCTTGTAGGGTGATGAGACAATACAGAATGAAACAAGTTATCCCCCCTCAGGATTGTGATGCCTCTAAAGATGTGATTTTTAAACCTGAAAGGATCCGTCGTTGGATGGAATATTGGTCAAGTCTCCCTAGGTGGGTAGTACAAAGTCCTAATGCGAGCATTGTGTTATCCTCCTTCTACAAGGCTTGGATGAATGCAGCGGACAAAGGTGAGCTAAAAAAGGCTCGATCACAAATCAAGCCGCCTGGGCTCACAATCCACCCAAACCTTTGATGCATTCGGCCACCACTACTTCTCCTAGTGGCCAAAACAAAGGAGTGAGAAGAAAATTAGACTTCTCATCTCCTAAGGCTCGTTCGAAGGAACCAAAAAGAAAGGCTCCCCCTAAACATGCGCAACAAGGGGTGAAGATTAAAGAACCTTCACCAAATACTCGCAAGAAGGCCCCAACAATTGTTAAAGGAAAAGGAAAACAGGTTTCAAAGGCCCCAATCCCTAAATTGAAGAACAATGTTTGGGTTAAAAAGAAGAGTGAAGGGGAAAGCTCTAAGGTCGCTGAAATTATTGCGATAGAAACTATTCCTCCGTCTACTAAGACAATTGAGGATATAGTAAAACCTTAGAGTGTTCCACAATATGTCATTAGTTTAATTCGAATAAAGTGTAATCACTACTATGTTTTTTTTTTTTTTTTTAAAAATTTATTATCTAGTTCAACAATGCCTCTTGTTTTTTTTGAATTTCGAATGGAATAAAATGAGCTTTATTATATATATATTTTTTTATATGACTGAATCATAAAGATTGCCTATGTATTCGTATACGAAATCAGGTCTTTGCGTAGTTATTTGCAATGTTTGTATTATGTTTTTTTTTATATATTTTTTCTTCAACCTCTTATGTAGAACTTGAATGAAAAAATTAATCAAACTTTGTTTAATAATTTAAATCAAAGCTTAATTTTTATTTTTCGAGTATATGTTATTTTCGAGAAACGCCCTCTTTTTTATCGCAAGTAAAAATTGCAATTTTATTCTCGCGCAAAAATTCTGGGCTCGTAGTTCGTCATCAGGTGGCGCGTGCAACGTCTAAGGTTGTGCGAGCCTGTCGCGTGCAACTAATTAAGTTGCGCGTGACATCCGCGCGCATCTGTTTAGTTGCGCGCGGCACCTGTGCTACGAGTGTTAATTTTTTTCGCATTATTACCCCCCCCCCCCAAGTGTGAAGAGTTTTTCGTGGTGTTCGAAAAAATCTGAACACTTGAATGACATATGTTTTGTTTTTAGATTACCCCCCAAGTGTTATGAACTTTACCGTGTTATTCGGTAAAGTGCGTAACACTTAGAATCTTTTAATTGAATGCTAAAAAATGATTTATTTAATGAATGAACGAGTTTATCCGGATTTCATATGTAATATTTTTTAAGTCGATCAATGTTTATTAGTTGGCGAATTTCATCACCTCCAATATCCATTAATCTGACAGCTCCTCCTGATAGAATTTCAATTACGCGGTAGGCCCTATCCAATTAGGTTTGAATTTCCCTCTTGGATCGGTTGATGGGCCTAGTACAAATTCACCTTCATTGATATTTCTGAGTCGTACCCTTTTGTTAAAATGTCGTGCAATGCGTCGTTGGTAGACTTGTACATGTTGCAAAGCTCTTAATCGTCGTTCATCGAGGAACAACAGCTCTTCATACCTCGCTCTTACCTATTCAGCTTCTAGTAGCTTACTTTCAAGTACGATGCGTAGGGATGGTATTTCCAGTTTGATTGATTAACTGCGTCCATTCCAAAAACTAAGGAGTATGGAGTTACTCCTATTGATGTTCGTATGGACGTTCTATAACCCCATAGAGTGAAGTGTAGTTTATTCGGCCAGTCTTTATAATTTTCTGCCATTTTCTTAATGACGACTGTTATGTTTTTATTTGCCGATTCTACAGCTCCATTCATTTGAGGTGTATATGGGGATGAATGATGGTGTTTTACTTTATAACGAGTTAAGAGGGTCTCAACTTCAGCTTTGAATTGAGATCCCTGATCACTAATTAGTTCGTGTGGAACTCCATGTCTACAAAATATGTTTCTTTCGAGAAACTTTGTGACATGTTTAGAAGTGATGTTCGCGTAAGAAGCGACCTCGATCCACTTAGTAAAGTAATCGATGGCTACCAATACGTACTTGTGCCCTCCTGCTCCTGTTGGAGATATTTTTCCAATTATGTCAATTCCCCAAGTCGAAAAAGGCCAAGGGGAAGTGAGATTATATAGTTCGGATGGTGGAAGGTGTTGTAAGTTAGCGAACATTTGACACTCTAGACATTTTTTTAACATATTGTATGCAATCATGTTCCATGGTGGACCAATAGTACCCTTGTCGTGAAATTATTTTAGCAAGGATTTTACCATTCATGTGAGGACCACAAACGCCTTTGTGAGTATTTTCCATAAGGCGTGTAGATTCAGGTTGGTCTATACATAATAAGCTTTGACCGTTAGGCCCCTTTTTGCATAATTGACCATTTAATAGACCATATTGGGCCGCAAGTGTTCTTAGGGCTCGTTGGTCTTTCGATGAAATATTTTCAAGATATGTGCCATGGGTAATATATTGGAGGATATGATCATACCAAGGATTGTCTCCTTCAATGTCATTTATTTCCTCTATTGCGTTGCAATATGCTGTTCTTCTCTTCTATCAACGCATAATGGAATCATATTTAAATGATCTGGAATGTTGATCATTGAGGCTAATTTTGCTAGCGTATCGGCAAATTGATTATCATCCCTTGGGAGGTATTTAAAATCAATATGTTCAAAATGCTCGATGAGTTGCTCTAGGTGTGCTTGGTATAATATAATTGCGGAGTTCTTTATTTTCCTTTTTTTTAGTATATGATTTATAATCAAACTAGAATCTCCATATACCTCTAATTTTTGCACACCTATGCTAGCTGCTGCTTCTAATCCAATAATACACGCTTCACATTCCGCGGCATTATTAGTAACCTCAAAGTCTAGTTTGACAGAGATTGGAGTATGTGCTCCCTCTGGACTTATGAGTAACACTCCCACGCCACATCCTTTTTGATTGGATGCACCGTCGAAGTACATTACCCATTTGTCATCTTGCGTCATGAGAATCTCTTCATCCAGAAGATGTGTAGTTTCTGCATGACTTGTTTGAATAGGATGTTGGGCCAGAAAATCGGAAATTACTTTTCCTTTTATTGATTTTTCAGGAATATTTTTTAATTCAAATTCGGCCAACATCACCAACCACTTGGATATTCTTACTTGTATGGGTGGTTGTTCAAACAAATACTTTACCGGATTTTGTTGAGAAATCACATGAGTAGTGTGTGGTAACATATAATGTCGTAGTTTTTTAGTTGCCCACACTAATGCTAAAATTGTTTTTTCCAAAGTGCTATATTTTGTTTCATATTGAATGAATTTTTTACTTATGTTGTATATTGCACGCTCGACTTTCTCTACCTCTTGTGCTAGCATGGCACCTGTGGCCGTGTCTGTATCAGTGATGTATAGCCTAAGAGGTAGTTTGGGTACTAGTGGTGCTAAAATTGGTGGACTTTTGGGATAAAATTTGATTTTCTCAAAGACCCTTTAGCATTGATCGTCCCATTCATGTTTTTCATCTTTTTTCAATTTTTTGAATATTGGCTCACAAGTCATAGTTAATTTGTTGATAAACCGACTAATGTATTGTAGTTTGCCAAGACACCCCCTAATTTCTTTTTCTGTTTGAGGGGGAGGCATATCAACGATTGCCTTTTTTTTAGAGGGATCGATCTCAATACCATGTGTGCTTACTACGTATCCGAGTAACTTATCAGAAGTTACTCCGAAGGCGCATTTTTGTGGATTCAATCGCATTTTATATTCTTTTTATGCGAGTGAAAAATTTGCGTAAAGCTTTTATGTGTCCCATTCTATCTTTGGACTTTACAATCATATCATCCACATACACTTCTATTTCTTTATGCATCATATCATGCAAGAGAGTCGTAGCCGTTCTTTGGTACGTAACTCCTGCATTTTTTAGACCAAATGGCATGACTGTGTAGCAATATGTACCCCAAGGGGTGGTAACACATGTGTTTTCTTCATCTTCTTTTGCCATTAGGATTTGGTTGTAACCTGCGTATCCATCCATAAAGGATAACATCGCATGTTCAGCCGTGTTATCTACCAATATATCAATATGAGGTAGAGGAAAATCGTCTTTAGGGCTAGCCTTATTAAGGTCCCTAAAGTCGACACACATGCGAACTCATCCATCCTTTTTAGGGACTAGGACGATGTTCGCTTCCCATTATGGGTAATTACATACGCGAATGAAACCTGCGTCTAATTGCTTTTGTACTTCTTTTATTTTCAAAGCGACATCAGGTTTCATTCGTTGAAGTTTTTGTTTTACTGGTTTAGAGGTAGGGTTCAAGGGAATGGTATGTTCCGCAATTTCCCTATCTATTCCAGGCATGTCCTTGTATGACCAAGTGAACACATCTTCGAATTCTTTCAGCGTCGATATAAGAATCGATCGCTCTTTCGGATTTAAAGTTAAGCCAATCTTGACTTCTCTTTTGTTTTCATTAGTCCTTATATTGACTATTTCAGTTTCTTCAATTATAGGGTTCTTTTGTTCTCGTTCATTCATTAGTTCAACCAATTTATTAATATTATCATCTTCATTAGATTAATTGTTATAACATTCAAAAGATTCGAGAGAAGGCATATACTCGGAAATAGAGCTCATATTATTGAATTCAAAAGAGAGTACATTGAGAGAAGAATCCTTTTTGGGATCTTCGTCCTTAGAACTAGAAAATAAAGACTCAGTAATAGCCACAACGCTCAAATTTTCAGCTTCCTTAAAGTCTAAGCTAAACTCATCATTCGATTCTTCGAACATCTTCCCTTCTCCTGTGATGATATCCAGCTTATCACCTTTATGATTAGTCCACTTGAAAGATTTCCTCCATCCATGCTCGAAGGTTTCATTAGAAGAGGTAATCAACGCGGTTGGGTCAAAAGCTTTATCTTGGATGGCATTTTGATTAGTCATGGTAGCAACATGGTTTTGCTCTAGTCCAAATAGCAAGTTGAATGCTTGCCTATCATAGCACCCTAGGGTTGGGTGTTTTTATTCAACGATTTCGAGATCGTTATTCAAGAAGTAGCAATCATGAAATATCTCAAATCCAGGCTTCTTGATTCCTCCCAGAACTAATGGTTCTGGAAAGTCATAGCAAGGGTAATCTTCTCCCTCCCTAATGAATTGTCCATTAAGGGTTTGTTAGTAAGATGGGAGCAAAGTGATTATCCCCTTTTTATTATTGCCTCTACGTGCTTTGTTTTTAGAATCGTGAGACTCTAGTTCTTCCTTAGTTGGTTTGTATCCCAATCCAAAAGAG
The DNA here is from genome assembly GCF_948465745.1 of Chenopodium album. Taxonomy (NCBI): domain Eukaryota; kingdom Viridiplantae; phylum Streptophyta; class Magnoliopsida; order Caryophyllales; family Amaranthaceae; genus Chenopodium; species Chenopodium album. Next base: position 20,703,252 of record NC_137846.1, on the reverse strand, counting down.
AGACTTTTCTTTGGGATAGGAAGTATTCCTATTCCCAAAGGCATCCCAGGAAAGTAACTACTCTTAAACAAGATGTTGTTTACTATCCGGGTGGAATATGGATCAAGCTTGAATGATCCTTCAAGGCTCTCTTCCATTTCGACTGTGTAGATTGGCTCAGCGGCAAATTCCCACATGTCCTCTTCATTATTATCATGGTTTATTTCTAGAAGTGATTGGTCATTTATAGCTATTTTGAGAGGGGAAGCATGTATAGTCATAGGAAGCCCTTGATAGTTCAACCTAATCATTTGATGAAGTGAGGATGGTATTGCACCAAGCTCATGTATCCAAGGACGTCCAAGTAGAAGGTTGAATGTGGGTCTAATATCCATGACATGGAATTCAACCATCTTTTGAATTGGGCCTGTAGTGATTGGTAGCTTAACAGTTCCACACACCGATCTCCTCGAGTTGTCATAGGCCCTAATGCTTTGTGTTGTTGAATGAAAATCTTTTTCTAGATTAAGGCCTAGATATTTTGTTGTTCGTAGTGGGCACACATTTACAGCTGACCCATTGTCTACTAAAGTGAGAGGGATATTGTACCCTTTGCACCCCACAGTTAAGTATAATGCATTGTTGTGGGTAATGTCTTTTGAAGGCAAATCATCACTAGTGAAAATGATTGATTTGTCGGATTTCTCTCTAGTAAGCAAGCTAACGAGATCCTGGGGGTTTGTGTCTGTACTTACAGATAAAGCCGTTAGAGCGTTCATTAGAGAATTCCTATGTTCTTTAGAAGTACTTAGGAGTTCCCAAATGCTAACATTTGCCTTGGATTGGCGAAGTTGTTTGACCAATTGATCTTCCACCTCAAGTGGAGGTGGTATTGGGTTTTGTACTTGACCTTGAGTTTGATTCTGTGTAGTCGAAGATTTATTTGGTGGTGCTTGGTAAACTCGCCCAGAACGAGTTAGATGATCTATTTCGTTTAGGTTAGTTATAGGACTCGTGAACCAACTTTCTTCTAGAGGCTTTGAATGTGTCTCCATTTCAAGATGTTCCATGAGTTGTGCTTGATGCCATTATTCATCCAAGGAGAGATTTGATTAGTCTTGTGACTTCCCCAAGAAATGATCCCAATCAAGCGCTCCATTTATCTCACTTTGGAGACAAGATGGACGTAGGACGGCGGCATATTTAGGGACATATAAGTCTTGAAAGTCGTCGTCCCATAACCCACACACTTCATTAGTTGCCCCTATGAGTGTTTTGGTTAGAGGTTTCCCTATAGGTGTGATATAGTCCAAAGGATTGAACGTATCATTTCCCATATGGTCCTCATCAATGTGAAATACCCCTAGTGGGGATACATTGTTGTTAGGTTTAGGCGTGAGAATTCTCCCATCGTCTACTAGATCTTGTACTTTGTGTTTTTAGACATAGCAACGTTCGGTATCATGCCCAAAGCCCCTATGATAAGCACAATAAGCACTACCATCCCATTGAGCGTACCTTTTTTCTGGTGGAGTGAGTGGTGTTAGCCTTGTTGGTGTAAGTAGACCTTTTTTCGCTTAATTTTTCTAATAATTCTTTATAGCTCACAGGAAATGGTGTAAATTTTCTTTCTTTTGTCCATTTTCTTCGTGGATCATTACTGTTATTATATTGCGTGGAAGTTGTAAATACATCAATAGAGGATGAAGTATTATCATTCACCTTTTTGTAGTTATTCCTGGGTTGATGATGATAAGATTTGTTTGGTTTTTCTTTAGCAAGACTTCAATCCTAGTAGCCACATAATAGACCTTTTGAAAAGTGTCCAAACTAAGGTAACGTAGATGCTTGTTGTACTTTTCATGACAATTGTCAATGAACTTTTGTACTAACTCGAGTTCAGGTGGCCTTTAGGCAAGGTGATTCGCCTTTTCTCGCCATCTACCATAGAAAGCAAGGAAACCTTCATCGTCGCCTTGCTTAAGCATTTCAAGTTCACGTAGAGTCGATTTGAACTCCATGTTACTCTCATATTGGGTAATGAAAGGCGAAACTACATCTTCCCATGTTGTTTTGAATTTCAAATCTAGCCCATAGTACCACTCTCTCGCGGTTGGGTCTAGAGATAAAGGGAAAGTTAAAGCATAAAGCTTAGGATCAACTCCCTTTAATGCCATGGTGCCTATAAAACACATTAAGTGGTTTTGTGGATTATTGGTCACCTTAAATATTGGCAAGTCCGTAGCTACGAACTTTTTCGGTAAAGCAAGTCCTGGGGGAGGAGCAAAATTTTCTGCGTCGAAGTACTTGTTCCCCATGGTGGAACGAAGAACAAGCTTCTCTAACGACTTTTCTTTGACGGATAATTGTTCCATCTTTTGTTGCAAGGCTAGAGTCACGGTATTTTTCTTTTCAGCCTTTTCAAGTTTCTTAATTCTTCTCTCTTTGGCCTCATGAGCCTTTTCTTCTCTCAAGCGAGCAATCTCTTCTTGTAGTTGCTCAATGGTTGACATTGTTGTTAGACTAGGACTAGTTGTCGAGGGAAGGTGGTTTGAAAGGAGTGGATTGTTTGACGGTAAACGTAGAATTCGAGCGCCCGGGAGTCTTCGTTCCCAAGCTTGAAAACCGGCCCTAAAAGAAGTACGAAAGGATAAGTAAATCGATACGCTTGTTTTAGAAAAAGAAGGAGAAAGAACGCAAAATATATTCGAATGGATAACATCACCTTTAAACAATTCTTCAATGAAAATATTGTTTGAACGAGCCAATTTGTTTTCGCAAAATCAAAAGGGCTCATAACAGTAGGCGCGCGCAAGTGACTAAGATGCGCGCGGCTGGCGCGTGCATTCGAATCACTTGCGCTAACTGGGGTCACGCAACTCATTGAGTTGCGCGCGTCACCTGCTCGTAAAGTTTTTTTTTTTTTTTTTAATTCGAGAGCTTTTTTTTTATTTTTTATATTTGCCATCATTTTTTTTGATTTTTTATGTTACCCTTCGAATATGACTCAAAATTACGAAGAGACAACTTCGTTATTGGGAACCTAAACCAAACTAAAAAAGAAAGCTATCCTAACACGTCGCATATAGTCACGTAATCACATAAGCATACCATAAGCCAAGATACACATAATGCCATTCTAAGGTCAAAGGCTTGGGTGTCTAAGGGTACCATATCTTAAGAAACGATGCACAAATCAATCACTCAACGTGTTGAATCATGATATCCCTCTCTCAACATTTTGTTGACGACATGGGCGGGATGATTGTTATTGATTTCGAGATAGAAGCCTGGTGTTGGCAGCCCCTAGTCAATGAGCCAATCCCCAAAGGTTAAAGTGTGCTATGATTATGCATGATGCAATGTTGCTTGTTTGGTTTTTACTTTTGTGCAAAAGAAAGATATTATGCGTTCAAGTCTCGCTCTCTAACTAGAGATTATCCAAGTTAATTCCCGTTACAACCCATAGGCAACCTGGTGTTGGAAACCTTGGACCATAACTAAGAACTAATCATGTAACCTCTAAGTCCCCAGCGAAGTCGCCACTGTAAGGAGGGTGATCCCACCGTAGGGGGGTCCTTCCTTAGATGCCCATGGCCATTTAAAAGCCTTGGACTTTACACTTGTTAGGGTGTATTAGGATTTAAATTCCTAACTGCTTGGGGGACCTTGAATTAGAATTGATTCTATCATCACGCTTTTTTGTAAGAAACAAGTAGGAGTCGCCAATAAGTTTTAGGAAAACCCATAAACCTCGTTCATGCCTTTCTCCCATGTGGAGTTCATGGGATATTTAGCACAAATCATAAGTTTACCCATGCCCAAATTGGTCTACATAAACCAGAAATGAGGTCGGAGCGAGGGTACTAAAATAACGTTCCCCTTAAAGGAGAATCGCTATTCTAGCCCTAGTGCGGCCTCTACTAGCTCTTCCTTTTTTACAATTTCATCACCAAACAATATATGCAACGCGATACCTAAAACTAAGTTAGTTGATTTTATTTACAAGCATTAATCATGTAGGAATTACATTGCAAAGTCGTTATTCTTTATTTAATTCAAATTCGTGGAAGGAGAAAAAAAAATGAACAAGATTTGCCTTGGCTTAGGTGATCAATCAATCAATTAATTATTCAATTCTAATCTTATTTAACATAAGATACTACGTGGAATCGATTAATTAAATGTCCTTTTAAAGTGGTCAAACAACACTATTTTATTGATTAAAGTTCTTTTAGACAAGAAAAATAATGGTGATTTATCTAAGTGCTCGGGAATTTACCACTTCTCTTTGCTAGATCTCCGTTTAGAACACTGATGGACTCCTTCTTGTTCGGGAACCTCCACCGTAGTAACAAAGATTAAGAGGGGTGAGTGTTTAGGACAAGAGGGTTTGGAAGCATAAGTTCACAAGAGTTTCTGCCAGGATTTTAGGTTAATTTGTAACACCCCCGATTTACTAACTAATAATAAACAATAAATAAAGGAAAAACAAACAACCTTTAAACAAAATTGCGGAAGCATACACCTAAATCGGAGGTATTACCGCCACACTCGACAACCTGTCAAGTGTTAAGGCTTACAAAATCCCAATAATTACAACCCAACAAATCTAGGTGAGCTATTTATACAACTTTACAAACTCGTTATAAACAAATTAATCGAAACATTTGAGCTCCTTTAGCTACGATCACTTGATCAACCTTTTTAAACAATCTTTTCTGCTCACCATTAAGGACAAATTCCAAAATAGATCGTCGCAGGGCCACCATAAGAAAAAGACATGGCCGCAGACACAAGTAGCACAACAAGCAAACAACACACACGTCAACAAAAAGCTGAGTAATCACCACATATCAGAATACAAAGAATAATTGAATAATTTATATTACTAGCTCAATTAAATAATGTAGTTCGAAACTACATTACACATTGTACTCTGAAAAAAATAACCTTTATCAACTCAACCTCGAATAATATAATACAACCCTTCACTCAATTAACTCATAACCAATAAGTGTGCCACGCTCTTTGTTTTATACCTAGCCTTGGACAAGGGTAATTCGAATAACAAACCAACAAGTATAAAAACTTGAATACTCCCAATAACCAGAAAACACCTTGAACCAGACCACATACGGGTCAATTCCCACTGTAGGGGACCATAGAAAAATAAATAGTAAAGATTGTACCTCATTCTTAAATTATCATCCTCTTACCAACATGCTAAGGACTAAGGTATATAACATCGAGCCTCAAACCAAGAACAAAATAATAATATTCTCCCTTTTGATCTCATACTTTGATCAAATAATCATTGACAAACTTAGATAGTATCTTAACAATGGCACATGTACCCAAATAATATAATAATTCGAACTCTGTTCAATTATAGTATATCTCAACTCTTATTGGACAATAAAACTAATACTCAAAATTAATCAAATCTCAACCCAAAAATAATACTCCGTATTAAATTAGTAACCCTAAATCTCAAAACAATACTCCCTATAGCAACAACAACATTAGAAACCTTATAAATAATAACACAATCTTCACACGACAACACAAAAGAATGATGATACACGAGTTTCACATCATACTACACATATAATAAAATCTGATCAAAAACATGAAAATAAAATAATCAACAACGCTATAAAACTTAATCGTAAATTTAACAAACAACTTCTAAGGCATGTGTGATTACACATAAAATAATACAATCAAATTAATCAAACATCTCCAAATTGATCGATACAGTGTAATTACCGATTTTATAGTAGGACGCAATATTGCAATTGGACATGACATAATTACTCCAAACATTCTACTGCTCAATCACCAATTCCCCAGCGCATGACTCAAATTTTTTGGAATAAAGGTACTTAGTTGACCAATTGATGATCATGAATCTAAAAGAATTAATAGCACATATGGCTGCTACTATAATCCCCATGAACAGAATGGAGTTAAGAGAAAGAGAAAGCTATGAATTTATATTAGAACGGCTGTACAAGTTTATTTATCAAAACTTGGACTAAAATAGTTTATATACCCTTACGAAAATAGAGTCCTATTTAAATTAAAATAGGGTTTTAAAACTTTCCGAACCCTAAAATAAAAATATGAGATTAGGAACATTATTTAATAAATAAAAATAAACTTTATTTTTATAAGATATATTATATAAACTCATAAAATATTCGGGTATTACATAATTTCTGTCTCTTTAAGCCTCGTAAGCCCCTATTTATAGGGAATGGGTGCAATTAGGGTTTTAAGCATTTTGTCGCAGCAGGTGTCGCGTACATCTGGATGAGTTGCGCGCGGCATCCCAGCGCAAGATTTAGTTGCGCTGCTATGGGCAGCGCAACTGAATGTCTTGCGCGCGGTTTTATGGTAAGATTCGATTATATATTTTATAAAATTCTAAATCTTCCGCGAGCGCATCTCTAGAAGTTGTGCTGGGTGTTGCGTGCAACTGAATTAGTTGCGCGCGCCAGACTTGCGCGACTCATTGAGATGCGCGCGGATTTTTCTACGGCAGCTTTAATTTTAACCTAGGCGCCTCTAAATCTGTCATTATTGGGTCTTAAGCACGGGAATAAGCCTAATTATGATCGGGTTTAGTTAATTGGACCTTGTTTTGTATTTGTTTTGGGTTAGGCTAGTCATTTTGTGTCTTTGCGGTTTAGCCAGTCATCCATAAGAATTCTTCACTTCGATCCAACATGAAGATGGTTTTATTTATCGTCATTGCACTTCCTGTCGGGAGGGGAGGCCAAAAGTAGATGTCTACATAAACCAATCGCGCATCCAGAAATTACAAAAGGATGGACTCTTAACTTCATTTGATTTTGAATCATTTGAGAATTGCGAGTCATGCTTGTTAGGTAAAATGACCAGATCACCTTTTGCTGGAAAGGGTGAAAGAGCTAGTGACCTTTTAGGCGTCATACATACAGATGTGTATGGACCAATGAGTTCAAAAGCTAGGGGTGGTTTTAACTTCTTTATTACTTTTACTGATGATTTAAGTAGGTATGGCTATATCTATTTAATGAAGCATAAGTCGAAATCCTTTGAAAAGTTCAAGGAATTCCAGAATGAAGTACAAAACCAGGCTTGGTATGACAATAAAAGCACTGTAATCCGATCGTAATGGTGAATATTTGACTCAAGAGTTTGATGATCATCTGATCAATTGTGGAATACTTTCACAGTTGACTCCTCCAGGAACACCATAGTTAAGTGGTGTGTCAGAAAGGAGGAATCGAAATTTTCTTGACATGGTTCGGCCCATGATGAGATTTACTGATTTGCACATATCGTTCTAGGGATATGAATTTGAAACAGCTGCAAACATACTGAACACAAGCCCGTCCAAAGCAGTTGAGAAGACACCATATGAATTATAGACTGGAAAAGTTCCAAAGTTGTCTCATCTCAAGATTTGGGGTTGTGAAGTCTATGTAAAACGTTTACAAGGCGAAAAACTAGGCCCAAAATCAGACAAGTGTTTATTCGCGGGTTATCCCAAAGAAACAAAAGGGTATTACTTCTACAATCGCGCTAATAACAAAGTGTTTTTTGCCCGCGATAGTATCTTTCTAGAAAGAGAATTTCTTTCTACAAAGTCAAGTTGGAGTACAATGGTTCTCAAAGAATTTGAGACGAGCAATAAATGGATGTGGATAGCACCACATCAAAGGCAAGGGTGCATGAGTTGACTAATTCCACAAATCATGTGCCGGAGCAAGCTAATTAGACTAGCGAGAACATTTCTATTGTTGTTCCTACCCCACGTAGGTCTGCCAGAATCAGAAACAAACAGTTTATTAAGGTTTTGCTAACTGAGGATTCTGAAATCTTCTTATTAGAGAATGAGGAACTTAAAACCTACAAGCAAGCTTTGGCGAGCCCCAACTCAGACAATTGGCTTGAGGCCATAAAGTCCGAAATGGAATCGATGTCTAAAAATGTTGTGTGGACCCTGGTAGACTTGCCTAATGGGGTAAAACCTATTGGTTGCAAGTGGGTCTACAAGATTAAAACAGACAAGGATGGAAATGCCTACATCCATAAAGCAAGACTGGTTACAAAAGGGTATAGACAGATTCATGGTATTAACTATGATGAAACCTTTTCCCCAGTAGCTATGCTTAAGTCCATTCGGATTCTTCTAGCGATTGCTGCATTTTTCAATTACGAAATCTGGCAGATGGATGTCAAAACCGCCTTCTTGAATGGGTTCTTGATGGAGGAAGTGTATATGGCACTACCTGAGGGTTTTGAAGATCCAAAAAATCTTGGAAAGGTGTGCAAACTTCAGAAATCCATTTATGGATTGAAGCATGAATCAAGGAGTTAGAACCTTCGTTTCGATGAGGCAATAAAACAGTTTGATTTTCTCAAGAGCGAAGAGGAACCTTGTGTATACAAGAAGTCCAGTTGGGGCAGCGTAGTTTTCGTAGTCTTGTATGTAGATGACATACTACTCATAGGAAATGATATACCAATGCTTGATTCAGTCAAGGAATGGTTGAAGAGTTGTTTCTCCATGTAAGACTTGGTTGTGGCTGAGTACATTTTGGGAATCAAGATCCATCGAGACAGATCTCGAAGGATGATTGGACTAAGTCAAGAGACTTATATTCATAAGGTTCTTGACAGGTTTTCGATGAATGTCTCTAAGAGAGGATTTCTCTCCATGTCTTATGGCATTACACTCAGTAAATCTCAGTGCCCTAAAACGCCAAAAGAGATGAGACGTATTGTTGATAAACCTTATGCTTTGGCAATAGGGTCAATCATGTATGCCATGATATGTACAAGGCTGGATGTTGCATATTCTCTCAGTATGTATAGCAGATTTCAGGCAAATCCAGGTAAAGCACACTGGACAGCTGCCAAGAACATCCTTAAGTACTTGAGAAGGAATAAAGGAATGTTTGTTGAGATATAAGCCTTATTTAACATGCCAAAAATATGAAAGGTTGAGGATTAAGGAGCATTAATTTAGTTTTACTAAATGTAGACACCTAAAAATGTCTCCCCGAAACCAAACCCGATGATGAACAACCTTTCATCGCCATTGTTGGTCGGGTCGAGTATTTAATCCCGAGAGTGCTTAAAATCCATATTCAATTCAACCTAGCTCACAAAATAGTCAACGGATCAATCTTACTATTTAGTCAATGCATAGTACAATTTATACTTTGGCCTGAACCTCTTTTAATTCATTTCGTACTCCATCCGTTCCTAAATGTTTTTTACGTTTCCATTTAGGGTGTTCCTTTTTATTCTTTACATTTAGTATCTTTCCTATTTTGGTCATAAATTTTGGACAAAATTACCCTTATTTTACAATTTTTATACTCAAAATTCCTTACTTTTCCATGTGCTATTGTACTTTTTGTACTATTTCAATAGTTTTTTAACACTTATTATTACTTTCTCTCTCCTCTCTCCTCTCTCCTCTAATTTCTTCACCCCACATGCTCAACATTGTATTTTTCAATAAAATTGTACTTTCAATTATTGAAATATTCCAACATACCTCAACTTTACCCAATTTCTTAATAACCGCGCATAATTCCAAATGTAAAAAACATTAGGGAACGGAGGGAGTATTATTTATTAATAGAGCCTGATTAATGAATAATAAACCCAAATAGCTCGGAACTCTAAAACGACACTTAAGAATACTGAGCTTAATTAGGTTAAAAGTGAATTTGCACACATTTATGGAAAAACTGTACACTGCGACATGGTGTGCTATACCGTGCCACGGCGGACCAGTGCCGTGTCATAGTGCACATACCGTGACACAGGATATTTCTGCGTGCTCTCTGCGTACAAGACTTTACGCGCTTTATGAATTTAGACGTATTTTGGGCAGGATTGTGCACCTTAACACGACACCCTGTGCCGCGCCACGGTGGACAATGTCGTGACACGGTGCCCAATTAGGGTTTTTCCGCGCTCTTATCTTTTTCAGGGTTTCGTATGATCCCCTACTCATTTCCTCTATAAATACCCCCCTAATTTCTGTAGTTCAGGGCATGAAATAGTTCTCTATTCTCTCTTCTATGCTCTAGCCTACACTATTCTCTCACCATACTTCCCCTAAGCACTCCAAGGAGTCCATACTTTACTCGAGGTTCCATCCTTAAACTAAGGCGTGAAAGGTAGAACTATTTGAGGGTTTGGCCCCAAATCAACTTTATTAAATTTAGTTTCAATTATTATTTTATTAATTTCCTTGAAGTTACTAACGCGTTTATTATTTTGTAGTTGCAAGCAAACAAAATCAAAGTAAGGAGTTATGTTCCTTTTATTTATATTATTTTTCTAATGATTTTTATTATGTTTGTCATATATTAATTGTTGGATTTATTGTTAAATTGCTTCCAATGTTGATGTTAATTTTATTATATTTGTTGATCACCATATTGCATGTTTAAAGGGAATATGTAATTGAAAATCACGACTAATAAGATAATTTGGACAACCGGTTTAGGTTCCTTTTTAATCTTGTTATTAAATGAAGTGATCACAAATACTTTAGAATTATGTGTTGCATTAATATTCAACCAATTCAGCATAATAATAGTTTAGAGCAAATTGAATCTTTGTTTGCATGCCTTTGAGATCGCAAGAATCACTTTTCACTATAAGAATCGAGTAGAGGCCAATACGGGCGAATGTGACTCCATGACTCATTTCGTACCATCATCCCTGATCCTCCTTTCATGGTTCCGAACCATATGGAGTTAATAATCTCATGGATTATTAATGGGGTGTAACCTTCACGGGTCAATCGTTGTTGCCTTTCGTTGTCCCTTTATCGTGGTTGCCTTTTATGATCCATGAATGGTTTACAAGTTCCTTAAAAACTTATTGGCGACTCCCTACTTTATTTGTCCCTAATATGTCAATTCCCACTTCCTATGAGTGCCAAGCATATTCACACATGCTTAACGTAGACGAACTTCAAACGACGCCTACAATTTGGCGACTCCACTAGGGAGGATTCTTGGTTATTTATCGATTTGAGTGGTCGGTATTTAATTAAGATGAGTGGATGAGACTTGAAAGATTCTTGAAAATTATTCCTGTAATTAAATTGGCATTTTTTAATATACATAGACATTTTAACGTTGTATTTTAGGTTTACTCGTAAGAAAAGTCGAATAACCTGATTGTGAACGAGGAAAACAGAGCCAACAGTCAGATATCTTGACTGCCGTGCCACGACATGACTGCTGTGTCACGGTGCAGACTGTCGTTACGCGGCGTTCGGTACTGTGACACGGTACTTCCTGCCATATCACTGCAGCCCTGAAATCTTTCCAGTGACTTTATTTTCTTATCACAGTCGGATTCCTTCAATTTTTCTGAAAAAACCGTATGTGTTCTACATGCGTTTTAGCCCTAGGGACTTTAAGCTCTATCAACCCAAAAACGCTCATGGCAATAAGGGTTCATCCGAGTTATTAAATTCACCCAAAACATGAAGTCGAGTTCGATTTAATCATGAACTTGCGGAGCCGCCCCTTGGCATACACCCTCAAGGGAGGCTGCCTTGCCAACGCATCCAAACTCTTAAACATGGTACCCTTTGACACCGAAAAGCTTGACCCTAGTCGAACGTAGATCTTGATCTTAGGTTGAGAAATTTTTCTTTGCATCATCATGACTAAGTGCTACTTAGTTTATTTGTTACTAACCCCAAACATGTTTGTTCATTTTCTTATTTGGACTAACCTGACCGAGGGTTTTTAATTTCACATAGTATTTAGTATGGACTTAAATTGAATAAAATCTGAAAAAATCACAAATTGGACTTGGAACTGTGCACCGTGTCACGGCAGATACGCTGCGCACGGTGTACAGCGCCGTGACACGGTAACTTTTGCCGCCTGATGGTATAAAGCACCATGTCACGACAGTAGCACCGTGACACGGTGCCCAGGAAAAGTTCCTGTCAGCTTTTTTTAGTCTTTTGCACGTATTTATGTGGTCTGTATGTCCCGTTAAGTGTCATGTCGATCTAGCTGTATGGTTATAGCACGCGACAATAATCTCACCTAATCACGCACAAGTCAATTCCACACACTTTTCGAGTCATTCACCATGTAATTTATAACCGTACTTTAAGAAGGTGTTGTGTTGTTTTTTCCGTTTTTTTAGGGAGTAAGTTGGATGGTATCCTTCCGTACATACTTTTACTTTTATTTTCTAAAAAAAAACTTTTTGAAAAATTTCTTGCCTTTTCTTTTTCCGGATGGGTCAAGGTTGAGTCTAGTCATTAAAGGTGCATTTGTTTTAATATCGCAGCACTTGATCGAGAAGCAGAGGTAGATTGGAACAATTCGAGTCACTGCCTCAACAACCTCTTAAACCTAAGAAGCGTACAAGGAAACCATCGCAATCATCTCTACTGAATCCATCTTCATCTCCAATTCATTTTGAATTCATTCCAATGGCTACTAGGGAAGATATCGAGAACATCAACAAGTCCATTGAGGCACTCACCTCCATGATGCAAACCCTCACTACCAAGGTCTCCACCATGGAGCAAAATAATGTCACTGTGGCCGCAATAGACAAAATCAAGGAGCAAGTGAGTAAGAGTTCCGAGGACTTCACCTATGTGAAGTAATCTGCCACTTCTCTAACTGTCAAGGACAAGCTTCCGGAGAAGTTTACCACTGTTGAAATCCCAAATTTCAAGCCTATTAATAACCCTATGTTTCACTTGAAGGCCTTTTCTGCAACCATGGCTCTCAAAGGATTAGATGTAGCACTCTTCCCTACTGTGTTCCCTCTTTCCTTGGAGCACGCTTGTCAACAGTGGTTTTATTCTTAGATTCCAAGCATACTGCGACTTGGGAGGATGTTACTGAATGTTTCATGAGTCGTTACAAGTGTAACATCAAGGCTAAGACTTCTGAACGTGAACTCTCCATTCTCAAACATAAAGAGAATGAAGGCTTCACTGCCTATCTGAGTAGGTGGAGAGAAACAACTGCACTCTTGGTGGATCCTCTCAAAGAGAAGGAGATGGTTCGCCGCTTTATTCAGAATCTAACTCATAAGTACAAGCACCATATGAAGAATCTGCCTTTGAACACTTTTGAAGCCGTGTATGATATTGGGATCAACATTGAGGACAAGTTGATAAAGGCTACAAGTAGCAATAATAACAATAACACTTGGAAAAACAAGAAGAACGACAGTCCTTCTTCTTCGTCTTCCAAGCCCAACAATGCTACCAATAACATCAACCTTAATGATGTGTTGGATCTCAATGCTCTTACTCAGAAATTCCAAAGAAAAAGGAGGGTTTATACACCTTTGGGAATGAGCTATGATGCTGCTTTTGATCGCCCGCACAGTCAAGGATTGATCCTGCATATTAGGCCGTTTTCGGAGCCCAGACCTGAGAATAGAATTGCTAACTATGATCCCAATGCTCATTGCAAGTTTCATCAAGGTAAAGGTCATACTACTGAGCAATGTTGGAAGTTAAAGGATGCAATTCAAGATTTGATTGATGCTAATTAGCTTCCTTGGCCTTTAGGGGCCATGAAGCCTAATATTCAAATAAGTCCTTTTTCTGATACTTTGGCTATCACAAGAGATGAAGTCTCTTTCTAATCCATCACTACTCATCCAATCTGTGGATGAACCTCTACCAGAAAATGTTTTCGTGTCAAGTTATGAAGAAGTGAATGGAATTTGGCATTGTGATGATGAAGACGTCTATCTCAAAGACATAGCCTGTCCACCTCTTAGTGCTGTCGACTATGAAGACAGTGAGGATGTTTGGGGGGACCTTGAGGTAAAGATTCTCACCAGGAATGGAAGGTTACAGCAACCTAGCCCACCTCTACCTTCACCGCAAGCACAACCGATAGTTGATCCCATTCATCCTTTAAGCAATGAGGTGATCAAACAAATGCAAAAGACTAAGGTGGAAATGAATGTATGGAAACTTCTAGCTACCTCCCACGAGCATCGAAAGGCTGTGATGAATGCTCCGATGAAGATAAGCGTTGATAGTGATATGACTCCTCAAGCGCTAGTCAGTTTTCTCACTACTGAATTACCAAGCACCAACAATTTGATTTCCTTTTCTGATAAGGATCTGCCCCCGAAAGAGGATCAACATGACAAGGCCTTACACCTTACTGTTGTGTGTAGGCAAATTAATGTTCCTATGAGCCTAGTTGATAATGGCTCAGCAATCAATGTATGCCCGCTGCGCACTGTGAAGAAGTTGGGCATGAAAGATGAAGAATTGATTCCCTCTACTCAAGGGATTCATGCTTATGATAATACTCGCCGTCAAGTCGTGGGTACTATCACATTGAATTTCACTACTGGAGCCATTGAACGTCGCACCAAATTTCAAGTGGTGGACATTAAGGCTTCTTTCAATCTGTTGTTAGGGTGCCCTTGACTTCATGAGCTAAAGGCGATCCCATCGTCGCTGCAATAGAAGGTTAAAGCTATAGTTGGAGGGGTTCCAATCACCATTTATGCCTCTTCTATGCGTATTCAAGTCATTTATACTCCTATCGTGCATATTGAGCATGATGATGAAGATGAAGATCTCTAGGGTTTCTCTCTAAAAGACGTTCTCATGATCGAAGAAGAGGAGAAGTGTCATCTCGACTTTGATCCCTATTCGAATGTCAACATTAATGAAATTATGAAGAATCAAGGGCATTTTCCTAGAATGACCCTTGGACTTAAAAAGAAAATGACTGAACTTTGGGGCTATCCTGGTGCACCCAAAAAGGACACTTTTGGCTTGGGATTCAAGCTAACAAAAGAATACATGAAGCAAGCCGTGGTTAAGATGGTTGCTCGCAACACAACTCGGAATACAAACAAAGAGATGCCTATGAATCCTTATACCGTCACTCTCAATAGCCAATACATCAAGAAGAGGAGGAATTCCCGTGCTATGAATTTCCCAAGCCTTTCAGCTACAATGGGAAGCGTGAGTCAGGGTTCGAGGTGTTCATGGATTGTGATTTTATTGACCAAGGTGATGTGTTCTCAACAGTTAGGGAACCAACTAGTCCAGGCGATGATGATATGAATATTAATCTTCTTTTCGGGCTGGAAATAATGAATCTGGGCACATCGGCAATGATAACTCTACACTCATTCAAGTTGTCGTGTCAAGCAAAGACTTCGACCCCTATGAGTTGATTATCTCAGCTGATGGTGTTCTGAAGGGTTGGCGCAAAACCGTGAAGATCACTACGCCAAACGGAGAAAAGTTGGAAGTCACCGCTGGCGAAGGCCCTATGTTTGATGAATCTGGATCGTATGAGTCCGAGTCCAAGTTTGAGTCTGTTGATGAGCCTGTAGGATCTAAGGCCGACCCCCTTTCTGCTATTGAGACTATTTCTGTAGTTCCTCTTAGTGTTGAGTCTCTTGTCGAGTCTCCCCCATATATCCCTAATAATTCCAGTGAGGTTGCAGCTGACCTCACCCTCTTTGATGTAATGTTTGAAGAATTCAATAAGATGAGTACCTTTGCTTACGATGCATGTCATTCCCCTGACCCTGATCAATATTGCTTTGCTAATGATAAAAATGACAAAGAAATAATAAAAGCAATGGAAGAGCATGAAAATAAAACGGCAATAATTGAAGATACGAAAAGAGTTAATATTTCCAATGATACGACTCTCAAATAAGTTAAAATTGGATTAACACTAAGTCAAGACAAACGCAAAGAGCTAATTAACTTGCTTAGTGAATTTGTTGATGTATTTTCTTGGTCCTACCAAGACATGCCAGGTATTGACAGGGATATAGCTCAGCATACGATACCACTCATTCCAGGTATGAAGCTCGTCAAACAAAAGCTACGGCGCATGAAACCGGATGTGGCTCTCAAAATCAAGGAAGAAATTAGAAAACAACTGGCTGCAGGTTTCATCAAAGTATTAAAATATCTAGAGTGGATAGCTAATGTGGTTCCAGTTCCAAAGAAACATGGAAGGGTCAGAATGTGTGTTGATTACAGGTATCTTAACAAAGCAAGCCCAAAGGATGGGTTCCCTATACCTCACATTGACATTCTGGTCGACAACACAGCAAACCATGCACTCCTCTCTTTCATGGACGACTATGCTGGATATAATCAGGTATTGATGGCTGAGGAAGACATGGAGAAAACCACATTCATTATGTAGTGGGGACATATTTCTACACGGTAATGTCATTCGGGTTGAAAAACGCGGGTGCCACCTATCAAAAAGAAGCAACAACATTGTTACACGACATGATGCACAAAGAAGTAGAGGTCTATATTGATGATATGATTGTCAAAACAAAAGATCGACCAGGCCACATCATTGCACTCCGCAAGTTCTTTGAACGACTCCACAAATACAATATGAGATTGAATCCAGCAAAGTGTGCATTCGGAGTTACATTAGGCAAATTCCTTGGCTATGTGATCAGTTCTCGAGGGATTGAAATAGATCCCACAAAAGTCAAGGCAATCATGGCCATGCCACCACCTAAGATTGAGAAGGAAATTCGAGGTTTTATCGGAAGGTTGCAATATATAAGTAGGTTCATATCCAAACTCACTACGATATGTGAACCTATATTCAAGAAGTTAAAGAAAAATGTTTCAGTTACATGGGATGATGACTGCCAAAAAGCTTTTGACAAGATCAAAGAGTACTTAGCAAATCCACCTGTGTTAGCACCAACAATACCTAACTTTCCTCCTCGACTCTACCTTACGGTCACAAGAGAAACGATGGGAGCAATACTAACACAAGAGATAGAAAGCAAAGAAATGCAATATACTATTTGAGCAAGAAGCTTGAAGGTTACGAGACTCGGTACACACCACTTGAAAAGTTGTGTCTCGCACTCGTATGGGCCGCATAGAAATTAAGACATTACATGCTCACTCAAACGGTGCATGTTGTATCAAAGATGGATCCTCTCAAGTACTTGTTTGAGAAGGCAACACTCAATGGCAGATTGTCAAGGTGGATAGTTAACCTGGCTCAGTTTGACTTGAAATTTGCACCGCAAAAGGCCATCGAAGGTTCTGCAGTTTCTGACTTCTTAGTAGATTTCCCACTGGAAGAAGTTGAGAAAGAAGAAGAAGAGTATGATTTCCCCGACGAAGATCTACTCATGACCGAAGATGATAGCTAGCCACTCTATTTTGATGGAGCTTCAAACCAAAAGGGTTGTGGTGTAGGAGTCTTGCTCGTATCACCCAACGAAGAGCACATTCCAATTTCCATGAAGCTCGATTTTGATGTCACTAACAACGCTGCAGAATATGAAGCGTGCATCTTGGGA
Source organism: Chenopodium album (assembly GCF_948465745.1). NCBI lineage: Eukaryota > Viridiplantae > Streptophyta > Magnoliopsida > Caryophyllales > Amaranthaceae > Chenopodium > Chenopodium album. The sequence continues at coordinate 20,685,906 of NC_137846.1, read as the reverse complement.
TTAGAAACAGCTGTGGCTTTGGGAATTAAGAAGCTTAGAATCTATGGAGACTCATCACTCATCATCAACTAGATCTCCTAGAGATGGAAAGTGAGAAGTGAAATTCTCGCTACGTATCAAGCTCATCTGGAAACTCTCACGGAGTAACTAGATGAAGTGGAATACACATACTTGCCTAGAGAAGAGAATCAGTTTGCTGACGCACTAGCTAAGTTGGCATCAATGGTGCGAATTCCAAGAGACACAATCAGAATGCCATTGACTATAGAAAGAAGATATGAGCCAGCTTATGTTCACACACTTGATGATGACCAAGATTCACAAGAAGAAGACGAAGAGCCGTGGTACACATACATCCTTAACTATGTAACGAAGGGAGAATACCCTCCTAACATTGATGAAAGGGCATGCCGTGCTTTGAGGCTCCTGGCCTCATAGTACGTGCTCATCAGGGGAGAACTCCACAAAAGGACCGCACAAGGGAGAAACCTCTTATACATAGCTAAGAAAGAAGCGTACAGAACCATGGAAAATCTTCATGCCGGAATATGTGGAACACATATGAATGCTAAAATGCTAGTCCAAAAGATTCAACGACAAGGTTATTATTGGACTACCGTGGAGAGAGACTGTCACGAATATGTCAAGAAATGTATAAAGTGTCAAGTCTACGCAAATTTACAGCATATTCCACCTTCGCTTCTCTACACATACACTTCTCCATGGACTTTCTCTACTTGGGGAATGGACATCATTGGGAAGATAACACCACCAGGACAAGGGGGACATGAGTTCATCCTTTTAGCAATCGACTACTTCACTAAATGGGTCGAAGCTGCTTCATATGCTAAGCTCACGGCAGAACATGTAGCTCAATTCATTGAGAAAAACATCATATGCCGCTATGGTGTGCCTCATGAAATGATCAGTGATAATAGGACGCATTTCCAAGCCGAGTGCGCATAACTATTACAGAATTATCATATTAAACACCACAGATCATCGCCCTACAGACCACAAACGAATGGTGCGGTTGAATCGGCCAAAAAGAATGTGAAAACTATTATTGAAAAGATGTAGGAAAATTACAAAGATTGGCCAAGCAAGCTACATTTTTATTTTTGAGGTTAACGAACTTTCGTTCGTACATCAACGGGGCTACCCTTTTCTCTTTAGTCGATGGAGTTGAAGCCGTAAAACCAATAGAGTTGGAAATCCCTTCTCTACGAATTGCGTTGGAAAGACAACTAGATGAAGTCGACTAGATTAGACCGAGATATGACGAACTAGTCTTACTTGACGAAAAACGCTTAGCAGCTTTGCATCATTTCCAAACCTACCAACAGCGTATGGCACGACATTTTAATAAAAAAGTCAAGACTAGGAATATCAAAGAAGGTGATTTAGTGCTTAAGGCACTTCGCAAAAATGTGTTAGATCCAAGAGGAAAATTTAGACCAAACTAGTCAGGTCCATACATTGTCAAGTCCATCTTGTCTGGCGGAGCAGCACAATTAGTAGACATGGATGGAAATGGTTTCCACAGTTTAACCAATTTGGATCAACTCAAGAAATTTTATGCTTCATTGCATGGGTTCAACACCTGTTAGAGCTAAGTTTGGCCTGATTCCTTTTAAGGATACGTAGGCAACCCCTCAAGGGAGCCCGACCACTTTAAAAATAAAAATCCCTTCTCCGTCAACAAAACTACAATATACAACAAAGAAAATCAAAAAACAACAGGCACCACGTTACAGACGAAAACTCCGTGCCACAGCAGAAAACACCGCGCCGCGGCAGGACCACACTGCGACACGGCGGAATTTCGGAGAAAAAAATACAGCAGAGAAGCACCGTGTCACGGTATTGGCTACATGACGTGGCAAATGTACCGTGACGCGGCAGAAAATTTTTCCACGATTTTGCAGTTTTTGTTAATTGTTTTACGATTATTTCGTTTAACGATTATTATTCTTCCATTGCGTCCGACTTCTTAACTCGGATAAATAAATAAATAAATAAATAAATAAATAAGAAGAAGTCATTATAAGTTTTAATTAAAGCAAAAATAAATATGCTATTATTAATGAAATAAATGTCGCTACATCTATTGACATCATACGCCTTATTTAAAATTAAAAATTAAATCATAAAAGCAAAGCAATATTGGTCTAATCCTTCTTAGCCTTAGGAATCTCTTTCTTCTTTTCAACTAGGCCGGCCTTCACCACTAGTGTGTCCTTTGTAGCTCGAACCGTCACACCCCTAGTAGAGCTTTCACCCCTTTCACCTCTCTCAGGTTTCTTAGGTTGTTTCTCCCTATACACCATCTTGTCTTTACCCTTTCCTTTTACCCAACTCTTATTCTTAGGCATGATAGGAGTCTTAAACTCAATTCCTTGTGTTCTTAGACCAAGACGATCTTACGGAGGCGCCTTCTTACTTCCAAGTCGTTCCTTCACATCACCATCGAACCTACGTGATCCAACTCATTCTCTCCTAGTTCGAGGATTCAACCATGACTTGTATGCACTAGATAAGGGTGGAGGAGGTTGATTACTCGCAGAAATGGTACACAAAGGCCTTTCAATCCAATATGTCTCATACTTATGAACATTACTTTAACTATCATTATAGCGTGGAACTACTTGTTCAAGTCCGTATTGTCGCATCAATTGGGAAGGGCAATAAAAAGTCAATTTCGAGAGACTAGGAACACGACAGTATGGAGTATCGTTCGTCCCGACCATCCTAGTAAGCCTCCACCAAGACACCTCCCATCGAATGGAAAATTCTCTCTTCGCAAAGAACAATTACCAATTATCATAAGACATATTTGTAGAGTAGTTTTTCTTCCTACAAACTAGATCATTGGGACCATATTTTTCTATATCGTCGGGGGCTTCAAAGAGTTCCAAACGTTCCACCAATCAAATCTGTGAAAAAAAAATCAGTATCGCAACAGGCTTAGCACCACGACACGGGACGCATTGCCGTGTCGCGGCATAAAATTACGTGACGCGGCAGCCATTACCGTGACACGACGCATACCAAGTGTCACGGTGTTAGCGCGAAATTCTTTCTTACCTGCAATAGTACTAGAGAGCCCTTTCGGACGGCTTTTCGGTCAGATTTTGCTTCATCAAGAATACACAAAGTTTCTCCAAGGCAAGTAGGCATAGGGGATCTTCTAGATTCAATATGTTCAAGCACAGAAACTAAACTAGCATGTTCTACTCTACCGTTCGCAAATAAAAGCTTGCTAAACATGCAAAAAATATATGCCCTCCTACGGTATACATGATATGATTCAGAGACATGATGATTAAAATATAAATTTGCAAGCTTTTCTAGATCTACCTCGTTACCACACACAATTTTATTTAAATATACGTCTGTTAGATTTAGATGTCGCTCAAAATCCTGGTAGTAGTATTCACGCAGGGTAGGCATTGCAACAAGAACTCTAGCAGGGAAGCCAAAAATAGCACCAAATTCCTCCGACAGAGGACAGATTTCATTATAATTGAACTTGAAACAATGGGTTTCCAGACTCCAATAATCTAAAGCTGCTCTCAGAAAATCATGTTCAATTGCTATGTGCATCAACGCTAATAAACCTCTAACATGGAATAATTCTAGCTCTCTTTTCTCTACATTGGTCAAGGAATACGACCAATCACGCAATGTATCATCAAAATTTTGAGACGTTATTATTGAAATATGAAATTCTAGTTATTTTATGTTTCGTAATTATGCATATCATGAATTAACTGGTTGTAATTTATGGCCAAAAGAGTCTAGAAAAGCAAAAAAGTTATCCAGTAGCACGCACAAAAGCAGCGCTGCTTTATTTGCGCACCGCGACACGGTAAGGAACACCGTGTCATGGGACAAGAGCACAGTGGTGCGGCAATATCTATCGTGACATGGTTTGACCATGTGTCACGGTGGTTACGCGTCATCATTTTTTATCCTTGATCCATTTTTTTTCCGGATTTTTCTTTTGTTTTCCTTAACCGTTTATCCTTCAAACTCTTTTTTCGAGAGTTTTATTCCTAATAAAATTCTCCCTTTATTTTATTTTTTATTTTTATTTTTAGGAAAAATTAGAAAATAACACCACAAAATTCTCAAAAATTTGATTATAACACCACATATTTTCAAATTTTGTATTATAACACTACAAAAAAACAAAATAAAAATTAGATTTCACCACCAACTAACGGATTTTGGATGAAATTCGTTAATCGGACCCATGATGGACATGTGTTAATAGGTAACAGGTTAAAAAAAAAGAAAAATTAAAAAAATATAAAAAAAGAAAACCCCCTAAACCTTAACCTAGCCACCAGCCAACCACCGGCGGCTGTGATTCCACCGCCGGAGACCCTCACTGCCGCCGAAATCCAACCCCAGCCGCCGAAACCCCCTCCTCTGACATCGAAATCACCGGCCATCACCCCAACCACCACAGCACCCCCGCAAATCCCACCAATTGGTGGAAACCCCGACCACGAACCTTACACCGGCGACGGCGAAAACCATTCATGCCCTTTGCCTCACCGCAAAATCAAACATTCTGGGAGCTTTGAAGGTCGATTTCAACCATTTTGAGGGTTAAGGGTAAGGCCAGGGTGTTTTTGGAGGAGGGGATAAGGTTTCGGGGAGGAGGATAAGCGCATAGGTGGTTTTCGCGGTGGTTTGAAGGGGTAGGCTTGGTTTTCAGGGAGTGGAAACTGGGAAGGGTGTAGTCGCGGTTGGAAAGGATGGTGGTTAGGTTGGTTTCGAAGGTTGTAGGGGTATTTAGCGGTTGTGGTTGGTTTTCCGGCGGTGGGGTCAGGGCTAGGGTTAGGGTTGAGGGTTTTTTCCTTTTTTTTTTAAAAAAAAATTTTCTTTTTATTTTTATTATTATTATTTTTTTTAACAAATTGCTTATTGCCACATGTCTAGAGTATGCCCCACTAACAAATTCATCCAAAAATCCGTTAAGTGGTGGTGAAATCTAAATTTTGGGGTTTTAAGTGGTGTTATAATAAAAGTTTGAGATTTTGTGGTGTTATAATCTAATTTTTGAGAAATTTGTGGTGTTATTTTCTATTTTTTCCTTATTTTTATTTTATTTTTATTTTGGGGAAGTTGTAATACTTGTCCCCTTGTAGTTTTTATTTCCTTTTATTTTGGGAAAGTTGTAAAACTTGTCCCATTTTATTCTTTATTAGCTTTTATTTTGGGGAAGTTGTAAAACTTGTCCCTTTTAATTCTTTATTTCCTTTTATTTTGAGGAAGTTGTAAAACTTGTCCCATTTTATTTTTTATTTCCTTTTATTTTGGGGAAGTTGTAACACTTATCCCATTTTATTTTTTATTTCTTTTTTATTTTGGGGAAGTTGTAAAATTTTTTCCTTTCTTTGTTTTTTTTTTCTTTTGGGAGAAGCTCGGTACCCTCCACTTACAAGAAACTAAAGATTTTTTATTCACGTCGTTAATCACACACAAACAGTCAAAGCCACACACTAACATACACATTAATCGATAAATAAGGTGCCAAATGCATAAAGTGTGAATAAAATATACAAATGAGTCATAAGTAATGTCAAGTGTCATCAAAACCCTCGGTAAAAAATCTCCAGATCCAGAAGAGCTAGGATCAGTGTCATCATGAGACTGCGAGTAAGGGAATGGTAGACCAAAAAGGCCCTCCATCATTTGAGTACGAGGAGTAGTGTCCCTACTAGTCCCCACGTGCAGAAGACAAAGTTAAGGCAGGCCCTATCCACTTGGTAAACTGCATAGGCTGACTCCAAGATGTAGGCATCGTCCCGAACACTGGAACCGAAAATAAGCCCTAATCCACAGGGATAATGATCGGCCTAAACTCAGGCTGTAAAGGCTGAAATGGCTGGGAAGATGGAGGATGCTGCCTCTGGGTCTGAAAATGCTAGAATGGCTGAGAAGACTGAGGCTGCTGCCACTGAGTCTGAAACTGCCACTAAGTCTGAAATTGCTGAAATAGCTGAGAAAACTGAGGCTGCTGCCACTGGGTCTGAGAATGCTGACGAATCTCAGGGGATCGTCTACGACGACTAGGCTCCCCCTCGTCCGAGCCTCTATGCCTCGAGCGCGAGCGAGACCTTCGTTGCCTCCGTCGCTCCAGAAAGACACAAAATGAGAAGATATTAGTGGTGTAAGATAAAACAAAAGTAAACATGGAAAAATAGGCAAATATACCTCGTAAACATCGTTTAAACCGCTCCAACAATTTGCACCGCGTCGCAGCTTGATGATGTAATATTTCAGAGCATCAACCAACTTCATCATGCCCATCATATCCGAGTGTGTGACCTGAAAGCAAGAAATCAGTAACAAGCAATATTAAGAAAAGTGAAAGCTGTGTCAGAAAGCTTACCGAGTCCAACTCATCAGGCAGGGACTCCTACACTTGTCTAAAACCCTCTGGTGCATCAGCAATATGGTCCTCGACCATACCAATCGGCCCTGGTTAACGGACGGACTAAGAAGGGATCTCAATCCTCCTCAAACGACGAGCAGTCGCCTAAAACATGATCGAATAATCAGGTTATTAGACGGTTTGAATAGGGGCTACCATAAAAAAATCTCAAAAATCAAACCTTAGGAAGACGGAGTGAAGGAGCTAAGTAAGGAAGCAGGTACTGTGAATAATCACCATCCATACACACAAGCTCTCGCCAAGAAAACTGATATCGCTCTCTTCTTCTCACCAACGCCTCCAACAAGCGTGGATGTAACATTGATGTAGGCGAAGGCAATGACACTACAAAGCGGTCAACGCTGTGCTAATGGACTACGCGCTCTCCAAGATACCAAACAAGACGCGATGTACCAAAGAAGACGGTACGATACGTTGAGGGCTCCAAAGCCTAGGGAAGTTCAGTCACGCCAGCCCAAGGTCGATACTAAATCTCGACCGGGACCTGAAAACGATAAAAGAATATAGTAAATGCCGAGAAATAATATCAAAATGAAAGAAATACGCTGTAAAAGTCGATCCTTACGCCAACATTGGTGGTACCCCGACGCAGCAACCCTCACAGACTCGGTACTAACTCCACTCGAGACTCACCCCGACCACGCCAGCTGGCACCAATAGGAAAATCGTGGACCGCTCCACGACGCCGTCGAGGGGCTAATCCTGGAAAGTACTCATAGAACCATAGCTGCAACAAGAATAATCTTTAAGTACATGAGCTAAACCGGTAAAAGCAAAACACGAAGAAAAAGGATCTTCACCTCTACAACTCCCTAAAGACCATAGACGACAACAGGAGATTGATCGTTCAGCTGCCTACAGCCATGACGCAGCGACGAGAGTAGATCGGCATACCCTAGACTAGCCCAACTAAAGGAGCCTATCTCAGTGATCCTGGTCAGAGACGGCAGGTAGTAGAGAAGTGCGCGAGAACTCCTATCATGATAAAGAGTCCCAGAAATAAGGATCAAGATAAAGATTCGTACTCGCTGCTCAGGCGTCATCTCAGCAATATCCAAACCCTAGGGAAGTACAGAAGCCGACTCTGACCGCCCACTCCGAGGACCACCTCGAGGCACCGGTCGAGTCCTAAGTTATTTAGCAAAAAAGATAAAAAGATAAAAACCTAAATACTTAGCATCATTTCCTAAGTTATTTAGTTATTTATTTAAAACAGCATGACAACTACCTAAAGTCGCATTTTCCGTTATACACTAAATCTTTACCTCAAGGGTAAAATTAGCAAAATAATGGAATCATTTCTAGTATTCAGTTTCTCCATGAAAAACTAATACTACAGCTTTCCTAGCCGCATGATACTATGTTCTCCATGACAATGTAGTATATGCAAAACAAAGCATGTTTCAAAATTGCACAAAAACAACAGATTTGCACATCATAGTATGTTTTACAAGATCTAAAACAATTATATCATCATTTCAAGTGACAAAATACAACAAGAACCATATGAACACCATTCACGCACAAAGTAGTACCAAAAATGGTGATTTGCTCATTTCTTCACCAAATCGTGCAAACTTAGTCTCAAATTGCTCATAAACCAACATACGTACATAAATAAGCAAAATCTAACAAGAATTTAAACATAAAAGCTTCAAATAAAAACCCCCCAATTTGATTTTTCAAGGGTTTTCATGCGAAAATCTTTCGTTTGAAGCAAAAATTGAGACAAAAGGCAAGAAAACTTACATAGATCCTTGTAGAAATTCGAAAATGAGAAAGTTTGCAAGAAATTTGAGTGAATTTGATGAAGAATCAAGGGAGCAAGCTTGGAAAAATCGTGGCAGCAATGGCGAAATGGAGAACTTAAGCAGTGAAATGAAATAAGGAAGAAAGCACGTGATTCTCGAATTTAAAAAAAAAGAAAAAAATGTCGTGACAGGGTAAAACACGTCGCGTAACGGCAGAGAATACCGCGCCACGGTGCCCAGCCACATGGTGCGGTGTCCAGCGCGTGTTCCGCGTGCTCAGGATTTGTCAGCGAATATTCCAAGCATCTTTTGACCAAGTTTGAACGGATTTTTGTAGCTTTTTATCAATTATTTTTTCACCGAAAACTCACGGGAAATTCTAAATGATATTAAATGGTACCAAAATTACCATTTTACCCCTAACAAGCATCAAAGTCATATTTCCGATATCTTGAGCACCTAATATGGTCGAATATACTCGACTTGAAGGTCTAATCATCTACAGCCCACGTTCGAGGATAATCGAACCATCTACAGCCCACGTTCGGGGACAAGGGAACCAACTACAGCCCACGTTGGAGATAAGCGAACTATCTACGGGCCATGTTCGGGGAAAATCCAACCATCATTAGTGATCATCTCCCACGCGAAGACGATTCATAGCGCAATTTTCTCGATACATAGAGACTTGCAATCTCATCATCAGACAAGCTTTTCCTCAAGCATGGAAAATTGTCGGACGTTGCCATCTCTCAAGGCGAAGAGGTCAGCGATTATATCACAACAATCTTTATCCGGTAGATTTCTTCAAGCATAGAAAGCTACCGAACTCATTTTCCACCGATACACTGGTGTTAGATACTATCGAACATATTTGCCACCGATACACTGGTGTCAGATAAGCACTCTATCCATTTACTCTTTTATCTGTGGAACTAACGCTTTTCTGCAGGTATCGGCGTATACAGAGTGATTTAGGATTGTAGAATGTCTTAAATCATTCTCTGTCCCAATCGTTTTCGAAACTTACGTTTCTACAAACTCAGTCAAAGTGGGGGCTTCTGTAGACACCTAAAAATGTCTCCCCGAAACCAAACTCGATGATGAATAACCTTTCAACGCCGTTATTGGTAAGGTCAAGTATTTAATCTTGAGAGTGCTTAAAATCCATATTCAATCCAACCCAGCTCACAAAATAGTCAACGGATCAGTCTTAATGTTTAGTCAATGCATAATCCAATTTATACTTTGGCCCGAACCTTTTTTAATTCATTTCGTATTATTTATTAATTGAGCTCGATTAATGAATAATAAACTGAAATAGCCCGGAACTCTGAAATGACACTTAAGAATACCGAGCTTTACCCGATGTTCCATCCTTAAACCAAGGCATGAAAGGTAGAACTGTTTGAGCGTTTGGCCCCAAATCAACTTTATTTAATTTAGTTTCAATTATTGTTTTGTTAATTTCCTTGAAGTTACTAAAGTGTTTATTATTTTGTAGTTGCAAGCAAACAAAATCAAAGTAAGGAATCAAATTTCTTTTATTTTTATTATTTTTCTAATGATTTTAATTGTGTTTATCATATATTAATTGTTGGATTTATTGTTAAATTGCTCCCAATGTTGATGTTAATTTTATTAAATTTGTTGATCGCCATATTGCATGTTTAAAGGGAATATGTAACTGAAAATCACGACTAATAAGATAATTTGGACAACTGGTTTAGGTTCCTTTTTAATTTTGTTATTAAATGAAGTGATCACAAATATTTTAGAATTATGTGTTGCATTAATATTCAACCAATTTAGCATAATAATAGTTTGGAACGAATTGAATCTTTGTTTACATGCCTTTGAGATCACAAGAATCACTTTTCATTATAAGAATCGAGTAAAGGCCAATACGAGTGAATGTGACTTCATGACTCACTTCGTACCATCATATCCGATCCTCTTTTCGTGGTTCCGAACCAGATGGAGTTAATAATCTCATGGATTATGGGTGTAACCTTCATGTGTCAATCGTTGTTGCCTTTCGTTGTCCCTTTATTGTGGTTGCCTTTTATGATTTGTGAACGGTTTACAAGTTCCTTAAATACTTGTTGGCAGCTCCCCACTTTATTTGTCCCTAATCGTATATGTCAATTCTCACTTCCTATGAGGGCCAAGAATATTTACACATGCTTAACGTAGGCGGACTTCAAACGACGCCTATATTAAATTAAATAAATGGTTCATGCTTCTAAATAATAGACGAGTAGCATTGTTTTTGTAAGTCTATATATATTAATGATTTTTTATTCATTTAAAAAATCATCCCAAAAAAAAAAACAAAAGAAAACATAAAAGAGAGAGAGAGAAGCTTTAAGAGAATTATTAGAGAAAATTCTCAGGTGTAATTGGGGTGCATATGGTTATGAGCTGTAATAAGTGTTGTGAACACTTGTGTATTATTTATCTTCTTTAGTAAAGTTTTACAACATAATTAGAGATGCAAATATTGTTCATTTATTTCTATTATTATTTTTATTCCCACTAATCTGATTCTAAAGAAAATTTGCATAATATTTCCTAACAACTGGTATCAGAGCCGAGTTGATATTCTATCAACATTAAGATAGAAATCGTGAGAAACGATCCTAAGAAGTTAGATTTGAGTGGGAGCAATGGAAAGGTAAGGCTTGAAAAATTAGATGGTGCAGATTTTGGGTTTTGGAAGATGCAGATAGAAGATTTTTTATACTAGAAAAAGCTTTATGAACCTCTCTCGGAAAAAATGCCAGAGGGTATGAAAGATGAAGATTGGAATCTTCTAGATAGACAAGCCCTTTGAGTTATTTGGCTAACGTTATCACGCAATGTTGCTTTTAATATAGCAAAGTAAACGACCACGACAAGTCTAATGAAAGCTCTCTCTAGTATGTATGAGAAGCCATCGGCTTCTAATAAAGTTCATTTAATGAGGCGGTTATTCAATTTGCGGATTACAGACGGCGGGTCAGTAGCCCAACATCTTAATGAACTCAATTCAATCACAACCTAATTGAGTTAACCCAATTAAGTTCAGTCAGAATTGATTTTGAAGTTGAAGTTAGAGGATTGATACTTTTGTCTTCATTACCACATAGATGAAATTCTATAGTCATAGTTGTGAGTAGCTCGTCAAGAAGCAATAAGTTGAAATTTTATGATGTTCGTGACCTGGTTCTCAGCAAAGAGATCTGACGAAGAGAGTCGAGTGAATCATCAACCTCTCCAGTTTTACATACAGAGTCAAGAGGAAGAAATTCAACCAAAAGAAACGAACGTGGAAGATCAAGCTATTGAGGTAAAGCCAGAGTTAGGAGATCAAAATCAAGGACTCCCAATAATTCCCAAAACTCGAAGTCTATTGAGTGTTGGTATTATGGGAAGACAAGGCATTATTAAAATCAGTGCAGGAGTGCACCGAAAAACCAAGAAGTAAAGGCAGAGGCAAATGTCAATTCTACCGTAGAAGGAGATGATGCATTGATATGCTCTTTAGAGAGCAAGGAAGAATCTTGGGTGTTAGATTTTGAAGCATCATTCCACGCTACTTCGAAGAAAGAATTCTTTGAGAAGTATGTGCCTGGAACCCTTGGAAAAGTATACCTTGGCGATGACCAACCTTGTGACATTGTTGGTAAAGGTATAGTCAGGATTAAGTTAAATGGGCCAGTTTGGGAGTTGAAGAATATCAGGCATATTCCAGACCTAAGAAAGAACTTGATTTCAGTTGGCCAGTTGGCCACCGAAGGCTACACTACAAACTTCCAAGATGACAATTGAAAGATTTCAAAGGGAGAAATGACAATTGCTCATGGTAAAAAGAGTGGTACTCTTTACATGACAGCAGGGGCATGTTGTTCAATTTCAATTGCAGTAGGAAATGAAAATTCCAAATTGTGGCACCAAAGACTTGGCCACATGAGTGAGAAAGGGATGAAATAAATGCATCCTAAAGGGAAATTACCAGGTCTTAAATCAGTTGATATGAACATGTGTGAAGAATGCATACTTAGAAAGCAGAAGAGGATAAGCTTTCAAACTAGTGGTAGAACCCCAAAGAAGGAAAAGTTTGAACTTGTACACTCCAATGTTTGGGGAGAAACAACTACTTCATCCATAGGTGGAAAACACTACTTTGTCACTTTTATTGATGATCACTCCCAGAGTGTATGGGTTTACTTCCTAAAACAAAAATCTGAAGTGTTTGAAAATTTCAAGCGATGGAAAACTATGGTGGAAAATGAAACAGGTATGAAGATTAAAAAGTTCAGAACCGACAATGGTGGTGAATATAAAGACACCAAATTCAAGAAGTTTTGCTATGAGCATGGTATTAAGATGGAAAGAACTGTGCCGGGTACACCTCAACATAATGGTGTAGCTAAGCGTATGAACTGAACGTTAACAGAAAAAGCAAGAAGCATTTGTATACAGTCAGGTTTACCGAAGCAGTTCTGGGCGGAAGCAGTCAACACATCAGCTTACTTGATCAACCGAGGACCATCGACTCCATTAGACTACAAAATACCAGAGGAGGTATGGATTGGAAAAGATAGAAATTTGGCTCACTTGAAGGTTTTTGGTTGTGTAGCATATGTGCATATTAGTGATCAAGGCAGGAATAAGATTGATCCTAAATCTAAGAAATGTACTTTTATTAGCTATGGCGGGGATGAGTTTGGATACCGCATATGGGATGATGAAAATAAAAAGGTGATCAGTACTAGAGATGTGATTTTTAATGAACGAGTCATGTACAAGGATAGACACAAAACTAAAGCCAGCGACTCAATATAAAGTGGGCCGATGTTTGTGGGTGATGATTATATCCCCGATAGTACGGTGAAAGACTCACCTATAAGAGAATCTCAGCAAGAAAAATCTGTTGGATAGGTCTGTACACCACAGTCCAACATGCCACAACCTTCTAGTCCACACCAGTATTGAGAAGGACTACTCGTCCACATGTACCAAAGAGAAAATACGTGAATTATCTGTTATTGACCGATGAAGAGGAACCTGAATGCTATAATGAAGCATGTCAAATAAGTGATGTTAGCAAGTGGGAGCTTGGAATGAAAGATTAGATGAAATCTTTGACTTCAAACCAGACATGGGAATTAACTGAGTTACCCATGGGTAAAAAGGCACTTCACAAGAAATGGGTATATCGAGTGAAAAAGGAGCATGATGGTTCCAAGAAATACAAAGCTCAATAGTAGTTAAAGGATTCCAACAGAAAGAAGTAGTTGACTACAATGAGATTTTCGCACCAGTTGTGAAACTGAATACCATTAGAACAGTGTTATGTATTATTGCCATTGAAAATCTTCATCTTGAGCAATTAGATGTGAAGACTGCATTTCTTCATGGAGATTTGGATGAAGAGATATACATGCATCAACCAGAAGGTTTCTTAGAAAATGGAAAAGAAAATATGGTGTGCAAACTTAAGAAAAGTTTGTATGGTCTAAAAACAAGCCCTGAGACAATGGTACAAAAATTTTGATAACTTTATGCATAAGGAAGATTTCCAAAAGTGAAATGCTGACCACTGTTGCTACATCAAGAGATATCAATCAAGTTATATCATTCTACTACTTTATGTGGATGATATGTTAGTAGCAGGTTCAAGTATGGATGATATAAGAAGGTTAAAGGAGCAATTGTCAAAGGAATTTGACATAAAGGACTTGGGTCCAGCAAAGAAAATTCTTGGAATGCAAATTACAAGGGATAAACATAAAAGTACATTGCAATTATCTCAATCAGAATACATCAAACGTGTTTTTACAGAGATAGTATGAGCGATGCCAAGCCAGTTAGTACACCCTTGGCAAGTCACTTTCGATTATCCAAGGATCAATCTCCTAAGATGGAGGAAGATAGATACTATATGGCTAAGGTTCCATATGCCTCAGCCATTGGTAGTTTGATGTATACAATGGTTTGTACAAGACTGGACATTGGACATGCAGCGGGAGTTGTTAGCAGGTTTATGTCAAATCCAAGAAAAGTTCATTGGGAAGCAGTAAAGTGGATTTTGAGGTATCTACGAGGTACTATAGAGAAGTATTTGTACTTTGGTAAAGGTGAATTAAAAGTACAAGGTTATGTTAATGCTGACTTTGGAGGTGAAGTCGATCGCTGTAAAAGCACCACAGGCTTTATATTCACTGTTGGAAATACAACGGTTAGTTAGATGTCGCAATTATAGAAGATTCTTTCTCTTTCCACTATAGAGGCTGAATATGTAGCGGTAACTGAAGCTAGTAAAGAGATGATATGGTTTCAATGTTTGTTAACTGAGTTGGTATTCAAGCAAGATAATAGTGTTTTGCACAGTGATAGTCAAAGTGCGATACACTTGGCAAAGAATTCAGCATTTCATTCTAGAACAAAGCACATTGGACTTCGGTATCATTTTATTCGATCTTTATTAGAAGATGAAGTGCTAACATTGGAGAAAATTCAAGGAACTAAGAATTCGGCAGATATGTTAACAAAGACGGTGACTATTAACAAACTGAAGTTGTGTTCAACTTTGATTGGCCTACTTGAGTAATATAGGAAAACATTATGTTGCATGGAGTAAGGTGTGAAGATAGATTAAAATTAGTCTTCAAGTGGGAGATTGTTGAGATATAAGCCTTTATTTAGCATGCCAAAAATATGAAAGGTTGAGAATTAAGGGGCATTAATTTAGTTTTACTAAATTAAATTAATGGTTCATGCATTTGCTAAATAATAGGTGGGTAGCATTGTTCATGTAAGTCTATATATATTAATGTTAAGTTTTTCTTTTAAAAAATCATCCTAAAAAAACAAAAGAAAACATAAAAGAGAGAGAGAGAGAGAGAGAGAGAGAGAGAGAGAGAGAGAGAGAGAGAGAGAGAGAGAGAGAAGCTTTAAGAGAATTATTAGAGAAAATTCTCGGGTGTAATTGGGGTGCATATGGTTATGAGCTGTAATAAGTGTTGTGAACACTTGTGTATTATTTATCTTCTTTAGTAAAGTTTTACAGCATAATTAGAGATATAAATATTGTTCATTTATTTATATTATTATTTTTATTCCCAGTAATCTGATTCTAAAGGAAATTTGCATAATATTTCCTAACAATGTTTCTAGTATATGGAGGCAAAGATGAGTTGGTTTTCAAGGGCTATACGGATGTGAGTTTCCAAACAGACAGAGATGATTTCAAATCCCAGTCAGGGTACATTTTCTGTCTGAATGGAGGAGCAGTGAGCTGGAAGAGTTCGAATCAAAGCACTATCGCAGACTCTACGATGAAATCAGAGTATTTGGCTGCCGTTGAAGCAGCTAAGGAAGCACTTTGGATTAAGAAATTCCTGATAGAGTTGGACATTGTACCAAGTGGTCAGAAAGGAATTGAGTTGTATTGTGACAACTATGGCACCATTGCTCAATCAAAGGAGCCAAGGTCACACTTTAAATCCAAATATGTTGAGAGGAAGTATCATCTCATTCGAGAGATCGTTGGCAGAGGAGATGTCAAGATGTGCAAAGTTCATACAGATGAGAACATCACTGATCCACTTACTAAACCCCTTTCACAGCTTAAGCATGAGGGTCATGCTAGAGCTACTAGATTGAAGCTAATGATGTAATTTAAGTTGTATTTGTTTTTGAGAAAAACTTATTACATATGTAATACATTCATTTGCAAAATTATATTTCATTAGAAATTTATTATTTCTCTTATTTAATTATGGTTTTAATGTTAAATAAAATGTCCAAAATAATTATGGATTGATGGGCTCATCAGGTTGATGACCTGGTGAATGAAACCCCACAGGTGAACAAAATCCATTTATTATTTAAGTTCCTTGTTTGATATCATTAAAAGGGACATAAATGATTTCAATTCAATGGACTAGCATGTAAGATTGATTGGATAGTGTAGTTTCATGGGCTATAGGGGCATAGTGATGATGCTCGGTCAATCACATGGATATGCATGAATGATGCATGATCGAATCATAGACCTACTTGAAGTTAAGTATAAAGCTTCTGGATATATTAGTGGATTCCTTTGACATGAGTGGAACATTGATTCCATTCAATGATTGTCTTAACTGTGGTACATTCAAATGTCATGCCGTAAAAGGGGGCTATAAAGGATGTTTCCTAGTTACTTCAAGAATTGAGTGGGAGCTTTGGTTGTCACAAGAATGGATTAAGTCTACCTATTTAATTATGAATGGTCTTGGCCCCTTGAAGAGGGAGAATTCAGAAAATGCATGGTCGTGCTTAAATGGATTTCATAGTAATCATTTGTTTTGTAATTCTAACTCAGATTTCATGAAAAGATTTGTAGATTATGATCACAACATAAGATGCAATCATATTATCAAATCGACGCACATTGACTTAAGGAATTTGAATATTGCACACTTATCTCAAACAAGTGGGAGATTGAAGGAATTATGTCTTCGATAAGTGCAATTACTAGATATATCAAGGATCACTATTATGGAGATAACTAGTTCATTCTATAGGGTCGTCATTATCTGGTGCTAGATATGGAAAATGATCTTTGGGCTAGTTAAATAGTGCAAAGCCCAATAAAATGGATCATATGAGGTCACACAACAAGGGTATTGGGTCAAACAAGTAAGAGGCCCATTAATGGACCTCATGAGATCATGACATACCATATGGAGTGTTGGGCTAGAGTAATTTGATTAGGACAAGGAGTTTGGGCTTGACATGGACTCTTATTTAGAGATATGATCTATAAATAAGATCCATGACTTATATAAACAATTCACAAGTTAGTTAATTGTAACTCAAGCAACCAAGTCCTAAACCCTATTCTCTCTCTCTCACACGACCCTCCTCTCTCTTCCCCTATTCGCATGGCAGGCCCCCACCTCTTGGTGGCTCATGGTGTTCGTGGTGGTGGATCGTGGTTAGTTCGTGTTTCTCTTCTCCGTTGAAGGTTGATTAAAGCGTTCAATCACAACGAACTAGCATTAGTGGAGGTTTGATCTGTGCCCGTGGACTAAGTAAAGGAATCGCACTTGGGGTTCTATATCTCCCGTTTTTCTTGCTCGATTGCACGTGGATTCATGCTTCAAAGGTATTAATATTTGTTCTTTATGTGTTATGCATTGATCTTGGTGTTTAGATGCTTATGAATATGATTCATGCAATTCCGCTTATAATATCTAAAGTCCTACAGCACAAGGCTGCCATCTTGGCAAGCCTTAATGCCCAAGCATTGACCGATCATGTTTGCTTATGATTGGTGGAGGTTTTTACTTGGGGATCAAGGACAACATGTGGTCCTCCTTATGGTCCTCACCTAACCACTCCCATGTGTGTGCCAAGTGTTGTTTGATTATTTGTCTTGCTATTTAATTTAATTTAGAATTAAATTAATTGCTTACTTTTCTCATTCTATCATTTCTCCCACATGGAAAGATGATTGAAGTTTTTGGGAGCCTTTGCCTATAAATACCAACTTTAAGAGTTGAGATTATTCACTTGAGTTGAACTCAATAAGGCATCTCCCAATAGGTCAGAAAACCTTTAAGTTCGTAATACTCTAGTATTATTTTAGTCTAGCCTTGACTAAGATTCGGGGTAGGGGCCGTTTAGGTCGGATCTCGAGGGTGAGAGTCGTTGGAGGCTTGCGCATTTGCGGGGCTCTACGCTTTCAAGCACAAGCTCTTCAAAAGGGCAAAGCACGCGTCAAGGGTATGATCGTCTTTTCTTCGTTCTCTCTCTTGGTTAATTAATCATGTGGTTATTAATTAATATGCATGTTTAGTTACTTTAATTTGTGTGCGGATTTTGGGAGGGTTTTGTTCCGCGTGATGTCGGACATCACGAAACCCAACAGCATTATCGGAGCCGCGCCCATTTAATTATTGTAACTAATTATTAATTAAGGTGTTTTTAATTGATTTAAATTTCTGGTTTTGCTTTCTAATTAGATTAGAAGGTTTTTTTAATTAGTTTTGATCTCATTTATATTTAATGCTAATTTTGGCTAAAGAACCCAGATTTCGACCTAGAAATGCGATTTTCGAGGGTTTTTATTTTTATTTTTTTTGTTTTTGACGAAAAATTTTAAATCTTTAAACCTTGATTAATTATGACATGTTAATTATAGATTATGTGTATGGTTACATCATTAATCTACTACATTTATAAACCCTTTTAAGCATGATTAGTTATAATAGGTGCTTAATTTGGTTGCCTTTTAAGTTTCTAAATTCTATGTTGAACCAATATTGATTTAATCATTTTTCAAAATGATTAAAGTCTTAAAAGTTCAAACTTGTGATTGAAATTTTATTACTCTTCATATTGGAAGATGTGAATTTTCAAGTTAACACAAGTTAGTGTTGGAAATTTTTCATTGGATGATTGTGTTATTTTTCCAACCTCTTTTAATTTTATCAACTCTCATTATTAATTTATGTTTGGTTAAATTAATTGTGAGAATAGCCCTTTAATTTTGTAGCATCAAGTTGAACAAAAAATAATTTAAAGAATAGTTCTTGAATTAATTTTGGTTTGTGCACTAAAATTGAATTTATTTAATTTGGACTTGATTTATTTTCTTTTTGCTAAAAATTGGTTCTAAAATCAATTTAGAATTAATTATTTATGTCACACAAAAATTCGAAATTAAATCCGGAAGCACAACAATCACAAAATTGAAGAACAAGGCTTCGAGCACCGAGGCTTGGCTAGCAGGCCTGCTTGCGTAGCCCGCATGTTGCTGCCAAGCCAGGTGCGTGTGTGTGTGCGAGTGGATGTGCGGGTTATGCGGTCAAATGCTCCTAGGGTGCGACAGCAAACCCGCAAGTGCTACTGGGCAGCGTAGCTTGTGAGGGCTAGTAGGCCAACCACACACTTCTAGCACCAGCAACATGCGAGCGTGCGTAGAATGCCGAGAGGCTGCTGGTGCAACAAGCACGCCATGAGCTGCTAACTAGGCGTGCCAGCATCCGTACGCAGCCTTGGCCTTGGTGCCTAGCAAGCCTAGCCTAATGGTTTGGATCCTAGGCACTTAGTTATTGAGGGGTTTTTTTTTTTTTTTTTTTTTTTTTGCGTTATTTTGCCGTTTTAAGTAATTATTTGTTTAATTATTTTAATTAAAATTAGGCTAGGCCTTCCGACTTAATTAATTGGATTAATTAAGTTGGATGGGAATTTAGTGGGAGCTTCATTACTTATTTGAGCCATTATTAATCGCGTTTAATCACATAATTGGTTAACAACTTTGACTAGCTTTAATTAGGCATGTTAATTGGATAAACCACCTAAGTTAGTTACTAGTTTGCATGTGTTTTTGCATTGTTGCTTATTTTACTTTGTAAAATGCATGGGACATTCACAAATAGTAAATGGATGAATGGAATGAATATTCTATCACAGGTTTTATAAAATGGCAACTAGTGGGGCTCGATTAGGATAGTAAATACGGGCTGCGAGCCGTTATGTATTTTTGTAAATCTAAATACGATCTGTGAATTGTTGCGTATTTTTGTACCTTTATATTTAGATTAGTCATAGTCTGAATTACTAGTAGTTGCATAATTGATGTTGATGTCTCGAAGACGGCGTTTCTAAGAAGGCGAAGCCATGAAGATGTAATAAAGTCCCTAGAAGATTTGAAGATTCAAGTTTCAAGGGGTCATGCTAGTTGCCAAATTCATGTTTTACTTATGTTTTCAATATATATTTATGCTTATATATATATATATATATATATATATGTATATATATATATACACACACACATATATATATACATATATATATATACACATATACACACACACACACACACACACACACACACACACACACACACACACACACACACACACACACACACACACACACACACACACACACACATATATATATATATATATATATATATATATATATATATATATATATATGAATGATATGTTAGATGCATGTTTAGGATTTCGAATGTTGTGATGATTAATGAACTTCACTTAAATCAACCAAAATAGAAACCCTAGGTCCCTTAAAATTGAGTCAAATTCGCCAACACTAGATGCATGTTTAGGATTTTGAATGTTGTGATGATTAATTAACTTCACTTAAATCAACCAAAATAGAAACCCTAGGTCCCTATAAAATTGAGTCAAATTCGCCAACACTTACCGAACTAATTCGCAAGGCATCACTATCTCCCTAGGAACTTAAGGTATACTAGGTATACAAGTTGATTTTGGTTAAACTCAACGATATCAATAAGGAGTCCTTAGATGTCGTGGCAATGGAGATAAACGTCATGGAAGCATTAGATGTGACGCTTTATCGAACTAAGAATAGCTTAGAGCTATTAGCAATTAGATTTCTTACCTTAAAATATTAAGTGTTAAGACAAGCCAAAGCATGCTTAATCACTTTCTGATTTTTGAGATCTTGGAATCATTTTATATTTGCCAAATTGGGACAAACTTTAAATGCGTGAATAAAACGCTAATAAGTTGATTGAAATAACTAGTTTCCATGTATTTCAAAGCTTATTAGTTATATTTTCTTGATGAATGGTTATACTTTGCACATATAATTGTAGAATTTTGAAATCAATGATTGGTAAAAGGAAATATTGAGAATAGTTTTTAAAGAAAGCAAAAGCATTTCTAAAATACAACTTCTCATAAATGACTTCTATAACTAAGTCCGAAAGGACGATTGGACATCATGTATTCAAAATACTAAGTAGTTTTGATAAACATGAAGTATTGAGTTGAAAACTCAAATTGTCAGTAGTTGACAACCAACATAACTTTTCGCTTCATACACTAATGAATACAACTCATTGATGTAGTAATTCAAGTACGAATTAAA
The DNA here is from genome assembly GCF_948465745.1 of Chenopodium album. Classification (NCBI taxonomy): domain Eukaryota; kingdom Viridiplantae; phylum Streptophyta; class Magnoliopsida; order Caryophyllales; family Amaranthaceae; genus Chenopodium; species Chenopodium album. Next base: position 20,664,771 of record NC_137846.1, on the reverse strand, counting down.
GGAAAAGATGGAACTTTGTTTTACGGTGCATTAGATGCTTGATTATTCCTAACAAAGTATAAAAGTAAAAAACACTTACAGAAATAGTTCTTAAAGGAGATTCCAATTCTGCCAAAGAGTTCATGTTATCGTAGTTAAACTTAGCAACTCATTATCTTTACAAAGTATCGGATACTTCTTGAGTGTTCCACTTTTAAAGTGACCTTAAACCATTAAAGAAAAGCTAATTTATTGACTTACAAGCTTGGAATGAATGAATGATGCAAGTAGTGCTACATCAATTGTAAGGTCATATGCTTTGCTTAAAGACCTTTTAAAGCTAAGGCTGGAACAAATAAGGTTATTTTGACTTTTACTACCTGCAAAAAACGAAAAAAATTTGCTTTTACCACCTCCATAAAAAAAGTTTTATTTTACCACCACATAAAAAATAAAAGTTGGCTTTTACCACCAATCACCGCCAACTAACAGATTCCGTCCATAAATTCGTTAGTGGGGCCTATCATGCACACGTGTCACCATATTATTGGATTTTGTTTTTTTTTTAATTTTTACCCAATAATAGTGTGACACGTGGACATGGTAGGCCCTACTAACGGATTTATGGACGGAATCCGTTAGTTAGCGGTGATTGGTGGTAAAAGCCAATTTTCATTTTTTTTATGTGGTGGTAAAATAAAACTTTTTTTTATGGAGGTGGTAAAAGCAAATAACTGGTTTTTTGGAGGTGGTAAAAATCAAAATTTCCAACAAATAATGGTTATTGTGTTCCATAATCATCATATATTCCGTTTACACATAAAAGACTTACATCCAAAGTAAAGAACAATAGTTGTTTATTTTATTTGAATGGCATGGTTTTCTAAGCCATGAGTCAAGGATGCTTGATTATAAACAAACATTTCTCTAACATGAAAGCTCACAAGGATCAAGTCATGGACATGATTTGTGTTCCGAACATCTTTAGCAATGTGACATCGACAAGAACGTACTCAAGGCTCTATTAGATAGACTCTTAATAGTCTATCGATTCGGAATCGTTCTAAGGCAAGCAAGTCTTACTTGTTGAAACCGAAAATGAAATTAAAAGAGCTATTGTGCTTGGTATAGACATTTGACTCTGAAAGCTAAAGAGGATTCAATTACTTCAACGTTTCACAAGAAATTGAAAAGGTACAACTATATTCGTCAAATATGAACAAATTGAATGTTGAGTAGCTCAAAAGTTTAGCGAAGAATCGACTTGGCAAGATATCAAAACGTCTAGATTAGATCGAGCAATGTTTGCTTGAGCCAAGTGTGATCATCTCAAAGTTATGAAATTGGAATTTCATAAATATCTCTACAAAGACAGAGTATGTCTTCACGGAGACCTCGATGCCATTTGAAAATGACTCGAACGATGATGGATCACATCCGTTCCTATGAAGTTCTTAAAAGATTTGCATAAATGACTAATGTTACACTAAATAAAATGTCAAAGCTAAGAAAGGACGCCATATTCAGTTATGGATAGAAATAACTTCTTAACGTCTTTTCAAGTATATGTCTAAGGCTCTTAGTCTCAGTGGGAGCTTATTGGCTCAGTGAGAGCTAAATGCCTCAGTGGGAGCTCAATGGCTCAATAAAGGCTAAGATAGTTCAAGTGGGAGCTAACTGTTTGTTTCACAATAAACTTTTACCCAAAGACAATACACATGTCTCTTTATAAGCATTTAAGTGAGACCACGGGCATTACTTCCACAACCTAATTGAGAACATAGTATTTATTTTTCTAAGTGGTGTCTTTCTAGAAAGTAAAACATTTCCAAAATGATAAGTGGGAGGAAAATAAACTTGATAACATCGAGATTAGCAACAAACTAGAATTGAGAATCTCGGAAGACTTTAGAAGGGCTTTGTGAGAATGATTGATCAAGAATACTCAAAGGACTTTACAAGTGCCCTAAAAGAGAATTCATTACTCACAAAAATTCCGAAGTATTGGAGTAAGATCAACATAATCAAAGGGCTTTGAAACCACCTTAAAACTCAATGTTTGATGCAATTACCCCGTATAGATATAAAATTCACCAAGGCTTGGATTGAATCCTATAAATTTCTATCAAGTTAGAAATAAACCTAAGACTTACAAGCATACTATTTACTATTAGATAGTAAGGGAACAAATAGCTACGACAAATTCAAATTCCGAATAATGGTTAAAGACCATAAAATCCGAAAAAGACTTCATGTTTGAAAATTATGTTTGAAACTTGATTAATTTGCATGAAGAGTAAAGACTCATCAATCGCAAATAAGTTTTCAAGGAGAAAACTAACAAATGTGGAAATGTATATACGTATATAGTTAGATTGGTTGAAAAGGATACAATTAAATTCACGACGTTGATTTTAATAAAAACCTATTCACCAATCAAAATACTTAAGTCTTTTAGTGATTATTTTAGCAAAATTGCGCATATGAATATGACAAAATAGATACCAAAATCGCCTTCCTAAAATAGAATTTTGGAAGAGACTATGGAAATAGTCTAAGGGTTTTGAAAATCTAAATAATGCTAGATTTGAAAGCAAGCTCAAGAAATCCATTATGGGATGGAGGGAAGCATTGCATTTAGGAATTGGAACGTATTTCCTCATAAAGTTAATAAAAGGTTTGGCTTATAGAGAAACATAGAAATTCTTATGGATAAGAAGTTTAGTGGGAGCAAGAGTCAATCTTGTAAGGTCAAACGATAAGTTTACGAGCTCTTTTGTGAAATGACTATCAAATGCTAAATGCTTAGATTTGAAAGTATTTTCAATAATGGACCGAGCGAAAGGCGATACTTAGTACATATTGGGAATTAAGATCTATTGTTTGGACTTAATAAAATGTTTAAACGAGTAAAGAAATTTACCGTGTTAAATATGAAAGGGTTGGAAAGGCTTTTGACCCATATGTATAAAACTAAGTAAATGTTTGAACTAAGTATAAGCTAGACTAATACCGAGTCTGATAGGAATGATGTCCTTTGAACAAGTGTATTATTTCGATAGAGGGTTCAGAATTATTAGAAAGCTAATTATTTAGTGAGGTCAAGTGATCAGAATGCCTAGTTGGAGGCTGCTTTAGATCAGTAATACTAATGTATAATTAATATTACAGCTTAATCTTGAATGAACCCTTTGGGTCACACCCAAGCAACTAAAGATCCGTCACGACGAATTAATTCTAAAGGAATTAATGAGTCGCTCGAGAATTATGAACATAGACGTCGAAAATCGAGCAAAGAGCATTGAGATCGAGCGTCGCAAGTCGACTAAAATTAATAAAAGACGAGACGGTAAAAATCTATTAATTAACAAAGTACCAAAATACCTCTAGCATCGGAATTCCCCGAGAAAATCGAGTGCAAGGGGCAACGGTGCTAGCAAATAAGCTAGCATGCGCATTGCAACAAGCCAAGGGTGCTAGTAGCACTAGGCTGGTGAGGGGTGCACAGCATGCTAGCATCGCTTGCTAGCTGCTACTAGCAATGGGGCGCAGCACCATAACTTACCACGCCTAGCAGCAAGCAGCAAGCATTGCTTGTAGGGTTGGCGTGCGAAGGTGCTCTCTTGGGGGGAGATGACAGTGACCCCCCTCGACTTCAGCATGATCAGCGGTCTGCGCTTTATCGCTTGGCTTGTCCAGCAGATACCTGACCTTACTTGGGAGTCGAGTCAGGTACCGGAGTTATTAGGTCCTATTGTTCACCATATTAGGACTCGGTCGGTGCCTCGAGGTGGTCCTCAGAGTAGGCGGTCAGAATTGGCATCCATTCTTACTCATGCTTTTGATATTACTAAGACGACACTCAAGCAGCAGGTACGGATCTTCGTCTTGATCCTCATTTCTAGGACTCTTTCTCATGCTAGGAGTTCTCGCGCGCTTCTCTGCTACTTGCCGTCTTTGACCAGGATTGGTGAGATTGGCTCCTTTAGTTGGGCTAGTATGGGGTATGCCGATATACTTACATCGCTGCGCCATGGATGTCGATAGCTGAACGATTAGTCCCCTGTTTCCGTCTACGGTCTTTGGAGAGTCGTGGAGGTGACGATTCTTTTCCTTCGTGCATTGCTCTTATTTCTTTGGCTCGTGTACTTATAGATTATTCTTGTTGCAGCTTTGGTTCTATGAGTACTTTCCAAGACTAGCCCCTCAACGGTGTCGAGGAGCGGTCCGTGACTTTCCTATTGGTGCCAGATGGCGTGACCGGGGTGAGTCCCAAGTAGAGTCAGTACCGAGTTTGCAAGGGTTGCTGCGTCTGGGCACCATCACTATTGGCGTAAGAATCGACTTTACAGTGTATTTTTCTCATTACGGTGTTGCCTTGCTATATTCACTATATTTTTTCATCATTTTCAAGTTCCGGTCGAGATTTAGTATCGACCTTGGGTTGGCCTGACCGACCTTCCAGAGGCTATGGAGCTTTTGACATGTCGTATCGTCTTCTATGGTACATCATATCTTATCTGGTATCTCGGTGAGCGTGTGGTTCGTCAGCATAGCGCTGACCGTTTTGTAGTGCCGCTGCCTCCACCTGCATCGATGTTGCACTCGACTAAGTTGGTGTCTCTTGTGAGCGAAGGAAAGCTATATCAGTTTTCTTGGCGAGAGCTCGTGCGCATGGATGCTGATTATTCTCAAGACCTGCTTCTTTACTTGGCCCCTCTACCACGTCTTCTTGAGGTTTGACTTTTGAAAATCCCTTTTTATTGTGATCTTTGTTTAAACCGTCGAATAACTTGATTATTCGATCATGTTTTTAGGCGACTGCTCGTCGTAGGGGAGGATTGAGATCCCGTCCTAGTTTGTCCATTACCCGGGGCCAATCGATACGGTCGAGGATTATATTGCTGATGCGCCAGAGGGTTTTAAATAGGCGCAGAAGTCTCTTCCTGAGGAGTTTGATCCGATAAGCTTCCTGACACGAGTTTTGCTCTTGTTACCGTTCCTTATTACTAACTTTTTCATTCAGGTTACGCACTCGGATATGATGGGCATGATGAAGCTGGTCAATGCTCTAAAGTATTTCATCATTACGCTGCGACGTGGTGCGAGTTGTCAGAGTGGTTCAGACGATGTGTATGAGGTATATCCGCCTGTTTTTTCCATGTTTGCTCTTTTGTTTTATCTTACACCATTAATATATTTTTTTTTATTTTGTGTCTTTCAGGAGCGACGGAGGCGACGGAGGTCGCGCTCGCGTTCCAGGCATAGAGGCTCGGGCGAGGGGGAGCCTAGACACCGCAGACGATCCCTTGAGATTTGCCAGCATTCTCTGGGCCAGTGGCAACAGCCTCCACTTTCTCAGCCATTTCAGACTCAATGGCCGCAGCCTTAGCCCTCTCAGCCATTTCAGCATCTTCAGACCCAGTGGCCACAGCCTCCACCTTCTCAGCCATTTCAGGCTCCGCATTAGGAAGGTCATTACTCTTGTAGATCAGGGCCTACATCACGTTCCGGTGCTTAGGACGATGCCTCCACCGACAATGCCTATGTCCAAGAGTCAGCCTATGCAGTTTACTAGTTGGTCAGGCCTGCCTTAACTATGTCTTCTGCTGGAGTTGTGGGAGCGAGTAGGAACACTACTCCTTGTACTCAGATGATGGAGGGACTTTTTGGCTCGACATTCCCTTATTCACAGTCTCATGATGAGACTGATCCTAGTTCTTCTAGTTCTAGAGATTTTTGACCGAGGGTTTTTATTGTGTACTTGGTTGATGACACTTGACACTACTTATGTATAATGACTCATTTTGTATACTTTATTCACACTTTATGCATTTGACATTTTATTTACACATTTAGTGTGTATGTTAGTGTATGCTTGAGACTGATTGTGTGTGATTGTGTATTTATTGATGACGCGAAAAGAAACCGTTATTTTTTCGTGAGTGGAGGGTACCGACCTTCTTCCAGGAAAAAAAAAAGACGAAAAAAAGGATAAAGAAAGGTTTTACAACTTCCCAAAATAAAAAGAAATAAAAATGGGACAAGTTTTACGACTTCCCCAAAAATAAAAAGGAATAAAAATAGGACAAGTTTTACAAATTCTCCAAAAAGAAAAAGAAATACAAATGGGACAAGTTTTACGACTTCCCCAAAAATAAAAAGAAATAAAAATGGGACAAGTTTTACAATTTCTCCAAAAATAAGAAGAAATAAAAATGGGACAAGTTTTACAACTTTCCCAAAAATAAAAAGAAACAAAAATGGGACAAGTTTTACAACTTCCCCTAAAATAAAAATAAAATAAAGGGAGAATTTTACTAAAAATCAAACTCTCGAAAAAAGAGTTTGAAGGATAAACGGTTAAGGAAAACAAAAGAAAAATCCGGAAGAATATATGTTAAGGTTAAGAAAAGATGACGCGTAACTACCGTGACACGTGGCATGTACCGTGTCACGATAGATGTTGTCGCGCCTCGGCACCTTGTCCCGTGACACGGTGTTCCTTACCGTGTCGCGGCGCGCAAATAATTCAGCGATGCTTTTGCGCGTGCCAAAGGATAATTTTTTTGCGTTTTTGGACTTTTTGGCTATAAATTACGACCACTTAATTCGTGATATATATAATTACGAAAAATAAAATAGGTAGAATTTCATATTTCAATAATAATGTCTCAGAATTTTGATAATACATTGCGTGACTGGTCATATTCCTGCTAGAGTTGTTCTTTGCGAAGAGAGAATTTTCCATTCGATGGGTGGTGCCTTGGTGGAGGCTTACTAGGATGGTCAGGACGAATGATACTCCGTATTGTCGTGTTCCTAGTCTCTCGAAATTGACTTTTTATTGCCCTTCCCAATTGATGTGACAATATGGACTTGAACAAGTAGTTCCACGCTATAATGATAGTCCTCGTGAAGTATCATTGTTGCATGAAAGTAATGTGCATAAGTATGAGACGTATTAGATTGGAAGACCTTTGTGGACCGTTTCTGCGAGTAATGAACCTCCTCCACCCTTGTCTAGTGCATACAAATCATGGTTGAATCCTCGAAGTAGAAGGGAACGAATTGGATCGCGCAAGTTTAATGGTGATGTGAAGGAACGACTTGGAAGTAAGAAGGTGCCTCCTAAAGATCGTCTTGGTCCGAGAACACAAGGAATTGAGTTTAAGACTCCTATCATGCCTAAGAAAAAGAGTAAAGTAAAAGGAAAAGGTAAAGAAAAGATGGTTTATAAAGAGAAACAACCTAAGAAACCTGAGAGAGGTGAAAGGGGTGAAAGCTCTACTAAGGGTGTGACGGTTCAAGCTACGAATAACTATTACAGGGAGGGGATATTGCGACGCTAAGAAATGGGGTCCTGCGACGCAAAAAAGCGCTGCTACACCCTATACCGACGCCACAAAAAGTGTCGCTTAAGCTGGTGCCGCAAGACCCTACATCAACACTATTTATTAACGTCGGTATAGTATTTAAAAAAGTGTCGCGAACTTGACGTGCTTTTTGGCATCTTATAGAGGCACTTGTAAACTTCACCAATTCCTTGGACTCTGCATAGTACACAACCTACCAAGGTATTTGTAAGCGCCGCCATAGCTTGTAAGGAGGGCTTTGCTATACTTTTAGCGTCACTTTTAAGCGCCGACATTATTTATGTAACGCACTTACCTGTAGCTTATAAAGGCACTTTTAAGTATCTTAAGAGGTAAACTAGCGCACTATCTTATAACATGTAATGACAGGTTCTAACGTCACAAGATGTACAATGGTGTAGTTTTGTAATAACATCTATAACACATTTAGAGCGGTACTAATTTACCTGTTTTTTACATGATAAAATTGTAAACACTAAAAATTTTATTAAAAATAAATTATAGTCATAAATGTCATCGAACAAGAAACATTAAAATAAAGTACCTAAAATCATTTAAACAAATAACCATCTAAATTCCTACATAAAAATAAAAATAAAATAAAATAAAATAAAATAAAACGTTCAATAGCTAGAATGTAATTAATGTCGCCTAAACCAAAACTATGCAAATATAAGTTATATTGTTTACGACAAAATATTGGTGCTTTAAAATTGTCTTCACGTTCCAACTTTGAAGTTGCCAAAGCATAACCTGCATGAGTGAAAACAAATAGTCAACTACTACATTAAAAAGTAATATATGATGAGTAAAAAAAAAGTAATTATACTGATTTCTATAGCAACCTTAACCATCAAGATATAATATGAAATACAAGTCATACTCCGCAAAAAATTAACTTGGCTCTTTGAGAACATAATAAGCAGCAATCATATGGAATATTTAACTAGCATCCTGACTCCAAATCAGGGACCAATTTTCATATAGTTGCAAATATTGCAATATAGAGCATTCATAATTAAAAAGCTAAAAGTTATATTTGAGACTAAAGGACAGCTATATACAACCACAGAGCTAGAAAGTGCCTTCAGTTAAAACTTCCACTAAACCTCAGCTTTCTCCAATACAATTATAAAGATGTAAGTTAAGCTTCAGCTATAGTGAAAGTGCAGAAGAAAGGGAAAAGGGTTATTCGCCAACTCATTATCATACATCATATTTAAATAAATATAGTGAAAAAGTTGTAATTGATACATGCTCCTTGAAGGGATAGCAAGCAGATATTATAACATATGCAGCTTAATATCATAATGAGAAAATTGCAAAGATATAATCTAGACAAAAACTTGCAGCACAATGCGCCAATTTTTAAAGAGTTGTTTGGAAAGATAATTGATAACCTGTTGATTGTGCATCTGTATGAACTACAATTTGAAACCTTATTAATTTTATTACTTATACAGAATTATGAAACATGAGTAAGCATGGGATATACTAAAGATTGAATTAAACACTCAAAATACATAATTACAAAATAGATTTCCAAATAAATTAAACGTTGCACATGATAAGCAACATGAAACATTAAACACTTTGATTGATGAAAAATTGCTGAGAAAATATGCATTACATAGACGAAATTACATCTAAATAAACATACCTGAAATTAGCCTCTTTTATGGGTCTCTTTCTTTTTAACAAGAATTTTTTCGAGAATAATGAAACTAGATATGCAATTATAGACGAAATTGAGAGGAAAACTGAGCTTAATTCAACAAATTGGAATCGGAATTTTCGAAATAAATGTATAAAGATTAGAAATTGACAAAACCCGACAAAAAATCTAGCAAATCGTGTGAATTTATGAAAAACAAAGAATTTAGGTACAATTAAAAGGGGAAATTCAATAAAAACAAAAATTTATGAGAAAAACTTTACCTTAGAATGAGAAATTCGAATTTGTATGGGTTGAGTATAATTCTCAAATCGAACTGACGAATTGGGCAAATTAAAAGGGAAAATTTAGCAAAAAGAAAACGAATTCAATGTTTAAGGTTCTTGAAGTAAGAATTTGAGAATGATATTCAGAGAGAGTTATGAGCGCACAATTGGGGTAATTTCATATTTTCAGTAGTGATAGGTTAGGGATTTGCAGAAGTATAGTGGGAGTCGTGGAAATTTTAAAATATTTCACAGAATAAAAAAAATTAAGTGGTGCAGTATAAAAAAATTAAGTGGCGCGGTTTTTTTTTTATGTAAAATTAAATGCTTTTTAATAAGCGCTCTAATTTTACACGGAAAGTGCATATTTCAGCACTATTAACATGTTGTGCGGCTGCCAATGCGCCTTAATAGATTGTTTTTGTAGTACTAATGGTGAAGGCCGATCTAGTTGAAAAGAAGAAAGAAATTCCTAAGGCTAAGAAGGATTAGACCAATATTGCTTTGCTTTTATGATTTAAGTTTTAATTTTAAATAAGGCGCGTGATGCCAATAATTGTAGTGACATTTATTTTATTAATAATAGCATATTTATTTTTTCCTTAATTAAAACTTACAATGACTTTTTATTATTTTATATTTTATTTATTTATCCGAGTAAAAAAGTCGGATGCAATGGAAGAATAAAAATCGTCGGACGAAATAATCGTAAAACAATTAACAAAACTGCAAAATCCCCAAAAAACTGTCTGCCGCGCCACGGTGTTTTGTGTCGTGTCACGGCAGTTTTTGCCGCGTTACGATAGCCAATACCGTGACACGATGCTTCTCTGCTGCATTTCTCTGCCAAAATTCCGCCGTGGGGCGGTGCCTGTTATTTTGTGATTTCCTTTGTTGTATGCTGTATTTTTGTTGACGAAGAAGGGATTTTATTTTTAAAGTGACTGGGCCCTCTTGAGGGGTTGCCTACGTATCCTTAAAAGGAATCAGGCGAAACGTAGCTCTAACGAGTCTTAAACCCATGCATTAAGCATAAAATTTCTTAAGTTGATCCAAGTTGGTTAAGTTATGGAAACCGTTGCCGTCCATGTCTACTAATTATACCGCTCTGCCAGACAAAATGGACTTGACAATGTATGGACCTGACCAGTTTGGTCTAAATTTTCCTCTTGGATCTAACACATTTTTGCGAAGTGCCTTACGCACTAAATCACCTTCTTTGAAATACCTTCTAACTCTAAATAAAACTCATTTTTAGGAAATATCTAAAGTATTACCGCCACCGTGATAACGGCTAAGACTATTTTCAAAGTCACACAGCGGAAGACTGACTCTTTTTTTTTTTTTTTTTAAAAAAAAAAAAAAAAAAAAAAAAAAAAAAAAAAAAAAAAAAAAAAACTCAAATAAAATAAAGTTTAATAAAACCAAACTCAACTTTAAAACCAACTTACATTAAATCATTATCTTGGAACCTTTAAAGGCCCTTAAAAAACCAAACTAAATTATCAAACAATAATTAATGTTAGTGTCACAATTACATAAATAATCCTATACATTAAATAATAAACAAAGAAACATATAACCCTCTTCGCTCAATCCCACCATGCTCGATATGCTCCTTCTACCTGTACTTCTCTTTAATCAACCTCACTACTCGCCATATATGGGTCATAGTAGGGCCAATACAAAGAAAAGCCAAACACAAACACAAAAGTATGAATCAGCAAAAGCTGAGTATATATGCGTAAATAAAAACACACTAACATGCTTTCACCCTATCATCACACAACTTACCTTGTTGCAACTTACAAGCATACAACAAACATCATGACCCTCAAATAAGTAACTAATTTATTTATTTAACTTGATTACGCATCGAACGAGTTTCCCCCTAATCTGCCCCAATAAAGGGTACTAACACGGGAGCTAACCGTGCCAGTATAAAAGAACCACTCGTAAGTGGCGGAATTCTTACGCATAATAAAAGAGGAATATACAGCGTCTTGTACTCCCAGTAGAAGTTATGGTCAAACATAAAGTCGCATAATTCCCCTCATATGTTCGTACTCAAGGTATATACGTTCCAAGAGTTTTGGTGCGTAATCTCTTTTACTTTACGTTGATTTACATATTATTATACTTGGTGATGACTCTCAAAACATAACACAATCAATCATTATAATTATTCAAATAATTAAACATACCAATATAATTCTTGAATAATTAGTGACCACGTAATATTTAATGTTGAACCCTTTTTAATCTACCTCGGTGTCAAAGACACCTTAAACGCATAATGCGTCAAAATTCCTCGTGTACAAAGACACTTTATAATAACTCATTTCTCATGCTTATAGCATCAATAAAAATTATATGAACCATAATAAAATTCCTTTTCAATATTCCAAACCAAATTAAACATTTAGTTTAATTAAACATGCTCATTATCATGCCAATAATAAAAGTGTGGTTCATATACAACATGCCAAATTAACTATTTCCAATCACCAATCCAATAATTAATTTATTTCAACCAACCATGCTTCACAAATAACTCACCAAAACCATTCTCAATTCAATCAATCCAATTCATATCACCAGTCTCATTTCAATTCAAGCATTCCAAGCAATTCCTAGCATGACACTAACTTGGAATCACTTAAATAAATCCTAGCATGTTTCTACACGCTTAATAAATTTTCGAGTACACGTACGTACCTCAATTCGTCTTTCCAACTAGCCAAAAAGCTAGAAATTACTCAATTTAAAGTCTCCTACAATACCAAGTATATAAACTAAATTAATCCCTTGATTACACAAATTTCTAGCAACTTTTAAACACTTTAAAACCTCTTTAACAAGTTGAAATTTTGGTTTAAAACCTTTAAAACTCTTTCTTTAAGTGGACAATTAAAACTCCAAAGTAAAAACATAATTATAGTGCTTATATTAAAATTCCAACACTTTAAGGCCTAAACCCCTCAAATAAATCTGAAAATTATATTAAAACCAAATAAAACCTTCTCTACTTATGGGTAATCAACCCCTTTTAATTAAAACACCAAAAGTAGTACTTATAATAAAATTCCAGCAATTTATTTTTAATAAAAACTCATTAAAACTCCATAAAGATACAATCTTTAAGCTTTATTAACATTTCCAATCAATGAGTATATAAAACGCCCAAATCAATTGCAAGTTAGAACCCTAAAAATCAACACTTTAATAATTAAAACCCTAACTTTTAATACATTATACAATCTAAAATTAAAACACCTTATAATCTAAAATTTATACTCTTTAATCATTAAAACACAATTATAAAATATACTAGTAATAATTTAACCACCAAAACCAAAACCCAAAAATATATAATTGTAGGAATAATAATAAAAACAAGGAGGAGAGAGAAGAGGACCACCGCAGGAAGGGGACGTGGAAGTGGTGTGGGAGGTTAGTAAACATTTGACCCAAAGTATATTTTACTTTTATAAACCTTATAGTTAAAATACTTTAACCCTTTAAAAATATATTTTATAAATACTTAAATACTTTATAAAAATACATAAAAATACGGAGTATTACACGTGCCATACGCTGTTGGTAGGTTTGGACATGATGCAAAGCTGCCAAGCGTTTTTCGTCAAGTAAGACTAGTTCGTCATATCTTGCTCTAATCCAGTCGACTTCATCTAGTTGGCTTTCTAACGCAGTCCGTAGAGAAGGGATCTCTAACTCGATTGGTTGTACGACTTCAACCCCATAGGCTTACGAGAAGGGAGTGGCCCCGGTTGATGTACGAACAGAAGTTCGATAACCCGAAAGAGCAAAGTGTAGCTCGCTTGGCCAATCTTTATAGTTTTTCGTCATTTTTTCAATGATGGCCTTTATATTCTTGTTGGTCGATTCCACCACACCATTGGTTTGTGGCCTGTAAGGTGATGATCTGTGATGTTTGATATGATATTTATGTAATAATTCTGCGCACTCGGCTTAGAAATACGTCCCATTATCACTGATCATTTCGTGTCGTACACCATAGCAGCATATCATGTTTTTCTCGATGAATTGAGCTACATGTTTTTTCGTGAGCTTAGCATAGGAAGCAGCTTTAACCCATTTGGTGAAGTAGTCGATTGCTACAAGGATGAACTCATGTCCCCCTTGTCCTGGTGGCGTTATCTTCCCAATGATGTCGATTCCCCAAGTAGATAAAGGCCATGGAGAAGTGTATGTGTAGAGAAGCGAGGGTGGAACGTGTTGTAAATTTGCGTAGACCTGACACTTCATGCATTTATTGACATATTCATGGAAGTCTCTCTCCATGGTAGTCCAATAATAACCTTGTTGTTGAATCTTTTGGACTAACATCTTAGCATTCATATGCGTTCCACATATTCCGTCATGAAGATTTTCCATGGTTCTGTATGCTTCTTTCTTAGCTATGCATAAGAGGTTTCTTCCTTGTGCGGTCCTTTTGTGGAGTTCTCCCCTAATGAGTACATATTGTGAGGCCGGGAGCCTCAAAGCACGGCGTGCCCTTTTATCAGTGTTAGGAGGGTATTCTCCCTTCGTTACATAGTTAAGGATGTCTTTATACCATGGCTCTTTGTCTTTTTCTTGTGGATCTTGTTAATAATCAAGTGCGTGAACATAAGCCGGCTCATATCTTCTTTCTATAGTCAATGGCATTCGGACTATGTCTCTTGGAATTCGCACCATTGAGGCCAACTTAGCTAGCACAATTGATTCTCTGCTCTAGGAAAGTATGTGTATTCCACTTCATCTAGTTGCTCCATGAGAGTTTCCATAAGAGCTTGATACGTAGCGAGACTTTCATTTCTCACTTTCCATCTCTTGGAGACCTGGCTGATGATTAGTGACGAGTCGCCATAGATTATGAGCTTCTTGATTCCTAAGGCCACAACTGTTTCTAAACCCAAGATACGTGCTTCATATTCTGCGGCGTTGTTGGTAACATCAAAATCGAGCTTGATGGAAATAGGAATGTGCTCTTCTTTAGGTGATACGAGCAAGACTCCTACACTGCAAACTTTTTAGTTTGAAGCTCTATAAAAATAGAGCATCCAGCTATCACCTTCGGTCATGAGTAGATCTTTGTCAGGGAAATCATACTCTTCTTCTTCTTTCTCAAATTCATCCAATGGGAAATCTGCTAAGAAGTCAGAAATGGCAGAACCTTTGATGGCCTTTTGCAGTATGAATTTCAATTCAAATTGAGCTAGGTTGACTATCCACCTTGATAATCTGCCATTGAGTGTTGCCTTCTCAAACAAGTACTTGAGTGGATCCATTTTTAACACAACATGCACTGTATGAGTAAGCATATAATGTCTTAATTTCTGTGCCGCCAATACGAGTGCGAGACACAACTTTTCGAGTGGTGTGTACCGAGTTTCATAGCCTTGAAGCTTCTTGCTCAAATAGTATATTGCATTTTCTTTGCTCTCGATCTCTTGTGCTAGCATTGCTCCCATTGTTTCTCTTGTAATCGTAAGGTAGAGTCAAAGAGGAAAGTCAGGTATTGCTGGTGCTAGCACAAGTGGATTTGCCAAGTACTCTTTGATCTTGTTAAAAGCTTTTTGGCAATCGTCATCCCATGTGACTGGAACATTCTTCTAAATTTTCTTAAATATAAGTTCAAATATCGTAGTGAGTTTGGATATGAACCAATTATATATTGCAACCTTCCTATAAAACCTCGATCTCTTTCTCAGTCTTGGGTGGTGGCATGGCCATGATTGCCTTGAATTTTATGGGATCTATTTCAATCCCTCGAGAACTGATCACATAGCCAAGGTGTTTTCATGATGTAACTCCGAATGCACACTTTGCTGGATTCAATCTCATATTGTATTTGCGGAGTCGTTCAAAGAACTTTTAGAGTGCAACAATGTGACCTGGTCGATCTTTTGACTTGACGATCATATCATCAACATATGCCTTTACTTGTTTATGCATCATGTCGTGTAACAATGCCATTACCACTCTTTGGTAGGGTGGCACCCACGTTTTTCAACCCGAATGGCATTACCGTATTGCAATATGTACCCCATTATGTAATGAATGTGGTTTTCTCCATGTCTTCCTCGGCCATCAATACTTGATTATATCCAGCGTAGCCATCCATGACGGAAAGGAGTGCATGGTTTGCTATGTTGTTGACCAGAATGTCGATGTAAGGTAAAAGGAACCCATCCTTTGTGCTTGCCTTTGTCGAGATCCCTGTAATCAACACACATTCTGACCCTCCCATCTTTTTTTTGGAAATGGAACAACATTAGCTATCCACTCTAGATACTTTGACACTTTGATGAAACCTACTGCCAGTTGTTTTCTAATTTCTTCCTTGATTTTGAGAGCCACATCCATGCGCTATAGCTTTTATTTGACGGGTTTCATACCTGGAATGAGTGGTATTGTATGCTAAGTTATATCCCTGTCAATACCTGGCTTGTCTTGGTAGGACCAAGAAAATACATCAAAAAATTCACTAAGCAAGTTAATTAGCTCTTTGTGTTCGTCTTGACTTAGTGTTAATCCAATTTTAACTTCTTTGAGAGTCGTATCATTGGAAATATTAACTGTTTCTGTATCTTCAATAATTGCCATTTTATTTTCATGTTCTTCCATTGCTTTTATTATTTCTTTGTCATTTTTATCATTAGCAAAGCAATATTGATTAGGGTTAGGGGAATGACTCGCATCGTAAGCAAAGGTATTCATCTTATTGAATTCTTCAAACATTACATCAAAGAGGGCGAGGTGAGCTGCGACCTCACCGGAATTATTAGGGTTAGATGGGGGAGACTCGACACTAGGAGGAATTACAGAAATAGACTCAATAGCAGAAGGGGGGCCGGCCTTAGATCCTACAGGCTCATCAACAGACTCTAACTCGGACTCGGACTCAGACGATTCAGATTCATCAAACATAGGGCCTTCGCTAGTGGTCACTTTCAGCTTTTCTCCAGTCGGCGTAGTGATCTTCACCGTTTTGCGCCAACCCTTCATAACACCATCAGCTGGGACAATCAACTCAGAGGGTTCAAAGTCTTAGCTTGACACGACAGCTTGAATGAGCGCAGAGTTATCATTGTCGATGCGCCTAGGCTCATTCTTTTCCAGCCCGAAAAGAAGATTAATATTCATATCATCATCGCCTGGACTAGTTGGTTCCCAAGTTGTTGAAAACACATCACTTTTGTCGATAAAATCACAATCCATGAACAACTCGAACCCTCGCTCACGCTTCCCATTGTAGATGAAAGGTTCGGGAAATTCATAGCACGGGAAGTCCTCTTCTTTGATGTATTGGCCATTCAGAGTGAGGGGATAAGGATTCATAGGCATATCTTTGTTTGTATTACGAGCTCTGTTGGGAGCAACCATCTTGATAACAGCTTGCTTCATGTCTTCTTTTGTTGGCTTGAATCCCAAGCCAAATGTGTTCGTTTTGAGTGCACCAAGATAGCCCCAAAGTTCAGCCATTTTCTTTTTAAGTCCAAGGGTCATTCCAGGGAAATGCCCTTGCTTCTTCATAATTGCATTGACATTGACATTTGAATAGGGATCGAAGTCGAGATGACACTTCTTCTCTTCTTCGATCATGAGAACGTCTTCTAGAGAGAAACCCCAGAGATCCTCATCTTCCTCATCATGCTCGACATGAAAAATGGGAGTGTCAATAACTTGGATACGCATAGGAGAGGCATCAATGGTGATGGGAACCCCTCCAACTATAGCTTTGACCTTCTGGTGCAGCGATGATGGGATCGCCTTTAGCTCATGAAGCCAAGGGCGCCCTAACAACAAATTAAAAGAAGACTTAATTTCCACCACTTGAAACTTCATTTGCCTACACACCACAATAAGGTGTAAGGCCTTGTTATGTTAATCCCCTTTCGGGGGCAGATCCTTATCAGAAAAGGAAATCAAATTGTTAGCATTTGGTAATTCAGTAGTGAGAAAAATGACTAGCTCTTGAGGAGTCATATCACTATCAACTCCTATCTTCACCAGATCATTCATCACAGCCTTTTGATGCTCATGAGAGGTAGCCAAAAGCTTCAAAACATTCATTTCCACCTTAGTCTTTTGCAGTTGTTTGATCACATCGTTGCTTACAGGGTCGATGGGATCAACTATTGGTTGTGCTTGTGGTGCAGGTGAAGGTGGATTAGGTTGTTGTAACCTTCCATTCCTGTTGAGAACCTTGACCTCAAGATCTCCCTAAACATCTTCGCTATCTTCATGGTTAACAGCGCCAAGAGATGAATAGGCTATGTCTTTGAGATAGACATGTTCGTCATCACTATCCCAAATTCCATTTACTTCTTCATAGTTTGAAACAAAAACCACTTCTTGTAGAGGTTCATCTACAGATTGGATGAGTAGTGATGGATCAAAGGAGACTTCATCTCCTGTGATAGCCAAAGCATCAGAAAGAGGACCTGTTTCAATATTAGGCTTCTTAGCCCCTGGAGGGACAGGAAGCTGATTAGCATCAATCAGGTCTTGAATTGCATCCTTTAACTTCCAACATTGCTCAATAGTATGACCCTTGCCTTGGTGAAACTTTCAATGAGCATTGGGGTCATAGCTAGCAGTTCCGTTATCAGGTCTGGGCTCCGGAAACGGCCCAATAGGCATGATCAATCCTTGACTGTGTAGGCAATCAAAAGAAGTATCATAACTCATTCCCAAAGGTGTATAAACCCTCCTTTTCCTTTGGAATTTCTGAGTAGGAGCATTGAGAGCCAACACATCTTTGAGGTTGAGGTTGATGTTATTGGTAGCATTGTTGGGCTTGGAAGACAAAGAAGAAGGAATGTCGTTCTTCTTGTTTTTCCAAGTTTTATTGTTATTATTACTACTTGCAGTCTTTATCAACTCGTCGTCAATGTTGATCCCAATATCATACACGGCTTCGAAAGTGTTCAAAGGCAGAAACTTCATATGATGCTTGTACTTATGAGTTAGATTCTGAATAAAGAGGCGAACCATCTCCTTCTCCTTGGGAGGATCCACCAAGAGTGAAGCTGTTTCTTTCCACCTACTCAGATAGGCAGTTAAGCCTTCATTCTCTTTCTGTTTGAGAATGGAGAGTTCACGTTCAGAAGTCTTAGCCTAGATGTTACACTTATAACGACTCATGAAGCTTTCAGTAACATCCTCCCAAGTCGTAGTATACTTGGAATCTAAAGAATAAAACCAATGTTGATAGGCGTGCTCCAAGGAAAGAGGAAACACAGTGGGGAAAAGTGCTACATCCAATCCTTTGAGAGCTATGGTTGAGAAAAGGCATTCAAGTGAAACATAGGGTTATCAGTAGGCTTGAACTTTGGGATGTCAGCGATGGAAAACTTCTTAGAAAGCTTGTCCTTAACAGTAAGAAAAGTGGCAGATTGCTCCACATAGGTGAAATCCTCAGAAATCTTACTCACTTTCTCCTTGATTTTGTCCATTGCGGCCACAGTGACATTATTTTGCTCCATGGTGGAGACCTTGGTAGTGAGGGTTTGCATTAGGCCTGATCACGGATCGGATATCCGTATCCGAAAATACGTATATTTGCTATTTGTATCCGATCCGAAAATCCGGATATCCGAACTTTTCGGATCGGATATATCGGATATCGTATATCTGACTACTTTGATTACAAGTTGTTTTAAATGGCAAAATTGATTTTTTTTTCCCATTTTCTCCTCATGTTACTCACAACCTGAACAAAGAGCGATAAAATAGATGTGTAATTATCCTACTAAAAATAATTATCCTATTAAAAAAATGGACTTGTAAATATTGTCCACAACTAATTTTCAGGAAAAAAAAAAAACAAAATAATAAAATTACAAAATACAAATAACCTGCCATGGCTGCCAATTTGCCAAAATGCAAACTAATTGGGTAACTGCTACAAAAGTACAAATCATATAACAAAGAAAATTTAAAGTCCAAATATATTAATGTCCAAATAGTTAACAATGCATGCATTTTATCTTATACTAAAAAATAAGTCATCAATGCCGGAAACCGATAGCGGATCAACAAAGTATGAGAATACGGCAAGTCAACAACTCTACAAAATATGAGATATCAAAATATTAGATAATCATAAGATAAATAAAAACAAAAAAGATGCAGAAATGAAACTAGTAGAACACTGAGTCCCCTACTTAGAACATTGGTGTAAGAGGTAAAATAGTCACACAATTAACGTTTTCTCGAAATTTAATCAACAACAATAGATTAATAGAACCTAAAAATAAATAAGAAGCAAACGAACAGAACAATAGAATTTTGAAAACCCAATTAACTAATTAAAATTATAAATTATATCAAAAGAGGAAAAGGGTTAATTACCATGGTGGAGGAGTGAGGGGCGCCGCTTCTGGTGAAGGAGTGAAGGGCGGGGCGCCGCTTCTGGTGGAGGAGTGAGGGAAGATTGTTGTGGTTTTGAGTCTTTGAAGGTGGTCGGAGATGGGGTGGTCTGAAGTTCTGAGAAAAGGAGTAGAGAGGAGAGATCGAGAGAGAACTCAAAGAAGACTAAGAGAGGAGTGAGAAACTAAGAAGACTAACTGAGAAGAGAGAGGTAGATTTGAAATTAGGGTAAGTTGAGTTTTTGTTGGGCTTGGGCTGTTGGGCATATGGATAATATTTGAACTTTAAAATATGGGTAAAAAAAAAGTAATTTTCGGATATCCGATCCGATATCCGACTTTTTTATTTTCGAATATTCGGATAACCGAAATTCAAATTTTCGATATCCGATATCCGATCCGATATCCGAAAATGTTTTCGGATTGGTTATCCTAAATTTTCGGATCGGGTGCGGATCGAATCTTTGAATTATCGGATAATCAGATAGTTTTTCTCAAGCCTAGTTTGCATCATGGAGTTGAGTGCCTCAATGGACTTGTTGATGTTCTCGATGTCTTCACTAGTAGCCATTGGAATGAATTCAAAATGAATTGGAGACGAGGATGGATTTCGTGTAGATGATTTTGGAGGTTTCCTTGTACGCCTCTTAGGTTTAAGAGGTTGTTGAGGCAGTGACTTAAATCGTAACAATCTACCTCCGCTTCTCGACCAAGTGCTGCAATATTAAAACAAATGCACCTTTAATGAGTAGACTCAACCTTGACCCATCCAGAAAAAGAAAAAGGCAAGACATTTTTTGAAAAAAAAAAAATTTAGAAAATAAAAGTATGTATGGGAGGATACTATCCGACTTACTCCCTAAAAAAAACGAAAAAAACGACACGATACCTTCCTAAAGTACGGTTATAAATTACATGGTGCATGACTCGAAAAGTGTGTGGACTTGACTTGTGCGTGATTAGGTGAGGTTATGGACGCGTGTTATAACATTACAGCTAGACATGACACTTAACGGGACATACGGACCACATAATTACGCACAGAAGACCAAAAAAAAAGCTGACATGAACTTTTCCTGGGCACCGTGCCACGGTGCAACTGTCGTGACACGGTGCTTTATACCGTCAAGCAGCAAAAGCTACCATGTCACGTCGCTGTTCACCATGGCGCGGCATGTCTGCCATGGCACGGTGCACAGGTCCAGGTCCAGTTTGTGATTTCAGATTTTATTCAATTTAAGTTCGTACTAAATACTACGTAAAATTAAAAACCCTTGGTCAGGTTAGTCCAAATAACAAAATGAACAAACACGCTTGGGATTAATTAGTAACAAATAAATCAAGTATCACTTAGTCACTATGATGCAAAGAAAAAGTTTGCAACCTAAGGTCAAGATCTATGTTCGACTAGGGCCAAGCTTTTCGGTGTCAAAGGGTACCATGGTTAAGTGTTTGGACGCATTAGCAAGACATCCTAGTTTGAGGGTGTATGCCAACGGGTGGCTCCGCGAGTTCGTGATGAAATCCAACTCGACTCCATGGTTTGGGTGAACTTCATGACTCAGATGAACCCTTATTGCCATGAGCGTTTTTTGGGTTGATAGAGCTTAAATTCCCCGGGGCTAAAATGCATGTAGAACACATACGATTTTTCAGAAAAATTGAAGGAAGCCAACTGTGGTAAAGAAAATAAAGTCACTGGAAAGACTTCAGAACTGCCGCAACACGGCAGGAAGCACCGTGTCACGGTACAGAACGCCGTGTGACGCTAGACTGCACCGTAACACGGCAGTTATGCCGTGGCGAGGCAGTCAGGAAATCTGACTAGTGTTTTTTTCCTACGGGTTATTCTAAAATATGACATTAAGATGTCTAGACATATGCAAAAATGCTAATTTAATCACAGGAATACTTTTCAAGAATCTTTCAACTCTCATCCACTCATCTTAATTAAATACCGATCACTCAAATCGATAAATAACGAAGAATTCCTCCCCAGTGTAACATCCCGACCCCAAACAAATTAGGGAGGGGCCTATTGTCACGAAATGCTTATCGAGGGTCAACAACTTTCCTCACAGACCAACACAAGTCCTTCCGGCGTATTTTGTCCTCACTCATGCACACCCCGAGAAAACTTCCCAGGAGGTCACCCATCCCAAAACTACTCCTATCCAAGCACGCTTAACTATGGAGTATCTTGACATATGGGCTCCCTAAAAGGAAGATGCACCTTATTGATATGAGTATTATATCAAATCCTTTTAAAGCAATCATGAGGGGTATTACAAGTGGAGTCGCCAAATTGTAGGCGTCGTTCGAAGTGCGCCTACGTTAAGCATGTGTGAATATGCTTGGCACTCTTAGAAAGTGGAAATTGACATATACGATTAGGGACAAGGAAAGTAGGGAGCCACCAACATGTTTTTAAGGAACTTGTAAATCGTTCACCGATCATTACAAGGAAAGTAGGTTACACCCCATTCATAATCCATTAGATTACTAACTCCATATGGTTCGGAACCACGAAAGGAGGATCGAGGATGATGGTACGAAATGTTGGGTTTCGATGAGTTTAACTCACCGCGGAAGAACACCCGATCCAAGACCACACTCACAATTAATATAATCACAAAGTATAATTAACTTAAACAACAAGAATTAAGGAAAGATTAAAACCTTTGACGCGTGCTTCTCTCTAAACAAGAGCTCTTACTTCGGAAAGTTTTTAGCTTCGCTCGCACGAAGACCTCCAACGGAAGTCCACCCACAACATGACCCTGACAAGGTCCAATTCTTAGAGGTTAGCTAAACCCGACCTAAACTCGAGTAATTATATGTGTTTAAAGGTTTTCTCAATGGAGATGCCTTTTCTAACACCTTACTCAAGTGAACAATCCCAAGGTATGCCTTGGCTATTTATAAGGAGTGCTTCCTTGTGAATTCCACTCATCTTTCAACGTGGGACTTTTTCACAAAAAGATCCCACATAGAAAGGATGTTGAATTCAATCCTTAGTTAAATAAACCAAGGAATAACAAAGTAACAAGTGTCATATGTTTAGGTAAGGACCACTTCCTCACTTGCTCCCCAAGGCAACTCACATGCATTGTGATCTAACCATGTGGCACCCAACCTTAAGCCCCAAGTTGGGTTCGGTTGGGTCGCCACCTTTTGGCCCGCTTCCATGACCCGCCACCTGGGTCCGCGGCCCGTTGCCACATGGCATTACCAACGTGGCACGCTGCTACGTGGCACGTTGCCACATGGCATTACCAACGTGGCACACTGCTACGTGGCACGTTGCCACTTGGTGGTTGCCCACGTGGCACACCACCACCTTAGCGTGCTGCCACTTGGCACGCCGCCACCATGGTGGCTGCCACGTGTGCTGCCACATGGCACTGCCACGTGACGCACTTTTATTTGCGCACTTCCCTAGCCTTTCGCGCGGCTAGGGTTTTTACTTGTTACTTGAAGCATTTTCCCATCTCACCAATTCCAAATTTTGGCTCGACTTTTAAGATTCGGTTCCGATGCTCTAAGCTCGGAATTCGATGTCTTTATTCACAATACTCAGTGACTCATTAATTCCTTTCAGATTAATTCATCGCGTCGATCCGTTAGTTGCTTGGGTGTGACCGAAGGGTTCAGTCAAGATTAAGCTGTAATATTAATTATACATTAATATCACTGATCGGAAGCGGCCTCCACCTAGGCATTCCCATCACTTGACCTCACTGAATAATTAGCTTTCTAATAATTCCGAACTCTCTATCGGACTAATACACTTGTTTGAAGGACACCATTCCTATCACGAAGTGAGTCATGGAGTCACATTCGCCCGTAGTGGCCTCTACTCGATTCTTATTGTGAAAAGTAATCCTTGCGATCTCAAAGGCATGCAAACAAATATTCAATTCACTCCAAAATATTATTATGCTAAATTGGTTGAACATTAATGCAACATATAATTCTAAAATATTCGTGATCACTTGATTAAACAACAAGATTAAAAAGGAACCTAAACTAGTCATCCAAATTATCTTATTAGGCGTGATTTTCAGTTACATATTCCCTTTAAACATGCAATATAGTGATTAGTAAATATAATAGAATAAATATTAATATTGGAAGCAATTCAACAATGATCTAACAATTAATATATGCCAAACATAATAAAAATTGTTAGAAAATAATAGAAATAAAAGGAACATGATTCCTTACTTTGATTTTGTTTGCTTGCAACTACAAAATAATAAACGCATTAGTAACTTTAAGGAAATTAATAAAATAATAATTGAAATTAAATTAAATTAAGGTTGATATGGGGTCAAACCCTCAAACAGTTCTACCTTTCACGCCTTGGTTTAAGGATGGAACTTCGGGTAAAGTATGGACTCCTTGGAGTGCTTGGGGGAAGTATTGTGAAAGAATAAAGTAGGCTAGTGTTTAGGATCGAGCATAGAAGAGAGAAGAGAGAATTATTTGATGCCCCGAACTGTAGAAATAAGGCTCATATTTATAGAGGAAATGAATAGGGGGATGCACGGAACCCTAGAGCTGCAGAAAAACCCTAATTTGGGGGCCGTGACACGGTCACTGGGCACCATGCCATATTATTTTCTATCGTGGCGCGGCATAAAGTTTTGCCCTAAATACGTCTAAAATGATAAAGCGCGTGAAGAGCTGTGCGCGGAGAGTACGACGAAAAATCCCGTGTCACGATATGTGTACCGTGACACGGCAAAGGACACCGCGACGCGACACTGTCCATCGTGGCGCGGCATGTGGCACCGTGTCACGGTGTACAGTTTTTCTTGAAATCCGTCCAAATTCACGTTTAACCTAATTTAGCTTGGTATTTTTAAGTTTCGTTTCAGAGTTTCAGGCTATTTAGGTTTATTAGTCATTAATCGGGCTCAATTAATAAATAATACAAAATGAATTGAAAAGGGTTCGGGCCAGAATACAGATTGGACTATGCTTTGTCTAAACATTAGGATTGATCCGTTGACTATTTTGTGAGATGAGTTTGATTGAACATGAATTTTAAGCACTCCCGGGATTAAATACTTGACCCGACCAATAATGGCGATGAAAGGTTGTTCATCATCGGGTTTGGTTTCGGGAAGACATTTTTAGGTGTCTAAAGTGAGTCACCATCAATTACCGAAAATGAGGTTTCAATTGCAATATCGGTAACAGTCATGAGGTGCAGTAATGGAAATGATGCAGTTATCACGGAACGGGTTACGGATGTCATGTCTAAATTTTAATTAGTAATTCAATATTTTTTTTAATATTTTTTAACCTTTTTCTATAATCTATTATTATTATTATTACTCTCTCCATTTATTTTAAGTTTTCCATTGACCATTTTGGCACTATTCATTAAACATACTTTGACTAATATTTGTGAATTATACATGAGGAAAAATATAGTCTTGTGAGTATTTGTTGGAATCCTCTCAATGAGTAGATTATTAATATTCAATTGTTATAATTTATCATTTTATATAAATGATCATATTTTTGCCTCGACATGTGTTTCATGTCACTGGGATACTTTAAAAAATAGGAGTATATTGTTATAATTTATCATTCTATATAATTAAAAATATATTTATTTGATCATATTTTTGCCTCGACATGTATGTCATGTTACAATGGGATACTTAAAAAACAGAAGGAGTATTAGGCAAAACCACCCAAGCAGCTTACACTTAGTAATTTCTAGGCCAAAAAAAAAAAAAAAAAAAAAAAAAAAAAAAAAAAAAAAGGTGTATCGAAATGTATTTAGTCTCTTAAATGTTAGAATTTTAAAAGCTATAGAATTACCTGGTAATAAATAACTTTACATTCTTACTCTACTCCATATTCGGTACTTTAACCTATGCTTTCAAATACTGTAGAATTACCTAGTAAAGTTTTGCATTTTTTTAAGAAAAAATTGCCCGAAATAATCCCACTTTTGGGGCATCTGTCCAAAATAATCCCACCTTTGGGTTATTTTTAAATAATTCGACCTCTATACCCAATCCGCTCTAAATGGTACCAAGTGACCTGTAACCGGTTGAGCAGGTAAATTTTTTATTAAGTTTAATTTACATTGTTACACATGTCACCACGTGATTTGTCAAAAAATAAGTTTTAATTTTGATTTTGTTTTAAGAAATGATAATTAGTAATTAACATATTAACTATTTTTATTTTTTTTCTCAAAAAAAAAAAAAAAAAAAAAAAAAATCAAACCAAATCCTTGCCCCACAGCGACCCCAGCCATCTCCCCACCCCTACCACAACTGAGACAAGGCCCAAAGCAGTCATCCGCACCGCGACCAGAACCCAGCTCCTTGGCGCTGCTCGTCGACCCACCTTACTTCTCTAAACGACGCCACTCCTCTCCCTAAAGCTCCCTCAAATTGTACTTTCTTAATGCTACTACTTTTTGTTGTTGATTTTCCCCATCTCTTACTTCTCCGACTGCTGCATTTCACATTTAGATTACCCCATAATAGCAAAAATCAGTATAAAAATCAGCAAATTCATCAAAATTAAAGCAATTCCCAAAAACATAAATCACAAAATACTAACGGGATTGCATAGATTATATACAAATGGTTGAATAATAACCATGTCGAACCAAAATAATTCAAAAATATACACTGTAATTAATAATTTGAAACAACTAAATTGAAAAAACCCAGAAAAATTAAAGTAATATCCTGAAAAATCAATAAAAAATAAAAGTGTGAAAATCAAGAAAAGAAAAGACCTGAGATTTGCTTGTCGGATTCAGGGAGAGGAGTGGCGTTGTTTGGAGAAGTATGGTGGGACGGTGTTATGGCTCGCCGGAGCTTCGCATGAGCTTCCCTAAAACTGCCTGAGTTTTCGGGAAGGAGGGTGGTCCGGCGCAATCATTGGGGACTGGGTGGCCGGAGCCGTGGGGAAGGGGATCGAGTCAAGCGAGAGTGATGCAGTTGGTGGGTGGTTTTTTAATTGGAAAAATTTACAAGAATAATCCCACCTTTTAGATGTCTTCTCAAAATGGTCCAATCTTTTGAAAATCTGGGAATAATCTCATCTTTTAAGGAAATTTTCTTAAAATGGTCCTTAACTTGTTTGTAACCTATATAACAGGTAAATATGACACTTGTTTTATTCTAATTGGTCTAATTTTTTTTTTTAAAAAAAAAATCAATTCTAATTAAAATAAAATCCCTCCTCCTCCCCTTCGACAGCCACCAGCCCACCACCTAACCCCACCCGACCTCGCTAATCTTCGTCATCAAAACAATCCAACCTCACCAGCACACACACCAGTAGCCCCAATTAAATTTACAACACCACCACTCACTAATCTCATAACAACCACTCGCCACCTATAAACACCGCCATCGCAACCTAACATTGATAGCCCATAAAACCGCCCTACTCCCATCGTACAATCAGCTGTGAACAACTAAAACATCCCATCAATTGATAACACAAGCTCCAATTCAACATCAATTCAAAGTAGAGAAGACGCTTCGTATAATCGGGTGAACGCTCCACCAAAAATCTCACTACTATTCTTTACCAAAACCTCCACCTTGGTGAAATCCCTGAGATCAAATGGTCAATATTGATGGCTAATGATGAATGATGATAGTTATCAATGGTGATGATCGAAAATAAAGAGCAGCCACAAGAAAATATAAGGATGAAATGGATTCACGATTTTGGATTGTTTTACTTTTATACTTTTGTTTCTTTTTCTTTTTTGTATTTTTTTTTTCCTTTTCTTGTTCCAAAGAGCAGCCACAAACTTAACAACACCGGGTTCGTGGTGGTTGGATGGTGGGCTTGATTAGAAGGGTAGTTGGTGGTGGTGAGCTGATGAGATAAGGGGGGTTCAGGTGAGCTGGTGGGGTTTAGGTGTTTGTGGAGTGAGTTTCGGTGGGGTTTGGGTTGTTGGTGGTAATGGGCTGGTAGGGGTGGGTGTTCCTAGAGTTTCGGGAAGTTGGTTTTGGGAGTGAGTGTTAGTGGATGCGTTTGCGGAGGGTGGTGGACTGGTGGTGTGTGGCAGAAAGGGTGGTTACGTGATTGGGAGCTTAGGTGCCTTGGTGGGGGAGGGAGAAGGGAGGAAAATAAATAATGATTAATTACAAAAATCACCTGTTGTTTAGGTTGTAGGTCAATTGGACCATTTTAAGAAGATACCCCTAATAGGTGGGATAATTCCCAAATTTTTGAAAGGTTGGACCATTTTGAGAAGACTTGCAAAAGCTCGGATTATTCTTGTACTTTTTTCCTTTTAAATTTTATTTTTATTTTTTCGTTAAAAAAATCTGAATTTTTTTATTTTATTTTTATTTTTTTGACCAATCACGGGCCGCCACGTGTCAGTTAACTTGTTATAACAGGTGACATGACCGTTTAGGATCATTTTTAGCGGATTGAGTATAAAGGTCGGATTATTTAGAAATAACCCAAAGGTGAGATTATTTTGAGGGAACGCTTCAAAGGTGGGATTATTCTGGAAAATTTTTCCTTTAATTAAAGTCATAGTTATTTAAATTAAATAAAGGAAAATTGAAAACTAATAATCTCAACTTTGCCTTTTCTGCTCAAAACCATCCCACCTTTTCGAAATCTGGAAACTATCCCACCTTATAGCCCCATCTTCTTATAACAAGCCTTTTTCATTTAGTAATTGGTTAACGCAATTTAGCTTTATTTTTTTTTCCAATAAACTCTTATAAAATGATCAAATTACCGTTGGGAAAGCAATTAATTCCCATTAACTCTCCCTTGTTGTACTTCTCTCCCTCCCTGCCATTTCCCTTAAATTCCCAACCTCCTCTATTCAATTTTTCTCAATCCTCAACCAAAGCTTCTTCTCTAAGTTATTGCTCTCTTCTGCAATGGAAAGTCACCACTCAGTTGGCTCAAGTTCAAGGTCAAGTTCAAGGAAATCACCCTCCTTTCCAATTTATTGCTACCACAATGAAGTAGCTCCATTGAGGACGGTGAAGTATGATGCTCCGACCAAAAGAAAGTGATTTTACGGGCCTTCTTATTGGCAGGTTAGTTTGTCTCTATTCAATTATTTTTATTTATTTTTGCTCTCATTTTTGTGGTAGAATAATAATTTAATCAATTTGTAGGAATAGAGGACTTGTAGTTTTTTCAAATGGGTTGGTGGATGATGTACGCAATTTATAAGGGATTGTTGTTGAAAGGGATTCAATGAAATCTGAATTGCATGACAAGGTTCAAATGTTGATAGACAAGATACGAAGGTTGGACGGAAAAATGAGAAATTGGAGAAAGAGGTTACGGAAATGGGGATAGCCACCACTGAAACTTTGTTTGAGATGAAGGAGAACAACAGTGACAAGAAATTAATTATGTCATTGGTGTTCTCTTGGGCCTTTTTCACTTTAGTTTTAGTGTTCAAGGGATTTATGTAGTATTGTCTTGGGCCTTTTTTTTTTTTTTTTTTTGGTATGTCTTAAATTGGTGGGTTAATGTTGTGGGGGGTATCTCTTTTTAGGTAAAATATCAATAGGTGAAGTTGATGATGATGGTGTTTGTGGATGTTATGTATTAGTGGTATTATTAGTAGCCCAAAATAATGCAGCATAGTAGTACTTTTGCGGGGTGATATTGTCTTAGTTGAAAAAATTAAGGCCTGGATTATCTAGCTTTATTTTGTAAAATTGTTGCAGTTAATGAATATGATGATCTGTTTGTGTATACGTAATTCTTTGGTGTTCATTATTTTATCTGATTATTGCTAAAAAACAGACTTTGTCTTTCAAATGAGTTCAACATACATAAACTAACCACCAAAAATCACAAGTACATAGTTCAATAGAGTTCAAATACTTTTCATATAAATATGACATAGGTGAAATTGTCTTCAACATACATAAATTAAAGTAATTGTGATCTTAGTCACAACTACATAATTATCATATATGATAAGGTTCAAAAGTCTAAGGCAACCAAACTGCAAAAACTTAATCAATTGTCCTAAGCATCTTAAACTACTTTAAGCTACAATCACTATTATCATTCACTGCTACCTAATATTTCCTTAAGTTGACCCTTGCTGGAAGTTGAAAGAGTAGGTGCTTGTGAAGGCAGAGACATATTGAGGTACACTACTACTTGGTGCCTGTATTACCAACAAAACATAAGGGTGCTATTAGTCATAATTCTTGAAATAAGGTCTGCCTTTCCAAAAACATATGATAACCCAAAAAAAATTAAAAACTTCCACAAACCTTACATGTGTCATAGATGTTCCATCAAGTGTGACTAGAACACTAAATCCATGAGGAAGAACTATTCTGCCACCCCTTGAATCCCTTCTACCGCCCCTAGATCCCCTACCACTACCTCTTCCTCCCCTGATAGTAATGTCTCCACCCCTTCCACCAATTCTTCCTGTAGTTCTTCCTCCCTTAATGACAGCTTCCCCATTCCTTCCATTAACTCTCCCTCCCCTTGATCGTCCCCTTGCTCCCCTTGCTTCTCTACTACCACCACCTATACTGACAATTCTACCCCCTCTCCCTAATCTTGATGGTTCTGCAATAGATGTGTGATGGGTAGTGGATTGTAACTGGGTTGTTGTTGGTCTGTCACATGGGTTTTTTTAGCACGCCCCTTGGTTTCTTTGCCGGAGGCTCTAATGTTTGGAGTGTATCAGGTGTAAGGTTAGGGCACCCTCTTTTATCATGGCCCTTTTCTTTACATAAGCTGCATGTCATTTACATCCCATACAGGGATGGCAATGGGTCAGGTCCACCCAGAACCAGACCCAGACCCAGACCCGTAATTTTAGAGGTGGACCCAAATGCGACCTAGACCCATTGGTTCCTAAAACATCAGACCCAAACCAGGATCCATTGAGGCTAGCGGGTCTCGGGTCTAAACGGGTCCAAAATGGGTCTAACTATAATTTTTATTAATTTTTTTATAATCTTTTATATATATTATAAATTTATAACTATAGTAATACTTGAAAATAATTAAACATGCATTAAAAAAACTTGTTCATAATTTTGACACACAAATAATTTGTTCATTAAAAAGTAAAGACAATGCATGAAAAAAATCTTAAAAACTAAAATTTCTTAGCTATACCGACTTTCTCTAAAGGCTATCATCTCATCCTCTAATTACGTAGTATACTATTAAAGTATATCTGATTAAGTGGTTTTTTTTAATAATATTATATCTGATATATTATTATTTATTATAAAAAAACGGGTCCATGGGTCGGATCTGGGTCGGGCTGGGTCTATATTTTTTGGACCCATACTCGACCCATTAAACTTAGACCTAGACCCATCGGATCTTAAATTTAAGGACCCAAACCCTAAAATATGGATCTGGTCCAACCGGGTCTGGGTCGGGTCTAGGACCCATTGTCATCCCTAATCCCATGCTTAAAGAGCCTCCTTGGCTTTTTTGGATCTTCAACTGGATCTTTTCTCCTATTTTTTCTAGGTCTTCGTGGCCCCACTTTGATGGGTGGTGGGTTAAGATCAAGCTGAACTCTTGGCCAATGTCTTTCACCATTAATTTGTGGCATTGAGTTTGAATAAACTTTAATGTATGCTTTTGTCCTATATGATGGATGAAAAAAGTCTTCAACATTTTTGTGTGTTAAAAAATTGCAGCAATAGCATGACAATAAGGAAGCCCAGTCATATCCCACTTTTTACAAATGCAACTCTTTTCCCTCAGATCAACTGTCATAGTGTCCAAGTGATAATTAATTTGGAACAAAATAGAAGTAGATGGGATAACATCATTGTAGGGAATATTTCAAGCATCCTACACTTGAGCCCCATTGTGATCATACACTTTAGTATGGTGGCGTCTAAAGGGAAGGAAGCTAGAGTTAAAGAGTCGCCAACAAGTTTTAGGAACTTGTAAGCCGTTGGCAGGGTGAAGGTTACACCCCTTCACGATCCATGAGATCGCTAATTCCATAGTGGTCTGGAACCATGATTGGATATTCGGGGATGAAGGTATAAATCTAACCTAAAAGAGGTTGAACCTGCTATAAAAATAGGCCTCTACTTTATTCTTCTCATATTCATGTGTGCTTTCCGACTAACATACAATCAATATGTTAATCCTAAACCTGTTTAATCTATGTTGGTTGAATATTAATGCACAAACAAATCTATTATTGGCGATCACTTGAATTAAAATCATATTAGCCTAAATAAAATTATTAATTATCTTATTAAGCGTGATTACAAATACAAATTTCCTTTAATCCTACAAGAGAGGGCGTGATCAAGCAACAACAATAATATATCAACTAATATAATAATAATTGAGACAACAAATCATCATCATCATATTCTCAATCTCAATAAAGCATAATATTAGCAAGATCCTAGCCATGATACTAACAAGATTAATAACAAATCCTAGCATGTCACTAAACAATAAAGATCAAAGCTTTATCCCTAACATGATACTAACATGGTATAAGAAATAGGAAGCAACCTAAGCATGATACTAGAAAGCAATAAAAGCATCCATAACACGACACTAGGAATTAAAATAATTTAAGCATGATTCCAAAAGATATAGAGCAATAAAACAACTTACTTTGTTGCCTCGTATCTCTTTCTAATAACAAAATACACACATTAGTAACTTCAATGAAAATATTAAATAAAACAATTAATTTAAATAATTGAAATAGGGATTTGGGACCAAACCCTCAGAAATTATCAACCTTTCAAGTCTAAGGTGAAGGAAACTTCGAACTTGGCAATGTTATCTAAGACTCGTGAATGAGGAATGTTGTATTTGAAAAGGGAAGGCTTAGAAAGAGGGAGAAAGAATAAGCTTCTAGCTTAGGAGAGAGAAGAGAATAGAATTAGATGATTGTTAATGCCTAAGAACTGGGAAATACGACCCTATTTATAAGAAAAATAACCTGGAAACGATAGAAAAGAATCAGAATTCGAATCAGAATAAAATTGGTTCTATCGCAAAGCGCCAGAGCTATCGCGGCACGACAAAGTCCAACGGGGTGCGACAGAGCTGTCGCGGCGCGACGAGACAGTTTTTTGTGGATTTTGTTTTTATCATAAATTTTTATCCAGAAGTCGAAATAAGTCATATAATATGTCGTTGGAAAGCTCTTGAAATCTACTTTCCAACCCAATTAAAATCAGATTAAAATCTTTTGTAGAATAAAAGATATGACCGAAATGGTGAAAGGGTGAAAGTTTTGGATCGAGTTTCATATTTCTTTCATATCTTTTTCGTTATAGATCGGAATTAATATTATAATATATCATTTGAAAGATAATTTTAAGATCTATCCAACAATTGGAAAAAAATTATGAGGCACGAAAATAATATCTGATCATCTTTGAACGTCTTTCATTTCGAATAGAATTAGGACTTAAAAAGGAAAGTTTTTATTCAATTTCAAATTCTTTAATCTTATCTTTTTAAAAAGGATAATTAAGATCTTTTAGAAACTTATAGAAGCTTCTAATTAATCTTAATTAGTTTAGGAATGGGATTAAACCTTTGGACCCTCCACATGATCATTGGGTCGTAGGTAAAATTCGGTTTGGGCCCAGTTTAGTATTTTGGCCATAACTTCCTCATTATTCATCGGAATTAGGCTTATAATATATTGTTGAAAAGATCTTTTCAATCCCCATCCAAGTACGCCATTATTGGACCCTTATCATGGACCAAACTAAACAAGAATGGACGTTTTTCATAAATAGGGTACAAAAAGGAATATTTTCAAAAAGAGAAAGAAATATTTTTCTTAAAACAGAAGCATTCACAAGTCTCTTTCACATTACACCTTGTTCAATAATCAATGACGTGAAAGATATTCATCACTGGGTTTGGTTTTTTGGGAGACACAATTGCAGATTCTTCTTTTTCTATCAACAGCTTATTTGCTATCCTAGGGCATACATTAGTGTTCCATTTCATCATTTCATCTCTCTTTGTAACAAACCTCTTCATTAGGGTTGCCGTAATGTCTTCCAACATGTAAACCAAGTGTTTTTCCCTTGCATTGATGATATATCCATTGAATGTCTCTGCCATATTGCTTGTAATCACATCAGCCTTCTCTTTTGTCTTCAGAAATGCTCTACATAACACAACATGGTTGTATGATTTAAAAGCTTCAGTAGCAAGTGGGTTTGCATTTGCTAACACTTTCAAGGCATCATTGTAGTATGCCTCACTGTATGCCTTTGCACAGTTCTAAAACATCAACTTTTACTGATCTCCCTTGATATTATTATGCCATAAGGCAAATATGTTCCTAGCACAATGCCTATGTTCAGCCCTAAGGAGTACCACTGACACTGCACTTAGAATGGACTTTAAGCATGACAGAAATTAAGATATATTAATAAGTGCAACAACTTAAAAAAAAACAAATAAAGCATAAAATTACATAAAATAAGTACGTGTTCAATACTTGATGTTCATCTGATATAAGAACACATCCATCACCATCATCAAGACTCACGCTTTTTTGTTGGTTCGTAGGAAACCACTCTCATGGAGCATTATTTTCACCTTCAACCACAGCCCAATCAATAGGGTACATCTAGTCATCCCTCCCCACTGTAGACATCAGTTGGCCCCCAAAAAAAACCTTTAGGAAGCATGCATTCACACAGATGATCTTCCTACACCCTTGCTTCCCTTCCTGTCTCACACCATCAAAGCAGACATATAGTATTTGAAAAACTAAGGGGCCTTTGTTATTATGCTTGTAAGTCACTAAATCTTTATCACTATTTGGACAAGCCTTCTTCAATGCTTCAAGATATCTCCCCAACTTTCCATAATGATCCCTCATAGACCCATGAAGCTTCTTATGAGAATTATACTTGACTTTGTATGCAAAATCCTTCTTCACTATGACCCTGAGTTGTATGCTCTCTTCACAGTCTCTATTATTTCCTTAGTAGGCTAATGAGGTCTGGCCTTGAAAACATCTAACAGTTGATCAGCCAACCAAGTACACTTAAGCTGAATGTTCTTCTTCATATTCCTCAGACAAGTATGCTCATCCACCACTGTCTTCACTACAAATGAGCCTCTCCTTGGATCCCAAGATTCATATAACCAAAATGGACACTCCTGACTACACTTCACACCAATCCTCTACTACCCTTTTTTATTTGTTGCCACAACACATAAGTTCCTACCTTGGAATATAGCAAAATTTGCCACATCTTGCTTAAACATTATCTTGGAAGTAAATCTGTATCCCACTTTCCACTGAAACTAAGAATAATCTGTGTCCTTCCCAACTAGCACCCCTTTTTTGGCTCTTTTTTCTTCTAAAGTGTCATCTTCCTCACTTGGAGTGGGTGTGTGTATCTAATCCTTTAAACCTTCATGTTCAGAAACAACATTCCCATCCTGGCTCACCTGTTCCCTCACACTTGACCCCTCTACCCTTTGTGCCGTAAGTAATCCCTCAGCTGCCTCTACTTGTAGTTTATGTGCTAGCTCAATAATATTAGAGTTATATTCCTTAACTAAATATCTATCTTCTTTGTTCATCATCATTTGTATCAAGATCTAAGACCTCAAGTTCCCTTAACTCATCCAGATCTTTTTTTGCAGTAGGAAGGGGTCTTTGTTCGGTTTTCGGTTTGGACTTAGTCCAAATCCGATCCAATTTGAAATATAATTCATCTTTCAATTTTTCAATGCGATCCGATCCGAATTTCTCTCCCAATCCAATTCGATCCAATCCAAATTAAAATTCGGTTATTTGGATCCAATTCGAAAATCCGAATTATGATATATTATTTATTAGCGCCTAATACAATTATAAAATTAAAGCTTTAATATAAATACAATTTTTCAAATCATGATTAAAATAAATAGTTCAACATCAAGTCATTAATTAATTAATACAAAGTCTCCTTCATTAATTTTATGTAGTAGTAAGTATTTAAGCTAAACTTCAAAAAACAAAGAAATCCATATTTATACAAGCTTAATTTTATAATTCGATTTTTGGTTTGGATTGGATCAAATTAGGGTCAATCCGATCCAATCCGAAAATCCGAATTTTCAAAAAATCTCAATCCGATCCGATATGATTTAAAGTTCGGATCCGATCCGAATTGATAATTCGGTTTGGATTTGATTGGATTTCGTTTGCAATCCAAATTATGGACACCCTTTGTAACAGATTCACCATCATGCCCAAAACTAACTTCACAAATTTGGTAATCTGCTAGCCAATCATTGTAACACCCTAGAAATTCCTTTCCTTTAAAATACATCTTTTTCTCTTTTTAAAACACGAAATAGGAAAATCTAAAACATTACCGCCACCATTAAAACGGTTAACGCAATTATCAAAGACACACAGTGGAAGACTACCTTTAAAACCATTCAAAACAATTCAACTTTAAAAGTCAACCAAACGAAAGTAAAGTTAAACCAAAGTCAACCTACAACTTGGAACCATTGTAGGCCCTTATAAAACCGAACAATACTTAAAAACCTTTACGTTAATCTCACAAGCATAATATAATATAATAATTAAAGCAATAAACCACATCATAATCTTATGGAAACTAAGCATGATTCGCTCTTCACTCATGCCTATCCTGAATTTGCTTCATCACTTGAAAATCTCCTCTCTACTTGTCCCCACTACTCGCCATTAGAAATGGGTCGTCGTAGGGCTAAGATAAAGACAAGGCCCACAAAACACACAATCAGCAATGCTGAGTAGATAGGAGTAAATAAAACACACTAACATGCTTTCAACCTATCATCACACGACTTACCTTGTTGCACATGTTTAAAAGCATACTGATAGGAATGATGTCCTTCGAACAATTTTATTATTCCGATAGAGGGTTCGGAATTATTAGAAAGCTAATTATTCAGTGAGGTTAACTGATCGGAATGCCTAGTTGGAGGCCGCTTCCGATCAGTAATATTAATGTATAATTAATATTATAGCTTAATCTTGACTAAATCCTTTCGGGTCAAACCCAAGAAAACTAACAATCCGTCATGACGAATTAATCCGAAAGGAATCAATGAGTCACTCGAGTTTTATGAACAAAGACGTCGGATTCCGAGCTAAGAGCGTCAAAACCGAGCGTCGCAAGTCGAGTCGAATTTAGAAATCGACGAGGATGAGAAAATAAGTCAAATGATAAGTCAACGTGCAAAGACCTAGCCTTGCAGTGGCCTAGCCAAGGAAGGACTAGGCGCGCCAGGCTGGCAAGGGTGCTAGCCGTATGCTTGCCTTGGCCGCAAGCCCAACAACCATGCATGTGTGCTGGCTGGGAAAGCTGGCCGAGCAGGCTAGCTAGCAGCGCTGGCCCACAAGCACACAACAAGTGTGCCAGGCCAGCGTGTCGTTGCGTGCTGCAAGGCTGCTAGCCCGGCACGCTTGCGTGCGCTACCAGCCAACGAGGCCAGGCCGCAAACACCAACAGCGAGCTGGGCTTGCGAGGTAGGCCCAGCAAAAGGCCAAGGCGCCAGCACGACATGCCTTGAGGCCCAAGGCTAGGGGCATACCGCGCACATGGAGTTGTTGGGGGCTTGCTTGCTCACCAAGGGGAGGGTTTGTGGTCCTTACCTACTCCCTCCTACATGTTGACACTTGTCATTTGACTATTGCATAGCTAATTTAATTTAATTTGGAATTAAATTAATAGCTTACTTTTCTCACCATATCATTTCTCCCACATGGAAAGATGATTGGAATTTTTGGGAGCCTTTGCCTATAAACACCAACCTTAGGAGTTGGGATTATTCACTTGAGTTGAACTCAATAAGGCATCTCCCAAAGTGAGAAAACCTTTAAGTTTATAAAAACTCGAGTAGTTTATTTTTGGTCTAGCTCGGCTAAACTCCGAGTAAGGGCTGGACGGGTCGTGTTACGGGTGGATTTCCATTGGAGGTCTTCGCACTTGCGGAACTCGAAGCTTTTGAAGTAAGAGCTCATAAAGTGAGCGAAGCACGTGGCAAGGGTAATATTATCTTTCTCTTTATCTTGTTAATTATGCTTATTAGTTATATTAATTGTAAGCGGGTCTTGGGGTCGGGTTTTGTTTCCGTGAAAAGTCGGACTTTTCGAAACCTAACACATACAACATACTCAATGACCAACTAATACATAACTAATTTATTTATTTAGCTTGATTACGCATCGAACGGGTTTCCCCTAACCTGCCCCAATAAAGGGGTACTAACACGGGAGCTAACCGTGCCAGTATAAAGAACCACTCGTAAGTGGCGGAATTCCTGCGCATTAATATAAAAGGAATATACAGCGTCTTGTACTCCAAATAGAAGTTATGGTCAAATATAAAGTTGCATAACTCCCCCCATATGATCATACTCAAGGTATATACGTTCTAAGAGTTTTGGTGCGCAATCTAGCTCTTTCACTTTACGTTATTTACATATTATTTAACTTGGTGATGACTCACAAACCAAAGCAATAACAACAATCAATACCATTCAAGCAACCAAGCATACTAATTTAATTCTTGAATGATTAGTGACCACATAATCTTTAATGTTGAACCCTTTTTAATTTACCTCGGTGTCAAGGACACCTTAAACACATAATGTGCCACAAATCCTATCCCTCGGTGTTGGAAATACCTTAAGTGCACTTAGGCACCAAAAATGTAATTTAATCCTCGTGTCCTTAGACACTTAAATAGCTCTTTCCTCATACTCATAGCATCATTAAAAATTATATGAACCATAATAAAATTCTCTTTCAATATACCAAACCAAATCAAACATTTAGTTTAATTAAATATGTTCTCAATCATGCCAATAATAAAAGTGTGGTTCATACTCAACATGCCAATATAATTATTTCCAATTTCCAATCCATCACAAATAATCCATGCTTCATAATTCAATCACCAACATCAACCATACAATAAATTTCAATCAATACCTATCATGATACTACTTGGAATTAATTAACTAAACCCTAGCATGTTCCTACAATATCAAATAAATACCAAGCACGCGAATGTAACTCAATTAAGACATTAAAGTAGCCAATTACACTATAACACTTCCCGAATCAAGTCTCGACCAAGGTGGGTGGTCGCCGGGCTGCAGCGTGGTTGGTGGCAATGTTGAGGTGGCAACGGCGGTGATGAGGTGGCAGCGATGATCTCGCGCAACAAGTATGCGTGAACATAGGTTCATGTATGAAAGAAAAAGAAAGGAGAAATAAAGGGGAAAAGAAAAAGAAAAGGAAAAGAAGAAAAAAAAAAGGGGAAAAAAAGGGGGAAAAAAAAGGAAAATAAGGAGAAAACTAGCCTTTTGACTTACTGACTTTGTGTGGGAAAACTTTTGGGATAAATGGAGTATTTATAGTGTAGAGTAAGTTAGGGTAGGTATTGGGCTTATAAGAATTATAGACTTGGATGATGAAAAATTTGGCCCAAATATAAAAATAGGATGATTGAGTTTATTATGAAGATGAGTTACAATTGGATTAAATACTTATTGACTCAAATATTAATACTTGTTTTATTTATAATCCAATAATTAAAATAGTTCGACCCAAAATATATTTTATAGTAAAATAAATAATTTATAAAATACATTAAAATATGGGGTATACAATCATCCTCCTCAGTTTCATATTCATTGTAGTCTATGTGTAGAGCTAATACATAATTTGGATCACTTTGCTCACCACTCAAATTATGCTTTGACTACGGTAAAACCTAGGTCGTTGGAGGCTAGGTTTCCCGACCAAAACAATATTTATAAAGCTAAACCAACCCAAGGTATAGGGTAAGTCTAGGTCGAATCCCAAGGGAAGGCGGGAGTACTAAGGTCGATGCTAAGCTATTCCGAAGACTAGGGGAGTGGGTTGGTCTACACTATTGGGATCAATTCAATCAAACAACTACAAGAAAAGTATAAAAGATGCTAGGGAATCGGGATTCACATAAACTCATGAAATACATGCTAATTGGGAAGGAAATCGATCAATCATGAAATATGAAGGAAAGCAAGAAATGCAATCAAAATCACTCAATAGGCTATTTCCTAGGGTCAAGCTAGATGTCTCTACAAATGACTTCAATAGGAAAATCACAAATTAAGCTCAATCGATAATAATAGATTCCAAATCAATTGTTCATGTCATTGAAACCTAATATGAAATCTAGCACGATAGTTGAGGTTGATCACTCCTCAAGTTATCAAACACATGCACAAATTTCACTAACCAATTTAATCACAATGATGATTAATCAAATTCCCCCAATTAATCATGAATTATTACTTGTTCATGCTTTACCCTATCCCTAACAAGTAAACTACTCACTACTCATTGCAAATCCAAACAACAAAGCTAAATCAATCACAAATTTCACCATCATCAAGGTAATCAAAAATATGCTCAAACTTATCAAAATCAAATTAACCAAACAACAAGTAATTCAAATAAATTCAAGAACCAAACATCAAATTGCAATAAAAGTAAAGAATTCTTACAAAACTTTGATCAAAATCAAAGGGGTAGAAGATTGGAAATAGCATTCATCAACATCATCAAGTTTCTCTCTCTAAAATCTAAGAACAATCATTAAAATCTAGAGCTTCTCTCTCTAAAACTTCATCAAAATCTAGTTCTAATTTTAATTCTTTCTTTTTTTTTCTAAAATTAAGGAAAACTATATATAGTAAAACTAACTAAAGGGAAGTTAATTAGACGTTCCAAAAAGGACCTCAAAGAGCGCGACCCCTCACTCATGTGCGAGGCCGCTACAAAAAGGGTACGGAACAGGGAGAAGAAGAAGGCGCGGCCGCTCCAGAGTCTCGCGCGGCCGCGCAGAAGCCTGGTGCGGCCGCTTCTCTCTAGCGCGCGCCCGCGTAGCTTGAGCTGGGGAACCCGCCAAGTGCGGCCAAGTTAGTCCTCGTGAGCTCCCGATGAGCCATAATGATAAAGGAAGTAAGTTAGAGCACTTTTGGTGGGTTCGAAACCACTCTTTCATGCCCACACGGCATGAGGGCGCAACCCTGATTACCATGCTCTTGAACTCTTTGCTCTTGGGCTTCAAAAGGAGAAACGGGACATCTCTTTGGCTTGAAAACTCTGAGGAGGACACACTTGAGGCTCTCGAACATCGCCAACTTCCTATCAACAAAGAAAATCAAACAAGTAAAGGAGAAAATGCAAAATACACTAGAAAAGCAAGAAAATAAGAAAACATTAATATTACCACTTTTTCCAAAGCAAGAAAATAAAGCATTGTCCTCAATGCTAAGGAAGAAGGTCACACACATCAAAATATTTTTGAAATTTTCAGTTTGCAATTTTTACCACTTTTTCCAAAGCTTATTTAAATTAGCTTTGCTTATTCTCATTTATTCAATATTTTCGAGTTTTTTCACTTTATTGTCCTCGCCTCTTTTAATTAAGGACGGCTTTTTCAACTCTGCATTTGCTTTTTATTCACAAAATATTTACAATACAAACTTGCTTACATTATAAGAACCAAACAATCATTCTCATCCACCAAAATTCCAACAATAGAGACCAAATGCTTCACAAAAACTAATAATGGGAACAAGAATGAAACAAAAGGCTCAAAATCTAAAGATATGGCTTGAAGAGAGGGATTATGGCTCAAATGGTTAGCAAGAAGGCAAATGTAGACCCAAAATAAAGAAATAGAAAACTATCCTAGAAAAAGAAAATAACCACCCCGAAAAGATGCCTTTGTCCTTCCTAAATGGCTCGGTCTCGATCTCGGGAGATGAAAGTCAAATTCTAGATAAAGTACACAATAGCCAAGGATCCATGCGCCGCTTAATCAAGAAATGTTGAAAGCAAGAAGAAATAAATCCTGACATGGTTGTAGCAAAAACTCACTATTGGCTTCAAATCCACCAAAGGAAGCAACTCCATCTTACCACAAACCGATAGAATCCGGCTTCAAGGCCCCAAAAGGTCTAACCCGCTACCTTAGCATTCCCTATCCTAGAGGCAACCATGGATACTCTCAAAGCATGCACACCGATAAGACATAGGAAGTCATTCATTCAAATGCAAAAGTTCGGATGGTATTATGTCCAAATACAAAAGCTAAGCAAGTAAAAAGAAAATAAAGCCTCAAAATCTTTTTGTTTTGTTTTGTTTTCATAGATGTAAGAAAAAGGAAAAAGGAAAATAAAGAAAAAGAAAAGAAAAGAAAAGGAAAAGAAAAGCACAAGAATGCAAGCAAGACAAGTAAAACCCAATCGCTATACAAGTGGTCATTCGGCAACATCGCCAATGACCCCAAACACGCTACGATGTTACAGGGTAAACATCCTCGAACAATCAAATCATCCTAGACTAAACCTATTCTAAGCAATCAAGAAAGAAATAGAAATAGAAGAGATAGAAAGATCTCACCGGGTACTCCAAGCTAAGCAAAAGAGGAGAAATGAGAACA
This sequence comes from Chenopodium album, assembly GCF_948465745.1. Lineage (NCBI taxonomy): Eukaryota > Viridiplantae > Streptophyta > Magnoliopsida > Caryophyllales > Amaranthaceae > Chenopodium > Chenopodium album. The sequence continues at coordinate 20,622,576 of NC_137846.1, read as the reverse complement.
AACATAAACCGTCAAGATACCTCATAAGAAAAAGCAAGGATAAAACCCAAGTGAGAGATAGAAATCTATATACAAAAAGAAATAGTTAGTAACTTCCAGGCAAAAACTCGAAACAACTAAAAGAAGAACATGATCATAGAACCTGAGAAGTGAAATCATATAGCAGAGAGAAAACTCGTCCATCAAGAAAGCAATCAACCAACAAAGAATCAAGGATCAATCGACAAATCAACATCATATCATCATCATCAGAAAACAATCACAGCAAACATGAACGATCATAAATCATCAGCAGAAAGAGACACAAGATCGAAAACAGAGTCGTAGTGAACCATAAAAGCAAAGGGGGAAAACAATTCAACGCCACAAACATAAGAATACTCCCCCAAACCTAGAATGAGCTACCCTCCCCCCAAGCTAAAACCTAGCAACAAGCAGGCAAAAGAATAACACTAATGCAAACAAGCATAAAAGGGGTAGCCAAAATGGCATCACTCGGCACTATAGTAAGGGGTATAAATGGGTACTCCCCTCAACAACCTCAGAAGAAGCATAGCTAACGACATCATCCACCTCCATTGGACCCTTACCCTTCAACCGACTCTCCCTCATGGCCTTATCCCTAGCAAAATAGTAGGACCAATCATCTAGAACCGGCTCACCTGAGAGCCCTTATCAGCCAAAAGTCTCAGGATTAGGGAATGGGTTTGGGTTAGCCGGGTCATAAGCAAAGTCACATCCCCGGGCCTCCTATAGTCGTAAGAGGTCGGAGAGGTCCCCTGAATCGCATGGGCGGGCACATAGGGCCCCTCCCAATAGGAATAACACAATCTAGGTCCATGGGCCGGGTCATACGGGGCCCATTGTGTATGGGTCCCTATTGAACCGAGAGGTAAGGATACTTAACATAAGGCTTAATTTCCCCCCTCATCACATGCATATCATATACTTGTCTAGCATGGTAATCATAGCCTAAAACAAAGTCATCCCTAGAGGTGAACAATTCAAAACATTAGCAATGGAATCAATCTTTGCATGCAAAATAGACAAGTCACAAGTAGAGAAAGAAGGTGAAGAGGAAGTAATCAAAGGTATACCTCCCCGGGAAACCGAGGGAAACACCGGAGGGAGAGTATGGATAGGAACATAAGAAGTAGCTCGGAGATTGGGCCGAGGAGCTCGCTTGAGAGCGAGGTTAATGGGCCACTTGCTAGGCCGCCAAGGGGGAACAACGGAGCATGTAGCAAAGGCCTCCGGGTGAGGAATGGGGCACCAATCGGTTGTTCGAGAAACCTTTCAAATGAACAAGTTGTCCTTAGTAGTTTGCTCCAAAAACTTTTGATTGATTAAAGCATAGATGTTGAGGAGGTCAGATGGGGACTTCTTTCTACGGTCCCTAATAGGCTCAAGGGATAAGATCAATTTCTCATACTTCTTGGTGAGAGAAAGGGCAATGATGGTGATTAAACCACCCATTTGGATGCTCCCCAAGAGGAAAACACCATCACGAATATTTATGAACCGATCTATCAACTGAGTCCCAAAATCAATAACTTGAATTTCGTCATCCGGATGAGCCGCTAGCCATAACCAACTTAGCTCTTCTCTTGAAATAGCACCAAGAGACTCTTTTGAGAAAAAGGCATATGAGCAATTGATTAAAGTATCTCAAGGCCGGATGAATTATCGAGGCCGCTTTGGAGCATTGAGGTTGGTAAGAATCCTCAACAGAGATCTCCCGCCACCATTGAGCTTCATTGTAGCCATGATTATTTTGCAATTCTTCAAAGGCCGAATAGATAAAGTCATTACCATCCGAAGGAGAAGGAAGCTTGAAAACCTCATTAAAGAAGGAGAAAGGAATGGAATGGTCATTGTTGAATAATTGAAATGTTAAAGTCATAATAGTCTCACCATCCACCTCTTCCTCATGTAACTCAAGAGAAGCAAGAAACTCGAAGGTGAGGCGAGCCTAGGTCGGAGCATTCAAGCTAATAAATTCCTTTAACCCAAGATTTCTAGCCAATCTCCTTACATCTTCATCAATGCCGAGAAGTGAGGTCGTCGAACGATCATAGAATCTAGTGGAAAGAAGCTTTCGAGAAGATAGACGAACAAAATTATCCCAATGCTCCTCCTTTGAGAATTCAATGCCGTAGGTTTCACTCACGTTCGGTGGTAGAGGCACCACCATACGTGAGTTAGAGCCACGGGCCCGCTTGAGACGACAAAGAGGAGCCATCTACAAACAAACCAAAGCAATATATCAAAGGTGGGAAAGAGATAGTCCTCACAACAAGTTGCATAAACCAAATCAATGAATCCTTACAAACATTGAGCTATAATGAAAAACAAGTCACAAATCAATCATGTAAATACATTAAGAACAATCTAAGCAAGGATTCACAAACCAATTAAGAACAAAGGGTAAGCAACAACATCATACAAAGAGGACACTCAACATTCATGAGCCATATGACCTCATCAAAGAGGGTGAGGACCAATAATGGTGATGGAAAAATAGTAGCAATATCAAGCAAAATTATAGCAAAACAAGCTCACAAATTCACCAATAATCATCATGAATGCAATTATGGGATTATATAATAGGAAGAATTGAACTACCATTAATGAGTACTTCATGACATTCAAATTCAACCACACAAAACAAGGTGTGAAATTTAACATGAATTTCAAATAGAATAGACAATCCATACCTTGAGTGAAGCTCTAATTCAAATGAAATGGAGGACTAAGCAAAATTTCAACCAAATAACCCCAAACTTGCAATGCTCAAAATCCCCAATCAACAATATCCAAATTCTCAATTTTGAAGAGAGAAAATAATTTCAAAACATAAAAGTGAGAATTTAAAGTAATTATCAACAAAGAAAGTTGAAAAATGATGATTAAATGATGAAATAAAGCAACCAAAATAGAGAATGCTTGAACACTACTAAGAAAAATTGAAGCAAAATGAAATAGGAGAGAGAAAAAGAGAGAAGGGAGTGCGCTTAAGGGGAACACAGCAAGGTGGCGTGCCCGCGCCAGTCACGCGCGTGGCCGTGCCCTTCTGGGTTGCCTTGAGCTTGATCAACAATTGGTACGCACAACGGTGCACACAATACCCATGATGATGATCAACACTAACTTGAGAAGTAACTAAACCCATTTTCAGCGGTTTCAACATCCAAAAATCATGTGCCCACCAACTTGAACCCACCAAAGCTCTATTTTTCTTAAGCCTTCCAACAAGTACAAGGAGACTTCTATTTTCAAAATTTTCTACCAACATTGCTTGGAAAACACCCTCCATCTTCTCAAAGCTACCTAAGATCACAAATAACAAAGAAAAGAGGTTAGTACAAGAGTATCAAAAAGAAAGATAAAATCAAAAAGGGAAATGAAAAGAAAGTTAGAAAGTCGGGTTGCCTCCCAAGAAGCGTTTGTTTAACGTCATTAGCTTGACGTTCTCCACCCCTCCTCAAGGGGGGTCATATAGAGTCATACTATGACTAAGGCAGATAAAAACACCATCATAATATTTTTTGAGCCGGTGGCCATTCACTTTGAAAGAGGGTGATGAATCTATTTAAGAAATTTCAACAACTCCATTAAGAAAGACTTCTTGCACCATGAAAGGACCACTCCATCTAAACATGAGCTTTTCGGGAAACAACTTCATCTTGAAATTGTAGAGGAGTACCTTGACACCAACACAAAACTCCCTTTTCTCTATAAGCTTGTCATGAGCTTCCTTAGAACGTGCTTTGAAGGTGCTAGCACAATCATATGCATCAAGGTGAAGCTCCTCCAACTCATTGAGATCTAACCACCGTTGCTCTCTCGCACTTGCCAAGTCAAAGTTAATTTTATTTATTGCCCAAAAAGCACGATGTTCAAGTTCTACCGGAAGATGGCAAGATTTTCCATAAACAAGACGATATGGGGTAGTGCCAATAGGTGTCTTAAATGCCGTTTGATATGCCCACAAAGCATCATCAAGTTTATCCGCCCAATCCTTTCTATTCCTAGCAACCGTCTTTTCAAGAATCAACTTGATTTGATGATTTGACACCTCAACTTGACCGCTTGTTTGAGGATGATAAGGGAGGCCAAAACGTTGATGAACTCCATGCTTCTTTAACATTTTTCGAAAATCATTATGCACAAAATGTGAACCATTATCACTAATCACCGCCTTGGGAACACCGAACCTTGGAAAGATGATATTCTTAAATAATTTCATCACCACCTTATGGTCATTTGTTAGGGAGGCAATGGCCTCAACCCATTTTGACACATAATCCACCGCCACAAGGATGTATTGGTTCCTATAGGAAGAAGGGAATGGTCCCATAAAATCAATTCCCCAAACATCAAATACTTCCAACTCAAGGATCAGTTGTTGAGGCATTTCATTGCGTCTTAAGATATTCCCGGTGCGTTGACATAGATCACATGTCTTAACAAAACCCCATGTGTCCTTAAAGAGACGAGGCCACCACAAACCACTTTGAACAATCTTAGTGGTGGTTATAGAAACACCTATATGACCACCACTAGGATCCGAATGACACATTTTCTACACACTTGGCACCTCCTCATTCGAAACACAACGTCTAAGCAAACCATCAATGCCTCTTTTGTACAAGATGGGATCATCCCACAAATAATGCCTAGCTTCTCTCTTGAGTTTCTTCTTTTGATTTTTGGAGGAGAAGGCGGGAACTCCCCACATGCAAGATAGTTCACCAAGTCGGCAAACCATGGGAGTTCTTTCACATTAACGGCATACAAGGATTCATCAAGCATTCTATCTTCAATTGGGGAACCATCATCTTGAACTTGAGAATCATCAAGGCGAGAAAGATGGTCCGCCACAACATTTTCCGCTCCTTTTTTTTATCTTTAATCTCAATATCAAAAGTTTGAAGTTCGAGCACCCAACGGATCAACCTTGGCTTTGATTCCTTCTTGGCAAAGAGATATTTGAGAGTCGCATGATCCGTGAAAACAATAGTCTTAGAACCCAATAAGTAACAACGAAACTTCTCAAAAGAATACATTATTGCCAAGAACTTCTTCTCCGTTGTTGTATAGTTCCTTTGAGCTCCATTAAGGGTCTTTGACATATAATAGATGACATGAAGCTTTTTATCCACCCTTTGACCTAAAACTCCTCCAATGGCCGTGTCACTAGCATCACACATCAATTCAAAAGGCAAATCCCATCTCGAGGCTTGGACAATGGGAGTAGAGATCAAAGCTTTTTTTAACTTGTTAAAAGCTTCCAAGCATCTATAATCAAACACAAACATGGCATCTTTTGAAGAAGATCATTGAGAGGTTTTGCAATTAGAGAGAAAACTTTGATGAACCTTCTATAGAACCCGGCATGTCCCAAGAAAGATCTCACCCCTTTTACATTAACCGGAGTTGGAAGCTTCTCAATCACTTCAATCTTTGCTTTGTCCACCTCTATGCCTTTGTAGGAGATCTTGTGACCAAGGACAATACCCTCCTCAACCATGAAATGACATTTCTCCCAATTCAAAACCAAATTCACCTTCTCACATCTAGCCAAGCATTTCTCAAGATTCTCAAGGCACGCCTCAAATGAAACTCCACCCACCGAAAAATCATCCATAAACACCTCCATTTCTTCTTCCAATATATCTCCAAATATGCTCATCATACATCGTTGGAAAGTAGCGGGGGTGTTGCAAAGCCCAAATGGCATTCTCATATAGGCAAAAGTTCCATATGGACAAGTAAAAGTTATTTTCTCTTGGTCATCCGGGTGAATAGGAATTTAGAAAAACCAGGAATATCCATCAAGAAAGTAATAGTTCTTGTGCCTTGTTAGTCTTTCAAGCATTTGATCAATAAAGGGAAGGGGAAAATGATCTTTTTTGGTGGATGTGTTTAGACGTCGATAATCTATACACATTCGCCATCCCGTGACCGTCCTTGTAGGGATGAGCTCACCTTTCTCATTCTCTACAACGGTCATTCCTCCTTTCTTTGGGACAACATGAACCGGGGAAACCCATCTAGAGCTAGAGATGGGGAATATGATTCCCGCATTCAATAGCTTAGTGATTTCCTTCTTAACTACCTCCCTTATTTAAGGGTGTAGCTTCCGTTGTCTTTCAATTCTAGGTGAGGCGCCCTCCTCAAGTGTAATGTGGTGTGAACATAAAGCCGGGGTTATACCTTTGAGATCATCAATTGTATAGTCCAAAGCACCTTGGTGCTTTCTCAATACACCACATAACTTTTTAACTTGACTCTCACTCAAAGAGGAACAAACAATGACGGGATAAGTAGAATTAGGACCTAAGAATTCATACCTAAGGTGTGATGGTAGATGTTTAAGCTCTAAAATCGGTACACCTTTACCTTCCTTGGTTGAGGCTACTTGCAATGCATCTTGGCTTGAAATTCCCATGCAAATGTGATCATCACCTTCTTCCATGCTCTCATCAATGACTCTTTCAAAGAAAGCCATTTCCTTGCCATGATCACCTATCTTTTCTTTGTTCAACAAAACACATTCAAGAGGATCATTAGAGGTGAGAAAGTGCTCATGCATGGAATTCACAATATCATCTAAAATTTCTATTCTCATACAATTCTCTAATGAAGAAGAAGGATATTGCATACTTTCATTCAAATCAAACTCAATCTCTTCCTCTCCAACCTTGAGAGAAATTTTAGCACTCTTAACATCAATCATATCACCCGATGTTGCAAGGAAGGGTCTACCAAGAATCTTCGTCCATCTCAAGCACAACAAAATCTACTGGGATCACGAACTTCCCTACCCTCAAGGGAACATCCTTTACCTTGCCTTTTGGGATCTTAATGGACCTATCGTCTAATTGTAAGGTAATGTTTGTAGGTGAAAGTTCTCCTATCTCAAGTCTTTGATAGACCAAGTATGACATAAGGCTAACACTAGCCCCTAGGTCACACAAGACATTATCAATTTGTGTCTTGTAAATAACACAAGGGATAGATTAGTTTCCAGGGTCCTTCAACTTAGGCGGCATCTTGTTCTTAATGATGACACTTCAATTCTCAGTCAAACTAACCGTTTTCGCCATATCACAAGTTCTCCTCCCACTCAAGATATCCTTAAGGAATTTTTCATGATTCGGCATTTGATCAATGACATCGGTAAATGGGAGGGTAAGATGAAGTTGCCTAAGCATCTCTATGAATTTGCCAAATTGTTCATCTAATTTGTGCATATTAAACTTTTGGGGGTATGGGAGTTTAGGCTTGATAACTTCTCTCACTTTCTCTTTTTCTTTCTCAATTGGTTTTTCAACCTCATCCTCTTTCAAAGGGTTTTTTTCTTCCTCATCTTCAACCAAAACCTCCTTAGGACTCTCATTAGCCTCACTCTTCCTAGGCTCTACACTCTCAAGAATCCTACCACTCCTTGTCACTATGGCATTAATTGGTCTTTTAGGATCTACACCTTAAGATGATAAGGAAGTAGGGCTAACATGCACTTTCAAAGCATTTGTCAATTGAGAGATTTGGTTCTCTAACATCTTACTATGAGCCATCATGTCATTAAACTTCTTATCACTATATGACATGTAAGTGTTCAACACCTTGATTTGATTCTCAATAACATCCTCCAAACTACAATTACCTCTTGAAGGAGAAAATTGGGTATAAGAACTATCATATTGACCTTGAGCCTTTGGAGTAAAATCGGGTGGGGGACCCCTTTGATTATAGTTTTGAAAATTGCCCCTATTTTTATAGTTACTCCAATTGCCCCTTCCTTGATTTGGCCACCTTGGTTATGATTACCATAAATTTGATTATGGTTCCCATATCCTTGTCCTTGGTTTTGACTACCATAACCTTGATGGTTATAGTTACCTCGAAAACCTTGGTTTCCTTGGTTTCTATAACCTCCATTGTGGTTATAATTGTCATAATTCCCATTATGATAGTTCCTATTCCCATTGTATCTTTGACCATCAAATCTTGGTCCAACATTGTTATTAGACACAAAGTTCACATGTTCATTCTCATTTCCAACATAATCATCACATCCATCAAAAGAAACATTAGGACAATTTGAAGCGTCATGGTCATATGATTCACAAAAATCACAATACACACAACCACTAGACATGTTTCTAGAAGAGGTAAGGGGATTTGAGTTAGGAAATGTACCTCTCCCTTTATTTTGGGAGGGATGAACAGGCACAATAGAAGAAGCACTCTCAAGTTTGGCCTTGATTGTGATCATTTCCTTTCCTAATTCCGAGATTTGCAAAGACAAGTTGTTTATGGCATTATGTGATCAACTGAATACACCGAAACACCACTTTGCTTGTCGACTCTCTTTAACCTTTTTGCCAATCCATGTAGTGTCTCACCACATCTTCAATGACATCCACCACTTCCTCTTCCATCTTGTTCATGATGGGCCTCCGGCACCGGCATCCAAGCAAGACTTTCCTTGAGGACTCAATCCTCCATAAAAAATTTGAATGATTTGATATGTAGGAATCCTATGGTGAGGGCATTCTCTTTGGTACTCCTTGTACCTCTCCCATGCCTTATAAAGGCTTTCACTCGGCTTTTGCTTGAAACCTTGAATGAGGGATCTCGCCTCAGCCGTCTTCTTTTGTGGATAGAAACGGGATAGGAACTCCTTTGTAACCTCGTCCCATGCTCTCAAAGAATTAGGCTTCACCTCTTTATCTAACCACTCCAAAGCACGCCCGTTAAGAGAGAAGGGGAAAAGCTTAAGGCGGATGAATTCTTGAGAAATCCCGTTCACCTTGATTGTATTGCAATATTTCTCGAATTCCTTAAGGTGATTCAGAGGGCTCTCATGCCTTTCAGCACTATATTGACGCCTCTCTATCAAAGTAGTCATTCCCGGTCTTATCTCGAAGTCACTTGCCGGTGTCATAGGTAGAGCAATCCCACTCTCAAACCTATAAGCTCCCGGAACTCCTAGCTCCTTTAATGCCACTCTTGAATTTTCTCCCATGCTTCAAATGACAATAGAGAATGACCATGTGCTCTATGTACATAGTCTCAAAAGAAACAATTAGTAGCACGGCTACAAATGTAGCCTAAAAGAAAGAAAATCTTTTTGTATTTTTCAAATAAATGGATTTGACTCAAACAACAATAGCAATCACCATGCCTTCCCCGACAACGGCGCCATTTTTTACTACTGTCAAACCTATGTCGTTGGAGGATAGATTTCCCGGCCAAAACAATATTCATAAAGCTAAACCAACCCAAGGTATAGGGTAAGTCTAGGTCGAATCCCAAGGGAAGGCGGGAGTACTAAGGTCGATGCTAAGCTATTCCAAAGACTAGGGGAGTGGGTTGGTCTACACTATTGGGATCAATTCAATCAAACAACTACAAGAAAAGTATAAAAGATGCTAGGGAATCGGGATTCACATAAACTCATGACATACACGCTAATTGGGAACGAAATCGATCAATCATGCAATGCGAAGGAAAGCAAGAAATGCAATCAAAATCACTCAACAGGCTATTTCCTAGGGTCAAGCTAGATGTCTCTACAAATGACTCCAATAGGAAAATCACAAATTAAGCTCAATCGATAATAATAGATTCCAAATTAATTGTTCATGTCATTGAAACCTAATATGCAATCTAGCACGATAGTTGAGGTTGATCACTCCTCAAGTTATCAAACACATGCACAAATTTCACTAACCAATTTAATCACAATGATGATTAATCAAATTCCCCCAATTAATAATGAATTATCACTTGTTCATGCTTCACCCTATCCCTAACAAGTAAACTACTCACTACTCATTGCAAATCCAAAAAACAAAGCTAAATCAATCACAAATTTCACCATCATCAAGGTAATCAAAAATATGCTCAAACTTATCAAAATCAAATTAACCAAACAACAAGTAATTCAACTAAATTCAAGAATCAAACATCAAATTGCATTAAAAGTAAAGAATTCTTATAAAACTTTGATCAAAATCAAAGGGGTAGAAGATTGGAAATAGAATTCATCAACATCATCAAGTTTCTCCCTCTAAAATCTAAGAACAATCATCAAAATCTAGAGCTTCTCTCTCTAAAACTTCATCAAAATCTAATACTAATTCTAATTCTTTCTTTTTTTTTCTAAAATTAAGGAAAACTATATATATAGTAAAACTAACTAAAGGGAAGTTAATTAGACGTTCCAAAAAGGACCTCAAAGAGCGCGGCCCCTCACTCATGTGCGCGGCGGCTACAAAAAGGGTACGAAACAGGGAGAAGAAGAAGGCGCGGCAACTCCAGAGTCTCGCACGGCCGCGCAGAAGCCTGGTGCGGCCGCTTCTCTCTCGCGTGCGCCCGCGCAGCTTGAGCAGGGGAACCTGCCAAGTGCGGCCAAGCTAGTCCTCGTGAGCTCCCGATGAGCCATAATGATAAAGGCAGTAAGTTAGAGCACTTTTGGTGGGTTCGAAACCACTCTTTCATGCCCACACGGCATGAGGGCGCAACCTTGATGACCATGCTCTTGAACTCTTTTCTCTTGGGCTTCAAATGGAGAAACGGGACATCTCTTTGGCTAGAAAACTCTGAGAAGGACACACTTGAGGCTCTCGAACATCGCCAACTTCCTATAAACAAAGAAAATCAAACAAGTAAAGGAGAAAATGCAAAATACACTAGAAAAGCAAGTAAATAAGAAAACATCTAAGGAAAATGCAAAGTAAGGAAAATGTAAGCAAGACTAGAGAAAATGGAGTAAAAGGAATACAAAAGTCATGTAAAAATCATTCTAAAAGAAGCCAAATGAGTGTCATAAATGACACTCATCATGCTTCTCATAATCATCACTTTCCCATTCATCCCCACTGAGGTCTCCACCATATAGTAATTGATCTAATAGGATGGTGCTGCTAGGTATGGGATCTTCCCAATTATAATCTTCAGGAACCTAGATCTGATAAAATTATCCTAAGGGTATGAAGTGGTTGTTGCAGAAATTTGGGGTGTTTATGTTTCAGCATGGTTTTCTAGGATAAAAAGGGTTGAAGGGACCAGATTTAGAGCCTTAGAGAAAGATTTCTTTGCATTAGAGGTTGACTTTATCTTTTCTTTTTTGCGGGGACCACTATGGGGTTTGAATTTTTGGTGCTTTGTGACAGTTGAAACGTGTTGTCTGACACCTCACAAGATTCCTTAGCCAACCTAGATGACCTTCTTGGAGTCAGTTTTTTGGGTCTAGGGGCATCAATTGGGTTGTTCTTAGGCTAGACACAGCTTGTGGATCTAGTTTGAGAGGTCAAAAAGTCAAGCTCTTTACCATCATGCACTACATACAAGTCAAGGCTTTTACTTCCCAAAACTATCTCACCCATTGTTCTCACCTCATTATCATCATACACACTCCTCAATCCAGATTCATAATCAAGGCCAGACATTAAATAATAGACCTTCACTACCACAAAATAGGGAATAGAGATTGCCTAAAACAAGGAATATAGATCGCCTCCAAGGCACTCCTCTGGTGGAGTGCCTTATAAAGTCTACAGAATGCCCCTTGGAGGCGTTCTATATCTAACATAATATAAAGCGCCTATCCAAGAAAGGCGCTTCTTATTCTAAGTACTAAGTAAACGAAATACAAGGAAAATAGAGCGGTCATCTTAGGATAGGCGCTCTGTAGTAATACAAAAACAGAACGCCTATCATAGATAGGCGCTCTCTATTCCATACTTTTTTTAAAAAAAATAAAAAATAAAACCAATTATTGTCTAGTTTTTTATTTATAATAATAATAATTTGTACTGCACGTAATAATATAAACCCCATAACAATAACACTTTATTTATCAAAAAACAAAATTAAAATACAAGTATTTCAATTACATTAACAAAATTCCTTAAAAAAATATACTCAGTACTACATACGGAGTACTATACAATTACAAATTTTGTAATACAACTGATTAATATCAATGTGCACCAACTAGAAATTCGAAACTCAAATCATTCAACTGCAGCTCTTCCACCAACCTCAATCACCAACACCGCCTCCATAACCTCAATCACCGCAGCACCTCCACCGACCTCAACCACCGCAGAAAGAATAGCACAGAGAAGCTGACCAAACACCCACAAATCAAAAGATGAAAAATCAGAAATTAATCCAAATTATAACATAAAAATCAATTGAATAAAAGATGAAAACCAAAAGTATAAAATGAAAATCAATTGATCAAAGATGAAATTCAAAATAAAACATGCAAATCAATTGATAAAATCATGAAAATCATAAATCATAACATGAAAATCAATTGGTGAAAGATAAAAAATCAGAATTTATAACATGAAAACTAAACACCCACAGATCTAAAAATTGAAAAATATAAATCATGAAATGATCGAAAAAAAGGCGCGAAATCTCTGTTCATATGTCATAATAACATAGCTCGTTTATATGGGGTCAACAGCGTCATTTTCTCACCTAAAGTAAGGGCATACTCGTCAAACGTCAAATTGACCCTTAACGATTCTTTAGCGGCGTCAATTCTTACCTGTTTGACATTCCGTTCCTGATTTTCTTGACCGCGTTGATAATTCCCCTTTTTCAACTTCAGCTTTCCCCCCATTCCATCTTCCCCCATTCCAACTGCAGATTCCTGGAATGTTCAGCTTTCAACGCTAATTGATTGAGCAAGCATCAAATGTGTCGAGTCGAATTGCATTACCAGTTGAATTGTGAAGTTGAAGTTGGTCTGGCGGCGAATTCAGCGTTGTTTGTAAGAGGTCGGGCTAGGGTTTTGTAAGGTATGTGTCGTATTCACTAATATTTTGATTGTGGCTTGAATTGGTGCTGTGAGACGATTTGGTTTATCGCAGTCATATTTTCGAAGTGAGTATGTGTTTAATTTGTGTTTAATTGATGTTGTCACTGCTATGGATTAAACTGCTCAATGATGGTGAAAGCAACACTTAGTTTATGTTGAGTATGTTTGCAGTGGGGATTGAAATAGTATGCTGGTTTTTTTATATGTATGTCAGCAGGATTGTTGTTGATAAATGAATGGTTATATTGCTTGCATAGTGAATATTGCATGCATAATGAATAGAATTAGTTGTTTTGTGCTGCTATGGAATTAATTAGCAGTGAATATATGATTGACATTGAGTATGGCAGTACATATTGTATTGAAATGTTGTGCAAATGTAGTTGTAGTTCGATTGATTATTGAGGAATGGAATTTTGTGTAGGTATTGGAGGAACTATGGATTCATTGGGGAGTAACAAAAGGAAGCGAAAAATGTGCAGAAATGGAAATGTGTATGAGGTAGAATATGTTGCACCATATATAAAAACCTTGATATAATCTAGTCCTTGTTAATTATGTGAGGTAAAGTTTGAAAGTAAATAAAATGTATGAACATTCTCTTGTCAGGATGGAGGATCAGGCTACATGAAGAAGCTTTATCCGGAGATATTCAGGTAATTATAATTATTGTTGTTGCATAGCTGTAAGTATGATCATTACATTGGGTAACATAGTGGCATGTTCATGTAGGATGGCTCTTTAAGTGTTGGTGGGTAAGTGAAAGGGAGAGGTGAAGTGTTGATACAACATTTGAAGGCTCGATGTAGGGTAAGTGAATAATTGCATATGATTGTAGACACCCAAATGTGTCTCCCCAAAACCAAACCCAGTGATGAATACCTTTCACGTCATTTGATTATCGAACGAAGTGAAAGTGTGAAAAGTTTAGTGATGAGGATGTTTTTATTAAAATATCTTCTTTCTGTTTTTGAAAATATTTCTTTTCTTACACTATTTGTGAAAAACGTGCATTCCAGTTTAGTTTGGTCCATGATATGGGTCAATAATGATGTAGTTGGATGGGTCTTGAAAAGACCTTTCCAACGATATATTATAAGCCCAATTCCGATGAATAATGAGGAAGTTATGGCCAAAATACTAAATTGGGCTCAAATCGGATCTTACCTGCGGCCCAATGATCATGTGGAGGGTCCAAAGGTTTAATCCTATTCCTAAACTAATTAGGATTTATTAGAAGCTTCTATGAGTTTCTAAAAGATCTTAATTATCCTTTTTGAAAAGATAAAATCAAAGAGTTTGAAATTGAATAAAACTTTCTTTTCTTAAGTCCTAATTCTATTCGAATTTAAAGATGTTCAAAGACAGTCAGATATTATTTTCGTGCCTCATAATTTTTATCCAAATCTTATATGGTTGGATAGATATTGAAATTAACTTTCCAATGATATATTATAATATTAATTCCGAGCTATAACGAAAAAGATATGAAAGGAATACGAAACTCTATCCAAAACTAACATCCTTCCACTATTTCGGCCACATGTTTTTATCTACAAAATATTTTAATCTGATTCAAATTGGGTTGGAAAGTAGACTTCAAGATCTTTCCAACGACATATTATATGACTTATTTGGACTTGTGGATCAAAAGTTATGATAGAAACAAAATTCGCAAAAACTGCTGACCGACGAGTTTTATTTCGATTCGAATTCAGATTCTTTTCTTATTCTTTGACTCTCTTTTTTCCTATAAATAGAGGTCATATCTCCCCTTTTTTCAATCATCTACAATCAACAATCATCAATCTCTCTCTAAATCTAGAAGCTTTCTCTCTCTAAAGCTAGAAACTTTATCTCTTTCTCTATTCTTTTTCAAAACCTTCCCTCAAACACAATTCCTCATTCATTGGTTCTAGACACACCTAGCCAAGTTCAAAGTTGCCTTCGTCCTAGACGTGAAAGGTTATAATTTTTGAGGGTTTGGTCCCAAATTCCTATTTTAATTATTTAATTTAATTGTTTGATTTTATTATTTTCCTTGAAGTTATTAACGTGTGTATTTTGTTATTAGAAAAAAATCATGTGATGATGTTTTATTGTTTCCTAGTATCATGTTTAGAGTAATTACTAATATCAATTATGATTTCTATGATGCTTCCTATTTTCTTTCCTATTAGCATGCTAGTATCATGTTAGGAATAAAGCTTTGATTTTTAATGTTTAGTGACATGCTAGGGTTTGTTATTAATCTTGTTAGTATCATGCTTAGGATCTTGCTAATATTATTATCCTTTGAGATTGAGATTATGATTATAATTATGATGATTGTTATTATGTTGCTTGATATATATTATTTATTGTTATTGCTTGATCACGCCCTCTCTTGCAGGTTTAAAGAGAATTTGTACTTGTAATCACGCTTAATAAGATAATTAATAATCTTGTTTAGGTGAATATGATTATAATTTAAGTGATCGCCAATAATAGTTTTGCTTGTGCATTTAATTCAACCAATATAGATTAAACAGGTTTAGGGTTAACCTATTGGTTGTATGTTAGTCAGAAAGCGCACATGAATACGAGAAGAATAAAGTAGAGGCCTATTATTAGGGCGGGTTCAATCTCTTTTAGATTGGATTCGTACCTTCATCCCCAAACTTCAAGTCTTGGTTCCAGACCTATTGGAGTTCACGATCTCCTGGATCGTTAAGGGGTGTAACCTTCACCCCGTGAACGGTTTACAAGTTCCTAAAACTTGTTGGCGACTCTTTTGCTCTAGTTTCCTTCCCTTTGGACATCACCATGCTTAAGTCTATGATCACAGTGGGGTTCAAGTTTGGGGTAATGCTTGAAATATTCCCTACAATGATTATTTTGTAGTAGTATGTTATGATGTGTTTAATATGGTTTTGGGTACAATTAGGCTGAAATTTCTGAAATACACTTATATTGTGTAATTGTTTTCCTTGGATGTGATCCATATCTATTACAGCCAGCTAATACAAGTTGTCGGTTAGAGTCGTTGTCGTTCTGTAGAGTATGCAAAAAATTGGACGATCAACGTATGCGGTGGGTTGGTGAAATGGGGTTTGCTGGCCTGTTAAAAATTGGAGTAGATATGAACCTCCCATGGCAGTTGGCTTATTGGTTGATGACTCGTATTGATCCCTTTAATTGTACTCTTACTAGCCGAGATGGTAGAGTTTTTAGGCTATCTCAAAATCAGGTTCATTGGGTCTAAGGTACTCCTAATGGGGGACTGCCTGTCCCGACAGACCGTACAATGGATAATGAAATGTTAGATAAGGTGAAAAGGATTATGGAGACTTATGGTAAATCCTGGAATAATAAGTCCATTAAAACTGGTCGTAAGTACATATTTGAGGGAATTCCAGTAAATGGTGAGCTGATTGGTCGGATGGAGGGACATTGGGAGGAACATCAAGCGGATGAGTTCAAGACAGTTTTCCTTTTGTTGTTGTTTGAGATGTTGTTATGCCCTAATCAGTCCTCGTGGCCGCTGATTTGGTGCCAGCATTAACATTTGCTTCCAAAGCTGCTGATTATGATTGGCGTAGTCTTGTGTGAAGAAGCTCATGGATAGTGTAGCGATGTTTGCACGGCGTTTTTACTCATTTGGATATGCTAGTGGATGTGCTGGTTGCCTCATCTTTGTTGTGGTATGTGATTTTAAACAGACTTGGTAAGTTTTTATTGCTTGTTGTAACCATTTAATACAGAATTATGGTTATAAACAGGTTATGTATTTAGATCGACTACATAGACATCCTGTACAATGGAGCTATTTCCCGAGGTTGGAGGTTTGGAACATGGGAGAGATACACATGGCAATTAAAGAAGATCGATTCCCAAATGGGGGTGACTTTGGCCAGCTTGGGGTAAGATTCTACCTTTGTACACTGGTAATTAGTTGTAGAACTTATTGTTGTACTGATTGAGAGGTTTGTCGATGTTAGACTTTGGATGGGGCATACGGTGAGAAGCATCCTACCGAGGCAAGGGACACAAATGGTCCCGAGGGGTCAACGAAGGTGCTGACAAATTCAATGGAGATTATAAAAATGCAAATATTTGTTTATTATGTAATTTTCACCTTATGTAAACTTTTACAGGTTGAGAGATTGGGTAGTTTTAGTGTCTGTTATAGGGGTAAGGGTGCATGGAAACGGACCCCCAATAAGAATCGGAGGTGTAACTCAAGGAACAGGAGTGACGCACGAGGGGCAGCTATCAGTGCCCATGCTGAGTATGGTGAGGAGAAGACAATCTTGTCATCTGGGAAAGACAAGATGTGCATGCTCACCAATGTTGATCCATCATGCTTTAGAATGGATAACTTGAACAGGTATGTGAATGGGTATGGGTATAGTGATTGAATAATTCTAATATGTTGTTTTACGGTTTGTAGTTCATGTTATTATATGTGACAAAGAATAGTTTACCATCTTTGATCTCATTTCCTTAGGTGGATATCGGTGCAAGCTGTGTGCACACTACAAACATTACCTCATGGGTTAGTGTGCAATTGCAATCGTTGATGAAGTTCATATAACAAAGACTAACTTCTGTTGTTTTGTCTTAGGTTATAAGGTCGGTTAAATCAACGGACTTTCCTTGTGCAGTAGGCCGGTCATTCTTTTCGTCAATGACGGTTAGTTACATGTGGTTTTATTGTTGTTTATTTAAATAGTATTTATTACAATAACAGTAATGTCCTAACCCAATCTGGTCTTACTACCAGGGTGAGGTAGTATTGTTTGCGGGTGGAATTGGTGCGGAATGTAAGTCCAAAGGGTCAATTAAGCGTTTTCTACGTAGTCCATGTTGTGCTTACTTGGCCATTGTCTCTGAGGTACTTATATCACTTAGTTAAAAACTTTGCTATAGGTACGGTTATGTTTATGCTGAGTAATTGATTTTGATATGTCTTTAAATTTAGGTTTTTGCTGCATCATTTATTTCGTCACCATTGTCGTCTCGTGTGTGTGTTGTGAAATCTGGGTTTGTGGGAGACCTTTTCCTGATACACTCGAACTCATTCAGTCCGAATATAAATGTGATTAAGAAGCGTGTAAGTGGCTAAGCCAAGTAGTGTGTATTCCATGTACTTGTTTATTTTTGTTTATCACCATAGGTTTATAGACTTTGTCATCCCCAAATTCAGGTTGGATCCGTTAAGGACCTTGTTCAAGAAATCCAAACTATTTTCTTCAACCATTTATCCTTTGCTGATAATACCAGTAATGTCATGATCAGTAAAGATCTGAGGTGCACCCACATTTTGGAGAGATGATCGATTGTCATTCAATTCATATTGTTTTCATAATGTCATGTATTATGGGCTTTTGTAAAGGACTAAAGGTGTTCATGTGTAATGAGCTTTTCAGTCAATGTAATCAGATTCTAACTAAGTTGTATACAAAGTTTGATAGACTGTTCGGGCCCCCCATTTATAGTTTTTCTAATACCATTATTGGGTTTATGGTGTATGGGGGTTTATGGGAGTGGGCCTTTATTCTGTGGGCCTTTTTAGGGGGTGGGCAGTATTCTGTGGGCCTTTTATAATACACAAAGTCATAATTTCAGTGACAGAGACATGTTTTTAATAAAGCTTGTTTTCATAATAAACCTGAATGAAAACAATCAAAACATACAATTAATTGATTTTAAGGCCTAAACACAGCACGACAAACGAAATCGCAGAATAAAACTTGCTACATTACATTTCCACGTCAAATTCCCAACAATACTTGGTAGATATTGAGCTTAACAACTTCATCTTCAGTTGCTTGGAAAAGGTGATCATGGCATAACCACCTTCGCTTCCATTTTCTGATGTACCATACACAGCAAAAGGATTCAAATGGTTACATATAAGACGTGCCATATGAATGGATACTCGTGTTTCAGTTAAAATAATCAAATGAGGCATATGCATCTCAATTTGTCGTCCGCATTAACGGTATAAATGTATCCCTACCCATATCACGACAATTCCAGATTATGCACCTTAAGCCTCTTTCGCCATTCCTAGCCCAAAACTTCGTACGTTCACTTGCTTGGACTTGGATATTAACCTCAATTTCTCTTCCATCTAAGATGTTTGAGGAATAGGTAGTACCCTGCATACAAATTTTGGAAAAAAACATAGGAGATTAAAGTGTTAAAATTTTTAAATCATTTCTATAACTAGGGAGTTTTATGAGATGATCCCCACTTGACAAATTACAAAATTCGACAGTAGCGGGTATCTCACTAGGTGGATCTACCATATTCATAACTGCGTGTGGTAAGACATGTTGTGAACTAGGGGTGAGCAAACCGGGTACCCGGTCAAAATTTTAGGACCCGGACTTGGAATTGGTTGGAACCGGGTCCTAAAATTCGGAACCGGAATTGGAATTGGTTTAACCGGGTCCTAAATTTTAGGAATTGGAATTGGAACCACCGGGTACCAGTTCCGGTTCCGGGTACCCACTTATGTATGTAATTGTTAAAATATAATACAAATTATAATTCTTATTTTAGTTAGTATCATTATTAGTGTTTAATACTTATATTTATATATGCATTAAGCTATTTGTATTCATGTTAGGTATTAATAATACTTTTTTATTGTACAAATTAAATACATTTAACATATTTTTATTATTTAAAATTTATTTAGTTTAGGATATATTGGATAACCGGGTACCCAACCGGTTCCGGGTCCAAAAAGTTGAGAATTGGAATTGGAATTGGTTATAACCGGGTCCTTAATTTATTACCCGGAATTGGAACCACCGGGTCCAATCTCGGTTCCGGACCCGCCGGTTCCTATCCGGTTCCGGTTCCAATTCCGGGTACCCGGAATTTTTGCTCACCCCTATTGTGAACCACATCCTTCCTTACCACCTTAGGTAGAGATGACCCATCTCACAAAATACTTTATAGCTTTTGGTAGCAAAGCCATATCAAATAAGTCCAGCAAGTGTGCAGGACCGACCTTATTTTTCGGGGTTATGAGCACAATGTCTCCATTCTTCTTCTTTTCTCCCGTGATACTTTAAGCCGCAGTAGCAGCATCAAGGAAAGATACAGGCACCTTTCCATCCGATGAGACCACTGTGCTTTCAATCACTCCAAGGACACCCTTTCGGAAATGTGTTTGCTGGGAAGACATCGGAGTACAATTCCGTACCATTTCCAACCCCCTCGTTCTAACAATTTGGGAAAGCAACTGTTTATTTGAGGATTGTTTGTTGAATGGTTTAATTAGACTGACATGGATAGAAATTTTTTTCTTTGCCATTTTTTTATGGAAGATATGAAGATGCTAGTGAAGATCCTAGTCAAGGGAGGATATATATAACAACAAACACACTTGCCTTGCGCAAAATGGCGGGCAAAATGAAATTTCGGAGGGAAATTTGCAAACAATATTGGCAGGGTCCTGATACAAATTAGCAAATATGAATTTCTATGGAAACCTAGTTCCACAAAACACCAATTTTGTCCACTGACAAGGTGGATATGCAGGTGAATACTTTTATGTAAGGTATAATGTGCAATACCTTTTTGTCCAATGCTATGTAAGGTATATCCTTTTGTGAGGTGACATAATATAGGCTATGGTTTTTATATTTACATGTTCCATTTTATATATGTTATTATGAATGTCATTATTTAGTTAAATTGTATTACATTTGTATACTTAATAAATTTAAACTTTTGTTAACAATTTTGTACTGTCCAGATTATTATTTCATTAAAAATGAGTTTTTAAAAAAACAATTTGTGATTTTAACCGATCCTATTTAATAAGGACGTGTCCTCTAATCTCATCACAAATAAAATTGAAGTGTTATCATATGTATTTCGAATTTGATTGCAAGAAGGACAATCGAAGGATTACCCACTTTGTTCCGTTTTCTGATTGGAGGGTTAAAGATTTAAATTAATCGGAAGCTTTTCGCAAGAGTAAGGTTTAAGGTAATCCTAAGTGATTATATATTAATTATTTTTATATATTAATTCTTTTAATGACAACAATACATTGGTAATTATATGATTTTTACGGTTTTATTAATAACGTTAAAGGATTATATATTAATTATTTAGTTCACAACACTAAATTATTAATTCATGTAAAAGTATGAGTTAATGGCTTTCTAATATCATTTTCAATTCGTTTAGAGAGAGGAATAGGCGTATCTCTACATCAATCCACAGCTTGTAGCACATAAGTTCACATAACGCAAGTCCTAATTCATCAGACAATTAAACATAACATAGTAAGCTTAACGTTCATCAGTCGATCCTAGTCCAAACGGCACAAACAGATCAAAGTTTACACAACACAAACCATAGTCTCAAATCCCACGAGACACCTACAAACAGATCAAAGTTTACACAACACAAACCATAGTCTCAAATCCCACGAGACACTTACGAAGCATTATTTTACATATATTAATAAGAGTAGCAATACAGATCTTCTAACTTGACATAGCTTCCTTCCCTAGTCTTCATCATCACCAGATACCTGTCAACATGCAAAATCAATGAGTAATGAGTTAATTAAATAAACTAATTGTATTATTTTTTAAACAACATTAAGGGAGTTCAACCTCAACCGCATTGAATGTGCCCATAAAACGGTTATCATTCGAGTCATCAGCAGCTAAGAGCATGGTCGAATCCAGCCTACGTGGATCCCAGAAAACAACGGTCCCTCCTAGCATACCTCCACCCGCATCATACCGCTATGACATAGTTGTTCCCAATTTTGCTAGAATCCTGTCACAGTTGGTGGACGTTGCCCTGACCTCTGTCACTATCATGAGAATTGGGTTATGGGTTGCAACAATTTGTTTAAAGTGCTCGACAAAAGAAGGCCTGGTGATCCTACGGCCGTTCCAAAGCACAACAGCCGCACCAATGTCCAGTTTTCTCTTGTTAGCCTCTAGCTCCGAACGAAGTGCGACAGCTTGGTAACGGCTAGTCAGGTCGTCTTCGATGAACTAGTCCCTACTAACCGAATAATTGATCTCCGTCATAGGAGACCTCACCTGAACATATAGCAAGCAAATTAAAAAAAATTATGTTACGGACCCTATAATGGCCATTTAGCAAAGGGACACTCATTCACTAGCTATTACGTACAACTCCCAGTCAGTACAGGCAATTTATTACCACGAGCACCTTAACCAACAACAGTAGTAAATTATTTTGATGTGTACTTAAGAAATTTGTATGAGAAACTTACTACTATCATCATTATCTGACCATTTCTTAGACCATTTGTTAACTTAACTAAAAAAATATGTAAAAATTATCATACGTAATTAATGTCGTTAGGAATTAATAACAATTAAGCAATCCTGTTTTCATGGATTAGTAGTAAGTTTTCACTTTGTTTATTCATTACTTGTTGGTTTTTCCGAAATTATCATAATTAATCAGTTTTTTTAATCATCACTTGTTAGTTTTCAGAAATTATTTTGATTGATCTGCACTTGTATCAGTTAAATAATTATGGACTGTACTTAATTTATAATTTACTCAACCAACAATGGAATAATTAAGCAAACCAAGGTCGAACAACCAACCAAACTTAATATCACACATAAATATTGTATGTTTATGTTCAAGTCAGTTAAAACTCAAAGACAATGTGTTATATTTAAATGAAAATTATCATCAACTTCACTTACAGTTGGGTTTAAACAAGAAATTATTTAATTAGTTTCAAATTGCAGCTCCTCAAAGGACTCATGCTACAAAATAACAGTAAAATTAAGCTATAACGAGACGAGACGAGGCGAGGTTACTTATATTTTACTTGGAGGAAAATAACATCATCGGTGTAGCTGCCGAATTCGGTGGTGAAGCCAGCCACCCCAAGGGAGTATATAGGCCCACTAGTTGGTATTATTGGCTTGGGGTCTATCTTGTCCACCATCAACTTAGGGATGATTTTGGTTGTACCTTCGTACTCGACATAATCATCCTTTTCCAGCTCACGAATTGCAGCTTGAACCTCCAGTTTACCAACGACATCAGCAGTGTTGGGTAAGTGCGCCGGAAATATCTCACCAGCCTCATTCATCATCATCAATTTGTCCATCCGGTGTTGCTCTTCTTTAGGGTTTGCGACAATTTTCCTCAAAATATCGTATTCGACGACATGCAAAGTCAATTTTCCATTCTGGCTATGAAAATAGACAAAGTCATTGAAGTTCATTTCTTGTTCAAGGTTTGTGTTGTACTTGAAACAATGTTTGGCGTTATCAGTCGCCGTAGCCGCGTAGAAACCAGGTGGGTAAGAAACTTCATGTTCGGGTTCCATGGTGGGTAAAGAGGAAGTAATCTGGGGAAGCAAAGGGAAATGAGGGTTAAGGCGGTGTGTTTCTCTGATTGTGTGTTTGTTTGGAGTATTATAAGAAGGAGTAACTTGTAAGGGGCCAAACAAATCACGACAAAAGAAGCTAAGCTTAGTATTGTCAAAGAACTAAGTTGAACACGACAAATTTTTAATGGTTGTTTGTCTTATTCCAACCATTTAAATCCTTCATTGAGAATTTGTATGGTGTGTTACATAACTAATTGCAATACTTTTTCATTTAATTTGCAATTTATAAGTTAAACCTTGTTTATTACTTCTTGAGAGGTAGCTAGTTTATTATTTAGTAGCTCAAGTAACAGTGTCCTAAGACTAGTAGTATAATTAGTTTTTAAGGCAATTTTTTTTTTTTTTTTTTTTTTTTTTTTTTTTTTTGTTTATTCACTAGAAAGTGCTTATTGAGTCTTACATAGTTGAATAAAAAAAATTTGACAATTACGGGGATAAACACCTATAAGAGACGACCGGCAAAAAATAAATAAACATACTATTATAAAGTAGAAAGTTTTTTTTTAAGATATATAAACAAATAGAAACTCAAACCCTCCAAACCCTAACCCTAACCCTCCCAAACCCTAAACCCTCCAAACCCTTCAAACCCTAGATAGTGATCATATACATTTTGGAGTATAATCCAATAGAATGCACCAAATAATTGGTTTAGGAGTATAATCCGGATTATATAGGATCGGTTATACTTTGTGATTCGAGGGTTAAGGGTTAAAGGTTTTAATTAATCGGATGGAATGCACCAAATAATTGGTTTAGGAGTATAATCCCGATTACGTAGGATCGATTATACTTTGTAATACGAGGGTTAAGAGTTAAACACTAGTAGAAAATAATAAAAAGGCACCCCCTATTTGCCACAGGTTCAGTCCAAATCGGTGGCAAAAATGGGCTGGAAAATGGGCGGAAAACAGAACCTAGAGTTAAGGCACCGGTTCAAGTCAAACCGGTGGCAAAAGCATAAAGGCCACCGGTTTGAACCGGTGCCTTTGTGAATCGGTGGCATTTTGAAAAAAAAAAAAAGCCGCCCTTTTTTCTCCTTCCTTCCCCCTCCTTTCTTCCTTCTCTTTCCTTAACACTGTCATTTCGTTCAAACCCACAAAAACCCATTGTTACATTCGAGCAAACCCAGAAAAACTCGACTGCTCCTCCCCTTTTCCCTCCACCACAGCTGCTGCCTTGAACTGAGGTTCAAAGACGCCGCGCCACCTCTCTTCCCCCCTGTTCGAAGACCCTGCCCTCTTATCTACTGTTCGAAGAAGTCGCGCCACCTAGCTTCTCTGCTGTTCGAAAACCCCCCCCCCCCCACCTCTCTTCTCTTCTGTTCGAAGACGCCGCGCCGCCGCCCTGAAGGTCGCCGCCGCGCTACCGCATCACCTTCCACGGCTGCTGCTCCATCTCTCCTTCCCTTCAAGCTACATTAAACCACAATTTGAGTGTTTTAGGTCTAATTTTTGTTCTTTATTCACAATTATTTTATCAATTATGTACTTCTATTAATTTCTTTTGCATGTTGAAGAATTGTTAGGCAAATTAAAATTTAGGTTTGAATATAAGTTTACTTCAATTTTTGGTTTTTTTATTGGGAAATTGTGAAAATATTAGAAATTAGTAACCTTGTTACTCATTTAGTTTGATTTTAGTATGTTTTAATGGTTAATTTAATTTGTTTTGATGTGTAATTTTGAATAAAGTAGAGAATATTAACCTTGTTACTTAATTAGTTGAAATTTGGTATGTTATAATGGTTAGTTTTAAGTTGTTTTGATGGGTAATTTTGAATAAATTAGAGATTAGAAACCTTGGTATTAAATTGGTTGAATTTTGGAATGTTTAAATAGTTAATTTTAAGTTGTTTTGATGGGTATTTTTGATTAAATTAGAGATTAGTAACCTTGTTACTAAATTAGTTGAATTTTGGAATGTTTTAATGGTTAATTTTAAGTTGTTTTGATGGGTAATTTTGAATAAATTAGAGATTAGTAACCTTGTTAGTTTAGAAATTTTTAATAAATTAGATGAATTTTGAACAAAGTAGTGAATACATAGTTTAGCAATTGTTAGTTCAATGAATGATGTGTTTTAGCTTAGAAATAAATTAGTGAATTGACATGTTATGAGAAAGAAATAGTACATACATAATATTTAACCTAATTTTTGTTTATTGTTTTTTTAATAGATTTGTGAATTGAAGCACGAGTTTAGCTTGAGGACTACATATTGAGCTCAAGTGGGTAGTTGTTATATTGGTATGACTTATAAACTTTACTAAGCTATATTTATTTCTATTTATCCATTTAATAAAAGTTTATTCATGATATTGCTACTGTGTATTGTTTAATTGCATATTTATAAGTGATTGTGAGTTGAAATGACATAAAAGAAGCTAAATTTTTGGGTCCACTTCATCAAAATAAAGCCATTTAGAGCCGAAATGGCTTCTCACATGCCTATTTTCTTCATTTCTCAACTTATGAACTTATTCTTTCTCAAACCATCTCATAATTACATATTTATAAGTGATTTTGACTTGAAATTACATAAAAGAAGCTAAGTTCTAAGTTTTTTGGTCCATTTCACCAAAATAAAGCCATTTTGAGCCGAAATGGCTTCTCACTTGCCTATTTTCTTCATTTATCAACTTATAAACTTATTCTTTCTCAAAAAATCTCATAATTACATATTTATAAGTGATTGTGACTTGAAATGACATAAAAGAAGCTAAGTTCTAAGTTTTTGGGTCCATTTCATCAAAATAAAGTCATTTTGAGCCGAAATGGCTTCTCACTTGCCTATTTTTTTCATTTCTCAACTTATAAACTTATTCTGTCTCAAACCATCTCATAATTACATATTTATAAGTAATTATGAGTTGAAATTACATAAAAGAAGTTAATTTCTAAGTTTTTGGGTCCATTTCATCAAAATAAAGCCATTTTGAGCCAAATTGGCTTTTCACATGCCTATTTTCTTCATTTCTCAACTTATGAATTTATTATTTCTCAAACAATATCATAATTACGTATTTATAAGCGCATGTGACTTGAAATGACATAAAAGAAGCTAAGTTCTAAGTTTTTGGGTCCTTTTCACCAAAATAAAGCCATTTTGAGCCGAAATAGCTTCTCACTTGCATATTTTCTTCATTTCTCAACTTATAAACTTATTCTTTCTCAAAAAATCTCATAGTTTCATATTTATAAGTGATTGTGACTTGAAATGACATAAAAGAAGCTAAGTTCTAAGTTTTTGGGTCCATTTCATCAAAATAAAGCCATTTTGAGCCGAAATGGCTTCTCACTTGCATATTTTCTTCATTTCTCAACTTATAAACTTATTCTTTCTCAAACCATCTCATAATTACATATTTATAAGTGATTGTGACTTAAAATTACATAAAAGAAGCTAAGTTCTAAGTTTTTGGGTCCATTTCATCAAAATAAAGCCATTTTGAGCCGAAATGGCTTCTCACTTGCCTATTTTCTTCATTTCTCAACTTATAAACTTATTCTTTCTCAAACCATCTCATAATTACATATTTATAAGTGATTTTGACTTAAAATGACATAAAAGAATCTAAGTTCTAAGTTTTTGGGTCCATTTCATCAAAATAAAGCCATTTTGAGCCGAAATGGCTTCTCACTTGCCTATTTTCTTCATTTCTCAACTTATAAACTTATTATTTCTCAAACCATCTCATAATTACATATTTATAAGTTATTGTGAGTTGAAATGACATAAAAGAAGCTAATTTCTAAGTTTTTGGGTCCATTTCATCAAAATAAAGCTATTTTGAGCCGAAATGGCTTCTCACTTGCCTATTTTCTTCATTTCTCAACTTATAAATTTATTCTTTTTCAAACCATCTCATAATTACATATTTATAAGTGATTGTGAGTTGAAATGACATAAAAGAAGCTAATTTCTAAGTTTTTGGGTCCATTTCATCAAAATAAAGCCATTTTGAGCCAAAATGGCTTCTCACTTGCCTATTTTCTTCATTTCTCAACTTATAAACTTATTCTTTCTCAAACTATCTCATAATTACATATTTATAAGTGATTGTGACTTGAAATGACATAAAAGAAGCTAAGTTCTAAGTTTTTGGGTCCATTTCATCAAAATAAAGCCATTTTGAGCCGAAATGGCTTCTCACTTGCCTATTTTCTTCATTTCTCAACTTATAAACTTACTCTTTCTCAATTCATCGCATAATTACATATTTATAAGTGATTTTTTTGAAATTACATAAAAGAAGCTAATTTATAATTTTATGGGTCCATTTCATCAAAATAAAACTATTTTAAGCCAAAATAACTTATAATATGCCTATTTTCTTCATTTCTCAACTTATAAACTTATTCTTTCTCAAACTATATCAGATTTTGCATGGAAGAAAAACTTAAAAGAGAAAGAGGGTGGAGAAACAAGAGCACTTAACTGAAACTGATTCTCCTTGTAAAGTTTGGTGGTTATGCCCCGAGCAGTTATCCACTACAAGAATCATAGGCAACCCCCGTGACGTGTTGTACTATGTTGAACAGAGTATCAGGGAATCAGCGCGTGCGGGAGACAAGTTCATATTCGCCCCATGTTACAGAGAGTAAGTCTAATCATGTCAAATTCAATCGATTTGGCCTCATTATATGTTGACTCCTAATATTAATTTTCTTGTCTATTGTGAACTTATGTAGGGAGCATTGGAGCCTCATGGTGATTTTTAATTCCAATAACACAATTTATCACCTTGATTCAGCTCGATCATTGGTGATGAGTGACATTTTATGTCACTCCTAGGATAGTGTTTATGCCTTGTTAGCTTGTCTTAGGGTGTTCTGCAGTTGTTTTGTTCAAATTATGCATGCAAACATGTCTCGATGTATTTTTAATGAAATCGCGTATATTGTTGAATGCTTCCCTTCATTGCGTGTTTGCACCGTTCCCTATACCTTATTGCTTCCCTTGGTGTTTGTGCTTAGGTATTTGAAGTCTTGGATTGCAAAGAAAAAGCCAAGGAAGCATGAGAGAAGAATCGAAGAAAGCAAGGTGCAAGGGCGCGAATAATGTGCGGGCGCGCAGCCCTGTGAGAACCCGCGCAAAATTGGCGAAATTGCAGAATCGAGGCAGAAAGTTTTGCGCGGCCTGTGCGCGACATGTGCACGGGCGCACACCCATAAATGCGCGGGCGCGCATCCAGAAGCGCGGGCGCGCATCTAGCAGCACGGGCGCACACACCCAAGCACAAGCCGCGCAACCCACAAATGCGCGGGTGCGCAGCTACATTGCGCGGGCGCACAGCGGGTCCTGTTCAGCGTTTTTGCGCGATTCTTTATATATTGCGGGGCTTGTTTTGTACGGGAGAACTTCATTCTTTTAGATTTTTTTCCCCTTGTTTTAGGAGAGATTCTCTCTCTAGGTTTAGCTTAGGATTAGAGTAGTTTAGAGAGAGAAAGTGAGGGTTTCACCATTGTTGAGCTTGGATTTTGAAGAAGAAGATTGATCATCTTGTTTGTAGACTTTCATATTCAATCAATGAGAATCTCTAACTCTCTCTCCTCTATTTTATTTGCTTTCTCTTGACTATTGTTTTTGTTGTTGGTATTGCTTGTTAATCATGTTGATTCTTGATTATTTGTGGATTAATCTTGTTGTTATCATGATTAGTGAGTAATTTCCCCATTAAGGGGATGGTTGTGGTGTAGTTGGATCTTGAGCATGTTCTAGGTTAGAATTGATTTATTTGTGATTAAAGTCTTTATATGCTTGATATTCTTCAATCTTCTTGCAAGTGCACATTGTTGGTTGATTAAAGGTGAATCTTTGCTAACAAGGAACGGAAGTTGACTTAGCTAAGGTTCATTATTATCGATTGTTATTTAATAGTACCTCCTAGTATATGGTTCTAATGTGGAAGCATAGAGGCTATGTTAGGAGAAGCCAATTGACCCCGGAAGGCGGCTAGATTGGATCCTTTATTTCGATATTTGAGCATGTTTAGTTCATAATTAATTCAATTTCTATGCCTTTGTTTATGTTCAAGTGAATGCTATTCCTAAACCATTTCCCTTAATGTTTTATTTCTTGTTTTAGCATATTTAGACTTTAGTTTATTTATCTCCTATTCCGGACTAGCTTAATTGTCGATAACATTTGGTGGTGTTTATCCGTTCTCTGTGGTTCGACCCCTATGCTTGCCTTATACTCGTATTAGGTTTGTTTAGGTTGTATAAATTGTATTTGATCTAAGGATAGACAATTGACGACGCGTTTATTACCTTGTCAAATTGGCGTCGTTGCCGGGGAACGGCTTCCATTACTGTTGTGTTATCTTATTGAGACTAGTCCATTATATATATTTTTCCTTTGATTTATTTTTGTTCTCTTTGTTTTGTTTTTGTTGTTGAAAAAATGGCTTGTATTTCTATTCCTCAATTTGATAATGAACCGTTTTGGGTGTATTTTAATAGACTTGAGGATTTCTTGGATGGTGTTAAGGGTTTTACCAAGGGTGATTATTGTGAAATCATTAATTTGGGATTAAATGAGCATTTTAGAGGAGTGGTTGATAATATGTTAAATGGTGATCTTGAAACTATGTCTTCGGATGAAGCTTGGGATTTCTATTTATGGTTAGCTAGGGATAATTATGATTGGGAGAGGGCCAATCATGAGACTTATGTTCGGGATTCTCATGCTTTTAATGTTGATGCTAATTGTCATGATTTGTCTAATATGAATTCCCATGATGTGCTTGATGCTCCCCATAGTGACCATGTAATGCATGATTTCAACTCCCCTCCCTCTATAGCTCAATGTAATGAGGTACATTCTAATGATGATGAAGTGCATGTTCTTTCTCATATTGCATCCGATTTTTGCATGAATTCTAAAGGTGTGTCCCATAGTTCCCTAGATGATTCCAATGAGCAAGCTTTTGACTCGTCTATCCATGATGATTTGGACTCATTTAAGATTATGGCCCAAATATTTCTTGCATTCCAAACGAAAGCCCATAACCTTTTGAGTGAGTTCATTGATAATGCTTCACTAGAAAGAGATGAGTTTGAGAGGAATTTGCCCCCATTCACTCTTGGATTTGAGATGGTAGGACTTGAGAAATGTATGGGAGATGTTTTTCAAGATGATGAAGAGGAGGTTGAGGTTGAATCATTTGGAGTTTTTGAGCTTGAGGGAGATGTAGATCGTGAGGGTTCTTCATTTGAGGATTCCATGATTGATTTCCATGCCCTCATTAGTGATGTGAGACCTTGTGGTGAGGGAATAGCTACCCCTTTTCCCCTTTCTCATACACCTTTCTCCCAAAGGTTTAACCATATCCCCTACTATCCTATGTTCCTCCCTTCTTTTCTCAAAGAACCGCTTAGGAATCTTCTTCCTATCCATGCTTCCGAAGCCCCCAACTCTTTTATTGTTGATGAGGAAAAGAGTTATAATGCCAACCAAAAAGATTTTTTTGAGGATAGTTTGCCTCCCTATCTTTCTTTTTCTTCTTATTTTATTGATTTTTCTTTTGATTCTTTTACTTTTTCGTTTCCCCCTTCTCTCAAACATAAAGTCTCCTTGTACTTTATGTTTGCTTGTCATATGAGCATCGCGTATGCTCTATTTCTTGATATGTTTGCCGGTGCATATGACAAGCTTTTGCGTTCTTTGTCGGGTTATTTACTAGATTGGTCATGCTTGGACGTTAAGCAAGCCTTTGCGGGAAGTAACCCGTGTTTTATTGCTTTCATTTTCTTTTGTTTTTAGATTAGATTTTCTCTCATGGACGTGTTTGTGTTCCTTGCTAGGTACACAACTTGATATACTCTTATGCATTGGTGATGGATCAAGAATCAAGGAGGTTTGATTCCGCATTTGCTAGCATTTGGCATACAAGGCATGTATTTAATTTGGAGGGAATTGGCAAGCTTTGAAAGGTTATATTGGCTCATTTGCGGGTTTTATACCTATTTCCAGTAATATCTTTCCTTGCTTTTCCTCTAATGGTTGGTGACTTGTTGGACACATGATGGTAATGTTGGATTGATTTCTTCCTTTTCCCCTCCCATGGATTATTTGGTTTACGTTTGAGAGCTTGGTTCATTCAAGCTTGGGGGAGGGTATTCTATCATGTTTGGTGGGATGTTGATTCATATATGTCATGCACTTGAGTATATGCATTTCCATGTTTTTCATGCTTTTGGAAAATCCAAAAAGATTTTTGGTTTACTTTAAGGCAAGTTTAGCAAAATTGTGTTTTGTTTGTTCTTAATTGGACATTATATCTTTTGGATTTGTTTACTCTTGAATGCCTTTCTTCCTAAGTGGTTAATGTGTGCACGGTTTGAGAGTGTCATTGGTTGACTCTAGGATATTACATGCTAAGGTAGCCGGGTTAAGAACTTTTA
The DNA here is from genome assembly GCF_948465745.1 of Chenopodium album. Lineage (NCBI taxonomy): Eukaryota > Viridiplantae > Streptophyta > Magnoliopsida > Caryophyllales > Amaranthaceae > Chenopodium > Chenopodium album. The sequence continues at coordinate 20,590,895 of NC_137846.1, read as the reverse complement.
GGAATCCATGAAGCCCTAGTTCACGTGGTATGTGGTAAGATGGTGTTGCTCTCTATAGTGGATTTGGCACCCTTAGTTGGTATTTGCTTAGTTATAATCCCGTGTGAGGTAACATTGTTCTAGCCTTCATCACTTTGTTGTGTGGCGCATTTGGATCCTTAGCTATGCATATCTTGATCCTTGTTTTGACTTATAGCTCCCAAGATCGTGACCAAAGCACTCTAGGGGAGGAAAAGGGCACCCTTTCTCATTTTTCTTTATTTTCTTTTTGTTTGGTTACAAATTTGATTTTCTATTGTGTATAAACCTACTTGCTAACCAATTTGAGCTTATGTTTCCCGCTCTTGTTTAAACCATGTTACAAACCTAATGGCCTATGTTTACCAACCCTTTTAGTTAGTGAAGCATTGGCATGTGAGGTTTGAGTTTTGAGTTGTTGATCATAAACAAGATGCATTTTGAGATTTGGTTAGAGTTGAGCTTGTAAAGAAATATGCAAATTTATGAAAATCAAGTGAAGTTTCAAGAAAAAACCGTCCAAAATTAAAAAAGGCAAGGACAATGACTAAAGTTAAAAAAAAAAAAAAAAAAAAAAAAAAAAAAAAAAAAAAAAAATTGAAAATAAAAAAGCAAAACAACAAAAATATTTTAGATGGGAATGACATTAGTGGTATTTTTGCTTGATATTTAGAGACTTCTTGAGTTGTTTTTGAGTGTCGGCCGCACTTTTTGCTTCACTTAGGAATTATCACCAAATTTAAAATTTTTACCCCGCCTTAACCCTTATCCTTACGTTACAACCAATAAAAAGACCCTTAGACTCTAGTGGGTTAGGTCAAAAGAACGGTGGAGGGAGATAGACTTCAAACCTATGGAAAGAGTATGCATAGTTGAGACGTCGGGATTACCTTCTCAAAGTTTTTCATTTCTTTATCTTTTTCCGGTTCCTTCGTGGAATCTTGAGAAGCTAGCTTAAGGGTTGATTTGAAGCTAGTGGAGAGAACGTGGCCCGATTGGTTGGGGCTAGGGTGGATTGAGTCCTAAGTAGTTCTCTATGCTTAGCATGTGTTATGTTTCAATCAACCATTGACATCTTGGAACGTGCATACATTTGTCCATTTAGAAAGGTTTGCATTCATTAGTACTTGTCCTTATCTCTTGTCCATATATGAGCTTGTGTTTGCTTTTTCTCTTCGTGTTTCTTTTCCTTTTCCTTTTGTTGCCTTGCCTTGGTTTTTCTCAAGAGTTGTGGGGTAAGCTCTTAGGAAACCCTCACGAGACCTCACTCGTCCTCATAGGCGACTTTGGGGTTTTAAGGGCTTGTTGTAGCTAAAAACAACCGTGATTCCTACGACGGTGAGTTAGTGTACATTCTCTCTCCTTGTTTCTATTTTGTTTCTTTTGCTTTCAATAATTTCGTCTTGTTCTCTTTTGCTCTAGCTTTGCTCGAGGACGAGCAAAGGTTTAGCTTGGGGGAATTTGATGAGTGATGTTTTATGTCACTCCTAGGATAGTGTTTATGCCTTGTTTTAGCTTGTCTTAGGGTGTTCTGCAGTTGTTTTGTTCAAATAATGCGTGCATACATGTCTCGATGTATTTTTAATGAAATCGTGTATATTGTTGAATGCTTGCCTTCATTGTGTGTTTGCACCGTTCCCTATACCTTATTGCTTCCCTTGGTGTTTGTGCTTAGGTATTTGAAGTCTTGGATTGCAAAGAAAAAGCCAAGGAAGCATGAGAGAAGAATCGAAGAAAGCAAGGTGCAAGGGCGCGAATAATGTGCGGGCGCGCAGCCCTGTGAGAACCCGCGCAAAATTGGCGAAATTGCAGAATCGAGGCAGAAAGTTTTGCGCGGCCTGTGCGCGACATGTGCGCGGGCGCACACCCACAAATGCGCGGGCGCGCATCCAGAAGCGCGGGCGCGCATTCAGAAGCGCGGGCGCGCACACCCAAGCACAAGCCGCACAACCCACAAATGCGCGGGCGCGCAGCTACATTGCGCCGGCGCATAGATCCTTGCGCGGGCGCACAGCGGGTCCTGTTCAGCGTTTTTGCGCGATTCTTTATATATTGCGGGGCTTGTTTTGTACGGGAGAACTTCATTCTTTTAGATTTTTTTCCCTTGTTTTAGGAGAGATTCTCTCTCTAGGTTTAGCTTAGGATTAGAGTAGTTTAGAGAGAGAAAGTGAGGGTTTCACCATTGTTGAGCTTGGATTTTGAATAAGAAGATTGATCATCTTGTTTGTAGACTTTCATCTTCAATCAATGAGAATCTCTAACTCTCTCTCCTCTATTTTATTTGCTTTCTCTTGACTATTGTTTTTGTTGTTGGTATTGCTGTTTAATCATGTTGATTCTTGATTATTTGTTGATTAATCTTGTTGTTATCATGATTAGTGAGTAATTTCCCCATTAAGGGGATGGTTGTGGTGTAGTTGGATCTTGAGCATGTTCTAGGTTAGAATTGATTTATTTGTGATTAAAGTCTTTATATGCTTGATATTCTTCAATTTTCTTACAAGTGCACATTGTTGGTTGATTAAAGGTGAATCTTTGCTAACAAGGAACGGAAGTTGACTTAGCTAAGGTTCATTATTATCGATTGTTATTTAATAGTACCTCCTAGTATATGGTTCTAATGTGGAAGCATGGAGGCTATGTTAGGAGAAGCCAATTGACCCCAGAAGGCGGCTAGATTGGATCCTTTATTTCGATATTTGAGCATGTTTAGTTCATAATTAATTCAATTTCTATGCCTTTGTTTATGTTCAAGTGAATGCTATTCCTAAACCATTTCCCTTAATGTTTTATTTCTTGTTTTAGCATATTTAGACTTTAGTTTATTTATCTCCTATTCCGGACTAGCTTAATTGTCGATAACATTTGGTGGTGTTTATCCGTTCTCTGTGGTTAGACCCCTATGCTTGCCTTATACTCGTATTAGGTTTGTTTAGGTTGTATAAATTGTATTTGATCTAGGGATAGACAATTGACGACGCGTTTATTACCTTGTCAATCGGAGAAGTGGCTAGTGAAGTCTATATTGCAAAAGTAAATATATATAGCTACCTAGTGATGATTATTGCTAATAATAACTAATTTAGTAATCAAATGACTAATCAAATTTGAATGTACTTTATTTACTACAGTGTTATGAAGAAGCTACATTGTCGTGCTCCTCAGGGTCCAACATGGAAGTCACCGTTGGTAATTTACATGATATTGTGATTATCTTCAAAATCTATGTTAGTAAATATTTGCTAATTTCATTTGCATGTTTCACTGATGTGATTTGTTCGTCATATGCTAGTGCGCACAACAAGAAAATGGACTTGATTGTGCTTTGTATGTGATGAGATTCATGCTTGACATAGTGACTCATTGTACGGACAGTCAACAGCTTGATGAGGTAAGTCCTAAAACTTAATGAAATGCTATTTTGATGTGATTTTTAGCCTTAGACACGTAATATTACCCAACATTGACATGTTATGAGAAATAAATAGGTCATTTGACAAGAAAGGTAGAAAATGGGCTGAATAGAAGTCATATGGGCCATATTTGGGCCATTTTGTGTTAATATGCTCTTTTGATGTGATTTCTTTCCTTATACACCTATAACTAGATAATATTGACATGTTATGAGATCAATAAAGTTCATTTGATAAGAAATCTAGGAAATGGGCAAAGTGAAGTCATATTGGCCATATTCGGGCCATTTTGAGTAAAAAGCGTCTTAAACCTTAATAAAATGCTCTTTTGATTCAATTTTAGGGTTTAGACACATAAAACTAGGTGACATTGACATGTTATGAGAAAGAAATAGTTCATTTGATAAGAAATGTAGGAAATGGGCTAAATAGAAGTCAAATAGGCCATATTTGGGCCATTTTGAGTAAAATGCGTCCTAAAAATTAATGAAATGCTATTTTGATGTGATTTCTAGCCTTAGACACGTAATATTACCCAACATTGACATATTGTGAGAAATAAATGGGTCATTTGACAAGAAAGGTAGAAAATGGGCTGAATAGAAGTCATATGGGCCATATTTGGGCCATTTTGTGTTATTATGCTCTTTTGATGTGATTTCTTTACTTATACACCTATAACTAGATAATATTGACATGTTATGAGATCAATAAAGTTCATTTGATAAGAAACGTAGGAAATGGGCAAAGTAAAGTCATATAGGCCATATTCGGGCCATTTTGAGTAAAAATCGTCTTAAACCTTAATAAAATGCTCTTTTGATTAAATTTTAGGGCTTAGACACATAAAACTAGGTGACATTGACATGTTATGAGAAAGAAATAATTCATTTGATAAGAAATGTAGGAAATGGGCTAAATAGAAGTCAAATAGGCCATATTTGGGCCATTTTGAGTAAAATGCATCCTAAAACTTAATGAAATGCTATTTTGATGTGATTTCTAGCCTTAGACACCTAATATTACCCAACATTGACATGTTATGAGAAATAAATAGGTCATTTGACAAGAAAGGTAGAAAATGGGCTGAATAGAAGTCATATGGGCCATATTTGGGCCATTTTGTGTTATTATGCTCTTTTGATGTGATTTCTTTACTTATACACCTATAACTAGATAATATTGACATGTTATGAGATCAATAAAGTTCATTTGATAAGAAATCTAGGAAATGGGCAAAGTAAAGTCATATAGGCCATATTCGGGCCATTTTGAGTAAAAATCGTCTTAAACCTTAATAAAATGCTCTTTTGATTCAATTTTAGGGCTTAGACACATAAAACTAGGTGAAATTGACATGTTATGAGAAAGAAATAGTTCATTTGATAAGAAATGTAGGAAATGGGCTAAATAGAAGTCAAATAGGCCATATTTGGGCCATTTTGAGTAAAATGCGTCCTAAAACTTAATGAAATGCTATTTTGATGTGATTTCTAGCCTTAGACACCTAATATTACCCAACATTGACATGTTATGAGAAATAAATTGGTCATTTGACAAGAAAGGTAGAAAATGGGCTGAATAGAAGTCATATGGGCCATATTTGGGCCATTTTGTGTTAATATGCTCTTTTGATGTGATTTCTTTCCTTATACACCTATAACTAGATAATATTTATATGTTATGAGATCAATAAAGTTCATTTGATAAGAAATCTAGGAAATGGGCAAAGTAAAGTCATATTGGCCATACTCGGGCCATTTTGAGTAAAAAGCATCTTAAACCTTAATAAAATGCTCTTTTGATTCAATTTTAGGGCTTAGACACATAAAACTAGGTGACATTGACATGTTATGAGAAAGAAATAGTTCATTTGATAAGAAATGTTGGAAATGGGCTAAATAGAAGTCATATAGGTCATATTTAATAAAATACATATTGTTTTGCCTAATTAATTAATTCTAACATAATATTTTTTTGTATTTCAAGTTTTGCAAGGTACAAAAGGATGGTTCGTTGACAATCAAGGAACTTAATGAAGTTCGTGACATGTTGGCGTCTTTTATCACCTTCAACATGTAAATGTCATTTTAATTGTAAATTTATGTTAACTTTTTAACTATATTATTATTCATTATTTACTTACTATCATTTGTATATATATATAACACTTTTTTTTTTATTGTATTGCGTTTGGGAATATTTATATCTATACATATATGAATTCTTGTTTTTAATATTATTTGTATCTTATTATAATATTTAATAATATTATTATTATTAGTAATTATAATAATAATATTATTAATTATTTTATTTAATATTATTGCTGGAATTACAGGTTATTATTGCTGGAATAGCATGGTGTTTTTTTTTTAACATTATTGCAAGGAAAAAGGAAAAAAAAAATTAATTGAAAAGGCACCGGTTAACCGGTGCCAAAAAGAGCTGCCACCAAAAAAAAATGCGCGGGAGTATTTAAGGCACCGGTTAATCGATGGCCAAAATTATTAAAGGCACCGGTTAACCGGTGCCAAAACCGTTTATGGCACCGGTTTTGAACCGGTGCCAAAAAGTGGGGTAATTGGCACCCCCCACATTGAAACCGGTTCAAACCGGTGCCTTAGGCCGGGTTTGAACCGATGCCCTTTGCTATTTTTCTACTAGTGAAAGGTTTTAATTACTCGGATGGAATGCACCAAATAATTGGTTTAGGAGTATAATCCGGATCACATAGGATCGGTTATACTTTGTGATTCGAGGGTTAAGGGTTAAAGGTTTTAATTAATCGGATGGAATGCACCAAATAATTGGTTTAGGAGTATAATCCCGATTACATAGGATCAGTTATACTTTGTGATTTGAGGTTTAAGGGTTAAAGGTTTTAATTAATCGGATAGAATGCACCAAATAATTTAGGAGTATAATCCGGATAATAGAGGATCGGTTATATTTTGTGATAGGATGGTTAAGGGTGTTATTATTGGAGTATAATCCGGATAATAAAGGATGGGTTATATTTTGTCATAGAATTTAACTAAACTTATTATTGGAATTGAACTAAACTAAAGTTATAAGAATAGAACTTAACTTAACTTATTATAAATGAACTGAACTTAACTTAACTTAACTTATTAGAACTTAACTGCTTATTAGAACTTAACTGAACTGAACTGAACTTATTAGAATTGATCTGAACTGAACTTATTAAAACCGATCTTAACTTAATTTAATATTTTATTACAGAAGGAAATTACGAGCTGAACTGAACTTGAATTGAAAATAATATTTTATGAGAGAAGCAGAACTGAACTGAACTTAGCTGAACCGATCTGAACTGACTTGAACTAAACTGAACTGAAATGAGAAAAATATGATGAAAATAATATTATAATTATATTCAATTAAATAGTTGTTTGATATATTCAAAAACTACACGAAACATCTCAAACCCTTCAAACCCAGATACGTTATTTTTCAAGGTATGGTAAAAGAAGTGATTTGCTACAGAGAATCTGGCTGCAAAAAGATCATGTGCAGTCCTGGCAGAGACACTTTATTGAGCACCATCTGTTAAGGGAAGGTAAAAGGGAACCTGCTTGCAGATTATGTAACACAACACACCATACCCTTTAGGTGTAGTCACTGTCGATATAACTTTTGCATATATCGTGTATAAATTGCTTCTAAGAATAGGTTAAATAAAGTAGAAATGATACTAATGAAAACTTGCAATCGAATGATTTTAAAATTAATTGCTTGCTTTTAGATAATAATATAGAAACAACATGGGTAATTATTTAATATATGGATACTAAATTAAATAAATTGCATAGTTGTCGTTCTTAAAAATCTTCCGTCTTATTTAGAAATCTTCGCATAGGATCTCAAATCTTGTCGTTGAATGTCACGTATTTATTAACTTTTTTTTTTTTGAAAGAAACGTATTTATTAACTTCAATGACCTGAAATTTGACATTCGTACAATATATAGTATGAGTATCCTTATTTTGTCGATAAGTTAGTGTAATTTAATTTATTATACGAATGACATCAATTATTTAATTAACGATTTTAAAACTTTTTTCGAATGATTTTAAAAATATTTGACATTATTAAATAATGTTTTATGATAATAAAATTGTTTTATGAAACTTTTGTATAACAATTAAACAAATTTTTTAAAAATTACAGCTAATAACCATTTCTTTTACAAGTAAATTTTTTAACTTCAAAAACAGAGAGTATCCTTTGAATGAAAGGAAAAACCTCCCTATCTATTGTAATTACAATACCTATGACAAAAGTAAAGGAGGTTATGACTAACTAAGGTTGAATAGGGTATAGGTGCATATCATGAAACGAGTAACTAATATTTGTGTGCTTATCTTCGGTCAATAACTAGAGAATGGATGGGTGGACGTCCTTAAATTATGGGCAGGCCTGCAGTAGTCACAGCCAATGATACCAGGAAACATTGGCAAAGTCCAGCAAAATCGTGAACATCCTGAAGTCTAATGAGAAGGTAGGTAAATTTGAGCAATTCTCATCTTCAACTAAGTTGAGGCATGAGTGACTCAACTAAGGGCAAATGTGAAATTCCACATTTTGCCTCTGAAAAGCTTCTGAAAAGCTTCTGGAAAGTGTGTGGGGTCCCCCACTTCCCACTCCCCACCCACACGTTCTAATTAAAAAAAAAAGATCAATAAATTTGTTTAAAAAAAAACTGCTCATAAAATTTGAAATTAAGAACTGTAAAAGAGGAGAGAGAAAACCATATTCCCAAAAACCCATTGAGATCGAAGGATTGAGAGTGGAGGCCAAAAAAAAAACCGCTAAAGAAGTTGGAAGAACAAGTTGCCAATTTCGCGTGGATTTTGGGTTCAGTTCAAGCGAAACTAACTAGGAGCGTCATCTGTGTGTTTGTGTTGAAGCGAAGTGTGAATTTTTCGCGCCATCTAATGTAAGTATGAACCCTAGCTTTTTAATTTTGGTATGAAATTTTGGTTTTGTTTGGAGTTTTGACATGTTGTAGTTTGTATGTGTAGTAGTATTTTCTGAAATTTTTGTGGAAATTGTAAAGAGTTAGGGTTTTGAATTTGAGAAAAGTTAGGGTTATTGCTTGAAATTTCGGCCCTTTATTTGTCGATTTTAGTATCAATTTTTGGGGAATATTGTTATTGTTGTTTGAAATTGTTGTGGTTGTTTGAGAATGTTGAAATGTATGTGAAATTTAGATGTTGTTATGGGAAATTGTTATCTGGTGTGTAAGATTGCGTTGTAGAGTATGCAATATGTCATTTACACTCTTTTGTTTGATGAGGAATGGTGATTGCTATTGTGTTTGGTGAAGTTACATGCATTTGGGAATGGTGATTGCTATTGTGTTTGGCGAATTTATCATGAGTATGTTGTTGAAAGCGTTAGTAGAGTGGTGAAAATGGTGAAGTTTTGAGTATTTGTTGAATGTACTCTAAATTCTGTTGAAATTGTTTATGATACCAATAATGTTTTTGTTTGATATCATAATCTGATACCATAATCAATCACTTTAGATACCATGTTTTTCCCTGTTGGTACTTATTTGACAAACCATTGTGAAGCATTTTGATACCATTGAACTTTTATGTTTGGTATAAATGATGAATTTGTTTGGTATATTTATGATGAATTTGTTTGCTACTGGTAAAGAGGTTTTAAAGTAGTACATTGATTCTGTTTTATTTCCTGTGTGCTGTAATGTAGCTAGTGATGTTGGAGCAGTTTAATGAGACTTCTGTAGGATGCAGAAGTAATTGGGGGGTATGTATATGTATGGTGTTCATTTTAATTTGAGGAGAAAATGAGTATTTATCAGGAGAAAATGTGTTTATTTGGTTGTGTGTTGTATGCATTTTGCAGTCTACTCTTAAGCATATAATGTGGACTAGAAGTAGTACGCCCGCGGCTTCATCTAGCCAACAAGCAGAACAACAAGCAGAAAGCAAGAAAAGGAAGATGAAGGCGCCTGTTGTCGAGGATGTCGACGAAGAAGGAAATGACTACGACGAAGTGTTCAGTGGAGGGGATGATGATTCCAATGATGCAGACTATGAGGTGGATGCTGAAGAACAACAGTATGCTGAAGATGATTTATTTGGTGGTGACTATGAGGTGTCGTCAGAATATTTTGTTACTGAGCACACTGATAAGAAGAAGAAAATAGTTTCACAAAGACCCCCACCACAGAGACCCCTACCACAGAGACCCCCACAGAGACCCCCACCACCATCCCAGACTAGAGTTGTGAGAAGAGTGCAGAGGCCGTTAGTAATCGAAGAACAAGATACTACGATGGATGAGGTACAGGAAGAGTTAATATCTAATTGTTTAGTCCTGTTAATGTCTATTGGTGAATGTGTAATATTTTATTTTGGTGTTGTTAATATATTTTATTCTGTAGTTTGTGGTTGGACAAACGGGGCAGACGTTAGGGGAGACTGCCAAGAAAAGTGGGCTTTTAGTTGCAACACAGCTGAGGAATTGCAGCTGGAAGGTAAACTAACGATATAATCTCTTATTTATGTAATTGTATGCTGAAATGTGGTTGTTTAAGTGTAGTTGTCTAAATTGTTGCAGCCAACAAACTTTAATTGTCGTGTCAGTGCGTTTGTTGATCTCATCAAGGCGATGAAAATAGATGAGAAGAAAATAGAGTTGCTGCAGGATTGTGGGTTTGGGACCTTGGTGAATCTGCCTTCAACCAAGATCGATAGGAGATTCTGTTACTGGCTCATGGCAAGGACCGATCCCGAGAAGAAGGTTCTCACTGCCGGAGATGGAAGGGAGCTACCGTTGTGCCCTGAGCAGTGGAGGTGCATTTTTGGCCTTCCTCGGGGTACAAACCAAGTTTCTGTTAAAGTAACAAACGCTGTCATGCAAGGGAGGGTTGACGGCATAGTTCAGCACTATGGTGAGGTGAAGCCAGATGGTTCATGTCACTTTAAGATCCAGCAGGCAGTTGATGAGCTCCCTTTAATGCCGATTAACACTGAGCATGAGAAGGATGAGTTCATGAAGGCGTTCTTGGTAGTGATGTTGGGACTACTGATATGTCCGACTACCAATGGTCAGAGTTTAGCTACTTCATTACTGCCTGCTGTTTCAATTGGTGATGGTGCGCAGTATTTCGATTGGTGTGCATGTGCACACAATTGGTTGATGACCTGTGTGAGAGATTTTAGGAAGAGGCTTAACAAGAGAGGGTTTTCTGCCGGTGATGGTGGATGTGTGTTATTCCTGCAGGTATCATGGTATACAAGCTTATTCTAAATCCTGTCACTAGTTTTTCTATTGTTGTTTAATATGCATATTTTTGTCCAGATTTTTTACTTGGACCACCTTGCGTTACCTCCTTTGAGCTGGGGGCATTTTCCCAGATTGGACGTGTGGACTGAGAAAAAGTTTGTTGCTGCAATCCAAGCTGATTTGCTACCTTCTTTGGACTATGGGAAAGTGAAGGTGGATGTGTTGTATTATTGTCAGTTTTTTTAATTTGCAATTGTGTTGTTTGAGCAATGTGTTTACTTTTATTATTTTGAATTCATTGTAGACTGTTGATGTAGCATATGGGGAGCGGCATCCTATGGTAGGAAGGGACTCATGCCAGCCGCTAGAAGTCCGTGTTGCAGATGAGGTAAACATTGTTTCTGTGTTTGGTTATAGACTATGATAGTTTAGTGTTTAAACTAATGTTTTTCCCTTGTTTTGAAGGTATTGGATATGATCAGGCCGATGTTTGACAGAATGGAGAAGAAAATGGAGAAGAAAATTGAGAAGATCTTTGAGAAGAACATGGAGAAGGCGTTTGAGAAGTACATGGAAAAGGCATTGGAGAAGAATCTGGAGAATTTGTTGGAGAAGAATTTGGGGAAGGTCATGGAGAAGAATTTAGAGAAGATGTTGACAGCAAGCAAAAGCGTACCTATGTTTAGGGGTGCGCCAAAGGAAAGGTCTCGTGTTCGTACTCCCCCTAATCCAATTGATGGGGCCAGTTCTGGCTCAAGCTCAATCAAAGAGCGAGAGTTGGAGAAGGGGGAATATGGACACTCTATTTCTGGTACTTTTAATAAGTTGGATGACTTTGTTGCCGTTGGGAATATGGCAATGAAGGTTTCAGAAGTGCTTGAGGGTGTGACCTCAAGGGTGCGTTATGAATTTGTTGATGCTGATGATGATGAGGGGAGTGGTGGGAATGATAAGGATGGGGATCAGGGGATTTATGGGGCTGTGCCTAAAGCTGCTGCTGATGTGGTGGATGGGACTGGTGATGATGGTGGGGGCACTGCATTGCCAAAGGCTGGGGGCAACACTGTCCTCGCGGCAAATGTAGTACCACTTGGTAAAGAAAGTCAACCTGAACTGGCCTTAAATGAAGAAAAGATAGGTGAAGATGTACTCGATGCGGAGACAATTGAACCCGAAGTTGATTTAGATGGGCAAAAGGTTGATGGGGAAAAGCAATGTAACCGTAGTGACAACAAGAGGACATTGAAGCCTTCGCTGAAGGTCATTTCAGGTGAATTTGTGGGGAATCGACGGGCTAGACTGTCTAAGCTAAAGGCACCTGATCTGAATCTTTTGAAGTGGATTCGATTGGGATCTTGTGGAAGTGCCAGGTTTGTATATGTTTAATGCCTTGATAATATTTGCTTTCAATGGTATGTTTCAATTTAAGTGACTTGCAACATCTTTTGCTATATATTTTTGGTCATACTTGAGAAGCTTGTTTAGAGAGAACATATCATCTGTTTAAGGTGCTCTTTTTTGTGTCCTGCTCCCTTATATCTAATTTGTAGAATGCAGAAAGGCCATAATTTTCTGTCTAGAATGCGTATTGTAGCCTGCCTTGGAATTTGATAGTTTCTTGAATTTGTGCATAGTTCATGATTGATTTTTATACTAGAATTGTGAATTTAAGCACTATGTGGCTTTGTGAAGCTCTGATTTTTTTTTTTTTTTTTTTTTTTTGTTACTGGCTATTCCTAATTGCATTTGCTGGTTTTGGTTATACCTGGTGGTGTACTTCAGGTTCTTGTCTCATTTAGAATAAGACTTGTTGTATTATAATTTGTAAAGGTATTTTCTCATAATAAAATATTATAAAAAGGTGCTTAGTACTTCTTCACACTGTTTTGGTTCAATTTATAAAGGTTCTGGAGTTGTAAGTGTTGGTTTTGAGATGCTAATTCTTTTGTTGAGGTTACTATGAGATGCTGCATAGATGTCTAATTTAACTTTCCCTGTATGCTATTTCTTTCTACTGGGATTTGTAGTATCAATATTTCTAACTGGGATTTGTAGTATCAATATTTCCTACTGTCATTTAATATTTACATCCTGTTTGTGTTAGACAAAAAAGGTTTGCATAGATGTTATAGTGTTGTTTAGGTGTATTTGTATTTTTTTGGGTATTATTAGAGCATATCCTGATGGGATACCATCCTGTTACCAGATAGGATGTATGAGTTTAAGGTAAGATACTATCAACTTATCTTGTCATACCACTGAGATAGTAGGATGGTATACCATAATATAGTACAATGGTGTTGTGTGTTTTGATTTAGCTATGACTTGTTACTAATACTGGGTATCCCTTTTTATGTTGCAGTCCTGTTTTGTTGGAATGTGATGGGGAGTTTGCTGATAAGGAATGTTGCCTTAATGTTCTGCACAGTCGGCGTAGGGTAGGGACAGAGTATGTGTCTGTGGTATCCAAGCTTTATACAAAGGAATGGGGTATTAAGTATGATGGTCACAACAAAAGGATTATGCTCCATCCTGCGTTTGCCGTACGTACCACTTTTCATTTATGTAAATATATGTAAATTATATTGGAATGATATACTGATATGTATTCAATGACTTGTTGCAGATTAAGCTGGTGACAGACATGGAAGATGCTCCTGCCCTGGCAAAAAAACATGGACACCCATTGCGGGGGGTGGATTGTAAGGAAATTACTGTGGTAAGGGCTCATTTTTGTAACATGTACTGGTGTGAACAGGAATTTTGGTTTTTTTGGATTGTTATGGTGTTTTTAATTATATGCAGATATTTGTCCCTGTTCTAATGGGGGAACACTAGTTGTGTGCTGCGTTCTCCTTCAAAGAACAGAAGATATGGCTAATCGACTCCATGTACTCTGACCCTGCTACGGAACACGAAGCTTTCTTAAAGAAATTGGTAGAAACTTGTCCTTAGTACATTATTTCACTAATTTTGTTAACTTATTGAAAACTTGTCATTTGATAATGCATTTTTGGTTACCAGATTGGGGCGATGGAGGTGTTGATTAACACCCATGACAAAAGTTGGGAACAGGGTAGTTTTGGAGGGTGGGCTATTGAAAGTGTTAAAGTTGTTCATCAGCCTGATCTGTGAGTTCACTACTGCTTATTGTTCAGTTGTTTAAGTGTCCTGTTTGTTTTGAATAACCTTATTGTTTCCTATTCGCACAGTGTTAATTGTGGGGTTATCATGCTGGCTTGCATTAAGGCTTGTACAGGGCGTTTTCAGACTAAGTTTCAAGTGGTAAATGTGATTTGATATTGTTTTAGTTATGTATGGACTCTGGCTATGAGTTGTTTATTGTTGGTTTTGAACTTTGTTTGTGGTGATCTTATTGCACAGGAAGGAGGTGCTGATTCCCAGGACATGGAATTTGCCTGGGCTTCGCTTCTTATCGAGGATCTGCGCTCTGTTTGCAATGAAAAGAAGAACGACTTAGATGGATTAGTTGTTCTGTAATTTGTGTTTAGATGGATTAGATAGTGAGTGTGTATTTGATTTAGATGTTTGGATTTGATTTGTTTAGGATTTTATGTGTGGCTTTGACAATTGGTGCTACTGACTCCAGCTCTTTCAGCATGTGCATGTACTTTCTATGTTATGTGCATGTGCTAGATACTGCTAATTAGATCTTTATTTTAGGATGTGATGCATGTGATGTGTAATAGTACAGTGATGCATGTGATGATTTGTTTAATGGCACATCATCTTACACAAAGCATACGATTGTAGTGCTTAATGGTACAGCATCTGATAGTCAATGTTGGTTATGCCATAATAATATCAGTATGACATGATAATTTGCTGAAAACCACTTATATAAATATTATGAGTTACGAAATGATATTTTATAATATAAGTTTGGGCTTTACATGTGATTAATAAAAAATTGTGTAAAAATAAAGGTGTTTTATGAATGGACTAAATATTTTAAGCAAAATAAAGGTTTGGGCATGTAATGGTATACTATTTTAGCAAATGGTATACTATTTTAAAGGAAATGGTATCAGCATGAAGATAATGGTATACCATCTTAATTATATGGTACACTATCATTAAGATAATGGTATACCATCTGAATTATAAAGGTTTGGGCATGTTAAAGTAAATGGTATATATAGTAATTGGTATTAAATGGTATTGAGAGTAGGGTTAGATGGTTATTACTCTCATGGGGATTGAACTGTTGTCATTGTTTTGAATCTATATTGTTAAAAAACAAAACAACCCTTTCAAAACCCCCCTCTCACAAAAAACCTTTTAAAACGATAATTGTTTTGTGTTTAATAAAACCTCCACCTCATCTTTCCTGAGAGGTGTCATCACTAGTATTAATTCCCTGTTATTTCCCCTTTTTATACTTGCACTCCCGAAGTTAATGCCCTTCTATTTGCACTATGTCCATGAATGAATGCTGTTAGGACAATAAATGTATGGTATAATATCCAAAACTGAATGGTATACCATGTTAATGTCAATGGTATTAAGAGTACCTTGGATGGTACTGAACGTAAAGTGAACTGTCTTTGGAGTTCAATACCATTATATTTCATTTTGGTATCTATTTTTGAGACTATCTGGACGAGTGATGGTGTTTAGATTAAGATCAGTCGTTGGGAGTGCATTAATGCATTTAATGCTTAAATGTTTGTGTATAAATAAGAAGTTAGTGTCATGCTTTTGGAAGTAGTAGTGTTACAAACATGGCCAATACCTCTCCAAATATATGTATGAAACTTAAATCAACACAACTCTCACCATCAAGGCGAATTCCATATCATCCTCCTTATGTTATGTTCTTAAAGCCCCTTAGTAGCTGTGAGGTAGAGCTGAATATAAACCAGACATTGTACTATTCTAGTTATGATGATACTAAGTTGGGTAATACGATACCCGTTGATGCTTTACGGGTCGGATTGCTCTCATCTGCGTTGTATGCAGACCCCTTTCCGGGTAAGTGCATGCTCATACCACCACCAAGTGTTAACATACTCCCCATTCACCTACCTTTACTATGTGATTCTTATGGTTTGCACAGGGGTTTGTGGGGGTACTTAGAGTGGGAATTACATAATTTGTCACTAAATTTAGACTAGCATGTCATAATACCAGAGAATTTACTGCCGGTGTTTGATCCAACACCTGCATACCATTTTGACCAAATTGGTATATATGCCATACCAACAAAAACTTGTCCACTCTTTATTGGTTCATTTAGTGATTTTATTCATGTCATGGAGCTGGCTACTTTATCTGTAGTTTTTCATGTACAAGTTTTTTATTCTTATTATAAGAAATTTCAGTTGCGATTCCACGTTGTCAAAGTGAAGGCAGCTCCCACATCACCAACATTCAACTCACCTCCTATCATTCCGAAAGGAAATAAAGTTGTGTGTTGGAACGCTAGGGGGATGAACCGACTTTGTTTTGCCAGGCACTTTCTTGAAATTTACAAACGGTTCGACCCATCGGTGTTGATTGTGACGGAGAGTCGAAATACTGCTGAGGACCTCCTTCTGTTAAGACTACGTCTGCCTAGAATTTATGAAACGGCTACTTTTGGGCCTCAAGCTTCTCTGGGTGGGGTTGTTGTATTTTGGAAGAAGGGCGAACTAATACCTATGGTCACTCCACCTCAACAACGAGAAGAACCGTACGTGGTCCACTTGTTAGATCTTTCCTTCCACGTACGTATTGTATATTTTAAAATTTATTATCACATTTTACTGTATGCGTACTATGGTATTAAGTAGACACCATCTGACTTAGTTTTGGTATTTATTCCCTTCATATGTGTTGTCGTGCTCATGCCTGAACAAATAAGCAATCGAATCAAGAACAACAACCCTAGTATGCTTGCATCCTTCATGGGATTTAAGAACCATCAACTTAACTTGGTTCAGAACTAGAAATATTTGTTCAGCGTTATCAATTTTTTTGACATGCACCAAGCTAAGTGGATTTTCATCAATTGACTGGGGAGGACACAAATGCACACTAAGATTGTGTAGTCGTTGAGCCGGGAAAACTGGACATGCTTGTATATATATGGATGATCCATAGAGACCGCCATCCCCCGGATACAAAAGACACGTCAATAGCATTTGGAGACATATCTGGGTCTTGCCCACCCCGGATTCACCAAAAATTTCGGTAACTTCACCAGTAGTAATTCCACCGTCAAGCATCAAGTCTATTCTTTGACATTTGGTTCGACATTTTTGTATCATTTTTGCATAACCTTGTGGTCTTGGAATGAGGTCTATAATATTTATAAGATGAATGTGAGGTGGATATGTAAAAAGAATCTATTGGATTACATTATCCACATAGTACAACTTTTTTGGATTGCAATAATCAGTCCGTGACATTAAAGCCATAAAGGCACATTATATACATAAAGTACAAAATCATTGAAACCATTTTAACAGTTAGTGGGATTTTAAAGAAACACAGATGGTACCATTTTAACAGTTAGTGGGATTTTAAAGAAACACAGATGGTACCATCCCAATTACAAATGGTATCTGTCATAACACAATTATCTAAATATGTAAAATTCAAACAAATGTATTGAATTAATTATTATACAAATCAATTAATTATTGAATGATTTGAATCCTGTTGCAAATGATGAATGGACATATTAGTGGGAAACCCATTGTTGTTGTACACAAAGGCTTGAGGGGGAGGGAAATGTTGTTGGCCATGGTACGCGTTGTTGGTGAAGTACCTAACTGCATCAGTGTGCTCGTTCATGTGAATTCCACCTGCTAAAATCCTTCCACCACCAAACGCTGACGGCCCACTACAATTACTTCCAACTCCATATTGCCCCTGGTGGTGGAAGCAAAAACAACAAACACTGTAACGAGGACTACTTCCTGGCACAAATAGGAACATATGGATCACCAAGTATGTGCAAAAAAATGTTACCTGCTGCTGCTGGAACACTTGTTGTTGAAGATATGGACCACCAAACATAGTAGGAAAAGGAACCTACACATGATCGCCCCAATAAGCAAGCGTACTTTACATAATCATTACAAACTCAAACCAAACACACAACACTTACCTCGTTCTGCAAGCTGAATGTCTTTGAGACCCATTATCCACACCAGTCTCTTGTCCTGTCATCTATTTCTTCTTACCGCCACCTGTCTTCGCCTTCTTATTCGAAGCCCCTTTCTCTGCAGCTGATACAAATCGAGAAGTTCTTGGTCTGCCCTTTTTTTTAATCCGAGGTTCAGGATCTTTGACATTGGAATTTGGTGAATCTTCTGGTTGTACACTGCTCCTTTTGTTGACTGAGCTAGGAGTTTTTGGAGTTGGAGGAATGGCCTGTTGCACCATTTCTATTTCACCAGGCCTGTCATCGCCACCGGAGCCTTCACTGACCCTTGTGCCTTCACCTGAAGTTCATCAACCTTTATGCTCATACACTGAATCATATCCATCAACACTTCAACAGCTTCTTCAGAAGATGAAGCTCGCATAACAATATGTTCAAGAGCTTACATCAACTTATCATATCTCATCACATCTTCCGTTTTGGACGCATCGTGGTAAGCAACTTTGGTCAGGGTATGTTTCCTAGTAATATCCTTTCTCCACCTATCTAGGATATACATAGGAGGGACCTCAGTCACACCATTTATGTCTAATACCTTGATTATGTGTCTGCACACAATCCCATGACATTCAAAGTGCCGACAATCACAATACGCCTCTTTCTTCTCTGTGTTATACAATACAGTGTACTCCTTCATCCTATTTTGACCCTTATTTTGCAAGGGCACTTCTCTCCTCCTTTTCTTGCAATATATCCAAATACGATATGAAAAAACATGCTCTTCTTCGGTTGGTGACACCATCTTCTTTGGCCCAACAGGGGTCAAATATGCCACTCGGTTGCACTGATTTTGTACCTCAACAAACTTTGCATCCGTATACACTTTTTGAAATTTGCGTTCCAATCTGAATTCCGATAGCAAAGGCCTTACATAACGGGCTGAGTTTGCATCTGCCTCCTACTCATCAGTTGCACGGCTTTCCATGGCCTTGCAATAATTTGGGGCAAATTCAGAAAGCCGAGTGTGCCTGTGAATATACCCATCAAAAAAACTATTGATGCTCTCAACCCTTTGAGTTGTCTGCATTCCCGCCCAAAACACATCCTTCACATAGCGTGGAATCCACATCTCTCTTTCCTCAAACAGGCCTACAAACACAACAACACACAGGTCGAATTTAAGTTAAACAACACTGACTCTTATATAATGTCTCATGTGATGGTATTAACTTAGGAACCATCCAAACCCTTTATGGTTTTAGCTTAGGTACGGACCATAGCTCTGATGGTATCATGAAGTACCATCAGTATTAGCTTGGGTACCAACCATAGACCTGATGGTATCATGACCTACCATCAGGGCTATGACTCCACATGAGGCAGAAACATGCAGGACAGAACACAGAAACAGGAAACAGAATGAAAATAACATCAGTACTCATTAGTTATAGGACTCACCTTCCATCCATTCATAGCAATCATACTGTTCGAGCTCGTACTTTTTGATCACTTCCCACCAGGACTCAACAAAATCGTCCGGGATAATGCTATTGTAGATCACATTTTGCAAATCCTCTTTCACATCTTTATAGTTAGCCAAATTGCCAAGTTTCAACCCAAACTTCTTCATGATATGCCACATACACCAACGATGGCGTGTATGAGGCATGGGAAAGACTTCAACAATCGCCTTCCTCATTGCCGCACACTGATCTGTCATGATCGCTGCCGGGGCCTTGCCTCTCATGCATGACATCCAAGTCTTGAATAGCCATTCAAAGGTCTCAGCAGTTTCATGAGAAACCAAGGCACAACCAAGAAGGATAGTCTGCCCGTGGTGATTCACACCAACAAAATTCGAAAATGGAAGTGCATACCGATTTGTTAGGTACGTCGAATAATCAAAGCATACCACATCCCCAAAATAATTATAGGCCTCCCTACTCCGAGCATCAACCCACAATATGTCTTTCAACCTTCCCCTATCATCAACACGGTGCATATGAAAAAAAATTTGGTTATCCGCAGTCATCCGATCAAAATAATCCAACATAGCAGAGGCATCTCCATTTTTCAACTTCAACCTCCTCTTTCTGTTCACCAAGTTGTGCATATCTTTTTTAGTGAATCCCATATTCCCAACTCCATGTCTTTGAGTTGCCATATTGTTGAAAATCTGACCAATTGGAGCACCAGAACCATGATCATTTTCAATCCTATACTCCAAGTGTTTTGTAATATTCTCCTTCCTATACATAGCTATGTGTTTGGACATCTCAGGACTCACTACATGATTGTGCTCATTCACAACCTTCTTTACAATCCACTCACCTTCATCATTACCTTGCCCGTACAACATAACAGGACAATCACATTTTTTTTGTCTTCTTCTTCACAATTGGTTCTTCCTTAACCAAAACCCTCTTACCATTAACCTTCCTCCTATATGTTACCTTCCCATAGCACTCACACTTCCATACATAAGTGCGATATGAAGTTGACTTCCCCGCATTTTTCGAGGAAGGCTTCCCACCACCTATACATACAACACCAAACCCTTCTTGCCTCCCATAACCACGATAAAACTTATTCATCTCATCCCAGGTGCTGAACACCATTCCCACTTCTGGTTGAGGTAATACACTACCTGTACAACTATCTAACTCCCTCTCTATACCATCATTACAGTCTTCATTTAAATCAATAAAATCACTGTCCCTATTCATAAATAAAGAATGGACACCCTCAGATGGAGGCTCCTTATTTAGGTCAAAAGCCTCCCACCCATCATCGTTCACAACACTATTAGGATTTTCATCACTGTCTGAGCTATCTGAACTACTATCTGAGCTATCACAGTCATTCTGCTTAATAACATAACAACATCAATTAGGGAGGGGAATGACAAGAACAACACATGAAGAGAGCCTAAGAAATACAATTTCACCACAATTTAAAACACACAATTTCAACAATACAGATTTCCAAACAACAATTTACAACACACAATTTCACCAATATAGATTCCCAAACTACAATTCACATACTACACAATTTCATTTACTGACAACTTAACCTAACTACTACTAATCTTATTCAATAATTTCAATTTCAGAATTATAATCAACAAACACCATCATATAAATTAGCTAAACAACTTAAAATAAGCTGAATTCATACACTAAACTATCTGAATTACTGAAAACTTACCTCAATTATTTCAATTTCTCTATTCACACAATCACCATCATAATCCATTTTCTCGAAAACCTAATAAGCTCGCGGCTCGCCACCCACCTCGTTTCTATCAGCTCAGCAATCAGGTTCACTTGCAAGCTTCACTCCCACAATCAGCTCCAAAGCTTTAATTAACAATCATCGGCAATTATTAAATTTGGGAAAAATTGGATTTTGTCTTAATTCTTGGGACAAATTTGGGAAAATTGCAATCAGTGTAAATAAATGGTGTTATGAATGAAGAAAATTATTCTGGAGTAAATGGGGAAAGAATAAGCAATTACATTATTAATTTTCAGTGTAAAAAATTGGGAGGGAAAATTATTGTTAACATTTTGGAGGAAAAAAGTTGGGGGGAAAATTTTGGAGAAAACTCCCCGCCATTAATTTCGGTGGTGGAGTCTTGGTTTCTTCACAAAATTACAAAAAGATTCCTTCTTTTGCTGACTAACTTTATTAGTGGGAGCCACTTGTACTCACCTCTTTATTGATTTCAGAAAAAAAAAATTTCCTTTTTTTTTCATTTAGTTGAGTCACTCATGCCTCAACTTAGTTGAGGATGAGCAATTCTCGGTAAATTTTCAATTTTAATTTTCGACATACAATAAAAAAACGACTTCAAGGAAGTTTTACTTGCACCTCTCTTCTTGTTTAATGCAAATGTGTAAAAATTAATAAAATATTGCATACATACAAGTAATATATATATATATATATATATATATATATATATATATATATATATATATATATATATATGCGACCATCTTTTTCACAAAATGACGATACAATAATCTTTTTCACAATCCCTAACGAACCGAAAAATTTGTGCTTATGTAAAAAAGATTTTCATACCAATTGTCACTTATCCTGTTCTATAAAAATAATAATTGTTAAGTCTATAATGTAGTTTTTTATTAAAAAAATATAGTTATACGTCAACAATTTGTGACGTCATTAATATAATCATCTCTAACTGAATATCAATAAAAATACATTTTACAATAATATTATTTGTCGTTTGTCAAACCAAGTAGTAGATGGATATTTATCCATAAAATATGGGCACGCGACGCTAACCTGCAATTGTGACAGCCACTTACTTATACCAAAGAAACAATGCCTTAGTCCAACGACAACCTCGCCACCTGCAATCTAAACCTTAATTCATGCAAGGTATGATTTCATTTTCGAAAAGGGTAAATGAGCCAATCCCAACAAATACCTAAAATTTCAAATTACAACTTGTTAAAAAATCAATTACTCCCTCCGTTTCTTTATTAATGTCCACTTTCTCTTTATTATGTGAGTAATAAATGATATTAATGAACATTAATAAAGAGACGGAGGTAGTACAAGTCAAAATGATGCATAATTGGATCACTTAATTTTTGTTTGAAAAACTAAAACATAGAAAATAATTAACATAAAATATCATCAATTGAGCATTTGGGATTACTGTATTAAATTAAAACGTAGTTCCATTTACTTCCATTCAATCTTTAATTTATGAAAAAAAAAAAAAAAAAAAAACTTTGATGTTCAGTTTATTCCCCAAACAACACTTCATTTACTTATTAGTTTTTGGTAAATTTATACTTGAAGGGTTGCATTTGTTTTTTAATTTCTTTTCATGAAGGGTTGCATTAGTTTTTTATTTTATATTTTTGTTAATCAAACTTATTCAAATCAAAATGCATGTTACTTTCTTCCCTAATTAAATTTCAGTTATGAATGTAATCACTCTTCCCTTCTTTCTACCCCAAATCATTTTTATTCATCCCCAATTTTTAATAATTAAAGCACTAATTTATTACTCTAATAATCAATATTTTCTTTTTTACAAACAAAGTTAGCAAAAAAGGTACAGTGCAATTCATGAGTTTGTATATATTTTTTTAAGTTATTTTTGCTTATTCATTCTACTTTTATGTCAACTTGTGAAGTTTTTGGTTTGAATTGATATTATTTGTTGAAATATTTTCGCAACCATCAAGGTATATTTATTTTTTAAAAAAAAATTTGTTTTTTTTATTTTGAATCATTTGTCAAATTCAATATTAATATTGTATGTGTGATCATTCTTCTTTTTTATAATTTTTTTTAAATCAATTTTTAATGCACTTTTTTTGGGCATTCTACCATTAACTTTCATTAAACAAAGTAGATTTTTTTTTTGTTCGGTTTTTCCTCATTTTGCGTCTTAGTCAAATAGTTTAGTCGCTAAATAAATTTAATTATAATAACAGTATTAATATAGGATTCACGTACTTTAAAA
Organism: Chenopodium album; assembly: GCF_948465745.1. Lineage (NCBI taxonomy): Eukaryota > Viridiplantae > Streptophyta > Magnoliopsida > Caryophyllales > Amaranthaceae > Chenopodium > Chenopodium album. The sequence goes on along the minus strand of NC_137846.1, from coordinate 20,567,548 downwards.
ATCAATGTCAAAAAAAAAAAACTAAATTTCCAGTACTATAATGTAGTGTGCCACGTATGCAAAACTTTGGCTCCCACTATATATAAGACACAATCTTCATACCCTTCACATATACAAACTAGAAACCCTAACAGAACAACAAAGACCCAAAGCTTACAAATGTCATCCCATCTCAATCCTCAAAATTCAAATGCCGGAGACTGAGACGACAACCAATGGAAGGGAGGGCGTCGCCGTCCAGGTATCCCTCAACCACGATCCAGCAAAAAAATTTCCAAACTGAAACGTCAACGTGACTTGATAGCCAAGATCATTGCAACTATCCCCATCCGTGTTGAGCACCCACCAGTCCCCATACCTTATCCGGAGCCTGACGTTGGTCCTAGTGAGCCATGAATCCCTATTGTGCTCGATGTGATGGCGTCAGAACCACGATCACCTAAGAAGACTCGTCTGGAAAAGGCAGCATTCACACCTTATAAGGTGACGACTTTGCCTAAGGTGGAACCAACTGACCATCATATGGTCGACCCAGATGTTCCTATATATTATGGTGAATAACAGTGCTGCGCCACCTGCTCCACCAAAGTCAAATGTTGAGGATAAATTGTCAGAGGTGAACCTCAACGAGACAAAACCTGCTGAAAATGGGGAAGCGGTGGTGCTTCCTATTGTTGTGAGGAGCTACACACTTGGAGATGTTGGTGTGATGTACAACATTCAAAGTGACGAAACTTTTGAGGCTATCTACAAGGATTATTCATCTCGGATTGATGTGCAACCAACTCAGATCAAATTGTACCATGGTGAAACTTTGTTCCTGACACTGCCTATCCGGAGGCCGTGGGTGTTGAATCTGGGAGTGTACTCCGCGTCCAAGGACTAGTAAACCCCTACTGTCTTTCTATTTAGTTTTATACGTAATTAGTAACCCTAATGCTATAAAAATGTACGTTACTTGCTTTTGAATTTATTTCACTAGAAAGTATAAACATGTTATTACGTTGCACCAGAATTAAATCATGTTATGTCACTAGGAATAGTATAAATCATGTTTATTATGTTGCTTTTGAATCATGCTTTGCAATTACGCTTCACTGGGAATACTATAATTATGCATGAATTTATTATGTACACAAAAATTAATATTGTTACCATGATTCTCGATAATTAATGTTACCATGTTAACTTAGAAATTTTAAGATGTTGTAGATTGAAAATGTTGATCTAAAAGAAAAAATTGAAGTTATTGTTTGTTAAATAATATTGAAGTTCTTGTTAAATAATAAAAGTTGTTGTAGTCGATAAAATTAAATTCTATAAAAATGAAGTAAACGTTGTTATTGTCCAATGAAGTAACTTAAAATTGTTTTTAAAATTTTTATAAAAAAAATTTATTTATCTTTAAGTTTACGACATATAATTACAAAAGTACTTTGGAATTGGTTAATTTCGGTTGTCCTATTTGGTATGTGATGGTACCTGAAATATAAAAATTTTGCGACAGATTTGTTTACCTAAAATATAAAATGGTACTAAAAAAATGAAGTATACATTGTTAATTGGTTATATAAGAAAAACTGTTGTCTATAAAAAAAAATTAAAAGTCAGTTAAGGTTAAGTTTACGTAAATAATTTTATTATAATAGTTAGGAATAATGAGAAATATTTAGGAATTGGTAAATTTCGCTTGTGGTCACATAAAAAAATTTAAGGGGTACATGCGAGACAATTAGTTTACCGAAAATAAATAATGCAGGCTGGCGTGGTGAATACCTACACAAGGGTGAAGAGGTTCTATCTTAAGAACACCGGACATCGTATGAAGAAGAAGCTTCGTGTTCAAGGAAAGTTGGACACCCCGCTGTGCAGACTTTTCCACATTTGGGGAGACAAATTTAATTTGGATCCAACTGATCTGGTCTTCTACCATGAAGACAAGATGCTTTGCACTCTTGAAACTTTCCAGGAAGCCGGAATTAAGAACGGAGACAAAGCCGTCGTAGCTCCTCACTCACTGGAGTGATGTAGTTGTCTTTATGGAGTTGTGCTTTTTGGAGGGAAGTATGCAGTTTAAGCATGTGAAATTGTGGTCAATGATTTCCCTAATTGCCACCACATCTTTTGATTGTAATATAGTAATGCAGTAATTAGTGGTTGGACAATTTAATTGCAAATGGTTTGGTGTAATGTAATCTGACTTCTTCCTACATGGGTGTGCTCTTTTGTGGAGAGTATTTTGTTAACCAAATTTATTCAAGGGTTTGAAATTGAAATGTGTATTGCAAGTATTTGTTACTCTTGTTTTCTTGCTTAATATGTTTTGTTTGTTTAATATCTTAAATTAGAGAAGAAAATGTGATATGAGTCATATCAAATAATACTTCGAATCCTATTTTCCCGACTTATACCACGAGCAATGATGTTTAACAAAAACAAAAATTGTAGTTTAGAGATGTTGTCCAAAATTTGAACACAACTTAATTAACAAAACTTACAAGAACGTCAATTGCCAGAACAGTTCTTTAAAAAAAAAAATAAATAAATAAAATTGATTTAGTGGAAGAGCACGAAAAAAATTAATTTAATGGAAGAGCCCTGGCCATATTGGAGAAAGTACGTTAAAATTGGTCCTCACCAACACCAAAGTGCAGTTGTAACAGGCCAGGCCCATAGAACGACAATAAGGGCCCATTTTGTTTAGGACCAATTTAAAGCAGTTTTGACGTAACATTCGATGCCTGACCCAACAGCCATAAGACATATTATTCCGAAATTTTATATTCATATTAAAATTTATAAGATATAATTATTTGGATTAGAATTTATAAGATATAATAATTAGGATTAGAAATTATAAGATATAGTAGCTAAATAAATGTAATTGGTTGGCCTGATCCCAAACCAATAACCAACTTAGGCAGCTCATGACCCAGAGGCCAAAGTATAGCTCATGACCACCCAGGCCAGAGCCCAAAATATATTATATTAGTAGCTCATGACCTAAAGGCCAAAGTATAGCTCATGACCACCCAGGTCAGAGCCCAAAATATATTATATTAGTAGCTCATGACCTAAAGGCCAAAGTATAGCTCATGACCACTCAGGTCAGAGCCCAAAATATATTATATTAGTAGCTCATGACCTAAAGGCCAAAGTATAGCTCATGACCACCCAGGTCAGAGCCCAAAATATATTATATTAGTAGCTCATGACCCAGAGCTTAATTAGTTGTACCATACTGTTCAAACATAAGCTAAACCTTGAGATGCTAAGTTATACTAATGTTTAGTACAAGCTCATGACCCAGATATTAATTAGTTAAACCATACCGTTCAAACAAAAGCTAAACCCTGGGAGATGCTAATGTTTAATACAAGGAACCAGTTCAAGATGGAATTTGACTAGTGATAATTTCTTGTAGCTTATAGGAGCAGATCATTTCTGTAACTCTCAGGTCAAAATGCTTCAGAAGGACCTGACCAGTCCACACCATTTCTGTAAAGAATGTCATCAACCGCACTGAGATCTGCAACATAATCATAGTAGTTCTCTATTGTGTTTTGGTTTTGGTTTTGCACGACTTGTTTTCTTCCTCTTCGCCTGGAAAGATTTAATTACAACAGATAATTCCAAAAAAATAATTTAACATCAAATCACAAAAGAGGAATAAAGACTATAAAGTAAGCAGATTTAACAACCCCAAAAAAGAATAAAGAAAAGAAGGAGCTATTACCCAACTTCCTCTCAATCTAAACCCTCCAAATCTCCATAAATAAAATTGAAGAGTGGAAAGTTGAAGAGTGAAGAGCGGAAACCAATTTCATAATACAAAAAAAAGAGTCCTGCCACATTGTAGACACCTAATTATGTCTCCCCAAAAACCAAACCCAGTGATGAATATCTTTCACGTCATTTGACTATCGAGCAAGGTGAAAGTATGAAAAGTCTTGTGATGCGGTTGTTTTAAAAAAATATAACTCTTCTTTCTGTTTTCGAAAATGAACCCTATTTATTGAAAATGTCCAATCCAATTTAGTTTGGTCCATGATAAGGGTCCAATAATAGTGTATTTGGATTGGGCTCTAAAAGATCTTTCCAACGATATATTATAAACCCAATTCCGATGAATAATGATGAAGTTATGGTCAGAATATTAAATTAGGCCTGAAATGGTTTTGTGGCCCAATGATCTAGTGGAGGGCCCATTAATTAATATTCCTAAAATTATTAGGATTGATTTTAGTCTTCTAGAATAATCTAGGAGGTTATTTTAAGTTCTAATGAAGTTAGGATTACTAATTATATCTTTTATGAAGAATTCTATTTTGATTAAAACAAGTGTTTTTAAAGAGATTAAATCTGATTTTCAAAGATAAGTACAGATGACGTTAATCGAATTTTATTAGATTAAGGATTCCGTACAAGTATTTAGAAAACGCGTGAATCAGCGAGGAACGACAAGGCTAGCGCGCAACGACAAGCCTGTCGCATAGTGACAGGGCTGTCGCGTCGCGCTGGACCCTGTCGTTCTGCGACAGGGGCAGTTTTACTCCTAATAGGATTCGGTATTTTTCTGATCATTTCGGATTATTTTCTCTATAAATAGGGTCGTATTTCCCCGTTTTTACAATCATTCACAATCATCATCAATATTCTATTTTTTCTCTCTCAAGCTAATAGCTTATCTTTCTCCCTCTTTCTAAGCTTAGCCTTTTACAAATAAAATACCGCATTCACGAGTTCTAGAAACACCTAGCCAAGCTCGAAGTTGCCTTCTCCCTAGACGTGGAAGGTTGATAATTTATGAGGGTTTGGTCCCAAATCCCTATTTCAATTATTTAAATTAATTGTTTGATTTAATATTTTCCTTGAAGTTACTAACGTGTGTATTTTGTTATTAGAAAGAGATACAAGGCAACAAAGTAAGTTGTTTAATTGCTCTATTTCTTTAAAAAGCATGTTTATATTATATTCCTAGTATCATGATAGGATGCTTTTATTGCTTTCTAGTATCATGTTTAGGTTGCTTCCTATTTCTTCTATCATGTTAGTATCATGTTAGGGCTAAAGATTTGATGAGATTGAGATGCTAGGATTTGTTATTAATCTTGTTATTATCATGCCTAGGATCTTGCTAATATTATTATGCTTTGATGAGATTGTGATTATTATGATGATTGTTGTTATTATATTGCTTGATATTATATTATTGTTATTGCTTGATCTTGTCCTCTCTTGCAGGATTTAAAGGGAATTTGTACTTGTAATCTCGCTTAATAAGATAATTAATAATCTTGTTTAGGCTAATGTGATTTTAATTCTAGTGATCCCCAATAATAAATTTTTTTGTGCATTAATATTCAACCAACATAGATTAAACAGGTTTAGGATTAATATATTGATTGTATGTTAGTCAGAAAGCGCACATGAATATGAGAAGAATAAAGTAGATGCCTACTTTTAGGGCAGGTTCAATCTCTTTTAGGTTGGATTTGTACTTTCATCCCTGAATATCCAGTCATGGTTCCAGACCACTATGGAGTTAGCGATCTCATAGATCGTGAAGGGGTATAACCTTCACCCTGTGAACGGTTTACAAGTTCCTAAAACTTGTTGGCAACTCTTTTGCTCTAGCTTTCTTACCTTTAGACGCCACCATATTTAAGTGTATGATCACAGTGGGGCTCAAGTGTGGGATGCTTGAAATACTCCCTACACACATCAAAGATCCAAAACCCTAAACCCAGCAAGTACCATGCTGATTTACACCTAGGTACTTGTAGGAAATGAGGGAGGGATGTGATAACATGCAAATAAGTAAAATAATTTATACATGTAGCCATGCTAATTGCATTTCAATTTTTTCAAATGAAGTGCAAGATTATTTACACAACTCAAAGGGAAGCATGCTTCACAAACTATGATAATCTTTTGTTTCAAAAATTTTCACATTAAATACACAACATATGAAAAATTATCAAATGTATTGTAGTAGGATCAAGTCTAAATTTCACATTACAGACACCCAAATGTGTCTCCCCAAAACCAAACCCAGTGATGAATACCTTTTGCGTCAAATCATAATCGAACGAGGTGAAAGTGTGAAAGATCAAGTGTTGCGGTTGGTTTTTATTAAAATTCTTTCTTTCTGTTTTCGAAAAACAACTCTATTTTATGAAAATAGCCAATTCAGTTTAGTTTAGTCCACGACAAGGGTCCAATAATAGTGTATTTGGATGGGGCTTGCAAAGAGCTTTCCAACGATATATTATAAGCCCAATTCCGATGAATAATGAGGAAGTTATGGCCAAAATACTAAACTAGGTCCGGTTTGATCTTTACCTGCGGCCCAATGATCTAGGGGAGGGCCCAATATTAATTATTATTCCTAAAGTTATTAGAATTAATTATAGTCTTCTAGAATTCTCTAGAAGGTTCTTTTAAATCCTAATAGAATTAGAATTAATAATTAGATTTTGATAAGTTTTATTTGGAATAAGATATTATTTTATGAAAAATACGATTTCGATTTTCATACGGACTTTATAAATCGATTTTGATTCATATGAGGACTCCGTGTCTGAAAGCGCGTAGGAAACAAGCCTTGTCGCCAGGCGACAGGGTCTGTCGCGTGTTGCAGCGAAAGCGTGGAGTTTTATTCCTTATCAAATTCTACCTATTTCCGGACTGTTTTCTTATAAATAGGGTCCTAAACCTCCGTTTTTCATCAACAATCTACAATCAACAATCATCATCTACATTCATCAATTCTATGCTCTCATCCCTCTAGCTTTTCATAAACAAAATTCCACATTCACGAGATCTAGAAACACCTAGCCGAGTTCGAAGTTGCCTTCGCCCAAGACGTGAAAGGTTATAATTTCTGAGGGTTTGGTCCCCTAATCTTTATTTCAATTATTTAATTTGATTGTTTGATTTTATATTTTCCTTGAAGTTACTAACGCGTGTATTTTGTTATTAGAAAGAGGTACGAGGCATCAAAGTATGTAATCTTATTGCTCTATTCTTTTAGAAAGCATGTTTAAATTTGTTTAATTCCTAGTACCATGTTAGGATGTCTTTATTGCTTTCTAGTATCATGTTTAGGGTGCTTCCTATGCTTTCTAATATCATATCAATATCATGTTAGTATCATGTTAGGGCTAAAGCTTTGATCTTTATTATTTAGTGACATACTAGGGTTTGTTATTAATCTTGTTAGTATCATGCCTAGGATCTTGCTATTAATATTATGCTTTAACATGATTATGATTGATTGTTATGTTGCTTGATGATTATTATTGTTATTGCTTGATCACGCCTTTTATGCATGTTTAAAGGGAATTTGTACTTGTAATCACGCTTAATAAGATAATTAATAATCTTATTTAGGCTAATATGATTATAATTCAAGTGATCACCAATAATAGTTTTGTCTGTGCATTAAATTCAACCAACATAGATAAACAGGATTAGGGTTAACCTATTGTTTGCATGTTAGTCAGAAAGCGCACATGAATACGAGAAGAACAAAGTAGAGGCCTATTTAGGGCAGGTTCAATCTCTTTTAGGTTGGATTTGTACCTTCATCCCCGAACCCTATTTGGTTCAAGACCTTTTGGAGTTGACGATCTCATGGATCGTTAAGGGGTGTAATCTTCACCTTGTGAACGGTTTACAAGTTCCTAAAACTTGTTGGCGACTCTTTTGCTCTAGCTTCCTTCCCTTTGGACGCCATCATACTTAAGTGTATGATCAAAGTGGGGTTCAAGCTTGGGGTTAATGGCTTGAAATATTCCCTACACACACCTTTAATTCTGCACTCCCCCTAATACCATGGAAGTATGCTAAAATTTGCAACTTTACTAACAAACCCTAAAATGATTGCACAGCAGGTATGATAAACTTACAGGTAGCTTGGCAATACTTGGCTGTACATGTGGCTGTTCAGTCATGTGACTCTCCGCTAAAATGTCCATGTTGTTGCCTTTGTTTTTCGCATTCTTCTTCTTGTACCCCACCTCAGCAAGAGATTTATGCCTACTCCCCTTGGGCCGTCCTCAAGGTTTCTTCCGAGATAAGGGATCCTTCACCTTCACTGCAACCACTGATGGATTCACTTCAGCAACAGGCTTTGAAACACAGTTAGGAGTTTGGCATGGCATAGGGTTGTTTGAATCCATTTTAGACGGGGGTAATAGTGTCCTTGGAAGGGAAGGAACAGGAGGTTGATTTTCAAAGAACTTCTCTCTGCTTTTCTTTACTTCCAAACGAAGCGATTGCAGAGATTTAACAACAAGATCAAATGTGTCCTTGTCCTCAAAAGATGATGCTACTTCGCTTATTGGCTCAAACTCCTCCATCAATTTGGTGTACCTCTGATATGCCAAATTATCAGTAGGATCGTGATAGGCAACCTTAACCCGGGTATGCTTCCGAGCTACATCTTTGCGCCACCTTTAAAGAACATACTTGGATGGAATATTAGAAACCAAATTTTTATCGTACACTCGGATGATATGCCTGCATAGAATACCAAAAGTTTCAAACTTTCGGCAATCACAAGACACCTCCTTTGTAAGAGTGTTAAAAAGAACACAATAGAATCGCCTCCTATCAGTGATCTCTTCTTCGCTCTTTCCTTCGGGAATAATCCAGACCCTATCTTCAAGGAGGTACTGAATCACATTCCCTTCCAAGACACGCTCGTCCCTTCTAGATCAATGCATAAGTCGACAACACTCTATCTGAATCTCCTGGAACTTGGTGTCAGTGTAAATTTCCTGGAAGCATTTCTCAACGTGAAAGCCGCTCACAAGACACCTAACATATTTGCCTTGTTTTCCTGTTTACAAAGCCGTCAAAAAAACTATTTATGCTTTCAATCCTCTGCGTTATCTTCATCCCGACCCAAAAGTGCTCTTTCATAAATGCTAGGACCCACATATGCCTTTCCTCAAACAATTCAGATAACCAGTCATTGTCCTCTAGGCTATACTCCTTAATTAAGTCTGACCATCTACGCTCAAACTCCCTAACTGTGAAGCTCTCATATACAAGAGTCTTAAGAGACTCTTAAAATCCTGATAGCTGAAACATGTTCCAAGTACAACCACAAACTTGTTCAGCCATGATATAATCATGTCACTAAATAAAATGATGCAATTAAGTAACAGTGACATAAACCCAATTCAGTAACAATACAAAAACAATTGGACAGTACAGAAAATAATATGATGCAGGTACAATTGCAGCAACAGCAGCAGGTACCAAATTATTCATGCACACACATCCTATTAAAAAAATAGCCTCAGTTTAATTACAAAAGGGCAGCAAATTGATGCAAATTCTTCATACCCACACTACACACTTTATTACAGAACATTTAAGGGACGAAAATTGATACAGGTCCGCTGACCATGTGTGAATATATCAGACTTATAGGATTGAAAGATATTATATAAAATTGCAACATCTACTAGAATAAGTGTACCTGTAGACACCCAAATGTGTCTCCCTAAAACCAAACCCATTGATGAATATCTTTCACATCATTTGATTATCGAACGAAGTGAAAGTGTGAAAAGTCTAGTGATGTGGATATTTTTATTAAAATATCTCTCTTTCTGTTTTTGAAAACATTTCTTTTCTTACTCTATTTATGAAAATAGCCAGTCCAATTTAGTTTGGTCCATGATAAAGGTCCAATAATAGTGTAGTTGGATTGGGCTCGTAAAGAGCTTTCCAACGATATATTAAAAGCCCAATTCCGATGAATAATGAGGAAGTTATGGCCTAAATACTAAATTTGGGTTCGAAATGATTTTTACATGTGGCCCAATGATCTAGAGGAGGACTTATTAATTATTATTCCTAAAGTTATTAGGATTGATTTTAATCTTCTAGAAATATCTACAAGGTTCTTTTTAATTCTAATGAGATTAGGAGTGAAGATTATATTTTAAAGAGTTTTATTTTGAATAAAATATGTGATTTGGCACAACTATGATTTTAATCTGCTTAACGCGAAATTAGCTGCTTAATCGTATTAAGAAGATGATTCCGCGTACAAAGCTCGTTTTAATGTTGACTTAGCGCGAGACGAAAAATCTGTCGCCTGGCGCTAACATTTGTCGCCTGGCGCTAATCCTATCGCCTAGCGCTGACATCTGTCGCCTGGCGACAGATGCCAATTTTATTCCGAATAGGACTTGATTTGTTTCCGGACAACTTTCTCTATAAATAGGGGTCGTATCTCCTCCGTTTTCCATCAGCAATAATCAACAATCACCAATCATCTCTTTCTATTTTCTCTCTAAAAGCTAGAAGCTTTCTCTTCTTTTTCTAAACCTTCCCTCATACAAAATTTCACATTCACAAGTTCTAGACATACCTAGCCAAGTTCAAAGTTGCCTTCACCCTAGACGTGAAAGATTTGATAATTTGTGAGGGTTTGGTCCCTAATCTCGATTTCAATTATTTAATTTAATTGTATATTATTTTCCTTGAAGTTACTAACGTGTGTATTTTGTTATTAGAAAGAGATACGAGGCATCCAAGTAAGTAATTTAATTGTTATTTTGATATAGAAATCATGCTTAAACTATTTTGTTGATTCCTAGTATCATGTTTAAGGTAATAACTAAAATTTCTAATATCATGTATATTATTATGATGCTTCCTATTTCTTTCCTAATATCATGTTAGTGTCATGTTAGGGCTAATTGATCTTTCATGTTTAGTGACATGCTAGGGTTTGTTATTAATCTTGTTAGTATCATGCCTAGGATCTTGCTAATATTGTTATGCTTTGATGAGATAAAGAATATTATTATTATGATGATGATTGTTAATATATTTATTATTGTTATTGCTTGATCACGCCTTTTATGTATGTTTAAAGGGAATTGGTACTTGTAATCACGCTTAATAAGATAATTAATAATCTTGTTTAGGCTAATATGATTATAATTCAAGTGATCGCCAACAATAGTTTTGTTTGTGCATTAAATTCAACCAACATAGATAAACAGGTTTAGGGTTAACCTATTGATTGTATGTTAGTCAGGAAGCGCACATGAATATGAGAATAATAAAGTAGAGGCCTATTTTTAGGGCAGGTTCAATATCTTTTAGGTTAGATTTGTACCTTCATCCCCAAATATCAAGTCATGGTTCCAGACCACTATGGAGTTAGCGACCTCCTGGATCGTAAGGGGTGTAACCTTCACCCTGTGAACGGTTTACAAGTTCCTAAAACTTGTTGGCGACTCTTTTACTCTAACTTCCTTCCCTTTGGACGCCACCATGCTTAAGTGTATGATCACGGTGGGGCTCAAGTGTGGGATGCATGAAATATTCCCTACAGTTTTTTTTGCGACTCCACTAGGGAAGGATTTTTATTTTAATTCCTAAAATTTATTTTGGCAATGATTTAGAATGAGTGGATGAGACTCGAAAAGTTCTAAGTGAAAGGAATGGTGTCCTTCGAACAAGTGTATTATTCCGATAAGGGGTTCAGAATTATTAGAAAGCTAATTTTTCAGTGAGGTCAAGTGATCGGAATGCCTGCATGGAGGCCGCTTCCGATCAGTAATATTAATGCATAATTAATATTACAGCTTAATCTTGACTGAACCCTTCGGGTCACACCCAGGCAACTAATGAGCCGAAGGGACGAATTAATTAAGAATTAATTAATAAGTTGACTAAGTAATTAATGTCTAGACGTCGGAAATTCGAGCTTGGAGCGTCGAAACCGTGCGTCGGAAGTCGAGTCGAAAATAGTAAAAAGACGAGATGTGAAAATAATAATAAATCAACAATTACCAAAATACCCCTAGCATGCGATGCTAGGGGGCGCGGCAAATGCTAGCAGCCCGCACTAAGTGCAGGGCTAGACTAGCATACCGCAACTAGCAGCCCGCACTAGTGTGCGTGGCTGTGCTAGCATAAGACAGCTAGCAGCCCGCACACTTGGTGCGTGGCTTGCTAGGTCGAGGCACCAGCAGCCCGCACATTTGGGTGCATAGTGTGTTGGGCCGAAGTATCACAGCAGCACCGTGGCAGCCCACAAGTGTGCCTTGTTGCCCAAGTGAGCTGCCACGTGGCCGAAACTAATTGGAGAGTTTAGGGGTTGAGGTGGCCGGTTATGGGAGTGAGAGTGGGGAGCATATTTTGTCCCCCTTTCCTCCAAATGGTCCTCACCTACTCTTCTTTATGAGCTTGCCACTTATTGATTTATTAATTTTATTTTAGCTTTAAAATAAAATGGGAAAATCAAATTCTCCCACATTGATGGGAGAGCTTTTCACACTCTTGCATTTCCCTATAAATAACCAATTTGGGGTATTGGGAAAAGCACTTGAGTAAGAGTTGGAAAAGGCATCACTATTTGTGAAAACCTTTGAACTCAAGAGTTGAAAAAGGCATCACCATTGTGAAAACCTTTGAACTCAATTACTCGGGTTTTGGTTGGGCCTTGCTAACTCCGAGGCATTGGACCCTTGTCGGTGTTCGAGTTGTGGGTGGACTTCCGTTGGAGGTCGTCGTATTTTCGAGGCTAGCTTTCTAAGTAAGAGCCCCTCGAGGTCGGGCGAAGCACGCGTCAAAGGTATAATTATTATCTTAATCTTGTCATTAAGTTAATTATGTTTATAGTTTTATTTATTGCGAGTGCGGTCTTGTTTTTGGGTTTGTTTCCGCGGTGAGTCGGACTAACCAAACCCCAACAGCGGTATCGGAGCCTTGCCCGTTTATTTTTAAAATCATATTATTTTTCAAGGTGTTTTATGGCTTAATTTTTCTGGTTTTAAGTTGCTAATTAGATTAGTAGCTCGGTTTATTAATTTTAATCTCATATTAGAGCTGACTTCAGCTCCCGAGCACAGATTTCGACCTAAAAATAGTAAATTTTGGGTGGACTCTGTTTTTAGCCAAAAAAAGACCAGAAATGCACTTTTCGAGGGATTTTTCGTTTTGACGAAAAATTTTAAGTCTTTCTAACCTTGAAAATTAATTACATATTTATGGTGGTTATGTAATTGGTTCAATCCTTATTTTATATGCAATTTTAAACCTCTTTAGACATGATTACTTGGTAGTAATTTGTGTTTGAAAGCTGGCCGTGGGCAAGCCGTGTATGGTGCATGCTTTGAATGCGAGTGTATGCTTGGTGCTTTGGTGCAAAGGGGCAAGTAGCCGTGGCCTTGTGCCTAGTACCTAGTAACTCGTAGCAAACGCTACTAGGCTCTACCTAGCTAGTGCTACGTGGGGTGGTGAAGGCACATGTGCCAAGCCGTATAGTGCGGGGTTGCTAGACAACCTTGACTTTCATATGGCACGTATGTAGTGCGTGAGCCACTTGAGTACGGTTGGCTTCGTGTTTGCTTATTTTTCCGTTTTAATTATTTTATTAATTTAATTTGGTTTTAATTATTTTAATAAATTTTGGAGGCTAGGCCTCGGTTTTTGAGCGGCATTTGCAAAAAATTTATTTTGGCAAATAATTGGGTTTTACCGGCTTAATTAATTGGATTAACTAAGTTGGATGCGGAATTTAGTGGGAGCTTCAAATATTAATTGCGCTTATTTACATAATCGGTTAAAACAACTTTGACTAATTTTAATTAGGTGTGTTAATTGGATTAATCACCTAGATTAGTAACTAGTTATCGCGTGTTTATGCATTGTTACTTGTTTTATCGTTGTAAAATGCATGGCCATTCACAAATAGTGAATGGATGAATGGAATGTATATTCTCTCACAGGTTTTATAAAATGGCAATTAGTGGGGCCCGATTAGGATAGAAAATACGGACTGCGATCCGTGATGTATTTTTGTAAATCTAAATACGGTCTGCGTACCGTTGAGTATTTTTGTACCTTAATATTTAGATTAGTCCTAATCGTAGATGTAAATAGTTGCATAATTTTGGTCAAGTCTTGAAGACGGAGGTTCTTGGAAGACGAAGCCATGAAGTTGTAAAAGAAGACCTTTTGAAGAATTCAAGGGGTCGTGCTAGTTGCCAATATGCATCAAATGCTTATGCTTTACATATTTATGATCATTTATATATGAATTATATGTTAGATGCATGTTTAGGATTTCGAATGTTGTGATGATTAATTAAGTTCACTTAAATCAACTAACATAGAAACCCTAGGTCCCTAAAATATTAAGTGAAATTGCCATTCCAAAACAACACTTATCGACCTATTGAGAGTAGTGATGGGCTACGCCAAAGCGAGGCATCACTATTACTCCTAGACTCATAAGGCATACTGGGTATGCAAGTTGGTTTTGGTTGTACTCAAGGATATGAGTGATGGAGTCCTAACATGTCGTGGCAAAGTGAATAAATTGTTGAGAGAGCATTAGATGCGACGATTTATTCAACCAAGAGTGGCTTGGAGCCATTAGCAAAGCGTTGTTTACCTTGGGATATTGAGTGCTAAGACAAGCCAAAGCATGCTTAGCCACTCTTTGTTTCCTTGAATCTTGGAATCGACTTATTTTCACAAAAATAGGGACAATTTTATGTGTAAATAAGACGTTAAATAAGTTTGAAATATGCATGAATTAAAATTCAATCTTATTTAAGTATCATGAATGGTTTTTCATTAAAATAATTTCAATTGTAGAATCATGTCTTCAAGTAACTCAAACAACCAGTTTTCATTACGCTCAATTCTCAACAAGGAAAAGTTGAGTGGGCCAAACTTTCTTGATTGGCAAAGAAATTTGCGAATTGTTCTCATGCAAGAGCAAAAGGAATATGTCCTTGATGGGGAAATGCCCGACGCTCCTAATGAGGAGGTGACTCAGGCTGCCCTAAACCGATGGCAAAGTGCCAATCGGGATGTCAAATGTATCCTGTTGGCCACAATGTCTCCCGAGCTTCAAAATACTTTCTTTAAGAAGGAGACGGCTTTTGAGATCATTTCTAAGCTGCAGAATATGTTCCAAGAGCAGGCCTGAATTGGGAGGTTTAAAACCCACAGACAGATCCTTGAGAGCAAGCTCAAGAAATGAGAGTCAGTCAGCCCACATGTACTCTAAATGATAGGATTATTTGAGAACATGGGAAGGCTTGATGCAGGGTATTCAACCGAGATGGAAATGATATCATTCTCCACTCGCTGCACAAAGACTATGATCAGTTCAAGATGAACTATAATATGCGCAACATGGAGAAAACCCTCACTGAGCTTCATGGTATGTTGAAGCAAGCCGAGCAAACACTCAAGGATGAGGGAAAACATGATATGCTCATGGTCAAAAAGGGCAAGTCGTTCAAGTGCATGGGCAAAAAGAAGAAATGCTTCAAGGGGAAAGGTAAGAAAAACTTTCCGCCTAAGCCGAAAGCTACCAAGGACAACAAGGAAAAGAAGGTAGCATCTTCTAAATCTGATTCCGAATGCTTCTACTGTAAGAAGAAGGGACATTGGAAGAGAGATTGCCTCAAATTCAAGGAAGAAAAGAAGAACGGAACCATTGCTTCTAAATCAGGTATATTCGCTATAGACTTAAACTTCACTATCTCAACATCATGGGTATTAGATACCGGATGTGGCTCACACCTTTGTTCCAATTCTCAGGGTCTAAGGAACATTAGAAAGTTAGAGAAGGGAGAGGTTGAACTCCGGGTCGGCAATGGAGCCAGAATTACAGCCGCATCCGTAGGAACTCTCAGTTTGTCTTTGCCCTCTGGGCTTGTTTTGGAACTTGATAGTTGTTACTATGTTCCTAACATTACCAAAAACATTATTTCAATTTCGGCGTTAGACGCCAAAGGTTTTGAATTTCGATTAAAAGACAATGAATGTTCGTTTTATCTCGATAATGTTTTATATGGTATTGCACATTCTGAAAATGGTCTTTATGTGCTTTCTTTAGATAAACAAATTTATAATGTGAATAACACTACCAAAAGAGCTAGGACCATGGAGTCAAATCAAACTTACTGTTGCATTGTCGTCTTAGCCACATTAACATCAAACGCATCAAGAAGCTTCTACAAGAAGGCGTTCTTGACACTTTCGATTTAGAATCTTTTGAGAATTGCGAAGGATGTTTATAAGGTAAGATGATAAAGAAGCCATTCTCCAAGTTAGGAGAAAGAGCAGGTGACTTATTAGGTCTAATACATACCGATGTATGTGGACCAATGAGCTCCACCACAAGAAATGGACATCGATATTTCATCAGCTTCACAGATGACTATAGTAGATATGGATATGTCTACCTCATGTCGCATAAATCTGAATCATTTGAAAAGTTCAAAGAATTTTAGAGTGAAGTTGAAAATCAGCTTAGCAAGAAAAATTAAAGCCCTTCGATCGGATCGAGGTGGTGAATACTTGAGCCAAGAATTCGATGACCATCTGAAAGATCATGGGATACTTTCAGAACTAAAACCTCCCGGAACTCCACAATGGAACGAAGTATCCAAACGGAGAAATCGAACCTTGTTAGACATGGTACGATCAACCATGGGTCTTAGTGATCTTCCTATCTCTTTCTGGGGACACGCACTTCTAACTGCGGCACTAACACTGAACCGTGCACCATCAAAAGCTGTAGAAAAGACTCCATACGAGTTATGGACGAAGAAACCTCCTAGGTTGTCTTTTCTAAAGATATGGGGATGCGAAGTATATGTCAAGAAATTGATTTTTGACAAACTTCATCCCAAATCTGATAAGGTTTACTTTGTGGGCTACCCAAAAGAAACCAAAGGGTATTACTTCTACAAAAAATCGGAGAACAAAGTGTTTGTTGCTTGCGATGGTGTCTTTTTGGAAAAGGAGCACCTTTCCAAAATGACAAGTGGGAGGAAAATCGAACTCGACGAAGTTCGTGAGGATGAGCAACAAAATCAGAATGACAGTCAAAGTGCTCAAATAGCATCTGTTGATGAAGGTCAAAGTGATCAAAATATGCAAAGTCGAACCGACAATGCAAATGCTCAGTCCATTACCCTACGTAGGTCTTAGAGGCCGAGATCTCAACCTGATAGATATCTTGGTTTAGTATTAACTGAGAATCAGGACATCCTAATCATGGATGGAGATGAACTGGCAACCTACAAGCAAGTGATGGCAAGCACCAACTCTGCTAAATGGCAAGAGGCTATGAGATCTGAAATCTTCCATGTTTGAAAATCAAGTCTGGGACTTAGTTGACTTACCCGAAGGTTACACACCTATCAGATG
The DNA here is from genome assembly GCF_948465745.1 of Chenopodium album. Classification (NCBI taxonomy): domain Eukaryota; kingdom Viridiplantae; phylum Streptophyta; class Magnoliopsida; order Caryophyllales; family Amaranthaceae; genus Chenopodium; species Chenopodium album. The sequence continues at coordinate 20,550,328 of NC_137846.1, read as the reverse complement.
TAAGTGGATTTTCAAGTTGAAAACCGACAAAGATGGAAATGTATTCATTTACAAATCTAGATTGGTAGCAAAAGGTTATAGACAAGTTCATGGTATTGATTACGATGAAACCTTTTCTCCAGTCGCAATGCTTAAATCCATTCGAATCCTCCTAGCGATTGCTGCATATTACAATTATGAAATATGGCAGATGGACGTCAAAACCGCCTTCCTAAATGGTATTTTGGAAGAAACTGTGTATATGACACAGCCTGAAGGTTTTTTCGACCAAAACAACGCTGGAAAGGTATGCAAGCTTAAGAAGTCCATTTATGGATTAAAGCAAGCAAGCAAGCAGAAGTTAAAATCTGCGATTCGATGAAGCCATCAGTAAGTTTGGTTTTATCAAAAATCCAAATGAGTCTTGTGTTTACAAGAAGGTCAGTGGGAGAGACATCGCTTTCCTGGTCTTATATGTCGATGACATATTGCTCATTGGAAACAGTATTTCGTTATTAGAGTCTGTAAAGGCTTGGCTCGAAAAATGTTTCTCACTGAAAGACTTGGGAGAGGCTTAGTACATACTAGACAACAAGATCTATAGGGATAGATCGAAAAGGATGATAGGATTGAGTCAAAGTACTTATATTGATAAGGTACTAGCTCGATTCCAAATGGAAGGGGCCAAGAGAGGTCACCTACCCATGTCACATGGCATAACCCCAAGCAAGAAGCAGTGTCCAAAGACACATGATGAGCGAGAAAGGATGAATCAGATTCCACATGCTTCGCTAATTGGATCGATCATGTATGCCATGTTATGTACTAGGCCAGATGTATCGTATGCCTTGAGCGCTACGAGCCGATACCAATCAGACCCAGGAGAGGCGCATTGGACTGCGGCCAAGAATATCCTAAAGTACCTAAAAAGGAACAAGGATAAATTCCTGGTCTATGGTGACAGAGATGAATTAGTTGTTGAGGGTTATACCGACGCAAACTTCCAGACAGACAGAGACGACTTCAAGTCACAGTCTGGATAAATATTCTGTCTCAATGTAAGAGCATTTACTTGGAAGAGTGTTAAGTAAAGCACAACTACAGATTCTACAACTGAAGCCGAATACTTGGCAGCATCTGAGGCAGCTAAGGAGGCAGTTTGGATTCGCAAGTTCATTGGTGAACTTGGTGTTGTACCCTCAATCAAGGTTCAACAGGCCTCTATTATGACAACAATGGAGCTATTGCTCAGGCCAGAGAGCCAAGAGAACATCAGAAGGTCAAACATGTCAAGCGGCGGTTTCACATGATTCGAGAATGGAAATCAGAAGGTGAAATCAGAATTTGCAAAGTTGGAACGGATGACAATGTAGCCGATCCACTGACTAAACCTTTGCCTCAAGTGAAGCACAACAAGCACGTTGAGGCAATGGGAATCAGGCACATCAGAGATTGGCTTTGATTTCCTTATTCTAGTGTTTTAATTAATTATAGACAATTTTAATGTAAAGCACTATGATGAACCATTCGGTTTTGGAGTAATTAAATTTTTCATGCGATTTAAATCACTCCATTGACTATTTAATTGTGGTTTAGAATTAAATAATGAGTCCATTTGATTCTTGGAATATTCAAAATAGGGTATCAAGATCAGCCTTGGTAAGGAAACACCTATTAAGTGAACATTGAATATTATAATCGAAAATTACCCCTGATCGAGGTCATTTAAACGATGGACAATTAATGACCATTATAGATTAGTGTGTAGTTTAATTTATAGCACCGTTTCTTGTTCTACAAGGACATGATTGTCATGAATCATTTGCACAGGTATTGGTTTAGAACCATACTGGATCGACCTATGAGAATACTTTAAGAGATTAAAAATCGTCATAAGTATACTTCTCACTATTGCTATCGGAACCCTTTTCCTCGATGTAGACACCCAAATGTGTCTCTCCAAAACCAAACCCGGTGATGAATACCTTTTGCGTCGAATGATAATCGAATAAAGTGAAAGTGTGAAAGGTCAAGTGTTGCGGTTAGTTTTTATTAAAAATTCTTTCTTTCTGTTTTCGAAAAACAACTCTATTTTATGAAAATAGTCAATCCAGTTTAGTTTGGTCCACGACAAGGGTCCAATAATAGTGTAGTTGGATGGGGCTTGCAAAGAGCTTTCCAACGATATATTATAAGCCCAATTCCGATGAATAATGAGGAAGTTATGACCAAAATATTAAACCGGGCCCGGTTTGGTCTTTACATGCGGCCCGATAATCTAGGGGAGGGCCCAATGTTAATTATTATTCCTAAAGTTATTAGAATTAATTATAGTCTTCTAGAATTCTCTAGAAGGTTCTCTTAAGTCCTAATAAAATTAGAATTAATAATTATATTTTGATAAGTTTTACTTGGAATAAAATATTATTTTATGAAAAATACGATTTTAGTTTTCATACGGACTTTACGAGTCAATTTTGATTGATAAGTGGACTCCATGTTTGAAAGCGCGTATAAATCCAGGTCGTCACCAAACGAAAAGCCTGTCGCCACGCGACAGAGCTTGTCGCCAAGCGACAAGTTTGGTTTTGCGGCGATAGAGTGGATTTTTATTCCTTATCAAATTCTACCTATTTCCGGACTGTTTTCTTATAAATAGGGTCCTGAACCTCCGTTTTTATTCATCAATTCATCATCAATTCTCATCAACAATCAATCTATTCTCTAAATTCTCTCTAGGCTCTCATCTCTCTAGCTTTTCACAAACACAATTCTGCATACACGAGAACTAGAAACACCTAGCCAAGTTCGAAGTTGCCTTCGCCCTAGACGTGAAAGGTTATAATTTTTGAGGGTTTGGTCCCTAATCTCTATTTTTATTATTTGATTTGATTCTTTGATCTTATTATTTTCCTTGAAGTTACTAACGCGTGTATTTTGTTATTAGAAAGAGGTACGAGGCATCAAAGTATGTAATCTTATTGCTCTATTCTTGTAGAAAGCATGTTTATTATTTATTAATTCCTAGTATCATGTTAGGATGTTATTATTGCTTTCTAGTAACATGTTTAGGGTGCCATTTACTCTTTTCTAATATCATGTTAGTATCATGCTAGGGTTAAAGCTTTGATCTTTTATGCTTAGTGACATGCTAGGATTTGTTATTAATCTTGTTAGTATCATGCCTAGGATCTTGCTATTATTATGCTTTAACATGATTATAATTGTTATGATTATGATGATTATTATTATGTTGCTTGATATTATATTATTGTTATTGCTTGATCACGCCTCTCTTGCATGTTTAAGGGGAATTTGTACTTGTAATCACGCTTAATAAGATAATTAATAATCTTGTTTAGGGTTAATTTGATTATAATTCAAGTGATCGCCAATAATAGTGTTACTTGTGAATTAATGTTCAACCAACATAGATAAATAGGTTTAGGGTTAACCTATTGATTGCATGTTAGTCAGAAAGCGCACATGAATACGAGAAGAATGAAGTAGAGGCCTTTTTAGGGCAGGTTCAATCTCTTTTAGGTTGGATTTGTACCTTCATCCCCGAACCCTATTTGGTTCAAGACCTTTTGGAGTTGACGATCTCATGGATTGTTAAGGGGTGTAACCTTCACCCTATGAACGGTTTACAAGTTCCTAAAACTTGTTGGTGACTCTTTTGCTCTAGCTTCCTTCCCTTTGGACGCTACCATACTTAAGTGTATGATTACAGTGGGGTTCAAGTTTGGGGTAATGCTTGAAATATTCCCCACACTCGACCATGAGTATTGTGAGCTTTCTTGTTTGAGTACTAGTCCGCTTTGATGATTGTCAAACGTCTGCCGTAATAAGGGATTATAACGGCATCACTCGGGCGTCTAGGTCCTCTCAATAAGAGAAGCTACCTTACAAGACTGGAAATGTCCCCCTATTAAAAATAGGGAAGATGTCTTTGTTGTTTACAAGGCCTCTCGTAGAGCAAGACTGTAAAATGCATGGCCGTGCACGGATGGATTTTAGAAATCATCTGTTAATTGACAGTCGGACTCGGAATCGAGAAACATTTCTGGACGTAATAAGGATGACAAATAAATCTTACCTTATATTTCATGAAGAGGCATTAAGCGACATAGGAAAAGGCCTATACACTAAAAGCACACTTGTCCAGATTGAAAGGAATGGTGTCCTCCGAACAAGTGTATTATTCCGATAAGGGGTTCGGAATTATTAGAAAGCTAATTTTTCAGTGAGGTCAAGTGATCGGAATGCCTGGGTGGAGGCCGCTTCCGATCAGTAATATTAATGCATAATTAATATTACAGCTTAATTTTGACTGAACCCTTCGGGTCACACCCAAGCAACTAACGAGGCGAAGCGACGAATTAATTAAGAATTAATTAATAAGTCGACCGAGTAATTAATGTCTAAACGTCGGAAATTCGAGTTTAAAGCGTCGAAACCATGCGTCGGAAGTCGAGTCGAAAATAGTAAAAAGACGAGACGTGAAAATAATAATAAATCAACAATGACCAAAATACCCCTAGCATCGGAAAACCGAGTTCTAGGGGCGCGACAAATGCTAACAGCCCGCACCAAGTGCGAGGCTAGGCTAGCATACCGCAGCTAGCAGCCCGCACTAGTGTGCATGGCTGTGCTAGCATACGGCAGTTAGCAGCCCGCTCACTTGGTGCGTGGCTTGCTAGGCCAAGACACTAGTAGCCCGCACATTTGGGTGCGTGGTGTGATGGGCCGAAGCACCACAACAACACCGTGGCAGCCCATAAGGGTGCCTTGGTGCCTAAGGGAGCTGCCACGTGGCCGAAACTAATTAGAGGGTTTAGGGGTTGAGGTGGTCGGTTATGGGAGTGAGAGTGGGGAGTAAGTTTGGTCCCCCCTTCCTCCAAATAGTCCTCACCTACTCTTCTTTATGAGCTTGCCACTTGTTGATTTATTATTAGTTTGATTATTAATTTTATTTTAGCTTTAAAATAAAATGGCAAAATCAAATTCTCCCACATTGATGGGAGAGCTTTTCACACTCTTGCATTTCCCTATAAATACCCAACTTGGGGTATTGGGAAAAGCACTTGAGTACGAGTTGGAAAAGGCATCACTATTTGTGAAAACCTTTGAACTTAAGAGTTGAAAAAGGCATCACCATTGTGAAATTCTTTAAACTCAATTACTCGGGTTTTGGTCGGGCCTTGCTAACTCCAAGGCATTGGACCCTTGTCGGTGTTCGAGTTTTGGGTGGACTTCCATTGGAGGTCGTCGTATTTCGAGGCTAGCTTTCTAAGTAAGAACCCCTCGAGGTCGGGCGAAACACGCATCAAAGGTATAATTATTATCTTAATCTTGTCATTAAGTTAATTATGTTTATGGTTTTAATTATTGCGAGTGCGGTCTAGTTTTTGGGTTTGTTTCCACGGTGAGTTGGACTCACCAAACCCCAACACTAAGTATTTCATATGCGTAATTTTGATTAACATTGTGGCATATGCATAAAAAGGTTCGCATTGGAAAGACCATCCGAAATGCTTCAAAAACATAGGATCTTTACCACGTAGGAAATTAGGGAAATATCTTTCACAACTAAAGTCGAAATAACGCTGCGAAAAACTGGAAAATTCAAGAATAGAAAGCTGCCGAGGCATGTAGGAATTAGCGCTGAGAAAAACAGCATCATCGCCAAGTGATGGCTCTGTCGCCTGGCGACAGATGCTATTTTCTCGCGCTAAATTCCTCCAATACCAAGCCAAAAATCTACCTTCTTGTTTCGACTAGTTTCTAGTATTGTTTGCTCAATTTTACTTCCTGATTGAGTTTTTCCCTTTTTTCTAGAAACCCATATGTGTTCTACATATGGCCATAACCCTCTGGTATATTCACGCTCCATCTACCCAATCGAACGCTCCGAGTTTGATGAATTCACCAAACCGTGGAAGCGAGTTTAACTTGCGGGGTCCCATCCACTCGCACCAACCCTTCCAAAGGTAAGGCTTCTGCACGGTGTATCCGGACTCATAACCATGGACCCTCTTTGACTAACCCATATCCTGAACTTTAGAGAACTAGATCCATGGTTAGATTGCAAACTCATTGCATCATATTGTGACTATTTGACTACTTGTCATCATTTGCTTGTGCATAACCTATATGTGTTTACACTAACCGTTTGTTTGACTTGTGAATGAGACTTAATGAACTAATTAATGACTAAAGGACTTTGCTAAATTAATTAATTAATTAATAAATGATTAAAGTCTAAATAAATTGATCAAACTTGACTTAATATGACTTTAGGCTTGTCCCTTTGAAGTAAAAATACTGGAAACAGTTCCAGACCAATATTCCAGTAATGGCGCAGAGGTTTGGACTGTAGCGCCACGCGCTAGTAATTAGCGCCAGGAAACAATGTTGTCGTCTGCCGCTGATCCTTAGCATTTGGCGATAGTCTTGTCGTCCGGCGGCATTCCATGTTTTTGCTCGAGTCTTCACGACAAGTCTAATTAATCAATTTACTTAATTAGTTTAACCAGTTTATTAATTACAATAGTCATGTTCAGTTCTTAATTAAGTCCAATCACATAGTCTAGTCCCATGGTCATGACACGAGCCAAACATGTCACCTACATTCACTAGTCTCAGCACACACTTTGTGTATATGTCACCATGACCATGTCTTAGGTTCATGCATGAGTCGATTTTTTCCGTTATTTGAGTTGGGGGTACATTCTATTCCTAATTCTTTCATATCTCTCCATCTACATCATCTTTCCATTCTCTACATGCTTTCTCCATATCACAATCTTCATTCTTGCAACCTCCTTCCATCTATTGCATGTTGAATAGAGTTTGAGTCAAATAATTAACAGTAAGTATCCCCAATATCCCTTTCCACAGCACTTGGTCAAGGAGAGAAGGGAGATTAATCAAGGACAACACCTTTTTTCAAGTACTACTTTTTGACAAACCAATCAGTCGGAAAAGAAAAGCTAAGAAGATAATGGCAACTCAAGAAGAAATCAACGAACTTAGGAAAGACGTGGCTAACGTGACTGAAATGATGAAGGCTATGGCCCTTCAAATTAATGACCCTGTGAAGCAACAACAAATGGAACTCATGCAAGAAAGCCTAAGCAAACTCTCCAATGACTATAGATTCCAGGGCATTAGCTCACAAGGGGTCTCAGTGGACAAGGAGCTTCTTCCGCAGAAGTTCAATGCCAATGACATCCCTAAGTTCACGCCAACAGACAATCATTACTTTTACTTAAGGGCTTTTGAAACCATAATGAATATTAAGGGGATTGATAGGAAAGTCTTTCACTCTTAGTTTTCTTTATCTCTTGAAACCATTTGCCAACAATGGTTATTTTCTCTCGATAAAGAGAAGATCTCTACTTGGGATGGAATAGTAGATGCTTTCATTGATAGATACAAATGTAACATTCAAGTTGAAACTGACCATAGACAACTTGAGATGCTAAAACAAAAAGAAGACGAAGGGTTCACTTCTTTCTTTAACAAGTGGAGGGAGACTTCTGCTAGCGTGGTTGAGGTTCCTACTGAAAAGGAGTCCGTAAGGATGTTCATCAAGAATCTCCAAGAGAAGTATTCAAAGCACTTGAAATATCAACACAACTTGAATACTTTCAAGGCTGTCTATGATATAGGCATTGACATCGAAGACGATCTTTTGAAAGTCGATAGTGCGAAAGGAAAGAAGAACGATCATCATTTTTCTTCTTCTCCCACTAATGAAATACGTGCTACGAACACTTCTAAACAACGAATCCAAAGGTTGAAAAGAGTGTTCACTCCACTTGGTATGAGTTACGAAACAGCATTCAAAAAGCTACACCACAAAGGACTAGTCATGCCCATAGGACCTATCAAAGATCCAGTTCTAGAGGCCAGGCCACCTAAGTGGGATCCTAATAAACACTGCCAAATATCATCAAGGAAAAGGTCACGACACTGAGGAGTGTTGGAAACTTAAAGAAGCTATACAAGACTTGATCGATAACAATAATACTTCCGAAATTCTAGCCATTGCAGAAGATCAAATATCCTTCGATCCTTCGCTCCTTATCACACCTGTAGGAGAGCCTATGATTGAGTCAGTCTATATAACCTCTATTGATGAAGTGACTATGATTGAGGAAGATGAAGGGGTTTTCTTAGGTGATGCCGAGGAAAATTTGTCAAGTCTAAGAGAAGACGTTCGAAAACTACAAGATGTCATTGCCATGCTCTTGAACGTGGTAGAAGGACTAGCAACTCGGGTAATGGTTATCGAACAAAATTCTCACCAAGGATTTAATGAAGAACTCAATGCTCCTAAGCCACGAGCAAGACGGACCATTGAAGAATATACACCAATAGGAATGACTTATGACGAAGCTTTTGACTATTTTCATAGTCAAAACCTTATCCATCCCATTGGTCCAATCCAAGACCCACCACCTGAGAAACGGCTTCCCAACTTGGATCCAAACTCTTACTGCAAATATCATAGAGGCCATGGTCACACCACCTAAGAATGCTTCACCCTCAAAGACCGAATTCAAGATCTTGTTGATTTGAATTACCTTCGTGTTCCTCTGAGCAACAAGAAGGTCAAAATCTATAACAATGGTGGCAAGAGCAGGAAGAACGACAACCCTTCTTCTGTTTCTTCCAATCAGAATGGAAGTTGCATCAATAAAAAGATTTTGAGTGCCAAAGAACAAGAAAGGAAGTTCACCCCAATTGGAATGAGCTGTAATATCTCCTTTGATCGACTCCTTGCTAAGAAACTCATCACAGCAATTGGACCTATGCAAGATCCTCCTCTTGAAAGGAGAACATTCGAATGGAATCCAGACTCCTATTGCAAGTATCATCAAAGGAACGGTCATACTACAAATCAATGTTACAAGTTTCGAAATCTCATTCAAGACCTCATCGAGGCAAACAAGCTTCCATTTCCCCCCATCTGGCAAGAAGACTGAGTCATAATAAACACAAGACATGAGGCGAGCTTCAATGACAAGATTTCATGACCTCTCTTTCTATTTCTTTTTCATTCTTCCTTTCCCCAATAAGTCTAGCATAGGCACCTTTCCTTAGATTTTATTTTTGTAGGATTTTTCTTCCTTTCCTTTTAATAAAATGAGCATTTATTTCCTTGCATATGATCTTTGTAAAAAAAAAATATTCATACACTTAGCCTTTGCAGCCTAGCTTTAGTGTCACTTTCACACACATCACAGATACATAGACAAATAATCCTACCTTTAGGAACCCTTTGTCATGAAATCTTAACATGACGTTGAAGCATTCCTTGTCATATCAAGATCACTCATTATCATAATTCTTATTGCATTACAAAGTATGAAGTACTTAGCCTCCGTGCCTAAGTTACCCAAATACTTTCATCGTCGAGTCAACAATCGAGATAGCCTAGGGCGAATTAATCCTTGCACTATGAGATGCAACATCAATTCATACATTCGACTAAGCTCATTCAACATGCACCTCCAACACTTCGATTCTTTTTTGCGTCTTTCTTTTTCGAGAGAAAGTCGGTACCCTCCACAAAAATGACGGAAATTTTTTGCTTTTCTGCATTTTGAGTCAAGCACATGCATACACGAGTCATGCACGTTGAGTCATGTCACCTCAAATTGAGTGTAACACATGTGTCAAAACACATTAAATCACACAAGAGTCACACACGTGTCAAAACACATTGAGTCAACCTCAAGTCAGTCAATCACCTTAGGTCAACCCTAAGAAAAAACCGGCAAAGTCTTTTAGCAATCTTTTGATTTTTACTGAATACAACCATTCAGCAAAGCTCCTGTTCGCAGACAACCGAATAATCTCAACAAACATTCCTATCAAAGCTTTTTTGTTCAGAGACGCGAGGACATTCCTATCAAAGCTCTTTTGTTCAGAGACGCGTGGACATTCCTATCAAAGCTCTTTTGTTCAGAGACGCGTGGACATTCCTTTCAAGCTCTTTTGTTCAGAGACGCGTGGGCATCCTATCAAAGCTCTTTTGTTCAAAGACGCGTGGAAATTCCTTTCAAGCTCCATTGTTCAGAGGCGAGTGAACATTCCTCAAAAAGAAGCTCTTTTGTTCAGAGACGAGTGAGCATCAACAGTAGGGAAACGCGACCACAACATCAACAGCAATGAAACTGAAGATGACTACAAGCGGAGTTATCTTCGATCATATTCCCTAGGATGTGGAAGATGGTCACAAAACTGCAGAAGATCGCTACAAGCGGAGCAATCTTCGATGCTGTTCCCTAAGATATGGAAGACTATCACAGCGGAAATTGAAGGCAGCTACAAGCGGAGAGTCTTCAGGCGATGTCTTCTAGCTTGAGGAAGATCGTCAAACAAAAAAATCGATTACTCTAGAGACGTGTGCTCGATGGTGCAAGATACGCGTTTCTTAACTCTTTTATCTGTTTTAACTAATGCTAGTTTGCAGGTATCGGCGTTACAAGAGTGATTTAGGATCGCAGAACGTTTTGAATCATTCTCCGTCCCTATCGCTACTTTGACTTTTGTTTTCGAAACTTGTGTTTCTCCAAACTCAATCAAAGTGGGGGCTTCTGTAGGCACCCAAATGTGTCTCCCCAAAACCAAACCCAGTGATGAATATCTTTCACATCATTTGATTATCGAACGAAGTGAAAGTGTGAAAATTCTAGTAATGTGGATGTTTTTATTAAAATATCTCTCTTTCTGTTTTTGAAAACATTTCTTTTCTTACTCTATTTATGAAAATAGCCAGTCCAATTTAGTTTGGTCCATGATAAGGGTCCAATAATAGTGTAGTTGGATTAGGCTCGTAAAGAGCTTTCCAACGATATATTATAAGCCCAATTCCGATGAATAATGAGGAGGTTATAGCCTAAATACTAAATTTGGGTTCAAAATAATTTCTACATGTGGCCCAATGATCTAGAGGAGGGCTTATTAATTATTATTCCTAAAGTTATTAGGATTGATTTTAATCTTCTAGAAAAATCTACAAGGTTCTTTTTAATTCTAATGAGATTAGGAGTGATAATTATATTTTAAAGAGTTTTATTTTGAATAAAATATGTGATTTGGCACAAATATGATTTTAATCTGCTTAACGCGGAATTAGCTGCTTAATCGTATTAAGAAGATGATTCCGCGTACAAAGCGCGTTTTAATTTTGACTTAGCGCGAGACGACAAATCTGTCGCCTGGCGCTAACAGCTGTCACCTGGCGCTAATCCTATCGCCTGGCGCTGACATTTGTCGCATGGCGACAGATGCCAGTTTTATTCCGAATAGGACTTGATTTGTTTCCGGACTATTTTCTCTATAAATAGGGGTCTTATTTCCTCCGTTTTCCATCAGCAATAATCAACAATCACCAATCATCTCTTTCTATTTTCTCTCTAAAATCTAGAAGCTTTCTCTTCTTTTTCTAAACCTTCCCTTATAAAAAATTCCACATTCACAAGTTCTAGACATACCTAGCCAAGTTCGAAGTTGCCTTCGCCCTAGACGTGAAAGGTTTGATAATTTCTGAGGGTTTGGTCCCTAATCTCTATTTCAATTATTTAATTTAATTGTTTATTATTTTCTTTGAAGTTACTAACGTGTGTATTTTGTTATTAGAAAGAGATACGAGGCATCCAAGTAAGTAATTTAATTGTTATTTTGATATAGAAATCATGCTTAAACTATTTTGTTGCTTCCTAGTATCATGTTTAGGGTAATAACTAAAATTTCTAATATCATGTATATTATTATGATGCTTCCTATTACTTTCCTAATAGCATGTTAGTGTCATGTTAGGGCTAATTGATCATTAATGTTTAGTAACATGCTAGGGTTTGTTATTAATCTTGTTAGTATCATGCCTAGGATCTTGCTAATATTGTTATGCTTTGATGAGATTGAGAATATTATTATTATGATGATGATTGTTATTATATTTATTATTGTTATTGCTTGATCACGCCTTTTATGCATGTTTAAAGGGAATTGGTACTTGTAATCAAGCTTAATAAGATAATTAATAATCTTTTTTAGGCTAATATGATTATAATTCAAGTGATTGCCAATAATAGTTTTGTTTGTGCATTAAATTCAACCAACATAGATAAACAGGTTTAGGGTTAACCTATTGATTGTATGTTAGTCAGGAAGCGCACATGAATATGAGAAGAATAAAGTAGAGGCCTATTTTTAGGGCAGGTTCAATCTCTTTTAGGTTGGATTTGTACCGTAATCCCCGAATATTCAGTCATGGTTCCAAACCACTTTGGAGTTAGCGATTTCCTGGATCGTTAAGGGGTGTAACCTTCACCCTGTGAACCGTTTACAAGTTCCTAAAACTTATTGGCGACTCTTTTACTCTAGCTTCCTTCCATTTGGACGCCACCATGCTTAAGTGTATGATCACAGTGGGATTCAAGTGTGAGATGCTTGAAATATTCCCTACAGTACCTGACTGAAGTATCTACTATAATTAACCATATTCATATGACCTACTGGATGGTATCAGAGCAAGTTATATGTGCCACAAACTTACATAATACCCATAATACCATTAAAAGATATAATAACATATATCAACATTTAAAGATATCTACAAGATCCAGACCAGGTTATATGTGCCACAAACTTACATAATACACAAAACATATACATTCTTACCCTTCACATTTTCCGAGCTTGTCTGGGATTTTCTTCATTATGTGCCAAATGCACCAATGATGGCGGGCATTAGGCATCACTTTTGCCAAAGGCTTGCGCATTGGAAAGACCATCCGAAATGCTTCAAAAACATAGGATCTTTACCACGTAGGAAATTAGGGAAATATCTTTCACAACTAAAGTCGAAATAACGCTGCGAAAAACTGGAAAATTCAAGAATAGAAAGCTGCCGAGGCATGTAGGAATTAGCGCTGAGAAAAACAGCATCATCGCCAAGTGATGGCTCTGTCGCCTGGCGACAGATTCTATTTTCTCGCGCTAAATTCCTCCAATACCAAGCCAAAAATCTACCTTCTTGTTTCGACTAGTTTCTAGTATTGTTTGCTCAATTTTACTTCCTGATTGAGTTTTTCCCTTTTTTCTAGAAACCCATATGTGTTCTACATATGGCCATAACCCTCTAGGATATTCACGCTCCATCTACCCAATCGAACGCTCATGGCAACGAAGGGTACATTCGAGTTTGTTGAATTCACCAAACCGTGGAAGCGAGTTTAACTTGCGGGGTCCCATCCACTCGCACCAACCCTTCCAAACGTAAGGCTTCTGCACGGTGTATCCGGACTCATAACCATGGACCCTCTTTGACTAACCCATATCCTGAACTTTAGAGAACTAGAGCCATGGTTAGATTGCAAACTCATTGCATCATATTGTGACTATTTGACTACTTGTCATCATTTGCTTGTGAATAACCTATATGTGTTTACACTAACCGTTTGTTTGACTTGTGAATGAGACTTAATGAACTAATTAATGACTAAAGGACTTTGCTAAATTAATTAATTAATTAATAAATGATTAAAGTCTAAATAAATTGATCAAACTTGACTTAGTATGACTTTAGGCTTGTCCCTTTGAAGTAAAAATACTGGAAACAGTTCCAGACCAATATTCCAGCAATGGCGCAGAGGTTTGGACTGTAGCGCCACGCGCTAGTAATTAGCGCCAGGAAACAATGTTGTCGTCTGGCGCTGATCCTTAGCATTTGGCGATAGTCTTGTCGTCCGGCGGCATTCCATGTTTTTGCTCGAGTCTTCACGACAAGTCTAATTAATCAATTTACTTAATTAGTTTAACCAGTTTATTAATTACAATAGTCATGTTCAGTTCTTAATTAAGTCCAATCACATAGTCTAGTCCCATGGTCATGACACGAGCCAAACATGTCACCTACATTCACTAGTCTCAGCACACACTTTGTGTATATGTCACCATGACCATGTCTTAGGTTCATGCATGAGTCGATTTTTTCCGTTATTTGAGTTGGGGGTACATTCTATTCCTAATTCTTTCATATCTCTCCATCTACATCATCTTTCCATTCTCTACATGCTTTCTCCATATCACAATCTTCATTCTTGCAACCTCCTTCCATCTATTGCATGTTGAATAGAGTTTGAGTCAAATAATTAACAGTAAGTATCCCCAATATCCCTTTCCACAGCACTTGGTCAAGGAGAGAAGGGAGATTAATCAAGGACAACACCTTTTTTCAAGTACTACTTTTTGACAAACCAATCAGTCGGAAAAGAAAAGCTAAGAAGATAATGGCAACTCAAGAAGAAATCAACGAACTTAGGAAAGACGTGGCTAACGTGACTGAAATGATGAAGGCTATGGCCCTTCAAATTAATGACCCTGTGAAGCAACAACAAATGGAACTCATGCAAGAAAGCCTAAGCAAACTCTCCAATGACTATAGATTCCAGGGCATTAGCTCACAAGGGGTCTCAGTGGACAAGGAGCTTCTTCCGCAGAAGTTCAATGCCAATGACATCCCTAAGTTCACGCCAACAGACAATCATTACTTTTACTTAAGGGCTTTTGAAACCATAATGAATATTAAGGGGATTGATAGGAAAGTCTTTCACTCTTAGTTTTCTTTATCTCTTGAAACCATTTGCCAACAATGGTTATTTTCTCTCGATAAAGAGAAGATCTCTACTTGGGATGGAATAGTAGATGCTTTCATTGATAGATACAAATGTAACATTCAAGTTGAAACTGACCATAGACAACTTGAGATGCTAAAACAAAAAGAAGACGAAGGGTTCACTTCTTTCTTTAACAAGTGGAGGGAGACTTCTGCTAGCGTGGTTGAGGTTCCTACTGAAAAGGAGTCCGTAAGGATGTTCATCAAGAATCTCCAAGAGAAGTATTCAAAGCACTTGAAATATCAACACAACTTGAATACTTTCAAGGCTGTCTATGATATAGGCATTGACATCGAAGACGATCTTTTGAAAGTCGATAGTGCGAAAGGAAAGAAGAACGATCATCATTTTTCTTCTTCTCCCACTAATGAAATACGTGCTACGAACACTTCTAAACAACGAATCCAAAGGTTGAAAAGAGTGTTCACTCCACTTGGTATGAGTTACGAAACAGCATTCAAAAAGCTACACCACAAAGGACTAGTCATGCCCATAGGACCTATCAAAGATCCAGTTCTAGAGGCCAGGCCACCTAAGTGGGATCCTAATAAACACTGCCAAATATCATCAAGGAAAAGGTCACGACACTGAGGAGTGTTGGAAACTTAAAGAAGCTATACAAGACTTGATCGATAACAATAATACTTCCGAAATTCTAGCCATTGCAGAAGATCAAATATCCTTCGATCCTTCGCTCCTTATCACACCTGTAGGAGAGCCTATGATTGAGTCAGTCTATATAACCTCTATTGATGAAGTGACTATGATTGAGGAAGATGAAGGGGTTTTCTTAGGTGATGCCGAGGAAAATTTGTCAAGTCTAAGAGAAGACGTTCGAAAACTACAAGATGTCATTGCCATGCTCTTGAACGTGGTAGAAGGACTAGCAACTCGGGTAATGGTTATCGAACAAAATTCTCACCAAGGATTTAATGAAGAACTCAATGCTCCTAAGCCACGAGCAAGACGGACCATTGAAGAATATACACCAATAGGAATGACTTATGACGAAGCTTTTGACTATTTTCATAGTCAAAACCTTATCCATCCCATTGGTCCAATCCAAGACCCACCACCTGAGAAACGGCTTCCCAACTTGGATCCAAACTCTTACTGCAAATATCATAGAGGCCATGGTCACACCACCTAAGAATGCTTCACCCTCAAAGACCGAATTCAAGATCTTGTTGATTTGAATTACCTTCGTGTTCCTCTGAGCAACAAGAAGGTCAAAATCTATAACAATGGTGGCAAGAGCAGGAAGAACGACAACCCTTCTTCTGTTTCTTCCAATCAGAATGGAAGTTGCATCAATAAAAAGATTTTGAGTGCCAAAGAACAAGAAAGGAAGTTCACCCCAATTGGAATGAGCTGTAATATCTCCTTTGATCGACTCCTTGCTAAGAAACTCATCACAGCAATTGGACCTATGCAAGATCCTCCTCTTGAAAGGAGAACATTCGAATGGAATCCAGACTCCTATTGCAAGTATCATCAAAGCAACGATCATACTACAAATCAATGTTACAAGTTTCGAAATCTCATTCAAGACCTCATCGAGGCAAACAAGCTTCCATTTCCCCCCATCTGGCAAGAAGACTGAGTCATAATAAACACAAGACATGAAGCGAGCTTCAATGACAAGATTTCATGACCTCTCTTTCTATTTCTTTTTCATTCTTCCTTTCCCCAATAAGTCTAACATAGGCACCTTTCCTTAGATTTTATTTTTGTAGGATTTTTCTTCCTTTCCTTTTAATAAAATGAGCATTTATTTCCTTACATATGATCTTTGTAAAAAAAAAATATTCATACACTTAGCCTTTGCAGCCTAGCTTTAGTGTCACTTTCACACACATCACAGATACATAGACAAATAATCCTACCTTTAGGAACCCTTTGTCATGAAATCTTAACATGACGTTGAAGCATTCCTTGTCATATCAAGATCACTCATTATCATAATTCTTATTGCATTACAAAGTATGAAGTACTTAGCCTCCGTGCCTAAGTTACCCAAATACTTTCATCGTCGAGTCAACAATCGAGATAGCCTAGGGCGAATTAATCCTTGCACTATGAGATGCAACATCAATTCATACATTCGACTAAGCTCATTCAACATGCACCTCCAACACTTCGATTCTTTTTTGCGTCTTTCTTTTTCGGGAGAAAGTCGGTACCCTCCACAAAAATGACGGAAATTTTTTGCTTTTCTGCATTTTGAGTCAAGCACATGCATACACGAGTCATGCACGTTGAGTCATGTTACCTCAAATTGAGTCTAACACATGTGTCAAAACACATTAAATCACATAAGAGTCACACACGTGTCAAAACACATTGAGTCAACCTCAAGTCAGTCAATCACCTTAGGTCAACCCTAAGAAAAATACCGGCAAAGTCTTTTGGCAATCTTTTGATTTTTACTGAATACAACCATTCAGCAAAGCTCCTGTTCGCAGACAACCGAATAATCTCAACAAACATTCCTATCAAAGCTTTTTTGTTCAGAGACGCGAGGACATTCCTATCAAAGCTCTTTTGTTCAGAGACGCGTGGACATTCCTATCAAAGCTCTTTTGTTCAGAGACGCGTGGACATTCCTTTCAAGCTCTTTTGTTCAGAGACGCGTGGGCATCCTATCAAAGCTCTTTTGTTCAAAGACGCGTGGAAATTCCTTTCAAGCTCCATTGTTCAGAGGCGAGTGAACATTCCTAAAAAAGAAGCTCTTTTGTTCAGAGACGAGTGAGCATCAACAGTAGGGAAACGCGACCACAACATCAACAGCAGTGAAACTGAAGATGACTACAAGCGGAGTTATCTTCGATCATATTCCCTAGGATGTGGAAGATGGTCACAAAACTACAGAAGATCGCTACAAGCGGAGCAATCTTCGATGTTGTTCCCTAAGATATGGAAGACTATCACAGCGGAAATTGAAGGCAGCTACAAGCGGAGAGTCTTCAGGCGATGTCTTCTAGCTTGAGGAAGATCGTCAAACAAAAAAATCGATTACTCTATAGACGTGTGCTCGATGGTGCAAGATACGCGTTTCTTAACTCTTTTATCTGTTTTAACTAATGCTAGTTTGCAGGTATCGGCGTTACAAGAGTGATTTAGGATCGCAGAACGTTTTGAATCATTCTCCGTCCCTATCGCTACTTTGACTTTTGTTTTCGAAACTTGTGTTTCTCCAAACTCAATCAAAGTGGAGGCTTCTGTAGGCACCCAAATGTGTCTCCCCAAAACCAAACCCAGTGATGAATATCTTTCACATCATTTGATTATCGAACGAAGTGAAAGTGTGAAAATTCTAGTAATGTGGATATTTTTATTAAAATATCTCTCTTTCTGTTTTTGAAAACATTTCTTTTCTTACTCTATTTATGAAAATAGCCAGTCCAATTTAGTTTGGTCCATGATAAGGGTCCAATAATAGTGTAGTTGGATTGGGCTCGTAAAGAGCTTTCCAACGATATATTATAAGCCCAATTCCGATGAATAATGAGGAAGTTATAGCCTAAATACTAAATTTGGGTTCAAAATGATTTATACATGTGGCCCAATGATCTAGAGGAGGGCTTATTAATTATTATTCTTAAAGTTATTAGTATTGATTTTAATCTTCTAGAAAAATCTACAAGGTTCTTTTTAATTCTAATGAGATTAGGAGTGATTATTATATTTTAAAGAGTTTTATTTTGAATAAAATATGTGATTTGGCACAAATATGATTTTAATCTGCTTAACGCGGAATTAGCTGCTTAATCGTATTAAGAAGATGATTCCGCGTACAAAGCACGTTTTAATTTTGACTTAGCGCGAGACGACAAATCTGTCGCCTGGCGCTAACAGCTGTCACCTGGCGCTAATCCTATCGCCTGGCGCTGACATTTGTCGCCTGGCGACAGATGCCAGTTTTATTCCGAATAGGACTTGATTTGTTTCCGGACTATTTTCTCTATAAATAGGGGTCTTATTTCCTCCGTTTTCCATCAGCAATAATCAACAATCACCAATCATCTCTTTCTATTTTCTCTCTAAAATCTAGAAGCTTTCTCTTCTTTTTCTAAACCTTCCCTTATAAAAAATTCCACATTCACAAGTTCTAGACATACCTAGCCAAGTTCGAAGTTGCCTTCGCCCTAGACGTGAAAGGTTTGATAATTTCTGAGGGTTTGGTCCCTAATCTCTATTTCAATTATTTAATTTAATTGTTTATTATTTTCTTTGAAGTTACTAACGTGTGTATTTTGTTATTAGAAAGAGATACGAGGCATCCAAGTAAGTAATTTAATTGTTAATTTTGATATAGAAATCATGCTTAAACTATTTTGTTGCTTCCTAGTATCATGTTTAGGGTAATAACTAAAATTTCTAATATCATGTATATTATTATGATGCTTCCTATTACTTTCCTAATAGCATGTTAGTGTCATGTTAGGGCTAATTGATCATTAATGTTTAGTAACATGCTAGGGTTTGTTATTAATCTTGTTAGTATCATGCCTAGGATCTTGCTAATATTGTTATGCTTTGATGAGATTGAGAATATTATTATTATGATGATGATTGTTATTATATTTATTATTGTTATTGCTTGATCACGCCTTTTATGCATGTTTAAAGGGAATTGGTACTTGTAATCAAGCTTAATAAGATAATTAATAATCTTTTTTAGGCTAATATGATTATAATTCAAGTGATTGCCAATAATAGTTTTGTTTGTGCATTAAATTCAACCAACATAGATAAACAGGTTTAGGGTTAACCTATTGATTGTATGTTAGTCAGGAAGCGCACATGAATATGAGAAGAATAAAGTAGAGGCCTATTTTTAGGGCAGGTTCAATCTCTTTTAGGTTGGATTTGTACCTTAATCCCCGAATATTCAGTCATGGTTCCAAACCACTATGGAGTTAGCGATTTCCTGGATCGTTAAGGGGTGTAACCTTCACCCTGTGAACTGTTTACAAGTTCCTAAAACTTATTGGCGACTCTTTTACTCTAGCTTCCTTCCATTTGGACGCCACCATGCTTAAGTGTATGATCACAGTGGGACTCAAGTGTGAGATGCTTGAAATATTCCCTACAGTACCTGACTGAAGTATCTACTATAATTAACCATATTCATATGACCTACTGGATGGTATCAGAGCAAGTTATATGTGCCACAAACTTACATAATACCCATAATACCATTAAAAGATATAATAACATATATCAACATTTAAAGATATCTACAAGATCCAGACCAGGTTATATGTGCCACAAACTTACATAATACACAAAACATATACATTCTTACCCTTCACATTTTCCGAGCTTGTCTGGGATTTTCTTCATTATGTGCCAAATGCACCAATGATGGTGGGCATTAGGCATCACTTTTGCCAAAGGCTTGCGCATTGCAACGGCTTAGTCGGTCAGAATAGCCCCAGGTTGTTTATTACTCATACATGACAACCATTGCCTAAATATCCAACCAAATGTTTCCGAATCCTCATGTGAAACAAGTGCGCAGCCCAACAATATAGATTGACCATGGTGATTAACCCCTACAAAGTTGGCAAAAGGTAACTCATACTCATTAGTGAGGTAAGTGGCATCAAACATTCCACATCGCCAAATTCTTCATAAGCGACCCTACTACGAGCATCAACCCACAATACGTCCTTCAGTCGGCCCTCTTCATCTAAACTGTGTGCATGATAAAAATTCTGATTATCCTCTTGCATACGGTCAAAGTACGCCATTATTGCAGCCGCATCACCATCTTCCATTTTCAACCGCTTTTCCTTGTAAACTTCATGCTCGAGTCCTTAACACTAGGGAGGTTTTCCACTCCCGTCTCAGTACCTATACACCCTTGTATTTGCCTTATAGGGACACCTTCTTCATAATAATTTATAAGTTTCTTCCTAACATTATTGGAGGTGTAATTCTTCATTCGATATTCCTTCACCAACTTAGCATCACTAGGTTTAGGGGTATGGTTATCATGCTCATTTTTCAATTTCCTTATAACCCTCAATCCATCATTGTCAACCCCGGCGTATAACATTGCACCACACTCACATTTTTTGGAGGTCCTTTTCGCCCTCTGCATTATATCTTCCCCTATTTCACCATTAATCATACTTCCTGTGCCATATACCTCCATGGCCTTAGCCCTTTTCTTGGCCTCCCTCCTCGCCCTCATATCAGGTGGACCCCAACACTTACACCTCCATGTCACCCCTCTACGCTCCTCCTTATCCTTCTTGGAAAATGTAGAACCAACTCTAGTTACCCCAAAACCCTTCTACTCAGCATACTCTTTGTAGTAGCTTTCTACATCTTCAAAGGATTTAAAAACCATCCCTAGTTTTGGTGATTCAACATAACAGTACATGCTCAGTTGATTTGTTGACACAATGGACTCCACAATTTCAATCGTCTTAATTGGAGACAAGGCAGCTAGTCTCTCAGCAAAGGTAGGCACATTCAATGTCATACAGTTTAGAGAGGGGACATCAGGGACAACACCATTAGTTATCAGTTGCCCCCCTCAACATCAGTACATGATTGCTCAACAGGTTCACCCATTTCCCCACAATCAGATTCGAAATCCATATCACAACTGCAATATAATACATTCATTTTTAAACTCACATACTTCAAGAGCAGTAAACACATAAATCACTCCTATTTCAAATTTCAAATAAGCAACTGCACTACGTACACATTTCCCCCCAACCAGAACAACAGTCACTCGACACATTCAATTTAAATCAATCCATATACAACTGACCCTCATTTCCCAATTCGTATACAATTGTGAATTTCCCATCAACACAATTAGCCCAATATTACACCCTACACCCTACTCATTTCCCAATTCCAATTTTTGATTAATATTTAGCAGAACTAACTAACAAAAAAATCACCATAATTTAAGATAGCCAATTTAAGATAGTCAATTTCATGTATTTCATCCACAATAAGCATATCTTAACCAATTGCACCATACAACATCAACAATTCACACTATTAATTTCAATTGAAGGGTTTACGAAAAACTAGGGTTTTGCAGATAATAAAACTTACCAATTCGACGGTATCAGTTTCAGATCTGTGCACCGAGTTAGCTCACATCATGTGGGTTAAGGGCTTCAAACATGAATTGCATAACTCACTGTCTCAAACTCCAACAAATTTTGAAGTGTCGCAACTCAGGATTGCATAGGATGAGAGCTGGAGCAAAGAGGATTGTGTTCTCAACTTCAACGGGGTGGGAAAGAGCAACTGATTTGCAGAAAACGGGGTGTTCGGACTAAGCGTTAACCATCTTCTAACGTTAAGTTAAATGCAATGTCAGCTACAACAAATAAAAACATTAAAATAATTGAAGCTTCGTCAAAATTGCGAAATTGCCATCAATATTGACAATCTTCGTCAATATGGAATGTTAACTGGGGAGCACTAAAAAAAAGCCTAAAAATTCATAATAATTACCTTAAAAAACCAAAAAAACGAATTTGAACATTGAAATTCGTTGATGTGTGTCATAAATGGCACACATTTGACGAGCATTTAGGTCATTTCTATTCTCTTTTCATAGCTTTCATGCTTAATAAGTGCTTAGTTTTATGCTTTGTTGCTTAGTTTTACCTTTCTTCTCTTATTTTGTAGCTTTTGTGCTTTTCGTTGGTTTTCTAGTCTTTTCTTCTTTATTTGCTCTATTTTCGTGGTTGTAGGTATTGGAAGAGGTTCGGGTCGTGATTTTGGTGATCCATTATGGTGGAAGAAGCTTTAGGATCAAGTTCATGGAGTTTGGGAAGCTCAAGATGCAAAGAAGTGGAAGTTCCAAGTCTTGGCTCTTCTCTTGTGCTCCCTTCAAAGGAAGTGTGTGCCCTCAATATTAAGCCTTAGCTACTGCCTACCTTGTCCTCCATCACCATCATAAATCATGTGTGCACCCCTTGAGCTTGAAGAGTTGAAGATTCGAAGAAACCCAGCTGCGTGCGGCCGCACGCGCAGAATGTGCGGGCGCACACGAAGGATGTGCGGCCGCACACCATGGTTGTGCGGGCGCACATCCCCTGTTGTGTGGCCGCACCAACGTGGGTCTTTTCCGATCGGATTTTGACGATTTTCTCTCTCTTCTTATACCTATTTGAACCCAATTTTTGTAGAAAGTTTTAATAATAGAATTAGATCATATTCTTAGCTTAGTTGAGAGCTTCTCTCTCTAGATTTAGGGGTTAGTTTTAGGAGTAGATTTTAGAGAGAGAAAGTGAAGAATTTCAATGGTGATTGAGAGATTGAAGATCCAATGGTGACAATTGTATTGGAGATCTACTCTATTATCAATGAGCATTTCTAAACTCTATCTCATTTATTGTTTTGTTTAGTATTCATGTTTAGATTGTTTGATTTTGATTAGATTTTGATGATTTGATGATTGATGTTTGATTAAAGTAATTGTTCTTCTTTTATTGTAGATTCTTTGATTGTTGATTCTTGATTGTTGATTACTTTAGTTGTTTGTTGAATTGATAATGTTTCTAGAGTAGTTGTTTGGTTAGGGATTTGGTGAAGCTTATAGTATGTAATGGATTGATGTAGATTGGGGATTTTGATGGAGTTGATAATGTGATTAAATTGGTTAATTGATTATGTGCATGTGTGTGTTTGATTTAGGCTTGATCACCCTAGTTATTCACACTAGATTGCATTGTAAGTTCACATTGATACGGACCATTGATTTGTGGCTTGCATTTACACGATTGAGGTGTCTTGTGATGTTTCCTAGCTAGAGTTTATCGTAGTTGACGCTAGTTAGACCTCTAGGAGAATAGCTTGATATGCTCTTTTGGTTGCATAATTAATCTTCCCTCACATTGCTTGACTTAGTCAACTTCCGAAACCAATTTGCTTTGTTCATTGCTAATATAAGTGAATCCTAATCCCTAGCATTTTATTTGTTTGATTTCTTTGTCTTAGTAGTTGTTAGTGTCCTCTTTTACCCTTAGTCTTCGACCTAGCTTAGGCACATAATTGGAAGCACTTAGACATTACCGTTCCTTTGGGTTCGACCCTTGACTTACCTCTATACTTGTATTTAGGTTTGTTGAGTGTTTATAAATTTTGTTTGGCTTAGGGAGAATTAGCCCAACGACCTAGTTTTCCCCACGTCAAAATGGCGCGTTGCCGGGGAACGGTGTCTATGTTTGAGTGTTTTTGATTGCTTGAGTCTAGGTCTTTGTTTATAGTTTTCTTTTATTTGATTTCTTTTGTTTGCTTAATATAAAATGGCATGTCTCTCATTTCCTCAATTTGCTTAATATAAAATGGCATGTCTCTCATTTCAATAGACTTAAGGAATTTCTTGACTATAATTGTTGTAGTCTTTGGGAAGCTTGTGAGATTTGTTATCATGGTTTGAATGAGAAAACTAGGGATATAGTTGAAGGATTGCATAATGGTGATTTTAGAGCATTTTCTATTGAAGATGCTTGGAAATTTTATGTTTGGTTTGCTTGGGAAGTTTATAACAAGGGTAAACGTGCTTCTATTTTTGATGTGCAATGTGTTAATTCTTCCAATGTTAGCATGATTTACCATGATGTGTCACATAATCCCATAGTTGAACCTAGAACAAATGCTTCCAATTCTATTTCCTCTTTTGTTCATGATAATGTGTTGCATGTTCAAGCTAACAAATCTCATACATTTGAAAATGCTCCCAACCCCCTATTTGATGAAAATGCTCATGTTTGTAATGATGATGATCCCACCTTTGGTTGTATTTCTTCTTCTCTTGTTGAGCCTCAATCTCCTACCCCTTTTGATTCTCTTATTGCTACCTTGGAAACTCAAATTAGGCATGTTGAGCTTCGTGATGATCTTGGGCCTAACAAAGAGTCGACTCTTAATTGTTTAAGAAGTCAATTGGAGATGATGAGAAAGAGTGAGGAACGTCTCGAGGAGGGAAGAAGGAGAAATGAAGAGCTAGGAAGCCTATTGTCATCCTTGATGCTTATGTGTGAAAGTTACAAATCTAATGTGTGTATTGAGGGTGATGATGGTAATTTCGAGCAACCAAGAGTGTGTGAGGATCCTATTGTTGAGCATAAGAGTGAAGGAGAGAGAGTCGAGAGTGATAATGAGTTTGATGAAATTTTAAGTCTAGACATCTCTTCCTTTGTTGATTGTGATGAGTTTCAAGTGTATGAATGTGACTCTTCTATCCATGAGTATTTGGACTCGTTTGAGGTTATGACAAATGTGTTTGTTGAGTGCATAGGGAATAGGCATAGCCTTTTAAGCAAGTTCATTGATGATGCTTCATGGGAGAGAGATGATTTTGAAATTAATTTGCCTCCATTCATGCATGGTTTTGAGACTCTAGGCTTTAAGGAAGTTGAGGGAGCTATTGTTCATGAAGGTAATGGAGGAGATTATGTGGTACCTCTTGGGAGTTGGATGTTTGAGGGAGATGGTGATCATGAGCGTTCTTCTTTTAAGGATTCTATGATTGATTTTCATGCCCTCATTGGTGATGTGAGACCTTATGTTGAGGGAGTAGCTAACCCTTTGCCTTTTTCTCATACCCCTTTCTCTCAAAAGTTTAACCACATCCCCTATTGCCCTATTTTTCTCCCTTCCTTTGTTGGTAAGCCTATTGGGGACCCTTTTGTCTATGATGATTTGAATGTGGCTCATTTGTCTCCAATTTGGGAAAAGGGTGATGTTGCCACCCAAAAATATTTTGAGGAGAGTTTGCCTTCTTTTTCCTTTTCTTCTTCTTTTTCTTTTTCTTTTTCTTCTTATTTTGTTGAGTTTTCTTTTGATTCTTCTTCCTTCCCTTGGCATCTCTCTCCTCATAGGTGTGCACTATGCTTGTTGCATGCCTTATTTTTGTCATGTGCACACTTACTTTCTTATGAAATGTGTAGTAGTGCATTTGACAAGCTCTTGCGATCTTTGCAATATTATTTTACTAGAGCGGTCAAGCTTGGACCTTAAGCAAGCCTTTCTCGGGAAGTAACCCGTGTTTTAGATTAGATTTTCCTTTTTTCTCTCATGGAAATGTTTGTGTGCCTTTTGCTAGGTACATGACTTGATATACTTTGGTGCTTCGATTTGGATCAAGAATCAAGGAAGGTTGACTCCTATTTTTACTAGCACATGGAAACAAGGTTCAATTCTTGAGAAATTAGCTATGAAAGGTTTAATTGGGTCATTTGCGGGTATTTACACCCACCTCAAATCCGGTAATATCTTTCTTTGCTCTTTCTCTAGTGGATGATGCCATGTTGGACATATGTTGGTTTGTTGGATTGATCTCCTTGTTTTCCCCTCCCATGGATTATATGATTTATGTTTGAGTGTATTGTCTCATTCAAGCTTGGGGGAGGGTATTCTATCATGTTTGGTGGGATGTTGATTCTTATGTGTTATGCACCTTTGTATATGCTTTTCCATGTTTCTCTTATTTTGAAAAACTCCAAAAAGATTTTTGTTTCTATCAAGGAAAATTTGCAACGTGTTTTGTTTTGTTCTTGCTTTGGACATAATAACATTTGGACTTGTATAATTGAATGCTTTTCTTCCTAAATGGTAACGGTGTGCACGGTTTGAGAGTACGCTTGGTTGATTCTAGGATAAAGCATGCTAAGGTAGTTGGTTAGAACTAGTGGGAACATGAAGCCGGATTCTACTTGTTTGTGGCCCGTTTGGTAGTTGCTTCCTATAGTCGATTTGACACCAATAGTGAGTTTTTGCTACAACCATGTGAGTTCTATGTTTTTCAAGCCTTCTACCTTATTTGTATGAGCGGCATGGATCCTTGACTTTTTGCAAACCTAATCTTGAAACTTGACTCATAGATCTTGAATCCGAGACCGAACCATTTAGGGAGGATAAAGGCACCTTTTTCGGGGTGGTATTTTTCATTTTTAGGATAGTTTGTTTCTTTCTTTATTTTTGGGTTTACATTTGCCTTCTTGCAACCATTTGAGCCTTATACCTTCTTTTCAAGCCACATCTTTAGATATTTGGCCTTTTGTTTCATTTTCTTTCTTTTCTTGGTTTTTGTGAAGCAATTGATCATATTTGATGGAGTTTGTGGTGGAGAAGTTGAAATGTTTGGTTCTAATGATAGCAAGATTGTGTGATTTCTTCCTTGTGAATAATGGCAAATGAGTATGAGTAAAAGCCGTCCTACATTATAAAAGGCATGGACAAATAAGTGCAAAATCTAAAAAGCCGTCCAAAGTTAAAAGAGGCGAGGACAAAGCACTATTTAAAAAGAAAAAAAAGTGAAAAATGAAAAATTCAAAAATATTTTGATGTGAGTTTTCTCCCTTTTTGAGCATTGAGGACAATGCTCCATTTAAGCTTGGGGGGAAGCGTTCTCACGCTTTTTGTGTATATGTTTGTGATTTATAGCTTTGAATAAGCTTGGGGGTGTTAGTTTGTTTTTGTTTGGTGACTACTTGATTGTGATTCTAAGAATTGGCCGTTCTTGGCTTCACTTTTAGGAAAACCACCAAATTTTAAATTTTAGCCTACCTTCACCCTTTTGCCTTACGTTACAACCTTGGGGAAAGACCTTTTAACCTAAATGGTTGAGTCATTCATCGGTGAAGAGGAATGTGAGTTTTAGGAATAGGGAGAGGGGATGCAAAAGTCAAGATGTCGAG
The DNA here is from genome assembly GCF_948465745.1 of Chenopodium album. Classification (NCBI taxonomy): domain Eukaryota; kingdom Viridiplantae; phylum Streptophyta; class Magnoliopsida; order Caryophyllales; family Amaranthaceae; genus Chenopodium; species Chenopodium album. Next base: position 20,522,955 of record NC_137846.1, on the reverse strand, counting down.
TAGCCTAAAAATTCTCTTTTTCCGGTTCCTTCGTGGAATCATTGGGATGCTCATTTGAGGTCGATTTGAAGCTATTAGGAAGAACGCGGTAAGATCGTTTGGGATGAAAGTGGATTGTGAAAGCTAGTTCCTATGCTTAGCATATTTATGTTTCAATCAACCTTGGGTATCTTGGAACGTGCACTCCCTTACTTGTTTAGAAAGATTTGCATCCACTTGTGCATGTACATTTGCAAAAAGTCCTTTCATGAACATTTATTTGCTTTTCTTGTATTTTGTTTTCTTTTTCATGCTTTGCCTTGTTTGTATTACTATGAGAGTTATGGGTAAAACTCTTAGGACACCCTTACGAGACCTCACTCGTCCTCATAGGAGACTTTGGGGCTTAAAGGGCTTGTTGTAGCTAAAAACAACCGTGATTCCTACGAAAGTGAGTTAGTGTATATTCTCATCTCGTCTCTTCTTTAGTTTGTTTTAATAAGCTCGTCATTTCCACTCCCTTGGTTTTGTTTTGCTCGAGGACGAGCAAAAGGTAAGCTTGGGGGTATTTGATGTGTGTCATAAATGGCACACATTTGACGAGCATTTAGGTCATTTCTATTCTCTTTTCATAGCTTTCATGCTTAATAAGTGCTTAGTTTTATGCTTTGTTTCTTAGTTTTACCTTTCTTCTCTTATTTTGTAGCTTTTGTGCTTTTCGTTGGTTTTCTAGTCTTTTCTTCTTTATTTGCTCTATTTTCGTGGTTGTAGGTATTGGAAGAGGTTCGGGTCGTGATTTTGGTGATCCATTATGGTGGAAGAAGCTTTAGGATCAAGTTCATGGAGTTTGGGAAGCTCAAGATGCAAAGAAGTGAAAGTTCCAAGTCTTGGCTCTTCTCTTGTGCTCCCTTCAAAGGAAGTGTGTGCCCTCAATATTAAGCCTTAGCTACTGCCTACCTTGTCCTCCATCACCATCATAAATCATGTGTGCACCCCTTGAGCTTGAAGAGTTGAAGATTCGAAGAAACCCAGCTGCGTGCGGCCGCACGCGCAGAATGTGCGGGCGCACACGAAGGATGTGCGGCCGCACACCATGGTTGTGCGGGCGCACATCCCCTGTTGTGTGGCCGCACCAACGTGGGTCTTTTCCGATCGGATTTTGACGATTTTCTCTCTCTTCTTATACCTATTTGAACCCAATTTTTGTAGAAAGTTTTAATAATAGAATTAGATCATATTCTTAGCTTAGTTGAGAGCTTCTCTCTCTAGATTTAGGGGTTAGTTTTAGGAGTAGATTTTAGAGAGAGAAAGTGAAGAATTTCAATGGTGATTGAGAGATTGAAGATCCAATGGTGACAATTGTATTGGAGATCTACTCTATTATCAATGAGCATTTCTAAACTCTATCTCATTTATTGTTTTGTTTAGTATTCATGTTTAGATTGTTTGATTTTGATTAGATTTTGATGATTTGATGATTGATGTTTGATTAGAGTAATTGTTCTTCTTTTATTGTAGATTCTTTGATTGTTGATTCTTGATTGTTGATTACTTTAGTTGTTTGTTGAATTGATAATGTTTCTAGAGTAGTTGTTTGGTTAGGGATTTGGTGAAGCTTATAGTATGTAATGGATTGATGTAGATTGGGGATTTTGATGGAGTTGATAATGTGATTAAATTGGTTAATTGATTATGTGCATGTGTGTGTTTGATTTAGGCTTGATCACCCTAGTTATTCACACTAGATTGCATTGTAAGTTCACATTGATACGGACCATTGATTTGTGGCTAGCATTTACACGATTGAGGTGTCTTGTGATGTTTCCTAGCTAGAGTTTATCGTAGTTGACGCTAGTTAGACCTCTAGGAGAATAGCTTGATATGCTCTTTTGGTTGCATAATTAATCTTCCCTCACATTGCTTGACTTAGTCAACTTCCGAAACCAATTTGCTTTGTTCATTGCTAATATAAGTGAATCCTAATCCCTAGCATTTTATTTGTTTGATTTCTTTGTCTTAGTAGTTGTTAGTGTCCTCTTTTACCCTTAGTCTTCGACCTAGCTTAGGCACATAATTGGAAGCACTTAGACATTACCGTTCCTTTGGGTTCGACACTTGACTTACCTCTATACTTGTATTTAGGTTTGTTGAGTGTTTATAAATTTTGTTTGGCTTAGGGAGAATTAGCCCAACGACCTAGTTTTCCCCACGTCATTCGTACACAAATGAGATTAATCATTATATACCTTATTTATGCATCTTTAGACTTCACCATCCTATTTATAACAGCAACACCTTATGCCGACGAATTAAGATCAAACAACGGCGGTTTCTCTGGCTCCACACGGCTTCTCCTGCACGATCGATGGCGACATTGCAGTAGAGCATTACCTATTCTTGGAAACTGATTCAACTCTAGGGGACGAAGAAGAGAAAGTGGCAGTAGAAAAGTAGAATCCATGATTTCATTTATCATCTCCGGCTCCAAACCCTCTCCATTTCTTCTTCAATTCTCACTTCTAGATTCAATGCAACCAAATCTAATTTTTAGAAATTTGAGGGAAATAATTTATATGATATGCGTTGGTCTTGATTTTGAAACTGAAAAAAAAAAAAAAAGTTTTCTGGCCTTCTAGGGTTTGAGAGGAGAGGAGAGGAGAGAGGAAGGGGAGAGGGGAGGGCGGCTGGTACGTTGTGGGAAGGCATCATAAGTTAGATTTTTATTTTATCTTTATGTTTGCTAAAACCAAATAGGTCGGCTAACAAACAAAGGGGATGTATATCTAAAGTCACATTTTCTATATAAATATAAAAAACCAAATAGAACGGTTAACTAATGGAGGCGCTCTATAAGTTTCAATATACAAAGCGCACATCTTACATAGGCTTTCTGTAGAATTCAAGAGATCGCCTACCTAACTTGACCCTTCTCTATTATGCGTTATGTATTCCCCATTTTGTGGTAGTGCTTCAAATCACCACTGTAAGCACCACATTTAGCAATTAACTCTTTCAAGTAAAACCAACATAGTTCGTTAGGGTCAACAGCAAAAGTCCTATACATCCCTCCCAAATACTCCCAGAAACCATTTTTGCCTTCCTTAAATACACCACCATGATAAAATTTCAGATTAACACAATCCATAACAATATGAAATCAAAAGGGGGTTTTATCGCAAATTAGGGTTCATGAACTAATTGGAACTATTAGCATACACAATTCATCAATTAATTCACTACAATACCTCATATACACGCAATTATACTAAAACATACACCAATTACCACAATTAAACAAAATTAAGCAAGTTAGGGTTGACGAATTTACCTCAAAATGTTGTCACCTACAAATTGCTCTTCGAAAAGCAATTCCTATGCAAATGCTTCGACCGCCGACTGAAATGAGGGCGTAATGTTTGATTTCTCCTAAAAATAATTAAATTTTCGACTTTTTTTTTATCACTTCGTATCAGCCATGGAAATTCGTTGAAGAAGAAAGGATTAATCGAGAAAGATGGAGGGGAATGGAAAGGGTTAACTTGTTGCTTAGGTAACCTGTTAAAAGGCTTTTTATAAGAACATGGGGGTATAAGGTGGGAATTGTTTCCAAATTTCGAAAAGGTGGGTTTGTTTTGAGTAGAAAACACAAAGGTGGGGTTATTAGTTTCCATTTTTCCTTAAATAAATAGAGGGTGGAGGTCATGGACCTATAAGTCTTAGATAGTTGTCAACCTGTTCTACACCTATTCTAAAACTCAAATATTACATCATCTTTTACCCTATACTTCATAAGTTTGAACATCTCAGCCATTGAGCCATTGCAAAAAAAAAGGGGAGGGGGGAAGGCTAAAATTTCATTTTATTTTTCGGGGGCTGGTGGTGCATGTGCACCACCGTGCACACATGTGGCTCTGCCATAATTCACTCCCTTCCATAGAGCTAGAACCATCATCGATGTTATCAACTAGACATGGTAAAATAGGCTCCTCTTCCTTCTCATCGGTATGACAAACAAACTCGTACCACCACTCTGATCGTCGGTACAAACTAGGGTAGCCGACAACACAATGATTTTCTCCTTTTTATTGTAGGTAGAGTGAGTCAGATCAGAATCCTCGGTACCTCTCTTGCCATTGAGCTTGCTAGCCTTGCAACTTAGGCCTTTCACTTTCTTCAACTCACGGAGAATGTCCTAGTTATATATAGGGTCAACCTCGGTTGCCTTGCCAAGGTCCTCATAAGCCTCATTTAGTTAATGAAGCTTGATTTCAGCTAATGCCCTTATGTAAAGGGCTATGACATTACTACTATCAAGAATGATGACTAAGGAACAAAGTTGTTCATAATTAATCGTGAACCTTATGCGCACAAGCTGCAAGATTTAACTCTAGTGCGCAATAATAAGATTCCAATGCATAACATTGTCATCCTCATTTCTAGGTAAACCAAAACATAGAAATTTCAGCCTTCTATCATACTTAGTTCCAGCACAAACAAACTCGCCTTCTTTAAAAAATGGTATTACCCTCCTCCTAAAATTTTAGACTATGGCTCGATTATAGATGTTAAAGTGGCAATTATTATTAGTAGCAAATTCACAATGCTTTCATCAAAATCATCGTTCAAGTGAGTAAGCATAAGAGCATTAAGTAATTAATGGCAATGCACTTAACCACATTAGAGCAAAATGAAGGCTATTTCGAACCAAAAACCAAAAAGAAAAAAAAAAAAAAAAAAAAAAAAAAACTAAATCCTTAAGATTGATTAAAGGAAAAGAAAGAAACCTACAAATTGAAAATAAAGAACCGACAAAATGAAAAGAACCTACACAATGAAAAGGCAGTAGAAGTGGAGATGGACTCAATCCCCGAGAAAAGACAAAACTAAATCAAAGGAAACAAACGAATAAAACAAGACCCCCTCCCTTAGCTTAGACTAACAAGGATGGATGACCCACTAGAAAAATCGCCTTACCTAATATGTCTAGGATGGTCCAGAAATAATCGGAATGAGGTGGCCAGATAACCACCAAAAGCGAGCACCGTTCGCGAAGAACTATGAAAGTATGGAATAGCCCCAACAGCAACTAGCTCGATGGGCTCTTCAACATGGCCCGGAGGGAAATAAGTGGGGGAAGATTGGGTGTGGTCTCTTCGAAAAAAAACAACCACCATTGGCACCTCGGTGGTCTAGGGGGTTCGCCGACAATCGAAGAGCAAGCCAATCCAATCTATTCGCTGATGGCCCGTCGGAATCTGTTGTTTGAGAAAGTTGGTATTAAAACACCAAGGGTCGCCTGATTTTGACGATTCTCAAATTAGTAATTATGTTTGTAGCAACAAGTGGGTTCAATCTCACTTCCATGTATCTTACTTTTTCAAAAAAAAAAAAAAAAAAAAAAAGAAAGTGGGTTCAATCTCACGTGTATAGTATAATCAATTTATCTATAGTGTACAAAATACTTACTTTTTACAATGAGAAAATTGTAATAGGGGTAAGCAAAAATTCTGAGTACCTGGAATTAAAATTGAAACCAATTAGCAACTGGCGGGTTTGGATCCGGAATTAGACCTGGTGATTCTAATTCCGGGTAATAAATTAAGGAAGTGGTTGCAATCGGTTCCAATTTCAATTCTCAATTTTTTAGACTAGGAATCAGTTGGATATCCGAATATATATTTTTAAATAAAGATTAAATTAAATGTATCTAGTTAATAAAAAAAATATATATTATTAGTACCTAACATAAATAAAATTGATTCATGCATATATAAATATAAGTAGTAATATACACTAAAATTGAAAATGTATCAAATTAAGTGTTATATTTTGTATTAAATCTTAACAATTATGTAAGTAAGTGGATACCCGGCGGTTCCAGTTCCAATTCCAATTCCTAAGTTTTGGGACACAGTTGAAGTGGTTCCAATTCCAATTTTTAGGACTCGGTCGCAACCAATTTCGAGTTTGGTTCTTAAATTTTGATCGGGTACTCGGTTTGCTCACCCCTAATTGTAATATTATGCTGGCTACATACCAATCTAAGCTTAGTCTAGTGGAAAAGATTGCACCTTCCAACCTTAAGGTTGGGGGTTCAATCTCCGATCCATTAGAGGCACTTTGAGGGTGGGGATGTTCTACCCTTCCTCTCTTCTACCCTTCCTCCTCCACCGCTTCAAGCTTAACGCGAGCAATGATTTTCGATGTCTTTGCATCTTTCCAAGTTGAGACCTCCTCAAACAGCGCCTAATGTTTTGATCGACCAGTTGATGACAAATCCCAGACCTATAGGAATCCAAATCACCTTCCAATTACTATAAGAACCTTATAAATAAAATTCTCATCCATGGATTGGATGAGAATCAAAATCCCAGATTATTGGAAAAACCCCAGAAATTTGGGACAAATTCACAGATGGATTTTAGAAAAGTACGGTTATGTATTATCATCATCATTGTCGTCGTCGTCCTGATCATCATCATCATCATCATCATCATTATTACTATTATTATTATTATAAAATATTAACAAAAACCTACAAAGTCAATCAATTTACAAGAAATTAGTGGGAAGCCGAGATACAATTTGGGCCCCCACTCCTCTAGCTATACCGAACCCAATCCTGCTGAATATGTAAGCAGCTGCACAAGCACCTATATCCAGAGTCCTTGCGAACGCCTGAATAACAACAATATTATTATAACAACAATATTGTTACATTAATGACAGTAATAACAATGATATTATCACTAAAAATAACAATATTCCATCCGTATTTTATTTAGTGTTACACTCACCAAATGCGGTCATGTTTTAATAAGTGTCACACTTCCATTTTTTAGAAAAAAGCTACATTTTAATATTATATCTTCTCCTTTCATGGTCTCGTCCAAACCAAATACTTTTTTATTATTTCTTTCCTATCACATTCAATTCATTATTTTTTAATAAACTATTAATGCCACTATCTTTCTTTTACAATTTTTTAATACTACTACTATCCCACTTACCTCTTATTTAATTTAAGTCAATTAAATTTTCTACAATTATGTGTTGGTCAAACTGTAACACATATTAAAACACGGAAGAAGTAATAAATTTCTCGATCTGAGCTTGAACCAAAGTCTCAATTAGAAATAACCCGAGACTCAACTCGACCTAAAATAACATGACTCGAAATGACCTAACCTAAACCTGACTCAAAGTCCCGACTCGATACCTGGCCCAAATCAAGCTATTTACCATTGACTAGGCGATAAATAATCCAAAGTGACCTGACCAGAACGCGACCTGATGATATACTAGAAATGAAATAACCCAATCGAAACTACCCAATTAACAAGTCTACCAGTATCAACTATACATCGGTCAAAAAAACCGTACATCGGTCAAAAAAATTATACATCGGTCAACACTTGAATACATAAGAAAAATTAGAGGTAATCATTTGGGTTAAAAAATTTGTGCCCAAACCCGTTATTTCAGACCAAAACTAATGAGCTTTCGGACCAAAATATTTACTAAAATGAACTTTTAGGTTCCCAAAATCCCCCCAAAAAAATAAAATCGACTCGGACTGTGTCTTAAATTATATTATACACAAACCTGGAGTTTTTCTAGCTAATTGGATTTGGCCAGCTTTGAAAAAAATGTAAAGGAATCACTACTTCTAAATTAATGTAGATGGTGAGATTCAAAATTGTGACCTTTAGATATAAAATTAAAGTGAATCAGCATCTCTCACAAATTAAGTGAGCTTAGCTGCAAATATAGTTAGTGATGTTCAAACTCGCGACTTTAAAATCACAAGGTGAGTTTTTCCACCAACTTCCCATCTCTCCCAAGCTTGATTGCTGACTGCAAACTACAATAAAAAAAAAAAAAAAAAAAAAAAAAAAAAAAAAAAAAAAAATAAAAATTAAAAAAAAAAAACCATATGATTGAGAAAAAAGAAGTGAGTATACTGTATACCCACAACCTATCCGTATACTCACCTCTTTTTTCTCAAACATATATGGGAAGGTGTAAAGCAAAACTTTAAATATAAAAACAAAGATACAACATTGTCGTACAATATGTGCAAGAAAATAATTTATAACAGACCAAAAAGGAAAATGTAGAATGGATAAAGACGAAAGGAGTAACAAGTGCAACTAAATTAAAATATATAAACAACTAAGATATACTAAAATGATTAAATTATTCTTACAAACATTTTAAAAAATAATAATAAAAGGCATACCACTTGATGAGTTAGTCGAATCAATACATCATTAGTTACATCATCTAAGTCATTAAAATGATTAATTAGAGTTTTAAATAGGTATTATGACTTAGTTAAGGCTCCTTCTGTACAGCATTTACACCGGCTTGTTAAATGGAATTATTACTTATCATTCTCCACTAACCAATAATGCTTAATGTAAATCCATTTCCTTTAAAGTGGTTGGTTTCCAATTCTTTTCTTAATCTAACCTTAAATTATACTCGTACTTGGTACAAGTATTTTGGAGTGGACTATTATAGCTTACTTGTCATGGAGATACGAGGGCATTTGCATATTTCAACCGCCTAACTCACCTCCCTTTAATATACTAGCAATTGATGCACGCGATGCCTATTTGATTATTCCTCCGTGCTTAAATAAGTGAAACGTTTCCTTTGTGTACGTATGTTCATGTAACACTTTGATTGATAATATCTTTAATTATTAACAGATAAAATTATAACAATTGATGAATATTAATAAATTATTTATTGAGACAATTTTAACAAGTATCCGCAAGACTATAGTTATTTTTATGCACAAATCACAAATATTAGTCAAAGTGAATTAGATGAATAGTACAAAAAAAATCAAAACGTTTCACTTATTTAAACATGGAAGGAGCATTAAAATGTATGTAATCACCATTAAGAAATTCATGCACTTGTATAATGTCGTAAAATAAGTACTCGAGCTAGGTAAGTACCTCTCATAGGCTTCTATCACAAATGATTAGTTGAAAACTTAAAAAATGTTATAAGATCTATATATAAATTCAATAATATGATAATTGTCGCCATATAAAAGCTTTAACAAATATTTAAAGCTTATCATGATTATGGCTTGAAGAATATATAAAGAAGTAAAAAAAAAAACATATATTGTGTATGAAAAATCTAATTACTTTGGTCATACACTCTGTAAGTAACCCCTAATACACTTACTAAATAACCCTTATTATACTTACTGAGTAACACTTAAATAACAAAGTAACTTTTAAAAGACTAACAACATAACTCCTATATTTCTAAATAAGTAACCCCTATAATTAACCTTAATAGAGTAACCCCATGGGGATTGATCACGCGGTATAAACAACTTCATATAAAAGTTTGTGAACTTCTTATTGTACTAAAATTGCTAATCCATAAATAATTGAATAATGAATATAGTGAATTGCTAATACATAATATAAAGTAATTTTATTCATGGTGTTATATGGATGAAAATGATAGAATAATTATTGCATTGGCAATCGAGTTAACAATAACATAAGATTAAGAAAATTTCAAATTGGGAAGTATTGATTACAATGTGAATGTTAATTGATTGGTATGTAAAATTTTGGAAAAATTAGTTCTATTAATTCCAAGTTCAGGCCATTTACTTTTAATAATCTCAACTATCGAGTTATTCCTAAATAATCCCAACTTTAATTGGTGTTATCTTCTAACAGGCCTAAACCGATCAACAAAGTATTATACCAGGTTACTTAGACACATGTTAACAATACACGTCAATGATCCAAAAAATAAAAAAATAAAAACAAATGTTAAAACAATAAAATAAAAAGCTGAAAAAAAAAAATTGAAACCACCCCATCTCAACCCCACCGCCAACACCACCCTTCCTCAGCCCCTCACCCGAAACCACCCTCTTTTACCTCTATCGGAAACTGACCCCCTCCCTTAGCCCCACCAAAAACCCAACCCCAATTACCTAAAAATCTAGGTTTAAATGTGGTGGTTTCGGCACTTGAAACCACCTTAATAACAAACCTAGGTTTGGGTGTGGTGGTTTCAATGGAAGGCCGAGCGTGGGGCTGTGGTGTTTTCAGCGAAGAGGGGTGGGTTGTGGTGGTTTTGGGGAAAGCAAGGGGTGAAAATGGTGGCTTTAAGGGAAGAGGGTGGGGATGCGGATGGTTTCAAGGAAGGGGGTGGGGCTGTGGGTGGTTTCAAGGGAAGAGGTGGTTTTCGGTGGGGTTGGGGAGGGAGATGGTGGGGTTGCGGTAGGATGGAGGTTGCTAGGTTTTTTTTTTTTCTTTTTTTAACCAATTAACGTCTGACACGTGATAAACTTTTTTTTTTTGTTTTTTTAAAAAATCTAACATTTTAATCAGGTAACACTATATTTTTCCTTTCAAAAGAAAACGCCACTTAAAGTTTGGATTATTCAAGAATAATCGATAATTGAGATTATTATTCCTAAATTTTTTCTTCAATATCTATCACAATCCAATAGTAATACATAATTCAAACTTTTAATATCTCGTTGGAAGTTTGATTCTCATTAATAACATCTTTATAGATTAAGACATTTAAATTAGGTTAATAAAGTAGGGTCAAGTTTTCATTATCCTCTTACACCCAACCCCTCCCAACTCTAGGGGGGTCGGGTCCTCGAACTTACAATGGTGAGACTTCATACCGACTAATATAAATCAATAAAAACAAAAAACTAAAAAATCATAGTGCTTTTTAAATCATCATTAATAATTATTAATTTTAATACTGTAAATTTAATAAAAAAAGAACCTTGCATGAAATCGTTACCCGATTGGTTACTCCATTATTGTCCCCACAAGTCTCATATAAGAACACCAAACCCAGTCTCTATCTTCTTCCATCTTCTCTCCTCCTTTTTTATGTCTCCTACCTTGAGACTAGATTTTCTTCATATTATGGGTCGAATTTCAACTTCCTTAATTTAACATCATTTATTTCTTTGATTTTTCTTCAACGGTACTCATCTCTTCACTTACTCTTCTTTACCTGCTTCCTTTTCTTTCATTATGATGGTTTGGTAATTATTTTTTTGCTTAATTATTTGTGTTCTTTAAGTGGGTTTTTGCACTGTTCATTGTAGTAAAAATTGAATCTTTAATGATTTTTTTTCTTATTTCTTTGTGTTATTTATAATTAATGGGTAAATTTTTGTGTTTTGCTCATTTAATTAAATGGATGTTGATTTTTTTTATTTTTAATGTTAAAAAAGATGGAATCTTTGATGATTTTTTCTTGGTGGGCACTTTTCTTTTGTTAGTGGTGGTTTTCATAATATGATGATAGGTTATAGTTTTTCATATTATCATACTATGTCATATGATAAAATTCATCTTATTTTTTGAGGTTTAGCATAGATTATGTTGATTTATACTGTAGATTGTTTAAGATTTGCAGGAAACACTCCCTCTTAGTAATTTTTTTTAATTACCGGATCATTTATTTTATGGCTGATTTCTTATTTATGCTGTATTTTTTAGTTGGAATTTCATATTTATTTATTTATTTATTTATTTTTTTTTTTTTAAAGTTTCAAGAGAATATATATTGTCCTGGGGTGGGGGATTTTGAGCTATATTGTCATGAAATGGACTAATTTTTTACCACAAAAATCTAAATCTTTTTGGAAGGTTGGTGAGTGGAGCTTTTGATTGCTGTAGTCTTTTGCTTTTATCTGTTGTATACTTTAGGGTAGTGGATATCATTCTTGATTTTCGGGGTTTAATTCCGAGTTGTCAATGAAATTCCTAACAGGTGAATAGGGTGTACACTGGAAAGAGCAATTTAAAGGGTATATAGGGATGCAGAAGAGTGGAACGAATCGACAGATTTCGTCTATTGGGTCTATGCCTTGGTGGGTTGCTGCTGGATCACAAGATGAAATGAATTCATCGAATCTCAATCAAATCGATTGGATTGGTGAGCACCAAAAATCGGAGCACATGATGAATGGAGCATCTGAGAAAGAAAAACAAGGGGTCTTCCATTTTTCCTTTTCTGTTGGTAATTTTCTGGATTTCAACTTTTCTGAGTTTTATGCTCTTGTGTATGTGAGCCATGTTACATTCTCATTAGTATCACAATTATATAATGTATGTAATATGTGGAAAGCTCAATTTGGCAAAAACTTTACGCTTGTTTTGTGGCCTGAAATATCTTATTGCTGTATTGAGGATATATATATTTGTCCAGTTTGTGGTAGTCTTCTGGTTTGTTGATTAGACTATTGGAAAAAAAAATCTCAATTAAGGGCTTCTTTTTGCTGCTAACAGTACTTTTGTGTATGACTCAATCTGACTTTAAGCTCTTTCACTGGCTAAGTACAAAGAGTTGAAAACAATGGTATGCTTTTTATCCCTAAATTTAGCACATTTAAAATGTTGAAATATGGCATTATGGTATAAACTACTTTTTGGAATCTTCTATAGTGAGATGAAGGAAAATTGTAATAAACATGGTTAAAGTATTCAGCACATTATTCGAGTTTATGATAGAGTGTAAATGTGTGATGTTGCTCTTTGGGACTGGCATTGCTTTTTATTTGAAGCAGTACTTCAATACTAATATCTTGGGGCAGGCAATTATATCAATGGAAGACCTCTAACTCCTTGTCCAATATCTTAAACTGCATCATTTGAGTGGCATGGTATGAAGGAAGAAATTAAACTTCTGAAGGATATTTTTACTGTCTATGATCATTTTTTGGAGTTCAAGTTGAAGGCACTACTTACAACAATTAGTTAGAATGCTTTTTTGTTCTTTGTTCAGTCATACTTTAGTGAGATCAGTGGGAATTCATGACCAATTCCAAAATTTTGATGTATGAAATAGGTTAGTGAATCCTAGGGTAATTCTGCTTCCAGTGTACATTTCATCCTGTCATGGATAGAAAACAATTTCCAGGTGTAAAGACCTAGAGTTTGTTGTCCTTGGAGAATCAGGAGTGAACATACGCAGCTGTGTTCTATCTTGGAAAATAGGAAATTCACTCATTTTCTCTTGAGAGTATGAAACCATTTGGAAGATGGTAAAAGTTGGACTTAATGCACATTTATGACTTTTGCTTTGCTGCAATTTACCTTGATCCTTTTTGTTTTGTTTTGGATAGCTTGAAGCTTGCGGGAGTAGATGATGATATCTTGTAATATCAATTATTGTTTGATCCATTGCCTGGTTTCCTGTAACACCATTGTGGTACTTTATACACTGTCAATTTTGAGAGGAAAAATATTTTGAAGTCTTGTGTTAAAGTCTTGCTTGGTTTTATTGCACATCTTAATTGTTGTAAGTCTTGTTATTCTATCTTTCTCAATCTGACGGTTCATGTAATCAGTTTTCTAATAGCTTAACCACCAAGTCCATGTCCACCAACTCCATATGTCACCTGATAGACTAATGATGAAAATAGAGTACTTTAGTAAAATTCTAATGTTACCCTGCATGCACTAGACCACTACATTGGTTTGTACTTTATAGATGTTAAGAAGCAGAGAGGTTATGCTATACTCCAAGGCAAGAAGCAAATCTCACTGTGCTCCTATATCGGGCAGCATGTTTCTTTCTTTTTCCTTTGTAATGCTTTCTTTGTCCATGTTGTAATACTATTGGTTGGATCATTAATTTATGAAATTCTTGTGTTCAGAGGATAACAAGAACTCTTTAAAAGAAAACAATGGCCGTGATCATCAAATGAACAGTTTCCAGCAGTTCCCTCTTCCCCAACAAAAGAATTATGTTGAGCTTGGACTTGGTCAGCCAATGGTAAGTCTTTCTATTGATAAACTTAACTATACAAAGCTGGTTTCTTTTCCTAGTATACTAATCTTGTTCAAATAAACTCTTCAGGCCTATGCAAATCATCCTCTTGATCAATGCCATGGATTATATGCACTTTATGGGACTCAGCCTGCGGTTTGTTGCTTTTACAATTTTTTTTTATCTTCATGTTTTGTATTTCAGTGTTTCTCTGTAACTGTCATGTTTTAGGATATATATAATATTAATTACAAAAAATCTAATCTCATGCAGTTTTATGGGTATTTACCTGATTGTGCATCATGTAATAAGTATGAATTATTATGATGTTTATGTTTAACAGGAGTCTGTCTGTTTTGCTATTATAACAAAACAATATTTTTTTTGTTTGTGGTGTACTAGTCTATGCTATGATACATTGTAACTTGATATTTTTGTTCATACACATTCTCCGGAATTAAAGGGTGAACAAGCTAGCTAATTCTTGTTTGGTGGTCTGCCATTTTGCTCCTAGTGTGCACTGGTCTATTATGTTTGGAAAATTTTACTGTTTGCATATGGAATACAAGGTTTCGTGACAAGAATTGTCCTTTTTGAAATTTAGGGGCGAGCTATGCTTCCATTTAGTGTGGCAACTGAAGATGGGCCTATTTATGTAAACCCTAAACAGTATCATGGTATTATGCGTCGCCGAAAAATGAGAGCAAAGGAAGGGTTGAAAAACCGGTCAACTAAGGATAAGGTACCACTCTGAGATTTGATAATGCATTTGTTAAACTGTAAGCCTCCAATTGTATTATATTTTCTTTTCTAAAAGTCAGTTTAGTTGATTTTTAATTCTATCTCAATTGTAACATATTGGAAACCTTTCATCCTCATATATTTCAAACTGATATATGCTCTCAATTTGTTGGTGAAACAACTCTGCACATTGCACCAATTTATGTGTCAAAATGTTAAGTTACTACTAATTTACCTGCATCACTAATAAATGAGTTTTTGATTCAGTATACATTGAGCCTAAGGTCATTTTGTGATGAAATCCCAAAACATAATACATGTTTATTCTACTTTTCTACTATTGTCTCAGTTTAAGTAATGTTGTTCTCTGATAATGTATCCCAATGATTACTTGGAAAGGTTTGTATTTGGCGTTTCTAACTTCCAAGGAGGTTTTTGTATATTTATCTATCTATTTTTGAAATATTTTAGTGCTAAACATCTAACCCATGTACTTTGGTTTGCAAAATAAAGAGAATGTAGTGTAATTCCTAGGTTAACAGATTGCCTTTCTTGCTTCTCCCTTCTCTAAAATTCCCCGCCATAGATGACAGTCTCATGGATTTAGTTTCCAGATATAATTTGATAAACTACTCCGTACTTGAAATGATTTTTAAAAATGTATTTTCTATTTTGCTTGGAGTAACATATACGTAGTAATTACTTGTTTACTAAACTCATCTGTTTGTGTTGCAATCACAGCCATATGTTCATGAATCAAGGCACCGCCATGCTTGCCGTCGAGCAAGGGGAGCTGGTGGACGCTTCCTCAACACCAAGAATCTTGAGAATGCGAAGAATAAACAGGAAACAAAAAAGACATCTGATCAACTGACCTTTCTTTCTTCGCATTCATCAGGCTCTGAAGTTCTTCAGTCTGAAGGTGGAAATCTGAATTCCTCAAAGGAAGTTTCTGATTGCAAAAGTCCAAACTTTTCTGGCTCTGAAGTGACTAGCATGTATTACAGCAAAGATTTTGATTGCTTTGGAATCAATCCTGGCCGTCCTTTTGCTTTCCACCCTTTACAAAATATGGAAGGAAATAGGCAGGGCAGTAACTGGGTTACAGCAGTGGATGGCTGCTGCAACCTTTTTAAAGTATAAGAGAGGAAAGGGACATGAAAAAGGATGGTTGCTTTGATCGTGGAATAGTTTCTGGATTAGCGATCATCCTGTCCCTTTAGCCGCTACAAAGGAGTTTTGGTTGCAAATTATGTACGAAGCTCCTCTAACTGGTCATTTTCTCTCTTTCTCTCTTCCATTTGGTTGTGTTATCGAATGGCAAGTCATCCTTTGGCTATGAGGTTTTCGTTGTTGCTTGATTCGAACTCTAAAGCTGCATGGCTTCGGAGCGGTTGCAGTGACAAGAGGCCTCTCTGTATCATATTAAAAAAAAATTATAATCCTATGGGGTTTATTTACTTCAGTTTGTGATATTGCTTTGTTGTTGAAGTCTTAAAATCATGACATTGGGTTTTCTTTCTTTGCCAAAATTCGAAAGTCTACTCATGCTATTGGTGTGGCTGGATTGTTACGTGTATATGCTACTTTAAATTTGTAATATAACTCCAGACTTTTGTTTTTTCCCTGTCAAATGAGTTCTCTCCTGTATATCTGAAGTTATCACTTCGATTGGAAGTGGCTTGTGTTATGTCTCGATCTACAGGTCACAAGACCAACCCTTTGGATGTTTTTTATGCAGGAGCAAGAAGCTACTCAAAATTACTTTGAATTATATAACTCAAATTGATATATTTGGATGATGTTTCAGGTATGATCTGAATGATGGTAGTTCTGTTATTCTGAGCAGATTGAATTTATGTAAATCCAACTACCTACAAGAATTGCTACAGGTCTACAGCATTATTAAGAATTCAAAATGTTGCTCCCTCCTATTTTCGTCGATTTTAATTTACTTTTTACACAGTTTAAAGTTGAGAAAAACTTATCTCGAAATACACTATACATAATATAATACAAAAATAAAAAAGTTTTCCCATCATTGAAGAGTTTAAAAGTTATTTTTTTAGTTACTCTTATTAAAAGTAATTTTGGTAGTGGGTTTTGCGTGTAATAGCAAAAGTTAGAATAATGTTGTTAGATTAGGTTTTCATACCTTTAAAAGCTGTACTTGTAAAGTGCGCGCTATTCTTAAATGTTGCCTTTTCGAAAAGAGAATATCCCTCTTATTTCTGTGTATATCATTGTTTCCTTGTTAGATAAGGGTAATAAACCTGTTTCTTTTGAAGCTATTATGGGGGCCAAATTTTGAAAAGTTGCTGAACTTGTAGTGCGGATAAGGTAGGTTGCACGAGAACGGTACCGATACGATACGGAAAAATATCAATCTCAAAATAGGGGACACATGTACGCGATGTTAAAATTCTTATACATGACCTATACTTGAAATCATAAATGTAAATATAACAGAATTATCAACTTAATCATTATAAAGTAATTGCCTATTTGATCTCTTTTCCTTCTCTAGTTTTATATTGTCATTCGATCCTCTCATTCAATCACACTAAATCATATTATCAATATCATAATACTCTTTTGAGTCTTTTCATAAACATATAACAACGAACTATATATAAAAGGCACCCTATTATTTAACTATTACTTTATCTATCTTACTTTACTTAAAATTTCTCATTAATTAAAAAAAGTTGAAAAGATAATACGGTGGTGTGTCTAAAAGCACGAATCATATCATAGTAGGAAAGGTGGTGTGTCATGCAGCACAACAAATCGTGTCATAGTAGGACACGATTCTAGACCTATTGTCGTGTGTTCAATTGTCCAACGAGTGTCGGTGTCCGAAACGGTGTCCAACACGGACATGACACTTGGATGAAGTGTCCATGTATCCTAGCTGATATTTGCAAAAACAAGCTTACACTTTGGTTTATTAAGAGTAGGGGAAGGTAAGAAAACACTATAACCGAGTAAAAGTAGATATAAGATAAGATAGGCATAGTAAAAAGAATAACATATTCCAACACGATTTTTTTTTTATTTTATATTTTCATTAGGACTTAGGAGAGGGGATCTCCTTACCTTACTCTTCATTTTTAGGAAAGCAAAAGTAGACGGTAAAACTCAAATTTTTAACTTCAAAGGCATAAGGTGAATTATTCACTATTTCTATGAAACATGTTTTGGTAAAGGCCATGTTTAGTAAATGGTTTTGGCTGGCTTTTTCATTGGCTTTTGGCTTTTTATTTTGGTCAAACATCCAAAAAACGTGTCTGATAAACGCCTTTTTTAGCTAGTTGAAAAGCCGACTTTTCTGCCTAAAACAAAAAGCTAGTCTTACTTTTTGGGTTTTAATTAATAATTAATAATTAATACTTAATAATATCGACTTAAGAAATTGCAAAGAAAAATATTGTACTACCTACGTTTTCGACTAATTATAACCATTTGACTTTTGCACTTTTCATATACTTACTTAATTGAACTATAATTTAAGTTAACCAATAAATTAAGAACAAATGTTGTCATGTAAAATGTTTTTGGACTAAGGCCTTGTTCACTTCGCCTTATTTTTGCTGAACTGAAATTATATTTACTGAACTGAAATTAATTTTGCTGAACTTAAATTATTTTTACTGAACTGAAATTAATTTTACTGAACTGAAATTATTTAACTGATTTCCTATTATATTTCTTCTTCAATGTTGCTGATTTTTACTGAACTGAAATTATTTTTATTGAACTGAACTTATTTTTATTGAATATTATTTTTTTAAGCTGAAGTGAACAAGGCCTAAGATTTATGTATAATTTCATTATACTAAGGGAGCTTATGCGGGTGTTGCACGCGACATAATAAGTTTGTCTGATGAAATTGTAATAGTTGTGATTATAATATACATCCTCCATCACTTTTAGTTGCAACATTTGAAAGGTTACATACACTATTCACATTTTTATAATGAGCTTTTATTTGTATTGATTTTTTTTTTAGGCAAAATAGTCAAATAGGATTTAATTAAATTCATTTCAATTTATATATATTGTAAATATCTAATCTTTAGGATTTACATTATCTAGAAATACGAATTATTTAAATTATGCATTGACAAGTGTGAAAGTTAAAATGTTACAACTTAAAGTGAACGGAGAAAGTTTCAAAAGAAAATTATCTAATTAGATGATGAGGTAAGCTTAATGGGTGTGGTTTCGATGGGTCTTTTTAAAGGAAATTGTAACAAAGTGGGTTATATCCAGCCTATTCCCCCACCCCTTGAGGAGGATTATTATCAGGTTCAACAGTTTCGCCTTCTAACACGACATCATATTCAAAAATATTGTCCTCTTCCTCTTCTTCTTCATGTGGCTCAGCATCCACTACAAACACACGCACACACACAAAAGCATAAATTAACAACAAAAAATAAGCCAACATTTCTTCTTCACAAAATGAACAAATTTATCCTTACTCTAGGTCTAAGTTGAAAAGGATAATCTTCATATATAATTAAACATTTTTGTCCAAATAATGTATACTCCTCCACGAAAAACAAAGTATAAAGTAGAAAAAACATTAAACGGAAATTAGGCTATAAACAAAATAAAGAGATGAACTTTTGACATATTTTCTAAAATACAACTCAATTAGACATTAATTATACAAATGTTAATGCGCGATGAAAAAAAAATTCAAAAGCCCCTTCTTTGTGATACAATCATTAATAGGGTTAAAGTTAACATAAATGGGCATATGAAGAGAATCAAGTACATGAAATAAAGTTAACCACAAATGAGCATACAAGTAAATAAACATTTTAGGGGTAAAAAAGTCATCACACTATTCATAAGAGTTTTTTTTTTGAACTTTTTATAAGGTAGGGATATCGACTTTTTATATTTATTAATAATACTTCATCCGTTTCACAAATATTGCAGCAATATCTTCCTATTTGCACATGCATTACTCTCCTCATCACATGGATCCATATATTTATTCCTCTCTATCTTTCTTCTCTTCATAAATATCGTGTCCCCCACCCATGTTGCAATATTAGGGGAACGCAAGAAGTATGTAATTGCAAATATTAATGATCATGAGACGAATTGAAGTGTTGCATTTAATCTGAAATGAAATGAATATTTGTAACCGTTGACATTGGGCACATAAAAGGGTAATAAACTAATAACTAATAAGGCCCCGTTCTTTAGAGCTGCTCTTCTCTACTTTGCTAAAATCTGCTCTGCAATACTCTACTTCAATCTGCTCTGCTCTACTTAAAATTAATACTTAATATTGAATTATTATACTAATAATTAATATTTAATAATAATAATAAAGATTAATATTTAATAATAATAATAATTAATATTGTATTATTATAATAATAATATTAACAATAATATTTAATATTTAATAATAATAAATAATTATTATTTAATAATTATAATAATAATTAATATTGAATAATAATAATAATAGATATTTAATAATAATAATAATAATAAATAATTAAAATTTAATAATTATAATATTTAATAATAATAATAAATAATTAATATTTAATAATTTTAATATTTAATAATTTTAATAATAAATAATAAATAATTAATATTTAATAATAATAATAATAATAATAATAATAATAATAATAATGGAACGGTGGAGTCTGACATTTTAGGTAATCCTTGTGAGGTAGCTGCCCCTAAACTCATGAAGAAATTGGCAGATATATATTTCACGAAGGTTACCGCTTCTGCATAATCCGCCTTTTCTTTGTCTCGTCGTCAGTCGTCATTGTGGAAATCGTAGCAGGGAGACCACACCTCTGCTTAGCTTCGGGCAGTCCCTATTTTGTGTTGGATCAGACGATGAACGCAAAGACATACCGATGTGTGTTGTGCTACCGGCTGGGTATTCCATTGTTCTCTGTCTCAACGCCGTACTCTGCTTGCTCTCGGGTTTTTACTGGGGATATTTTCGGCGACCACGCGGTGTCGTGTGCTGGTGTTGTAGGTATTAAACATCGGTATAATGTTGTTCGAGATACAATTGTTGATATTTGCTATAGATCTGGGATTTCAGCAAGAAAGGAGGTTGACATAGGGCTGTTTAGAAGGAATGACGGGGCCCTCAGACCTGCCGATGTGTTACTTTATTCATGGGATCGTGGTCGTGATGTATGTGTCGACTTCACTGGGTCTTCTCCTTTGACACAGACATGGCTATCTGACTTTTTTCCTGGACGGGTTGTGGCTGATGCGGCTCATCGGAAGCGGGTTAAGTATGAAGCTCGTTGTCGGGCTATTGGCTATGGTTTCATTCCCTTCTCCTTTTCTTCACTTGGGGAATTAGAGAAGGAAGTTGTTGCGTTGCTGAAGCGGATTCAGAGGCTCTCGACGACACAAGACATTGGGGCTCGTGCTGCAGCTCATATCTTCACTAGGGTAGGCCTAGATTGTATCTCGGCTTCCCACTAATTTATTGTTGGTTGTATGACTTTTGTTTTTGAGATAATAATAATAATAATAATAATAATAATAATAATAATAATAATAATAATAATAATAATAATAATAATAATAATAATAATAATAATACTTCCTCCATTCTTTTTTTTATTGCACCATAAGGGATTTCACGCTTGCCATTGCATTACTTTAGCTATCAATATCTTCAATTATACTTTTGTAAAAATTATAAAAATTTGATATTTGAAAAGTAGAGTTCGATACGAATCTAACTAGATCCACATGACTATATTTTTCCTAATGTATAAATCACAAATGATGGTCAAAGAAGATTAAGTGAATAGTGTAAAAGTCCTAATGGTGTAATAAAATAAAAACGGAGGAAGTAATAATAATAATAATAATAATAATAATAATAATAATAATAATAATAATAATAATAATAATAATAATAATAATAATAATAGTTGATTTTGGCAGAGGGACCTCGTCTCGGCCTCCATGTCAAAGTTGAGAAAACGGAAGTTTTTTGGTCCTCGGAGGACCCTCGTAGCCGTCTCGTGGGTGTCTTTCCTCCAGATATTGGTCGTCCTGTGCATGGTGTTAAGTTGCTGGGTGGTCCTGTCAGTGCAGATTCCTCTTTCTGTGGTGAGCTTGTTTCGCAGAGGGTGTCAAAGACCATTGTGCTAATGGATGCTGTTGCTAAGCTCGATGATCCCTAATGTGAGTTGTTGCTTCTTTGTGCGTGTACTGGGGTTTCAAAACTCTACTTTGCTATGTGCACTTGTCCTCCTCGTCTTTTTGAAACGGCACAGATTTCTTTTGATGTGGCCCTTCGGACTTCTTTGGAGAGCATTGTAACTGCTTCGGGGCTTGGTTTTGGTGTTGGCAATGGCGACTTGCCACCCTACCTTTTGCTTATGGTGGTTTTGGTGTCTATTCGGTGGGTGATGTTCGACACTATGCTTTCCTTGCGTTGCGTCTGCAGTCTGCAGTCTTCTGGTCTTCAGGCTACGCTTCTTCGCACTTCTGGTATTGTTGGTCCAGGATTGGCCTTCGACGGTGCTCTTAGTCTTTTTAATAGGATTGTGGAGACTAACCTTATGAGTAACTCTAGTGAGATCGCTGCCCCCAAACTCATGAAAAAACTGGCAGATATTTCACGAAGGTCACTGCATCTGGGGATTCCACTTTCTCCTTATCTCCACATCAGGTTGCTTTATGGAAGTCCCAATAGGGGGATCACGCTTCGGCTTGGTTGCGGACGGTCCTGATATCAGGTTTAGGTCAGACTATGAATGGTAAGACTTACCGTTGTGTTCTTTGCTACCGGTTGGGTGTTCCTTTGTTCTCCGTTTCAACACCGTGTTCTGCTTGCTCAAGGGTTTTTGATGGGGATATTTATGGGGATCATGCAGTGTCTTGTTGTGGGATGGTGGTTATTAAATATCGGCACAACGTTGTCCGTGACACCCTTGTTGATATTTGTTTTCGGTCTGGGATTTCTACTCGAAAGGAGGTTAACATTGGGTTGACTGGAAGGAACGACGAGGCTCTTCGACCAGCAGATGTGTTGCTTTATTCCTGAGATAGAGGCCTTGATGTATGTGTTGACTTGACGGGGTCTTCACCTTTGACACAATCGGGGTTATCTGACTTCGTTCCTGGTCGAGTTGTGTCGGCGGCAACTTAGCGAAAGCGGGACAAGTATGGGGCGCGTTGTAGGGCTATTGGCTATGGTTTTCTTCCTTTCTCCTTTTCTTCGTTGGGGGAATTAGAGAAGGATGCTATTGCGTTGCTGAAGCGGGTTCAAGCGTTCGCTAAGACTCAGGATATTGGTGCTCATGCAGCTGCTCACATCTTCAGCAGGATCGGATTCGCTATAACTAGAGGGGTGGGGGCCCAGATTGTATGTCGGCTCCCCACCAATTTCTTGTAAATTTATTGACTTTGTAGGTTTTTTTTTTATATTTTTATAATAATAATAATAATAATAATAATGAAATCTGCTCTGCTTCAATCTGCTCTACTTTGCTGAAATCTGCTCTGCCTAGAAGCTCAAAAGAACAGGGCCTAAGTGTATATGACATTTGTGTAGGTTAGGCCCCGTTCTTTAGAGCTGCTCTGCTCTGCTGAGCCCTGCTATGCTCTGCTTTACTCAAAAGAAATATGCTCTGCTCTATTTTCAAATAATAATAATAATAATAAATAATATTCAATAATAATAATAATTAATATTTTATTGGTGATAATAATTTATTATTTTAAATAATTATAATAATTATTAATATTAAAAATAATTATAATAATTATTAATATTAATAATAATTAATATTTATTATTCATAATAATAATTAATAATAATAATCAATAATAATAATTAATAATTCAAAATATTAAAAATTAATATTTAATAATAATATTAATTAATAATTTCTAATAATTATAACAATTTTTTTAAAAAAAATTTAATAATAATAACAAATAATAACAATTTCTATTTTTTTTAAATAATAATAATAACAATTTATACCATTTACCGAGAATAATAATAACAAACAATTAATATGTTTTTTAGGGAATAGCAATACTTAATAATTTTTTTTGAAAGCAATACTTAATATTTCATAATAATACTAAATACATAATTTTATTTAATAATAATAACCAATGATATGAAAGAATAAAAAAAATTGCAAAAAAATTGTGTGCTTTAAAATATGTGATAACAACCAATATCAAAGCAACAATGAAGATGATGACAACGAAGATCAAAGCGACAATGAAGATGATGAAAATGACGATTATATGGGAGTAGATGATTAATTCACCACGATGTTAAACTCTTATCTAATTATGTTCCTATTTTGATATGCGGTTGTAATAATTTGAAGATGTTAAACTATTGCCTTTCATCTTTCTACTACTTGTAGACACCTACTTTTGGTCTCTTGTCCTGACATGAAGTGTGATGATGTTACAAAAAACCGTTCTTCATGCTAGATTAAAGTTAAAGTGTTTATGGACTACGAAATGCATTATGAAGTAAGTTAAAACCCATATTTGAGACCAAGTTATCATATAGCCTTGTCCAATTACTAATTAGGCCTAAAACACGCTCACACATGTTTAAACTTGATTAATAACGGACCCAAATGCGTCAAATGCAATGATTAGATCCAATGGATCTTACATTGTTGAAAAACGATCCAAACATATAAAACAGCCATCAAATTTCTATTCAAGGCCTATACAGATGGATAGCCCTTTTAAAGAGCTTTCCGACGGTATATCATAAG